>NW_026575051.1:25852500-28840000 GCF_905146905.1 Nyctereutes procyonoides | reverse complement strand
TATTAACACCATTTTCTCAGTCTTTACTTGGGGGAAAAGTAAATAACCAGCTGGACACCACTCCCTGAAATATTTATACTTCAAGTTTGACATGATTAAGTCATGCTCTGCCATCTTTAATTTTGATGATGAAAGCTGAGTAATTTCATATCTTTGGAACTTTATTCACATTTTTTATTTTGTAAAATTGCAAATGAAATGAATTAGTTATATATTTTTTAAGATTTTATTTATTAATTAGAGAGAGAGAGAGCACACCTAAGCAGGATGAGGAGCAGAGGGAGAAGCAGACTTCCCGCTGAGCAGAGAGCCGGATGTGGGGCTCAATCCCAGGACTCCAGGATCGTGACCTGAGCCGAAGGTAGCAGCTTAATGGACCACACCACCCAGTTGCCCCGGGTTAGTTATATTTGACACAAACTTATGGTGCGCTAAAAAATGTAATTGTACAATTTAAAATATGCTCAGTTTTATGTTTGACTGAAAGTTTACAGTTAGCCTTCTTGTGTCTTCTTTTTATTTCTTAGTTCCATATAGTGTTGTCCCAATAGAAAGGCTTATTTTGGTTCTATAAAACCATCACATTAAAATTTGTGTTAGGGGATCCCTGGGTGGCGCAGCGGTTTGGCGCCTGCCTTTGGCCCAGGGCGCGATCCTGGAGACCCGGGATCGAATCCCACGTCGGGCTCCCGGTGCATGGAGCCTGCTTCTCCCTCTGCTTATGTCTCTGCCTCTCTCTCTCTCTCTGTATGACTATCATAAATAAATAATAAAAAAATAAATAAAATTTGTGTTAGAATCTTTTGGGACACCCCAATAAATAATGAAATTAGTCCAAGGATTACTTCCAAGACAGGTGATTATAAGAGTATAACACATAGAGCACATAATGTCCTGCAATGTAAATAAGTGGCAATGCTTAGCCTTAGCAAATGTTTCTCTCAGAATCATCCTCTTAATCTATAATATATAATATTATCTGTAAACTTCAAGTTATTTTGTATTTAAACACTCAAGTTCTAATAATCATTTCCCGTAAGCTTTGAAAATAACAGAATAGCATATATTTAGAGTCAAGTAATTCAGAACTTGAATTATAAAAGATACTTATTATTTAAGGAAAAAGTGTATTAAATTGCCTAGACATTTTATTAGAAAATAAAATATATCTTCACTAAATTAAAACCTGCCTATATTAGATATCATAATGCCTCGATTTAGGCTTTCCTATAATAAAATTTGACAGGAGATGTACACAGGGATACCCAATATGTCAGGTGATCTTTTACTTTAAAGTTCCGTTTCCTCTTAGTAAGACACATTTTCCTATCAAAATTATATTTCTTTAACTTTCTAAATACAGTTTTTTTCTAGTAGAGGGAATAATCATACTTCACTACACCTTTTCTTCAGTTGTTTTAACATATCACTGGAAAGTGTGCATTTCTGCCAAAATTGTACCTCTAATAAAAATAACAGGTTAAAGAAATGCAGTTCTATTCTCCATTGAAGACTACTCCCTTTATTGTACATTGATTGTGTCATTTAAGGCAGGACACCCTTAACTCTAGTATTTCAAGAGTTGGCTCTTGTGGTTATGAAATTATAAAATGCAGTAACATTTTATTTTTTAATGCTTGTTTTATATTTCTTTACCAAGAGATCAGTGTAACAGCAGAGCATAACATTATATTAAATTCTCTTAGTTTTGCTGTTTTAGTTGTTCTATAAATGTATTTAGTCAAAATCTTCTTCAGAGTTTCGGAATGTATACGGTTGTAGGAAGAATTGTTTGGATTAAAGCAGGATGGGCACGCTGCATCCAACCAAACTGTCCTAATTTTTTCTAATGCAGACTCTTCTGAAGAGTCACCAAGGAACTCTAAATCTTCCCAAAATAGAGCCTGAAAAAAAAAAACAAAAATAAAAACAGCAGAACCCCAGAAATAATGGATTGGCAGCATAACACTGAATTGTAAATTAAATATTGGTTCTCTTTCTAAAAGAATATTTTAGTAAGAGACTAATTCATACTGAGTAGTTATTAAATCTTTTAACATTTTCTGCTTTAAGTGAAGTACAAAATCAAAATAAGCTTTTATTTTAGCTCTTAGAACAAAAATTGATTAAGATTCTCATATAGTGTTATTAAAAGCTCCCTGTATAATAAAATATTTTTTCTAGGTAACATATATTCATCATTGATATAATACACAGTCATGTGAATGTACTCTCGTATGCAAAATAATCTAAGGTTCTGAAGGGATTTTTAAATTGTCCACTCAGGGATGCCTGGGTGGTTCAGCAGTTGAACTTCTGCCTTCAGCTTGGGTCATGATCCCAGGGCCCTGGAATCCAGTCCCACTTCAGGCTCCCTGCAAGGAGCCTGCCTCTCCCTCTGCCTGTATCTCTGCCTCTCTCTGTGTGTCTTTCATGAATAAATAAATAAATAAAATCTTTAAAATAAGTAACTAAATAAATAAATAAATTGTCCTCTCATTATAAGAAGGGGTATGACAATATTTCTCCTTCAATGAATATGTTTAAAACTGTAATTGAAATAATGCTCAATTTCATTGAATTATGTATATCTGTAATTAACATTATCTTTAGAACTTCAAATTATTTACATGAAGAATAATTCTTCTTGTAAGTATTCTAATGTATATTGTTTATTATTGACATTACCAATCTGTTTTTATACAACCTACATTCATGAACTAAATATTTTTGAAGCAAGTCCTAAATTCCTTTAGTCAATCATCCATGAAAATGAACAAGTCTGTGTTATTTCCTTTGTTCTTTCATTTAAATAAATAACTGTGCTTTGTCAGAGATGAATAAATTAGTAATAATCATTCAAAAGAGCTATAACCCCAGTAAATACTGAAAAATGATCAAATGCAGTGGTTTATGTAAGCATTTATACATTTATTTCCCACTGGGAGCCATTTCATGTACTTACATTTTGGCACTCTTGAATTATGAAAGTAATGTTTTATTCTAAACATTTCCTAAGAAATCAGACGCACTTTTTCTCCTTTTCCTTGTGGTCTTAAGCCTATTTCAAATTTAGAATTTCATAAAGGAAATAGCAACAGGCAACATTTGCATTTTATTAAATATTCTGTAATAGCTGTGAACAGAAACATGAGCTACAAATATAATACGAATAAAATTATACTTTTATCGAAGATTATTTGGAGGACAGAGATAAAGAAGTGAAAGCAAATATTTCATTTTCATGTATATTTTATAAATATACACATGTATATGTGTGTATATATGTGTACATATGTGTATGTATAAAATCCCCACAAAGGGATATCAATAGGTTAATATATCTGAAAAATATAGTTTTATATTATATATATATATATTTGTATATATATACATACACACATATGCATATGTCTATCTTTTTACAGTGCTGAATTCTTAATATATATTTATAAGTAAGTGGTATTTGTGTTCATGTGTATGTGAAAGACATTAGAAATAATTTGAGGAAGATTATAAAAATGCATATAATATATGTTATCCACAGTATTAACATTATAGTTCTATGGTAATATGAGATACTTTTTTTAGACTGGATAAATATCATAAACATCAAAAAATAAAAGTCTTCCAAATTGGAAAGTGGAAGATTAACCTTAAATAAGTATTTTCAAAGCATAATTAACTTGAAGCTATTTTATACAGATTCTGGCAGAAAAGTTTCAATCTTTTTTTGTGTGTGTGAATTTATTTTTTATTGGTGTTCAATTAGCCAGCATACAGAATAACACCCAGTGCTCATCCCATCAAGTGTCCCCCTCAGTGCCATCACCCAGTCACCCCCACCCCCGGCCCACCTTCCTTTCTACCACCCCTTGTCTCTCATGTTCTGTCTCCCTTTCTCATATTTCCCATTCATTTTTTCTCCTTTCCCCTTTATTCCCTTTCACTATTTTTTATATTCCTCAGATGAATGAAACCATATAATGTTTGTCCTTCTCCGATTGACTTATTTCACTCAGCATAATACCCTCCAGTTCCATCCACGTTGAAGCAAATGGTGGGTATTTGTCATTTCTAATGGCTGAGTAATATTCCATTGTATACATAAACCACATCTTCTTTACCCATTCATCTTTCAATGGACACCGAGGCTCCTTCCACAGTTTGGCTATTGTGGACATTGCTGCTAGAAACATCGGGGTGCAGGTGTCCCGGCATTTCATTGCATCTGTATCTTTGGGGTAAATCCCCAGCAGTGCAATTGCTGGGTCGTAGGGCAGGTCTATTTTTAACTCTTTGAGGAACCTCCACACAGTTTTCCAGGGTGGCTGCACCAGTTCACATTCCCACCAACAGTGTAAGAGGGTTCCCCTTTCTCCACATCTTCTCCAACACTTGTGGTTTCCTGCCTTGTTAATTGTCCCCATTCTCACTGGTGTGAGGTGGTATCTCATTGTGGTTTTGATTTGTATTTCCCTGATGGCCAGTGATGCAGAGCATTTTCTCATGTGCTTGTTGGCCATGTCTATGTCTTCCTCTGTGAAATTTCTGTTCATGTCTTTTGCCCATTTCATGATTGGATTGTTTGCTTCTTTGCTCTTGAATTGAATAAGTTCTTTATAGAAATTGGAAACTAGCCCTTTATCTGATACGTCATTTGCAAATATCTTCTCCCATTCTGTAGGTTGTCTTTGAGTTTTGTTGACTGTATCCTTTGCTGTGCAAAAGCTTCTTATCTTGATGAAGTCCCAATAGTTCATTTTTGCTTTTGTTTCTTTTGCTTTCATGGATGTATCTTGCAAGAAGTTACTATGGCCAAGTTCAAAAAGGGTGTTGCCTATGTTATCCTCTAGGATTTTGATGGAATTTTGTCTCACATCTAGATCTTTCATCCATTTTGAGTTTATCTTTGTGTATGGTGCAAGAGAATGGTCTAGTTTCATTCTTCTGCATATGGATATCCAATTTTCCCAGCACCATCTATTGAAGAGACTGTCTTTTTTCTAGTGGATAGTCTTTCCTCCTTTATCAAATATTAGTTGACCATAAAGTTGAGGGTCCACTTCTGGATTCTCTATCCTGTTCCATTGATCTATGTGTCTGTTTTTGTGCCAGTACCACAGAAAAGTTTCGATATTAAAGTCACTGATTATTTAAACTTTGCCTTGACAAAACAACAACACAACTAATCGGTGAATAGTCATGCCCGCCCTTTGCTGTACCCTCTACAGCTGAATTAACTCTAAGTAATACAGCCTAAAATCATCAATATAGAGATCATAAATACCATCTAATCCGGAGTCTGTCAATCTCAGAACAACAGACTGGAAAATTCTTTTTTGTGTGAGGCTATTCTGAGCAGTGTAGAAGCTTTAGTAGCGTCTCTCGCCCTTACCTACTAGATGTGAGTGGCTCCCCCTCCACCCCACCCAGCCCTTTTGTGATACCGAAAAAAGTCTTTAGACATTGCCAAATAGTCCCATGGGGGAAAAATTGTTCTAGTAAAGAACCAAAGATCTAAAACCACCACCCTACTTTCCAGCTTGTAGGACTGTAATGCAAAGATATTATGTGAGTTATTTAAATCCACGTAGCTAATTAGAGTCGGAGTAGTCAACAGAAGTGGCTGGTGTTCTTTGTCTATATTATTCTCTTCCCTATTTGGCACAGCTGGCTAAAATTACTTTTAATATGTAAGAAGTTTCCTGTCTTATTTCTACTTCCTGCAATCTGAAATTATACTTTTCTACTAGGTAATATACTCACAAGATATTAATAATCCATCAAAATTCTCTTTTGTGTAAAACATAAAACCAAATATAACATTGTTAACTTATGTGGTTGACTATGAATAGAAATCTACTTGTATCTTAACAGTAACTCCATCAGTAAAAAACAAGAATAGTAAAATCCAATTGCTTTAATTATGAACAGAGTGACCTCTTAAATCCATTACAGCAGTAGGTTCATATTATTAATATATTGGTGATTAGCAGTTGAAGTTTTTCACTTTTGTGTGTGTGTGGTTATTAATCTTAAATTGTGGAGAAGTTAATGTAAATAGTACTCCAAAGTTATTCAAGTGAAATGGCAGTTACAGAACTAATGAGGTTTTATAGGTGAACACTGGATCAGAATTGCCTTTATGTTTTGGTTTTTGCATCCTTTAAGTGACTGTGATACAACAGCCAAGCATTGACCATTAGTAGAAAATATACTGAAGGAGAAACATAGTAGTTGCTTTACTGTAAACATAACATAAATATATCACCAATGTGAACTATCCCCTAACCTTTCATATTAATACTCCTTTATAGAATTGCTCATATGGCAAATTAATGTAAGAGAAAATAACATTAAAATAAATAGACTTGAGCCTCCATTTCACATCTGGAGTATTTTAACCTAGAGTTTCTTCCGGAAAGAGAAACAAAAAGGATGAAAAGGACTGTAGATAGTATGCCATAACAATTAAAAAATCACTTGTGAGTTAGAGACCATAGATTCTATTTTGTTGTTGTTGTTTTGGTCACTTAAAACCTATGTAAACTTGGCGTACTTGGGTGGTTCAGTTGGTTAAGCATCTGACTTTGGCTCAGGTCATGATCTCAGGATCCTGGGATCCATCCCTGTGACCGGCTTCACACTCAGTGGAGAGTCTGTTTGTCTGTCTCCCTGCCCCTTTCTCCCCACCCCCTATACTTCTACTCACTCTCTAAACAAACAAACAAACAAACAAACAAACTTAAAGAAGCTTAATATTCTTTCATTTTTGTAGCTCTACCATGGAGATCAATAATACACTCCTTTAGCCATTGTTATGTTTAATGAAGTAGTACACTATTGCCATATTAGCTGTTGTTATTATAATTGGAAGGTCCAAGTTAAATAGCAGGAGTACATATTTTTATATAATTGCATCATCAAAAAGCAAACAAAAAATTGTCCATAAAATAAATGTAAAATTTTGTAGATGTCTTTCTCTTCCATTTATTCCAGCTGTAATCTACTTTGTTTACACTGAAGTCTTTCAAATAATTTGGTTGTGATATTCCGAGTATGAGAAATCACTTTATTGGAATAGCCTAAATGGAGTTCTTTCTTTTTACATATTCATACTGGTGTGTTGATGGTGCTGGAAGAGTATGTTTGCATTTGTTGATGGTGGAGAAAGATCATTTTTAGTATTATTTTCAATGATAGGGAAGTATCATTTAGCTCCCTCAGTTAAAAGTAAGATTAATTTCACACATTTCCACGGCACAAATTGGTATGCAAAAATGAATAGAGTTAACATGAGATTTGGGTTTTATTCTTTGAAATTGAAGCTGCCTAAACTCTATAAACTGCTGAAGGAGAATTTAAAAATTTGTTGGAGAATCTTAAAACTGAACTGCTGTTTATTATGTTCTCTAATAGGCATTGTTAACGATGTCTTCGTATTCAATTCCACAAATCTGTGAGATAACAAAGTATTTGTACAAATAATTTCATAGCTACTTCCCACTGAAATTTTAGTAAAAATCTCAAGCTTTTAGATTTTGAAAGCCATATGAAAAATATCACCAACAGGAAGCATAGATAGTGCATTAAAAGCCTGATATACCATATATATAATAATAGATATATGACCAGTTTGGCTAATGAAAGTTTTTAACTATATTTTATCTTAATAAATATTTTAACATTTACTAACTTTACTAATAAGAGCATAATATGTATGAAGTCCTTTGTCTAAGTGAAAATAATTGTTATCATACAAATAAGAAGTAATAATTTTGGTTAATAGGAACATCCCTAAAGAACCAAGTTCGTAGAATTTATGTGAAGCAATTGACAATAACATTAAAGATTCCAAGAAAGTTTTGTGAAACAGCATTTGTTTCCCTTGTTGACTGGCACACCTAGCATTGCAGGTTGGTAATTATTATATTCCCTTGGCAGAAACTTTACTTTGACATTCCCAACACCTACTAAGAGTAATTCTGGCCAAATATAGTTTAAAGATCTATACTTATTACAATTTCTTGATTGTATGGAAATACGACTAATACGGCCCTGATTTTTGTTTGAATTGGATTAGTTGCCAGTAGCTTGTGGTAAAATAATTGCTGTAGGGTAAACCCAGAGATTCTCCTTTTAATGTCTTTCCTCCTATAGCACTTCTTCAATCACACGTCCTTTAAATTCTTCCTGAATCAGTCCTAGTTTTCATGAGCTACTTTATATATGAAGGATGGGGTAGAAGAAGGCAGAAGAAGGTAGAAGGTAGAAGGTAGAAGAAGGCAGTGGCTAAATGAAATATTGTTGATTAGACCCACAGTGAAGTTGCAAAGAAGTCCCATATCAGTTTGCTATCCTTTTGATTAAGCTATTAATAACATATATTAATTTCTAATTATGTTGATAGATAATTCCTTAGGTAATCTATCATGAAAAATTCACTTTTTAAAAATTTGGAATAAAGTACCAAAATTACTCATTGCAATTGAATAGATTAAAATATATCCAATTATATTTAACCACGAAATTCATTAGATGGCATTTTAATGCCTACAGGTTAAATATTGGGATTTTAATATATTATCTGTTATTCAGGTTTACCTCAGGATAAAAATGGTCTCTAAATCTCTATTAGAGACATGACACTTAAAATCTTAGGATGAAGTGTTTAATAGTATAAATTTCTGGTTAGTGCATTAGCTATATTAATTTGAAATAGTAGCCTATATAATGTAATGGAATCAATGTTAAATTTGTATTTGATCATTCGTCATACTTTTCTGTATGGACTGTCACATTTAGCTTTGTTTCATGCAAAACCATAACATTCAAACTACAGAACAAGCTAAGATTTTATTTGATTACCTTAAAGAATACAATGTGAGGATTTTTAGAAACACTATTTATTTAAATTTTTCCTACCACTAGATGGTTTCATTTTTAAAATTTTATAGAATTAGGCATTCAAAGAAAGGAGAATTTCTTACATTCATTATCTGAAATCTTATGAGTCTCTTAATGACTTTTATTATTTTTTTCCATAAATTCCATTGACCTCAGACTCATACAGTTAATAGACACAGTGAGTTTTATTTGGATACTAAATCTTTAATAAGTGCATCCTCAGCCATATTTTAAACAACTGCATTGATTGTGTATTTAATAATTATAATTTTCTTTGGATCTAATTCATTTTTATTTTATACCAATATTTTCCCCAGTAGAGTATTTTATGTGATATTTACATAGTTGTGTATATACCAAAAATATCCTTTTAATTTTATGTATCTTTACTTTCTTGAGTGAACTTTGCATTCATATGAAAAAGAAATAAAGGTTACAGAAGAGTAGAGAGTGAGAATTTCTCCCTCTATCTCTTGATTATGCAGATTCTTTTCCTGGAGACAGGAACTGTTTCTGGATATCCTTCCAGGAAAATATTATGAATATATATTTATATATGTATATATAAATTTTCTGTGCAAATATCAACACACTGTTTTCCATTATCTATTTTTCCCTGTTTGAATTGTAGTTTGGAAAGATTTTTAATGCATATAAAGTTGCTTTATTTTTATTTCAAGTTACCTGAGTGATTATAAGTATATCTTTCTGTAGGTGCTTATAAGTGACCTATTCCTTTAAAAAAAAATAAAATGCTCTCTGTATTTATCTCCTTGGGCTGTCATAACAAAATACCATAGGTTTGGTATCTTAAACAATAGGAAGCTATTTTTCACAATTCTGGAAGCTGGGAAGTTCAAGATCAAGGTGGCAGCTAATACTATGCCTAGTGAGGACTCTTCCTAGCTTTCAGATGGCTTTCTTCTCACTGTGTCCTGGAATGACTGAAAGAAAGCTCTGGTGTTTCTTCCACTTATCACAAGGGCACCAGACCCATAGGATCAGGGGCCTCAACCTTATGACCTTATTTAAACTTTATTATCTTCTCACAGGCCCTAGCTCCAATTACACTCACATCGAAGATTGGAACTTCAACATGAATTTTGGAGGGATATAAGTATTTAGTACATAATACTTGTGTTTAAGTAGGTGAAGGAAGGCACAACAAGAAGCAACATATATAATCAAAAGAATAATGGCCCCCAAATTCTGATTAGTCAAGGTTGAGTTTGTCAAGATTAGACAACATCCGTATTTGATGAAAACGTAATCCAGTTACTCCAGAATAAGAGACAATAAAGATATAAGTTTATTGTACTAGACTTATTTTAACATAGCTTTAAAAAAGTATCTGAAATAGAGACATAGAAATAAATAGTTTTAATCAATCAGTTAAATGCTGTATGGACAAAGAAAAATGGGATATGTTACAATATGTTTGCCTTTTTGATGACAAACATGGATAGTATGCAAGAAGATCCCATAGAAGATTAAATATTTATACTCTAAATTTTATAATGAAGTTATATTGTTAGAAAAGTCAAATTAAATGTTTAGGATTTGAATCTAATTAATTGATCCTTAAAGCCTCCGTTAAAACAACCATAAAAGCTAAGTTGTACATGTGCCAGGAACACACATATCAGATCTTCAAGGGCTCACACAAACTTTTCTCCTCAGCTGTTTGAATAAATTGTGCAATGCTTTGCTAGCACCTAGTAAAACAATAGTTATGACCCCCCTGGAGAAAAATGCAAATTCTAATTTTTTTATGGGCCATACATGAATATCATTTTTAAAATGCCTATTCATGTACCTTGCCAATTTTTCCATAGAGTTTTGTGTATAAAACTAAAAAATACAAAAAAAAATCTTAAAAATAATAGGGGGCAAATATATATATATGTGTGTGTGTGTGTGTGTGCATATATATATATATGATTTCCTTATTTTCCACACATAATGATTAAATAAATTAAAATAAATATAATTTCTCCTCCTCCTCTCCCTTTGGTCATATGTGAGTAAAAAGTATCTTCTGCCACTTTGACTCCTATCATTTAATTTCTTTAGCTGTGCCTTGATTTTTATGCATTGGAATGTAAACACTTTGTTTTTCTTTTTGGTTATTGTATGTTTTTTAAAGGAATACTATCCTGTCTAGAACCAAACCTTTATTTAAAAGATTGATTTTTCAAGATTTTATTTATTTATTCATGAGATACAGAGAGAGAGAGAGAGAGAGAGAGAGAGAGAGAGGCAGAGACACAGACAGAGGGAGAAGCAGGCTCCATGCAGGAGCCCGACGGGGGACTTGATCCCGGGTCTCCAGGATCACACCCTGAGCCGAAGGCAGGTGCTAAACTGCTGAGCCACTCAGGGATCCCCTATTTAAAAGATTTTTAACTTATTGCATTACACTGTGTGTATTTAATTTATTGAGAATCAATTTTTGAATGTAAAAACTACTGTATCATTTTATATATCTGTGTGGATACACAACTACCCCACCTAATTTATTAAATATTCTGTAAGTTTCCTACTAATATACCCCATCATATTCATTCAGGGTAGGGCTCTATGTTGTGTTCCTTTAGGTCTTTAAAAAGAAACTCCTGAAGTAAAATCACAGTATCTTACATACATAGCTTTTTTGTTTTGTTTTGATATTTGCTAGAGCAGATTTTCCTTGTTGATCTCAGGTAATGTTATTTTAAAAAATCATTTGTTTTTTTTATAATCTTATGTTTGCCTTTCCATATATATTTAATTACATGCTTTTCAAATTCTACAAAATGTCTATTGAAAATTTCATTGGAGTTTTTTAGAACCGATGTATCAACTTAGAGATAGTTTTTATTTTTAATATAATGAGCCTAACCAATCTTTTAGTGTGCATATATTTCCATTGATTTAGGTCTTCTTCACTGTTTCCCATAGTGTTTATTTTTCTATAAAAGTCTTGTATATATTTGTATCTATACACTTTTCTCAGGAATATGAAAATTTAGGGACGCCTGGGTGGTTCAGTGGTTGAGCATCTGCCTTTGACTCAGAACATGATCCCCGAGTTCAGGGATAGAGTCCCACATCGGCCTCCCTGCAGGGAGCCTGCTTTTCCCTCTGCCTATGTCTCTGTCTTTCTCTGTGTCTCTTATGAGTAAATAAATAAATAAAATCTTAAAAAAATATATGAAAATTTCTACTGTTCAGCTATTCTTGATGTGTAGAAAGGCAATTGGCCTTATTATATTGAATTGTACCAAGA
Source organism: Nyctereutes procyonoides (assembly GCF_905146905.1). Taxonomy (NCBI): domain Eukaryota; kingdom Metazoa; phylum Chordata; class Mammalia; order Carnivora; family Canidae; genus Nyctereutes; species Nyctereutes procyonoides. The sequence goes on along the minus strand of NW_026575051.1, from coordinate 28,827,822 downwards.
ACTCTGGTATTTTATAGGGAGGATCAATCATATCATATGCTTACTTTCTTGATGATTCCCAACATTTTCTTCTCTCATTCTCTTTATAACTGAATTGATCATGAAATAATTTTGAAGTGAAGTGATGGTACCAGTTTCTGTTATATTATTCCTCATCTAATGTTACCTTTTTGAAATATTTAACCATGAAAAGTGATTATTTCTATGGGATTCTTAGAGATAACATTTATCCAGTTAATAGATTTCCCTTCTATTCCCAGATTACCTGGATTTATACATATAACATATAGAATTATATATTGTTTAATAGATGTTAAACTCTAAAAATAAGTGCTTTGCCTTTATAGTAATACCAGTATTATTTTGCATCAAAACTAACTTTTTTTTTCAGTTATGTCTCAATAAAACTGGAAACTACAAAAAATGACAGGGAAGAAAACAAGCCTGCTCAAAATATCCTATTAGTAAGGGCAACTTCCTAAAGCTGGATATATAGCATTGATATTTTTAAACATGAATCTTTAATTTGTTGTAAGTTTGCAAGTAAAAGATATCATAAAAGCAAAAAAAAATTTTTTTTGCCTGTGCTAAACCATGTCAATATTGTTGACCTAAACCTATTTCATACTAATTTATTTTGCTTTATTCTGTTGTAAATATATTTTGTTTAGAATATTGCCTCAGTATGTAAAAATAGTTTAGTTTTTCAATTTTCTTATATTATCCTCATTACTTTTAGAATCAAGTTTATTCAAACATTATAAAATGAGTTAGAGCATGTCCCTGACAATTGGAAAAATTATGTAAAAATCGTATTTCTGCCTAAGATATTATTTTATGGGACATAAAATATGAAACTACTGGTCTGGTTTATTTTGATAGTTATAAGGTCATTTGGGATTTGGTTGTTGCTTTTAATTTTCTCAATGAACAAATTTATAGGTTTTTTTTACATAAAATATAATTGTTATATATGATTGTCTCTTTCCTTCTCTGAATATAATTAGTTCCCCTTTAAATTTGTAATATTTTTATGCTTTTTAAAATCAAACTTGACAAATCTTCTTAATTCTGCTCTATCAAAATTATCCATTACCATTTTTGAGTTTTCAGTTTTCTGGAGGGTCATTTATTTTGTTTTATATATTTAAGGCTGCTTTATGATATTTGGAGATGGTGAACTGTAAATACCTTCAATTCAAGCAAGTAGAGCTTTTCAAGAGGCAATTAGTTACAGTGTTCAGGGATTTAGAAATAAAATTTGTGTTGGAGAATTAGATTTGATAGTCACAAAAGTATATGAGTGATAACTGAAGCCATGGTAGTAACCAGGATCATCCAAAGTAAATTTGCCAAATGAGAACAGCAGTGGGATAGGACGTAAATCTAGGAAACCTCAGTATTCAAAAAAGAACTGGACAAAGTAAAGCCTGGAAATGCTAAGTGAGAATTAGCAGGTAAATTAGTAGGAGAAAGTTCAGGAGAATGTCTTGGTAGATGAGAGAATATTCACAAAGAAGTGCATGAACAATGGAGAGAATGTTGTAGAAAGATCAGTTAAGGATATAGAAATAAGTATTGAATTTAGAGCAGAAAGGTAAAAGCGGCATTGGCATGAAAAGTGCCAAATTATTGGTGCAAGAGGAGGCTGTATTACAGCACTGTAAAGAAAAGCAGGTGGTAAATCAGAAGACTCTTTCAAGATATTTATCATGAAGTAAAGAAGAGAGTTATAGTGAGATATGGGGTCAAAACAGGATCTACAAAGATATGAGAGATATGAGCAAGTTTAAATGTTGAGGGCGGAAAGAGAAAGCAAGAATTATTGGAGGAGTGAAGTTACTGAGGCCGAATGAAAACTTGGGATTCAGAGGATACTTCTTCAACTGTAAGAAAGATGCACGAGGAGATAACTGAATATTGGTCTCTGGTGGCAGGAAATTGATGGTATCATATGATGGTTTCTATTTTCTCTGTGATGTAGAAGAGGAGACTATCTACAGGGGATTTGGGGAAAATATGAAACACATTTTCTTTTTAAAGTGTGGAAATGGCATGAATGAAACAGAACTTCCTGGCACCAAGCATTGAATATTTGCAATATCAGGCTCCATATCCAAGTAAGAATTGCCTTTTGTATCAATAGGACATGTAAGAAGTCATTCCACTGCCATAGACAGGATAGAAACTGCAGAAAAATATCAACAAGGGACACAGTGAAAATTAATGCATCATGTAGCAAATTAACTGACAAGGTCAGCAATTCAAATATCTCAAAATTTATTTCAAGGAAATACATTCTTCTATACAAATCCATCTTCAAGATGCATTAATTAGGCCAAGTCTTCTATATTGTTCTAAAAACAAACAAGATAATAGTAGTTAAATATACTTCATAATTACACAGTAAGAGCAAACTTTCAGATAAGAGCTAAATGATGTATCAGGGCTATAAATGGGTACAATGAAATCTTGGGAGGTGATCAATCATTATGAAGAAAAGTACTTTCTATTTCATGTGACTATCTGTCATGTTCTTTAGGCAATACCTAATTAGCCTCCAAAATCTCTATTTCTAGAATCAAATGTTGATTAATCAGAATGTGAAGACCTCTTAAAATACGAAAAATTAGGGCTCACATGATTCTTATGCTAAAAGTATTTCCTTTCTGTATTAGAGATAATCAGTCCCAGTACTAGCGATTACAGATCATGAAAAAATGTTGTATCTAAAACTTAATATAAATAACTCATAGTGCAAATCATGAATAAATAACATATGCAAAATATTTGTATTTTCTTTAGTATATAATAGGTCTTTAGTAAATATAGCGAAGTTTAAATGTTTGAGATAATTTTATATATAACCTATTCTACCAAACTTATTTTCTCTATGAGGTCTTACATAACTATATATATATATATATATATTTGAAGTTTTGTTGTGAAAAGATCTTTTTTTTTTTAATCTTTGGACTTCACTTCACAGCATAAGCATAATCTAGGCATCTGTTGTCCTTTCCAGGTTTAAAGAATTCATAATATTATTCAAAGACTGCACTGAAGACATACATATCATTATAAAGTAGTATTTTAAAATGATATTAAAAATAATGATATTTAAATAAAAGCTGTTAGTATGAATTTTTGCAATCTATTTTAAGAAGACTACTATTTCACTTGTCATTTGCCTAGTTAGCTGCATCCCTGAACTTAAGCCTTTTTACATAACTAGATATGATTTCAAATACTTATGACCCATTAGAGATTTTTATTAAGAATATTATTATCCTTGGATTAGTTCTCTATTTGTTAAAAATTTTCACATTAGGAGTAATGATTACTCCATTGTGAGGAAATTTAGCTCACTCAAGGAAAAGCAAAAAAACAGAACCAATCATTGTAAGTGCGACACAATGTAGCTGACTTGGAAAAAAATAATTGCTACCTGTGATTCTTTGATGAAATTGAAAAAGAAAAATCTTACATTTTAAAGACTGACTTAAATTTTATATACATATATTTTAAGAATAATATATATTAGCTTCTGCCTTAAACAAAGTAATAAAGCTTTTATATATAACATCTGATTATAATGTTTATCATGATGCTAATTCTGGATAGATGCCATCAAATTGATTTACATAAAACGAGGAAGCAGAAGCTATAATAGTTCAGTCAATTTGAAGTTCCAGAGACATCTGTTTGGGTAGTTGAGGCAGAAGTAGTCCCTCACAGCAAAGAAGGCAGTGCCTGAATGCAAACTTTATTTTCCACTCTATAATACAGAAATAGTTTAAAAATCCCGATACTTAAAAATAGTATTATTTTCTGTTTTCATTGAAAACACCTGTATTTGACTGAATAAGTTCAATTTCTTTTTTCAATGAGTGATATGATATGATATGTTCTGCTGAAATTCATTTGGCTATCTCCCCTTATAAAATGTCATTCAGTTTCATAAGGCACTTGGAAATTAAAATAGTATTTTTTCTGTTTTTAAGATACAATCTCTTTTATTTTAAAACATCGATATCATGCATTATTAAAGGCTCTACTTTATACCTTTCAACTACCCCTTTAGAGTAGCAGTAACTTTGTTTGGATTGCATTTCACACATGTACTTCATTGGTCCTCTTCTCAGAGATACTCCATTTTTGTTCATGCCAATGTTGTTTCACTTTTCATAGTGGATTCAGTTAATCATCTATAGACATGGAATGGCTGAGTTCTGCCTGCAACTGGCCTCACAGGCCTGACTTATTTAAGTATCTCATCTAGGGAATGAGTGCTGCATCATACACTTTGACCCTACCTTGTGGTAGTCCCTGACAAGCCTACATCTACCACTCTTGCCTATCATCTATAATTACAACTCTGAAGCCTGGAGAATAGATGAAATCTAACTTCTTTGTATCTTGTAATAGTTCCAGCCAGTCCCTGGCTGGTCGTACTGCCTATACCCAGTGTCCTTTCTGACAGCACAGGAGGAAGTCAGAAAACCTAATGACTAACATGTTCACCCAGAATGTTTTCTATCATTCTTTTTAAATTAGATACCCAAAAACTATTGAGTAAAGAAGGAAGAGACATTTATAATGTTGGTATGGTATTGATTTTAGAAAAGTGGCCACAGAAGGCTCCACCTCATCCTTGTACAATTTTTGTCACAACTCTTATTTCTACTTTACTTAAAAACCCTGCCATACAAAATTCTTATTCGGGAGTAAAACAGTCAGTAGCAATGTTACAAAATTAAGGAGGCACTCACTCAGGCACATGAGTTTGTGGGGACTGCTTTTGTATGAGCCTCAGAGTTAGTCAATGTTCAAAGAGTAAGTAAGGTACCAAGGGGTGCAAAGTTTAAAGGGAAATTCACATTAAAGTGCTGATTGTGCTCTTGCCTGAATCTGAAAAGAGTGCCTCCTTTAATTTTTCACCCTGAGCACTTTGAGTTTTACTATAGTCTTATCATTCAGTCTTTCCTTTGGACTTTTAAACATATGGATATAGTTATAAACTTACCATCCTTAACTATTAATTTTGTTTGTATCTGTGTGGATCTGTTCTTGGTTGTTATTAATAGATTATTTTGAGCTTTATTTTGCTCTTTCTTTGCATGATTGGTAATTTGGATTGAATGATTGGCATTGTGAATTTTACTTTGATGAGTAATGATATTTTATTACTCCTATACATAATATTGAGATTTGTTCTGAGGCACAGTTCAAGTAGTAGAGCAGTTTTCTGATATTACTCTAAGAGTATTTATGTAGAACTGGATTAGTGGTTGGACTAGTAGAACCAAACTTTAATATCACATTCAATGATAAGTTAGTGAATGTTTTCCAACTAAGATTGAGAGTGAGGCAAGAATATCTATTGGCATTATTGTTCAGTATTGTACTGAGTGCTGTATCTACTACAATAAGGAAAACTATTAATGTAAATAAAAGGCAAATTTTGGGAAATACGAAGTAAAGTTGCTTTTATTTGAACCTTATGATTGTTTACTTAAAATTTCATAAGTAGTCCAGAAAACAAGTTAGATACAGTAAGTAAAATTAACAATGTAATGAGATACAAAAATCAATATATAAAAATCTATTTTATTTCTATATACTGCTATTACACCACTAGAAAGTGAATTTGAACATCTTTTTACAGTAACATTAAATGTAAACCAGACACTTTAAAGTCATTAAAGTATTTCTACATGTATCAATCAGTGTGATAGTGTTTTATCACCAATTGCCTTTTTTCCTAGTTACTGGAACAAATATTTGTTGATAGGCTTATTAATTTGTTTATCCAGACATTAATTGTATTTGTTTTTGTTTTATCTATGGAGTCAAATAAGATCTGAGTAGCATGCAAAAATATCTACTTACATCAGTATAGCAAACAAAATATATAAGAATAAACATCAAAAAGGCCACTTAGAGAAATTAGGAAAGACAAATTATTTTTCCACCATGTATATGGTTTGGAATGCTCAAATTCTTTAGATGTTAATTCTCCCACTTGATCTATTTGGAATGCCAGTCTAAATTTTGAAGCATTTTTTTAAAACTCTGATAAAGTATTTATAAACTTATATGATTTAAGAACACTTGGAATAGACATAAAAACCTTAAAAAATAATATCAAAGTGGTCTTATCTAGTTCCAAGATAATTATTACAGTCAATTAATTTTTGACAAAGTGCCAAGACTATTGAATGGAGGTCTTGTCTTTGTTAGATTATCATTTGTTAAGAAGAATCCTTGGGTATAAAACGTTGATACGATAGTATGGTGAGACCTCAGCCGACAAAAAGCTGCAAGGATAACTGAAATAGACATTTTTTACTCATAGGTCCTGGAGCATGTACAAAGCAGACCTTGAGTGGTCACATAAGGAGATTGAGGCAGGGGGGAGGGGCAAGATGGCGGAAGAGCAGGGTCCCCAAATCACCTGTCCCCACCAAATTACCTAGATAACCTTCAAACCATCCTGAAAATTTACGAATTCGGCCTGAGATGTAAAGAGAGACCAGCTGGAATGCTACAGTGAGAAGAGTCCGCGCTTCTATCAAGGTAGGAAGACGGGGAAAAAGAAATAAAGGAACAAAAGGCCTCCGAGGGGGAGGGGCCCCGCGAGGAGCCGGGCTGAGGCCGGGGCGAGTGTCCCCAGGACAGGAGAGCCCCGTCCCGGAGGAGCAGGAGCTGCACCAACCTTCCCGGGCGGGCGGAAAGGGGCTCGCAGGGAGTCGGAGCAGGACCCGGGAGGGCGGGGATGCCCTCGGGCTCCCTGGGACACTAACAGACACCTGCGCCCCGGGAGAGTGCGCCGAGCTCCCTAAGGGCTGCAGCGCGCACGGCGGGGACCGGAGCAGCTCGGAGGGGCTCGGGCGGCGGCTCCGCGGAGGGGGCTGCGGGGCGGGAGCGCGAATCCCACAGCGCAGGCCCCGGAGCACAGGGCGCCGGGACACAGCCCAGGATCCGGCCTCCCCCGGGACAGGCAGAGGCCGGGAGGGCCCAGGACAGCGAGGACGCTCCTGCCCCGAGCTGAGCAGATCAGCGGCCCCGCCCCGGAGCCTCCAGGCCCTGCGGACGGAGAGCCGAGAGCCCCGAGCCCCGTAGTTCCTGCGGAGGCTGAATCCAGGCTTCCAGAGCTGCCATAGCAACTGCGACTGTTCCTCCTGGGGCCTCACGGGGTAAACAACCCCCGCTGAGCCCTGCAGCAGGCAGGGGCAGAGCAGCTCCCCCAAGTGCTAACACCTGAAAATCAGCACAGCAGGCCCCTCCCCCAGAAGACCAGCTGGACGGACCAGTGATACTCCCCCGTGTTCCAATACAGCTTGTTTTTGGCCACTCTGCACTGAGCAAAATGACTAGAAGGAAAACCTCACCTCAAAAGAAAGAATCAGAAACAGCCCTCTCTCCCACAGAGTTACAAAATCTGGATTACACTTCAATGTCAGAAAGCCAATTCAGAAGCACCATTATACAGCTACTGGTGGCTCTAGAAAAAAGCAGTAAGGCCTCACGAGACTTCATGACTGCAGAATTTAGATCCAATCAGGCAGAAATTAAAAATCAATTGAATGAGATGCAATCCAAACTAGAAGTCCTAACGACGAGGGTTAACGAGGTGGAAGAACGAGTGAGTGACATAGAAGACAAGTTAATGGCAAAGAGGGAAACTGAGGAAAAAAGAGACAATCAATTAAAGAACCATGAAGACAGATTAAGGGAAATAAATGACACTCTAAGGAAGAAACACCTACGTTTAATTGGGGTTCCCGAGGGCGCCGAAAAGGACAGAGGGCCAGAATATGTATTTGAACAAATCCTAGCTGAAAACTTTCCCAATCTGGGAAGGGAAACAGGCATTCAGATCCAGGAAATAGAGAGATCCCCCCTAAAATCAATAAAAACCGTTCAACACCTCGACATCTAATAGTGAAGCTTGCAAATTCCAAAGATAAAGAGAAGATCCTTAAAGCAGCAAGAGACAAGAAGTCCCTGACTTTCATGGGGAGGAATATTAGGGTAACAGCAGACCTCTCCACAGAGACCTGGCAGGCCAGAAAGGGCTGGCAGGATATATTCAGGGTCCTAAATGAGAAGAACATGCAACCAAGAATACTTTATCCAGCAAGGCTCTCATTCAAAATGGAAGGAGAGATAAAGAGCTTCCAAGACAGGCAGGAACTGAAAGAATATGTGACCTCCAAACCAGCTCTGCAAGAAATTTTAAGGGGGACTCTTAAAACTCCCCTTTAAGAAGAAGTTCAAGTAACTCTGAACGTGAATGGGCTTAATGACCCCATCAAAAGGCGCAGAGTTTCAGACTGGATAAAAAAACAGGACCCATCTATTTGCTGTCTACAAGAGACTCATTTTAGACAGAAGGACACCTACAACCTGAAAATAAAAGGTTGGAGAACCATTTACCATTCAAATGGTTCTCAAAATATACCCTAAAAACTACAGAACACTTCTGAAAGAAATTGAGGAAGACACAAAGAGATGGAAAAATATTCCATGCTCATGGATTGGCAGAATTAATATTGTGAAAATGTCAATGTTACCCAGGGCAATTTACACGTATAATGCAATCCCTATCAAAATACCATGGACTTTCTTCAGAGACTTAGAACAAATTATTTTAAGATTTGTGTGGAATCAGAAAAGACCCCAAACAGCCAGGGGAATTTTAAAAAAAGAAAACCATATCTGGGGGCACCACAATGCCAGATTTCAGGTTGTACTACAAAGCTGTGTTCATCAAGACAGTGTGGTACTGGCACAAAAACAGACATATAGATCAATGGAACAGAACAGAGAACCCAGAAGTGGACCCTGAACTTTATGCTCAACTAATATACGATAAAGGAGGAAAGACGATCCACTAGAAGAAAGACAGTCTCTTCAATAAATGGTGCTGGGAAAATTGGACATCCACATGCAGAAGAATGAAACTGGACCACTCTCTTGCACCATACACAAAGATAAACTCAAAATAGATGAAAGATCTAAATGTGAGACAAGATTCCATCAAAATCCCAGAGAAGAACTCAGGCAACACCCTTTTTGAACTTGGCCACAGTAACCGGAGAAGGACAAACGGTGTATGTTCTCACTCATTTGGGGAATATGAATAATAGTGAAGGGGAATATAAGGGAAGGGAGAAGAAATGTGTGGGAGATATCAGAAAGGGACACAGAACATAAAGACTTCTAACTCTGGGAAATGAACTAGGGGTGGTGGAGGGGGAGGAGGGTGGAGGGTGGGGGTGAATGGGTGACGGGCACTGAGGGGTACACTTGACGGGATGAGCACTGGGTGTTATTCTGTATGTTGGTAAATTGAACACCAATAAAAATTAATTAAAAAAATAAAAATAAAAAAGGAGATTGAGGCAGGGTATAAGCAGAGAGAATGTGGCAGGACCTAAAGCACACATTTTTATCCACAGATGTAGTGCTTTGGGATTCCCAGGCTAAGGCCAGATTTGTCTATTCATACCAAAAAAACAAAAAAACAAAAAAGCAGGGTTTTGGCAAGCTTTGAGGGAGTCCTACCTCGGCGGCATACAAGGAGAAAACATGGGGAGGTGAGAGAGACTGATAATCACAACAGTCTTTGAGAGGGTCATATCAGGAACTTATTTTTGCTTATGAATCTATGGGCTGTTTTCTAGGGCATATGATCCTGGAAGTTTAGGCCGTTGCGGGTGTCTTCGCCACAAAAAAAAAAAAAAAAAAAAAAAAAAAAAAAAAAGATGCTGAGAAGGCAATGTTACAAAGTAGTCTAGTTAAACTCTCAACATGAGGGTAGGGCACACATACTCTCTCTCTCACAAACATACACACACACACAGGCACACACACACAGAGTCATCTAAGGTACCGTCTTATCTTCCAATAATGTACAGAGTTAGTCTGTATCTGGAACCTCTTGTCATATAAGGTAAAATTTTCAGCTTGTTTTATTCCCTCATTCTCTACTACAATGACAGATATTTAAAATATGTCCTCAAAATCATAAACCTAAAAAAATCTGACTTTTAAAAACATAAAAACAAAACTTTCATTCTTTAGAAGAGTGTTACTAAAAACAAAAGGCAAGCCAAATACTTGGAGAATATATTTGCATAAAATAATTTGGAGTTGATGACCCAAATGTAAAGCTAAAAAATTCCCATAATTTCTCCTTTTATGTATCTTGATATCAATTTGTCTGAAATGTATATTTGAATTATTAACACTATTTTAAAGGTAGGAATTACCTAAAGTTCCATTGAGATACAGGCAATAAAATGATCTGATATGCAGCAATTCATAAAACTATCAAAATTCTAAATCTAGGGGGCCAATATAAAAACTTGTTAATGAAAGATCAGTTTTGCTGATAGGGGATCTCTAGTGTATTAGTGTGCTTTGAACTCCACTTATCTCACAAATGCAAAATTATTTTTTCTATTTATCATCCTAAAAAACTGATATTTAACAGAACTAAATATAGCCAAAACAACTTGTAATAATTATGTTTGGATTATGGGATTTGATTTGAGTTTTTAAAATGCTATCTAAGCAACCCTGGATTTTGTATTCTCAATTACAGCACTGCCATGTAAAGTAAAACACTCTCTCTCTCATAACTGCCCCCCTCCCCGAACATACAAACACACATATACTGCTGCTGTCTATGCTGCAAAATTTTAAATTGAATTAGAGACAATCCAGCCATCACTGTGATAGGCACCATGTCCAAAGATTCTTATGGCATCTTCTCTGACATTAGGTAATTCACATTCCAGGAAGGGAAACAATACTATTTCATAGCTGCTGCTATTAGTGTGTGTACATTTTTTTTTCTGGACCATCTAGATAAACTATAGTTAATCCTCATTATTTTAAGATTCCTCATTTGTGAATTCACCTACTTGCTAAAGTTTATTTGTAACCCCTTAATCAGTACTTATGGTGCTTCCATGGTCATGTTCAGAGATGCATAGAACAATGAAGAAATTGAGCAGCCCTATGTGAACGTTCCCAGCTGAAGGTGACACTGCCATCTTTTTTCAGTTCTCACACAGTGATGACCAGAGGAGCGAGATATAGTGATCAGCAGCTCTGTGTAGTACAAGAAGCTCTGGTGGGACCACTGGATAGGGTATGAATCCTAAACTTGGTACCTCTTAGTCGGGCAGCTTCAGGCAATTTAATACTTCTGAAACTCATTCTTTCTTATAAAATAAAGACATTGGAATCTAACAGGATGAGTTGCTTTTAGGATTTATAATCTATAATCTAGGATTTCTAATCTTTATAATCTATTTATATATAATCCCCACATGAGCAGTTTTCACTATCAATGCAGTGTTTGTAGCAATTTTATAGAACATAACTTCTATGAGTGAGAATCAACTGTGTAATTGGTTTCTTAAAATATATTGTCTCCATGGGGATCCCGGGGTGGCTCAGCGGTTTGGCGTCTGCCTTTGGCCCAGGGAGTGATCCTGGAGACCCGGGACTGAGTCCCACATTGGGTTTCCTGCATGGAGCCTGCTTCTCCCTCTGCATGTGTCTCTGCCTCTCTCTCTCTCTCTCTCTCTCTCTCTCTCTCTCGCTGTCATAAATAAATAAATAAATTCTTTTATTTTTTTAAATTAAAAAAAAAGACTTGTACAAAAAATATTGTCTCCAAAGTAAATATCTTTTAGAATGTAAGCAAAGAAACAAGTAAAAAGTACATCCAAAACATCTTCCTTTTTAGTAATCTATTGAAGACATTCATATTGAAAGACAGTGATTACTATTGACTCCTGAGGTTTAAGCTTTCAGTGGCAATCTAAACAATAATATGAATGGGAAGAAAACAAAACAAACAGATCTCTTCTGTATCATACTTGGGAACTTTATTTTTCAGGTTCCATTTCTAGATATAGTAAAGGAAAGAATCCATCTCTGTTTATCTTCAAAGTTAACAGCTATTACTTGTTGACAGTTTTAACAGATCCACTTAGAAGAACCTGACTGGATTGCTCTGTGACAGTATCAGCAGGAGTTCTCACCCCCAGCTCAAGCAATCTATAAACCCAGCATGAGAGATCATGATAAAATCAGTCGTAAAGCTCATACAATGGGTGAAATAGGTAGTAAGTCTGCATTTTTCATGAATTTTGAGGGGAGAAGTGGCACAGCAGTTAATCACAGCATGATAACTTTAAAATGACTTGCTGATGAGTTCCCAAAAAGAAGGCCTTAGTAAATCACTGAGGGGTATGGAAAAACTATTTGCTAAGCATAATTGAGCATGCTTTCTACATAGGTCATTTATAAAGCATCATGCCAGTTCATTGCCAGTTTTAAGAAAGGTCTAGATTCTGCTCCTTTGTTGTATATTTCATTTAGCTGGTAAAGAAATTGTTTAATAATCTTAGTAATATATGCAGACTTGGAGAAGAAAACCTATCTTCTTAAATCCCTTTTAGTTTTCTTCCTGAAGGAAAACAATTTTTTCTCCAATGATTAAAACATACCATGCATTGAGGTTGGAATAATATTTCAACCTTAAAGTATTTGAATCTATGTTCCATTCCCGACTCCTCTTGCCTCCCCAAATGTCTATGTCTTCCCACAGCCAAAACCAATGTTTTATATACATTTGTCTCTAATTCTTCAAATCAGTATTTTTAGATGAATCACAAGCAACTTTGTCAAGCTTAAGAAATATGATCAACAATGAGAAAAGACAGTCTGAAATATACAACACTATTTCTCAACCTCTTTCCTTAGAGAACATGGTGAACCATTTGTAAAATAAAATCAACTTAGAAGATATGACCACATAGAAATCAGCCTACCAATTTTGCCATTAAAAGATCATGCTCAGCTTTGTTGTTCTTGTTGTTTTCTGTATTTTTCCAAAGTACAAATATTCAAAAATTTAAAACATTAACTTGTCAAAGTGTTTATTCCATTCATTAATTAATAAGGAAACAAGCTAGATAATTTTGAGATCCCTTGAAGGACCAGAAATTTATGGATAATATTCAAAAAGAGTATTAAAATAAAATGGCTAGGTTAGATCTTCAAGCCCTGTAGAACATTAAACCACTTCTGGGGTGTCATTTTTAGTGAATGGGATTCATTTTGATTTGTTCCGAATCTAGAAGTTAACAACTTCACTGAGTCTGAGGCCTCAACAAATAGAATATATCAAAATCAAACAAATATATGTCTCCTAGAGCTTAAATTAATGGTCCTTTTAATAAGCAATGTTTAAGTAGAATATAGGAAGACATACAAATATCCTTTGGCCCTATTTTAAATGGTGCATAATTTTATTAACAGTTATTACTTACCTTTTTTCTGATACTAATTATGAAGTTTAAATGGGATATTGGCTAATCCATATATATAAGAAACATCGATTTAAAGTTTAAAGTGTTTATGCTTTCACTTTGTTCTACTTACTATTTATTCTATTTACTAAAATATCCAATCAAAAGACATAGAGTGGCTGAGTGGATAAAAAAAATAAGATGAATCTATATGCTGACAACAAGGGACTCACTTTAGATACAAAGACACACAAAGACTGAAAGTGAAGGAATGGATAAAGATGTTACATGCAAATGGAAACCAAAAAACAAACAAAAAAGCTAGAGTAGCTATACATACATCAGGCAAATAGACTTTAAAACAGAGCGTAATAAGAGACAAAGTTGGGTGTTACATGATGATAGAGGGATCATTGCAACAGGAGACTATAGCATTACTAAATATTTATGCACCCAGCATAGAATCACAAACATAAATGAAATAAATATTAAAGGATATAAAGGGAGAAACAGACGGAAATACAATTATCATAGGGAATTTTAATACCCCAACTTACATCAATTCAGGCAGAAAATCAATAAGAAAACATAGGCTTTAAATGACACATTAGACCATATGGACTTAACACAACTTTCCATCAAAATATATAGGATATTCTATAAAAAATCAGTAGAATATGCATTCTGCTCAAGTGCACAACAGACATTTTCCAGGATAGATCATATGTTAGGGCAAAAAGTAGGTCTTAATAAAATTTAAGAGAACTGAAATCATATCAAGCATCTTTTCCAATCACAGTTATATGAAACTAGAAATTAACTGCATAAAGAAAACTATAAAATGACAAATATAGGGAACTTAACATGCTACTGGACAAGCAATGAATTAAAGAAGAAATCAAAGAAAATACCTTGAGTCAAACAAAATTGGAAATTTACCAAAATTTGTTAGATGTAGCAATAGCAGTTTTAAGAGGGGGGTTCATAGTGATAAATACCTATGTCAAGAAATAAATCTCAGATAAACAACCTAACTTTATATCTAAAAGAAGTATAAAAAGAACAGATGGGAGGATATGGAGAAAAGGGAATCACTGTGCACTATTAGAATGAGAGGTGGTGTAGATACTGTGGAAAACAATGTGAAGGCTCCTCAAAAAAATAAAAATTGAACTACTATGTGATCCAGCAATTTCACTCTGGATATTTATCTGAAGAAAATGAAAACACGGGGATTCCTGGATGGCGCAGCGGTTTGGCGCCTGCCTTTGGCCCAGGGCACGATCCTGGAGACCCGGGATCGAATCCCACGTCGGGCTCCTTGCATGGAGCCTGCTTCTTTCTCCCTCTGCCTGTGTCTCTGCCTCTCTCTCTCTCTCTGTGTGTGTGACTATCATAAATAAATAAAAAAGAAAATGAAAACACTAACTTGAATAGATGTACATACCCTCGTTTTCACTGCTGCATTATTTGCAAAGGCCAAGAGATGGAAACAACATAAGTGTTCATTGATGGATGAATGGATAAAGAAATTGTGGTACATAATACAATGAGCATAAAAAGCCAGACATAAAAAGCAATGACATTTTGCCATTTGCAAAATGGACCTTGAGTGTAAGTGAAGTAAACCAGAAAAAGACAAATACTATATGATCTCTCATACATGGGAAATCATAAAAAAATAAAAATAAAAACAGAAAAAACAAGCAAACAAAACAAAAAAACTCAGTTCATGGATACTGAGAACAAATCGGTGGTTACCAGGGCAGGAATGGGTGGTAGGAGAAATGGGTGAAGGGAATAAAAACAAAAGCAAAAACAACAAACAGATAAGTATAAAAAATGAATTTTATTTTCTTTTACTGTTTTAGAAAATGTATGCTAAATCATTATTTAATCCATATTTCCTTGTTTGACTTTTTAGAAGATAAAAATAAATGTACATATTCTGTCATTTTGTACTTGTTGTTCATATCTAAACTAAATTTGTAGATATTATCTTCTAACATATTAAATCACATATATTTAGAAAAGAAGAAAATCCTGGAATCATTATGTGTAATTCTCTCTTTTGGGGGAAGGATGAAATGTAAACCCAACAAATTAAGTAGTTTCTTAAGATTATAGAGCTAGTCTATGATAGCCTAAAACCTGGAGGTCATTTTTAATATAGCCTGTTCTTTCTAATTTGCCAAGTTTGATTCTGATTCACAATTTTAGATGATATGTATTAATTAACTTAATATTCATATTCCTCACATACGCTACTATCATGGACATATATTTAAAAATATGATTTTTCTTTACAATAAATTAATTTTTGAGGTAGTTTTCATTCTGTTGCACATTTCAAAAAGAGATACTTTATGCTTAATAGAGTATTCCTAAAATCGGGTGATCTATCAGAAATAAATTTTGAGTCATACATGAAAATTGAGGTGATATTTTAATCATTAAATTTATTGAAAAATTGAAATATTCAATTTTCAAATAACCTTTCTCCTACAAATAATCTATAATTTAACTATATTTAGTGAATGAACTAATAAATACTTATGGGATAGTCTATTGAGTTTCTGAGATATAAGACATTTTCCAAATAAGATTACTACAATACTATTTTGATTCAATTCTGTTCAGTGGTATAGTTAGTAGTGAATTAGTGGTATTTTTTTCCACTAAATCTTAGGCAATATTTTGTGATAAAACAGGTATGGATTAAACCAGGAAGCTAGAGATATAAATTCAATTCCTTCTCACAAGCTAAGGCTTGTTATAATAATGCTTGAACAAGTTATTCAAATTCTCCAGACCACAGTTTCTTTATCAATAAAATAAAGGAAGTAGATTAAAGGATATTTAAATCCTTATAGAACTAACATTGTAAGACCTTCATGAGTGTTGCTGAAATAGTGGTACTACACGGTTCATTTGCTTAGAATTCATTCAGAGAAACAACAACAACATCAACAAACAAACAAAAAACTGTATCATTTTATTAAGCTTGATGAAGCAGCAATGATCAGCATAAGCTTCAAACCACCCACAGATATTATAATTGTCTTGGCAATCTTAGCCAATTAATACCACATTTTTACAAAGTTAAGTATTTAAACTCTACTTCATGCAGAGGACTATTAAAATCACAACACATTTTATTTTTAACAATTACCAAAGGAAACTTTTATAACTGACTATAGAAATAAGAGTAACTTAATTAATGTAGTATTTATTCCATCTCATTTCACTCAAATTATGCTTTAAGTCATATCTACTGAACACTGTCCTTTGAAAATTAAAATAAAATAGGTTCAAACTTCAACCATATATATATTGAGAAATTGAGCACTCCAATCAAATACCGCCAGATAGTCTTGCTGGAGATCCATAGTCTTATGGAGATCCATAGATATAATGAAGTAGAGTGTACTAAGTTCAGGATTCCTATTATCTACCTAATTTTGGATATTTCTAATATATTGGTTCTTCCAGTTGTTTCATCTGTTTCATTTTGCCTTTACATTCAGTAAGGATTTTAGACAACAGTATGGAATATACTGCAATAAGTTACAGGTAACAATTAAAATTTATTAACTCTCCCTCTTTGAAGTTTTTGGCTATGACCCCTAATGGATCATATATCATTCTACTATAGGATGTACTGTCAAGCTGCCTTATTCTGATTCAACATTCTCGCTTCTCTTGCTAACTCACTTTCACAGCTCCTGTTCATTTCTGATATTCACTGAGAACGTGTTACAAATACAAAATGTCAAGAAATTATCTACTGAACAAGCATAGCTTCTTCCAAGGGAAATCAGTGGTCAGGCAGTAGACTAATAATTCTTTTGTCTCAACTAAATGTCCATGCAGATGAATATAATTATTTTTTGTATATTTTCTGAAAAGATTTAATGTGGCTTAGAAAAGCATAGGAAAAAAATTACAATGAGAAAATTTGGTCAGAAAACCAGGGCAATGTGAAGTATTTATGTAAAAAAACTATTTTGCATAGTTATTTTAATAAATAAATTGAAAATTATTGGGATGCCTGGGTGGCTCAGCAGTTGAGCATCCGCCTTTGGCTCAGGACATGGTCCCACAGTCCCAGGGTCAGTCCCACATCAGCCTCCCTGCATGGAGCCTGCTTCTCCTCCTGCCTATGTCTCCACCTCTCTTTCTCTGTGTCTCTCATGAATAAATAAATAAAATCTTAAAAAAAATAAAAGTATTTTCTGATGAAAACGGTATCAAGTACATTATATAAAATTCTGTTTTCTAATGTTTGGTAAAGCAAGGAACTCTGATGAGAAAACAGAAATTTCTATTTCTATTTTAATGGTATCAGTTTGAAATAATAGAATGATTTTTTGGGTGATGAAACTGATCTGGAATTACATGGGGTAATAATTGCTCAACATTGTGGTATATTTAAAACCACTGAATTATATACCTCAAAAGGGTGAATTTCATGGTATGGGAATTATATCTCAATACAACTGTTAAGATGAAAAATACTAACTAGCATTTATGGTATGAATTAGCACTTTCAAGTTAATAAAAACATTCATTTTAGTAGACTTAAAATAGAATTAGGGTAGAGATCTTTGTTTCTACATTTCTAACTTCCAAAAGTATTTTGAAAGCTATGCATAACCTTACACAGTTCCAAAATGCCATCTAAAATTTCTTACTAGGTTAAATATTTAAAAGATGAATAATTTCCAAAATATTGTGAACATTGATACTTTAAAATAAAAATAAAATAAAACTTACATTATTTTTAACATATCAAAAATATGATCATTTAATATGTGCCATTATATATTTAGAAATATAAAACATAAATAATATATATTATAAACATATAAAACATATAGTAAAAATATAAAACTGGGAGTTAACATCTGGATCAACCAGTATGCAAGAAATAATGATGATATGAACTCAGTAACAAAATAAGGAAAGGAGGATATACTTTATTCCTAAAGTATAAATTGATAAGGGGAACTATGAAATAGTGAATCAAGAAATCTCTTCAGTTAATTGGGAACCTTAACGGTTTATTGGTGAATGGGAATAGTTTGCCTATGCAAACTTTGGATTATAGACTGTGTACAGTGTTAATAATACAATTTATATAAAAATACCTGATATACAGTTATAAATGATCTTTGCCTGTGGATGTGAATCTAAGCTGCCTGTTAGTTCCAACTTGCCTGTGGGAATATTCATGCTAAAGGTATCAGGTGATCAGTGACCTTAACAGAAAATTATATTGATGCTGTAGGCCTTTCTCAAACCTTTTTGATTAGTGTTGTCTGCAAGACTAACAGTGAATCCCATTGTAAAGACGACTTCTAATCTGAGACTGTTTATGAATTGTTGTAGGTTTTCAGATTTTTGAGACTCAGAAATGTGAAAGACATAAGGAATTATAACTTTCAGTGCATGTTGAATAGTATCCTCTATACAATGGGTAAAATGTTTTATTAAAATACACACACACCATGGACACAAAGAAGAGTCTAACATCTTTTTTGGTTCCTGCAAATATGTACATGTTATTATTTCCTGTGATTATCAAAAGTGTTATGGTAGTGATTAAACATATCTTAGGAAGACTTAACTGAATACAGATTATAGTTTGCTTTTTAAAGTTTTTGGTAACTTTATATATGATGTAGGATATTATCATCATAAATAACTTGGTAAAACATAAAATTGAAATGCATTCTTTGATGTTATTTGATAAAAAGCCATCAAAGTGTTTGAAATGTTTTAGAGAGCTAAAAAGGATTTTTACAATTTAAAGGTTCCAAAAAGTTACATGATTTAAAACAATGTAGTTCAAAAGGTGCAAGCTAAATTACACTTAAGTTAGATATAAAGTAATTTGAGGTATCATAAATTTAAAAATTGGAAACAATTATTGAAAAAGTATAAAACTACTTTGTCTATCAAAGTATGTGGAGATAAATTTCACAAAGGAATTACACATGGTGTTTGAATTGCTCAAATATATACTATATTTGATTGTATAAAACATACTAAAACCAGAGTGCCTGGGTGGCGCAGTCTGTTAAGTGTCCAACTCTTGTTTTTGGCTCAGGTTGTGATATTGGTGTCCTGGGATTGAGCCCTGAGTTGGGACCTGCACTTAGTGGGGAGTCTGCTTGAGATTCTCTCCTTCTTTAGCCCCTCTGGCTTGTACATACTCTTTCTTGTGCACGCTCTCGCTCTCTAAAATAAAGAATCTAAAAAAAAAAAAAAGATACTAAAACCAAAACACTAATTTGTTAGATCAGTAATCATATATGATTGAATTTTTCCTCTATTTGGGAATGAAATATTAAAGTGCAGAGTTGAAAAACTATATGCACAAAATACCTTACAGCCTAGTCTTAGAGTGAAAACATG
The DNA here is from genome assembly GCF_905146905.1 of Nyctereutes procyonoides. Taxonomy (NCBI): domain Eukaryota; kingdom Metazoa; phylum Chordata; class Mammalia; order Carnivora; family Canidae; genus Nyctereutes; species Nyctereutes procyonoides. Next base: position 28,808,062 of record NW_026575051.1, on the reverse strand, counting down.
GTCATCACGTTCATGTCCGTAGAAAATGTGATCCAGTAGTTCAATGGAAAATCTTTTGGGAGTGGCTGGAAAGAGAAAATATTGTTTTTATGCCTAGGTATTTTATTTATTACTCCTTTCCTCTTCATTCTTTTTTAAGATTTTATTTATTTATTCATGAGAAACACAGAGAGAGACAGAGACATAGGCAGAGGGAGAAGCAGGCTCCCTGCAGGGAGCCTGATGTGGAACTTGATCCTAGGACCCTGGGATTACTACCTGAACCAAAGGCTGACACTCAACCACTGAGCCACCCAGACGTCCCAAGCCCTTTATTCTATTTCAGGTATTCTGGACTGTAATTTTAGCTTTTGATGTTCCTTAACAGATTTTGAAGAATTATATTTATGGAAACTTCCATTTCATCAAACTCTAACTATAAATAAGGAAAATTTGGTATAGTAAAGTTGTGACTTTTCTAGAGTTATGGAGCAAAACACAGTAGTAGACTTACCTAGATTTGACATCTCTAAAATTATCTTTTATCTGTGCTTCAAACATAGGCCAGCCTGATGCATTTTCAAGAAGAATCATCTTGTGGTCATATAGAAAGATAATGTATTTCAGTCCTATTCTTTGTGCTAAATCTGAAGTTATGTTTATTCTTGTTACAACTTACTTTGAGACCTTACCATTTATCATAATGAAAACTGTTCTATCTGTATATTTTTAGCAACTAAACTCCCTTTGGATTGATTTCAAAATAGGTCTTGGTGTATAGAAGACAGATAGATGGCATTTACTGTTACCACATGTTGCTATAGTAGTAAAATTACTTTTTCTACTTTGCTTTCGCTATCCAGATCATCTTACCAATTCCTAAAATAAGGATATGTAATATTAGATGCAAATTTAAGACACTCTACAGATTTATATTCATTAAGTTATAAAGAATTCATATAAAAATAGAATAAGAATATAAAAGATGAAAATAGCAGTGGCCTCAAGTGATTGTGCCAAAATAGGAAATATCTGAAAAAAAAATGGATATAGTAAAAGGAAATTTTGACAGAATTGAAATGTGTAGTGCCAAAGGGATTGATGTTACTAAGATTTTTTCAGAAAATAGCTATTTTGTTATAAGATTGCAATATAGAGATTTTCTCAAAGTTTCTCACAATGTAATTACCAAAAAATAGGAAATGCTTATTAATTTAATAAATTGGCAAGACAACAATATAATATTAATATTTTAAGATCATATATAGAACATTTGAACTTCTGTAGATAATCACAAGTTCAAAGGTTAACTACTTTAAATTATAATGTAAGTCCTAGTAAGAAAAATACCAAATGTAGTTTTAACTAAAGTGAAAATTTAGACATATAAACATCATTTGTTTCTGAATTAATTATTTACGAGAGTGGGAAATGTATTGCTAATTGATATAAATTAATATATTATTAAAGACTTTTGCAAAATAAACAGACGAATAAAACATTTAAGCAATAATAGGCATGGCAGGATAAGAGAAGAAATAAAACCTTAGGTGGTAAATTTATTTCTGAATACATTTTCAGGAATGTTATTTGGCAATTTATAAATCTATTAAAGTGGAATTGCTAGTGATGGTGTGTGAAATAAATTCAGTTTACTCCATAAAGTAGAATGAATTAGTTTATTTCATGGTCATTTTAGGTGTACCATAAAGTTAATGAAAACATAAATTTTACTATTCAGTCAGAAATTACTTTTATTACTTTTGATTGATAGTGACTATAACCATCAAATTCTATTGTCTGATGACTATCTTGACTATCTTGGGCTAGTGCTCTGAAATTTGCTTTGTACCAGTCTTTAGAATATAATTACACTAAATGCAATTTGAATTTAATCTTATTTTGTTTTGTTTTGTAAAGTTATATATCAAAATCAATATTTTTAGGACCAAGTAGAAACGGAAGACAACATATTAATGCATAGGTGTGCAAATTAGAGAGGTTAAATGTGATGTATTTGCCAAGATCAGGACCAACACTGGACAAAACTGTAGTATTTCCAAGTTTGACTATAGTGCTCTCTAAGTTGTCTTTAATGTCTTCTGTTTCTTTCCAGCTTATATTGCTTTCTATATTTAGCCTTTAAACCATTTTATAAATCAGGTAACAGTCAACTCTTACCTACTCGATAATCTTTCAGATAAGAGATTGCTGTTTTAACTAGGGATTTCATACATTTGTTCAAAAGTAATTAACACCAATAGGCTGAGTATTGACTTAAGTCCCAGAGAGTACATGTTGAAAAGGACAGAGAAGACAAAAACAAAACAAAACAAAAGAGTGATTACTAGGGAAGACAGAAGGGTAAATAGGCAAATGTGGCATTATGTGGCAAAGTTATGGATGCTATTCTAGGAAGAGTGTGCAGGAAAGGCATTCACCCAAACAAGATAAATTGAATTAGGGAAGGGCCCCCAAAGGAAAGGGGGGACATCTTGGCTGATTGTAGGTAGACTGAGAAATAAAAAAGGAGGCTAAGAAATTGTAAATTTGGGAAAGAGATTGTTGAATTACATGTTCAAAAATGCAATGGTAAAGATACAGTAAAATAATTCCTAGGTAGGAGACAAATATTTTACTGAATACCCTTTGGATATTCAATCACATGGGGAAGAGAAGGATAGGTGCCTCTCCAACATATATTTTTCAAATGTTTATGTATTTTGATTAACTTATATGGGTTTTTAATAACATTTAATTTGCATAATCTAAACATAGAAATCAGTTCAAGATTTGGACAGTTTCAATTTCTCAAAGGCAGGGAATATCACCCATGCTAATCCATTGACAGAAGTCAACTACACATAATTCATCACAACTAACAGCATTTTAGAGATTTTTGTTCTGTTTTAATTTGCTTTTAAAAGCAAGATTTCTAAGATATAGATCTAATAAATGAAGGAAATAGGTAAATTTTTATCAAATCAAAAGCTTATAGGTAAACTATATTTTTCATTACGATTTTCTCAATAGTTTAATATTGTTTCAAGATATAAAGCATTGAACTCTCTGGCCTCATTTTAGATGAAAATACTGACATTAGTCTAGTCCAAATTCTTGTTTTAGATACCCTCCCATTCATCACTTAGCTCTCATGATTCTGCACTATTTTAAAATTTCTCTTTGTAGAGCAAAACATTATGATCTATCTAGTATCCCATGAAAATAACGTCAGAGTAATATATTTCTCTTGCTTTATATTGCCTACACTGACATTTCTAAACTGTTTCTGATTACTGACTCCCTTCATACTACCTATATATGGTTTCAGATGAATTCATTTAGTAAAACATACCTATCAGGTAATCATTTTGGGAAGGTAGGATGATAGGAGTGATTTTATAGTTTTCTAGTGGTTCCTGTCAGATAACTTCAGTAGAGCTGTGAACATAGAATCTTAAAACAGTGAATTTATCAGTCCTCACTTGCATTGTACAAATGCAGATGAGATTCTAATTCCAGTACTACATTTCTCAAGCCAAAGAGCTGGCTTGAGTTAATTCTTTTTTTAAAACAAAAAATGTGCAAATATTTTTATTAGGGCAGCTTCCTCAATCTGGCTTTATTTCCTTAAATAAGCACCTTCCAATTGGGAGGTTTTTGTCTCTATTAAATAATCTGTGGTTCAGAAATCCTGGCTATTCTATATCTCATGAATATACATGTTTAGCAATTTTGGTTACTGCTTTTATTTTCAATAGATACAAAACATAATTATATTAGTTATCATTGCCATTTGAGAATAAATTAAATAAAAAATGTTTTGAACCCCTTATGAGAAAGATGCTAAATTCTAATTTATATGACATTTAACAATCTCTTTGATTCTATCCATCTGTTCTAGAGTGTTAAATAAATTAAGTTGCCAGATAGAATGCATCTACATGTGATTAATGAATTTGAAATTTCAGACTATTTCTTCAGCATCATCTGTGTGTACGGTTTTATGCTGGATATATGAGAAAGTCTGCAGACCTTTAAATGTTACCTACTACTTTTATACTTCACATAGAGTTTAAAAAGAAAATTGCAATTAAAATTAAGATAATCTGAATCATCAAGCCAACTTTTCTTTTATGTGAAGTATAACTATTATATGATTTTAAAAGATCAGCTGTTAAAATGTTTTAATGACTTAACTAAAAGAATGATTTAAATTCTTAAATTTATATTTAATGAAGTTTGCTTTTCACAATGTTAGGGCCCTTTGACTTAGGGCCATTGACAAAGTTCCCCCCAAATATAAAAATAATCTTTTAAAAGCCAACAGAAAGTAGTGAAGTAGGGTGACTTTTTAAAATTTTTTTAAATATTTTATTTATTTATTCATAGAGACACAGAGAGAGAGAGGCAGAAACACAGGCAGAGGGAGAAGCAGGCTCCATACAGGGAGCCTGTCGTGGGACTCAATCCCAGATCTCCGGGATCATGCCCTGGACTGAAGGCAGGGCTAAACCGCTACAGCGCTAAACCGCTGAGCCACCGGGGCTGCCCGAAGTAGGGTGATTTTTTTTTTTAAGTAGGGTGATTTTTGAGATGCTATGGAAGATAAGTGGATAGAGGTTAGGTCTGGAATCTGGATGCACTTTTGCCTGAGGTTGTTCTGGATCAGGAAGAGGTCCTTGAGAGGCAAAACTGTTTTTGACAGTCTAGGAGAAAAGCAGGTCCAGCTATAAAATATGCAGGACTTAGTGCAAAATGAAAAATTGGGCCCCTGCTAGAGGTGAGTAAATGATCTTTCCTATCCAGAGGCCCCTGCTTCAACTAACGGTGAAAGGGTGATCCCTGGAGATTTCAAACCCAAGTCTGTGAGTTCTCCATCACTGAATGGGGATGGGTTAGAAGCCCCTGCCTTGTCACTTGCCAAATGCACTGCAGTACTGCCCCCCCCCCAGGCTGTGAGGTCACCACCTTGTCCTTGTCTGAGTTTCCAATGGACTCCCCAAAACACTGATTCAAAGATAAAATTTTTAAGAATTTCAAGACTATGAAATCAAACATCAAATGTCAGCCCTTCTGTGTGTGGGCCCAGAGTGACAGACTGCTCTTGCTCTGGTCACATGCTAATGAAAACAGCCCTGGGAAAAAGATAGATAAGGTGTCTATGGGAACTCATCTATGCCTTTGTCACAAAAGCAGCCATAGAATACAGTAAATGAATGAAGCAAGTGTGTGCTCTGATAGAATCGTATTTACCAAAACATACAGGGGCCAGATTTGGCCTCAGATTACAGTTTGCCATATATAGAGCATAACAAAGTAAGGTAAAAATACTTTAAAATATTTTATAATGAAAACTCTTGGGGTCTCCAACCCTCTCCATGGCATTTCATGATGTGGCTTTACTTCTCTGAACTAGGTTTAATGAATACCTTCCCTCCTAAAAAATCATTAGGCCCAGGTTATCATTCTAAGGCATTTTCGTTCAGTAATATCTGCTACAGAACATCATGAGCATTCTTTCTTCAGGCATAAAACTATATCTGTCTTTGAGCAAAGTTTAAGAGGATTGGCCATGCATTTGTGTACAGAGCAAGATTCCAAGGCAGAACTGTATAGAGTTGGTTTAATACTCAGGAAATCCTATACTGTACAACACCTGAAGAAACTTAAAGTGAGATTCATGAAGAAAAGCATAGATTTGAATAATCATGTCCAAATTGGCCAGAGTAGAATCATGGACAAGAGGTAGAGCCAAGAGCCTGGAATCAGACAGATTCTATATTTTTTGGGGAATGGAACAGGGACAAGCGTACAGATTGTATTATTGTAGGACTTCCACTGAGTAGTTTCCTGTCACTATAACAACTTAAATATAAAAATCTACATTCTCTTTTCAAGAGATACTGTGCTGAGTTTATGATTATTATAGAATGTCTTAACTCATTAAAATTGTGGCTAGTTTTAGTTTTTCATAATCCTTTATTATTAATATTGCAGAAAATATAATAATTGATACTTCATTATACAAACAAGCTTATAGAATTTAGCTGCAAATTAGCTAAACAGAACCCATGGTAGAGGACCACAATGATGGAAGGTTTTCATTTCATTATATAAGTAGCTTTCATCAGTAAATTCTGAGTTAAGTGTGAGCATATTACATTAATTATTTGTAGAATATTTTAAGAATATTTTTATTTTTGTAGCTTAATAGATAACAACAGTATTTTTATAATTTAAAATAAGAACTAATGCTATACAATAGAGAATGTGAGATCTTTTAAGATGGAATCAATGATTAGATAAATATGATATTATTTGGTTATCTAATCATTAAGTACATCTATTTTATCTTCACTCTTTAAAAGTGTAGACCTCACATTTTCTCATCTCATTTGGAATATAATAGACAAAAGTTAATAATTAGTAACTTGTGTCCTTTCTAAATATCCTTATACATTATTTATCTGATGGTGCTTTCCTTGATAACCTTCTATAACTGACCTCCCCTCCATCTTTTGTCTTTAGCTGAAGATGGTATTTAAGAGGTGGTAGCTTGGGCCTTTCAGAGGAGTTACTCAGTTTTCCATGGGTATTTGATATATAGGAGATATACAAGCTGATAAGCTTCTGTTTGTTTTTATCTTGTTAATTTGTCTTTTATTATGAAGAATTTCAGCTAAGAAACTGAAATGGTAAAAGACAAAGTGCTTTCCCTTCCCTACAATTATTTGTCTAGTAGTAACTTTCTATGAGTAATATTTTGTTTCCCTTTTATTAGATTTAAATTTCCTTAGATCTCTACTTAACACCAGACCCCCCACCCCTACCCCCAGCCCATCACTGCCATGAAGCCCTGCATATTTCTCACCACTTTTCACAATATAAATCTGTGACTTTTACTTATTCCCCAGTAAAATGAGTAAAAGTAGCTTTTGCTTTCCTTCTGAGCCTCTCTTCCTGGTTCATTGCTACCCAAACAGAATTTTACTCAATCAGATTTCAGTGAGATATTTTATAAACATAGTTTCCTCTTTAGAAAGAAAAACAGTTAAGAATCAATTATATGTTTCTGTGCAAAGGTCTTTTGTTCACCTCATTACTGGAAAGTTCTAACCACTTTTGCTTTCAAATATATTTTTGAAGCCACTGCTTCAAATTCTAATTCCCTGTTGCCTTCTTTCCTTTCTCTCCAAAATTCCAAATTCCTAAAAACATCTGGTAGAGCTCTTACCTACACTTTGTTAACTTGGTTTCCACATTTCCATACAGAAGAGGTCCTTCCACACCTGATGGAGCTATTTTTTAAGTACTACTTCTACTACTACTACTACTACTAAGCAATTCTTTAAGGTAGAGCTCTTACCTACACTTTGTTAACTTGGTTTCCACATTTCCATCCAGAAGAGGTCCTTCCACACCTGATGGAGCTATTTTTTACTGCACTAGAGAAGAAAACAGAAATAGGATAATGTCTAACTGTTGGAAAATAGGATTCCATTATATTCACATAATATAATAGCCTACCCAGTATACAGAAAAATACCCATAAGCAAAGCCGAAAACAAAATACCGAAAGAGGCATTCAAGAAGTACTGGTAATAAATATTGTCAAATAAATAAAACCCCCCTTCGGTAAGGAGGTGTTTTATTCAGAAAGAGTATTGCAATAAGGAGAGGGAGGACTCTTGCAATTGGAGGAATGGGTCTCTTGCAATAGAGAATTCTCTAACCATAGGATCAATAAATTTCTCAAAGGCAGGCACAAAATAGCTCTCTTTTATAGGACTAGTAAATAAAATTAGAATGACTGTGTGTGCATAGATGGGATGAGTGGTTGGCAAGGTAGGATAAATGGTGGTTGTTAAGAAGATGCTTTTGACTGAACCTAGCTCTAACTAATGTTTATTCATACATGTGATTATATATATTTATATATAACCTTAGCATACCTTTTAAACAAAAATATTAAATTTTAAAATCCAATTTATGAAAATTCTTTCTGTTCACTCTATTTAAGGTAATTATTTAGATTATTTATGGGTTAAAAATTATCTCAATCTTTTTTTTTAATTTTATGTATTTATTTGAGAAAGAGAGAGAGAATGAGAGAGCAAGCATGAGTGGGGAGAAGAACAGGGAGCCCAATGCAGGGCTGGAACCCAGGACCCCAGGATCATGACCTGAACTGAAGGCAGACTCTTAACCAACTGAGCCACCACCCAGGCACCCTCCCCAAACCTTTAATATTCTTAAAATTATTCAATTTTGAGATGATTGCTATATAACTTCATCTATCAAAGTCTATAAAATGATTTTTTAAAAATAAACATGTAAAAATTTAGTTAATATCTAAATACTAATTTGAAATATATATCAGCATGTCCAATTCCTATTAACAACCAGCCATATATTCCAACTAAACACTTTCATACTTAGAGACAACTTTTTTCTACCCAATATTTTCAACTTTCTTTAAACTAAAGCAAGTAAGAGTACTGAGAAAAATTCCATTTTTATTCCAATAAAATGTATCTTTTTTCTTATAACTTCTTAGGTAAAATTAGATTCAATGTCTAACCAGCTTCCTTAATAGTTTTTAAATAAAAAAAATAAATAGTTTTCCCTATAAAACTTGCAAAAATTATCAATAGATAACTTGCCTATAATTATCAGTTGTTTTAAATTTTCTATAAAGAATTTTTTAAAACATATACTTCACTTAGAATAATGTACAGTTGACCCTTGAACAACACAAGTTTGAACTGCATGGATCTACTTATATGCACATTTATTTCTATAAATATAGTGTAGTACTATAAAAGTATTTTCTCTCTTTTTATTTTCTTTTCTTTAGCTTACATTATTGTAGGGATACAGTATATAATACTTATATCATACAAGATATATTTTGATTGACTGATTATGTTATTGGTAAGGCTTCCAGTCGAAGGTAGGCTATTCATAGTTAAGTTTTTGGGGAGTTGAAAGTTAAATGTGAATTTTCAGCTGTGCAGGGGGTCAGTGTTCTTAACCACTGTGTTGTTCAAAAGTCAAGTATGTTATGTAAAAATTACATTTTGTTAAGATTATCATATATAAGCTATATCTTTCCTCAATGAGGCACCAAGATAGAAACTTCTTAAACTAATTGGATCATTTACACTTATACTTTCTTAAACTAATTGCATCATCTCACATTTAAAAGTTTTGATTGTTTTTATATTCTGCTGTACATGAAATCTTTACTTAGAATATGCAAGGTCTTTTACTCTAAAAATAATTTGAGCCAAAGTTATCTAACAAGTGCAACTCTTAAATTAGAAAATAAGCATTATAAACTGACATTCTGCAAATCTACAGTTAAATGAACTTGAAGAAAATAATTCCTGTAAGAACTCCATGTCCTCGTGAGTAAATCACTTTTATAAGCTACTGCCATAAAATACAATGTACAGCATCAAACCATATTCAATTTCCATACAAAGGTCATACACGAGGCCATGAAAGAGTTAACTGAAAAAAAAAATTCCCAGCCCCTCCTTCAGATGGGATCTATCAGTCATTTCCCCACTCCCCATTCTGCCAATAACAAATTGAAAAGTTTGATTTAGTACTCAGACTGACATTTTTCTCTCCCTTACCTAAAGCTAAGGCCCTCTTTGCTATGGTCTTATATCCCTCACTCCAATTGTGGCAGAGAAAAGTAGACCATTTACTACTTGGTGTAGCAGACAACTTTTACAGTGCCAAGGTTGTTCTTCTCAAAGTTATCTGGTATTTTGGTCTATAAAGTAGCAAATTTGGGCTCACAATACTAAAGCAAAAGGAAGAAGTAAATATAGTTATGACTTTCTACATAAATCTGAACTTTAAGCAGCTCCCAGTGGGGTCAGTGTTGACTATGCTCTTGCATGAGATGGAGAAGATTAATGAGTAACAGAATAAATTGATTAAAAGAAAAAATCTTGAAACGACCTAGATGGAAGATTCCCTTTGCTAGAAACAAATACTTTGTCAATTCTCAGTGAAGCAAAAATACCTAATATTAGAAGGATAATGTAATTACACATACGCACACACATATGAAACACGTTAAAATATAGATATAGCATATAACACGTTAAAATATAGATATAGCATATAAATCTAACAAACTAAACTAAGGTGCAAAACATAACTAAAAAGGAAAGAATCAGTGCAAAGCAAAATATTGGCAAACTGTGATCAATTTCTAATTATATAAATGACTACCCACTTTAACTTAAGTGTAATAAGTGTAATTAGTTCAGAAAAGGTAGAGGTCAGTGTGCATTTAGCACTTGTGTTCGTATTTCCAAAATAACACAAGAGGAAATAAATCTCTTGTGTACAAATATATTTGAGTGCTAAAATATGTATCCCTTTACAAAAATTAATGCCAGAGGCAGACTTACTCATAATCATTGGCCACCATTATTTTTGATGTTGTCAATATCAGGTAGCAGGTATTTAGGTCACTGAAATTGAGTTAGGGATGCAAACTGTATAAGGTTTTGTGCCTTCCCTTAGGTAATTTAAAAGTTAATCAACTTTTAGTCTCCTTAAAATATGATAAGGAAAAATATACTATAGAATACGACCAGGGGTATTGTCAAAACCAACCATTCTGCATTTTTTTCAAAATTAACTATTCTCCATTTTTTTCATATAACATATATGTGATTAGTGTTGAAGGATATACTGAGTATTTCAAAACATGATTACATGTGCACACATGCATAAAAATACACACTCTATTGCTAACCCTATATACAGTTTGTAGGAATTCTCAATATGAATTACTATTTGGAAAATAATATTATTTTAAGATTAGATAGAAAAAAAAGATTAGATAGAGTCCAATAATTGTAAGCACTTGACTCAAGTACAAATGCAATGATGTATTTTAAAATAATTTGTAATCTATTAAGTCTAAGTCAAATGGTAGTTATCATGGGCAGACAGATGTCTTATTTAGTTAGTTTTATGAAATAATTGTTGCAATTTATTTAAAAGCAACTGGGAACAAAGAAATATCCGGGTATAATCAGAAAGGAAGCTTGGAAGTGATTTTAGGATTCATAGACTACTTAATCAAAACAACTAAAGAAAGACAAATCTGTTTATATTTAGAATAAAGTTAAATACATTTAAGGTGCATGATTCAGATTCTGACACATAAATGTGTTTATATGCAGGAAATACTGTTAATTTGATTTGTATTAACTTTGTCAAGCTTTCCAGCCATGTTGATCTCTCAGATTTTATGCTCTACCAGCCTTCTAACTCATTAGAAAATCAAGCTCCTGTATTTCTAGGTTCCAGGGAAATCTCATTCCATTCTCAGAATAGTGGGCCTATATAAAATCTTGTGGATTTTCTGAATGTTCTATAGGTAGTTGTCAAAGGAATCTTTTGGAGATACTTTCATTTCAGTACAGGAGATATTTATGTATCTTGTTGAAGCAGTATTGTTGGACCACCACCAAACTCTGACTACAACTTCTGTCAGAAGCACTGCTGTCCTAGCAGGAAAGACCAGGATCATTAATAAGTTAGCTTAAATCAACTCTGGGGGAAAACTTAAAATGTTATGCATCTGGTATTTAAATCTTGGCAATGCTGATAAGGTTTTTCGAAAGGAAAGTCCATATTTAAAGTTCAAATTAAATGTACAATTAAGTTGAAAGATTCATTGAAATATAGTATGGAATATAGCAAAATAATGAGTAACTTAGTTGTGATTTTAAAATGCAAAAGATTCAAAATCAGTTATCTCAGCCCAAAATTCAGCTTATCTTGTAAAGAATACAAATTGTATAATGGCCTAAAACTTACTCATCAACAACTGTCAGTAACTTTCAATAATCTTTGAGAACCAAACTTTTTTACTCAAAAAATTGTCTTACCTGAGGTTACACACTTGGTGGCAATTTTTTAATGTTATTTTAGAATTTCTGATGATATACATATATATGTGTATGTATACACACACATACATATATATATTAAACGAATGAGACATAATTTAGTACCATTCAGTGTATATGTGATCACTCAACTTTAAAGGATATATTCCCGGAAAATGTGCAGAAAAGAAACATGAGGCTTCAGAGGGGAACAAAGAGTGGCAGGGAGATTGAGGCTGTGGATAAATTTATGCAAGCTAAGTAATTATATTTACTAAAATGAAAGAATACATAAGTGTACTAAATAAAAATATTACTAATGAGACTTATCTCAATTTTGGAGTATTAGGGATTTAAAATTATTTTGTTCATTTTTAAAAGAATGTTGCTGTGTGCTATATAAAAATATGTGCTCATTTATTAATTTAGCTTTGCTACCGGTAATGCACATGCTTAGAAGAATTTTACCTATGTTTGGCACCAGTTTAAATAATTAATTTTCTTCTAATATTATCTTATTCAAGTCAATGGACTTTATGAGTCTTAATTCTAGAAGTACAAATTGGCTAGAGTATTTGATGCTTTTGTTGACTTTTAACAAATACAGCATAGCTTAAGCAGGCATTAAAAAATCAGTTCTGAAGTTAAAACCTCCCTTTCCTATCACCCTCATTAATTCATTCTCCTTATTACCCACAGAAAATTTATACCACTGAAACTAGACATTGGGGCAGCTTAGGGTTTGTTCTGTTCCTTTAATACACAATCAATTTGGTATTATTGTTGGAACAGTGGTTTAATGGAGAAAACAATGGGGGCCAGAAAACTTTCATTTGAGCCCAGTTCTGTTCTTGTGTCCCTTCTGGGTCTAATATGTGAACAGGACTGTTTAAAAAGCATGTAGGGCTTGACTACAAATGTAAATGTTTAGTATGTATAAAGCATGGGAACATATCAATCTGAACTTTCTTTCCTATGCAAAGATAAATACCCACTGGAGCAATACTGTTAAAATGAGGCTTCACAGATGGCTACATTCTATAGTGACAGCAAAGCTTTCATCAGGTTTATCCCTTTGGTTTTCATGCATTGAGTTTATGCATCTGGTTGGATCAAATGCATGACAGAAGGTGTTTGAAGAACTATACTTCAGAGAGAATTGAATCAATAGATAGTTCATGAATATTGTTAATACTTTCAAGAATTAAATTTTAACTCAAATCAATTTTACCTCAATGAATGTAATTTTCATCTTAATTTTTATAGCAAATTGCTGTATTTTTATTGACAATGAAACTTCATCAATGATTATATTTTCAAACATTAGTTTTATGTTATTCTTAAATACTAGAGACCCTTACATATGATATATATTGGCACATATATGTATAGGATGTATACCTGCCTATGAAAGTTAACATGGTAATTTGAAATGTTATTATCAATAATAATAACATAATAAATATTATTAATATATTATAAATATATTTTATTATAAATATATAAATATACTATTATAAATATTATAAACTTGCAAATATGATTCATTATAAAATGTTTCATGTGTTAGTATTTTGTTAGATTTCAGTCATCATTCTCTATAATTCAGTTCATTATATTTGTGTTGCATATTATATTTTTCAGAGTGCTTTTATATGCATCATCTTATTTAGTCCCTTTACATCATCATCTTTGCAAAAACTCTGTGTGATAGGAATAAGATATGTTATTATTATACTGACAAAGAATCAGTTTAGAGTAGTCAAAACACCTGGTCAAGGACACTCATGTTAGCAATTGGCTGACCAGAATTCCAGGACACAAAATTGCCTTTTCTACCAAAATTCTCACATGTAAACGTTTACAATTATACAGTGTTTCCTTATGTTTTCATGTGGATTCTCATTTTGATTTTGAAAGGTGTGACTCTTATGTGTCTGGGCAGAAATATAGATTAAAGACATGCAAATTAGAGTGACAGTTCAAAGAAAGAATCAACCGAGGCTTGAGACACCTGGTGTATATGCCTGGACTGAGCACAAGAAATTGAGATCTTCCATTTAGCCAAGTGCTTCAATTCTCTAAGCCTCAGTTTTCTCACCCATAACATGAAATGTTTGAATTATGTGAGTGCTAATGCATCTTCCAACTCTAGGTGTCTCTATTTCTGACTCTACCTATGTCAAAGATGGATAAATTACATGGGCAGCCCAGGTGGCTCGGTGGTTTAGCACTGCCTTCAGTCCAGGGCCTGATCCTGGAGACGCAGGATCGAGTCCCACTTTGGGCTCCCTGTGTGGAGCTTGCTTCTCCCTCTGCCTGTGTCTCTGTCTCTGTCTCTCTGTGTGTCTCTCATGAATAAAAAAATAAAATCTTAAAAAAAATAAATTTTACAGAATAATGTGGCTATATTCTTAGCTTATGTGGTGACATAGTTCAAAAGCAGAGTAAGGAACAGAAAAGGAGAAGTACTCTTCCTGAGCATTTCCCAAAAAGTTTTCTGAGAAATATTATTACCATGAGCAGTGTTCTGAAGTCCAATAATTTTGGAAAACGTTGAACCTCCTCAATCATGCATCTGCCACTGTCTCTTATGCTCTGGCTATAAGAGTCCAAAAGCAGAAGTAACACAGTTTCCTTTTTGACATTCTCTAATGTCTAATTGTGTAATAGAATAAAGAAGGAAACAATGAAACAATTTAAATGAAAAAGGATTACATTAATAACTTTTCTGTTTCTTTCCATTAATTTCCATTTAGTTAACTTGTTTAAACTACATTATCCATTTTGCCAGAGTCATAAAAGAAGCTGTTTTTTTTTTTCTGTTCCTTATATTGAAATATATCCTTGCAATATTCAAGGTATTGCAAGACTCTTATATGCCTGGAATACAGTGAGAGAGGGCATTGAGATCAGAGACCTAACAGAATGCTAGATCATGTAGGAACTTGTAAGTTTTATTAAGGTATGAGATTCTGAACACTAGAAGAGGTCATATGAAGGTTTGGAACAACAATAAAAAAGTGATATAATCTATACTTTGAAAAGATTACCATTGACAGCTGTGTCATGAGTAGACCATGGCTATGTTTTAATGTTAGAATTGATGATGACGACTCCACTGCTTAAGAACATACTTTTTGGAAGGATTACTGCGAATGTTATCATATTGGGAAGAGTAAAGCTGGACTTATTTGCTTTTTATGTAACAAATTGTTTTGAGAATTAAATGAGGTAATACTTGTGAAACACTTAACGAGTGCCTGCTACAAAAGAAATGCTAAATATAAGCATGTATTAGATACTTGCAAATAATTTTTCATATATATAAGTATAGAGATATAATACCCAGACAGTTCACTACAGATTTGCAGTTGCCATTCTTTAATACACTCTTGGAATTATTCAACAATCAAATCATTTTCTCTATTGTTTTTATTTTTCATTTTTCTTAATTCTCCTAAAATGTTTATTTTTTCAATCATCTGATAACCTTTCCACATATTTCTGCGCAGGGGGAAGGGTTGTAATACTTTCTTAGCCATATTAAATGCTTATTATGCTAGGAACTGTTCAAAGTACATTTCATTAGTCTTCTTAACAACCCTCTAAATTAGATTCTGTTTTTATTGCTACTTAACAAATGAGGAGATTGACACACAGAGAGGTGTAACTTTCCCAGGGTCACACAGCTAGTAAGAGGCAAAGGAGGAAATTCAGACTCAGGCAGTCTGACCCAAAAACCTTGCTCTGTTAATCATTCTCTTTTCAGTACAAATCTGAAAATGTATCAGCATCAGCACTTTCTGCGGGGTTCCTGCTCCCAGCAAAGTCCAATCCCTCTTCACATTTCCTGGATCCATTATTCATCTTCTGTTTCATCAGCTCTCCCTCTCCAATGACTCATTCCCATCAATATTTAAGCATGTCCTAGTATTTTGCATACCTGCAAATCTTTTCAGTTGAGCAGACTTTTTCTCTTTCTCTTTCTTTCTTCTTTCTTTCTTTCTTTCTTTCTTTCTTTCATTTATTTTCTTTTCTTTCTTTCTTCTTTCTTTTCTTTCTTTCTTTCTTTCTTCTTTCTCTTTCTCTTTATTTCTGCCTTTCCATCTTTTTCTTCCAGAGGCAATCTTCTTAATATATATTTTAGTTTATAACGTCTTCTTCTTCAATTCCAATGTTTCTTGTTTGTTTTTTAAAGAATTTTGAATTTCCCAATAGTGAATACATTCTAGTTATAAGATATTACAATATATTACAGATAACACTAGAGTTCTTTTCTATACCACCCCAACCCCAGTTCTAAGAAAGATCACTCTTAAGTTTGCCAAGTTTGCTGTTTATCCTCACAGATTTTTCTCTGCAATCTTTATTCATTTGAGTATGTATAATATATATTCCATATATTTCCATTGGGAAATATTTAGGGTTTTGCAGGTGTGGTTCATCTTAATTATAGCATACATATATTTATTTGAATGATAAGTTACATAGGATGTATTTCGATATGTGAGATGTAAATCCATACCCATCTGTTTAGTTTTAAAAATTGCTTAGCAATTTTTACTAATTTGCTTTGCCACATGAATCTAAGAATAAGATTCTCAGGTCCCATAAAAAATACAGTTGTTATTTTGATTTTGAGTGTACTGGGCTGAAATTTATAGATTAAATTAGGGACATTTAACAACCTCACAATATTGAATCTTTCTGCCCACAAGCATGTTAAATCTCCCTAAAGAGTTATGTCTATTTTGTCTTATATTTATAAGGTTTATACTTTTCTTGTTTTATACAATTCTTGCTTGATTTCTGGTCACTATGATTTTCTTCTGTTATATACCACCTCACCTAATCATTTAAAATATTATTACATTTTTTCTAGCATTTTTAGACATTATCCAGTTACCTAGTCCACCATAGGATGAAAACCATAAATTTGCAGGCACTTCAAATCATAACAAGTTGACATTCACTTGAAGCACTTTAGAGAAACTGCTTCTGATAAAGCCAATAATGACTACCACATGGCAAAGCATAGCTGATTGTGTTCATTCATCAACTAACTAGTCCTCTCAGTTCCATTTGATACAGATGACCATCTAGGTTTTGTAAATATTTATTATATCTTTCTTTCATGATACTTTACTCTCTGACTTTTCTCAAAAAGATAAATTTCTGCTGTGTCTTCTCAGCCACTCTTTTTTCTCTATATCATCTTCCTATCTGCCCAGTAAGGTAAGCATTAGAATTTCTCAGAACTTAGTCCTGGATGCTGTTGTTTTCTTTAACTGTACTTAACAAGAGGTTTCTCCTATCTCCATGCTTTACTTTTCATCTATAGTCCCATGACTCTCAAATTTATATATTTACTACAATTATCTCTTCTTTAATTCACAAGTAAGCCATGGACTGCTTCGTTGCCAGTTCACTTGAATATATCATTGTATCTCAAACTTCATGTATCTCAAATTGTTTTTTTGTTTTTGTTTTTTGTTTTTTTTTTATTTTTTTCATGTATCTCAAATTGAATTCATCATCATATCATATTTCAATTCCTGCCACAGTTTCTTTTGTCTTATCTTAGACAATGCTACTTTGTGCTACATATTGTCCAATGATAATCACAATTGTTTCCACTCTTTCTTCTAAAAGCAGGGGCTAGAAACCAGCATACTATTGTGATGGTCAATTTTGTGTGTCAACTTGACTGAACCATGAGGTACCTAGATATGTGGTTTAACATTATTCTGGGTGTTTATATGAGGGTGTTTGTGGTAATATTAATATTTAAATCTATAAATTGAATAAAACTAAAATAAATAAATACATAAATAAATAAACAAACAAACAAACAAATAAACTGAATACAACTGATATCTTTTCTTCATATTGGTGGAGCATATCCCATCAGTTGAAGGACCGAATAGAACAAAAAAGACTGACCCTGTTCCAAGTAAGAATCCCTCTTGCATGACAGCTTTCTAGCTGGAAAACTGGCCTTTTTTCCTGCCTTTGGACTCAAAGTAAGATGTGTGTTTCCTAAGTCTTAAGCCTGATGACGTTCAGAGTGGAATTACACCATCAGCTCTACTGGCTCTAAGACTTTCAGACTCAGATTAGAACTAAACCATTTGCTGTTCTAGGTGCCCAGCTTGCCAGCTTGATTCACCCTATGTATCTTGGGGCTTTTCAGCCTCCAAAATCACATGAAAAAATTCATTTGCATTTAGGATTATAGATGTATGTATACATACACATATATTTCTATACATAGAGATTTACACATACATGCATGCATGTTCTATTGGTTCTATTTCTCTGGAGAATTCTCCCTGATATACTTACATTTTCCAGACTCAACTTATTTTCATTTTATCAATGAGAAGCATTTGAAAGGAAATTTGAAAGGTAGAAACATAAACATCATATTTTCCAATAGCAGCTAAGTCAGGCATAAGTATGGAAATGAAGACCACCAAAATGGGAACAAATCTTTTCAGAGTCTGCTATAGCAAGGGAGTCAGGAACCATGACTTAATTTTGACAGAGACTTAAAGGCAGATAGAGGAGTGGGGAAGCTTTGTAAGAGACAAAAGGGAAGGTTTCAAATGCCCTGATTGGAGACTGTTGACATGGGGAAATTTTAGGTAGGCTGAGTAGAAGTAGGGCACCTAAAATGATTGGGAACTGGTGCATATTTGGCTTCTCTATTTGTTCCTAAATTGGATGTGGGAAAAAAAATTTAGGGAAGCTATAAGTTATTAGTAAAATCCTGGCCATTTTTTGACCGATTGCTGAAGGGATTGCTTGTCTTCCTGGACTGGTGGATTATATTTTTATACATAATCTAGCCATTGTCTGTTTTTATATTTGATATATTAGTCACTTCTTTTGGTTGTTCACTTGTGAGAGTTTGACCAAGTCAAAGAGAGCTAGAGATCCAGATCTTTACCACTTAGAGATTGTTCTGTTATCTTCAAGACAAATATTTTTCTTTCCAAGTAAGTATTGTACTGTCCAAGATTTTCTTGACCTATTTTGCTTTGGTAACCATCATGGTGATCATTTGATTAGAGAACAACTCTTTGGAAACAGTTAAGTCTCAAAATACATTATGTGGCAGACCACTATCATGAGCACAATGACAAAAACAAATACTTCATAATCCTTATAATGTGCCTTGGAAACAGAAACCCCAACTACCTAACCCAGGCCAAGAGAACTAATCCCATAGGCCATGAGGACCAAGCTTAGAGAACCAAATAGCTTTTTCCTTAAGTTGATGTACAACCTATTCTATCTTGCCTAGTTCATTGATCAAAGTACAATAAGATGTGTCAGCAATGGCACAGATGTCACTAAGACTAGCCAACAAGAAATCTAGACTGATGTTACTGTCCATCACCATTCATGCCAAAAATTTGATACTGATCTGTATTCCATCTAGAGAAGAGATAGTATCATTAATGATTTTTGCCAGAGTAAGTAGTATACCTGAATAATCAGGAGTGGTCTTATTTTGGAGCTCATGTTTCAGCTGAGTTACACATTTGGATCTCTATTACTCTCTTCTAGGTGGTAGCATATGGTCAATTGCCCTATGAAGTTTGTTGAATTCAAATTTAGAATTACCTAGGTTCTGATCAGTGTAACAAATTGACACAGACTTGATGACTTAAACAACAAATTTCTCATGGTTCTGTAGGCTAGAACCCCAAGACTGAGGCTTTGGCATGGTTGGGTTTTTTTCTTTGTTTGTTTGTTTGTTTGTTTTTAGGACCTCTCTCTTTGGCTTGTAGATGGTCTTCTTTGCCCTGTCTTCACATGGTCTTTCCTATATATGTGTCTGTATCCTAATATTCTCTTGTAAGAACATAGGTCATATTGGATTAGGACCCACTTTAATGTTCCTATTAAATATTAATGACCTCTTTAAAGGTTCTGTCTCCAGATATAGTAGCATTCTGATATACCAGGGGATAGGACTTCAGTATATGAACTTGAGGGTTCACAGTTCAGCCTACACCATTCAAAGAACAAGCAAAAGTTATTTACCCAGAATATGCTATACCAAAGGAGTCAGGAACCATCACTTATTTTTGACAGAGACTCAAAGGCAGGCAGAAGAGTAGGGAAGACTTCTACAGGAGAAAAGAGAAGGGGATAGGACTTCAGTATATGAACTTGAGGGTTCACAGTTCAGCCTACACCATTCAAAGAACAAGCAAAAGTTATTTACCCAGAATATGCTATACCAAAGGAGTCAGGAACCATCACTTATTTTTGACAGAGACTCAAAGGCAGGCAGAAGAGTAGGGAAGACTTCTACAGGAGAAAAGAGAAGGCTTCAGGTTTGCTCTGATTAGAGGCTATTAGCATGAGACGGCTATAGTGTTAATTGGGACTCTCAAATTTAATATTTTTTAAATAAATTATTCCTTATTGTCATTTATTTTCTGTTTAGTGCTGGCAATTAATTACACACAAATAGAGCTCTGCCATTTTTAAAAGTAGCTAGTACATATTTTTAATTAAAAATTATAGCATTTCTCCTTTTAGTTTCAGTATAAACAAACTATAAAATTGGCAAATGTAAATATTAAATTTGGGGAGTAAGTACTATATATATATATATATATTTTTTTTTTTTTAAACCAAAACCAGCGATGCCTGGGTTGTTCAGTGGTTGAGTGTCTGCCTTAGGCTCAGGGAGTGATCCCAGGGTCCTGGGATGAATCCCACATGGCTTGCTGCAGGAAGCCTGCTTCTCCCTCTGCCTATGTCTCTGCCTCTCTGTCTGTGTCTCTCATGAATAAATAAAAATCTTTTTAAAAAATCCAAAACCACAAACTACCATAAAGGAAGATATATGGAAACCTTAGGAAAAGAATCAGGGAGGGATCCCTGGGTGGCGCAGCGGTTTGGCGCCTGCCTTTGGCCCAGGGCGCGATCCTGGAGACCGGGGATCGAATCCCGCGTCGGGCTCCCGGTGCATGGAGCCTGCTTCTCCCTCTGCCTGTGTCTCTGCCTCTCTCTCTCTGTGTGACTATCATAAATTAAAAAAAAAAAAAAAAAAAAAAGATTTAAAAAAAGGAAAAGAATCAGGGAATATGTCCTTTAGTTTATCTAAAAACAAACTTTCCATACAATTTTCCTGTTGGTAATTTTTTTTTCAGTACATATCCACCTAGGGACTGTGGGGAGAGGATGTCTTACAATCATTCCTAATCTTTCCTGTTTGTTAGGCCTCTACTGCAGGGAGACAGAAATGAAGAAATGATCCTGATTGTTCCATTGTGAAATCTAGGCTGCTTTGCTAGAATTATCACTTTTCCACATTATACTGCAAAGTGCTTTTGATACATAGCTTGATAAAACAAGTGACAAATGTGATATTACATCGTTTCTCAAACTAATGCATCAGGGACTATAGCTGTAATACTTCATGTTTTGATCTAATCTTGAAGAAAGGCTAAATCAGAACAAGAAGAATTAGATACAATTAATTCACCAGACCATGGCAGAACAAAGCATGTACTCTAACATCATGTACCATAATAGGGGTATCAAACAATTTAGGATCAAAGAAAATATTATGGCTTTAGATCACTCTGATTTATATGAAGGCCTTAAAAATATATACCAAAAAAATATAGACATATAATACTTGAGTTATAATACTGACTACAATCTCAGGATTTTTATTTTAAATTATTTTCTGAATTTGTTCATGTCTTCTTAAGCACATAATTTTGTGTAACTTAGTAGATAGATGAGTCACTTAAATTGATTTTTATTTTTTCCATAAAAAATGTAAAGCTACACCAATGCTTTAAAATCTTAAAAAACTCTAATTTCATTTATGAGTTTTCCATAAAATAGCAATAGAAATAATAATAATAATAATTTATATAGAGAATGTTTAATTAGTGTCTAGTAGAGTTCTAACCATCTTACATGTATTAAATCACTTAATACCTTACAAAAGAACTTACACAAAGTTAACAAATTCCATTCTAGATTCTGAGAAATTACATCACCAGAGCAGATCTTATTAATTAGGTTAATTAAAAGTATAAAAAATCAAGATGTTCTAAATCTTATTGATGAAGCAAAAGGTTAATATATCATTTGGTTCTGAGAGTGGCTCTTAATTAGATAGCTCTAATCTATTTGAGCTCTCCTTGTCTTTCAATCAGCAGCTGGAGGCACCTGTTGATTCCTGCCCCTGGCTCTGGCACCTGGCAACCGTACATACTAACCTTATTTACCAATACAAAGCAGCATGTATAAAATCAAGAGTAAGTAGATCCTGTCCTAGCTTTAGTACTTATGCTAATTTTCAGTATTTATGTTGATTTTCCTTTCTTGATTTTCCTTTCCATTTGAAACCATGATATAATGCTCCTATCTGCAACTTTCATGTTACCTCCCATGTAATCTGAATTTTGAGATTCAGGCTTTCAGTTAGCCATATCTTTCTGGTTCTGTCAGATTACAGTAAGCCCCTAGATGCTGCATTTTAGCTTTCTTTTTGCATAGTATTCCAGTTAACCACAGAAGCTCAAATGCTAAACTCAACACTGTACTTTGTGCTTTATTCATTGTTATTGAAAAACATTTATGAAGCATCCTCTGTATACCTCTCATCATCTGTGTTAAGTGTGGCAAATGCCATAGTGGTAGCATAATCATTGTCCTATCTCTTGGAGCCATTTCCTATAATAGATAACTCCTGCTCATTTTCTCTTGTCTGGAGAACTTTGATTTCTGTTGGCATTCCTTGTCTGTTTCCTGATGAAGAACCAATAATGTATCATGGGCCTAAGCGTTTTCAAAGTACTGAGTAATAAAGTTGGGGGTAACATTATCTACACTTTTCATTGTGTCAGAAGAAGCATAGATTGTTTGTGGCACCTGAGTGGCTATTCGGTTAAGCATCCAACTCTTGATTTTGGCTCAGGTAATAATTTCAGGGTCATCGAATCGAGCCCTGAGTCAGGTTTTGTGCTCAGCACAGAGTCTGCTGAATAATCTCTCTCCTTCCCCACCCCCCTTGTGTGCATGCTCTCTCTCTCTCTCTAACATAAATAAATATTAAAAAAAATAATCCATGTTTACTACTTATTGTAAACCAAGGGTCTGCTAACTTTCTCTTTAGATAGTAAATATGTTAAGCTCTGTGAGCTGTGTGGTTTCTGTAACAACCACCCAACTCTCCTGTTGTAGCTCAAAAACAGTCATAGATAACAACTAAACGAATGGGTGTGCTTGTGTTCTGAAAAACACAAAAATAGCTGATGGGCTGGATTTGGCCTATGGCCATACTTTGCTTACCTCTGCTTTAGAACTGGATCAAATGTTATGTGAATTTAAAATTTGAAAGACATCAAGAAATTCCTTTCTCAAAAGATTGCATCAATTCACCCACCAAATCGAATGATTTGCAGCATCTTCTCATTTTAAATAAGTGGAAAGACAATGGCCGATAATGTGACTATATTTATCTTAGATCCTTTGTAAAAACAGAACCCTCACTAAAACTTAGGTTTTAATGATTTTTTTGGAAGATATAATCCCAAGGCAGTGAGACTGAGGAAAAAACATAAATGAGACAGGAAAAAGTAAGAAGCAAACATGAGAAGATATGTTACCAAACTGGCTGCTCCTTTTTGAAGAAAATGTATTTCAGACTCACAAGAAAACTCTTGGGAGGGTATACAGAAGTCATTGCTTCAGAGCGTTTTTCAGAGGAAGTAATAGAAAAGGAATTTATTAGTCTATCTCCCTATGCATTGTATCCTGTTGGTCAGAGTTTGTTCCATATGATTTTAGCTTACCTGAACTTCTGACTTGTATCCTCTAGTATTTTATGAAGCTTCTGGGAAGCCAGATCCTACTTCATGTTGTCTTGGATTTCATCTGATCCCAGACACCAGATATTAACCTCAGTGAATAAAACCATATAGATCTTAAAAGATGGGGTCATAGAGATAACACAGAATTAAGAGAAAATAAGCATCCAAAAGCCAGAACATCAGGTGGATTGAGATCATTTTAAGTGTAGCATAAAATATGTATGATGTAGTTCATGCCTTGCATCATTCAGACATAATTGCTTATAATGCTCACCCATTATATCTAGCTCGTGTACTACATATTTTTTTAAGCATAGTAAACCTCTAACAAGAAATCTAAAAGTCTAGTCAACCATAGTATCCCCTTAAACATGGTGGTTAATTGCAATTGCCGTGGACTTACAGATTGTCATGGTATTCAGTGTCATGGTATTTCATGAAACATTGCTTTCTGATCAAGGAACTCACCTGACAGGAAATGAAGTGCAGCAATGGGCCCAGACTCATGGAATTGATGATTTTATTATGTTTTCCATCATCCTAAAGCAGCTGGCTAGATAAAATGATGGAATAGCCTTTTCAAATAGTTATAGTGCTAAGTGAGTAGTAATACCTTAAAAGACTGGGGCAAGGAGGCTAAGAGTTTGGATATGCTCTGAATGAATGTCTAATATATGGTGGTATTTTTCCCATTGCTAAGATTCATGGGTCCAAAAACCATGGAGTAGAAATGGGAGTGGACCACACATTATTGCTTCTAGCAATCTACCAGCAAACTTTTGCATCCTGTGTTCATGACCTTATGCTTTGCTGGCCCAGAGGTCTTAGTTCCAAAGGGAAGAGTGCTTCTACCAGTAGACACAACCATTTCAATGAACCAAAAGTTAAAATGGCTACCCAACCAATTTGATTCCTCATATCTCTGAATAGACAGGTTAAAAAAGAGTTACTATGCTGGTTGGGATTACTGATCTTGACTATAAAGAGGGAAATTGGACTACTACCTCAGAATGTTATTTCTCCTGTTATTTGCTGTGAATACGTTTGTATATTGTATTAGTCAAGATTTTCCTAAGAAACAGAACCAGTAGGGGAGTAGGAGATATAGATTGTGGGCACTGACAAGTCTGAAATATATTTGCAGGGCAGGACTGTAGTCAGGCAGGATTTCTGTGTTATAGTCTTGTCTTTCTTCTAGAATTTTTTTTTTTCCCTTAAAGCCGTGAACTGATTGGATGAAGCCCAATTATAATACTGAGAGTAATCTTCTTCACTTAAAGTCAATTAACTATAAATGTGGATCACAGCTATAAAATACACATATATAATAAAATGTCTTAAACACTCTTTCTTAGCCCCTTACCTAACATAAGATAGATTAATAATAGTTAAATTTACAATAAAATATTTACATTGTAGGATATCAGGGAGAAGAGTGAACATCATCCAAGGACTTTCATCTTCCTGTGAGGAAAGGATTGGTGTGGCTTTGGTTGTACTCAGGACAGTTGTATCATGTTAAGTTGAAGTATGACTTTAGTGTCTTTATTTCAGAATTTGTGTGTGTGTGTGTGTGTTAAGTAATCTTTATGCCCAATGTGGGGCTTGAATTTATGATCCCGAGATCAAGTCATATGATCTACTGACTGAGCAAGCCAGGAACCCCTTGAATGTGGTTTAAAAGATGAAAATGGGTACCAAGCTGACAGGAGTTGACTGTGATGGTTGGTTTTACATACCAGATTAGCTAGGGTAATCTGTATATATCCCTACAGATCTCTATAGATAGAGATAAGATTGAGATAGCAATATACAGAGGTATAGATATATTTTCTACTTGTTCTGTTTCTCTGGAGAATATTGACTGATAACAGATTTTGATAAAGACTGAAGATTTTGCAGAAGTATCCTAGACCACTTTGTAATCAAAGCAAGATGCAGCAAGTTCATCTGGGAGTCCTCATTAAGTTAAAGCTGGCCATCAAAAGAATGCTGTATCTCTCAGGAATGATCTTGCTTTAAAAGCATGTCTGTCATTTTCAGTGAGGGGCTGATAGCATCCCCATGGGAAGCCTGGCCTCAGTGATAATGCAGTAATGTATTTCAGAGTTCAGAGGCCAGGACCCTTGTTCAACTAAGCTTTCTATATTGAAGATCTGTGAGGTACATTCTCACAGCTGCCACCATACTGCGTGTGGCACAGAAGCTATGACTTGAGTTACCACCTAGTTTTATTAAAAGTGACCATCACTGCTCCCCATGATTTAGCAGGTTTGTGCAAGGCCCAAGCAGGTGACTGGTTTGTGGATTTGATTTGAACAACCAACAACAGTATTTTTCAGTTCTCTAGATTTTCAATCCTAATGTGTAGTATGAAGAACAGATAAAATGGTTTTTTACTTGGACCTTGCTTCCAATATCCATAATCCTCAATTCACAGACTTGCATAAAATGTTTTGCCAAGTATTTAGTATATCCATCTCAAGTTTATAATTGGTAATGGTAGAGATAACCATTTATTTGGGTCTAAAGATGCATTGGACTCTCCCAGTTTCTGATATTCTGAAATTTTGTAACCTCCCTTTATATGAGAAAGCAAAATTCCATGGCAAACTCCCCAACCTTCAATACTGATGCTGCCTAAGAAAATAGCTACTAGTGACCTGCTCAAAGTTGTAAGTGTCCCTCTCAATGGGGCATTTGTTATTGCCTGAGTAAAGATTATAATTTCTCTCTCATTAAAGAGTATATTTTTTGGAGCTCTCTGAGAGCATAACCAGGTGGTCCGTTCTCATGTCTCAGTTGCATATTAGATTCATTCTAATACTCTTTCTTTTGTGAAACTTCAACAATATGCTAGAAAGGTCTGACATCTCCACTTAATTTCCTTGGGATCATTGTTGATTCTAGATTTCAAGGTGTTATCTTAATATGACCGGCCTCGCTAAATTAAAAGAAAGGTTCCTATGCTGATGAATCTCAAATATCTATCTTTATATTCCAACCTTCCACAATCTTCTACTTTTAAGATCCCCTATCATATTTCTTATTCTGATTCCTATAGATACATATTAGTGGATCCTGAAATTTGCTTGGTTCATGGGCTATTTCTTTTGAAGTAGGGCTTGAACTTCCCTATTGGTGCAAATCTGTTATCTGACAAAAGTTATTAGTCTAGAACAATCAGGAGTGAAGGTGGAGCATGTATTGAAGAGAAAAACATCATTCTGAAAGATGAGATTAGTGTATGATCAATAAGCAAAGGGGGGATCCCTGGGTGGCTCAGCGGTTTAGCGCCTGACTATGGCCCAGGGCGCGATCCTGGAGTCCCGGGATCGAGTCCCATGTCGGGCTCCTGGCATGGAGCCTGCTTCTCTCTCCTCCTGTGTCTCTGCCTCTCTCTCTCTCTGTCTATCATAAATAAATAAATAAATAAATCTTAAAAAAAATAAAAAAAATAAGCAAAGAGAAACTTCTTTTTTTCTGGTCAGAAGTGAGGGACTGTTTCTGCTATTTAGGAAACATCAGAGATATTTGAAGACAGCATCCACAGGATTGTCAATTCTTCAATCTCAGCTCCCAGTAATTCATTTTTTTCCCTCTCAAGGCCATTACTTCATCATAGGACATCTGTTAAGATTACTTTTAGTCTGCTTTGCAATTTTGCCACCCTTAAATTCTGAGACAATTTTTAGCTCTGTGACTCTCTTTTAAAGTACCATAGGGCCATTCTGTTTTTCAGATCATGCCTTAAGCTAATTAGTTTTTGCCCTATATTTATTATTTCCCTTTTTTTTTTCAGAGCCTTTTGTGCCACCAAGAGAAGCCATCCTGCTATAAATTCCTCAAAATGATCGTTGTTCCCATAGTGATTAAGTATCACAGCTACATGATTAACCCAAAGTGTTTCCTCTTAATTGCATCTCATCCCATTCCACTTATCTCAGGTGAAAAATTAAGTAATTAGATGTCACTGCATAGCCTAGGGGTTATTTCCATCAGACTTTTCATCAACAATATGATCTCTATTGATTTCAGAAAAGGAGGAGAATCCAATTCTAAATCTAATACTAAAGGTCTGCTTACTAGGACAACTTATGTACCAACTTTTAATTCAGGTGTTTGAAAAGGAGCTTGATGTAAGGCATATGTACTAGTAGTTTATTGGAAAGTGAAATCTCAGAAGGAACATAGAAACAAGATTACTGTCTTACTTAAGATGTCACAGGACAGACTGCACAGCAAAACCTTGCGTCAATGGTCCATTGAAGGCAAATTGAGAGGAAATTTATCTCTGTTACATAAGGTATTCTGGCTCTTTTGGTCAAAGTTTCCCTGTGATACCTTTAATGCCATCTAATGCTCAGGTCACACTCCCTTACCTATTTTGAAGTCATTTGAAAAGCCTGAATCTGTGCCTTACAGCACGTGCTTCATCTGAAATCAGAAGTGATAGGAAGAGGTAGATATTCTGGCCATTATCCAATGTGACAGACCTGTGCAAAATGGGATGTCATCATATTGATTCATTTGAAGTAAATAGCTGAATTTTGGGGAGACAGATATAGCCAAGATAATTTTGGTTATTAGATAAGATGCACAATATAATAACTTTGATTTTTAAACTCATTAACCTAGTAGGTGTTCCTATTATTTAAATGAAATTATAATAATTTTAAGGGCTAAGTTGTCAGTAACTAACTTATCAATAGCTGAATTTCAGTCAGCAATGAGTTTGTCTTGACAAATACATACTGTTTCCCAAGGTAGAATTCTTGATCTAGTAAAGTTTTTGCAAGAAAATCGGTGCCTCGTATATCTATTCATTTATTCACTAACCAGCAACGATTATTAGGCAAGATACAATAATTAGTTTATAGGTTAATAATAGATTACAGAAAGGCAGATCCTACTCATAAAGTGTTGGTAATCTTATAGCTATATATTTATGAAATGCTATAGTTCCTAAAAATGTTCACATTTTTAAGTTATTTTTTTAACAACCATGTGCATTAGATACAGGCTGTTATTGTGTCATATAGAAAGGGAAATAAGGAAATTAAGTTGTTAATTTCAAAAATCATTTCCATCCTCTGGACAAGGAGATGACAATTGCCTCATCATAGGTACACAAAAAGTTTCTTAGTGGAGGTCAGAAAACCAAAAGCTCACATCATTAGAGAATTGGGTGAATTGTAGACAAAGACCATTATTGGTCATAATGTTTGTATTGTGCTAGGCTTAGAAAACCCTTATAAGTCATCAAGTTGTTGGGACGCCTGGGTTGCTCAGTGGTTGAGCATCTGAGCAGGACATTATTCCGGGGTCTCAGGTTCAGTCCTGCATTGGGCTCCCAGCAGGGAGACTGCTTCTCCCTCTGCCTATGTCGCTGCCTCTCTCTCTGTCCCTCATGAATAAATAAATAAAATCATAAAAAAAAGTCACCAAGTTGAACTTAACACTCAGTGTAGTTATTTCTTTTATAAAGTCCTTGAGAAATAATCAGCCTCTTTTAGCAAACTTCCCATAATGGAAAACTTATTCTCTATTAATACAGACTGTCCCTAATTTACCTATATAATTACAAACCACCTGTCACCTAGCAATATACAAACCCTATTAAAAAAAATATATGACAAGCCTATTCTTGGAATTTGATGTATCCTATGACATCAAGAAGTGTTATTATGTTTTGAGGGTTCCATTTACATTTAGTTGTACACATTCCCGAACACATAATCAATCAAACTAAATATTTAAATGATTTTCAATGTTAAAATGTTATATCCTAGATTTAACTTTGATATTCAAGTTTTGTTGTTTTCAGAAACATTATACTTAAATGTTACACTAAACTTTTAGTAGCTAGAGAGGATCAACTGGTAGGTAAAAAACAGAATTAGTGACGGAATTGTAAAAAGTTCAGTTATCAAAAATTTCAGAATTCATTAGACTTTATAGCACACCTGCACAACAGTTGTTAAAAATATGTGAGAATACAAGGAAAGATAAAATTAAATGAAATACATATTCAGTAGTCTTATAGAGAAGATTGGATTATTTATATAGAATATGCAAATTGAATAATAAAAATTAGCATATATTTAGATGCAAAAATGGATAGAAATCTTAAAATATATATACTTGCATGTGTTTTGAGAAATATATATGCATGTATATTTCAAAATTTAAGAATACCCACAAAATGTTTTCAATATAGAATGGGAGAAACTATTTGCAAACCATATATCTGATAAGGGTTTTATCTGCAAACTATGTAAAGATCTCACACAACTCAGTAGCAACAAACAAGCAAACATTAAAAAAAAAAAACAACCACCACAATAGCATATTTTAAAAATTGGCTAATGACTAAATAGGTATTTCTCCAAAGAAGGCACATATGTGGCCAATAGGTATATTGAAAAAATGCTCAATATCACTAATTGTTATGAAAATGCAAGTCAAAGCTACAATGAGATATACCTTCACACCTATAAAGATGGCTACTATATAAAAAAGAAAAAGGCAACAAGTGTTGGTGAGAATATGGAAAAACTGAACACTATCATATAGTTGGTAGGAATGCAAAATAGTGTAGCTGCTATGAAAAGAGTATGGAGGCTCCTCAAAAAAATAAACATAAAAAAATAAAAAATAAAAAATAAACATAGAACTATAATATGGTTCAGCAATCTAGTTCTTGGTATTTATTCATCAGAATTGAGGTCAGGATCTTGAGAAGATAGAATTTTAACCATCTTGCCTCAAACTTTATTTCAACTTATATATTCTTAGAGAAAGAGAGAGATACATATACATAATATAATACATAATATATTATAATATGTAACATGATAATATATAATAATATATAATATATATTATTCCCTTCTGTTAGCTTCTTTAATTTACAGCAATGGTAGTAAGTTGCCATTGGGCTTTACGTATGATTATCTTTACTTAGTTGAAAGAATTAAGCTTTGACTTCATGACACTATGTTTTAATTGTTAATTTGCAAATATAAAATTTATTTAAACACTTTCATTTTAACTTGTTAGTCTTCTTTAGCTTGAATGAACTCATAGAAATCCTAAAATGGCCTGTAGTTTCATAAGTAGCAGTATCATTTAGGATTTTACCTGTTTATATGTTTACTTACATATTGTTTCAAATGTAACTTTATTAGCATATATGCAAATCAAAATTGCTCATTAATAAAGATCTTTAAATGATAAATTTGTGTAGAGTAAGAAATATTGATTTTAGTGCTTTAAAAAAACAGGATTATGGGCTTTTAGTGAGGGGAAAGAACAGATATGATAAATCTTTTATTGGGGGGCCTGAGTGACTCAGTCTCTTTAGCTTCTGCCTTTGGTAGGAGTCATGATCCTGGGGTCCTGAGATTGAGCCCTGTGTTGGGCTCCCTGCTCAGTGGGGAGTCTGCTTCTTTGTCTCCTTCTGCCATTCTCTCTGCTTGTGCTCTCTCTCTCTCTGTCAAATAAATAAAATCTTTAAAAAATGAATTTTTTTTGATTATTGGTTGCTACTATTATTACTATTGACTATGTCCTCTGGAATCGAAATAAGCTGTTAAAAAATGCAAAGTATAAATTCCTTCCTATTTTATAATGGAAAAGAAAATAATAGGATATGTTATATATATAGCACTTCTACATATAGTTTTCCTTTGGTTCATAAACCAATTTATATGTTCCAAGAATAAGAATTTTGTAGTAGTGCCATGTTATAGTTAAGCAAACTAAAATTTGGAATAATTTATAAATGAATAAAGAAATCAATTCATATAATAGATAGAACATTAAATATGGAATTGTTTTATACATAAGCCAGATATTATCAGGAATAATAGTCTATTAGGGTTTTCTAGAGAAACAAAACCAATAAATGATGGAAATACTCCTCTATTATCTACCATCTATTTATCTACCTATTATTTGCTACCTATTTATCTGTTTATTGATTTATAAAAATATTAAGAGATTCCATGAGGAATAAGTTCACATTATTATGTGAGCTGAGTTGTCTTATGATTTCCTGTCTACAAACTGGAGGCATAGGAAAGCTGATGATATCCTTTAGTCTCAGTCTAAAGGCCTCAGAGACAAGGGAATGTATGGTGTAATTACCAGTCCAAGAGTAGAACACAAATGTTCCAGCTCATGCAGTTATTCAGAGAGAATTCAACCTTACTCTGCCTTTTTGTTCTATTCAGACCCCCTGGGGATTGGGTGACACCCACTCTCATTGAGAAGGGCTATCTACTTTACTCAGTGTGCCATTTCATATGTTAATTTTCTCCCGGAAATACTCTCACAAATGCAGAAATAATTTTTAGCCAGATATCTGGGTATCCTATGGTCCAGTGAAGTGGATAAATAAAATTAACTATCATAAATAGTATATTTTATTGTTTTAAAGAAAGCATAACAGCATACTCTGTTAGAATTGAAAGTCGTGGGCAGCCTGGATGGCTCAGCGGTTTAGCGCAGGCTTCAGCCCTGGGCCTGATCCTGGAGGCTGGGGATCGAGTCTCAAGTCAGGCTCCCTGCATGGAGCCTGCTTCTCCCTCTGCCTGTGTCTCTGCCCCTCTCTCTCTCTGTTTGTGTCTCTCGTGAATAAATAAATACAATCTTTTTTTTTAAAAAAAGAATTGAAAGTTGTATGAAAGATTGTTAAGATTTTTTTTTTCTCCAGTGAGAAAATAAGCTAACTACTATTTTAAGTTGGTGTTCTAACTAGTAAGTGGCAGTGTCTGGACCAGAATCTAGTTCCACTGTTTCTTCATAAACCCTTCTTTCTTTTATACTACTTTGCCTTCAAGAAAAATACTTTTAATGGGGAGAATCTTAAGAGAAAATTTTTAAAAGATTTTATTTATTTATTCATGAGAGACACAGAAAGAGAGTCACAGACAATATGCAAATGATTCCTGCAGGGAGCCTGATGTGGGACTCAATCCCAGGACAGCGGGATCACTACCTGAGCCAAAAGCAGACACTCAACCCAGGTCCCCCAAATTTTAAGAGAATTTATGGTGACAGAGGAATTTGTAGCAATTAAGCATCTTTGTACATTTTCATGCTCTCATATATAAAATGGAGGTAAATACTTGTGCTAATTTCAAAGATAGAAATTAAAAGCATAAAACATATAAAACATTTAGCACAGAGCCTGATGGATTTTAAACCCTCAATAAAATGTTAACTCTTATTCTGAACATCTTGAAGAAATTGTTTTACTCTATCAGTTAATTTCTATTTTCCTATTTCTTTACATGTTCTCTGGAAGCAAATTACCATTCCTACTTCCAGTATACTTATCAATCCTAACCCTAACTAAGACTTCTGAGAGTTGCCTACCTGCCATAATTCCTCTTTTCATTGTTAAATTCACATTCCTAAAGACTTTAAATCCAGCATACTTAAAAGTGCTTTAATATCTATGGAGATAAGCAGGGACCTTTGCCTAACCACAGGCCTATTTCCTTAGAAGTAGATACATTTACATTAGAAATATGTGTTGTCACATATAGAATATATAGGCCTATAAATAGATTTCCTCACATTTGTAGCCAGGATAGAGTCAATCTGTCACATCTTAACAAACTTTAACCAAGAATATAGTATATGCCAAAATTGTGCTTGGGGTTTTCATATATATCACCTCATTTAATGGCTCCAGCATCCTTATGCTTTGAACTTTCTTTCTTCTTTAATTCCCCTTTCTTCCCCACGTCTTTCCTTACTTCCTTTCTTCTTTTCTTTTCTTTTTTTTTCCCCTTCTTTTCCTATAGTTGTCATTCTGGAAATATGTTTCAGCCATAATATGTGGGAATGTATTACATGTATATATCTTCCAGGAGAGTTTAGAATATTGAATAAAGATTGAATTAAATAATTAAAATTACTTTGCAACATATTTCCTCATATTTGTATCTGTAAATGTATCTGTAAGGCATAATGAATAATTATAGGTAGTAATCTAAGTGTGTCAGGGGATGTTAGAAATTTCAAAAAAAAAAAAAAAAAAAGAAATTTCACAGAAATGGTAACCGGTATATGAGAGTGGTTCTGGACCCTCAGTTTATCACCTACAAACTATCTGAAGTTAGATGAGTTATTTGATCTTTCTGAGACCAATTTTGCTTATCTTTAGATTGGAAAAAAAAAAAAAAAACTTACCCCAGAAGGCTGAAATAACAATTTAAAACAATGTGGCTAATCTACTTTAGAAGATGGTATCATTCTAGGTCATAGAATGATGAAGATTTAAGTCTGATTTTTTTGTACTCTAAGAATAATATTCTTTCCATCCCATCAGAGTACCCTTATTTGTAAGAAGCACTTGTCAGTTTTGTCTCATTAAAGTATTCTAAATATATAGCACAACTGCAACTATCACACACACACACAATAAGCATGCATTAAGAAGTTAGTAATTTTAATTAATAGTTTTCTCTGGTTTAAAATAGAATTAGCTATATGGTAGATAGAGGGATACGTTTCTTTAGTAGTTAAAAATGTCATATACCGGGATGCCTGGGTGGCACAGCAGTTGAGCATCTGCCTTTGGCTGAGCGCATGATCCCAGGATCCCAGACAGAGTCCCATGTCAGGCTCCCTGCATTGAGTCGTCTTCTCCCTTTGTGTCTCTGCCTCTCTCTCTGTGTCTCTTATGAATAAATACATAAAATCTTTAAAAATATATATCATATACCATTAGTAGGAAAAAAAGCACGTGTTGTTTTCTTACAGCTCCTTTAAGTAATGTCATGCCTAATGTATTTTTATTATAAAACAACAACAACAACAAAAGAAGCATAGTCTTTTTTCTGTTTGTCAACTTCCATGCAGGACCACCAGAATGCAATTGTAGTCTTTAGATAAGAACTTAAAAACAAGCCTCAAGGAATTGCTAAGAAATTGTCTCTTACAAAAATTTGTCTCTTACAAAAAAAAAAATTGTCTCTTACAAAAAAAAAAAAAGTTTTAAAGTATTGTTGGGGCACCTGAGTGGTTCATTGGTTGAGCGTCTGCTTTTGGCTCTGGTCATGATCCTGGGGGTCCTGGGATGAAGTCCTACATCTGGAATAAAAAAACAACTAAGTAAAATAATTTATTTGAGGAATACTATTTTACAATTAAAGGACATAAGCCTCTAAATTAACAACACCAACAATACACACACACCTTATTTTGGTACACCTAAATGAATGACAGATGACATATTTCAAGTCTTAATCATGAAAATTTTAGGACATCAGCAATAAAGGTTTGTGAGAGAAAAACCAAGGAAAATGTTATATACAAAGGATCAAAAATAAGAATTGCTTTTTTTATAAAAAAAAGAAAGGTAATGAAGTAATGCCTTTCCTTAAGGAAAATTATCCTCAATCCAGCACTCTATACTCAGTCAAAAACAAACAAACAAATCAACAAAACAGAAGAAGAAAAAAATGTGACTCTAATAGGAGATCATATGAGGTATTTTTTAAGTGTGGCTCCAATGTTATTTTCTGATAATTGAGGTTTCAAAATGTGTCTTCCATTCAGTGTTGCTGAGAGGCCTATTGGAAAATGTTCTCCACCAAAATAAGGGCTTATATAGAGAATACATGTGGTCCAGGAAACAAGGATCCAACTGAGAAGTGAGGCAAAAGGAATAGGCAGGATGATACCAGTAGGAAGTTCCAGGAAGACAGCTGGGTTTCCATCTGGAAAGAAGTCAGTCCAGATTATAGAGATTGAAGATAGAATTCTGCAAGGGGGAAACAAGCAAAAAATGAAAACAAACACATAAAAACAAAAAATGATTATTTATTGTATTTCTCCATATTGATAGCAGGTTTATATTTAGTTCAAGAGCTTTTAGAAAAATTGATAAATTGAGCATCATCAAATTAAGATGTACTTTGTAAAAGATACTCTGAGAGAATGAAAATTTAAACCACAGACTGGGAGAAAATATTTGTACATCATATATCTGGCAGAGGACTTGTATCTCCAAAATGTAAACCATTCTCAAAATTCAATTATAGGAAAACAAACAGCCCTATTAAGAGTAGGCAAAAAATGTGAACAAATATTTTAAATAACATATGTAGGTGACAAACTTTGAAAAGATGTTCAAGATCATTAGTAATTACATTAAATAACTTAAGATATGTGTTAGAACTACTAAAATTAAAGACTTCCCATACCAAATGTTGAAGATGATTTGGAGTAACTGGAACCTCAAAAACTGCTAATGGAAATGTATGATGATAAAACAATTTTGGAGAACATTTGACAGTTTTTTTTAAATTTAAAAATTCACCCACCATATGACTCATCCATTTCACTACCAGGTATTCAGATATGATCAATCAAATATATATATATATATATAGATAGATGATAGATAGATAAATAGATAGATCTCCACACAAAGACTTGTACTTGAATGTTTAATGCAGTTTTATTTGTAATAGCACCTGGAAACAATACCAATGCTCATCAACAGCTAAATGGATAACCAAATTGTGCTATATCCATAGAATGAAATATTATACAGTAGAGCTACTCATATTGGAAGTATACGAACCCTTTTCTTAGATGGTAGACAATTACTAGCATATCTGAAAATGTAGTAAAAAAAATCAGTAAAATTCAACGTAAACTTTGAGTTAAAACCCTGGCGTATATGAAGAACTTGGAAATTGCCATTCCCATCCTTACATCAAGATAAAACTGAGTCAAATGAAAATCAATGACTTTTCGGACTTATCAGTAAACTGAGGTTGCAGTGGAAACTGCCACCCTGAAATCAAAATATATGGATAGATAAATAAAGAGAATCTTAGAAGAATCCTCTCACATAGAGCCTAAACCACTGGAGGCATACACATAGGAACATATACACATATAAATGAGAACTTTTTTTTTTTTTAAGATTTTATTTATTTATTTATCTGAGAGAGAGAGAGAGCAGGAGCAGGGGAAGGGACAGAAGGAAGAGAAGTGGACTCCTTGCCAAGCAAGGAGCCCAGTGTGGGGCTTGATCCCAGGACCCCGATGTCATGACCTGAGCTAGGGCAGACACTTAACTAAGCCACCCAGGCACCCTGATAGGAGCTTTAAATGCAATTTTAATTAATTGCTAAAGGCTAAGCGTGTATTAGTATGAGAAGAAGAAACTCCTGGAAGCTACAGTCTTAGGTAGGCCCCCACAATTTCATGGGTTTTACCTTCAACATATCTACCAAGTTTTTACTGTAAATAACAGACAATGATCCCTTGGGAGGGGAAGACTAATCTTTTTTAAATAAACCCAGGCTCTTGCAATGGCCAAAGCCTAGTTTCCAGGGGAAAGTTTTACCAAAGTCTTGTTTCACAACTATGGGAAAAGAGAGCCCTCACATTCCAGCACCCTCTAGTCTCTGTTTTTCACTTAAGAGGAGCAAATTGTATAAGGAAAATCCTTTGTCAAGGCTGCAGATTAAGTAATAGACTCGATAAAATACTAAGATTTAACTGGAATA
This sequence comes from Nyctereutes procyonoides, assembly GCF_905146905.1. NCBI lineage: Eukaryota > Metazoa > Chordata > Mammalia > Carnivora > Canidae > Nyctereutes > Nyctereutes procyonoides. The sequence continues at coordinate 28,770,745 of NW_026575051.1, read as the reverse complement.
TTATAGAATGCTTGTGCTCCCTTACACACTACTAACACCAAACCAACAGGCCTTCAATATAAATAGTAGATGACATCTGAAATAGCTGCAGAATCAAACATTCTCTGTAAGGAATACTTAGGATAATCCAAAGTCAAGAGGGAAGACAAAAAAACACTAAAGGAATTTGAACCTGTTTGTACCTGTAGGTGCAGCAAACACTAAATAAAGCCCGTCCTAGCCAGATATACAAAGATTGCTGCACTGAAGGCCCATTTACTTCAGTTATTTTTATCCAATAACAATATGTTTGAGTTTCAATAAAAATCACAAGGCCTTCCAAAAGGCAAGTAAAAAACACAGAGACAAAGCAAGCATCAGATTCAAACTCTGATATGACACAGACAGTATAATTCTACAGATAATTTAAAATAGCTATGAATAATATGTTAAATGCTTTAATGGAAAAGAAAGAAATAATGTAAGAACATGTGGGTAACATGTCACCACCTGGTGGAGCCTGACAGATGTAGCTATGCTCCTGTGAAGGAGGGCAGAGGCCTGGGAGAGGACAGTGTGGTCTGAGGATCCCCTGCATTGCACTGAGAGAGAGAGAGTTCCCCTTCTTGGAGTGCATTTGGGAGAAATGGCACTGCTTTTCTGGGGACAAAAGGCCAGTGGGTGCCATTTTGCTTCCCTATTCATTAGCATAGGAGCAGATGCAGCTGCTGAGGACAAGTAACCCGGAGATGGGCTTTTTGCTATACTATACCATAAATTCCAAGCTACTGTGCATTCTTGCACCTACCTTTCTAGGAAAAACCTGCACTGGTCACATATGACAAATTCCTCCCTCAGAGGATCAGCATGGGTCCATGCTGCACTGGATCCCTAAAATTTGGAGATTTGAAACCCATTCAGCATGTCTGAGATAAGACATAAGAGCACTGTGCCACCAGGTAGGCAAATGGCTCAGACTTAGGCAGGGATCTGAGGGATCTGAGGGATGCCTGGGATATACAAGGGATTACTCTTCTGTGAGGGCTTCTTGAACAGCAGTGGACATGAACTCCCCTTTTCAGAGAGGAAAGAGCTAGCTGACACCATTTTTTATCCCCACCTGTCAGTACAGATGGACTTCAGTGAGCAGCACAGTGCCCACAATAGAGGCCTGAGCTGACTACACCAAGCCATGCCCCACTGTGCTCTGCATGTGCTTCCTTACTGGTGCAAATGTGCCTGTGATTCAGAGCAGCAGTGGGCTCCTCCCTCAGAAGACCAGCACAAGCCCCCTGCAGGCACCAAGTATAGTCATCATAAAGGGCTGCAAAGCTTCAGGTCTAGTGGAAACAAGATATAGCTTTTTTTAAACAAGCCAACCAAAACACACTTACTTAAAACTTACCACACAATGGACAAGGTCCAAATACTCACTCCTCACCACAGACAAGGAGAAACTCTGCAGAAGACCGACTGGGGGGAAAGAATAGCCAAAATACAACAGCAGAGTGCACACAGCATACACCAGAAACACTTTCTGAAGCACCAGACTCAGAACAGCATATGACCTCTTCTTCATATGGTCATAACTCTCAGGATCAGGAAATATAACAGGCTTTTCTAACACATAGAAGGCAGAGATCTAGATAAAAATGCCAAGATAGAGGAATTCATCCCAAAAGAAAGAACAAGAAAAGGTCATGGCCAGAGATCTAATTGAAACAGATATAAGTAATATGCTTGAAAAATAATTTAAAATAACAAACCTAAGGATAGTAGCTGTGCTTAAGAAAAGAATAGAAGACTCCAGGGTGTCATTTACCAAAGAAATAAAAGACTTAAAAGTAGGCTGAAATATAGTGTTATAACCAAGATGCAAAACTGACTGGATGTAATGAGCACAGGATGGAAGAATCAAAGGAACAAATAAGTGATATAGAGATAAAATCATGGACAAAAATTAAGCTAAAAAAGAAGAGGGAAAGAAAAACACTGGATCATGAATATAGAGTTAGGTAACTCAACAACTCCATAAAGTATAATAACATTCATATCATAGGATTCCCAGAAGAAGAGAGGGAAAGACGGTAGATTATTTGAAGAAAATGTAGCTGAAAACTTCCCTAATCTGGAGATGGAAACAGACATCCAAAGTCAAGAGGCATAGAGAACTCCCATCAAAATCGACAAAAGCAGGCAAACACGAAGACATATTGTAGTAAAACTTGCAAAATCTAGAGATAAGGAAAAAAAATCTTAAAAGCAGCAAAGGTATCTCTAACTTACAAAGGAAGACTGATAAGGTTAGTAGCAGACATATCCACAGAAACTTGGGAGGAAGAAAGTGGTATAATATATTCAACATGCTGAATGAGAAGAATATTCAGCCAAGAATACTTTATTCAGCTAGCCTGTCATTCAGAAAAGAAGAGATAAAGTTTCCTAAACACAAACTCAAGTAGTTTGTGACTACTAAAGCAACCCTTCAAAAAATGTTAAAAGAGACTCTCTGAATAGGAAAGAGCAAAAGCAATAAAGACTAGAAAGGAACAGAAAATATCTATAGAAACAATGACTTTACAACTATACAATGGCACTAAATTCTTAATTATCTATAATCACTCTGAATATAAATGAACTAAAAGCTCCAATCAAAATTCATAGGGTATTAGAATGAATAAAAAAAAATAGGACCTATCTATATGCTGCCTACAAGAGGCTCATTTTAGACCTAAAGACACCTATAGACTGAAAGTGAGGGATGGAAAACCATTTATCATGGTAATGAACATCAAAAGAAAGCTGGAATATTCATTATTATACCAGACTATATTTTAAACCAAAGACTGTAATAAGAGATGAAGAAGCACACTGTATCATAATAAAGGGTCTATTCAACAGGAAGATCTAACAATTGTAAATATTTTTGCCCCCAACTTTAGAGCACCCAAACATATAAAATAATTAATAACAAATGTAAAGAAATTAATTGATAATAATGCAATAATAGCAGGGGAATTTAACTCCCCACTCACATTAATGGACAGATCATCTAAGCAGAATATCAACAAGGAAACAATGGCTTTGAGTGACACACTGGACCAGATGGACTTAACAGATCTATTCAGAATATTTCATCCTAAAACAGCAGAGTACAGATTCTTTTCAAGTACACATGGGACATTCTCCAAAATACATCAAATAATGGGTCAAAAATCAGCCCCCAACAAATACAAAAAGATTGAGATCATACCATGCATATTTTCAGACCATAAGGCTATGAAATGAAGTCAACCAGAAGAATTTGGAAAGACCACAAATAAATGAAGCTTAAAGAACATCCCACTCAAGAATGAATGGGTTAACTGGGAAATTAAGAAAGAAACTTCAAAAAACAATACAAGGAAGCAAATGAAAATGAAAACATGACAGTCCAAACCCTTTGGGATGCAGCAAAAGTAGTCCTAAAAGGGAAGTATGTACCAATACAGACCTACCTCAATAAGTAGGAAGTTAAAAAGCTAACCTTACATATAAAGGCATCAGAAAAAGAACAGCAAATAAAGGCTTAAGCCAGCAGAAGAGGGGAAATAATAAAGATTTGAGCAGAAATAAATGATGTAAGAACAAATCAGCAAAGAAACCAATAGAACAGATTAATGAAACTAGGAGCTGGTTCTTCTAAAGATCTAATAAAATTGATTAACCTCTAGTTAGACTTTTCAAAAAAAGGAACCAAATATATAAATATAAACCAAATATATAAAATCACCAATGAAAGAAGAGAGATCACAACCAACACTATAGAAATGCAAACAATTATAAGAGAATATGATGAAAAGCTATATGCCAACAAATTGGGGAATCTGGAAGAAATGGATAGATTTCCAGAAATACATAAACTACCAAAACTGAAACAGGAAGGAAGAGAAAATTTATATAGAACCATAACCAGCAAAGAAATTGAATCAGTAATCAAAAAATTCCCCAACAAACAAAAGTTCATAGGCTAGATGGTTCCCCAGGAGAATTCTACCTGGTATTAACAGAGGAGTTAGTACCTATTCTTCCAAAACTGTTCCAAAAATTAGAAATGGGAAGAAAACTTCCGAACTCATTCTATGAGGCCAGTATTACATTGATTCTAAAACCAAAGACTCTGTTAAAAAGGAGAAATGTATGTCAATATGTCTGATGAACATGAATGCAAAATTTCTCAACAAGGGACTAGCATATCAAATTCAACAGTACCTTAGAAGAATTATTCACCATGATCAACTGAGATTTATTCCTGGGCTGCAAGGGTGGTTCAATATTTACAAATCAATCAATGTGATATACCACATGAGTAAAAGAAAGGATAAAAACCATATGATCTTCTCAATAGATGCAGAAAAAACATTTGACAAAGTACAGCACCCATTGAGGGTTCAACCCTCAACAAAGTAGGTTGAGGGGGACCATACCTTAACATCATAAAGGCCATATACAAAGTTCCCATAGATAATATCATCTTCAATGGGGAAAAACTGAGAGCTTTTCCTCTATGGTCAGGAACAAGACAAGGATGTCTACTCTCACCATTGTTATTTAACATAATACTGGAAGTCCTAGCCTCAGCAATCAGACAACAACCAGACACACACAAAATAAAAAGTCATCCAAATCAGCAAGGAAGAAGTTATTTTCACAATTTGCAGCTGGCATGGTACACTATGTAGAAAACAAAAGACTCCACCCAAAAACCACTAGAACTGATAGAAAAATTCAGTAGTTACAGGACACAAAATTTTTGTGCAAAAACCCAGGGCATTTTTCTATAATAATAATGAAGAAACAGAGAAATTAAGGAAATGATCCCATTTACAATTACACCAAAAATAAGAAGAAACCTGGGAATAAATCTTAACCAAAGATGCAAAAGATCTCTATTCCCATTCATCAGTCAATGGCTATTTGACTGGGCTTTTTCCATACTCTGACTCTTGAATAATGCCGCTATAAATATCAAGGTGCATGTGCCCCTTTGAATCAGTATGCTTGTATTCTTTGGATAAATACCTAGTAGTGCAATTGCTGGGCCATAAGGTAGTTCTATTTTTAACTTTTTGAGGACCTTCCACACTGCTTTCCATTTGCATTCCCACCAACAGTGTAGGAGGGGTTCCTTTTCTCCACATTTGTGCCAACACCTACTTTTTCTTCTGTTATTAATTTTAGCCATTCTGACATATATGAAGTTGTATCTCATAGCGGTTTTGATTTGTATTTCTCTGATGATGAGTAATGTTGAGTATCTTTCCATATGTCTGTTAGTCATCTGGATGTCTTCTTTGGAAAAATACCTATTCATGGTCATTTCTTAACTGAATTATTTGTTTTTTGGGTGTTGAGTTTGATAAGTTCTTTACAAATTTTGGATACTAACCCTTTATCAGATATGTAATTTGCAAATATCTTCTTCCATTCTGTAGGCTGCCTTTCAGTTTTATCATTTCCTTTATTGTGCAGAAGCTTTTATCTTGATGAAATCTCAATAGTTCAGTTTTGCTTTTGTTTGCCTTGCCTCCAGTGACAAGGCTAGTAAGAAACTGCTGTGGCTGAGGTCAATAAGGTTGCTGCTTGTCTTCTTTTTTATGATTTTGATGGTTTTCTGTATCACATTTAAGTCTTCTAACTGTTTTTAATTTATTTTTGTGTATGTGAAAGAAAGTGCTCCCAGTTTCAACTTCTACATGTGGCTGTCCAGTTTTCCCAACATTGGTTGGAAAGACTATCTTTTTTCCATTGGATATTTTTTTCCTGCTTTGTAAAAAACATATAGTTGTGGGTCCATTACTGGATTTTCAACTCTGTCCCACTGACCTATGTGGCTGACCACTTCAGAATATTAATAAGCTTGATCTAATTGACATTTACAGAATATCTCATCCAACAATAGGAAAAGGCATATTATTCTTGAGTATACATGGAGAATTCACATTCTAGGTTATAAAACACACCTGAACAAATTAAAGAAATGAAATCATACAAAGTACATTCTCAGGCCACAGTAGAACTAAAATTCAATACTGGAAAGATAGCTAGAAAATGTACAAATACTTATAAATTAACAATTTACTTTTGACATATTGGTCAAAGAGGTCTCAAGAGAAATTTAAAATATTTTGAACTAAATGAAAATGGAAGTGCAACTTATCAAAGATGCATTGAAAGCAGTGCAGAGAGGAAAATGTATAGCATAAAATGAATATAGATAAAAAAGAAGGATCTATAATCAATACGTTAAGATTCCATCTTGAAATACTTCATAAGGCAGACCTGGGCAAATGGTGGAAGAGTGGGGGTCCTCAACTCATCTGGACCCACAAATTTACTTAGATAGCTTTCAAAACATCCTGAACACCTATGAATTCGACCTGAGATTTAAAGAGAGAACAGCTGGAATGCTTCAGAGAGAAAAGTTTTCACTTCTAACAAGGTAGGAAGGCAAAAATAAATAATTAATAAATAAATAAACAAACAAATAAATAAATAAATAAATAAATAAATAAAATAAAATAAAATAAAATAAATAAAATAAAATAAAGTGGGGGAGGAGAACTGTGACCAGCAAGGCTAAAGTGGGGCATGAAAGCCTCTGGGGCATAAAGCCTAACCCTGGAGAAACAGGAACTTTAAAAAGCCTCACTGGAGTATTCCCAGAGGGAAAAGTGCTCAGCAGAGAAATTGGGCAGAATCGCAGGAGGGGAAGTGAAATCTCAAGATTCCTGGAGTCACTATAAAAGGAGGGGCATAGGGGAAAGCTCACCTCAAACCACAGTCTGATCTCAGTAAAGGGCTAGAATCCCACAGCCCTCTGTGGCATTTGGGAGAAGCTAGTCAGCTAGGCTTGTTCCAGAACAGCCTTTACACTAGAGTTTGGCAAAGGACCAAGGGGGCTTTCCTGCATCCCTTCAGGAGAGGAAGTCCTCAGGAGTGCAGTTCCAGCAGCACAGGGACTGGGTTCCTGGGTGCCCAAGCAGACAAAGCTGACTATCCTCAGTTCCTCCCGGAACAGGTAGAAGCGGGGAGGGTGCAGGAAAGCAAGAACTCTCCTGCCACTGGGCACATGACAAGCTGGGCAGATCAGTGCACACGCTCCTGCCCCCAGGAGCATCTAGGCCAGTGTGGACTGGAAGACTCTGGGTAGTTCCTCTCAGGGAGCTCGACTCTAGAATTGGAAATCTGGCCACTGCCATTTTCTTTCCTCTTTGTTTCACCTTCTGTCTGGGAGAGGCAGGGCCACTAGGGAACAAAAGCCTCACAAGATAAATAGCTCATACTGAGCCCAGCACCTGGCAGGAGGTGGGGCATCCCCGCCCAGGCACAGACCTAAGAATCAGCACTACAGCCCCCTCTCTAGGAAGAACTACTGGAAGATCAAAGGAAAAGCAAGTTTACTGAACAAGCAGCACTGGAAAGATCCAGGACTGAGGGAAAATAGTATACAGAACTAGAGGGGTTTTTTTATCTTTTTTTTTCTTTTATCTTCTTTTTTCCATTATGACTCATTTTTATAACAGACTAAAAATTTCCAATATTTTTTCTTTTCCCACTTTAACTACAATATTTACCAACTCTTCATTTTTAAGTTTTTTTTCCTTTTTGCCTTTCATGTTTCTACAATTATATGTCTTAGATCTATTTTTCACTTCTGGATTCACTTCAATGTCTTTAACTTAGTTTTGGTAGATATACAAGATATGAATATTTGTTTTTTGTTTTTTGGTTTTTCTGCTTCGTTTTGTTTTACAATGGTGGAAGTTAGTACCATCTAACACACAACCAAAATACACCCAGAACCAAGTGGAACATCGTGTTGTTTCATTCTGTGAGATTATATTCCCTCTTCCTCCCCACTCTGCCCCCCCTCTTTTATCTTGTTTATGTTTTTTATGGTCAATATTGGGTCAGTATGTAAGCATTGATGGTTTATATAAATTTGGGATTGAACATCTTCTAATATACAGAACAAAATATGCTCCAAACCAAGAGGATTACTCTCTAGGACCCCTCAGGTAGACAACATTCTCTCTCTACTACCACTTCTTCACCACCACCATCCCTCCCTTTTTTTTCTCTCTTTTCTTTACTTTTCTTTTTTCTTTGTTTTTGGCTTTTTATTTTTACTACTTCATTTTATTTTTTTTTTCACTTTAATGGTCTTTCTGTTTTATATTGTTCTGTTCTTTTTCTTTTATTTTATGGTCTCTGACCTCTTGGGAATCATGTAGGGTGTATTTTACTTATGTCATGGTTGATATTTTTGACTCAGCTCACCCATACAGCCTGTCTTTACTAGACAAAATGACTGAAGAAAGAATTCACCACCAAAAAAAGAACAGGATACAATAATCTCTGCCACAGAGTTACAGAATTTGGATTTAAATACAATGTCAGAAAATCAATTCAAAAGTACAATTATAAAGCTATTAGTGGCTCTGGAAAAAAGCATAAAGGACTCTAGAGATCTCATTACTGCAGAATTGAGATCTAATCGAGCCAAAATTAAAAATAGAATAAATGAGATGCAATCCAAACTGGTTGCTCTAACTGATAAGGTTACTGAGGTGGAAGAGAGAATGAATGACATAAAAGACAAGTTGATGAAAAAGAAGGAAGCTGAGGAAAAAAGAGAAAAACAATTAAGAGCCCTGAGGAAAGGCTTAGGGAAATAACTGATAGCTTGAGAAGGAAGAATATACATCTAATTGGTATTCCAGAAGAGAGAGAGAGAGAGAAAGAGAGAGAGAGAGAGAGGACCACAAAGTATAGTTGAATAAATCATAGCTGAGAAATTCCCTAATATGGGAAAGGAAACAGGCATTCAGATCCAAAAAATAAAGAGGACCCCCCCAAAAAAATCAGTAAAACTGTTCAACACCTCGACAGTAAATAGGGAAACTTGCAAATTTCAAAGATAAAGAGAAAATTCAAAAAGCAACTCGAGACAAGAGATTCTTAACTTATATGGGGAGAAATATCAGATTACCAGCAGACCTCTCCACAGAGACCTGGCAGGCCAGAAAGGGCTGGCAGGATACATTCAGGGTCCTAAGTGAGAAGAACATGCAACCAAGAATATTTTATCCAGCAAGGCTGTCATTCAGAATAGAAGGAGAGATAAAGAGCTTCCAAGATAGGCAGAAACTGAAAGAATATGTGACCACCATACCAGCTCTACAAGAAATATTAAGAGGGACCCTGCAAAAGAAAGAGGAAGCCCAAAGAAACAATCCACAAAAACAGGGACTGAATAGGTAATATGATGACACTAAATTCATATCTTTTAATAGTTACTCTGAACGTGAATGGGCTAAATGATTCCATCAAAAACACAGGGTACTGAAGTGGATAAAAAAGCAAGACCCATCTATATACTGTCTACCAGAGACTCATTTCAGACCTAAGGACTCTCCAGCCTGAAAATGAAGAGGTGGAGAACCATTTACCATTCAAAGGGTCACAAAAAAAAAAAAAAAAAAATTCTGGGGTAGCAATCCTCATAACAGATAAATTAGAGTTTATACCAAAGACTGTAGTAAGAGATGAAGAGGGACACTAGATCATACTTAAAGGGTCTGTCCAACAAGAATACCTAACGATCATGAACATTTATGCCCCTAATGTGGGAGCCGTCAAGTATATCAATCAATTAATAACCAAAGAAAAGAGGTACTTAAATAATACACTAATAGTAGGAGATTTCAACATGGCACTTTCTGCAAATGACATATATTCTAAGCAGAACATCACCAAAGAAACAAGGGTCATAAATGACACACTGGACCAAATAGATTTCACAGATATATATACAGAATTTTCCATCCAAATGCAAATGAATACACATTCATCTCAAGTACACATGGAACTTTCTCTAGAATTCACCACATACTGGGTCACAAACCAGTCTCAACTGAGAGCAAAATATTGAGATTACCCCTACATATTTTCAGACCACAATGCTGTGAAACTGGAACTCAATCACAAGAAATAATTTGGAAGAAACAAACACAATGTAGGTTAAAGAGCATCCTATTAAAAGATGAATGAGTCAACCAGAAAAATACAGAAGAATAAAATGAATCTTGGAAACTAATGAAAATGAAGATAAAACCATTAAAAATATTTGGGATACAGCAAAAGTGTTCCTAAGAGGGAAATACATTGCAATACAAGCCTCCCTAAAAAAAAAAAAAAAAAGTAAAAATTCAAATACACAAGCTAACCTCACACCTAAAGAAATTGGAGAAAGAACAGCAATTAAAGCCTACACCAAGGAGAAGAAGAGAGATAATAAAGATTCTAGCAGAACTCAATAAAATAGAGACAAGAAGAACTGTAGAACAGATCAACAAAAGCAGAAGCTGGTTCTTTGAAAGAATTAAGATAAATAAACCCCTAGCCAGCCTTATTAAAAAGAAAAAAAATAGACTACTATTAATAAAATCACGAATGAAAGAGGAGAGATCACAACCAATACCAAGGAAATGCAAATAATTTTTAAAAAGTATTATGAGCAGCTATACGCCAATAAATTAGGCAATTTAAAAGAAATGGATGCATTTCTGGAAAACCACAAACTCCCAAAACTGGAACAGAAAGAAATAGAAAACCTGAACAGGCTGATAACCAGGGAGGAAATTGAAGCAGTCATCAAAAACCTCCCAAGACACAAAAGTCCAGGGCCAGATGGCTTCCCAGGGGAATTCTATCAAATGTTTAAAGAATAAATAATATCTATTCTACTAAAGATGTTTTGAAGGATAGAAAGGGAGGGAATATTTCCAAACTCGTTTTATGAGGCCAGCATCACCTTAATTCTAAAGCCGGACAAAGACCACCCCCCAAAAAAGGAGAATTATAGACCAATATCCTTGACAAACACAGATGCAAAATTTCTCAACAAGATTCTAGCCAATAGGATCCAACAGTACATTAAGAAGATTATTCACTATGACCAAGTGGGATTTATCCCCGGGATGCAAGGCTGGTTCAAGACCTCGTAAAGCAATCAACGTGATAGATCAAATCAACAAGAGAAAAAACAAGAACCATATGATCCTCTCAATAGATGCAGAGAAAGCATTTGACAAAATACAGCGTCCATTCCTGATCACAACCCTTCAGTGTAGGGATAGAAGGAACATTCCTCAGCATCTTAAAAGCCATCTACAAAAAGCCCACAGCAAATATTATTCTCAATGGGGAAACACTGGGAGACTTTCCCCTAAGATCAGGAACATGACAGGGATGTCCACTCTCACCACTACTATTCAACATAGTACTAAAAGTCCTAGCCTCAGCAAGCAGACAACAAAAAGAAATAAAAGGCATTCAAATTTCAAAGAAGTGAAACACTCCCTCTTTGCAGATGACATTATACTGTGTATAGAAAACCCAAAAGACTCCACTCCAAGACTACTAGAACTCATACAGCAATTTGGCAGCATGGCAGGATACAGAATCAATGCCCAGAAATCAGTGGCATTTCTATACACTAACAATGAGACTGAAGAAAGAGAAATTAAGGAATCAATTCCATTTACAATCACACGCAAAAGCATAAGAGACCTAGGAATAAGCCTAATCAAAGAGGTAAAAGATCTATACCCTAAATACTACAGAAACACTACTTCTGAAAGAAATTGAGGAAGTTACAAAGAGATGGAAAAACATTTCATGCTCATGGATTGGAAGAAAAAATATTGTGAAAATGTCTATGCTACCCAGGGCAATTTACAAGTACAATGCAATCCCTATCAAAATACCATGGACTTTCTTTGGAAGAGTTGGAACAAATAATCTTAAGATTTGTGTGGAATCAGAAAAGACTCTGAATAGCCAGGGGAATACTGAAAAAGAAAACCAATGCCAGGGGTATCACAATGCCGGATTTCAAGCTGTACTACAAAACTGTGATCATCAAGACTGTGTGTTACTGCCACAAAAACAGACACATAGAGAACCCAGAACAATGGAACAGAATAGAGAACCCAGAAACGGGCCCTGAACTCTATGGTCAACTAATATTTGACAAAAAAGGAAAGATTATCCACTCGAAAAAGGACAGTTTCTTCAATAAATGGTGCTGGGAAAATTAGACAGTCATGTGCAGAAGAATGAAATTAGACCATTCTCTTACACCACACACAAAGATAAATTCAAAATGGGTGAAAGACCTAAATGTGAGACAAGAAACATCGAAATCCTAGAGGAGAACACCAGCAACAACCTTTTTGAACTTGGCCACAGCAACTTCTTGCAAATACATCTATGAAGGCAAGGAAACAAAAACAAAAATGAAGTATTGGGACTTAATCAGGATAAAAAGCTTCTGCACAGCAAAAGAAACAGTCAACAAAACTAAAAGACAACCTACAGAATGAGAGAAGATATTTGTAAATGACATATCAGATAAAGGGCTAGTATCCAAGATCTATAAAGAACTTATCAAACTCAATATCCAGGAAACAAAAAATCCAGTAATGAAATGGACGGAAGACATGAGCAGAAATTTTTCCAAAGAAGACATAGACATGGCCAACAAGCACATGAGAAAATGCTCTGCATCACTTGCCATCGGGCAATACCAATCAAAACCACAATGAGATACGACCTCACACCAGTGAGAATGGTGAAAATAAACAAGACAGGAAAGAACAATTTTTGGAGAGAATGTGGAGAAGGGGACCTTTCTTGTACTGTTGGTGGGAATGCAAACTGGTACAGCCAGTCTGGAAAAGAGCATGGAGGTTCCTTGTAAAGTTAAAAATAGAGTTATGTTATGATCCAGCAATTGTGCTAATAGGTATTTACCCTAAAGAAACAGATGTAGTGAAACACTGGGACCCTCCAAAGTTCATAGCAGCAATGTCCACAATAGCCAGTGTGGAAGGAGCCAGATGGCCCTCGACGATGAATGGATAAAGAAGATGTGGTATATGTATACAATGGAATATTACTCAGCTATCAGAAGAGACAAATACCCATCATTTTCTTCAACATGGATAGAACTGGAGGGTATTATGCTGAGTGACATAAGTCAATCAGAGAAGGACAATCATCATAGGGTTTCACTCATATGTGGAAGATAAGAAATGGTGAGAGAGATTATAAGGTAAAGGAGGGGAACCAAGTGGGAAAAATTAGAGAGGGAGACAAACCATGAGAAACTCCTAACTCTGGGAAACAAACAAGGAGTTGCAGAAGTAGAGGTGTTCAGGGAGATGGGGTAACTGGGTGATGGGCACTGAGGAGGGCACTTGATGAGAAGAACACCGGGTGTTATGATATATGTTGGTAAATTGAATTTAAATAAAAACAAATGCAATATACACACACACACATATATATATATACACACACACATACATATATATGTGTGTGTGTGTTATATCTAACAAAGCTGTGGTAATCAAAATAGTATGGTACTAGCGCAGAAACAGATACACAGATCAACAGATCAGAATAGAGAAAAAAAAAGATACTTTATAAAGGAGAATAGTTTTAACCTAAATGAGCATTGACAATAGTAAAAATTAGAGTATACATCAATGCAATTAAAAATAGGAAAAACATCAGAGAAACTCAAAAGCAGAAATTCATTCTTTGAAAGGCTAATAAAGTTGGTAGACACTAGCAGAGAAAAAAAGGGAGAAGATACAAATTAGTAATATCATAAATGAAATAGGAGTCAGCATTGTTGTTCTTATGAACATTAAGAGAGTAATAAAGCAAACAAGTTTATGCCTCAGTTTTTGATAAGTTAGATGCAAAGTGTGTATAAATATATGTAATTTATATGTATAATATATAAAACATGAAAAATTATATATGCTTAAATTATTCTTTTTTAACTTTAGTAATAATAAAACAAAATCTTAAGAAGGATCATAAATTTAAACATATCCAAGGATATTTATTCTACATTTTTGTCACTTTCAATAAAGAGCACTTTGTCTTGTATATGTTAGGGTCATATAGTAGTTTGCTGTCTGTATTATTTTATCTTTGCTGTGTCTGTGTTTTAATTCCTTTTTATTTTCACAATATCTTTTCAGCTTAGGGTTCCTTTTTTTCCAGCAGCTTCTTTGTGGTTCCTAATTTTCCTCTTTCTTGACTGGAGTTTACCTTTCCTTTAATTTCTTTAAACCATTTAAAGTATGAGTCATCTTGTTTTGTCTCTTTTTTTTTTCCAAGTAAATTATATTGTAAATAGAACCACTTTGTTAGTTTAAGACAAATTTCGTAAACATCCTAAATTCTGTAATTCTGGTTTGCCTATCAGAAACTGTAATTTACAAGTTTTATTTTAGCATACAAAGTAGGAACATTCCAAGCAAGATTATCTTGATTTTACTTTTCTTCATTCTAGATCTGAAAGGTAGGGCCCTTTCCAGGTCATTGGCATTATCCACTATTGCTACTATTTCCTTACATGCTTTGACACATAGATCCTCAAAGAATGTTGTCATTTCAGAGATATCAGAACACATAAAAATCATTTTTCCCAGACATCATCAGCAAGGGAGAATTATAACTCTAGCAGTTACTAAAAGATGTAAGAAAGTCTACCACTTCTATGGTATTTAACATTGTCAAGGAATAAATTTTAGAAAGCAAGGATTGGTACTTGAAAGGGGAAAAAGAATTTCAGCTCTCAAAAACATTTTTGCTTTAAGCCACATTATGGCCTCTGGGTTTTCATATATTTTAGCCAAGTAAATTTCAAAAATAGGTTACTATTTTAACAAGAACAAAAAGCATTTCTTTAACAATTTTTTTGGAAGCTAAAATGTATAGACAATGGAACAGTAGTTTCACCAGATTTGAAAAAAAAAAAAAGAGATTGAGAATCTTTAAAATAATATTCTGAATTAAATAAGGAGAAAAAGGAAGTCTGAAATAAGGCATTATTTTTCTAAATCTTGATTTAATAAAACCATTTCTGTTTCCTAAAAGCAAATAATCACAATGGTGAAGGTATGATGCTATTATATCACCATTTTCTGCTTAACACTAGTGTTTTCAATTTCTCGATAATGGTAATATTGCTAAGAATATTTTTAAAAATTATAGTATTAGTAAATAGCTTCTGATTCATTAGAGTGTATTCTGATGTGCCAACAATAATCTATACTTTTTACAATATCATATATGAAATTAAATGCTTTGATAAAATTTACAAGCCATAGGAAAGTTAATACAAAATTCATAATAGTAATTAAAATGATCATATTTAAAATGATAATTCCTTCATATTGTATATAAAATTATTTGCCAAACATCATTCATTCTTAACTTGAATTACAAGATATTGATTTTTCTTTCATTCTTATTACTAATTTAGATACTGACGTTATACACTAAGTAGATTATGACCAGTATAATTTAGATGTTCCTTCAAATGTATTTTTTTCTGCATTGAAATATAAAACATTCTAGAAAAATATATGATCTCAGCCAAGAGATAGGACTTACGATCTTCAGTGAGATAAATATGAACATTGATGTAATCATTTGAATTTTCTTTTAATCACCTACAAAATGGGAATTAAAATGGTGATACTAATATATTATGATTGCTTAGGTTGTACTGAAGGCTACACACACATGGGCACACACACAGATATGATGAGGCTACTGCAAAAATATTTTCTGGTCTAGGTTACTTACAAAAAACCTATTTCAATTCACAGAAGACAAACACTATTTCTTATAAGGATTCTTCAGTAATAACCACTTAAAAGTGCTGAAACCAATTTTTTGAGCACATAGAATAAAAAGAAAAATAGTTTTAAGATAATGACAGACAATTTAATTCCTGGCCATTTCAGCCTGATAAAATAGTATCATAAAATTATACATTTATATGTAAATGAAAATGAGCAGGAAAAAAGATCTGACCTCACTTCATCCCCAAGCCTAATTCTTTGTCATTCTTCATTCCTTACTCATCCTTGTGATGCACTATCTTGTGGCTTATTCCACCTTCTAGCATCACTGATCCCTTACACATTCCTGATATTTACTCCATTCTTGACTTTCTTTGTTTATAATAATATAAAGGTGAAGGAGAGAAGTAAAGTATTTTTTTAGGGAATAGAATGAAAATACATTTTTACACACTATTTCCTGTGAAAAGAAACTTGAAGATATGCCACGTTGTGAAGACACATGTGGAGAGGTACCCAACCTAGAGTTCTGAGGTCAAACAAAGCTTTTTATAGGAATTGATGTCTAAAATAAGATTTTTAAGTCCCCTTTGGTGACTTCTTTATTCACTCTCCTTTCTTTCAATGTTTTTTTTTTTCAAGGAGTTCCTTCATTGGATTTTTCTCTTAACTCCTGTAAACCCACCATCACACTCTAATTTTTCTGTTCCTATCACATCAATGAAACTGCATTCTAATTATCAAATTTAGTAAACTCACTTCCTAATTTATATCCATACTAACTCTAAAAATTCTGGAAACCTTTCTCTCCTTTATTTTCCTTAACAAAATGCAGTTATTTTGAAATATCTTCTGTCACTTTAAACTTTACTGTTCTTCACTAAATCTCTTTGTTTAATCTCATGTCCTGTTAGTAACTGTGTTCTGAATATTCTTCTTCTTAATTTGGTGTCTCTTCTCTATTGCTTTTCCCACAGCTTAGATTTTAAAATTTACCATTTTCCCTTTTTCTGGAATCCCTGCTAAAATTCTCATCTTCCATGATGCTGATAGCTATACTGACATTTCTAAACACATATTTTGCCCAACCCCTACAACTTAAGTCCAATCTATGGTGTTCAAAATATGCTGTCACTTTTCAGAGGTCAGGTACAAAATATTGGAATTTTTATATCTGTTCATTCTATATCCTACCTAATTTTAATTTTCGCATATTTTTATCAGATATAATATTTACTTTAAAAAATAAAAACTATTTATTGTGGAAATCATAGTCATAATGGGGTAAAAGTGTAAAAGATCACTGTTTTGTAGAATCAACTACAGATTCATTAAACGCTTATAGATTTCATGATATTATGTATTGAGTACAAGGCAAATAAGTTACATACATTACTTCTAATCCTCACTGAGCCATCTTCTATTGGATGTCTACTATAATCCAAACACTGAAATAGGCACGTTATATCCAATTTTTTCTTTATTTATATACAGATGATTTCTAAATGTGAATAGAAGAAATGTTACCTGTTTTATTAACTATTTAATATAAGTTGATCTTTATTTTTAGAGTAACTTAACAACAAAAGTAATATAGCTCACAAGATCTGAAATTACTCAGTAGTTTTTCCTGTGAAATATTATCTTGATAGCATTGCTGCCAAGTAGTATTATGTTTATAATTATGCACAATGCTATGAATGGCTCCATCTAGGCTTCTTGGATATCTAGGCTTCTTGTATCATGAGTTTATTTTATTGTTTTTTTTAAAGATTTTATTTTATTTATTTATTTTTAAAAGTTTTTATTTATTTATTCATGAGAGACAGAGAGAGAGAGAGAGAGAGGCAGAGACATAGGCAGAGGGAGAAGCAGGCTCCATGTAGGGAAGCTGACGTGGGACTTGATCCCAGGCCTCCAGGATCAGGCCCTGGGCTGAAGGCAGGCGCTAAACCGCTGAGCCACCCGGGTTGTCCATATTTTATTTATTTATTTATTTATTTATTTATTTATTTATTTATTTATTCATGAGAGATACTGAGAGAGAGAAGCAGAGACATAGGCAGAGGGAAGAGCAGGCTCCCCACGGGGAGCCTGATGTGGGACTTGATCCCAGGACCCTGGGATCATGACCCGAGCCAAAGGCAAGATGCTCAACCACTGAGCCACCCAGGTAAATTAAAATCACGAATCTAAAAGATGACAATATCATGTGGCATGATCATGATTCCTGATTTAAACTCTTATACATATATGAAAATACTTTTGTGCATGCATATATGCATGAGTGTGTGTGTGTGTATGTGTGTGTGTTTAGAAATCAACAGAATGTCCTTTGACTTGCTACTTTGGACAGAATTTTAACTGTGTCATTATAAGTGAAAAACTGTGTCACATAGCATTACCTTTTGAGTCCAAATTATAGCTCCTTATTCAAACTTATCCATATATCATGTTTATATTAATCATTCTCCTAATAAAATCCAAAGCATTTTTGTATTCAACATGCATAGAAGCAAATTGACCTCATAGAGATTTTTTAGCTTCTATTTTTATTTATTTAAGTTTTATGGAGACAGAAATGCAACTATCAAGTGATTTTCTCTTACAAAATATAAATGCACAATAATTAAGGACCCAGAGAATTCTGAGAAGCACAGGATTAGCCATGCAGTAATGTGAGCTCACATCTGCAGCTAGTCTAAAAATGTCACACAGAACTAATTCTGCTTCAATGCAAATGAAATTTGTTTCTTAGCATTTCAACATGGAAATAAATTGGTGACTGTGTTTTTCTAAACCCATTTATTACTTAATTTTTATTGTATATTTTTCATCTTGGCTACTGGGAAAATAATGCACTATGCAGGTTTATACTTCTATAAATTTGTGACTTACAGCTACAAAAGTATTTCAATATTGCCTAGTGATCCT
The DNA here is from genome assembly GCF_905146905.1 of Nyctereutes procyonoides. Lineage (NCBI taxonomy): Eukaryota > Metazoa > Chordata > Mammalia > Carnivora > Canidae > Nyctereutes > Nyctereutes procyonoides. The sequence goes on along the minus strand of NW_026575051.1, from coordinate 28,752,113 downwards.
TCAGTTTTTTTTCCAAATGAACATTCTCTCACATTTCCTCACTATTTACTTCAAGTCTTGTACATTCTACTCTTTCTTTCAAATTCACCATTTCCCTAATTATCTCCTATTATATAAAGGAAATACAAGATCCCACAAGACAAATTCCTCAACTTTCTGCCACCAAAGTCACAGTCTTAATAATAATCTACAATAAATTTCTTTCTTTTCTCTTACTCTGCACAGTATTCATTGACATGTATTCTCTTCCATACCACTTTATTATCCTCCATATATACTTTTCCCTTGATTTAAACAAGATTAAAGTTTAAATTTTAAAACAAACTTCTAACAACTTCACATACACATTGAAATATAAAAAAATATATATGATTAACGTAATCAGATTTAGAACTCTAGCCCAACATTCTCTTCTATGCTTTTATTGTATATACCAGAAATCTGAATACTTCTACAAGAAAAATGCTCCGATACACTTCAAATTTGGTATATATTTAAGTGATGACTTACCTTACCCCTCACTGTATTATTTCTGTACCTGGTGTTCCTGGATTTCCTCCTTTCTCCTTAGTTAGATCAGCAGCCTTCAAGACCTTGTAATTCTACTCTTTCAATATTTCTGGGCTCCAACAGTGTTGTATTTCTACTGCCTCTATATTAATCAAGCCATAACTATTGTTGCACTAGATTAGTGCTACTGACTCCTCCACAAATGTCTCAACTTCCCCAGTTGTGTCCAGCAAGCCATTCCTCACCCTACAAATAAACTGATATCATTAAAATGAAATTTGCTTTTATTAATCTACTACATAAAATCTTTAAGAGATTCTCTTTTGCTCCCAGATAAAATATGAACCCTTGTTGATAATGCATGCTCCTTCTTGATACAATCTCTCTCTAAATCAAGAGTTTATAATTTATCATGATTTATTTTTGCTCTACATTTAGAAGCTCAACTTTTCTTACTTATTCAGAAGTATCCAATGTCACACTCATCTTAAGTCTTTAGATAGATATTTTCTCCTGGAATACTCTGCCTTTGACAGTTCTCCCAGATGATTCCATTTTATTGTTCAAGCTTACTCTTATGTACTATTAACATCCCTGCTACATAGTTTCATAGTTCTCTAGACTATTATTTAGATAATTAACAATGTTGCTTGACTAATAATTCTTTTTCCTTCATTAAGCCCTTAATTTTTTACATTGGTATCTCATTTCACTTGGTCATTGATGAATCTCTAGTACCTTGCATATTGCTTTGCACATAGATTGGGGTAACATACATTTGTTTAAAGTATTTTTAAATCTTAGTAAGATTGTTCATTTATATTTAGAAGTTGTGACTAACATGTTTGAAATGAATATGATCATACATAACTTTTAATTCTAGAGAAGTTATAATTTTACCTTTCCCATATGCATATTTAAGGTAATATTTATATTCATTTATATTTTATAGATTTATAATACCAACAACTGAATTTTCAAAGAGGAAATTTACAACTCAAATTTAGTTTCTACATTATCTAGATGGCCATTAAGGATTTGGATTTAGGACATCTGGGTGGCACAGTTGGTTAAGGATCCAGCTCTTGGTACAGCACAGGCCATGATCTCAGGGTTGTGAGATTGAGTCTCTTCTTGGCTCCATGCTCTGTGTAGATTCTGTTTAAGCTTCTCCTTCTTCTTCTCCCCTCCCCCCATGCAGTTGTCTAAAATAAACAAATCATTTTTTAATGGACTTAAGATAAATATTTGGTATGAAGTAACTCATTAATTACATCATATAATGGCATAAATCACTTAAAATATTTAATTGACAGTCAAGGTATAGTGAAAAATGATGGGCTTTTGAATCTGATAAACCTGGATTTTAATCCAAGACATGCTGCTTACTTGCTGAGTGAAATTGGACAATAACAAAACAAAAGCTATCATTATTGAATGGCTTGTATGTTCTTATATAGTCTAACTCAATCTTCAATACTATGGTGTTAATTTAATACTTCTATGTTAGTTTCTTTGAATGAATATATTTAATAGATCCTTATCTATGTAAGAGTAAAGAAAATTAAACCAATGTGGTCTTAAACTGTAGAATGAATAATATAACTGAGGTCAAAAGAACTGTTTTTCATTATATTATTTATCTTCTTTTTAGAATTTAACTTTTGTTGTGATGACTACAGGGTTTTTTTACAGATTTTATTTATTTATTTTGAGAGAGTGAGAGAGAGTGCATGTGTGAGTGGGGGTAGAGGATATGAGTGAGGGAGGGGCAGAGGCAGAGGGAAAGAATCACAAGCAAATTCCATGCTGAGAGGGATGCAGGTCTTGATCTCAAGACAAGGAGATCATGTTCAGAGGTAAAATCAAGAGTTGAAGTCTTAACTAACTGAGCCACCCAGGAACACCTGTATTTTTATTATTAATCAAGTACTGGAGTGATTTAAACAGAGAAAACTCCCAATTAGTTGTAGTTACTATTTGTTTTTTATTGGGTCAATATATTAAATCTCAAACTCTCTCTCTCTCTCTCTCTCTCTCTCTCTCTTTTGGTTTTATTGTTATTTGTTTTGTTTTTGTGGGATTTTTTGTTTGTTTTGTTTTACCTCTGGGAGTAATGATGCCTTCCAGACAGAATTAATCCCATGTGCCCCTCCCTTCCCATCAGTAGGGAATAATGAAAGACAAATCAGTACCATGCAACTTTGATTTATCATCCTTCCATTATTCCATTTTACACTTCCCTTTTCTTCTTTACCTACTAGACGCCCACATTTCTACAGAAGTTTGGTGAAGTGTTATGGGTTTATTTGTTTACATGACAGAATTTCCTAGAATATCTTTTATATCTGAGAATTCCCACCTCCTGGATTAGAGGATTTGTCTAATACCCAATTTGTCACCAACAGGTGTGTTTTAGCTTACCTAAAACATATATTCGTATGTTCATATGAATATATGAAAATATTACATAAACATTATATTTAAATCATTCTTCTTATTATTTTATGGATGGTGCTTTTAAAGTACTTTCCTAAACCTAATCAAGTGGAGTACTTCTAATCTGAAGAAAATTAAAACCATCCATAAATCAAGGATTTTGATTATTCCTGTATTTCAGTATTGTTGAAGCTTGGTGTAAAGAGAACATACAAAAGACTGCAGTAAATTGTTGGTTTAATTATGTAACAAAACCAAAATGGGATGACTGGGAGGCCCAGTCATTGAGCGTCTGCCTTTCAGCTCAGGGCATGGTCCCAGAGTCCCGGGATCAAGTCTCTCATCAGGTTTCCTGCGAGGGGCCTGCTTCTCCCTCTGCCTATATCTCTGCCTTTCTCTCTGTGTCTCTCATGAGTAAATAAACAAAATCTTTAAAAAAAGTTTCAGAAGCATGTAATTCTATAGGGCAGGATGAGATGCAACATATCTTCGCCACATTTTTTCTAGCCTAGTTTCACAAAGAAGGTAGCAGCACAGTCCTTAAAAAAACCAGCTTAGAATTGTGTATACCATTAAGTAACTTAGGAAAAACTTCACTAATAATGTATCCTTTTTGTTTAAAGGGAAATTTAAACCAGTTGAAGTCTACTGTTGATCAAAATCTACTGTCATTAGTCCATTTGCATTTTGGGAACAGGAGAAAAGCCAGTTCCTAGGATCCTTGAACAAAATCTCAGCTTGGAAATTTTCTGCAATACTAAAAGCCATTTTGCAGCAATTCTTTATGACACTTTCATGACAGACTATAAAATACAATTGCCCAAAATGATTAACAAATCAATTATGCTTCTGAGCCTAGTGGTTCTTCATAGCACATTTATAAATGGAAAAACAACATGTAAATGGCAGTTTGTGGAAGAATGGCATACACAGCCATTATCATATGTGGTGAATTGGACACTAACAGGAAACATCTGCATGGACTTCTATGGAGATTGCTGGTTTGGGGATGTAAATACTAAAATGAATACTTCAGGCAATCAAGTTGTTCCCCAGATTTGCCCTTTGCAAATTCAATTGGGAGACATCCTTGTAATTTCTTCTGAACCATCTCTTCAGTCTCCAGAAATAAATCTGATGAATGTTTCTAAAGCATCATTCATTGACTGTCTGCAAAACACCACAACTGAAGATCAGTTACTTTTTGGTTGCAAACTAAAAGGAATGCATACTGTTAATTCACAGTGGCTGAGTGTTGGGACACATTATTTTATTACAGTAACAGCAAGTGGTCCATCGCTTTGTCACCTGGGGCTACGACTAAATGTGACAGTGAAAGAACAGTTCTGCCAGGAATCTCTGAGTTCAGAATTTTGCTCTGGGCATGGTAAATGTCTTACTGAAGTTTGGAGCAAGACATACAACTGCCATTGCCAGCCTCCATTTTCTGGAAAATATTGCCAGGAACTTGATGCATGTTTTTATAAACCATGTGAAAATAATGGCATTTGCATTAATAAAAGAGGAAAATGGAATAAGCAAGGATATGAATGTATCTGTCACCAACCATTTACAGGTAAGATTATTTTTTAAAAAAATAACATAATTCTATTAAAATAGGAAAATAAACAGTTCCTTAACTGTTGCTTTCCAAAAAAAAAAAAAAACTAAACTTCTAAAAATTTTGTAGATTTTTTAGAATGGGCTAAAGTTGGAATCTGGACACACAAAATTATATTCAGGCAAGTTATCTAAATTATTTTTTTCTTATTTAAATAAGAGGGTTTTTAAAAACATATTTTACCCTGAAGTATATATTTTCACATCCTTCTCAAAATTCACTCTTAATGTATCATACATTTAAAAAAAACATTATCAGAGTAATATTAGTCATAGAATAAAATTTCTAAGCTTATGGTATTTAGTTTAAACAGTTCTGGGAATTAAGTGTGGATCTGAGTGGAGGAAGGTACAAATATATGTGGTTGTGGGGAAGGCATGAAGTTGCTTGGCAGAATTGGAAAGGAAAAGATAACTGTGTGCCAAGAGCAATGTTCTTTTTTTTTTTTTTTTTTTTGAAAGAGGGAGCACACACACACTCAACCTGGGGTAGAGTAGGGGCAGAGGGAGAGGGAGAGAGAATCTTAAGCAGGCTCCATGCCCAGTTCAGAGTCTGTCATGGGGCTCCGTCTCATGATGCTGGGATCATGACCTAAGCAGAAATCAAGAGTAGGTCACTTAACTGATTGAGCCCCAAGAGCAATGTTCTTAATGGATGTTGGTGCAGCCCTATGAAGTGATTGATAGATAATAGTGGAAAGGAAGGAAATAACTTGACATAATTAATTAACCTGGCTATAATAAACTAAATGAGAGACAATGATGAGGAAAGGCTGTAAAAAGAAGACATTTGGTGAGTAAATGAAGCCAGCAATCTAAAAACAATGTAAAGTATACTACCTGAGATTGAAGTCAGGATTTAAGAGAAAATCAACTATCACTTTTTGAAAGTTTACTATGGAATTTGGGTGATCAGAGGGAAATGAAGAGAAACATTGAGAAATATAGAGAAAAACTTAATCTGTAGAAATTTATGAAAGGATTTCTTTTACTGGGAATTTAGAGACCTGGCATAGAGACTTACAAGGGTAATAGGTAAGACAAGGATGATCTAACAAAGGGAATTGCTTGACACAGTTTGTAATGATAGTGTAGGAAAACAAGCAACAGATTGGTAGTACATTTGGTCAAGAGGGTGAGCAGTAGATATGACTAGAACAGATGAGGCTCAGGGATACAAGTGTAAATTCTTTCAGGTAGGCTTTAGGGGACTTCAACAAGGTTTTTCTTCCCTGTGCTTGGGAAGACTATTGGATCCAAGTTTGAGAAGACTGTATAATAAAATATCTCAATAAACTCTTATAGGCTGTAAAATTAACCTAAGCCAATCTTTCAGAGAAATTTTAGACTTTATAGTAGGGAAGTACTAAGACCATTTCAGAAGTTAATTCTAGCAATATTGATACAATATTGATACAACCTCTGCCTATAACTGGGATCAAATTCTCATCTTACTCTTACTGGCAGTGGTGAACAAAGATTTAAGTAACCTTGACTTTTCCTGGAGTTTATCAGGTAATTAAAATAAGACAGGTCAGCAAAAAAGTGAAAGCACTCGAATTGCTGATTTGGGGTCAATGAAAAAGCAACTTAATTGAGAGATCCTCAAGTATACATTTTAGTTTGGCCAAAGAATTTTAAATAAATATTTGGCGAGAAAATTTCTACCATCTATTAGAATATTAATTGGGACATATGTAATCATATGTCATAGAATGCTATATTAATGATTTTATTTTAGTCACATATAGTGATTTGTTTCTATCCAATATTTATTTATTAGAAACACCCCATAGATAATTTAAATCATTAAAGATTAAACACCATAATACTGAGCATATAGCATAATGCCCTTTAATTATAATTGCTTCAATTTTCCATCTGAGATTATACAGAAATACATAGAATTACCAAAGAAATTGAGAATATTAACTGTATTAATTTGCTAGTGATACCATAACAAAGTACATTGCTTGAGTAAATTCAACAACAGAAATTTATTTTCTCACAATCTAGAGGCTAAATGTTAAAGATCAAAGTGTCGTGTCAACAAGATTGGTTTCTTCTGAGGCCTCACTCCTAGGTCTGTACACAGCCCTTGTTCTCCTGTGTCTTTCCTCTGGATGGTCCGTTATGTCCAAATTTTTTTCTTAGAAGAACATCAATCACATTTGATTAGGACCTACCTTAATGGACTCATTTAATCTTTATTACCTGTCTGAAGATCCTATTTCCAAATACAGTCACACTATGAGGTCCTGGAAGTTAGGATTGCAAATATGAATTTTGAGGGCTCACAATTTAGCCCATGACAGTAAGACTGAAATACAATATGACCTATTGGCCATTCTCTTGTTAATTTAGTTTTTATACATGGAAATATTTGTCACATAATTATATTTATTTAAATTTTCATTGAGTTAGAGATTGGAGGTAAATGAAGGAAAAAGGGTTGTGTATTATTGAGGCAGGGCTTTCAGTCTATAAAGAACTTGAAAGGAATCAATGATAATGGCAAAAACTGCTTACAAATTAAATTAAGAATCCAGTTAGAATGGAGGGGTAGCTGGCCTATTGCTAAACTATGGGCAACTGTTTTAGAGTAACATGTGTCCATTTGCCATGCTCTGGAATTTTCTAGACATGTTCTGTACAGAGGATATTATGAGCTATATAGAAAAGTATGCTATGAAAGATTATGGCACGTGATATTGTAGGACCACAGTAGTTTGAATTACTGAGATTTGAAAGTTTGATAGAACAGATAGGGCAAGAAAATGCAGACTTGAAAGTTTGTGCATAATTTCTTAGAATCTGAGTAGCCTTTTCTCTTTATCCCCATTGTTTTAGATTTAACTTTATTATTTTACTTTACATATTTTTATTGTGGAAAGAACACTTAATATAACATTTACCCTCTTAATAAATGTTTAAGTGTACAATATAAAATTGTTGACAGTACAGGCAATGTTGTATATCAGACCTCTAGAGTTTATTCAACTTGCTTGACTAAAACTTTATGCCCTGGTTCCACCTCAGATGGTGCAAATCTTTCACATTTCCTCTATTGAATTATCATCCTGGCTAGGTGATAGGGCTAAGGCACAATATACTTTTGAATGTGTCACTTCATAAATTACCCCTGCAGGGCTCCAGTGTATGTTGAAGAAATTATAAAATATACTCCATTATGATGTATTAAATTGATACAAAACCAAAAAATCAATTTCAAAACGTTTGACATCAGTTTTCCATCTTCTGACCCAAACTGTAGTACTCATTGTTGATATCTAAGCTTTAGTTGATTTTCATAATTTGAATTTATTGATCATGTTTTGACAGATTATTTATCTATGTATATCATTATTAAAGAATTTGGGGAAAATTGATGACCATACTTAATTATATACACTGTAAATGTTTTTAATCTAATTGAAAATTTGATTTCTTTCTTTTGAATAGGCATAAATTGTTCAGAAATTATTGACCAGTGTCAACCACATATCTGTTTCCATGGGAATTATGGCAATATTACTACAAATAATTTCATCTGTGAATGTGATGAGCCATTTTCAGGTAAAAAATGCACATATGTATGTATGTATGTATACAAATCACTTTAATTTTGCCTTATTTACTTCAAATTAAATTTGAAATATTTCATTAATTACTGAAAAATACAATTTTGGAGGTTTTACACTATGACCTTGCTTTAGGGATATGCTTAATCAATATAATCAGTTCAGTTAGCAATTAAATGATCCTGCTAAGTATTCCGTAATATAAGATGAGTTTTGGACACCAGTTGACAAATTTTTCGCCATGACAAAGTATATTTTGTTCTTAAGTTCTAAAATATTTTTAGATGTAGTGCACAGAATTTGCATAATTTTGCACATTTTGCACATACTTTGCATAATTATATCTAATTTATTTCCTTATGTAACATGTCATTACAGACCAATCCCCTTTTATGAAGTGTAAAAATTTTTTTATTTCTTCTCAAATGAATTTAAATATGTGGAATGAAATCACTGTTTAAACAAAAACTTTCTTAACTATTGATTAAATGTTTAAATCATGAAAATATGTTTAAGCCATTGCAATCTCATCTTTAAGCTCTTCTACAGTTTCCCATTTTGGGGGAAATATAACTCATCATCAGTATATCTGTCTCTCTTCAAAATGTCTTTAAGCAGGGGTGTCTCCAGCTACAATTAGAAGACACCTACAGGCTCCTTTTGTGGGAGTGCAACAAAACAATGCATGTCTTCCAAATTACAGAGAATGGTAATAACTCTTAAGGTCTCTCCTGCAGGCCCCTCCTCCTAACTCTGCTCAGGGAGATTTGAAATATTGGTAGAGCCACAGAGATATTGGTATCAGCCACTGTTCCTTAGTGGGAAGGGTTGGCCGCAGTACTGGCAATGACTCCAGTTACGGTCTTCAAAAAAATCTTTTCAGGTCTTTTATCCCCCAAGTCTTCTCTTTCCTCAAGACAGTTTATGAGTTGAAAGATTTGTACAGTATTTTGCTGTATCCTGCATATGTATGGAAACTATATAATGTATCTTCCAAACCATGATATTTTTGAGAAAAAGAAGTAGCGAAAAACAGTTATATAATATTTGAAATATTTATCTATTGACAAACAAATTAGTTTAATTAAATCAGCAGACACATAAAGTAGTCCTATTCAAAAATTATTTTTAATAAAATTATTTTTAAAGAAAATAATTATAATTTGATCTTTGCACTCTACAAATCAAAGGAAATTTTAAAACATACTTTTTACTGATTATCTGACATTACAAAATAATATAAGCAGAAATTATATTAAGCCATAGTTATCTCTAAATAATATGTTGCAAATATTTTTCTGAAAAATGAATATATATATTTTTAAGATTTATTTATTTATTCATGAGAGACAGAGAGAGAGAGAGGCAGAGACATAGGCAGAGGGAGAAGCAGGCTCCATGCAGGGAGTCCAATGTAAGACTCGATTCCGGGACTCCAAGATCACGCCCTGGGCTGAAGGCAGTGCTAAACCACTGAGCCACCCGGGCTGCCCGAGAATGAATATTTTTATTGTGGTCTTATTCTAATAATAATTTTCATCATAATAATAAATAATAAAACAAAATAAATAATAAAATAAAATAAAAAATAATTTTTATGAAGTTATAACCTCTTCAGAGTTGCATTTATGATTAATGAATTGAAATTGTTAATGTCTTCAATTGACTCCTAACTATGCCATTCTTAATTGAGGACATTTTCACTGAACTATTTAGGTTCCTGTTAATCTCAATAGAAATCTGCTAAATGAAATTTAGTCTCAATTCAGTTTTTTTGGGTAAAATGCACAAATCAGATTTTTTTCATAGGAGCCATATTTTTATTCTGTTCACTATTACTTTCTTTGACAAACATTTTTAAAGAAAAGCTATGTGAAATAAATGATCTTCATATATAGTTCCTTTGAATGTTTGGCCAGTCTTAGGTGCTGCAAAGTTGTAGGGCTTCTCAATTTATTTCCATTATGTTCTGGTACATAAATTTATGCATAAAATATACGATCTTCCTCAAATAGTTCTTCCCACAACTCCAGTTATTCCCAAGCACAATTATAGCACGTATAATATTATGGGCTTTTGAACTTACTTAGTATGTTCAGTGTCTCTGTTGTGTTATATAGAAATACATTTTAATGTATTTTTAAAAATAAATACTACTCACTAAAACTTTCAAAAACTGATTTTTGAGTGTGCTTAATTTATTAAGCTGTTTGAGTAAATGCTTATTACTGATTTTGAACAAGTTGGAACCAAAATTTAGAGGATTCTTTCACTAAAATGTCATTGAGACATTGGATTTATTAGCAATCACTCCTCAGAAGCTTAAACGTTTCTAAAATCCAAATGTTGATGGACAACAGCAAAATAAACTATACTGCCATGTAACATGTTTCTCTCCCCTCCTATCAGCTTTGTTTTTAAAAAATGTCCTGTGAATATTTAAAGTTATTTGTAAAATTTGCAACTATACCTTCTGTTTCAATTATGTGAATATCACTCATTTGGATTAAAATATGAATTATGTGTGCACCACAATAAATTCCAAGTTAATTCCAGCCTTTTCTCAACTTAATCAAAAATGTATATATCAAGATATACTTAACCAACTTTTTTCTATGATTTTAACACAAGAACAAATAACTTTATCTTTGAACAACTTGACTGAATTTTCAAAAGCATTCCTAATATTATCAGATATCTTGCATCCAATAGAATAAACTTGTAAAACTTTCTACTTAATTCAATTAATTAAATGGAAAAATCAAATGATTATTGAAATTAACTGATGATTTATTTGAAGTCTCTAATTTTACTAATATCAAGCAGCTAGAATCTTTTAATTGTGTGAAATTATTGTGTTAATTGAGCTGACACACATTTATATAACTATCATTTTACTTGTATGTGTACAGAGAAACTTGCAATAGAAAATGAGGAAAATTATTTTGGGACAGTCACTTGATCTAAATGAAAAGACATGTTTCACAGAGTAATACATAAGAATGCCTTCTGCATCAATCCCTAATTCATCATTGGCAGGCAGTCTTCTGTGATAATTACTAGCATTTAAAATAGATGCTAATTGAATGCCTGGGTGGCTTAGCGGTTTGGCGCCTGCCTTTGGCCCTGGGTACTATCATCAGCAAACAAGGATGATGACTCTATTAAAAGATCTAGTAACTATTACAGATTGGGTTATTTTTTGGTACCTATTTATTGCATTATCCTGTGATTTAAAGCCATAACCAAAAAAATGTACAGGAAACATCACATTTTTAAACCTTATAAAGTACATATGTATGTGTGTATGTATATATGTATGTATCTATCAATCTTTAATCAATTTAATTAAATACTGCAAAAAAAAAAAGCTATAGAATACACCAATCCTATTTTCATAGTAGTGGTCCTTCAGAAGAAAACATATTCCTAAATTTTAAGACACCTCAAATATTATGAAAGAGTATGAATAAGAATAATTAACTGTGAGGTCAAACTGCAATCTCAGACATTATAAAAGTAGAATTAATAAAGATCTAATAAAAACTGTATGAAATTATACTCTTTATTGTAATTCTAAATTTCAAATGTTATATGAGATTTATGTATCTATTGTAAAGTGACTTGCTATAATTTTATAACTCGGTAAAGTTTATTGCAAAAAAAATTACTGTATCTTTTTGAGCAATTCAAGGAACTATGAAAATTCTCATTCTATACTTGGTTAGTTCCTGGCTTACTTTCACACTTTTAAAATATGAGTTTGATATAATAACAAGTGATTGTCAGAAAATAAAGTCTTCAGTCTTAGTTTAGGACTAATTTATTACTAGAAAAAAACAATTTTAGTTTCAAAATTCAAAAAGATTTGTTTGAAAGGCAAGCTGGGATTTGTACCCAAGATAAATGATTTAAAGAAACCATGGCATGGTATTGGAAGAATAATCAATTTTTTAGGTTTGAAAACCTCAGATAACAGGAGGTCTAGTCTGCGTAGTGACAGGTACTATATGACATTTCATTAGTAGTTTAAATCAGTTTACATCAGAAGGTGAGCAGAATATTTTCCAGTACAAAGTAGGTTTCTCAATTTTAAAAGCACCTATCAGTAGGTAGAATTTATGGAAAATAGTATTTTGTTCATGGAAAGGAAAGCTAGCAGGTTATATATTTTTTCATTTTTAATAATTGAACTTTAATCCTATTTGAAACTCAATTCTGATAAAGGTTGGAAAATTAATCTCTCAGTTTGACCTTGGTTCTAACCCCCAGCCATGTAGATAATTGAACTAGTCCTTATTCTCCATAAGTGTAATTTGTTAAATATTGCGAAGTTAATCATATTACATGAGCTGATAGGCACTCTACCTGTACACTCAACTCTGAGGTTTAGCATTCATAAAATTTGGAGTTAAAATTATGGCAAATATTTACACAAGTTAATCTAACACATTTAATGATGTACATAGTTTTTTAGATGTTGACTAGGAACAAGTTCATGTACTTTACTCGGGATAATTATTATTTTTACAATGTCAAACTTCATTATGTGGTATTTTCTTGATTCTCTAGTCACTGTGATCATTATCAACATTGATGATGACCTATATAGTTCTAAGGACAGCTTAATCCACAGTAACATAGCACTGAAAAGCAAAGGCTCTATATCTAATTACTAACATGAATTATTTTCTTTGCTATTTACCCTACTTATCCTGACAAAGAACTGAGGTTCACTTTGCACCTTCTGATTAGTCTTCCTTCTATTGTGAAAATCCTCCTTTTATTGACAGAGCAACGAATCCAAGTGTTCCCCATCCCAGTGTAAATAGTCTGGAGACAACTTATGCATCTACTCAATATCTAGTATATATTATTCAGTTTATAAATAGTAATTATTGATAATTATAGGATCAGGATGATCATTTTTTTATTTCTTGTAATAATAAATGACAGCATAAATTGATTACCAATGAAAAGACTTAAATGCCCAATAAAGTACGTAATATAAAGTTATAAAACATATGTTGTGACACTTTGTCTTTTCATTACTATTGAATAAATATTTAATTACTATTTATCATGTGCCTTTCTTTTTACCAGAAAGCAAGTCCACAAAATAATTAATCTCATTTCTATTTAACCTTTTGAGAAAATGATGGAAATACAAGTATAACTTGGATTCTTTTACTCCAATGATATTATTGTCATAAGCCAGTATACGTTGTTTCCCTGGTCTGTTCAGTGAAAAGTTAATTAAATATTAGCAGTGAGGCAGTGTCAATGTATAGTTGTATAGACAAATAGGATTCTATAGATCCTGAGAACCAGTAAGGCTTACTTGCTTTGCCATTTTTAAGTTATCTTTCTTCATTGATTTGATTTTAATTTATTCATTTTTTTAACATAGAGACAATTTATTGACTTGATAATACTGTCTTCTGGCCTTCATTATTTCTCATATGAAGTCAGCTATCATTTGCATTATTGTTCTCTGTGGATATCTCTTTTTTTCTCCGATTTAGTTATTTTATATTTTGGTTATTGACTGTACCCTGCATGGGAATGATTTTCTTTGTATTTGTCCTACGTAGAGATTATCCAACTTCTCAGATGGTAAACTAATATTTTTCACTATGTTTGGAAAGTTTTAGACCATTATTTTTAATTATTTTTTACTGCCAAAGTCCCTCTCTCCTTTACTTCTACAATTACACATTTGGTAGACACCTTATTATTTTCCTACTTGTCACTGGCACTATTCATTTTAGTTCAGTTATTTTTCTCCTTGTAACTTTTCTTCAAATTAATTTCTGTTGATTTTGTTTGTTTTGTTTACTGATGCTTTCTAACTCTGCCTGGATTTGTTCATTTTGCAAGGACTTTGTGTGTTTTGTGTGTGTATGTGTTTAATATTTTTTAAGTTGGAAATATAATTGGCATATAACATTATATTAGTTTCAGATATGCAACATGATTTGATATTTGCATATAATGGAAAGTGGTCACTGCAATAAGTCTAGTTAACTTCCATCATCATACATAGGTACAATTTTGTTTTCTTATGAAGAGAGTTGGGGTGCTTTTAGACAGTTTTATAGTTTTCTGTTAGAAAGTTCATCCCTGAGTGGCTCAGCGGTTCAGCACCTGCCTTTGGCCCAGGGCGTGATCCTGAAGTCCCAGGATCCAGTCTCACATTGGGCTCTCAGCATGGAGCCTGCTTCTCCCTCTGCCTGTGTCTCTGCCTCTCTCTCTCTCTCTCTCTCTCTCTCTCATGAATAAATAAATAAAATTTAAAAAATAAAGTTCATCTGAAAGAAGGTATTCATAATAGTGCAAAATAACACAATCACCAATGTCAATATTTCTCTTATGCACTTGCTTCTTTTTTTTCAATCTCCAGAACTTTTGTCTCTTAACTTTGAAACAGGTAATTTTTCAAAGACACTAAACAGGGACCACCATATAGATATCTGTTACCTTAAGCATCAAGTATATATAATTAGGCATAAGGATCAATTTTTGGCAAAGTAATTCTGACTTCACTTGACATACGATGGTAAATATTTTTTAAATATTTTATTTATTTAGTAGAGAGAGAGAAAGAGAGTGAGAGCATGAGCAAGTGGAGAGGCAGAGGGAGAAGCAGACTCTCTGCTGATCAGAGAGCCCAACTAGGGCTCAATCCCAGGATCTTGGAATCATGACATGAGCCAAAGGCAGATGCTTAACCGACTGAGCCACCCAGGCACCCAATGGTAATTTTTTTGTAAATATTTTTAATTAAATTCACAATTATAGATGAGGCAGCTTTGGTAAATGGAGCATCGTCAAGAAGCTGAACCTCTAGAGAAAGACAATTGAGTAGCTATGATAAATATATTATACCCAAATAATTTTACTTAGTACAACCAACTTAATTTTCTAAATATATAATTTTAAATGATACTTTCTTTTTCAAAAGATTCTAATTACTTTTCCTTTGCTTATATTACATGGTAGAAAGATGGAATTGAGAGTTAAATAAATTTGGTTATTGGATTACATAATAATGATATATAAATTTTAGTCATGTAATTTTTTATTACTTTATTTACAATATGAAGAAAATATAACACGTCTTCCGCACTCACTGTGTAGAATAAATTATATAAGAAACACAACATAGTTGTGGTTAATATAGATTACCCCTGGAGTTAGGCAGACTTGGGTTCCAAGACCAACTCTACAATTCCCTAGCTTTCTGATATTTAGAATATTATTTAAGGTCTCTAAATTTTAAATTTCTGATCTGTAAAATTATAATTGACATATTCATCTCATGTTTTTTTTTTTTCCTGAGGACTAAATGAAACAACTCGTAAAATACTGGTAAAATGACAGACACAGAGTAAGTATGCAATTAATTTTAGCTGTTGCAACTTTTGCTATTGTTTGACATAACTCTTCATTCAATGCGTATTTCTTCTATTTTACTAGTACAGTGAAACCTGGTCTCTTTGTTTCCCCCTAGCATTTGAGTATTTATACTTCTATCTCCTTTTATTAACCTACTTCTAAAACAATCATCTTCTGTATCCAAATAGTTCTAGTGATTGTCCTATGAATAAATAATAAACATTTCCATTTCCCCGATTTTGCTCATAGTTTTTACCTTCTCTAGGATGAAGTCCCCTTTCTTTTCCTTTCTTTCTCCAAAATTCACTTCCTTTACTCTTATGATTTACAAAGTCTTGGCAGCAAAGCCTTCAATCTAGTCAAATTTACAACCCCATCTTGAAGCACATATAAGGTATTGAATAAATGTTTCATAATCAAGAAAGTAAGAGACAGGGGGCTATTCTTAATCTTGAAGGAATTCAAAGTATTATGATTCTCTTCTGACAGACATACTTGAGAATAGATATGAAGCAAAAAATGCCTTTCAATCTGAAGTCACAAGGTTATATTTGAGTATTATACACTTGTAATATATAGAAGGAAAAAGATCACAGTTTTTGCTAGTTTTATTAGGATCCTGATGTTGGACCCTGGCTCACGGGTGCCAACGTGTCCCGGTGGACGCCCCAGAGACTCAGACCCCAGACAGGCAGATGCAATCAGCAAGAGGGTTTATTGAACGTTTGCGCAAACGGGCTCTCCGCCTCCGGGGAGGAAAAGAGCCCCGATTAGCAATTACAGGGATCTTTTAAAAGGCAAAAGGAAAGAAACTTCCTAAAGACAAAAGAGCCGCGGGAGTCGCATGGCATCCAGGTTGATTTTGGGGAGGGTCAACATGAACCTATTCAGGGACATTCCAATCAGGGTGTGGGGGGGGAAACGGTTTTCTTATTGTAAACAGAATGCTTTTAGTTGCTAAAATTTCAGGAAGAAGACTGGATGGGCTGCCTCTGGATTAGGGCTGGCCCTACTTACAAGGGGGGGAGGTTTCTTCACTGAAAGAATATTAAATATGTTATTTCTTAAAAATGAAAGATTTTTAAAGTGAAAAAAGTATAAAAGCCACTTTTAGCCTTGTAATATTGAATGTACCAATACTTTCCCTTGTAGAATGTTGAACTGGCTCTCATTAGTGACAGCTGTTCTATACATTGCAATAATACTGCCTATATAATTGTGGTAATTTTTCACTTCTGATTTGTCAGTTTCAGTGATTTAAACATTACTTGATGACTGCTTGAAAATTATTGATGCTTTTTTCTATATTAAGTATTTTCTGTTGGTGCAATGTAAGTCTTTTAATGAGTTCTTGAATTTTGTTGAAGTCTGCATGTTTTAATTCTTTGTTCAAGTAAACAGGTGTGACAATTTATAGAATCCCATGCAGAAACTCTCTAATTACTCCTTCTTGGGACTTTGGAATGTGTTTTATGGGAAATAGCCATAAACTTATTTTTTAGATACGGGAGCATTTCTTAACATATGGCTTCAACTTTTATTTAATGAAAAAAACTTGAAAATAAAAATCTAGGAAGTTGAAGTTACAGAATGTTTTATCCTATAGGTAGTTTTATTATTCTATTTTGTCTGTTAATATTCAATGATACTACATTTTTTAATGCTAGCTATGAAATCCCAACACAAAAATTACTAAAGTAGGGCAGCCCGGTTGGCTCAGTGGTTTAGCGCCACCTTCAGCCCAGGGCCTGATCCTGAAGACCTGGGATGGAGTCCCACCTCAGGCTCCCTGCGTGGAGCCTGCTTCTCCCTCTGCCTGTGTCTCTGTGTCTCTCTCTCTCTGTGTGTCTCTCATGAATAAATAAATAAAATCTTTAAAAAAAAAAAAAGAATTACTAAAGTATCATAAACATCCCTTTCAGTATATATGATCATGTTTGGTTTCTTTAATTTGTCGATTTGATTACAATAATCAAAAATTCCAATTTTTTACAACCCTCTTCATTATGATCAGTCTTACCTTAACACCATTATTAACTGCATACATATTTAGGAGCATTTTTAGAAATGTCCCCCAAGGGATCCCTGGGTGGCGCAGCGGTTTGGCGCCTGCCTTTGGCCCAGGGCGCGATCCTGGAGACCCGGGATCGAATCCCATATCGGGCTTCCGGTGCATGGAGCCTGCTTCTCCCTCTGCCTGTGTCTCTGCCCCTCTCTCTCTCTCTGTGACTGTCATAAATAAATAAAAATTAAAAAAAAAAAGAAATGTCCCCCCAAATGAGAATTTCCTGATTCAAGACAAATGTTTGCAAATTATCAGTATGTTTTGATACCAATTGTGCTGCAATTCAGTGGAATTCTTTATCAAGCTAAGAGTACCTTTTAAAATAATATAAATTAAGAAATTATATTAAGATATATATTTTAATGAGATCATTCAGTAATTTTGTAAAGAAAGTAATGTATTTTTCTGTCACTTATGCATTAGTTTCATTCCATTGGTATATTTGTCTACCTATCTATGATAGATCCATTTTGATGGCTATACCTGATATGATGGTGTTGTGGAGAAATTTTTTCTCAACCCTTCAAAATTCTTCTAGCTGATTTAAGAATTAATTTGATATGAGGAAGATCAACAGAAGAAAGAGAAATAAGTTTAAATTATTGGAAGAGGCCCAATAATGAAATTGAGACTTGAAGAAATGATCAAGGCAGTCAGTTTTTATATTTTTGATAAAAAGAGACAATAAAATTATGAGAAATTGGCAGAACAAAGAAAACGTATGTTTGGGAGCTACAATTAGTAAGGAATTCTAAACAGAATTTGGGCTGACGTGGTAAATTAGCAAAGGTAGTGTAACAGGTGTAGTTCTTCAGCCTTTTTGGCTCTGGTTTTCCTATCCCTGATAGTAAGATTATCTCATTACATCCTGATACAGGGAAGGTAGATTTCACATGGGAGATTCATCTCTTACTTATTGGAAATAAAGGGAGATCAGGTGTTTTTCTTGGACTAGCTGTTTCTTAAGTAACTTTTTAATTCAAAATATCCAATATGTCAAAGTGGCACATTTTAAGAAGTCCTGTCCTTGGCTCCTACACTGGATGTATCTGAACTTAGATCTGTCAAGGAATAATTTTCATAGAGTTTATTCTGTTTTCTAGTAGAATCTAAACAGTATGCGGCATGACAGTTGAGCCCACTAATTGGTATTTAAGGACTGAGGTTTCACTTTAGCTGCAGTGTTATAAGGAACTGGAGTTTCTCTGCCATCATGACTGCTTTTGGAAACCACCTGCTCCTGCTCCTACAAGATAGCAATTGTAGTGTTTTTCCCCCTGAAAATTGTTCCTTAATCGTTATTACTCATATAATAAGCATTATATTTGAATAATGAAGAATTGCATTTGATATGTTGAGAACTATAGAACAAACAATACTTTTAGTTTACTGAATTTGTATAATCATTTCTATGATATTTATTGTCTTCTGAGTCTAGGACACATATTTAAATAAATTACTTCATGAAAAGTTGATAACTGGGAAATGTGTGTTTGGCAGGGAGGACTGAAATTTATAAAATGAGTCTAAACTTTAGGTAAGGAAAAACAACATACATCGTGTAGCTTTATTTTCACATACCAGTGAATTTCTGATTAAATCTAAGATGCTAATTTCAAAGTAGTGCCTTATTCTTTTCAGCATTTGCTCATAGAAAATTCACTGTCTAAATTCACTGTCTTAATTTACCATTAACTAAAAGTAAAATTGTTTTCAAATGAACATTTTTCCCTCTCACAGCATTTTGACACTATATATATATATATATATATATATATATATATATATTTAACCCTATAATTTTGAGTTTTCAAGGGCTTATTTTCTAATTTTCAGCCAAAAAATAAGTCTCTTTCTCTATTTTTGTTTTAAGATTCTCAAGAGCCCTTTCTTTATTTCTTTATTTTTCCTCTACTATTCACTTCCAACACTTTCAGCACTTTTAATTCTTATGCTCTTACATTTTCAACTACCTCACAGAATTTTTACTGCTTATTTATTGTTGTGTAATAAACTGACCCTAAACTTAGTGGCTTAAATCAATAACAACATTTATTTTACTTATGAATCAACAATTTGCATTTATATTTGCTTTCATAATTGCTGTGAGGAATGGCTCAAAGGCAGGGTACAAGAATCATCTGAAAATTGCTTATAATATTCACCTAGAACTTCACAGTTCTAGAAGGTGATGCTGGCTCTTGACAGAAAAGTTAGCTGGTGATATTGGATGGAATACTTACATGTACCCTCTGTGCATGATGTTAACTTTCACAACATGGTACCAGGATTCCACAACCAGACTCTGGAGAGAAGAGTAAGCTGCATCACCTTTTATGACCTAGCCTCAGGGATGACATAAAATAATTCTTTCTACATTCTTTTTGTTAAAGATGCTATAAAAGTCTTCTCAGATTGAAGTGTAAAGCAAAGGTTCTGGAAGACCATACTTAGTTGGAAATACTGCTGCAGCCCATATTTGATAGTCTACCATAGAACATTTTCCTTTTTTCTCTCTCTGTAAAGACTGATTCTTTACTGTAAAACCTGATTCTCAGGCTTCCTCTTCTTCTGTAGCTTATTATAGCAAAAGTTACTCATTCTGCTATTTAACTCACATGTACCATGAGGCCATTATTGCTTCCTCTTAGCTAACATTTGCACTTATTAAACTATTGTTTTAGCCATGTCTTTCAAAACCTCCTCCTTCTTTGAGCTTCAAGCCACCTCATATTAGATTTGCTATTCCTTTCTGCATTGTCATTTACTCTCTTCTTGGTTCCACATCATTAACTGATGGATCCAACATCTCGCTTATAATCTTTCTTTTTTCAATTGCAAATCCCATCATCACTATTTTAAAATAGCACTTCAAATTCTTTGATTATTTCAACTCCTAGGAATATCACAGTCATTTTACTATAGCAACTCATACCCATAAAGATGCCAAGAACCTCATCATCATCTTGAAATAGTGAGTTTTCCTTCTAATTCTCTCACTTTCCAAATCAATCTACATTTCTTTTTTGGAGCCCAAATCATTTTTTATTTCTCCTGAGACAATTTGTTTTGATAGGAAAAATAGGTTTTTTGAGTTCAAGGACTTGGAGATGATCCCATAGCTGCTGTTTATTGATCTTTACCAAGACACTTAATTAACTTTTATGAATCTAAGTTTTTCATGTGCAGTTATTGAGGGAAAAAAAGCATTATTTTGAAGTGTGACTTAGATCTTGTATATAAAATGCAAATACTATTTTCACTGTTTGAGATGCACTAGATTATTGTTAGTTTCTTCTTCCAAAAAATTTTTGTCCTTCTATAACTAATCAACTTAGTTGTCATACTTCTGTCATACCCTATGATGCATATAGTTATGTTTGGATTATTCAGATCATGTGTTTTCTCTCTACTTTTCACAGTTACTGACCACTGGTGATGTAAATCTCAACATTTTTTATGGTTTTAAAAATATATCTGTCGTCTCCAGACTCAGCAATACCCTCAACTTTGATTTGCCATCTGTTTTAGGGGCTTAAATAGGAACTTCTCTGATTGTCTACTGCTACTTTTCCAAAATCTCAAACTTTTTTTGTTGCTCAACCACTTTTTCCTAAAGCTTCCCCTCATCCCATCTCCATGTAGTATATACTTTTTTATCTGCTACACAGAAGGAACATATTACGTATGATATCCATCAACTTTTATCTTTTTATCTTTTATCAATTTATTTTAACCATATAATTCCTCATCTCCTTTCCTTTATTTTCATTTACTTTTATGAGAATAACATTCTGACCTGAATCATCCTCTTACCCACAATCTAATATAATAGCCCAATTGGGCTTATTATTTGATATATATTTTAATTTATAAGGAATTCACACTTAATTCATTATCTTACTTGATGGGGTAGACTACTCATGAGGAAGAATTCTTCTATTGGATGTCCTTGCTACTGCTTATCACAACATAGCCTAAAGCTATGGCCCTTAGGAGTTTGTATGCAGGAAACTTTATTTTAGTTTTTAGCCACATAGGAGAAGAAATACCAGATAAAAGCACATTAGTGAGAGAGTGTAAAGCCTAAGAGAGAGATACTGTTATGAAAGATAGTGTTTACAAACACTGATTTTGATATTAAGTAGAAACAATAATAAATTTTGAGTGAAAAATGACTAATAATCAATTAATGAGATGGAGTGATTGCTCACAAGGACACTAAAATAAAGTTCTAATGTTTGAATATTCTCATTTGAACTGCATCCCCTCTGTCAATTTTACCTGTAACTGAAATCATTTTATACAAATGATATGATTTATATTTTGATTTATGTGCACATGATTAGATAATGTGCTCAATAAATTTCAAATAATTTGTGAAATGAATCATGATCAGCGAAAACTTCTTTTAAAAATTAAGGCATGGGATGCCTGGGTGGCTTTTTTTTTTTTTTCACGGCGCGGGGCGGGGCCAGGCGCGGAGGCGGCCGCGGGCAGTCGGGCGCGGCGGGGAGCGGCGGAGCGGGCGGGAGCGGCGGGACCGGAGGACCGGAGGCCGCGGCGCGACGGCGAGGGCCGGGCCGGCGGGTGAGGACGCGGGGCGCGGGCGGGGCGGCGGGGCGGGGGCTCGGGGCGCGGTCCGCCGGCGGATTCCGGCCCGGGCTCCGGGGGCCTTGTGGTCGGCGGGCCCCGTGCAAGGAGGGCCCGGGGCTGCGGAGCCAGCGGCCGCGTGGAGACCCGGGGCGGGCGGGATCCTGCCCGGAGGCCTTGGAGGGTCCGCGGGGGGGGGGGAGGGGGAGTAGGGGAGGGTCGGCTGGGGGGGAGGGGGAGTAGGGGAGGGTCAGCGGGGGGGAGTAGGGGAGAGTGGGGGGGAGGGGGCAGAGGGAGTAGGGGAGGGTCAGCGAGGGGGGAGGAGGGAGTAAGGGGGAGCAGGGGAGGGCTAGCACGGGAGGGGGGAGTAGGGGAGGGGAGAGGGTGGGGGGAGTAGGGGAGGGTGGGCCCTTGAGGTGGCCAGGGAGAGTGGGGGGGGGCATCCGGGGAGGGTGGGCAGGGTGCAGGGGAGGTTTGGGGGGTGTAGGGGAGAGTCGGCCCCTGAGGTGGGGGGGCAGCCAGGGCAGGGGTGGTGAGGGGCCGGGGTGCAGGGGAGGGTCCCTTGGGGCGTCTGGAGTAAGGAGGGGGTAGAGGAGGGTCAGCCCTGGCAGAGTCACAAGTGGAAGCTCGGGCTGGCTGTGATCCCAGCCTCTCGGCCTTCCTCACAGTGTGTCTTACAGGTGGGAACTAGACATTAGGTTTCCATGTTTTTAGGGCACTGAGGTCTAGGAATGTTGCTAAGGCCTGGGGGAGGCGTCCGGAGGAAAACGGGGAGCAGAGCATTAGCCAACCTTATTAAAAAGAAGAGAGAGAAGACTCAAATTAATAAAATCATGAATGAGAAAGGAGAGATCACTACCAACACCAAGGAAATACAAACGATTTTAAAAACATATTATGAACAGCTCTACGCCAATAAATTAGGCAATCTAGAAAAAATGGACGCATTCCTGGAAAGCCACAAACTACCAAAACTGGAGCAGGAAGAAATAGAAAACCTGAACAGGCCCATGAACCAGGGAGGAAATTGAAGCAGTCATCAAAAACCTCCCAAGACACAAGAGTCCAGGGCCAGATGGCTTCCCAGGGGAATTCTATCAAACCTTTAAAGAAGAAACCATACCTATCCTACTAAAGCTGTTTGGAAAGATAGAAAGAGATGGAGTACTTCCAGACTCATTCTATGAGGCCAGCATCACCTTAATTCCAAAACCAGACAAAGACCCCACCAAAAAGGAGAATTACAGACCAATATCCTGATGAACATGGATGCAAAAATTCTCAACAAGATACTAGCCAATAGGATCCAACAACACATTAAGAAAATTATTCACCATGACCAAGTAGGATTTATCCCCGGGACACAAGGCTGGTTCAACACTCGTAAAACAATCAATGTGATTCATCATATCAGCAAGAGAAAAACCAAGAACCATATGATCCTCTCATTAGATGCAGAGAAAGCATTTGACAAAATACAGCATCCATTCCTGATCAAAACTCTTCAGAGTGTAGGGATAGAGGGAACTTTCCTCGACATCTTAAAAGCCACCTGGGTGGCTGAGAGTCTGCCTTGGCTCTGGGCTTGATCCTGGGGTCTTGGGATTGAGTCCCCCATCAGGCTACCAGCAAGGAGCTTGCTTCTCCCTCTGCCTATATCTCTACCTCTCTCTCTGTATCTCTCATGAATAAATAAATAAAATCGTTTTTAAAAATTAAGGCATATTATTCAAAAACTTATTAAAATATGTAAGAGCTTTTACTAAAACTTTTTTAGGTCAGACAAGTTTCACAAACTTTCCTATAAGAATGTTTCTAAACATTTAATGATAGCACTTTTCTTCTTAGATATAGGATATATAATTTGTAAAATATTTATAAAATTTCTCCCTTTTGTGATCACCATGGCACCCTGTCTTTCAAGAGAAAATGTGAATCTTCCAAACATATCTAGATTCTTCCAAAGAGGTTAACTTCTGATTACATTCAGACTTAGGAAAAAAAAAAAAAAAAAAACAACCTGCATTTCAACTCTATATTAGTACACCACTTCCTTTTAAGGATCCTTCAATTCTGGGTTTTTATTTTTGAGGAATAATTAAGCAAAAATATATTCTAATGTACCTTATGATTACCTTCAAAGTGCATGAAAATTGGCATTATCATGTTAGGTTGTATACAAAGAAAGTACTATTTTTTTTTTTAGTAATTGAATATGTGAATTAAGACTAGATATATGGTGAATACATGTAATCATCCACATTTAAACTACATATTAAAGAGACTAACAGAATAAAACAGAATAATCCAACCAAATCTCTCTTATCCCATGTAAGTCTCATATTTTATTCCTGATTATGTTTCATTTAGAAATAAAATGACAAGGAAAATTTTAGGAAATAATAGAGTTTAAAACAGATATTTAAGATGCTTATGGGATGTGACTCGTTTGCTTTAAAAATACCCTAAAATAGGGATCCCTGGGTGGCGCAGCGGTTTGGCGCCTGCCTTTGGCCCAGGACGCGATCCTGGAGACCCGAGATCGAGTCCCATGTCAGGCTCCCGGTGCATGGAACCTGCTTCTCCCTCTGCCTGTGTCTCTGCCTCTCTCTCTCTCTGTATGACTATCGTAAATAAAAAAAAATAAAAAAATTAAAAAAAAAATACCCTAAAATATTTTATTAGAAGTAGAATAATAACTTACATAATCACATGATTCTCATTAAGAGAAAAATACAAAACAAAAAACAAAAATAATCTGTAATTCAAAGTAGAGGAGAAAAAATCCATCAACTTTCATTTCCCAAAGCATTTTATTTTATGGTCAAGAAATATTTTTCTTACTAATTGCTCTGGTCAATGATAACGGGACCATATCTGGAATTTTTAAATTTTGGAATAAATGTTCTTTCTTAATCGTAGTAGGTTTCAACATAAATTACAATGATATCAAAGCAGGAGTCAGTGAAGTTTTAGTTCTGGTTGTGATACACTAAGCTAAGATCTGAAAACCACTAATTTTCCCCCTTCTGTCAATTCAATTTACAGCCTGTTTCTAGCATTCATCTACATTCATCTTCATTTTATTTTTAGCTCCTGCAAACTTTCTATGCCATCATTTTTATATCTCCACCTTTACTTTCAGTACTGTACACTGTATCTACATCCATCTTTCTACATGAAGTTAGCATTTATGTAACAATTTCCCTTCTTGACAGCACACTTAATAACTTTTACATTCATGTGGATGACACTGGAAATATTAATGTTTTATGATTCACTTTCTTTGATTATGCTAACATATAACCTCAGTCTATATCAGTTCAGTTGCTTACCAACTGCAAATTATCTTTGTGTCTCTGAACTGGTTAACACAGTGTCAACCATGACATCTAGTATTTAAATAAATATTGTTTTTTAATGCAAATAAATATTGGAATTCATATTAAAATTGAAAAAGTTCTATCAAGGACATCACACTTCATCAATTTTAAAACTAAATATTAAGCTCATGTAGATTAAATAATAATAAAAATGTCAGCTATCCTTTATTATTTACTATATGTTGGGCACTGTGGCCATGATATTTTATGCATTATTTACATGTAATCCTCAAAACAATATGTATAATAACTGCCATTATACTTCTCTTTACATTTATTAGAGAATAGGCTGCTCAGAAAGCTTTCATTTTTAAAATTTTTCAGAAGCACAGCTAGTTAGTGGTAGAAGGAAGGTTTTTATAAGATAATGGTATTAGCAAATTTCTCTCCATATTAATACTAGTTGAAGATAGCATTTAAGTCATTGGCATAGACTCTTCTGTTGATTGTTACTAGTCCTTTAAAGCATATACCTTTAAAAGATAATCGTTTTGCCACAAGTTCTTCTAGAAACACCCATTTCCTGAGAAAGTGTTATTTTATATCCAATCTCTAATATATGCAATTCTAAAAATCCATAAGTAAAATTTTAAATGCCACATGGAAGAAGCTTGTGCATTTTTCTTTGATATGATTTTAAGTCACAGTGCAATCTGGCAATTTCTAAACTTAGGCTATAGAGCTAGGGATTTAAAATCTTTGGAAATTTACTTACATCATTTCCTCAACAGATGCTTGGCAGAAGAGATGGCTATGTATAGCTGAGGAAGAAAGTTCTTTGAGGATAGTGAGAGATTTGTTGAGATTTAAATTCCTCAGGCTTATTTCAACTATTTTTTCCCTTCTTATGCTGATTGGTATTCACAAGTGTTAGTGGAAAATTGCCCCCCCTTACATTGAGAAATACAAAGCCAATATTTTAAAGAAATAAAAAAAAGAAGAATGATTTTAAACAGAAAATAACAAATCTAATTCCCCAGGAAGTTTATGTGTCTGATAAATTTGAAAAAGTATACATTTTTCATACTTTGATTTTTTCTTATTTTTAAACTTACCTAAAATATTTTTTAATGATAAGATACACAAGGATATTATGTCCTTGAACAGTTCAATGGCAAAAAATCTAATCAGTTTACATTTAACATATTGGAAATTTTTAATGTTTTAAAAATGTGTAAATGAAAGAATTTCACTGAAACAAAAATGCTTTCTTGGACTTTCCATGTCAGAACTTCTTACAATATTAATACCATTTTTTATGCAATTTACTTGGGGGATGAAAAGATTGGTGGAACTCTATGCTTGCAATATGATGCTTAAAGTATTTCATGGACTCAGAATTTGAAGTATAATATTGGGATTGCCAGGTTTAGCAAATAAAAATATAAAAAGTTCAATTAAATTTAAATTTGAATAAATAATGGACTTCCATATATTGAAGTCCATGTATTGTACAGAATTACCCTTAATCTGTCAGCTAGCCCAACTTGGTGATAACAATGGGGAGACACACAGGGTAAGTAATAGAAAATCTTCCTTTTTCTTGCCCAAGAAAGCATGAGAAGGAGATTTGGAAAAGAGAGACAAAAGAAAAAAGCAGTCAGATGTGTGTTATTTTTCCCTCTTCCTAGCTTTGGCTCTATGAGAGAAGGGCATGTTTCATGAAATAAGGGAGGAAGCACCAGGAGAAGAGGTCTCTTTCTAAGACTCCCTGTTTAAGTAGAAACATACGCTTCCTAGCTTCCCTTATATAGGTAAAAAGTCACAGGAAAATTCATTGGTTTAACTTTCCTGATCTAGATCTTTAGTTCCTCTCTGATGTAAATCCAAAAGAGAAGTCACTGAGATTCTTGCTGAGTAAGAGGGAGAGAAGAGTGAACAAGGCACTGGGGTTCCCACAGTATTAGTAATGTGACTTGTTTATTTTCAAGAGTGACATTTGGTGGTTTTTAATTCCTTCTAACATGTAGATATTGTAAATATATCTCTTGATCTTTTAACTTTGCCCATGGTGCCAATAATTGAAAAATAATTTGTAATCAAACCCATCAATTTCTATTAATATAGTTTTTGTATTGTTTTAGTTCTGCCTGGATAATTATTCCTAAACATTATTTCTTTTCTAATGGTTACTTACTGATTCATGGATCTTTATACTTCTCTATATATGTTAGAATAATTTTGTCATTTCACAAAATATGCAATTTTATATTACCTAAATTAGCAGAGTAATTTGGGAAGAACAAACATCTTTATGCTAATTTATGGCATCTGGTAAAGTGAAATATTTCATTATTTTTCATTTTTATTATTTTTAAAAATAGATCTGTTCAAAAGGCTTTATATATGTATGTGCCTTTATGTGCATATGTGTCTGTGTCCAATATATGCATGTAAACAAGTCATGTGTAACATACTTTTTGCCACTCTAGTAAATATCTTATTTTTTATTATATTATGTAACTGTTATTTTTGTAAGAAAATTACACTAAATGTTCATTAATTTCATATCTTTTTGGAACCTTGTGGAACTCCTATTCACTTAGTAATTTATCTGTTCATTCCATGCATTTTTCAGTAGGTAATTTATTTTTTCTATAAGTAGTTATAATAATAACATTCCCATTAAAATTCTTATATCTTATTTTATAAGTAAGGCAAAGATGTTTTTGTGTATTGACTCTAGTTTATTTCATTATTACAGGCTGAGACCTGTTATCTCAAAAGCCCGCTGTTGCCTAAGTAAAATATTTGCATATCCAGTTAGTTTTAAAATAGCCCAAAGACAACAAAAAGACATTAAAGGCATTTAAATTGGCAAGGAAGAAGTCAAACTCTCCCTCTTTGCCGATGACATGATACTCTACATAGAAAACCCAAAAGCGGGATCCCTGGGTGGCGCAGCGGTTTGGCGCCTGCCTTTGGCCCAGGGCGCGATCCTGGAGACCCGGGACCGAATCCCACGTCGGGCTCCCGGTGCATGGAGCCTGCTTCTCCCTCTGCCTGTGTCTCTGCCTCTCTCTCTCTCTCTCTCTCTCTCTCTCTCTCTCTCTCTATGACTATCGTAAAAAAAAAAAAAAAAAAAAAAAAAAAAAGCCTCCACCGCAAGATTGCTAGAACTCATACAGCAATTTGGTAGCGTGGCAGGATACAAAATCAATGCCCAGAAATCAGTGGCACTTCTATACACTAACAATGAGACTGAAGAAAGAGAAATTAAGGAGTCAATCCCATTTACAATTGCACCCAAAAGCATAAGATACCTAGGAATAAACCTAACCAAAGAGGTAAAGGATCTATACCCTAAAAACTATAGAACACTTCTGAAAGAAATTGAGGAAGACACAAAGAGACGGAAAAATATTCCATGCTCATGGATTGGCAGAATTAATATTGTGAAAATATCAATGTTCCTCACAGCAATTTACATGTTTAATGCAATCCCTATCAAAATACCATGGACTTTCTTCAGAGAGTTAGAACAAATTATTTTAAGATTTGTGTGGAATCAGAAAACACCCCGAATAGCCAGGGGAATTTTAAAAAACCATAGCTGGGGGCATCACAATGCCAGATTTCAGGTTGTACTACAAAGCTGTGGTCATCAAGACAGTGTGGTATTGCAGAAAAACAGACACATAGATCAATGGAACAGAATAGAGAACCTAGAAGTGGACCCTGAACTTTATGGTCAACTAATATTTGATAAAGGAGGAAAGAGTATCCATTGGAAGAAAGAGAGTCTCTTCAATAAATGGTGCTGGGAAAATTGGACATCCACATGCAGAAGAATGAAACTAGACCACTCTCTTGCACCATACACAAAGATAAACTCAAAATGGATGAAAGATCTAAATGTGAGACAAGATTCCATCAAAATCCTAGAGGAGAACACAGGCAACACCTTTTTTGAACCCAGCCACAGTAACTTCTTGCAAGATACATCCACAAAGGTAAAAGAAACAAAAGCAAAAATGAACTATTGGGACTTCATCAAGATAAGAAGCTTTTGCACAGCAAAGGATACAGTCAACAAAACTCAAAGACAACCTACAGAATGGGAGAAGATATTTGCAAATGACCTATCAGATAAAGGGCTAGTTTCCAAGATCTATAAAGAACTTATTAAACTCAACACCAAAGACACAAACAACCCAATCATGAAATGGGCAAAGACATGATCAAAACTCTCACAGAGGAAGACATAGACATGGCCAACACGCACATGAGAAAATGCTCTGCATCACTTGCCATCAGGGAAATACAAATCAAAACCACAATGAGATACCACCTCACACCAGTGAGAATGGGGGAAATTAACAAGGCAGGAAACCACAAATGTTGGAGAGGATGTGGAGAAAAGGGAACCCTCTTACACTGTTGGTGGGAATGTGAACTGGTGCAGCCACTCTGGAAAACTGTGTGGAGGTTCCTCAAAGAGTTAAAAATAGACCTGCCCTACGACCCAGCAATTGTACTGTTGGGGATTTACCCCAAAGATACAGATGCAATGAAACGCCGAGACACCTGCACCCCGGTGTTTCCAGCAGCAATGTCCACAATAGCCAAACTGTGGAAGGAGCCTCGGTGTCCATCGAAAGATGAATGGATAAAGAAGATGTGGTCTATGTATACAATGGAATATTACTCAGCCATTAGAAACGATGAGCACTGGGTGTTATTCTGTATGTTGGCAAATTGAACACCAATAAAAAATAAATTTATTATAAAAAAATAAATAAATAAAAATACATCTTTACACATGGATTAAAGTCCTCTGAGAAAATTAGCATAATTCAACCAGAAACTGAAGTACTAAAAGGATCCAGGGTTATATGGAGAGATATGAAATTTAAAGAGGAGAAATGGGATACAGAAAGTCAGTTGTTTTATGTTGCTGTCAATTTACTTCTATTGGAAAAATGAATATTGTCTTATAAAAATGTTTTAATTTTCATAGAGTATTTCAATAATTTTGCCTATAAATATTTATATCTTTAAAAAAAATTGACATATTGACAACACATAATACTCATAAAAAGTAAACTTGTTTTTAAAGGTAACCCATGTAACACAATTTAAAATACTTAATGTGGGATAATAAATAGTTTTAAATTTAGTGAAAGATTCTATTAAATTATAAACATAAAAGCTATTCCAAAATTTAAGGATCTTTTTGTGAAATCAAAATACAGTGATGTAATAATGGGATATTTCAACAATTGACTTACACAGAAGGTATTTCTATGTGCAAATAGACAAATACACAATTGAAGGAGAAAAGATATGATTTTAATAATGCTACATTCCATCCTATTTATCCAAATAATTTTTAGTTTTTATTTTTAAAGTAGCATAGAATTGATTAAATTGTTTTAAAGTAGCATAAAATTGATTTTGTATGCATTTTGAAGTTCTTTAAATTTTAACATGTGTATAGATTTGCATAATTACCATTACAATTAGGATACAGAACAATTCCATCATCACAAAACCTTTTTCATGCTAATCCTTTTATAGTCAAATTTCCCCCATCCTAAAATGTGCACCACTCATCTACTTGTTGTCATTATACTTTCCATTTACAAGAACATCATTTAAAAGATTCATATATGACATAAGCTTTTGAGACTGGATTTTTACCAAAATATATTTGAAATCCATTCAAGTATTGCATGTTGTCATAGTTCATTCCTTTTTTATTGCTGAGTAGTATCCAATTATGTACATGTATCAGACTTTGCTTGGGTATTCACTCATCTGAGGACATTTGTGTAATTTTATTTTTTATGATTATGAATAAAGCTACTATTAGCATTCATATATAGGATTTATGTTTCATTCTCTAGGGTAGTAAGATTTCATTTTATATGGCATATATGCAAGAATAACATTGCTAAGTCATATGGTAAGTATATGTTTAATTTTATAAGAAACTGCTAAACTATTTGTTTATCAGAGTGCTTTACTATAGTCCTACTTTTCATCAATAACGTATGTATACCTATTATTTGGTATTTTCACCCACACTGGTGTTGTAAGTTTTCTTTTTTTTCTTTTAGCCATCATAATAAAGGTACAGTGGTAGCATACTGTGGTACAAGATTGAAAAATCACATTTAAGATCTATTGAATCTAGTTGAAACTTGAGATGGTATAGTGAGTTCAAGGATTTCTGGCTGATAAAGGAAATAGCCGTGATCACTAGATGACAGTAGCCCACAGAGAGTTTTATTTGGGTTGGGTTGGTACTACAATTAAGACTCTCACATCAGGAGACTTTTCTGAAACAGGAGATCAGAGTCACCATCCAGAAGGCAAAAAGAGCAAAAGAACTCTGAGAGATGAGGGGAAGTGAGGAAAGGCCTCACATGTTGAGGTGATACTGCTCAGCAATACAGCTGGGAGTTGCCAGATCAGAGACTTTTGAAGGGCAGCTGCTTGGTGTCTTATAGTCCCAGGGTATGTTTTATCTATAACTAGTAAATGCCAAGTGCAATTTTGCTACATATGTAATGCAGATAGGCTCTAATTTGCTAAAAATAATGTTATTTGGGCTGTATGTAAAACAATTGGATGTGTAGAAATCTGAGTTTGTCACTGATAGACTTTTGAGTTTAATGGACCCAACTTGCTGTAAAGTAGTAAACAACTTAGGAGTCAATACACAGGGGCCATTTTGGCTAACTTGTATGACAGAAGAAAGTAGATCTGTAGAATACTATAGCTCATTTCATCAATCAATCAATCATACGAACCACATAATGCAGTTTCTGTAGAAATGCATAATATTTTACTAATATTTGAAGAAACTAAACTTGGAAAATATTTTTTAAATGAAAGTACATTTTTGGTAACTTATCTCCTAATGTTTGATATAGAAATATAATTTGACCTTCATATTTGAAAATAGTATAATTGACCCTTTAGTAAATATTTTTATTTGGAAGTGGAGATAAGTTTGTTAAAAAATCCATATATTCCAAGTCTTTAGAAGGAATGAATCATGTTAATGGAATAGCTTTTACTTTAATAGTATAGCGTAAGGCTTGGAAAGTCTGTGTGTATGTATACTTGATTGATCCAAACTACAAATTAATTTGATAACTATTATGTCATTTGTAGTAATCTATTGATCTACTCAAGGCCCAAATACTACTAAACATCAGAGCAAAATTTTGTGTATTTGTTTGTTTATTTATTTATTTATTTATTTATTTATTTATTTATTTACGATAGTCCTACAGAGAGAGAGGCAGAGACACAGGCAGAGGGAGAAGCAGGCTCCATGCACCGGGAGCCCGACATGGGATTCGATCCCGGGTCTCCAGGATCGCGCCCTGGGCCAAAGGCAGGCGCCAAACCGCTGCGCCACCCAGGGATCCCAATTTTGTGTATTTGATTGAGGAACTAGAGTGGAATATCTGGGTACACTGGAACCAGCTTTTGTTTCTGGATCAGCATGAATCTAAATAAACAAAACAAATATTTATCTTTTTTTCCCTATTATTAACACTAATTATTTCCAATAGGCTTAGTGGTATTGCACAAATTTTCAGGCCTAATGAGACAAGTTAAACTGTATCACAATTGTGGAGATTTTTTTTTTCTTTCTGTATCATATAGACACCAAACAGGAAAAAAAAAAAAACAATAATTGAGATGGAAGACTTGAAAGATATCTTTGTAGGTAAGATGATATAAGTCACATATTATTCTGCATTTTAAAAAATGTAAATATTTGTATTATGGCAAGTATAAATTTATATTTTGTATAGAGGGACTTTGCTTTTCTATTTCTTTTTTTTTTTGGACTTATTGAGTTAGAAATAAAAGATGTTATTATCTTTAGGGAGATAACATTTGATAGAATGAAGTTTAGAAGGCATCATAACTCATCCCTTTTTCTTTTCTCTTTCCAAGTCTCTGGAAGTTTTCTTTACTTTCCCATTCCTTTTTTTTCTCTTAGGGAGTATATAAATGATGGAAATATATGTGTGTATGTGCATGTGTGTGTGTGTGTGTGTGTGTGTGTGTATAGATAGGTATATAGATATAGATATATACCTATAAATGTAAAACAAAAACATATATATGTATTCATAAGAAAAAGAAGGAAGAGAGTATAGGAATAACACTTGAAATTTGGATTATCACCAAGGAAGAATTAACCATAATAATAGTGACCACTCCCCAGGAAAGAAAAGTAATTATATTGTTGTTATTTTTGTTACCTCATAATTTCAAAGATATTTCCTTTTTTTTAGATTTATTTATTTATTTATTTATTTATTTATTTATTTATTTGAGAGGGTGGGAAGGGGCAGAGAGTTTTAAGTAGACTCTGTGCTGAGGATAGAGTGTAAAAGCTCAACAGTGGTTCAATCTCACTACCCTGAGATCACCACCTGAGCCAAAACAAGAGTAGAAATCTCAACTGACTGCACTACTCAGGTACCCTGTAAAGATATTTTCAGCTATATTAGTTTTTTTGAATATTTGCTTCATCTTTTTGTTTGCTTTTTATTAAGCTTTATGTGTACAGATGTTTAAGATCTTTGCAAGAGTATAACAAGGGCAAGGGCATCTTTCATTTACTCATTTATTTAACAAATGTTTATTAAGCACGTACCATATATCAGGCATTTCTTTCTCGTGACCTTTGGGAAAATACTGTACAAAAATATTCATTTTATTCTTCCTTTTCATTAAATTGGAAAATTCAAAATATTTCATTATCTTCAATATTATATACATCCTTATTATCTTAATTATTTGCATATCCTTAATATTAATACTGAAAACTACTCTGGTTCATTCTTTAGTCATTTTATTTCACACTTAAATTATTAGAAGCTCTAAATTCAACCTGCCTACCTATGCAAAATAATGTACAGAATGAGAACAATTATTTCAAATTAATATCACTGGCATTTAAAACATCACTATGAATATCAACTGCTTGATCTTTGCTAATAAGTGAAAATATTAATTAAATATCCCCAGTCTCTGTGTCATATATATTCAGCACATCTCTCTCTCTCTCTCTGTAATATACTATTACAGATGGCTTTTCAAACCAGTAGGTGTGTCTTGTTCAATTAATTTAGGCAAAGCTCACATAGCAGGAGTCCTCTTATCAGCCCTTCACAATTCTGTACATAATTCTATCATAGCAGAAGTTTCTCTCTCTGATTTTCTTAAATCAAAGAAAATACGAAGGCAATTTTTTAAGAACAAATTTCTCAAACATCAATTCTATTAAAATTCAACATTTCCTTTATTTATTTTTTTTAATTTTTTATCAGATCATTTTACAAGTACATTTTTCTCTTTACAGTGATATGACTTAGCAAATCCTCTCTATTATTGCAATTTGAATTTGCATACATATTTAAACAAATATGAATAAGTGTACTTTTTTAGATGCTCTTTAGGCTTAAGATAGCCCGGTAATGGCCTTTCACTTGAAACTTTGCTAGCAAAACTCCTCAGTGTCTGGCAAACCACGGTATTTCTAGTGGATAATAAAAAAATAATACTCTTTCATTTTCAAGAATAAAATAAGATAAGTGCATGTGTACTTTGTGGACAAATATAAAATGTTGCTTATACTGGGGACACCTTAAATTCCAGATGTTTCATGTTTTGTCTGTGCTGGATTAGATTATGTAAATCCTGAATTTAACAACAGAAATGTTATTTTTGAGCAATTCTATTAACAAAAAATATATGATGTCTCTTTAGCTTTGAAGTGATAAATGGCAATTGGAAAATTAATCACAAAGTTCTGAAACTATTTTTGAGGATGCCTTGTTCAGATTTCCATTAATAATTCTGTCTTTTGGGGTCCTTACCTTCGCCTTCATTTGCCAGGCAGGATTTCCATTGTTTATTCCTTGAGATTAGGCTGAGAACCAAGTAGGAAAGAAGGATGGGAGGTAGGGATGGGAGTAACTTGAGAACAGAGTCTGAAAAGCTGAATCCATGGTCTCACCTTGAGCAAGTCACAGGTTGATGAAAAAAAAGAAGACAAAAGATGTCTACAAAGAAATTCCTTGGATGATGTGAAGTACAATAGTAGAGAAGTTCATGGATCCAAAACAAATATCCGTTAACATACTTTATGCATTACTGGATTTGAATTTAGCATGCTATCTTAATTAGCAAGGGTAGAGGATAATTCGGAGTTTGAGAGATTGCATCAAATCCGGTTATTATAATCCAAAGATGCAGGTCTGAACTGTCACCAATGATACAAGTACATATTAAGAGTCAACAAAATTTGCTGTGTAATTGGTTATGTATGGTGGGGGATACAGGAGGGTTAAGAAATAGGATTGCTTCCATGTTCCCCACTGAGATGACTTGGTGTTCAATGCATAACATGGGTTTTGAGGGTAGAGTAAAATGAAAAGCTAACTTTGTACTTCATGAGCTTGAGATACTGTGGACCATTCATGCAAAGAAACTGACTGATATTTGAGGATTTTTCTCACACTTGTACAGGTCTCATTAAAGTTAGAAATACATACGGATATTTAAGTATGATTTGTAGGTAAAAATATTAATTTTCTAGAATAACTTTCAATTTGGCTCATTGGCATTGAAAAATACTGGAATAAGCTTGAATTTGTTTTTATTTATCTGAATATGAGGCTATGCCAAGGCAGCCAACCAATCAAACAAACAGACAAACAAACAAATGATAGCAGGGACTTAGTACAAGAAAGATTTATTTCTCACTAATATAGGCACAACTGCAAGGTTAACTGACATTCCAAGGCAACTATCAAACAAAGCCTTGCTCTTCCATATCAACCAAGATTTTGCAGTTGCATCAAAAGACCTCCCTCGAGAGGCTTTTGTATAGTTACTTTCATTCTTTTTTTTTAATTTTTTAAAATTTATTTATGATAGTCACAGAGAGAGAGAGAGAGAGAGAGAGAGAGAGAGAGAGAGAGAGGCAGAGACACAGGCAGAGAGAGAAGCAGGCTCCATGCACCGGGAGCCCGATGTGGGATTCGATCCCGGGTCTCCAGGATAGCGCCCTGGGCCAAATGCAGGCACTAAACCGCTGCGCCACCCAGGGATCCCTACTTACTTTCATTCTTAAGTAACATATGCACATCTGCACAGATTTCTCTGGCTAAATTCAATCACAAGCCAAACCCAACCTCAAAAAGGTAGAGAGGTTCTATATCAATCCTTACGTGTTCAGAAGGAGAACTAGAAATATTGGTAAACAGCACTACCATCTTTAACAGTTTTGGAGTCAGAAATACTTTGGTTTCAAACCCAGTTTTGCTGGTTACTTCATACATAAAATGAAAAAAAAAACATATGAATGAACACATCAATCCCAGTTTGTGTATCTATAAAAATTTCTCTGGGTTTTGCAGGTTAATTTTTTTAAAGATTTCGTGACCTTGTTTGTGATTTGATGCCCTATAAAAGGAGGTGCCTTTTGGATTGCCAGACTGACTGACTAGAGTTTGTTGGTTTTTAATGAATGGTTGCTCATATTTGGACCCAACATATTTAGATTGTCTCTGGTTACTCATAGGAGGTTGAGTACATGATATCTGCAAGTATGATGATTTACTGCATGACCATGTATAAGAAGACCAGTATGCTAGGCCTGAATGGTATTTGTCAACACATAATTCCCTTAGGTTCGAATAATGCACGTAAAGCTTTCTCTCTGCATAACTGTCTCAGAGCTTACTTAAGGGCAGTGTCAATTGACTTCAGTAATAAATGGTCTGCAAATCTTCCAAATGAGATTTGACTGTAGACACATGTGCGTTTCAGTTATACGTTTTTTTTTAAATTAGGGATAGAGATTGAAAATGCTCAGCGAATTTAACTAATTACATATTATTATCATGAGTGAGGTAATACATTACAAGCTATAATATAATTAATCTTACCTTAATGGTTTCTATAAATATATCTGATATACACTAAGAAACTTAATTATTTCAAGCAGATAAATCTGACTCAATATTAGAACATCTCATTTAATTTAGGGAAATTTAATTTAGTAACAAGTCATCTTTTTACAATCTTATTTTTGTTCTTCAAAATATTTTCTGTTTGGGATGCCTGGGTTGCTCAGTGGTTGAGCCTCTGATTTCAGCTCAGGGCATGATCCTGGAGTTCCAGGATCAAGTCCCACATCAGGCTCCCTGCATGGAGCCTGCTTCTCCCTCTGCCTGTCTCTCTGCCTCTCTCTGTGTGTCTCTCGTGAATAAATAAATAAAATCTTAAAATAGTTTCATTTATTACAATCAAAATAGTGGGTTTTTTAGCAGAATGATACAACTATTACTTAAATTTTAGAACCTGAAAGTATATTATTGGAAAGATTTATCATATTCTGTTTAGCTACTTGTTTACTTAGTCACTGTTAGTAGAGTTAACATTCATTTTACACTTTCTAGATGCCAGGCATTATTATAAATGGGACAATATTATCCCATTTAATTACATTGTTATTACTAAATGTTATTAAGGATTACATATAGATATATAAAAAAATTAGACTAGTGAAGCTTCCCTATTTTCCTGTGAATAATTTTCAAATTAAGAAAAAATTCTTATTTTTCTTTAAACAGTTAACAGGACAAAATATGTGTAATGATTTATTTTAAATGTATTGTTATAAATAAGTTGTTCATTGATAATATACTTTTGAGTTAAGGTTTAAAATAACATGTAATAATTCAGAATCATCAATCTTTATAAAGATAAAATGTTAAAATATGCATTTAAATTACAAGAAAGAAAAAGTAGAGATCAGTTCATATACTAAGAAGTAGTGCTATAGTATAAGAACCTTCTCACTGTAGAGGCAGCAACTGAAAAATCCACAGGTTTAGCATTCAAATGACTACATGTTTGCTAAAATTACTGTTTGTTATATATGAACACACTTTTAAACTAATGATAAAACTAGGATTTCTGAGGTTAAAAATATGATAGACTATATATCCTAGTAATTCTAAAGACAGATAAATTATCATTCCAATATATATTTATTGAGCATTTATAATCTAAAAGAAATTATTATGTACTGCTGAAGAGGCATCCGAGTTATTACCTGACTATCAATTAATCCATTCTGGTTAAAGTAATAAATATAAATTCCTTAAATTAAAGTGTAATCAAAACATGGTCAAAGTGTGTTTGTGTGTGTATGTGTGTGTGTGTGTATTATATATAAACAAATGAAAATATATTCTCTCATTTATCCTCAAATGTTTAAATAGTACTACTAATAAACACCATAAACATGAGTCTTTATTCTCTTCCTCTACTTTGTGCCAGATTTAAAGGCTCTATTATTCCCCATGCGTAGAGTTGACTATACCCATTTATCTGGAAGCTTCCATTTTTCAAATTATTGTAGAAAATGTCCACAAAAAGTAAAGAATGAATAATAGCAACAATTTTGCTAGTAGTTATATTTATAAATACTTCTAAAGGGAGAAAAAATAAAAACCAAAGAAATGTGTCAACTAAAGCTGACAGATCTTACCCACATTTAAAAGTTAACATGAAAAAAAAAAAGTTAACATGAAGCTGATGTGTATGTGAATAAAATGAGTAATATCAAAGAAGAAGCAAGTTTCAAGTATATCAAAAATCCCCATGACAAGGATGAGCTAAGAAGATGTCATGTTTCACAACAAAATTCATCAGCAAAAATCCAAATATGTGAACTATTTCTTAGGTGCTGGATGTGGAGATGTGTCATCCACTTCCATTAAGGAGACTTATTGCCCCAGCTGCTGGGAGTGCTCATGGCAGGAATGCTTCAGAGGGCAGTTACCCTGGAGATTTCCTCAGCAGACAGTTGACTCTCCCAAGGTCAAACTTCTCAAAGCAGTGTACATCCAACACTGTCGAATGAGGTACAAACTCTAAAGGCCCAGCCATTTTCCACTCTGATCAGCCATTTTTGATCTACACTTGTCCTGGTCACAAGAGGCTCTGGTGACTATATGACTCTTCACTTTACCTCTCTGCAGATATTCCTCCCCCCCTTCCTTCTATACACTAAACTATGTCTCAACATCTGATTTTCAGAGAATCCAACCTCCAACATCTTATAAATACAATCTAACTGAAAAAAAATGGAATTAAAATTGGACTCCCTAAGAATGATCTCTTTCCCCCTTATACCTAGGATCGTTTATTCATATTAGATTTTCTGTGAGAAACTATGAAACATAGACATAGAGGAATCTGGAATGAATATTGTAAAATCTGTTATATCTATGGCACCGTTGAAGGAGCTATTAGGCCAGGATTTTGATGGCAGTAATCACACAGACCAGAAACCAATAAAAGCCCGGTTTGTTTTCAAACTGTGTAAGAATGGCAGAATTAGACATTCACTGTGAAAATAAGTGTAAAGTTTAGACACATATTCTGTTTTTCACACTGTCTTTAAAAGACAGCAGAGGCCTTAGCATCTTCTATTTTACACATGAAACTATTTTGAAATCTGCCTATGATCACAGAATTTTGTGATGTGCTAAAGTGTTTATAATACTCAGCTTTTAAAATTTCAATTAGCAAGTGCTAATTAGCATCTAAAATGAGGAATAGGTCCCAGAGAGGTTGTAAGAAGAACAGGGAAGATAAAAAGGTGAGAAGCTTAAGTAAAGAAAAAAAAAATACGTCAAAGCAGAAAACAGAAGAATGAAGGAACAGAAGGTGAGAGAAGAGAGGACCAAAGAAACTAAATATTCTGAGGAAAGTAAAGGCAAGAAATGCACAAAATTCATTCTCGAAAGACTTATTTTTCTTGCCTTTGCTTTCAAACAAGATTCTGAAAATATTTTGTTTATCTGATTGAATTATCTTTTTAAATTTTACCTCACAATTGAATCTAAACAGTAAAATTCAAATCATCTAGTAGTTTGCTATTTTCAGTTGTTAATAATTATAGACATCATCATATACCAACTTCACTCCCAGTTTTCTTTTTGTATTAAATTGTATACATTTCAATACAAAAGTATAGTTTGAGAAAGTTAACAACTCAGTATGTTTTTATGATCATAAAAATTTCAGAAAGATCCCGTAAGATTTTATTTTTTTTCATGAGTTAACAACTCAAAAGATTTAATTAAAAAAAATCCTTCATATATCCCATATGCACCCAATAAGGCTAAAGTTCTATAATTGGCTATCTAAGCTATAGGCAGTTGGAGACAATTCTCAAATTCCCTATAGGAAGAAAGCCAAAACAAACAGCAGGAAAACAATACGTCATTGAGAACATCACCCAAGTCATGCTTTAGTAAAGGATAACAACAGAAGTCTCATAAGGCAAAGCACAGCAGATGGTTCCAAGAATCCTTTGGACTAGGTTATTTTTGTTCTCAGGCCAGAGCTTATGATGGAAAGCAAATACACTGAGAACAAATTAACTTGTGCATACGGATGTGGGCGTTAGTTCCCCAAGGTGAGAATCAAATTCACAAACCTAACATTTAATCAGAACTGTTGTTTTTAACTAGCATGTCATGCTCTATTGCTTCCAGATAATACACCATGATTTCCAGTCAAATGCTAATGATGAATAGAAATGACAGAATGGAGATGATAGCACTGAGTTGAACCTACTTTTCTCCAGATAGTGGTGGGGGGCTTGGGGGGTAGGGTGAGGAACAACACGCCCTCCAACCAGGATATTAAAGAAAACTGGAGTGCATATCTTCTAACTTGATTACATAATTCATTCATAGCTCCATCACTGATAACACACCTTAAAAATCATACACAACTTCACATGTCACAGTGTGGAATATGTAAACATGGTGAACATTGAGGGAATAATGTAATAATACTAAAGAGAACCATGTGTTGTGGACACGGCTTTATTGAATGAAATAATT
The DNA here is from genome assembly GCF_905146905.1 of Nyctereutes procyonoides. Lineage (NCBI taxonomy): Eukaryota > Metazoa > Chordata > Mammalia > Carnivora > Canidae > Nyctereutes > Nyctereutes procyonoides. The sequence goes on along the minus strand of NW_026575051.1, from coordinate 28,710,610 downwards.
TGGCTGAAACACTGAGTTTATTTTGACCACTACTTTCATCAGGACTTAAGTTGTTACTTTTTTTCACAATGTAGTACTAAAAACATTGTGTTTATAATTGCCAAATTGTTAAGAGAATTTACCCAAAAAATCACTTCAAAGAAATTAAAATTTTTCAAAACTATATTTGTGGGAGCTTTATAAAGCAGTATGTGTGTTGAGTGTATATGTAAATATCTATGTAGATACTTAAAATATCTTTTCATGTTTATCTTTGAAGACCATATAGAATTGTTAAAAAATAACAGATATGTCCTGATGCAGTTTCTGTCAGTGAAGCAATAACAAGTGTTGAGCTCTAAAAACTAGTACATTTTGTAATTGGATTCTCAAAGAATCTTAAAACTTTCACATTTTCAGGATGCCTAAGTGGTTCAGTGGTTGAGCATCTGCCTTTGGCTCAGGTCATGATCCTGGAGTCCCAGTATCAAGTCTTGCGTTGAGCTCCTTGTGGGGAGCCTGCTTCTGTCTCTGCCTGTCTCTCATGAATAAATAAATAAATAAAGCTTTTTTTTTTTTTAAAAAAAAGGATGATTCCTTTCATTCTCTTACAGTTTGAATATATTATCACATAAATGATTTATTCCTTCAATATTATAAAGTATAATACAATCATGTAGTATGATGTCAGAGTATGATGTCATATGTGATATTAGTTATCTAACATCTTCTTTATCCTTGTTTTCCATTGAATATTGTCCAAATTCCCCAGTACTCAACAATGCCCTTCAATACCATGGAACAGGTATGTGTGTGACATTCTCATAGGAGGCATCTGGGAAAGCAGTGGGCAGGGTGAGCAAGGGTGTTGGTTTGATCTTGTCACAGGACTAGTGAGTGGTACTGGAATTTAGTAGATGATGGCCAGTGATGTTAAACATCCTCCAAAGAATTGTTATAAAGAACAAAGAATTGTCCAATATACCAGTAGTACTTCTGCTTTATAAAGAACACTTAATCAAAATTTGAATTGAGCATTTCTCCTAAGCTTAGATTCAGCCATTCTAATTCACATACTCTGCTTAAAATGGTCTTGGTATGCCATGTGTGTTGAGTGTATATGTAAATATCTTTTTTACTTTTTCTACTCCTTGTCATCAAGAGCTAGACAACTAACTCATTTTCCAATTTCAACCCACATGTTGCTTCCTTAGCAAAGTATGCCCTAGCTCCCTCATGTTTCATTACTTATTTCTCTGTCTGCATCCACAAAACCCAAAACATCCTACATGTGCACCTGTTTGTCTGATTTTACATATTTGCATGCTGCTGCATTTAGACAGGGTATCATTTCATTTTGTTTTAAAGATTTTATTTATTTATTCATGAAAGATATACAGAGAGAGGCAGAGAGAGAGAGATAGAGGCAGAGGGAGAAGCAGGCTTCTTGCAGGGAGCCCAATGTGATCAGGTGCCAGGATCACAGCCTGAGCTGAAGGCTGATGTTCAACCGCTGAGCCACTTAGGTGTCCCAAGGGTATCATTTTGTATTCATGTTTGCATACGGACACTCTAGTATATTGAAGTACATGTATTCATTATATGCTCAATAAATGTTGAATGAGAAACAATAGAAAATAGAGCTAATGAATGACTAAATAAATACATGCAAAAATAAGCAAATGGAATTTTCTGAAAGACATGTTGCAGTGTTATTTGGGAAAGTGCTCTTGTGAAAGAAATAGCACATTTATGCCTGAGAACCATACAGAAGAATGTGAAATGTTTATAATATGGTATGCAAAATGTCATATTTTAAATGCATAGGTAATTCTTTGTGCTTCAAATCAAAGAGTGTGAAAAAATTTGAAGGGTAGAGTTATAAAATATATTTTGTTTGACAAAACATAGAACCAAAGTAGATTATAAATATTGTTAGATGACAATATGTTTAATTTTTCCCAAGTTGTTCTGGTTAACATGTTATTCAGTTCTTTGGACTGAAATGCTTTTTTATAGTTTTATGAAAGTAGTATCAAAATATAACTAACACTGCATAATGAGAGAAACATAGATTTCAAGTTAGTTTATTAAATGCCTATTTAATTTCTATGTGAGTTAGTTTATTTGCACATTTTATGAATAGTTAATAGTAAAACAATATAGTCATGGTATCTACCTTCACAAATACTATGCTATTAGGGAAGACGTGATTAAGCAAGTGACTAACACAAAGTTTAATGTTTATAAAAATGAAGCACTTACTTAGTGTGTATTCTGTGGGGATAAAGCTAAGAAAGGCCTTAGACAATTTCAGAAACATGGACAGTGCTTAATAACTAGTAACTAACGTTATATGAGAGCTATCTATACCCATTATTATTAACATGTCTTTATTTTGTCTGGCCTTTTCTCCTAAAATTTTGAATTTAAAAACCTTTAAATTTTGTAAGAATTAAAATTCTTATAAGTTTCTATATTCAAAAATACAGAAAACTTGTTTCCTACGTTTCATCTATTATTTTTTGCCTATTGATATATTAGTTCTTTGTTCTATTTCATAGGCAAGTTTGGGTTTAAGCCACATAAACACTATTTTAAAATGTCTTTTGACAATTTAACAGGGACTCAGGAATATATCAAAATACTATCAGGAACAATGTCTTGCTTTTTCATTGCCTTTTGTTAGTGTGACTTACTATTTCCCTCTGGCTTTTTCAGCTTTCTCCCAAGTTAATAGTTTCTCAACTCTTAGATGCCTGATATCTTGTCTTGCCATTAATCACTGTGAAGTTAGCAGCTAGCACACCTTTCAGTATTATCTTGAGTTTAACTCTGTCTACACAACAATGAATCAAAGTCATGAAAACAGAGGATGGTACCAAATCAAAGCACTTAAAAAAATTATATCATTCACACTTTCAGATTTAGAAAATCCGTTGGTTCTGAAAATGTTCTCTTTGAAGTGGATATATTTTAAAAATACTACCTGCTGAAACTTTACTTGATGAAAAACTATTAATTAGGCATAACTTTTGAAGATTATTTTGCTAAAGAAAAATTCATATCTGGAATAAAGGTTTATTGGATTTCTATTGTTTTTCTAAAATGCTGCTATGTGTTAATCTGTCAATATGTATATGCTTTCTCTTGTATCTTTACACAACTTTAATGAAAGAAGAACCTTAAATTTCACAAATCAGGTGATAAATCAGGTCAGTTAATTGAAATTAAGCAAAATGACTTTGGAGCAAGAAAAAACATGGAGTTGTAATGGGTTAAAAATCCTTGGTGGTTAAACCTATGTTCTTTATACTATTTAAACATTTTCAAACTTTACAGTTTAGGGCATTTTTATTTCTTTTAAATTATGAGCAGTAATCATAAATCTTATTGATATTATAAACTAATTGGGAGGTTTTTATGTGGAAGATACTGTTATACTATATCATAAAATTATGTTAACCAATAGTTTAGGCCTTTAAACAATCAAAGATAAGTTGACATGTTAAAAAATATCTTTTAAAAATAAATTTCACAGAATATGGATAGAATAGAGCTAAATTTAAGCATTCCAGAGTGGGCAAATAAACGGTGACATGACATTTTTATATGGAAGTAAAATTTTGTTTTAGTTTATTGCTGTCCTGAAGACTATGTCTTAGTATACCTCTCATATTATTAGCCCATAATTTTTCAGTTTTTCAATCTATTTAATATATGTTTTTGCTATCAGATAAACTTCTTCCTAATCAAAAGCAACTTTAAGTGAATCTAACCTCATACTGAGGAGGAAGCCCTTAGATCCAAAAAAGGATTAAAACCTTAGCAAGTTAAAAAATAAAATTAGCAGACACATTGAATTTTATGATACTATAAAAAAATTGAGTTATGCAATTAAATTTAAAATGTTTTCTCTATTCTTTATATAATTATGAGGAACTTATTGTTTAAATACGATACATAGAAGAATATTATTTTACACCTATAGGGAATTTACTTAAACTATGGGCTAGTGAAAAGCCAACTTTAGATTTTTTTCCTGTGATCAGCACATAGGATTAATAACAGTGGTTATTCTCCGCCTAGTCCAAAAGGTTATGAGAGATACTCAAACACAGTGGATAGCTATGAAGAGAGCCTTGAATTCTTAAATGAAGGAAATTTAAATAAGCATAAACCCAAATAATCATCAAAATATAACAAAAACCGACTACAAAAATTTGAAAAACACATTTCAAATTACTGACTTGGCAACAATTCATTTTCAGCTGCTAAACAAAATTCCTTCTTGAGTTCCTTTGTCAGATTAATAAAAAGACAAATATGCAAAATATTTGCATGTTAACAGTAAAAACAAGATAAGGCCTTATATGTAGGCAAACAACAATCCAGAAAAGGCAAATAAATGGAGGGATAATTGAATACAATATTGAGATAAAGGAAGACTGTGGTGTGTGTGTGTGTGTGTGTGTGTGTGTGTGTGTGTGTTGTGTGTAGGCCCTGGCTCTGGCAGCTCAGTATAAATGTAACCCAATAGTTTATATACATTGATATTTTATATATATTGGTATCTTTTTGAAGTAAAGCGATTGGGAATGAAGGTTAATAGCTGAACATTTTATAAGTGCATTAGTAATTATGTTAAAATATCAATGTTGGCCAGTGGAAATTCCTAACATGGAAGACCTAAGGTAGACTGCTTAGCTGAAATGATTTTCCCAATATTCAGGGGAGCATAGAAGCTACTTTTGTGAGATTTTCTTTATAGCATATAAAATGTTGATGTTAAAGCAGATGAAGTCAGATATTTTATGCATTTCTTAAGTTACCTACCTTAAACCTTACTATAGTGTTAGTAAGTTATTTTTTTCTCTTTTTTACAGACATTTTTAAAAGAGTCAGAGATATTCAGTAACTTGTTCAAAGTCAGGTAGCTTGTTGGGCCACCTTTAGTGGAAAGGTCCCCAAACTGGTCTTTCCACTAAATAGCACAGCACTCTATTCTCTTCATGTAAGTAGGTCTTGTAACAAAATAAGTACCAGTTGTGTTTCTTCTTTTTTTATAATACCCTTTTCTGTGAAGAAGCAGGGATAAAATAAATCAATTAAGTCCTTAAACTAAATAACTTGGTCCTGAAATCCATTCCACACCTGCTAAAAATCAAATTAGGTTCTACATTTTAAATCTCCACAGCCAAAAGTTATTATAAAAATAGTTATCCGATATGACTTTAAAAGTAGGATCTGAAATTAATAAAGACATATATGGAGAACATACTGAAGAATAGGGACTCTAGTGTACAATCACAATATGTATATCTAAAAAAAAGGGCTTGCTAGCAGTTTTTTAGCAGTATGCATAGTATTAGTGGACTTTCTAAATTTCAGACCCAGACCCAAAAGATACCTTACTTTTAACCACTGAACTATCTTGATGAATATTATTAAAGTTTGTTATTACTTTTATTATTGTGATTTATTTCCTGTAGCTTAGATTAATCATTAAAAATATCTTCTGATTCCATGAATATAAGAAAAAAAGTTCCAGGAGCTAACTTGAGAATTGACTTCAGACTCCATCATTTAACATAGACTTGTATTTGATTAATACTCTTAATGGTAAGGGAACTTAAGTATTCTTATACTTATTTTCAGAATTAATGCAAAATAGTAATTTATATCAGCATGGCATCAAAAATTGCTCTAACATTGGTAAATTTAAAAAATTCAGGTTCTTAAACTTTAATTGCATAATAATTTATTTTCAAAATTTAGAAATTAGCCATGATAACTTAAATCTGCTAATCTAATTTAATAGGTCTGAGGTGGGACTGAGTAATCTATCTATAGCAAGACACAGTTAGATATAGGGTAGAGCATCGGGTATTTCTTAAGTCACTCTGAGAAATCCTGATATAAACAAGGGACTCTAATGATTGAACAAATTGTAGTCTTGTATAATTAAGAAGAAAACACAATGCTGTCAGTGGTTTCAGGGGGAAAAAAGCTTATGTCTGTTTTAATTATGTTACAATTATAAGCATTAAGAGATATTATGTTAGCACTGAATGTATAGACACCCTCATTCATCCATTCATTCATTTAATTAATATTTATTGAGTTCCTATCATGTTTGTTCCAGACACAAGTAACAAAGTTATAGTGAAGAACAAAGAAAGTTAGGGGCCTTATGTTGACAGAACTGTCAGTCTCATGAAAAACATTGCTATCTCAGAAAGCAAGCAAAAATAAAATAATTAAGCATTCTTACTGAGTTTATAAAGGAAAGAAACCAGGTATTTAGTTACAAACGAGTAGTATTTGAGAGTGAACCATGTCACATAATGAGAAAATGACCTCAGTAAGGGCCTTTCTGAGGAAATTATAGTTAGTTCTCCAAGCAAGAAAATTTAACAGCTTCATATATGACTTTTGCCTTGGCCTAGCTATGCCATTCTTGGCCATTCCTGAGCAGGATTCGGGAAATAGTATTTCTGAACATTCTTGCAAAGGTCAGTTCATTTCCTGGGTCTCAGTACACCTCTATCTACAAAAAAGATAATTTGGGCTTAGATGTGTATTGAGTTTCTTCTAGTTTTACTGTTCTATTTTTTACGTTGATTTTGCTTACTTTACCTTATTTCATAGATACCACATTTAAATGGTGTTAAGAAAAAGAAACAGTGTTCCTCAGGATATTATGCATTATAATTATAGCAGTGATATCTTCCAAAATATGTAAAGCATACCAGAATTTATATAGTTTTGATCTGAAGTTGTCTGCCAGTACATAGAACAGTTGAAAGACTAAATTACTTTAGTTCATTTTTGTAAACCCTGGAAGGGTTTTGTAATTCCATCTCATGGTATTCATGATTTCTAAAATAAGATTCTTTCATTGTATATTTTCAAATAAGAATTTTAGAGACTTGGAAAAATCTATTCATGGACTTTCTTAAATAGAACAGATAAATAATAAATACAGTTAGTGTCAAGGTGTATGGAAATGTAAAAAGTTAAAAGTTCCTTGTAAAAAAATGTTTAAGGTGATATAAATTATAAACATACAAATGCTAAAGAGGAATAATGGGCAATGAATAAATCTAATAAAAGTCAATATTATGCTTTATGAGTATAAAACATTAGTACTAATAAATATAAATAATAATAATAATAATAGTATGTGGCAAAAATATAATCAGCAAAGAATATATTTCTGCTCCTTGGCTCAAAAACTTAAGAAATTAGATTGTGAGTGAGCTAATTATCATTCCTTCAAAAGCATATATTATGTTCCTATGATATGTTAAACACTTTGTTATATAATTGGGGCTACTTAGATGAGCAAGATATGTTCCTTAGATGATTGGGTGTCTTCTTGGTGATGCAGAGAAATATAAAATGATGATATTAGCCCTATTTAAAAGATTTTTCAAAGATATCTTATGAATATTTCTGTACAGTATATAATGTGAGTATAAGAGGTTTTTAGTGCTATGCATAAGCTTGACTAGGATGTTTTTGAAAATATGAGAAAGGCTCTTCAGAGGGAACTACATATGAGACATAAAGTAAAAGACATCATAGTAGTGCACATCCTAAAAACCATATTTCTCAAACTCTATTTCCTGGAATTTTTTATTGATATAATAATATTCCAGGTGGAGGAAATTATCATTTCCTAAAAAGTTTAGAAAATGTATTAAATAAAAGTCAGAAGATTTCTTTTACTGAAGGATTTCCAGGTTGTTAACATACTAGTATGTATTATAAATTTCCAAGATGAGTCAGAGTACATATATGGTGTTGATTCTAGCAAACATATCTGAATGTTATTTCATCTTAGAAACCTATATTGAGAAAATATCTTGTTTCACTCACTATTGTTTAGGAGTCACTGGTACAGATTAAAATGCAGATTTGAAAAATTGCTTAAAGAAGACTATACTGAAACTGTAGTCTAAACTTTACTTAAGCTTGTTCGTAATCATTCATTCTTTCCATTGATTTACAAGCAATTCTGTGTTGCAGTCACATTGACCCACTCACCATTATTCTAAAAGTGCTATGGGTATTTAACCCTAACCCTCTTTCTGCCTGAAACATTCCCTTCTCCTTGTCCACTAGAGCTCCTATTCACCTACAACATCATATTTTCTCCTTCCATTTCTCTGTTCTTTATAAATTATTCACTTACTTGTGTTTTCTTAGCACTTTAAAGGTAGATTTATTTTTTATTTATTTATTTATTTATTTATTTATTTATTTATTTATTTATGATAGTCACACAGAGAGAGAGAGAGAGAGAGGGAGGCAGAGACGTAGGCAGAGGGAGAAGCAGGCTCCATGCACTGGGAGCCCGATGTGGGATTCGATCCCGGGTCTCCAGGATCACGCCCTGGGCCAAAGGCAGGCGCCAAACCGCTGCGCCACCCAGGGATCCCTAAAGGTAGATTTATTATAAGGCATTTATAATCTCATATTATAGTTCTATGTTTATGAATGTTTGTTGAATTTAACTTAGTTGAAATGTAGGGGATGACAAGTGGACAAGATTGGGGTTGAAATTGTGAGTATAGAAGAGATTGTCTTTATTCCAGTAGATAGTCTTTCCTGCTTTGTCGAATATTAGTTGACCATAAAGTTGAGGGTCCACTTCTGTATTCTTTATTCTGTTCCATTGAGGTATGTGTCCGTTTTTGTGCCAGCACCACACTGTCTTGATGACCACAGTTTTGTAGTACAACCTGAAATCTAGCATTGTGATGCCCCCAGCTATGGTATTCTTTTTTAATATTCTCCTGGCTATTTGGGGTCTTTTCTGATTCCATACAAATCTTAAGATGATTTGTTCCAACTTTCTGAAGAAACTCCATGGTATTTTGATAGGGATTGCATTAAAAGACAGTCTCTTCAATAAATGGTGCTGGAAAAATAGGACATCCACATGTAGAGGAATGAAACTAGACCATTCTCTTACACCATACACAAAGATAAACTCAAAATGGATGAAAGATCTAATGTGAGACAAGATTCCATCAAAATCTTAGAGAAGAACACAGGCAACCCCTCTTTTGAACTTGGCCATAGCAACTTCTTGCAAGATACATACATGAAGGCAAGAGAAACAAAAGCGAAAATGAATTATTGGGACTTCAAAAGAAAAAAGCTTCTGCACAGCAAAAGAATCAGTCAACAAAACTAAAAGGCAACCTACAGAATGGGAGAAGATATTTGCAAATGACCTATCAGATAAAGGGCTAGTATCCAATATCTATAAACAACTTATTAAACTCAACAGCAAAGAAACAAACAATCCAATCCTGAAATGGGCAAAAGACATGAACAGAAATTTCACAGAGGAAGACATAGACGTGGGCAACAAGCACATGAGAAAATGCTCTACATCACTTGCCATCAGGGAAATACAAATCAAAACCACAATGAGTTCCCACCTCACTCCAGTGAGAATGGGGAAAATTAACAAGGCAGGAAACCACAAATGTTGGAGAGGATGTGGAGAAAGGGGAACCCTCTTGCACTGTTGGTGGGAATGTGAACTGGTGCAGCCACTCTGGAAAACTGTGTGGAGGGTCCTCAAAGAGTTAAGAAAAGATCTGCCCTATGACTGCTGGGGATTTACCCCAAAGATACAGATGCAATGAAATGCCGGGACACCTGCACCCTGATGTTTCTAGCAGCAATGTCCACAATAGTCAAACTGTGGAAGGAGCCTCGGTGTCCATCGAAAGATGAATGGATAAAGAAGATGTGGTCTATGTATACAATGGAATATTACTCAGCCATTAGAAATGACAAATACCCACCATTTGCTTCAACGTGGATGGAACTGGAGGGTATTATGCTGAATGAAGTAAGTCAATTGGAGAACAAACATTATATGGCCTCATTCATTTGGAGAATATAAAAAATAGTGAAAGGGAATAAAGGGAAAGGAGAGAAAATGAGTGAAAATATCAGTGAGGGTGACAAAACATGAGAGGCACCTAACTCTGGGAAATGAACAAGGAGTAGAGGAAGGGGAGATGGGTTGGGGGTTGGGCTGACTGGGTGATGGGTACTGAGGGGGGCACTTGGCAGGATGAGCACTGGGTGTTATGCTAAATGTTGGCAAATTGAACTCCAATAAATTTTTTTTAAATAAAATTTTTTAAAAAAGACAAAAGTACCAAGGGGAAAGTTAAAAACATATATTAAGAATAAATGTTATGTGGGATTTTGTATCTTAAGCATAATTTGTCTGCTGGGAAAGTTACTTAAACTCTCAAACCTTAGTTTCCTCATATGTAAAATTTGGATAATGGTAGTTACTTCCCAGGATGGAGATTAAATGAAATAATTTGTAATATATAAAAAAAAAGAAATTGTGAGTATATATACAAGAGTCAGAAAAAGTGTGAAATACCCCAAAGTACACTATTTAAATTAGAAGGCAAACTTGAAATTGACAGAAAGCATAAAATACCGAGACTCTTTTATCAAATGTTCACATAAAGGAGACACTGAAGACATTAACTTACAAAACCAAGAACAAGAAGAAATCCTTTCCACTTGTGCACTGTTGATGGGAATATAAAATTGTGTAGCCACTACGGAAAACAATATGGATATTCTTCAAAAAATTTAAAATATAATTACTGTATGATTCAGCAATCTCAGTCCTCAGCATATATCCAAAAAAAAATGAGTTCAGGGTCCTAAAGAGGATTTTTACCCCCATGTTTACTGTATAATTATTCACAATAGCCAAGATATGGAAACAATATAAATTAGTTTGATGGATAAACAGATAAGAAAATGCTATAAACACAAACAATGGGGTATCATTCAGCCTTTGAAGAGGTAAATCCTACCGTATACAATAACATGGATAAACATGGAAGACATTATATTATGCTAAGTGAAATATGCTACCCATAGGACAAATACTGCATGATTCCCTTGTATGAGGTATCTAAAATAGTAAAACTCATAAAAGCAGAGAGAATGGTAGTTGCCAGGGACTGGGAGAGGAAGAAATGGGGAATTTTTCAAAGAGAATAAAGTTTTAATTATTTAAGATGAGTAAGTTTTAGAGATCTCCTGTAAAACATAGTACCTACGGTTAATAATACTGTATTGTACACTTAAATTTGCTAAGATGGTAATCCAATAATAAGTATTACTGCCATAAAAAGGAAAAAAGGACACATAGAATAAGCTGTATTATCTTATGCAGTTCTTATGAAACCATACATGAAGTGCTCTTTAGTCCTTAAATTACAGTAAATGTTATACATTTTTCTGTGGGTAAATTTTATAGTTAAATATATAACAACTAATTTAAGTCGGTTTCTTTTTTTTCTCAGTTTCCCATTGGATTTCTGGTGATAAAAATCAAAGAAATTGATTTCCCTTTAAAAACTAAACACTGAGGAAATAATTCCTCTTATATCTTTCAACTGTCATCTAAGCATTAATGTTCATGCATGCATTTGCAAATGTCCTAAATCAAAAATAGATCAAAGCCCATATCACCATTATAATACACTAATGTGTGCTTTTTTATATTTATTCTTAAGATTTTATTTATTTATTCAGGAGAGACACAGAGACAGAGAGGCAGAAACAGAGAAAGAAGCAGGCTCTCCATGGAGCAGGGACTCAACCCTCAGGACTCTGGAGTCACGACCGGAGCCAAAAGCAAGACTCTTAATTAACTGAGCCACCCAGTTTCCCTAATGTGTGCTTTTTAACCCTATAATTAATTTCTGACATTCAAAACATTTATAAGTGAAATTGTCAGGAATTATAACTGCAATTTAGGGCTTAATTATTTTGAAACAAATTTTCTTTTTTTTAAGATTTTATTTATTTATTCATGAGAGACACACAGAGAGAGGCAGACATAGGCAGAGGGAGAAGCAGGCTCCATGCAGGGAGCCCGATGTGGGACTTGATCCTGGGACTCCAGGATCACGCCCTGAGCTGAAGGTAGATGCTCAACCAGTGAGCCACCCAGGCGTCCCTGAAACAAAATTTTCTATTAAGGATCATTTTATCAAAATAGTAGGATTATATTTGCATCTGCTTTCAACTCAGGTTATGATCTCAGGGTCCTGGGATCAAGCCCAGAGTCTGATCCCTGCTGAGTCTGGAGTCTGCTTCTCTGCCTCCCCCTCACTGACCCCCTGCTCAGGCTCTTCCCCTCTCTCAAATAAATAGATTTCAAAAGGTAGGTTTTTATAAATTGAATAAAATCATCTCAAAAAATTTAATGCAGTATAAGAAAAAGGAGAAACAAGTAGTAAGTTTCCACTTTATAAATGAGCTTCCTTTTTTTTTAAGATTTTATTTATTTATTTATTCATGAGAGACACAGAGAGAGAGCCAGAGAGGCAGAGACACAGGCAGAGGGAAAAGCAGGCTCCCTGCAGGGGGCCTGACGTGGGACCCGATCCTGGGACTCCAGGATCATGCCCCGGGCGGAAGGCAGACGCTATACCCGCTGAGCCACCCAGGGATCCCATAAATGAGCTTTCTATTCTGCCATTGATCTGAAACAATCTCACACAAAAATATTATACTTTGTTAATTATTATAGATTTATAAGATTTATAACTTTAATAATCTGATAAGATCTGTAGTTCTCCTTTCTTAAAAGTTATCTGGGCTATTCTTGATTCTACATCTCAGTACCAAGTTGTAGGGTTTTGCTTAGAAATTTATTGAAATTGTAGATTAATTTTGGGGAGAAAGGCTTCTATAAAATATTAAATATTATATCCATTCTATTTTTAAATTTATTTAAATAATATTTTTTTGCAAAATAATGTTTATAATTTTTTCCTTATATGTCTTGAACCATTTTTTTTGTTTGCTTATTGAAAGAATATGAGAAATTTATGTTTTGTATATTGGTATTTTGGCAATTGGCAGCTAACTTGATGAACTTTTTTTTTTTTCCCAGAAAATTTCCTTTCACTAAATGGGTTTACTATATAGAACAGGTTTCCAAACTATTTGTAGTGGAACACTGTTGTGTCACAAATGGGTTGCAATTGTGGCAAGATATTGATCTGATTCTTTTAGCAATTTCTGTGTGTCCCCTGAGATGAAAAATGCTGGATAGTACTGAATAGACAATCATAACATCATTTGTTCTTTTCTTTCTTATTTTCATCATGTTGTTCTGGCTAAGTCCTTTAGTAAAGCATTGAATAGGTACAGTGATTACAGTCTTCCTGCTTTTGCTCCTGATTTTTAAAGAAAATATTTATAATACTTCACCATTAAAAATGATGTGTTTTTCATTGTTAATAAATAACCATTATTAGGTTTAAGAATTTCCCTTTTATTCTTAATGTTCTGGCATTTTTTTATTCAGAGTATATGGAATTTTATTAAACATTTTTATTGCATTAAATTGGATGATCCTATGATTTTGTTTCATTAATCTCCTAATGTGGCCAATTACATTAAAGCTTTCATTACTGCTGGTCTCTTGCATTCTTGTTCGTAATGAATTTTTAAATAAAATTCTATGTTCAGTGTAAAAATATTTAATAATCTTTTTATTTAGAGATAATTGTAGATTCACATGCAGTTATAAGAAATGCTATATACAGATCCCATGGACCCTCTATAGTTTTCCATTTGAGTCAATAATTCAGTCTATCCCTTCCTTTCTATTTCTTAGCCATTCTATCAGTGACTATAAAAATGTTTACATAATTATTTACTTTGAATTTTATCCTATTTTTTAGCTTATATAGGGGTATCTCCTGTTAAATGTTAAATATTTTGTATTGAGATATAGAAAGCAATAATCAAGAAAGCAGAGGAAATAGAACTCAGAAATAACAAATAGTAAAATGGGAAGCATTTCAATCTTTGATTTACAGAGAGATTTTTAATTCTAAAAGGCTTTACTTTCCTAAATAATTAAGATTATACTGATATTTTCTTTTAGTGTAGCACAAGGGCAACATTTTATGATATAGGTATCATTTCAAAAATGTTGATAATTTTTTGTTTTGTATCTCTATAACCTAACCACTTTATGAAATGTACTCATATAAGACATTGTCCTTCATTTTTCCCCTTAAATTGGTGAGAAAATCTGGTAAACATAAAATTTAGTAACTGTAGGTTCATATGTGATGTTAATTTATTCTTTCATTCATTATTCAATTGACTGAACCAGCAACAATGCAAAATACAAATCATACAGAATATTAGCCCTTCAGCCCCCAAGATCATAAGGGTAATAAATGTTAAACATGCCATGAATGGCAGAAATAACTGAGTTATAAAAGAACAGAAAAGAAATATTTTGATTAGAATAAGATAAATAGAGTTTCACAGAGAAGTAAGGATATAATATAAAGCCTAAAATATTGGTATAGTTTTCATAGTAAGGGGATGTTTCAGATATAAGGAGTAGTATATGTCAGTGTTTCTAGTTGTATGTGCATCATCCAGCAAAGGCAAAGGGAAGATGAAGGGGAGAGATTTAGAACTCCGTGTACCTTTTCGAAGTGATATGTTTTTAAGAGAGTTTCTTTCTTCAATTTTATGCAAATGTTGGAAATTTTTATATATATACATATTTATTTCTTAATATTGACCTTTCCATCTTCAAATTATAATGTGGCAGTTTTTGTGCTTCCTACCACCTTTGGATAACAGTTTATGTCTTCAACAAGGCCCACAGTGTTTAACAAAACTTGGATCCCAAGGGCCCTCACCATTCAACATTCTCCATTGCCCTCTAGCCACTTGTTCCTTTTTCATTTTCACTGAAGTGTTATGCATTCAGAAGGGCCAGGTTTATAGGGAAAAATAATGAGATCAACTATATTGATGTTAAAAGTCCAATTTTCAAGAGGAACTGACTAAGGCAGTTGGGAATAGAGATATGTGTTATCATTGTCTTAACTCCTGAAATGATTTGAAGAGGAAGTGTAATTCATATTTTGGGTCTTGTTGTCAAAACAAAACATGGCATTTCAACTCATTACTTTTTCCTATGGGCCTAAACAAGGATTAAAAGTAAATGAAATAAATTGAAGAGACAAATCCAGATCTATTTAGGTAGAGAGTAAGTATATATTAAAATTTTAAAAGTCATTATGATGTTCCCTCTGGTACTAGTTTCTATTAGAAAATATTCTTATAAAGTCATCATCTCATTAGCAACTCCTGAAATATATATATATTTTTTGCCTTTAGAAAATGTAATAAATCTGTCTCTAAGGGCCTGTAAGCTGACCTAAATTTTTAGATGTTTCATAGTCACTGAACGAGACTGGATGTTATTACTTTCATCTCTAATGTGATGAGTTTGGGAATGATCTAATTATTTCCAGGATTTTTCCAACCTCAAACATTCTCTAAGTCACAATTTTATAGCACTAAAAATAATTTCCTGTGAAACTGTAATCTTGTGAAATCATTCCATTTCTTTTGAAGCTTATATTTTTATGATTCCCATAAAATGTTAAGACTTGGAATTACTTTAGAGTCCATTGGAATCATGCTCCAATCCTTGATGTTACTGATGAAATAACACATTCTAGAATGCTTGGTGACTGTTAAAACATTGATTCTTCTCTGCTCTGTGAAGCATCATCTTCACTAGGACTCTAGGACACTGTACCCTGGCTCTTCCAACATTGTGTCCTTTGTTAATTCTTCCTATTTCATAAAATTCTTGACACTAGGGAGGAGAGAGGCAAAACACAGCTTTTGTAATTTTTCCCTTACCTATTCTCATCCCTTTGATCTTCTTTTCTAGGCTAAAACCTTTTAAAAAAATCCATAACCTGAAAATGGCTCAAAATTAACCTCCAAACTGTATTTCCCGTATGCTATAAACTTTTTATTTTATTATTTTATTTTATTTTATTTTATTTTATTTATTTTATTTTATTTTATTTTTTTATTGGTGTTCAATTTACCAACACAGAATAACACCCAGTACTCATCCCGTCAAGTGCCCCCTCAGTGCCCGTCACCCATTCACCCCACTCCCTGCCCTCCTCCCCTTCCACCACCCCTAGTTCGTTTCCCAGAGTTAGGAGTCTTTATGTTCTGTCTCCCTTTCTGATATTTCCCACACATTTCTTCTCCCTTCCCTTATATTCCCTTTCACTATTATTTATATTCCCCAAATGAATGAGAACATATAATGTTTGTCCTTCTCCGATTGACTTACTTCACTCAGCATAATGCCCTCCAGTTCCATCCACATCGAAGCAAATGGTGGGTATTTGTCGTTTCTAATGGCTGAGTAATACTCCATTGTATACATAGACCACATCTTCTTTATCCATTCATCTTTCGATGGACACCGAGGCTCCTTCCACAGTTTGGCTATTGTGGACATTGCTGCTAGAAACATCGGGGTGCAGGTGTCCCGGCGTTTCATTGCATCTGTATCTTTGGGGTAAATCCCCAACAGTCCAATTGCTGGGTCGTAGGGCAGGTCTATTTTTAACTCTTTGCGGACCCTCCACACAGTTTTCCAGAGTGGCTGCACCAGTTCACATTCCCACCAACAGTGTAAGAGGGTTCCCTTTTCTCCACATCCTCTCCAACATTTGTTGTTTCCTGCCTTGTTAATTTTCCCCATTCTCACTGGTGTGAGGTGGTATCTCATTGTGCTTTTGATTTGTATTTCCCTGATGGCAAGTGATGCAGAGCATTTTCTCATGTGCTTGTTGGCCGTGTCTATGTCTTCCTCTGTGAGATTTCTGTTCATGTCTTTTGCCCATTTCATGATTGGATTGTTTGTTTCTTTGCTGTTGAGTTTAATAAGTTCTTTATAGATCTTGGAAACCAGCCCTTTATCTGACATGTCATTTGCAAATATCCTTTATAAACTTTTATATTAAATTGCCAACCTGATATGTTTTCTTGAATGCCTGTTACCATGTTAAATTCAACATGCCCTAAAACAATTCTGATTTCTTCCCCCACCCCTACCTTCATTACTATCAGTATATTTTTCTCATTGGTCAAGCCAAAAAACTTTCCATGTATCTTAGACTTCTCTCTTCTTTTATACCTCAACTGAATCCCTCAGAAAAATCCTATTAGTCTTACCTACAAAATATAATTAAAATCTGACCACTTTTTATTATTTCTATGGATATTATCTCAGTACATTTAGTCGGGTTTACTGACATGTTTTTCAAATTTATTATTCTGTTTCTGCTCCAACATCAACAAGAATGATTCTGTTTAAATGTGAATCAGATCATATCACCGTGTCAGATGCTTCTCCTCAAGCTGGCTATGTCACTATGAACAAGAGCTCTTAAAATATCTGACAAGGACCTACAAGGTCTGATGTCCTTCTGTCTCTGACCTTATCTCCTATGTTTCTATTCCTTCTATTAATCTTTTACAGTTACAACTGTTACCTGATTTTTCTGTACATATCTCAGCATTTCCTGACCACATTTTAAAAAAATGAAATCTATGTCCCCACCCAAGCACCCTCTATTCTCCCTTTTGCTTTGTCTTTCTCATAACAGTTGTCAAGTCTAAATTACTGTATAATGCTTAAAATAATAATAGATATTGTTATTATTTGTTTGTTTTCTGTGGTTTTCCATAAGAATGAAAATATAAGGAAAGGACAAAAAAAAAGAGATATTGTGTCAGTATTGTTAAGTGTAAAACTTGTGAAAAGTTTATATTTGAACTTCAAAGATTTAGACAGCTTCATAAAATGATAAAGTATATTTAGTTTTGTAGTCATTTTTCGTGAGTTTAAGTTTAAAATTAAAAAGTTATTACTGAAATAACTAGCTCAATTTTTCCAAGTTTACTTTGATTTTATAGTTCATTTCTGTATTAATATTAATGGACATTTGGAGATATTTTTATTCAGATATTACTTAATAAAATTTATTTCCCAATATGCATGTGATCAGGAACACAATCTGATCAAAATGTTTCAACATATGAGAATATTTCCATCAATAATATGTTACGCTCCTATTTAAGGAGATTGAGATCATGCCAGATATGTTTTATGACCACCACGAAATGAAACTTGAGATCAATAGCAGAAGGAATTAGAAAATTCATACATTTGTGGAAATTAAGCAGGACACTCCTGACCAACCAATAGACCAAAAAAAAAAAAAATCAAAAAGGAAATCAGAAAATATGTTAACATAAATTAAAATAACACAATTTTCAAAAAACATAAGAAATATCAGAGACAGTACTAAGCAGGAAACATTATATTGGTAAACACCATTATCAAAAACGAAGAAATATCTCAAATTGCCTAACTTTAAACCTCATTGAACTAGATAAAGAACCAACTTAAGTAAGGCAAAAGTTAGCAAAAGAAAGGAAATAACAAATATTAGTGCATAAATAAACAGAATAAAGAATAGAAAAATAATAGAAAAAAATCAAAATTAAGAATTGTTTAAAAAACAGATTTGACAGACTTTTAGTTAGACTAAAACAAGAGAAAAAAGAGGAAGAGTCAGAAAAATAAAATCAGAAATGAAAAAGGAAGCATGACAACTGATATCACAAGAAGAAAAAGGATTCTAGAAAACTATAAACAATTATATGCCAACAGATTGGATAGCCTTGAAGGAATGAATAAATTAAATGCACACACACACAACTTACAACAAGTAAACCATGAAGAAATAGAAAATCTAAACAGACTAATAACTAGTGGGCAGATTTAATCAGTAATTAAAAACCTCCAAACAAAGAAAATCTTAGGACCACATGATTTCACTGGTAAATTCTACCAGAAATTTTTAAAAAAGATTTTATTCATTTATTCATGAGAGACACAGAGAAAGGCATAGACATGGACAGAGAGAGAAGAAGGTTCCATGCAGGAAGCCAATGTGGGACTTGATCCCAAAACTCCGGGATCACACCCTGAGCCAAAGGCAGACGCTCAACCACTGAACCATCCAGGCTTCCCTCTACCAGACATTTAAAGAAGAATTAATTCAGTCCTTCTCAAACTCTTTTAAAAAAATTGAAGTGGAAGGAACACTTCCAAACTCATTTTATAAGGCCAGAATTACCTAACCTCATATCAAAGCCCAGGCAAAGATACCACAAGAAAAATACATGTTAATATATCCAATGAACATAGATGCAAAACTTCTCAACAAAACACTAGCCAGTCAAATTCAACAGGATCATACACCATAATCAAATGGAATTTATCCTTTAGAAGCAAGTATAGTTCAACAAATACAAATTAATTAATGTGATACACTGCATGAGTAGAATGAAGGATACAAATTGCATGATTTTCGCAGTGGATACAGTAAAAAGGCATTTGACAAAATTCAACATCCTTTCATGATAAAAAGTTTCAACAAATGAGGTATGGAAGGAATGATGTATTTTAATATAATAAAATATAAATGTATAAGAAGCCCAATATTAGCATCATACTGAATGAAGAAAAATTAAATTAAAAACTTTTCTTCAAATGTTAAGAGCAAGATAAGAATGTTCCTTCTCACCATTTATATGCAACACAATACTGGAAGTATTAGCCAGAGCAATTAGGAAAGACAAAGAAATAGGCATCCAAATTGGAAAAGAAATTAAATATATTCCTGTTTGCAGACAACATGTTCTTTTATATAGAAAACTCTAAGGCTCCATTTAGGGGCACCTGGCTGGCTCAGTCAGAAGAGCATGTGACTTGTGAGTTTGAGTCCCACATGAGATATAGAGATATATAAATAAATTTTAAAAACTTAAAAAAACTTGAAAGAAATGAAAAAGAAAACCCCAAGACCCCATTTAAAAAAATGTTTTAGAACTATTCAATTCACTAAAGTTGTACAATATCAATCTGCAATAATCCGTTGCTATACACTAACAATGAACTATATGATAAGAAAATTAAAGAAACAATCCTGTTCACAATAACATCAGAAAGAATAAAATACTTAGGAAGTAGCTTAACCAAGGTGGTGAAAGATTTTTATCCTGAAAACTATAACACACTGATGAAAGAAATGAAAGAAGACATAAATATAATTGAACTTACATTTTAAAAAGAAGACATAAATAAATGAACATTCCATATTCATATATTGGAAGATATAATCTTGTTAAAATGTCCCTACGACCCAAAGCAATCTAAAAATTTAACATTATCCTCATAAAAATCACAATATTTTTTAGAGATTTAGAAAACAACCTAAATGTATGTGGAACCACAAAAAGATCCTGAATAGGATCTCAATAGAGAAATCTTAATAAAGAACAAAGCTGGAGGCATCATCCTTCCTGTTTTCATAATACATCACAAAACTCTATTGATCAAAACTATAGTACTGGCTTAAAGGCAAACAATGGAAAAGAATGGAGAGACCGGAAATAAACTCACCGTATATAGTCAACTGATCTTCAACAAGGGAAGAAGAATACACAATGGAATAAGCATAGTTTCTTTGACAAAGGATGTTAAGAAAGCTGGATTTCCACATTCAAAACAATGAAATTGGGCCCTTATGTTATACCATACACAAAAAACAATTTAAAATAAATTAAAGACAAACATAAACTGGAAACTATAAATTCGTGGGGGAAAACCTTCTTGAGATTTGTCTTGAGAAATATTTCTTGGATATGATGCCAAAAACACAGGCAAGAAAACCAACAATAGACAAGTAGAAATATATCAAACTGAAAACTTCTATGTAAAGACAAATCTATGAAAGGACACCTGGATGGCTCAATGGGTTGAGTGTCTTGATTTTGGCTCAGGTCATGATCTCAGAGTTGTTTGATAGAGCCCTGTATTGGGCTCTGTGCTCGTCATGGAGGAAGATTCTCTCTTCCTCTCCCTCTGCCCCTCCCCACCTCTTGCATGAGCCATGTGCTCTCTCTCCTTCGAAAGAAAGAAGAAAGAAAGAAAGAAAGAAAGAAAGAAAGAAAGAAAGAAAGAAAGAAAGAAAGAAAGAAGAAAGAGGAGGGAGGGAGAGAGGGAGGGAGAGAGGGAGGGAGGGAGAAAACCAATGAAATAAAATGACAACCTACACAATGAAAGAATATGTTTGCAAACCCTGATAAAGGGTTTGATAAATACTCTGATAAGTATTTATATACAAAATATATAAGGAACTCCTATAACCCAAAAGCTGATAGTAATAATAATAGTAGTAATAAACCCAATTTAAAGTGGGCAAAAGTCTTGAGTAGATATTTTTCCAAAGAAGATCTACAAATATCCAAAAAGTATATGAAAATATGAAAATCCAACATCACTAATCATCAGGGAAATGCATATCAAACATTGAGATATCATGTCACACTTGTTAGAATGTCTACTATCAAAAGAAACTAGGGACATCTGGGTGGCTCAGTGGTTGAGCATCTGCCTTCAGCTCAGGACATGATATGATCCTGGGGTCCTAGGATCAAGTCCCACATCAGGCTCCTCACAGGGAGCCTGCTTCTCCCTCTTCCTATGTCTCTGCTCTGCTCTCTCTGTGTCTTTCATGAATAAATAAATAAAATCTTTTAAAAAAACAATATAAATATTGGAGCCTTCTTCTCCCTCTTCCTATGTCTCTGCTCTGTTCTCTCTGTGTCTTTCATGAATAAATAAATAAAATCTTTAAAAAAACAATATAAATATTGGAGAGGATTTAAAGATATTGGAACTCTTAGACACTGTTGATGAAAATGTAAAATGGCGTAGCTGTTATGGGCCCATTGAGGGTTCTTAAAAAATTAAAAATAAAACTATCTTATGATTCAGTAGTCCTACTTCTCAGTATATATATCCAAAAGAATTGAGATTGGGATCCCAAAGAGAGTGTTTTATCTCCAGTGTTCATTGCATAATTATTCACAATAGCCAAGACATGGAAACAACATATATGAATTGATGGATAAATGGATAAAGAAAATGATAAATACATACAATAGAATATTATTCAACCTTTTAAAAGAAGGAAATACTGCAATTTTCAATGACATGAATGAACCATTGTGCTAAATAAAATAAGCCAGTCACAGAAAGACAAATATTGCATGAACTGAATCCAATTATATGAGATATCTAAAATAGTTAAACTCATGGAAACAGAGTATAGAATGATGGTTTCCAAAGTCAGGAGGGAAAAGGAAATGGAGAAGTTCCCACCTCTCAATGGCTATAAAATTTCCATTTTGCAGGATAAGTTCTGGTGACCTACTGTAAAATATAGCGCCTATAGTTAATAATGTTGAACTGCACAATTAAAATTGTGTTAAGATAACACACTTAAAGTTAGGTATTTTAGCAATGAAAAAAAAAGTTAGGTATTTTAAATTGCATCTAATGTTAAGGATTCACATTTTTCTTTTTTAAGTAGGTAACAATCCATACTTTAATCACTGTTCTGCTGGCAGGTCGATTAACAAAAACACTGAAAGTTTTCATTGGATTCTGATGATTGTTAGTGATCTTGTCCACAGCCTGGGATGTTGGGGGGGAAGGAAGCCAGATTTGCAGCTGTGGGTGTAGAAAATTATTTCGAGAACTTTGATTGATACAAGTTAAAGCAGTAATTTGAGGGAGGTTCAGGAAAGAAGTAATATGACCTCTGGTTAAATGCAGGAGATACACATGGACCCCTGGCTCTGACACAAGGTTTAATCATTTATATCTGTGTCAGTTTAAACAAATTACTCAATAGCACTGGGCTTCCTTCTCCTCATCTATAGTGGGAATAATACTTCTAATAGAGGGGCAGTTTAAAGTAGCTATCCATGTAAAGCTAGTAGGACTCTGCCTAGCTAAATAAACACAAAATATTACTATAAAATATTAACAAATATTGTCATTACAAAAATTTTAAATGTCCTTTCTCTGTCTATCAAGTATTATTTTCTTTATTTTCCGGGATATTTTTGTTATCTTCATTTTTTTTCTGCTAAAATAAAAATTTATCAAAGTAAATTAGCAGATTGAAGATTGATCTGGAGACATGAGCATCCTGGAAGGATATTTTATTACTTGTTACTTCACTTTATGGTGGAGCCACATGACAGGGGTCAGATTTCAGGATTTAACTTTCTCTTGACTGTTCATAGCTTCATTTCTGTGACCACTGAAAATGCATTGAGTAACCCTGCCTCACTGGATTGACTTGTTTGTTTTTTAACTTTGTATATTGGGTAGAAGAATCCTGGAGGCTGGTAGGATAAGCTGCTTTCCAATGCTATTGAACTCCAGTGGTAATTAAAAAGGGATTCCAAGTAGTATGTTTTGGTTGTATACCATGTTCCTGCCCCAAGAAATTTCTCTTCCAATTAATTGCTGCCAGAAGTCTTGTGCCAGAGCATCTTTTATTTATAGCCTTCAATTCCATCTTGCAGCCTCAGGAGGAAGATTTATTAGCAGTGATGCAAGGTGTCTCTTTTATTCCTTTGACAGGTTTTGAAATATTTAGAGCAAGTTGATCCAACTTGCATTATTATTGAAAGAGATTATTCAGTGATTCTGCGTTCTCAATAATGATGCAGGATTTTCTACATTGTGTATAATTTTCTTCATTTTATTGAAGACCTGGAGGTATAGATGGGTCTATGAGATAGTCATTGCACTATTTTTTCTCTGAATAGTTTTAGAGGTAGGATAGCAAGAGAGGAGGATAGATTTGGCATAAATTCCAACTCTACCTGTGACATTAGGTAGTTACTTAATCTCGGTGTTTCTTTAAAAAGGAGTTTAATGGCAGTGACTACTTTATGGAAAAGATGTGACATTTAAATAAATTAATATGTGTAAAATGTATGACAGTGGCTGGTACATAGTAAACACTGCACATATTTGATGTATTCATTAAATTTAATGGCTACTTAGTGTCCTATTATGTCAACATATTTATTTAACCATTCTATTTGCAAGCTTATTTTTTTAATTTTGCTATTATATAACACTATAATATAATTGTAAATCCTAGGCTATATCACTGATTGTTTTGGAGTAAAATTTAGAACTATTTTGGAGTAAAATTTAGAATTATTTTGGAGTAAAATTCATGTCTAAATTCTCAGACATGAAATTATTGCATCCAAAGTACAAACATTTTTAAGATTCTTGAAATATACATACTAAGAAATTTCCTTCAAGACTTGATGAACAAGCTTACAATTCTATTGGTATATAAAAAGGTCATTATACACCATCTTCATCAACAGTGGATAATGTCATTACAAAAACTAAAATAAATTTGCTACCTTGATAAGCATAAATCCTCATCTGATATACATAATATCTTATTCTTTCAATTAGTGGTTTTATTATCAATAAAATAAAAAATCACTTTGTTTTCTGATCATAAAATGTATTATGCATATTTTGTTAATTATATATTATGTACTATGTTATCAATAGAGTCTGTCTAAATGGAAGCATACCTAAGTAGAAATATATAATTTTGTATCTCCTGTTTTCACTCACTATTATTTCATAAATGACGTCCTGAATGTAATAGACTATATATCATACTTCCATGTTATTAAAAATATTTCAAATCTAAGTGAACTTCCTCTGTAATTTCTGTTACATATGGTGAGTTAATCCTGATTGGTTTACATCCAGCATTGAACAGGGTACTACTATTCAATAATGTGGTCTCTTTGTTATCACATGTTTCTAATATTTTTAAATAGAATTTTTAAAAATATTTATTTATTTATTCATGAGAGACAGAGAGAAAGAGAGGCAGAGAAACCAGCAGAGGGAGAAGCAGGCTCTACGCAGGAAGCCCAACTGGATCCCGGGATCACTACCTGAACCCAAGGCAGGCACCCAACCGCTGAGTCACCCAGGCATCCCTAATTGTTGAGTGTATTTTATGCTAACTCAAATGTGCTGCCTGTCCTAACAAGTAATTCTAGTTCTACCCCTGTAATTAAATAGAAGAATTATATTTCATATATGTGTGTGTGTGTATATACATTTATACTTAAAAATAGTTATAAAGTTCCCTCTTAATCTTTTGCTTTCAATGTTAAACATTTTTGGTCCCTTAAATTTTCTTAATATTATATGATTTTCTAAAATATTAGAATTCTGAGTACACTGTATTTATATTCTTAATCTTTGTATGATTTAAGAGGGCCTCTGCTCATTGTTCAAAATTCTTATGGAAGAAGGAAATCACATGAGGAGAAATCAAAACAAATAAAATTTTGTTTAGAACTTCAGAAAATATTTCTACCTCATAGATTAATAATGAAGCTAACCTATTATAAGGCAGAAAACTTCTTCCCAACAATTATAGAAAAACAAAAATTAAATTACCTACTCATTCTCTTTGTTTTGATGCCTCTATTGATTTTTGGCATCCTTTAATTATGAGTGAATAACTGCTATCATTTTATCATTTGCTCTCCAAAAATAAAACAAATATCTATAGAGGACTCAATTTTGAATGAGAAATCATATTTCAAAAATTTAGTTGTTTTACCTATGTACATTTACTAACTTTATTTAAAATTTACTATGTATGTTGTCCTCACTGATTACAGAGAATATACATAAACCTTATAATCCAAAGTTTTGAAAATATAACTAGAAAAAGTCATTATTCATATACAAAATAAATGTTTTCCTACCCTTTCAAAAGAGTAACCACATTATCTTCGTAATCAAATATATATTTATATACAACTAAAGGCTTAGTGCAACTAAGACAGTTGGTCGAAGGGAAACTTTGCAACTGGATTACACATTTAATCACATTAGCTGCTCGATTTTTATTGGTTATATATGTCTGGAATAATATTCTCAGACATGGAGACATCGAAGAAGAACAACCTCTAACTTTATTTATTGTTTACCTTCTTGGCATGAATTTCATTTGAGCAGAAAATGTAAAGTAATAGTTTAAATCCATTTGAAGTTGGAAAGGAAAAGAAAGTTTTCTTGCCCCTTATTAATAATAGCTTCTCCATGTGATGGTAGTTAAAAATACAATATTTCTGCCATCCTCAGACAGAGGTGAGATACCCATTGCCTGTATATACCCAAATTAATATTTAACACATCATCTGAATACTAGAATATTTGAATATTTTTGTGAAACAAAATTCTAAAGCATTTATAAACTTAAGATAGTCGTCCCAAAATTACTCCTCTAAAAAATGTAATTTTTTTAAATTTTTATTTATTTATGATAGTCACAGAGAGAGAGAGAGAGAGGCAGAGACACAGGCAGAGGGAGAAGCAGACTCCATGCACCGGGAGCCCGACGTGGGATTCGATCCTGGGTCTCCAGGATCGCGCCCTGGGCCAAAGGCAGGCGCCAAACCGCTGCACCACCCAGGGATCCCTAAAAAATGTAATTGTGATTGATTTGATTAATCAAAAAGTGATTAATAAAAAAAGATGGATTTGATGAAATCTAAGACAGAGAATTTTTATTAAACATGGAAAACAATGTTTTTCAAGCACAGGAAGTTGACATTTATTTAATATTATATATTAATAAATATATAATATATAACAAGTATATATATTAAACATGTGGTGGCCCAAAAAGAACGAAAAGAGCATAGTAAGGAAAATGATGGTTCTGTAAGCAGAAGGTGAAGAACATACAAGAAGTATCTATTTTTTGTGAAAGTAAAACCAGGATAAAGAAAATAATGAGATAACTCACAGACCATCAGAAAAGTCTTAAGAGCAAGATTAGACCAGGAAAAGAGACAAGGAAAATAGAAATAAAATTGCTAAGGGGGCAGAATGAAAGGAGGGCAATGGATTGTTAATTTTCTGGCCATTTAGTGAAAGGAATGGTATACTCCACCAAGAAAGAGGCAAGAAAAATTTCATATATAGAAAAGCCTTTGCAGTCTTTGAGTTTGCAGGGCAGATAGCTTCCGGGATGTAAGTTTCATTTTAAATTTGTTACATATTAGAAATATAGAAGGAATAGGGTCTTAAGAAATCTGAGGTTAAATTTGTCTTTGAAATAGGGAGAACTAATCTATGGCCATACCACCCGGAACGCGCCTGATCTCATCTGAAATAGGGAAAACTAAAGACAAGGAGCATATGAACCTAATGCAAAAAGTTAAGATCATGCAGAAAATTGAGAAATTGGTGGGATTTGTTCATTTATTCAATAGATAAAATACAAAAATTCTAGAGGATAAAATAAAGCCTAGGAATGCCAGAGTGGAGATATTAGAAACCTTAACAGAGAAAAAAAATATACATATAAGCTTCTAAGGAAAGTATTATGGAGATTATCTTCAAAATGTAGTGATTGTGGTTAGGGGATAAGGATACTTTTTATTAAGTGACTCGGATGGAGCTGGGGCTGAGATGAATGTGACAGTGAGTGAGTCAGGTGACTATAGGATGGAGGAAAGTGTATTTTGAAGAGAATAGCAAAAGTCAGTGGTTTATAACTTGTGGTCCTGCATCAACAGAGTGAGTATCACCTGGGAACTTATTGGAAATGAAAATATGCAATTTTTGGTGCTAGATCCAGACCCACTGAATAGCAAGCTTTGGCAAAAAAGGTCTAGCAATCTGTTTTAACAATCCCTCCAGTGATTCTGAGGTTGGCTAACATTTGATTACCAATAACACAAGTAAACACCTAGAAACAAGGAAGAACATCTTCCTGTCATATACAATACAAGTTATTTTTTAACCAGTTATTTTCCTTTAGACTTTGTGCATGGCTTTAGCTACTTTTAAATGCAACTAGGGTTCGCTTGCGTGGCTCAGCGGTTTGGCACCTGTCTTGCGCACAGGGCGTGATCCTGGATTCCCAGGATTGAGTCCCATATCGAGCTACTGCAGGGAGCCTGCTTCTCCCTCTGCCTGCGTCTCTGTTTCTCTCATGAATAAATAAATAAAACCATTAAAAATAATAAGAATAAATAAATGCAACTATTAGATTTAACTACTTTAACTATATTTTAAAATTTCATTTAACTTTTTGCATAACAGTTTCTCACAAAATAAAATTCTACATAAGTATCACATAAAGAAATAAAACATTGTCAGCATCCCAGGAGATCTCTTCATATGTCTTCCACGTAACTATCTCCAACCCCCAATTCCCAAAGACAGATTGTCCTGAACTTTTGTTTTCTTTCACTTGATTTTCATATGAATAGAATTTATGGTATGTTTAGCCTTTTTTATTCATGTTATATTTGTGAGAGTTTAACTTTAGCTAAACATATAGTTGTGTGTTTTTTATGAACATATAAAAATAATATATCTGTTCTAATGATGGACATCAATTTGGCAATTTTCAGTTTGAGTCTATTATGAATGATGCTGCTAGTATAAGCTTTCCTGCCCTTGTCTTTTGTTTGTTTCTTTGTAAGGATACATACACACACACACACACACACATACACAGAATATATATATACATACATGCATACATATACATATACACAATAGGCATATATGTATGTATACGTATGAAATATACTTTCTAGTCATGGTTTTCAGTGGAATTTCTGGTCATGGTTTATGTATGTATCTATTAAATATTAGTAAATAATAACACGTTATTTCCAAAGGAGCTGTGCTAACTTACACTCCTGCTAGCAGTGTATAAAACTCCTCTTTGCTCTACATGCACACATCACTCCGTGTGCCATCTATTTTGATGACAGTCATGTTGAAAAGTATGTAGCAGCATTTCATTTTGGTTTAATATTTACATCTATGTTTACTATTACTATTGAATTCTTTGAGATTTTTATGGACATTTGATATCTTTTGTGAAAGGTCTTTTTAAGTCTTTTGTCCTTTTTTCCCTATTGACTGGCTATATATATATAGACATAGGCATATATACACATACACACATATATACTTATGTGTATGCATACACAATACACATGTGTGCACACATACACATGTATATACATACAATACATATACATGTGCACATACACATACATTATAATACATATACATGTATACATACTTTACATGTATGTATATACACACATATGCATCAATATACATATATACACATACATGTACACATGCCCTCTTTGCTAGTTATGGGTGTTATTTTTTAAAAGATTTTTATTTACTCATGAGAGACACAGAGAGAGAGAAAGAGAGAGAGAGAGAGGCAGAGACATGGACAGAGGGAAAAGCAGGCTCCATGCAGGGAGCCCGACATGGGACTCGATCCTGCGTCTCCAGGATCACGCCCTGGGCCGCAGGCAGAGCTAAACCGCTGAGCCACCCGGGCTGCTCTAGTTATGGGTGTTAAAAACATTTTGTGCCATTATCTTACTTGGTTTTCACTCTGTAAATGTCCTTATTTTTCATGAAATTTTAATGATTTCCCTCATGTCCCAGAAATCATAATTTTCCAGAATTTTTATTGTTTTAAATATACAGTCTAGCTGGATTGATGACTATTTTTGTAATATGAGATGACAGGAGTCTTTTGTTGTTTATTTGGTATGGATATATAGTTAATTCAGCAAAAATATTGAAATGACCAGTCTTAGAACTATTTAATTTTATTATTCTTCAGATTTATAAGCTGTTATTTCTATTGATGTGAAATTATATTCAGAGATGTTCTAAAAATTTCCAATCTGAGAATGGACCTTGCCTGATGTGTTTATTACTACTTTTCAAAATTAATGAAATTTAATTTCTCATATTTTGTTTAAGATCATTCCATCCTTGAGACTGTAATTTAATGTTATGATTAGTAAGGTATTTGCTATAAAGCTTAGAATAACTTTGTGAGATAAGATTGGAACATTCACTTTTTTCCTTTGCTCTAGATGTACTGTTCAGTACAGAGCCATTATCCACTTATGGCTTTGAGTACTTGGAATTTGGCTTTCAAATTGCAAGGTGCTGTTAGTGAAATACACATTTTCCCACTCAAAAAATTAGTATGAAAAAAGTAAAATACAACATTAATAATGTTTTATGTCGATATTGAAAAAAATTATTTTTTTAAATCTTTTTTTTTAAGATTTTATTTATTCATGAGAGACAGAGAGAGAGAGGCAGAGACACAGGCAGAGGGAGAAGCAGGCTCCATGCACCGGGAGCCAGACGTGGGATTCGATCCCGGGTCTCCAGGATCACGCCCTGGGCCAAAGGCAGGCGCTAAACCGCTGCGCCACCCAGGGATCCCGAAAAAAATTATTTGAGAACTTTTGAGTAAATTAAATGTATTCTTAAAATTAATTTTACTTACTTCCTTTATTTTTTGTAATGTAGCTACTAGAAAATCTCAAAATGCATTTGACATCTTATTTCTGTTGAATAAGTCTGTTCTAGAATATAGTGCATAAAATTTTATAAGTTTCACATATTTTGAAGATTCAGAAAACCAGGCTCAGTGTCCTTTTGGAGGATAATTCTATGATTATTTTCTTTACAAGTTATATTTTCTGTTATTAATGTATTAACCATTCCATATTATTTATGTTAATTTTGGTATATGTTTTTCACCTTTTAGTTTATCCTAGCATAGAATTGTTAACTATTTTTATTATATTTTAATCTCCTTGATTAGAATTAGCAAAAGATTGACTTTAATTTATTTGCTTTTCAAAACACATCTCAGGTTTTATCAATCCATGAATTGTACATCTCTACCTTATTTTCCTTCAAGCAGAATCCCTGCTTCAATGATGGATGGGTTCTCTACTTTGCAACTCTTCTTTTGAAATACTGATGCTTTTCATGTTTATCTTATAATTTTTTTCAATTTAACTAAGAAATGTCTGTTTTTCTGATATTGGATATTGAAGTACTTTCAGCCAGATATTAGGCAGATCCTTGCTCAAATCTTTAAGACTGATTAAACATGAAAATAAAATTAGGTTCATAGAGGCTTTACTTATCTACCTAATTGGAAATATAGTAATCATAAACTTGAGACAGATACTTTTAGTGATGGTAGACGATCTTCTTTTCATTTCTTTTGTTAATACCCATTGTTGCTGTTGCTCGAAACTAATTCTCTGATTGGATATGCAGTTTCTCTACTAGAAAGGCTTTCATTTATTAAGTGAAAACTTTGGAAGATGAATAGAACTTAGTCTCACATTACCCAACCTAAAATTGCATACTGGGATATGTGATCTATGATCATTTTTTCAATGCATGCCTAGAGTCTAGTTTGGATTTCACCACAACAATTTCATACTTTAGCTCAATGTTCTAGGAACTTTCTTGACTTCAGCCTCCTGTTACTTAGAGTTTGAGGATGTGAATGGCTTTATTTTAGGACCCACACCTGTTTTCTTCTATGTGCCTTTTTTTGTTCTATGCATGATTCATGTCTCTTTGGGTACTTCTCTAAATGCATTCTTGCATTTTTGTGTTTCTTTCAGAGATTCCTCAGTTTCTTATTAATAATATAAGAATGATGTATGCTTTGAACTGTATTTTCATGCGCCTAATTATCTCACCTACAACGGATATGTTAGTCAATTTGGGCTGCTATTACAAAAATACCATAGATTGGGTGGCTTATAAACAACAGAAATTCCTTTCTCATGGTTCTGGAGGCTGGAAGTCCAAGATCAGAGTGTCCCCATCATCAAGTTCTGGTGAAAGCCATCTTCCAGGATGCAGACTGCCAACTTTTCTCATTGCATCCTCACATGACTGAGATCAGAGAGGAAAAGCAGCTTCCTCATCACTTTTATAAAGGCCTTAATCCCATTCATGAAGATTCTACCCTTATTACCTCATCTAATCCTAAATTTTAATTACTTCCCAAAGGCCCTACCTCCCAATACAATCACATCAGGCGTAAGGTTTCAACATATGAGTTTGGAGGTGACACAAACATTTGTTCTATAACAATGGGTTAAAGACAGTGTCTATTTTACAATTAAAATCACTTAGATTAATACTAATAAATCATTTTAAAAATAATAGTAAAATAGTCATTTTAATGCATCTATATATAATCTACAAATGCTTTCATGATACAATAGCAGAGTTCAAGAGACTCTAAGGCCCACAAGAGAAAAAAAATACAAATCTTTGCCATAAAGGAAAATATTAGATATTCATCCCGTTGTAATAGGTTGTAGGCTGAATCCTTCTCATTTGAATTTAAGAGCAGAGTAGTGAGAGCCATACATTAGGAACTTAACAAAGTTGATATTTTTAACTGTTAAAGTCTCACACCATACATGATTGAAACTGTATAACATGAGAGTAAGAGTAGTTAAATGGTGTTTGTTAAAGTGTGCATAAAATAAATAACTTGTCTTTTTTTATTTATCTGAAATACCTAAAAATAAATCTTGCATACAATGACTTTAGCATAGGTGTATGTTAAGTATTTGCATTAAATATTCTTTCTTATTTTAAATCAATTATTCATCTTGACAAAGTATTAAAACTATAATCAAACATAAGTCAACAAGTTAGCTATTTTTCACTCATTTTCTTGTGTTTGCTGCTTATTTCACTTTTGTAATCATTGAAAAGTGCTCCTAGCAACCATTTCTTTCTCTTCTCATAGAAATGAAAGGCAAATTACTCTTCCATTGGGTGATGCCTTTTTGTGGCCTATCCTTCAAGTACAATAGCTTCATTCTTACATGAAAGTAAACTGAAATCAATTTACATGAATAAAATGTACAACTAACTGCACTGCATTCATTATTTTACACATAATTCCTTTGGAAATTTTTGACACTTCATTAGGGGATTGATCCAAAAGAACTTATTGAAATCATAATAAAATAAGATGATCTTCCATTTGTTGTGATATTTTTTATGGTTACATGCACATTGTTAGGATAGCAGAGCTAGTTTGTCTTATAGAAACCCCATTATGATTTCCATTGAAATAAAAGTTGCTTAGCTGATTTAATAGAATTTCAGCTTAGGTATCTGGGTTATGTGTGTATTGCTGTGTGTTACTTTTTTATGTAAAGGTGGTAATTATTGATACCTGGAATTTTTGTTTAGTATTGCATTCTGTCAATATTCTTGATGACCTTTCATACCTATCTTTTCTCCTCAAACCTCAACCCCTTTGATTATACTCCATCGAGTTCTTCCTTTCACATTTCAATAAAAATTAGAAGCAATCAGAAAAAGACGTCCAGGCTTTGCCTGCACACTCCTATCAACCTACTTCTCTACCTGTCTAAAGCTCCATAATTCTATGTCTGGAATATTGCAGTAGTCTAAAAACTGCTCTCTGTTTTCCTTCTTGGCCATGTATAATCTACTTTTAAAGTAATCTTTTAAATATGTGAGATTATGCCAAAGCTCAGCCCAAAATGCTCCATTGAGTTTCCATAAAATTTGAAATAAAAGGAAAAAAGCCTAGGTTTCTGAAATAGCTCATTCCACCCTCATTCTGACTTTCCTTCTCTGAACTTTGCATCCTCTTGTTGACTCAGTCTTCTAGTTTTCTTTCTGCTTTTGAATGCTGTAGGAATAGTCTCAACTCAAGGTTTTTACACTTGCTGTTGTGTCTGATAAAGTGTTCTTTGTTCATTTATTTGTTCATGCATTAATTCAACAAATATTTATGGAAAGCTTGCTGCGGGGCAACAGCATTCTATTTGCTTATGAAATGTCATTAGCAAAACAGACAAAATTACCTGTATGAGTGGAGCTTAATTTGAATGAAAGAAATGAATCATAAATATAACAAATCCTTATGGTACATGTTATTTTACAAGGTGGTATATACTTTAAAAAGTGAAAAAATATATCAAGGTGAGGGGAGTTAAGTGTTCAAATTACTCTTTTGCAGGATAGCCATAAGACTGTTTCTCTATATATAGGTTTATTATTTCCCTCATCGTTGAGGCTTTCTTTGACCACTCTATTTAAAATGTCCATACCTTCCAGAACTTTCTTGTTTCAAGCACACTGGCACCTTTTTCTCAACAATATTTATCACCATTAAACATACTATACATTCATTTACTTCTCTTTTACATTTATTCTATTTCTATGTAAACTCATAACTTCATGAGATCAAAATTTGTATGGTACTATATTACTTGATACAATGTAAAAATTAGTAAACACAGCACTAATCTAAATTACTGAATCAGAGTATTGTTTTACTTAACTCATATCTGTGGGGAAGAACATATTTAAGTAAGAAAAGTCTGATTAATTTGGGAGTCTAAGAGTATATATATGCTTATAACACTTTCCATTAAACATTCCCTTTAAAATGAAAACCATGGCATTGCTGGGGAATATAATGGAGACTATTATCAAACTTTTTTTTTTCAGGAATCCTGGGAAAATTGAGAGGTGATTGTATCAGATAGATTAAAAAGCCAAGGCAGGAAAAAAAAAAAGATAGCTTGTAACATTTCACTATAAAAGACTTTGCCAGTGGAAAGAACAGCAGTGCCTAGTGAAAGGGAATATAAGGGAAGGGAGAAGAAATGTGTGGGAAATATCAGAAAGGGAGACAGAACATAGAGACTCCTAACTGTGGGAAACGAACTAGGGGTGGTAGAAGGGGAGGAGGGCGGGGGTAGGGGTGAATGGGTGACGGGCACTGAGGGGGGCACTTGACAGGATGAGCACTGGGTATTATTCTGTATGTTGGTAAATTGAACACCAATAAAAAATAAATTTATTATTAAAAAAAATCTTGGAGAGATTCCAAGCTCAGAGTCAAACTTGTAAGATTGGGTCACAAGGCAATCTTTAGGAAAATTAATTTAAAAACTCCAGTAAGAACAGTTGGAATAACTATTTCAGAAAAGATCTTAGTGTGGACAAGAAAGCTATAAAGAAAATCAGAGAAAATGCAAGACTAGGCTAATTCTATGCAAGGGGGACTTGGAGGAGAAAAAGAAAGACATAAAAAAGGAAAGAAGGAATAGCTCTCAGAAGTGTGCATTCTGACAAAGGAAAATCCTAAAGTAAGCATAGTGTAATCTTAATCAGAGTTTTGTGGAATTTAAGGCTGCCAGGAGATATGAGCTGACCTCATCTTGGGAAAATCGAGTGTCAATCTATCCACCTAGCTGTCCATCGTGAACCTCCCTTCTGATCAGAAAAGTGAAATTCTATAAAAGATTCTCCCTTTACCAACACTTAGGGGAGAAATTCTAATCTGGACAAAGGTAAGGGCTATTCTATGTGCTTGTGAAGTCAGTTAGCAGACAAAATTACCTACCTGAAGAGAACTTATATTTGAATAGAGGCAATACATCATTGAGAAAGCTGAACTAATTAAGGGGGAAAAAATCAATATTTTTAGGAGCATCCCAAAGGATACTATGGCAATTCTCAAAAATATCAGATTACTTGGAAATCCATGATCAGTAATTTAAGAATCACAGGCCTAAATAATAGCATGTATAATGATTAGTATATGTGTTGAAAATATAGTAGAGATCTTCCTCCAGAAGACAAAGAGAACAATAAAGTATAAGAAAAACAAGAGGAAATGTGCATCACAGAAAATGACTGCAGAAATATCAGCCTTCATGTAATAGAAATTCCAGAAGGAAGCAACAAGAGCAAGGAGAAAAGAAATTAATAAAATAGAAAAATAGTAAAATAAAT
This sequence comes from Nyctereutes procyonoides, assembly GCF_905146905.1. Classification (NCBI taxonomy): domain Eukaryota; kingdom Metazoa; phylum Chordata; class Mammalia; order Carnivora; family Canidae; genus Nyctereutes; species Nyctereutes procyonoides. The sequence goes on along the minus strand of NW_026575051.1, from coordinate 28,675,059 downwards.
AATAAAATAGTAAAATTAAAAAATATATGAAAAAAAGACAAGTAGATTGAAAGGGTCAAGAAAGTATTTAGTAGAAATGATAAAGATAGTCTAAAATACATGTTGGTGAAAATATTAAAATACCTAAGAAATTTGAGAAAGACTCAACCAATAATCCAAACTCAAAAAAATAGTAAAATACCAGGAAATTTACAAAAGCAATCAGATTAGCATCAATTTATCTTGTGAGCTGCACAAAATGGCAGAGTTAAAAAAAGCTACCTCTTTCCTATCTACTGACTTTTAAATACAAATTATGTTCATCACTTAATTTTATACACAGCTGAACTTGTGTTCAAGTATGAAGGCCAAACAAATAACATCCTACGCATGCTAAAGAGCAGAAAAATTGTGGCCCACCAAAATAACATGAAAGGATTATCGAGGATATATACCAGCAAGACAAACAAACAAAATATCAGAGAGGCTATAAGTTTCAAGAGAAAAAAAAATAAATAAAATCACCAGTAAGTCAAAGGGTATTTTTTTAAAGATTTTATCTTGAGAGACACAGGCAGAGGGAGAAGCAAGCTCCATGCATGGAGCCCTATGTGGGACTCAATCCCAGAACCCCAGGATCACACCCTGAGCCGAAGGAAGATGCTCAACCACTAAGCCACTCAGGGTCCCTAAAAGGGTACATGTTTAATTGTATGGCTCAGTGTTATTCAAACCTCAAATGAGAGTTTGAGCATCCACTTGTTTAATCAACATAAGTAAAGGAGATTACTTAATTTTTGTAGTATATATCTCACACCGTAATTGGTTTCAAGAAATCCAACAACACCACATATAATCATGAGATATTTTCAGATGTTGTAGACTTGGGACAAGTGATCTAGTGATCCAAATATAACCCAATCTCTCCATTCCTCTGCTTTTTCCTCAGAGAAATACTCCATCATGGTAGTTCTCTTTCCTTAGTACTTCTTGATTAGTTTGACCAAACACTTTAAACTCATTACAGACTCATAGCCTTAGTTAATAACATACAGATAAAGGTGTTTTCCCTGCCAGAAAAACTGTCATTTTAGTTCCAAACAAATGGACTATTGCTTTCTGTACACAAATTGTCTTAATGCTTACAATAGTTAGTTGTATTTTTGAGTACCTAAAAGGAAAAGATAGAAAGATAATGTCACACATACATACAATACATGGGTATATACATCAATTGACTGATAGAAATTAACAACTGGTATGTTCAGGAGATTGTTTTCTCTCCCCCTCACTGTTACTCCAATATTCCTTTGCAAGATGCATGTTCAAAAGATGCGTCTTCCTAGTAGATATTTAGATACTTTAATTCAGAGTAAATACAAAATATATGAACATTTTGTATTATTTTAAAGAATGGTAAATGAAAAAAGCATAAAATATATATGAATAGCTAAAAAACACATTGATATATTAGATGTCACATGCATATCAGTCACAATGAAAGCATTTGTTGTTTCTGCCCCATACTTTGAAAAGAGAAAGCGTTTCAGGTTAATTGTGTCAAAAATACCACTTTGTTGTCTGCAAAGTCTGCATTTTCAAGTATGTTTGTTTCTCATTAGAAAATAATTGTAATTTTTATATTTTAAATTTCATTAAAATAAAAGTAACAAGCGTATTTTATTTTAAAAGACTTTTGAAGAATCGAGGGATGCTGGGTAGCTCGGTCAGTTAAGCAACTGACTCTTGGTGCCAGCTTAGGTCATGATCTCAGGATCATGAGTTCAAGCCCCACATTGAGCCCCCCAAGCTCAACACTGAGTCCCCTTGAGATCTTGAAATTCTTTTCCTCCCCCTCCCACTTTATGGTTCCCCACTGCTTTTGTGCACTCACAAATGTGTACTTTCTCTTTCTCGCTCAAAAAAAGGACTGAAGAATCTGAATTATTGATGCTAACTTTAAATTATTTTCTTTGTCTATGATAACATTTCTTAAGGTATTTAAGTTCTTATTTTTAAATCATATTGCTAAATTGTTCCTACTAAATAGGCTATATCTTTATAGATATATTATACTTCCTTAAAGTTTTTGCATGATTTTCTTGTGCTTTATGTGTCCACTCATATAAAACATAACAAAACAAAACGTATCATTCTGTTCAAATTCATCATCAGCTTACAGTGAACATATGCCTTAGCATTTTAATAAGTCTAAAATGGAAAGATGTGTCACCTACCTTTGCATTTACCCCCCAGTAACTGTTTTCACATTGAACAGGTTTTTTTTAATGCCCCATATTTTGATATAAAGTAGTTTATTTTCACATGGCAACTTAAACACTTTAATAAAATGAAGAAAGAGAAACAGAACCCATATATTTTAGGCAACACTAATCTATACCCATAAATAGCCATACTTAATTTTCATTCCTAATATTGGTCCTTAATATTTCCAATATATCCATTATTGTATTTGTGTTGGCAAATAATCCCTAGTACATCTACTTTATGTATTTTTCTTGACAAAACCAGTAAATAGCAACTGAAGCATTCTACTAATTTTGTTTTTTTTTTTAACTACTTCTGCTATAACTCCTATGCATTCACACTCCTCTCACATCAGGTAATATGTTATAAGGTGGATTATTATCTTTTCAGCCTTTCACATTTCATTGCTCACCACACATATGCCATAAATTTTAAGTTCTTGTTATGGCAGAACCTAACTTGGTCAAATATTTTTTAGTGGTCATATTAGGCTGGGTTGTGTTGAATTAACTAATACTTCTTAAATCGATGATATATATATATTTTTTTAATTCATTCAAAGGCCATTGAACATCTTGTGCCCCTGCAGGGTAGACCTTTTCCAAGTAGCAACTCAGGAATCCAGTCTGTTGGAATATTTTAGATATGCTAACTAGAACATGTGACCTCCAGGTGGCCAGTGCAAGAAAAGCCAGAGATGGAAGAAAGTGTATTACTTAAAGGCTTTGGCTTGATCTAGACACCAAGAATTTCTAAAAGGATCTCATTGGCTAGAATATAGATGGGTAGCTAAGAAGTTCAGATAGCCTTTGGAATAATTGGTAAGATTTACTGTCTCTGCCACTGTTCCAAAACCCAATCTGATTTTCATTAGTGAGATATTAGCTACCTGGTTGCTGATTCCTTCTTCAGTATTTGGTGGATCATTTCTGGCCACTATGATTCTTTGCCATTATCCCATGCTACTTTACACCAAGTATGCACAAAAATTTCTTTTTAATTTCCCCTAGCAGTGCTAAATCCACACCATCACATGCACCATATGACATTACTGAGAGGATAATAAAAAGAAGTTAAGTCAAGAAATGTATACTTAGATATTAGATAAATTGACCTCAGAATTCACCTCATGTATAACATTTAGATTAGCTCATGCAAACACCCACCCATTTGGCCCTGAGGTCAGGACCTAGTCTTAAAAGACCACTTACACCTCTGCACAATAGGAGTGCCCAAATATATCTCCTTTTTAGAATCCATGCCTCAAGTTTCTGAGGCCTTGAGAAGAGCCCCTTTTCATCCTTGTGAATCTTCACTTTTTTTTTTTTAGCAATGCTTATCTTATATGATGAATGACATTTCCAACATCCATTATTTTCTGAGAAATCATCTCCCTTCCTCATGATCTACTTTGCACAAAATCTCCATCAAGGGCAATCTATCAGGTCACACTAAAGAGTACATTTCTCTGAATCTTGCCATTCTTTCTTGAATAATAACACATGTGAAGCTTCATAAGCACAATTCAATTAGTGTTTATGAAATCATAGTTTGGTCTGCAATTTTAATGTTTTGGAAGAAACTATATATCCATTAAAAGAACAACAATACAATCCACATATTATTCTTTATATTTTTAAATTATCCACACAATATATCTTCTATTCTTAACTTACTACATTCTATATGCTATGTCATATACTATGACATTATTAACAAAACTAAACTCTAATTGTTTTGATAGCTATTTTATAGCAGAAAATATTTGGAACATAGTGATTGAAGGAGAGCTCTTAGATGATATCAAAAGTACAATCCATAAAAATAATAAGTGTATATGCATAAATCAAAAAACTGGAAGTCATCAAATTTTTTTTAATCTAGAAATTCCTCATTAAAATAATGAAGAGATAAGCAACATATTTCCAAACTGTGTACATGACAAAGGATTCATATTTAGACTATATAATTGTGCTTCTAGAAGAAGCCAAGTAAATATTTCTGCATCTTTTTTATATTCTATATATAATGTTGGACAGCATAATGTTGAACACTATAATTGTACTATTGGATTAATGCTAAAAGTCAATTGAGTATTTGGGTTTCTACCTTTTTTAAAATTTTTTATAGAACTAATCTAGTGTGGTGAAAGAGCACAGAGTTATACTGAGATTAGGTGGAATGCATAAAATATTATTACTAATTTGTCATTAATTAACTAATTATGTAGCATGTGACAAGTTGCTTAACCTCTAGAAAAGATTAGTTTAACTTAGAAGAAAATTAAAATATACACTGGATAATTATGGCCCTTTATAAATCCCAGATTTGTCTTAAGGAGTTTTTAAAAAATAATCTGGATGTATGTGCTATGGTAATGCCAAGCATTACATACATATAAGGCAATAGCATTCATAAAATTTCCTCCCATGGTGCTAACATTTATGTCTTAAATGTACTTAAATATTATTCCCTATATTTAATTATCAAATAGGGTAATATGATGCTATTAATAATAACATTAAGAAATACACATTCCTTTCTTTGTGTGATCAAAATAATTATTCATGTACTGATTTCCTGATATTAGAGGTTGTTTTATTTTAATATAATAATGTCAAGGGTGTGGTCACTCAACATTTTATACTACCTTTATGCTGTTATATTTTAGAATTAACTCGCAATCCAAACTTCAAATGAATTACCAGCATATCATCTAAGTGGGGTTTTTGTCTTGTATACTATTGCTAAGTAATTTAATTTTTCATAACTAAATGTTTCCTGTTGTTCCTATTCTCATAATAATGAATGGGTTTGATATAAATATTTTTTTCTAATGAACATGCTACATGCTTGTTAGCTTTGGGATATTTAGTGATTGGTTGACAAGATTTATGAACTTAGAATACAAATGCTTTTTAAAATTTTCTATAGGTAATTTCTGGGGGCCAACTATGCCATTTTTAACGAAAGTTGGATAATTCTCCATTCAGCTCTAATATGCATGAATTGCCCAAAGCCTTGTTCAGGCCAACAAAAATAAAAGAGTAAATTTTGGTTTTGAAATCTAAGAGTTAACAGATATGGCAAGAATTGTCAGGCCACTACTGTAGTTACTCTTTGTTGCCACTGTGATGTGCCTATTAACAATAGATTGAATACAATCTCACAAAATTTCTTCAGCTCTGCAGTGAAACACCTAGGGACCTAGGACTTATAAAAGCTTCAATGAAGCTTCTAAACTTAGGCCTTAGTAGCATCACTTTATTATTTTTTCTCACATGATCTTATCAGTGTGGGGATAAAAGGGAGGCTAGTGACTTGTCCAGAGCACAGACTTTAAGGAGGCCTTCACCCTAACATTGCATAAAGTACCAAATATGCTCAACTCTGGTATTGGTAGACAATATATAAACAAATGAAGATAACCATAAAAGAAGTTTCAATAAATCTGAAAAAAAAAAGATAAAATTCAGGTCAGAACAGGCAAATTCACAGAGACAAAAATGAGATTAGTGGATGTAAAGAGATTGGGGAAAGGGCAGCTGAAAGTTACCAATAATTATGGGGTTTCTTTTTGGGGCAAAGGCAATATTCTGAAATTATAATGGTGATGGTTACATAACACTGTAAATATGTATTTTAGAAACTCTCTGATTTGCATTCATTAAAACAACTAAATGGGGGAAAATAAGATAAAATTCAGGAAATAAATGCTTACCAATCTTAACAGAGTTAAATTAGAAATCCATAGCAGAAAATTCTGGTAAATCACCAAATACTTGGAAATTAAACAAATTTCTAAAATAACCTAGTCAGGGATCCCTGGGTGGGGCAGCGGTTTGGCGCCTGCCTTTGGCCCAGGGCGCGATCCTGGGGACCCGGGATCGAGTCCCACGTCGGGCTCCCGGTGCATGGAGCCTGCTTCTCCCTCTGCCTGTGTCTCTGCCTCTCTCTCTCTCTCTCTGTATGACTATCGTAAATAAAAAAATAAATAAAAAAATTTAAAATAATTAGTCAAAGAAGAATCACACACACACACACACACACACATACACACACCTCATATCAAAATTTATTAAATTTATTGTTAAAGCAATGCTTATTAGGGAAATTTATAGTTCTAAATTCCTACATTAAAAAAGAAAAAAGATCTCAAATCAATATCCTCAGCTTCTACTTTAAATAAGTAGAGAAAGAAGATAAACTAGATCAGCAACACACAAAAGAAAGGAAATGGTAAGATTAGTGCAAAAAAATCACTAAAACTTGTGAGAAAAATCAATGAAACCAAACAGATGTTTGAGAAAAACAAAATGAATATATCTTCAGTTGGAGTGACTGAGAAAAAATAAGGAGAGGCAAAAATTAATAAAATCAGTGTTTAAAGTGGGGATAGTTTTAGTGATCATTCTTTCAAAATAAACATGATTATAAGGAAATACTGTGAACACCATTATGCAAACAAATTAGACTACTTAAACTATATAGACAAATTCTAGAAAGACACAAATTACTAAAATTATCTCAAGAAGAAATAGAAAACCTATGTAAACTTAGCAAACATGGAAGGACTTAATACACTAGTCCTTACAAACTTTTCACAAAGAAAAGAAGTAAGGAATACTTTTCAACTCATTTTATGAGGCCGGTTTTACCTGGTCTCAAGACCAGGTAAAGACAGCACAAGACAAGAAAACTAAAAATCAATATCACTTATGAATGTAATTTGAAATCCTCAACAAAATAAAAGTATACTCAATCCAGTAACATATAAAATTATTTTATATTCTCACAAAATATGTTTTTTCCCAAAAATGCAAGATTGGTTTAACATCCAAAAGATGAATTAATTTAATATACTACCTTACTAGAAAAAAGACAAACATATAATCCTCTCAATAGACACAGAATAGCCGTTTGAAAAAATGCAATGCATATTGATTATAAAAACTCAAACAAATTAGAAATGGAACAAAGCTCTCTCAACCTGGTAAAAAAAATATTTTAGGGCATCCCGGGGTGGCACAGCGGTTTGGCGCCTGCCTTTGGCCCAGTGCGCGATCCTGGAGACCCGGGATCGAATCCCACGTCGGGCTCCCGGTGCATGGAGCCTGCTTCTCCCTCTGCCTATGTCTCTGCCGCTCTCTCTCTCTCTCTCTGTGACTGTCATAAATAATAATAATAATAATAATAATAAATTTATAACAATTGTTCAGTTAACATCATACCAATGATGACGAGGTGATAGATTTTCCTTTTAGAATGAAAACAAAAGTGATATACACTTTCACCATTTGTAGTTAACATTGTATAGAATGTTCCAGAATGTTTAATGGGGAGATAAAAGGACATACAGATTAAAAAGGAAGGAGTAAAACTATCTTTATTAACACATGACGATATCTCATCTGTAGAAAATCTTAAGGATCCAAAAAAAGAATTACCAGACTAATAAATGAGTTTATAAAGTTTGCAGGATACAAGATAGCATACTAAAGTTAATTACATTTCTATATAAAGCAACAAAATTTACAAAATCAAATTAAGAAGATATTACCTTTGCAATAGCAACAAAAGAATAAATGCATAGGTATAAATTTAATTAATTAAATGAAGACTTTAATTGAAAACTCTACAACTTTGCTGAGATGAAAGAATACTTGAACAAATGCGGAGATATTGAATATTCATTGATTAGAACTTCATATTGTTAAGATGACAATTCTTCCCAATTTTATCTATTGATTCATTGACATATTTATCAATTTTCCACCAGGCTTTTGTGTAGAAATTGACAACCTCATACAAAATTCTATGTGAAAGTGTAAAAACAAAAACCACCAACAAGAGGAAAAAAATGGATGACTGTCCAATTTCAAACTTGCTATCAAGTTCCATTTATCTAGACAGTGTGTTATGCATATGGATAAGTATATAGACCAGTGGGATGGAACTGAGAGTCAGAAATCAAAAGTTGTGTTTATGACCAATTGGTTTTCCACAATAGTGAAAAAAGTAATTAAATGGACAAAGGCCAATCTCTAAGAAAGTACTGTGGCAGTTATATTTCAACATTTAATTAATTAATTAAAAACACAAATATATGTGAAATAGCTCACATCATTGTCTCAGACCGTATCAAAACAAAAAATTAAAAAAAAATTCAAATGGATCAGAGATCCTAATGTAAGAACTAAAACTAAAATTATAAACTTCTGATAAAAAGTAAGAGAAAATTTTTGTGAACTTTGGTAAGGCAAAGAGTTCTTATGTGAGACCAAAAGCATGATACATGAAAGAAAAGATTACAAGTTGTATTTAATGAAATTTAAATATATATATATATACATATATATATAAGCTTTCATATCAAAAAATCACTTAGAACATGAAAAAGCAAAGCAAGAAGAGGACAAAGTATTTGCCGTCACATATATCATGAAAATTGTATTCAGAATATACAAAAACCATTTGCTACTCAATAATAAGAAAACAAACAATACAATTTTTACAGTCTACATATGTAAATAGAAATGTCATTAGAGAAGATATACAAATGACCAGTAAACATATGAGAAGACAGTCAAAACTGTTAATCTTTTTAGAAATCCAAACTGAAACCAAATGGTGATACGATTTCACCCCCCCTAGGATGGCTAAAATAAAGAAAATAGGTAATATCAAATGTTGGTAAAAATGCAGAAAGACAGGAAATCGTATACACTGCTAATGTAAATGTAAGATGGCACAATCACTTTGTAAAATAGTTTGCCAGTTTCTTAAAAAGTTACACATGTATTTATTATACACCTCAGCAAGAAATTTGTATAAAAGATATGAAAATATATAACTACTCAAATACTCGTGGGTGAATTCATTTATTCATAAAAGTTAATTGCTACAAGAGTATATCTTAAAAGTTCTCATCAAAAGCAAAAATTTATAACTGTGTGCAATAATGAATGCTAACTACACTTATGATGGTGATCATCTTGTACTATATACATATATTGAATCATTATGTTGTACACTTCAAACTAATATAATGTTGGCTTCACAGGAGAATTTTACCAAATAAAAAACACTGATATAATGTTATATGTCAATTATATATCGATAAAAAATGTTTAAAAGTAGAACAGCCCAAATGTTTACCAACTGATGAATGAATAAATAAAATATATGCATTGTGAATTACTTTTTAGCAATAAATGTAACAAAATATTGATACATGATACAACATGACAAATCCTAAGCAAAGAAGCCAAGCATGAGACAACATATTGTACCATTCCATTTATATGATGTGCATAGAAAAAGCAAATCTATAGAGACAGAAAAATTAATGTTTGCCTGGGGCCAAAGTTGCGAACAAAGAGTGACAATAAAAGAGATCTTCGTTGGGTAATGGAAATATGCTAAACCTGAATAGTGCTAATAGTCAAATACCTCTACACATTTGCAAAAGTTATTGAATTATAGACTTGCAATGGGTAAATTTTATAATACATTAATTATGCCATAATAAATCTTGTTTTTAAAATGAGTTCTGAAGATTTTCTCTATAAGGTTTTGTTACATTTTATGTTCATACTTTGTGTGTGTGATCTTTTAAGGTTCGTTCCGTGAAGAGACAATGGAATCTTATGTTTCTCAGTCTTGTTGGAAAGTGGAAATTTGGCGGAATAAAAGCTCTGCTTACATTTGTGAATGCCCAAAAGGATTTTTTCATCAAAACTGTGAAACCAATGTCAATGAGTGTTCATCGATACCATGTCAGAATGATGCTGACTGCATTCATCTTCCAAATGTAAGTCTGAATCTTTTTTTAAAAACTATTTATTAATTCATGAGAGACACAGAGAGAGAAGCAGAGACATAGGCAGAGGGAGAAAGAAGCCCCCTGTGGGGAACCCCAGGCGGGACTCAATCCCGGAACTCTGGGATCATGCCCTGAGCCAAAGGCAGATGCTCAATCGCTGAGCCACTCATGCATCCCTGTAAGTCAGAATCTAATAAAATAGCAATTTGTGTGTGTGTGTATATATACAATTTATATACATATTTACCATTACCATATGTATATTTACCATTACCAAACTATCTGAAAACTACAAATATAATTAAAGTTTTTATTAATATATTATAAATTTCAAAATTAGAAATAGCAGAAAAAATACTTCATGTGTTGATTATCATGTTTTCCTATTTTAAATAAAAACCCCACTTTACAATTTTCAGTTTCATTTTTTGTGCTTCCACTAAAATGTAATTTTATAATGTAATTTTTATAATGTAAATTTACAATGTAATTTTATAAGCATTTCATTTTTAATTATTTTTGGTTATTTTGTTTATTTGATATTTTTATATTTTAACATTTTAACTTAACATTTAAATAAATAAGACTAGGAAAAAATGTAATAAATTCCACAAATCACTATCTTTTTATTTTAGTATGATTAATATTTAAATTTTTATTATGAATTCATATTAATATCTTAAAGGCTTCCTAACTCAGATGTCTAGTGGTTGATACAGGCTGTTAACTGGGCTCTTGACTGGAGCTATCAATCCAGAACCTTAAATATAACTTCCTAATAAGGCCTCAGCTTCCTCACAGCATCGTGGCTAAAATCCAAGGACAAGCATCCCAAGATAATTAGACAGACATTATATGGCCTTTTAAACAGAGCCTTGAAAATCAGAGAGCATCACTTTCTCCATAGTCATAGCCTGCTTACATTCAAGTGGGAGATAGGATAGTTTCTAATTCTCAATTAGAGGAGTGTTGAATTCAGGTGATAGGAAAAGTGTATGAGATGGGAGACATTGTTGTGACATTTTGGAAAATAGAATCTTTCACATTGTTGCACAGAGAACTTCTACATGCTTATGAAAATAGCTTCCATCCCTCTCCAGGTAAGAATCATTTTATGATCTTTGAAATATCCAAAAACTTTTGTAAAAAATACTTTCTGATTTTTCTTAGGGTACTATGTACATCTCTTCAGCAATATTTACAGGCAAGCTTTGTAAGAGACAACTTCAAACACCACGTGAGTCATTTCCTCACAAGAAAAATACCACATGTATGAAATATGAGAATGATTATCATTGCAGGTATAATTAATTACTTTCCTATTTTTAAACAAAAATACATGAGTTGTAAAGGCTTGTGGACAAAAATAAACGAATGTTCTGTTTTAAGCTTAAATTGTATTTAATGGCATCTAATACTCTATTTCAAGTTGAAGTAGAAACATTTTAACCTTTTTTAATCATTTAAAAAACTAAGAAATTCTCTTTGGACAGTTTAAAACACATTTTGTTTCATCATGGAGATTTTTAGGATAACTGAATAGTATTTAAAGGTCTATAAAGAAGAGATAAATGTAAGTATGTCTACTATACACAATGTTATTATTACATTTTGAAAGTATAGAATAAAACATCTCTTCCTTCAATTTGCAGACCTTGGCAGATAGTTAGGGTCTCTAGGCAGAATTTTAGGGAATATTGCTTTATTTAAATAAGGGTTTGCTAAAAATTACCCATTGGTAAATGACAAAAGTGACTCAGTTATCTGGGCTTATAATTTAAGCCCATTTCAAATAGCTTTATAGATAGTTTCTCACACCATTAGGAAGTACAATTTGTACTCTTCACACTTGCTTGACTTTTATCTGGCTGCTTAAAGTAAGTTCTGTTGGTCATTACTGGAGGGCAGTAAACAGCCTCAAAATTTTAGAATACTCATAAATGCAGAAAATTATTAGCTATGGTACAGAAAAACCTTGAACATCCTGAAAAGAAACAGAATATGCATACACATCACAGGTGTACAAAGGAGAGTATTTTCATCAATTTTAAAAGGAATTGCCAAGTTTAAAAACATACGAAGCTTTTAAAATGTGACATTTTCCAAGAATCATATGATCCTCTCAATAGATGCAGAGAAAGCATTTGACAAAATATAGCATCCATTCCTGATCAAAACTCTTCAGAGTGTAGGGATAGAGGGAACATCCCTCGACATCTTAAAAGCCATCTACGAAAAGCCCACAGCAAATATCATTCTCAATGGGGAAGCACTGGGAGCCTTTCCCCTAAGATCAGGAACAAGACAGGGATGTCCACTCTCATCACTGCTATTCAACATAGTACTGGAAGTCCTAGCCTCAGCAATCAGACAACAAAAAGACATTAAAGGCATTCAAATTGGCAAAGAAGTCAAACTCTCCCTCTTCACCGATGACATGATACTCTACATAGAAAACCCCAAAGACCCCACCCCAAGATTGCCAGAACTCATACAGCAATTTGGCAGTGTGGCAGAATGCAAAATCAATGCCCAGAAGTCAGCGGCATTTCTATACACTAACAATGAGACTGAAGAAAGAGAAATTAAGGAGTCAATCCCATTTACAATTGCACCCAAAAGCATAAGATACCTAGGAATAAACCTAACCAAAGAGGTAAAGGATCTATACCCTAAAAACTATAGAACACTTCTGAAAGAAATTGAGGAAGACACAAAGAGACGGAAAAATATTCCATGCTCATGGATTGGCAGAATTAATATTGTGAAAATGTCAATGTTCCCCAGGGCAATTTACACGTATAATGCAATCCCTATCAAAATACCATGAACTTTCTTCAGAGACTTAGAACAAATTATTTTAAGATTTGTGTGGAATCAGAAAAGACCCCGAATAGCCAGGAGAATATTAAAAAAGAAAACCATATCTGGGGGCATCACAATGCCAGGTTTCAGGTTGTACTACAAAGCTGTGGTCATCAAGACAGTGTGGTACTGGCACAAAAACAGACACATAGATCAGTGGAACAGAATAGAGAACCCAGAAGTGGACCCTGAACTTTATGGTCAACTAATATTCGATAAAGGAGGAAAAACTATCCACTGGAAAAAAGTTTCTTCAATAAATGGTGCTGGGAAAATTGGACATGCACATGCAGAAAAATGAAACTAGACCACTCTCTTGCACCATACACAAAGATAAACTCAAAATGGATGAAAGGTCTAAATGTGAGACAAGATTTCATCAAAGTCCTAGAGGAGAACACAGGCAACAGCCTTTTTGAACTTGGCCACAGTAACTTCTTGCAAGATACATCCACGAAGGCAAAAGAAACAAAAGCAAAAATGAACTATTGGGACTACATCAAGATAAGAAGCTTTTGCACAGCAAAGGATACAGTCAACAAAACTCAAAGACAACCTACAGAATGGGAGAAGATATTTGCAAATGACATATCAGATAAAGGACTAGTTTCCAAGATCTATAAAGAACTTATTAAACTCAACACCAAAGAAACAACCAATCCAATCATGAAATGGGCAAAAGACATGAAGAGAAATCTCACAGAGGAAGACACAGACATGGCCAACACGCACATGAGAAAATGCTCTGCATCACTTGCCATCAGGGAAATACAAATCAAAACCACAAGGAGATACCACCTCACACCAGTGAGAATGGGGAAAATTAACAAGGCAGGAAACCACAAATGTTGGAGAGGATGCGGAGAAAGGGGAACCCTCTTGCACTGTTGGTGGGAATGTGAACTGGGGCAGCCACTCTGGAAAACTGTGTGGAGGGTCCTCAAAGAGTTAAAAATAGATCTGCCCTATGACCCAGCAATTGCACTGCTGGGGATTTACTCCAAAGATACAGATGCAGTAAACACCAAGACACCTGCACCCCGGTGTTTATAGCAGCAATGTCCACAATAGCCAAACTGTGAAACGAGCCTCAGTGTCCATCGAAAGATGAATGGATAGAAAAGACATGGTCTATGTATGCATGGAATATTACTCAGCCTTTAGAAATGACGAATACCCACCATTTGCTTTGATGTGGATGGACCTGGAGGGTACTATGCTGAGTTAAGTAAGTCAATCGGAGAAGGATAAACATTATATGATCTCATTCATTTGGGGAATATAAAAAAATAGTGAAATGGAATAAAGGGGAAAGGAGAAAAAATGAGTGGGAAATATCAGAAAGGGTGACAGAACACGAGAGACTCCTAACCCTGGGAAACGAACTAGGGGTGGTGGAAGGGGAGGTGGGTGGGAGGTGGAGGTGACTGGGTGATGGGCACTGAGGGGGGTACTTGATGGGATGAGCACTGGGTATTATTTTATGTGTTGACAAATTGAGCAGCAATAAAAAATAAATTTATAAAAAATGTGATGTTTTCAAAAGAAAATGAAGAGAAGCTTCTTCATTATATCAAAATCTTGTTAAGGCTAATCAGTCCAGGCAAATTTTGTATGCATTCAATCTTATATAAATTTATCAACAAATTCAATTGTTTTCTTTTTTTAAAAAATACTGAAGTTTTATTTTCTAATTCTGAGACATAGTGCAAATATATTTGTAAATATACATAGAAAAATGATAAACAATTAAAATATGGTTAGAATTATTTAAATGATTATACATCAGATATATATTTATTTTACTTTTTATTAGGTATGATTATTTTATTGGCCTTTACTTTTAGCATCATTTTGATGTTCTAGAAGGCTTGTTTTAAATTTTATCCTCAACGGAAAACTAGATAGACAGAGGCATTATTGCCAGCTCTCAGTTGACTGTTCTAACTAATAGATTTAATTTTAAAATGATGGAGTTCCATCTAGAATGCTTTGGTAAGCATGTGCTAGATAGGATAGATGTTGTAAAAATTCCAGTTAGATTTCTCTAGGATGGATGAAGTATGTCATATCAGTAAGCTAGTGTAACAAATTTGAAGTAAACTTACTCATGAAATTAATTTGGCAAACATTGTGCTCATCTCCAACCTACTTAATTAAAAACATGGTCCCCTCCTTTGTCTAAATTAGACTGCTGATTAATAGAAGGTAAAATATAAGGGAAGTGAAAGGAGAGTAAACAAAGAATTGCCTCAACAAGGCAGAAATAACAAAGTCTAACTTGAATGATGAGTGAAAACCTGAGCCTCAGAAATCAATGAGTACCATACAGATGTGGAACACAAGAACAGAATTTCTAGCACCCAGATTCTCACCTCTAAATTCACTGACCGTCAGAATCACTTCTAACTTTTACTCTAATGAAGTGATAGAGATATAATCTATATAAATTAATAAAGCATGAAGTTGAAAAAAAATGACCAAAAAGTTAGTCTTGTAGTTTCTTTTTCTTGTCTCAAAGGAGATTAATGGAATGACTTGAAAATAAAAAGAGAAATAGAAGCCCTTCAACTTAAATTCCTTTAAAATATGAACAAGTTATCTATGCTCTGCCATCTTAGGAAGTATGTTTTTTCTAAATAAATGATTCTCACACTTTGGCTGCAATGGACTTTAGCTGTTTTAGAATCTCCTGAAGGGCTGTTTAAAACACAAATAGCAATTCCCGACCCTAGAGTTTCTAACTCAATAAATCTGGGGTGGAGATTACAAATGTGCATTTCTAACAAAGTCTCAAGTGATGCTGAAGCTGCTGATCTGGAGACCATACTTTAAGAATTACTGGTTAAGATGAGCTGAATTCAAATAGCATCAATGCAGAAAATCCTCTTACACCTCTTTCCCTCCTACATCCGTACAGTGTACAGTTCAACCCAAGCTTTTGCTGTTATATTCTGAATTTGGGAGAAAAGAAACATGCGGTTGGGAAAAGTAAAATGAAGTAAGAGAATACAATACCGATGATGGTATCAGTTTCTCTATTTAAATATATGGACTAGATCTAAATTCCTATGATTAGATGAGATAGGAAATGAAATAAAATTACTTCCTTGAGAAAGAGAGTAAACCACTAGCTTTGAGAATTTATTTGGTACCTAAATGACCACAGCAACACAGTACAGTGTCAAAGAGGAGTTAATTTTTAACTGTGTCTATAAATTGGCATTTCCTTTAACACCTAGACTATTGAAATTTTTTGGTGTCAAGGAACTTGTCATAAAAAGTGATATTTTTAAGAGCAATAAGTTATATTAGTGAAGCATCATAAATGGCATTGCCGGGAGCAAGTAGAGTGTAAGTAGAATTTGGAGGAAAAAGAAAGGATAATTGATGTTTTTGTGTCAGCAGACATGTAGAACCTAACTCTGGCAATTTTCTGAAATTATAGAGGAATTATTTGGCCACGGTGTTAATACTTCGGTTAATTTTTAAATTGTTTTATTTATTTTGGGGGGGCTAACATTTAAAAAATAAAGTACATTTCATGAGATATATCAATGGCAGAAAATGAAAAATTATAGAGAAGAATGTTTGCAGAGTTTCTCTGAATACTTGCAATCAGCCATGGTTCTACCAGAAAACGGATGGTTCACTCAGAGTAATTTAGAAATATGGAATGAAAAAAAAAAAAAACTAAAGAATTTGAGAAGGGCTAAGGGAAACCAACAATGTGTGATTAAGCATCCTGAGTTTAGAAACAGTGGGGAGCTGTTTCCCTTCTATACTGCTGAAAGAGGAAGCTAAGGATGCAATTAGGGGAACTGAGAGAGAAGTGTAGGTGTAGTATAGAACATTCTGACATGAACTCTGAACTTATGTAGATAAACACAGTTACTGCCAGCCTACAACCTGTCAGGAAGGGAATAGAGGAAATAAATCCTGACCTTATTCTCCTCTCACCTCTGACCTGTTGCTACTGCAGTACATTAGTAGAACCCAGGCAGAAGTCACAGGTCAGCATTCTGAAATACAGTACAAGATGGACAAGGACGATAAGAAAGTATTCTAGAGGAGACTGTCCAGGACTCACAGCACTGTACAAGAGATTAAGATAATGAATTGCAAATTAAAAGACATTAAAAAGTATTATGCTTAAGGAAATAGAGAAGTATCTTTGGAGGGGTGAAGAAGGGATCTCAGAAATTAAGATAGCTTAGAGGTCTACCTGTCTGTGGGCTTCTGAGAAGCAGATCCTCCTCTAGGAGGCAGCAGTGACTCTTATTATAATTACTGTGTGATACCATGAGAGGCTGTATGCAAGCGAGTTTCCTGGCTCTCAAATACACAAGGGTCCAGAAGCTGCTCTAGTGTATGTCCAGAAGAATGGTCTAACCCTTAGTCAGCACTGGCTAGACAAAAAGGTCATCCATAGTGAATATTATGGTATGGAAACCTTTACCCATTTCCAGCACCAAGACTTGACCCAGAAATGAGAGAATAGAAACCAGAGAGTTTTCTCCCATTTTTCTCTATCATCATTGCTCTCTGTCTACAAGGGTTAGAGATGAGGTTTTTTGTTTTTTTTTTTTTTAACCCTTTTTTGTTTTTTTAGCCACAGGAAATAGGTTGTTTTAAAGTAAGATTGAGGGATCCCTGGGTGGCGCAGCGGTTTGGCGCCTGCCTTTGACCCAGGGCGCGATCCTGGAGACCCGGGATCGAATCCCACGTCGGGCTCCCAGTGCATGGAGCCTGCTTCTCCCTCTGCCTGTGTCTCTGCCTCTCTCTCTCTCTCTCTGTGTGTGACTATCATAAATAAATAAAATTAAAAAAAAATAAAGTAAGATTGACACTTTTTTTTTTGCCCTTTGATAATTTAACCATTTGGCAGAAAGTTTGCACGTGGTTGAAATTGAACCTCCTGCTGGAGATTTTAAAGAAATATAAAACAGACTCTGTAGTGACATCAAGAAACTTCCTTGAAGCATGTAGCTGAGTTACAGGAGGCCATCTTGCCACCAAGAGGAAACCTAGCAAGGAAACACAGCCAAAAACAAAACAAAACAAAACAAAACAAAACAAAAACAAATAAGTGTAGGACTGAGAGGATTAAAAAAATCCAGGATCTATGTAAGCCAAATTTCATCTAATCACATATTTTAAATAGTTAACTTTTGTACTATGTGTAGTTCTATTTTTCATAAAATAGCCTCAATGTTGAATTAAACTAGAGTTAAATTTTGACCAGGCAACAATATTGGAGAGAAATGGGGCAAATGATTTGAAGGTATACACAAGAAGTTAGTTGGAAATGGACCATGTAATATAATTCAGGTTATTATTGAAGTGATGACATGATAGGGGATGAAGGACATTCAACTGTTGGTAGGATCAGTGGATTGTGAAGAATGAACTGTTGGGGAGAAAAAAGGACTAGATAGGGTAGGCTGGAAAAAGAAATGAGGCTGTGAGTGGAATATGAAATACTTGAAATTAATATTAAGGAATTTAAAGTTATGGAAGGAATAGAATTATGCATGATTATAGTGTATGGAATACTACAGTGGAAATAGGTTATAAAGTCAGGATGAAGCCTGAGATCTTTGAGTTGAGACAGTATCTTCCTCCAAAAAGCTAGGCTTTTAAATGGATCAACTCTGCAAATATTGAAATAAGTCCCCAAAAGACTGGGACAATGTTACAAAAAGATATAAAAAAAACAGGTATTAAAAATTAAAGGAGGGGATCCCTGGGTGGCTCAGTGGTTTAGTGCCTGCCTTTGGCCCAGGGCGTGATCCTGGAGTCCCGGGATCGAGTCCCACGTCAGGCTCCCTGCATGGAGCCTGCTTCTCCCTCTCCCTCTGCCTCTCTCTCTCTCTCTTTCATGAATAAATAAATAAATAATATTTTTTAAAAAGAGTAAAAGTATATTTAAAAAATAAAAATTAAAAAAATTAAAAAAATAAAAAATAAAGGATTAGAGGGAAAGCCCAGGAGGGTCAGCTTTGAAAATAACATGAAATATGGATAGCATGGCTTTATGGCATCATCCTCAAATAACAGATTTTTGAGAAGGATGGGACAGTTATCTTTTTGAAGACGCAATGAGGAAAAAGGACACGTACCTGACATCCAGCCCCTGAAATATGAGGGGTGAGGGAGAAAGAGTGACCACCAATGAAAAGATTTGGGTCAAAATGAAAAATGTATACAGAAATGACTGGGAGGAAAGATCCAAATGGTGAGGAGGCTTAGGTTCTTGAGGTGTTTGCAATAAATGTTGATAAGGGGTTAACATTTATGGCCTCAAACATAGATCATGGCGGGCTACTGTGAGTTTTGGCATTAATTTAGAGGTGTGAAGCCTTGTCAGAGCTTGCAGAGCTCAGTGGACAGCCCTTGTAAGCTCTTCAAAAGCAGCGCTAAAGTGAACGTTTCTGTGGACTCTTTTCCATTTATATAAGTGGAAATGTCCAAAGCACTACAGACCACAGCTCTACTGAGGCTTTCAAGGATCCCTGATGGAAGGATCATCATCCCATCTGACGGAGGTGTAGAGGTAATGAGTGAACGGCGTGTGACTGGACATACAGGATTCTGAGTCTTTCTCTATACACTAGTTTTGGGGAGCATTTGTAATATAAGACGACATAAAGGCTTTGGAGACTATCATGAACCACACTCCTAATATTGCCATCATATATATGTACACGCACGTGTGAGTGTGCGCACACACACACAAGTATAAAAAAAAAACATTTATTTATTCTAATATTTGCTGAATGCAATAACTCTAATATTTTTATATGTAAAGATAATCTGAACATTCAGAATGAAAGGAGGAAACCTCAATCAGAAAATAAATGTTAATAAAAACAGCTGGTATATTTCTCTTACATAATTTTTTTTTTCTAATCTGAAGCCAATTGTTTAATAAATATTTATCGAGAGTCATCTATGTCACCCTAACATCTAGTCACCCTAACATAGATATTGGAAAAATATATATACACTATATCTTTAAAAAATCAGAAATTTTGTGATATGCATATTTTTCCTTTTTAAGTTTTATTTTCTCCACCCAAAGTTAAGATATTTCATGGGATAATGATGCTCTATTTTACTCTCTCAGTTTATTATTAGTTTTTTTTTTAGTTTCCCTCTTTTCTACTCACTGAGTTGCAATTACAGCCTGTGCACCCTGTTTAAGTGTCAATTCAATGTATTAACATATTTTTTTCTCATGTCAGTTGCAGCATTTTCATTAGTTTGCGTGATGTCTCACCATGTTAGCCATGGGTAGAATTAGGGTTTTCAGTTTGTGTCACAAGTAAACCTAATTAAGCATGCAATGTGACTTTGAAATAGAACATTGTATACACAGAAATGCATAGGTCAACATATTTCCTCTCAACATATAATAAAGTTATATTTTCACAGTAATTCTGAAAGATGCATTTTAAAATAGCAATCACACATTTGAATCAGAATCCGTTAATTGATGGAGGGCTTCCATTTGGTCACTCAGTAATTGTCAACTAATATAAAACCTCAATTTCTTGGAGTTAATTATATCAAAAGCTAGCTGCACATTTTTCTTTGCTTTAAATCAATAGCCATATTTATACAGCTAACTTCCTCTTTTGAACAAATCATTCCGAATTTAGCATAGAAAAAAAAGTTTGTTAAAATGTATTGTTTTATCATTTCAGATGCTGGTTATAAATTATATTACAATGGAAAATATCTAGGACATTGTTGAGATTTCCTCATCAATAGTAACTTCTGCTACTGTTAGTATATTTTATATTTTCAAAGAAGTTATAATTGACAGAAGTCATCCTCAAATCTGATTCCCTAAGTGCTTCATTTTGAGAATATATGTTCATATCAGAATGACCTTCATCCCATTAGTCCTGGACTTATTAATTTCCCTGTAAATGATAAACAATAAAACATTATGATAGAAGTTAGTGCAGATCTCTGCATAAAGGCTGACCCAACATTATGTGACCTCTGAATTTTTCATAGGATACTTGATTGAATAAATCTTAGCCCCATAATGCTTTGCCCAATATCCAACATTTTTTAAGATTTTTATTATTTATTCATGAGAGAGGCAGAGAAATAGGCAGAGGGAGAAGTAGGCTCCCTGAAAGGAGAAAAATGTGGGACTCAATCCCAGGACCCTGGGATCATGCCCTGAGCCAAAGGTAGACACTCAACTGCTAAGCCACCCAGGCGTCCCACATCCAATACTTCTTAATATCCAATACTCTTTTGCTATGTCTTCTGGACCTCATTTTGTCAGCAGCAAATTCTCCAGTACCACCATCTCTTTTGTATACTTACTGAAACCTGAGGGCCTATAGTCCCCTTAGGTGGATACTGTTCCTTCTTCCACAACCTGTGTACTGCTGGTAAGGAAATGTATAGAAAGCCTTGACCTTTTTTATCATAACCAGACCATTTTTCTTCCTCCTCCTGAAAAACCTATCTATTTTTAGCATAAGACATCATCTATACCCTTCTCTAACTCTATGTTCCTCCCTCCCAAGGCTCCTTTTCAAGTATCTTTTTTTTTTTTTTTTTGTCTCAGTTCCTGTCCATCCCCAACTAAAAGCTTTTGCGTCTGGCTTGCTGTCCTTTTCTCTATTACTGCTGTGATCTTTCCTACTTTGATGTCCATCTTGTAAATCCACCCACTTTGGTTACTTAAATCCTTTGACAATTATTTTGCAATGAGTTTTCCTCTTCATCCTGACCATTTTCCCCATGGTTATATGTTATAATTTATCCTGATCTGTAATTACACACTCTACAACACCTTGATTTAAGTTTCTACTCTCTGATAATCAATTCATGTATTTCAAGTTGACTCAGTCATGTAGTGATTTGGACCAGGATAGGAGATGACATGATAAGACACTTATTATTTTTTTTACACTTATTATTATTTTTAAGATGGAATCAATTGAGTATCCCCTTATACTGGAGTGAGTTAAAATAGTTAAAAAGAAAAAGAGTAAATATAATAATAGCTCTATAGTTTTTGGCCTGAGCAATTAGAAAACATAGAGTTACTATGTTTTATGTTTTACTTTAACTAGAGTTAAAGTAAGTTTGAGATGATTTGCTTCTTTCTAATCTCTTCCATGCAAGAGAGTATATTTGTTTTTACATGTGTTACTATACTGACACTACCTACCATTCAATGGGTTTCCATAACTTTAAATAAAATATAAATTATTTAAAATGTTTATAAGGTTAGCCATAAAATGCTTCTGCCTATCTCTCTACCACGTTCCCCCTTCCTTACTCAATTCCTGCCACTTTGTTCTTTGAGAAGTTTCTGGAATACCTGAAGCATCTCCTACTTCAAGCCTCTGTATTTCTTAGTCTCCTTTATAAAGGACATTTTCCATTGTTGAGTTTTTGCTCAGACATCTCCTCAAAATTTATTTCCTGTCAATCTTGATAAGCATTCTGAAAATAGTTCTTCTCAATTATTCTCTCCACTTTAACTTATAGTGTTATTATAAATTTTAATATTATAAATTATAAACTAGTATATCATGCTAATTTTTATTGGAAAATACAGCTCTTTTTGTCTAGTAACATTTTTTAAGGCTTAAAGAACTGTGATATATATGAATCATATGTGTTTTGAGATTTGGACAATGACTCAGTCGCTCAGTTTAAGCAAAAAAGATATATTGATAAAATGAGTAGTATATGAGTTAGACATCTGTCTATGCCCTAACAAGTCACAGTGAGCAAGCATGTAGTGGTATTGCAAAACTTCTTTTGTAAGAATAAATCTATCTACTTCAAAAATTTTTTTCCAAGAAGTGGAATAGGTACACGACAGTGTTGAAATTGATACAAATAACTCCGCATCAGAATTTCCATCTATAGATTATGAAAACAAAGGGAAAAAAAGTGAACCACAATGCTTTTTTTGTGACAAAAATTACAACTCACTTATAATAGAATGGTACAGACCCAGGGGGAAAAAATGTAGCAAAACTTCCTCCTGCTCTTCAAACAAGTGATAGGAGTATTTCAAGATAACAAAGTCAGAGAAAACAATTTGGAGTTACTTTATAACTCTCCTTCCATTTCCTAGAATAGTATAGAGTTTGAAAGAGCCATTTTTCAGCATCTAGAAAACTTTAAGCAAGAATACGCTACCAATCCAAGTGACACTGTTGACATACTATCTTTGAAGCTAACTCTTTAAGAAAATCAAATAATATTTAATTTAATTTTCAGTTTTCATTTTTGTTGTTTCATGGAGTGTTTACTTCATTGTTTTAATACGTTTCTTTAATAATTTCCTACCAATTATTTATGAGAGCATTGCAAGTTTCATTTTTAATTTTATTAAGTTTATGTTTTCCTTGATATTTTGAAAAAATATTTTAAAAACTTGTATTTAAAATATGCTAATTATTTAGGTTCATTGATTTTCATTTTATTTTATCAATTCTCCATGCTTTAAAAATAAATGTAGCAAATGCCAGTATTTCCACATTACATGAAGTAGTTGTCAAAATGCTGCTGCTATTACCTTTTTACTCAATACTGTGTTCCCAAAAGAGCCTAACATTTCTCATTAAAACTGGTAGCATGGAAAAAAAAAACTGGTAGCATGTATTCCATAGGTCATTGAACAAAGTTTGGGATATTCTGTCCAAGAAATAAAGTAAAGCTAATTGTCTAATAAATATTGGCTTAATTGACAAAATACAACCCAATAAAGGAGAGACATTTCAGAGAGTTATAGGAAATCATTTTGAGAGAAATAAGAAAAGAATATTAATCTGTATTTTATTTTCTCTTGGCTTTTCCATTGAAATATTTTATTTCCATTATCTGTCTTTTCTTTTTCTTACATGTATCTTATTCAGATCCTTTGTTCCTCTATATATTATCTCTCTTTACCACTAAAAATAACACCTTAAACATTTTCATCACAATTATTTACATCCCTCTTGCCCTCCATGTTACAAAAATATTTACTGTTTCCTACTACCTTAATATTTATTAACAAAAAATAATTTCATACAAAAATATGAGTATACATTGGATATTCCAGGAACATGGTATATCTTTCCCCTCTCTTCATACTTAAAACAGCTGAGTTATTTGACCAGAATGATAGTTAGACACCTTGAGCAGCTAAAATGAATTCAGTCTTAGCTTCCTTATCTCAACAGAAGCAATTTATACAGATTATCTTGCTTTGTGAGTTAGGAAGCATTTGTAAATAAGCAGAGGGACAACAGAACAATAACCAGAAAATAGCAGCTACTTCCTCAGTAGAAACACTTTGACTATTTAAGGGAGGTCAAAATCAAATCAACCTACTTAGTGTTCTTGTTCTCCTTTGCCATAGTCAACCAAGTTCCGAATTTAAGGACCAAAGGCTCTCAGTGGGAGTATGCTCAGTGATACCGGTGAAGAGAGAGGCCAGATCCATGACCCTAAGAAAAGGACTGATATCCTGACTGCTTGAACTTTCTTGGCCCATTTTTTCCTTCCATTCACTGAAGGATACCACATTTAGGACACTGAGTTAGCAAGGGAAAATACTGGATGCAAGAGAGGCCAGAGGAGAGAAACATGAGTTAAAATAAAATGATCACAACTTGAGGATATTAGAATCACTGGAGGAGAGAATCTCTGGAGGAAAGCAAGGGAAAATACAGGATGCAAGAGAGGCCAGAGGAGAGAAATATGAGTTAAAATAAAATGATCACAACTTGGGGATATTAGAATCTCTGGAGGAGAGAAAGAATTAGATAACTGTAGCTAAAATAAGTGAAAAGAATCCAGAGTAGAGCACATAGTTATACATACATACCAAGACTACAACTAAAAAACATACTATTCAATTAATAATGTATGTGGAAAATTGGAAAGAAAGTGGTAATCCAAATTATGGAAATTTAGAATGCTTTATGAAAGAAGTAGTTTAGAGAAAAGAATAAAGGGGAATCTGCTTTTATCTTCATGTACATACATGACCTTACCCTAAATTTATCCTGGTTTTATGAAATATTAATTGCCCATGAAACTGTCTCTGATGCAAATTTTAGGAAAACAGTAATCATCTGTGCTTACTATACACTTTAACCTGCTTCACTTTTCTCTTGAAATATCCTATATTTAAGTCTTTATGTCCTGTCCTTTACCACCAAAAGATGAACCTCATGAGGGGGGGGGAAACAAAAACAAAATCTTACTCACTGAATATGCACTGTGGCTAGAAAAATAACTATCTACAGTAGAAGCTCAAGGATTATTTATTGAAGAATTTAATGGATGAATTAGTTAATGAATCATGATGAGTAAAGTTGAGTAACTTGGAGAATAGATCAAGGAGACCTAACATGTGAATGATAGCAGCTCTAGAAAGAGTAAAAAGAACATACAGAGGAGAAGCAATAATTAATCAAGTTACATAATATATTTCTCTGAGCTGGAGCAAAGGTTGAGTCTGAGTTAAAAACACTCTCTATCCAAGCTAGATTGATGATAAAAACACATAGTGAAATATCTATCAAGCTTTAAGGCAGGAAAAAACAATTTACCTACAAAGGAAAAGTAATCAGCATGGCATCACATAGTTTATTATCAACACTAGTAGCTTCGGGACAGTGGTATAACATTTATAGCTTTAGAAAGCATCTATAGACTACCAAGAGAAAATATTGCTTCCCCCAAATCTTACACATGACTACTATATATTGAGAGGTGAGAGAAATATTTATATTTATGCAATCAAAAAACCTATCATCCAGGTGATCTATCAGAAGAAGATTAACTGGAAAAATATTCTTTCTAAATATAAAATGGACTAGAATAGAAATTTTAAAAAGGGAATATGGATTAAAAATGAAGATTAAAATGTGTGTGTGTATGTGAATGTATACACATTCATGTACATATATTCACATAGGTAAATCTAAATAGACAATGATGGAATATAAAATAGGTGCTAAAATAGGGCTCCTGAAGCAGATGGGACATCCAGTGGAGGAAATTGTATTTAAAGTCTAGAACTAAAAAAATTAAATTATGTCAGCAAGCCCCCAGGATTTGTTAGTGGAGAGGAAAATAAACATCATGAGAAAGGAGAAAGAAATATGGATTTCCACAGGGAAAATTAGGTATCCAGATTGGTGAAACAATTAACTTTTGTTGCCCCCCCCCCCAAAAAAAGTAAAGATTATGTGATTGGCTATACATCAAGGAAATAGGTTACCAGTAATGGAATGCAAACGTTTGGGAGAGACTTCTTTTTTTTTTTTTTTTTTTTTTTTTTTTTTTTTTGCGGGGGATTGCTTTCTGGACTGTGAAGAGAAGTGTAATAAATAGCAGTTTAAACCAGAAGAAATGGGCAGCCCAGGTGGCTCAGCGGTTTAGCGCTGCCTTCAGCCCAGGGCCTGATCCTGGAGACCCAGGATCAAGACCCACAGGCTCCCTGCATGGAGCCTGCTTCTCCCTCTGCCTGTGTCTCTGCCTCTCTCTCTCTCTCTCTCTCTGTGTGTGTCTCATGAATAAATAAATAAAAATCTTTAAAAAATAAACCAGAAGAAAAGAAAAAATATAAAAATATATTAAATATGAGAATATGTTAAGAGTATGAAGAGAAGTACCAAATAATAATTGACACTTTAGATTCCTTCCTGTTAATAAATGTCATCAAGATTTCAAGTCTTGTTCATTCTGCCTTCTGAATATCTCTTCTACTTTCTTATTCTCCATACTGTTGTAGTGTGCATCTCATTTCTCCTGTATTGCTCTATGGTCCTGTATTAGTCTCCAAACTAACAGTTTTCCACAAATTCAACTTCTATTCTCCTGCAAGACTAGTTTCAACAGATCTAGGCATACTGCTACAAATTTCAATTTTTTACTTACTTTCATCATACTTCAGGATCAAATCCAGATGAAATCCAGATAATTTATATGTCATATTCACTGAGGCTGCTGCAGTGAAGGCATATAGCTGTCTGATATGGAGTTAAGCAAAACTGGAGTTAAATATGAATATGCATTAAATGGCTTTAATTGCCTGATAAAGGCATTTAACTGCAGTCATGATGACTACTTGCACTCATGCATGTAAAGTAATATACATTGAACTTGGAAATGTATGAGATGGAAAAAAAGAAGGGAGGAAGAGAGATGCAAAAGAGGAAGAAAGGAAAAAGAAAAGAGAAAGGAAAACAGAAATATCTGTGAAACCCTCAAAGAATATTTCTCTCCAAAAAGGAGAATTTATCTCAAGGATGGAAATGAGTACCAGTGCCTGGTATTTTCCTGATTGTTCAGAGAGCTATATATAAACCCAAAGGACCAAAGTATACTTACCTGTGCTCTGAGAATCTTCTCAATGCATGGATCTCTAAAGAGGTAGAACGGTTTGATAGCTACTTTATGGGAAAAGTTTGAGTAAGAGAGGTTATAAGTGAAGTCAACAAAGCCATGGGCAGTGGAAGGCTGATGAGCAGCCTTTACTGACAGTGGTATCGGTATGCCTGGTAGAAAGTTTGGCATGGTTAGGGCAGAATAGATGTGGAGGTATGAGCAGGAAAGTTGCCCCAGTGATCTGGGAAGAGTGGCAGCTGTTGCAGTAAAGCCAATACGAAAGGTTAGTGTTGCAGTTCAGGCCCTGGAGAATTTGAGTTTGTGAAATGATCACAGTGCAAGAAGTAGAGGCTTGAGGAGCACCATGGATTCACACGATACCATATATACCAGCATATGGAAGACAATAGACAGAAAGAGCATTTTTTAAGGTAAGCAGATGGGAATTCACCTTAATTTCAGATCTGAAGGTTTCAGATCTGACACTTCCTTGTCTCTCTGAAGCAACTAAATCTCACTGTTTGTTTTTTACCTTTAGTGAATTATTTAAATTAATCATAGTCTTCAATATAATGACATATTACCATTGATTCAAACAAGGCCTCTTTCATCTTTTATGATTGGTTGATTATTTTCTTTCATTCCCATTCCTTATTTCTAGTTTCCTGATTTTCATCTTAAGTCCTTGATGCTTCTGAATATTGGAAACTCATAAATTCATCCATTATCTCTTTCTCCTCTCATTTCTTGCTACTCTTATTTATTTGCTTTGAGTTCTCATCATGGAGAACTACTTGCAATTAGTTGCCTGAGAATAGAATGTTTCATTTCAGTTAAAGAGTAATAGGATAGAATAAAATCTATACTTTATGTATCCACTTTTTTTTTAATTTTTATTTATTCATGATAGGCACACAGTGAGAGAGAGAGAGGCAGAGACACAGGCAGAGGGAGAAGCAGGCTCCATGCACCGGGAGCCCGACGTGGGATTCGATCCCGGGTCTCCAGGATCACGCCCTGGGCCAAAGGCAGGCGCCAAACCACTGCGCCACCCAGGGATCCCCTATGTATCCACTTTAACAAAAAGCTAAGCTAGCACTAAATCAGTTAAATAAATATATATTTTTAAGTATACAATAATTTGATTAATTGACATGAAACTTTTGATAACCAAGGTTTCTTTTTTTTTGTATATTTTTTATTGGAGTTCGATTTGCCAACATATAGCATACCACCCAGTGCTCATCCCGTTAAGTGCCCCACTCAGTGCCCATCACCCAGTCACCCCAACCCCCCATCCACCTCCTCTTCCACTACCCTTTTCATTTCCCAGAGTTAAGAGTCTCTCATGTTCTCTCACCCTCACTGATGTTTCCCACTCATTTTCTCTCCTTTCCCCTTTATTCCCTTTCTCTATTTTTTTATATTCCCTGTATTAATGAAACCATATAATGTTTGTCCTTCTCCGATTGACTTACTTAACTCAGCATAGTACCCTCCAGGACCATCCACATCAAAGCAAATGGTGGGTATTCATCATTTCTAATGGCTGAGTAATATTCCATGCATACATAGACCACGTCTCTCTATCCATTCATCTTTCGATGGACACTGAGGCTCGTTTCACAGTTTGGCTATTGTGGACATTGCTGTTATAAACCTTGGCGTGCAGGTGTCTCGGTCTTTCACTGCATCTGTATCTTTGGAGTAAATCCAAAGTTCAATTGCTGGGTCATAAGGTAGCTCTATTTTTAACTCTTTGAGGAACCGCCACACAGTTTTCCAGAGTGGCTGTACCAGTTCATATTCCCACCAACAGTGCAACAGTGTTCCCCTTTTTCCAGATCCTCTCCAAAATTTATTGCTTCCTGTCTTGTTAATTTTCCCCATTCTCACTGGTGTGAGGTGGTATCTCATTGTGGTTTTGATTTGTATTTCCCTGATGGCAAGTGATGTAGAGCATTTTCTCATGTGCTTGTTGGCCATGTCTATGTCTTCCTCTGTGAAATTTCTGTTCAAGTCTTTTGCCCATTTCATGATTGGATTGTTTGTTTCTTGGGTGTTGAGTTTAATAAGCTTTTATAGATATGGATACTAGCCCTTTATCGATAATGTCATTTGCAATATTGTCTCCCATTCTGTAGGTTGTCTTTTAGTTTTGTTGACTGTATCCTTTGCTGTGCAAAAGCTTCTTATCTTGATGAAGTCCCAATAGTTCATTTTTGCTTTTGTTTCTTTTGCCTTCGTGGATGTATCTTGCAAGAAGTTACTGTGGCCAAGTTCAAAAAGGGTGTTGCCTGTGTTCTCCTCTAGGATTTTGATGGAATCTTGTCTCACATTTAGATCTTTCATCTATTTTGAGTTTATCTTTGTGTATGGTGAAAGAGAGTGGTCTAGCTTCATTCTTCTGCATGTGGATGTCCAATTTTCCCAGCACCATTTATTGAAGAGACTGTCTTTCTTCCAGTGGATCGTCTTTCCTCCTTTATCGAATATTAGTTGACCATAAAGTTCCGGGTCCACTTCTGGGTTCTCTATTCTGTTCCATTGATCTGTCTGTTTCTGTGCCAGTACCACACTGTCTTGATGACCACAGCTTTGTAATACAACTTGATATCTGGCATCGTGATGCCCCCGGCTCTGGTTTTCTTTTTCAATATTCCCCTGGCTATTCAGGGTCTTTTCTGATTCCACACAAATCTTAAAATAATTTGTTCCAACTCTCTGAAGAAAGTCCGTGGTATTTTGATAGGGATTGCATTAAACGTGTAAATTGCCCTGGGTAGCATAGGCATTTTCACAATATTAATTCTGTCAATCCATGAGCATGGAATATTTTTCCATTTATTTGTGTCTTCCTCAATTTCTTTCAGAAGTGTTCTGTAGTTTTTAGGGTATACATCCTTTACCTGTTTGATTAGGTTTATTCCTAGGTATCTTATGTTTGGGTGAAATTGTAAATGGGATTGACTCCTTAATTTCTCTTTCTTCAGTCTCATTGTTAGTGTATAGAAATGCCACTGATTTCTGGGCATTGATTTTGTATCCTGCCACATTTCTGAATTGCTGTATGAATTCTAGCAGTCTTGGAGTGGAGTCTTTGGGGTTTTCTATGTACAGTATCATGTCATTGGCAAAGAGGGAGAGTTTGACTTCTTCTTTGCCAATTTGAATGCCTTTTATTTCTTTTTGTTGTCTGATTGCTGAGGCTAGGACTTCCAGTACTATGTTGAATAGCAGTGGTGAGAGTGAACGTCCCTGTCATGTTCCTGATCTTAGGGGAAAGGCTCCCAGTGCTTCCCCATTGAGAATGATATTTGCTGTGGGTTTTTGTAGATGGCTTTTAAGATATTGAGGAATGTTCCCTTTATCCCTACACTCTGAAGAGTTTTGATCAGGAATGGATACTGTATTTCGTCAAATGCTTTCTCTGCATCTATTGAGAGGATCATATGGTTCTTCTTTTTTTTTTCTTGTTGATACGATCTATCACGTTGATTGTTTTATGAGTGTTGAACCAACCTTGCATCCCGGGATAAATCCCACTTGGTCATGGTGAATAATCTTCTTAATGTACTATTGGATCCTATTGGCTAGTATCATGTTGAGAATTTTTGCATCTGTGTTCCTCAGGGATATTGGTCTATAATCCTCCTTTTTGGTGGGGTCATTTTGTCTGGTTTTGGAATTAAGGTGATGCTGGCTTCATAAAATGAGTTTGGAAATATTCCCTCCCTTTCTATTCTTCAAAACAGCTTTAGTAGAATAGGTATTATTTCTTCTTTAAACATTTGATAAAATTCCCCTGGGAAGCCATCTGGCCCTGGAGTTTTGTGTCTTGGGAGGTTTTTGTTGACTGCTTCAATTTCCTCCCTGGTTATTGGCCTGCTCAGGTTTTCTATTTCTTCCTGTTCCAGTTTTGGTAATTTGTGGCTTTCCAGAAATGCATCCACTTCTTCTATATTGCCTAATTTATTGGGGTATAACTGCTTATAATACATTTTTAAAATTGTTTGTATTTCCTTTGTATTGGTTGTGATCTCTCCTCTTTCATTCATGATTTTATTAATTTGAATCTTCTCTTTCTTCTTAATAAGGCTGGCTAATGGCTTATCTATCTTATTAATTCTTTCAGAAAACCAACTCCTGGTTTTGTTAATCTGTTCTACAGTTCTTCTGGTCTCTATTTCATTGAGTTCTGCTCAAATCTTTATTAACTCTTTTCTTCTGCTTGGTGTATGTTTTATTTGATGTTCTTTCTCCAGTTCCTTTAGGTGCAAGATTAGTTTGTGTATCTGAGGTTTTTTCCAATTTTTTGAGGAAATCTTCAATTGCGATGTATTTCCCTCTCAGGACTGCTTTTGTTGTATCCCAAAGATTTTGAATGGCTGTACCTTCATTTTCATTGGTTTCCATGAATCTTTTTAACTATTCTTTAATTTCCTGGTTGATCCATTCATCTTTTAATAGGATGCTCTTTAACCTCCACGTGTTTGAGTTTCTTCCAAATTTCTTCTTGTGGTCGAGTTCTAGTTTCAAAGCTTTGTGGTCTGTAGATATGCAGAGAACAATCCCAATCTTCTGGTATCAGTTGAGACCTGTTTTGTGACCCAGTATGTGGTCTATTCTGGAGAAAGTTCCATGTGCACTTGAGATGAATATGTATTCAGTTTCGTTCAGATGCAAAGTTCTGTATTTATCTATGAAATCCATCTGAGGGATTCCTGGGTGGCGCAGCGGTTTGGCGCCTGCCTTTGGCCCAGGGCGCGATCCTGGAGACCCGGGATCGAGTCCCACGTCGGGCTCCCGGTGCATGGAGCCTGCTTCTCTCTCTGCCTCTCTCTCTGTGTGTGTGTGACTATCATAAATAAATCAAAAAATTTAAAAAAAAAAAAAAGAAAAAAAAAAGAAATCCATCTGATCCAGTGTATCATTTAAAGCTCTGGTTTCTTTGATGATGTGCTTAGAATATCTGTCATTTGCAGAAAGTGCCATGTTGAAGTCTCGTACTATTAGTGTATTATTATCTAAGTATGTCTTTACTTTGGTTATTAATTGATTGATTTACTTGGCAGCTCCCACATTAGGGGCATAAATATTCATGATTGTTAGTTCTTCTTGTTGGATAGATCCTATAAGTATGATACTGTGTCCCTCTTCATCTCTTACTATAGTCTTTGGGATAAACTTTAATTTATCTGATATAAGGATTGCTACCCCAGCTTTCTTTTTAGGACCATTTCACCTTTCATTTTGAAGACCATTTGACCTTCATTTGAGGACCATTTTTGAGGACCATTCAACCTTTCATTTTCATACTGGAGGTGTCCTTAGGTCTCAAATGAGTCTCATAGACAGCAAATAGATGAGTCTTGCTTTCTTTTTTTTTTTTTTTTTTTTAATCAAGCCTGAAACCCTGCGTCTTTTGATGGGATCATTTAGCCTATTCATGCTCAGAGTTACTATTGAAAGATATGAATTTAGCGTCATCATAATACCTATTTAGTCCCTGTTTTGTGGATTATTTCTTTGGGCTTTGTTTTTTACAGGTCCCCCTTAATATTTCTCACAGCTGGTTTGGTGGTCACATATTCTTTCAGCTTCTGCCTATCTGGGAAGCTCTTTAACTCTCCTTCTCTCCTGAATGAGAGCCTTGCTGGAAAGAGTATTCTTGGCTGCATATTCTTCTCTTTTAGTACCCTGAATATATCCTTCCAGCCCTTTCTGGCCTGCCACGTCTCTGTGGAGGGGTCTGCTGTTAATCTAATATCTCTCCCCATATAAGTTAGGGATCTCTTATCTCTTGCTGCTCTAAGGGATTTTCTCTTTTATCTTTGGAATTTGCAAGTTTCACTATTAAATGTCGAGGTGTTGAATGGTTTTTATTGATTTGGGGGCAGACCTCTCTATCTCCTGGATCTGAATGCCTGTTTCCCTCCCTAAATTAGGGAAGTTCTCAGCTATGATTTGTTCAAATATGCTTTCTGATCCTCTGTCCCTCTTGGCACTCTCTGGAACCCCAATTATATGTAGATTTTTCTTTCTGAGGCTGTCGTTTATTCCCCTTCACATTTCCTCATAGTCTTTTAATTGTATTTCTCTTTTTTCCTCAGCTTCCTTCCTTGCCATGAACTTGTCTTCTATGTTACTCACTCTTTCTTCTACCTCAATAACCCTCATCATTAGGACCTCCAGTTTGGATTGCATCTCATTTAATTGATTTTTAATTTTGCCCTGATTAGATCTAAATTCTGCAGTCATGAAGTCTCTTGAGTCCTTTATGCTTTTTTCCAGAGCCACTAGTAGCTTTATGATTGTGCTTCTGAATTGACTGTCTGACATTGAATTGTAATCCAAATTCTGTAGCTCTGTGGCAAAGAATACTGTTTCTGATTCTTTCTTTTGTGGTGAGTTCTTCTTTCTAGTCATTTTGCTCAGTGCAGAGTAGCTGTATGAGTGGGCTTCATCAAGAATATCAACCACAGGCTTCTTCAGACTGCTTCTTGCAGAGCCACTCAGCAACCAACATGTCTAATGGAAACATAACATGCTCCCGAGCAACCTGCCACAGTTACAGAATCTGATCAAGTGGGCTCTGCCACTTTACGTCGAGGAGTTTCTACAGCAGTATAATCACTACAAATCCAATGTAGAGATTTTTAAATTACAACCAAAGAAACCTAGCAAAGAACTGGCAGAGCTAGTGATGTTTATGCCACAGATTGGTCACTGCTACCCAGAACATTTAAGTAACTTTCCTCAAGAGCTGAAAGATCTTCTCTCCTACAATCACACTGTCTTGGATCCAGATCTTCGAATGACATTTTGCAAAGTTTTGATCTTGCTGAGAAATAAGAATCTCATCAATCCATCAAGGTTGCTAGAACTCTTCTTTGAACTTCTGCGTTGCCATGATAAGCTTCTGTGAAAGACTTTATACACACATATTGTCACTGATATCAAGAATATAAATGCAAAACACAAGAACAATAAAGTGAATATTGTGTTGCAGAATTTCATGCACACCATGTTAAGAGACAGCAATGTGGGATCCCTGGGTGGCGCAGCGGTTTGGCGCCTGCCTTTGGCCCAGGGCGCGATCCTGGAGACCCAGGATCGAATCCCACATCGGGCTCCCGGTGCATGGAGCCTGCTTCTCCCTCTGCCTGTGTCTCTGCCTCTCTCTCTCTGTGACTATCATAAATAAATAAAAATTAAAAAAATTTAAAAAAGAGAGAGACAGCAATGCAACTGTAGCCAAGATATCTTTGGATGTGGTGATTGAACTTTCTTCTGAAACATCTGGAATGATGCCAAAACTGTCAATGTGATCACAACTGCATGTTTCTCTAAGGTCACCAAGATATTAGTTGCTGCTTTGACATTTTTCCTTGGGAAAGATGAAGAGGAGAAAGAGGACAGCGACTCAGAATCAGAGGATGAAGGACCAACAGCAAGAGACCTGCTAGTGCAATATGCCACGGGGAAGAAAAGCTCCAAACACAAGAAAATGTTGGAAAAGGCTATGAAAGTGCTCAAGAAACAAAAAAAGAAGAAGAAACCAGAGGTGTTTAACTTTTCAGCTATTCATTTGATTCATGATCCCCAAGATTTTGCAGAAAAATTGCTAAAACAACTAGAGAGCTCTACGAAGAGGTTTGAGGTGAAAATGATGCTCGTGAACCTCATCTCCAGATTGGTGGGAATTCATGAACTTTTTCTCTTCAACTTCTATCCCTTTGTACAAAGATTTCTGCAGCCTCACCAAAGAGAAGTAACAAAGATCCTTCTGTTTCCTGCCCAAGCATCTCATCACTTAGTACCCCCAGAGATAATTCAGTCAGTGCTCATGACTGTGGCCAACAATTCTGTCACTGACAAGAACTCTGGGGAGGTCATGACAGTAGGAATCAATGCTATAAAAGAGATAACAGCTCGATATCCTCTAGCCATTACTGAAGAACTTCTCCAAGACCTAGCTCAGTATAAAAAACACAGATATAAGAATGTGATGATGTCTGCTAGAACTTTGATTCAGCTCTTCTGAATACTGAATCCTAAGATGTTGCAGAAGAAATTCTGGGGTAAGCCTATAGAGGCCTCCATAGAAGCAAGAGTGCAAGAATATGGAGAATTAGATGCTAAAGATTATATTCCAGAAGCATAAGTTCTAGAAGTTGGAAAAGAAGAGAATGCTGAAAATGTTGAAGATGGGTGGGAAAGTACCAGTCTCAGTGAGGAGGCAGATGCTGATGGTGCGTGGGTTGATGTGCATCATTCTTCTGATGAAGAGCAGCAAGAAATATTCAAGAAGCTCAACAGGATGCCCATGGAGGAGTGGAAAGCCAAAGCTGCAGCCATTAGCACGAGCCGAGTTCTAACTCAAGAAGACTTCCAGAAAATCTGCATAGCCCAAATGAGGAAAGAACTTGACGGTACCCCAGGGAAAGCCCAAAAGAGGAAATATATTGAAATAGATAGTGATGAGGAGCCCAGGGGTGAGTTACTTTCTCTTTGGGACATTGAACACCTTCATAAAAAGCCAAAATCTGACAAGGAGACAAGATTAGCAACAGCAGTGGCTGGAAAGACAGACCGAAAAGAATTTGTGAGGAAGAAAACCAAAATGAACCCATTTTCCAGTTCCACAAATAAAGAGAAGAAAAAACAGAAGAACTTTATGATGATGCGATATAGCCACAACGTCCAGTCAAAAGACAAGCGTTCCTTCCCAGAAAAGCAGCTGGCACTACGAGATGCACTTTTGAAAAAGAGAAAAAAATGAAGTAACCTCCAAGCAAGTCTTCCATTCCAAGAAGAATGCTAAATTTGTATCATTATTTTGAAAATTAGTTAATCAAGATGTTTACATTAAAAAGTTCTGAAGTACCATATTGTGAAAAACACAGTAAATTTGGTAGCAATTAAAAAAAAAAGAATATCAACCACAATTTAAGTGAATTTCACCCTAGATGATTCCTCTGGTTCTATGTACTGTAAATCCATCTACCTCCCCTGGAGCTTTCCAGCGCTGCTGGTTCAAGAATTTGCTCTTCCCCTCTCCTTCCAGCTGGTCTTCTGGGGGAGGGGATGCTGTGCTGACTCTCAGGTGTATGCACCTGGGGGAGATGCCCTGCCCTCCACCAGGTGCCGGGCTCAGTGGGAGCTGTTTACCCCGTGAGGCCTCTGTTCCCTGGCAGCCTGCCTCTTCCAGGCACAAGGTGACCCAAGGAGGAACAACAACACTGGTGGCAGCCAGCTCTCCAGCTCTGGAGTCAGCTCCCACAGTAACTACTGCAGCTCCCAGTCCACACTGGCATAGATGCTCCCGGGGCAGGGTGCACTGACCCGCACCGCTTGGGGGCGCTCAGGGCCAAGAGCATCCTCACTGTCCTGTGCCCTCCACACCTCCACCTGTCCTGGGGGGAGCACAGGATCCTGGGCTGGGTCCCCCGGCGCCCTGTGATCTGGTGCTTGTGCTGCTGGAATCGCACTCCTGGGGCCGTGGCTCCTGATGGGCACAGCCCCCTCCTCCCAGAGCTCCCGCCTGGCCCACGGGCTTCTCCCCAAGGCCCCGCCAGGTGCGCGCTCCAGCCCTTTACTGAGCTCGCCCGGGTGTGTGCGGTGTGTGGTGCGCTTTCCTCTGGGAGCACTTCCTCTGTTAGTGACCTCGGGAACCTGGAGGCCCCACTGCTCCTCCTGCAGTTCTGCCTGGTTCCCCTGCTAAGCACCTTCTGTCCGGGAAGAATCTGGTGTGGATTTTTTAAAGTTCCCGCCTCTCCGGGGCTGGGTTTTCCTCTCTCAGAGGTTCTCGCAGCAGCCTTAGCCCGGCCTTCACGGGCCCCTCCCCAACTGGATTTTTTTTTTTTTTTCCTCCTTCCTACCTTGTTAGAAGCGAAAACCCTTCTCTCTGTAGCGTTCCAGCTGTTCTCTCTTTAAATCTCAGGTCGAATTCGTAGGTTTTCAGCATGGTTTGAAAGTTATCCAGGTAAGTTGGTGGGTCCGGTGAGTGGAGGACCCTACCTCTCCTCCATCTTGCCAGTCTTCTCTCCCGATGACCAAGGTTTATGAAGAAGAATGGACAATTTGGACAGGAATTGGTTTCTTTTTTATAAGGTCCTTGGATTATTGATAGTATGGGAACAGTGGCAATAGGCTAGAGTGATGGACTAGAATGATCTCTTCCATTAGCAGTTGTCTCCTTTCTGTAGGTACTTTGGAATATCATAGGGGAAATGTGGATATAAATGTATATTTATTATGTCTGATTATTTTCTTCAGGATAAATTCCTAGAAATAGAATTTTGTGTCAACGATACAACGTTTATTTTCATTTTCAAATATGAGTTTGGTGGTAACTATTTTTTTTTGTAAATTTTGAGACTTTTGTATCCAAATTCTGATTATTTTTGATAACTGATAGGTAACTAGTGTACATTTTCTTAGGCTTAAGACTTACATATCACGAGAATAATCTCTTTCATAGGAATTTGAATTCTTCATCCATATAAATAAATAAGCCCAGCATCTTTTAGTCAGTTCCACCAAATTTTTGTTCTATTTAGCTATTCTTATTTTCACTCAATTTTGGCAATCTATATTTTGACATAAACTTTTTAGCATATTTGTACTGAGGATATGTAGTGTTCTTAGCTTCCATTTGTCCTTATATTCCCTTTTGCATTTTTATTTTTGTGTATTTGTGTTCCTTCTCTTGATTTCTTAATTACACATTCCAGAAAAAATATCTATCTCATGATCTTTTTAAATAAATGACTCTGGCCTTAATTGTAGTACTTTTCTCTTGATGTGAAATATAGTCAGTGTAATTTTGTACTAAGTCTTCATTTAAAATTATTGGGTACTGTATATAGCCTAAAAAAACTTTTTAAGAAAAATCAGCCTATTGTAATGTCATACAGAATGTAGAAGTAGGCCAGTATAGTTTATCACAGTTGAAATATGAATGAAGAAAAGGTGGAAAAACTAAATATAATAAAATTCACAGAATTTTTTAAATTGTCAAATATTAGCTATCACGTTATGATAATCACACAGACCAATTTATAAAATGCATCTTTGTCCTTATCAAACTGTTCAAATATTCTGATTCACTGTGTTTTAATTGTTCATTTTTTGTATTTTCTTTTTCTTCCACTTTTTGCTATATATTCTCAAATATGAACTGTACACTACTTTTGACATTTTTAAGGGGGAGTGAGGTGATAATTCTGGCTTTATTGTTTATATTGAACATATTTTATTTCTATCTACTTTTATTTCAAAACACTTCTTTCTAAACTCAATTGGCTCCATTTTAATTTTTTTTAGTCACTAAATCATCTTATTTACATACTATTTCACAATATTATTTTCTATATTGTATTTCATAAAAAGTCTTATCTAACTTATTGAGCTGAACTGTTGACGCTACTTGAAATTTCTCTCTTATGTTTTCCCCTTACCTTTAGCATCTTTCATCTTTACTTGAACTTTTGTAATAGAATTTCTCAAAGTATCCGTATTATTCTAGAGTTTGTTTTTATGTATTTTTCTTTGTTTGTACTTTTTCTGGTTTAAATTCTTAAGTGGTAAGAATACTATTCAAGCCTTTGCTCTTCCTGGCTGCAGACTAAGTTGTTAGGGTATCATTTGGATGACATTCAGGATCTCCTCTTAAATTTCAAACCATAAGTAGGAGTGGAGGCATGGAGGGTTGATAGCCTGTAGCTCAACAGGAAAATTTTCTTCTATGGGTTTCCTCTGGCTTTGGGTTAAATCTCCCTGGACCAATATATTATAGCCCTAATATTTTAGGGCTTCTTTCTTAGTATATTGTGAGAGTACTAACACTTTGGCACAATTTTTCATAATTAATAAGTTCTACTTAGCTTAGAAATATTTTCTCAGAGTTACTACTCCCTAATCTTCATTTAGTAACTTGTTAATCTGATCTCATGAATGACTGAATATTAGTTCTTCATTTAAGCTCTAATCCTTCTCTTTGGAAACCATACTCCAGAATAATATAAGTCCAAATACCACAGTTTGATTCATTCCCCCTAAAAGGATAATTGAGACATGACAAGTATCACTCACCAAAATTTGAGGATATTCTGGTGCTTTCGTATTCCTGCTACTCCTTACCCTTAGTAGGGAAGGGTGGGAATGTTACCTTTCACAACAAATTGCTACTTGGTGTGGTTTCTGGGTTTCTATATAGATCCTCAAAATGAGAGAAGTAAAGTCAACATTTCCTAACAGGTTTTATTAATGGAGTAGCAAATACAATACATTTAAAGTTAAGACCATACTGAGAAGCCTGGGTGGCTCAGTGGTTGAGCGTCTGCCTTTGGCTCAGGGTGTGAGTCCCACATCAAGTTCCCTGCATGGAGCCTGCTTCTCCCTCTGCCTGTCTCTCTGCCTCCCTCTTTCTCTCTCTCTCTCTCTGTCTCTCATGAATAAACAAATAAAATCTTTTAAAAATATAAAATAAAAAATAAAGACCATACTTAATTTTAATAATAGCCCTAAAACTACTGATATAACCAAAGTAAATCTCTTAACTTCTCTGAGTTTATTCCTTCATGTAATACAGTGGTAACAATATGTATCACACAGGTTTTATAATGGCTGAATGAGAAAATGTGAAAATAATTAACCTAGTGGCTGGCACATAGTAGGTTCTAAAAAATGGATGTCATTCTTGACATAAATGAAGGAATGATTTAATTCTATAAAGTGAAAGTGCCAAGCTGTGCCTTGAAGAGCAGGAAAAGAGAATTACTAAAGTATTTTACGGATGCTATTTCAGTTAAACTGTGTCAATGTGGCCTTTGATTCCTTCTTTTATGAAATTATTGTTTTTGTAAGAAATTTGAAATAATTGTTTGGTACAATTCACTTTGTTATTAAATCAGCTTGTAACAACATAGTCTTAAGAAGTATTTTGAGGGCTCCTGGGTGGCTCAATTGGGTAAGTGCTTGACTCTTGGTTTTAGTTCATTTCATGATCTCAGGGTCATGAATCAAGCCCTGTCCTGAGCTCTGTGCTAGGTGTGGAGCCTGCTTTAAATATGCTCACTTGCTCTCTCTCTTTCCCGCTCTCCACCCACATACACACTCTCCCTTGTTCTGTCTCTCTAAATATATTTTTTCTTAAACAGTATTATTTTGAACCTAAAATCTCTAGTATCTACTTACTTTAGAGATGCATTGTCATTGAATTTGGTGCTCCATTCACTTTTATTTATTTTTTAAAAAGATTTTATTTATTTATTCATGAGAGACACGCACAGAGAGAGAGAGAGAGAGAGAGAGAGAGAGAGGCAGAGACACAGGCAGAGGGAGAAGCAGGCTCCATGCAGGGAGCCCGATGTTGGACTCGATCCCCGGTCACCAGAATCACATCCCGGGATGAAGGCGGCGCTAAACCGCTGACCCACCCAGGCTGCCCTCTATTCACTTTTATTTTTTATTTTTTTTCAAAAGATTTATTTATTTATGAGAGAGAGAGAGGACAGAGAGAGAGAGAGAGAGAGAGAGAGAGAGAGAGGAGGAGGGAGAAGCAGGCCCATGCCAGGAGCCTGACGTGGGACTCGATCCCAGGACTCCAGGATCGCTCCCTGGACCAAAGGCAGACGCTAAACCACTGAGCCACCCAGGGATCCCCCTCTATTCACTCTTAATAGATAATCACACTAAATGTGATTTAAAGTACCAGAATATATCTCAAAAATTAATGAGAGTGAAGGCAAAGGAATATAGTACCTCATATATTAGCATCTTACTGGTTACAGCTAATGAACTACAATAAACTGGAATCCAGATGTGTGTTGTGTCTCAACCTATCTCTATAGTGATGCTATCAGCCGGGAATGCCTGGGGCACTCACCAGAGCCCATATTACTTGTGGCAGCCTCCATATACGTTTATCTCACAGGAGCCAATGTTGTGGCCTCTGTGGTACTTCTGCTTGCAAGATGCACCTAGCATCAACCATCAGGTATCTTTGAAAAACAAAGTTTATTACTCATGATTCCTGGGGGGTACAGGGCATATCCACAGGCCAGAAGTCAAGTTGTGGTTAGAGAGAGAAAGTATGTGGACCTGGGGTTCTGCCTTTATTGGAGTCAAGAGTGGAGTGCCTTAGGGTTTCACAGACTCACTCTATATTGGTGAATTTAGAATGAAAGAGTGGGAATTGAGGAGCAAGAAAGTGGCCAATTATTTAGTTACACAGGGATTTGTATAAAGAGGACTTCAGGGCTGGGGAAGGGCTGGCTTCTTATCTCAGCTGGCAATATGTTTATTTGAGATGGATATCTGAAATAGACACCTTGGCAATCTAAAGCTTAATGTCAGGCATTGCCATTACAATCAAAAAAGCTTATTCCTAGGCACTTACACTATAAGTTGCTTTATTTAGAAAAGAAAAAAAAAGTAAAGATGACAATAAATAAAATACTATAATTAGCCTGTGACCATACCATTACTGTTCTGTATAACTCTTTATACTATGTCTCAGAATATATGTGTGTCATTAAATCCTTGAGCACATCATCAGTGTATAATGGCTTCACTAAGCATTAGAAATCTCACTTTTCACCATTTTTTCACATTTTAATAATTGTCTTACTTATTCCAATAGTTTTATAAAACCTATATTTTATTGTTAAATATTTAGTTAGGCCAAAGTTGATTTTACAGTTAAATTCTCAAAAGATAATATTAATACTATTAAATGAATGTAGTTTACTCGGATTCTCACTAAGTAGATCATTTTTTCTCCTTTGCTAAGAACACAAGTATGCATAGACAAAATTAATGATTAAAAATACCAGGTAATAATTTATGTTGTATGTAATGTAAACAAGGCATCATTATTTTTGTCAGACTGTTAATAGGCTTTTGTGAAAATATTTAAATTGTAACTTTTCTTATTTACACTGATGTATTTACAGTTGTTTGCCAGGATTTGCTGGAAAAAACTGTGAGAAAGTAATTGACCACTGTAGACTGCTCAGCATCAACTGTCTGAATGAAGAATGGTGTTTCAGTATAAGTGGAGGATTCAGAGTAAGTAGTTTAATGCATGGCAGAGTAATTTAGCACTTGAAAATACAATAGCTTCAGGCAGTCTGTATTTCAAATGCTTTTATTAATCTAAACTAGAGAATTATATCTTTATATGTATATTTAAACATGACATATAAAGGTAACTAACAAAGATTTTTTAACTTATAAGAATTATGTTGGGAGGGCATTAACTGGAGTTCTAGGCAGTGTGTTTATCATAAAATAAGTATATAGCTAATTGAGTCCTGGTGATATATCTCTGTATATATAAAACCATAGTTACTAATGCGTTAAGCTCTTAAACTAGATGGAGAATAAAATTAGTCTCTTAGAATATACAAATATGCTTTTTTTGGTGGATAGTATTTGAAATGACTTTACAGGTACACAATGGGTGTGCTACACACAGTAAGGCATATCCTACAACTCAGCAGATATGTCTATTGGAGAAATAATCAGGTATGCACTAAAAGAATTTTCACAGCAAATCTGAAACAAATTGAAGCCTATGAATAAGAAAGTGGATAAATTCATCATAGCATAGTCATACCAGGAAATTATAATGAGTGGTTAAAATAAGTGCACTTATTTTCAGTACTAATACATGTACTTATAAGTACCAAAACATAATGTTGAATGTTAAAACCTTATTGAAAACTGACATACGGATAGTTAGCCTGATAATAATTAATTAAATTTTTAAACACAAAAAGTCTATATTTTCTATGATTGATAAATATATAGCAAAAATATAAACACATACATCAGAAATATACACAATGGCTTCACTAGCAGGCTCTCTGTAAAGAGACAGATGCGGAGACCAGTGAGAGTACAGAGGGGACTTCCGATCTATGATACTTTATTTCTTAAAACTGTTTTGGCAAATAATGACAGTAGGATTATGACATGCATTTTATTGTTTTTTTCTAAATACAAACTATTTTTAAAAATATTTTTAAAGTAATGGAAAGCCAACTTATGGAATAAATCGTGGACAAATTTATGTGTATACTTCTGGAAACATGTGCTGAATTATAATAATGTTACTATACAAGAATATATAGGATAAGAACATAACATTTATTTTGCACCTATAACACTTTGATATTATAGCTTGTCATTTATGGTCAGTGCATCTGACCTTCATATAAATACCATTCCATTTTATGGAAAATTAAAATGTCTATTGAGCTTTTAATATTTTCCCAAATTCATACATGTTGGTAAGGATGGATTAAGCTAGATTTAAGCTTACTTACTCCAAGCAACTCTAGAACTCATACTTTTATGTACTGTACATTTCTGCTTTAAGTATAAAGAATGTAGTAGCATCTCTTTTTCCTTTAAAATATATTTACCCTTTCCTTAGTATGAGATTGTCTAATTGAGATGTCTTTCCTGCTTTGGTTTGAATTTCTTTTATGTTACACTATTTATGTTTTGGATTTTGGTTTCTGTTTTGTCTTGGGATAGTCTCTGAGAATTTGTCTCTGACTGTTATTTTTAAATTTCTCTTCCTCCACCATCATTTCTCCTGGAAAATCTCACCTATTCTATTGTCTCAACAATTATCTATACATTAGTGACTCTAATTTCAATTTAATTTCCTTTTTAAGGACTTTGGTTGGACTTTATCATCACCTTGCCAAATCTGCTTTTTCTGTAATTCTACTTTAAGTTTAATAACTTCCACTAGATAAAATATTAGCAAGAAAAAATACTATTGGCCTTCTCATTTGGGTTAAAATTTAGGTGATGATGAAGATAATCT
Organism: Nyctereutes procyonoides; assembly: GCF_905146905.1. Classification (NCBI taxonomy): domain Eukaryota; kingdom Metazoa; phylum Chordata; class Mammalia; order Carnivora; family Canidae; genus Nyctereutes; species Nyctereutes procyonoides. The sequence goes on along the minus strand of NW_026575051.1, from coordinate 28,630,891 downwards.
ACATTAGTAATATTTTTAACAGTATAATACTTTTTCAAAAATATGCTTTTCCCAAAAAAAATATATGCTTTTCCCTACTGATTAATAATCCTGTTATGGCTATCTTGATGCTCTGATATAGTTTATATTTAAATTAATTTAAATATGCAAGTATATTGTAATGGTGATGTATATATGTATATATGCAAGTATATTGTAATGGTGATGAATGGTGGGAATTAACTAATTTTCATGATATTTAAGTTCAATATGATATATAAAGAAAAAAAATTATATTATTTTCAAATTATTTTAGCATGTAAATATAAGAAACATTTTTGGAATTTTTAACTTATATTTGTTTTTCTCTGATGTTTGCCTTTTTAACTTTTGAGTATATCAACCAATTTCAGAGGGACGATATGATGAACTATAATATTTTAGGAAGAGATTTTAAACTATCTCTCCTCCTATTTGGAGAAAACAAATATATTTATATTCAGAGGGAAGGAAAAGAGAACAGTCATAAAAGAAGCAAATAGTATCTGATACACTTAAATCCAACTATATCCAGGATCACAGAAAACATAAATTGATCACACACTTCAGTTAATAGGTAGATATTATTAATGGGACATGAAGCAAAACTCAGATGTTTAAAAGGTACTCATTTTATTTAAAAATATAGAGATCTATTGAAAGTAAAATAATGAGAGATATATATCATATAAAAATTAAGCAAAGTAAAATAATGAGAGATATATAAATTTAGGTAAAATAAATATTATACTTTTATTAATAAGGTAGATTTCCATATAAGGAACCATTAGAGATGAAGGACTTTATTTCATAAAAATAAGTAGGTCAACTAATTATCTTGAATTATATATTTATAAAAGATATTCAAAATATGTGAACCAGAAACTGACATAATCCAAAAGAGGAATAAGTAAAATTACAATAATAGTTGATATGAATACTTCCCTTTCAGTAATTGGTAGAATAAGTAGACAGAAGTCAGTAAGGATATACGGAATGTGAACAGTAATATCAATCCACTGACCTAAATGACTACAAAATGTCAACACAACAGTTGCAGATTATTTACTCTTCTCAACAACGCAGGTACCTTATTCAGAGGACTTTTCCATTATGGGGAAGCAGAGGGCATTATGGGGCATTTCCCATATGCCTCCAAGGAGAACTCTTTATAGAGGGAGCCTTGACTGAGCCACATTTTTTCACATTTACTTAATACTTTTCCGCTCTTAGCCTTCTTTGTCTACCTCCCCACCAAATCCATAAAGGGTCAAGAGCCTTTTTTTCAGGTATCCTTAGCAATGAGAGGATTCCCTTATCTGCACTGCATCCATTGGATCTTGCCCCATGTTGTTCCTCAGGGGAATAAATGCCTGGTGCCTCTTTGCTCCTGTCAATGGCACTGTGGCAGTAAGTGAATAAAAACTTAAATATTACTATTTTCACTTTGGCTCTATGTCCTAATTGAATACCTTGACACTTGACTGCTTGCCAAGAAGTTAAAAAAAATTCTGTTACAGTGGAGCATATTCGTTATGTCAGGCAAAACGATATGTATACTATATCAGATATTTTATATAGAAAAAATAAATTTAGACAGTATATTTTTAAAAATAATCTTAAAATAGGGATCCCTGGGTGGCGCAGCAGTTTGGCGCCTGCCTTTGGCCCAGGGCGCGATCCTGGAGACCCGGGATCGAATCCCACGTCGGGCTCCCGGTGCATGGAGCCTGCTTCTCCCTCTGCCTGTGTCTCTGCCTCTCTCTCTCCCTCTGTGACTATCATAAAAAAATAAATAAATAAAAATAAAAATAATCTTAAAATAAAAACACAATTGGAAAATAAACACAGTGTTAAAATGTTCAAATAAGTGAAATACCATTTAAAGCAATATAGAAATAACATTTTATACTTCTGCATTAAACACAAAAGTAGGAGGGCACCTGGGTGGCTCAGTGGTTGAGCAGAGCTCTACCTTTGGCTCAGGTCATGATCCTAGGGTCCTAGGATCGTGTCCCTCATTGGGCTACCCACAGGGAGCCTGCTTCACCTTCTACCTATGTCTCTGCCTCTCTCTCTGTGCCTTTCATGAATAAATAAATAAAATCTTAAAAAAATAAAACACAAAAGTATACACATTTAATTCAATGGCATTTTCACATGTATTCAAAGAAAATAGAACCACTAGTTGGAAATTTAGAGTATATACCTAAAGTATTTCCATCTGTAATAATTCAACATCTAGAAATACCTGAAATAAGAAAGCAGGATAATATTAATCATGTGTAGAAAATATTCACAATATTGTTTATTTTATAATAAAAGCAATCAAATTAAGCAACAAAAATAGCTTACAATTATAATGTATCCTTATAATAGAGTATGCATCCTATTTAGACTATATTTTTGAAGTGTATTGTGGTATTTTAAAAATAATCATTTGACAAAAAATAGCTATATTATTCTAACTGCAATTTGGATTTAGATGTGTACATATAAGGTATCTATCTTGTAAAAAAATAAAATATATCCTTCTTGTATTGTGGAAAGGTCAACAGGCATGACAGCACTACTCCCACAGAGATTATCCATTGAGTTTACCCTCCAGAGTGTTCAGACATCATGAAAGATTATATATCAAGAGCCCAGGTTTTCTAGGGAGTAAGAAGTACAGGAATGGGGAGAACCACTTAGATAGTACAAAGTGATGTAGGTTCTAATTTAACCATCCAGTGACATAATCACTCAGGATTTTGTCATTTTTTAATAAATGTAAATTTTCCCTATGTTTCTGAATTAACTTAATGGAAAGAGTATCTTTGGCCTGCAACCTATGTAGTCTAGGAACAAGTTAATACACCCAGGGACAGGGAAGTAGGGAGCCACAGAGCATCATGGGGAAGAATGGTTTATGGAATCACAGAGAGGCTGAGTTAAAATCCAGACCTAACTTAACACCAAGGTTAACCAGAGTTGTGTTGGCTAGTGGAGCCTAGATGATACTTGATTTTATTGATATGCATAATATGGGCTAAAAGGACGTAAATCAACAATGTAACAGAGGTTTACTCCTATTAATGGAATTAGATTAAAATTGTAATCAGAAAAAAATGATTTATTCCGTTAAATATACATTTAATTGAAGTATTATGAAGAATAAAGCATATTCTATAATTACTTTAAGATATGTTTATATTAAGTGCTACAGGCTGGACAATATTATAGGTAAAAAAAAGTATAGGTTAGAAACTTATTAATTCTAAGCCATGCTTTTCATCATGAGTTAAATTTCCCTTTTTTCAATTCATTTTCTCTATAATTAAAGTAGCAGAAGGATGCTGAACTTTCTCATTGAAATTGTGATGAGGTATTTCTAATCAAGCACTTTCACAATGTCAATATTAATCTCAATATTAATAACATGAATAACCCCCATGATAAAACAATTACTTCCCAAATTAGAGTCAGATTTCTAATAACCATCAAAAATAAATCACTGAAAAAATTAAGAACTCGTAGTGAAAAAGGGGAAAAACTGGTATTGTCATTTTCATGTTTATAAACGTGAATAAACTATAACCACTAAATTAAAAAATATGATTGATAATATCCTCACAATAAACTAAAAATATAGACATTATGCAATTAAATGCTAGTTACATTGCCTCGTAGCAATGATTCAGGATTTTTTTCCTTAAAATTTCAATGATTTACTAATACATTTAATTTCATTTTTAATAGATATTATACGTAGAGTGACAATTTCTGGTCTGTGCCTATCCAAATATTTTATAATTTCCTGATGTTATGACAGAATTGTTGACTACTGCTTTTTATACCATCAAAGAAAATACCATGAGAGCTTTATACACAGTTCCTTTGGTTCTCCTCTTTTATAGCTGGTTCAGGGATGCAGATATAAGGAAGCAGTTTATGTTTTATCTCATCTTTTTAAGTTTCCTATAAGGTTTCACTGGGGAACCAACAAAAAAACAAAATTTAAAACTCATCTAGTTTACCATCTGTTTCATTCCTCTTTTCTATTTCCATCCTCTAGTTAAATCTTTTTTTTTTTACAATAATTTTCAGCAAGCGTGACTTATGCAAACTCACACTGAACACTGAAAGAAGTAAAGCTCAAATTAGAATTCCATATGAATACAATTTGCATTTGGGGTAGGAGTTAGCATTTTTAAATTTTAGTTGCAACAACAGAAAATCTAAACAGAATATTCCTCCCTCCTTCTCTCTTTCAATCTCTCTCAGTCTCTCTCTCTCTCTCTCTCTCTCTCTCTCTCTCTCTCTCTCTCACACACACACACACACACACACAAGAATTTGAAGGTTCATGGAAATAGACTTTTCAGGGGCTAGATCAGGTAAGCATTTAACCAGAGGCTCATTGTGATCATATTCCTTCTGACTCACACTAAAATAGCAAGAATGCCTTCAAAGTTTCTAGAAGAAACCAGGTGTACTTTGTCCTACCTCAGAGCCTTTATCTTGAAGATTTTGACCAAATTTTTGGTTTGTGAGGCTCTCCATTCTGTTTAGATAATTTCACAAATGTTTAGCTTTACAGTGAGTTCTTTCATAGACATTCAATTGAAAATGTTAAATACTCACTTCTGGCCTGCATATGTCATCTCCTTTTTTTCTTCTTAACTATTGCCATCCAGTTTCCCAGATAACAGTATAGTTCTTCATATACCTGTTTCATTGTCTATTAGAGTATATTAGGCTGAAATTTAAGCTCTATGTAGGTAGATGTCTTTGTTTCTTTGTACAAGAATATCCTTCTTCCCAAGAAGGCAGCAACATTTCAGTAAAGGCAAGTCATGCAAGTGTAGCAGATGGGAACCTCTTTGGAAGGATGCTTCTGTGTAGGAAGAGCACAGACTTTATAAACTGACCAACAGGAGACCTCTCTCTTAGTAATGGAGTAGCCAAAATTAGCTTGACATGGAATTTGGAGAGAGGTATATTTCAAACAAACATGTTTTGACTTGTATAAATTTTTTCAAAGAACTCAAGAAAAAGTTTTTCTTGGGTTCATGTTTAACCGATTCTCAAATGATTTTATTGTTCTGCATTGTTAGTCACAAATTTTTTAATGTAAAAAAATTGTAAAGCTTAATAAATTCAAGAAAGTGACATTGAATAATCTAAATATGTTATGAATACTCAAAGTATTAGTTTATGCACATGTACAAAGTGAAAAAAATCTAAAATTTACACTGTGATTTGTTGCAAAAGTCTAAATTGAACAGAAAAGCTGAAACTATTTCCTACTGACCCATAACTATTCTAAACTAAAGGTGCCTTGTAATTGTAACCTCAAAAAAAAAAAAAAAAAAAAGAAAAGAAACCTCAAGCAGAAAAATGCACCTAAATGTTCATGCTTTATCAATCTTCAGAGACACCTCTTGAGGTTTAGAGACTGGATGGATAGTGCCATAGTTTGTAGTGAGAGATACAGACATCTCTGGAGAAGAATAGGTAAGGTTAGATACAAAAGATCCCTAGAGCAACCAAGTGCAATTTTGTCCCCTGGGGGATACTTGTCAGTGTCTGGAGACATCTGTGGTTGTCACAGGTAGAGACTGAGTCTGCTACTGGTGTCTGGTGGATAGCGGCCATATTTGCTTGGTAAGCGTCCTGCAATGTACATGACAGTCCTCCACAACAAAGAAACATCAGGCCCAAATATCTGTACTGCTGTGGTTGAGAAAACCAGCCTTAGAGGAAGTTTAGACTGTGTAAGTTAGAAAATAGTTAAACCTGTGCACAGAATGGAAAATAATCTTTATGAAAGTTAAAAGAACCTCAGACTTAAGTTTTTTCTCAAACTACCAGACCCCTAGCATAAAATAGGATTTCAAACTGAGAAACATTTTTTCTAGCTTATCTGGGCCCTGCAACTGAGTTAGGTACATAGATTGCTTAAGTCAAATTGATTTCCTATGCTTTTTCTTCCTTCATTGGGAACAGACTAGTTACTTTCAGTTCAGAAAGAGGAATATATGCTGGTTGGTCACATCAGCTTCTCAGTCCTTCTCTCTGAAATACTGACGTAGAATACATTTGTTTGAATTTTTTCTCCTTATTTATATTATTGAACATTTAGAAGAAAAGTTTGGAGGTTAAGTAGCGCGATATACATAAAGAGAACAAGTTCTCTCTACTTTGTTTTTAAGGAGGAGGAGACAGGAGTAGGATTCTAGGTTTATTAAACATAAAATGGCTAAATTAAAGAGCCATTGAACAGCTTGAAATAGTTTTAGTAAGGTTATATAATCAGAGTCCACTCCAATAATCTTCTGATTCATGTCTTATACCTCAGAAATTGTTATTCCTTTGCTCTCTCTCTTTCATAGACAAGTTTCTCAATGGCTTTCTCTATCTACTTCATTAGGTGGGTGATTTATCCTGCTTCTGTTCAGATGTTTGGTAGGGAAGTTAGCTGTTGCCTAAAATAGTGTTTGAAAGAGAATAGTGTCCTCACAGTAGCTTTAAACTTTTAAGTCTTTTTTCCTGTGCATATGTTACTTCTTTATTTTAGTTTTTCAATATATTTTAATCATTTGAATCACAAGCATATTTTAAATAAGCAAGCACAAACAACATGTTTTGAGTTGGATAATTTTTTTCAAAGAATTCAAGAAAAAAATTTCCTTGGGTTCATGTTTAACCAATTCTCAAATGATTTTATTGTTCTACATTGTTAGTCACAAAAAGTTGTAGAATATATTTTTTTTTATGGTTAGACTTGCAAAGTATTGTCTGAGCCCTCTTGATACCGTCTTCCTAGGCAGCAAGCAATAAAAAAGCAACAGGTATTCCCATCTTTGAAGAATTAATAGAAATTAAAGTTATGACACAGTTTTTGTTATATGTCAAGAACTTTGTGTACAGAAAATATAATTGTGTCTTAATAGTTGTAGGACAAAATAGAAATACTCAAGGATTAGAACTTATGCCAATATCACTTGTAGATACAGAATACATATATAAGTTAACAGATTTACAGTAATACTTTGTAATTCTACATATTTTCTATGTGATTATAATAATTAGTATCAGTTATGTAATAGCTAATGATGAATAAACTTAAATGATGAATATATTAAAAAACTTGTCTCACATTTTAAAAATTTATTTTATTTGATTTTATACTATTATCAATTTGTAAGAATAATATAGGGAGTTTAAACCATATCTTTTATTGTTTCTTTTGCCTACTTTAAAGAGAATTTTTATATCAGGTGATAAAATAAAGTAAATTAAGAAAGCATAAGAGGTGACAACTTAATCTAACTAGTGCAATTGTGAATAGTTGAAAGTTCATATTTAAAGGAAATAAATATAAACACTTTAAAAATCTAGAGAATCGTAGGTTCCAATAGGTCTTCATTGATAATAAAACCAGAAAAAAGAAACTGAAAAAAAAATTTGCAAGAAAAAAAATTTTAATTGCAAGAAGATTTGCAATTTAAAAATTTGCCTTCCAAAAAATAAATCAAATAAAAATAAGAATAAAATAAATAAACATTTGCTGAAACTATTTTTAAAAGTGTAGATATTTACGTGAATCACATTCATATTACATTTGGAAACTCTATGAAGGAACTTTCCTCTGAAAGTGCTCATTGGCAGGAGTTAGAGCCATAATATCTATAGATATGCTAAGACTAAATACCTAAAAAAGAGATATCAAAAGTAGATGTGAAATAAACTGAAGGTATAGTTTTCATGAACACTTTCTGGGAACCCAGAGTATTGTTGGGTGAATTAAGGTACCCCAAATATGCCATGTTCTACTCCCTATAACTTATCAATATTATCTTACATGGAAAATGAGACTCTGAAGATGTGATCAAGACAAGGATTTGATATAATGTTATCCTGGATTATCCAGGTGTGCTTGATGTAATCATAAAGATCCTTATAAAAGGACTACTGAAGTACTGAGACTGAGAAAGTGATGTAACGATTGAAGCAGAGATTGGAACATTGTTCTTTGAAAGTACAGGGATTACCCATGAGGGGAGGAACATAGGCAGCCACTAGAAGGTGAAAAATGCAAGGAAACTGATTCTCCACCCCTCTGGAGCCAGCATAAGCAGCTAGCTGTCCTGAAACTGACTTTATCTAAATAGGACTGATTTTGGACTTTCAACCTTCAGAAATATAAGAGAACAAATGTCTTAAACTAGTAAGGTTATGGTGATTTATTATAGCAGCTATAGAAAAGAAAACAGAGATTCCAAGAAAATTTATTTTTAACGCAAAAATTTGCTAGCTGAAAATGATTAGGGAAGTTCCCTAACTGAACGCTAAGTCTGAATATAAGAATGCGGATAGGTCCTCTCCAAAAGATACACATGAAACACAAAAATAAGTCACTCTAGATTTATTCTTAGAGGCCATTTTTAGTTTTAGTTGAGTTTTAGGAATGTCTGTAACTAACTTACACAGATGAATCTGTGCAGGTCAGAAAAAAAAGAACAACAACAAGATGATTGGTTGATTCTGTATCTTGGAAAAAAAATAGACTCATTCATTGGTTAAAATTCTGTGTTTACTTTGAAATGGTGGGCATACTTGTGGGTCCATTTGTCACCTATTTAGGGAAACAGCAGGCATGCTCATAAAGTGAGAGCTTGTCTTTTAACATTTTGCTCTCCCATTACTCACTCAGACAGGAATAGCCCCCGCTAATGTATCCTGCATGTGTACGTGACTTACTAATTTATCACCCACACTAGGATACATTGGAGAATTAAATAGGGTCCTATCAATTACTTGTCTAGTATAACAGGCATTGAACCAAGGCTGGTTTATACATGGAACACTATTTAGCTGGTATTTTTCCCCAATATGGACATATAATTTTTATAAATTGTAATCTATACCATCTTGATATTATCATTAACAAATTATAAAGTAATGTTTCACCTAGCAGTATAAGAAACCAATGAAAACATTAAAAATGAGGTGATCGACACTACAAGGTGAGAATCAGATATAATTTATTATACAACCAACATCTTGATGATAGATGTAATCACAGAGGCCCGTGAGTTAACTTTCATTCTTCCACAATAAGTTTTGGTGAAAGCAGGGATGCCTGGGTGGCTCAGCAGTTGAGCGTCTGCCTCAGGCTCAAGGTGTGATCCTGGGTCTGGGGATTGAGTCCCATATCCAGCTCCCTGCTTCTCCCTCTGTCTGTGTCTCTGCCTTTATCTCTGTGTCTCTCATGAATAAATAAATAAAATATTTAAGAAAAAAGTTTTGGTGAAAATGTTAGAGGTCTCTATGGAAAATGTCTCCACCCTTATTTTTCATCTCAGGTTTTGTAGCCTTCTTATTTGTGCCATGTCACTAGGTGTTTTCATTGAGATAATATTTATTGAAAAACTACTTTGTAGAAACTCTACCTAGGCATACACAGCTAAACAAGACAGGCCACGGTCCTAGCTCATGCTTTTACAGTAGTCACTCAAAGTTTAGGTCTGATGATTGTATCCACCTATTTTAAGGAAGGATTAAAAAGGAATGAAATCTTGCCATTTGCAAAGACATGGATGGACCTAGACAGTATTATACTAAATGAAATAAGTCAGAGAAAAACAGATACCATATGATTTCACTCATATGTGGAAGTTAAGAAACAAAACAAATGAACATAAGGGGAGAAAAAGAGAGGCAAACTGAGAAACAGACCCTTAACTGTAGAGAACAAACTGAGGGTTACTGCAGGGGAGGTGGGTGTGGGGATGGGTTAAATAAGTGATGGGGTATTAAGAATGGCACTTGTGATAAGCACTGGGTGTTGCATATAAGTGATACATTACTAAATTCTGCATCTGAAACTAATATTGCATTGTATGTTAACTAAAATTTAAAGAAATATTTGGAGAAAGAGAAAAAGGATTATTTCTTCTAACTGACAGCAAGAGAGACAGACAAGCACTTAATCATACTTGAATATACTTAAATTTATGCTTAATGTTAAATGTATTTCCTACCTCCTTTCCCCAGCCCTTCATAAACTTTTCTTACTTGGATGTACAATTGGACAGAATAGTTCAGAGAATGAGAATTGAATGCAGATGAACGGTCACAAAAGGAATATTGTAGGTCTTAAAAGAATAGGAGTGGTAGTATTTTTGCTGGTTGTTGTCACTGTATGTGAAAAGGTTTACTATTAGCAGATCTGGGTCAGTCCCTAATTATTCTTACATCTGTTATGAGAACAGATAAAAGCATTTGCTTCACTTATTCTTTGTCAGTTACCAATTTTTCTCAGCCTGGTAGTCACCTGAAGCCCTAACTTTTTATCTTTCTAGATGCCCTTCATGAAGCTAGTATGTTTTTGCAAGCAATCTTTCTTAATTTACAAAAATTCCTTCTGACATTATGCTGATGACTAGAACTCTTTACAATGAGGTGCAAAGTTTAATTACATAATTATAACAAAAAGGCTTAATATGGACTGTCACCTAGCTAAATTTTCTTGCAAAGGAAATTAAAATTACTCATCTCATTTAAACAGTGAATATAGAAATCAGGATACATAAATTAAGTTTCAGTTTTAAAAACCTAGATGCCTCTCTTCTTCTTACTCTGCAAAGTTCTAATTTGGCAACCACTTCTTTTTTAATACATATATTCTATCTCTTTAGTATTGATTTTAAGAACTCAGTGGTGTTATCCAAAGCGAATGAGCTGAACTTGAAAATGAAACTAATTGACTCATAGAAACACATTGTCCTTAATTTCCTCATTAAAACTGATGATATAAAAGGTAAATATAAGATAAAAAAGACCTGAGGAAATTATAAAATTATCTAGACTCACCCCCAAAAGGATACCGTGGTGAATTTTAGTATTTTTAGTATGGTACAACTTGATCTCTTTTATGAAGACCAAGAGTTAAAAAAAAATGAAGACCAGGAGTTAAAGTCTTATACTCATATCTACCCATTTATGAAAATATATTCAATAGCTTATTTGGGAAAACATTTAAGATTTAAATTGCTAGATATAAAAGTAAAATTGGTGAGGTAGAAATTGATTATTAAAAAATGATACTGGAAATACTAAGTTTTTGGGGGGAAAGATTTAGTTTAATACTTTTTTTTAAGATGGAGAAGACATTTACACAAATATTTAGCTTAAATATTTAAATAGCAAAATGTTAAATTCAGTCAAGTTGAAGTAATGTAACAAAATGCTACAAAACTTGATTTGTGCTAAAACAAATAAATTAGTAAATATTAAATTATTTTTCCATTACTTATTCAAGTAAAATATATATATATATTTTTTGAGTCAAATATATATATATTTGAGTCACTCAGTCTGTTAAGAATGTACTCTTCCTGGAATGGCAACCTTATAAAATATGCCTGGTTATTCCCAAAAACCAGCATCAATTGGAAAATTTTAAATGCTGTGGACATAAAATTATACATGTTTAAAGGAGTTGAGAGTTTGTTTTTTCTCCAGAAAAGATGAAATTTAACTATAAACAAAACAAAGCAAAAAAAAAAAAAACTGTAGAGGAATATAATTTAATTGAAAAATAAAAATGAAGCTCTTTAGTTAAATAATTATCTTAATGTTATACTGCTATTACAAGAACTTTCACTGGAATTTAGCTAGGATGGAAATTTTAATAAGGACTTTGATTTTCCACAGTCATTTGACCACAGAATAAGACAAATGTTAACTAATCTATGAAAGAAAGGTGAAAATAACAAATTAAAGAAAAGAATTTTATTTATTTTTTAAAGATTTTATTTATTAAATAAAATAATTTTATTTTTTTTAAGATTTTATTTATTTATTCATGAGATACACACACAGAGAGAGAGAGGTAAAGACACAGGCAGAGGAAGAAGCAGGCTCCATGCAGGGAGCCTGATACAGGACTCTATCCTGGGACTCCAGGATCACGCCCTGGGCCAAAGGCAGGTGCTAAACCATTGAGCCACCCAGGGATCCCTAAAAAAAGAATTTTAACATTATTGTAAATGATAAAGATAACCATTTCTTCCTTTCTCAGACTATCAAATACATTCCTGAAATTGAATGTAATTTGGCATTTAAGGCCATAAAATGTGTGAGAAACTATCACTAAGATTTAGTGACTTTGGTAAATGCATTTTTAGCCTGGCAGCCAGAAGTTGATTTAGGAGCAAAGATAACCAGATTATTTTCATAGTTCTTTGGGACTGATTGAACATAAAAGAATTACTTCACTCTTTGAAGATTTTCCATGCATTTTCTAATTTTCTTCATTTAGTTTAAAGCAATGATAGGAATTTAATAATAGACACTGTGTTTCAGAGGTTTAAAAACAAAAGTCCTTCAGAGGGAATAAATACATTAAGGGAAAGGATAGCACTGGAAAATATTACAGTTTATCCATACTGACATAGGATACTAATATAGAACAATTTTACAAAATCTATATGTTTAAGGATGGGAAGAAAGGGAGAGGTTGGAAGATGGCAGTGGAGTAGGAGTAGGAGGACCCTATCAATTCATCCTGAATACCCCAGAAATTGCCTTGAATACTGACAGAACAAACGTCACAACTGGAAATAGAGAAGAGGTTACATCAAAGAAGTTTGGAAGTACAGAGACAGAGTCAGGGAAAGAAACGGATCTTGGTCATTATGATGGGAAGGGAGGCAAGTCATGGAGAAGGATAAGAGACAGACTAACTCACAGAGGAGCTCATGGCAGTTGGCAACTGGCTTGGAAATGAAGAGAGGCTGAATTCTGTGACTTCTGACAATCGGCAGGGCTTAAAGCCTAGAAGTTTTAAAGGTCAGGGGGCTTGACTGGGATAGAGCCTGGAGGGCATTGTGCTGCTCTTGAAGAAAAGGTAGGGAAAACAGTGGAACATCGAGTATGGAAACAGCCATCTGAAGAGTGCTTATGGTACACCATGTTGAGGTTATTTGCTCATCTCTGAGCACATCCAAGACAGGCAAATTCCATAGAAAGATTCCTCTAGGAACAAAGGAACTGGCCAATAACACTTAATTTCCCCACCTCTTAGCATAAGCACAGTTCCAAGTGTTTTAACAGCACAGTGCCTACACTTGCTACCCAAGTTGCTTACACCAAACACTCCCCACCCCCACTGACCACCCACCCCTACCATCACCCAATGTTCTGGTGGACCACTGTTCCCAGTCTTGCTTGCCTCAGTCCCAGCATGGCAGCCCCCATCCCCCAGAAGGGTGGCCTAAATCCTTGCTCACACCACATGTGTCTCCTGACATGGAAGTTGTATATAGCTGTGGTTCTAACTGCAGTGGTGATAGGTCTCATTTCACAAACAGATCAGAGCACACACATAGTTAAATGCACCACATTCAGGCCAGGGGCCAAATGCGGCCTACAACAGGCAAGAGAACTCTGAAGATGACTGATCTGAAAGATAAGTGGTTGAGCACAACAACATAGCACATGTGGCACACACTGGAGACAATAACAGAAGCATGAGCCTAAAACAGGGGACATTACACGGCATGCTGCAATAGGAGCTCTTCTTCATAAGGTCATTACCCTTAAGAACAGGCAATGTATGGACTTTCCTTAAAGAGCGAAAGAGTCACAGAGACTTAGCCAAAATGAAAAGACAGAAAAAAATCCTGCAAATGAAAAAGCAAGACAAGGCCAGGGCCAGATATCTAAGTGAAATAGATATAAGCAACATAGCTAATAGAGAATTTAAAGTAATAATTATAAAGATGCTAATTGGGGGCACCTGGGTGGCTCAGTCAGTTAGGCACCTGACTCTTGATTTCAGTTCAGTTCATGATCTCAGGGTTGTGAGTTGAAGCCCCACATCAGGCTTCAGGTTCAGCAGGGAGTCGGCTTGAGTTTCTCTCTCCATCTCCATCTGCCCCTCCTCCTGCTCTATAAATAAATAAATAAATAAATAAATAAATAAATAAATAAATAAATAAACAAACAAACAAATAAATAAATACACCTTTATTTTTAAAAATATTTTATTTATTTATTCATGAGAGACACAGAGAAGCAGAGATATAGGCAGAGAGAAGCAAGCTACCCACAAGGAGCCCAATCTGGGACTTGATCCCAGGCCTCCAGGATCATGACCGGAACCAAAGGCAGAAAGTAAACCACTGAGCCACCCAGGTGCCTAATAAATAAATCTTTAAAAAATATGAATTGAATTGAGAGCAGACTGGATGACATCAGTGAGACCACTGACACAGAAGTAAGGAATAAAAGCAGAGATAAAGGGCTCAAAAAATAAAATCAGAAACACACCTGATGGAAGGAATGACAGGCTAGAAGAAGCTGAGGAATTAAGTAATGACCTAGAATACAGAGTAATGGAAAGTAATCAAGATGAGCAAAAGAGAGGAAAAAAATATGGAAAACAATAGACTTCAGAAACTCAGTGACTCCATTAAACATAATAATATTCTTATCATGGGTGTCCCAGAAGAAGATGAGAAGAGGGGACAGAAAATTTATTTGAATAAATGATAGCTGAAAACTTCCCTAATCTGAAGAAGGGAACAGATATCCAAATCCCGGAGGCACAGAGAACCCCCCAAAATTAATAAAAGCAGATCCACATCAAGACATATTGTAATTACATTGGCAAAACATAGTAATAAAGAAAACATTTTAAAACAGCAAGACAAGAGAGTTACATACAAGGGAAAACTGATAAGATTAGCAAGGAAATTTCAGCAGAAACTTTCCAAGTCAGTAGAGAGTGGCATGATCTATTCAAAGTGTATAAATGGGAAAAATATGAAACCAAGACTACTCTATCCAGCAAGCCTATCATTCAGAATGGAAGGAGAGATTATGAGTTTCCCAGACAACAAAAAGTCAAGGAGTTTATGACCACTAAACCAGACCTGCAACAAATATTAAAGGAGACTATCTGAGTGGAAATGAGAGATCAACAGTGACAATATAAAGATAGGAAACACAAAACAGTAAAAATGAATATTTCTGTAAAAAATCAGTCAAGGAGCTCACAAAATATAATGATATAAAATATAAAAATATATATCTATAATATAGGGAGAGGAAGAGTAAAGGATGAGTTCAAACTTAAATGACCCTCAACTTAATATAGAAATATAGAATGCTATATGTAGATATTATATATCATCAACTTAATATAGACCACTATATGTAGAAGATGTTACATAAGAACCTAATGGTAATCACAAGTCAAAAACCACTAATAAATGTATGAAGAATAAAGAGAAAGAAATACAAGTATATCAGTAAAGAAAAGTAGTAAACCATGAAAGAGAGAAAGGAATGGATCAGAGAAAATCTTCAAAACAACCACAAAATAGATACTAAAGTGACAGTAGCTACATATCTATCAATAATTACTTTGAATGTAAAGGGACTAAGCCCTCCAATCAAAAGACATAGGTTGACAGAATGGATTACAAAAATAGCCATATGCTGCCTAAAAGAGACTCATTTAGTCAGACTGATAACTAGTAAAGAAGTTGAATCAGTAATAAAAACAAAAACAAAGAGACTAAAAGAGACTCATTTAGACTGCAGATTGATACTGAGGTAATAGAGAAATATTTATCATGCAAAAGAATGTCAAAAGAAAGCCAGAGTAGCAATATTTATATTAGACAAAATAGAATTTAAAATAGAGACTGAAAAAAAAATAAAAAATTAAAATAGAGACTGTCGTGCACCTTGGTAGCTCAATCAGTTAATTGTCTGCCTTTGGCTCAGACCCACAGGCAAGGAGCTTGCTTCGCCCTCTCTCTCTGCCTACCACTCCACCTCCTTGTGACCTCTCTCTCTCTCATTCTCTGTCAAATAAATAAAATTAAAAGTCTTTATTTTTTAAGTAAAATAGACTAGAAGAGAAAAGAAGGACACCATATAATAAAAAGGGTACATTCCAATAAGAAGATATAACAAATGTCAATATTTATGCATCCAACATAGGAGCACCCAAATACATAAAAGAATTAATAACAAATATAAAGTAACTAACTGACAATAACACAGTAATGTTAAAAGACTTTATCATTCCACTGACATCAAAATATAGATTACCAAAACAGAAAATCAACAAGGAAACAATGGCTCTCAATAACACACTGGAGCAATTATATTCAGAACATTCCATTCTAAAACAGCAGAATACATATTCTTTTCAAGTGCACATAGAATATTCTTCAAAATAGATCATGTATTAGTCCACAAAACAAGTCTCAACAAACTCAAGGAGACTGAAGTCAAATCATAATTCTTATCTGACCATAACACTATGAAAGGAGTCAATCACAAGAAAAAAAAATGGGAAGAACACAAATACATGGAGGTTAAACTACACGCTACTAAACAATAAATGAGTCTACCAGGAAATAAAAGCAGAAATTTAAAAACTATGTGAAAATTCAAACACAAGAGTCGAAAACCTTTGGGATCACCAAAAGTGATTCTAAGAGGGAAAGTTTATAGCAATACAGGTCTACCTCAAGCAAGGAAAATTTCAAACAACCTAACTTTACACCTAAAGGAGACAAAAAATAATAGAACAAAAAATAAAACTTAAAACCAGCAGAAAGAAGGAAATAATGAAGATTAGAGCAAATATATAGAATTTTCAAAATATAATAGAACAGATCAATGAATCCAGGAACTGGTTCTTTGGAAAAAAAATCAATAAAATTTATAAACTTCTAGTCAGATTTATCAAGAAAAAAAGAAGAGTACTCAAAAAGATCACAAAGGAGACAAGAGAATAACAACCAACACCACAGAATTCCAAACAATCATAGGAGGATACTATGGAAAACTATATGCCAACAAATAAGACAACCTAGAAGAAATGAATACATTCCTAGAATCATGTAAACTACCAAAACTGAAACAAAAAGAAATGGAATATTTGAACAGACTGATAACTAGTAAAGAAGTTGAATCAGTAATAAAAACAAAAACAAAAACAACTCCAAACAAACTAAAGTCCAGAACCAGATGGCTTCAAAGGAGAATCCTACCAAACATTTGAAAAAAAAAATTAAAAAGCTAATACCTTTTTGTCTCAAACTATTCCAAAAATTAGAAAAGGAGAGAAAACTTTCAAATTAATTTTATGAGGCCAGAATTACCCAAATACTAAAACCAAATAAAGTTACCTCTAAAAAAGAAAACTACAGGCCAGTATCTCTGATGAACATGGATGCAAAAATCCTCAAAAAAGAAAAAAAAAGTAACAAACCAAATCCAACAGTACATTTTTTAAAAAATTATTCAGCATGATCAATTGGGATTTATTCATTGGTTGCAAGGGTGGCTCAATATTTGCAAATCAATCAACCTGATATATTACATCAATAAGAGAAAGGGTAAGAACCATATGAGCGTATCAATAGACACAGCAATCAACATATTCAATGCAATCTCTATCAAAATACCAAGAGCATATTTCATAGAGCTTGAACAAACAATCCTAAAATCTGTATGGAACCACAAAAGACCCTGAATAGCCAAAACAATCTTGAAAAGGAAAAGCAAAGCTGGAAGCATCACAGAATTCCAGATTTCAAGCTATATACATGTCATGTATCATTAAGACAGTATGGTACCAGCACAAAAATAGACACATAGATTGATGGAACAGAATAGAGAACCCAGAAATGGATTCACAACTACATAATCAACTAATCTATGACAAAGCAGGGAGGAATATCCAAAAGATAAAGGATAGTCTCTTCAACAAATCGTGTTGGGAAAACTGGACAGCCACATGCAGAAGAAAGAAACTGGATCACTTTCTTATACCAGACACAAAAATAAATTCAAAATGGATGGGAGATCTAAATATGAGACCGGAACTCATCAAAATCTTGGAGGTGGACACAGGCTGCAACCTCTTTGATTTCTGCTGTGGCAACTTCTCTAGATACCTCTCCAGAGGTAAGGGAAACAAAAGCAAAAATAAACTATTGGAATTTCATCAGGATAAAAAGGTTCTGCACAGCAAAGGAAACAATCAATAAAACTAAAAGGTGACCTTCAGAATGGGAGAAGACACTTACAAATGACATATTGGATAAAGGGTTAGAATCCAAAATATATAAAGAACTTTTAAAACTCAACACCCAGCAAACAAATACAGTTGAAAAATAAACAGAAGACATAGATATTTCTCCAAAGGAGACACACAGATGGTGAACAGACACATGAAAAGATATTCGTCATCACTTACCATCAAGGAAATGCAAACCAAAATAAAATGAGATAAAAATCTTGGAACTGTCAGAATGACTAAAATCAAAACACAAGAAATACCAGATGTTGATGAGGGTGTGGAGAAATGTAAACCTTTTGCACTCTTGTTGGGAATGCTAACTGGTGCAACCACTGTGGAAGACAGTACGGAGGTTCCTTTCAAAAAGTTAAAAATAAAACTACCCTATAATACAGCAATCACAGTACTGGGTATTTTCCAAAAGAATATAAAAACACTAATTCAAAGGGATATGCACCCGCATGTTTATAGTAGCATTATTTACAAGAGTCAAGACATGGAAACAGCCCTAGAGTCCATCAACTGATGAATGGATAAAGAACATATGACATATAACATAACATATGTATGTTATCTTATATGTTAGATAAAATATATTAATATATAATACTTCTACATAAAATGTATATACTATTTCTTTTTCTATTGATATATATATGTATATATATGTATGTGTGTATATGTGTGTATACACACATATGTAATAGTGTATATACACTATATATAGTTTAGTCATAAGAGACAATGAAATCTTGACATTTGCAATAACATGAATGGAGCAGGACAGTATAATTCTAAATGAAATATATCAGTAGAAGAAAGGAAGATACCATATGTTTCCACTCATTTGTGAGATTTAAGAAACAAAAGAGAAAAAGGAAAAAAAGAAGAAATCAAGAAACTGACTCTTATTTGCAGGGAACAAACTGCTAGTTGCCAGAGGAGAGGGTGTAGGGGATGTTAAATAGGTGATGGTGATTAAAGATTGCACTTGTTGTAATGAGCACTGGGTGATGTATGGAATTGTTGAATCACTCTTGTGCACCTGAAAGTAATACAACATTGTATGTTAACTAACTAAAATTAAAATAAATACTTAAAAAATAAGCAAAGTGTAAAAAGCCAAAAAAGAAAGGGGGGCGGATATCACCTGCTAAGTAAACACTTTAAATACATATAGATAATGAGGTGCCTGGGTCACTTGGTCAGTTAAGCATCAGACTCTTGATTTCAGCTCAGATCAAGATCACAGGATCATGAGATCAAGCCCCACCTTGGGCTCTGTGCTCAGCATGAGTCTGCATGAGATTCTCTCTCTCCCTCTCCTTCTGCCCCTCCCATGTGCACTCTCTCTCTCTAAAAATAAAGTTTTTAAGTACATATTATTCACTTTACAGATTATATATTATTATATATTTACACACATATATTTATATTAAATTTATATTTACAAATAAGTAATTTTGTTTATTATGTGATTACATAATAAATTTATATTAGGGGATGCCTGGGTGGCTCAGTGGTTGAGCATCTGCCTTCAACTCAGGGTGTGATCCTGGGGTCCTGGAATCGAGTCCCACATCAGGCTCCCTGCGTGGAGCCTGCTTCTCCCTCTGCGTATGTCTCTGCCTCTCTCTCTGTGTTTCTCTCATGAATAAATAAATAAAATCTTACAAATAGTAATAATAAATTTATATTAGATTACATTATATGCATATTTATATATTATTAATATATTCATATATTCTACATAAATGTAATTTTTCTTCATTCCAAAGTAGTATAATATACCTAGGCATATTTTTTTTCTCAAAGCTTTATTTGGGGACATAGTAGACCTATGACATTGCATAAGTTTGTGTACAATATAATGATTTCATACACATGTATTTTGTAAAACAATTGCCATAATAAAGTTTGTTAACACATCCAACACCTCTCATGTAGTTGGAATATTTGTATGTGAGTGGTGAGAAGTTTTAATATTTACTCTCTTAGCAATTTCCCAATACATAAGAATATTGTTAATATAGTCACTCTGATATACATTATGTTACATCTTCAAAATTTATTCATCTTATAACTGGTGGTGTGTACTCTTTGACAAACTTTGCCCATTTTCCCACCAACCCTCAAGGCAACACCAATATGCTATTTCTTTGGATTTTATGGTGGTTTTTTTTTTTTTTTTTGGTTTTGTTTTGTTTTGTTTTGTTTTAGATTCAACACATACATGAGATCATACAGTTTTTGCCTTTCTTTGACTTCTTTCACTTAACATAATGCCATCAAAGTTCATCTATGTTATCTCAAATGACAGTTTTTTGTTTTACTTTTTTATGGCAGAATTACATATGTGGTATATCAGATTTTTTTTTCCAATGCAAACATTGTCTTTTTCTTTTTTGAGGGGGGGTTGTGTATTCCCACTTGTTTATTTTGCTTTTGGGATCATATGCATGAAATAACTGCTGAGACCAAAGTCAATGATTTTTTTTCTTGTTTTCTTCTAGGATTTTTTGGTTTTCAGTCTTTATTTAATCTTTAATCCACTTGCTAGTGGTAGAAGTAATGCTGGCCTCATAAAATGATTTTAAGAGTGTTCCTTTCTCTTAATTTTTTTGGGAGATATTGAGAATTGATATCAGTTCTTAAAAGTTTGTTAACATTCATGAATGAATTTATCTGATCTCAGTAAATTCTTTTTTGGGAGGTTTTTTTGGTTACTGACTCCATCTCCTTTCGCTCTATTTTTCTGTTCAAATTTTTTATTTCTTTATGATTCAGACTTGGTCAATTAATGTTTGTTAGAATATATCCATTTGTTTTATGTTTTTCAATTCGTTTGTATATAATTATTCATAGTAGTCTATTAGGATCTTTTTTATTTGTATGATATAAGTTGTAATATCTCCTTTTTCATTCATAATTTAATATATTTGGGCTTCTTTCCCTCTACCCTTGTTTGTTCTAGCTAAACATTTGTCAAGTTTAGTTATCTTTTCATGGAACCAAATCTTATTTTTTTTCATCTCTTTTATTTTTTCTATTTTCTATTTCATTTATTTCTGTTATAATTTATTATTTCTTTCCTTCTGCTAACATTTGTCTAGTTTATTCTTCTAGTTCCTTGAAATATAAAGTAAGGTTGTGTGAGATATGTTTTTTTCTTGATATATGCATTTATCACTATACACTTACCCCTTAGAACTGGTTTTGCATCTATATTTTAGCATGTTTTTTTTCCATTTTCATTTATCTCAATATTTTTTTAAATTCTCTTTTGATATTTCTTTAGCTATTTTTGTGTTGTCTAATTTCCATATATTTATAAATTTTCTAGTTTTCCTATTATTGATATGTAGCTTCACATCATTGTGGTCAGTAATAATACTTCATATAATTTCATTCTTCTTGACTTTGACTTGTTTTGTAGCCTAACATATGCCTTTTCTGCCACTGTTGTATGGAATATTCTGTTAGATCCATTTGGTTTATAGTTTGATTCAAATCTCTTTTTTATAGATTCCCTGAATGGACCTATTCATTGTTTAGAGTGGGGCATTAATGACCCCCAAGTATTATTGTATTGCTTTTTATTTCTCTCTTTTGCTCTTTTAGCATTTGCTTTATGTATATGGGTACTATAATGTTAGGTGCATAAATATTTGCAGCTGCTGTATCTTCTTGATGGATTGTTCCCTTTATCATTATATAATAACCATCTTTGTCTCTTTTGACCATTTTTTGGTTAAAGTTTATTTTGTCTGATGTAGCTGCCCTACTATCCTTTGGTTACCAATCAATTGAAATATATTTTTCCATCACTTCACTCTGTCTACATGTGTTCTTAAAGCTATGTTAAGTCTCTTGTAGGAAGTATATAATTGGATAATTTATAATATTTTTCCTTGTGAATTCATCACTGCCCTTTCAAAAATCATTAAATTTCTTTATACGAGGTAGAATAAGATATAACACAAATAAAATGTTACTGATTTCTTTGTAGTAGCTCAAGAAGGATGAGTGAAAAAGAAATAGCAATGGAAGGAGAAGGTCACAAAATCAAGAAAACTTCAGATTTATAAGATCCTGTACTTCAAAGCTTTAAGATAATATTTCTGTTGTGTCAGTCAGTTAACATTGCACCAATACTTCTCCTATTGAAGTATAAATTAAAAAACAAAAATAAAGTGGAATATTATGGGATTGGAAACCCAAATATGGAGGTTTTTGTCCTAGCCTTATGAAAATCAAGGTATATAAACTCAAATAGACAAAACGTCTTAGTTGTTATCTGAAGTGTGCTACAGAATATAAGATTTATTCCACCAAGGCTGTTGAGTATTCAGATAAAATGAATTAAATAAGGTAATGTTTTTGAACACATTTGAATAATGGTAGAATTTATATGTATGGTAAAATCGTATTCCTCAAACACACACAAAGAGAGAAATAGAAAGAGATGGATTACCCTTTATCCCTATTATTAATATCTTTATTATATAAATGGAAAAACATGCCTATACATTCTTACACAGTTTATAAAAACTGATAAATGCTTAAAATAAATATAGAGTCACCAGAGAATATAGATGTTGAGTTGTAGGTATAAGGCATGATTTAGGGATAGTTTATTTGAAAGAGAGAAGTTTAAAATACTTAAAGCAGCAAAAGAAGTAGGATATCTAAAAGAAATCAGTATCTACCCTAAGAAATGTGGCTAGTAAAATAATAAATCAGCATTTAAAGTTGTTTTTAAAGCTTCTTCATACTATCAATCAAGATCAGTCTCCCTTTATAAAAAAAGAAAAGCCTTAAGGAAAGCATCATCAAATATATTTGGCATATGAGATGTTAAAGCAGTTGGTTAGAATTATAAAATTTTTATGAATATGTATTTTGTGTCAATCAAATAAAAGTCACAAAACTTTGATACTGCAAAATTTGCCTCTTGCTGATGTAACATATACTGACATATGATGCAAAAAAAAAAAGAAAGAAAGTAAAAGATTGCTTTCCTTTTTATGGACAATTCTCTTGATTTTCTTGCTTCTTTTTACTGTCATTGTGAAATTACTTCATCATTGTCTTAATTTCACTCTTTGCTTACCAAAATTATGCTCTCACAGGCTTATTGAAGTTCAACGTCAGTTCAAGTTTAGTTTTCTAATATGTGCTAGTTAATTAGTTCACTGTCAACAACAAGATAGATGTTCACTTCCAACTGCATGTCTGTATATCCCCACCCCCTGGCACCTCACTCACTTTCAAAAGAAATAATATAAATGCTGAATTGTTTGCCATGTTCAATTTTTATATATATACTGGCAGTCAAGTATAGGAGAAATTGATGCTATTTTCTATATTTATGTTATTAGCAATATATAAACACCTATTATTTACTACAATAAATATTAATTTTCTTACAGAAATATGAGCTATATATTTTGTAGGATAAGGGCAAGTGTAATACAGTTGATAGATATTTCAAATTTGAAAAAATCCTCAGAAAATGAGATTAGTCTCACTTCTAGAGAGAGGAAACTTTTGATAAGTGTGTTAGGCAAGTTATGCCACTGTGATTAACCCCCCACAAACACACAGGTGCATACACACACACTTTAGAGGCCTAAAACAACAGAAGATAATTTCTGTCATCACATGCCAGCTGCAGCTCTGTTCCTCATTCTCATTCGTTTCAGGAATAATACTTTGAATATAGAATCTACAGAGAGCAGCTAGCCATCCTAGTTTGCAGAGGACTTGACTGCCTTGATTGGACATAGTAGATTCAATACTAACAAACTAAAGTCCCATGCAAACAGTTGAATTGATCTCCTAAATGCACTCTACCACAATAGTTTAACCCATTTCATGGATGAAGGTTGAAATTTATGATTGCTGAAATCTATTCCCAGACTGCCACAGATTTTCTAACAAATATTTGTTACCTAATACATGAATTCATTGAAGAGTATTAAAACTAAGAATTATTTTTAAAGCATTAATTCCAAGTGTTAATTTGGGGAGATTAAAAAATAAAATAGGTAAGTGAGCATTTTCACATAAACGTTTTCTAATCTTCATGGAATGAAATAAAATTGATGGAGAAAAACTAATATTACCATATCTGAGATCACTGTAGAACTTTAGATAAGTTAATGGCAGAGAGGACCATTCATTCTACTGGAAATTAACCTCAATGTAAAAGAGAGGCCACTTTAGAGAAACTGAATATTTTCAAAGACATTGATTGGGTCAATTTATGCTGTATCCTCAAGTCTTTCTATTTAAGTTTATGAGAATTAAGAAAATACTGTTTAAATAGGCAGGCAGTATTATATTAGTCACCGTTATATTAGTCACCATGTCCACATGAATTCAAAATGACTAATTTTCCTTAATTTATTAATGAATTAATTAATATTTCAAATTATTCCTTATCTTTAATATTGATTCCAGTTATATGGCCATTTATTAAGTAACATAGAGACTTATACTTTAAGATTCATACTTTGTCTAGCTATTAGGACACTGTATTGTGAATCCAGGTAAAAGGTCATCATTGCTTGAAACAATGAGTACAAAGATCATTTAATATAGTAATTACAATAAAGTAAATTTCAGATGTTTGTGATTTAGCTGATTTTCTCTTCACCAATTTAAAGGAATTTGCTCATTGAAAGCTTAGAGAAGTGGATATTAAAGTAAGGTATGCTCTAAACAGAATATATAATACTAGTCTGTCCTCAAGGCTTTAAAATTATCTTATCAGTTTATGTCATTCTAGAACTTCAGTAAAGTAGCATGTATTAAAGCTTAATGATGACTTGAGTATGACTTGCAATTGTTTAAACTTTATTAATTTCATAGTGGATGTAACCAGGTATAAATTCTGTCTTTAAAAATACCAGGGATTGGGATGCCTGGGTGGCTCAGCGTTGAGAGTCTGCCCCGAGTCCCAAGATAGAGTCTCGCCTTGGGCTCCCTGCATGGAGCCTGCTTCTCCCTATGCCTGTGTCCCTGCCTCTCTTTCTGTGTGTCTCTCATGAATAATTAAATAAAATCCTTTAAAAAATACTAAGGATTACCATAGACAAATCATATTATTAGAAAATAAGCCCTGATTATATTAAAATATTTTAAAATGATATACAAGTTTTTAAAAACGCAACAAATTTGAATAGTACCTTGACATTTCATTGTGTTAATCCTATTGGTTCACCTATGCTTTAAACAGTGTATCTCGGGATGCCCGGGTGGTTCAACATCAAGTTGAGCTTCTGTCTTTGCCTCAGGACATGATTCTGGGATCCAGGATCAAGTACCACATTGGGCTCCCTGTGGGGAGCCTGCTTCTCCCTCTGCCTATGTCTCTCTCTCTGTGTCTCTCATGAAAAAATAAATAAAATCTTTTAAAAGTGTATCTCTTACTTTTAGTTTATTATATAGGTACATATACATACATATATACATACATATATGTTATATAGGTACATACACACACATATATGTGTGTGTGTGTGTGTGTGTCTTAAGAGTCACAGAAATTGTGACTCTTAAGAGGAAAAGCCCATTTAACTTAGGTCTGAGTGGAAGCTGAACATGTAGGTCTCAGAAAATGGATAATCATTATATTTTTTCTGCCAATTGGTTTTCTTCTGGGAATATGTGAGTGCTAAGTGGAGCATCTCTTGGAACTATGGCATGCCTTCAGTTAGGGGAGCAGCCCTGGTCTTCTCTGGAGGCACTGACTGGCCTGGTGCTAGGGTCTCATGTCTCTTTCATGAATAATCATTGGAGGGACAGCTCTGAGCTAGGGCACACACTGGGTCATATACAAAGTTCTGGTGTCAGAGCATTTGGCATACCTGTTCTAAATCCATCTGATCCCTGGCATTTGGCCAGAGTACCTCAAGGTGCCCTACTGCTCAGGAACTCCTTTTGGCTCCAGTGGGATCCCTAGATAGTCATTGTGTCTGTTCTATTTTCAGGCTGTGTGTTCAACAGGACAAAAACCCAGGTTAATACACAGCTAGGAAACGTACCTTATCTCATGTATGTATCCCAGAAAATAGGCTAAGGGACTGTTGTAGATTGAGGAATGAGTTAATCTAGCCAAAAGAATATCATGTAGGCATTTTGAACATGAACATAATGAAAGATATTGCAGAGGGATGCCTGAGTGGCTCAGTGGTTAAGTGTCTACCTTAGGCTCAGGGCATGATCCTGGGATCCCAGGATTGAGTCCCCATCAGGCTCCCTACATGGAGCCTGCTTCTCCCTCTGCCTATGTTTCTGCCTCTGTGTGTGTGTCTCTTATGAATAAATAAATAAAATCTAAAAAAAAATGATGCAGAAAAAGAAGTTAAAAGGAATAAAATAAATAAGTAGTATAAAAGGTATGTCTTATAAACTTTAATTGGTACTTTTAGAGATTAGCTGTATATTTATAAGCAAAACTTATAAACATATTTCAATAAGGTGTACATCATTTTTTATTGTTTCCCTTTCTAGTATGTATGCACTTTAGAGTATACAAGATACTCATGTTGGTTTGTGAAGAATGTTTGCCTAATTCATCTGTACCCCTGCTATTGTGGAACTATCAGTCATATTTGCCAAGCTAAAGCCTATCATCATCTTCAATTTAAATATGTGTGGCAACTGGGATTCAAAGGTAATCCAATTTTTTTAAAAAATATACCTGAATCACTTCAAAATTGATTAGGTATTTATTTTCCAATTACACAAAATATTTTATATCTCAAAATACAAAATAAAGTAAAAGTGTATTTAATACTTGCGTTCTCTGATTTGTTCCTTTAATAGACATATGCTTAACACTCACTACATCCCAGGAATTCTCCTTGGTGCAAGATATATAATAATGAAGAAAACTAGAGCTATTCCCTACTCCTGTAGATCTGTTTTTGGAGAGGAATTATTTGGCACATACAATGATAAGTGTATAATTGTTAATTGAAATAAAATGTTCCTACAGAAAGAAATAGCCTCTCATGAAAGTTTATAGCCAGTGGAAAAAAAATATAGACAATTAGAATAGTAAGTTGGAAGGTCAGATAAGGTTTCCAGGGTATAATGACCCTTGAACAGAAATACAAGAATGAGGCGGGGGGTAGAGAAGTTGGAAAGAGTGCATTTTAGATTGAGGGAATTATATTTTTTAAAACACTGTTCAAAGGATACAAAGTTTCAGTTATACGAGAGAAAGCAGTTTTGAAGTCTACTGTACAACAAGGGCCCATGATTAATGGTACCCTATTGTATGTTTAAAATTTTCCGAAGAGGACAGATCTTATATTAAACATTCTTATCACAAAAGAAAAACAAACAATAAAAAAAAAGTGAGTGGGAAGAAAGTTCTAGAAGTGATGGATAGGTTTATGACATTGATTTTGATTATAGTTTTACACATGTATACGTAACTCCAAACACATAAAGTTGTATACATCAAATATCTACAACTTTTTATATGTCAATTTTACCCCCAATAAAGTCGATTAAAGAAACTTCCACTAAATTGTAAGAGATGAATCCTTTGAAGATCTGGCTGGATCTCTGAGAACAAGAATGGAAATAAGATTTGAGTAGCACCTGTGGCCCAGCGGTTTAGCGCCACCCTCCACCCGGGGTGTGATACTGGAGACCCGGGAACGAGTCCCATGTTGGGCTCCCTGCATGAAGCCTGCTTCTCACTCTGCCTGTCTCTCTCTCTCTCTCTTGCTCTGTCATGAATAAATAAATAAAGTCTTAAAAAAAAAAAAAGAAATAAGATTTGAGGAGAAGGCAAAGCCGGAACTAAAATGCTGGGTTTAATATTTATGTTTTTAAAGAAATAGAAAAATCACTGTAGAGTTTGACACATTTAAATAATGATCAAGTGGAGAAATTGGAAAATGGATAGAGTTGTCTAGTAGTCATCTTGTGAGGGGTTGGAAACTTGAAATACATGGAAGTTCTTGTTTATGTATTGAATACAAAGAGTAAGTGACAGGTGTCAGTGGAAATCCTTGTTTTCTGGCTTTAACACTTGAAGTGAAATAATTCCAACACATTTTATTAAATATGGGTGTTTTTTTTGTTTTTTTATGCAATGGCAATTCTTATTTCAAAATCTATTTTGATGAACATAATTTTCTTTTTTTATTTTTATTTATTTTTTAAAGTTTTTATTTATTTATTTATTTATTTATTTATTTATTTATTTATTTATTTATTTATTGAGATGCAGAGAGAGAGAGAGGCAGAGACACAGGCAGAGGGAGAAGCAGGCGCCATGCAGAGACCCTGATGCGGGACATGATCCTGGGTCTCCAGGATCATGCCCCGGGGTTCCGGCGGTGCTAAACCGCTGCGCCACCGGGGCTGCCCCATAATTTTCTTTTCTATGATTATACTTTGAATACTATTTGACTTAGCTCATGCAAATTGATCCACTTTTTTAAAAACTGTATGGTACTTCAGTTAAATCTTTTAAAGACTATTTCCTCCATCAATGATGTTTTGGCATTATAGTTTATCAACAATAATAAAATCATTAGATTTGGTATGTGTGTTCTCAACTAGTGGCTTATCTTATTTAACTGAAAGAAGCTGCCTTTACAGCACTACTATTACATTAAAACAGTGTTGAAGTAAACTAACAATTAACTTTTTAGATAGTAGACATGGTAATTTATTTCATTATGCTCTCAAATGATTTTCTGGAGAGTTAACAACCCCTAATGAGAGAAATGGTTATCAGTTCAGGAAACAAATCACACTCAAGACCAAAAGTGGTAGAAGCAAGCAATGACTTGTTGATTATTTTATGCTAGTGCTAATAAGAATGTCAGAGATTGTGTTACAAATACTTACAATTTTAAAAAAGACACAAAACAAGAACAACAACTGACTTTAGAATATTTACCTGATATATCTGGCCTCAGGACTCTTTAGGAATTGTGTTAGTTTAGTTGTTTTAAAACTTGGCCACATATTATAATTACTGGAGGAACTTTTAAAACCAAATACTGCTTCCATTAAAGAACATTCAAAATGGAATTATAGTGAGGTGGACAGAGAGACCTCGAAAGGCTCCCCAAATGCTTTACAGGTGCAGCAGGAGAAATATAATCTACTGTTACCAGCCAAATCAGTAAATGGACTTCAGGGTCTGCATCATTTTTATACTCGATTTTCCTTTGTCTCAAAGTATAAATAATACACGTATACATTTACTAAATTATAAATATTAAAATTCTTTGAGAACGAAAAATAGCCACAGGGAATATATTCACAAAAATAAAAGAGCAAATATTTTTTGGGGGGGAAAACAGGAGGAATAATATGGAAATCAAACAACTTGTGGATAAATCAGCTCTGAGTAAACATAGTTTATGAATGACAAAGTAAGTTTATTTTAAAGTAAAACAAATATATATTTTACAAGGGGGTAATCTGAATTCAAAATTGTTCATGCATCAATCAGCTTTGAGCAGTTAACATCAAGGTAATGTAAGTTTATTTATGCATTATCCTTTCATGAAGCTACATTCTGAACTTAATGAACATAAGCCAATGATTAAAAAAATAAGAATTATGTGACCTTCACATCTGAGAATCTAAATGACTTGGACTAAGCTAAAGAAGCCAGTGTGATGAAGCCTAATAGTCAGTAAATATTTAAGTAGAACTACCCAAATTCCTTTTTAATGTCAATACAAAGACTCAATAAAGCAATTCTCCCAGTAAAGCTTTCAAAACAAAAAAGAAGTTAGGGTACATTTTAAAAGTATGTAAGAATTACATGTTTTATGTAATTCTTTTTTTCCCCTCTAGTTAATACTGTTAAGATCCCATTTCCTTCTTTTCTCATAAAATATAATTGAAGAGGAACATTAAAATCAGCTGGCAAATTTGCATGGGGTGCATTAATTTTACCAGCAGTAAAATTATTTTTAATTAAGAAATTTTTCTACCAACTAAATGAAGTATCTTACACGCCCAATCAATTCTTGCCAATATGATTGCTCTACAAAGAAGGGATGATAATTAATTAGAAGAAGACCCTTCAAGGACAATTGGTCTACAGTGTACAACTTGAGAAAGAGCTGACATGCACTGTTTCTTTTCAATGTCATCATCTATGTTCATTATATGTATTATGAGACTTGAGAAAAGGAGATACTGACAGAGTGGATAATGAGTTGTGAAGTGAAATAAGATTATATGAATCATGGTTAAGAAAAGATGAAATCATGGCAAAAATAAAGAGATAAATTATCTGAATACCTTTCTTTTAGTGAAGCTTGTGATCATTACAACTTAGTTAAGTGAATTTAAAACACACAATTTTAACATTTAATATGTGACAGTGAAGTATTTTTTTTCTAAATGAATAATGAGTTCCGTACTTCTGAATTGATATTGTAAACCAATATTTACTTTAAATTATCTTTTTCCTTTATGATGTATTGGATCTTATTTGTGGTAGAAGATATTTTAAAATATATATTAATTATAATCTATTGGTTTAAATGACTTTTGTAATTTTATAATGATTATTTAGAAATTGGAAAATTCTGTATCTCCAAAGCACTCTTGATCAAGTACTTTTTCTTATTATACTGTTCCTCTTTCAAGTCATTCGTTAAATACCTCCTTTTATTTCTATATCCATTTAAGATTTTCTTCAGGCCTTACTTCTATTTAAAAAATAAATCTGAGGTTTAAAACCCAAATTTAGTTTAGTGCTTTTCATTTATATTACCTATAAAAAATTTTATAGTAACAGGATTATGTTAACTAATTATTAAATAAAATAAGTGAGTTTCATATACAGATAACAGTTAATTAAAGGATTTATTGGGGAAAAAAGATTTCTTGTAAACAGCAGTGAAAATATTAAAATACTAAGGACAAAAATTAACAAAAATGTTACATGAATTCTACATTGAGAAAACTTTAAATACTGCCACAGTATAGTTAAACACAAAATCTAGGAGAAAAAAATTCTAAAGATATAACATTCTATTGGAAAAGAGACCTAATGTATTAAAGTTTTGATCTCCATATTATTTCATATATTTATGAGGACTTCAGTAAAATAACAACAAGGCTTTTATGTTTGTTTTATTTATTAAAGTCCACCTGGAAAACTAACTAAAGAAAGCCAACTGTACTCTGTAAAAGTGCATTATATGGGTAATGGGGCAGAGATTTTGTTCTGCCAAATAATCAAGTATATTATATAGTTTCAATAATGAAAAGCATGGTACTGTTGCATTAATAGTAAACTGTGCAAAATACAACATACAAAAATAAATTCAAGTCATGCATAAAATGTAATATCTAATATAATTTCCATCATTCCAGTCATTAGGTATAAGAAATATTCAGTAATTGAAGATGAACAATTGGATAGTCATCTGGGAAAAAAAAATCTGATTTTTATCTTGACAGCATACTATGAGTTAAATTAATCTCAACAAAAGTTTGAAAAATAAAATTTTAAAAGATAAAAATATCAGAAAAACGTTGGAGAATTAGTTTATGAATTTGGATGGGGAAGACCTTTGACAGCTACCAATCAAAATTTAGTTGCCAGAAAGAAAAGACTAGTCATTTGACTACATGAAAAGAAAAGGCATCCATTTGTGAAATACATCAAAGTGCTCAAACAACATACAAACAAACAAAAACTGTTTGGAAGGCATAGAAAGTATTCCTACACATATGAGAAAGTGTTCAACTTTACTCATAATGAGGACAAAGCAAATTTTAAAGACATCATAAATATTAAATTCGTCTCATAAATATGGCAAAAATTTGAGAGATCTTATACATTGCTCATGAGATGTAAAATCACTATAAAATCTGAGCAAAGTCATTTCACAATACTTATTGCATGACTTATTTCACTTAGCATAATGCCTTTAAGTTCCATCTATTTTGTTGAAAACAGCGAGATTTTCTTCTTTTTCTTTATGACTGAATATTTCTCTGTGTGTGCACACACATGTGCCATTCATCCGTGGATGGACAGTTAAATTGCTTCCATGCCTTGGCTATTGTAAATAACTTTGCAATGAACGTGGGGATGCATATATATTTCTGAGTTAGTATTTTTGTTAACTCTAGATTAATATTCAGAAGTGAAGTTGCGGGACCATATGAGAGTTCTATTTTAATTTTTTGAGGGACCTCCATACGGATTTCAATAGTGGCTACACCAACTTACATTCCCATAATTGTATATTCTCTTCACTTGATAAATTATTTTATTTGTAAATGTGTACCTTTCAATTTTTAGGTATTCTCTGTACTATTTTACTAATAATCCCTCTTTCTTATTTCCTATTTCTATGCCTCTAAATCCAAAAATTTGACATTGCATCTCCTAAATTGTTCTCCTTTTCTCACAATTTCTTACTTTGTCCATTTCTTTTTATTTTGTCCTGTTTTCTACTCTATCCCCTAATTAAATATAGGAAAACTAGTGCTGAATTTTTAAATTATTTTTGTACTTTTCTAGACATTTTTACTATTGTCTAAATAATACATTTCCATGACATTCTGCTCTTTAATATAAACAAATTTTATAAAAACAAATTTTCTTCTAACTCCAAGGTATTACAGTTTTGACTTGTTTTAAATTTTTGTCTTCCATTCAGTGTCTCCATTTCTGTAAGTATTTTTAATGATGGTTTGCACTTTCTTATCTAGAATTTTTCGTCAAAATGTTGGATGATCATATTTAATGGCAATGACCTAATAATACTGGAAACTTACCATGTAAGCATGGTTTTGATAACCTGGCAGCTCTATTGGAGCGTTGCAGGTTGACAGCTGCCCATTCAATGGCCGAATCCCAATAAGCTTGATATTCTTGAGGCAGGAGCTGCTAAGATCCTCTTTTTTCCTGAGAATAAACCTTGAAAAGTGTTTATTTGTGAGTCTGAAGGAGGTAAGTGATGGGTCAAAATAATTATCTGGATTTGTGATTTGAGAGAAAGGATAGGTCAACTACTTCCCCTGTGGCCAGTACCAAGTACTACATTCTCAGACACGCTGAAGTCCTGACCATCCTAAGATTTCTGCTTAGTAGGTGAATTTGTTTTTATATGTATGCCCTCTAATTACATTTTTGTCTTTGACTATTGCTATTATAATAATTTAGTAACTGCATTTCCACCACCTTTTCAGCCTCTTGAAATTTATTGAAAATATTTGCTCAAGAAATATTTGCTCACAGTTGTCTCCCTTCTCATTCTCTTTGTGAGTTAACACGTTTCATTTTTTTCATTACTTCCTTTTTTGAGGCTTTTGGAAGACGAAGGGGTGATACCTCAGTTAAGTCCAAATATTTAATCAGACACATCATTATAGAAAGCTCTGTGCTTATAAATTGGACAACTTAGATGAAATAGATAAATTCATAGAAAAAAAACTTGTTTATGAAATGATTCAGTAATACATATAAAATCTGAATAGTTCTAAGAGCTCTGAAATAATTGTTTTAGCTGATCTGCTGATAATCACACTCACTGATTATTACTAACTAGTAATAATGTTTATAATCCTAAATTAGTTAAATTACACTGGTAAAATTGGAAGATTTGGAACATTCTACAAGGCTGCCTACCCTCTTCCTTTTTTTTTCCAGAGTTACATATGAGATATCTAAATAGGTTTGCACATAGCAGAAAGATTTCATCTTGTGAACCATCCCTACTTTACAGTTCACCTGTAAGTTGCAGAGCTTACATAATATTTTCTTGAAAGTCAGGCCTCACAAACAATAGATTTTAGGTTTGTTAACCATAAGCAATTCTAAAACAGGACTATTTGCTAGGATTCTGCAATTAAATATTACCTACCTAAGAAATTTTATTGTCACTTTACTAGGAGTTTTAGTTATGTTTAAAGGTAACTGTATCCAGTCTCCTATGCTGTTCTACTATCTGGGAATATTACACTATTAAGAAAAAATAACTGGTTTTCATTTCAGCATAATTAGTTCCTATCTCTCCACAATTCTGGGATATCTTTTTTGTTTGTTTGTTTGATTACATTTCATTTCCAAATCTCTCATTCCCTAATTCCTTATTTGTTTACCAATTATATTAATCTTTTTCTAAGATACTTCACATTTATCTTAGATATTTTATAATCTTTAATTCTAAGTCTGGGCCATTTGTTTTTACTCTTTCTTCTTGAATATAGTTCACACTATTTTACTTTCTTGCAAGTCATTTTTTATTGTATCACAGATATTATGTCTAAGAGTGCAAATAGCTTAATTATAAATGTCTGCTGATACACACACACACACACACACACACAGACATACTGACACTCTTCCACCCCCACATAAACATACTCCCTTCCTTTTTATCAGAAGACTAGGATGAAGTGTTAATGATTTTTCTATTCTAAATTTTTTAAAAATGTTTTCCAAATATCTTTTGAAATAATTGCTTATGTGGTTGTAGTATATAAAGAATAAAAGTCCTTTTATGCAAAATTTATTTTATTTTATTCTATTAAATCATCTTTATAATCATTAACTGGAAATTTATTTGACATTTAATTATTTAAAAAATACACTGGCCTGGAAGATGTGTCTTGTTTCATGTTGTATTTCTCAGTCCATTTTTTAAATTAGAAAGTTGGGCCTTATTCTACTTTATGTCTTTGTCAAATTTAATATTCTGTACATATAGAGGCTTATTTTGTGGCAGACGTTGTCAAATTGATCTTACCAAGAAATTTGATGACTATCTTTAATGATTTAATTTAAATTTAAGTTTGTGAAAGATTATTTAATTTTTCATCTCTTTGAAAGGATCTGAAGATGGAAAATGTGAAGTGGCTGTTGATTCCTACCTCTTTCTCTCTGCAAACTGTACTGAAAGTGCAATCTATGTGAACACATCTGAAGACCTTGACTACATATGTTGGTTCCTATTTGAAGGAACAATAGAGGTAAGGTAAACTAATGTAGTAGTTTCTGATTTGTGTCTTTAACTCATAATTTTTTCTTTGAAAAAAGCTAAAACTATTAAAGTTGCACATTCAATCTTCAAGATGTGTGTAGCTTAAATATAACCCCAGAAATAAATTCACGACAACCTACTTGGAAATCTTTCATCTTTTTTACTTTTTATATTTATAATATAGACAGGTAATAAAAAAATTCTTTCATTTTATCTCTAGTCTTTTTGTGTTCTATTCATGCTACAATTTGCTGAACAATTAAAGCCACTTAAAGTTGTGATTATGTCACCTTTTTGTTGAAAGATCATTAGGCATTTCCTTTTTTTTAAGATGTTATTTATTTATTTAGGAGAGACACAGAGGAGAGAGAGAGAGAAAGAGAGAGAGAGAGAGAGAGAGAGAGAGAATGACAGAGGCAGAGACACAAGCAGAGGGAGAAGCAGGCTCCATGCAGGGAGCCTGACATGGGACTCGATCCCAGGTCTCCAGGATCAGGCCCTGGGCTGAAGGCAGCGCTAAACTGCTGAGCCACCCAGGCTGCCCCCATTAAGCATTTCCATTGCCTTTTGGAATATATGTGAATTTCTGATATATCTAATCCCTGGGAAGTTTTACCACAATTATATCTTGGGGCCTAAGGCAAGAATACAAAGAGTGGCCATCTTTTTCCCCATCTCATCTCCATCTTTTTAAACAAATAAAGAACTTTTGTCAAAAAGATTGAGGAGTTTTCCAAAAAGTTTAGAGAATTAACTGAATATTTGTAACCTTTCCTGTCTGGATATAATCTTAATTTGGTCATTTTATGGAAAGAAAAGTCATATTCTAAGTTTATGTTTAATATATATTTCATATAAAATTTTCAGTAAGGACTTTTTATTATGAATAAATCCATAAATCCATTAATACTGAGCTAACATTATAAAGAATAATATATCACTGTTTACTTCAAAAAGAACTAGCTAGAGAGGCATTTCACTTTTTTTTTTTTAAGATTTTTTTTAACTTATTCATGAGAGACACAGAGAGAGAGGTAGAGACACTGGCAGAGGGAGAAACAGGCTCCATGCAGGGAGCCCGATGTGGGACTCGATCCCAGGTCTCCAGGATCAGGCCCTGGGCTGAAGGCAGCACTAAACCACTGAGCCACCCAGGCTGCCCTAGAGAGCCATTTCAAATGCAGGCAAATGGACTTCAAATTTCTCAGAACCTTTAATTTCACTTATGCCCTCAATTTTATAGACATATATTTTTATTTATATATAAATATATATATATCTTATATATATATTTAACATTTAAAATTTATAAACATTGGTATTAAGCTTAATATAGTTTTACATGTATCTATTTACGTATTCACAGATATAGGGCTATGCACAGACATGATTAAAGGTTTTATATTTAAGGTTATTTAAATTTATCAGCATATAAAAGAGCATTACATATCATATTTAATTTACTAATTAGGTAAATGCATACCGTCTCTCAGGAAACAGGCAAGCAAATCATAGTTACCTTGTTTGCATATTTCTAATTCTCTGTATTCTTTTAAAATAATTACCAACTTTAAAGAAACTAATATTTGCTTTTTTATACTTGAGAAAACACAACGAAGGCAATCCAATACATGTTATTTTATTTTTTCATGATCACACATTTCATATCACTTTGACAACTTTTATGTTAGGTAAAATAAATATAAATATACATATAAACATAAATATACATCACTTAACAACATTTGCATGTCCTAGTTTTCATTCAAGGAAACTCTAAATTATATTTAGAGTTAATATTTATATATTTTTCTTACTCAAAAGCTGTTTAGGTATCCAATGATAATTTGTTAATTCAATTTAATGTCAGTGTAAAATCTTGATATTAATCAAATATTTAGAAATTGCAATTTACCTCATCATGTTAAGTCCTTTTGATTTGCAGTATCATCAATAAAATATTCCAGGACATAAATGTAGTAGATTCAATAAGAATCCACAAGATTAAACTCTTTTAAATGATACCCATTATTACAACTTCAAATATTTCAATTTGATAATTTTATAATCATAAACAATCTATGGAAACAGTGATAAAAATAGTTCTTTAAAAATTATATTAAATCGGGACGCGTGGGTGGCTCAGCAGTTGAGTGTCGCCTTCAGCTCAGAGAGTGATCCTGGAGTGCTGGAATCAAGTCCCACATTGGGCTTCCTGCATGGAGCCTGCTTCTCCCTCTGCCTGTGTCTCTGCCTCTCTCTATGTCTCTCATGAATAAATAAGTAAAATCTTAAAAAAAAATTATTAAATCATTCTAATTTCCCAATGATTCATTTATTTATTGGGAAATTACTTAAGTGTTTTTTTAATGTAAACAAACCTCAGTGTTCATTATCTTTAAAAAAGCAAGACTTTTGACTTTATGCCAAAATTCTCAGAGTGTAATTTTCTTTTCATCTAAAAGACTAATTATATTACACATGCAGGTATACAATTTCTGCTTTGTTAAATTTTTGGCAAAGGGAAATGTATAAATAAAGCTAATCATTGTCCTTTTCCTTTCATTTTAACTGTTTATCTGAAAAATAGTCCTAGAATGTACATATAATGATAGAAAATTTATTTATGATCAATGAATTTTAAAAACTTCCCAACCAAAAAAGGAATAAATAGCAAAAATGAACAACAAAACAATACAAAACAAAACAAAACAAAAGAACAGAGAGCTAGCTTCAGGCAAATACAAAATCATGACTATTAAAGGTTAATTATCTTCTATCTACAAAGAGCGGTAGAGGCTTTAAACGCAGAAAAGCTCATTTTCACATACTTATACACAACTTATTATTACAGATAGTTAAAACACTCTTGAAAGTGTACTATACTTATCTACTCAGTAAACTCTATCTCTCCATTATGGTCTCAGGGATCTAATTGTTTGGTCCATCTGGGACAATAACCTAGTGGCCTGGTAACAGTTTAAATACTAATTCCATAGAGCCACATAATTAAAAATCTAATGCTTATTAATCCCAGAAGCATGAAAATGAAAGAGGAGTTCTTGTGCGTTAAACAGAGTAATCTCTCTATTAGACATACAGGATGAAGAGTCATCTCGTGAGAGTCTTTCTTTTTTTGTTCTAATGTTATCTGTCAAATGAACAATCTTGTTCATGTCAAAATTTCCCCAGAGTGACTACTGCAATTTCAGATTGTCCTCTGAGAAATTATAGCAATTAGAGAGATATGTACCTGACTTAACAACATGAAGGGAAGCCTGAGACTAAGACCTCATGAAAACTTACATAGGTCCCTGTGCAATGCCATGTCACCAAAACCTACCAAAGAACAATCAGTCCAAACTGAGAGCTGGACAAAAGTGTTGACAAGATTTTGAAAAGGTGACTCAAGGAAAATTTTGTTCAAGGAATGTAGATTACTGTGACTTACGCAACTCATTTTTTATTTAGGTCATCTGAATGATGAAATTGTGAGAGCTATGCTTGTCCTCTTCCAGTAGACATACTCGCTTAGACTCACCAGAGGAAGCGAGGAAGCAAGAGAAATTTCTGTTCTTTCTGGATCAAATTGGATCATATAATCCAAGGACTCTTAAAATGTTCTCTTATTCTTAATAAGAAAAAAAAGTAAATAAAAAAAAGTAAATAGTATTGGGAATTTGATGGAAATAAATTGGAGTTCAGACTTGATGCTATACCTATGTCACCGTCACAGATGGAGAGAGAAATGTCCAGTGGTCCCAGAGTAGTGTTTGTAGTCTGGGAGTGTGAGCTCTGGTAGGGAGTGTATTTCAATTGGATCTTTGCAGAATTTTGTGCTTGTTCACAACTGATCCTCCAAAAGACCACTAGACAATTCTGTTGATCAAGAGAAACGAATTCTTTTAGATTTACAACAATAACAACAACAACACTTAATAAAATAAGACTTACTACTGTTTTAGAGGGAGAATTTATGGAAAGATATTTATATGCTCTTAGTTACAGGGGGTGGGTACTTGTAAAGATTGGTTAGAGTTCACAAATAAAGTTTTGGACTGATGGACATAATGTTATGAGAATCTTAAAGTGAGGTTGATGAAAAAGCTGTTATGCTTGGTAAATAACTTATTTTAGTTGGTTCACAGTCTTAGTCTTATTTTCCAAGAAAAAGTATTTCATGGAGCAAAGAGTAAGTTATTTTTTATATATTTTTCTCAGTATTTTAAATATAGGACAGGAAACTTGGTTCATTTCAGTTCTCATCATCAAAGACTAAAATTCCAAAAGTATTCTTTCCTTTCTTTGTGTTAAAAAATGTCCTCTCTTCAGGTCTTTTTAAATGCAAACACTTTTGGAAGGAAAGCACATAAATATAAGTGAGTTCATTTTTTTTTACATTCTTGCTACAAAAAGGCTATGAAATTATATATTATTATGAGTTACTGGGACTGAGGATGCTTTTAAAACAGCAGAGAAGAGACAGAGAGACACTAAAAGTTGGAATAGGAAAGACCTTCACCAAATTTAACTATTTTAGTTAATTTTTTACTAGGTCCAAGCCAGTATAAAAATATATTTTTTAGTTAGCTAAGAATATGACCAAGGCATTCTTAATGTTCCCCTGACCTTAACTGAATTTTAGATAGGCTTCTTCTTGACTATAGGCCCCTGACTTCCTTTTTCTTAGAACATTTACTTCAGATAATTTGCAATTATACATTCTTTGAATGTGTAATTCTTTTTCTGCCTCTCTGAAATATATGCATTCTACTTTCAGCCTTTTGCCAGTTTTAGGACCCAGGAACTGTCTTTCTCAAGGACCAGGAAACTATTTCTTTAAAATATAAACCTTGAGAAAGACGGAAATGCAATCATCCTGTGAGAATAAGAGCCTAACTTCAGTGGGCACCAATTAGCAAACATGAAGACCTACTAACAAAGCAAAACCTTTGCACACTCAAGAATAACTTAATGTGCTTTACACATCTCATTGACCAATCTCTCCCCTAATTTCCTCCAGTACTTTTCATCTAGCTAATGCCAGCATTTAAAATCTTTCTTGTCTTGTTTCAGCAAAGTAGAGTTCCATCTCTCTTCTATTACAGTAGTCTTGAATAAAGTCTTTCTTGCTTGCTGAAATTTGTCTAGGGCAATTTTTACTTTGACGAATATTTTTGTAAGAATCCAAGTTTCTAGATAGCCTATAAAGAAGTCACTCACTCCCACAAATGAAGTCTCTTTACACATCTATTTAATTGACAAGGGCCAAAAACAGGTAAATATGTCATACTGGGCCTTAGAGTTTCTCCCCATTAGTATCTCTTTATTAAATGATTTTACTAATATAATATAATATGGAAATGGCAAAATAATTTATATATATAATATATAATATATTGTTGTCCATAAAATGATAGCATTATTTAGTCATTTACTTAAATATAGAAAGCATTTTTCTGAAGTATGTTGTAAATATTCTTATGGTTTAACTTCTATCCAGCTGAAGTTAATTTTGCGTGTAGTATTGTGTTACATAACTACATCAGTAATAAATTATCATAAAAAGATTTTCCAGAAATACTGCTTTTACTTCTCTTCTCCTTGGGAAGGAAAGATTATCCATTTCCCAGATTTATGACTATTTTACATTTCCTTATCAAATAAATATTCTTTAATTTTCAAGAATCAAATCTCATTCCATATTTCAGGTACTTTTTAAATATCAGCTTTTTATACAATTACAAATTTTAATAATTGATTGTCAATATAATAATTTAATTATTATAATTTGATTATGATATTTATAAATATTATATAATATAATATAAATATTATAGTTTGATTATAATAATTATAATTATTAGTATGATAGTAATTATATATTAGTGTATATAAGTGCTGAACTTCCCAGAGTACTTTCTGTTACTCTAATCTTGAGTATAAATGAATATATTTCAATCTTTCTTTCTTTCTTTTTTCTTTTTTTCTTTCTTCTCTTTCATTCTATATCAGAATCCATTGAAAATTTGATGAAAACTAAAAACAGTTTCCTCACAATAATTTATGTGCACAATGTTTTGCACAAAATTTCAGACGATTAATGGAATCCTTTAAGTAGATTTCTTGATTTTTCCCTATATTAAAAAATTGAGAAATCTTTCCCTTAAATGTGCTATAGATTAAACATTGTATGTACCCATTGACAAAATTTACTGTCATATAGGTTTTCCTGGGAGACCTTTTGTTATGTCTAAATTTAGTTATAGAAAACTAAAATTTTAGTAAAAGATTAGATTATATGAACAGATGAGAAACACTGCTGAAATACCAAATTCAGTATTTTTCAATTGCAGCAATTACTTGAAATGGTTTTTCGATATAGTGAATAATTGAAGTAAGAAAAAATAACTGTCTTCAACATATACTAAGTCTTGACAAAGTTTCCAAGTTTATTTAGGTGTTCATATTACAATTTTTACATGAAAGTTGGTATTTTTTTTATATATTATTTTGGGGAAGTTTCATTGGACAAGTTTTCTTTTAGTTCTTTCAGATTTTCTTAAATCCCAGTAATATTTACTTTAAAAATAAAGCAAAAAAAGAAAAGCATATACTTATATGGAATAATAGTTTGCCATATTCTAAATTCTGCACCATTATTCTTTATTGTTAAAACACTATTTTTGTAAGGTTTTATCATGTATTATTTAGGACATAGGTTTATAATAATTAAAATACAATAAGTCTTTAGTGTATGGTATTTTTCTCTTCATCATACAATAGCAAATTATGCATTTTTAATTTTTTTTAGTAGAAATTGAGAATTAAGAATACACGTCTTCATAGACTCTGGGCTTTGAGTATCGTTAGCTAGTAGTGTTTAATTTTTTCCTTATGTTGTATTTAATCATCCCAGATTATATTGAAAAGATGCAAATAAAGAAGCAAAAGGTATAGAAACCCAATATCTGGGAAGCATTGGTCTTTAGCACAGTTTGCGTGAGCCAAATGAATGAGTTCGTGCTCTCCTAAGAAGGCCCATGAAACAAACAACATAGGAATATGGAGCAGGTGCTACAAGTGGGGTCAGTCAGACACGGTGTCAAAATCTGAATAACAAAAAGGGGATAACCACATATGATGACATTATCCTGAGGAAACACACTTCACTGTGCAGCCTAGTCTTCTCCCACTTTTTTAAAAACCTATATAATTCCCCTCCTACAAGTAGACTATACATGCAGATAGTTTAACAGGTCTATGCATACTTAAAGTAAAATAGTAATATAAAATTAAACACTCAAAAACTAAATAATCCTATTTAAAAAGGGCAGAAGACATAGATATTTTTCCAAAGAAGATATGCAGATTGCCAACAGACATGTGAAAAGATGCTCAACATCACTGATCATCAAGGATATACAAGTCAAAATCACAATGAGATATCACTTCACATCATTAGTCAGAATGGCTAAAATCAACAACAACAGGTGTTGGCAAGGATGCCGAATAAGGGGAACCCTCTTATACTGTTGGTAGGAATGCAAACTGGTACAGCAACTGTGGAAAACAGTATAGAAGTTCAACAAAAAGTTAAAAATAGAATTATCCAATGATCCAGTATTTGCACTGCTAGATATTTATCCAAAGAATACAAAAATACTAATTCAAAAGAATACACGCATGATGTTTATAGTATTATCTTCAATAGCCAAATTATGGAAAGAGCTCACATGTCCACTGACTGATGAACAGATAAAGAAAAAGTGGTATATGTGTGTGTATATATATATATATATACATAATATAGTATATATAATATTATATATAATAGAATATTAATCAGCCATAAAAAGAATGAAATCTTGCATTTGCACAGACATGGATGGAGCTAGAGAGTATAATACTTAGAAAAATAAGTCAACCGGAGAAAGAGAAATGCCAAATGATTTCACTCATATGTGGAATTTAAAAAACAAAACAAACAAGCGATGAGGGGAGAAAAGAGAGAGAGGCAAACCAAAAAAACAGACTCTTATATATAGAGATCAAACTGATGGTTACCAGAGAGGAGGTGGGTGGGACAATGGGTTATATAGATTGTGGGAATTAAGGAGGGCACTTACTGTGATAAGCACAGTGGTATATAGAGGTGTTGAATCACTATATTGTGCACTTGAAACTAATATAACACTGTATGTTAACTAACTGGAATTAAAATAAAAACTTTAAAAAAATTGAAAAGCTTATTACAAGAAATGAAGAAAATGCATGTGTGTGTCTGTGTGTGTGTGTGCAGAGCACAAGAGGAATTGGATTGCAGAATAAGACTAATTAATTGTATTGCTTTCATAATTAAACCAAATCAACTGAGAGGACTTTCAAAGTAAACAAGATAATGGAAGGCATGCAAATTCAAACTTTCCAATATAATCTCTACAAAACAGTACAAACCAACAAGGAGTAAAAAACAAAATTATTAATCGCTTGTGTTTCTGTATATTTTACTTCCAGGTAATCTGAAGTTTCGGTGCTTCGTATTTTCTAGTCATGTTCAAGGAA
Organism: Nyctereutes procyonoides; assembly: GCF_905146905.1. Classification (NCBI taxonomy): domain Eukaryota; kingdom Metazoa; phylum Chordata; class Mammalia; order Carnivora; family Canidae; genus Nyctereutes; species Nyctereutes procyonoides. The sequence continues at coordinate 28,587,199 of NW_026575051.1, read as the reverse complement.
GATAATTTATTTATTTGATTTTTATATAGTGTAGTAGAATAATTGACAAATTCTGAATAAAATTTATTGATTATATAATATCCAGTTAATTTCTAACTTGATAATTTTAGTGAAGTAATGTAAAGGTAATACCTCATTTTTATAAAAAGTACACACTAACATAATTGGGTTGATAAAGTGCAATATAATCACACATTTCAGAAAAAACTAATAATATGTGCATATTTGTATAAATATATCATATATAAAGAGAGAATGATAAGATAGTCATAAAATGCTAATTATTGCTTCTTCTGGAAATGCTAATTTAACTTTGTAAGCAAATTCTAAAAGACCTCTCTAATTTAAGAAACATTACAACAAATACCCCTGCGGTAGAAAATGGTTACACATTCAAAACAGTAAGGGATAAATATTTTTTTCTGAAGACATACAGACACATATCGAGAAAACTTAGAAAATAAATTTATAATATTTTAGCTGTAGTTAAAGGGAAATAGTATTTGAAAAAAATAATCTGTCCATGTCAAAGAGATGTTCTCCTTCTTAGAGGACTAAAAATTCTTCATTTACCTGAGATCCAAATAGAAAAATGGAGAAACAGATTCTCAATTGACTCTTACCCAACAAGAGACTAGATCTCTATCAATCATTAATCTATCACCAAAGGATCAGACCCTGAAACTAAATTTCTAATCATTGTAGCCATTGATGGGAAATAACCTATTGGTTATAAACCAATACCATAGAGGAAACAAAAGTATTAAGAGGAAAATGAAAAAAAGTTATCAAAGTTCTATTGTGGTTTTTGAATTCACTTCTGAGAGCTAGGAAAGATACATCTGGTTTTAAGCTGTCCATTATAGGTGCATTTTTTTTGGTGACAAAATTTACTTACTCCTTTAAGGTAAATACACTGGGAATATTTGTGAAAGAACTCCAAAAATGGTTAAAATGATATACGTTTTTTTTTAAATAGGTAAAATTATGACTTCCATACAAATCTGAAATGAATATGTGTTAAAGGTTTTATTTAATTCATTTTTAATGAGGGATGCAGTAAAATATTACAGTCAGTTCAAACATGAGTCTAAGCAACTCACTGAAGTAGAAAAGACTATTTAGTGATATGAGAAACAGTTTTTCCATGGATCTGGTTATCAGTAGAATCTGACTTCCACAGTATTAGTCAACATATAAGCAATGTCTAAAATTTTGATTCAAATTACATTAAAGATAGTGTAAAACAACTGAATAGTGGATGTTGATTTATTTAGCTTTTTACAAGGTATCTGTTTCAATCATAAATAAACTAAAAATGGCTGTTTAAAATGATTTAAATATAAATCAAAACTGAGTTTATTTTACCTTTGATAAAGGAATATATACTTTTAATATATAAAGAAAAGCGTAAAATGCAAACTTTAAAATGATTCTAATATTATAATGTGATAGACATTTACAAAATTCACTTTTTTAAAATTTATAGACGTGTGCAAAGGAATGCAGTTGTTTGACTGAAGAAGACAGTAAGAGATATTGGTTTCGATGTATTCCAAGATGGCTTGGCAAAATGTCTCTTGAAAATACAACTGATTATGAAGAAAGTGGGTGTCAACATGAAGTTCTTTATAAAGATGAAATTAATAAATCCAGGTATTTATATATAATTTGAACAAAGAGTATCACCCATTTATAGTTATAATTGTACTGACAAGCCATAATTGATTTTTATAATGATTCAACATTCCATACATTTCTCAGTGCTCACCGAGAAAATGTATTTTGGGGGCATCTTGGTGGCTCAGTCAGTTAAGTGTTTGCCTTTGACTCAGTTTATGATCTTGGGGTCCTGGGACTGAGCACCAGGTCCAGCTTGCTGCTCAGCAGGGAGTCAGCTTCTTCCTCTCCTTCTGCCTCTCCCCCTCGTGCTTTCTCTCTGATTTTCTCTTTCTCAAATAAATAAATAAATAAATTCTGTTAAAAAACGTATTTTCAATTCCCTTTATGGATTTCACCTATCTCTCATTCACCTCCCTACTGGCAACCACCAGTTTGTTCTCTGTATTTAAGAGTTTGGGTTTTGTTTTTGTTTGTTGGGTTTTTGTAATTGTTGTTTGTTGTTTTCTAATTTTGTTTATGTGTTTCTTAAATTCCACATGTGAAATCATATGGTACTTGTCTTTCTCTGAGTGACTTATTTTTCTTGGCAATATACTCTCTAGATCAATCCATATTGTTGCAAGATATCATTCTTTTCAATTGTTGAGTAATATTCTGTCATATATGTGTATGTATGTGCATATATATGCACCACTTCTTTCCATTTATTTATCAATGAACACTCATGTTGGTTCCATATCTTGAGTCTTATAAATAACGCTATTAAATATATAAACATAAAGGTACGTATATTTCTTTGATTAGTGGTTATTGTTTTCTTGGGGTAAATATCTGCTGGAATTGCTGGATCATATGGTAATTCTATTTTTAAGTGTTTGAGGAACCTTTATACTGTTTTCCACAGTGGCTGTGCCAATTTGCATTTTCATCAATAGCACATGAGGGTTCTGTTTTCTCCATGTCTTTGCCAATACTTGTTATTTCTTGTGTTTTTAATTGTAGCCTCCTAAACAATTGTATAGTAATTAATAATAATATTTTTGTTTAAACTGATTGGTATTTATATCTCAAACATATGAATATATAGTTATATATTATTTATATAATGTATATTCCATTATGTATAACAACATTAGCACAAAAAAACGGGGATAGGAAAAGACATACAGTAATAATTTTTCTATATCACACTAGAATTAAATTAATTTCTGATTAAATTTGTGGTAGATCTGATATGTTAATGTGTATATGTTAAACTGCAGAGCAACTATTAAGAAGTTAACTCAAATAATGTAGTAAAAACAGCATTATAGATACCAAAAATTTGCCCTACAAAATGTTTACATAATACAAAAGTAAGTGGTATCAGAAGAATAAAGATCTAAAAAGATACAATATACGGATAACAAAAAGGAGAATGGCAGACATAAATCTAACTATATTAAAAATAACATTTAAAATGCATTAAAAATACTATCAAAGGCAAAGATTTTCAGGTTAGATAATTTCTGGATATAGACAGTATATACCTTCTTTGGGACATACACCCTACATTTAAATGTACAAATGGGTTGAAAGTAAAAAAAGTTAGAAAAAGATACCATTCAATCAGCATCCATAAAAAGCTGGAGTATCCCTTTTAATATCAGACAAAATAGACTCTATTTTTTAATTTTTTAAAGATCTTTTGTTTATTTATTCATGAGAGACAGAGAGAGAGAAAGAGAGAGAGGCAGACACACAGGCAGAGGGAGAAGCAGGCTCTACGCAGGGAGTCTGAGGTGGACTCTATCTCCGGTCTCCAGGATCAGGCAGGCCCTGGGCTGAAGGTGGCGCTAAACCACTGAGCCACCCGGGCTGACCACAATAGACTTTAAAGGAAAAGATGATTAATTGAGAAAACATACATTTTAAAATAATAAAGCAATCATGAGAATATGCTGCAATTATAAACATGTATGCACTTAACAGAAACTCAAAATATATGAAACAAAAACAGAATTGAAGAAAGATATGGCCAACAATAGTTGGAAACTTCAATACTCCACTTTCAGTAGTGATATAACATTTGGTAGATAACAAAAATTTTAAAAAAATGAAGAACACTATAAATCAACTAGAACTGGCAGATATCTAGAGAATATTCCACTCAACTACAGCAGAATGGCATTCTTATCTAATGCACATAGAACATTTTCCAAGACAGACCATATGTTAATACAATCTGCAATATATTTAAGAGGATTTCAATACATTTTCTGACCACAATGAAATTAAATTAGTAATCAAAAACAATAAGCATTTTACAAACCTATAAAAATTAAATAACACAGTCCACATAAATCAGTGAATCAAAAAGAAGTAAAAGGGACATTAGGAAATCATTTGAGATTAATTAAAATAAAGTTATGGCATGCCAAAATTCATAGGCTATAGGCAATGCAGCATTTAGAATCAAAATTATAGCTCTAAATACGTAGGTTAAAAACAAACATGATCTCAATCAATATCCTAAACTTCTACCTTAACTTAATGGAAAAGGAGAAAATTAATTTAAAGCAAGCCAAAGGAAGAATATCATAAACTGTAGAGTGAAGTTAATTCAATAGAGTATAGGAAAACAATAGAAAATAACAAAACCAAAAGTCCATTTTTGAAAGGATTAAGAAAATGAATAATCCTTACCTATGCTAAGAAAAAGAGAGAGAAGAATCAAATCACTAAAATCAAGGAAGAGTGATAAAACATTACTTAAATATCAAAAAGAAAAAAGATTATAAGAAAACACTGTGAGCAACTGCATATCCCAAAATGTAGGTAGCCGTGATGCAATGGGGATGCATTCAGAAAAATATAGACTACTAGAACTTACTCAAAAGAAATAGAAAGCCTCACTATATTTATTATAAGTAAAAAGATAAAGTTAGTCATTCAACAAACAAAAGTTCACACTAAGGAACGCCAAGGCCTAAATGGCTTCCCTAGGGAATGCTAGCAAACACTGAAGAATTAATAGAAATTATTCACAAAACCTTCTTAAATTAAATGAGGACACATTTTTAAACTTATTCTATTAGACTAATATTACAATGAAAACAAAATCAAAGACATCACAAGAAAACTACAGACTAATACATTCTATTTTTCTGAACACAAAACCCTTCAATACACTTATCCACAACAAATGCAGCAACATATCAAAAAAATTATACACCATGACCATTGTGAATTTATCATAGGAATACAAGGTTGTTTTAATGTCCTAAAATCAATTAATGTAAAAATACCAAAAAAAAAAAGAAACATGAATAGAATAATGAGAAAAAAAGAAAACACAGAATCCCAATAGTTGCAAGAGGAAAAAAGACATTTTACAGAATCTAACACACCTTCATGATAAAGACAACAACAAATGAAGAACACGATGGATCTTCTTCAACCTGATTAAGAATACTGAAGAAAAAAAAAGGAGAAGGAGAAGAAGGAGAAGCAGCAGCAGCAGTGGAAGCAGAAGCAGCAGCAGCAACATAATTACATTATATTTAAAGATGAAGGAAGACCAGAAATGTAAATGAAAACAACATAACAGTTTATATCTGCTATTATAAATAAAATAATCAATAAAATGATCAAAAAAAGTTTAATAACAAGTATTGGGTATTGGTAAGGATTTGGAGAAATTGGAACCTTCCTACACTGGGGGTGGGATGTAAAATGGTGCATGCAAGAGCTTTGAAAAAGTTCATCAATTGATGGTGAATTCACAAGTGAAATGTTTTATATTTATACATAGAATATTATTCAGCAACAAGAAAGAATGTATTACTAATACATGGCCACACCATCAATGCACCTAGAAAACCTTATGCTATGGGAAAGAAGCCACAAATGACCCTTGCAGTAGAATGAAATAAATATTTGTGTAATAAAACAATGATTTTTCAGGAATTTTTTATTTTCTAAAATTATTTTTGTTTTGTGATATAACTGCATTTTTTTTCTGACTTTGTGTTTCTTTGTTCATGGTAAACTTTTTTTGATACTGAAAATTTGGAAATTTTGCAGTTAAAATGGCCAGTATTGTTATGGCTTTTGACATTGTCTCATAATCAATACTAAAATAGAGCTTAACAAATTTTGCAAATACAAGTAGCTCATATAAAAATGATAGTGTTTATTCCATTCAAAAATCTAGAAATTATCATATATCAGCTACTAATATATCACCTACTATAATAGGAAAATGTGCAGAATCTTAGAGGTAACTTGCAAAAGATGCTCAGATTCTTATAAAAAGGTCTATTGCATGATTAACTTCAATTAAAAAGAATATAATAGATATTATGAACACATTAAAATGTAATCCATGGATTTCTATATTATCCCTTAACCTGGCCAAGTACCAATTTACCAAGTTAATTCAAACATTGAATGCTATACCAATAATATTGTTTGTTACTTTAGAACCTAATTCAAAAACCTATACAAATTAGTAATATTTTATAAATGCCTGACATCTTTGAAAAGGAAGAGTAATGGGACTTCAAGTACTATCTGTTATAACTATAAAATCCAGATGGTACCACTGTAAAAACAAAACAAAACAAAACAAAACAAAACAAAACAAGAAACAGTGGGCCAGAGCTTTGAGAAAAACTCATGTACATAGAGGATCTCAATATACAAGAAATTTGAAGAAATTTGCCCATAATTTAATGGAAATACAGAGGATTCTTTAGTGGAAAGGTTTGGGGAAATGGTTCACTATAAGACCATAAGTAAAACTGGATCACAACCCTACACTTTATGTAGAAGCAGACTCTGAATGTGTTCAGAAACCTAAATTAAAAGACAAAATTGTGGCATAACTGAAAACAATGTAGGGAGATATTTTTGAGGTTTGGGGATGGAAAACTTTAAAAATGAAACTAGCAGGATATAACTTTTAAAGAAAAGTAATGATAGCACTGTAGCAATGATAGTACTGTAATAATATTAAATTTAAGGATTACTTTATGATGAAATACACTAACAATAACAATGATAATAATAGTGTTAACTGACAGTTGATAATCATAGACATTTTTCTATTGAAATGTATTTTGTATAAGCACAGCCTACACGGCATAATGGAAATGAAGTATTTAACACAGTTTTGAGTATTACCACATTTTTACCCTAAAATGTTCAAAATAGTTTGTGGGAATTTAGAAAACCTTAATGGGGGAAAAAAAAATCTCACCAGCCATTTTGTATAGTTCTTGATAAGTATAGGATAGTAACTTCACAACACCAAGCCCAGACTGTGAAGTGTTCATAGTTTCAGCCATTTATGAAGTTTAAATTGATGCCCAAGTCACCAATCCCTACTTGCTATCAGAAATAGCATAACAAAGTGAAACCTATTCATTCATACATTTTGTATATATTTGAGTACTCTCTAATTGGAAAACATTGTGTAAACTGTGAAAATGATATTTGATATCTGACCCCAGGTATCCATAAATAAATTAATGTTCTCAGAACACATCTCATGGTTTTTCTATATCATTTAGAAAGTAAATATCTTTTTATATTACTAAAATAACTATTATTTCCACTTTCTAAAGATACAAGTAGTTTGGGTTATAGCAATGAATTTTCTGGCTTTCTTTCTGGGATCTTTAAAATAAACCTGTTTCTTTTATGAGCTATTTTAAAATTTTTCACATTTTCCATGTAATGCTAAATTTAACCAAAACATTATTTTTCAGTTATAAGCAAAAGTTCTATTTTAAACTGCAAAATCTAAAAGTCCATGATAAAATAATGTAGTTTCAAAACCTATTTCTGTAGAGTCAGGAGGCTTATATAACAAATACAGCTTTAGTGATTTTGCCACAGAAATGTATTTTAATCATGGTTTTCTTAAATTACTTCTGAACCAGGAAGTCTGATTATTATTAACTTCTAAGACTACTCTAATTTTTACCGTGATATGGATGATTTTTGTATTAAGAAGTTAAATGTCTTGTTTTGTGTTTGTTTTAAGATTTATTTATTTATTTATTTTTGAGACAGAGCACTCACATGCACAGGCATGTGTAAAAGAGGGGAGGGGCAGAGAGAGAGAATCTTCAAATGGACTCCTCACTGAACATGGAGCCACAAGATCATGACCGGAGCTGAAACCAAGAATCAGACAGACACTTAACTGACCAAACCACCTAGGCACTCCTATTTTTAATTTTGAATGTGCCATAAAAACTTATCTGGCTCCCATACAGAACTTTTTTTTTTTAGATTTTACTTTCAGGGGCAAAAAAAAAAAAAAGGAAAAAGTTAACTGCATATCAGTATGGCTTATTGTATGTTCCCATGTATGTGTATGTATGTATGTATGTATATATTTGGTTTTGGTTAGTCTTGATACTACTCAACTCTAGTGACTGGATGCTTTTGTGTACTGCATTTACATGCATATTTTTTTTTCCTTTTTATTGCCTCCTGAAAAATGAGATAACCTTGCTTCTTTAAGCTTTATAGTAAAGATATATAGAGGTTATTAATTCATTTAAGCAATTTTAAGCATTTAAGCAATTCTATTTAAGCAAGTAGATACCATTGTAATTTCCATATCCATGACAAAAGTTAATTATAATAAACTTCATGAAAGGACATGCTTTTGTATAATTAAGTTTCAACTACAGTATGGGTTGAAACTTAGCTAGTGTATTCATTAATTATCTCCCATGCATCTTTTTTTTTAATTTTGGTTGCAAACCAATGCATATGTTATGATATAAAGTCAAAGTTTGACTTTATTATAGCTTCAGGCTCTATGACTTTTCATGCTTTAATTTCATATGTCAAACAATAAAAATGTATGCAAGTTATATGATTTTGTGCTACCTGGGCCAGATTTTTTATTTTACTTCATTATATCTAAATAGCTTTTTATAGGTCTAACCTTTTTGCATTACTTTTCAAATTATCTCCTAAGACTTGGAATTTCATGAAGCTGTTTATTCAGAACCTTTAAGATGACCTTTCTCTTGAGCATAATTCAATTTTAAAATACACTTGATGATTATATAGTTAAACAGTATTAATGGAGCATCCACTGTATATCAGGCATATGGATCATAAGATTTAGAGTAATAGGTAGAGTGATATATTTTATTTCATCTCTTCCCAGAATATTTTTCCATTAAAAAACTAAATGATGAAAAATTTTAAATCACAATATTTATATATGAAATCATATTTTCAACTGACATATTTTTGCTTTGTTCTTTCAATCTTGTCTCAAATTTAAGTGCAATTCAAAGTGGCTTATTTAAAAATAAAGTTGCCTTATTTAATAATAAAGTTAGTAATACATTCATGAACAATTCATTTTCTCATAGTGAAAGTTCTATGAAATTTTAAGAACATTTTAAAATTATAAATAATATATATGGACCCCTATGATTTTCTTGACTTTCTTTTTTAACAAAAGTGATGTACTTGTCACTGAAAATCTTTCAATTTAATAGCAATTTGTCTTAGCACTAGGTATACATTTATACACATATACCAGCACTTACATACATATTATTTTTTTTACATACATATTATTAATTGGGATGATAAGATGCTCCACAAACTTGTACAAGATTGGGTGAGTGCTTTAGTAAACTGGAGAAATTTATTTAGATCAATGATTTTCAAAGAGACGTTCTTGTATTCTGGGGACATTTTGAATTCTAGAGTCATTCTAATTCAGTATAATTGGTTGAAACAGCTGGCATTTAGCAGGTAAGTAATGGATGATGAATGTTAAAAATATTTCAATGCACAGAATGGTTCCATGAACAACAGCAAGAAGTGTTCCATGGTATGTACAATTTCCAAAAGTCCCAACATCCATTAATGTGGATATAAAACCTTTTTATAAATATCTGGAGCCAATATATTAATTTCATTTTACACACTGACATAAAATATTTTATAAAATTTTAATAATTATTGGATTTTCCAGGAATGAAACTTTCTTGTTAATCAATGACATATTATGCTTTATTCAGAAATTTATTAGAATTTGTTAACTATATTGGAAAATCATATCATCCTACTTGAATTTCAGATAATAAACTATTACAATCAGTCTCCATTTATAGCTGCTATTGCCTGTGTTTAATAACTTTATTTCAAGTAAACATTTGCATATATAAGGCTGGAAGCAGACTTACTTGCCCAGTAATGAACACATTTAATCCTCTTTTATGAAACAGATGTAGTACTGATAATTTTAAAGATGAGAAAGCTAGGGAAGAAAAACTTCTAAATAAGTTAGAGAAGAATTAGAACCAAGATTCCCTTTCCAAGGCTGGTGCTTTGAATATTTCAAAACATCAACTATACTGACTGCCATTAACAATCTCAGTGATCCTTGGCAAATTGCATTAAATGGCTAAGTTTCTCACAACTACAAGAAGAAAGGTTTGAACTAATTGACCTTTAACATTCCTGCTGGCTCCAAACACCTACCATCATATAAATTTATGAGTGTAATGACTTGAGTTCAGTAGGTTAATTTTCACTAATAATAACAAGCAAAGTAATTTGACATTGCTCTTCTCAACTCATTGACATGTTTATATGATTATCTTTAAGTGCCCTTTGAAGAGTTGGCAAAGGATACTTTAAAATCACAACACTTTACTTTAGACCAAAGATTATCTCTGATTTAGGTTTCTTCCTCACCTTAGGCATTCTTTTTCTGATGCTTTATGTGTATGTATATACAATATTCAAAGGAATAAATGCATGCATATCACACAGTGTATAATCATATTAAAATGGCATCTCATAATCCACTTTACCAAAGGTGGTGCCTAGCCAGCCTATAGAATAGACTAAAAAATGTTTGTTCAATATTTTTAGGTCAATGCCAGTCATATAGAAAATGCAAATATATATTTATGGAATTAATATAGAAATGAATGAATGAATACTATCAATAGAAACTATTATTAATTAAAAATCCATTTTTCTTCGGCATGAGTTTAAATACTTCATACTTGTGAGCACCTCAGCCTATCGATAGCGAGGCTATTGATTAGGAATGCCTGGGACACTCACCTACAAGCTGGGAAAGCCTGGAGCACTCACTTGCCTGTTCTAGCTTCTGCGGAGCCCTCACAGGCATTTCCCCAAGATGGTGTTGTTACAGGACTGTCCCCTGCGGTTTTCATTATGATTGTAAGATGCACCTTGGCATGAATCCTCAGGGAGCTTTGAAAAAACAAGCTTTTTCTTTGTAACCACAGGTTCTGGCAGGCACAGGGAAGGCCACACAGAGGTTGCATCTCAGGTAAAGAGAAAGAGGACCTAGAGTTGTGGTTTTATTGACTTGGAGGTACCTGGGGTTTCTTTCTATGCTGGTGAATTTAAAACACCCCAGCCATTGGAAATTAAAGAGCAGGAAAGGAAAAGCAGGGTTACACAAAAGATCTGTCTAGATCTTATCTAGATCAACCAGGGTTTTCCAGAAAAGGGGAACTTCAGGTGGATCAGCCTGACCCTTTATCTAGTTGTATAGCTGACAGCGTATACATTCAAGGTAAATATCTTTGAAATGAATGCCTTGACAAGCAAAAGTTTAGGTCGGGCACTAATATTGCAATCAAAAAAGCTAATTGTCAGGCACTCACACTGCAAATTTTCACAAAAATCCTGACAAACACAGGAACACTAACCTTGTTATTTAGCCTCAGGAGAGTTAATGCCACTGTCCTAGGTTATGTAGCAATTAAGTGGCAGGACCTGTGTTTGAGTCTATGCCTGTCTTTTGCCAAAGTTCTTTTCACTCATTCTTCACAATGAACAAAAATTAAGTTTTGTCAAATATGAACATTTTCTATAAGAACAATTTCAAAAGTGAGCCCCACAACCATATTTATTGTACTGCTAACCTGTGTATTTAAGTAAATATGTGATAAATCTTTAAATGATATGACTAATTGGACTTTTTTGGGGGGGTATTGCATGTTGTAGATGCAGCATTTCTCTTGTTTACATGGACCGGTTCTATATGCTCAGTGTTGAGGATTGCTTAGGAAACCAGAATACATCAGTGCATGGCCTCTGCTTTGTCCATTTGCACAACTGCAACTGTAGCTGTCTGCAAATATATGAAAGAAACATCTGTGAAATAGAAACTGAAGATTGTAAATCTGTGCCCTACAAAAATGAAGCAACCGGTATATATTTAAGTGGCTATTTCTTCTGCAAATGTCTCCCAGGATTTACAGGCAAGTATTTCTGAGAAATCACATTCCCTAGTGGAAAATGTTAATACATTTATTTAATATATCTCAAATGTATCTAATGATTGGGTTTTGTAGCCTGCTTTTTCATTTAACAAAGTAAAAATATCTTCACTAAGACTAATAGGATTGTTTCTTTGGGCAGTTACATTGCTGACTACACAACTTTGGCTCATGCAAATGAGGCTAAAAAGGCCAGGCTGAACCATAGAGTATGATATATATGTCAAAGGTCTGAGGAGAAAAACAGGCAACCTTAACCTCCCAATAATTTTGCCTAAACAGCTTCAGTATTGCCCTTCAACCTCTTTCTTGGCTGCCAAGCACACTGAGTGCTTAGATTAAAAATAAAACTTAATTTCAGTATTTTCCAGGTCAGTTTAATGCTCCATTAGTAAGATTAAAAAAACTCCATAAAACCACAAACATACTATATCCTCTGTAAAGTCATAGGATGATATTCACAGTGGCTATGTAGTAATAAGTCATCTTTTGATATAAGAATATCAAAAATTAAACATTCAAATGTATGTTACTTGAGATTTTATGCTTGGTCTTACATTAAAATGATTATTAACAATAATTTCAAAACTCCCTTAATTGCTTTATAGAAAGAAGTATGGAGGCCACACAGAAGAAAATAATACTGTCACTTTTAAATTACACAAACTTTAAGTAAAATAATGAAAAAAAAGTTCTATGCAATCTGATATACCCTTTTATTAAGCAGACCCAACTCTAAATGTTATTTGGATTTCCATCTTAAAATGAAAATTATCTTTACCTATTTGATATTTAAAGTAATATCTTGAAGGTTTTGGAGGCAATTTAAAACGATAAGGTCCAAGAATAGAGGGGCAGTATTACTGGAATAAATGTATGGCCATCCAGATTATTTTTTTAAATGAAAAAAAATATTTGTGTGAATTCTGGTAAGCTTGCTAAAAAGTTTGTCCCATTACTTCACATTGCAAAAATGTTCTTAGTAAAAATAAAATAGCATAAAATGTACTAGTATTATTGAAACATAAGTATCTGCCTAGGGGAAAAAAAGTACATATAGACACCTGTTTTGTAAATGTAGGATATCCTCCAAAATTCAGTGAAAATATAATATTAACCATGAACTGTTCATAAAATGGAATAAAGAGTGGAATTTAACTCTTCCTAAAACCATGACTAAGAGAAAATGTCCTCTGATATCTGTGTTTATATGTACATATATATATATATGTGCACACATAATCAGCACACTATCATTTTACATATCAAGACTGTATGCTGGCTATAAATTATATGACCATTAAATATCATATATACACTAGATAGTTCAACCACATGATGTAGTACTCACCATTGATATATAGTAGAAAATTGATATGACTCACACTTCAGCTGGGAGTAAAAAATTAAACCCAATTTAAGATTTACAAGCCTGTATTATTAGGAAGGCCTATATCTTCTATGAGGTCTCTTTCTACAGAATTCTAAAGAACTCTGTGGGTTTCCTCATATCTAAATAATCAGTCTAGTTTTAAGTTCTTCATGCAGTGAAATGTGAAGAAACTCATCAGTCTAAATTTTCTGAAGGGTGCAGAAATAATCCAACTGAAAGCAAAAATATTTTGGGAGCAATTTAAAATCAATGCTCCTTTTCTTCTCCACCCTTTCCTCTGTCTGGTTTCTGCCTATGTCATCAGTTCTCTCTCCCTTCATCTGGATCCTTCTTCTATCCAGTGTCTCTTCTTCTACCTAATTTCTTTTCCCTTTATTTTTTATTTATCTTTTCCCTTTCCATCTGGTTTCTACTTCTCTTTTCCCCTTAACCTAGTTTTATCATCTCCATCTATGAACTCGTGTGTTTCCTATAACATCTAAAAGGTGTTACCATACCATTTATATAAAGTGTAATTACTTCTTTTTTTAATCCTATCATCTTTTGTGGAAATTTTAGCCTTATATGCAAACTTCTAGGTTAAATGTTATCCCTGTATATTTATCCCAGGAGATCACAATTTTAATGGTCATGAGAATCACCTGGAGATCTTGTTAAAGCTCAAGAGTGTCAGCCCTACCTCATGTGTTTCTCATTCAGGAATTCTAGGGCTCAGTAGATCTGGGTGATGCTGATGCTGCTCATCATGAACCACATTTAACCACTCTTCTAACTCATTATTCATGAGGAAGCTGTGTATGGATATGAAAATATAAAGTTGAAAATGTAAAATTCAACTTCCAGTGTGGACGGTGATTTGGCACAGCATGAGGAACCCATCTAGTCTAATCTCTTAGTGACCACTAACTCCTGGAGTAAGGTGATAGATAACATCATATGATAAGGCCATATACTTGCATAGATCTTAAATGGTTTAAATTTAATTCCAGTGCTATTATCTGAAGTTCTCCAGAACTGGGAAAATCTGGGAGTGGGGGCACCTGGGTGGCTCAGTCAGCGGAGTGGCCACCTTCAGTTCAGGTCATGATCCTGGAGTCCTGAGATGGAGCCTGGAGCCCCATGTTTATCAGGGCTCCCTGATCAGTGAGGAGTCTGCTTCTCCCTCCCCCTCTGCTCCTGCTCTCTCAAATAAATGAATACAATCTTTAAAAAAAAAATAAAATAAATGAATACAATCTTTAAAAAAAAATAAAATCTGGGAGTAATTCCAGTGGATTTTTTTAAGGCAATAGCCTTTTTGCAATTCTCTTGTTATTTGTACCTATGATATTTTAGTGATAGAATCATAATTTATTTTTTTAAATTTTTTCCTTGTCAGTTTGAGACTTTCAACTTTGCTGGTTTCTAAAATGTTTTATAGTCAAAATAAGATCTCTAAGCTAATATGATAAATTCTTATATGGAATTATCTTTGTCTCTATTTCAAATATTTTGGGTGTCTCCTGCTTTTGACTTAAGTAGCCAAATTCTTCTTTTCTGCCTCTTATAGTTGTCTTGGTAACAGGGAGAGGCTAGGTAGCTCTTTGTTTAGGAGGAGAATCCAAGTTGTCCTATACAATTAGGCCTAGCTTTTCCATGTTTAAAATGGACCTGAGCTAAGCCTCCTTGATAGCCTGCCTTCTTTTCAACTGATTTACATAGTAAGGGCCCTTATCTTAAAAGCAAACTCCTTCTCTACTATAGTCTTATATACTGCAAATTTGACTTCCACGGCTCTGTGGTTCTCTACCCTCCCAGATGACAATGTTCTTTTCTTTTTAAAGTCTTAGTTACTTGGCAATAGAAACATTTTCAAATCCCATGCATTTTTTACAGACCTTTACTTTACTTCTGTTAATTCCTATTCCTGTAGAAATTCAAGAGTGTGTTTCAACCAAATTTGTGCTTCAGCTGGCACCCGGGTTCCTTTATATACTCTCAATTATTGATGCCTGACTGTCAATGTCTTAATATACTAGCTTATTTCTCAGATGGCTGGCCCAGTTTGAGGTAGTATGAGTATATGCATACCTTAGTAGTTCTGTGAGTCTGTTCTTTTTGACAGAGCACTTTGAGGTCCATGGAAAGCTTACTTCATTCCTAATTGTTTTTCTGATAAACCTGGAACTGACAGAAGAAAGTCAAAGAATTTTATTAATCCATTTTCCCTAATCAAGTCATGCATATTTTATTTTGATTCTCCTCAAAGCATTCTCTCTCTCTCTCTCTCCAAAGCATTCTAAAAGTCCCTAAAGGACAGAAATAAAAGATGTTATATACAAAGAGAAACACTCTGGGCACACTCCTACTTCTATAGTCAGGAAAGCTAAGTCCCTGGTGTTTGGTGTTTATCACACATTTACTTGAGTGATCGCTTAGACTATCCCATCCACTCAAGAACTGAACTATTTTACTCTGTGTGTTAAAAACTGACACCATTGGCTGGATTTACCAAAACGTACTTCCGCCCACATTCTTGTCTCTCTACTTTGAATAGAGGCTGAATTAATTTGGCCTTCATAATCATCAATTCTGTTATGACATCACAAATATTCTTACAGAAAATAAATTTATAGAGTATTTCATTTTGTATTGTGATCATTTCAAAACACACAAATATCAACCTCAATTTTATATATTATGTAGTTGATTTTTATTTCATATATATTTTCTTATTTAATATATAACTGAGAGGAAGAATTAGTAGCTATTATATAAGCCTGGTGCTTATATTCATGGTTTTCTCTAAATTTCACTGTGACAGTGTAAGTCCCTCTCCAAAGAGATGTTCATGTTTGTTTGAATTTAGTCACTGAGGTTGTGTCTTAAATTCACTATTCCTTTTTTCATGTATATTCTCTAAGCCAGCATATTCAGGCTTTCATTGGAGCTGCATACACATCCTCTCTTCATAAAAGCTCCATCACCTTTTGTGTATGCCCAGAGCTTTTGAGACATATTATAGGATGATGTCAAACTCAGCATCATATTCAACCATGTTGGATTTTTTTTAAAACCATCTTAGATCTTTAGCCAGGACAGATCTATAATCAAGGGAGGGACAGGGTCTCACAGCTTCAGTATATTGTGAATTTGGCTTCTCACAGAAATGGGCCTGGTTTCTCCAGCAACATAACATAATTCTTTTAGTAAACCCAAAAGACATATCACCAGGGACCTGATTTGTCTCTAGTACAGACATATGGGCCATTCTGCAACATAGAACAATCATCCCTAAATTCCCAGAGGTGAGCTTCAGAAATGCTTTCTTTTTGTCTTTGTCAACTCCCTACTTATGTCATGGGAAAAACAACCTCTATTATAGAAAATTAAAATTGGATTTCATGTGTATATATATTTGAATTATAAATTCTTTTACTTACATATAAATTATGAATATCACTGTATCAGCAAGATAGATATATGTTCTCACTTTAAAGGGTTTCAGAGTATTTGCTTAAATGAACGCACCAAACCTGAAATAGAATTGCTAGATCCAAGGAAATATATATGGATTTTTTATTTGATTGTTTTTGTTTTTGTTTTGTACAACAGAGTTCTCCATCCATATTCACCAGCAGTGTGTAAATGAATGTATTTTCTTCTTACACATTCACAACACTAAGTATTAAATTTTATTTTTTCCCCCAATGTGATATGTAAAATTGTATCCCATTTTGATTTTTACTTCCTGGAGAAATAAGAAGGGTTGAGTGTGTACAATGTGAAATTCTTTCATTTGGAATAATTTTATAGGTTCGTTCTTTCTTTTTTATTTTAAGCTCAATTAGCTAAAATAATGTATTATTAGTTTCAGAGGTTGAGGGTATTGTGTAAGACTGATGTATCCTTTTTATCTAATTGAAAGTCTCTTATTTAGTTCTCACAATTCTTTATAATTTAAAGGCAGTTTCACTTATTTCTAGAGAGAATTGTATTATCTGCAAATAAGAGTAGTTTTTCTCTTTTTTTAAATTTCCTTATTTGGTCTTATGATAATATTAATACTACTTTATCACATTTTTTAGATAAAGTACAATACTAATGGTTATAGTGGACATCATTTTCTTGTTCCTGAATTTCATGGGACTTTAGATTATGTTACCATTCTACATGGTGTTGGCTTGATATTAAATAGATAATAAATAAGGTGGAATCTTTCTATTTCTAATTTAAACATCTTAAGCATAGGAGCTGAAGTAATAACTTTGCATAGTAGCCATTTAAGAGTAACATTTACTTTTATAATTTTTAAATACTTTTGAATATATACACGCACTCACAAATTAGTCTTTTATATTGTTTTTAGAAGGTCTGTTTTCAGTCTTACACTTTTATGCTTATTTTATACAAAGACAAAAAAAAACATTTCTTTTTACCCTGAAATACTTAAAATAAAATGATTTGAAAGCATGCAAAAATCCCTTAGAATTTTTTATTAATTAACAAGATAAATAGTACTCTTAGGAAGATTAGTTCTTATCAATTTCTCATCAGTTTCCAGGGTTTTATTGAGTCAATTTACTAATTTATACGAGTTGATTTAATTAGTAATATTAATGGTTTCAAATTTCAATTGTCATATTCTAATAATTTTATCTGACTTAATGTTAATTTCTCAAATTTTTTCTGATTTTTAAAATATATAGATGTGTTGTCTGTGTTTTCTGATTAGCCAGAGCTTAATAAATTGTTATTTTCAAGGAACTTATTATAATTCTCAAGTTTTCAGATTTATATTTAATATTTTATACATTTAACAATGGAATTCCTTTCTTTAGCTTTAGGAAACAACACAAGGTCTTGCTCTCTCTATTCTTTAATTTTTGTTTCTTTGTTAAACTTTAACTTATTTTGTATTTAATAATGAACTTTTGAGCTACAGATTTTATTCTGGCTATTATTTTACCTGTGTTTTAGAAATTTGATATATGGGTTTTTGTCTTTTTTTTTTTTTTAATTTTCACTGCTTTCTAAGTAGACTTATTTCAGGCTTGATTTCCAGCTTTATGAATCAATATGGCATTTGAAGATAAGATTTCTAAGTTAGTTGGCAATTTTATGTATTCTTTAGTTATTAATTTCCAGTGTTACTGCATCATTAAAACAAAATAGGGTCATCAATAACTGCTTTTCGGTATATTTTTGCTTTTTATTTTAAAATCATAGAAAAATTAATTTTTTTTTATGTTTACTAATTATAGAGGATTATTAGTGGCTACTGGGGGAATCAAGGGAAAGTTGCTGAGAAAAATCTCTACTCTCAGGGATTTTATAATTTGTTATAATTTATTGTAATTTGTTAGTGTGTGCATTGAGAGCAAAAGTAATGAATGTTGGGTTCATACTGGCTTAACATATAATAATTCTTTTAGAATAGTAGTTGGATATTAGAAATAACAATATGTGTTTAATTATTTAATTTTTTTTCCTATGGTTTACATATAAGATTGGGAAAATAATTTTGAGATTTTTTCAGAAAAGAGATTTTTAGGTGCTACCTCAAGTGTAACATATTTGAATGTTTGAAGGTAGTGTTGAAGAACAAATATGTTTCAGCAATCTGTACAGCAGACTCCCACATGGTTTTGATGTGAATCCAAAATGTTGGATTCACTTCCCTATATGTTTTCACAGATATAAACATATACATACACATATATAAATGTGTGTACATATGTATACATGCAGTATAAATAAGTTAGAGGCCCTTGCATCAATTGTTTCTTTAATAATTTCCAAGTAGTTCTAAAATTTGCCTTTTTTTAAAAAATGTTATTTATTTATTCATGAGAGACAGAGAGAGAGAGAGAGAGAGAGAGAGAGAGGCAGATACAAGCAGAGGGAGAAGCAGGCTCCATGCAGGGAGCCTGATGTGGGACCGGATCCTGGGACTCCAGGATCACACCCTGGGCCAAAGGCTAAACCACTGAGCCACCCAGGGATCCCCTAAAATTTGCCTTTTTAATTTGAGCTATGTTATATAGCTCAAACTATGTTATGTTAAACCTATGTGATGTGTTCCCAGAACTTCAGTTTATAATTCATACTTTCATAAAATAAACATATTTTCCTATTTAATACATATTTCAAGGACACTAATATTACCTTTGTCTTTATATTTTATTTAGAGATTTTAGTCCACTTATATATAATTCATATTTATATATAATTATTTTGTACTTGGGTTTAAATATATCTCTACAATATTTGTTTTACATTTGTTTCATTTGTTCTGTTACAGTTTTTTCTCCCTTCTGTATTGTTTTGTATGGATGAAGTATTTTCTTATTCCATTTATTCCCCTACTAAGTTGATGTTTACATATACTTTTACTATTCTTAGATGCTCACCCTACAGATTACAATATTTTAATTAGTTTAGCATATTTTAATGTAATTTAGTACTTATACCACATTCCAGAAAAAGCGTAGGCTTTACACACTTTTACCACATTTAACCCTCCAGATACATGCATATTTTTGAATATGTTGTTTTGCATATACTTAAAACTGCACAAGACATTATTGTTATCATTTATATAGACAGTATTTATTTAGATTTACCTGCATTTTGCTCTTTTGTTGTTATTATTTCTTTCCTATATCTCCAGGCTTTCAATGGCTTTCTTTTATCCTGTGCATGATAATCACCAGTTAGCATAGCCTTTCAAGCATTTCTGCTGTGATGAATTCTCCATTTTCTGTTTATCTGAATGTAATTTCCTTTCACATTTATACGTAAAAGATCTCTTATACTAAGATCAGTAAATGAGTTAAATGAATGAACAAACTGTGACTACAAATTAATGTCTTGGCAGTGATATATTTAAATATGTAAGTCTTTAAAAAATGCATAAGTCTTTAGTGATTGTATATATATACATACATACCCATGCATATACATATATGTGTATGTATGTATCTATCTGTCATCTATATGTCTGTCATGTGATATTGCTTGTCTTAGATCTTTTATTCCTCTTTATCTGTTCCTATATTTTATTTTATAATGCACATCATGGCACTGAAAATTTAGCAAAGGCTCAGGCAGCTAAGATACCAAATGTTTCACATGAATCATGCCACAACTTGAGCCAGGTCTTTACTTATAACATTCTCATAAGCAAGTTCGAGGTATATACTGATTATATTCTAAAGAACAGAAAAAGGGGGTGAGATAAAAATATTTAACAAATTAAGACATTTAAATATCTTACGGTAATTATTCTGTCACAAAAATCTCCTTTAATTAAACAATTAATATACATTTAGTCTTGTTAATAATATACTGCTCTATCCCTATCCTGTCCAGTTGAAATACTGCTGAAACCAAGGGAATTATGATGGGTATTATATTTATGTTTACATTGATCCTTAGGTTTTGAGCTTACTGAAGGCTCATCCAACCAAATAGAAGACAGGATCCATAGACACATATTTCAGAGAGAATATTAAAGAAAAGGCTGTGGGAAAGAGGATGGTTATTCTTTAATCTGGAAGATTCTTATTCTGTTATTTTGGAGTTATATTTAAACTTCTTCAAAAATAGAAAAAAAATAAACAGATAATATACAGAACTTTTAAAATGGCAAACGAATTGCAGCCTCACAGAAAGTAGTGTCTGTCATTAGGATTTGATGGGAGCTTTTTAGCTTTAGTATAAGACCTTTTCTTTCAGATTCTGCTTTCATTCTAAATTGTGGTTTCCCCTAAACTTATTAAAATGCAAACGCTGTGTAAAACAATGTTTGCATAATTATAAAATAATTTACTAAATGTTGCATTTCAGGAAGAAAAAGGTTATGTGCAGGAATTTAATTAGTGGTCTGGCAACACAAAATATTCGACATTGGTTCTAACTGTAAGTGCATCTGGGATTTTCTCCAAAAGAACTAGATTTCTAAAGGTCAAGCATTTATATTAAAGTCTTATAAAATAACCATCTTGTAATAAGGAAGATAAGCAGCTTTTCATCAGATAGTACAAATTAACTTCCCAAGCAAAATGACCCAATATATTCATCTTACACATGAGATATTTGTATTGATATATTTATCATTTATGCTGAGCTCATTTTTATCCTGTGGAGTATTCCAAAGCAAATGGCAGTAAAAATACAAGCATGGATATCACCCACTCTGGGCCAAAGTAGCTAAATGAGAAATGATTTTTTGGTCCTGTTTCAACTATAGACAATAATCTCTGTAAAATACTTTGCTTCTCTTTTAGTTTTCCTGTTATATAGGTTGACATTCTATCTTTCCTTTGCCTACTTGCCCCACGTGGTATGAGAAATATTGAATGGATCTTGAGTTTCCTGAGAGAAATTCAGTATATTAATAGAAAGTAGTAATATTACTAGAGCATAAGGGTCCTTTAGCTGTTCCAGACTTTACTTAATTTTTTTTCATTTTCCCATTGATGTTAAACAGCCATCAATAAACAAGCTAACAAACCAGCAGCCATACAAACAACAAAAACAAAAACCAAAATGACAAAATCCCATTAGCTGTTTTTAATCGCATCAAATATCAAAAAGCCCAGGGCCACAAATAATTTAAATTGCAATGCTACCTACTATATATAAATATCAGCATGTTAGTAATAACTTACTTTGATATTTTCTTTTCATTCAAAGCATTTTTAGTTCTTTCAAAGAAAGAATCACTACCACTCATTAGATAAAATTTTTTTAACTTAGTGAATCTTAAGCACATGGATATAAAATTTTATCAGTATTGAAGACATCATAGTTAAGTGTTGAAGATATATGTATATTTCCATGGGTTTCTAGGTCCTAATTTTTAATTCGAAAGATGTGGAAAATCTGACTTGGTGTCAATAATTAGTCAACAATTTTGCCTGTGGGATTACAGAATATAATATTTGAAGGACTAATGGAATGAAACGGAGTTTTTTAAAAGCCTCATGAAATTCAAGGCACCCGAAACAAGAAATGGCAAATGACAGCAGGATATGTCTATATTTGGCAGAGACTGAGATAATGTATAAAGGCTAGATTGTTAATTTGAAAGTACGAGACATGTATACTGTATAATAATTTTAATTGTTAAGAAACTGAGCAATAATAGAATGAGAGGAAATAAAAACAGAGATAGAAATAAATACATTTTATTATATAAAGGTATAGGTATGGAAATAACATTGTTCCAAGTAGAATTAATTTACTGGCTGTAAAATCTAACTTGATATTTCTGTGTTTATAATATCCAACAGGCATAATAAAGAAATAGTTGGGGAGAATATTTGGGTAATTAGATCAAAATTTCCTTTTCATTCCCTTGCTCTTTGACTATCCTAGGAAATATTCTTTGTTAGCCAAGGCATGATTAAAACCTCATGATGGGTAGAGACCAAAGTAGTCCATGACATCATCATCCAGAATATTGATATAGATGTGTTAAGTTCCAACAATAGCTAGGGAATTTTTCTTCCTGACTTTTCTGCATACTGTTATAGGTAAAATTATGTAGTTCTCAAATTCCATTCTCTTTCTATTAGGAATTGGATTACTTATGCACTCACAATTCAATTTGATATGCCAGTAATATTTGTATGTTTACGGAATTTCCTATTATCTAATAATTTTTCTGTCCATAGGCATTGTATAATTTTTAATACTTTTGTACTTTTCTAATTTCTTTGAAAATTTCATTCTGCTGCTACATTATATAAACAAGCTTCCAAGTGCTACTGAAGGAAAGTACCTCTCCAGAATGATCATTTTTATGAATAGAAGATAACATGGATTTTCTTGCTGTCAGAGCATTTCTTAAGAGATTTCTAATCTGCACAGGCTTCAAAAATGCTGAGTAAATCTAAAAAGTATTATAAAATAGCAGCCAAAAATGTAACAGAGGAAAAAAATGTTTTTTTTTTTTTTGTATTCCTCAAAAATTGATGGGACTTCTCTATCTTCTGTTATTTTGGTTATAACTTAAAGATAATCCTGGACTGGCCTCACAAATATGAAAATGATGTTTTTAAATTTAATTTCTGTGAGAAATAAAAGTGGACAAACTAGTCACAGTACAAATAGCAATAAAATGATTGCAAAGTTATATTTCAGAGACTTAAGCCATAAAATGTATAGGAAAATGGCACAGACATTAAATCAGTTTTCCAATTATCCATTTCTTATTTTAAAATTTAATATACAGATTGCTGTTTTTAGAAAAGATATCTAAGGATCTACAATACCTTTCAAACTACCATTATATTTAGTGGTTATATAGAAATGTTGAGTTTCAAAATTTGTTGGTTTTTTTTTTAAGATTTTATTTATTTTTTCATTAGAAAGAGGCAGAGACATAGGCAAAAGGAGAAGCAGGCTCCCTTTGGGGAGCCCGACGTGGGACCTGATCCCATGATGCCAGAATCATGCCCTGTGCCCAAAGCAGAAGCTCAACCACTGAGCCACCCAGATGTCACTCAAAATTTGTTTTTAAAACATTTTCTTTCAAGGGAGTAGTACGTTAATGTTAGTGAGACCTTTAAGCAGGGAGAGAAAGTAAGGTTGGCAGCAGTAATCTATGTCACATCAATAGATATGAAAGAGAACAGTGATTCCAGTTAACTCAGATCTAAATCATAGCCAGAAAACATCAAATACCCATAGGTATGTAAAAAAGAGAGAAAAGGAAGTTTAGCCAACTTTTCAAAATAATATTTCACTGTGTTTTCATTTAATTAGGAATAGGATTCCTGTATGACTACATAATAGACTATCTAATAGCTTACTATATAAATGCTACACAAATGTGAATTAACTAAGTATGTTTTTTTTGTTTGTTTTTGTTTTTTTTTTGTTTTTTTGCTAAGTATGTTTTTATAAGCTATAGAGTAATCCCAGTTTATTGCTTCATAAAGTCTGCCGATGTTAGGCATTTTAAAATATTTCCTAACAAATAATGCATCATATATTGACCTATCAACCTATCTATCTGTGCTTTCATACATGTGTTTATTTAGCTTGATACAAGGTATCAAATAAAATAAAGTCATAGGGATTAACTATATACTTAAAACCATTTAGTAAATTTGTATTTTTTATATGTATACACCAAATATGAAGGTGTTAAATTAGCAAAATTTAAGCTGGATAAATATATAAGCTGAGATATTTTCAAAGAAATATAGTTGGATTTTCACTATATCATTGATAATGCTGGTTATAATAGACACTAACTTTATCAAGTTTAATGGAGATATAAGCACACATAAAATTTTACTTTTTAAAAATTTGTTTTTGAGGTTATATTAATAAGTTTGTCTTGATCCAACTTAATATTTCTGCACCATTATTGCACTTCTTTAATATCTAAATCCATACATGTTCTCTGGATTTCTATCTGCATAAGTTAGAAAACTCAAGTACTTCTTTTGGAGTGTAGTGGGTCCACACTTTCCACTGCACCTTTAGGGGCCTGCTAGGATTTAAATCTAGTTATAATTCTAGAAGCATAAAGGGTTGTTAAGGATGAGTTCTAAGAAGAATCAGCATTGTAATGGGTGGCAGCTCCCTCAGGGGAATCCATTGCTATTTCCTCAGGCAATGCAGGGATTTCCTAAGAAGTGAGTGGAGAGGCCCACTTGGGGTGAAGATCTCTTCTACTTGGAAAGAAGAGTCATCAAATTTAGAGATTTCCCAGTTCTATCAGGCTCTTTACATACATCCATATTCCCTTTAAGGATCCCATTATTTCCCAGTTAATGTTCTCACTTTAAAAGTAGACATAGGGGGAGCCTGAGAGTTCAACTTGTGTTGTAATTCAGCTAGTCAAAGGATGAGGTTCTGTATTTGATTTTCAATAGTCTTAGCTCTGTGGTTAGAGGATATGAAAGTCTCCTTCAAAGCACAAATAGAAATGTTTAGGTAATTTATGTAATGTTTTGTTTGGGAATTCATTTTTTTAAAGATTTTATTTATTATTCATGAGAGACACTGACAGAGGCAGAGACACAGGCAGAGGGAGAAGCAGGCTCCTCACAGGGAGCCTGGAGTGGGACTCAATCCCCATACTGGGATCACGCCCCGAGCCAAAGGCAAACACTCAACCGCTGAGCCACCCAGGCATCCCTCGTTTGGGAATTCAAATCCTAGAACTCATCATCTTCTTTACTTTGTCCAGTGATGTTAAGAACAGGCAGTCAGTGTCATTATATTCGTTAGTTTAAGCAAAATATTTGAAAGTATTATATACATTTTCACCCAGATCCTTACTTCTTACAAGTGCTTGATGAGAAGGATCCAGTAGTAAAATTGGGTATGTCTATTGCCAGATCACATCATAGACTATCTTTACTCTCTTTATTACTGGAAATAAAGTCATTGGTATCTTTAATCAGATTAGAAAGCCAATTTCAGATATCCTAGTACAAATTAAGAAAACTCATCCTTACATTCTGTTTTGCTAGAATCACTTCCAATACTAAATATCTATCTGTATTGGTCAAAATCCTCTAGAGAAACAGAATCTGAATCTGTCTGTCTATCTATCTATCTGTATCTGTATATATCTTCATATCCATATATATGCATGTATATCTATCCATATCTCTATATATGTTTGTATTTGTTGATCGATTATAAGGAATTGGCTCACACGATTATGGTGGCTGACTGTTCCCACAATCTGCAGTAAGAATTTGTTCAGATAATGCATTAATATATTATACATTAATGTACTAAACATCTTGACTTCATAATGAATAAACCTAAAATTGACCTCAGAGATAAAAAAAAAAAAAAGGTAGAGTCAGAATCCAAAATGTCTTGACATGGAAAGTTATGGCTGTGTAAGAAAAACTCTTTTTTATGGACAGATGTAACACATTCACATGAACTATCTAAAATTCCAACATATCGGGCAGCCCGGGTGGCTCAGCGGTTTAGCGCCACCTCAGGCCAGGGCCTGATCCTGGAGACCTGGGATCCAGTCTCACATCCAGCTCCCTGCAAGGAGCCTGCTTCTCTCTCTGCCTGTGCCTCTGCCTCTCTCTCCTTCTCTCTCTCTCTCTCGAATAAATAAATACAAATCTTTTTAAAAAATGCCAACATATGCATTACATTAGATTGGGTTTATATAATCTACCATAAGCATATGTACATAAAGTGTGTGGAGGGAAGTAATTTTAGCACAGCATCCTATCAGGGCTGGTAAAGGTTTTATTGTAATCTGCTAGGACCATATATCCAACTTGAAGCTTAGATATAGGAAAGGAGAATCTACTCTGTAAGATTTAAGTAGGGAAAGATTTTATTAAACAATATTAGATATAGCACATAGTCTCATGAGGGCTAGAAGTCAGTCTATAGCTCTACAGACAAGAATCACGTCCCACCACTCCACAGGGACTGAAACAGGAGAAACTCAAAAACACAGCCTGAAAAAAATAAACAGAAACAAACGAGATCAATCCTGTAAAACTCAAGATTGGATGCTACACGTTCTGTCAGTGTTTGTTGAAAATTATAGAAACAAACATATCTGCCTGGCTGCCTGATGCTTGTATGAACATTGTGTCTTTGTTATGTACAGATGCCTCCTCTAGTTGCTCACTTCTGAATTCTATCAGAATTAAGTGTTGCTCACTTAGACATCTAATTGATAGAACTGGAGTCATTTGCATATATCCAACTACAGGGCACTCTAAAGATGTATTTTTGTTTGTTCTTAAGCTCTACTTTGGGAAGCAGGACGTATAACGTGGGTGATTATAAAATGTAGGGAGTATGTTCAAAGACATGAAGGACAAAGATTCACTAGAGACTCTATTCTGAATTATTATTATTTTTTAAGACTTTATTTTTTTATTCATGATAGACACAGAGAGAGGGGGGGGGCAGAGACAGAAGCAGGCTCCATGCAGGGAGCCCGATGTGGGACTCGATCCGGGGACTCCAGGATCATGCCTGGACCAAAGGCAGGCGCCAAACTGCTGAGCCACCCAGGGATCCCCTCTATTCTGAATTATTGAGTAGGATCTGGTTGCTGTGTTTTAGAGCTAATACTGGCCCACAATGCTTATGGAGTCAGGATGGAATGAACAGGGTGATGAAAGGCTGAATAATGACTAAGGGGCTTTAATTGGAGATGACATCTGCCTTCATATTTTTTTAGTTTTTAAAATATTAGTAATATAAATCATTAAGTGACTGATTATAAATCCTGAAGCCAGAACGATGATACAGTTTATTGAGCTGATTTAGTTTTTTGATATTTCTGTAATTAAGCTGACCATTAATAAACTATTATAAATATAAGATAAAATTATATAAAGGGATTTTTTAAAGTGATTTTGATATCTTCTGAAGACTTGACATTGAAGATGCCACATGCTATGTTATAGAAAAAGTTCACTCTGAGTTTAATTCCACCAATTTCTCTACTCAGATAAATAATGTTCTGACTCTTCCTAAAGAATGAGAATACATATTCCCCTTATCCTTCCTAGTCACACTTAGTCGCCAGGAAGTTAAATGTTAGATGTTTGTTTCCATTCTCAATAACTGTCCTAACTTGGGCTTGTATACTTTCATAAACATTTCCATTCTCTTTCCTATGTTCAGAGCATTGCCTTTGGGACTATCTCCTATCTTTTGTCAATGGCCTTATTTTTTATTATTCTTTTATTGTAAGCTTTCTCAAGTTTTGGAAGAGTAGAGGAAATTGGAGGATATAAATTATACATAAATAGCATAAATGTTAGATGTTTTCCTACCCTAAATAGAATATTTAAATACATATTTATTCACAGTCTTTCCCAAATCTATAAATAATCCATCATTTTTATTATGCAATCTACACCCAAAACCATGATTTATCTAGTAAAATTTATATTTTTAATAATTTGGTAGGACTCAAATATATTAAATGGGCAGAATCAACCTTTGTTACTTATTTCCAATCTATTTCACACACTTATTTGCAAAGATTCTCTCATGCTTATTTATTTTTTTCTCATGCTTATTTCTAACACCAGTAGGTGCTTCCATAGGTATTTACTTCAAAAATTGTAATATATTAATCATTTGTTGAACTTCTGCAGAATAGATAATAACTTGCCATTTATGAATATGCAAGATATCATTCCTGAATATAATAGCCTATTATAATAGTCAATAGCCTCAGTAGGCTCTGGTAAATAGGTTCAAAAAATTTCATGCTAGATATATCAAAATCTGGGAAGACCTAGGTCTATTTTAATCTGCATTCTTGAGATTTGAGTGTGCATGATCCATTGGAGACAAAGAATAGAAGAAGAATGCAGATTAAAATTTACTTTTTCTTTTAAGTATAACATTGTAAATCATTGTGGAAATGTAGTTTCAGTTCTGTAATCTGCCTAATGTTCCTACTTTCTTCTCAGTACTTCTACCATTAACCATCCTGAACGGCTTCTTTTCTGTTGATCAGTGCTTTTTTATTTATATCTATTTCCTTCTCCTTAATTTAATTTTAAATCTCTCTCACACACACACGTGCACATACATACAAGTGCTCATTGCTTCATATTCTATTTTTAGATTAAAGTTATATTCCTGTTTATAAATCCACTACTGGTTACTGTTGTTATATAGAAAACACATTTTTATTTATCCAGTCTTCATAAAAATAATGCATTAACTTTTGATCTCTCACATGCTAATTATAATACAAATCTGTAAGACTATTTTTAAGTGACTTTTTTGTGGCTGTCTATTGTTATGGAATATTGAAAGAGCTCTTTCTATAAATAAACGGTTCTTATGCTTTATCATATTAACTCATTGAATCTTGTTTCTGAAATCATACTTTCATTTGTATGATCAGTACACAGTATTTGATTTCTGATTTCTTACTGTTTAAAATTTGTTCCCACCCATTACAAAACCAAATTATCTCCTTTGTATCTGCTTTGATTATTTAATATTTCTTTCCATTTGAGTACAGGCCCAAGAGATATAAAATGGATTTAGAATAATATAGTATCAATAATTAATGTGATGGCTTTGTGAGAACAACATGTTTATGGACATAAAGGATGCTTTTCAAATAGGTACAACTACTTCATCATCTTTTAAAAATGGAAGCCCCATTAAAATCTTTTAAAGGCAGGTTGCCTGGATGGCTCAGTGGTTGAGCATCTGCCTTCGACTCAGACTGTGATCCTGATCAAGTTCTGCATCAGGCTCCCCAAAGGAAGCCTACTTCTCCCTCTGCCTATGTCTCTGCCTCTCTTTCTCAGTGTCTCTTGTGAATAAATAAATAAAATCTTAAAAAAATATATATCTTAAAGGCATTCTTTAAATTTAACAACAGCTACATTTATCTTAAATGCACCTAAATATTGCATCTCAAACACAACATATACCTTTAAATCGATGTGGATTGTGGCATTTCATCTGACCCTGAAAAAGTAGCATGTGAAGACATTTATAGGAAGTACAGAACTATGTATAGAATTCAAAACTGCTCTTGCCTTCTCCAAATGGTAATTACATTTTATGTATTCCAGCTCTCAAGTAACAAGTAATAAGATGTCATTTTCTAAGTGAGTAAGTTAGTGTGTTTCTAGTTTGAGATAGGTCACTGAATGTTATATAGGACTCATCTTTTCAGCAGAGAATATATTAAGTAATACATTCATTCAGCAATTGATTAATTCATTTTCTAATCATTCCATTTGATTATTAAATACGTTTTTGACACCATATGACATGTAATATATTGAGAAAATAATTAGGAATAAGTTGAAGATAGCCAATAATATCAGTATTCTGTGGTTGCAAGTAACCCAAATCTCTCCTGGCTAATTTAAGTACAGTTACATTGCCAGGCAGATAGAATAAGCTCTCAGAATTAAGAGAAAGTCTTAGAAAAGATACATGAGCACTATTTAGAACTAAATCAAGTACAGAATATTTTTTTAAAGATTTTATTTATTCATTCATGAAAGACATAGAGAGAGAAAGGCAGAGACATACACAGAGGGAGAAGCAGGCTCCATGCAGGAAGCCCGATGTGGAATTCCATCCTGGGACTCAGAATCATGCCCTGAGCCAAAGGCAGAAAGAAGCTCAACTGCTGAGCCACCCAGGCATCCTATTTATTTATTTATTTATTTATTTTAATATTTTATTTACAAGTACAGAAATTTAAGGACTTAAAGCACTTTTATACTGAGAATATAACCTCTTCATATTTCTATATAGACAGATGTTATATATTAATATTTTATCTCTCATATGAGTATTAAATATAGCATGTCTGTGTGAAAAACATTTTGTTAATCGCTATGCAAACCATAAATGAGTTCATGATTACTTTAAAGGTAACATATCAGCCTTTTATTATACACTTAAGGAAGTCCTTTTAGAATGCTCTGGATATTTGCTACCTAAGCATTCAGTTTCAGATGCATGGTGAGCACAGAGACATCATGCAGCTAAGGTCTCTGTTTTGTTATTTTGTGCTCACCATGTATATATATATATATATATATATATATATATATATATATATAATCTTTTCAAAGTGCAGAAACTTAAAAAATAACCATTAACTAAATTTTAATTATTTCATTCTACACTATAGCAGTAGGTGATGTGTAGTATAAGTTAACAGAACCTGAATTATATAAATAACATTTTCTGCTCTTAAAATGATCCTAATGCATTTTGAAATGTTGTTCTCTCTTCTCTAAGGATCAGAGAAGAAGTGCAAAGTTCTTCAAGTAAATTTACTCCAAAGAGTGATTATAGTACTTGGTAACTCTGAGACCTAGATTCAGTAAAAGCTTTCAGGTTTCAGGTAATAGAAAATAAATAGAAATGTAATATTTGGGAAAATGGATTAATAGGGTAAAAGAACAAATAATATGATTTGATAAAATAAAGGTACTGGCCCTTTTTTGAAAAGTCTTCATAGGAAAATAATTCTATAGAAGCCCTAGTTTAGCTTTTTCTTTCCTTACTTTTGTACTTGGGTCCTTTTGTGTGTGTGTGTGTGTGTGTGTGTGTGTGTGTGTTTATCCATAGTTATTAAAAGTATTTTTAGAGAATACATAACAAAAGATTTCTCCCTTACTGCGAGTATCAAGTGGCATACAAATAATCTTAAGCATGCATTGTGTACTTTAGAAATATTTATGATATATTAAATAGGCAAAATATGAAAAATAATCCACAAATACAAATAATAAATACCACATGGAGCAGTGATGTTATGCTAATGGAGTTCAAACAGAGACAATTTTTAATGATAAAGGAGTGAAAGCATTATGGAGGAATCCCCATTTTGGTGAGGATTTGAAACATTGTTAAGCCCCAGAAGCAATTAAATAGGAAGGAAAAAATAAATCAGGAAAATCAAACAACAGACACAAGAGCTGTTGTGTGGTAGTGGGTAACTAGAGCAAATATTTGGGGATCTGCAGGTAGATCTTTGGAACTGAGTAACTAATAGACATCCTCTTATCCCACCTCACTTAACTTTACACGTGAGCAACAAAGATCGTGTGAGCTGTCCAAGGTCAGTCTCTTCACAAAACAGACCTGGAATGACACCTGGTTATCTCAGTTCTAACCTAGCATTGATTTTCCTACACTTTTCATCAAATTTTAAAGCACAGAAAGATTAGTGGGAGAAAATTCTCACTAATGGTAGTTAAAAATAGAAGTTATGTTGAATGTTAAATTCCATGCAAAGACTGATCTTTCTTACTGATCAATCATATAGAGCCAATGGAATATTTGAAAACCAACCATTTTGGCTTTGTGTGTCACTTTCTAAACATTAAAAAATATCATTTCATTTTTTAGTACTATTTGATATTTCAATTCCTTTGTGGCCATTTTACTATCTAAATTTACAATCAAGTACAAAGCACATCAACCATTTTTTAAAAATTTATTGAATCTATCTCTCAGGATATAATATTTTATGCTGTGCTACACAAAGACTCCAAAGATTAACACCACAGACGTTTAGTTCTCACTCACAGGAAATATACTGCAAATCAGTGGGAAGTTCTGAGGCAGCTTTCCCCTACTTAATGGTTAAATATTCCCAGCTGCTCCTATGTATTGCACCTTCATTTATAACTACCAGTGAGGAAGAGGAGGGCAGGGGTCAAACAATGACTCTTAAATGCTTCTATCCTGATATGGAGCACAACATTGCCCCTCACTTTTCCTTGATTAAAGAAAATCTCAAATGGCTTCACATTACTTCAAGGGGTAAATGTATGGAAGGAGAGAAACAAGTAAGGCATCAATACCTGTCACCTATAATTAGTTTTAAAATTGTGTATACAGATATATTTATATTATTCTAATCACTTTTAATCATCTTGCATAGATGTGTGATACCAGTTATCAAGCACACAGAACATCATAAAAATTGATTATTTCTATTTTCCTCTCCAGTTTGCATTTCTCCATGCAGGATTTTTCTACTTCTATTCATTTCTGTTTCTCTAAAATTTTTTGAAAAAAAGGCTCATTTTATTATTTTTTAAAGATTTTATTTATTTTAGAGAGAGTGAGCAAGAGTGGTGGGAGGAGTAGAGGGGGAGATAAAATCTCAAGCAGATGCCATGCTGACCACAGAGCCTGATGGGGGCAGGGGTTTCCATCTCATGACCCCAAAATTATGACCTGAGCCAAACTCAAGATTGGATGTCCAACCAACTGAGCCACCCAGGTACCCCCTTTTTCTTTCTTTTTGAAAAAAGGTTTCTTTAAAGAATATTTTCATAATTATATCATTGCACAAAAGTTTATTAATTTTAATTTCAAATGGCAAAAAAAAAGGCAGAATAACTATTCCTTTAAATTTTAGCCATAAGTGTATGGTAGATTCAGGTTTTAAGAAACTGAGTATACATTTTCTTTTGTCTTGTACATGGGCACAGTTATATTAAGAATCATTTATCATATTCTGCCACAAAATGTCTCTGTAGTTACCAGGAGATTGAGACCATGTTACTTTTATAATATCTGATAGGAGTTTTATTAGTTTTTGACCTATACAAGAAAGACATTTTCACAAACTTTTAAACTGCTTATTGGTCAGTATATATATCTCCCTCCCCACCACCAATATCTTGTGACTTAGACTGTATTTAACACAAAACAGTTTTTCTCCTTTGAGATTAAAGGTAACTACACATAATAGAAATTGCAAATGTTCATTGTACCCAACTTTCCAAGAAACTTTTATTCCCACAAAAAGCAATGCAGATTTTCAGAAGAGGTTAAAACCTAGGAAAACTTAAAATTGTGGAAATTGAAGATTAAATGACTTTGAATTGAAAGTGGTAATTTTTCCTCCACTTTGTCAACTCTTCCTTGCTTTCAATCCATTCTATTCTTTTTTCTCCTGTTAAATTCCAACTATTTTTCCTGCAACTTATTTAAAAGTGATATCCATATAGATGATAATAACTTTCAAGTTAAAAATGAAAAGCTATCATCACAGTGATTCTAGTCATTTATTTGCTCGGTACATTTTGAAAACTATGGGCACAGATTATTTAAAAATGTATAAATTAGTATGCTTTGCTTTTCAAAAAATGAAAACCATATTAATATCTTTATCAAAATGTGACTTCATGCTGTAAAAAAATTTTATTTCATCTTTGTCCTATTTCAAATGACCAGTGTCTTTGATTTCAGAAGGAAACAATATTTAAAGAAACAGGTTATTCCGCATGACACTAAGTATTCATTTAGATTAATAGCTGTATGTAACACCCAACTATTTTTAATGGCAATAAATCGAGAGACTCTTTAAAATGTGAAAATTCTGAACTAACTTGTACCTTTCACTGCAGTCTTGTTTTGAAGGATGTTACAGAATAAATAATCCTTTCCACAATAACTCAGAAATCTAACACTTGTAGTTCCACTTCTACTAATTTCTCATTGTACTAGACTTTAAAAAAAGATCTATCAGATATTTCAAAGATAGGAATTGTTCTTATAATTAACGTTCCATTCTGTCCATCCAGCAGGCTTTCTTCATGTAGAGAGTTGTCAGATGTCATTTGGAACTGATTCAACTCCATCCTGCATAAATTAAATTCCTTGTTTGTTCGTATACCTTAACTGGGGATTTGTTAATAAGAGATAGAGGTGAAATGTTTATGGTCTGATTAAATATGTTTACTTACAACTATTTATTCCTCCAAATATTTCATTTTTTTACATTCAGGGCAACGAAGGGTTTATGTGTGCTTTATACATCTGTGTGTGCCTATGTGTGCACGTGGGTATGTCTATGTGTTTTGTGGTGGATTGATTAGGAAGGAGCCATGCTCAACTACCCAAGGGATTTAAAAATGTTCTAAGAGATAAAAGTAAATCTATCCAAAAAAATGCTACCTCTGTATGTTTTAAAGGTTTTTCCCAGCAACACTTCTTAGAACTTTTGACATTCTTCTGTGACTTCATAGATATAAAGAACTTTTAAGCTTCCTACCTTAAGATTTCTTTTAAATCCTTCTAATCTTTTCAATGAGATTAAGTGTTCTGAGAATTGACTCTGAGATAGTAGTGTTTATATTGTTGTGGGGGAGATGCCTGCAAAATCAGAGGAAAAAAAATGGGATGTTAGAAAGTATGATAATAACTCACAAAAGAAAGATTTCTATTTACAATTTTATATCTACAATTGTATGTCATGTATACCCATCTGAAGTACTATTATATTAACCAGAATTTTCTTCTGCTTATACTTCCATGAATCTATTTCATAAATATAACTGTGGCTCCAAATGACTTATCTGCTGAAGACTCTCCTGAATTATAGCAAATGCAAATATTATTTTTAATTTAATTTTAATGATGAGTGTTATTCACAGTAAAGTATATATGACCTACACAGTAATTTACTCTTATGTAATACATCATAACACTGCATTTAAGAAAATATTTCAAATACATAGAGAATTACAATATATTAGCATTTTTCTACTAGGCCATAAAATTAATAAAGAAATATAACTTTGGGTCACTATTACTAACATTACCAGTGGTGCTTTATCCTTCTCTATACATCTTCAGTGTAACACAAAAGCAGAAGGTATAATACTATATTCTGTTAGAATAAAAAACAGGGCGTATATAATCTGTAATTAATAGGACAGGGTAAGGATGATTGTTTAAAGCCCTCTGCCAGAACAGAATGGATTAGAGCATAGATATATTATAAGGGAATTGAATAGTAAGAGCTTCAATTTAAATACAGTTGATCTTTGAACAGTATGGGGGTTAGGGGCACTGATTCTTACACAAGTGAAAATCCGCATATAACTTTTGACTCTCCTAAAACTACCAATAGTCCACTGTTGACTGGAAGCCTCACTGGTAACAGCAGTTGATTAACATATATTTTGTGTATGTGTTGTATCCTGTATTCTTACAGTCAAGTAAGCTAGAAAAAAAATGTTATTAAGAAAATCATAAGGATGAAAAAATATGTTTTCAGCACTATCCTGTATTTATGGGGGGAGAATCCCAGATAAGTGGACCTGCACAGCTCAAACCTAAGAGTCAACTGTTTATTTCAAGCTATATTATTTTCTTGGTCATTAGTTTTCGGTGGTTTCCTTTCAATATGTCTGGCATGGTTTATTTGTTTTATTTTGTTTAATTTTTTTGTGTTTGGTGTTCATTCATTGCATTCCTGAATTTGTGTAGTTTTGTCTTTCAGCCTAATGGGGATGTTTTCACCTATTACTTTTTTCAATTTTTTGTTTGTTTTTAGTACTGTATTCTTTGTCTTTTGGGGTGATGTTTATGGCACAAATATTAATTTGTTTGTTCTTATCCAACAAATCTCTGAGGTTCCATACTTTTTTTTTTCATTGCTTTTCCTGTCTTTATTCAGAAGGGTAATTTCTACTGACCTATCTTTTCTCTGTCGTCCCCATTCTGAATTGAATTTACCCAGTGAAGATTTTTATTTCAGTTATTTCATTTTTCAGTTTTGAAGTTTCCATTGGGTCATCTTTCTATCTTTTATTTTTTTGCTGAGGCTATTTTTCCATGCATTTCAAGTGTTCTCTGTTACTTACTGGAGCATTTTTTAATGGATACATTAAAGTCTTTGTCAGATAAATTCAACATATCAACATTGTTATCTGTTGATTGGATTTTCCCATATGAGTTGAGAGTTTTTTTTTTTTTTTGGACTCTCCATGTATTGAATAATTGTAGACAGAGTGGTGGTCATTTATTTTTTTTAAAGATTTTATTTATTTATTTATTTATTTATTTATTTATTTATTTATTCATAGAGACAGAGAGAGAGAGAGGCAGAGACACAGGCAGAGGGAGAAGCAGGCACCATACAGAGAGCCTGATGTGGGACTTGATCCAGGGTCTCCAGGATCACGACCTGGGCTACAGGTGGTGCTAAACCGCTGTGCCACCGAGGCTGCCCTGGTGGTCAATTAAAATAATGTGTTTGGGATGCTGATCTTAATTAAATCCTATTGAGAATATTGATTTTTTGTTGTTGTTGTATCAGGTAGTTGATCTGGGTAGGTCTAGCCAACCTGATTTCCGCAGGTTGTTTCCAATGTCCATTCAGTTTTCAAAGGTTCTGTTGTACTACTCAGATGTTTTCTGGATGTGAACCACCAGTAGGTAGTCCAGGACATGAGTGGTGCTCTGTTAGTCAAGTTCTCGTATTTGTTATGCTGAATAGTATCAGACCCACATCTCTGCAGCTCAGATGTGAGTCCAGGAGTCATTAAACATTTGATGAGGTCATTTTACTGACCTCTCTTTCTCTGTCATCTCTCTTGTATGTTCTAGTTCCCTGGAATCCCCTTTTTCATTCCTTTTGCCTGAAAGCTGGTATGTAGTTACTGTATTCTACACTTTAGCAATTAAATATCTGGGATCAAGCAGCAAAAAGGACAGAGAAGGAGGAAAGAAGAGCAAGAGAAGAACTACTACTTCACCAATAGTAGTTGGTCCACCCTCTTGGAATCACAAGTCTAGCAAATAGAAAGTTCTCCTGTCTCAGAGATTTGTATGTAATCTAATACAGGTTAGCATTGCCACCAGCTGCTACCATCACCATGGAATTGCTTAGGGGTGAGTGCACAGACTAAGGAAGAAAAAATAATGGGGACAAGGGTTTTAGTGTTCTACCTGATTGTTAGGAATCTTCTTAGCTGCTCTCAGTAAGATTTCTGTAGCTCTTTCTGTCTTCACCCCAGTGGTCCAATACTTGAATATCTCCTGTGCGGTCTTCCTCATGATTCTCCTAAGGGGTCTCTCCATTAACAATACAAATAATTAAATCTATATATCATGAGTGATGCCCTTCAGTTATCAACTCTTTTGCTGTAGTAGCCAGCTTAGCTTACTTATTATTGGTGTAATAAATGTCTTTTATGTGGGCTATCTCAGTGATCTAATCCTTTATTTCCATTCCAATCAAAGCAAGCACACCATGAGTTTTTTGTTTGTTTGTTACCCTGGGCATATATCACCCTAATTTCTGGAGTTCTTACAGATGGCTGGGAGATATAATTTACAGAGAAATATGATTTCTGTTTTCTTTTCCACATTGCTTTCCTCTCTCTTATTCCAGATGAAATATCTCCTACAAGATTTAGCTGCTGCTTTAAAGAACCCAGTATTATTGTGTTACATAGGATAACCAGAAACACAAACAGAAGCTCCAGTCATTCCAAACTTGTACTCATTACTGACCCTCAGCCATTCTCACATGTTCTGTCCTCTCACTCTGGGATGTTATGACATGTGTCATTTCTCCTGCATTGAGATGTCTCAGAACAAGTACAATTCCATGCACTCCCCACTCCCCTGCCCTGGCAGTCTGCCAGAATGTTTGATGATTTATCATTGTTATTACTGCATGTATCGTGCATCAATAAGCAAGTTGTAGGA
Organism: Nyctereutes procyonoides; assembly: GCF_905146905.1. Lineage (NCBI taxonomy): Eukaryota > Metazoa > Chordata > Mammalia > Carnivora > Canidae > Nyctereutes > Nyctereutes procyonoides. The sequence goes on along the minus strand of NW_026575051.1, from coordinate 28,548,910 downwards.
AAGAAATATAGATTAGTTCACTAAAAAATATATTGATACATTCTCAGTGTTATTGCCTATTATTCAAATGTTAATGCAATGTTTATGGCAATCACAACATAAAGTAAAACATCTCTGGCTTAATAATAGCAGACCGTTAAATTGCATAAAAGTCTGAGAGCTCTCCAGGGAGTATTAAAATTGAGCTGCCAAAACCAGTTGGAGGGGAAAAAAAAAAAAATATAGGTGTCATTCTTTTTCTTTTTATTCTTTCTGTTTTCTCTCTTTCTATTCTTCTATCTCTCTCTCTCTTTTTCTTTTTTACAGAGTATGTCATAAAAGAAATTGTAAGAAACCTAGGATTACAAATGTATGGTTTCTGATATTTTTTATAGATTTTATAACACATGTAAACTTTTCTTTTTCTTCTTTTTCCAAAATAAGCATGATCAATAAGATCTCTCAAGCTAATATTGTTATAAGACATAAAATAACTTCACTAAAATTTTATTCTGATATTATTTTTAATACTTTCTTTCCAGGCAGCCCGGGTGGCTCAGCGGTTTAGTGCCACCTTCAGCCCAGGGCTTGATCATGGAGACCCAGGATGGAGTCCCATGTCAGCCTCCCTGCATGGAGCCTGCTTCTCCCTCTGCCTGTGTCTCTGCCTCTCTCTTTCTCTCTGTGTGTCTCTCATGAATAAATAACTAAATAATTTTAAAAATAAATAAATAAATACTTTCTTTCCAATGTACCAAATATTAGTGACTGGGTAGCTAGTTATAAAGAAAAATTGGTATATATAGGGTAGAAAACAAAAATAATTTTAGAAAAAGAGAGTAGACAAAGGGAAATGTATTCTAGTAGACAAAGGGAAATGTATTCTAATCCTCATATTTTCTGGGGATTACATATGTACTGTTGTTCTGATAATTAGATTAAAACACATAATGAGATTATTGAATGGGAATGTATTTTCTCCCATAGTTCATTCTTCAAATAATTTTTGAGTGTTCATCATTTACTATGTAATATTCTCTGCATTGGGAATGCAACAGTAGATAATGCAGTTATAGTTCTGCTAGAGGTCTTACTCTAGTGGAGGAGACAAACAATAAACAAAGCAACACATATATCACAAATAATTAATGAAAAAAAAGTCCTGCTAAGGAAATAAAGCAGGTTGAGAGGGATTGAGTATGGTTGTCTTGTATGATACAGGATTATCAAGGAAAGCATCTTGGATAAGTTGACATTAAGAAGAGATCTGAAGTGTGAAAATAGATATCTGAAAGAAGAGACTTTCAGACACATGAAACTCACTTGAGGCTGGTGAGTATATGGTGTGTTCAAGAACATGCTAAGAAGATTGTATGGCTGGACATAAGTGATAAGGAGACAGAGAGCGCTAGGAAAGCAGGTTAGAGAAGTTGGGGAAACTCTGTAGGCCACTGTAAGTACTTTAGCCTTTACTATGAAGGGAGAAGCAATTTGAGATACTATGATTTCTACTTTAAAAGACAATGTCTATCTCCAGTTACATGAATAAATGACTACAACTAGGCCACAGCACAAACTAAGATTTGTATATTTCAAGTTCCCTGAAGGCTGGGGCAAAGAAGACTGAAGATTATTATTTAAATGTTATAGACTTTGGGTCACCTGGATGGCTCAGTCAGTTGAGCATCTAACTCCTGATTTCAACTAAGATCATGATCTCAGTGTCCTATGTGCCGGGGCATGGAGCCTGCATAAGATTCTCTCTCTCTTTCCTTCTGCTCCTCCCTCTGCTCTTCCTCTCACCCTTAAAACAAAAATAAGTAAATGTAGTAGACTTCCAGATATTCTCTGATATTTATTAAATAGAAATGGGAGACATGAGAAGTGTCCCTCTTTACTTCCAGTTCACCATCACAGAAGTGAAGGAGAGGTGTGTGTGGGGGAGACAAAATATCCTGAAGTTCTTTTATTGCTTAGTTTGACGTTACCTGGGTGAGTGTGAGGAGGACATTAGTTTAACCTCCTTGTTTAAATTTGTCATCTGTGAAGTGGGGAATAATACTACTGGCTGATGCTAATATATGCTATTAATTGTTGATATGGGCTTCACTGTTGTTACTGTTAATATTTATCTTGCTGATGAAAATCAGAGTTTTAAAGTTATATTCTAAGAGCTAGATGCCAAATTATAATATACAAGATAGCATAATTAATTGTCCCTATGGAACTTATTAGAAATAATGTGTTGTTCTTTACTCTTAGTGACCATATAATTCCAAATTGCAAAGCTTATTTTTAAGTGTACTCTCCATTATTTGATAAAACCTATAAAAGCCACCTTTATCACATACCCAGGAGATTTGATGTTGAAAATTTAAATTAGAATCTAATAACATAGTAATTATTTAAATATGAGATGATGTTAAAAGCATTAATATAAATATGATTAAATCACTTTTAATAATAACTGAAAATTGGGCACTGTGAGTCAAAAACTTTGAGAACTAGTTTAAATAAACAATGATACTGCTATTAGATGATGATGGAAGTAAAACTCTCATTCACACAGTTCTCAAAGCAGTATAGTATGGAGGCATGAGAAGCCAAGACCTGAATTATAGCATGCATATCAATTGTTTTTCTGTCAAATAGGAAATATTTTTCATTGACCCTATGAAATGACCTAATGATCTAATGATACAGGACTGTTAACAGATTCTGGTGATAGATATTAGATTTCAGATCTTAAATTAACAATCAAAATAAGCTGACTAGTACACTTTTTATACTCTTCATTAATACTTTGTCTAATAAATAGCCATATGAAGTTTGATAAGTCTAATGAGAATTTTCAAGTGTTTAGGACAAAAATAAAATTGATATTTAAGAATTGATCCTGGGCATCTGGGTGGCTCAGTTAATTAAGTATATACCTTCAGTTCAGGTCATGATCCTGGGCTCCTGGGATGGAACCCTCCCCATCTAGCTCCCTGCTCTGCGGGGAGTCTGCTTCTCCCTCTCCCTTTGCCTGCCACCACTGTCCTTGCTCACTTTCTTTCACTCATTCTCTCCCTCAAATAAATAAATGAAATCTTTAAGAAAAAAATGATGCAATTTCATCTGCTTTTGTCTTTTTAAAGTACTTTTTTAAAAAATTGACCTGATAATATAGGAATATTCAAAATTAGGGAAAAAAGTCACTTAAATCCAAGTTACAACATTTTAATTTTTTTAAATAGTTACCAGAAGCACTAGTAAACATATGGATTGAATATACCATCTGAATTTAAAATGCTAAAACTTTCAAATATTACAAAGAACATCATTAGTAAGTACTTCATCATTTAAGGACTTGGTTCTGAGGGTGTAGGAAAGGCAGACAGCACTCATTCCCAATGCAATTGTTAGTAAAGAACATTTTTCTTTTTAAAATATGGAGGCCAATGGCAGGGCTTATTTATTTGCCTCATCTGCAGCTTACTCACAGGCTTCAGTTATAATAATAATGAATCTGCTTTGAAATATTTATAGTTAAAATATAAAATTACCCTGTGAACTATTTGCCTATTTTCTACTTTATCACATTATATTTTTTCCAATGAGACCTGGCATTGAGAGAATAATACCTGAAATAGTGAAGATCTTTAGTTCTCTTCATTTCAGGATTTATTCTAGGCTTTTGATTTGGCTGTATGTTTGTAACATTAGAAATGTATTTAAAAATATGTTTGTCAGAAGGACATGAAATAGTAATTTTTAAGATGGCCTGGAAACATGTTATTTGCTTAGCCATTGTTCTTTGATATTTTAAATGTTTTTGTTGTTGTTTTAGTTTTAAGAGAGAGAGAGGGATGAGGAGGAGAGAGGAAGAAGGAAAGAGGATCCCAAGCAGGCTTCATGCTTCAGCACAGACTGGAGGCAGGGCTCAGGGCTTGATCTCATGACCCTGATATCATGATCCTGAGATCAACCTGAGCCAAAATCAAGAGTGGGTCTTAGCTGCCTAAGCCAACCAGGCATGCCAGTATTTTAAAAGTTTTGATTGAAAGCATATGACCTGAGGTAGGGATTGAATGCCAGAAGATGGTAATAAAACATACTGTGTTTTAGTTGTATTCAGAAAAGACAATATGGGGAAATGAGAGGATGTTGAGGGTAGGCAAAAGAGAGTAAAAGAAAGAAAATACTGTTGGGGGCCATTTTTCTAGTAACCACTGAGCTTCTGTTAGGCAGATTGATTCACCAAGGATATAATTGTAATTATTGATAAAAACCTACGTTGAAGCCTACACCCAAATGAAATGCTCTTGGTTGCTCTGATTTTGTTCTGTAGCATATCATAAGACATCAAAAATAGAGTAATGCCACAAAATAAGTCTTTTCTTTATTCAACAAACATTTTTGATGACCCAATTTTCATGATATATATCTCTCCCTACACATTGTAATATTTATCATGTAAACTTGGGAGGTCATTTTCTGTACTATCTGTACTTTTTGATTTCATTGCCAGCAAAGTGAGAATAATACTAATAATTACAATATAACACTAGTGTGAAGAATCAATTCATCTATTCATAGTGCTTAGTACATACATAGGCACATAGTAAAGTGTTAGCTATTATAAGTATAGGTTAGTACCATTTCATGAACTGTAGAAAATTAGGTTAAACAAAATAAAAATAATTTTATGTATCACACACACTTCTGCTTATGCATTTGAAAGCCCTTTCTTCTCACTGGATTGGGAGGAATAAAAGATATCTTATGGGAAATAAAAATGAAAAGAGAATTATTTTGATGGGACATAGTTTCAGTTATGTCTAGGGAAGTATTATTCTCTGTATATTCTTCAGAACTTAAAATAATTCTATAGTTAAATAAATTCTGTATTATTTAGCTCTCTTGAAAATTTACAACAACAAAAAAAAGAGTCCCATTAATGGCTCTGAGATTACAAGATAAAACAAACACTAGAAGGAGCAACAATAAAAAAAATTTAGCACAGATTTTCAAATTTAACAAACCTTAAATACCCATACACCCTACTACCTCAAATCCCTTTGTTGGGGGAGAAAGGAGCATTGAATCTACCATCTCTGACTTTAGAAAAATACTGAATGCTGGTAAAATGTAACTTAGAAGACATAAAAGGAAGCAAAAGAAAAACAGTTATTTTCTCATCCTTAAAACATAGTTCAGGAGAACAATAGACAAAAACTATGAGAAAGTTACAAAATGCAAAGTGGTAGATGTGGGGATAAGACAAATAAGCTGAGGTAGCAGGAGCTTCTGCAATCAGCAATTGTATGTGACTTGTAACTGTGAATGATATATAACCTCATTTTGCTTAATACCCAGATTACAATTATCCATGTTACTATTATCTTCAAAGCACGAATAAATTAAAGTTGGCTACAGGTTTGAAAAATAGTTAAATTGCAGAGAAAAACATTGAACTTGGATTATACCTTCCACTGCATATTTTCTTTACAAAATGAATAGGATCAGAACATTCTATTTGCCAACTTTTCTTTTTTACATGTTAGTTTTCTAGTATGTTTTGAGCCACTGTTGCAGCAAGTTTATGGCTGCCTTTTAGCAGCCCCATGTGTAATATTCTGACATGATTCTACATATATGATAAACTTATATCAAATTCTAAGCACTGTTCAACAGGAAAACAAGGGAATATTTTAGCAGGTAGAACATTTAATAAAAGTGTAGGCATCAGTGTGATTTATAACATTTTTATGACATTATTTCTAAATATTTATGCTATTTTTATGCTAAAATAATGGAAATTTCATAAGCCAAATAATTTTGATTAGACACCAGTATATCTAAAGACCATATGTATAGGAATAATGAAACACATGTATTTGGATACTGAATATTTCAGTATTACTATAGCACAAGATAGATATTACAGAGGAAATAAGTTCTGATAATGTGGAAATTAAGCTATGAATATATTCATTATGGAACAGCATGAATTTTTTGAATAAGAGTAATATGAATAAATAAATTATTTAAGGAGATAGTTCTCGTAGATCTTTAAAGAATGATTTATGTGCTAATTTAATTTGCAGGTAGAGTAAATTTTAAGCTCTCTCAGGCAAACTCACTTGGTCAAATTCTATTAACAATGGAACTCTATTAGAGAAAAAGAAGATATAATAATCTGTATAAAGAGACAGAGAAATATTGCAACAGTGATCTCTTCTAATAAACACCACTGTTCACAAGAAGACAGTTTCACAATATGGTCATGTGTCTTAAGAAGACAGAAATATATATATATAACAGTAATGATCCCCCATTGATCTTCTTTTTAGTTGCTTTGCTGTAACTCATGACTAAAGTTAATCGGGAAATAGTCAACCTTCCTAGGGGCGAGCTTCATCTATCTTATATTGCAATCCCTACCTATTGCTATTCATCAGAGCGAGGCTTAAATAGACTCCTCTCAGCAGAATTCAAGGCACAGAGGAAGAAAAACTGTAACAATGATAAGGAGTGAACTTATCTTCATTGGCTCAAAAGTATTTTTAAAATATGTTTATTCAGTTCACTTAAATTAAAAAGACCCAAAAAACAAAAACATTTACCCATTTCTCCAACCTCCTACCCCCTGCCTCTTACAACCATCAATCTGTTCTGTGAGATGTTTTTTGGTTTTTTTTTTGGATTTTTTTGTTTTGTTTTATTCTATGTCTAAATTCATTATGTAGTTGTCATTCTCTGTCTGATTTATTTCACTTACCATAATGCCCTCAAGGTCCATCCAGGTTGTTGCAAATGGCAAGATTTCCTTCTTTTTTATGGCCAAATGATATTTTGATATAACACACACATACACACACACACACACACACACACACTACATCTTGATCTATTCATAAATCAGTGGACACTTAGGTTGCTTCTGTGCCTTGGATATTGTTAATAATGCTGCAATGAACACGGGGTGCATTTTTTCAAATTAGTGTTTTCATTTTCTTTAGATAAATACCTAAGAGTAGAATTGTTGGATCATACGGTGGTTGTATTTTTAATTTTTTGAGGAACCTCCATACTGTCTTCCATAGTGGTGGCACCAATTTACATTCCCATCAGCAGAGCAGAAAGACTCCCTTTTCTCTATATCATTGCAACGCATGTTATTTCTTATCTTTTTACTAATAATCATTCTGATAGGTATGTTACTAAAATATAAACTATTTGGAAATAAAAACTGGCAAAGTAATAAGAAACCACACATACACTGTCGAGGGAGAGACTTTCATAATGGCAGTGTGAATTCTTTATTAAACAAATAAGTCCCCCAAAATTGTCTTAAAGGCGTATACCAAAGGGAGAAAACTTTTTCAACTCTATAAAAAGGCAAGTCTTGGAATTTGAGCATAATTATTCCCTCCTCTTCTCTCTCAATCTAGTTACATGTGATAGAAAGTCACCAGAATAAATAAAGGCTCCTTTTTCCCATAATTCCCATTACAAAGCTACAATTTCATCTTTGGTGGGGCAGGCCACCAATTACTCTGGTCCCTGCAGCTACTATGCTAGAAGCTTTATTCCACACAGATATTCATATTACAAGTAGGGAGCTCTCTTGTCCTGCTCAGCCTCCATTCATAAGATGGAAGTTCTTCCCCAGATGAAGCAGACTGAGAATACTGGATCTCCACCTCTCAAACCACAATGTGCTCATAGCATAGAGGTTCCAATCCAAATGGGAGAAAACTAGTGGCTACTAAACCATTCACCATTTTTCTTGTAGAGCTGGGATAATAATCCAGGAAGAACAAGCCTCTGTCTCCATCCCCGTCATCTATGCAGAAGTCAGAGGCTCTAACTAGGTGCAGAAGTAGTCTATAACAAGAGAGCCATAAACGTTTTTGTTAGAAGGGAATGACTTTTGGGGGAAGTTCATGCATAAAGGTATGTGGAAAACATTGGAGATTTGGGATGGGAGAAATTGATAGGAGATAAAATTGAAGACCAGGTCCAAGTTGAATAGAGAGAAAAGTAAAAGTGAAAGCTAGGAAGGGCCCTTCTGAGGTTGGAGAAAACCTCAGGCCTGATAGCACTCAGCAGCTGAAAGGAAACACTTTAGTTGGATCAGAATGCGGAACACTTTATGTCCCCCAGAGTGTGGTTGAAACAACAGATCATCACCTACCACTTAGTAGAGGATAATTCATGGATGTGATTCCGATAGTGGTAGATCATTCAAAAACTGAATTGAGAGATTAAAAAAAAAAAAAGAGTCAAACGAGTTGAGCTAAAATTGTAGTCATAGCTAGTGAAACTACGTCAGGGAGACTGTGTAAAAGCCCAAGTTTACAACCTCTGAAGAGCAACATCAAAGGCTTCACAATGTAAGGGAAATAAACTTCACTAAAATAATTCATCCAAGTCATTAAAGAAGCAGGCAAAGAAAAAATAAAGACAAAAATGCCTAAGTTGGGAGGAGTGTCAGTCATTATTTAGAGTTGTTACAATATATTGTCTAAAATGTCCAGTTAACAAAAATATAAGACATGCACAGAAACAGGAAAGCATATCTAAGTATAGGAGGAAAAGCAGAGAATAGAAACTGACACCAAGGAAGGCCATATATTGAAAAAATATATATATTAAGAAAAAGAGAGGGATGCTTAGGTGACTCAGCGGTTGAGCATCTGCCTTTGGTTCAGGGCATGATCCCACTCAGGAGATCGAGTCCCGTGTCAGGCTCCATGTGAGGAGCGTGTTTCTCTCTCTGCCTATGTCTCTGCCTCTGTCTGTGTGTCTCTCATGAATAAATAAATAAAATATTTAAAAAATCAAAAAGAAAAAGAGAGTCACAAAGACCATCTATTGTTTGTTACCATTCATATGATGTGTCTGGAAAAGGAAAGTCTACAATGCTGAAAAACTAGATTCATGGTTGCTTAAATCGGAGGAGGCTGAAGATGACAAAATGATGACAAAAATGTTCTAAAATTAGATTTATGATGATGATTGTACAGATGTCTGAATATACTGAAAAACCCCAAATTGAATACTTTAGGTGAAGTGGTATAAACTCTCAGTGAGGCTGTTATAAAATACATAGTAATTTTGCACATAAAGTTATTTTTAGTAATGGTGTAGAGCCATTGTGTAGATAGCCCACTTAAACATTTAAATTAAACTATCCATAGGATTTTTGCTGATTGAAACGATATTTATTTTTTTAAAAAACTTTAACCTTAAACATACTTTACATCTGATCCTATAACTTTGTTATTGTACTTGGTTCTCTTTACAAAGGGTGTTAGAGAAGCAGCAGTCAATATTTTGTAAAAGCAACCCCTAAAATACAAGCTGACACCTGATTTACTCATCCTTTGTCCAAGCAAGATTAGATCATCACAGACAGACCTTTGAGAAATATCCTCCATCTATGTTGAAAGAATCAACCAGGTGTAGAACCATAAATATGACACCTAACAACAGAAGAATGATTCTTGGATTTCCTTAGTTGATAAGTAGAAATATATTGTGGATGGAAGCTCCTGAAATAGTTCTGTCAGAGAGATCAGAAACTATAGATGTGAATTGTTATAAATAACTGTAAAATGCAATTATGTTAAAAATTAGACCAAAGGAAAACAGAAAATGAAATGAAGTGATTCTTGGTTAAAAAAAATAATAGTAAGATCTGGACAGCCCAGTGGATCAGCGGTTTAGCACTGCCTTCGGCCCAGTGCATGATCCTGGAGACCTAGGCTCGAGTCCCACGTCGGGCTCCCTGCATGGAGCCTGCCTCTCTCCCTGCCTGTGTCTCTGCCTCTCTCTCTCTCTCTCTCTCTCTCTCTGTGTGTGTCTCTCATGATTAAATAAATAGAATCTTAAAAAAAAAAAAAACATTAAGATCTGGATCAGATTATGAGTTTTGAAATATACCTAACTCTGAAATATCTATAAACTTCCCATCTGTTGCTGACCCTCCAGTGCAGAATAGGAGCAGAACAAAAGCGCATACTAGGCATAGGACATGATGGGAAATGTTCCTACTGTAAAATAATAACTCAATGATATATGTAACATGCATGAAGAAGATTAACATGAAAGACTTACACAAATGAAATAGTCACTTTAATACAAATAAATACCCTAAATTTATCTAATTCATAATTTATATGTAACATCTTCTCCTGCTACTGCCATTAAATAAAACAGAATGAATCAATAAAAATGGTGTATAAATTATTTAATTTTCATGTAAATATAATTACATTTCAAAATCTTTAAAGGCAACCAAACACAATCATTTTCTACCGTTTAACATGAATATGGTAAATATTTTCCTCATTACTTAAAAGTGAATAATTCTTTGAGGAGAATATGTCTTTTTATTACTTATTTTTAAATGTTTTAGGGAACCACCATCAGGAATTTCAAGTGGATATTCTAGAGGAAAAACCTGTTCCTACAGTTTTGAGGAAAGTACAATTTTAGTAAGTCAATGATATCCTCAGTTCTTTTTTGACCTATTATAAGAAGAACATTGCAGCATGTTGCAATTCTGTAATTCTTCCAAGAATTTTTTGTCAGGAATATTAACAAAATCCTTGTACTTTTATTTCAAAACTCATGTACCGACTGACCCCCCACCACAGCCTCATAGTACCTACATTTCTGTATGTCTGTTCATCTCAGTTGTGCTATTATCATTCAGACATTTCCTATCCTTGTGCATTATTAATCACTTTGAATGGATTTGTGTAAAAATTGACGCTATTTACGATTGTCAAAACCAATAATATTGGGAACTTATAATCTATGGTTTGATTTTCTTTTTGGAGGAATTCAAGATTATGAATATGAATATGGTTATTATATTAATAAACAAAATTATTCTGAATTATTTTTTAAGTTTCTGTTTTTAAAATATTTTATTTATATATTCATGAGAGACACAGAGAGAGAGGCAGAGACATAAGCAAAGGGAGAACCAGGCTCCTTGCCAGGAGCCAGATGCTGGGATTTGGTCCCAGGGGATCATGACCTGAGCCAAAGGCCGACTCTCAACCACTGAGCCACCCAGTGCTTCATGCACATTGCTTCACTTATACACTCTTGTCCTCTCTCTCTCTCTTTTTCACACACACACACACACACACACATACACACACATACACACACACAAGGGCATTAGCTTTTGTTCTACAAATGAAAAATCATGAACTAGTAATTTGAGTAAGATCACAAAATCAGTGTACATCAGACCTGGAGTTCAAATCCAGGAATTCAGATACCAAAATCTGATATGTTTTCAGCAAAAGCATAATGATGTTGTTGTGGATGATTTCTTCTGGCAAGGGATACAGTGAAATATTAATACAAAATGGATGAAAATTACTTCCAGTATTATTGATTACTGTATTGATGTGCCTTTCCAGAATACTATGCTATGTTATAATAATATTGGATATAATACTGTAATATTTTAAAAGGCTCATATAGATTTTTATGGTAATCATCTCTATACAATACTATTTGTAGAAAATGTAACAGAAAGGAATTAAAAGAATATGAATAAAAAATAGCTAAAATCTTTTATAAAAGACAGTATTCACATTGTCAGTCTTGAAATTTCGATTCTAAACTATTAATGACCTACATAAATTGAACTTTGATACAAAATAAATGTTTCCCAATATATAGAAATATAATGAATTATATATGTATTATGAACTAATCTTGATAATTGAAAGGGAAATGTAGCTCCAGGGTTTTACAAGTTTCTTTTTTGTGATCATTATAAATATTTCAGTAATTTTTCCTGTCTTACTCTTTACCATATTGTGATTCTTGCCAAAATGGCCCATCACTCACCATAACTAACCAGTTAGATGTGGTAGTTCATTCATTCATCAAAATCTGCATATCATACCTCTTTATTTCATACATATAAATCATTTCATGTATGATTACTAGTTCAGAAAATGAAAAATTTGTATTGCAATATTCCAGTATCAACAAGGGGACCTAAACAGAAGAGTTTATTATAATTTCTAAACACTTTACAAACATTGCCTTAATTTAAACTTCATAGTAACCTTAGAAGTACATACCATTATCATGACTATACAGGTGAAGACTTTAGGCAAGAGGATGTAAATCATCTAACCAAGATCACACAATTACACAAATGTAGTATACAGCACTATCATATTACTCTTTAATTTTTTTCCTAATGAAGTTTCTCAATTCTCTTCTTTGCTAAATGGCACAAATGCCACTTCTTTTAGTTGCCTGAGACTAACATGAAATGTCTACTAGAAAGCTGCATTTGATTTTAATTATATAAACCTATACTGTTCTGTCTTCAAAGAGACGTTCTAAAATTTAGTGATATTTTTTCACACTGCTTACTCATTGGAGTTTCACGTAGTCTCATAAATATCCATGATGAGAGACTTTATTAGAGGCCAATTAATTTTATACACTTTAGTTATATTTGATTAGCTGCAAATAGTGATGTAGTAAGCAAAGTATAAAGTTTGTTATTTCAAAAGTTCAGGTTTTTTCTCAAAAAGGGATCTGTAGACTCTTGGGAATCTATATATTTCAGGGTTAATTAGTTCTATATTATGTCCTTTATACTTAGGCTTTTATTTTGTATCTAATATAAACAATAAAATGTGTTTGTGTTTAGGAGAGAGAGATAAATTAAGAGAGGAAAGGGAGAATAAACAGTTGAAATCTTCAGGGCATCCACCTTATACCCGGTTTACTCAGTGCCAGTATATTCATTAGAATTTGTTTCTGATTACCAACTTTAGCAAAAAAAAAAAAAAACTATATTAATTTTATTGACTCTGGAAAAAGATAAAGGGAGATTTAATCTGAGGCACCTGAGTGACTCAGGCAGCTAAGTGTCTGCCTTCGACTCAGGTCCTGGGATCGAGCCCACTCAGGTCAAGATCCCAGGGTCCTAGGATTGGGCCCTGCATGGGGTTCCCTGCTTGGCAGGGAATCTACTGCTTCCTCTGTCCCTGCCTGGGCTCACCCCCACACCCCGCTCATGCTCTCCTGCTCTTTCTTTCTCAAATAAAATCTTAAAAAAAAGGAAATTTAATCTATAAATGTCTAGTTTATGTTAGGCAAAGATCAAAAGTGTCCCTGCTTGTTCTGTTGAAGAAATGTATCATAACTTGCTTTGAAAAGAATAGTGAAAGCATTGAGATATATTTATACTATATAAAATTTCAACCTGTTAAAATTTAAAGAAAGTGTACCATTGGTGAATACTCACACGGGTGTTGTAAGCATTTATTAGATTTATATTTAATTTGTAATTTTATTTTATATTATCATTGACTAAGCTTGAGAAATGTATGCCTAATTTCAGTTTTGTACATTTTAAGTGACATTGTAGAAATTTTGGTAACATTATGAATACTTAAATCAGTAATTTGGTCTTTAAGAATGTTTTCCTTTAAGAGGTTATTAATCGTATTAAAGAAATGTTGATAGAATCTAAACTAACTAATAATAATGACAATATTTATTACAAAATACTGTTACCTATCTTGCTTTGTTCACTTAAGAGGTGTATATATTTTTCAAATATCAACAAGTAGAGTTTTGCTAAATTATAATGTAAGCTACTGAGAATCACACTTTAAAAAAATTTACAATATTAATGGTTAAACTCTGGCTATTAGAGACTTGTCTGAAGTGACAAAATTGTTTTGAAAGAGCTGTTATTGGAGCCCACATCTCCTAACTCATGGTTCAATTTCTTACTGTCTTTGTCAGCTTGTACCTCTTAGCATTATTAATTATACAAAAAGAAATGTAATATATAAAGTAATTATACTAGAGAAATTGTCAGATCTTCATACTAACTACTTTTCTTATGGCTTTTTCCCTTATGATGTCTTATTATGCAGTTTAACCACATATTTTCATTGCACATTTATGCATTCCACTCTTCAGAGTGTCATATATATTCCATTTATTTCAATTTACTTCCAGCAGATTAAATGTGGCTCAGTCACAGTACGACTGTAGATGACAACCTCTCTGCATATTTAAGAGAAACTTGAACAATGTAAATCAGTTATACTATTTTCCATGTTCAAGAATGAAATCTTGACATCCTCTGTAATAACCATGACAAAATTCTCCACCAGTACTTTAAGGCAGAAGGTCTGGCTCAAACTCATATTCTGCATATTTCTTTGCAATGCTAGCTGATATATCTTGGTTTCTATGACAGTTTGAGTGCTAAAAAGATGGGGTTTTAAGCATCTTAAAATATCTTTCACCCACCCTTACTGTTTGCTGTAGCCATCCTGAACTACTTTTAGTTGTTTTAATATACCAAGCTGCATATTCCTCTGTGACTCTATTCTTTCCATATTAATTACGTGCATTTCTACATATTCTACTTCTAATTTCCTACCTGCATAAATTTTAAAACATAGCAGATGTCAACAGCTATATGTCATCTTTAACTCACTGAAGTCCAAATTATGGGCTTATTCTTCTTTGATGCCAAAATATTTGATGCAGTTATCTCCATATTACATCAACATTTTTAATATATGTACCCCAATTAATTGACCAAATAAATTATGTAGTTTATTAATTTCATAATTAATCTGACTCAAATTGTAAAAATCTCTTTTAATGCTGTAAAAATGGTGGCACTTTTGAACCTCGAAGTTATATCCCTTCTCATAATGTAGAAACTAATCATTGAGAAAAAGTGTTTTTAAGTGAATTTATTCAATGATAAAGATAAAGCCAACAAAATATTTTTATTTGATATTTCCTTGTTTCTTACAAATCTTAATTTTAAAATTACAAAAGAAGGAGCAGTGTTCAGATGAAATAGATAATGATAGGTGAAATTCATTATTTAAAAAATTTATCATAACTCAACATGTCTTAATATTTGAAGAGATATCTAAAGTTAATTTAACAAATATAGCAATGCCCTGAGGTACTGTAGTAAACAAGATCCAAAAGAATAATTCTTTAAATGGAGGATTGTGTAACTGTGAAATTAATGGACAGAACTTGGGTCAGTGAGAGACTCTGAGAAGGACACTTCTGACCTGGCCAGTCTCATCTTTAATTAGGGCCACCTAAATAAAGATTGTTCATCCAAACTTAAATACCAATAGGAACGATACTGATTTTCAAAATGATGGAAGCTCTTAGGCCACGGGGTAACCCTGATAATCTGGTAAATTATCCTCATTTTCAGGAAGATTAAGATAGAGACTTTGAAAATAGAGTTCCACTCTACACCTCGACTCCAGAGGAGGGATTCTCTATAATAGGGACATGACTTTTATGGTAAGATCTTCAGTTTAATCCTTCTAATAACAAAACTTGGATAGAGAATGGAAAACAATTGTTCATCTCTTTATATATAAATTTTTGGTTATGGTGACTCATATATTAGTCCAAGTATCCATATACTTATTATGTACCTACTAGTTTTGGCAATTAATCAAGACTAGGATTATGGGAATACAGTAGGGAACAAGAACAACAACAACAAAAAAATTGTTCTTACCTTAAAGGTGCTATCAGTCTTCCCAGAAGACAAGTAAATATACTAATACAAAAGATGAATTAAGGCTAACATAAAAATAGTCGCAAACATGAAGCACAGTCTATAAGGGTAGTGATTTACCTAGCCTGGGCCAAAGAATGTTGTTTAGGGAGAGATCTGAAGGACAAATAGGAGTTAATATGGTGAAGCACAGAGGGTGGACAAAGATCATTCCAGTCAGAGAAAGAGCACATGGAAAACCAAGAAGAAAGAAGGAGCTGAAAATAAGAAGTGTATAAAACTAGGAAGTTTAGCATGTCTGGAGCAAATCAAGCAAGAGGAAAAATAATGGAAAATGAAGTTGGGGACAGGATTGAATGATTGGCATTTGAAATTAAAAATACAAAAAGCAAAAGAGCTGGGACTCTGCAGTGACAGGATAGGTAGCTAAGTGGTGTCTCTCTCCACCAAAACAACAATTAAACTGATGAAAATTATAATAAAACAATCATTTAAAGTCTCTGGAAATTGTCCTAAAAGCATAATAAATCTTGATAGGAACAGCAAGAATTTACGGACTTTAAACCATAACCTGTTCCATCTACCACCACTACTGCCACCCAATTCTGCATAACAGAAGTCCTACCCTATGTGCTCTATTCCAGACAGGTATAGCCAAGAATATGTGGGCTTACTCTGTTCCCAGTTCCTAGTGAAGGGAAATGATTTCACCTCTGGAGAGGCAGGCTGCCTTTGTTTCTTATCACAGTATCCAGTCTGGTGCTATCAAATCTCTATTCCAGGCAAGTAGGCAGAGAGAACAGATCTCCCTTCTTCTATCTAATCCCTGCTAATAATAAATTTTCCCTTAAGGATGGCAGGGATCTTCCTGACAGATGGCAGAAATATGGGACCTTGACTGACCATGCCCCAGCTCACTGGAAGGGTGAAGGAAGGTTCCATGCTGGAAGTGGCAAACTAAAATGATCAGGGACTACCCTCCCCACCCCAACCAGTACCCACTCTGAGAAGTACAGATTATGCCTCCAGCACTGGTGCAGTAGCCAAAGGACTCTGAAGCTTTTCCTGAGGGTACTGACTTTATTTGGAACAGTGAATGGGAATTTCATGCCTAAGGGTATTATAAAAAATAATGAGGTCACGGTGGATGGCAATTAAGAGACTAGTCGGTCTTTAATATAAGTAAAACAACAGAGCAGCCAAAAGTTTAGTAGAATCCATGAGAGTCCAGGAGCATCTTCTTGCAATCCTGATCAATTTTACGTTTGAGAAGATTGTG
Organism: Nyctereutes procyonoides; assembly: GCF_905146905.1. Lineage (NCBI taxonomy): Eukaryota > Metazoa > Chordata > Mammalia > Carnivora > Canidae > Nyctereutes > Nyctereutes procyonoides. The sequence goes on along the minus strand of NW_026575051.1, from coordinate 28,532,078 downwards.
TGCATGTGTTAGGTTGCCCCCATTCAGAACAATCACAACAGAACCTGGGGCAGAATTGAAAACATTTCTCAAACCAGAGCAGACCCATCAACACAGGGCAGAAGACTCTGTAGCACAAAGGGCTTAAACACAACTTCTTAAATTAACACTAAGTGAATAATTAGCTACCCTAACCCAGAGGGTGACTCCTAAAGGAGTCAAACTTTAAAATAAAATAACACTTATCCCTTATCCCCAGCAGCCTGGAAGATTGCATGTGCCCAAGGTATCGGCACTCTCCAAGGAGCAAAGAGGTAATCTCTGAGCTAATAGTCTCCTGTTGAATGTGAATCAAAAGTACAAAAATTCTCTGAGCAATGTTTGCAGGCTCCAAGCAGCAGGCACACCCAATAGTGAAAGTGTAAAAATCAAACTGCTAAGGGGACTTATGCAGAACTTCTCACAAGTAAATGGCTCATACCTCACCAGCACTACCTACCCTAGGGGCATTATCTCTAAGTACCTTGGCTAAAAGTTAAAAGCAAGGGGAAAAATGATAAATGATATGAGCAGGAAAATGATTGCAGAAAAAATATACTTCATAGAGATAATAGACAAGTCATTAAATCACCAAGCAAACACCAATGATTTGATTACCAGCAGGTGAAGGGATGGGATCTGTATTGAGGTACTACAAGCATATTATCTAAAATGTTCAGTTTGCAACAACAAAATTATGAGAGACACAGAGGAACAGGAAAATCTGACCCATGCACAGTTAGACAAACAAATAACAAAAAAGGGAATGATAGAAACTACCTTTGAAGGGGCTCAAATGGTGGATTTAGCTGACGAAGACTTCCAAGTGGCTATTGTTAAACATGGAAACAAGGAAACTAGGATTCAGCAATTAAAGGAAGTCATGATGACAATTTCTCATCCAATAGAGAATATCTATAAAAGGCAGATATTATAAAAAAAAAGACACAATAGGAAGTCTGTAGATGCAAAGTTTAATAATTGAAATGAAAAAATCATTAGAGCTGCAACATGGATGGATCTTGAAACCATTATGCTAAGGGAAAGAAGAAAGACACAAAGATTATATATATATATAGTATGATTCCATTTAAATGTAATATCTGGAATAGGCAAATGTATACATGCAGAAAGTAGATTATTGGCCCTATACATATTTTTTAATATTAAAAATATCTCCACACATACATTAAAAAGTTGTTTAAATGATGCATTTTAAATTCTTTTAAAAATCCATGTACATACTTAAAAATACAACAGCATATTATATACCATATTCAAGGATCTTTACCAATTATTACAGTTAAATAATATTAGATAAAATGGTTAAGCATTATTATGCTATATAATAAATGTCAATATAGTTAGTATGTAATACGACTTTAACCTCAGTATATGGCATATAGATAGTGTATTATATTTAAAGACTAAATGAATAAAAATGTAAATCTACAGAATGAAAAAAACCTTAAAACTATTGAAATATTTAAATCATCATTTTTCCCCCAACTAAAGAAATTTGGTTTTTTTTACTCTAAATATTACCTCAATTATGGGAAATCAAAGAATTTTATCTTACTTTTTAATGAAAGTAATATAGTGAAAATAGATATTTTATTTTTGGATATTACATCCACAATACTAGTAACTTAAACCATGTAATAATGTGCATGGATGCACAAACACACACACACATCAATTCAAGTCTAAGTCTGATTGTTTAAAGATATTTGTTAGAACTTAAGAAAAGAAAAAGGCTGGCAAACTGTGTATAATATTATTTCCCATGTTTTCTACAGACCTGATTATATACTTGTATAGTGTGTTTTATAGACAAAGCAGAAATGAATACAGAGCATTTTTAAAAGCAATATAAACACTTAAATATTATCTTTCAATTTTCCAGATAAATTGGACTTACTAATTGCTGCATGAGTTTTGAATCTCCGGAGAAACATTTCTATTCTTTCATACACAGTGCTTTGGAACTATTCAGATTATCCCTGGCATTTTCTGACTTCTCTTAAGAATGTCTTTTATCTTTAAATCAAATGGCTAGCTACAGATTTTTTGATAGCTGAGTATTTTAAGGAATCATAAATACATTCTGTCATTGGAGTCTTTAAAAGGAGGTAATCTCTTTTCACTAAGAATGCATTTACTAACATTTTATTATTAAATCTAATTATGAAGCAATACACCAGAAGAAAAATGAGCCTGTACATAGTATTTTTTCACAGCTTAAGAGTAAATTTATTCTTTACCATTCATCCTTTTAGTATATTCATGGTCAAGGCAGAAAAAAAAAAAAAGCATCTCTGATACTCATAGATTTCATTGGTTTTGAGCCTACATAATTTTCTCTGCCAACATATGAAAATACTATTTAGTAAACTGGTAAGAAGTCACCCTATGATTCTCTCTTTAAATAGGATAGGAAAATTTTAGAACTTAACTCTCTTAACCATTAGACTTCAATAAAATAAGCTGTTTATCTTTATTTTCTTGGTTTGACAGGTTTAGTTTTAGGGATCTCTTCATTTTTATCTTCTGTACATTTAAAACATCTGGCATCTATACACACAGGTTTGGGTGTATGTGTATTAAATTATATCTTTATCTCTCTCTCTCTCTCTCTCTCTCTATATATATATATATATATATACATACACATATGCAGTCTGAAATGGAATTTTTAAAAATTTTCCGTATGAAATATATATTTAAATATCAGTATACATTACCAGTATAAGTGAAACATCACTTAGCAAGAGTAAGTCACTGATTTGTAAAATACTAATAAAATATATTTTTTCAGAAATAATGATAGCTTAGACACATATATCACTACTGGAAATGTTTAAATTTCTACTTCTATAAATGATGAATAGTCAAATTATAGTCCTGACTCTCTAAAAAAATATGACTCAAAGGAACATAATAATGTGTCAGCATTGTATCACTGGGATATGTGAGAAAGTCCTCCACATGTAAGCTAGCCTCAGTGTTCAAATCTAGGAGACCAATAAATAGACACATGAAAGTAAATTTTGTATTGTTGATAATTATATTTAACCAAAATAGTTTATATTGTTATCTCAAAATGTTTAATTTTTAATTAATTTTAAGAGATGGAAATTAGTAACTATTAAGTTTAGAAAGAGATATTAAAACTTAGGATACTCTATTGAAATAACTTTGGCGAGGAAAACATAACTAATTGCATTAATACATTTATCTTATTACATGTTTGCTAAATCTATGTAGATGACTCAAAGCTCTATTATTCACCAAATATTTGTATTTTTTCTACTTTGTATTTAAAATCTGTCCAGTTACAGAAAAAATAAAGGAACACAATATAATTAATCTAGGAGAAAATTACATGAGAGTAAAGCAAAGGCAAGAACTGTGACTCATTCTGTTAAGAACTTGATCACTTAATTTATCTTTAGATTGCTTCTATTGTGTTATGAGAACAGATGTTTAAACTTCAAGTAGCCTGTGATGCATTCTACCCTTTATTACTCAAGTGGCTATTGTACAAATATTCTCTTTTCATAGTTCATTGACCCTAACACTCCCTACCAATCCATCAACCTTCCCTTTATTCTAATTTCTCTTTATGCCTTGGATTATGTGGTTGATCATTTTAAGAACATTCCCCTAAGACTCCTTGACAATTTATGTATGAGTCACAGATCTATCTCAAAATTCTGTCGACTTTTTCTGTACCTTCAATTGGGCAGTACATAAAACTGTATTATTTCAGAAAAAAGTATATTGTCTTGCAATAAATTCATGAGTCCAAATCTAAAATGGATCCAGCCAACTATCCATATATCACACCATCTTATTAGTTTAATTTAGGTCACTCTCTGCAATATACATATTTTTTTTCCACTTTTCTTCACCCTCTAAATTCTGTTCCTTGCCACCCAGACCCAACCTTAGAAAGAAATGAAAATCATTATTCATTAATTTTGCCCTCTTCTTTGCAGCCAAACCATCGAATGCCTACATCTACCCCCACCTGCACTCTTTCCTTCTGTTAGAATTAGAGGGCCTTCTTTTCTTACTGTCTAATCTCCCCAAAGGGTGAGATCCTCTTGCTCTTTCTTTGAAACTTTCTTTTTTATTAATACATTTTCTCTTTTTTTTAAACTGACTTTTCACTAATGGTTTGGTCCAAACAGCTTTTAATCATGCTCAAATCACCACTATTATATAATACAAGCAAACAAAAAAGGAATACACTTTGCCTATCTCCATATGCACATAGTATATCCCTATAAATCTTCTCTTGGTCATGGAAAAACATATTTAAATGACTGTCTAAAATCTCTGTCTTCTTTCTTTGCCTATCTCATACTCATTAAACCACTTAATTGGACTTCCTCCACCAACATGGCACTCAAATGGTTTATATCTTGCCAAATAAAATGGATATTTTTCAACTTTTATCTTACAAGAGATTTTAGTAGCATCTAGTAAAGCACCCTTTTCATTTTGCTGTTAAATCAGCCAGATTTAAATTTAAGTCCCAATTTTAAATTTAAATTTTAAATATTTTCTGGAGATCTAATAAATGTACAGTACAGTGACTATAGTTAACAATACTGTATTGATTTGTATACTTGAAAGTTACTAAGAGTAGGTCTTAAGTGTCCTCATTACAAAATAAAAGGAAAATAAAATGGGAACTAAAGAGATAATGTATGTGTTAACTAACTTGATTGTGGTGATCATTTAACAATGTATACATAAATCAAAACATCAAGATCTATAACTTAAATATACACAATTTGCATTTGTCAATTACAAATTGAAGTTGAAAAATAAAAAGCACTCTTTTCTTCTTGAAACACACTTTTTTTTTCTTCTTGAAGAATACTCTTTTCTTCAATCTTCTCCCTTTGGTTTGACAAAACAGTGTTTTTGAATTGTTTTTGTTTGTTTTTGAGTTGTGCGTGTTTTTTGTTTTTTAAATATATTCTAGATAATGAGTACTTATCAATATTTTGTTCATAGTGTCCTATACATACATTTTTGGTTAGTTTAGTTTAGCTTTAGAATCGGCTGTAGTTCTCTTACCTCCTGAATTGATTTTTAAACATTTACTCTTCTTGGGAATATACCAAAGTATTTACAGTAGTGTCTAGCCTTTTATTGGATGATGACTATGTGCAGGCATTTGTTTAAATTGCCTTTGCCTGAATTAACCCTATCCTTATGACAAGTATCTGAGGTAAGTACTAATTTACTCTCATTTTATAGATGAGACAAACAAGAACATAATTATTTGTCCAAGATCTTATAGCTAATTAATGGCAAAGCCAAGGTTTGAACACAGAAATTGGGATTTCTGAATCTACACTGGTTTGTATTGTGGTAAAATATACATAACAATACTCACCATTTTAAAAAATTAAAGTATACAATTCTTTGCATTTCTAAATCATAATGTTCTGTAACCATCAGCACTATCTAGATCCAGATAATTTCATGACCCTAATGAAATTAACCATAAAAGTGCTTTCTATGTATGAATTTGCCTATTCTGGATATGTTATAATCTAGAACATCTTTTACAAAGTGTGGTGTTAAAAAAAAAAAAAGTGTGGTGCTTTGTGTCCAGCTTCCTTCACTTAGCATAAAATTGTCAGGATTCATTCATGTTGCAGCATGTGTCAGTATTTCATTCATTTTATGACTGAATAATATCCATTGTTTGATATACCACCAATGGTATCCATTTTGTTTATCCATTTATTAGTTGGTGAACATTTGGACTACTGTATCTCTATCTTTTCACTACTGAAATAGTTTTGCTTAAATTAGGAGATTTTTAGTTTTTGGTTTTGTTTCTTCGTTGTTTGATTTTTGAACACCTGTTATCAATTCTTATGGGTACATATATAGGAGTGGAATTTCTGGGTCATATTATATTTCCTAACACTACATAGCCATCTTTGTAATACTTTCACAGTTATATTTTTATTTTATTCCTACTTTAGCTTCGTTAATTGATGCCAAGTATTATGCTCATTTATGTTCACAATTTTACCACTACTACCTAGCAGAGTGCCCTGTACATTGTTAGGTATATGATAAAAATATGCTGAGTAAATGAAGAATTAATGTTTTGTTAGTAATTCTATTCCTGGATTAGTGGGATACTTTTTAATAATTGCACTGTCATTCCATAATACACTGGGAATCTCATGGAAGATTTTTGAGTATCTATTACAGGCCAGATTTCTTAGTTTGAAAAAAAGCATTTCTCTAAACTCAGAAAAAGAAAGTAAAGTCATTAATTTTCTTTCAGCTGTTAATACCTCAGCACTCTGCCAAGCAGACTTGCAAATCCTCCACTGCGTTCCGCTCACAAATAGAGCTTAAGCTGTGGAATATTTTTCCTGGCTTCACCAATCAACAATCTTTATCTTTATCCCATTTTATTTTGGATCTTAAGTCTGATGGATTATCATGAAATCATATTTCCTATACTAATGTATTCCTACTAAATGTATGTGTATGTGTGTGTAATACATATCCATGAAGCTTTATTTTTTCTTGATTTAAATGTCATAGAAATCTACTCAAGATTATGAGTCCCTTCATATATATATATATATATATATATATATAGGTATATGTATATACCTATATATATATTTTAAGATTTTATTTATTTATTCATTAGAGACACCGAGAGAGAGGCAGAGACACAGGCAGAGGGAGAAGCAGGCCCCATGCAGGGAGCCCAATCTGGGACTCGATCCTGGGACTCCAGGATCATGCCCGGGGCCGAAGGCAGGCACTAAACCGCTGAGCCACCCAGGGATCCTCCTTCGTATATTTTTATATGCTTCAAGTTGTACATATTTGAACGATCTATTTCCTATGTAAATTAAGATTTGCTGAGATCATAATTAAGAGATGAACAGTTCTCTGTCCTCATCTCTCTCTGTTGCCCATTGGCATTCTGCACAGTTGTCCTATTTTCCTTTTTGAAAGAAGTTATTTTGATTTCTATCAGTGCTCACTTGCTTTATTTTACTCTTATATCCTTAATATTTCTAAAAATTTTTCTGCTAGTTCTTCTCTTTTACCAGGCTTCTCAAAGAAGGTTTGCCCTAGTCTTCTTTTTTTTCTTTTCTTCTATACTCTAACCTAGATGTTCTTATTTTGAACATATTATTATTAATTACTTATTAATTACTGTTTTTATGCCTTTTAGTGATATTTTTGGTGAGATATTTCTGTACAGCAACAACTTTTTGAAGTTCTGTAGCTTAGAACTCTAACCATGTATTTGTCTTGTTCATAGATCTCCAGGGTGACTGGGACAGTTATGCATTATTCTGAGGATTGGTTCATGCTTATACCATGTGTCTCTCATCTCAGAATTAACAGATACCTAGGGCATGTTCTTCTCAGATAGTAGAAGCATAAAAAGGATAAGTGAAAATATGTGATATCTCTTAAGACCTTAAGCTCAGCGATAGTACTAGACTCTCTCTCATGGCCCAAGAAATTCTGTATGTTTTGTTCTTGGCTTACCTTTCCATTTATTTTTCTGTCGGCCCTTCAACCCTTGGTCATGGAGATTGTTTGTATCCCTTTATTTCTGGCCTACAAGGTTTTTCACATGACTCTTTCCATGGCTTTTCTTGCTCACTTGTCAACTGAACTATCACCTTCTCAGAAATGACTCCAATGAGTATCCTAACTGAGCTCTCTTCCTCTGATACTGCTACTTTGCATTATGTCAGTAGGCTTCAGGTCTGGTTTGATCACCACTAAAAATGAAGCAAGTAGAAAAGGGTGTGGTAAATATTTATTGATATTTCAAAATAATATAATAATTTGTATAATATAATAATTTGTTTTAAATTTAGCATTTAATAATTTATATATTATTTTAAATTCATGAAATTAATAATATATTCTTATATTATACTAGACAATTTTTACAAAATTTAGAAGAATTAATTTCATATTTAAATGTTTGATAGAATATTATAAGTGATATTATAATTCACAGCATTTAAAATTCATCACCTTTTTTTGAGAGACATTGCCATCCATGATACCTCTATATTCACAGAATGAAATGACCATAAATACTAAATTTGGATGATTTTTGAAAATTGATGGTTTTAAATTTATATTTGTAAAAACAATCAAGAAATTATGTGATCTACTGAAAATAATACATGTGATTCAAACTCTAGATGACAATCCCATAAGATTAATTTACTTCCGAGGACACAATACATTGCTAAAGATGTACCCAAAATCTTTTTTTTTTTTTGGCACCCCAGATGGGACAGTACCCAAAATCATTTAATATTCTTATGTTTCTCCTATTTGGATGCCAGATTTAAATATTTTGATTAACTTACTCACTTGGTCTTGTTTAATAGGCCATGGATATTAAGAAGCATTGATGAGGACCATTTGTTGAATACCTTCTAGATTGGTTGATTATATAATTAATATGATTCAGCAATTGCATGATTTAGTTTTTATTTAAAGATTTCACTAAGTTTGTGATATATATATATGCATATATATATATAGTATGTTAGCTGAGTTAGAAAATGTGATCTTTACTTGTCATAACATATATGCTTAGAAATAAGTCACTGAGACTACATTTTCAAAAGCATTTTGATATTTGTAATTAATACACATATTAGGGCTATAAAATATTTTAGAGCCAAATAAAGTATAACAGTTTAAGAAAATATGTTTTTGTATTATACTAGGTACCGTTGAATACTGATCATGTAACAATTTTAAAGTTATTTGTTATGTGGTATTTATTTAGAATTTTATAAAGCTTGTCTAGAACATGTACTTCTTCCACTTTCAACATTCTGTATTATTTTCACTCAGAATGTTCTAATAGGAAAAAATACATTTACCACTATAATAAAGTAGTACTAATATCACAAGATTTTAAAATTTACACAAATGGTATTTATGTTTTGACCTTTTTTGATCAATGTAGTATATTTGCTTATATTAATTTTATATTGTAGTATTATAATTTATAAGATTCTTTTTGTAATATGTTTATACATTTATACAAATTAATATTTTGTGATATGTTTATATGGGTAGTAAGAAACTATATGTATATGATATGGATATTCATATATTATGAACTTTGGCATTTTAAAATATGTGTAGAGATACACATATTCTATAAACTTGTTTTACTTATTTAAGACAAACTTCACAGATAAATTACTGTATGATCTCAACATAAACTTATGTAGACAGAAACTAGAAACTAGAACATAAAGTTAAGTAAACATAAACTAAAAGATGAATGTAAGTATATTATCCTTGCCTTTTATTTTCAATGTAAGAACTCTGAACATTTTAGTACATATTTTTTAAATATATATGAAAAATTATAATATTTTACAGGTAAATCTATCTTAGGTTACCACATTAATAAAGGAATACTAGTTGTAGAGACTTGAATTCAAATTATTTTAAAAGAGAATGTTTTCCTCAAAATTCCAATGCAGAAACTTAGGAAAGTGGCTCAATAAGCTCTAAAGCCTCCTGTAGAGTGGCAAGTGTGCATATGGGGAGACAGTCCACTGTTCCATGGACAATACACTCTCCCTTTCAAAATACTAGTATAAATAAAAGCAAAACAAAACAAAATACTACTATAAATAACTTCACAATTTCTGTTCACTTTACTTGCGTTATATATGTATGGTGTTCATCTTGTTTTAAAGGAATTTATTTTTAACTATAAAATAACATGACTGACTATAAATAATACTTTTATTTCAGGAAAAATAAGAACATTTTTGAAAAGAAAATACTGGACAATCCTGCCCCCCAGTTAGCATCTTATCACACATCATTTCACCTGAATTCTTGTGTGCTATTAAAATTATCCACATATCTGATACAATTTCTGTCTATATTTTAATGGCATTATAATGAAACTTTATCTCCAAACTTTATCTCTTTATCTATGTCTGTTTTATCTCAAATATTTGGTGATTTTTAAATTCTTCATCTGGTATAGATAGTTTTGTATCTGTGGGTCTTCCATGACTTAGGTTACCTTTGCTTTGCTTTGCAGTAAACACAGTGGTGTTTGATTTACTATTCACTTATAGTCAGACATCAGGATCCATTATACCTTAACCTTAGCCAAAGACTACACATGTGGATGACATTTTTAACATACTCTGAATTTCCATTGAGTGATAATTGAACCTATTCTCATACAGACTAGAGATGAACTAAGATTCAGTGTTCCTTGTGTAGTTTTCGGGAAAGCCAAGAACTGCTGTAGTTCTATACCGAGTTGGCTCCGTCTCCTTCTAGAGTCTGTGTTCACACACAAATCACAGCCCTGAGTTTAAGCTGTAATTGGGGCTATTCTTGTTTCTACTTTTCCTACAGACACTCATGCCTGTCTTTGTTCATCAGGATAAAATTTTAACAGCAAGCCATACTCTGTTTTCCTATCCCTCTGATTCCTGAGAGTGTCCCTACCTAAGATATAGTTAAATATAAGAATGTTTAGGTGAAATACAAATTATAAAGTCAGTACCTTGGTTGCTTGTAAATGTCTTATAATTTGGAATAACGGGACACATAGGACATAAGAAGTATTTGGTTATTTTTTTTTTATTTATGAAGTAAAACCTAAGGTTTCTACCAATCTTATTTCATTACAAATTTCTCTTAGATTATGTCAATAGGTTGCCAGTTTTTTTGCCTGTTACTTCTCAGATACAAAGTTGTTTCCTTTATTCTGTGATGGTGATTTTGTGGCTCTGCAAACTGCATTTTTCAGATTCCTTTACCAATTGCTTCCTATTAGAATCTGAAGATAGGAGGGGTCCTCACAGGTACAACGAGCAGCTATATAAGTCCTCTCCTTGGAGATCTGACCATTCACTCTGGGATACCTCACTATGCTATAAAGTGTTGGTAAACCCCACCTCTTCCTTGAGTTCCCCTGTCCTTAGGAGGAGTAGCTATACTTGAAGTTACTATTTTTGGTTGTCTCATGGTTCTGTTTTTGATCTTTGATCCCTTTGATACCCATGCAATTTCCCATTTTAAATTCACTTAGAATTAGTGTAGTTTTGATGTTTCTAACTGATTACTTACTGGTATAGTTATCTCTCAGTTTTCGGTGATCCTGTGTGTTTTGTCATTTATGTGTGTGTGTGTGTGTGTGTGTGTGTGTGCATATGTGTGTGTGTATGTTTGCCTTTATAAGTAAATTAGAATATGGGAACAGATAACATTGAGGGCTTCTTAGGGAGATCTCACTGTAATTCCAAAGTACAAAATATTTTATTTTAAAAGCTTATTCCTAAAACTTTCCCCTGACAAATTCAAAATCTGTTGAAATAGTTTAGAAAATTACTTTACAAAATCTATATACTCTTCATGCTACAAGTGATTTTCCATTTTTACAACTGTCAGAGTTACATTTAAATTTTTATCCACTATTATATTTTTATTCATGTTGCCTTTTATGTGTTTTTCTTCTATCCCACACTGTTACTTATTTTCTCTTTGCCATACACTTGCAAAGCTGCCTCATCTTTCCAAAGTTCCCACATTTTAGATCATGCCAATTGATTTCATAATGGGAGACTATTCCCCAGTGTGCTTAGTAACTGCAACCTCTCTTTATTTTATAATATTTGAAAATGATCCTCGAGATTTTATTTTTTCAATGAAATTATTAATGGGATCATTAAACAGAATCAATTATACCAGATAGTGTGTCTATATCCATAAGTGGGAAGATAATTTAACCATTATGCAAGCCTTTCCCCTATGCTCTCATTATTTAAAACCCCTAAAGAAGAGACAAATAGGATTCCAACAGGAAAGTTCCCATGTAATCAAACTAAAATAGTCTGTTCCACAAGGATCCAGGCTGAAACATGTCTGTGAAACTATGATGAGACACAGCAGGAGATTAAGCATGCAAATGTGATTTGTCAATTCTAAAGGATTTTTTAAAAATTAAAGAATCAATTTGATGCCTGTATTTATGTTCTCATGTTTTAGACATTTATTTTTTTTATAGTACATCTTAAATGCTTGCCTTTTCAGTTGTCATTTCTTTTATGCCTACCTCCATTCATTTAGTATTTCCTCTTCCCTCAAATGCCAAGTCCATAGTAAGGTCTACAACGGTCCACATACTTTGAGTTCTTTCCAGTGATCTTATTCCTTTTCTCCAACTATCCCTCTTAGCGGCTTGTTCTAAAAAAATATGGACATATTTTGCTTTTCCTTTAATCAAACAACCCATGTCCTGCCTGAGGAGTTTTGTATACACAGCTCCCTCTGTCTGCACATGCTTTCCCTACATTTTCTCACGACTACTTCCTTCAACTTTATTAGGGTCTCTGTTCAAACTCCCCAGAGAGTTGAGCCTTGACCACACTATTTTGAGGCTCCCTCCAGTCACTCTCCAATATCACAGTTGGTTTTCTTTTATTTCCTTCCACTTATCTCTGCCTGAAAGTATATGTTAGTCTTGTTTGTTGTTTTGTTTTGTTTGAATCTGTGTCATCCTGACAGGCATATACACTTTATCAGACCGGGTACAAACTTACTCTGCAATCACCATTGTATCCCTAATGCCAATAATAGCGCTAGAGATGCAATGGGAATTAAGTAAATAAACATTTTTAGATGAATGCATACAGAATTTAATTGTTCCAGGATTTCAAACTGATAGCTAAGGGATATAAACTAAATGAGATTTTTCCTGTCTTCTCTATACCTCTCTCCTGTATTGGAAAAGCAATAATCATTAGTGGTGATACTGGAATAGGCAGGGGAGTGGGGCAAGGATTAGGAGGGGGAGAAGAATGGTATGAACAAAACCTAAGTGATAGAGCAAGCATAATAGTCTTTTCATTTTCATACACTCTATTTTTAAAAATATAATGAAGTTTTGAATATTTTGAGAATTATGATTAGCTCAGTTTACTGATAATGAAGTAATAAATACAACTAATGAAAAAAAAAAAACTTCCCTGTACATGCTTTGTGCTTTGCTATTTATGAAACTCTTATATTGCTGATTTATTTCTCACAAACAGCTTGTGAATTATCAACATTATTTCCATTTTACAGAATGAAAAGCAATCTTTGTTACAGAAAGTGCCCAAGGAAATAAAAGCCAAAGTGTTATAGTAAGGCATTGCAATAACAAAACTTCATTATGGATCAGTATTTTCTTTGTAAATATTTCCAACCTGTTGGGGCTCATGTTTTACTTTTGATTCCTCCTTTTCAGGGATATTATACATAATTTATCTGACACTATATGAGGGTACACAAATTTATGATTATAGAATTTTTTTAATCTGTCATTGCTGAATAATTTACTAATTATTCAGTGGCCCAGGATCAGCATGAATCAGTTACAAATCTAACCAGCACAATGACTTTCACTCACTTTATTTCAACATACTAACACAATAATTTGATGTCTTCAAAATTAAATGTTACATAAGATAATCTTTCCGATAGCCCAGAGTAATGTTTGTTGTTGTTGTTGTTGTTGTTTACAAAAAACTCCAGATCTTTATCTGTGCTTCTTGTAGTAATAGATCACTCCTGCCAATGATCTGATTTCCACCTAATTGAGAATTTCTTCTAGGCTTCCGTCATCTTATTCAATATTAGAATGAACAAAACATGATTGATAAATACTTGAAAGTGACTGAATTACCCTACACAGAATGCTTCTCCAACTAAATCATCACTATATTGTAATACTTAGCTTATATGTAGAACCCCCAGAACAGAATAGAAAAGTGTCATTTGGATGTAAAAAATTATGAAAAACAGACTTTAGAATATATGTTTATTCTCAATTTCAGAAAAAAATGAATTATAGCTTTTATCATATTTTGAATCTTATTTTTTCCTTCCTTTATGCATTTTCATTGATTTTATAGCTAAGTTTTCTCTTAAATGCAAATGAGAATAGAAAATAAAGAGATAATTTTTTTTTCATGATTTTGAGAAAGACACATGGGGTTATAGCAATAGAAAGAACAGAGCAATAGCTGGAAACTCTCAGATAAAAATGTTTAAAATGAGAAAAGAAAACTCTAGTAAATACACATTTACACACAATAGCTTTAGTTTGTAGTCATTTCTAACTGCCCTACTCCTGCCTTTTTCTTTAAATGCTCTTGACCCTTAGCCTAGTTTATTTTCTGTTTTCCTTAATGTCTCTGAGGTGTCCTTCTTAGATTTACTTTGGCTTCCTCTGCCTATTCCGTGAAAGTCCAGGCTCCCCAGAGTTTTATACCTGAGTCCCTTCTCAATTTAATATATTTTTATGGCTTTCTTGAGTTCAGCAATTGCCACTTTCTTGAATTTGTTAATGACTTTCAGGTCTCTGACATTAGCTTTAATTTCTCTTGTGACCAACCAATTGTATTCCCATTTGCTTACTGGACCTCTCCATTGGATTTGCAAATATTGAACTCCTGCAAATACCACTCATGGAATTGAGTTTCCTTTCTTCGTTAAGAGATACCACTATTCACTCAGTCACACATGTGGGGAGCCTCAGCATCATATTTGACACTTAACTCTCCAACTTCATCCTTGTAGTGACTAGGATGTGATAATTGTAGCTCTGTGGACTTTTCTAATAATTCAGCAGACTTAGTGTCTATAATAGCTTGCTTTTTGGTTCCTGGCCATCAACTTCTCTCTTTGTCCTCACATGGTGGAAGGGGCTAGGGGTCTTTCTGAGGTCTCCTTTATAATGGAACTAATCCCACTTATGAGTGCTCTACCCTCATGAATTAATCACCTTCCAAAGGCCCCACTTCTTAGTACCATCAACTTGGGTGTTAGGATTTCAACATATGAATTTTGAAGGCACAAATATTTAGTGCATAGCACATTTTGTAACTGTATTGAGACATTTCATTTACCTCGTCTTGAAATCTTGTCCTTTCTTTATTTTACTGCATTGTAAATGAAATAAGAAAGTTTTCTAAAACTCAAATATCATCACTTTAATATCATTTGTAATATCCACGATCCAAACTATTTGTATGAAACCCCAGCATCATTCACAGTCTAGCCTACCTGATGTTCTAATCTTATCTTTAGTCACTCTTTTCAGGCATCCTATGTTCCTTTCAAATAATGACTAGCTATAATACAAAAATCAATTTATTTTCATTTTCTTTTTTTTTTAATTTTTATTTATTTATGATAGTCACACAGAGAGAGAGAGGCAGAGACATAGGCAGAGGGAAAAGCAGGCTCCATGCATCGGGAGCCTGATGTGGGATTCAATCCCGGGTCTCCAGGATCGCGCCCTGGGCCAAAGGCGGGCGCCAAACCACTGCGCCACCCAGGGATCCCTATTTTCATTTTCATTTGCTCTTGCTCACACTTTGTGCTACCCAGTTTACCATTTCTCTTTTTCTGTCTTCTTAGAAATTCCTGTTGTCGCTTCCAGATATATCTCAGATGATTCATCTTTTATTGTCTAAACAGAATGAATGTTCCCGTATCTGTGCTTTTATTTACAAAACACTTAAATAATATTTGCTATGGTAGATACTTTTTGGCATTTGGTAGTTGCCATCACAAATTCTAGGCTGCTTTAAAAGGTAAGACTTTTTTCCCAGTTTTTAATACACTGGGTACTTTCCTACTTTGGGTGAAATATGAGTTAAATATTTGAAGCTTCAAAAAATATGTCCTACACAACTGAGGGGGTAAACTTTGCTTCCTTCTTAGTGAAGAATTTCTTAAAACTCCTGGCAGAGAAGTCACTGGAAAGTGACAACTTTGGGTCAGGTTGGTGTCTGGAAGTTTTAGCTAGGGATTTGAATATTATAGTAGAACCCACTCTAGTCAAAGAAGCCACATTGATACCTAAATCATTAAGTCAGTAATTAAGCCCTTAGTCTCCAATTGTGGTCTCAAATGTCACTACTGAAATATTTTAGATCCTATTCTGAAAGAGGAAAATTGGTAGAAACTAGGTATTATGATTAAGCCAATTTGGATCTTTTTTAATTAGCAATAAAATGAAAGTATTTCACTGAAGTGGACCTCAAATGTTCCTTTAGACTAAATCAGATTAGGAGAGCTGCCTACTTGACTACTTAATATAATTATTGGAATGTCTAGTTTATATTTCTAATTTGCCATACCCAAAGGAGAAATAATGCTTCCTTAATACTTTCTCCACAATTATTAAAGTTGTGTCTTCCACATCTTAACTAGTATATTCCCCTGTCTACACATTTACTAAAACCAAATACCAGGGGACATTCCTGATGCCTCTAAACTCATCACTCCCTAATTATAGCTATAAGATAGTCCAGTCATCTCTACTGACAAAATAGCTCTCAGATTCATTCATGTATTTTTATCTTCACAGCTAATATATAATCTAAACCATCAAATGCTCCTCCTAGATTAATGAAATAATTTTCTAAAATAGTATTCTTGCCTCCCTTCTTGCCAGTACTTTCCACCAAAATTGATCTTCCAAAGAATTGTCCATCTTCTGACTAAAGAAGTCATGCTATGTCTTTTTTTTTTTTTTTTAATCGTATTTATTTATAGAGATGCAGAGAAAGAGAGGTAGAGGGAGAAGTAGTCTCCATGCAGAGAGCCTGACATGGGACTCGATTCAGGGTCTCCAGAATCACGCCCTGGGCTGCAGGCGGCGCTAAACCACTGCACCACCGGGGCTGCCCTAAGTCATACTATGTTACTTCCTTAGTATGAAAGTCCCCTGTGGGGCAGCCCCGATGGCGCAGCAGTTTGGCGCCACCTGCAGCCTGGGGTGTGATCCTGGTGACCCGGGATCAAGTCCCACATCAAGCTCCCTGCATGGAGCCTGCTTCTCCCTCTCCCTGTGTCTCTGTCCCTCTCTCTCTGTGTCTATAAATAAATAAATAAATAAATAAATAAATAAATAAATAAATAAATAAATAAATCTTTTAAAGTCTCCTGTGGCTTCCTAGCTTACTTAGAATTAAATTTAAACTCTTTACTATGGCTTATGAGGTCTCACATCATTTTGCCTCTGCTATCCCAGTTTGCTTAATATCGATTTTCCTCTACTTCCCTCTACTCTTAAAACACTGACCTTACTTCTGTTCTTGCACAAAAGTGCAATTCCACATGCTGTTCCTCTTTACACAACTCTCTTCCTTATGGTCTGTCCATGACTGTACTCTTCTAGTCATTCTGTTCTCAGGCTAAATGTAATTCTATATTAGATCTTTGATTTTGCACACAAGAAGTAATACCCTCTACCTTCACTCTTATCATATCAATCTGTTTCATTTTTATATTGGAACTATAACTATTTTACATACTTTTTATGATTTATTTTCACTTTTTGTAGCTCCCTGAAAGAGGGTCATTGTCTACCTTTGCACTTCAAACAGTGTATGCAGTTTCCCTTGCACTTCAAACAGTGCCCACAACTGCATTTTACTGTTATTACTCTCCACAGAACTATCTGAGTGATCTTTTGAAGCATCTATTTTAAAATGCAACTTACGTAGAATTAAATTCAAAATTCTATAAAAACAAGTCTACAGACTTGATGTATCTTCCTTTGACTAACTCACTGCCCTCACCCAGCTGCAGCTACCTGGTTGAATCTAGTTTGGTGAAATTACTGGACTCTGTGCTATTCCTCCAGCATACCCAGTATGTAATTACTTGCTCTCTAAATACAGCACTCTTGCACTGATCACTCTTTTCCTTCATTTGGGTGCTAATTTCAGTATGACCTTAATATATAACCAAAAAATACTTCACTCATTATCTCCACTTTACTCTTCTTAAAGTAGTTCTCAGCACATTAAATGTATTTATTTGTTTTTTCTCTCTCTCCACACTAGAATTTAAGGAACATAAGGGCAGGGAATTTGTTTTGTTTGCTATTGTATCTTCAGCACCTAGAAGAGTGTTCGATAAAAGGTAGTTGCTTGAAAATGCTGATTGAATGAATGAAGATAATGAGCTAAATGAATGTTTATTGAATAAAGAACTGAAATAATGCCCTATACATATTTATAAATAGATATATAATTTCTATATATAAAAATATTCATTTTCTAAACTTGATACTGCAAATAGATGGCTACTGGAAGAATAAACGAGAAACATTGGAAATAGTAAAGCTTATTTGTGCTTGAGTACATGAAAAGTAGAATATATTTCTTAAGTGTCATGCATTTTCTTTATAAGTGAAGTTAGGTCAGTCGTGATTCAGATAATTTGACTTATTTGGAAAACAACTCAAGGTCCAATGGCACTCTTTGGGGAAATAATAGCATTGTGAGTGAACAAAGTTATAACAAACTGACAAAGAAAAATAGCAAAAGTATGTCAGTTATAAAACATGTTTAGTTTTATTGACTTGTATAGTCTGTTTAGGAAATTGTGTATCCAGGTATCTTCTGAAATAGATTGTATTAAAGTATTTGATACCCACTGTAGGCTGAAATGATGTCCTTTCCACTGCATGCTAGTTGGATGATTGGCTAGTTGATGTTCCTTGGCACTAGTCTCTGAGATTGGCAATTTTTATTCTGGAAGTCTGTGTTTGGAGATCTTTACATTGCATGATTTATTGTTGTATAATCATTTTAGACATAGAGACAGAATTTTCTTCTGTATAAAGTGGTATTTCCCACCAATATTTAAAAAAATAATCCCTATGCCTGCATGGGCATGAATAACAGAGAGAAGCTTTTGCATGGTTCTTTTGTAATACATGGATGTCATGTGCTCACACTGTGCTCACAAGTAAAATGAAAAACTGCTTGGCTGCTCAGCCAAGTGCTAGGGATGATAGTGATAAACTTGCTCCACTTTCTTCAATGTATCTTGTAAAGATGGCATTCTAATGTTTGAGAATCTAAGATTTCTCAATCTAATTTCAGTTTAACTTTCAGCAGACACAGTTACAGCACCATCAGTGAGTCCACTCCAGGGGAAAATAAGCATAAATATGCCACTAAACAGTATGATCATTTGAATACTAGTTTTTAATATGAAAAATATATCTAAATAATCAAGAAATTTTCACACGTGGCCAAAAAAATAAAGCCAATATGTTAATGTAAATAAAAATGCAGGCTAATGTATAGAACAATAAATAATAATAATAAGTAGAAGTAAGTGATTCTTAAATATTTTAGTAAATAGTATCCAGCAAACTAACTGGCAGGTTGTTGATGGAATTATAAAATAATTCTTTTTTTAAAAAAAGATTCATTTATTTCTGAGAGAGAGAGAGAGAGGCAGAGACATAGAGAGAGAAGCAGGCTCCCTGCAGGGAACCCAGTGTGGGACTCGGTACTGGGACGGTAGGATCACGCCCTGAGCCAAAGGCAGAGGCTCAACCACTGAGCCACGCAGGTGGCTCAAAATAATTCTTTAATTAATGCATCATGCCAATAGGTCAAATGAAGGAAAAAATACAAATGGTGATTTCAAAGATATATAAAAGTTAGTTGATAAAACCCAAAATTTATTCCAAATATTTTATTATTTTTTTAAAATTTTAATTCAATTGTAGTTAACATACAGTGTTATATTAGTTTCAAGTGTACAGTATAGTGATTCATCATTCCATATATTACTCAGTGCTCATTAAGATAAGTGTACTCTTAACCCCTTTTACTTACTTCACCCCTCCCCCTACTCACTCCTCCTCTGGTAACTACCTGTTTGTTCTCTTTAGTTAAGAGTCTGTTTCTTGGTTCCTCTCTCTCTCTCTCTCCTTTGTTCATTTGCTTTGTCTCTTGAATTCCACACGAGTGAAATTATATGATATTTGTGTTTCTCTGACTGACTTATTTCACTTAGCATTATATGCTCTAGATCCATCCATATATACCACATTTTCTTCATCCACTCATCTATCAATGGCAGTTGGGCTGCTTCCATAATTTGGCTGTTGTAAATAATGCTGCAATAAAATCTTTGATTGATTCTTTTTTATGTTGTCCTTCTCTTTGTTAAGCATCTCACCAAGTTCCTTCATTCTTTTCTCAAGTTCAGTGGACATCTTGATGATCATCTCTTGAAATTCTCTATTCTACTTATCTCCATTTCATTTAGACCTCTTGCTGTGATTTTGTCCTATTCTTTTGTATGGGATATATTACTCTGTCTCCTCATTTTGTCTAATTCTCAGTGTTTGCTTCTGTGTGTTAGGAAAATCAGCTTTGTCTCCTACTTTTGAAGGTAGTGTCTTTATGAAGTAGAGTTCCTATGATGCCCTATAGTGCAATGTCCCCTGTTCACCAGAACCTGGCACTTCAGGAGTGCCTCTATATGTGTTGCATGCACACTACTGTTGTCACTGAGCCATATCTGCTGTCAGTCTAAGTCATCTGCAATGTCTCTCTTTACATGTCATGGTAGGGTTTTATCTCTATGTTGTTAGGGGGCCGTCTAGGGCCAGGCATTTGCCAGAAATGCAGTAGAGCCAAACTGCAGGAGAGTATGGGAGTGAGGTGCGTAGTTTCAGCAAGGTCCAAGCTGGTGGGAGTGGTCCTATAGCTCACAGGAACCAGAGTGGCTGGCTCAAGGGGGCAGATCTGCAGAAGTCTTGGAGGCAGGACAGGTGGTGTTAGAAAGGTTTGTGCCAGTCTCCTGTGGAAGGGACCTGGAGATAAGGACTGGTTGGAGGGGGCTTGTATACAGGAGAATTCAGGGGCAGGGTAACAAGCAAGATAGCAAGTGTTGGTGCTGTGTTAGCTCTCACAGGTATCCAAGTGTTTATGCTAAGAGGGTTGGGGAGAGAAATAGCACTTGCCGGTTCAGTTGTTCCTGGAGAAATCTCCCAAACATTTCTGCTCCTCCAGCAAGGCTCTAAGATTAGTAAAGAAATATCCCTCGAGTATACCATAGATGTTTTCCAACTACTGTATCTATGCTATATCTCCATGGGGCTTTTGGTTTTCTGTCTCTTTAAGGGTGAGTACTCAGTTTTCTCTTGCTCTCCCAGCTCTCCCAGGAGCCTGCTGGTATTTAAAGTTCTAAGTTGTAAGCCCTGTTGATTATAAGAATGCTCAAAATTTGGCCCCTCTGTTTTTCAAAGCCAAATATTACAGGGATTCATTTTCCCCATGTGGGTTCCCTGGTGTGAGAGTATGTTTCTCTCCCCTCTCTGCACCTGTGATGATGTCCCTCTGTTGGACAACCCCCATGGGTCTATTTATTTTTTATTTATTTGTTTAAGATTTTATTTATTTATTTGACAGAGTGAGCATAAGTAGGTGGAGAAGGAGAAGCAGGCTCCCCACTGAGCAGGGAGCCTAACACAGGACTGATTCCAGGACCCTGGAGTCGTGACCTGAGCCAAAGGCAGACACTTAACCAACTGAGCCACCCAGGTGCCTTGTCATGGGTCTGTTTAGCTCCTAACCCACATCCACCCTTCCTATCCTCTTCAGGATGGCCTCGTCTATGTAGTTAGCTGTGGAGAGTTTGTTCTGCCATCTTTGTGTCATTTTTTCAGTTATTTATACTGATGTGGCTATGTAGTTGAATCTGTGGGATAGGATGAGATGAGTTTAGGGTCCTCCTACTTTGCCATCTTCCCCAGAAAT
Organism: Nyctereutes procyonoides; assembly: GCF_905146905.1. NCBI lineage: Eukaryota > Metazoa > Chordata > Mammalia > Carnivora > Canidae > Nyctereutes > Nyctereutes procyonoides. The sequence continues at coordinate 28,510,389 of NW_026575051.1, read as the reverse complement.
GCATTCCAAATATTTTTAAAAGCAAACAAAAAGTATAAAGACACATCCTTAATATAACAAAATATGTTCAAGTCAAACTTAAAACCAATATAAAGTCAATGTCCAGCAAATATCCCATTGAAATGTGATTAGAGACGATCCCTATATAATTAGAATTATGAAAAATTTTTCATAATCACCAATAGTAATTAATTAATGGTCACTATATTAAAATGAAGTAGGAAGAAGAAACACTGGAAACTTAGGCCACTCAAGACAATATGAGCTAAAAGTAGGTTTAATGTTATCTAAAATTCCATTATCAATCCAAGTCTAAAATAAATATTTGTCAAGCTTGAGATCCTTATTGTTTTTTTAAATTATACCAACCCTCTAGGCCACTTTCAGGACACTAGACATGGGTCATTCCTGTTCCTCAATTCCATAGATCTTTTTTCTGGTATTAAGAAAATCTTTCCTATTTATTTATTGTTCTCAGAGGAGTCTCCCTTCTTACCTTGTAGTATGTGGGACAATCATTAGTGGACAAAAGCTTTATCAGAAGATGATAAATTTGTTTAAATAAAGATGACTTCTACTTTAGGTTCTGTCACCACTTCCTTGTTTTGCAGATGAGCACAGAACCTACTTTTAACATAAATTGAGGAAGTGGGGAAACAGAAAAAAACATAAATATCTAAAATTATATTTCATAAATGCTCTATTTATGATTGTAAACATTAATATTTTGAACTTTAAACTTAAAATTGACATGGAATAAATATGGCTATGAATACTTTGGGTTTTTTGTTTGTTTGTTTGTTTAGCTATGTGCTTATACTTATAATCTGCTTTCACAGATTGGTTTTGCTAATGGTGGGACCACCAGAAATGTTAGAATTTAGCAATAGAATAAAATAAAAACATAAAGTCACTGTTTTAATAGTTTGTTGGGTTGATTTGTTTAAAATCTTCTCTTAAACTCAGAAGTTAAGTGGACAAACTTTCAGAAATGATCAACTTAAAGAACACACTCTCAGGGTATTCTGAACTCACCACAATAGGGATTTGTTTTGGTTTAGGCACTAGACCTAAGCAATCTTTACTGAAAATTTTTGGGAGAACAATCCTATCCCATTAGGTGAGTTATTTTAATTCAAATTAAGCCAATTTGAATTTTTCATATAGAAGAAGTAACAACTTTTTTTCTAAAACGATCTTTAATTCCAAAATTTGTTTTCCCAGGGAGTTCAAAATATGGTATTATTGCATGCATTTCAATCTTGTCTCACCACTGGTATGCTGAGACATTGATCACATTGGCTCTGAGGTGTTTGTGTTCGGTATGTCTATGAACCCAGGTTATGAGCAGTCCCTGCCTTTTATCTCAGTGTACAAGCTCTTATTTTTTTCTGCACTATTATATGTCCTTGATATACTAGATTTGTTACTTTACTCTCTCCTCTGTTAATACATAAACTGGATAAGAGCACAGATTTTCATCTGGTTCCTTAATATACCCCAAAATTCTAGAAGAGTGTCTGGCATAGTTTAGACACTCAAAATATTTGTTGGAAAATGAGTCAATGGATGAAAATGTTGGGAAGCACTTACCTAGATTATATAGAACTTGTCCTTATTTCCAGTACAATTTTAAACTTTCAGTAGAAAAAATCTAGCATCCTCTCTTATACACTATGATTTCATCAGTCTTTCTTTGGCCTTATGCTGTCATTTCATGTTTCTAAAAAGACACATTAATGATTGCCCTTTCTATAAATATGTATGTATAAGGACTAACCAAGATTTTACATAAATGGTTTTTAGGGTTATAAAAAAAGAGGAAGGAAATTGGTGCTAGATATAGACTCTGGCAATGGACATATAGGTTCAGATATTGAATATATTAATTACTAGTACACAAATCCTAGAAATTACTTAAAATCTCTGTCCTTTAGCTTCCTTATCTATAATATAAAATAAAGTAAAAATAGATCTACATTATTGCTGAGGAGTATTAACTATATGAGTATTAAGAACTCTTAAAAAATGAGCATTTCTAAAATTCACATTTGTATCAAACTGGGTACTTTTAAATACATATATATTTCATTGAGAGTTACCTAGTTTTCCCTGTATAAATTTTAAGTGAACTTTTGTTAACTAGGTGAGTTAACCTTTGTTAACTATTTTTAAATCTGTTTTGCTGAGGTTTACTTTTTCACTTAAAACACTCTGTACTTTTAACACTGAAAGATCTGGATTGATTGTTAACATTACCATTAAAAATATTTAGTCCTTTATTTTCCTACTTTTAAGTTAATCATTTCATTTTAAATTTGAATGGCCACTTGACTAGATTTCAGAAATAATAGATATTTTGGAAATCGTTTAAATTTGGAAAAAAATGTGCAAATGAATACAGTTTCTATTACTCTTAAATCAACTGTTAATATAGGCCAGATTATTTCTAGTTAGCAGTTAAGAAATGGCATAAAGCAACATCCAGGTAACTTATTTCCACAGGGTCAGAGCCGTTCTTGGTAGCACTGTATCCTGGACGTATACATGCCCTATTGAAGCCTGAGTTAGCACATCAATCTACAGTGTCATTTGCCTACAGAAAGCTCTTTGTTGTTCAGGACACCAGCACTGGTCAGCCAGAGTTATGTACAAACTGATTTTCTTTTGGCAAGTCACAGCTTTATCCCTCTCCCAATGCTGTGATGCATGTGTAATTTTTATTGTGGTTTAGTTGATTGCCTTGAAATTGCTTTCTATCTCATGTAAATTTGCAAATGTCTATGTGTGATTGGTGTTCACAGTTGAAAGAACATAAATTGTTCCTATTTTACACAGGTTATATGTGAGCATATTTCCCTAAGTTCTCTGAAAGAAGGGTAGTATGCTGAAAATCAAATAATAGTAATTTATCTGTTTAAAGAAACATCTGTTACTGTGGTCTAAAGTACTCATTCCATTTTGTGTACTTTTGCCACAAAAAAAAAAAAACAGTATTTATTAGGTTGGAGGATATTTCATACATATGTTTTATATTTTTATCACATTTTCCAGTTTTCTTGGGAGGTAAATATTACTTTATCAAACCTAAACATACATATTTAACAGAATCTTACATACTCACTCGAATTCAGAAAAAAGTAGGCTGAAAATGTTAAGAAATCATACTAATAGATTATTACTTTTTTGATAATAGATTATTTTAAATAAATAGTTTAGAGAAAAATGCTAAGCATACTGCTTTGTCTCAGAATGAATACTAGATTCTAGGAATTTCTAGTTTACCTAACTTACCTATAGCATATTGCATTGGTGAAGAATTTTACTAAGGCAGAAATGGAATCAGTTCAATCTTCCCAACCCATTTCTATCATTTAAATTTTTCAGATCAGCATATGAATTGTCCTTTCCCATTGTTTTGCTTCTCATTCACAACCTACAGGGTGATTTGGGAAAGTTTTTGGAATTTTTGTATGTGTAATATCCTGCACCTCTATGTATGTCTTACCTTAACTAATACAGTGATTTCCAATGTTCACTTGTTTGATCGTTGATAACATACAAATAGTGGAATGTTTTCACATATGAAATCTGAAGTGCCCAAAGCAGTCCCATTGACCAATATCTCCCTATGGCTCAAAGAACCATGGCCTCTGTTGGCAGGTAATAGTGTGTCTGTTCCTTGTGTCCAAGCACAGCAGGACCTGCTATTTCCGGCCTGAACTGAGGGAGCACACGTTTTTGCTTTGTTTCTTTCTAAATTGGTCTGCAACTTACTTTGAACTAGTTGTCTTTCTCCTTTGTTTGTTTTGTTTTGTTTTCTGTAATGGTAAATATTCACTTTCTCTGTAGAGGCATGCAAAATGATAACATATGCTTTTCATCATTAGATTTGTTCAGGCAGATGATCCTACTCAGCACTCAGGGAGTGATTTTGACTTCAGAGCACTTTACAAACATTAAGTAATGATAACTAACCAACTGTGATCCAGGAAGGAGCATAACAAGGGATAAGTAGGTACTCCATCATTTCTAGTATATGCACCCGTCATTTTAAGCTTCTTTAACATAAAAGAAAAGGTTCAATAGCTAAGACATAATTAATGAATTTTATTTGTGCTGATTTTGCTGTATTTTATTCATCTCTATGCTTTAATGAGACAATATTGTTTGCTAACATTAAACTGCTGCTGCAAGGAAGCAGTCAGTAGCATTGATCCTGAGAACCTTATTAATATGTTCCATAGTGCAATGCAGGTGCTGTGGCTACTCTTGTTTCTTCTGATTTAGTAGAGAAACAAATGACACAGAAGTATGAATTGTCAGCCTGGAAAAAACATGATTTTTTTTTTCAAAATAGTTAACAGTGGACTAGTGTGATTTTCAAAGGTCAACTCAATTAATCAGGAATATTTTTTATTGTGGCAGTTATTTATGCTGGTATATTACAACTCCAATTCCAAATATATGATAAACTATTGCAATCACTATTATTATAAATATATTAAATTATATGGTGTTTTTTTCTTAGAGAGTTGGTGTGTTAAGTTACTCATTCTTTTTACATTGCCTTTTTGCCTTTTTCTTAAGCACTTGCTGTCTATATTGATAAGAACATATTAAGGGTCATGTGTTAAAAATATAATTTTGAAAATTTAACTACAAAATGAAGATAGATACAAATATAGAAACTGTATTTTTTTATGATTGCTATTATAAATTGCCACAAACTCAATGACTTAAAATACCACAAATTTGTTATCTTATTACTCAGTCACTCAGAAGTATGAAATGTGCCTCAGTGGGCTAATCAAGATGTTAGCAAGGTTGCATTCCTTCTGGAGGCTCTATGGGATAATTTTTACCTTGTTCTTTCCATTGTCTAGAGTTTGCCCCAATTCCTTGGCTCATGGCTCTCTTTATCTTTAAAGTCAGCAACAATAAATTGAGTGAGTTCTCACTTCAACCTCCTCTTCTGCCTCCCTGTTCCACTTTCAGAGAACGCTTGTGATTATATAGAGATTCCCAGATAACTCAGGATAATATCCTTTTTTTAGGTCATCTGATTAGAACCTTAATTTCAACTGAACTGTAATCTCTCATTGCTGTATATATTCATGTCTATTCACAGGTTCCAGGGATTAGGATGCAAACATCTTTGGAAGTCATTACTCTGACTTTCACAAAGATGCATTGTAATTTCCCTGAACAAATTAATAATGCTGGGACAATTAGGCATATATTTTAGATGATTCCCCTTCCATTCTATTTTTAAGGAAATAGAAGAGAGAGAAATGAACCACTTTTAGTTTTTAAAGCTAGTATTGTAAGTATTATATCCATAAAAGTTTGTCAGTTATGATTATTTGTCATTTCCATTAAATAGTATATCTTATATATTGACAGACTCATTATTAGCATTGCTCTCAGTCAAGATCACTGTCTTCCAGTAGAACTGGGAAAAGAATGAAATTTCTAGAGCTCAGTTCATGGGAATAGAGGAAACCGTAAAATACTTGATATGTCTTCTGTACTATTCCTAATAAGATTGATAGAGGTATATATGTTTTATATACTTTTTACTATAAGAATTCATTTTCAGAATTATGAAAACAATTATTTTAAAAGAGTATGAAAGTAAAGTTGGATATGATTTTAAATGAAAGTAATATATAAAGATTGGTATAAATTAAGTAGAAACTACTCTAATGTTTTAAAAATGAATTTGTGCAGTGTAAATATTCAAATTGTGATATTAAAATTAATCTCAAAAATAAATGTGAAAAGCCATTGTTATATATAGGACAGTTAAATGTGAATATATTAAGTGAGTAGTTTTAATTAATTTCAAATGACTTTAACTTCAAGTAAATGTCAGAGGCAAAAATGAATTTGTGAAGAATAAAATTTGCAGTGTTTTTATATGAATAAACTTCTTCACAATAAAATTTTAAATTAATGGTAGTCATCATTATCAAATTGTTCCTCAAGGTTGGAAAAGCTCTTCCTCAGTAGACATGTCTATTGACTGGTTAAGGAGACTTTTTTTTTCTTTGAAACTGAATTATTTTTATTCTTGTTACTCAACCTTCAGAGTATGGAGAATTGAATTTATTTAACCTACTTAACTGACAACTATGTATACAATACATAGCAAGCACAAAGCAGCAAGCAAAGAAGCCCTTACACCCCAGTAGAACTGAAAGCTGCATAAAAAATTTGGAATTATTCATACTTTGGCAGGAAATGTCTGTCACTCTGGCTCTACTATTATTTTCTTTCCTATGCTGTGTCTTTAAAATGGCATGTTGATATGAGTTTTTCTTACTAGTCGCAGTTGAGGTTGGAATATATTAGAAAACAACTTGTATTCTGTTTCAACATTTAGCAGTAAAACTAAACTATAAGTAGAAATCTAGAAATTGTTACATTATCTCTATTCTTTGATCCTACCCCCACTCTACATTTGTTCCTGGTGGGTTCATCACTTATTTGAACTCATTAAATTTTACTTAAACCACCAAATCAAAAAATTATCCCCCAAAAAATCACATGAATTCTGTGTGTAAATTGAGTATTAAGCAGAATAGTGTATGTGCCTAGAATAAATGCTATGCAATTCTAATTGTATAAAGAATATGCTTAAGTAGCACTTTAAAAGGATTTGAAAGCTTAATATGGCAAGAATTCTGTGGTCTAAATTTTATTTTCAATATATTTTTTATTTCTTTATATATGTATTTTATTTTATTTTTGTAAACCTAAGTATATAATCCCAAATTATGTTTCTCTTTATGACCTATTTGAATCTGCTGAACTCTCAAGGTAATAGTGGTAAATGCTGTTACTATAGATGCTAAGACAGTTTCTCAGATGTGGGAATATCAAAAAGGAGGGCTATTCGTCTCAACATATTTTCAATAGAAATGATACCTGTGTGTTTGTGGACAAAAAATTTGTTATGGATCCAGTATCATTAAGAAGGACAAAGGTGTGTCAAAATTTAATTTCATGGGACCAACTAACACTCCCTTTCGGTAAAAAATGTCTTTAGGAACTATAGTGTTATGCTATGCATTTACAGTTAACATTTTAACCTAAGAGGAAGCCTGGTCTTAGAAGATATAAATGATTTCCATGAAAAGTCATGTTTTTAAGTAGATAACTATGTGTGTGAATTTGAAGTGACTTAATTTTCTGTGAATTCTATTCTCTGACTTACACAGTACCTTTTTCTACACCATTTCATCTATGTTGTCATTTTACTCTATATCTGACTCCTGTGTTGTATCACTCACTGTACAGAAATCATTGCCAAAGTGACATACAAAGTAGCCTTAGTTACAACTATGGAGCTGCCAGCAACCCAAATACAGTGTAAAACCCAGACCACATTCTCCCACCTAGTACCATAACATATCTTGCTCTAGTTTTTCACATGTTTGAAGGGTAATTTAATTTTTTCCAGAAATTCCACGTTAAGGGGAAGTTTAATTAATCATCATATGAACTGTGCTGTTTCCTATATTTTAGTCTCAAAACTTTCTGGGAACACAATGTTTTTCTAAAGCATATCAAAATATTTTCCCATGAGGATGCCTCGGTGGCTCAGCGATTTAGCGCCGCCTTCAGCTCAGGGCGTGATCCTGGAGACCCTGGAGATCACCCTGGAGTCCCACATCAGGTTCTCCGCAGGGAGCCTGCTTCTCCCTCCGCCTGTGTCTCTGCCTCTCTCTGTGTCTCTCATGAATAAATAAATAAAATCTTTTAAAAATATATTTTCCCATGATTTATGTTGAGATAAATTTCTCTCAGAAGGAAGGAAGTTGATAGATCTTAGGTTACCTGATACATCTCTAATAATCAATTAACATGTAAAGTGTGGCAGAAGAAGCACTTAATGATCTACCTATGATAACAGAAAGCAAGCTAATATTACACCTGTGTTTCTGTTGCAGGGATTGTAACTAGGTCGGGGAACTAGCACAGGAAAGGAAATACTTTGCGAGGTACTTTCCAACCAACTAGCTTGATCCAGATAAAAGCCTCAGATGTAGAAACTAAATACCCCATTTTAGAATATTGAAGTTCAGAGTGGATATTGAGGACTTGGTAAAACTGGTACTTCTACTTTAAAGTTATTTTGTGTGTAACCTTTGGTAAGATTTTACATTAACTGGGCAGATTCCATGAATAATAGTAAATGGGTTATATTGAACTAGCCTTCACTAAAATTGTCTTGTTCAGGATGACTATTTTTTTCTTGATTAACTACACCCAAATACAGTGCCATTCTCCTAAGAAAATACAAAAACAGACAAAATAGAACCTAGCAATATGACAGAGCCTAGCACTCATGTGATAGCGTTCATGGCTTCTCTGAAGTTGAAGTTGGATAGAGTGTTTTATAGAAACAGCCAAGAAGGAATTGAGGTACTTTATTCTTAGTGCTGACTCTATCAATAATTAGGATATTTTGTGACCAGAACACGTTAATTAAACTCCACTGGCCATATTTTCAAATTTTAGGAAGAAGTGTGATGGAATATATGTTTTTGGTTTGGTGGTTTAAGTAAAATTTAATGAGTTCAAATAAGTGATAAACCCACCAGGAACAAATGTAGAGTGGGGGGTAGGATCAAAGAATAGAGATAATGTAACAATTTCTAGATTTCTACTTATAGTTTAGTTTTAATGCTAAATGTTAGCATAGAATCTCTGGTGTGAATTATGATATCATAGAATTGCTACATATTCATTGTCTCATGTTATTTTATTTTTTAAGAGAGAGAGAGAGTATGAGAGTTTGGAGGGAGAGGGGCAGAAGGAGAAAGAGAATCTTAGGCAGGCTCCACACTCAGTGAAGAGCTGACTTGTGGCTCAATCTCAGTCCTGAGCTGAGATTAAGAGTCCAATGCTTAACCGATTTAGCCACCCTTCTTCACCTGTCACATTTTCAACATGACTGCTTACTTCCCTGATATAATGAAAGTACCATTTCTAATAGCTGCATCCTTAATTAACCTGATTATTCTAAGGAAAGGAATAAAAAGTTAAGTCTAAGCATATGTTTTTCATTATGACAGTGGATTTTTATGAAGTCAAGACCAACTACTATAGTCACATCATTATTGATTACTCCAAATAGATGAGAATGTTAGTGGGCATTAAATGTGTAATAGTTTCTACATGATGAGATTTTGATGTATTGGAGCTCTTAGGCACATATTTCTTTTTTTCAGACTATTTTGAGTTACCAAGTAATAGAAAATCTACTATAGTCAGGTGGTATATAAATCAAGATTATTATTATGTTAACTATAAATGTTTTAGCTGAGTAAAGGAGGCTCCTATGATTTCAATTATTTTAAATGACAATAACATTGATGTGTGGTAATTTAAGAATTATTGAATATAGAATGAGTATATAAAAATGATTTATAAATTTCCCACAATCTGAAAATCTAGAGATTATTAATTTTTGGTAGATGTATGTATCTCTTTTTATTCACATACAAAATGAACTGCCTCATTAATATATAACATTTAATTATAATAGTTGAGATGTTACATATAAATACACATATGTATAGTCTTTAATTTTTCAACTTAATAATGTATATAAGAATTTTTTAGTTTTTTTATTTTTATTACCAGTATAAAATATTTCATTGTGGATATGTGTCAATCTGAAATAAATATTCCCCAATTTTGGACATTTAACCTTTCTCTGATTTATTTTCTATTTTAATAACATTGTGACTTGTCAGTGTCCCCTGTCTTTGTCCAAACTTCTCATTTTGTAGTGATAATAGATTTCTCAGGACTGGAAGAGTTTTATTGATGAGTCAAAGTACACACTTGTTTGAGGGTTTTTTTTTTTTTGAGGTTTTTAATTTGTAAAGCTAAATGACGATCTAGAAATTTCTACAAATGCTCATTTCCAGAGAGACTGAACAACCAAATTTTTACCAGCATTAAGTATTATTTTCCCTAATTGTTTTCTGATTTGGCTCAAATACATGTTATTATTCTATGTTGACTCAATTTCTATTTATAATGAAAATGGCTATTTTTATGATGTATTAGACTTTTGCTGATTTTTTAAAATTTAAGGATTTATGTATTTTTCTCAGGTTTGTTGTTGCTATTGTTTATTTGTTTGACTTATGATGTTTTATGTGGCCTTATTTTATTGAATTTATTTAAAGTCATTTATAACATGCTGTACTGAAAGCATTTCCAATTAAATCTGAAGGGCAGTCCAGTGCAACAAATGATTATGTACGTTAGCTAGTTATAACAACGTATTTGAGATATGAGTCAGCTGAAGTACAATAATTGCTTGAATTCCAATAAAGGACATATTGTTTTTCATCTGAAAAACAGGAGAAAGTACCGCCATTGCTTGAGAATATTTTATTTAGTGTGTTAGTGTTTGACTAGAGTAGAAAATACCACTTTTTTCCAAATCTTTTTTTTTCTTTTTAGTGTTTTCATCCATATGATACTGTGTCTCAAGAGTATTAAAAAAATGCCAAAAATTTAATTAGAAAATAAAAACTACCAACCAGATAGAAAATATAGTAAAAGGAAGCACACTTATAATAGTTTTCAAAATATGTCAAATAAGAGGGAGAAAAATCTAAATAAGAAATGTAACATACTGGATTAAACAAAATGTTAAAATTCATAATGTAAAAGTATATGAATGGAGAAAAATACCATATTTTCAAATAATTATTTTTTATTACAAGGGTTATACCTTCAAACATTTTTATAAACATGTTGAAATTCAAAATAAATCCAAAGAAAATACGTTGGATATTGAAAATAACTCCAAATCAGATTTGGGACAATAAATAGTCAAAAAATTTCGGAGAAAAAAGGGTATTATACCATGCAATACTTTAATGAGACTTTTTGAAACATAACAAATATACAAGAACAAACAAAACACAAAAATATTTTAACAAATTTGAGAGCTCAGAATGAGTAAGCATGGTATTGCTTACTCGTATGGAAATAAGACATACAGGTTCCATATGTACTCATAAAACAACTAATTACATGGAAAATACTATTAGTTTTTATTACCCAACATTGAAAAATCAAATTTCAGCAAATCTAAATCTAAAATATAAATGCAAAAGAGTAAAGAATGAAATAAAATATTGGTGGACAGTTATGTGATCTGAGACATATCAAAGAAAGTTACTTATGGAGAATAGAAAGCAAAGAAGACACCTGAAAAGATGGACATAACTCACAATATGTATCCACCACAAAAAGAACAATATGCCAAATTGAGAACGACAGGTACCTAGGAGATGGCATTTATAAATATAAATGAGTGTATGTTTTCATAATGTTGTACAGGAAAAAGTATCATAAACATGTCATGAAAATATATGATTCTAAAAGGAAAAAATATGCTAAATTCAATCACATAAGTATACAAAACATTTATATGGAAGAAAAACCAAACTGAAATTTGAAAAAAAAATTGCATGATTATGACACACAGAACTTTAATAATAACTGATAAAAATATAGTTGCAAAAATTTATTACAGGATAAAAAGTTCTAAAAACTTTATAATTATCCTGTAAAATTATGAAGAAGTAAAGCTCTACTCATAACTGATGGTGCTTAAATTAAGAAAGTTTTTTTTCTTTAAAAGCAATTAGAAAAATGGAAAGAAATTGACAAATTGAAATATAGTACTGGGAAGAATAGGTAGAAAACAAACATTCTTATACATTGTTGGTGGGTGTATAAATTGTTAAGACCTCTGTAGAAAGCATTTCTACAATAAGTAGCAGCATGTAAAACAGGCACTCTTTTAAATTTCCTAATTACCCTTAAGTTAGTGACTCAAAAATAAATATATAATTAATAAATAATGTGATATTGCTCTATGCAAAGTTCTATATAAAATGTGCAATTATGAAACAACTTAGTGTCAATTTAGAGAGAGTGATTAAAGTCATCTCTGAATCTAATTCAGTGTTAAAAGGATGATATATATGCTCACTTACTTACTTAGGAAGCTATCACAAACTTAAGTAAGAAAACACCAGATGCAAAATATGATAGAATTCTATAAAGCTAAACATATACACACTAAAAATAACCACTAAATGTAGCAAAAAAAATCAATTTCTATCATAACCACATAATTGATAAAGTTAAACAATAACAAAATAGAATTTTCCTTCTAACACATTAGAAAGATCTTTACAAAAAAAAAAAAAAAAACATGTTATTTTAGAAAGTGATGACATGAGCAATTGCTCACATTGCTAGTAGAAAAATAATTGTCCAATTGTTTGTAGTGATCAATTTGATCATAGAGATTAAAATTGAGATGTGGTTGTTACTGATGTGGTAAAATTATTTCTCAATATTTTTTTCTAATGAAATCTTGACACACAAATTAGTGGTCAGTAAAAATTTCTTGGGATGCCTGGGTGGCTCAGTGTTTGAGCATCTGCCTTTGGCTCAGGGCATGATCCCAGAATCCGGGATCGAGCCCCATGTCGGGTCTTGCATGGAGCCTGCTTCTCCCTCTGCCTGTGTCTGTTTTTGTGCCAGTACCACACTCTCTCTTTCTGTCTCTCATGAATAAATAAATTAAATATTTTAAAAAGTCAAAAATAAATAAGAATTTTTAAATACAGCCTTGTTCATGTAAAATGATGGAAGAGCCTAAATTATTAAGTTAGAAATTACAAGTTCTCGAAATTAATTGAGTTAACACTCAGTGTACAGTGGTTTAAAAACTTAACTCTCAGGTTTTGTTTGTTTGTTTAAGATTTTATTTATTTATTCATGATAGAGAGAGAGAGAGAGAGAGAGAGAGGCAGAGATACAGGCAGAGGGAGAAGCAGGCTCCATGCAGGGAACCCGACGCGGAACTTGATCCTGTCTCTCCAGGATCACACCCCGGGCTGCAGGCGGCGCTAAACCACTGCGCCACCCAGGGATCCCCAACTCCCAGGTTTCTATGTGAACTGAAGCTGTAAGTTAACCTAAAAAATTAAGAATTTTAATTTAAGTGATAAATATATCAGAAGTTATTATTTCAATACATTTGAACATTTTTGAAATTTTATTATATTTTTAAAAAGAGTTTTATTGTGAATTATGTGCATTTTTTTGACATTTCAATGTCAATCTCTTATTTTCACCTGGAGAGTCAACATAAATTGCCTATTCCATCTAATACCATTTTTTTTAAGGAAAGCAGACCACAGAACAGAGTCCCTTTCCCAGTCCTACATTGCTCTACAAACTTTGGTTTTAGAGATGAAACATACAATAACAAAGACTACTGACATAAACCTCTTTCATAACAAGCACAAGTAACTACACATATATGTGTTGGGTTATGTAGTTCGTGTCTGTTTATTAAATTTTTTTAAATTTTTATTTATTTTATGATAGTCACACAGAGAGAGAGAAAGAGGCAGAGACACAGGCAGAGGGAGAAGCAGGCTCCATGCACCGGGAGCCTGACGTGGGATTCGATCCCGGGTCTCCAGAATCGTGCCCTGGGCCAAAGGCAGGCGCCAAACCACTGCACCACCCAGGGATCCCTGTGTCTGTTTATTAATTGACTCATTTCAATTTGTTGATTCTATTAAATAAGGGAAATGGGATGTTTATATCACATAAAACTTTTGCCTCCATATTATCCTTCATTATGTTTTTAATTATATGAATTATATTAATTTATTTTTAAAGGAAATGAGAAATCATTTTGTTTCAAGTTTTTATTTAAATTCTAGTTAGTTAACATATAGTGTAATATTATTTTCAGAAGTAGAATTTAGTGATTCATCACTTTCATCTAGCACCAAGTGCTCATCACAGCCACAAGTGCCCTCTTTATACCCATCACCCATCTAGCCATCCCCCTAATCTATTTCTCCTCCAGCAATTCCAAGTTTGTTTTCTATAGTTAGGAGTCTGTTTTATGGTTTAGCTCTCTTTACCCCCCAGGTACACTTGTTTCATTTCTTAAATTCCACATGTGTGAAATCATATGATATTTGTACTTTTCTGATTTATTTTGCTTAGCATAATATACTCTAGCTCCATCCATGTCATTGCAAATGCCAAGGTTTCATTCTTTTTCATGGCTGAGTAATATTTCATTGTATATATACCACATCTTTATCCATTCATCAGTCAATGGTCATGAGCTTTTTCCACAATTTGGCTGTTGTTGATAATATTACTATAAACATCAGTGTATATGACCCTTGGAATCAGTATTATTTTATAATTTGGGTAAATACCTATTAGTGCAGTTGCTGGATCATAGGATAGTTCTATTTTTAATGTTTTGAGGAACATCAACGTTTTCCAGAATGGCTGTAGCAGTTTGCATTCACACCAACAGCGTAAGAGGGTTCTTCTTTCTCTGTATCCTCACCTTTATTGTTCACCACCTTTTATTGTTCCCTGTATTGCTAATTTTAGGCATCCTGAAAACTATGAGGTGGTATCTCATTGTCGTTTTGATTTGTATTTCCCTGATGGTGAGTGATGTTAAGTATCTTCTCATGTGTCTGTTAGCCGTCTGGAAAAATGTCTATTCATGACTTCTGCCCATTTCTTAACTTGATTGTTTGTTTTTTCAGGAGTTTAATTTTATTAGTTATTTATAGATTTTGGATACTAACCCTCTATCAGATATGTCATTTTCATATATTTTCTCCCATAATGAAGGTTGCCTTTTAGTTTTATTGTTGTTTCCTTTGCTGTGCAGCTTTTTTTTATCTTGATGAGGTTCCAATAGCTCATTTTTGCTTTTGTTTCCCTTTTGCCTCTGTAGATGCATCTAGTAAGAAATTGCTACAGCTGATGTCAAAGAAATTGCTACCTGTGTTCTCCTCTAGGATTTTGATGATTTCCTGCCTCACATTAGGTCTTTCATCTATTTTGAATTTATTTCTCTGTATGGTATAAGAAAGTGGTTCATTCCATTATTTTGTATGTTGCTGTCCCATTTTCCCAGCACCATTTGTTGAAGACTGTCATTTTTCCATTAGATAATCTTCTTGCTTTGTCAAAGATTAGTTGACCATTGGGTTGTGGGTCCATTTCTTGGTTCTCTATTATGATCCATTGATCTATGTGTCTGTTTTTGTGCCAGTACCACACTGTCTTGATGACTACAGCCTTGTAATATAGCTTGATGTCTGGAATTGTGATGCCTCTAGCTTTGCTTTTTTTATTTTTTTTCAAGATTGTTTTGGCTATTCAGGATCTTCTGTGGTTCCATAAAAATTTTAAGACTGTTTTCTCTAGCTCTGTGAAAAATGCTGGTAGTATTTTGATAGGGATTGCTTGGAATGTGCAGATTGCTTTGGGTAGTATAGACATTTAACAATATTTGTTCTTCCAATCCATGAGCATGGAATGTTTTTCCATTTCTTCATGTCCTTTTCAATTTCTTTTAGATGTGTTCTATAGTTTCAGAGTATGTCTTTTACCTCTTTGGTTAGATTTATTCCTACATGTCTTATGGTTTATGGTGCAATTGTAAACGGGATCCATTCCTTGACTTCTCTTTCTGCTGCTTCATTATTGGCGTATAAAAGTGCCACAGATTTCTGTATGTTGATTTTGTATCTTGCAACCGTTCTGAATTCGTATCAGTTCTAGCATTTTTTTTTTTTGGTGGAGTCTTTCAGATTTTCTGCATTAGAGTATCATGTCATCTGCAAACATTGGAATTTTGACTTCTTTACGTGCCAACTTTGATGATTTTTCTTTTTTTTTAATTTATTTATGATAGTCACAGAGAGAGAGAGAGAGAGAGAGAGAGAGAGAGAGAGAGGCAGAGACACAGGCAGAGGGAGAAGCAGGCTCCAAGCACCGGGAGCCCGACATGGGAGGACATGGGATTCAATCCCGGGTCTCCAGGATTGGGCCCTGGGCCAAAGGCAGGTGCCAAACCACTGCACCACCCAGGGATCCCCTGATGATTTTTCTTTTTGTTTCCTAATTGCTGAGGCTAGGACTGTCAGTACTGTGTCAAATAACAGTGGTGAGAGTAGATATCCCCATCTTTTTCTTGACTGTAGAGGAAAAGCTCTCAGTTTTCCCCATTGAGGATGATATTAGCTGTGGGTTTTTCATATATAGTCTTTATGATATTGAGGTATATTCCCTTTACCTTTGCTTGTAGAGAGTTTTTATCATGAATGGATCCTATATTTTGTCAAATGCTTTCTCTGCATCTGTTGAGAGGATAATATGGTTCTTATCCTTTCTTTTCTTATCCTTTCTTTTATTAATATGGTGTATCATGTTGATTGATTTGCTGCTAGCCTAAGAATAAATTCCTCTTGATCATGAAGAAGGATTCTTTTAATGTATTGTTGGTTTCAACATGCTAGTATTTTCCTGAGAATTTCACATCCATGTTCATCAGAGATATTGGCCTGTAATTCTCTTTTTTAGTAGGTTCTTTGTCTGGTTTTGGAAATATGGTAATCCTGGCATTATAGAATGAGTTCCTTCCATTTTTTGTTTGTTTGTTTGTTTGTTTGTTTTGGTAGAATTCCCCTGGGAAGCCATTTGGCCCTGGACTTTTATTTCTTGTGAGAATTTTGATTACTGCTTCAATTTCTTGGCTGGTAATTCATCTCTTCAGGTTTTCAATTTCTTCCTGCCTCAGTTTTGGTAGTTCATATGTTTCTGGGGATTTATCCATTTCTTTCAGATGGCTTGATTTTTTGGTGTATAATTTTTTATAATATTCTCATATAATTGTATTTCGTGGTGTTGGTGGTGATCACTCCTCTCTCATTTATGATTTTATTTATTTGGGTCCTTTCTGTTTTCTTTTTCATAAATCTGGCTAGGGGTTTATTCATTTCATTAATTCTTTCAAAGAACCGGCTCCTGGTTTCATTGGTCTGTTCTACTGTTGTTGTTGTTGTTTCTGTATCATTTATATCTGGTGTAATCTCTTAATTTCCCTCCTTCTGCTGACTTTAGGCTTCATTTTATTGTTCTTTTTCCAGCTCCTTTAGGTGTAAAGTTAGTTTGTGTATTTGAGATTTTTCTTGCTTCTTGAAATCAGCCTAGATTGTTATATATGTCCCTCTTAGGACCACTTTTGCTGTATCCCAAAGGTCGTGAACCATTGTGTTTCCATTTAATTTGTTTTCATGTGTTTTTTACTTATTATTTAATTTCTGATTAACCCATTCATTCTTTGGTAGGATTTTCTTTAACCTCCATGTATTTGTAGTTTTTCCAAATTTTTTCTTCTGATTGACTTCAAGTTTTATAGCATTGTGATCTAAAAATATGCATGGTATGATCTCAATCTTTCTGTATTTGTTGAGGCTTGATTTGTGACCCAGTATGTTCTCTATCTTGGAGAACGACCATGCACTCTTGGAAAGAATCTGTATTCTGCTGCTTTAGGATGAAATACTCTGAATATATCTGTTAAGTTCATCTGGTCAAGTCTCTCATTCAAAGCCATTGTTTCCTTATTGATTTTCTGCTTTGATGATCTGTCCATTGGTGTAACTGGGGTATTAAAGTTCCCTACTACTATTGTATAATTATCAATGAGTTTATTTATGTTTGTTATCGATTGTTTTTATATATCTGGGTGATCTCAAATTGGGGGCATAAATATTTACAATTGTTAGATCTTCTTGGATAGACCTCTTTATTAAGGGTTATTTTTATCTCTTGTCACAGTCTTTGACTTAAAAAATCAAAGTTTTCCTGATATAATTATTGCTACTTTGTCTTTCTTTTGATGTCCATGAGCATGTTAAATAGTTCTCAGTCCCCTCACTTTTAATCTGTAGGTATCTTTAGGTCTGAAATTAGTCTCTTGTAGGCATCATATAGATAAGTCTATCCATTCTGACACCTTGTGCCTTTTGATTAGAGCATTTGGCTCATTTACATTCAGAGTGAGTATTGACAGATATGAATTTTTTAAGAGTTTATTTATTCATGAGATACACAGAAAGAGAGACAAGACATAGGCAGAGGGAGAAACAGGCTCCTTACGGGGAGCCTGATGCAGGACTCAATCCCAGGACCCCGGGATCACAACCTCAGCCAAAGGCAGATGCTAAACCACTGAGCCACCCAGGTGCCCAATAGATATGAATTTAGTGCCATTGTATTACTAGTAAAGTTGGTGTTTCTGGAGATTTTCTCTGTTCCTTTCTTGTCTTTGTTGCTTTTGATCTTTCTTTCCTACTCAAAGAATCCCCTTTAATATTTCCTGCAGGGCTGGTTAGTGGTCATGAACTCCTTTAGTTTTTGTCTGGGAAACTCTTTATCTCTCCTTCTATTCTGAATGATAGTCTTGCTGGATGAAATATTCTTGGCTGCATATTTTTCTCATTCAGTACATTGAATATAACATGCTACTCCTTTCTGGCCTGCCAAGTTTCTATGGAGAGACTTGCTGCTAACTTTATTTGTCTTCCCTTGTAAGTTAGGAATTTCTTTTGTCTTACTGCTTTTAGAATTTTTTTTCTTTATCTCTATATTTTGCAAGTTTAACTACAATATCTCTTGGTGTTTGCCTGTTTTTGTTGATTTTGATGGAAGTTTTCTGTGTCACCTGGTTTGGGATCTCTGTTTCCTTCCCCAGATTAGGGAAGTTTTCAGCTATAATTTTCTCAAATAAGCCTTCTGCTCCCTTTCCCCCTCTTCTTCTTCTGGGACTTCTATGATACAATGTTATTATGCTTTAAGAATTCTCTGAGTTCCTAAGACTACCTTTGTGATCTAATATTTTTCTTTTCCTTTTCTTTTCAGCTTCATAATTTTCCTTCTTCTATATCATTAATTCATTCCTTTGTTTCTTCCATCCTTGTGGTTATTGTATCCAGTCAATTTTGAATCTTGACTATTGTATTTTTCATTTTGTCCTAAATTTTAGGTCTTTTTTTTAATCTCTGTGATAAGGACTCCCTGGTGTCTTCTATGCTTTTCTCAAGTGCAGCTAGTATCCTTAATAATGTTACTCTAAATACTGGATAAGATATATAACTTATACCTGTTTTGATTAAATCCATGTCTGTCACCTTTTCTTGTCCTTTCTTTTAGGATGAATTTTTCCATCTTCGTATTTTGTCTAGGTGTCTGTCTTCTTCTCTGTGTTAGGAAAGCCTGTTATGTTTCCTGCTTCTAAGGGTAATGGCTTATGAAGAAGTGGTCATATACTGGTCAGGATCTGGTGCTTCAGGAAGTGTCTCTGGTTTATGCTGTGTGCCCTCCACTATTGTGTTTTGGCTGCTCTTTCCCTCAGGTCATTCCTCTGCAGTTTCTCCTTTAGTTTTTGTCTGGGAACTCTATCTCTCCTTCTATTCTGAATGACAGCCTTGCTGGATGAAATATTCTTGGCTGCAAACTCCCCTTCAGTAGGGAGTGTTTGGACTTTGGCCAAAGTGTGGAGAGTTTTAACTAGGTATACTCTGGTTTGTTTGATGCTCTTTCCACTAGAGCTGAAGCTTTGCAGAATGCTGTGGTCAGTAGAGGTGGTATATGTGGGGGGGGGGTTGTGTTGCTCTTCTGGGGGAGATACCCACTGCTCTGGTTCTCAGGCACACGTGCTTAAGAAAAGCAGCACCTGCACAGTGCAATGGAGTGGGGCTTGTTGTAAGTAGTTTAGGCCACCACTGTTGGCATGGTGCTGCCCCTCAGGGGAGAGAAATAGTACTAGCCCCCTCCCCCATCCCCAGAGAGGGGAATTTGTACCCACTGCTGAATGGGAAGCCCTCCCAGAGGAGCAATTTCCCATCGTGTGTCTCAGGTGTTCTTCAGTGAAGATTGTCTGTGTCTGGGCCATCTGCCTGCATGGCAGCACATTGCACCTATGTTCTATCCCAGGTAGGCAAGCTGAGTTTTAAAACTACAAACTTTAGAGACCTGGCATGGCACGCAGCATGCTGATCCTCTGGGGGAGGGTCTTGCTGTGCTGCGATTGATGCAGGTTTGTCCTAGAGAGGCAGTCACACTGAAGTGTGAGGGCGTAGAGTGGAGTTTGGAGGAGTACAGCAAAAAGCCAGTGTCCAGGTTAGCCATCTTAGCAGGCATCTCTGCCCCTGTGCTGAAGGGTGAGGGAGGGTAATGGCACCAGATGGCTCTTTTTTCCCTGGAGATGCAATGTCACCTCTCCTAGATGTGCTCCAAGAAGGGAACCATTTCTTCCAGTGCATCCCACAGGAGCCTCAGATCATGCAGTCTAGTACCTGGCTCTCTGCTGTCCTTCACAGGAGCATTGAACCACCCTTAGTGTTCCCCTTGACCATGTGTCAGGCCTCTAAAACTCTAGTCTTTGAGCCCTGCTGGTTGTAAAACTCACAAAAATCATCCCCTCTCATTTTCCCATCATTGGGTTTAGGGAATTGTTTTCCTTGTGTGATCCTCTATGCACTCCCTTCTCTCTCTCCCTCTTAACTCTCTCTGTGACCAGGGCTTTCTGTCTTCTGTAGCACCTGTGATCCATTTCTCCTCCAGATCACATCTCCGTACCTCCTACCTTCCACAGCATGGCCCCCTCTCACCCTCTACTTTTGCAGTTTGTTTGGTCAGCCCTCAGAGTGATTTATTGGGTATTCAGAATGATTTGATATTTATCTAGCTATTTCCTAGGATTGAAGAAAGCCTAAGGTCCTCCTGCTACTCCACCATCTTAGGTCCCTGACCTACCCGTCATTTTTGATGCTATTTCATCCATCACACATAGATTATTGGGACACCTGGGTGGCTCAGCGGTTGAGCATCTGCCTTTGGCTCAGGGCATGATCCCAGGGTTCTGGGATCGAGTCCTGCATTGGGCTTCCCGCATGGAGCCTGCTTCTCCCTCTGCCTGTGTCTCTGCCTCTCTCTCTCTCTCTCTATCATTAATAAATAAATAAAATCTTAAAAAAATCATATTCAGGTTTCTTTGTCAAAATCTTTACTTTCAAATACAATCTCACATTTAAGGATATGAAACCCGCTTATCCATATTCACCCTTTTTTTATGTAATACCAGTAAGAAAGCCTTTACCAAATATTCACTGCCTAACCTCTGCAACCATAAACTGTTCTCATTCTTCGTTCTTTTTTCCCTCTTTTGAACCCTCCATTGATTATTCTCTCTTCTTCCTCATACCACCTAATGATATACTCTATTCAAGTGACTGTCTTTACTTTCTCTCCATTTTTTTATAATCTGGAATATCTGTCTAATTGTAACTATAACTTGTATTATATATAGTAGGTGATGCTATAAACTAACCCTGTCTCTAATGATTGCTGTTTTACAATTACACTTCCAAACATTTGGTCCCTCTTTTACTTAAATATTCTATGACTGCTTCAAAGTCAGTATGCCAAAATTCAATCAATGACTAATACCTTAAATCAGCTCCTCCTCATCCTGACTATAACATTTATTGGTGGAGGGAGGGTAAAACTATTTTTTTTTTATTTTTTTAAAGATATTTTACCTTTTTTTAAGATTTATTTATTTATTTATTTATTATTTTTTTTTAATGAATGATAAAGAGAGAGAGAGGCAGAGACACAAGGAGGAGGGAAAAGCAGGCCCCATGCCGGGAGCCGACGTGGGACTCAATCCTGGGACTCCAGGATCGTGCCCTGGGCCAAAGGCAGGAGCTAAACCGCTGAGCCACCCAGGGATCCCTGATTTTTTTCATTTTATAAATAATTCTTTCAGATGTTTTAGTGTTACTGTTATTAAAAATAAAAGTGACTTCTTTCATTAAAAGCTTTTTCACTTAGTTGTGTGACACTTTCAGGTTAGCTTTGTAAAACTGATGAAACTGTGCATAAGGTAAACTTCAGACAGTTTTTTATTTGGATTTCCATCCCATGGAAAAAAATAAAGTAATTTAAGAAAAAAAGGTATGTCTTATTGTTGACATTAACCAATGTTTGAACTTTTATATTTGAGTTCAAACATCTATGAATGCCTAATTGCTATGTAAGTTTCAAATATACTATTTATTGAACATGTCATATTATTGTAATACTTACATTATAGGGTTTTTTTTGAGAATATTTAGTCCTCATCTTCTTATGTTTAGTGATCCACTTAGATGATCTGCAACAGTTGTACGTATCAGTCAAAAAAGATTTGTTAAAAAAAATAAAAACATTTTCCCTGCCTTTTAAATTCATTACATAAAACTTTGAAAGATCAAATTATGTTTTTTCAAGTTTTTATTTTAATTCCATTAGCTAATATACAGTGTTACATTAGTGTTTTAGATGTGCAATATAACAATTCAGCACTTCCATACATCACTCTGTGCTCATCAGGACAAGAGGACTCCTTAATCTCCATCAACTATTTCACCCCTTCCTGCACCTACCTGGTAACCACAGTTTATTCTCTATAATTATAGTCTGTTTCTTGATTTTTTTCTCTCTTTTTCCTTCTCATTTTTCCCTTTGCTTGTTTTGTTTCTTAAATTCTACATATGAATGAAATCATATGGTAGTTATTTTGCGTAGCATTATGCTCTTTAACTCCATCCATGTCATTGCAAATGGCAAGATTTATTCTTTTTTAATGGCTGAATAATACTCCATTGTGAATATACAACACATCTTCTTATCCATTCATCAATCACTGGGCACTTGGACTGCTTCCATCTTGGCTATTGTAAATAATGCTAGTTTAAGCATAGCGATGCATGCATCCCTCTGAATTAGTGTTTTTGTATTATTTAGGTAGGTATCCAGTAGTGTGATTTGCTGGATCATGAGGTGTTGGCAAGCATATAGGGAAAAAGGAACACTTATGCACTGTTGGTAGGAATGAAACTGGGGCAGCCAGTACTGGAAGACAGTACAGAGGTTCCTCAAAAAGTTAAACATAGAACTACTTTATGAGAGATCAAATTATCTTTTAAATACCTTTTAAGAGAATTCATCATTTGTATGATCCACAATCCTTTTCAAATTATGTTGACTTATCAGTTAACTTTAAATGGTTATAAATTATCAGTGTTTAGGTTAGGTAGATATAGGGGACAATATTCTGATCACAAAGATTTCTGAAATGCATAAAATACAAAACAAAACAAAAACTGGTGGCAATTCTATTTTCAAACAAGGGAGAAATGCCAATTATTTTTGAGATTTTATTTCTGTAACCATTTACAATCCATCTTGTGGTTATTATAATGGGGAAAAAGATGTTTATAGACAGTGATAGACAGTGGGAGGTCTCTTAAGCCACGTTTATAGCCGTATAAATCTAATGTGATTATTATATAAAATTATGTTCTCTTTCACAATCCTCTTTCTTCATATAAAAGCAGCCATTATAACCTTTGTAAGAAGATGTAGATTTACCATCTGTCTGTTTTTAGGTGGTTTTTAACATTTAAAATCACCCAAACTGTGTTCCTTATATAGCACTTTCTGTTTTGCAGCTCTTATTATTTTGTATCATGTGTGTGGGTGTGTCCTATTTCCTATATTATTATCCAGTCTGTCTGAAGTCAGAGTCCATATGCTATCTTTAAGAAAAGTACTTTGTATACATTATAATTCCTCAGGGTTTAGTTAAGGGAATAGATGGAATTTTAGTTAAAATATTTTAATCTGTCAATGTAATTATAACATATTGCTTTACGTATGGGCCTTATAATGCAACAGCAAATCTGAACTGTTACTTTGATAGTAAGATAATATATTCAAGAATATAATGCAACAGTTATATTCACATATATAATTTTATCAATAGAAGACTAAACTCTAGGGACGCCTGGGTGGCTCAATGGTTGAGCATCTGCCTTTGGTTAAGGGCATGATCCTGGAGTTCCAGGATGGAGTCCCACATCAGGCTCCCTCCATGGAGCCTGTTTCTCCCTCTGCCTGTGTCTCTCCCTTTCTCTCTCTGTGTCTCTCATGAATAAATAAATAAAATCTTTAAAAAAAAAAAAGAAGACTAAACTCTATTTCATGTTATTTGTCAATTTACTTGCAGGTGACATTCATTAATATCTTAAAAAATTAAAAATAATAACCTGAATTACTTATATTTGTATATGAAAATGAAAAATTTATTATGTAACCCATCATTGAATTCTTTTGATAATAATTGCTTATAATATATTTTCATGTAAATGTTGCATTTCAGAGAATATAATATTGTTCATAAGTATAAGACCAATACAAGAAAAGATTTTTGGTGTCTAATCTTATAGTATTTTTTCTAACAGTTGGTTTGATGTGTCCCCTATTCTATTTTGATTTATATTCTATTTTATTTATATTTTGGAAAAGTTAGTAGGTTTACAATGAAGCAACAAGGAATTCTCCCTGTCTCATTCACTCCTGCTAAATATTTTACAGTTCTACAGAACATGTTCTATAACCATCATCTTTTCAGAAAGCATGTTCCAAAAGAACGAACACATGAAAAAATCAATGAAGTTTAATATTTTCTATAACATAACAAGCAGTAAGACTATCACAGCATCACAGTATTTTAAGATAGGATGAGTTATCTATGCTAACATAGGCCAACATGATGTAATCCTCTGCAAGAATCCTGTAAATCTAATTTTCCCCTTCTTTTTTATTCTCTACAAAAAGCTGCAAATTACAGTGTGGGCAATTTCAATTAAAATTAACATCCCTTGTACAAAACTGTTAAGTTTTCTTTTAATTCCCAGGCTTTGGGACTTATATTGCTTTCTTAAATAATGCAACACACAAATTTGATCCTTTGTGTTTTTAGTTCTGATAACTTTTAAGTCTGTGTCTTCTACGTTTTCTGGCAGTACTAAAGACTTTATTCTTTTCTTATGCAAGTTCAATTTTGAAATATCCTTAATAAGTATCATTTGGCATAGTTTTAAGATGGGCTGCCAAAGGTCATTATCACCTCATATAAATGTTCTCTCTTTTTTTTTCTAATGAATTCTTAAAGATGGAAGTTAAAAACAATGTTTCAGACATGGTCTAATCTGCATAATTTAAAACAGTAAATTATTCTTCTTCATAATAAAAGGGTGGTCAGTGACAAACCTCAGGGATCCAGCATCTTAGCTCTGTTTTTCTTACAAAGCCTTAAATGCTTTCAATCAATTATCTTGCTCAGTTAAGCAAGTGAAAGTGTATTGTTTTTGTCCTTATGAGATGTTCAGCTGTATCTTCTTCCCTGCTCTGTATTTGAACAGCTGATTGCTATATTAGGGATATTAAATAATGCACATTTTAACAGATACGTGAAATATTTTTTAAAGTTTAAAGAAACCATGAATGTTATATACATGTTATTTCAGCAACTCAAAGATAACTTTTTAAAATGTAGATGTACCCTTCTACTTTATTTTCTGCTTTTCAGGTAGTTGAATGGCCAATATTATGGGCTTTGGCAGTCTCCAAATGGCAACTTCTTAGTTAACATTCTTACTAAAATATGTCTGTTCCAAGTTACAATGGAGCAGGAAGTCTAGATAATGTTAATTAGTGCATATTTCCCATATCAGGTAACTTTCAGACAGGATTTACAAAGTAGTAACATTCATATTTTTCAAAAAGGCTGAGACTGGACAAAAATTTTCTGTAACTCACTTTACCTTCTATGAGTTAATAGATTTATCTTGGTATTATTTTCATAAGAACCACAAGGTTACATAAAATTAAATTAACAAATCAATTGTGATATTATGAAAAAATTCAATGAATATTAGGGCTTTTTATGAGAGCAAGATACAAAATTAAAAGTCTCTTTCCCATTGTTCTGCCTATAAGATGTGTGTCAAAAAGCTAAACTGAACTTTGGAATTTGGGCTAATTTCTACCATATCTTTCTAATATTTTATTATTACTCTCTAAATTGATACAATTCTGTTTGTTAACTATCAATATGTATGGTGTGTGATACTTTTTTGTAAAGCTCAATGTGAAGTAAAATGTTTTTAATAGAATAATATTTTTTAAAATAATTGAACAATTTCTCAATATTTAAAAATACTTTATAGTCATGTATAAAATTACAGAGTCTCAAACATTTTTTTCAAACATTAAAATAAAAAACCATTTTATTTATTCATGAGGACACAGAGAGAGAGGCAGAGGGAGAAACAGGCTCCCTGCAGGGAGCCCAACGTGGGATTTGATCCTGGGTCTCCAGGATCAGGCCCTGGGCCAAAGGCAGGCGCTAAACCACTGAGCCACCCAGGGATCCCCAAGTCTCAAACATTTTAAAGGAAAATACTTTCATTGGATTTAGTAGAATTGTTCAGCTTTAAACTTTCCTGAAAAATGCATGTATAAAGAAGGCCAAATCATCTCTTTCGTCCTGGCCTGGTAGGTCCTGTAGCAGGTTTGGGGGATTTTTTGTTTTGTTTTGTTTTTTGTTTGTTTCGTTGGTTGGCTGGTTTGGGGAACTGTTCCCATGAGTGTAACAACCATTTCCTTTTCAGCACCAGAAATTGTCTCATGTAAATCTAAGGTAGTGTACTTCAGTACTGAGTTTTACCAAGTATATGCAAATATACATCTGGTGTTGTGGAGTCTTACATTTGAAACATGTTGTGTTTCTGCTTCACTCCATTATCAAGGATAGCATACTAGACTTTGTGATATATAACTTAAAATAAAATCATTGAAAATTTAAAATTTAAATTTTAGTCCCAGAAGAAGAGTTATTAATACAAGAATTATTATCATATTGCATAGATGTCATGAAGATTATTTAATGGGTTAGCTATGAATAAACCATTATTATAGCTTATGTACTTTTCTGGAAAGAGGGAAGATCTAAATGGTAAAGGCAATTGGAAGAGTGCATAAGACCCAGTAACTATGAAATCAGTAGTATCTCAGTAGTGTCTTTGAGAAATTGGTTTGGTCCAGATTGCTTATTCTACACATACTTTCCTGGAGCTGCCCAGAACTGTTTCAGACCACAAATTGAAGTAACAAATAATTAGTGACATTGCCTTGTAACTCTCACAAGCTGTGGGGCTCCTACTCAGTTTTTAATTAGAATTATGACTAAATTATTCATTGTCTGTGGGAGTTGCCCTGAGGAGAGAAAAATAGTTGAAAGTTTCACAAGACAAGATAAATATTTGCTACTTAAAGCATTGAAAGTATTGGAAAAAATGCGGTGGGGGCTTTTATCATCTAGTGGATCTCATTGTATCTTAAAATTCATTTTTCATTTTTTTCACAATATTAGCCATAGAATGGTAGTTATCTAACTTTAAAATAAGTGATAGTAGAAAATCTATAATGTTTTGTCCCCCATTTTTTTTTGTTAAATGTCTTATAGATTTCTGTAGTTTTTTGCTTTGTGGTAATTCTTCTATTCTGTTGCCTTAGTATTGTTCGTGTGTTAAAATGTATCTCAGGACTTCCTCAGATTACCAGTACTTTACAGTGCTTAAATGGGAGGGAATAGGCCATTTTTAGTATTTGAGCTATTGAAACTATTTTCGGCTTAGACATTTTAGTAACCTTGTAGCAATAGGTGTGGTAGTTATTTTCTGACCTTTTTAAAAATGGTAAATTCTAGTTCATTAAATTGACTTATATAAAGAAATTTTTAGATCTTTCAGTCACCACCTAAAAATCATAGAATTTTAGCATTACTAGGGCATCTGAAAGTGCTTTCACTGTAACTTACACCTTAATAGTAAGTCTCTTTTTGATCTTAGGAAATGGTTAATATGATATATTCCCCATGAAAATGTCAATTTGTTTTAGAAATTGCATTTTTTTCTACATGATAATAAGCCCCGTGTAACTTTCATTATAGCGATACAATTCTTTTCTATTATACACCTTATTCTGTGTGTGTATGTGTAAAATCTAACCCTTTCCCAGTGAGGTTCTTTGGTAATTGACTCATTTTGCTGTTCTCCAAAATGAGTCACTCATATTAGGAAAATGTCCCTATAATTATTTTATAGCACCATCATAGTCTTGTTACAAAAATAATTCCTGCAGGTGAAAGGAAGTTTCCCATTTTTAGAAGATTGCACTAAAACGATGTTTGCTTTTTCTTTTCCATTTTATTGCCTAAAATTCAAAGCAACACCCATTGTATCTGTACTTTTTTTTTTTTCAGAGCTAGGGCTTAGTATATTCTGTTTAATTTCTCCTCGATATGGAAAAAAAATTCTCCTCAATATGGATAGTACCAAAGCATGTTGTTCCAGCTTTTCAGTGAGTTTTTGTCTTTGTTTTTGTTTTAGAAAGGGAAAGAAAGGTAGGGGGAGAGGGAGAGGGTTGAGGGGCAAAAGGAGGGAATCTTTTTTTTTTCTTCTTAAAAAGATTTTATTTATTTGAGATAGAGAAAGAAAACATGAGTGGGATTGAGGAAGGGGCAGAGGGAGAGGGAGAAGCAGATTCCCTGCTGAGCAGGGAGCCCAATGAGGACTCAATTCCAGAACCCTGGGATCATGACCTGAGCCAAATGCAGACACTTAACCAACTTAGCCACAAGATGCCCCAAAAGGAGAGAATCTTAAGCAGGCTGTATGCCCTGCATGAAGGTCAACTCAGGGCTCGATCTCATGATCCTGAAATCATGACCTGATCCAAAAACAAGAGTTGGACGCTTAACTGACTGAGCTACCCAGGTGCCCCTCACTAAGGTGTTCTTGAACATGTAATAATAATAATGAAGAAGATAGGAGTGAATGTCCTCTACATTTGATAAAGATTGTAGAGTGTTAAATACTTTGCTTTGTGTAACTTTAGATATGATAGGTAGAAGTTAGTACAGATATACTTTTTATTTGCCATAAAAATCCATAAATTCTTATGTTCCAAGTTTTGTTGTTGTTAACTTAAAATAATCATCCTAATATAGTAAGAAGTAGCCATGATTAAAAGATAGACACATCTTATGGTGGCTGATATACTGTAACTCTATTTAGAAAAGTGAATATTCAAGAGATGTAAATTTACACTATATTTTCTAATTTTTATCAAATGTTCTATTAAAATTTAAAGCTTTAAAAATAGAATGTGATAAGCTATACATTTATATTTATATTTTTACACATCTTAGAAATAGTAGTTAAATATTCATACAAAATATTTACCATTGCTATTGACTATACTGTCATTAAATATGCTTATGCATCATGTACAATGTAGATATTAGGTATGCTTCATGGAGACATTGAGTTCTCTCTGTGGTGTTGATATAATATACTTGGTCAGTTTTTGACTGCTTCTAATATGACTTCATAAAGAATAAAGTAATTGACTAGTCAAAAATAATAGAATGCATGACTTCTATAAAAGCAGATTCATTATAGAAAATTATACAAAAATTATATATGGATTACTCAAAAGTATATTTGTATACTGATGAATAAATATATGTTCAGTGATTTCAAGAATAAATGTAAAGACAAAAAGGATGCTGAAGTACCTACCAAGAAGGATATAGTTGAATAAACTATAGAGATTTCACTATAGATTAAACTATATTAGATTTTCATATCATAGGGTACTCTGCAGATATTTACAGAACAAAGGTTTGGGTTAGTATCTATTGACTCAGAGAAATACGGTGCTATACAATAAAAACAAGCTGCAGCAGGTAACATGATCCTTTTCTTGTGAAACTAAAATTGTATTAATTTCTCTCCTCTAAGAGAAATTCATTTTTCAGGAACAAGGGGCTACTTTGCTTAGTAAACTCAAAAAGTGGAAAATTTGTAAAATATGTTTTAACATATAGGAGAGGTAAAGTAGCTATGATTTTCACCAATCCAAAGTGCTGAAGAAGATATGTGCCATGGCATTCATTTTGAGCATTTGTCAGTTTTGAAAAAAGTGGCCTATGAGGTTAAAAGACTGAGCAGTACTTATGACAACCTGAAAATATCAGGATAAACAGGTGCTATCTGGTATTCAATAAAGGAACCGTATAGTAAAATTTCCTCTTTAAATGAGCTGATGCCACAGAGGGACTAGAACTCAAGAGGAAGAGTGATGTGGAAACAAAAAAGCCTTTGAATGCATTGCAGACCCACTTCAAACCACCTCAGTTCTTGAAATTAGATTAAGGTGAATTTACTGGCCTTCCAGAAGCAAACATAACGAAATTTGAGGAAAGACAGCTTCATCTCTTGCCTCACATACTTTCCACAATTTTGAAAATATGATGCCTATAACACCTTCATAACTAAACACAGATGTGAGAAGAAGAGAAAACTTGGTTTTGAACAAAAACAAAATAGAAGATAATGATAGTCCCCAGGGGCTCCAAATATTGGAGTGAGACAATTAAGCATCCTTTCTCTGTTCACAGAAATAGTGACAAGATTGAGAAGTTATACGAAAATCAAGTGAGAATTCTAAAATTGAAAAAAAACACTCAAAAATCAAGTAAAATATGAGTATAATACCAAATAAAACACAGCTAGAGATATAGGTATGATGATTTGTAATAAATAATATAGAATGAAACTCAAACAGTTGAATAGTTTTGAAATACATAGGATAGTATGAGATATATAAAGGATAAAAGAAGGTGTAACACATGTAGGTGTTTGGGATCCCAAAAGGACAGGTGGTAAAAAATGGTGCAAAAGAAATATTTGGAGAGATAATGAACAAACATCCTTGTTGGGGCCAAAAGGATAAACAACCTCAAATCAGTTTCAAGAAGTCCTATAAACCAGAAACAAGGCTAAAAATATCTATATCTCTATCCTTCTATGTGTTTATCTATGTATCTATATGTCTATGTATCTATCATGGGCACCTATATTATCATTTAAGAGTAAAACTGTTGAAAAATAAGGAGAAAGTGAAATATTTTTAAAAAAATATTTTTTATATTATGTAATTCACATACTAAAAAATTCACTCTTCTAAAGTATACAATATAGTTGTTTATAGTAAATTCACAAAGCCATGCAACATTCACTACTATTTAATTCCAGAACATTTTCTTTCATAACTCTCATTTTTTCTTTCCCTAAACGTCTGGCAACAGTTGATCTACTTCTTGTTCCTACAGATTTGCCTATTCTGGATATTTCATATAAAAATTGTATAATTTTTTAAGTCTGGCATTTTTAACCTAGCATTATATTTTCAAGATCCATTCATGTTGTACCATATATCAACAATTACATATTTTATTGTATGGGTATACCACATTTGTTTAGCCACTTATCAGTTGATAGACATTTGGACTATGGACATTCATGTACAGGTTTTTGTGTAGATACGTGTTTTATTTTTCTTGGGTATATTCCTAGGAATGAAATTCCAATGATAATAATATTTTATGAAATGTTTATGGATTAGAAATGATATTCTACTTTTTGTACTTTAAACATTTGAAAATGTAAAAATAATTCTGAGCTCTCTTGGACAGTGCTGAAATAGGCAGCAGACAGGCTTTGACCCATGTGGCATGATTTACCAATCCTTGCTATACCTAACTGAGGAGAATAGCTAAACTATACTGGCAATTCCTCTAAGGCAGTGGAAACATGCCTTCTCGACTTGCTTCATCCCACTGTACACCTGCCCAGAACTTCTTTAAGAGTGGCAGGGATATTTCCAACTTTAGAATTTTAAAATAGGAAGATTGAATTTTGTTTTGCACATGGGAAACATATGGGTAATTTTGATTCTGTGTTTAATTTCATCCTAGAATCTTTAACTTTGTAAGAAAAAGTGGCAATTCAGCTTTGCTTTAGCTCCTTTTTATAGTTAAAATACATTATGTTGAATGGAAATGTTTTTAAACTCTACAAAATATTTATATGTATTCAAAAGAAAATAGTTTCGTATCTGTTATAAAAATGAATTTTAAAACACATAGGAGAAAATAAAAAATTGATAAAAGCAGCTGAAATCAGCTAAAAAATAAACAGAAAAATCTGTACTATAAGAAATGGAGTACTCAAGAAATAAGCACTCAATTAATGGAGGGCCCAAAATGGTACAAAATGAGATTTTGAAAACAAGAGTTGAGAAATGGCAATGAGAAGCTTGAAAATAAAAATAATTGTGGTAGTGACACAGAATCCTGACCATTAAATTTTAGCAATTTAGTTTGGAAGGGATTAGATTGCTTACAACATAAATATGTTTTGGAAAAATTAGAGAACATAAAGAAATATATATATATATATTATATATATATAGGAAAAAATGTATCTCATATATATATTCAGTTGAAAAAAAATTAACACAGGAGACTACATTTCACTGAAGAGAGAAGAGATTTGAGAGTTAGTGAGTAGGGCAAGGATGAGAAAGATGGTTTTCACCATAAAATATTTCCAGATGCTGGCTTGCCTTCAGAAAAAAACATTTCATCTCAAATTCAAATTCTCATTTAAATTTTTAGACATGGGAAACAAGATACCTCAGTGCCTATGTAAACAATCTAAACAAATTATCATCACCCGCTTTTTGACAGTGGGATTATTTAAGGAAGGACAATGTGAAGTAGTCCAGTAGTATTCATAAAATAGTATTAAGAATATATAAGCTGAGAAAAGGAAATTTGAAGCAACACATCCTTATTTTGTGTATGTGGTACTATGACTGTGTGTGTCTATCAGCATTGAAATATCAATTCAAAACAGACCTATGGTACCAACATAAATCTGATGAGTAAAGCCAAATAGAAATTAACTTTGTATTAGAAAATCAGAATTTGAACTATTCATTGCCCAAGGCTTATAAGAGTTTTTCCTCTATAATCTTAATATCCTAATTTTGTTCCTGCCTTTCAAACTCAAGAGAATAAAACTTTACCCTTCATCTGTATTGAGCTTCATTACTTTTAAGAACTGTCACATAGCTTATCTCCTTCGTCCCATATAATCCTAAGAAATGAACAGCACCGGTATTATCAACTCCATTTTTACATGAAGACACTCAGATGTAAAGACCAAATTCCGCTTGCTGGATTTGAAAGCCCACCTG
This sequence comes from Nyctereutes procyonoides, assembly GCF_905146905.1. Taxonomy (NCBI): domain Eukaryota; kingdom Metazoa; phylum Chordata; class Mammalia; order Carnivora; family Canidae; genus Nyctereutes; species Nyctereutes procyonoides. Next base: position 28,477,425 of record NW_026575051.1, on the reverse strand, counting down.
CTTTCCATTAAATGTACTATTTTCTTCTGTGAATTTATATTCCCTGCAGTGTTAGCACAGTGATTTGCTTATAAGAAATGTTTGAGTTAACCATGAATAATAAATTATATTTGTAGAGTGCTTTCTGCTTAACAAAACTTTCATATATAAATTGGGAATAAACTTCCCAGCTTATTCAGAAAAAAGACATTTGATTTTAGAAAGTTTCATGATTCCTGTGGAAAGCATACTCAGGCATTAATAGAGGATCCTAAGATTTTCTCTCTCCTAGTTTCAACTGTGTCAAGCTTTTTACCACTGCATTCTACCCCTCAAAATGTGTTTCTGTTATCCTTTTAATTATTATTTTTATTAAATCTTAACTCTTGAGTACATTTTTAAAGAATAATTAGCATACACTGTTATGTTAGTTTCAGGTGTACAATATAGTGATTCAACCATTCTGTATATTACTCAGTGCTTATCAAGATACGTGGTGTACTCTTAATCCCCTTCACCCACTTCAGCCATTCCTGCACCTACTCCCTCTGGTAACCATCATTCTTCTCTATAGATAAGAGTTTGGTTTTTAGTTTATGCCACTTTTTTTTTCTTTTGTCTGTTTTCTTTCTTAAATTCCATATATGCATGAAATCCTGTGGTATTGGTCTTTCTCTGACTGGCTTATTTTGCTTATTGTTATTCTCTAGACTGACCATGTTTTTTGCAAATGGTAAGATTTCATTCTTTTTATAGTTGGATTATATTTCATTGGTTATGTATACCACATCTTTATTTTTTACCCATTCATTTACCAGTGGACAGTTGGGCTGCTTCCATAATTTGGCTTTTGTAAACAATGCTGCTATAAACATAGGGGTTACCTCTATCCTTTGAATTAGTGTTTTTGTATTTTTTGGGTAAATACCCAGTAGTGGGATTGCTGAATCATATGGTAGTTCTATTTTTAATCTTTTGAGGAACCTCCAATAGTGTTTTCCACAATGGTACAGCAGTTTACATTCCCACAACAGTGCACAGATTCCTTTTTCTCCGCATCCTTGCCGATATGTAGTTTCTTGCATTCTTCATTTTCATCACTCTGACATGTATGAGGTGATATCTCATTGCGGTTTTGATTTGCATTTCTCTGATGATGAGTGATGTGGAGCATCATTACATTTATTGTTGGCCATCTGTATGTCTTCTTTGAAGAAATGCTGTTTGTGTATTCTGTGCACTTTTTAATTGGGTTATTTATTTGTGGGGTGTTGTTTAAGTTCAGTGTATATTTTGAATGATAAACTTTTATCGGGTATGTCATTTGCAAATATCTTCTCCCATTTGTCTTTTAGTTTTGCTGGTTATTTCCTTTGCTGTGCATAAGCTTTTTATTTTGATGTAGTCCAAATAGTTTATTTTTTCCTTTGTTTCCTTTGCCTTAGTAGACATTTATAGAAAACGTCACTGTAGCCAGTGTCTGACAAATTACTGCTGTGTTCTCTTCTAAGGTTTTTATGATTTCAAGTCTGACATTTAGGTCTTTATCCATTTTGAGTTTTTGTATATGGTGAAAGAAAGGTGTCTAGTTTCATTCCTTTGGATGTAGCTGTCCAGTTTTCCCAGCATCATTTGTTGAAGAGACTGTCTTTTTCCCATTGTATATTCTTGCATCTTTGTCAAAGATTAATTGACCATATAATTGTGGCTATATTTCTGGGCTTTCTATTCTATTCCATTAATCTGTCTTTTTTTGTGTGCTAGTACCATACTATTTGATTACTACAACTTTGTAATATAACTTGATATCTGGAATTATGATACTTCCAGCTTTTTTTTTTCAAGATTGCTTTGGCTATACAGGATCTTTTGCCCTTCCATACAACTTTTAGCATTGTCCATTCTAGATCTGTGCAAAATGCTGCTGGTATTTTGATAGGGATTGCATTGAATTTGAAGTTTACTTTGGGTAGTATGAAAAATTGAACAATACTTGTACTCTCAGTCCATTAGCATGGAATATCTTTGCATTTATTTTTATTATCTTCAATCTTTCATCAGTGTTTTATAGTTTGCAGAGTATAAATCTTTCACCTCTTTGGTTAAATTTATTCCTAGACATTTTATTATTTTTGGTGCAATTGTAAATGGGATTGTTTCCTTAATGTCTCTTTCTGCTGCTTCACTATTAATATTTAGAAATGCACGAATTGATTTCTTCATATTGATTTTATATCTTGCAACCTTACTAAATTAATTTATCAGTTCTAGTGTATATTAATGTTTTGGAAATATATTTGGCTTTATATTTGTAAAATGCTCTTACAAGGTGTTTTATCACTGTATAACAACTCTTTGAGAAAGATAAGGCAGCATTGCAAAGGAGCATCAATTTATGATTTTGTAAGAGAACTCATGATTCAAATTCTTCATTTTTCCTTTTTCCTCTATTCACCATTTGAAATTTTTTTCATCCTTTGAAATTTTCTTAATGAATATTTTACTGCATGCTAAGAAAAATTTTCTAAATATAAAAAATTCTATAAATACAAATTGAAAGTTACAACAAACAGAAAAAATAGGAGAAAAAACAAACAAGATAAAATCATAATCTTACAATGAGTAAGGTTCATGCTATGAGAGAAAGGCTTACCTGTGCTATGAGACACCAAGACAGAGTCCACAAAGGTAGAGAGGATTCATGGGAAATCCTCTGAGGTAAATGACATTTGAACTGAAGTTTAAAAGTTGAATAATAGTAATATCACATAGAAGAAAAACTTACATGTGCACAGAAAAAAGAAAGTTCAGAATATATTTAGAAACTAAAATGGTGTCTTGAGGCTCATATTAACAAATATGCTGGTGATAAAATAGGCAATCAGAAAGTTAAGCAACAGAAAATGCAAGGTTTATTTGCTAATCTAAATAGAATAAAATGTACACTAAAATTTATGCCAATAAATAAATAAATTCTGCTTTGGGCTCAAGTCATGATCTCAGGGTCCTGGGATCCAGCCAGTTTCAGGTTCCCTACTCAGTGGAGAGTCCTCTTCTCCCTCTCCTTTTGCTCGTCCCCTATGCTTATGGTGTCTCTCTTTCTCTCTTTTTCTCTCTCTCTCTTTCTCCCCCACTCTCTCTCCAATAAGTAAAATCTTTAAAAACATTTTTGTAATCTTCAGCAAATCATAATTCTGGGGTAGAATTTTTAATTTGAAACATACAGGTAAGGGAATGCCTGAATGACTCAGCAGTTAAGTGTCTGCTTTTGGCTCAGAGCGTGATGCTGGTGTGCCGGGTTCAAGTCCCACATCGGGCTTCCTGCATGGAGCCTACTTCTCCCTCTGCCTATGTCTCTGCCTCTCTCTATATATATATATCTCCCATGAATAAATAAATGGAATCTTAAAAAAAATAAAAAAGAAACATACAGGTAGTTGTACATGTGACAGTGGAAGCAAAAGAGAATACATAATTCATGCAAATATCATATTTAACATAAGAGTAAAAGGTTGAATAAAAAGCCTTGAAAACATTGACCTGTAAAGCTAAACATCAGAGACATCTCTTTGGATATTGAGAAGAAATGCTAGGAAAGTAGGGTTGCAGAATCCAATGTGGTGACAGTCAACACTGCGAGGTGGTCAAACAAAAAGAGTAGTATTCCTGGCTTTGAGACTTTGAAGGGTATTGGTCTAGTCATTTGCATTCATACAGCCTTACCACTTGGGCAAGCTCTGTCTCAGATTCTTAATCAAAAATCAAAGGAAAATAGCAGTTACAACATAATGTTTAAAAGGAATTAATTTTTAAAATGTGAAGTATCTGGAATAGTCAGAACTTTAGACCTGGAACTGAGATGACAAGAATATTGATAAATGTATATGACCAGAAAATAACAAACTTGAAACTTGACTCTAGCTCTCCAAATTTTATATTTGCTAATCCATAGTTAATTTTTAAATGTTTTTTTTTAAAAATAACTACCGGATTTTTTATGAAAGTGTACAAAACAAATATGACGAAAGTTTGGCACAATGTAAAGAACACTTTTATGGCAGAAATACTGAAGGTGACGAGAGGCATTCTGGATGGACTTCTCACTAACACCCAATTCCTGTGTCCACTCAATCACCTGCAGGTTAAATCTTGTGACTGTCCTTTACTCTCATTTCTAATTGTTCATTTCAAGATAATGAAGTGAAGCACTTCTATCCATTCTTCTTTGTTCCCAACTGTCATTTCTGATTATCTCAATTTCAAGATAGTAGAGTCATTCACATCCCTTTCTCTTTCAAAGATAAAAATAATAATAATAAGGAACAGAAATGCAATTCCATTTCTGGAAAATTAGGACACCTACAATATCAAATCATAAACATATGTGAGTAGAGAGCAGATGGAGAATTGTGACTTAGCAAAACTGAGAAAGGTCAAAATTACAGTCTTATAGAAGCAGATTCCTAGGAGAAGCAATTGGAAAATCTTAAGAAAGGCTTAGACAGAGTTTCCGGATACTGAAAATAAAGCCTGTTTTGAAAATGTGTTTAAACATTTTTAAATTCCATGGGCCCCTTTGTTGATTCAGTCAGAAGATCCCCACACATAAAAGAGCTAAAATGTGAGTGGCCTTTAAAAAAATAATGAGGAACACCTGGATGACTCAGTGGTTGAGCATCTGCCTCTGGCTCAGGGCATGATCCTGGGGTCCTGGGATCAAGTCCTACATTTGGCTCCCTGCAGAGAGCCTGCCTCTCCTGCCCACGTCTCTGCCTCTCTCTTTGTGTCTCTCATGGATAAATGAATAAAATCTTTTTAAAATAATAAATTAAATTAAAAAAATAATCATATCCCTTTTTTAGTTTTATTGAGATATATTTGATATATGCAAATTTCATAGACTTAATATATGTTTGGACATATGCATATACACATGATACCATCACCAAATCAAGGTAGTAAACATCCATTAACAAAAAAAAATTTTCTTTTAATTCTTCCTTTTTTTGTTTCTTTAGTAAGAACCTGTAACATGAGATCTATCCTCTTATGTACTTTAAAGTACACAATACTATCTTGCTAAGTATAGATACTACATTGTACATGAGATTTCCAGAACTTATTTATCTTGCATAACTGAAACTTTATACATCTTGAAAAACAATTCCACTTTTCCAGCTCTTCCCCAGCCTCTGGAAATCATTATTCCATTCTCTATCTCTTTGAATTTAATTATGTTAGATACCTCATATAAAAGAAATCATGCAGTATTTGTCCTGTGACTGGATTATTTCACTTAGCATATCCTCTAGGTCCATCCATATTATCATAATGACAGGATTTCCCTTATAAGGCTGATAATATTCCATTGTATGTACATACAACATTTTATTTATCCATTTACCTGTAGATGGACACCTAGCTATTGTTAATAGTGCTGCAATTGTTAATAATGCTGCAATTAAAGGGGTGGAGCAAATATCTCTTTGAGATCCTGATTTCAAGTCTTTTGGATATATACCCAGAAGTAGGATTGCTGGGCCAGACAGTAGTTCTACTTTTATTTTTTTGAGGACCCTCTATACTGTTTTCCATAGGGGCTGCACGTTCTGCATTCTCACAATGTAAAGATTTCCAATTTCTCCAAATGCTATCCAACACTTGTAATTTCCCTTTCCCTTTTTAAGTTTTAAATAATAACCAGCCAAATATCTGTGAAGTGATATCTTATTATGGTTTTGGTCTGTTTTCCTCATGAGTAGTGATATTGAGCACCTTTTCACATACTTGTTGGCCATTTGCCTGGTACCTCTGGAGAAATGTCTATTCCAGTTCTTTACTATTTGTTTGTTTGTTTGTTTGTTTTGACATGTAGGAAATACTTATATGTAGTTTGCAAATATTTTTTCTTAATGGGTAAGATGCTTTTTCATCCTACTGATTATTTCCTTTGCTGTGCAGAGTTTTTTTTTTTTATGTAGTCCTACTTGTCTATTTTTGGTTTTGTTGTGCTTTTGAGGTCAAATTCAGGAAAACATTGTTAAAACCATTGTCAGGAAGGTTCCCCCAAATTTATCCCAAAGATACAGATGCAGTGAAACACCAGGACACCTGCACCCCAATGTTTATAGCAGCAATGTCCACAATAGCCAAACTGTGGAAGGAGCCTCGGTGTCCATCAAAAGATGAATAAATAAATAAATGAATAAATAAATGGTCTATGTACAATTGAATATTGCTCAGCCATTACAAACAACAAATACCCACCATTTGCTTCAACGTGGATGGAAGTGGAGGTTATTATGCGGAGTGAAATAAACCAATCAGAGAAGGACAAACATATATGGTCTCATTCATTTGGAGAATATAAAAAATAGTGAAAGGGAATAAAGGGGAAAGGAGAGAAAATGAGTGGGAAATGTCAGTGAGGATGACAGAACATGAGAGACACCTAACTCTAGGAAATGAAAAAGGGGTGGTGGAAGGGGAGGTGGGTGGGGGATCGTGGTGACTGGGTGACGGGCACTGAGGGGGGCACTTGACAGGATAAGCACTGGGTGTTATGCTATATGTTGGCAAATTGAACTCCAATAAAAAATATACAAAAAAAAAAAGGAAGATTCCCCTAGTGTTTTCTTTGAGAATGTTTAGTTTTAGGTCTTAATTTAAATCTCTGATACATTTTGAGTTGATCTTTGTGTATGGTATAAGATAGAGATTATTCAATTTCATCCTTTTATATATAGTTATATAGATTTCCCAGAACCATTTATTGAAGAGACATTTCTTTTCCCACGGTATACTCTTGGCACCCTGTCAAAAATCAGTTGACCATATGTGCATTGACCTATTTCTGAGCTCTCTATTATGTTTCATTGGTCTATAGGTCTATCTTTAGCCTTTATCTTAATGTTTTTATTGCTATGACTTTGTGACATATTTTCAAATCAATAAACACTATCCCTCCACATTTTTCTTCTTCATCAAGGTTGCTTTAGCTTTTGGGATATTTTTTGGTTCCATGTGAATTATAGGATCCTTTTTTTTTTTTCCCAAAAATGCCCTTGGGACTTTGATGAGGATTGCATTGAATCTGTAGATCAGATCACTTTTGGTAGTATGGATATTTCTTCCAATCTATGAACGCAGATATCGTTCCATTTATTTGTGTGTGCCTTAATTTCTTTTATAATGTTTTATACTTTTTAGTGTCCAAGTCTTTTAACTCCTTAGTGATGTTTATTCCTAGGTATTTTATTCTTTTTGATGCTATTATAAGTAGAAGATTTGTTTGACATCCTTTCTGTACAGTTTATTCTTAGTACATAAAACACAATTAATTTTTATATTTTGAATTTATATCCTGAGGCTTTGCTGACTGTGTATTCTAACAGTTTTGTTGCTGTTGTTGTTGATGTTTGTGAAATATTTAGGGTTTTATATGTATAAGATAATGTCATCTGCAACTTGAATGAATACACAAAGAAGCTGAAATGGGCATTAGGTAATCTGACATGCTGAAAGCTCTTTTCTTTCCATGTCTACAGTGTCCAACCCAGTCATTAGATAACCCTTATCTCGGAAAAACAAAACAAAACAAAAAATTAAAAATAAAACTAGAAAAGTTCACGTAAAATAACCTATAGACTTCAATAGTAGAAGTCCTCATGTAATAAGTTTGGCTGTATAGTCTACCTGTAATAAAGCTCTGTAATTAATGCATTTTTCTCACACATTTAGTCCCTTATACTTAAATTGAAGAGAAAGGCAAGAATCATGTTATGTGAAGAGTATTCCCAACATGAAAGATAAAACCCAAAATAAAGAGGTAAGAGGAACTCAGAACTTTTCAGGGATATTCACTGACACCTTGTTACTCCTTGAAATACAAACAAAAATAATAACAGATATTAACAACATTAATAAAAACTCTCCTTAAGGCAACTTTAAAAGTTTGTTGTGGGAAGCCTGGGTGGCTCAGTGTTTGAGCTCCTGACTTTGGCCCAGGGCATGACCCTGAAGTCCTGGGATCGAGTGCCACATCAGGCTCCCTACATGGAGCCTGTTTCTCCTTCTGCTTATGTCTCTGCCTCTCTATGTGTGTGTGTGTATCTCTCGTTAATAAATAAATAATTTTAAAGTGTTTTGATTGTAAGCTTTGTGGTTGGGATTCAGAATTATTTGCAGGTAAATTCTTTCTATACTTAGTTTGTTGAGAGATTTTATCATATCAGGGTGTTGAATTTTATCAGTTTTTTTTCTACATCTATTGAGATGAGCATATTTTTTTTTAATTTTTCATTCTCTTAATATGAACCATCAATTAATTGATTTGTGTGTGTTGAACCATCCTTTTATCCTAGGGATAAATTCCAGTGATCATGATATATGATCCTTTTAATGTGCTGTTGAATTCAGTTTTGTTGTGCATTTTTACTTCTATGTTTATTAGGGATATTGGTCTGTAGGGTTTTTGTTTTGTTTTGTTTTGTTTTGTTTTTCTTGTAGTGTCTTTGTCTGGCTTTAATATCAGGGTTATTTCTTACTGTAGTCCATATTCATCCTAAGTTGTAACACTACCAAACTGTTTGCAGTTATTACAATAAATGTAGTCTCCAAGTCTTAATGCTTTAGAACATCTGTTTGCTCATATGTCTTCTCTACTCTATAGCCTAGTGATATTTAAGATTTGTTTTATTTACCTTTCCTGAAACTGCCAGGCAGAGTTAGGTTCAACCTTTATTTAAGATGCATTACATTTATTTTACCTATTTGATTAATTTTTTTTAATCTCTCCTACTCTGTAAGCTCCTAGAGAGGATTTTAACTTGCTTAATTTTTATCTATAATGCAATGCCTGTCACATAGTAGACTAATAACTCTCTGTTGAATTAATAACTGAATAACTGGTCTTCATTGAATCTTGTCACTAAAATATCTGAGGAATAATTCTTGTAATTTTTTTTAAATGAGGAATGAAAATCAATTAACTTCCAAATACTCATTTATAGAGTTAATGACACAGACAGTGACTACAAAACTAGCCAAAAAATTAATTCATGAATTTCACTAAATGTTTCTAAGACCCATTTAATCTCCAGACTCCCTAGTTGGAAAGAAATAATTCAGGAGAAAATTCTACTAATCCATTTGGCATGCTCAGTAATGGCAATTGCTTCAGGGTCGTATCTGGTGAAACTGCCTGTTCAATGTCAAATGTGAAAGCTTTAGAGGAAATAATTGTACCTGTTGGGTAGCAAAGCCATTGGTGTGGGCATGACAGCCGTTTCTTTGTCTTCTTTTAAGCAATTCCATTAGAATCAGTCACCTACAGGTTAGGGTAGTAGCTTTGATGAAAGAGTTATGTTAAGACTTAATCTAGATAAAGTGCAGCTAATACTGAACTGTCAGTAGAAACACTGATAGAATGTACCCTGAAATAAAACCACTTTTTCTCTACAAAGACCTGGTAACTTTCTACAATTCTGAAGATGCAGAATTATTTTAAATTCCTTAGTCCTTTTGATTATATATAGCAACTTAAGTACTTAGGAAACCCAGCACATCAGTGCTGCACTATTTCTAGACAAGTGTGTGTACTAATTTTGACTTGTAACCTGTATGTCAATTACTTCTGGCTCCTTCAATCTTTCTTATCTTAAAATTATATAACAAAATAATATTGTACTTTTGGCTAATGTGATCTGATTGATTCCTTATGAACTATTAGTTTTGGTTGAGTGGTTTGTGTTTTTTTAAATAAAGGAAGAAATCACCTTGAAAATTACTATTTCACTAATCAGTAGTATTATATACCACAATGAAAATTGCAGACTGTTGTCCATTTTTTAACATTGCAGTTGGATAAAATAATCTGCTCCAGTTATCAAGTAGTGGATATGCTTAATTGGTATAATTAAATAGTACTTAGTCAAGGGACTATTCAAAGATTATCCCAAGTATTAAAAATCCTCCTACTTTTTCTTCTCTTTTGCTCATATAACTATTAGAATTTAGAAGAAATATATTGATTACCCAAAAACAGAGGCTATAAAACATGTCATTATAAAATTGTTCTCTATGTAATGTCATTAGCTATCCAGTAAAAAAAAAAAATCACAGATGGTCGCTAGGGGATTAGCTATAATAAACTAATCAATTTATTGTAGAAAACTATTAAGACACATTTTCCTTTATTTCTTTATTTCTATTTTCCCTTCTATCAGTCTTTTTTCTTCTTGCATTCCCTCCCTCTGCCCTTACTCCTTCCATCCCCTTTTACTTTGCACATTTCTTTTTCTATTTATTACTACCTTAATTTATCACTTTAAAACATGTTTTTTCTTTACATGGTTATTCTGTTTCCTTTTTTAAAATTAAAAAAAAAAGTGTCTTAGGATTCCTGAATAGAATTATTTATTGAATGATTACTTATGTGATCATACAAGAAAATATTTATTTAGATGTGGTATCCAGGAATTGGCACTCTGAGACTTGAAAGAAATACATAGCCTTAAATCCTATTCCATATTGACTTGTATACTATAAATAAATTAAGACATACAAATAAATAGGTAAATCTTAAAGCAATCTATGATGGATATAAGCTGAGTGGCACAAAATGCAGTTAGTATTTATTAAGAGCTCTCTTTAGGCAATCACTCTGGCTAATTGCGAAATAAATTGAAATACTCTAGATGATATCAGATAACAATAATTTATTGTTAAAGATAAAAAGGCCATTTGAGAAGTGAAGAGAAGACCATAATACTCCCAACTATTTAACAGTGATATTTAAAAGCCACAGTGCAATAGGTCATGTCATTTACAGACTCAAGAGATTTTTCTATGACTACATTGTTATCCAGAGATACACTTCTTAATTTGCTTATTGGATTTTACACAGAAATGTCACTGATAATAACCTTTGTCATTTTTCAATGTGTGTTTAAAGAGTGAATACAGAAGGCTGGTATTAGAAATCAAAATGGTACTGTTGATAAGAACATGGCAGCATTGAGTGTAGCTTTTAAAATAAAAGGACTTCTCAACTTTCATGTTTAGCAGGGAATCTGCTTGAGATATTCCCTCTTTCTCCCTCTTCCCCTACCCTTCCCCTAGCTTTTGTGCTTCCCCCACTCTCTAAAATAAATAAATAAATATTTTTTAAAAATAAAATAAAAGGACTTCTCTCTAGAATAGATAGAAGCAATCATCTTTCTATTAGTGCATGTATAATTAAAGATAAGTACTTAGCTAAAATATCTAGCAAGCAATTTCATCTAATATTTAAAGAGAGGCATTGTATTTGTTATCTATTGGTACCTAACAATATTTCCACACATTTAGTGGTTTAAAAACAACAGACATTTATTATCTGTGGTTTCTTTGGTTTCTCAGGCACAGCTCAACTGAGTCCTCTCTTAAGGGTCTCACTTGTATCAACATGTTTGACCAGGGCTTTGAGGCCAATGGAGTCTCAATTCAAGAAGGATCTCCTTCTAAGCTCTGTTAGGTTGTTAGCAGGATTCAATTCCTTGTGGCTGCTGAACTGAAGGAATCAATTCTTTGCTGGCTATTGGCAGAAGGCCACCTTTAACTTCCTGTTCATGACTCTCTCCATTTTGTATCTCACAACATGGAAGCTTGCTGCTTCAAAGCCAGCAGAAAATCATTTAACAAGATGAATGTTAAACCTTATGTAACATAATAATACACACATAATCACATATCTTTTCATCATTGCCATATTCTGTTGATAAGAGGACAGTGACAGGTCCTGTTCACAGTAAGGATGGAAGAATTATACAAAGGCATGAGCACCAGGAAGCAGGGATCATAAGAACCTCCAAAGAGTGTGGCCAGCAAGATATTGCACTTCAGTTATAAAAAGAAAAAAGAAAAAAACACTCAAGTTTCATTTAGTATGGATATGTGAATTGATTAGAAAGTATAACTAGATGGCTTGAAAATAGTTTTAAAAAATAATTCCACATCTACATTTGTAAAGTTATTAATCTTGAACATTAATTTTTCGTTGAAGTAATGCTAATTATTTGTAGCTCTGTTTTTTGTCTTATATTCTACTTGGCAATAGAAGAGAATTAAAAAAAAAAAAAAAAGAATACTCCCTGCCCCCTGCCCCCAGCTCATGCTCTCTCTCTCTCTCAAATAAAATCTGAAAAAAAAAAAAAAGAATATGGGGAACAAAGATATAAGATGATCAGAAAGGTTATGAAAAATAATAACCATATTTTTGTTTTGTTTACTTTAATGTATTTTTAGGCTAATATTGCCTGTTAACAAATGATACTAATGAAAAAGAAAAATAGTTTACTTGACTTATATATTATGAATTTTTTCCTTAGGTTAATACAGGTATCTTCACTAAGGAATGTCAGCTTTTTTCAGGAAAGTTTAGAAAATTAAATGAATATAAGTTAAAGGAAATATATAGTGGTACTCCTCTATTTTTCTCCCCTTAACAAATCATTATTTATGATATCTTGAAGAATGGCCACTCAGAATTTTCATAAACATTTGTTTTTTTTTGTGATTTGAAACTCATGATTTTCCAGATTATCTACTTGAGAAAATACTAATGGTTAATAAGCATTCCTTTACATCTTCTCATTTTCATGTATAACCTCTTTAGAGTTCTTACTTTTTGTCATGTAACACTATTTCTAGACTCCTATTTCATTTGACTACTATCCCCTGAATTCTATCTAGACTTTCACAATACCACATAAACTTGTAAGTAAACACCATATTTATTCTGCATGAGATTTGGATCACAAAAGTCAGTTGAAATTATCACTTTCTTTTTATTAATGTGGCCTAATTTTATATCTACTTTTAAGCAGCTATGCTATACTCCACTTTATATTTTCTGTCAACCAAAGAGATTCCTTTTATTTTATTCACATAAACAATCCAGATACTTCCATTCAATGTAATCAGTATATTAATACTTCAAAGTCAAATTATTATTTATCTTTGCTAGATCTGACTACTTTTTCAATATTCTGTGTTGCTTAAATTTTTTCCACTCTACTATTATCCAGCACTTTAGCTTCCCCAAGGAACAAAAGACACTAGTAACTGTGTTCTTTTTTATTGCCAAATATGTTAAAGACACCTACTAAATACCTCCTGACTAAATGAAAAAGGAAACACATGACATTGAAGATTTGTTTCTGGTCAGTGACATATGAGGAGAAATTTGCAGAGTAGAGATAAATGGGAATTAATCCCAATAATACTGTTCTGCTACTGGATCCTTAAACCCTGATTTAACATGCCTTTGTACTTTGATTTTTGTAAGGTGGTGATTTATTATTTATGTCAGTTGGCAATGAGTTTTGTGTTATTTCTGGCTAAAGGTATCCCTATATTTGTAGGATATACCCAGTCCAACTAACAGTATTTATAGATTATTATTAGGATTTCATGAAGATAAAAAAATTAAAAATAGTGACTGAACAAACCAACACCGTATATTATGAATTGTATACAATATACCATGAAAGTTATATTAGTTTTCTTTTTTTAAAATATTGTATTTATTTATTTATTTAAGAAAGAGTGAGAGAACATGAGCAGGGGGAGGGCCAGAGAGAGGGGGAGAAGCAGGCTCCCCACTGAGCAGGGAGCCTGACATGGGGCTCTATCCCAAGGGCTTCATCCCAGGACCTTGAGAACATGACTTGAGCCAAAGGCAGATAGATGCTTAACCAATTGAGCCATCCAGGTGCCCAGGTTATATTAGTTTTCTATTTCTGTGTAACAAATTGCCACAATGTTACCAGTTTGAAACAACACAAACTTACTTCCTCAAGAGCAACAGAAAAATCTCTTTAAAAGGCTTATTTAATATTGACAAATCCATCCAGGATACTACCTTTTTAACTCAAAGTCAAATGATTAGAAACCTTAATAATATTATCAAAATTATTGCAATATATAAACTAGTAATATGATATCCTGTCATATTGATAGATTTTATTGGCTCTTCATGGAAGAAGATTAAACAAGGTATATATACTTGGAGGTAGAAATCTTGAGAGCCATCTTAAAATTCTGCCTACCACAAGAATTATTTTGAGCGTACTTTTATTCCTTATTTATAAAAGTGTTAAAAATGAGTTTATACTAATTTTATTTCTTAGGAGATTTACTACTTAATAGATGCTTTGTAAGGTATCCAGTTGGTTGTCAAAAGAATACATCCTTTTATTTAATGCTTAAGGAATATGAAATACCCTGAGACTCTGTTTTGTGTTATTTATATTCTATTAATTGTATACATTATTACATGCATGTATTACATTTGGCATATTTGGCATATTTGGTTAAGTAGAGTAATTTCCCAAATAAGGCCTACTCTGAAAATGTCAATGATAGACATGGAGAAAGTTGTTACAGTAAATAATATTTTCTACTTATCGAAGTTCAGGTATTAGCTGTTAACTGTGTACTGTCAATATTGAATAGGCTCTATTAGAAGTTTGCTTTCATTGTCTTTTGGTTTCTTCCCTTGAGTGTTATCTTCAAAGATTTAGGTAGATAGAAAGTAGCCTATATAACACATATCTAAGTAGTACAGATATTTGCTTATCACATTTTTTTTTTTTTTTTGCTTGGTAAAGACTCAGTGAAAAGTTTATAAATGCATGCAAATTTTCTAACTGCTAGCTAAAATAATACCATAACTAGATATTAGTGAAGCCTGAAAAGACATTTAATACAGATCCCTCTTTTGAGCAAGTTCCTTTATTAAAAATCAATTTTAAAGAGTTAGATTTCAATGGGTATCAAAAAGAGACTGTAATAAACACAAAGAGAAAATAGTTTGTTTTATAGTTCTTCATGGTATGAGATTTGACAAAAATATGAACAAGTCACTAAACTAAAAGATATAATCCAGGAACTTTGAAAGTTGTTCTTTATTTAAGGGCTCTTCTTATCTTTATTAACTCCCAATTTTATAGCCAAAGACGCTAGGTTAATGATAAAACTTCTTATAAATCACAAATTTAAAAAAATCATAAATTACTGATACACAATCACCTAAAATCTTGCTATATTTATTGCTTGAAGTACGGCAATATTTTCAAAATCAGCATAAGCTAGTAGACTTCCCTCAGAATATAGATAAAGTCTGCTGTATACAATTTTGAAAAAAATCACTTTTTCTTAAATTGTAGTGAGATCAGTTCTTCAAAATTCCTTTCAAAAAAATCTGTGACCACTGACGTACTGAAGAAATGTCTTGATGGCTTTATAGTCTTATAAGTAATATTTTATAGTTATATGAGGTAATCATTGGTTAATAAATGCCAAAGCAGCAGCAAAGTGTCTGTTACATGAAATCTAAAATCACTGTTATACACATTAATAATTTAATGGATGGCATTAATATTTTCATAAGGACAATTTATTCTTTAATATTGTGTTTTAAGTACTATTAAAATGTTTGTATATTTTGTTTTCTAGTGGAACCATTAAAGCAAATATTCAAAATACCTTAGGTGTAATTAGTTTATTTGGGCTGCCATAACAAAATACCCAAGACTAGGTAGCTAAACAATAGAGATTTATGTTTTCACAGTTCTGGATGCTAGAAATCCAAGATCAAGAAACCAACAGCATTGGTTTCTTTTGACACCTCTCTCCCAGGCTTAGATGTGGCCCCTATCGTGCTTCCCTTTCAGGTGATCTTCCATCTTTATATGCATGCCTCTGTGTCTCTCTGTGTCCAATGTCCACTTCTTATAATGACTTCAGGCAGATTAGGTTAGGGCCCACCCTCATGGCCTTATTTAAAGTCACATCCTGGTATAACTGGCAATTAGGGATTCCACATATGGATTTTGAAAGGTTCACCCTGAAATAGTAGGTACAACAAGTGTGGAGAGACGTGATGAACATACTTTTTTCTATGTAAGTATTTACCAAAAATGTTGTATTGAGAGATATGGCTATGTTATCATGGGAAATATAAGTATAATTGGAAAACTAAGAAACCCATTGCTAGATAAACTTAATAAATAACAATAAATCATTAAAATTATGAATATCAAGGAAACAACAAACAAAAGATGGAATATTCCATGCTGACACTTATAGAATACAACAAAGGTTATGCTCACATGAATTTTGTAGATTTACATGATGTCAACACTGTAGAACATGGAGAAAACATGTCTCTATACTTCTTAGATATTAAAATTTAAAAATTAAATTAGTGAATTAATAAAAATAAAATTTTAACTGATAAATAGAACGCATCAAGGAGAAAGGATAAATATTTTCATGATTTTTTCCTTTAAAAGATCTAGTATATAGAAAAACCCCATGGGAATTTGATAAAAAGAATAATGAGGGGCACCAGGTTGGCTCAATGGTTGAGCATCTGCCTTTGGCTCAAGTCGTGATCCTGGGGTCCTGGGATCAAGTCCCACATCAGGCTCACTGCAGGATGCCTGCTTCTGCCTCTGCCCATGTCTCTACCTCTCTCTCTGTGTCTCTCATGAATAAATAAATAAAATCTTAAAAAAAAAGAAAAATGAAAATTCGACTAGCAAAAGAATATGAAAATATACTGACAAGTAGAAACAGAGTAAGAACACTGCCTTCAGCAAATATAACCTAAAAAAAGTGGTGCTCTATCAGAATATCAGAATTGATATACCAATTATACAAACAAATAGGAAAATGATTAAAGCTTTTATTGTTTATGGTTTTATAGCAATTATTAATTGAGAATATGTACAAAAAGCATTTAGCATTGTGTCTGGTGCATAAAAAGCACTCAATAAACATTGACCATTATTTTTGCAAAGAATGGGTAATAATTACCAGCATATTTCCATGATTTATTTATATCATATTCTCACATATTTCTCATTTGCTTTCTGCAATATTATAAAAGTTATTTTAAAACTGTTTATCCTTAACATAATAGAATTAATTTTTCAATGGGCAATCATTTGTTCTTATGTCACTGGCTTTCTTTCCAATAAGATGATTTTGTACTTTTGACTTGGAAATGTGTTGTTCCTATTAATAATCTAAACATTGGGGTGCTGGGTGGTTCAGTCGGTTAGGTGTCTGCCTTCAGCTCAGGTTATGATCCTGGGATCCATATTGGGCTCTCTGCTCAGTGGGGGTCTGCTTCTCCCTTTCCTTCTCCCCTACTCCTGCTCCTTTTCTCACTCACTGTCTCAAATAGATAAATGAATAAAATCTTCAAAAAATAATAATAATCCAAACATTGCTTAAAGAGCTCATTCAAATAAAGTGTAAACGTGTATCTTTTGCAAATGATTTCATTTTTTTCTTTTTTTTATGATAAATTTATTTTTTATTGGTGTTCAATTTGCCAACATACAGAATAACACCCAGTGCTCATCCCGTCAAGTGCCCCCCTCAGTGCCCATCACCCATTCACCCCCACCCCCTGCCCTCCTCCCCTTCCACCACCCCTAGTTCGTTTCCCAGAGTTAGGAGTCTTTATGGTCTGTCTCCCTTTCTGATATTTCCCACACATTTCTTCTCCCTTCCCTTATATTCCCTTTCACTATTATTTATATTCCCCAAATGAATGAGAACATATCATGTTTGTCTTTCTCCGATTGACTTACTTCACTCAGCATAATACCCTCCAGTTCCATCCATGTTGAAGCAAAAGGCGGGTATTTGTCATTTCTAATGGCTGAGTAATATTCCATTGTATACATAAACCACATCTTCTTTATCCATTCATCTTTCGATGGACACCGAGGCTCCTTCCACAGTTTGGTTATTGTGGACATTGCGGCTAGAAACATCAGGGTGCAGGTGTCCCGGCATTTCATTGCATCTGTATCTTTGGAGTAAATCCCCAGCAGTGCAATTGCTAGGTCATAGGGCAGGTCTATTTTTAACTCTTTGAGGAACTTCCACACAGTTTTCCAGAGTGGCTGCACCAGTTCACATTCCCACCAACAGTGTAAGAGGGTTCCCTTTTCTCCACATCCTCTCCAACATTTGTGGTTTCCTGCCTTGTTAATTTTCCCCCTTCTCACTGGTGTGAGGTGGTATCTCATTGTGGTTTTGATTTGTATTTCCCTGATGGCAAGTGATGCAGAGCATTTTCTCATGTGCATGTTGGCCATGTCTATGTCTTCCTCTGTGAGATTTCTCTTCATGTCTTTTGCCCATTTCATGATTGGATTGGTTGTTTCTTTGCTGTTGAGTTTAATAAGTTCTTTATAGATCTTGGAAACTAGCCCTTTATCTGATATGTCATTTGCAAATATCTTCTCCCATTCTGTAGGTTGTCTTTGAGTTTTGTTGATTGTATACTTTGCTGTGCAAAAGCTTCTTATCTTGATGAAGTCCCAATAGTTCATTTTTGCTTTTGTTTCTCTTGCCTTCGTGGATGTATCTTGCAAGAAGTTACTGTGGCCAAGTTCAAAAAGGGTGTTGCCTGTGTTCTCCTCTAGGATTTTGATGGGATCTTTTCTCACATATAGATCTTTCATCCATTTTGAGTTTATCTTTGTGTATGGTGAAAGACAGTGGTCTAGCTTCATTCTTCTGCATGTGGATGTCCAATTTTCCCAGCACCATTTATTGAAGAGACTGTCTTTCTTCCAGTGGATAGTCTTTCCTCCTTTATCGAATATTAGTTGACCATAAAGTTCCGGGTCCACTTCTGGGTTCTCTATTCTGTTCCATTGATCTATGTGTCTGCTTTTGTGCCAGTACCACACTGTCTTGATGACCACAGCTTTGTAGTACAACCTGAAATCTGGCATTGTGATGCCTCCAGATATGGTTTTCTTTTTTAAAATTTCCCTGGATATTCGGGGTCTTTTCTGATTCCACACAAATCTAAAAAATAATTTGTTCTAACTCTCTGAAGAAAGTCCATGGTATTTTGATAGGGATTGCATTAAACGTGTAAATTGCCCTGGGTAACATTGACATTTTCACAATATTAATTCTGCCAATCCATGAGCATGGAATATTTTTCCATCTCTTTGTGTCTTCCTCCATTTCTTTCAGAAGTGTTCTGTAGGTTTTAGGGTATAGATCCTTTACCTCTTTGGTTAGGTTTATTCCTAGGTATCTTATGCTTTTGGGTGCAATTGTAAATGGGATTGACTCCTTAATTTCTCTTTCTTCAGTCTCATTGTTAGTGTATAGAAATGCCACTGATTTCTGGGCAATGATTTTGTATCTTGCCATGATACCAAATTGCTGTATGAGTTCTAGCAATCTTGGGGTGGGGTCTTTTGGGTTTTCTAGGTAGAGTATCATGTCATCGGCGAAGAGGGAGAGTTTGACTTCTTCTTTGCCGATTTGAATGCCTTTAATGTCTTTTTGTTGTCTGATTGCTGAGGCTAGGACTTCCAGTACTATGTTGAATAGCAGTGGTGAGAGTGGACATCCCTGTCTTGTTCCTGATCTTAGGGGAAAGGCTCCCAGTGCTTCCCCATTGAGAATGATATTTGCTGTGGGCTTTTCGTAGATGGCTTTTAAGATGTTGAGGAATGTTCCCTCTATCCCTACACTCTGAAGAGTTTTGATCAGGAATGGATGATGTATTTTGTCAAATGCTTTCTCTGCATCTAATGAGAGGATATGGTTCTTGGTTTTTCTCTTGCTGATATGATGAATCACATTGATTGTTTTACTAGTGTTGAACCAGCCTTGTGTCCTGGGGATAAATCCTACTTGGTCATGGTGAATAGTTTTCTTAATGTACTGTTGGATCCTGTTGGCTCGTATCTTGTTGAGAATTTTTGCATCCATGTTCATCAGGGATATTGGTCTGTAATTCTCCTTTTTGGTGGGTCTTTGTCTGGTTTTGGAATTAAGGTGATGCTGGCCTCATAGAACGAGTTTGGAAGTACTCCATCTCTTTCTATCTTTCCAAACAGCTTTAGTAGAATAGGTATGGTTTCTTCTTTAAACGTTTGATAGAATTCCCCTGGGAAGCCATCTGGCCCTGGACTCTTGTGTCTTGGGAGGGTTTTGATGACTGCTTCAATTTCCTCCCTGGTTATTGGCCTGTTCAGGTTTTCTATTTCTTCCTGTTCCAGTTTTGGTAGTTTGTGGCTTTCCAGGAATGCGTCCATTTCTTCTAGATTGCCTAATTTTGGCGTAGAGCTGTTCATAATATGTTTCTAAAATCGTTTGTATTTCCTTGGTGTTGGTAGTGATCTCTCCATTCTCATTCATGATTTTATTAATTTGAGTCTTCTCTCTCTTCTTTTTAATAATATCTGGCTAATGGTTTATCTATCTTATTAATTCTTTCAAAGAACCAACTCCTGGTTCTGTTGATCTGTTCCACAGTTCTTCTGGTCTCGATTTCATTGAGTTCTGCTTGAGTCTTTATTAACTCTCTTCTTCTGCTGGGTGTAGGATCTATTTGCTGTTTTTTCTCTAGCTCCTTTAGGTGTAAGGTTAGCTTTTGTATTTGAGTTCTTTCCAGTTTTTGAATGGATGCTTGTATTGCAAAGTATTTCCCCCTCAGGACTGCTTTTGCGGCATCCCAAAGATGTTGAATGGTTGTATCTTCATTTTCATTAGTTTCCATGAATCTTTTTAATTCTTCCTTAATTTCCTGGTTGACCCTTTCATCTTTTAGCAGGATGGTACTTAACCTCCACGTGTTTGAGGTCCTTCCAAACTTCTTGTTGTGATTTAGTTCTAATTTCAAGGAATTATGGTCTGAGAATATGCAGGGGACGATCCCAATCTTTTGGTATCGGTTCAGACCTGATTTGTGACCCAGTATGTGGTCTATTCTGGAGAAAGTTCCATGTGCACTTGAGAAGAATGTGTATACAGTTGAGTTTGGATGTAAAGTTCTGTAGATATCTGTGAAATCCATCTGGTCCAGTGTATCATTTAAAGCTCTCGTTTCTTTGGAGATGTTGTGTTTAGAAGACCTATCGAGTATAGAAAGAGCTAGATTGAAGTCACCAAGTATAAGTGTATTATTATCTAAGTATTTCTTCACTTTGGTTATTAATTGATTGATATATTTGGCAGCTCCCACATTCGGGGCATATATATCGAGGATTGTTAAGTCCTCTTGTTGGATAGATCCTTTAAGTATGATATGGTGTCCCTCTTCATCTCTCACTACAGACTTCGAGGTAAATTTTAGTTTATCTGATATAAGGATGGCTACCCCTGCTTTCTTTTGAGGACCATTTGAATAGTAAATGGTTCTCCAACCTTTTATTTTCAGGCGGTAGGTGTCCTTCTGTCTAAAATGAGTCTCTTGTAGACAGCAAATAGATGGGTCCTGCTTTTTTATCCAGTCTGAAACCCTGCGCCTTTTGATGGGGTCACTAAGCCCGTTCACGTTCAGAGTTAGTATTGACAGATATGAGTTTTGTGTCATCATGATATCTATTTAGTCCTTGTTTTTGTGGATTGTTCCACTGAAATTCTTCTTAAAGGAATTTTAAGATTCCCCCTTAAAACTTCTTGCAGAGCTTGTTTGGAGTCACATATTCTTTCAGTTCCTGCCTGTCTTGGAAGCTCTTTCTTTGTCTCTCCTTCCATTCTGAATGAGAGCCTTGCTGGATAAAGTATTCTTGGTTGCATGTTCTTCTCATTTAGGACCCTGAATATATCCTGCCAGCCCTTTCTGGCCTGCCAGGTCTCTGTGGAGAGGTCTGCTGTTACCCTAATACTCCTCCCCATAAAGATCAGGGATTTCTTGTCTCTTGCTGTTTTAAGGATCTTCTCTTTATCTTTGGAATTTGCAAGCTTCACTATTAAATGTCGAGGTGTTGAACGGTTTTTATTGATTTTGGGGGGGGGGTCTCTCTATTTCCTGGATCTGAATGCCTGTTTCCCTTCCCAGATTGGGAAAGTTTTCAGCTATGTTTTGTTCAAATACATATTCTGGCCCTCTGTCCCTTTCGGTGCCCTGGGGAACCCCAATTAAACATAGGTTTTTCTTCCTCTGGCTGTCGTTTATTTCCCTTAATCTAATTTCATGGTCTTTTAATTGGTTGTCTCTTTTTTCCTCAGTTTCCCTCTTTGCCATCAACTTGTCTTCTATGTCACTCACTCTTTCTTCCACCTCGTTAACCCTCGCCGTTAGGACTTCTAGTTTGGATTGCATGTCATTCTATTGATTTTTAATTTCTGCCTGATTAGATCTAAATTCTGCAGTCATGAAGTCTCGTGAGTCCTTAATGCTTCTTTCTAGAGCCACCAGTAGCTGTAGAATAGTGCTTCTGAATTGGCTTTCTGACATTGAATCGTAATCCAGATTTTGTAGCTCTGTGGGAGAGAGGACTGTTTCTGATTCTTTCTTTTGAGGTGAGGTTTTCCTTCTAGTCATTTTGCTCATTGCAGAGTGGCCAAAAGAAGTTGTATTGGGAAAAGGAGAAAAAGAGAGGAGAGAAAGAAGGAGAGAAAAGAGAAAAAGAAAAAAAGAAGAAAAAAGAAAAAAGAAGAAGAAAAAGAAAGAAAGGGAAAAAAAGGGTGGGGGAAGCAAACAGAAATAAAAAATAAAATTAAAAAAAAAAACCACGGGAGAGTATCCTCTGATTCCGTACATTGTAAGTCCCTTGACTTCTCCTGGAACTTGTCTGTCTAGTCGGTCTTCTGGGGGAGGGGCTGCTGTGCTGATTTTCAGGTGTTAGCACTTGGGGGAGCTGCTCTGCCCCCTGCCTGGTGCAGGGCTCAGTGGGGGTTGTTTTTCCCGTGAGGCCCCTGGAGGAACAGCCGCAGTGGCGGGGCCAGCTCTGGAGCCCTGGAGTCAGCTCCCGCAGGAACTACGGGGCTCTCCGTCCGCAGGGCCTGGAGGCTCCGGGGCGGGGCCGCTGATCTGCTCAGCTCGGGGCAGGAGCGTCCTCGCTGTCCTGGGCCCTCCCGGCCTCTGCCTGTCCCGGGGGAGGCCGGATCCTGGGCTGTGTCCCGGCGCCCTGTGCTCCGGGGCCTGCGCTGTGGGATTCGCGCTCCCGCCCCGCAGCCCCCTCCGCGGAGCCGCCGCCCGAGCCCCTCCGAGCTGCTCCGGGTCCCGCCGTGCGCGCTGCAGCCCTTAGGGAGCTCGGCGCACTCCCCCGGGGCGCAGGTGTCTGTTAGTGTCCCCGGGAGCCCGAGGGCATCCCCGCCCTCCCGGGTCCTGCTCCACCTCCCTGCGAGCCCCTTTCCGCCCGCCCGGGAAGGTTGGTGCAGCTCCTGCTCCTCCGGGACGGGGCTCTCCTGTCCTGGGGACACTCGCCCCGGCCTCAGCCCGGCTCCTCCGGGGCCCCTCCCCCTCGGAGGCCTTTTGTTTCTTTATTTCTTTTTCCCCGTCTTCCTACCTCGATGGAAGCGCGGACTCTTCTCACTGTAGCGTTCCAGCTGGTCTCTCTTTACATCTCAGGCCGAATTCGTAGATTTTCAGGATGATTTGAAGGTTATCTAGGTAATTTGGTGGGGACAGGTGACTTGGGGACCCGACTCTTCTGCCGTCTTGCCGCTCCTCTGCGAATTATTTCTTTGTGTTATATAATTAGCTTGACAAAATAGGGGTTTAACTGCTTTTAAAAGTTCTAAAATAAGTAAACTGTATAATCTCAGAGGACAAAACTTTCTTCGTATCAACATTTGGGGTTTTATTGTTAGGAAGTCAGAGGAAAGTTTAATTGGAATTCAAAATTGTTGAATTACCATGATAATCCTGGAGTATAAAGAGAAATAAATATGGAAAATAAGTGTGAATCAAATTATACTTAATGTAAAAGAGTAACCAAAAAGAAATAAAAATCATGTAAACCTTGTAATGTGTGAATTCACTTATATCTTCCTTTATGGAATAGATGTGTTCCAGTTATTTTGGTTATATATAGCTATATTCTTCTGACACTAATTATCAAATCAGAGATGCCTTTCTGCAGAGAATAACTCCCATTAGACAAATTTAGGAAATTTGGCTAGAGAGACCAAACAATAATGAATACCTTGAGAGCAAGCTGTGTGTTGTGGAATGCCAGTGGTGCAGAGCTTCCTGGAAGTTGTAACTTACTTAATTGTTAAATCTTCATTTTCTAGAAGTTTGAATGCTTTGTCATGATATATTGATTATGAAATTTCCCTTTAGGTAATCATCCAATCCCTGATTGTCACTTATGCTACTTAGATTATATTAATAAATGCAAAAA
Source organism: Nyctereutes procyonoides (assembly GCF_905146905.1). NCBI lineage: Eukaryota > Metazoa > Chordata > Mammalia > Carnivora > Canidae > Nyctereutes > Nyctereutes procyonoides. Next base: position 28,453,273 of record NW_026575051.1, on the reverse strand, counting down.
AGAAAAAAGTATCTTTTGCCTTAGTTGTTTCTAACTACTATTTTCTTGCAAACAAGAAATTCCGTAACAGAGATCACAAGCTGGTGTCTCTCAGAACAGAATCTAGAAAAGTGTTGTAATATGTATGCCCTAGATATTTAGCCAATATTTAAAGTTGGAACTGAAATTAGGAAAAAGCTGAATATTTTTCTTCTCTTGATACTGGGAGTCTCTGAAATGATCAGTTTATATGCCTACATCATAAAAATGTAGCAGGCATTGAGGAGCATATGTTTCTTTTTAAATAGGACACAAGCCTTCCAATTTACTACATACTCAAAAATTATTTATCTCATCCCACTTTACCCATTTATATTAACTGAGAATGATGGACATTTAAACTTGTGACCCCTCCTTCAAGCCGATCAGCATCGAGTAACTCACTACTTTACATTAATTAAAAAGGGATGGAAAATTTTTCTATTTAATTCTTGGTAATTGTGTATTGCTTTGCTGATCGTTTACTGACTGCTTGTTATGTGCAGATTCTGTGCCAGGCCCTAGCAATAAGGATAAAGATAAATTATGTACATTTTTTAGCCTACAGGAGTTTGTAATGTAGTACTAGAGACAGCTATATAAAGAGGAAATACTCCCGTAGATGTACCCTCAGGATGCAGTTGGAACACAAAGGAAAGATAGCTAATGGAATTGGCAGGGGAGACAATCTGGGAGAAACTGTCTTGGTGGATAACAAAAGCACAACTTGAAAAAATAGAGAAGTCTATAAAATATATCTTGATCTCTAAGATTTTCATCATTTGATCTAGTTTTAATTCCCTGGTGTTAAAATTTTTTATATACAAATTCCAACTCTGCATTTTAATTACGTAAAAACTACTATTTTGTCATGTAAATTGTCATTTCAATTTTTTAAAAGATTTTATTTATTTATTTGTGAGAGACACAGACATAGACAGAGAGAGGAAGAGACCTAGGCAGAGGGAAAAGCAGGCTCCCTGTGGGGAGCCTGATGCAGGACTGGATTCCAGGATCCTAGAATCACGACCTGAGCCAAAGGTAGATGATCAACCACTGAGCCACCCAGCTGCCCCCAGTTTGTTCCTGTATCATGAAAAATGTATATGCCTGTATAACACAAAACCCTATGAATATATTGAACATTACAGCTATCCCAGGGAGTTATCCTGCCCTTCCACATTTGAACTTCCCCACATATCTCCCAGAGATGACTACTCTTTTAAAGTTCTTTTCTACCACATCTTAGATTTGTTTATTCTAAAAATTTCATACAAATCTAATAATACGCTATTCCCATCCTATAAAAGATCTTTTGCTCAGTACTGCCTTCAGTTTCCGAAAAACATCCATGTTGTTTTGTATATCAATAGACCATTCATTTCTACTGCCACGTAGTATTCCAGTGAATAAATTTATCACGGTATATAATCTATTCTATTAATAGACCCTTAGACTGTTTTTATTTATTGTGAAAAAGTTACCACTAACATTTATGTACATGTCTTTTTGTGAACATAATTTTTCCTACCTTTGGATAAATATACAGGAGTGGAATTTCTAGATAGTTATATGCTTATTTTTACAATAAAGCAACCTGTATTTTTCAAAATGATGGCTGACAAAGGATTCTATTTGGTTCTTCTATCTGAAAATGTCCTTATTTGCTTCACTATATAAATAAAGGATTGTTTTGGCCATTTCAGAACTCAGAATTGACAAGTGTTTGTTTCATTTTTCACATATTTGGTATTTAAAAAAATTATCCACTATCTCTACCCACCATAGTTTTTTGGGTAAGGAATTAGGAAAAGTACCATAAAGCTTAGCCACATTCTAACATAGTCAACATGTTTCAGGCTTGGCTTTCAATGTGGAGGCAATTTGTTTAGGTCTCACCCCTCTAACACCCTTTTTAAAACTTTTTATTTTGCAGTAACTTTAGAGTAGTAGGAAGTTGTGAATTTTTTAGAGAAATCATAAGTACTCATCACCCAGTTTTTCCCACTGATTTCATCCAATGGTAATACTATGTCAAAATCAAGAAATAGATATTGGAAATATATATGTGTGTAGTTATTTTCATTTATCACAAGTATAGATTCCTGTAACCACTGAAAGAATCAAGTACAGAGAACTATTCTATTGCTCCAAAGATACACTAATGTATCTTCCCAATTTGAGTGAAGCCCAGAAAACTTACCTTTCTTCAAATCCCATTACCTCCTCTGTTTATAATTTCCTTAAGCATTTCTGTAGCATGCAATGAGATCCACATAGGACAATGTTGTATCTTTTGCTTCAGACATAATTTCGGAATCTGAACAGAGAGGAAGTCTATTGAATTTATTCATATATTTGTCCTTTCCATTGTATGATCTTTCTTGATGTTTAAGATTCTTTTATAATTTTCTTTATGTTTCAAAAACTTCTTAAGCTTCTTTTAGAGTAGATCTGCTCATAACGGATTCTCTTAGTTTTCCTGAACCTCATAGTGTGTTTATTTCTTCTTAGTTCTTAAAAGATAATTTTGTTGAACATATGATTTGAGGTTTACAGTTGTTTTTTCAGCACTTAAAAATTATATATTACTTCATTCTGGTCTCTTTGACTTCTGAAACCTGTTGTGTGGATGTTTCTGCCGTTTTAATCATTGCTTTTAAGATGTTTCTTTGTCTTTCACTTTATAAACTATAGTTAGACTATATCTTGGCATAGATTTATTTGGAATTATCCTATTTCGTGTTCATTCAGTTTCATAAGTCTGCTTAAATATTTTACCAAATTTGAGAAATGTTCTGCCATTTTTTCTTCAAATATTTTTTCTAAACTTGTTATCTTTCTCCTTTCCTCTGTGACTCTTATGACCGAAAATTTATACCTTTGATTATACTCCCACAGGTCCCAGAGATTCAGTTTATTTGTTAAAGTCTATTTTCTCTCTGTTATTTAGTTTAGGCAATCTCTATTTTTCTGTCTTCAAGTTCACTGATTCTGTTCTCTGTCCCTTCCATTCTCCTGTTGAGTGCATCACTGAGCTTTTTATTTCACTTATTATATTTTTTCAGTTCTAAAAATCTCATTTATTTTTTAATATTTTCTATTTCTTTACTGAGACTATTTTTTTTCATTTTTTTTCAAGCATATTTGTTATTGCTCATCGAAGAATTTTTATATGGCAGTTTTAAACTCCCTTTCAAATTATTCCAACATTTGTGTCATCTTGGTGTTAGCATTTGTTAATTACATTTCCATGACTTTAAATGTATCCTGGAGATATGGCATAATGTATTATGAGACTCTGGATATTAAAAAAACATATATTTTTGCTATAGCTGTCTTCCTCTAACTGCTGTGCTAGTGAAGGAAAGTGGGTCTCATGTCAGTATTACCAAGTATAGGGGTAAATCTTCAGGTTCTCCACACAGCTTCTTACAGTTGTAGGGAAGTAGGATGTTGGGCTCTATTAGGTCTCTTCTAACATCTTTTTGAGTAAGAGTGGGAGAAGTGCATCATTTCCACTGGGCATGGTTCTTAGTCTAGTGTCCCATTCAACTTTTGCTGACCAGATTGTGGGGTGGATCTGCTTTTATTTCTTCCCATAGTTGTTAGAGTAAATTATTTTGTAAAAATTTTGTCTACCACTCTCCTGATCTCTGGCCAGAAAGCAAATTTTCTCTAGGGCTTTTTTTGGTATGTTCCTGTTGGCATTTAGAGGTGGATAGCTTCTGCAGTGCTCAATCTAGGGTATATAAGGTAAAAAGAAAATCCAAAAAACTCAACATGTTGTTACTTAGGTCCAAAGGTCCCTAGTTTATCTGTCTTTTCTACTACTTTCAATTTTCGAGTGTTTGTTTTATAACTAATGTCCAGGGTTTTTAGCTGTTCTTAGCAGGATCAAACAAGGTAAAATGCACCTACTCCGTCTTTGTCCTGAGTCTGGTACAGGTGACCGTTGAACAGTATGGGATTGAATTGTGTATTTGAGTAAGTGGTCTCTTTAAGACTTTGCAGGTTCACTTTGTCAGAGACAGTTCTTCACTAGTCAGCTTACTTTGGTTTTCTGGATATATCCTCTTATAATGTTCTTGGGAAGATGGGAATGCTATGAGGGTCCATTTTAGGGCAAGGCAACTGTTTGAGCTCTGAGGTTTTGAGGGGTGGCACTGGCTGAGAGCAGCTAGACAGGACTGCTGACTTGGTTACATGCCCAAGTGAAGCTGTAAGACGGCTTCCTGCCTGCCTTTATTCTCTGGTCAGGATTTTTAGATGATTGGGACCGGTACTCTACTCAGCAGTAATGGGGGCTATGAATTGGCTTCCCTGGCAAGGCAGTAGGACAGCACCCAGGATCTACACAGGTGGTTGTTTGGAGAACTTAATCAGGTAAGAGTGTACATTGGATATTCTGATCAGATGAGGCCACTGGTTTTGACCTGCAAACAAGGAAGCCATGGCCATGTCATTTTATTCAAGTAGTACTGTAAGCAGAACTATTGGATGAGCTATATCCAACTTCCCAGGTGCTGAAGGCTGTATTCTGCAATAATGGGTGATGAATTAGTTTACCTGCCTGGGAGCAGCTGGAGAAGCAGCCAAGGCCACTAATAATGCTCTTTGTGGTCTTGACTCAAGCTAATGCATGCCCCACATCCCTGGCGTTCTGGGGGCAGTCAGCTCTGCCTGCCTGTCTCTTGGGTCTAGAGTTCTTGGGTTATACATCTTCTGTGTGTTCTTGACAGCCTTCCCTGTCAGAATGGGTTGGGGGCCATGCTTTGTAGCATATGGGGGCTGTGTCTTTGACTCTTGCCTGGGCAGAGCTCACTTTGGGAAACTCCCGAATTTTCTCAGAAAGGTTTTCTGGTTGGGAAGGGTTGGGAGCCACAATCCATAGCAGGTGGGACTATGACTCAGGTCTTCACTTGGACATGAACAGACCAAGCTCCCAGGTCAATAGAAGTCCTAATTTGGGGACCTAAATTAAATATACCAGTACCTTGTTGAATTCCCTGGTCAGACTGTGCATCTGACTTGGCTTTACAAGTGAACAAAACCAATGATTAGGACTACAACTTGGGTTCTTCAAGTTGGTGCAAGATGGAAGTACCAGTTCTTAGAAGCTCCTCCCCACTTCTCTTAATCTTATTCCCAGCAGTAGTACACAGTAAACTTGCCTCTCATTTTTGTAGGGTGAAAGCAGAGAAGGAGCTCCCATAAAGTGACCCACAAGGCTGCAGGGGCTAAATGTCACCCCTGGGCTCTCCTGTTCCACTTATTGTAGTAATATTGAAGTATTGTAAGCTCAGGACAAACCACTTGGCATGATGTCACACTGGCCTTGGGAGGGCAATGCAATCTATATGTAGCCATTACTCCCTTCTAATGCAATCTGCTGTAGTCTTTTGGTGCAGGGAGCTGCTTCAGCCTCATTCCCAAATTCTAGGATTCTCTCAATGACGTCTTCTCCATGAATAGTTGTTAGTTTTTCTTCTTGTGAGGGGGAGTGAAGTCAGGAAAGACTCAGGTTACTATTTGAGTGATTTCACTCTTCTAGATCCTCTTGAAATATCCCCTATGTCTTCCTCTTCCTCTATCCTCAAATCCAACTTTATCCATCACTTAATTCTTTTCTTTTTTTAAATTTTTATTTATTTATGATAGAGAGAGAGAGAGAGAGAGAGAGAGAGAGAGAGAGAGAGAGAGAGGCAGAGACACAGGCAGAGGGAGAAGCAGGCTCCATGCACCGGGAGCCCGACGTGGGATTCGATCCCGGGTCTCCAGATCACGCCCTGGGCCAAAGGCAGGCGCCAAACCACTGCGACACCCAGGGATCCCCCATCACTTAATTCTATTTTGCCTCTTAAATATTTTTTTATTCTGTTTACCTCTCTCCCCTTCTTTCTATCTCCTTATGTCAAGCTACCATTGTCACTCACCTGAGCTAATTTAGAACTTCCTATTTCCTCTAACACTCCCTTCTCCTCAGACATTATATTTTGTACACTGAAAACAGAATTGTCCAAAACACAAATCTGATGTCACTGATTCTCTGTCGCTGGGTTAAAATACTCCAGTGTCTTCCTATTACAATAATTTAAAATAGTCAGTCAGTCTTTAAATGGTCCCAGTCTGGTCGTGATGTCACCTCTCTACATCCCTTCAAACAGCTAATCTCTCTCTCTCTCTCTCTCACTTCCTTCAGTATACCATATACGCAAGGGCCTTTTAATATTCTTTCTGATTAGAATGGTCTCCCCCCCCCCCACTACCAATTCTTCAACTCTGGGCCTACTGAATTTATTGTGACACTTCATCACTAAATCTTTGCTTCTTTGGAGAAACTAGTTGGAATGAGTTTTTTCTCTATGGGGACTCGTGAAACCATATAGCTATCCTTCTTTATTCTTACCTTTATGTATGTATGTATGTATGTATTCTGTATGTATGTATGTATGTATCTGATTATTTGCTTGATGTTTGTCTTCTTATCTGGACTCCTAATTCTGTGAGGTCAGAGGTTGATTTTTGATCTCATTCACCAGGATATCCTGAATTTCTATACCATGTGTAGTACTTACTCCATACTAAATAAAAGTGTGTCAACTTAAGGAAGAGATAAAGTATCATTGTAATTTTTGTCTAATAACACACCGTAGTTTTCATTGTTTTGATAATAAATATGTCTGTGTAGGATACTTATTCTTTATCATGTATGTTAGTAATTTACTTCACCTTGCCTTTGTCCATCTCCTGAAATATGGCATATATATGATTGATATTATTACATGTTGAAATATTGCACCTCAAAAGTATTTTCATTCAGGGTATATTGCCAATTTTCCTAAAGTATCAAGTATATTCATATATTCATGATTAGAAATGATTCTAGGGATGCCTGAATGGCTCAGTCAGTTGAGCATATGACTTGGTTTCGGCTCAGGTCAAGATCTCATAAGTCATAGATTGAGTCCCATGTTGGGCTCTGTGCTGAGTAGAGAGTCTGCTTAAAGATTCTCTCCCTTTGCCCTTCCCCCTACTCAAAGGCATACACTCTCTCAAATAAATATTTTAAAAAAAGAAATAATTCTAACTCTACTAAAGTGCTTGTAATAAAAGTAAAATGTTTCAATAAATTAAATATTCAACATGAAGATGTTTTTAAAGTGCTTGAAACATTTTATAAGGAGAAAAGATTATAGTTTTCAATCTGATTTGCCCTATAATAATAATTACTTCAATTAGAAACATCAAATATAACCTAGTTATCACTGCTTGGAAATTTATAAATTTTAAGAAAGTTCATTTTGATTTAATTATATTTTACTATAAATTTATATTACCTGATACTTTTTTGTGTATCTAATTTATATACCACCCACCCTCATGGCTAACTTATTTTATTGATGAAGAATCCTTTAGTGGTCAAACTCTTCTAGTAATATAGGTAAAAATGTTCAAAGTATAGCATATTTAATTTATGACTCAAGGAGAAAGTCAAAATGAAAGTAGATGTTGATTTGTCTTTATCTTCTAACTCTAATGTTAATGAATGGATCATTTAAAAGTTAATATTTACATTAATTTTAAAGATAAAAGTTTCAAGATATATTTGCTATAGACCATGTGTTGTGGAAGTGTTAAACAAGTTTGTGGAAGCTATGTTCCTGGTCTACAGTTTCCAAATACAATTGTAGAGTAACTAAGAAATATAGAACAATCTGCATTTACAAAGCTGTTTTCTGGCAAGCATCCCAGAGTGCTGTGTATAATCAAATAAAATCACAATTAATTGTTAGTACTAAAATTCCAGTTCAAACATATCAAACAAAATCACAAATAACAGTGCCAAAATACCAAATTAAACAGATGGACTCTGACTCTAGATTTCTTAAAAAATGAGTGGGATTAGCCACTTTAATGTTAACCAACATGCTATTTAAGTCTTGGAATCATTTTTAAGGAAAAGTTTTATGCTAAACTATGTATAAGTAAAAAAAAAAATAAGTCTGTGTATATGTTGTGTCCAATCCACTGAAACAGTCCTAGCTACATAATTGTGTGTCTGGAATGATAGAACATCTTAAACTACAGATCTTCTATTTCAATTACAAACAAGTTTTAAGCAAATTATATTAAGTAAGAGGCAGAAAGCTAACTCAATGACATTTGCACTGAAAAATATTAACACAATTATATAAAATGAGCTTGTCACTTGAAAAGTTGCCATTTTATTTGAGGATAGCAAAGGCAAAGTATCTGATAAGAGTAAAAGTAAAGCTATGCTGTTTATTTTATTCTACCAGTAATTGCAAATAAGATGAGCTTAAAGCATTCCACATAGAGTGGAAATATCAGATTTTCTTTTAATTTCCATAAGAAATCAAATTTGTTTGTTAAAGTGAGAGATGAGTGGACATACATGAGTATAAATCACTGAAGTATGACATTATTCACCATTCAACTTCCATAACCACTGTAAAAGTTCCAACCCAAATCATCTTTAACTTGAATAAAAAACATATACCAGTCTCCTGACTCACAAATCTCTCATCTATCACTCATATGGTCACATATTCGTCTCAACAACTTCCCTTTTTCTCCAGTCTATAAAACTGTTTGACATCCCAAGATCTCTTCTATTATTTTCTGTAACTTCTGACTCAAAATCTCTGATAGGTACATTTTTCCTTAGCATCATAGTATAATTTGCCATTCCTAAAACTTATCTCAATCTTGGGCACCTGGGAAGCTTACTTGGTTGAGCATCTGACTTCTGATTTCAGCTCTGGGCTATCCCATTAAGCCTTGTGACAGGACCCCTAGGGGCTCAGTGCAGAATCAGTTTAGGATTCTCTCCCTCTCCCACTGCCCCTCCCCCTGCTTATATGTGTGCTCTCTCTGTCTCTCTCGCTCTCTTTCCCCCTCAAATAAATAAATAAATAAATAAAGTCTTAAAAAATCTCAATCTTAACATGTTAGATTTTTATTTACTTATTTAGGTTCAAGCAAGATGCTAATTCATTTCCAAATAAAATTAGTTTCTCCATTGTGTGTGTGTCCCAAATAATTTGCTCTTCTTGTTTTATTCTCTATTTAGTTAAAGTTAATTAATTACATTTTTACCAGTTACAATAAGCCATTCTTATGCACACATTGAAAAAGTTTTCATTATCTTTTCCCAACTTTAATTTTATATTGCATTCAATAGTTTTCTAATTTCAAAAGCATTGCTTTCCAGTTATAAACTATTTTAAAATGAAAGAGGGATATAATATGTATTCATATTTGTAACTCTCAAATGTAACTTTTACTCACACAATGTTTTTTCTTACTCTCTCCCTTCTTCTTGACTATTTCTTTTAGATTTGTCCATGAATATTATTTTGAATATTATCTTTCACTGCCCTACTTTTTTTGAGTAAGGTAAAATTTAAGCTACTATAAAGGCTAGGCCCTAAAATAAGATATTGATAGTATAAAAGTGTATTTCTCTCTTAACGAGTAGTGTGAGCATGGGGGATTTAGACTGGCAGGCTAGATCTATTCTTAAAAAGTTATTCAGAAACAGAGTTGCTTCCATTTTGGGATCTGCCATCACTTACATTTTGTTGCTACTTATTTGGTTAAAACTTGGTACCTGCCATGTCTATGTTTTTGCTTATGGGAAGTGGAAAAAAAGCAAGCAATTTATTTTTAAACAAGTGAGAGGAAAATTCCACATATATTTCAACATGTACAAAGTTAGTCCATGGAACTCTCTCTGGCTGGGAAATAATAGACTTTGTTTGGGAGGTCGTATGCTTGGGAAAAAGAAGAAACAGATACCGAGGGGACTATTGGCATTTTGTCACATCATTAAAACTGTAAAAAAAACAACAACAACAACAACAAAAAAAAAAACATGTGTTCAGAAACACCTGGGTGGCTTAGTGGTTGAGCATCTGCCTTTGGCCCAGGGCATGATCCTGGAGTCCTGGGATCGAGTCCCACATCCGGCTCCCTGCATGGAGCCTGCTTCTCCCTCTGCCTGTGCCTCTGCCTCTCTCTCTCTCTCTCTCTCTCTCTCTCTCTCTCTGGGGTCTCTCATGAATAAATAAATAAAATCTTTTGAAAAAAAAGTTGTTCAATGCCTAACTAATATTTAGTTTCATGCGCTTACCCATGATGTAACTCAAACTTATTGTTAGACATGTAAATTTCCTGTTTCAGGCTCAAAAACAAGGCTTCAGTACTTTTTTGGTCATTAATATTTTCTATACTTTTAAGTTTTTTCCTCAGCATAGTTTATTCAAAGTGTAATCATTATATTATGGCATCCAAACACTTTTGGGTTTCCCATAATATTGTCACTATGTAATCTAAGAAAGTCAACCATTGATTGCTGACTAGTAGATATTTATCTAAAGGATACAAAAACACTGATTCAAAGGGATACATGCAAGGCTGTTCATAGCAGCATTATCTACAATAGCCAAATTATGGAAACAGCTCATCTACAGATGAATGAATAAAGAAGATGTGGCATATATGTATTTATGTGTATGTGTATATATACATATATATGTCAGTTATAAAAAATGAAATCTTGCCAGTTGCAATGGCATGAATGGGGCTAGAGAGTATTATACTAGGTGGAATAGTTCAGTCAGAGAAGACAAATACCATAGGATTTCACTCGTGGAATTTAAATAACAAATGAATGAAGGGGAGAGAGAGAGAGAGAGAGAGAGAAACAGAGTCTTATTCTAGGGAATAAACTGATGGTTATCAGAGGGGAGGTAGGGGGGAGATGGGTTAAATAGGTGATAGGGATTAAGGAGGGCACTTGTGATGAGCACTGGGTGTTCTATGGAAGTGCTGAATCACTAAATCCTATATCTTAAGCTAGTATTACACTGTATGTTAACTAACTGGAATTTAAAGAAAAACTTTAAAAAAAAGAAAGTCATGTTGGTTTATATCTTATTTGTATCAGTACTTCTATAGAAAATTTACATGGTTAGCGCTGTACTCATGTGATTAGTTAAAACATAAGTATGTTCACTATTTGCTGGGAGATGATCCTCCATAGATCTCTCAGATTTCTAGATGTCTTATAAACAGAAACCCTGGCTGACTTTTTTTCAGACCATGTTTTCAAGAATGTTTGCACAGTGAACAGTCTTGGAAAATAGAAATGGTCTATTTCAGGGACAAATGACAGGTTTGCCTACAACTTTCAAGTACAGGGACAGTCTTTTTCAGAGCAAAGGTGGACATGTTTACTGCCTGTTGAGTAAAGATGGTGTCTCTCTCTAGAGCAAAGGTTCAGGTGGGCTTAGTGCCAATTATAAAATATTCAGGTTTTCTAGGTGGAGTTCTTTTGTGATGCAGGTTTTAATTCTTCTTTTATGAGAAATTTACATAGTTTATTTTTTTTAATTTTGTGTTTTTAACACTTATTTTCTAAGTACTGGTTTTTCCCTTTCCTTTTGATGGAATTTCTGTGAGCAGATAACATGCATTATTTCATTGTGTGGTACAATTATTTGATATTCTGTATATATATAAGTACATATGTATAAAACATATATGGTGGAGTTATAAATGGAGGTTATATTTTCATTTGTTTTTCTGAGATCATTACTTAGTTGGCTTAGACAAACTTTATTTATGTGTATTTTGTGGGCTTTCTTCACGGAAGTAAAGTAAACTTTATGTGTTGATAAAAGTTTTACCTCACTAATTATTAGAGGTTTAAAAACATGGCTCCTAACTTATAAATAATTATACAAGACATGTCATTAATCATGCTGTTAAATAATTAGCACACCAGTGCATATTTTCAGATGGAAAATGCTAAAATCATTTAGTGTTCTTCAATTTATAATTACAGCTAGATTAAAAACATTGCAAATGTTTACTGTATTGATTACTCTATTATGTAGTTTGCTGATTGTATTTTTTGGGCTACATTTAAAATTTAATGCTTGCATTGGAAGTTAATTTTTTCTTTTTTTCTGAAAATGTACAAAACGGGGTGACTGGGTGGAACAGTTGGCTGAACATCTGCCTTTGGCTCAGGTCATGATCCCAAGGTCCTGGGATCAAGCCCTATGTTGGGGTCTCTGCTCAGCAGAGAGTTTCTCTCTCTCTCTCTCTCTCTCTCTGTCTCTTTCTCTTCCCCCCCTTTCTCTCTGCCCTTCTCCCCACCCATGCTCTCTCTCACTCTATCTCAAATAAAATGTTTTAAAAATATTTAAAAAATGAAATATACAAAAGGGAGACGTGTTTACATTGATAGAGGGGAATCAACCTAAAACTTTTGTGAAGTCTTAATTTTGTTTACAGTATGTAGGCAAACATATACATTATTTCTAGGAATTCAAATGTTCTATACTTAGTGTGCTATCTAAATATGCCTACAGTCCCAACAGTGTTTTGTAAAAAAAAAAAAAATCTGTTAGATTACTGAATATTTTTTCCCCAATGAATGACTTAAGTAGAACTGTGTTGAGTGGCATTATCACATTTTCACACACAATAGAATTTACTTAAATTTTGATGATTCTAGAATTAGAAATGTTACTATAAAGCAGAATTTGGGGAAATTTTACATTGGGTTGAGTTTCCCCTGGCACAGTGTTTCTTCTTCTATCAAATGCCAAGACCAGGTGCATAGCTAATAGCCTTACATTGGGATTCTCCAGAGTGATGGATCACAATTCATACTCTTACTACAATCCAAAAGAGCCTCAGGACAACAGCTTTCAGTGGGGTGCCACCTGTTAGCTGAAAGGTAGGAGTTGGAAGAACCCAATCCAGCTCCTGGCAGGGGCTTCCAGAGCACCATCCACCACCCACCACCCCCTCCATGTTTTTTGGAATGGCAGCACTTTTTCATTAGCTGACATACTGGATTATACCAGGAGGAGAGAAATCTTGGCACAATAAATGATAACTTCGAGCTCTAAAATGTCCCAAGGCTTCAGAATGTATCCATTGCTAGCACTCTTATACTTGACCAACTGAATAGCAATATTAAAGGGATACTTCATAAAAATAATTATTTGTGAGCCCTTCCCAGACTTATCAGTGCAATAGGCTCAGAAATGTATATCTTAATATCCCTTCTTGTGTTGGGATATTATCAGCCAGACACCTGTCCAGTAACTGGCCCTTGGAAACTATATGCAATGAAGAATTAGATGTGATAGAAAATTCAGGCAACCCATGGGTATCCATGCCTACTCTGGCTAGAAGCTAGAAATTTATCAAGTCTAATAAAAATTAACACAAGAGACCTTGATGGTATTTTTTGTTTGTTATTGTTAATAGTAATTCTTAAGTTTTGCTTCATTCTTTCTTTTTTTTTTTTAAGATTTTGTTTATTTGAGAGAGAGAGAGAAAAAGCGTATGAGCAAGAGGAGAGGCAAAGGGAGAAGCAGAGGAAGAAGCTGACTGCCTACTGAGCAGGGAATAGGATGCAAGGGCTCAATGAGAGGCTGGATCTCAAGACCTGGATATCATAACCTAATCCAAAGGCAGATGCTTAACTGACTGAGCCACTCAGGAGCCCCTGATTCATTATTGCTAAGACAGAAGTAAATTGAGTATATTATGTTACAAGTCTTGTTGCCAATGAACATAGAAAAGTTGAAGCCACAGAGGAGAGTGACAGAATAATAAATTATACTTTAAAAAATAATTAAAAAATAAATTATACTTTTTAAATGAAAAAGCAAATGAGTTTACTTAAGAAACAGTATAAATTTTGTTTCTCAAAAACCTGCTATACGTGGTTGATTTCTCGATGTCTCACCAGACTATCTGATTCATAAACTTGAGTCAGATATAGGATTCAATAGTTTCTAATCTCACCAAGTAGTTCTCATGGTTTAAACTATAAAGCCATTGAACCTGCAGATGCAGCATGGACCCCCACCAAAATGTAATTCTGTTGTAGAGACACACAAAACTGCATGAGGGGATGAATCTTTTTCTGACTTAATAGGGCTTTTCTGGGGAGAGAAGGGCAGGCTTCCCAAACTAGTCCAAAAATGACTTGAGAGAGTGAGGAAAGGAGACTGGTTTGGAGTTTTTCTCATTGTCAACAGATGTGGCCAAGATGAAGGTTCCTGTACCTGAGAAGGGGCTTGCATGGTTTGTATTTCCCACCTGTGTCAAAGGAGGGGGCATCCAGGCTTTTTTTTTTTTTTAAAGATTTTATTTATTTATTGGAGAGAGAGAGAGAGAGAGAGAGAGAGCGCATATGTGTGCACACAAGTGGGAGGAGGGGCAGAAGGAAGGGAAGAAGCAGACTCTCTGCTGATCCCAGAACCCTGAGATCATGACCTGAGCCAAAGGCAGATGCTTAACCTACCGAACCACCCAGATATCCCATCCAGTCTTTTTAATGAGCTTTCTCATATGTGGGGCAGCAGGGGGGCAAGGAGGAGAGAGGTTTAAAAGGTGCCAGCAAACATCTAAAACTTGAGTCAGAATATTACAAAACTGTTAGTCTATACTATTAAACAATTCAAAATAGAAATAGACATATATTCTTAAATTACATTAGTAAAATTAAAATGGAACTGTATAAGGCATGTGCTATTCTATTTGAAATACATAAAATGGAAAAAGAAGGTTGAATTAAGCCCCAAAGAAAGTATGTTTAACAGTGAACCTTTTGGAATATTTTCCATTATTTTAGAGTTAAGATTAATGTGTTGCAGGGAATGGTATAACCTTTAGGTTTTGCCACAACTTAGACAAATCACCCTCTACATTTGTCCCGCATGTTAAAGCTTTTCTTCTCCTAGTGGTAGAGGAGGATGGATTCTCTGAGATTTTACAGACTGACAACATCTTATCTAAGGCATGCACACATAATTCACAAAAGCAGAGAAGGCAATTTATCCACTACTGTGACTATTTATTTGCTTTTTAATTGACTTGGGCTAGTTTTGTACAAGAAACCATTAAATCATACTTGAATACAAAGGAGATATATGATGGGTGAGAGCATCTGTGTTGGTAATTTCTAAGTAAATAAATTACACCTATTCAAACACTTCATAGAGCATTTACAGGAACAATTAAATTCTCGATCAGTGCTGTTTTCTGGAGATATATAAGGTTTGTGTGGTTATATTAACAAAGCATTGTTCCTTCAGGCAAGATACCATTTACATTTAGCTATTAATGTAAATGTCATTATGATTTAATGGAGATTGATATCATCAAGAGAAGTAATGCATACATTATTCATTAGACCTGTGGATATTTAGGTAAAGACAAAAAGTTATTACACCTCAAAGTAAGTGCAAGTTCTATTTTAATTTTATATCTGAGTTGGATAGATATCAAATATGCACAACTATCCTGTGTGCCAAATTTCTAAAAAGTATTGAGTCCAAATCACATTGTTTCCTACTAGTATACCAGGGACATTTAATGCATCAAAGTCTTCCATCTGGAAATGATTTGTAACTTTTCTGAATGTGACACATAAAAGGAACATCTAACTTAGTCATAAATGCTTATATATCTTTATGCACAGATGGCCCATGAGATCCCCTTTGCTTCTAATATCACATTTAAGATTATGGAAGTGATTCTGATAAAGAATGTTTTACCAAGTCAGAATTTAGGGAAAACATTAGTTGAAGATTATGAAAAACTCTTTTCTCCTTGCTAAATTTAATTCTATGTATGTGTGTGCATGCGTGTGTGTGTGTGTGTGTGTGTGTGTGTGTGTGTGTTAAGTCAGTTGGCGAAAAGTTAAGAAAACTAGGAGGGAGTCATCAGTTCAACTTTTACACCAAAGATGTTTCTACATTTTTTTAAGACACAACATTACATAGTGATCATACATCACCCACTCTGTTTTGTCAATTCCTCACTCCCCAGTTATTCTTAGGTTTGAACAGACAATCCATATCACAACCTGTCTTAGAAGTTCAAGTTCTGTGGAAAGGACTCTTCAGTTCTTTGCTTTCCTTGTGGAAAGTGAACTTCTTTTATTTGTCTATATGACCAACTTAGTTCAATTCATTACATTTATTTACAACTTTTCTCATTTATGGTACTGTAAGGTGACTTCCTGGAGATATATTAAAATCAAGAAAAACTGAACTTAAGACAACAAAATGAAAATTGTGTTTTAAAATACGCTTTCATTCTTCCATCTTTATAATTTATTCTTAAAAATCTCCTTAGGAAAACAATAGCTCAAGCTTTGCATTAGAATAAAACCTTAGGAAGCACAATTGTACAGGGTTCCTTTGATTTATGTAACATTTTTATTTAAATTAAATAGACATGGCATAGCTGCAGGTACTCAAAATAAGCATTTTTATCGACATTTAATACTTCCTAAGGAATCAGAAAATTAATATTTGTGTATTTTTGTCATGTGTCCAATAATGTCTATAATTTAGTACATTTTCATATTTTGTTGAATGGATGAATAAATAGGTGCATACTCCATGCTGGGCACTGAACTCAATACTTTACTGCATTATTATTCACTTAATCTTTGTTAAATATGCAAGCAAAGTAATCTCACTATAATTTTACTCCTGCAAAAATTTAAAGATTTTATTGCTTAAAAATTCTATTGCTTAAATATTTTCAATGGTTTATTCAAGGTTAAATAGCACAAAAAGAGAATAAAGAAGTTTAGATTGTTAAGCCAGACTCAAAAATAATTTTACTTGTATTTCCCCTCTTTGGTTACAAGTCCAGTAAATGCTTATTAAGTTAGTGCGTGTTTTATAATTTCAAATTGTGGAATAAGAAATGACAGTAGTGTATGGGAACTGAAATTGACATAATATCCTCTATTAACTAATCCTGGGACCAACATACTTCCTTTATGATAAACAATACTGATTTCAAGTTAAAAATAGAGTAGTTACTTTTTTCTGTAAAACTAATATAGATTACTTATCAAGACTGATTTATCAAATACTTGCTTCAAGACTCTAACCTTATTGTGTCTACTGATGCAAAGCTATTAAGTCATAAATGTTGCCCAAGCCCATTTTAACTCTCTGTCTTAGTCTCTCTACCCCAAGAGCATCAGCAAAGACCCTACAATACTCATACTTTACAATACAATACAATACTCTGCCTTTTCCCATCCAAGAGACTTGCTAACATTTTGCCAAAGTCTTTCTGAGTACAATAGTTCTAATAAAATAAAGTTGGCTTTGTTTTGATCAGCAGTTTTTTTTTCTGGGGTTTCTTTTTTTTTTTCTGGGGTTTCTTAGAAAGATTTGACAACCAATAAGTAGCCTAATATTAATTAGCAGGAATCTGCTCAAGGAATAAGCAAATGGCATGGAAGAATAATTATTAATAGAAAAATATAATAAGAATGAATATTTTAGGAATATTAAAAGTTACAGTGTATTCAGTATTTAATCTAGGCAGGATAGTTATTTCAAAGCATTTTGATACAAATTTTTATTTATCTCCTTCCACTTTTCTTTTTCTCCTTATGCTTCTAGATGGAAAATTTCAGGGAAATAACTTTATATCTTAATAGCAGAAAAGCCTTTTGTTCCTCAAATAAAATGTACATGAAAAATAGAAAATTATTAAAGAGATTTTGGAATGAAAAAAATTTACCTTAATATTATGTTCCTCTTCTATAAAGTGCAGATAATAGTAATGAAGTTATATGATTATTTTAAGGATTATATGAGATTAGGTGAGGTACTTTATATAAATTCATTGTATCTGGCACAAAGGAGACATTCAAGGAATACAGTACTTCTACTAGTTGTTTAAAATGTAAACAATTTCAAAATCAAAATTGAGTAAAAATGGTAAACCAAATTTTGAATGGATATTACCTCCCAAAGTCTTAAGGACAAATTCATTCAAAGTAATGTATTTTTGTAAACCACAGACTAAATCCTTCCAAAGCCATTCTGTGAAAATAAAATTTGATTTTATTTTACTAGAATGATTATATTTAGACGTTATTTTTATTGCAAAAATTATTTTCCTTTTCATATTTACCACACCTAGAAGAAGTAACAACCATATTTTACATCACTCCTATTTACTGACCATTAATATCCATAAATGTTTTTTTGTGGAATAACATCATACCAACCATATTTCCTTCCACTTGTGTCAAAAATTACTCAGAAGAAAGGTGGCTGTGTCTTGAAAGATTTAATGAGATGTCATACAGCTAGTGGGAAAAAAATGATTTGTGTATTTCTACTTCTCTTTAAGGAAATAAATACTATCCAATACTGTTCTAAAAAAATCAAAGTATATAGTTCTTAGCAATCATTTTTAAAGAATCCTTTGTCAGTGATTTCAAAATGAATTAGTACCAATCATATGTTCAGTATAATACCGCATATAATAGAAGGCCCAAATATGCATCTAGAAAAACATAAAATAGATCCTGATATAGAAAGATCTGGATTTTTAATCAACAATCAGTAGGTGTTTACCTTTATGAGCAATTTTTTTTATTTTAACCTTGTATGAGGTCTGAGTTAATCATCCATCTCAGTGCTTAGTACTTGGAACAGTGTTTTCACTGGTTATTTTAACCCTTTCCCAATTCTTTATTTTCATTCCCATCTTTGATTACCAAAAATTTTGACATTATATCATATTCTAATAGATTTTAAGACTTTTTAAATTATTTTTCTTGCTCATTTTTCACTGTGGTTGCTATCTTTTATTTATAAATAT
This sequence comes from Nyctereutes procyonoides, assembly GCF_905146905.1. Classification (NCBI taxonomy): domain Eukaryota; kingdom Metazoa; phylum Chordata; class Mammalia; order Carnivora; family Canidae; genus Nyctereutes; species Nyctereutes procyonoides. Next base: position 28,434,547 of record NW_026575051.1, on the reverse strand, counting down.
GCTTTTCATATTAATATATTGTTAATTCAGAAAAGGAATGTTCTGCTACAATCTGTCATCTGCTAGCAGTGACCTTTGTTGGTTAGGAGATTTAATGCCAACATAATTAGATTTACATAATTTTAGAAATTATTCTCTGTTATAAGTGAAATGAGGACTTTCTTAATTTTAAATTAACTTTATAATCTTATATTTATTAAAATTTATAGATTTAACTTTGTAATTTTGTATCTAGATTTTTAATTTATTTTTATTTTATATAATTTTGAGCTGTTGGGTAGGGATTTAATTTCCATCCATATAGTAAGCCAATGTGCTTAGCAGCATCTACTATAAAATTTAGGTTTTTTTGTTTGCTTTGTGGGACCACTTCTATCATGTATTAAGTTCCTACACATGTCTAGTTCTGTTTTTAAGCTTTATTTTATTCCATATTGGTTTGCTTATTCTTGCAACAATCCTACACTTCTATTTTATCATAATATATTTTTAAGTGTAATGTTTAATATTTAAAAATCGTCTCATGTAGTTTTCATATATTCAAAGTTAATTCTAAGGTAATTAATTGCTGCCATTGCTATTGTATGTATATATATATATATATATATATATATATATATATATATATATAGACATTCTACTGCATCTGGGTGTTATAACCAGGCAACATATTAGTCCTGGCTAGAAAGACCATTGTTGCATAAGAGATCTTGTAACTGTGTCAAAGAATGCATTTTGGAGAGCAAAAAGCAAAGGAAATTGCATGCCAAGAGTAAGGAGACAATTTAAAATCCAGGAACACATAGCAACCAGGGAGGGAGCTAGGAGAATAAATTAATTAAGTGGTACATGTAGCTCTAATAAAAAATAAAAAAAAGAACACACTGTATAAACAAAGTAAATAAGACAGTAGCACAGGAATGAATTAAGAACTAGAAACATGGTGACAAAGGAAAATGTATGTATAGGTTCTTCAAACATGGTATGCCTCTCTGGTTATGTTGTGTAAGCCAAGTTACCCTGGACTAAGTTTCAGCTACCTGTTTTTCTACTAGATATGTTCTTGTACATGTATTATTCTGTGTTTTATTTACCTAAGGTTTTGTTTGTTGAAGTGCTTTTGTTTTTGCTTTACTGACATTTTAATATCTTTCCCAGTTTAAATATGAGATGTCTTTAAAAACACCTCTTAGAAAAAAAAAACACCTCTTAGCCTCTTTTGAAAGCTTATCTTTCAAATTCTTTAAACTGAAATGCAAGTGGATATTCTTCTCCTATGGATAGTAGTAGTGGCTAAATTGCTTTAAGTGTATTAAGCATAAAGCATGGTGTAAGAAATTTTATTATTTTTTTCAAATTTGGTTTTACTGTTTTTAGTGGTTTTTTTTTTGACGTTACAAGCAAAAATAAAATGGTTAAATAGAAAAAACTAGGAAGACTAATAAATAGAAATGAGTAAAGGTGGGACGAAGCAGAAAATGAAAATAACTAAAGTAAATTGTGTCCTGCTTTTAATTTCAGCTAGGGGCTTTGAGGTACATTAACTGCAACCTGAATTGCTTCTAATGTTCCAAATCACCATAGCAATTTATTATACATTTATAAGTGCAGAGTTGTAGAACATTGAGGAAAAATAAATATACTAAGAAACAGTGAGGAAAAAGAAATATATTAAGAAACATGCAAGTCATTGTGGATTAGATCCCGGTGAAGTCAGTGTGCCCACCTTTGCTATGCACTGAAGTGTGCACTAATCACTTAGTCTTTAAAAATATCCTAAATTATTTTTTAACTTCTACCTTAAAATCATGTCTTGCTATTGTGGACATGCTTCTTTCTCAAATTTTTAATAAAACACCTATGAAAATAAAGCAAGTGGTGAAAGTACACAGTACATATAACTTGATAATAGTTATCTAGGTACCAGAATCAGCATTGAAGGGAAGAAGGCTGAAAAGTGAAGTAATAGACTGCTTAATCCCATCATCATAAAAACAGACACACACATTCCCTACTCTTTCTCTACATTTCTTTCTTGTTTCAAAAATATAAGCCCCTTCCCAGTCTCCAAACAGAGAGGATTGTTCCCTTACTGGGCCTCTGTAGCTTTGGAGTTAGATAAAATCATTATCCACAGGTACCCTGGCCACTGACAAGAGGCACAGGGAATATACTGTGATTAGTGGGCTGACTGTAGCTATTAGATATAATGAATAGGATTGTCTTCTGCCTCTACTCTCCATCAGGACTAAGAAAATAGGAAATGAAGCTCTAAGGGATGCTTCTGAAAAAGCAACAGGAATCTGTGCCCAGGGTCTTAATGAATTTAAGGAATTATAACACTGAACATTCAAAATCAGGAGATATGTAAGAATAGGCATTTAGGGTAATGCAGCAAAAGTGCAAGAGATGAGGGGCAGATCTTTAAAATGGAGATATTAGATGCCTGGGTGTCACAGTCAGTTGAGCATCTGTCTAGCTCTTGGTTTCTGCTCAGGTCATGGACTCAGGATTGTGAGCTCAAGCCCTGAGTCAGACTTCACATTCAGTGAGGAGTCTGCTGGAGATTCTCTGCATCTCCCTTTGCCCCTCTGATGCTTGTGCTCCCTCTCTCTTAAATAAAGAAATAAAGAAATAAAGAAATACATAAATAAATAAATATTTTTAAAAGATTAAAATGGGGTTATAATGAGTAGTCTTATTTATTGTGGATAGGCACAAAATATTGAGGTGAAGAGGAGAAAAAGATCATTGAATGTAGGATGTTGAAGACATAAAGAATCCAGGTTGTGATTATTTCATCTATGTAGGTATTGATATCATTGGGACTGATTAAATGCGATGGGAGGAAAGAAAGTCTGTGATCCAGGAGCTAAAATCTCTCGTATGAAAAGAATGGGAGAGTGAGAAAGCAAGTCAGTGGAAGAGAGGATGAGAGTGCTCTGTGCTTTACAAGTGTGTTCTATGGGTCGGTAGCACTGGAGTTCCTGAGAATTTTTAGAAATGCAAAATCTTAGGTCCGATTCCAGACTTTACTGAATCAGAGTCTGCAATGCATTTTATTTTTTATTTTTTTTTTAAATATTTTATTTATGGGCGGAGGGGGAGAGAGAGAGAGAAGCACAAGCAGGGAGGAGAGTGAGAAGCAGGCTCCCCCAGTGAGCAAGGAGCCTGATGCTGGGGTGGATCCCAGGACCCTGGCATCATGAGCTGAGTTGAAGGCAGAAGCTTGACTGACTGAGCCAGTTAGGTGCCCCTGCACTGTGTTTTAACAAGAATCCCATATGATTCACACTAAAGTTTGAGACAAACTGGGAAAATATGCACCTCAAAAAGCCAAGTATTTATTTATTTTTCTTTCAAAGGAGAAAAAAGGAGTAATGTCTGGAAGCATTGATAATGAGCCACAGGAATAGTTACTAAGCCTCCTGTCTCTGACATATTTGATATGTAAGAAAAGAACCTCAACTTAAAGTTACAGAGGAAGCTTGTTCTCTGAAGAAAATTAGTTTTCTTTTAAAGATGTATTTTCCTGGAAGCACATTATATTCACTTTTGTAAAGCTTTAAAAAATATTACTCAGGTCCCACTCCTAGAGTTTCTGATTTAAACTGGTGGGTATGCAGAACAGAGATAGATTTTCATTTATTTGTTTGCTTCCTCTTTTGTTCTCTTATTTTGCTTTTAATAACTAGAATGATTATGATGTGCATCCAAGGTTAGAGATTTAAGGAGCAGAGGGAAAGATAAAAAGGCTAAGAAATTGAGAAAATAGAATTTTTCTTATCAGAGAGAGGAAGATCTCAGGAAGCACCTTGGAAGTGTTTGGACATGCTATGTTGACATGTCAAGAGTTTAGGTGATCTGTGATAATTAATGCTTGGAGTAGTGAGTAGTGACTCAGTTTTAACCAGATTTGAGCCATAAATGGAACTGATTCTTTTGGTTTCTGAGAAGGTATAAGTACCAGATCTATTGCTATCTCTCTTCATGAGGAAATTTAGAGTTGGTGGCTCCTAGTATCTTGGTTCAGAATAATTTTTACCAGAAGTTACTCACAAATGTTTATCTTTGAACTTTCCCAGTTTTCTTACAGATAATAGTATTCCCAAGTAAATCTCCACTTCCTTAAGCAGTACAGTAAAGTTCACTGGTGCTGGCCCAGTAGCAATTTCTTAACTAGAGGATTTACATTCATAAAAATAATACATAAACTCATTTTTCTACGGATATAATTGAAAAGATGAAATATTAGCTATCTATATTTTACCTAATTTGTTGGATTTTTTTTCTTCCCTATTTTATACTCATGATTCCTGGTTTTAGTTTAATTTAAAGTTTTATTTTTACAATAAACTTTTTATTTAAGACTTCTAAAATTCCATTTAACTTAAACATTTTATTTTAGCACATCTTCTAGTATCTTTATCTCAGTGACAACTTGGTTGGACATGGAATCATTCATTTAGTCTTATTTTCTTAGAGTGTCCATAAAATTCGATGGTCTGTAATCCTTACAACAGCCTCCAAACTAGTCACCCTGCTACAACTTTAACTTCTAGTAACCTACTTATCACAAAGTAACCAGAGTAGTCCTATTAAAATATAGATTCATTTGTTACTCCCCAGCTTAAAACTCTCTTGGGGCTCTCCATCTGTCAGAATAAAATACAAATTACTAAATTTAGCCTTCTTAGTTTATAAATTGATGGTCATTAAATAGGATGCATATGACACAATTTGTAGATATCATAGGCATACATTCACACGTATCTATGTCCCATATGAAGCAATGGGACATGGAAAGAAGGAATATCTAGTTATTTTGAAGAACTGGAAGCACATGTGATATCAAATGGACTCCTTCCACAGGTCCATACAATTGGTTTAATAATACTGTTCTTACAGAGAGTCAAACACAGTGTTTCTTTTTTGTTAACATGACAAATAAGATCTGCATTTAACTTTACAAAATACACCTGACTGTTTTATTTGGATCAGTTCATAATTGAGTTATGTTCACTAAATGTAATCTCACTAGACTCATCGTTTGTCTACCAACATTTGTTACAACAAAGCCTCAGTCCACTTCTCTCACTCATCTCATATAGTTCTTTTCAGATTCAGAATACTTCAGTTGCACTGGAATGTTTCTTTTATCTCAAACGAAACCAACCTGCTCTTACTGCAGAGAGCAAAATTTCAAAATACTAAGAAGTTCTTTGTATCATTCAAATCTCAGTTAGCTTTATCCTCTTCAAAGAGGTCTTCCCAATCTACTCAGTCTAAATCACTAACAAACCTAGCCCTTCCCCATTTTCTCCTATTACTGATTTTATTTCTTTCTTTGTAATTACCATTTTCTGTATTTATCTTGTTCGTGTTTGTTGTTTGTTTATTTTTGCCTTTTTATTATACTTCCTTCCACCTAGCAGCTTGTCCATTCATAAATCTGTTTGTCTTAATATGTTATGTATGATTTATTTATGATTTTTTCCTGATAACCATTTAAATACAGGCTGGACATATATGCAAAAATGAATACCAGAAAACATTAAGTAATAACCTTTAGGAAAACATAGTGATTTACTCTCTCCCCAGATTCTAACTGAAATACTCAGAAATATAGGAAAAAAAAGATATATTATTTTAAATGTAGTAGAAACTAAAACTTATAGCCTATAATATGCAAAAACTAAAATAGTCTATAATATGACAATAATCTAAAATCAGTATGACCTTATCACTAAGGGCCTTCCATTTTCATTCCAACCACAATAATCACAAGTCAATATTCTTGAGTCCTAAACAACACATCTCTCCCTCATTGTATTCTCGAAAGTCAAGCATGAACACATGACTTATAGAAGATAAATAATTTTAGTCCTGTAAGGTGTCTTATGACAGAATAATGAGAGAAGGGCATAAAACTGCAATGAGAGGATTGCATATGGAGGTGGCCTGCATGAAGTAAGGTCTTACTCTGGCAAAAGGGCAATGAATGGCATCTGGACGAAGATGAATATGTTGATGCAAAACATAGTCTAATTATGGCTGTTCTTACCCCACCAAGGGTCTTTGTGCCCCTAAGCCTTTCAGGAAACAAAAATACAAATTTTTGAGTAATAGGAATGTGGCTGAATTTAGTTTTAGATATTAATTCTATGAAAAATAAACAAAAAAGATGACTGAATTATCTCTAAGACAATATGTTTTATACCTGCATCAAATAGGATTAAGAATTAATGGATTTGAGGGACCTGGGTGGCTCAGTTGGTTAAGTGTCCAACTCTTGATTTCATCTCAGGCTAGGATCTTGGGGTTGTGAGATCAAGCTCCTTGTTAGACTCCAAGCTGGGCACAGAGTCTGCTTAAGATTCCCTCTCTCCTTCTCCCTCTCCCTACCCCCTTCCTCCAGCTAAAATAAATAAATAAATAAATAAATAAATAAATAAATAAATAAATAAATAAGACTTTCTCAGGTGGTTTTTCAGATCACAGAGTCAGGTTTTCATTTAAGCTGTTATACAAAAATGAAAGCTATGCTTCTGCAAATCTAAGTGTGTACTTATGAAATTTGTATCTATCACACAGGAAGATATTTTCTGTTACCGTCTATGTGTCCTCCCTATGTTAGTATTTTAAGGGCTACTGTGAGCACTTTAACCTTTCACAAATATCCAGTTTTCTTTCCTCCCAGGCATATGGAAGAACAGCACATCCTTATCCCTGTAAAGTTAGGAGTGAACATTAGACTTCCTTTGTCCAGTCAAGTGTGAGTAGGGTGATATGAATCACTTTCAGGCAGTAACACTTAATTGCCAAGCTGATCGCTTTTCGGCCTCTTGGCTAAGATCATGTGTAGTATTTGTTCTTATCAGTTTAATTTTCAAGCTGAGATTCTTCTGTGTTTTATTCTGCTACCCAGTGACTATAGTGAAAATAAGGTTTGAGGAACAGTGCTAAGCCTTCACACAAATAATTCATTCCCAAGAGTTATGTACACCCACAATGGATTTCATAGAGTGGGGAATAACTCTTTGTTGCTTTAAGCCCAGGTTGCAGGTCACTACTACTTTTTTTGTTACTATTATTTAGCTTAATTAACCCAACTGATCCATGAGTCAAAAGTATTCACTTTTGTGAATGCTTTTTTTCTTTATAACTGAAGTTCTTCCCAACGCCATTCAAATTAGACTGTATGCTGTCTGAAGCTGTTTGGTCCCTGTCATTTCCAGAATTAAAGTAGGTAGAGGTGATAATACTTGTTATTGTGAACATTAAAGTCATGGAAGAAAAATGAAGTGCTGAAGGGCAATTTGATCAGTAAATGCTAAGTGTTACTCATTATGTAAAGGGAATAAGTAATTTACCAACTGCTTCATATTGTCTAAAATGTCTGCCCATGTGCTCAGTCAAATGAACAGGGTTTTCCATGAATGAGTCTTTCCTCAGTACACAGGAACAACAAAGGAAATAAATAGCATTATAGGGATTTTGTCCAGGGAATTAAAGCAACAAAACATTTTCTATGCTATATATATAAGAGAGTTAACTATAACAACAAAAAAATGGTATGTTCTATTTGTGTTTATAGGAAATAGCTGCATTCATAATTTAATTAAGTAAATTGAAAAAGCAAAGCAAAAAAAAAAAAGATGGGTCAATGGAGATTTCCACTGCTTTTGTTGTTGTTTTGTTTTGTTTTTTGTTTTTATACACAATGTTTTTTAAGTGTCTTAAAATATTCTAGTCACTGATATAGGTGCTGGATATAGAGCAACATCAGATCTCTTTCTCTTATCTCATGAAATATTTTGGGGGCCAGGAAGGGTAGGATGTTCTTTTGTTGGGAAGATGGAAGGAAGTAAAATAAGGATAGCTTTTAGTGGATAACAGAGGTTATGACTGTCCTAATCTATTTAGAGATTAACTGATGTAATACAAGTGAAGTGCTTATCACTATATATATATATATATATATATATATATATATATATATACACACACATGTGTATATGAAGTACTCAGTAACTTTTTTCTAATTAGTATTAATATTTTCTTATGCTAGGACTTGAGTATGTATATAACTTAAAAATATAAGGTGTGATACATAGATATCAATATCTGTCTCTTCCTTCTCTTCAGCATAGTGTCAGGAATCTTTTTGAAGGCATGTGATAAAACTGTTAGTTAGCTAGTCTAATCTGAATTACAGAAGATAAGTAGAAATTAATCAAGTGAAGCAGGGATAAGAAATAATTTCAGGAATACAGAACATAAATGAAGGCACAAACTGCATATTGCTAAGGTAAAACTCCAAAGCAGTAAGTTTTACAAATCAATCTCAGCAGGTAGAATGAGTGGCAAGTGCACATTGACGGTAGAAGTGTGGGTCATTGAGAACCTTAATTGTCATGGGAAAGTACATGAAATTTTTGTTTTGGAGACATGGAAATTCAGTTTTGAATTTTAAGAATGAGAGTTATATGGCCAGGTTTCATATTTTATTCAATCTGCTAACTGTACAAACATATATATTTATGGAAAATTTCAGGCAAAGATGCTAAATGGTAGGCTTTTAAATAAAACATTTTAGGTAATAGATAATGAAAGCTCAAGTTGGAATATTACACAGAGAAATGGAATCAGCTCAAGGATTATTATTAAGGAAAATTGACTTTACCTATTGACTGAGAATGTGTGATCTGAGAAAATAGTAAATGTACACACCAAAATAGTAAAAATAGTAAGAAGTATATACCAAAGAAAGGTGTATAGAATAATGGGACTCCTATCAGGGGAGTGATCACCATTATAGGGAAAGATGATGGATGATGACTAAGGTAAGCAAAATAGAATAAGAAAGTGATAAAATCTAAAGTAAAAAAGGATCAGTTCAGGTTAGAGGTCTGCATTTGGGAGCCATCAACACTTAGTTGATAACAGAAAAATGTGAATGAAATCACTTGGAGAAGTGAGTGCAACTTAGTGTAATCAAAGAGGGAGAGTAAACATGAAGGCAGAGGAAGAGCCCATCATAACAAAGATAAGCTTCCAGTTATGAAATAAATAAGTCACTTGGATAAAAAGCACAGCACTAGGGAATTCAGTTATTAATATTGCTGTAACTTTGTATAGTGACAATAACCACACTTGTAAACATTTCATAATGTACAGAATTTTGAACTACTATTCTGTAAACCTGAAACTAATATGTCAACTATACTTCAACTAAAGCTTTAAAAAAAAACCTTCAAGAGAGATAGTATTACCTTCTTCATTAATATTAGTATATAAAAAGGGAAATAGAGTAGGTTAACCTCACAGTTGATGATGCTTTATGTGCCATCTAGGGTTATAGACTATTTTGTGTAATCCTTACAGCCAGCCTGATATATCACTTAATATATGAACAAAATGTCTTAGATTAACTAAATTACTAGAGTGAAGATACCTAAATTTTAGTCCAAGACTTTCTGCAAAGACCATCCTTCTTTTGACTTGGTCAAGAAACTTAAGAATTAGGAATAAGAAGGTTTATGATGATAATAATGCTTTATAAAAATGAAAACCAAAGAAATATAGTTGGTTTTGTTTCATAAGGATCACATACATTTGATATTTCTTTGTATTTTCATTTACTATGCCAAGTGGATTTTTTTTTTCCTGTGAGAGGGGACAATTATACTGAGAATCTTCCTGTGAGAGGGGACAATTATACTGAGAATTATACTGAGAATTATACTGAGAATTATACTGAGAATAATCTGATAAAACTATCATTTATTGAATATGTCTAGGCTTTGATGCTTTGCATAGATATCATACATTTATAATTCTCATGTTTATTTCATATATGTTTTATTATACCCATTTTTTGTGGAATATTACAGATGAGGATTCTTTAAGTGGCAAAGCAAAGTTTTCAGGTTGACTCTTCTATCCTTTCTCCATTTCTTCTTCATCCCCATGCTTTTCCTGTATAATACTTCCTGGTGGTAGCACCATTCTTTCATCAGAAAGCAGTATACCTAGCAGAGCTGCCATTGACAATGCCTCTTTCATCATAACTAGAGTCTGACTTAGAACTGATGCATTATGTCTTCTGTCTTAACAGTTGTGTAATGTGCATCCACTGGCCTCCAGCTCCTTACAGAAGAAACTAGTCATAGGAAAGAAAAGAAAACAAGCCAGTAAATAGTTTTGTCTCTCCTATTAGCTATTTTAGCAAATAGCTAAAAAGATGTTATGTTTGTGTCTTTCATTTAGTGACATAAAGATTTGAAGATGAATTAGCATAGGACAGAATATGAGAAGTTAAAAAAATCACTCCCATAAATAATTTCTTGTCCCCATATAAAAATTCCACTTTTAAGACAGTTAGAAAGATACAGCCCTTTAGAATTTCATGGTTTATATGTATACAGATCTTAAGGACTCCATGTCATTTTGTTTCATATTTTGCTTAATAGCTCAGCTAGAACTTCTCATGGGCAAAACCAGTAAATAAAACTTTGGGCAAATGATTGTAGGTTTTCTCTGAAAAAAGCTCATAAAATTCAAAAAATGAATTTGAATGCTACCTTTGGTCAAAGAATTACTCTATGACTCAATTCTGTCAGTATTTTCCCAATGATAAGTCCCTACAGTTGTTCTTTTTTTATTATTTTTAATTTTTTAGAACTCATTATACCACATAAAACAGAAAGGGAAATGGATAGCTCTATACACCAGATAGATTTTCAACTTCTCATTATATTATTCATAGGGAGAATCTTGTCCTTTTCCTAAATTTCAGTAGCTGTAAAGCAATAGAGCTATCTTTAACTGAAATTAGTATTTTGTTCTTTGAATCTAAATCAAAATATTATTTTGCCAAGCATTATTATCATTCTGATCCCTAGAGAAGACTATTTTCAAAAGAGATAGAACACTCAGTACCTCATCTTTCTGCTTATGTGCACAACTAAGGAGAGGTTTGCAACAGCAAAATTGAGGTTTTTAAATCCTCTAATATGAAAGTTGTATTATGTGAGCAATTTTTGTGGCTTTTCATATTAATATTGCATGCTATCACAATTCATTTTCACCAATTTAGATGGTGTAGAAACATGCTGAACACTTCAGTAAAATGGTATAATGATTATATTTGCATATCATAAGAGTAGAAGCAAATACTAAAAATATACAGCACCAGTACTTTATGAAGGACAACTTTAATACAAATGACTATTTAATATAAAGTATTTTATTATCTGCAACTGGTAGAGATATAGCTGCTTCACCGAGCTTATGTTTACTTCTTACTGCAAAATTCATAAAGCAATATCCACTGAAGTAAGTAGAGGTTTGAGTAAATGACCATAAATAGTATCATATATTTTACCCAGAAACTGCAATGTTACATTATTAAGGAAATGTCTTCTTTTAAATTGTATTCATTTAATTGAATTACTGGACATTAACTTGATGTAAGCATACAGGAATTCACAATGTAATGTATGCTATTCATTGAATCATTTATAATATTACTTAATTCTATGGGCCATTCCAGCATTTTTGGAAGAGGTTCTAATTTTTTAGCTTTTTTTTTTTTTAGACTTAGTCATTCTAGGTATTGGAGAGACTATTTGGCACTATATAGATCACTTTTCTCCTCAGGGCCCTTCCCATAACATCCCCCTTCACCCATCAACCCCCTCCCCCCAACAACAACAACAGAAAATCAGAGGAACTTGAATGTGTTTTACTTTGTTTTTGTTTTTAAAATTCTCATATTCTTACAATATGAGTTGATAAGGCCTGATCACAGATTGAAAATTACAAAATAAAAATTCCATTTCTTCTACTGTACTTTCTTTTTCAGGCATGAGATTTGAGAAATTATTAGGGCAGATCATTAGGACATTAAATCAGGTGGTATTCCTCATTCTTAGGTAGCTTGAAAATCTGTCATAAAAAATGGTTTAGAAGATTACATTTAACTTATATTATTTAAAGGGATGAGTATGACATAAATATGAACTCATAATAATTAGGTTGTCATTTTGCATACCTGGGGTGGGTTTGCAATTATTAGTATCAAGCTTCAAAGAAAAAATATAATAAAACTCCAAGCATAATCAAATCTTTGACCTAAGAATAGATATAATGCAATGGCAAGCATGTTAATGATTTTGTCAGAAAACCTGGTCCAGGTCTGCCTTTGACAGGTGCTGAAATGCTGCATCTCAGTTACGTTGTAAGTGAAGTGGAGGTTAAAAGACCTCATATTGATATTGCAACAAATCAGCTTCAGTTTGAAAGTGAGTAATGATCTCTGGGAGATGAAAATGTAATGAACAGTGGGGCTATGGAATAAAGAGTTTAAGCAAGCAGAATAGATGTGGAAACCATTTTAGCCATCAGTCCAAAATGGCTTGAAATATGTACTATGTGGAAGTTTGTGAGAAAATAATTGACGAACCAAAAAAATAATGAGTGTTGACTCTATATTGCTAAGAGGTTTTCTCAACAATTTGGTGAGAAAAAAACAAAACAGGAGTTCTGTAACACTGACTGTAGATATCAGAAATTAATAATAATAATGAAATTACCAAAAATAATACAAAAGTAGGTATCATTTGTTCTCTACTTAGTGTTCCTAATTGAGGTAGAAAGTCATAATTTACTTTGTAAATTGCATATGCATAATAACTCAACAGAGACCAAAAAACATATTATTTCTACATTGTGAAGATTTCTAGTCTATTTACTACAAAAAAAGCAAATCTTGATATCTTATTTGAGTAATATTTCCTTCATACCCCTCATTTCACTTACAATTAGCTACTAAGTCTCATCAATTCTATCTGCTATATTTTCCCAATGCAAACTCAAGTTTTGATACCTACTACCATTGATGTGGTTCAGATCCCTATAATCATTCTTCTAAAGCAATAGAAGACCTTTTGGTTTGTTTTCCTACTAAAATGTATTCTCAATGCTGTGACAAAACTTGTCATTGTCATCTATCTAATATATAAATTTTATCATGGCATTATTCAATTAAGTCTTAAATGAGTGATTCTTCACACTACACAGTTGAGGATGAATGAGTGTTTTTATCTACTTAGTATCACACATCCTGACACTACCCAATATCTATTGCATGAACCTGATGTGTCAGATACATTGAAAACATCTATTTTGTGAGCAAGAGAAGTATTTTTCAATATATAAATTTTAAGAGGATGAATATTTTCATTAAATTGACCATTTGATGTCCATGGTTTTTCAAAGACTCTTAAAATTCTTAGCAAATATTTCACCTCACTTATACATATTGAATAAGAGCATTTCTCATGTTTAATCTTTCTTCAGTAAAAGTTCCATTCTATAATTGGCTGAGTAGGTAACCCTATTTCATGATAATTCAGTTTATGACTGATACAAGAGAGCTTGGTTCCTGTCTCCACTGAGTCAAAGAATGAACCTCACAGACAACAGAGAATGAGCAAAGTGGTAGAGGTTAATTAAGCTGAGATACAGAGAAGGCTCTCAAAAGTGAGACCGGTTCTGATAGGGTTGCCACTGAGGGCTTTTATGGTCTGTCTTTTATAGTAAACTGACCAGAGAACTTGGTAAATTTCTTGTCAATATCAGGGTGAATATTTTAGAACAAACATGGTGGACTTTTAACAAACATGATATTTCTTTGTAAATATCATGAGCACAAACGAGGTGTTCCCTTCTCTCTGGTTAATATCTCCTCCATAATATTTCTCTACATCTGGGGTTTCTGTGAACCTAGCAGCCATTAAAGAGGAATACTCCCTAATATTTTGGAACTAGGAAGCCAGGTTTATTTTTTTCTGTTTTTACTGTCTTATCTCTGTTTTCTTGGGATGAGTAGGAGCCTGACTCTGGAGTCTCTCAGTATCCTTAGGGTTTATGGGAGCCCACAGATTCCTGGAAGCCTGACTCTGGGCCATTCCCATATCTTTTCCTTGCCTAGCCCCCTCTGCCCCTAACTCGTTTCTACATCATGATGATATTATCATGTTGCTCTATGGTCTGTAAGAACTACCATGCTAATATTTTGTTGTTATTACCAGTTTCACTGCCTTTTAATTTTTTTAATGATCATATATGAATCAACTTTTTAAATCTTTTTCATTTTCTTAGGTAATAAAGGAATTTCTATTCCCTTAGGTATGAGTAAAGATTTAACATTCTTCAATTAATCTCTCCAAAGTTGATAAATTTACAGCTTGAACAATAATGTGCTAAGTGGCTCTAAAAATAACATGCCAAGTGGCCTCCACTTGTAGGTTCATGGTGTCTTATGGAGGAATCACATGTCCATGACACTAGAGGCTTCAGGAAATCCAGGATCACTGACAGAATTCATAGATAGGAAAGTAAGTCTCACCCCATCTCTCCTATCCTTTATATAGTGTGCTGTAATGTTATACATGTTCTTAAATGTCCCATCAAACACATTGTCAAATAATGTTTATTTTATTGTTTTAATATGTTTGGTCAATAAATGTAATCAATTTAAAAATCATTAAAATTATTGTTAATTTAATATGAAAAATGATTATGATGTGTGACTACGTCATATTATGTCAGGTTTTCTGTTTCTTCCAAACTTTTATTTAAATTCTATTTAGTTAACATACAGTATAATATTGGTTTCAGGAGTAGAATTTAGTGATTCATCACTTGCATATAACACCCAGTGCCAGGGATCCCTGGGTGGCTCAGTGGTTTAGTGCCTGCCTTTGGCCCAGGGTGTGATCCTGGAGTCCCGGGATTGAGTCCTGCATTGGGCTCCCAGCATGGAGTGTGCTTCTCCCTCCTCCTGTATCTCTGCCTCTCTTTCTCTCTCTCTCTATGTCTATCATACATAAATAAATAAATCTTAAAAAAAAACACCCAGTGCTTATCACAAGTGCCTTCATTAATCCACATCACCCATTTAGCTCATCTCCTGCTCACCTCCCTCCATCAATCCTCAGTTCATTCTCAATAGTTGAGAATCTCTTATGGTTTGCTTCCCTTCCTCTCTCTCTCTCCCTCTCCCTTTATTTATGTTTTGCCAAAGAATGTTTAAATACTGAATGAAAATCATAAAATATTCTTAAAAAAGCATAAGCAGATTTTCATAAAGCAAAAATAATGTATGAGTGTACTCCATATAATTCATAACCATATCACTATAATTATACTCTTTTGTATACTGGAAATTCCATTTAAAATAATTGCTACTCAAAAATAATTTTTAAATTCTCCTAAATAACTGAAATCCAGTATTATTAGAATGTGAATGTGAACAATAGAGAAAATGAACAAACTATGTTTCAGTAGAGGCAAAGCTGACTTCTGGCAGATAAACCAATTTTAAAAGTGTCTGATCCTTAAATGTTTAACAATTATTGTCTTCCATAAAACACATAAAATTTCTATCCATACACACACATTTTCTAGGTAATTCTTCAAATATGTTTTTTCAAAATAGTCATTAAAAAAGAAACATAGCTAGGTGTGTTGTGTAGATGCTGTAACCAAAGTGTAGTGTGTATATTGAATTTTGCATGCCCATAGACATGTCATCGTGATTTATGTCCTTCATCTTATTTTTAGAAAATTTAAGTCTCCCACAAAATTAATATCTATTTTATAAAAGCTATCATTCTGAGCTGAATAATATTTATCTTTACAGAAGAAATAATATTTGTCTTTACATATTTGTAAAGAGAAAAATGTATTACTTTGAAATTCTTTAAAATAAAATAAAAATGACTGTTATAGGCTACATGATTTGTGATTTCATGCTGATAAATAAACTCAAGTTTTTGATAAGATTTTCAGCCAATCCAGACCTATTGACATGGGAGAGCTTGGTTCTTGTCTCAGGGAGTCAAAGAATGAATCTCGCAGACAATAGAGTGAGCAAAGCGATAGAAATTTATTAAGCACAGAAAGCTCTCAAAAGTGAGAGGGGTCCTGACAGAGTAGCCCTGAGGGCTTTTATGGTCTGTCTTTTATAGGAAACAGACCAGGGAACTTGGAAAATTTTTCTTTCTTCCTTCCTTCCTTCCTTCCTTCCTTCCTTCCTTCCTTCTTTCTTTCTTTCTTTCTTTCTTTCTTTCTTTCTTTCTTTCTTTCTTTCCTTTCTTCTTTCTTTCTTTTCTTCTTTCTTCTTTCTTTCTTCTTTCTCTTCTTTCTTTCCTTTCTTCTTTCTTCTTTCTTTCTTCTTTTTTCTTTCTTTCTTTCTTTCTTTCTTTCTTTCTTCTTTCTTTCTTTCTTCTTTCTTTTCCTTCTTTCTTTCTTTCTTTCTTTCTTTGTCTCTCTCTCTCTTTCTCTTTCTTTCTCTTTCTTTCTTTCTTTCTTTCTTTCTTTCTTTCTTTCTTTCTTCTGTCTTTCTTTCTTTTTCTTATGCTTTTTAAAGAATATTTCATGATTTTCCTTCAGTATTTAAACATTCTTTTTATTTTTTGGAAAATTTCTTATCACTATCAGGGTGGATTTATACGTTTCACGTCTATAGTCAGAACAAACATGGTAGACTTGTACCAAACAAGATTTTTTTTTTTTGTAAATATCATGAGCACAAACAAGGTGTTCCCATCTCTCTGGTTAATATCTCCTCCATAGTATTTCTTTACATCTGGGGTTTCTGTGAGTCTAATAGCCATTAAAGAGGAATACTCCCTAACAATTTGGAGTTAGGGAGTCAGATTTATTTTTCTGTTTTTATTGTCTTATCTCTGTTTCCTTGGGATGGGTAGGAGCCTGACATTGGGACCTTTCCCTTATCTTTTCCTGCCTAGCCCCATCTACCCCTAACTCATTCCTATATCACTATGAATATAGGATAATGTTAGACAAGGTGAGGTTGTGACATACATTATAGGAGAGGAAGAAAGTAAAAGAATATGAAGTTAGTTAGTGAGAAATGAACTGATACTGAGCATTAAAGAAATTTGCATGCAAACCTGAAGATATTAATTTAACATAGCTGGTCTTTTATTTGGTTAATTTCATGATGGGAAGAATTATTTGTTTTTTTGTTTGTTTGTTTGTTTTTGTTTTAATTAGGGAGCTAGAGACAGAGCTGGAGCGAGGATGAGGAGGGACAGAGGGAGAGGGAGAGAGAGAATCATAAGCAGGTCCATACCCAGCACAAAGCCCCATGTGGTGCTCAATCTCACAATCTTGAGATCATGACCTGAGCTGAAATCAAGAGTCAGACGTTTAACTGACTAAGCCACATTGGTGCCTCAAGAATTAATTTTTGAAAATCATTCAACATCTGCATTTAGGATGGGTGATGGGTGAGAGAAACTGGAGGCAAAAAAAAAAAAGTGTTAGCACTGAATTAAATTGTGAATATAATGCTATGAGGCTTACAATAAAAGATACTTGAAAGATATTTCATGAAAAAGTACCAATAATTAGTGTTGACTTGAATATAGGAAAGAAAGGAGGAAGAAAAATTGTAGATTCTAAAATTTGGAGGGCACATTGAAGACATTTTGCAAAATAATCATTCTAATCAAGCATAAGTTTATTTTGTGTGAATTTTTAAAAAGTCATTTGCTATTTCTGCTTTAGAAAAATGGGATGATTACAGTGTTATCAATTATTAACTCAGGATTAAATATTGTAAACTAAAAATTATTTGAAGATTATCTACTTCTTACATAAATCATTTTATTCATAATTTTGTAGACTACAAATGCATCCCTTAATTCTTAGATATTGTTTTAGAAATACTGAGCTTAGAGTAATGACTAACAACATGACTAAAAGAGACCTGCTACTTAAAATGTCTGGATACCTAGACTTTTTTTTTTTTTAAGATTTTATTTATTCATTCATGAGAGACACAAAAAGAGAGGCAGAGACACAGGCAGAGGGAGAAACAGGCTCCATGCAGGGAGCCGGAGGCCGGACTCTATCCAGGTCTCCAGGATCAGGCCCTGGGCCAAAGGCGGTGCTAAACTGCTGAGCCACCCCGGCGTCCCAGGATACTCAGACTTTTTAAATATTTATCAAATCACTGGTGTGACTGAGAGTTTGTTAGATAGTATTAGTTACTTAGTTACATAGATTAGTTAAATAGTATTAAATAGTACTGTTCTTAAGGATTACTACTTGCCTGTATTTCTGTGTCAGTGTTAAACTTCTATAATCTCATATTAAATTACTAGTTTAATTTGTGGAGGTAAAGATTAATGCCATAACATGGTAGTATAGTAGGAACTAGCTAAATTCTTAAATGAGCAGCACATTCAGAGTACTTATGATGAATCTCTACTGTGATTAACTCCACCCAGATATTTATTAGGAAACTGATACCATGTGATAAGATAAATGGTCTAGAGGAGCAACGATTCTTGCAGGACTCTGTTATATTTGCTAAGAATTACTAATAAGATGTTATCTGTGTACAGGTAATAGTTTACTTAAATTGGCATAGTAATTATAATACAAAAATAAGTCAATGGTATGTTTCTCATCAGGAGGATAAGAAATATGGGAAAGATTGGCATTAGATTTAAAGTTTGTTGATGAGGCAGAATTTGAAAAGAACAGGCATGCCTTCAATTCCACAGAAGTGAAAAGGGAATGAAGTAAGTTTTCTTGAATATTAGATGATAAATAGTTCTCAACCCTGACTATACATTAAAATTGGGGTGCTTTAACAAATACTGGTCTTCTCACCAGATACTTTATTTTTTTATTTATTTTTTAAAAATATTTTATTTATTGATTCATGAGTGAGAGAGGGAGGGAGTCAGAGAGTCAGAGATACAGGTCGAGAGAGAAGCAGGCTCCATGGAGGGAGCCTGACGTGGGACTCGATCCCGGGTGTCCAGGATCACACCCTGGGCTGAATGCAGCGCCAAACCGCTGCACCACCAGGGCTGCCCCAGATACTTTATTTTAATTGTTATAGAATGATATTTATGTATCTATTTACTCACTGATAATTCTTATATTCACCACAGTTGAGAACATCCAGATAGTCTATCTTTAGCATGCATCCTAATTACTCAGTGGACTTGTTAAAACACCCATTGCTTGATCTCACCTCAAGAGTTACTGATTCAGTAGGTTTGGAGTCAAAGATTTTGCTTCCCTAACAAGTTTCCAGGTGACTGTGGTGCTGCTGGTCTCAAAGCCACACTTTGAGAACTGCAGCTTATGTTAAAACAACAGAACATCATTGTCAGGAACAAAATGGTGCCTAATCATCTGAGTATCCAATGTTTAAATGACGTATTTTTAAATATCTGTCACATCTACAATAGCACATATTTAAAGGAATATAATTTATAAATTAGGTCCTGTTAAAATTACGTTCTAATAAAACAATTTAGACTTGTAATTAGTTGCACTTTTTTAGATTTTTTTTAAGATTTCATTTATTTATTCATGAGAGACACACACACACACACACAGAGGCAGGGACACAGGCAGAGGGAGAAGCAGGCTCCATGCAGGGAGCCCGACGTGGGACTCCATCCCCGGACTCCAGGATCACACCCTGGGCCGAAGGTGGCGCTAAACCCCTGAGACACCCAGGCTGCCCAAGATATAACTTACTTCTAAAAAATCTGGCAATGGACTTTAATTATCAACATTTTCTTAAAGGAAAACAGATTTTTTAAAAGCTGTCATAATTTGCCAGAAATCATACTTTTTAATGCATATTATAATTTTTAGCAGTTATATACATTTTCATGATTTATTAGCTTCAGCATACTAACTTAATTTTCCATTCATCTATACGGAATTAATCAAACTTGAGTTGAAATTTGTTCTTGTTAAACTTTCCTTAAAAGTTTAGTTATAAGGTTTCAAAAACTTTATATATTTATCTGTGTGTATTTATCTATATTTTATAAATATAAATTAGGACATTGATGTGAATTTAATTAAAGGAAATAAAATATGCATATAAATTCTTGGGTATTGTTAATAGCTACATTAAAAAGTAGAAAAGACAATGATGTCCTTAAGCTTCTTTGGTTTAGAAAAAAGTAAAAAGTAATATATTGTTTTGACTAATCTTTCACTACATTTAAATTGCTAATTGATTTTAGAATATGAGATGTCATTTTTTTAAAATCACCATTGAATAAACATGATGATAGTGCATAATACTATGTTGAAAATGAATAATATGCTTCAGGAGATACAAATTAATATTAATAAAAGTCACTTTGCTTTTAAATTTTTCAAATGCAAGCTACATATATTTTCTCAAAGTCATTAAAGATACAGAAAATAAATTGAATATCTTCAAAAATCTTCCAAAGCTATTCACATAATTCAAATAGTACTGCAATGTTTAAAGATAGTTTTGTTAATGCATCACATTGTCATTCACTCTTGTAAACACAATAAAATATAATTGACTTTTCTCTTTGGAAAGAAAACGTTATTTTAATGAGAGAAAAGCATGTATTCAAATAATGATTTGAAATATAATTTTAGATAAAACAATTACTTCTCTAGTAAATTGCTTCAAGTTCATAAGCATTTCACAACACAATGTGTCTGAGAGGCCTAGAGGATTTATGTTATACCATGATTTTAGAGAGAGGACGCTCATGCTAATGAGCAGCAGAGTATTGTCTAGGGAATATGTCAGCACCAGGTCGTAAATGGAAAGCTGACCATAAATGCCAAGTGGATAACTAGGGATTCCAATACAGTAACAGATAAGGTCATTACCCAATCTGATACTTACACAAATAGCAAGGTCGAGATGAACTGTGACTCCAAAGGAGAAGGCAGACTGTGATCTGCCATTTGGTGCAGGACAGTGTACTTTAGAGATGAATCCATTCAGAAACCAGGAAGTCAGTAAGAATCAGAAGGTCAAACAAAACATCATGAATATGTACTATTTGCTATCTAAGGTAATTTACTATTTAAGATTTAGTTTTTCCTATCTTTCATAATACTGTATGTAAACTGAGCTGTCTGTAGAACTTGAGATTTTTAAGTGTAATAAATAAAATGAAAATCAAATAAATGGTTGAAAAATTCAGGATGTGGAAGAATTGAATAGTTTGGAAGGACTACTCTGTTGTTCCTCAGTCTTTTTTTTTTTTTTCCTAGAAGCTAGGTTTGTTGTCCGCTGTTCATTTAGTACTCGCTTCCTGAGTACATATAATAGTATCAGATACACAGTGGTTTGTAATTTGTAATAGCTCCTTAACTCAATTATAAAGGAAATAAAATTTTTTTAAAGATTTATTTATCCATGATAGACATAGAGAGAAAGAGAGAGAGAGAGAGAGAGAGAGATGCAGAGACACAGGAGGAGGGAGAAGCAGTCTCCATGCCAGGAGCCCGACAGGGGACTTGATCCTGGGACTCCAGGATTGCGCCCTGGGCCAAAGGCAGGTGCTAAACTGCTGAGCCACCCAGGGATTCCAATAAAAGTGTTATAAAACATTATGTTACTTCATCCTTTAATCTTAATACAAAGACTTATTTTAACAGTTTCCCAAATCTTAGAGAATTTAGCAATTAAGTGAAGAGCCAATCGATGTTTGCCACTTCCTAAAAATCTGTCATTTGAGTGTGCAATTTTAATGAGAGACTTGTAAGAAATAAAGTTTCATTTAGTCTAAACATCCAATGATTCTTGCATCCCAACTCCACTACTTCAGACTAAAGTTTTATCCCCTTTAAATATGAACATTTCCACAGTGATGAATAATTCAATACTTCCCAAAGGTAGCTCATTTCATCTTTGAGTAGTCATTTTGAAAATTCACTTATATTTGGAATGAATATGTGACCTCCTAATTTCATTTTCTGATTCCACCTCTCTAATTACATGACTTAAGTGATTAAAAACGATCAATTAACACCTCTTCCTCAAGTCAACCTTCAAATATTTTAAGATTCCTATAATATGCCCTAAGGCTCTTTTTAATTCCCCTTGCTCCCCCCCCCCATCCCCAGGAATCTTTTAGAGGCATTTTTAATTTGGTGGAACAAACAAGGTCAGTAATGACTTTCTAGCTCTTTTTTTGAACAACTGTGTTACTCTGGCAAGTCATTCAACTAGTTCCCTCACATTTCCAAAATAAAACAACAAAAAGGCTTTCCAGTATGGAACTCTAGGGTACTTTTTAAGACTCTCTTTGACAGCAACATAATTTTGTTCACCTTTTTGTCACCCTTTGAGGTTTTTGCAAACATCTTTGTATTTGATATAACTATGCAGTCATTTTTTTAAGATTTTATTTATTCATGAGAGACACAAAGAGAGAGGCAGAGACACAGGCAGAGGGAGAAGCAGGCTCCATGCAGGGAGCCCAACTCGGGACTCCATCTGGGGTCTCCAGGATCAGGCCCTGGGCTGGAGATGGTGCTAAACCCCTGAGCCACCTGGGCTCTATGCAGTCATTTAAATCATACTGTTTGATGCAAAACTCAAATACAGCAGTATGTAGCACTGATTCCATAACTTCTTTTTTAATCTTTTGAGTATGTCATTTTAATTCTGCATTTATCCTAAAGGCCCATGAAATGA
The DNA here is from genome assembly GCF_905146905.1 of Nyctereutes procyonoides. Lineage (NCBI taxonomy): Eukaryota > Metazoa > Chordata > Mammalia > Carnivora > Canidae > Nyctereutes > Nyctereutes procyonoides. The sequence continues at coordinate 28,411,989 of NW_026575051.1, read as the reverse complement.
TTTACTTTTCTTCTTCATTAAGATAACTTCTAAAATAATTGTCAGAATTTAGGGGTCATTTCTTGGACATAAGAAAATGCTGCATCATAGTTCTTCAATTCATTTATTAAAGAAAAAGGTAATGGGGACACAAAACTGACTCATAGCTTCATAAAATCTTTAATTTTATTCAATCTGATTTTAATCTCTGTTTTCAGAAGCATTATAATATTGAGTTGTATCTGGCTATTTTAAATTGCTCCCAGTTGAGATGATGGGATTGCCTTTTCCTTTGGTGCCCTCCATGTCTGATTCACTGTAAATAATCCTTGCTTAGTTTCAATTAAATCTAAAGTATCTGCTCTATATGGAAGAGGAGATGAGATATTAAGAATTACTAAACTTTGTTTTTTAAGTAAATGGTAGTTCTAAAAGATAATTAGGTAACCACATGTTTTAGTAACTGTTATTTTGCTTTGCCTGTCTTTCCCCTTTGAAATGAAATAATTTTCACTTTGTTTCAGTTTTGTTCCTAAAACTTATAAATTCTCCTTTTTAAAAAAATCTCTGTAAAATAATTCATTGGGAATTCTCTAACTCTCACATAGATTTCAGCTTAGAGCTATTTTGGTATGCAACAATATCCTGTCTTCTGTAGTAAAGACCCGTTTCCTTAGAATAGATTATCTGCTCATTCAATCCATTTAATAGGTCTGTTATATTCCATGTCTATCCAATGTATTTAACTGTACTTGAAAATCCTTATAAACTCACATTTTTTTCACATTTTATTTATTTCCCATGACCCTATCAATTTCCTCTTAGTTATGTCACCTGAATGCATCATCTTAAGCCAAAACTCTTATTGATCAATGCCTTGACTGTATCATTACTTCTACCTTTTAGATATTTTATACTTCCTTGCAGTCTTTCTTATAGTCTGAACTTTAGCATGCTACCTTTTTCTTTTTTTTTTATTTATTTGTCTCTTATTTGAAATGGTTATGCAAATATTTTCCAGATGTTATATAGTTTTTTTAACCCTTTCTATTTATCAAAGTACAAAATGAACCTTATTATATGATCTTAATGGCAATTTCTACTTTACCCAGAAATGCAAATTAAAACATTCATTACCACTAGAACAGATCAGATCTTTCTTTTAATTTTTTTTAAAGATTTTATTTATTTATTCATGAGAGACAGAGAGAGGAGAGAGAGAGAGGCAGAGAGAGAGGCAGAGAGAGAGCAGGCTCCGTGCAGGGAGCCCGATGTGGGACTCGATCCCGAGTCTCCAGGATCACGCCCTGGACTGAAGGCGGCGCTAAACCGCTGAGTCACAGGGCCTGCCCTAGAACAGATCTTTTGAGAAAACCATACTCTTTATTATATTTTATAGGCATTCAATCAGTATATTTATTGTATATGCATAATTCACTGAAAATTCATACACAGTTCATAATTATAGGTTACTTAAAGATGTTTGGATGTGTTGAATGCACATTTTTGTCTCACATCTAACTCTAAACAAATATGTATTTAAGTGATGTTTTATTTAAACTAAACAATTCTGATTTCCTAAGGTCTATACAACATTTAGATTAAAATTGACATTTTAATTGATTTAGCTGATGGTGTTTGATAAGTATAGCTTCTGCTATTAATATAATATATGAATAAGTTGATATATTAACCTTCATTAAAATTTGGATTTTTAGATTTCAATTTTAGTTTCTTTTTGTATGTGGTATTTTTGCCTTCAGCTCTTCCTTCACTTAAAAAGTCAGAAGATAGAACTGGACAGGGGAGGTATAAGTAATATTTCACTATTCTTCAGTTTAAGGGATAAAATAAATTTTGATCAAATGAAAATGAAAACTGTTTTTCAGTAATGTAAACACTGTTTAGTCTAATTGCTACATTATGTAAGGCTGTTTTGAACAGTAAAATGCACATGACTTCTAAGGTGTTATGTTTATTTTATGACTTGATGCAACTTACTTTTAACTTCCATATATAGTATCCCTTCTGGCTGATACATACTGTCATTTATCCTCCACAACCAGAAAACATTCTGGCAGTTAGAGCTTTACTAGGTGAGATGGGAGTTTAGTTTCAAGCTTGACTAGTTCAAAGCTGACTCCAGTACTTTAAATCTTCATTTATAAGTCATCCTTTCTCATATTAGGGGATATAGAACCTCAGCCAGCTTCATCTTGAAGCACAGAAATTCCTTCTAAAACCCTGAGGCTAAAGCAGTGACATCTCTAAAGTTACAAATGTCTGTGTGATAACCCTTTTACTCAAAGAAAATGCATTTACTGACTTCAATATATTCCTTTTATTCCTCTAAACAGAAGCAATTCTATCCAGTTATGTATTCCTTGCTAGTACATTGGAAAAGGAAAACATTCTCATATTGTGCTTCTTCTTTAGAATCTTTTTTCATCTCCTTTTATTTGCATTTTACAAAGGTATGGTGCCTTAAGAGCCAAAATGTAGGACATTTTGAGATGTGACATAATACTGGCTGGGATTGGTGAGAATCCTATTTTGAAGTGGCTTAAAAGCAAAAAACAAAATCCTGTGTTTGTGTTTATATCACATTGAGACAATATGACATCTTATAGGGAAAATGTTATTTGAAAAAAAAATGACTTCTTTGAATTAACAGCATCCGCTTCTTTAATTATTAAAAGTAAATATACTGCACTTGTGATGAGCACTGGGTGTTATATGTAAGTGATAAATCACTATATTGTACCCCTGAAATCAATAGTACACTATATGTTAACTAACTAGAATTTAAATAAAAACTAAAAAATAAATAAATACCAAGGAGAAAAAAAAAGAAATTTGCACTAAATTAGAAGCATTTTGCAAAATTCTTAGTAAAATACAACTAAAGTACCTTAGATTTTCCAATGCATTTAAAATCTTGAAAAAATAAGGGCCAAGTTTGTCTTGTTCATGTGCTTATTCTCAAGCATCTGGCATAGTGCTAGCTGAATAAGTATTTGCTTGACTGAAGTTAAGAGTGGGTATTAGACAAATATTTGATGAATGAATGAATCAATGAATCAATGAATAAATAAATTACTGCCAGGTTTTGTGCATGGTGAATAGGAAATACATAAATTAGATAAAACTAAAAGGATCACAGCTTGTAAAGGTTAGCTTTTTTGACTAACTGGGCATAACTAGGGAATTTAGAATCAATTACTTCATACATATGCCCTTATTTAATAAATACTGTCTCTTTTTTATGATTTTATTTATTTATTCATGAGAGACAGAGACAGAGACACAGGCAGAGGGATAATTAGGCTCCATGCAGGGAGCCTGATGCGGGACTCGATCCCAGGACTCCAGGATCATGCCCTGGGCTGAAGGCAGGTGCTAAACCGCTGAGCCACCCAGGGATCCCCTAAATACTGTCTTTAAAGAAACAATTCTGAAACATATTTTGCAGGTAAACTACTAGAAAAAAGTGACAAAAATATGAAATTTTTGGATATGCCCCATTTTGTTTTAAAAATATAATTAAATTCTAAGATTATTCTGGAAGGCCCAACTTCATGAAGTCAATTGATCTGTTTATGTTGGTTCTTTTATAGAAGTTTATCTTGCATACACAGAAATACTTGTTTTATCAGTTGATGCTACAGGTATATGTGCCTGGCTACTATAGTTTTTTGAAAACAGGAAACCTTTATAGGATTATATCTTCATAAAGTAGAAATATGAAATTCATAATATAGAAAACATTCAAAACATCAGAAAATTTGTGTTCTAAATTTAGATCTATCAATCATCAATCTTGTGAACACAGATAAGAAATGTATCTTATTAGGGACCTTTTTTCTTTGCTATTTAAATTTGGGTGTTGTTTTCTTGAGCATTTTATAAAATCACTGTGAAAAACATTGATTTGTGAAGCAATTTTTTGAGCACATAATTTGCCTTAATCATGAACTTGAAGTAATAGTAATATTATTATTTCTAATGATAAGATTTGAATTCACTAAACACTTTAGATAGTCTCTACTTCAATCATCCCAATCAGGGGCACCTGGGTGGCTCAGTGGTTGAGTGTCTGCCTTTCGCTCAGATCGTGATCCCGGAGTCCTGGGATTGAGTCCTGCATCAGACTCCCAAGAGGGAGCCTGCTTCTTCCTCTGCCTGTGTCTCTGCCTCTCTCTGTGTGTCTCATGAATAAATAAATAAAATCTTTAAAAAAATCATCCAATCAGCTGGAAACATATGTATCAGTATCCCCATTTTTATGTGAGAAAGCTAATACTCAGAGAGTTTATACAAATTTCAGAAGTCAGCAGCTTAGAGTTGTCAAAGCCAGGATTTTAATTTATGTGTCTCTCAGTCTCTTAGTCTTTATAATAGAATACCTTCAAGAAGCGTAGAGCCTACTATGAGAAGTATAATTATATGAAGATAAAGTAGGCCATAATCTACAGTATACTGACAGAGATAGAAGAGCTGCAGGGACACAAGACAGATAAACTTTTCTCTCTAGGGAAGTCTTGCAAGGTGTCACTGAAAAGGTTCTATGTGAGAGGATATTGGAAGAATGGATAGAAATTTTTACACAGGGAGATGTGGGCAAAAAATCGATGATAGGGAGAGGAAGGGGTGATGAAGTAGAAAGAATGTTTCTCAGTGAAGGGAATTTTCATACATGTCCAAAGTAGTGAAGTAGAGAAATAATTTAATAAGCCTGGGAAACTATAATCAATGTGGTGAGGCAGAGATGCAGGGAATTCAGAGTTAGCTATAACTAAATTGTGAAATGATTTGTATGGCAAAGTGAACAGTGTTAACTCTACCAATTAGGCATTGGAGAACCAAACTACACTTTCAAAGAGGAGAATGGTTAGCTTTCACTCTTGAGAAGTGGAAAGAGAATAGATTAACAAGAGTTAATAATCAAGGTATACCTTTCAGGAAACCAGCATAATAGCAGAATGAGAGATGTTAAGGGCTAGGATGAAGGAAGCAGTAATGCAGATGGAGGTGATGGGCGAAATGTGAAAAGCACCTGAAGTAATATCAGCCAAATATTGTGACTAGTTTGGGCAGATGAGGGAAGAGAAATTAATGATGTTAACCTTTCAGATATAGTGACTAGGTAATTACGATGTATTTAACAGAGTTGTATTTAAGTCAAGCTATTAGGAGGGAATAAGGAGGAGGATTCCCATTTGGGCATTTTAAGGTTGAGATGCGTATGAAACAGGTATATTCCACAGGCAATTAAAATTTTAGTACTTTTGGCTTGAAGTCAGAAGTGTGAATTAGCATATACAACACATGAATTCTCTAGAAAGAAACAAGGCTTTCCTTGACAATATGTGTATTTCACCATCGGCAGCAGAAGAGAGTCAATGAGGGAGACAGAGAAAGGACATAGAAGAGGAGTGTCCAAGTTGGGGAGCTTGTGGTGCAAGTTGTTGAGGGGCAGAATAATAGAGTGGAGGCCAATTCACAGAATATGAAAGTATTGTACAACACATAATATTCTATAAATTAGAGGTAGTATTTTCATTATAAAGAAACATTTATTTGTCAGGTATAAAAGGATCAAATGGCCAATGAAATGAAAAACAAGGGACGCCTAGGCGCCTCAGTGGTTGAGCATCTACCATTGGCTCAGGGCATGATCATGGGGTCCTGAGATTGAGTCCTGCATCAGGATCCCACTGGGGAGCCTGCCTCTCCTTCTGTGTCTCTCATGAATAAATAAATAAAATCTGGGACACCTGGATGGCTCAGCGGTTAAGCTCTGCTTTCAGCTCAGGTTGTAATTCTGAGGTCTTGGGATCAAGTCCTACATCAGGCTCCTCACAGGGAGCCTGCTTCTCCCTCTGCCTATGTCTCTGCCTCTCTCTGTGTGTCTCTCATAAATAAATAAATTAAATATTTAAAAAACAAAAAAATAAAAATAAGTCCCTAATTATTTTTGAGTTAATTTTTGTGAGAGGTATAAGATTTGGATCTAGTTTCATTCTTTTACATGTGAATATCCAATTAGCTCAGTACCTTTATTGAAGAGACTATCTTGAAATATTATTAAAAATTATATTACTGTTTATTTCTTACATCCTAAAAATACATGTTTAATCATGTATAAATTATTTTAAGGGACAAGAAATAAGCATAAAATATTGTATATGGGATAATGACTCCATGGAGGTTGTATTAATAATACGTAATAAATGCCATTGAATACTTACTATATACTAGATCCTTTGCTATACTTTTTATCTGTTAGAGCATTTTATTCTTCTCATTTTAAGGGGTTAATATTATTATCCCCAGTTCACAAACTAGAAAACAATAGCATAGAGATGTTAATCTAATTTCCAGAGATTTAAGAGTAAGTACAAGATGGGTGGCCTGGGCGGCACAGTCAGTTAAGCAACCTACTCTTGGTTTCAGCTCAAGCCATGATCTCAGGATTGTGATATTGAGCTCTATGTTGTGTTCCACACAGCACAGAGTCTGCTCGAGACTCTTTCTCTCTCTCTCTCTCTGTCCCACTCTCCTGCTCATTCTCTGTCTCTAAAAATACATAAATAAAATATATTTTTATATATATTTTTTTAAAAACCAGTAAATAGAAGAAAAGGATTTTGGAGATAACAGCTTCATGTTCAGAAAGATCACCAGCCATTCCTATGACTTGTCTTTTTACTTCTCTCCCATTTTCATTTATTTAGTAGGTTTTAATTAATACTTTCTATTTGAAAAGCTCTCTGTATTGCACTATAGAAAATCTATAATCAAATCTGATACATTTCTGATCCACAAAGATGTTACTGCATCTTTGATGAGTTACATGTATGTGGATTATTACAGTATAAAGAAGAATATGGTCAGAAAATTAAAGATGAAAACCTATAGGATTTCATTTATTAATTATATATATATATTGAATTAATACATACATGCATATATATACATACATATATATATATATATATATATATATATATATATATATACATACACGTACCCCTTTTAATGCTTGGCAGCTCACTCCATAGGTACTAGGGATTTAGTGTATGCTCTGGTCCATGGCTCAAATCTCTCCACTTTAGGATTAAACCACTCATTCATCCAACTACTGAGAATGTTGACATGTGCTAACACTCATACAAATCTACAAATTGCCATTGGATAGGAAGAGGAAGGAGAGCCAACAATTGGGCAGGAGATTGGGCAGATGCAGCCAGTTAGGTCACCTAACACAGATGTTGCACAGATGTGTAATGTCATGAATCAATGCATGGAAATAATTTAAATAGGCAAGACAGGAACAGACATTTCTCCAAAGAAGACATATAAATGGCTAACAGAAGCATGAAAAAATACTCAACTCATCATCAGAGAAATATAAATCAAAATCATATGAAATACCACCTCACATCTGTCAGAATGGCTAAAATTAATGACAGGAAACAACAGATGTTGTTGAGGATGCAGAGAAAGGGGACCCCTCTTACACTGCTGGTAGAAATGCAAACCGGTGCAGCCACTCTGGAACACAGTATGGAGGTTCCTCAGAAAGTTAAAAATACAGCTACCCTACAATCTAGCAATTGCTCTACTAGGTATTTATTTAAAGTATACAAAAATAGTGATTCAAAGGGGCACATGAACTCCAATGTTTATAGCAGCAATGTCCACAATAGCCAAAATATGGAAAGAGCTCAAATGTTCATCTACAGATGAATGGATAAAGAAGATGTGGCATATATATACAATGAATATTACTCAGCTATCAAAAAAATGAAATCTTGCAATTTAAAATGACATGGATAGAACTAGAGTGTATTATGCTAAATGAAATAAGTCAGAGAAAGACAAATATCATAAGTTTCACTCATGTGGAATTTAAGAAAAACATAAACATAGGGGAAGGAAGGAAAATTAAAATAAGATAAAAACAAAGAGAGAGACAAACCATAAGAGACTCTTAACTGTAATGGACAACATGAAGGTTGCTGGAGGGGAAGTGGGGAGGGTTGGGTGACTGGCATTGGGGAGGGCATCTAATGTAATGAGCACTGGATGTTGTACAACTGATAAATCACTGAACTCTATCCTGAAACTAATACACTATATGTTAACTAACCTGAATTTAAAATTTAAAAAAAGAAAGAAATAGGAAATAGCTAATAATATGAATGCTGAACATAGGTAAGCAAAGTTCAGAAACTAAAAGTACCTAACTAGATTTGGCAATAAAAAGGGCATCGATGACTATAAAATGAGTAGTTTGTATGAAATAATGGGTAAAAAAGCTAAACTGAAGTTAATAAGAAAGTCAATAGGAATGAGTAATTAAAGACAATGAATGTGGTTGCTTTCAAGATCTGCAGTAATGCAAAGGGAGAAATATGGTAGCAGCTGAAGTAGGATACAAGATCTACTATATAAAGAGAGTACACTAGGATGAGACATTTAAAAGCATCTTCACCCTTCACTATTTCCTGGAAATTGTTAATGTGTTAAAACAAAAAATATATATACCTATATACATAGAGAAAACAGTATATATATATATATATATATATATATATATATATATACAGAATTATACTGGATTAAAACAAAATTGTATATATACAGAATAGTATATATTTACAGAATAATATATATGCATATATATATACATATATATACAAAAACATATAGTATCTATAGCATGTGTGAGTATGCATGTATGTGTGCACATGTACAAGCATGTGTTTATGTTCATACATATGTGGTGGAAATTTATAAAACAATACATTTTGAGGAAGATATCATAACTCAGACAAAGCTCTCATTTACAGTTTAGCACTTTGAACTAAATTCCACTGTCATGAGTTGTTTTCCAGTAGGCTCACACAGTCTTATTGCTCTTTCAGTATGAATGCTGTGTTCACCGATCTCAAAATAATTCAGTCCTTGTAGTGTCTGTCCAAAGAACTGATTTTTTAAGCTTTTGAAAAAAATCTCTGCTGTCATTCTCTTTTCATTCCCACATGTATTGCCTGGTGCTTTTTTTTTTTTTTTTATTTCCATATGTGATCTATGATATGCAAAAAAAAAAAAGGGAAAAAAGAAAACAACTGAAATTTATGCCAAATGTATATAGCAGTAGTGCAACTAAAAAGAACAAAGGAAGTTGTTTGTGCCTAAGGTATATATAGAATGTTTAATCTTTTTCTTTTTAATGTCTGATTAATTTCATATAAGGATCATAAAAATTGTGAAGGAAATGTGATAATGGAGGAGGAGAATACGAGGAAAAAAAGAAAAAAAATAGGACAAGGGAAGATACGCAGAGACGAGTATTCCATAAGATATAGGAAAGGTTAGATCCAGAGGCAGGAGGAGGGAGGAAGAAGGAGAGAAGTATAAAAATGTTATTTTTTAGGGAATAAATATTGAATTGGTCCTTGAAGGAGAAGGTAGATATGCTTGTTCAGAGTTGTGGAAAGAAGCAGGAAGAAGCCAAGGCAGGTATAGCAAAAGAAGAATTAATGTGATAATTCAATGAGACTACATCAAAGTTACATAAAGTGGGGCAGTGTGAAGTGAATATGGAAGGACTGTTGAAGAAGACATTATGGAAAGAACTAGGAGTTCCTAGTTGAGATATTTGAATTGTGTTCTGGGAATATCAAAACATCATAGAATAATTTTGATCAAAGGAGAGAATTAGATGGAACAATATCATCACCATAAATTTTACTGGGCATATTTAAGTTATCCTATTAGATTCTCTTCCTTTAAGAAATTGGGAATTTGCCTTACTCCATTTTAAGCAACCCACTCAAAATCACCCAGAAAGTCATCTATCCTTTTTCTGGCTAGCTTAAAATACAGTGTTCATTCATTTGTATATTCCTTTTGGTTGGGAAAATTTGGTGGGACTATGGATGTTTCTTCCATTGAAAAGGGATCCAAAGATGGTAATGATAACATTACTATATAAGAAAGTAAAATTACTTTATATAAGTTTTATTATATAAAATTACTATATACTATATAAAGAAAGCTAAGTGAATAAGAATGTTGAGAAATAGATGTAGATCCTCATATGAGATCACTCCTAGATGTTCTGAATTGTTAATATCCTCTTATTGAATGTTGTAATTTTAGTAAGAAAACTCTGGAATACAGCCTTAGTAATAGTCATATCAGAGTTTGGGGATGCCTGTTACTCTAGTGATTTTCCATTTCTTGTTAGGTTTACTTTTAGTCTTTGTCATGGGTTCCAGCTTCACTCACAACTCTAGTGTTTATTTATTTACCACTGTCTTCTGTTCACCAGTTGAAAGATCAAATGACATTGCCTAGATTAATTAGCTTCTTTAATATTTGATTATAATATTCTCAGTATCCTGACAATTCAGTAAGAGTAGAATCCCTGTATGCCTTGCCCTGGGAAGACGTTGCCTGCAATTTGTGTACCATGACCAGAACTTCCCTTGGTTCCAGCAATCCATACTCCTGAATTCTTCCAGAAAGCTTGCTTTCTTGATTCACATTCCTTCTACTTTTTTAGAATGCTGTGTGCTGTAGGTTTTTCTCCAAAAATACTAATTTTATTTTGAGAATTATTCCTAAGCTTTCACAATGCTCATTGAGATAGACATTTACCTACAAATGTAAATATCATGAAAATGCTGACAAATTTAAAAGCTGGACATTTGTATTTAAATTATAGATTATTGAAGGGAAATAAAACCCCTATATTTTTACAGGTCTAAGAATTTGGTCCAAATTATGATTTCCCCATCCATGACATTTAAATTAGGGATGAGATTAGTTTAGGTCAGAGAAGGACCTAGCAAATGACTTTTAAGTCAGTTAGGAGGCATTAGGCTTAAAACTGCATACCAGACAATAGAATACACTAGAGTGAAGGGGGATATTTAGATAAAATAGTTCCTAGGGCAGATCTTGTTTACATCTTAAAAAGTGACATTAATGAAATATCACTTTGGGTTCTACTTTCCTCTTCTGGTGTTTACTGTTGTGGTAGGAGAAAGCCCACACTTATGTGGGTGATCCAAGTGAAAGTTATTTCACATTCTAAAGGACATGAGGTGGATTAATTATGAGGGCAAGTTCTCACTTCAGCAGCACTTATACTAAAAAAAGATTATGAGGGCAAGCTTTACCTAATAATTGCAACCAGTTTGTCTCTAACACTTGAGCATGACTCATTTGTGCTTACTCTTGTGTTTTAAATTCATAGTAAACTAAGGGCAATTGTCACAACAAATGAACTTGGTTTGCAGTGACAAAGAACCTGTTTTTAGAGGTTGACTGTAACTCATTCTGCAAGGCTCAAGAATCTTTTTAGGGATTCTAAGAGAAGACCAGAATATAATAGTGTTATCATTTCTCCTGCAGCTAGGATAGTTTGTATGTCATTTGGGAGTGAGCCCTGGATTAGCCATGAACTATTAACTGATTTTTAACAGTGATTAACTGAGGTTTAGAAATATAAATGTTTTCCTTGTAAGCATGTTTTTTAATTTAAAAAGGAAGATATTTCTAATAGTGCGTAGTCTTTTCTAAAAGACTTTTGGCATATATGGTCATTCATATTTGGAAACATAATACATATCAACATGTGGTCCAGAAAATATACAAATTTAATAAATTAATTATGAAGTAACATCTTTATGTTACATAAATAGTTGAAATATCAATTCTACTAGCATATATTATACAAATGTATGGAAGTGTTTTATTATGAAAAATATATTATGAAAGACATTTTAAATAAAATCCATAAAAGAAAGCACAATTAGAGACCAGGTTCAACAAAAGAAATAGTTTATTAATTAAGTGTTTTATAGGTTCTGAACTCAATTCCAATGTTGGGGAGATTTTCTCTGCACACCACCAGTTTTCTGACATTTGATGGAGATCATAGAATTCAACTTATTGCCAACATTATCTACCTAAAGATAGTAGCAGATTCCACAGGTTAAGAGCTCAGTTGCCATGTGTGCTTCTGACCAACTGGCTACAGATTGGAGGTTCCAATAAATCCCTTTAACTCAAGATGCCAATCACGAGACCAGTTTGTAACCTGTACTTCTGACAAAATGGCTATAAATCAGACGTTCCCACAACCCACTCTTTGGTTTTGATTAATTTGCTAGCACAACTCACAGAACTCAGGAAATCTGTTTACTCACTAGATACTGATTTAGTACAAAGGATATTAAAGGATACAAATCAACAACCAATGAAGAGATACATATGGTGAGGTCCCCCAAAAAGAGCTTCTGCCTTCATGGAATTTAGAGCCTAGACTACGGCATGTTGAGGCATTCTGGTTCCCCATCCTACTAGTTTTCTGAATGCTCTACTTTTTTTTTTTTTTAATCAAAGCTTCATTACATATGCATGATTGATTACATAATTGGCTATTGGTGATTGAATTCAATTTCTGGCCCCTCACTCCTCCCTGGATATCAGGGGATGGAACTGAATGTGATACCCCTATATTCCTGGTTGGTCCCCCTGGCAACTAATTCCTATCCTTAGGCAAGTTTCAAAGTCAACACATTAACATAACAAGGGATAGGTTTATTACTCTCAGCAGAGGGAATTCCAATCATTTTAGGAGTTTAGGTTTCTGTGCCAAAAACTTGGTGAGGACAAAATGTATATTTCTTATGATAAATCACAATATCACAGGTGTATACATCTAGAAGAATTTAAGTGAATGGAGGAAAAGAAAATAGATAAGATTAAATAAAGTAACTGAAGGAAATTATATAAATGATTAAGGAAAGGATTAAATAAAGTAACTGAAGGAAATTATATAAAAGATTAAGGAAAGAGGGTTTAACTGAAGGAAATTATATAAATGATTAAGGAAAGAGGGTTTAACTGAAGGAAATTATGTAAATGATTAAGGTAAGACGGTTAAATAAGTGGTCATTATTATGAAATATTTGTGGTGTCAGATGTTACTATTAAAACATTGAATAGAAGTCAGATTTACTAATGTGATCCTAAATGTATCACAACTTTGGCAGTCATGTGTAGAGTCCTAGCACTGAATACTCCCTGTAGATTTCCATCAGTATTATCAATCTAACTTTAGGAAATGTGAAATTTAAATTGTTTAGCTAAGATAAAATAAGTCAATTGAAAGAAAAATACATTTACTTTTTAAATTCTTGTTTAATCCATACTGATTTATTTATCTGCTGAAGTAAAATTATATAATACTGATTTTTTTCTAAGTATCTATATTAAAAAGTTTTCTTCCTCTTTTAAAGGACCTATTTGTAGGTCCAATACTGTGGAAATTGAGTAAATGAATGCAGTTCTGTTCTCTGCTTCAATGGAGCTGTCAGAATTGTGTCAACAAATTTGTCTGTTTATGCCCAGAAGGGAAACTACACTAAACAATGTGTTTTTATTAAGACAGACGGTATATAAAAATTGGCAGGAGATATTAAAATTCTTCACTAGCAGGCTTGAAAGATAGTCTAGTATTTCCCAATCAATATGTTGTTTCTGAAATCTTATCTGCATTTGTTTATCTTATATATCTATTTATGTGTTTATCTCCATCAATCTTCCCAAAGCAAATAAATTATACTCTTGCATACATTTTCTTAAATTGATAAATGTTTAATTAGTTATCTAATGTGTTAGCTTTCTAGAAAATTAAGAATTCATATATTTATGGTAGAGAAAATCATATATGTTTTTCAAGTTATGGCATGATCAAAATACATCAAGCATGGGTAGATAGTTTAATAATGAATAGACAACAGCAAGAACTCAGAATCTGCTTATTAAATACATCCTTCATTATTAAAATACCAAATGCTTTTATTCACAGAATGTGGGAAAAGTACAGTGTAGATGCAAGATTATGTTTTTGTTTTCCAATGCAGTTACTTTTTAAAAGAGTGTCTTAATACATATTTCGCTATTTAGAAGTATTCAGAAAAAAAGAGAAGTATTCAGAGATTCTGTACTTAAAGTAGAAATCTGTCATTATAATTTTGGCAAGGATAGAAGCCTGAGAGATCTACAACTAAGATTACTGTTTTAACATATTTTTTCCTTCTTAATATTTATCTCACTGGCATGAAATGACCTATTTGGTTTTGTACATATTTCAAACAAGTAATAAGCAATATTATATGTATTCATGGTTTTGTATTTTCTTAATATAAAAATGAACATGACTCATATAAAATTGGTCTATTTATGTGGACCATATCCATAACCTCCACCATTAGAGGGGTTAAGATATAAGGCCAAAATGGGTATGACAATCAGGTGAATGGTAATCTCAGAGAGAGTGATTTTATTATTAACTATGCTTGACTAGGTTAGATCATTTATGTTAGGAGAATAAATCTTGACATTTATATGGATAATTTTGTGGCTTACTTGTCAACCTTCCTGTGAGACATGGGTCTGATTAAACTCTGATTGAGAATGAGAACTGTAATACATTATTAATGAACTCAGGGTAATTGTAAAGTTTTATGATTTAGGGATCAGTGGAAATTGGTTCCATGGTCAGTTTGAGAAATTATGAGAATACACCTTGCATCGACAGTGCTGATAGCTTAGCATTAGTCATGGTCTTCCCACAGCCATGGCCTGTGACAGCACTAATGATAGTCATTTTGTAGCGTGACCACGCATTAGAATACATTTAGAGGAGCGTAAAATGTCAAATATTGGAGTAAAGATTTTTCGGCAGTTCCTGGCACAAGAAGCCTTATATTCCCAGAAATTCATGTGTCTTGGGATTTTGACCCATGTATAGTAATCTCAAGATTCATAGAAAAATGTTGATTGAAAATAAGTCAATTAAAAAGAAAAGAAGTCAAACTTTTTTTAAAAAAAAAGTCTTTTTGAACTTTAAAACTATATTGACAATCAAAGCCAAAGAAAACAACATGAAAGTCGGCTTTTTAAGTAACAATTGCATCAATAAATTATTTTTCTCATTTTTAACTGAATATAGGATATGATAAAAGCAAACATAGATCTGATGTTTGTTGAATGATTTATTCAAGTAACCAAGTAATATTAAGAATTTTCAGTTTCAAATAAATAATATTTTGTATAATAAAATAAAATATTATATATTTACAATAAAAATATCAAATGGTGGAAATTAAAAGAGCCAGAATAACATAATGAGTAAGGGCATGAACTTGGAAGCAGAAGCTTGGAAGAGTCAAGGCTCCAATATATCTCAGTTGTTGCCTTAGATTATTTATTTATCCTCACTAAGCTTGCTTTTGCTATCTTTGAAGTAGAAATGACAGTGATTTTACTAAGAGGAGTTTTTTTAAGGAGTCTCTAAAATAGAGAAATGGTCATTTGGTACCTGATATATAATGAGCATATAAGGTATTTCCATTATTATCGTATCAACACTATAATGTTTCTTAATAAAAAATGTATTGACCACTTAAAGTAGTACTTCATGATGAAGCCAATATCAAAATTGCTGTATTATATTTGCTATTAAAATGAAAGAATATGGGTCATAACTATGAGATCTGCTTTGAGAAACAGCTATGATTTCAGTAAGAGCATTTCTCTTCGTATAGATTTAAAGGCAGACTTTTTTTTTTTTTTTTTAGGCTCTACTCTTACATGAATTTGTAAATGTAGATGAAAAGCTTACAGGGGTTATAAAATTCAAATAAAATCAGAGAAACAAAGGTATAAATGTAAAAAAAGATGCCAAAAGATGCAGAATTTGGTGTTTTTTAACTATTAGGGCATATTATCCTGAGAAAACATATTCAATTTGTAATCAGCTGACTGAAAGATTAAGGATTTAGCTAACATTTTTTCTTTATTTTTTAAAGATTTTATTTACTTTATGTTTTCAAATCAATGAACAGCTTAGAAAAAAGAAACAATTTCACCATTGCCTATTTTAGTAAAATAATAATACTTGAGTTTGTTTGTTTTTAAGATTGCATTTATTCATGAGAAACACAGAGGGAAAAGCAGGCTTCTGATCAGAAGGAGCCTAATGCAGGACTCCATCCTAGGACCCCAGGATCATGACCTGAGCCAAAGGCAGCCACTCAACCACTGAGCTATCCAGGTGCCCTTCTTGAGATTTTTTTTTAGACATGCAGACCCAAGCATATCAGTTCTTACTCTCTCAAAATTTATCTTATGCAGCTCACAGATCCTTTGGCCTGTCCATAATAGGCCCTAGTATCCCGAGGCAATGCCAAATTATCATATCATTTGCTAGTAAGTAAGTACTAGAAGCCATTCTTTCAGCCATAAAAGGAAAGTTGCCAATGTTGTGTACTTCAAGTACATTTATAGACTGTTCTCCCAGTTGTTCACTTCTTCTTAATACCACCAGTACTACTATGATAACAGGTTATAACTCTGGACCTGGCTTGACTAAATGTCAGTCTGTGGAGGGCTCTATCCCTCCCCTATTCTGAAAGATCACTGTGGTACTTCTCTTACAAATTCCTTGGAGGAAACATGGGCTCTGTGGTGACCTTTGGGGAACAGGGTTATAGACTGATAGGTTCTCCATGCCAGTGTTCTCACATTCCCCCTTTTTTTGAATATTTATTGTTCCCACTTATTTTTTTCTTTAATCTTTGCCATTTCTTGTTAATGATAGGAATCAAATCAAATAGAATCATATACTGTGACAAAATAAAAGTCTAAAGTATTTCTACCTTCCTTTTTTTCTCTCTCAACTATGCCCCTATCAAACAACACTGTGGGTTACATTATCAGAATTTCTGGTTGTGGGAACAGTATAGGGAAAGATATGACTATGAAAAGAAGAGAAAAATGAAAAAAAAAAAAAGCAAAAAATGTAAGTGAACTTGAAATAAGTTGGCTTAAAATATATTCTTAACAATATATATAAATTTAATGCACTAGATTTCTGTTCTCTGATTAAATAATATTTTGTATGATAAAATAAAATATAAATTTACAATTTCTATCCAATAGAAATATATGTGAGCCACATGTATAATTCAAATTTTTTCAGTAGCTACACTACACATAAAAATATTGAACTTAAGTTTTTATTTAACTCAATTTTTATATAAGTATTTGTATATTATTAATATGAAAACATTACTAAAATCATTTATCCTTTTTTCTAGTTAGTCTTTGAAATCTTTTCTTTTTTTTTTTATGATAGTCACAGAGAGAGAGAGAGAGAGGCAGAGACACAGGCAGAGGGAGAAGCAGGCTCCATGTACTGGAAGCCCGATGTGGGATTCGATCCCGGGTCTCCAGGATCGCGCCCTGGGCCAAAGGCAGGCGCCAAACCGCTGCGCGACCCAGGGATCCCTAGTCTTTGAAATCTGATAAGTCTTTTACTGAGCATCTTAATTTGGATGTTGATTTTTTTTATTGGAATTACTTGATATATATTTGCACTTTATAAAATTTAAGGTTGAAAATACAGATTTATATATATGAAGTTGTCCAAACATATTTAAAATTTTTCAAGTAACTAAAATAGATTAGTTTTTAAATTGAAATTTAAGTTAAATAAATTAAAAAATGTACATCGTCTTGCACTAGCCACATTTCCATTGCTCATCAGCTACATGCAGCTAGTGGCTACCATATTGGCATTGTATCCATGAATGTTCCTATTAAACAAAGTGCATTTCCTATTAGAAACCAAAGCCTTTGAATTGAATGCAGTACCCTCTGACCACTTTAGATATCAAATTCACTAATTTTATTTGCAAGTGGTTTTTACTTACAAGAGCAACAAATACCTAAATTTGCCTCTTCAGTTATATAGTATATACAAATTGCTGTGCTTTACATGCTTATAAAACCACCAGGATTATTGGTTGGGTTTTTTAGCCAGTCCACATTTAGAACTTCATTCATATAAATATGATTACCCTCAGTGGCTTAGGTTGACTTAAATATCAGATATTAGTCACATTCCCTTAATCTCTAATTTGTTTCCAAGGCAGCACTTAAAAAACATTTTCTTCCCTGGCAATCTTGCTTTGTTTTTGCATCTTCTATGTTGCCATTGCTTTCTATAACTTTATCAATAATTGAGCTGTAGAGAAAATATCTTGGATTAAGAAAGATGGCTTAACAAATATATATTTAATTTATATTGTAACATTTCTGATTGAAGTTACTGTTCTCATTTTTTGGGACTTGTTTACCATAAATGATGAATAGCAGTTGGAGATGAGATTCCAAGCCTGACTGCAAACATCAAGTGCATGCTGGCAAATAAATATGTGGACTGCTAGAATACAATAAGGCTATTTAAACTACAAAAATTAAATTAAGGAACCATCTTATAGTAACATACCGCACAAAACAATCACTAGGCTGCACAAAATAGAAAAGAGAAATCAATTATGGGTCAATAATACCACTTTCTCAATCAATTAGAAATAGCAAAAGTGCCTTGTTTACAGGAAGTCTGAT
This sequence comes from Nyctereutes procyonoides, assembly GCF_905146905.1. NCBI lineage: Eukaryota > Metazoa > Chordata > Mammalia > Carnivora > Canidae > Nyctereutes > Nyctereutes procyonoides. The sequence goes on along the minus strand of NW_026575051.1, from coordinate 28,393,506 downwards.
AACATAATATTCTGACAGTTCTTCATCTGTGACTATTAAGCATTGCTTGTTTAATTATGGTAGAAAGTACAGTTGAAATCATCTGAAGAAGAAACATATTCATTTTTTTCCAGGAGCATTAAAACTACCTCAAAGCATTTAAAAAAATTATTTTAAGTTGCTCTCTTGGAAACATAGGATGATACATTTTTAAACATTTTATAGATACCTTAGATTTAGGGTAGATCAAAGAAATTAAAATAATTGCTATGATTGTTTTGATTTTTGAGAAAATGTGTTTATAAGAAATTGTTATCTATGTGACATTGATCTAGAAAAAGAGTCTCATCTATGAGAAGGCTTTTATCTATGCTCAGTAGGCCTCCTCTCTAATAGAACCTCAATATTTTATTTTATTTTAATTTTTATTTTGAGAAGAAATTATTGTTAAGTTTTAATTCTGTTTGCTATTTAAAAAAATCCTATTATATTTCTAATTTAATTATCAATTTAATGGGCTTATATTAGCTGTTCTTACATTTTTCTATTTATACCATGCAATTTTATTATAAACGTGGAATACTTTCTTCTGTGCAGTATTAGCTTAGCTTGTTAACTCAGACAACTAATGCCACTAATAGCATAGATTTGAATATTTTATTTCATTTGTCTTTCTTTTTTTAAGATTTTATTTATTTATGTATTTATTTATTTATTTATTTATTTATGAGAGACAGAGGGTGGGGGGGAGCAGAGACACTGGCAGAGAGCGAATCAGCCTCCTTGCAAGGAGCCCAAGTGGGACTGGATCCCAGACGGCGGATCACGTCTTGAGCTGAAGGCAGGTGCTCAACCGCTGAGCCACTCAGACATCCCATGTCTCTCTTTAATAGTGACATTAAGACCTTAATTCAAGCAGCTATCTTGTAAATACCTTCCTTGACTAAAAACATGAAATGTGTAGTGTCATTCTGCAGGGTCCACAATGTTAAAGAGTTGATTGTTAAAATTATCAATCCCCTATAGGTTTGTCCACACTCAGATCCAGAGCTAGTACAACTGGTCTATTAGTTTATGAAAAGCTCCAGAGGAGTTGTTTGTGTGACTCTGCTACTTCTGTGCTTGATGTATTATGTGTTTACAGGTGAGCATAGGTAACCTATATTCTCATTGATTATTGTGATTTCACTTCTGTGTCTACCTCAGTTTAGTGTGGACAATACTACTGTTCTTCCTTCTAAGGCTTATTCCTTATTCCCAGTTAAATTTACTACCTGATTTGTTGCTTGGCATCAATGAGCATTTTTCATATCTGGGAGGTGTATTTTGGAAGCCTATCATTGGGAAACCGATCGTTGATAGTCCATATGTGTTCATTTAGATGTGGTCAACAGCTATTTCTCTTCTACACATGACTGCTTTCCAGGTTGCCAGTACCCAAAGTATTCAGCAAGCCTTCTTAGCTGGACTGACATGAGAGGGACAATACAGAAAGATTAGCAATTTACTCTGTGTAAAGGGTAAATGCCGCAAACTTTAGACTCAGATAAAACTAAAATTGAATCATAATTTTATTACTTTCTAAATATGTAACCTTGAGAAAGTTCTCTGAGTCTTACGTTTTCCATCTATAAAATTATGATGATAATAGCTATTAACAAATGTATGTTCAAGTACAGAGGTAGCATATATATGAAGCAATTAGAGTGTTGCATCACACATTATAAAGGTTCAGTTAATGTTAAATATTTTTATTACCATCTGCAAAAAGAAATAATTTACTATGGACAAAAAGTGTTTTAACGTGTTCTTTTCTGAATTGCTACGTAATTTGTTTCTAAGAATTTCTATATGTAGGGATGCCTGCGTGGTGGCTCAGTGGGTTAAGTGTCAGCCTTTGGCTCAGATCAAGATCCCAGGGTTCTGGAATCAAGTCCCACCTTGGGTTCGCCACTTGGCAGGCAGCCTGCTTCTTTGTGTCCCTCTACCTGCTGCTCCTCCTGCTTGTGCTCTCTCTGTCTCTGACTAAATAAATAAATAAATAAATAAATAAATAAACAAACAAAATCTTAAAGAAAACGTTTCTATATATTTGTATTTAAGATTAGAATTATTTTATTCAATTTTAACTGTTCCATGTAGTTTCTTTTATTTAGAGTGAATCAGAAATCACAAAGGCAATATCTGTTTTTGGTGTGAGACTTAATCAGAGAAGTGATACTAATAAATTAGCATATGATATTAGAGATATACTATTATAATATAACATTATATTATCATTTAAAATATATGTATATAATTCAGGAGTATATCATATAAGAATATATAACAAATGTGTTGCAGGAATAAACTAATTATGATGAGACTTATACTTTTTACTCTGTTCGCTTTTCATTATCCAATGTCTTTATGAAAAAAGCAAAATAGTACCTTATACTTTGACCCTTTCAAAAGATAACACAAATGTAACACAAACATGCTGTAGTTATTTTTTTCCTGATTTTAAGTAGTAATAAAAACAAGTTTCTTAAGATGCCATAATAAAAATGTCACAAAAATGTATTTTTAAATTTATTTCCAAGTTTTGTAGACATTCTTTTTTTTCTTTTTAATTTTTTATTTATTTATGATAGTCAGAGAGAGAGAGAGAGAGAGAGAGAGAGAGAGAGAGGCAGAGACACAGGCAGAGGGAGAAGCAGGCTCCATGCACCGGAAGCCTGACGTGGGATTCGATCCCGGGTCTCCAGGATCGTGCCCTGGGCCAAAGGCAGGCGCCAAACCGCTGCACCACCCAGGGATCCCTGTAGACATTCTTCTTTGGAGAATTTAATTTGTATAAATAACAGTTATAATCTATCAACCTTACCTTTATTTGTTTATTTTAAATATTTTATTTATTTATTCATGAGAGAGGCAGAGACACAGGCAGAGGGAGGGAAAGCAGGCTCCATGCTAGGAGCCCAAAGTGGGACTCGGTTCGGGACTCCAGGATCAGGCTCTGAGCCAAAGGCAGGTGCTTAACCACTAAGCCACCCAGGCATCCCTCAACCTTACCTTTAAAACTGTCCAGCAAAAATAATTTGTGGTGGTACCAACCTCTTACAGTTACGTTATGTAGTTATCATTTGGACTGTAAAGTAACTTTCTGTTTCCTCAAATCCAACTTGATTTCCTGTTTTAATGTTTGATTTTCTTTCCTGTCAGATAAAAACTGCAATAGACATTGATGAATGTGCTTCCAAGCCCTGTAAAAATTGAAGTGTGAGATTTCTCCATAGCTGCCTGCCAGATAAATAACCAGATATTTATATATTTTAGATCTATCAAGTGAATTTTCAATTTCAAATGAAAATCAATTCAGTGCAGGTTAGACCTTATGTGTTAACAGTTCTCCAAGAGTTGATATGATTCTCCTTAGAAATATTAGACTCTGAAAACTCAGATTCTGCCTCACTAATACAAACTGCTGCGGCCACTCTGAAAAACAATACGGGTGTTAAAAAAAAAAAAAGGTAAAAATAGAACTACCCTATAATCCAGCAAATGCACTTCCAGGTATTTACCCAAAGAATAGGAAAGTCCTAATTCAAAGAGATACAGGCACACTGATGTTTATAGCAGCATTATGTATAATGAGGAAGATATGATACATATATGTATGTGTGTATATATATATGATATGTATGATGAAGATGTGAATAATGATACATTATGTATAATGAAAAAGATATATATGTGTGTGTATATATATATACACACACACATACACACAATAGAATATACTCAGTTGTAAGAAAGAATGAAATATTGCAATTTGCACAGACATGAGTGGAGCTAGAGAAATAAAGACAAATACTATATAATTTCACTTATATCTGGAATATAAAAAACAAAAGAAATGAGCTAAGGGAAAAGAGAGAGAGAACCAAACCAGGAAACAGATTCTTAACTATAGAGAACAAACTATGGTTACCAGAGGGGAGGTGGTAGGGGGATGGGTGATATAGCTGATGGGGATTAAGGAGCGCACTTGTCATGATGAGGACAGGGTGTTGTATGGAATTGTTAAATCACTATATTGAACACTCGAAACTAATTCTACACCATTTTTTAACTAACTGGATTTTAAATAATAACTTAAAAAGTATATATCATAGATTCAGGAACTAAAGTTCTATACAAGGTGGTATCATAAAAATTTTTGGATTAAAACAAATTTATACAATAGTATTTAGAAAATGCACTATGTACACCTAATAGTATAATCTTCTGAGTTCATCTAAACATTACTTAACCTGAATTTCCTCAGAGATTATTAATAAAATGTCTCTTTTTCTCCTGAAACTTTTTAGTAAAGTTAAGACTCAAAACACATAAATTATTAGCTAATATGTATTGTGTTGAATTGTTTAAAAGGTAGTTGAGGGGCACCTGGGTGGGTCAGTCACCTAAACATCTGCTTTCTGCTCAGTTCATGATCTCAGGGTCCGGGGATCAAGTCCCACAGCGGGCTCTCTGCTCAGCAGGGACTCTACTCCCCCCTCTCACTCTGCCTATTGCTCCCCCTGCTTTTGCTCTCTCCCTCTCTTTCTGTCAAATAAATATATAAAATCTTTTTTTAAAATTGTAGTTAAAATATACAGGTGAAGAGCCTAAATGTTTATATAATTTTCTCATCCTCTAAGCAATATTTACTGCTTTGAAAATGTGAAGAATTTTTTAAGCTTCTGGTGATACCAAAACCATTTAATATTGTGAGTATTTGTAGACAGTGTTTTGCTAAATGATGAAATCAGTGAATCGTAGAAGTGGGTAGATTATTAAGCCCTTGGTTTTCAACATATGTACCCAAACTCCTGGTAGGATACAAACATAGTGTTAAAGGGACAAGAATGCTCAAAACAGTGACTAAGAACTCATGTTCACAACTTTTAAGTCCTCCTACAAACATACTGAAGATAACAAGATTGGATGAGAATCCACAACATGAAATGAAAATTATATATATTTTATTAGGCAGTAATTTTAGTATAATTATACACAATGACTACTTGAATTATGTCATGTGATTTTAATACCACTTCAACATGTTCTTCTGTGAGAAGTTACTGAACCTCCTAGCCAATATGTCTTATTTATTAGTTATCCTGTCTGAATATTTCTTTTGGTTTTATATAGTTTGGTGAAGCACACATCAGTTTACCTAGTCATTTTTTTTTTCTCTTGAAACAAAGGCATGTCTTTATCTGGCTTGGCAGTGAATTATATTCCTAAAAATTTTCTCATTTAAAACCTTCTCTGATGGCTAATCACTCCCATGAATCAGCTTCTCTTTTGGTTCTGTTAACTGCTTTGATGTGACACTCTAGTTTGCCTTTTGTATACTGCTTCTCTACCATTTTGTGCCCACCTCCACCCTACTGTAAAGGGGAAGTAGAAGTTCCTGGTTGAAATGTATCCTGAGAATGGATTTCACAATATGATCTTTGTAAAATTACTAAACATTCCCTTTGCAGTAGTGACTAAGAGGTGTTCATATCTGGTAACGTTTTTGCCCCATGGTCTCTCCAAGGTCTTGCCAAATCCTTGGGTAGAAGTGGCCACAATCAGGCACCCCATACGGCAGCACTGTATGAAATCCACTCAGGAAGGTAATTTTCAGATGCAATACAACTAGTGAAAAAAACCCTTAATGCTACAACTGCTATGTTCCTGAGATTCCTATATTGACTGAAAAATAGGAGCTGCAGAAATGAATAATTGCAGAGTGTGGGACCAAGTCTTGCCATGGGATCAACATATTGTAGTCTCAAAGGGAATTGTATGTCTCTTATTTTTGTTTGTCTCTCAAAATTTAAAAACAATTTTCACACTTTATTTTCAGTTTTTAGTATTAAAACAAATCACAAAAAAATAAATACATACCTTAATAAGTTATTTTAAGGTGAATTGTAACACACCTTTATAACCATGTAGAAAAACTGAACTTACTAGCTACCCCTGAAGACCCTCCAGTGTCCATGTGAACCCCTCCCTCTAAAAGCAGCCACTTTTCTGGTTTTTACAGGATTACTTTTATGCTTTTTTATTTCCTTTTTTTCCCCATTAAGTTGTAAATACCTATACACCATTGTTTAGTTGTTCCCACTTTTAAAATATGTTTTTAGGTGTGTGGCAGAATTTAATTTCTTTATTCTTTCTGGAACTACCAATTTGAATTCATCATTATAGAATCTTATACTGACATCTCCTGTATAATACCTGTATATTGTTTAATATTTAAAATCCTCGTCTCAAGAATACTAGGGATAACCAAATCACAATATCCCATTATTACTCATTTACTTTATTCTGCAGTATAAACATAAAAGAACAAAATTACAAATAAAAATATCAACATAGTTATAAAAATTTTTTGTTCATGAGCTTTCTTCATTGTCTTCTAATTTTTTATACCATATCTCTGTAGTCTTAACCTATTGGCAACATATACAGTGCACTTTCCTTTTTTTTCCCTTCATTTAGTTTATTCCTGCAAGTAGATGCATGTATACTGCTTAACAACCTATTCTTGTGTTTGTGTCTCTCCTTAGTTTGGTTGCCTAAAGCTTAGACTCCAGAGGATTCCTCAGGGAGAGCTCATGGGAATAAAAACCCTTGAATTCTTGTGTATTGATAATCATAGATCTGTGTTTTTTATACTTGAGAGTACATTTGCTTGATATAAAATCCTCTGTTCCCATTTTCTCTTTCTTTCTTAAATATTGTAAATTTTCTCAGGTATTTAAATATTTTATTTTCTTTTGGCATACCAAAAAAGAAAAGTTGCTATTGAAAAGTTTGATGTTAATCTAATTTTTTCCATTATAAATCACTTGCTGCTTTTTCTTCCTTCTTAATGGCCAAAAGTTGTATTTTCCCTTGAAGTGCAGTAATTTCACTAAATGAAGTGTTCTTGAATTACAATTTTTGATGTTGTCTGTTTTCCTTAATTTCGTTTTCCTTTTTAGGGAATCCTTAATTGATACATTGAATCTTTGTTGCCTATTTTCAATATTTGTCTCTCTCAAATCCTTTACATTTCTTTCTTAATTTCTGTTTTTTTTTCCATCTTCTAATTATCCTAAGCAATTATCTGTTGTGTTCATTCTTTGTTATGTTCTTTTTGGAAATGTTTTCTTTTGCTGATTTTTTTCTGAGTTCTTTGACCTCATTACTAAGTTTTTCTAATTTGTGTGTATGTTGTTCATTCATAGCTGATGATATTTTCTTAATGTCTTTTAGCTCACTTTGAAGTAATTCTTTGCAGAGTTGATCTGATTTTTTGACAATGGCTCTGTCATTTTCTTTCATTATTTCAGAGACTTTCATTGTCCATAATGATATTATTATATTTCTTATTCTTTTTCTTTTAATAACTTTGTGTTGGAGCTAACCTTGATACTCTGCTATTTTATGTTGATAGTTAAGAAATAGAAATAAATCAAGCTAGCTTTCCTTACCTCACTGGGTTCCCTTTGTTGTTTGTTGTTGTTATTTGTTTGTTTACTGTTCTAGTATATGGCGGCTTGCCTACCCTGATATCCTAGTCTGTCTTTCTCCCCTAAGAGTGTCTGATCTTCTCCCTTCTTCATCTCTGTCGTCCCTATCCTGTTCACTTTCTTTTTTTTTTTTTTTAATTTATTTATGATTGTCACACACACACAGAGAGAGAGAGAGAGAGAGAGGCAGAGACACAGGCAGAGGGAGAAGCAGGCTCCATGCACCGGGAGCCTGACGTGGGATTCGATCCTGGGTCTCCAGGATCGCGCCCTGGGCCAAAGGCAGGCGCCAAACCGCTGCGCCACCCAGGGATCCCTCCTGTTCACTTTCTATTCCATTTTGAACAGTTTCTCCCCAGTGTGGGGCCCTGTTCAGAAAAAGAACTGTGGTAGTCTTGTGAATTTATGCAGCTACACCTCTCTGAAAGCATTTTGATTGTTTTTCCTTTGTAGTCACCCTATAACAATAGACAGTTCTAAGCCTCACTGTTGTTTTCAAGTTGACTTGCTATGCTTTCCAGTGAATACATGATAACAATTTGAGGATTCTCTTATCTTCAGGTTTGTAAGATACTCTATTATTTTCTATTGCTATCACTTGAACAGGTGTATATGGCACAGAGTTCATAGTTCTTGTGAATATATTTAATAGCTGATGTTCGTGGTATGTGTGCATGTTTATGGGGATACTGTGTCACCAAATTGTGTTTTAAATCCTGCACGTAGGTTTTTGGGTATATTATCTAATTGCTGTCTGATTTGAGGTGAATATTCAGAGAACTTTAACAACTTTCCCAATACTATCATCATTTGTCCAAAATCCTATTTCTAAAAAAGCATATTCCTATTCTCATTTTTTAGAAGTATTTAGAAATACTCATGTATTTTTTTAAAAGATTTTATTTATTCATGAGAGACACTCAGAGAGAGAGGCAGAGATATAGCCTGAGAGAGAAGCAGTCTTTCCAAGAGGAGTCTGATGCAGGACTCAGTCCCAGGACCCCGGGATCACGACCTGAGCTAAAGGCAGATGCTCAACCACTGAGCCACCCAGGTGCCTAATATTCATGTATTTTTAACTTTATGTGAATTTTCCAATTTTTCTGCTATTGAATAGGCTGAAAATTAAAATTCCTATTCATTACTTTATGTATTAATAATGGGGTTGTTTGCTCTCTATGGTGACTTTGCAATTTTTTTGTATTTTTAAGTAAGCATTTTTCTTTCAAAATTATATTATCATATATATGTATTTTTAGCCTGTGATGAATACTTTATATATTTTGCCATAATCCATTACAAATACATTCCTTTTATGTGGCTTTGAAAAAGTCTTTGTTACAATGAAAATGAAAGCAGTGTCCAAGAGAGATAAATGAATGTGTGTTTTTGTTATGTACATCCTAAAGAAGAGAGATAAGATAGTAAATGTCATTTTAAACATAAATTGTAAAATTAAAAAATGACAAATATTTGAATAACTACTCATTAATTTGAACAGCATTCATTTAACATTGTTTTCTGCTTTTATCCTTATTTTATAATTAAAATTACACATTTAATATTTGTAAATCAAATTGATAATAGGCATAGAGAATTAAGTAATGAACAATAGAGAGAGAGTTCTGCTTACAGTTCAATAGGAGCTACAGACAGATAAACAGAAACCTACAGAACAATATTCCTATAGAGATATAGGAATCATATATATACACACACATACAGTATTATATATATATATAATATATATATATATATATATTCATGTAAGTTACATGTATTGCATGTACAGTATTTCATGCAATCTAAATCATATATATACACACACATACAGTATTATATATATATATAATATATATATATATATATATATATATATTATATATATATACATGTATCTTACATGAATACCCTCATTTCATTCCCCCATCTACCCAGCCCTTGGCACCCCACTGGTCACCATTCTACTCTCTACAATCTGTTATTGTGAGTTTGTTTGTTTGTTTGTTTTGTAGATTGCACATATAGGTGATATTATATATTATGTAATTTTCTCCATCTGGTTTATTTCACTTAACACAATGCCCTCTCTCTGTCTCTCTTATAAATAAATAAATCTTTAAAAAAAATAACATGAATCTAAAAAAGGAAAAAAAAAGCAAGCTTATAGAAACAGAGTAGATTGGTTATTGTCAGGCGGCTGAATGGTAGAAGAAACCAGGATGTACAGGTCAAAGTGTACAGACCTTCATTTATTATGATAAGTTCTGAGGATCTAATATACAGCATGGTGACTAGTTAATAGCATTGTACACTTGAGATTTGCTAAGAGAATCGATCTTAAGCATTTTCACATACACAAAAAGTAAACGTGAGGTGATTGATGTGTTAATTAACTTGATTGGGATAATTATTTTACAGTGCATACAAAGATCAAATCATCTGTACACTTTAAATAAATACAATTATATTTGTCAACTATACCTCAGTAAAGCTAGGAAAACAAAAAGAAAAATAAACTTGTAGAACAGAATATTGTCATGAGATGTAAAGAAAGTACAGGAAGAACAGAAAAAAGAAGCACCTAACCCAGACGTACTTCCACAGAAGAAGATTTCTCAAAGCAAGTCTCCTCTAAACTAGGACATAGACATGAGTAGAAATTGGCCAGGATGTTGGTAACCTATTGATGATTAAGAAAATAGTATGTGTACAAGCCTAGAAATAAGAGTGACATATTTTGGATTTTAAATAGGTTTGGTATGAATAGAATCCAAAGGTGAGTACATGTGAGTGTATATACATGTGTGTAGCTGCCAAGTATGGATGAAGAGGAATGAAAACTGGAGATCTAACTGGGGTGACACTTATTGAGCCTGATAAAACATGTTAACAAGTCTATATTTGTATCTTAAGAGCAACTGGGACACATATAAAAATTTTATCCTGCTCAAGGTTATGCTGATATTTGCTTTGGGGGAAAGATATGTCTGGCATCAGGATGCAGAACAGATTGGCAGATGCTTTAGGCATAAAGCAAAGAGGCCACTTAGAAAGTTGTTTTTGTAATTCAAGGGAGACTTGATGTCATTCAGAACTAGGTAGTTGCAATGGTGAAGGAAACATAGGAGGACTAGAAGATTATTTAAGAATTGTTCTGACTTTATCTCTACCAAGGTCAAGGGAAGTGAAATTACTCAATGTGTTAGTTACACATTGCTTAATGAAAGGAAGGTGCTGGGGGAGAAATATCAGGTTTCTGGCTGCAGAATCTCTATAGAACTGGTATCATTCATGAGAAAGAGAATTAGAATCCAAACATTTGGTGAGATAGATGAAGTATGAAGTTTGTAATTTGTGTAATTTGAGATATTCATGGGACACCTAAGTTACTTTTCAATAGCTGTTTAGATATTCCCTTATAAATGGGGGCTTCGGGGGCACCTGGGTGGCTCAGTCCGTTACCTCTCTTACTCTCGATTTCAGCTTAGTTTATGATCTCAGGATCCTGGGGTCAAGCCCAGCATTTTGCTCCGCGCTTAGCAGAGAGTTGGCTTGAGAATTCTCTCCCTATGCCCCTCCCTTCACACTTGTGTGCATGTATGCACACACACTCTCTGTATCAAATAAATAAATCTTTAACTGGAGATTTTAAATTGCAGAAAGCAAACTAAGGGTGAGGATATATACTTTGAAGTGGTTTAACTGTAAAAAATTTTTAAGAACAATATAAGTTTAGCATAATGTATGAGTTTGCTAAGGAAATGTGTACAGATTAAGAAGAGAAAGAGGTCCCATGACAAAGCTGAAGTCTATCAATGTTTAAGATGGGAGTAGAAAAAGAGGAGCTACACCAGGAAGACATGTTAGGCAAAGGAGAGAAAAAGTAAGAACTGTAGCCAAGAGAAGTGTACACCTAAAATAGGAGACACGAATCTATACTAACAAATGCCACCTCAATATTGTCTAAGATAGGGACTCAAACATGACGAACTGAATTCATCTTTAATGATGTCTTATATAATTGGCACATTGGCAAAAAGCAGTTTCTGTAGAGAAGGGACAGAAGTTACTTGTGATGTGACTGAAATTGAGTACACATAAGAAAATGGGTGTAGATAAAATTTTTAAGAATGTTGGCAGCAAAGAGAGGGAAAGGAAAAAATGGAAGATGGTGAACAATGGAAGTTTTCTCCTTTGTTTTGTTTTATTGTGATCAGAACATTTTTAAATGCTGATAAGAGAAAACAATGAAAAGGGAAATTTTAGACCTTCAAGATATAAGAGAAGAAATAATAGAGGAAGAGCCCTCAGAACTGTGGGAAAGACTAACAATCACATGTGTAAGAGTAATATTACTCTCTTAAGGGGGGAAAAAAAGAAAAGAGTGAGTATGTGTGGGTGTGGGAGGTATGGGAGGAAGAGCAGATGTGGTAAAATGTGAAGATTAAAATTTTATCAGTTTTATAGAGTCCCGATTGTTGTTCTCTCTGAGGAGTAAAAAGTTAGGTTATCTCTTGAGTCTGTGTTATGTTAGCAAGATTAAAGGTTAAAGGAGTATAGAGAAATTTGAAAAGTGGTATCTAAGAAGATTCATGAACAGCATCAGATTTTAGAGATATTAGAGAACATAGTTTATTAGCAGAATTTAACACCAGCAAATTATTGTATTGATTCAAAGCAATTTACCAACATTTTTTTTCACACCAGAATGCACACACACACACACAAAAATAGTAATGTCTTATGACACATGATACACACTGATAAGCCTCCTTGAAGCTAGAGATTGCTGGACTACATTATGTGACTAATTTGGAAATTGCCACCTGCTGATGGGCTACATGCATCAGTATCTGGACCAACCTGAAACCCATGTACTGGCACATTAACACACAGTTGGAAAGCTCAGACCAAGCTTTACTTTACCTGGTGAATGTTACTAAAGAAAACAACAAAGGAATTGAAATATTTCCAAGAGAGTGGTTTTATGGAATGAAAGAAAAAAAGGTATAAAGACCTAGAATTCAAAGTAAAACTGAGAAACTGAGAATGAGTGATAAGGATACGTGATGGAGGTCACAAATTATTAATTGAAAAACAATGTATCTGCAGAATGTCCGTATTGTGATGATGACAATACCATGGCTTATCCATGAGTATGTAGCTGATGTGAATTGGATGTAAAAGTCTTCGGACAATAGATTGTTGAGAAAATGAAATATGCACTGAAATAGTGAGTGATTCAAATAAATGTTGGCATTATCCAAGATTACATAATTAGGGTTGAATAAGGAAGACTTCTCAGGCATTAAACTCTTTAGTACAGCAGGAAAAGTTCTAAGAGAATAAGAAAAGTTAGCAACGAGAGCAGAGTGTCAACTAATCACCATTAAGCTTAAAAATACAATGATGTTTTTACATGAATATGAATTAATGGTCAAGAAACAGCAGTACAAATGAGGATTTTTAACCCTACTTTTACGCTATTAGCTTTCTGCCATGTGTGTGTTAACAGCTGCCTCTTTAAGCCACTTTATTGAAATTATGATTAAATTTTTAGTTGGATCTATACTAATTCGATAACATGTAACACAAGATATTAAAAGTATCAAAACCAAATAGTAACTGTCTTAAATAATTAATTTTGGGAGAAGTCTTCTTCTACCATGGTACTCTTCTTACATTATTCTGTCCATCTAGTTAGGTATGTTTCATGCCATTGTGGATATTATAGAATATAGGAATGCTCTAATGCTAATATTCTTCAGAAGTCTCTTTACTCATTTTAGTAATCATTTTCACTAATTAAAATAAATTTTTTACTAAATTTTTCCTTTTTAAATTACCAAAGTGTTTTCTGTCTCCTCTCTGGACCCTAACTGATACAAGAATAGAAGTCATTGAATTGTTACCGCAACAGTATTTCATGCAATCTAAAGCACATTTTTTTTTTTGTATTTCTTCACATATTATCACTTCTAAAACCAGACAATACCCAACAGTTGATATGTTTATCAATTTCTGGTGCATCTGGTAATCTCTAATGTCTTAGATTTCATTAAATGTGGTATTTCCCTGCTTCAGTCTCTGTCCTAGGTAGTGATTATTCAGGGACTATAAAGGTACAATCATTTATGTATGTCTGGATAGTCAGGCAAATATCCTCTTTTTGGTTCAGACATATATATTTTAATACTGATTTTAAAAATGATGTGCTGGGGTCTTCAAGTTAGTATAGAAATTGAAATTTCCATGTGAATTCTTTATATATATATATAATTTCTTTCTTCCTTTTTTTTATACACTCAATTTTTTCTTTGCTTTTCTTCTCTCCTTCGCTCTAATACAGCAGACACACATCATTAGGGTTAGTGGTGATGGAAGTTGATATTTAAATTCTTGAAAAATACATTGCCATTTTCTTTCTAACATGGCCATTTTCATAAACTACTTAAAGTAGATTAGGAAAAAGACCACTATGTCTTACTCTGTGAGATTTCTCTTCATGTCCTTTGCCCATTTCATGATTGGATTGGTTGTTTCTTTGCTGTTGAGTTTAATAAGTTCTTTATAGATTTTGGAAACTAGCCCTTTATCTGATATTTTATTTGCAAATATCTTCTCCCATTCTGTAGGTTGTCTCTTAGTTCTGTTGACTGTATCCTTTGCTGTGCAAAAGCTTCTTATCTTGATGAAGTCCCAATAGTTCATTTTTGCTTTTGCTTCTTTTGCTTTCGTGGATGTATCTTGCAAGAAGTTACTGTGGCTGAGTTCAAAAAGGGTGTTGCCTGTGTTCTCCTCTAGGATTTTGATGGGATCTTGTCTCACATTTAGATCTTTCATCCATTTTGAGTTTATCTTTGTCTATCGTGTAAGAGAGTGGTCTAGTTTCATTCTTCTGCATGTGGATGTCCAATTTTCCCAGCACCATTTATTGAAGAGACTGTCTTTCTTCCAGTGGATAGTCTTTCCTCCTTTATCGAATATTAGTTGACCATAAAGTTCATAGACATGGCCAACATGCACATGAGAAAATACTCTGCATCACTTGCCATCAGGGAAATACAAATCAAAACCACAATGAGATACCACCTCACACCAGTGGGAATGGGGAAAATTAACAAGGCCAGGAAACCACAAATGTTGGAGAGGATGCGGATAAAAGGGAACCCTCTTACACTGTTGGTGGGAATGTGAACTGGTGCAGCCACTCTGGAAAACTGTGTGGAGGTTCCTCAAAGAGTTAAAAATAGACCTGCCCTATGACCCAGCAATTGCACTGTTAGGGATTTACCCCAAAGATTCTGATGCAATGAAACGCCGGGACACCTGCACCCCGATGTTTCTAGCAGCCATGTCCACAATAGCCAAACTGTGGAAGGAGCCTCGGTGTCCATCGAAAGATGAATGGATAAAGAAGATGTGGTCTATGTATACAATGGAATATTCCTCAGCCATTAGAAACGACAAATACCCACCATTTGCTTCAACGTGGATGGAACTGGAGGGTATTATGCTGAGTGAAGTAAGTCAATCGGAGAAGGACAGTGTATGTTCTCATTCATTTGGGGAATATGAATAAAGGTGAAAGGGAATATAAGGGAAGGGAGAAGAAATGTGTGGGAAATATCAGAAAGGGACACAGAACATAAAGACTCCTAACTCTGGGAAACGAACTAGGGGTGGTGGAAGGGGAGGAGGGCGGGGGGTGGGGGTGAATCGGTGACGGGCACTGCGGGGGACACTTGACGGGATGAGCACTGGGTGTTATTCTGTATGTTGGTAAATTGAACACCAATAAAAATTAATTTATTTAAAAAAAAGAAGAAAAAAAAAGGAAATAGAACACTAACTTTCTGTGCTATGCCCTTTCAAGAATAAGAATTCTATGTGCTAAATATGACTTATCATATTTGAATGGCCTATCTTATTTGCTATCCTCCAGGATTGAGCAGATATTACATAGTCCATCTCCCAGTTGTTGAATGCACAGTATCTCATTAGTATCCTCAGAGTGCTACGTGCAACTATTTGAGAATGAATAAATACTTTCACTGGAATGAGATTAGTGTATGATTAGGAAGTGTCTACTAAGAAAGGAACTGATTTGAAAGCATACAATCTAACCAATTTAGATAGCTTCCCTGATGAATTCAAGCTTGAATCAATTTGTCCTCAAACTTCAAATGTGTTGTAATTTTGACTAAAAACTGAAACAAGATTATTTCTGTAAATCTAATATCTCCTTTCTGAAGTGCTCTCGGATATAAAGTCTACTGTACCATGAAATAGGTCTGTTGTACTTTTCCTTTCAACTCTGATGACATGCCTAATAAACTCCTGCTTCATTATACAGAAAAAAAATGTTCATTTCTGAGACTGAGCATTATAGGAAAATGGGTTTCCATATTGTTATTCCACCTGATAGACTATTAAGAAATCTGCAAGTGTATAATTACCAAGAGCAATCTTGTTATTACCAATTGCTCATGACCTGAAAATAGGTTCAAAATTGCTAAAGGTACAATCAGAGATAATTTCTAACATCTATGTGTCTCATAGCTTTAATAAACTTAGATAATTTCAACACTTCATCTTAGTCCTAATAACAATATTTATGTTTTGACAGTGAAAAGTATTAACATTTATTAATAAATAGATTATTTCATTAGCTGTCAATTAATTATGAGAATCCTCTGAGAGATCAAGGATAAAAAGACTTGGTATTAACCCATGCTAAGACTCCATGGTTTAAAAATGCCCTGTGACCAATAAACAATAATATCCTTAGCCACTTTATCTTTCTGGCTGTTATTGAATTAATTCAACTGAGGAACTGCAAGAAAAATTAAAGTAGCCAATAAGATTATTTTGCACTAATACCATTAAATTGTATATATCTTTAACTATCCTAAAGAGCAAATGCATTGATATTTAGGGGATTGGTCCTTATAGTGATGGCCCTGGGATGGGGGGTGGAGTTTAAGAAGAGTTAGGGTTTAAAACTAAACTATGTGACTCATATTCTTCTGTGTATTGTCAAAAACATGAAGTTATAAGGCCAAGTGCTAGTTCTAAAAGTTTCCTAGACCTATACAGCCAACAATGTAAAAAAGAATCACAATAAATCTGATTTTTCATCTTTTCATTTAAGTTTTTGCTTTCTCAGATAAATAACTTTTAATAAGTATATCCTGTGAATTAATTTTCAAGACTAAAATAAGAGGTTTAATCAGCATAAATCAATCAGCAATTTGTAATATGTAGAAGAAAAATTGTAGTCAGTAAAACATATCACAGTTGTGATTATATTTTCAATTCATAAGAGTCCCTGTGATGATCTTATTGCATCACCCCAAATTTTTCATACATGTCCATTTGTTTCTACCTACTGTATATGTTCAGTTGTTAGACAACCACAGGCTCAGTATGTGGAGACTCTTAGTTAAGGAAAACTAGATGTAGGACTTCCTGGGAATTTATGCACATAAGGAATTAAGTCTCAAGTTGCTCAAGTTGCTTCCATGTCTGGTAACTGGACTTTGTGGTCAAATCTAGAGGTGCACATCAAGATTAAGCAGCAGCCCTTGTCTGATCTCACCTTTTCAAGGATCTTTTTTTTTAAATAATAAATTTATGTTTTATTGGTGTTCAATTTGCCAACATACAGAATAACACCCAGTGCTCATCCTGTCAAGTACCCCCCTCAGTGCCCGTCACCGATTCACCCCCACCCCCCGCCCTCCTCCCCTTCCACCACCCCTAGTTCGTTTCCCAGAGTTAGGAGTCTTTATGTTCTGTCTCACTTTCTGATATTTCCTACCCATTTCTTCTCCCTTCTCTATTCCCTTTCACTTTTATTTATATTCCCCAAATGCATGAGACCATATACTGTTTGTCCTTCTCCGATTGACTTACTTCACTCAGCATAATACCCTCCAGTTCCATCCACATAGAAGCAAATGGTGGGTATTTGTCATTTCTAATGGCTGAGTAATATTCCATTGTATACATAAACCACATCTTTATCCATTCATCTTTCGATGGACACCGAGGTTCCTTCCACAGTTTGGCTATTGTGGACATTGCTGCTAGAAACATCGGGGTGCAGGTGTCCTGGTGTTTCATTACATCTGTATCTTTGGGGGAAATCCCCAACAGTGCAATTGCTGGGTCATAGGGCAGGTCTATTTTTAACTCTTTGAGGAACCTCCACACAGTTTTCCAGAGTGGCTGCACAGGTTCACATTCCCACCAACAGTGCAAGAGGGTTCCCTTTTCTCCACATCCTCTCCAACATTTGTGGTTTCCTGCCTTGTTAATTTTCCCCATTCTCACTGGTGTGAGGTGGTATCTCATTGTGGTTTTGATTTGTATTTCCCTGATGGCAAGTGATGCAGAGCATTTCCTCATGTGCATGTTGGCCATGTCAATGTCTTCCTCTGTGAGATTTCTCTTCATGTCTTTTGCCCATTTCATGATTGGATTGGTTGCTTCTTTGCTATTGAGTTTAATAAGTTCTTTATAGATCTTGAAACTAGCCCTTTATCTGATACGTCATTTGCAAATATCTTCTCCCATTCTGTAGGTTGTCTTTTAGTTTTGTTGACTGTATCCTTTGCTGTGCAAAAGCTTCTTATCTTGATGAAGTCCCAATAGTTCATTTTTGCTTTTGTTTCTCTTGCTTTCGTGGATGTATCTTGCAAGAAGTTACTGTGGCCAAGTTCAAAAAGGGTGTTGCCTGTGTTCTCCTCTAGGATTTTAATGGAATCTTGTCTCACATTAAGATCTTTCATCCATTTTGAGTTTATCTTTGTGTATGGTGCAAGAGAGTGGTCTAGTTTCATTCTTCTGCATGTGGATGTACAATTTTCCCAGCACCATTTATTGAAGAGACTGTCTTTCTTCCAGAGATAGTCTTTCCTCCTTTATCGAATATTAGTTGACCATAAAGTTCAGGGTCCACTTCTGGATTCTCTATTCTGTTCCACTGATCTATGTGTCTGTTTTTGTGCCAGTACCACACTGTCTTGATGACCACAGCTTTGTAGTCCAACCCGAAATCTGGCATTGTGATGCCCCCAGATATGGTTTTCTTTTTTAAAATTCCCCTGGCTATTCGGGGTCTTTTCTGATTCCACACAAATCTTAAAATAATTTGTTCTAACTCTCTGAAGAAAGTCCATGGTACTTTGATGGGGATTGCATTAAATATGTAAAGTGCCCTGGGTAACATTGATATTTTCACAATATTAATTCTTCCAATTCATGAGCATGGAATATTTTTCCATCTCTTTGTGTCTTCCTCAATTTATTTCAGAAGTGTCCTATAGTTTTTAGGGTATAGATCCTTTACCTCTTTGGTTAGGTTTATTCCTAGGTATCTTATGCTTTTGGGTGCAATTGTAAATGGGACTGACTCCTTAATTTCTCTTTCTTCAGTCTCATTGTTAGTGTATAGAAATGCCGCTGACTTCTGGGCGTTGATTTTGTATCCTGCCACGCTGCCAAATTGCTGTATGAGTTCTAGCAATCTTGGGGTGGAGTCTTTTGGGTTTTCATGTCATTGGTGAAGAGGGAGAGTTTGACTTCTTCTTTGCCAATTTGAATGCCTTTAATGTATTTTTGTTGTCTGATTGCTGAGGCTAGGACTTCCAGTACTATGTTGAACAGCAGTGGTGACAGTGGACGTCCCTGTCTTGTTCCTGATCTTAGGGGAAAGGCTCCCAGTGTCTCCCCATTGAGAATGATATTTGCTGTGGGCTTTTCGTAGATGGCTTTTAAGATGTTGAGGAATGTTCCCTCTATCCCTACACTCTGAAGAGTTTTGATCAGGAATGGATGCTGTGTTTTGTCAAATGCTTTCTCTGCATCTAATGAGAGGATCATATGGTTCTTGGTTTTTCTCTTGCTGATATGATGAATCACACTGATTGTTTTAGGAGTGTTGAACCAGCCTTGTATCCCGGGGATGAATCGTACTTGGTCATGGTGAATAATTTTCTTAATGTACTTTTGGATCCTATTGGCTAGTATCTTGTTGAGAATTTTTGCATCCATGTTCATCAGGGATATTGGTCTGTAATTCTCCTTTTTGGTGGATTCTTTGTCTGGTTTTGGAATTAAGGTGATGCTGGCCTCATAGAACGAATTTGGAAGTACTCCATCTCTTTCTATCTTTCCAAACAGCTTTAGTAGAATAGGTATGGTTTCTTCTTTAAACGTTTGATAGAATTCCCCTGGGAAGCCATCTGGCCCTGGACTCTTGTGTCTTGGGAGGTTTTTGATGACTGCTTCAATTTCCTCCCTGGTTATTGGCCTGTTCAGGTTTTCTATTTCTTCCTGTTCCAGTTTTGGTAGTTTGTGGCTTTCCAGAAATACATCCATTTATTCTAGATTGCCTAATTTATTGGCGTAGAGCTGTTCATAATATGTTTTTAAAATCGTTTGTATTTCCTTGGTGTTGGTAGTGATCTCTCCTTTCTCATTCATGATTTTATTAATTTGAGTCTTCTCTCTCTTCTTTTTAATAAGGCTGGCTAATGGTTTATCTATCTTATTAATTCTTTCAAAGAACCAACTCCTGATTCTGTTGATCTGTTCCACAGTTCTTCTGGTCTCGATTTCATTGAGTTCTGCTCGAATCTTTATTAACTCTCTTCTTCTGCTGGGTGTAGGATCTATTTGCTGTTTTTTCTCTAGCTCCTTTAGGTGTAAGGTTAGCTTTTGTATTTGAGTTCTTTCCAGTGTTTGGATGGATGCTTGTATTGCGATGTATTTCCCCCCAGAACTGCTTTTGCTCCATCCCAAAGATTTTGAACGGTTGTATCTTCATTCTCATTAGTTTCCATGAATCTTTTTAATTCTTCCTTAATTTCCTGGTTGACCCTTTCATCTTTTAGCAGGATGGTCCTTAACCTCCACGTGTTTGAGGTCCTTCCAAACTTCTTGTTGTGATTTAGTTCTAATTTCAAGGCATTATAGTCTGAGAATATGCAAGGGATGATCCCAGTCTTTTGGTATTGTTTCAGACCCGATTTGTGACCCAGTATCTGGTCTATTCTGGAGAAAGTTCCATGTGCACTTGAGAAGAATGTGTATTCAGATGAGTTTGGATGTAAAGTTCTGTATATATCTGTGAAATCCATCTGGTCCGGTGTATCATTTAAAGCTCTTGTTTCTTTTGAGATGTTGTGTTTAGAAGACCTATCGAGTATAGAAAGAGCTAGATTGAAGTCACCAAGTATAAGTGTATTATTATCTAAGTATTTCTTCACTTTGGTTATTAATTGATTGATATATTTGGCAGCTCCCACATTCGGGGCATATATATCGAGGATTGTTAAGTCCTCTTGTTGGATAGATCCTTTAAGTATGATATGGTTTCCCTCTTCATCTCTCACTACAGACTTCGAGGTAAATTTTAGTTTATCTGATATAAGGATGGCTACCCTTGCTTTCTTTTGAGGACCATTTGAATGGTAAATGGTTCTCCAACCTTTTATTTTCAGGCGGTAGGTGTCCTTCTGTCTAAAATGAGTCTCTTGTAGACAGCAAATAGATGGGTCCTGCTTTTTTATCCAGTCTGAAACCCTGCGCCTTTTGACGGGGTCATTAAGCCCATTCACGTTCAGAGTTACTATTGAAAGGTATGAGTTTAGTGTCATCATGATATCTATTCAGTCCTTGTTTTTGTGGATTGTTCCACTGAACTTCTTCTTAAAGGGGAATTTTAAGATTCCCCCTTAAAATTTCTTGCAGAGCTGGTTTGGAGGTCACATAGTCTCTCAGTTCCTGCCTATCTTGGGAGCTCTTTATCTCTCCTTCCATTTTGAATGAGAGCCTTGCTGGATAAAGTATTCTTGGTTGCATGTTTTTCTCATTTAGGACCCTGAATATATCCTGCCAGCCCTTTCTGGCCTGCCACGTCTCTGTGGAGAGGTCTGCTGTTACCCTAATATTCCTCCCCATAAAGTCAGGGATTTCTTGTCTTTTGCTGCTTTAAGGATCTTCTCTTTATCTTTGGAATTTGCAAACTTCACTATTAAATGTCAAGGTGTTGAACGGTTTTTATTGATTTTAGGGGGGATCTCTCTATTTCCTGGATCTGATTGCCTGTTTCCCTTTCCAGATGCAGAAAGTTTTCAGCTATGATTTGTTCAAATATATATTCTGGCCTTCTGTCCCTTTCGGCGCCCTCGGGAACCCCAATTAAACGTAGGTTTTTCTTCCCAGGCTGTCATTTATTTCCCTTAATCTATCCTCATGGTCTTTTGTTTGTCTCTTTTTTCCTCAGTTTCCCTCTTTGCCATTAACTTGTCTTCTATGTCACTCACTCGTTCTTCCACCTCGTTAACCCTCGTCGTTAGGACTTCTAGTTTGGATTGCATCTCATTCAATTGATTTTTAATTTCTGCCTGATTGGATCTAAATTCTGCAGTCATGAAGTCTCGTGAGGCCTTAATGCTTTTTTCTAGAGCCACCAGTAGCTGTAGAATAGTGCTTCTGAATTGGCTTTCTGACATTGAAGTGTAATCCAGATTTTGTAACTCTGTGGGAGAGAGGGCTGTTTCTGATTCTTTCTTTTGAGGTGAGGTTTTCCTTCTAGTCATTTTGCTCAGTGCAGAGTGGCCAAAAACAAGTTGTATTGGGAAAAGGAGAAAAAGAGAGGCGAGAAAGAAGGAAAGAAAAGAGAAAAAGAAAAAAGAAAAAAAGAAAAGAAGAAGAAAAAGAGAAAGAAAAAAAGGGTGGGGGAAGCAAACAGAAATCAAAAAGAAAAAAAACAAAAACCACGGGGGAGCATCTTCTGAATCTGTAGACTTTAAGTCCCTTGACTTCCCCTGGAACTGGTCCGTCCAGCTGGTCTTCTGGGGGAGGGGCCTGTTGTCCTGATTTTCAGGTGTTATCACTTGGGGGAGCTGCTCTGTCCCCTGCCTGCTGCCGGGCTCAGCGGGGGTTGTTTACCCCGTGAGGCCCCAGGAGGAACAGCCGCAGTGGCGGGGCCAGCTCTGGAGCCCTGGAGTCAGCTCCCGCAGTAACTCCGGGGCTCTCCGTCCGCAGGGCCTGGAGGCTCCGGGGCGGGGCCGCTGATCTGCTCAGCTCGGGGCAGGAGCGTCCTCGCTGTCCTGGGCCCTCCCGGCCTCTGCCTGTCCCGGGGGAGGCCGGATCCTGGGCTGTGTCCCGGCGCCCTGTGCTCCGGGGCCTGCGCTGTGGGATTCGCGCTCCCGCCCCGCAGCCCCCTCCGCGGAGCCGCCGCCCGAGCCCCTCCGAGCTGCTCCGGCCCCGCCGTGCGCGCTGCAGCCCTTAGGGAGCTCGGCGCACTCTCCCGGGGCGCAGGTGCCTGTTAGTGTCCCCGGGAGCCCGAGGGCATCCCCGCCCTCCCGGGTCCTGCTCCACCTCCCTGCGGGCCCCTTTCCCCCGGGAAGGTTGGTGCAGCTCCTGCTCCTCCGGGACGGGGCTCTCCTGTCCTGGGGACACTCGCCCCGGCCTCAGCCCGGCTCCTCGCGGGGCCCCTCCCCCTCGGAGGCCTTTTGTTCCTTTATTTCTCTTTCCCCGTCTTCCTACCTCGATGGAAGCGCGGACTCTTCTCACTGTAGCATTCCTGCTGGTCTCTCTTTAAATATCAGGCCGAATTCGTAGATTTTAAGGATGATTTGAAGGTTATCTAGGTAATTTTTCGGTACAGGTGACGTGGGGACCCGACTCTTCCGCCGTCTTGCCCCTCCCCCTCCTGTTCCAGGATCTTACATACTCACTTTTCAGCTTTCAGTTACAGGCCCTAGTATACAATTTCTCCAGTTTGCCTCATAGACTCTATAACAGTTCAAAACTATATAATACCATAAAAGGAATAGAGGGAAAGTAAATTCCTGGTGTTATGGGTAAATATATTACTATTAATCCTGTTGGATTTGTGTGTTTTTGAACCAAGAAATAGCATTTTTTTTCATGTCTCAGTTTTAACTTACGTGTAGTAAGAACACATTCATCCAACAGAGAATCAAAATATTAAATTTAGTAATGATAATATCTTGAGGAATATAGCTTTGAATGGAGTCCAAATAGGTATATCCAGTCTGCAGAACAGAGTACTGAGGTTGCTGCCTCCTGACCTATCAGTGAGCATCTCTCATGCAAGTTGGACTTTTGAAAGATTAGCTCCACTTACCCTAGAATCTTTGAACCAAGGCTGTTTTCCACAGGCTGGTAACTCAAAGCACCATTTTGGGGGAGATATAATAGAAGAGACAAAGAGACCAAAAATTTTAAGGCAAGGTTCCTCTAAGTAGAAATGAGGAATGGAAGAGAAAAGATATTTCCTTTAACTGTGGGTCTCTACCTCAATTAAATCCATCATTGGTGAAAGTATTGATTTTCTCCTAGGCTCTTAGATCACATTTCTTGGCCATCAACGTTGATCTGGGTCATAAATGATATAGCTACAGTCTCAACTTGATTTGCAATTAAAAGACCCTTTCCCCTACCTTCCTGGCCAGACTGTACTCTATTATCACCAGAAGTACAGAAGCAGTACTGAATGCCTTAACTCCCTCTTTTCTGCTCAAGAGGAAACCTAACATACTATGCTACATGGTGAGATCTGTGTTTATAATAAATGTAGATTTTTTTAAAAGTATTATTAATCATATACAAAGCCAAATACACATAAAAAGGAATTTGATACTAATAAAAAATATTCAGTAGGATAAACAGCAACTCCAGCCTCCAGACTAATAACTAATGAGTAGATTAATAATGCTTCCATTAATAATAGAATTAAAAGTCATTTATGTATAACTTCAGAAAAATAATATTCTAAAATAAATGAATTAAGTTCTTATGCTAAATTTTACCAAGACTCTCAGATAAAAAAAAAAATGAGTTTAGTATGTTAGGAACCTAAAGAAGTACAAAATGTCTGGAATCTAAGTGAACAAAAAAGAAGTAGTATGAGTTGTGGGCTGAAAAGTTGTTAGGGGGGCAGCCCCGGTGGCGCAGCGGTTTAGCGCCGCCTGCAGCCCAGGGTGTGATCCTGGAGACCCTGGATCGAGTTCCACGTCAGGCTCTCTGCATGGAGCCTGCTTCTCCCTCTGCCTCTCTCTCTCTCTCTCTCTCTCTCTCTCTCTCTCTCTCTCTCTCCGAATAAATAAATAAAATATTAAAAAAAAAAGTTGTTAGGGGCCACATCATAGAAGGCAAAGAAATTTGATTTTATTTGAAGTGCTGTCAGAAGCTGTCATACTGGATTTATATATCATAATTATATTCTATTTTTTAAAAAATACTCTGGATGTGAATGCAGACTACAGTAAAGTGAGGTGAATATTTAATTTTACAGTTAAAATAATTGGTATTCTCACTTGGGAGGGAGATAATTATGATAGACTTGGACGTTAGTAATTGTGATAGAGGTAAGGAGACAGATTTGAGATATTTTTTAGAGGTAAGTTGCCAGGACTTGCTGGTAAATTCAGTGAAAGTAAAGAGGAATAAATAACTCAGGTTTTGCAGTTTATCATAGTTAATAAGGAAGAATGAAGATAGAGCTGCTTAGAGTTTTGTTTTGCCCGCTTTGAATTTGAGATGGCTAACAGATATTCAGGTGATGTCAATTGATACTTAACAGGTTGCTAAATCTTTGAGTTCCAATTAGAAATGGAGATTTTGCTTGGGAGTCTGTTATGTAGAAAATGTGGTATTTTTGATGTTTTCTATAAATCATTTAATAGTTTTACTTAGGCAAACTGGCAAGAGTAGGTAGAAAAATGTATGTTTAAATGAAAGAATGAATAAATAAAAAATGATAGCAGCAATCACTAGACAGGAGAAGAAACAGAAAAATTTTAGTATTTAGGCAAATCACAAAAGATAAGAGGTATGAGGAAATTGAAGAGACAGAGTAATGAAAGCATAGAATGTCTGAGATACTATGTATGAAACAGGAATCTGATTTTTAGGATTTCTTTTTGATCACTGGATCACTCTTGCCTTATGGTTTCCATGAAGAGAAACCTATCACAGTCTGATTTAGCTTAGATGGAACAAACAAATGAAGAAACTGGGCTGAAGAAAATATCAAGTAAAGATCAAAAGCTAGCTAAACATAGAAAAGGAAAACTAATTTGAATCTGTGTGAGTTTTAGCCAGAATTGAAATACAGACCAGGAAATATATGAGGAAAGAAAATTAAGATTATCTAGAAATTAACATCTAAAACTTATTTTAAAATAAGATATAGAAAGCTTGATTATTCAGTTTGTATATCCCAAAACTCACAAACTAAAAGATGAACAGATACTATTTTATTAGATATATTCAAACTTGTTATGCTTAATAATTTATTTGTCAAACAAGTAGAGACTTTATTACTGCTCACTGAATCAAATTAGAAATCTCATTTAAATTCAATCTACATTTTGGCAATGAAAGCTCTAAAGTCATATATATGCACACCTTAAATGCAGCTTGTTGTTGTCAAATCATGTGGAACATAATCAGAAATTGAAAAGAATAAATCATAAATTTTATTTCTGACAAACTTGATGATATTCGTCATATCATTTGGAATTTAGTCTTTTGTTAATAAATTGTCTTAAACAGGATTGGAAATGATTATCTGTCCTTTGAAGATACAATCCCATAGTCATTTTTGTGTATTCAGTCACTGATAATTTTTGATTCATTTACCAAATATTTTTTGAGCATCATTATGTGTCAGTAGCTATTTCAAGTGCCATAAATGCCAGAATATATATATATATATTATATATAAATATAGATAACATATATAAACATATATAACATATATATAAACATAGATTTTTATATATATGCCTACATTTTTAAGGAAGAGACAGATACATAAGCAACTACCTACGGAGGAAGGTATAAATAATACAGAAGATGGAAATGGCCTGTACCTGGAAAAAATAGGCAGAGGCTCCTGAGATAACTTTTCATCAAAGTTTTAAAAAGGATCCTAGCTGGGATGCCTGGGTGGCGCAGCCGTTGGGCGCCTGCCTTCAGCTCAGGTCATGATCCCGAGATTCGGGATCGAATCCCGCATCAGGCTCCCTGTTAGGAGCCTCCTTCTCCCTCTGCCTGTGTCTTTGCCTCTCTCTCTCTCTCTCTCTCTCTCTCTCTCTCTCAGAGTGTGTCTCTCATGAGTAAATAAATAAATCTTTTAAAAAAGGAACCAGGCAAAATCACAGGCATTTAAAAAGTTGTTGGTATTGCTTGGAGGAGAAGGTACATGAAAAAAAGGTCAGGATAAGAAAGATACAGCCTAGAAGGTAAGCCAGGTACAAGTTTTGATATTTCTGTAGACTATACTGGGAGCTTTCTACTTTATTTTCTAAGTCTGAACTCAGGCTAGAGCACTATACCCTAGGGGACTGTGTAAGGTTTAGTGAAAGTCACAAGAGTAACTGAAGCATCATCTTGTCAAGTTTCCATATAAATTTTTATATACTGTGTTATAGAATGATCTATATCTTAATAAGGATTAAATGTGGTTGTAAAATTCAAGATTTGCATGGATTTTAAAACTAAAGTGTCAAATTTGAAAAAAAAAAAGAAGAAGTAGTAGAAGCAGCAGCAGCAGCCACAGCAGCCTTGCAGCCTTACTGGTAGGTATACTGTCAGACACCTGGGATGTTCTGAGATGAAAAATCTCCTGTCTTCATGATTTAGCACTGCATTAGTGATGAGCTTCAAAATATGCGTAACGGGTGGGGATCAGTCGGAGACTGAAACTCCATCGAATTTGTCTTTTAGAAATATAGGCTGGTAACAGCATAGCATTCAGCTTGATTAGAGATAACAGGGATCAGAGGGCTCAGAGACATGTTTAGGAATCATAACCTGAGGGAAGATGTGTTGTTCTCATTCACTAAGTGTGGAGATGAGGTGGACTCTTGTTTCTCAGACTTAACCAGAACGTGAGGAGGAGTGTCATGTTAAGAATATGAATTAATATTTTATTATTTCCTTCTACTCTTTGGGAATTCCAGGGTTGTAGGAATTTTCATACCAGTATCTTATCAGCCACAAGACACAGGACTAATAAGGCCTTCAGGTTTCTCATAATTCGACCAAAGACAGTCTTCTTCCTGACTTCTTGCCTTTCTTCTCACTCTATTGCTCTACAGAATCCAAGTGGGTTAACCAGAGAGCCCCTTTTCTTAGAGCACTCCATCCAAGTGGTAAAAATGCCTCCTGTGCTGAAGACTGAGAAAGTTTACTTTTCTTTTGGGAGGCCAATTAGTAGAAAATACAGCCTATGATCATAGGCCATAGCTCTTAAAAACCCTCTCATCATTAGTGACAGTGTAGCCACGCTCAGAGTGAGTTCTGACTTATTTTCTCCATGATAATAGTCTTGGATCAAGTTTTTCTTGCTTGGTTAACTTTGCTGAAACTTTTGCTTTGACAATACGCTTTTCAGTTTCCACAAAATTACATCACCCTGTTCTGAGTATTTGTGTAACTCAATTATTTGCTGAAGCATGGAGCTTTGATTTTATAGTGAAAGCAACATATCAGCTCCCCAGTATATATTAATATAATCTAAAACTTATTTCTAGCCAATGTTTATTGGACTGGAAGAAAAAATACCTTTTAGGGAAGATCTAAATTTACCTGCGCCCTTTGATATCCCATAATCCATTTATAAATATAGTTAAAAAGAAATATTGTTAAATATTGTTAAAATATTTATAAATATTGTTAAAAAGAAACAAGTACTAAATTCCTATGGAGTAATTTTTACTCGTTTGAACTTTAGTGTGCATAAAAACCAGATTATATTGATGCAAACTTTAAGAAACAGCTACATGAAACTCATCTTGTGTCACCTGCAAAGATGTCTTAGAGAAGTAACCCATACCCTCTCTAAGAGGACCTTCTAGAGACATTTCTTTCTGGCTTTGGGATTAAGAGCAATTACTCTTCCTCTGGAATCAACAATGCATTGTTACAAAATGAGCACTCCTAATGGTGTAACTGGTCACCAGCTTTTCTTGTGCACTGTGTGCTAGTCATATTTTGATCAAGTTAGTGGCCCTTCTAAAATCCTTTTTAGCCATTTCTTGAATTCCTTTTATAAACCCACATCTGCAATAAATTCACAAAACTCAAAAGAGCAAATAACATTTTTTAATGAGCAAATAAGGCCTAACAGAAAAAAAAATAAGGAACTGTTTAAAAATGTTTGTCTCTATTTAGCAGACCTGAAGGTAGAGAATCTGTTGTTTTTTATTGGAAGTTGTTTTGATTTTATTTACCATGTCCAATGCTCAACTTGTTTTTGTTTGTTTTTAAATAAATACTGTAACAATTTCAATGACATTTTGTGAAAATATATCCTCTCTCATGAAATACTTGAATTTAAATGTATAAGTTTATATAAGGTTAGTGTGAAACTCATAAAAATAACTAGTTCTTTGACTATCACTAGGTAAGCTAGGATACGTGGTTCTCAATTTTATAATCACTACAACACAGAAGTTAAACCTCAGTTTTCTTGAAATATAAAGTTTTCTTTATTTCTTTATTTCTTTCTTCTATATTTTCTTTATATTTCTTGAAATATAAAGTTTTCAGTGTTATATTCAGCCATGATTGCTATAACATCATTCTGCAAATAATTCAATTATGCAAAAGAGATTTTGTAGCTAATTGTAAAAAACAAAACCTATTTTAGTATATTTTGAAGTGAAGTTAATTTATAATCATTACCTCTACTTGATTAAGATATTTGAATAAGATAATAGTGGTTTCTATAAAAATAAGGAATTATATAAAGCAGAAATATGGACTTAAGAGAAAAATAAATTCCTTTAGAAAAAGTTGAAAGCTGATAAATTGTAAAATATTCTTATCAATCTCTTGCAAATTTAAAATATATATACACCATATATATATATGAACATTGTGATATATTTTATATTTGTGTATATATATGAGTATATATATATATATTTATATATACATATATAATCAAACTGAGAGCCTGAAGGTGGTATTTTATTGAACTCTGTTATAGATACAATAGCTTATATGCCAAAACAGAGCATGATTTCCATTTTGCGAAATAAAAGATTGCTTCTTAAAAAAAAAAAAAAAAGATTGCTTCTTTTAACTGTGAAAAAATGTTTTATTGAGTTTCTGTGCATCTCTCTCTTGCTATGATTTTAGAAACAAGTGATTTTTCAGACAAAAGCTTAAAGTAATGGTCTCTAAAATTATCTATTTTAGTTTATGGTTTACATATCTCCAGATCAAACCAGCTGTGTCACAATTACACAGTGTTTACTATCTTTACATCTACTTACTTCTGTTGTCCCTATAACAACCTTAGAAAGCGAATACTGTTCTTATCTCTATTTTAAAGGTGTGGGATTTACATAAATAGAGGGTATATTAAGTTGCTTATGTCTCTCATCTGGTAAGTGACAGCTATAATTCAAATCCAAGCAATCGCTGTTAGATTTCTTATTCTTTATACTTTATTCATTTTAATGTAATCTCTCACTCTAGAATCACCCCATATATTTCTGGCTATTTGTACCCATAGACTAATTCATTTGATTACCAAAAGACATGTGGCTTTCCCCTCATAGTCTCTTCTGGATCTCTCTATAAAAATGTTGCCTATTGTAATGTTTCCTGCCAAGGACTTTGAGTCCCTGAAATTTCTGTGAAGGAGCCTTTTCAAAGTTCATTCCAAAAAGCTGAGACAGGAGCTCCAAAGCAAATCAGTCTGGGTTCCCTAAATCATACCACTAATCCATTTACCTTTCTGCCCACTTCTTTGCTTGTACCAGTCAGGCCTGTCCTTAAGAAGATTTGAGACAAGTAAAATAGAATATAGAAACTTAGTCCCTGGGTGCCTGGGTGGCTCAGCGGTTCAGCATCTGCCTTCAGCTCAGGGTGTGATTCTGGGGTACTGGGATCAGATCCCACATTGGACTCCTTAAGTGGAGCCTGCTTCTCCCTCTGCCTGTGTCTCGCCTCTCTCTGTCTCTCATGAATAAATAAAATCTTTAAAAAAAAAAAAAAGAAACTTAGTCTCAATGTCAAAGCTAGAGGGAACAAAGTGTGGGTTTATAAAAGGAATTCAAGAATATGGTTAAAAGGCCATATCTTAAGGATTTTAGATGGGCCACTAACTTGATCCAAATATGACTAGCACACAGTGCACAAGAAAAGCTGGTGACCAGTTACACCATTAGGAGTGCTCATTTTGTAACAATGCATTGTTGATTCCAGAGGAAGAGTAATTGCTCTTAATCCCAAAGCTAGAAAGAAATGTCTCTAAAAGGTCCTCTTAGAGAGGGTATGGGTAACTTCTCTAAGACATCTTTGCAGGTGACACAAGATGAGTTTCATATAGCTGTTTCTTAAAGTTTGCATCAATATAATCTGGTTTTTATGCACACTAATATTCAAACGAGTAAAAATTACTCCATAGGAATTTAGTACTTGTTTCTTTTTAACTATATTTATAAATGGGCTGTGGGATATTTAAGGGATAGAAGTGGGAACCTAGAAATATAATTAAAACCCAACTTCATGTTATGCAACAGAGGCCAATGATTTGGCAACAAAGTTAAATTTTATGGGATTAGTGTTTCAGTGGATGCTAGAGGATTCTGGTTATCATATGTAATTTCTATTAATCTGTTTTAGAGTTCTGAGACTTTCTTTAGTCATCTAATATCTACTATTAAGCCCAGTTAGAAAACTTTTCATTTCAGTTATTTCAATTTTCAAGTATAGAATTTATTTATTTATGTATTTATTTTTTTATAGAATTTATTTTTAATTGTTTATTTTATAGTTCTTCTCTATTGGAATTTCATACTTGCTAGGAACTTTTCATCATATTTTAATCTTTACAGTGTTCTTTAATTCTTTTAACCTATTTATAACAGCTGCTTCGAAGATTTTTGTCTTCTAAAACTAACACTGGGGCCCACTCTAATCACAAGACTAAGTGTCAGATTGGATAAGAAAGTAAGATTAAATTATGTGCTCATATTCAAAGACTCAAATATATTAAAATGTAAATGATATTTAAGACATATATCATGTGAAGAGTAAACATAAGAGAACTGGAGGAGCTTTCTTAATATTGAACAAAATAGAGTGTAAGACAAGAAATGTTATGAGACAGCAAAATTTCATGATGATAAAAGGATCAATACATCAGAAATACATGACAACTATAAGTATATGCATTATCTATCAACAAAACTCCAATATGCATTAACCAAAAATGAAACTTCAAAAGAGAAATACATTAAGAGGTATTGGAGATTTCAATAACTTCATCATAATAACCAAAAGAACAGCTACATGAAAAATCAGTAAATATATGGAAGGGATAACATCAACCAACAGGTCCAACTGACATTTATAGAAAACTCCACCCACCTACAGCAGAATGATAGAATATGTATTCCTTTTAAAGACACATAGAACATCCTCCACATGGGCAATATATTAGGTTTAATAAGATCACAGTGGAATTAACTAAAACCTCCAGAAAGGCATTTGGGAAATTAAACTACATCTAAATAACACAAAAAAATATGACAGGAGATATTTGGTTTTTTGTTTTGTTTTGTTTTGTTTTAAGATTTTATTTGTTTTTGTTTGTTTGTTTGTTTGTTTGTTTGTTTAATGAGAGACAGAAAGAGAGGCAAAGACACAGGGAGAGGGAGAAGCAGGCTCCCTGCAAGGAGCCCAATGCGGAACTCGATCCCAGGACCCCAGCATCATGTCCTGAGCTGAAGGCAGACGCTCAACCACTGACCCACTCAGGTGTCCCAACAGGAGATATTTGAAAAAAAATTTTGAGTGGAATGGAAATGAATACAGAAAATCAAAATGTATGCTACAAAAGTGTTTAAAGTGTATGGCTTTCAATGTTTATATTAGAAAAAGTACCTAAAGTCAGTCATCTAAGCTTACACCTCGACAAGCTTGAAAAGAAAAACAATTAAATCCATAGGAAATTGATGAGAAAAACAACTTAGAAATCAGTAAAGTAGAAAACAGAAAACAATATGGGGAATCAGCCACTCAAAAATCTGTTTTTTTTTAAAGATTATAGAATTGATAAATCTTTAGTTAGACTAAGAAAAGAGAGAGAGTGACACATACATACACTTTATCAATACCAGGAATGAAAGGGGGACATCATTACAATATTACAGAAACTTTAAAAGATCATAGGAAATATTATGAACAATGTCACGCCAACAGATTAGAAATCATAGAAGGAATACAAAATTTCTGTCTCCTCTTGCCCTCTATGTACAGGGGCCAATTTGCAAGCCAACAGTAACTTAAAGAATCAAGGAATTGAGAAGGTTTAATCTGTTTTTTTTTTTTTTTAAGGAATTTCAGAAAGGACTCATATATTAGAGATACTCAATTTGTTTAACATTATACAATCATATATAAACAGTCATGCATGTGTTTAATTTTAAGGAAATAATGTAAATTTTGAACTCTTCTAGGTTCACTGAGAGGAGAATAAAGCCACAGTTGTAGTTACATCAAAACAAAAACAGAAAGAGTAAATACCTAGTTGACAACATTAGGTGCTGTGTTGATTTTTTGCAGACAAGTTGAAAATCCTATATATTCTGAACCTAATCTTAGACTTAGCTGCAGTGTGTATCAGTGACACATTTTTAATGAAGTGAATATTTTGCTTGTTTCTAAATAATAACTGTGAGATTGAGGTAGATGAGTGTCTAAGTGATGCCTGTGCAAATGGGGGCACTTGTGTTGATCTTTACAGAACCTTTAACTGCCTGTGTCAGAATGGATTTCAAGGTAGGCACACATGCTAACCAAAACCATGATACCTGAAGGTTAATTTGAGGTGGAAGTAACTCTTTATTTTTAGAAGATACAATTCATCTAGCAGACATGGATATTAATTTATTTTTCCACTAGAACAGTTTAATATATAATATCTGTTTAGATTATTTTACAATATCTTCACATAATCACAGAAATAGGTATATTTTGTGTTGAATGAATATTTTGCTTTGTAAATAAACCAGTTTTTTCTTTAAGATTTATCAACTGAAATCCATTGCACTTATATTTATTATGATTTTTTAAGACTTACCTATTTTATTTGAGAGAGAGAGAGATCAAGCATGCACATGTGAGTGGGGAAAGAGGCAGAGGGAGAAGAAGAGAGAATCTTTGGCAGACTTGGTGCTGAGCATGGAGGCAGTGGCCACAGGGCTAGATTTCATGACCTCGAGATCATGACCTGAGCTGAAATGGAGAGTCGGGCACTTAACTGAATTCACCACCAGGCACCACCCTCATTACATTTATACTTAAAACTTTTAATATTTCTTTTTATACCGCATACCATTCTGTTACTCTGATAACTCTTATGGTAGCCCTTGTCATTATATATTTACTTATTTTGATAAAGAGCTTGTTATGTTTTAAATATTTATGCTTTTTTGTTGTTGTTTTTGTTTTGTTTTGTTTTGTTTTGTTTACATTAAGAGGAAACTTCAGTAATAGACCTTTGTTTTCCAACATTGGAAAAAGTAGTAAGACCCTTAATACTTTATATGCAAGCAAGTACTCTCAATTACTATCATTACAAGCTGAAATGTTGTCCAAAATCTAACTTCCAAAAACTGTTCCTAATTCTAATTCTATGTGAATGATTCAAAAATAAAGTTCTGCATAATCTTTAAGCAGTAAGAAAGTCAAATTTGTTTTGAAAACCATGAATGAAACAGCTAATTTTTTCCTATTAAATCTGAGAAACTGGTTTTATTTGGTTAACCTTAAGAATGATCAGCTTCAGGGGCACCTGGGTGGCTCAGCTGGTTGGGTGTCTGACTTCCACTCCAGTTGTAATCCCAGGGTCCTAGGATAGAGCACAGCGTCTGGCTCCTACTCAAGGAAAGCCTGCTTCTCCCTTTTTTTTTTTTTTGTCCCTCCCCCTCTTCATGCTCTCTCTCTCTTTCTCTCTCTCTCACTTGCTCTCTATCTCAAATAAAATCTTTAAAACAGGGATGCCTGGGAGGCTCAGCAGTTGAGCCTTTGCCTTCAGCCCAGGGTGTAATCCTGGAGTCCCAGGATAGAGTCTCACATGGAGCTTCCCTGTCGGGAGCCTGCTTCTCCCTTGCCTGTGTCTCTGCCTCTCTCTGTGTCTCTCATGAATAAATAAATCTTTAAAAAATATATAAAAATAAAAAAAAATTTAACTCTTTAAAATAAAAAAAAAAAAGAATTATCTTCAGATACTGTGTGGTCACCTATTAAAACTTAATGTACTATTTAACATCATTAAAAACTCAAGATATTTTCTTTTTTTTTAAATTTTATTTATTTTGCTATGAGAGACACACAGAGAGAGAGGCAGAGACACAGGCAGAGGGAGAAGCAGGCTCCATGCAGGGAGCCCGACGTGGGATTCGATCCCGAGTCTCCAGGATCACGCCCTGGACTGAAGGCAGCGCTAAACCGCTGAGCCACCCAGGAATCCCCATGAAGATACTTTCTTAAAATTGTATGATGCAGAGCAAAAAACAATTTCTATTGGAGAAGTGAATTTTGGCATATGCCCAACTATAAGGAACAAACCAAGGTTTTTAAATGCGCCACTTTTTTTTCTACAAAGTTGATTCATAAGGAAAATTACCAAATGAATAACTTTAAGGTTTAAACAAAGGTATTTATTCACACATATTATTATTTTTAATTTTCACTTTTTCCTCATTTTAACTTGATGTTCTTTTTTTTTTTTTTTAAGATTATTTATTTATTTATTCATGAGAGACACACATTGAGAGAGAGAGGCAGAGACACAGGCAGAGGGAGAAGCAGGCTCCATGCAGGGAGCCTGACGTGGGATTCGATCCTGGGTTTCCAGGATCACGCCCTGGGCTGAAGGCGGCGCTAAACCGCTGAGCCACCCGGGCTGCCGTAACTTAATGTTCTGTCATATTTTCACTTAATATTTTGTCAATGATAATAATACAAATGCATTTTCTATTTAGTTAGATATGCTTTTTCCCATTTAGATATCTATTATATTAATTTTTCTCCAGCCCAGATTCATTTCACCATTTTAGAGAAAAACATTTAAGAATATTAGAAATATTTCTAATCATCTAATTTGTGGATACCATGTGTTATGTGTCAATGCCAATTCTTCTATTCTTGTTTAAAATTGGCAAAAAAAAAAACTTATAAAAATTCTTAAGAATCAATTCAGTGTCAGTTTAGGCTATATTTTCAACTCTTTGCAAATTAACAAACAATCCAAGTGACATAACATAACATAAAAGTCAGTTTTAGCAACACAGTTCTAAGTGGAACATTAATGGAAAATCTGCACTGCAGAACTAGTTAAAAGAAAATATTAAGAGGTGTCTAGCTGGCTCAGTCATAGAGCATAGGACTCTTGATCTCAGGGTTGTGAGTTTGAGTCCCACATTGGGCATAGAGATTACTTTTTAAAAAAGGAAAAGAGGGGTACCTGGATGGCTCAGTGATTAAGTATCTGCCTTTGGCTCAGGTTGTGATCCCAGGGTCCTGGGATGGAGTCTGGCATCAGGCTTCCCAGAGGAAGCCTGTTTTTCCCTCTGCCTATGTCTCTGCCTCTCATTTTGTATGTCTCATGAATAAATAAAATCTTTAAAAAAAAAAGGAAAGGAAAAAATAAAGTGTGAAAACTATATAGTTAATGAATACTTATGATTTATTTTCTTTCCATATAGACTTGCTTTGTGAAAATAATAAAAAGAAATGTGATTCATCTCCCTGCCTTCATAGCACTACATCTACAGAGTTCATGGATAAATTCAAATGTTTGTGCCCCACTGGCTTTATTGGTAAGTAGCATTTGGCAACTGTGCCTTATAAAAAACATTTAGCCCTGGTGAACATACATCAGGATGCTATTGATTCACTAGTATTTCCTTTTTGTTCCTTTTTTATTTCCCTTAGACTAACATTTGATTTGCATCTCAATAACTTGAAATATCTATTCTGTCTCTAGACTCCAAAGCAGAACATAAATTATTTCACATGTAAGGAGACTTTGAAGTCCTACCGATTCAGAGGAAATTAGTCTGCATTTAGTAATTCTAAGAGAAGTTGTTGCAGTTTGTAGTAAGGTGACATGAATTGATTTTGACACTAATATATGGGGCATTTTTATTTGAGGAGTTTAGTCTCAGATATCACCCCAAAAGGAGTAAAAGATTTGGACAAATTTAAGAATTATAACCTGGCACCTGGTTGCCTTATTAAAACTTAACGTTTATTATTATTTTTTCAAAGGTTCAAGATGTGAAATAGATGGAGATTTGTGTGTTTCACATCCATGCAAGAATGGAGCTACTTGCATTGACCAACCTGGTAATTACTTCTGCCATTGTGTGGCTCCATTTAAAGGTAATGAACACCAAGGGAAAAGGAAAAGCAAACATAATTAACTTTAAAAAGTATTTCTGTCTCTTATCTGAACTCATTTCAGTCTTCCAACAACATTATTAGTCCTTCATTTGCTTAAAGTCAGCTTCTAAAGTGACCGAGTTATCCCTTTGGCAGAAACTAGAATGAAATAAGCTTTGTTTATACATCCACTAAAACAGGAGTTTCTTGTTTTTCTATTGGAAAGGCCACCGATACAGCCAAATGATAATATGAAAAGTAAGGAATTTATTACCAGTTTATAGAATTATATTTTAAGTATTTTTTTTCTACTAATTCAATTTCTCATGAAACTGTTAGGTTATTTTTTTCTTTCTTTCTTTCTTTCTTTCTTTCTTTCTTTCTTTCTTTCTTTCTTTCTTTCTTACTAAACTAAATATTGTTTGTAAATCATTGTGCAAACTAGTGTATAAAAAGTAAATCACTGGATACTTCCTTGGACTTCGGTATCTTTTTTCTGAGGTATGGAATTTAAATTAGCCAGGGTTCTCCAGAGAAGGAGAACCAATGGGAGATATATCTATTTATCTGTATCTATGTATTATAGCAATTCATTATGAGGAATTGGCTCACACAGTCATGGAGGTTGCAAGTTTCATGTTCTGCTGTTTGCAAGTCAGAAACCCAGGAGAGCCAGTGATGTAATTCTAGTCTTGAATCAAAAAGGCTTAAGAACCAGAGGAGTGGATAGTATAAAGCTCAGTTCAAGGACTGGAGGAAACCCACACCTCAACTCAGCAGATAGGCAGAAAAGTAGCACATCCTCCCTTTCTTTAGTTTTTGTGCTACCCAGGACCTCAATGGATTGACTGATGCCTGCCCAGTTTGGGAACTGCAATCTACTTTACTGAATCTACTGATTCAAATACTAATATTGTCAGGAAGCACCCTCACAGACACACTTGGAAATGATGTTTAATCTGAGCACCCTGTGGCCCAGATTGCCACATAAAATTAACCATTGCATTGTTCAACTAAATACAATCAATCTAGACTTTGTAAATGTTGTATATAATTTTTCTTAGATCTTCCTATAATTATTAATGAAAAAATATGACTGCTGACAAATTTCAAATATTTTGTATCTATATAAACTCACTAAATTATAGTTCTCTTATCTATTAAATGGAGATATGAATATACTTACTTCTTTGAGTTGAATATAGTAAGAAATATTCCATTGCCTACCAGAAATTAATAATCATCAACTTTGAATAATTTTCTTACCTATAAATACACACTAACATATAGCACATATATAACATATATGTTAGTATATATGTATATGTACATATATATGTATGTATATATACACCATGAACTAGGCACTATTTGCAAATATTTGATTAGGTATGACTTAGTACATACTTATTTTATTATACATCTTTAAAGGCACATAGAAAATTACTAAGCAATCCCAGTAATATTAAAAAAATAGATTTCATTTGAAAAATGACAAGTTTGACCATTACCTGGACCTTAGTTTCTTATACCATTCTTCAATAAAAGAATTGAGAGTTCTTTAGAGATCCAGCTGATTCTAGGACTAAAACACAGAATATACAAACGAGTGTGGAAAGTCTTAAAATGCCAGAAAGCAATGAGGTACTCAACAAAATAATGAGAGTATGTCCAAGGGACACATGAGCCCACTGCCAAAGCTAGAGTAATTTGAGCAAGAAAATAAAGAAGTAACGAATTATTACTCAAAATATAAAATAAATATCCATGAGTCCAAACGAGAAAAATCGATGATTGATAAATAAATGTATGAGAATCATAGATACATCTTTTATACAAAATAATTCCAAATAATTTATGAAGATACCTTGCATTCAAGGAGATAGAACATAACTTCCTACCTCTTAAGTTTGGGCTACGCTTAGTGACTGTCTTCCAAAGTGCACATCTTGGAAATGGGGGTTTGGAGAGAGTAACTTTACAGTGGAGAAACCTGACAAACACTGCCTAACACAAATGACCAAAGTTAACATCAACAGTGCTAGATCATATTAAGAGCATACACATTTGATTCGAAGTAATGAAAATGACACTTTATCATAGTGATTTTTTTCTTAAAAACACATTACCCCAGTCTAATCATGATAAAGTCATCAAACACATCCCAATTCTACAGAATACCTAACTAGTACTCCTTGAAACTATCAAGGTCATGGAAAGCAAGGGAAGTTTGTGCAAAAGATTTTTAGTTTAATATAGTAGTAATTATTTATTTTTGCTATTGTCATCCTTGCCAAAGGAAATAGATCCAAAAAAGTATTCCTAAGACTGATGTCTCTGGGTTTACTGCCTATTTTTCTTGTAAGAATTTTGTGGTTTCATGTCTTAAGTTAGTCTTTGAGTTTACTTTTGTATATCGTGTAAGAAAGTGATCCAATATTTTTTTAAAGATTTTGTTTATTCATGAGAGACACACACAGAGAGAGAGAGAGAGAGGCAGAGACACAGGCAGAGGGAGAAGCAGGCTCCCCACAGGGAGCCCAACATGGTACTCGATCCTGAGTCTTCAGGATCAGGCCCTGGGCTGAAGGCAGCACTAAATCACTGAGCCATCCGGGCTGCCTGAAAGTGATCCAATTTGATTATTTTGTGTGTAGCTGGTCAGTTTTCCTGAATGAACTCATCAACAAAATGAAAAGACTGCCTACTGAATGGGAGAAGTTACTTGCAAATGATATATTTCAAAAGGAGTTAATATCCAAAATATATAAAGAACTCACACAGCTCAACACCAAGAAAAAAAAAAACATGCAGTTAAAAAAATGGGCAGAGGACCTGAATAGTCAGACACTTTTCCAAAAAAGACACACAGATGACCAATAGACATATAAATAGATGTTCAATATCACTGATCATCAGGGAAAGGCAAATCAAAACCACAATGAGACATCACTTACTCCTGTCAGATTGGCTAGTATCAAACAGATAAGAAATAAAAACTGTTGGCAAGCATGTAGAGAAAAGTGAGCCCTTGTTCACTGTTGATGAAAGTGTAAATTGGTACAGTCTCTATGGAAAACAGTATGGAAGTTCTTCGGAAAGTTAAGAATAAAACTACCATATGATCCATCAATTCCACTTCTGAGTATTTATCCAAAGAAAATGAAAACACTAATGCAAAGAGGTATATACACCCCTCTGTTCATTGCAGAATTACTTACTATAGCCAAGTTACAGAAGCATCATAAGTGTTCATCAATAAATGAAGGGATAAAGATGTGGTACACAGCAGAGGGCATATAATAATTGTAGTGACTCTCTAGTGACACATGGTCATTACACCTATCGAGGTGAGCATTTCATAATGTAAACAAATGTTGAATCACTATGTTGTATGCCTGAAACTAAGGTAATATCATATGTCAAGTATACTTCCAGAAAAAAAACACACACACACACACAAGGAAAATCTGAGAAATTTTCAAAGCCAAAGGAGCCTGAAGAAACATGAGTACTAGTAATTTGTGGTATCCTGCATTGTATCCTGGAAAAGAAAAAGACATTAGTTTAAGACTAAGGAAATCCTAGGGTATCTGTCTGAATCTCCCTTTCAAGCATCCAACTCTTGATTTCGGCTCAGGTCAGTCATAGTCTCCATAGTCTACCTCCGTGAGATAGAGCCTCATGTCTGGGCTCTGCACTCAGTCTGCTTGAATTTTTCTCTCTCTCTGTTCCTATCCCTGTTCTGACTCTCAAATAAGTAAATTTAAAAAACTAAAAGACTAAGAAAATTCAAATAAAATATGGACTTTGGTTAATAATAGTGTATCAATATTGGCTAATTTGGTGTGACAAAAGTTCTGCACTAACATCAGATTATTAGTAATAGTGGAAACTGGTTGCAGAGTATACAATACCCTCTGAACTATCTTTGTAATTGTTCAGTAGATTTAAAACTATTCTAAAACAAAAAAGTTTAATTAAAAAGTAAATGATCACAAATAAATAATTTCTGATTCAAAATAACTTACACTTAGAGAAAACAGAAAATATGTAAAACAATCATTTTAGGTCATCATAAATGTTTTACCTATTCATATACTAAATATTGTAGTCCACTAATTATAACAAAGGAAAAAATTCTTTTTTTTGGAAAAATTCTTTAATCGTAATGCCATAGATTCGTAAAACAAATAAAATGCTTAATGGGTTTTCACACCAAGAAATGAATAAAACATAAAAGCAAAAACAAAGTTAAAATGATATAAAATGGATGTTCCTAATAATGCATATAGTATTTTTTTCTGGAAATAATGGCATGTAATGAAATTTATACTACTAGAAATACACTATACAATGAAAAACACATTTTTGACAATTTTAACTCACTTTATATTATTATACTTCTGTCTGCTAGAAAATTTGTCTTGTGTAGCAGAACCTAGTTGCTTGTTCCTCTTTTTACTTTGCTTCTGGCATAAGCTCAAATATCTTCCATATATTTGGGAACGTGTGAATTAATCCCAACCGATAGAAAATTGATCATAGTTTTAATATTGTACTCTGGTCCATAAAAACTGTTCTATAAATTCTTTTGTTCCCTTTATTCTTCTCCACTCTTGTTGGAAGTGAGATATCTAAAAAACTAGAGGAAAGAAGAACGAGAAGATAGAAAAGCATGGGTCCCTAAATCTCCAAGTAGAAATGTGTCCATGGGTCAGAAATACCCCAATTGTACTGAGTGAACAAAAAGACATGGAAGTTTTTATTGTGGTAAGCCATTAAAATTAGAAGTGCTTTTTTTTTCTTTGCAGCAACTAACGTTTTTCCTAAAATTTACCCCTTTAGTGCTCACAAACACTTCCTTGAAAATTTCATGGAATTGATTTTTAAAATGCCATAAATAAATATATTTTTTGGAAAACATGTCTGTTTAATACAGTTATGGATCATTTCTACAGAAAATATATATATATGCATATATATATAATTTTTTCTTTTAAATTTGTAATTTTTTACTTTCTAATTAAGTATAAGATTGTTAGCAATTTTGCAATATTCCAAAAAGAAATAAAAATAATATACAAAGGGCAGCCCTGGTGGCCCAGCAGTTTAGCACCACCTTAAGCCCAGGGTGTAATCCTGGTGACCGGGGATCTAGTCCAACATCCGGCTCCCTGCATGGAGCCTGCTTCTCCCTCTGCCTGTGTCTCTGCCTCTCTCTCTCTCTCTCTCTCTCTCTCTCTCTCTGTCTGTCATGAATAAATAAATAAAATCTTTTTAAAAAAATACAGAAAAAGGAAACCAGGAAAATACACTAAAAATCATAAGATTAAATTTAAAAAATATTTAGGTGATTTATTAATTCAGTAAGGTTAGTTATTTTGTATTGAGTAGACAATTTAACAAACTATGTCCCAGGTAGGAAAATCCAGGCCCTTCCCTATTTTGTATACTTCACAAACATCACTACACTCATTAAGTTGTGTGCTGTTGATGGCTGTTTCAGCTGCAACAGAGTGTTATGTGCTCTCTGCCGGCAAAACCTAAATTATTTATTGCCTGGCCCTTTCAGAAAACATTTGCTGACCCTTGGTGTAGAAAATGATCAAACAATAACTTATTTTATAAGCTAGTTGTTGTGGCTATCTGTTGGTATAGTCCAAGTTTTATTTATTGGTCTTTATCTACACTAATATATATACTTTATTAAAGTATATAGAAAATCTTGCTCTTTATAGGAAATGTAAATTCTGCTCTACTATATTAGGGTAATATCCTGATTTTTATTTTCGGTAAAATTGATGCCAGAAAAATAATATACATGTTTGGGAATTTATAAATTCAAATACGAACCTCCCTTTTTTGGAAAATTTAAAGAATATGTACAGTTACTGTATATCAAATATGTGGATTTGTAATAGTACTTTGAGTGTTTAAGAATATACCCTAGTTAAAACATTTGCCACCTGTAGAAGTTATATTTCATTGCTAGTTATAACTTACTAAAGCATACACTAGAGAAAGAAATTTATCCAAAAAGTAGATTGTGATTACATAGTCTACTTATGGGAACAATAGAAATAATTAGAAAAATCTTTGTATAATTATTCTGGAGAGCTGAATAATGCAGTGTTTTTATGCATGTTAGTTTCTAGCATTATAATTATAGATGTTCCACAAATAGCACATATTTCACACATGTTATTAATGCTATATATCTCTTTTGAAATCTGTAGAATCTCTTTCTTCTATTTTTTAAAAGAACAAATAAATATGGATAATAAGTTCCTTAATACAACAATTCTTTTTCCATGAGGTGTTCATCCACTAGAGTTGCTAGTGGTTAGTTTTGAATTTAATCTAGGCTCTCCTCCAAGTTCTAGTCTTAGGAACAAACTTAGAAAATAAATATCAAAGATGCATTTCCTTCAGAAAGAAGAAGTATTATTATTTTGTTTTCTGTTTACTATGAACTGAATTTTTCTTCAGCAGTGAACAGTGTTTTAGTAAATACAAATTGGTTTTCATCTTCTCTAATAGAGGTAATTTTTATGATTTCTGTCAAGAAAACCAAATGTTTTTCATGTAAGAAAGCAAGATATGGACTAGATGCATGTTTTACATTTTAGATACCACAATTTTATATTTTAATTAAACAAGAGGATACAAATCAGTCATTCACAATGAGCACTGTTGTCATTAACCAGTCTGCTGCCACAGTCAATCATTGCTTACTGGAGCACCCTCTAGAAAAGCCCTCTATACACAGCACTTCCAAAAAGAGTTCAGTAATAATAATTCATCTTGCTGTGCAAAATGTACCAAGTGTTGGTTTTTCATGTTTCCATGTGTGAATTAAATTGTAATAAATAATGCCTCAAAGTATAAATTTTCTATGTATGAGACAAAAAGAAAATTACTAATTATGCACGTACATACACACACATATCTAGGATTAAATATACTTCTCTTCCCTCCAAAACTATATGCAATTGTGCATGAGTCCCTGTTCTTTAAATTCTAGTTATTACTCTTTATTTAAAGAATATAATCATATATTTTAACTAGAATTTAAGTAAGAACTTGAAATTAAAAAAAGAAAATCTAAATAATAAAACTAAAAAAGTACAGGGAGAGGAAAAAAAATGTATGAATAATCAGTGCCAACTTATAGCCCTTACCCAATCAGCAATTTTAAATTCTGAAAGTTACAACCACAAAATATAATTGGAGTAAAGAAAAGATGATGATAACCACCTATAATGGAAATTGCTGCTGGCAGAAAATTGCTGCTGCCAGGACTGTCTTTGCCAGTAAAGCACTAAAAAGGTAGTCCATTGCAGAACTTGGAGTGTTTTCTTAGTAGCTGAAGAAGACCACA
This sequence comes from Nyctereutes procyonoides, assembly GCF_905146905.1. Classification (NCBI taxonomy): domain Eukaryota; kingdom Metazoa; phylum Chordata; class Mammalia; order Carnivora; family Canidae; genus Nyctereutes; species Nyctereutes procyonoides. The sequence goes on along the minus strand of NW_026575051.1, from coordinate 28,349,139 downwards.
ACTCTCAAAGTGCCTATTACACATCAGTGACACTTTGAGCTATATTAAGTTAATGTAATTGTCTAAAGAAAAAGTATGATTGATAAATCCAAAATCCTAAGTGGATATTTATTAGTAACTAATAAAATTGTTGATGATTGTATAATTCATAAAATGCACTATTTTCATATTGAATTTCATTAAATGAAGGAATCCTGGGAGAAAATAGGTTTGCATATATCATTGTTAAAGCAATAGTCTGTATTTTTTACATGTTTTGGTGATGAAAATTAAGTTGTTACCATTTTCTTCTAAAATATAAAGGTTTCCAATGTCTAATACGGAGAAGACCAGGCTTTGCTGTAAATTACTGTTTGTTTCTCAAGAAAATAAATGTTTAAACTAATAAGAATGTTATTTTAATAAGGCTACATATGTGCAAGTAGAATAGAAATATTGTTTGAGCAAATGTCTTATCTACTAAAGCTTTAATGACACATGTCCCTATATATGTAGCAATTAAGATAAAAGAGCAGAAATGGTAATTAGCCATTAAACATGTTTGCAAAAGAAAGTAAACATAGAAGAAAGGAAACTCAGCAAAATAAAAATGCCTAAGTGTGTTGAAAACTAGAATAATAATGCTGTTTTCTGGATAGGACACTCTGTTATGGGAACTTGTAATTAGAAAGCAGATTTAAGTACATATTTTTAACTGCTTTTGAAGTGAAAAAGACTAGAGTACAGATAATGGAGCAATTAGTTTTTCAGCCCTCACAGGCCATATCTCAGTCATTCTGGGTTTGAGCTACAATGGGGAGCTACAGATGCTGTCATTAAATGCTCCAGTCTAGTCAGTCTATAGCTATACTAAACATTCTTGGAGGACAAAATATTTTGGCTGGAAAATTTCTTCAACTCAACTACAGATCGGTTGAGTATATTAACAAAAATAGATTTGATTTAATTCACTTAATGAAAGTAAGGTATTAATGGAGACATCAAATAAATCGGGATAACTGTAAAGTACTGAGTTCATAACAATACAATAGAAAAAATATTCATTTAGTAGTTAATGTTGATGATTTGGTCTCCTATTTGTTCTCCATAGCAATTTAAGCCAGAAGCTTAAAGTACATGTTGGTTTGAAAATGAGTGTTATGTTCAACTTCTTGGTGATTACATCATTACCTTTAGTTTGACAGAAATTCTTAGATGCTGAGGCCATTTAGACATTAACAATAAAAGGACCCTGAGTGGAGGATAGGTATATTTCTTTGTATTATTTAAAGAGGGAATTAATTCTGTATACTTCTTTTATTAATTTCTTTCTCTGTTTTTAGAATTCATCAGTATTTACTATCCTGATCAAGTATTTATTTAATTGTATGATTTCAATCGCATTTTTCAATTTATTATTTATTTATTTATTCATTTATTTTTAAAGATTTTGTTCATGAGAGACACACAGAGAGAGGCAGAAACATAGGGAGAGGGAGAGGCAGGCTCCCTGTGGGGAGCGTGATTCGGGACTCAGTCCCAGGACACTGGGATCACAACCTGAACAAAAAGCAGACACTCAACCACTGAGCCACCCAGGTGCCCCCTATTTATTCACTTATGAGAGAGAGAGAGAGAGAGAGAGAGAGAGAGAGAGAGAGAGAGAGAACGTGTGTGTGTGTGTGTGTGTGTGTGTGTGTGTGTGTGTGTGTGAGGGTGGGCAAAAGGGAGAGGGAGAAGCAGAGTCCCTGTTGAGCAGAGAGCCCAAAGCAAGGCTCAATCCCAGGACTCTAAAATCATGTCCTGCCTGAGTCAAAAGCAGATACTTAACCAACTGAGCCACTTAGGTGCTCCCAATTGCATTTCTTATTAATGAATCACAGTTATTACTTATCAATTTAATATCCCCTACCTTTTTTCTTGATAACCTATAGACTACATTTGTATGGGTAATTATATTTGATGATACTTTCTGTAAAAATAACATATCAAATGAAAAAAATATTGTCACAGACTATAAGTATGAATGGATTATATTGAACATGCTATGGAGTTTAATCAACAAGATGTTGTAGAAATTCTTCCATCTGGGTAACCCAGCATGTGCAATGGTAGGATGACAGGTCTGGCAAATTCAGAGAAATGCTTAACTATAACCTACATTTTATACTAATCACTTTTGATTTGTATCACCAACAGGAAATAATGTAACCTTGATACTCTTAACAGTTAGAGAAAATTATATTTAAGTTGAAATTTACAGAGAAGGATTAGTTTACAATGTATTCATAATAATCTGAACTCTAAAATTGGAAAATGATTACACCACTGTTGTTTTATTTTCTTCTTTTTTTTTTTTTAATTCTTACCTTTCTTGGTTTCTAGGATATTACCCACCTTTAATTTCTGGTATTATTCAGCATCCTGTACTAACTCCCTTACCTTTTCATTATATATGCTTTTTAGGTTGATCAAATCTATCCACATGTATCAATGACTTCTTTCCCAGCATGAGGAGAAAAACAGACTTTTCCCTTCAATTTGAAAGAACTACATGTTGATGATTTCTAAACTGCTATGCATATCTTAGTATAATGAATGTTCCAAGAAGAAGTTTAAAATAAAATAGAGTGATCTGAAGCAAATGAAAGGATGGGAATTTGAAGGGCTCAAGGATTTTCAGTGTATCCAAAATTTATCCTGCGGGCAAGGAGGTTGGAGTATTAAGTACAGTCCAAATCAGAAATGTCATCTAAGAACTACTAGGGCCAATAACAAGTCATTAATCTGGGAAAAAACATATACATTTTGAGAGTTGATCTAAACTGTGAAGTAGAACTCATTTCTCTCTTACAGAAGAGTTACATGCCGGAAAAAGAAAAAATTCAGGTGCTTGCAACAATGAAGCTGTTGTCTAAAGTATAGTTTGGAAGCAAAGTTTGAGGTAACTGGACAATATCAGATGATATTTAGGTGACAAACCAAACAAGATAAGCTCTTATGTTTGCATGTATAAAATGAGGAAAAGAAAAGTTATGTTCAGATTCCCAGGGTAGATAAAATGAGTTATTGCACTGGGGCCACAGAGGTAGAGAAAGTGTGTTTAATGAAGAGAGAAATCAGAAGAGCTTCAAACATACTGAGTTTGTCAGACAATAAATTATTAAGGTAGAAGGCTCAATTAAATAATCCTAATACGTGTGTCTGAAGCACAAGAGAGAGTGGAAAGACTATGTTTACTAAAATATCAGTTAGAAAGAAACATGTAGAATGATAAGGAAAGAATTCTTGGGATAGGCACTGAGGACACCTAAAATATAAAGAATGGATGGAGAAGAGAATACACAATGTGAGGCAATAGGAAAAGTGAGAGAAGAATGTTTCTATTGGGGAGAAATGATAAGACAGTGTCAAATATTGTTGGATAGCCCAGTATACTTTGGTATCAGTACAGTCCAGAAAAATAATTAGAGAGGTCTTGAAGACCTTCATAAGAAAATATTCATAAGAAAAGTTTAGTTATTGATGTTGATATTGAATGAGACATGGAGGATATATAGATGAGAATGTGGAGATAGCAAGACTAAATTACTCTTTGAGAATATTTGATAAGTTATGGGGAAAGGAGATATTAGTCTAAAGGGGAAGATTGAAAGACAAATATTTTTTATCTCTGAAATTTTGAGTGGTTCATGAGGTACATGGTTATCTTCCATTTGTTCTTCCAGATCTGCTCTATATCTAGGAAGTTAAATCGTACTATATATGTACCTTCTGCCTTCTTTTGAGTTTGTCCAGTGTGAAGTAAAAGGAAAGGAGGAGGACACAAGATGTTTATTCACTCACTTCTCTTTGCAGATTACCCCTGGCTGGTTGTGTCCCTTGGTGATAATCATATCTTCTCTAAGGCAATGATTTCCACATAGCCTTTCTGTCTCAGGTTCCAGTACCAGCTCCCTCAACCCCTTCCCACTGAATGGCACAAAGACCACACTCTGTCCCTTGTGGTTTTAGTATACATGTCAAGTATGTGACATGTATACTAGTCTCATATTAAAGTCTCTTCAATTTCCTATTTAGAGAACCTCATCCCATTCCTGCCAGGATACAATCACACATATTAACTTTTGTATCCTTATGGGATGATGTTAGTAAAATCGTAGAGATTAAACCCACAGGAAACAGAACAGTTAACAGAGGGAGGGCAGTGGAATGTGGTGACAACACTAGCTATAGACAGGAGGAAGGACAGATGTGTCATTGTTTTTTTTAAACTAACCAAATGGAAAAGATAGATGGTGATATTGGTAACACTTTACAGATTTGGGTAGGGATTTGGGAAAGTTATCATCTGATGACCTCTATTTTTGCCGTAACTCAAAAGCGTGGCTCTTTTCTATGAGTGATGGAAACAGTAACATGATTGAGAATCAGGGAGAGTGTAAACTGTTTCATATTTAGTTGATCATACATTTCCCTACATGCCAATGATACATTGATCTTTGAAAATGATCCTTCTAACCACATGGTTCTATAGAAGCTGCTACTTTGACTATAGTTGGCATTTACTCTAAGCCAGAGTCAGAGACCATTCTTGGGATTTAGAATGAAAAATTTGAGAAAATGTTGCCTAGACTATTTGACATTCAAAACATGGAATGTGGGTCCACAACTATTGGCAAAAAATTACTTAACTTGGGGACAACAGTTTGAAAAAGCATAGAGGAAAGCAACAAGATAATATGGAAAACTAAGAAGAAACACAAATACGGCAGAGTTCTAGTGCCTAATATATTTGAATCCATCACACTTTTTCCATTCCTATGTTTTGCTGCTTGAACCAATAAATTTCTCACTGTTCCTATGCAGATCCTAGCTAGGTTCTATGTATCTTCTCTGAAAAAGGTTTTAATTGTAAAAACTAAGGCAGGATTGAGATTTGATCAAAGGTAGAGATCATAAATTTATGTTGGCATCAGTCTTCAAATCTGTGTAATCTTTCTCCATCAATGCTCAACAGCTGAAGAGGAGACACAGAGAGGAAAAAAAAAAGACTTGAATTACCAGGAATTGAGGAAATACAGAGAAAATTTTATGTATTCTGTGCCAGTGAGTAATAAGGCAATTCTGTCCCACTTCTCAACCCTGAAATTTCAGTAGTATAGGGAAAAAAGCTGCCCTTCAGAGGGCTAAAAGCAATAGGATCTAACTACATTGGAGAAGGTTTTAATGAATCAAGAAGATATATTGAGCATTATATATGTTCAATAAATAATACGTGAAGGTTGTTAATTGTGAAAGGTATATAGTATGACAATATTGGGAAGATAATAGCAGTGAGATGTTAGTTCATGGGAGAAGCATAGGGCTGAATGGGAATAAAGGGATTAGAAAAAAACTGCACAGTGAATATTTTATTTTAGCAATTACCAGACTTTTCAGAGATCTGGGATAAACTGGATTTAGGAGAACTCACACAAAAAAGGCAAAAATTAATCCTAGAGGTTTCTAGTAACTCTCGAACAGCATATAGACAAACTATTCCTCAGATGACAATTGTAAAGTCTGAACGAATTATAAAAACAACTCTTTGAAGGCACCAGTGGGTGACCAGAAGCAGGTAGGAATTGGAGAGGAATCATTTCATAAAAGAAAGAAACTTGGTTGAACAGAATTTGTGTTTATATGGCTTTTTACCTGAGGGCATCTTCTGTCTGCACTGTATGGAGAGTGGAAATAATACAAAGCTGGAAGTGTGAAAGTAAGAACATACTTTGAGACTTCCAAGATAGCCTAAGTGACCCAAAAAAGGAGGAAATGAAATATGGAGGAAAAGTAAGATCTCATATAAACTGCAAAAACTCTAGTTTACCACTTGAATTGCACCCATGGAGAGGAATCCGAAAGTTCCCAATGAAAACAACCACTGAAACTATGAAGAACGAAGCAGTTTCCCCTGCTTCCAAACCATGGGGACTTTTAGTTCAGTTATGTTGACATCCTGCTATAATTAATACCACCATTATTTAGTGGAAGAAAACAGAATCCAAACACAAATATCAAAATAAGGACAAAATATCAACACAGTTCAAGAATAAAATTAAATATTACTAGAGCGACTTCATTCTCAGAATACCTTCACTGTAAGATATTTTGAATGAAGTATTTCAGGCTGAAGGAAATAACACCAAATGGAAAGTCAGATTTATAAGAAGACATGAAGGTCTTGCTTTCAACGTGGATGGAACTGGAGGGTATTATGCTGAGTGAAGTAAGTCAATTGGAGAAGGACAAACAGTGTATGTTCTCATTCATTTGGGGAATATGAATAATAGTGAAGGGGAATATAAGGGAAGGGAGAAGAAATGTGTGGGAAATATCAGAAAGGGACACAGAACATAAAGACTTCTAACTCTGGGAAATGAACTAGGGGTGGTGGAGGGGGAGGAGGGCAGGGGGTGGGGGTGAATGGGTGACGGGCACTGAGGGGGACACTTGACGGGATGAGCACTGGGTGTTATTCTGTATGTTGGTAAATTGAACACCAATAAAAATTAATTTATTAAAAAAAAGGAGGTATAGGTTACTCAAAATATTCTTAAGCATTAGTAATATGTTACAATTATTTATATCCCCAATTCACTAGAATACAATGTTTCTACATTAAAGTGCCAGAAACAGAAGTCCTACTCTTTGTTGAGATTGCTAGTCTCATAAATTCCACCTCAATAAATTCAATAATATAACTAAAAAAAAAAAGAAAATGAGAAATAGGTGAATATACAAAATATATAATTTTTCTTCTCTTAATTTATTTAAAACATATATAACTGTTTAAAGCAAATTTTTATAACACTCAATTGTATGATTTATAGCATAAGTGAGTATAATATCAATGACAACATTAGTAAAGCAAATGGGGTAAATGGAATTAAATTAATGTAATATTCTTGTATTTTATGTGAAATAGTACAAATTAATTGTAAGTAGACTATACAGATGGAAATCCAAAGTGCAACAATTTAATAAATAAAGAGGCATAGCTGTGGTTAGAACTAATAGAATAATAAAAATATTTAAAAGAAAACAGAAAAATGTATTGACACAAAAGCCAAACCAACCAAACAAAAAGCAAAAGGCAAATTCAAAACAAAAGTCAAATGGTGGTCATAAATCCAACTATAGCATAATTAAAGAGAATGTCAATGAATTAAAAAAAATTCAACTAAGTTTCACTTTGTCCAACTGTCTAAAAACCAAGACCCAACTTTATTTAGTCTCAAGAAATGCATATGAATATAAAGACATAGATAAACTGAAAAAAATGATGTGTACTATTTTCTAAAAGCATAAAAATGTGATGAAACTATATTCATACCAGAAAAAAAAATTTCAGTCCAGAAGTAGAAAGTGAAGATCATAATAATAAAAGGTCAATTCATTAGTGACTTCAGCTTACATGTAGGACAGCAGGATCACCTCATCAAACACAGAATCAAAAGAAATAATAATAGGTTGTTGCTATAAGTCTCTATCCACATCAGTTATTTATTACATGGATGAAGGTAATTGAAACAGAAATTAGTATCTGGAGGTGAGGTGCTCTCATAGCTGAAACCTAGTATATGTGGCGCTGGAACGATTTTGGGAAGAGGATGCAAGGACAAGTGAGGCAATTTTAACGACGCCTAGAACAGTGAGGAAATTGTTATTAGAGTTTGGAGAAATTAGAATCATGGCATGTATCGAACAAATACTGGCAAGACTCTTGCCTGTGTTAATGTGGAAGAAAGGAAATACACAATGACCTCATAGACTTGGCAAAGAAGATTTCAGGGTAAAATGTTGAAATTATCAAATAGCTTCATTTAGTGGTCTACAATAAAATAGGAGAGGAAGTAGATGAGCTAACGATGAGACTGTTTTCAACCAGATTTTAGAAAACATATTTTTAACTCAGAACTGCTGTGTTGGAAAATAAATATGATTGTTATTTCCAGACTCTCCAGCTGGCAACAGATTTTCAAAATGGACTCAGGGCAATGATCAAATCTAGGATATTACCGGTGAAATTGAGCTTCAGGGGCGACACCAAAGGTGCATGGATTTAAAACCCTGTGTTAAGACAATAGAATAAGTTAAAGGAAAGGCACATAAACCCCCTCAGCTAGATGAAAATACTTCTAAAAACCTTAAGGACATAACCTAACTCTCACCCTAAGGTAGAGAGGAAATACTTCAAAGAAATGTTTGGGTCTGGCAGGAAGCAAGCTGAGAAAGTTACTCAGCTGTAAACATGAGCCATTACTTATGGCTAGTAGAGATCATAGAAGTACAATGGACCAGTTTTTACTACGTTTCTTTCTCCCTTTCATTTCCCTTTTGAATGTGTGTCTATCACAGTGTTCTTGTCTCTGTCTCTGCTTTGTATATTGACAATGTGAGTGAGCAGAAAATTTGTCTTTTTAATTTGTAGGTCTCTGAATCAAGAAAAGCTATACTCAAATGCTGAAATAAACTATAATCAAGTAGCCTCTCTACACTGAACTGAATCTAAGTAATGATAGCCCAGATTTTAAGCCAATTCCAATAGGACAAGACATTTGTCAGGGAAAGGAATATATTTTTCACATGGAGGAAGTGAGTTATAGTGACCAGAGGTTGGACTACAGTACATAATATCTTAAAATGGCCATTGATTACCCTTTTTGGTCAACTGGAGCTTACCCCTCCTGTCCATGTGTCTCTCCATATGCTTACCTTAGGCTTCCTCATAATATGGCAGTACAAGGATAATCAGTTTTTTTTGTAAGTCAGATTTTGTAGAGCAGCACTTCTCAAATAAATATGATTTTGCCCTAGAGGGGACATTTCTCAAAGCCTAGAGCTATTTTGGAGGGGTGAGAGGGGCATCTAGTGGTTATGTTAGGAGGTGAATTGTGCCCTTCCAAAATTTACATGTTAAAGTCCTAACCTCCAATACCTTAAATGTGACCTTATTTGGTAGTAGGGTCATTTCAGATGTAAGTAGATATGATGAAGTCATATTGATGTAGGATTAGCCCCTAATCCAATATGACTGGTGTATCAAAAGGGATAATCTAGACACAGACACACACTGCAGGAGATAACCATGTGAAGATAAAGGCAGAGATCTGGTGACTCTTCTACAAACCATTGTATGCCAGTGATTGCTAGCCAAACACCACAAGCTAGGAGAAAGGTGTGAAACAGAATCTTTCAAAATCCTTTAAGCAACCAACCCTGGAATCAAGGATTAACACCTTGATTTTAGGATTCTTGCCTCCAGAACCATAATAGAATAAATTTCTGCTGTGTAAGCTGTCCAGTTTGTAATGAACCTCCGGCAAACTAATATTATGGTCAGAGGATACTATAAAAACAACTTAAAATGAAAAAGATATGGGACACCTGGGTGGTTCAGCGGTTAGGTGCCTGCCTTCAGCTCAGGTCTTGATCCTGGGATCCAGGATCGAGTTCCGCATCGGGCTCCCTGCGAGGAGCCTGCTTCTCCTTCTGCCTGTGTCTCTGCCTCTCTCTCTCTCAGTCTGTCTCTCATGAATAAATAAATAAATCTTTTAAAAAATGGAAAAGATAGCCCCGCACAATAAAGAAGTTTTTGATGAAAATGTCAGTACTGCTGATATTTTAAAAACTTGCTCTTAGAGTGAATATTTTGAGAGAAAGGAACTAGAAACTGCCAGTCTCTTAAGGTCTGTGCCAAAAAAAAAATTGACAAAGTAACATTTCTACAAGGTTGCATTAGGCAAACATTGAGAGTTCATCCAGATTGAAGAAGAGGAGTCATAGTTTCCTCTGCTATAGTCTGCCATGTGACCACAAATTATTTGCATTTCATCTACATCCAAAATACACACTCTCTTCTAAGACCCTAAGAACATAAGCATCAAGCTTATGTTGAGATTAGAAAATGAAAACTTTCTAAAGTGCTTTTACAAATTTTACAAAAATTTACTTGTAAATTTAAGTTAAAATTTACAAATGTCTACGTAGAAAACTATAAAACATTGTGAGATAAATTAAAGATTTATAGAGATGGAAAAAATGTAACCTGATCATATGTTGGAAGAATGAATATGGTTAAAATGATCTATAAATTCAATGTAATGACTGTTGTAATGCAAGAAGAGGGTTTGTTTTCTTTTAATTGACAACTTGATTTAAAATACAGATATATATGAACTTATAGTAAAAATAATTTGAGTAAAAGAAAAAGTCTGAAGAAGTTTTACTATCTGATTTCATGATTTAATATCAAAAGGGTATTTATTAGAAAAGAAGAAACAAGAGAGGAAAGAAAGAAGGGAAGGAGAGTAAGAGGGAGGGAGAAAGGGAGGAAGAAAAATTGATCAATGAAAGTGAAATGAGATTACAGAAATAGAACCACATTTATACAATTTATTTTTGATAAAAGATCCAAAGCAATTCAATAGGAAAATGGAAGTCTTTTCAACATATGGTAATGGAATAAATAGATATTTATGTGGGGAAAAAGTGGCATTGACTTCTACCTAATACCATACACAAAACATTGATTTTAGATGGTCATTAATCTTTATGTAAAAGCCAAAACTATAAAGCTTTGAGGAGAAAACATGGAAGAAGCCCTTTGTGACTTAGGAGGAAGCTTTTCTCTATTAGAAAAGGCAACGAGAACAATATCCATAAAAGAAACAAAAGATAATTTAGTCTAATGAAATTTAAAACTTTTATTCACAAAAGATACCATTAGAAAATAACAAGATAAGCATGGGAGAAATATATGCAAATATCTCTCTGGCAAAGGACTAAAAGTAGAATATTCAATAATATAAATAAAACAAAACATTGAAAATAATTTGCAAATAAATGGAACCAACGTTCATAAAGGAAGATAAGCAAATAAATTTTATCATCATTAATCATCAAGGAAATGCAAAAAAAAAAAAGCTAAAAGTGGATACTCCTCTAATGTCTAAAATTTTTTTTAAATTTGTTTCTGAAAATGTGGAGTAAATAGAACTCTTATGCAGTGATGATAGAGATTTAAAATATTGTTAGAAATTAGAGGCACTTGAGTAATTCATTCAGTTAAGCATCCAGCTCTTGATTTTAGCTCAGGTCATGATCGTAGGGTCATGAGATCAAGCCCTGCATTGGTCTCTGAGCTGGGTGTGGACCGTGCTTAACATTCTCTCCCTCACCCCTTTCCCTCTGCCCCTCCCCCTACCTGTACATATTCTCTATCTCAAGAAAAAATAAAATTATTGATAGAAAATGAAATGTAAAAAGTTTTGGGAAACAATTTGGAAATTACTTTTAAAGTTAAACAATATACCTAATGTAGGAACAGCAGTTGAATCCTAGGTATATAAGCAAGTGAAATGAAAATATTTGTTTATAAAAAGCATTTACAGGAATGTTTATAAGAATCTTATTCATAGCAATTCAAACCTAGAAACAAGCCAAATATCTGTCAACATAAAAATATATAATCCAACTAATGATAGGTACATACAATGGGTTATCACATAACAATAGGAACGATCAAGCTACTAATACACAAGAACATTTCAAACAGTAAGCTGAACCTAAAGATGATGGACAAAAAGGAGAATATATTATAAGATTCCACTTATGTTGTTTTTTTTTAAGATTTTATTTATTTATTCATGAAAGACAGAGAGAATGGCAGAGACATAGGCAGAGGAAGAAGCAGGCTCCTCACAGGGAGCCCAGTGCAGGACTCGATCCCAGAACCCTGGGATCACTCCCTGAGCCAAAGACAGATGCTCAACTGCTGAGCCACCCAGGTGTCCCTCCTCTTATGTTATTTCTCAAATAGGAAGAAAATCAGAAAATGGTGGTTTTCAGAGACAGAGTTGACTGGTAAGGGGAAAGCAGAACATTTTCTGAAGTGGTAGAAATGTTCAAATCTTAAAAGAGTATGTATGGATTAAAAAGTATACATTTATAAAAACCCATCTACTGCACACTTACAATTAATTCTTAATTTAATTTTAGCAAAAAACAAGACTGTAAATTGATTTATCATTAATAGTTTTGCTTAGCAATTTTGATTTTGGTTAACGACTCTAAATCTTTTTCTGTATATTATAGTCTCAAACAAATTAGTAAATATACTGAGGATAATAGGAGTTAGGTATCTCACAGGTGGTGAAGAAATTTACAAATATGGAAAGACATAGAAGTAATACACTCCATGGTATTTTCTAGCAACTGGAAGTCTAAGTATGAATTCATGGTTCTTAATAAGTACACATAGAAACATATATGTATTTATGTACATTTGTGCATCATTATATTATGCTATGCTAGAATATGCCCAGTGGTATTGGAAGATTGAGTAAAATTGTATGTGTCATCTTGAACCTGATGTATATCTGTGTATATACAGATATAGAAAAATATATATGTATGTGTATATATGTATATATATATATATATACATATGCATTCACACATAATTCTGAGCTTTGTCTATTGATACTTAGCACTCATATCACCCAGATTTTCATTTCAAATATCATTCTCCACTTAAAGGGACCATAGCTTTTTAGAGAAAAGACAAATTCCAAGGGAAAAGATAAGATAAACCATAAATACTTTTTTTCATTAATAATAAAGCAGAACTCAAAGAAAAGTGAGAATTATCAAAAGGACACAAAGGAACCAGCTTGAAAGAGCTTCCTTTGGCAAAATATGAGAAAATTTGAACATTAAACAAACAATGAAGTTAATGGATTCTAATTCATTTAATACTATAATAACTGATGCCGGGATCCCTGGGTGGCGCAGCGATTTAGCGCCTGCCTTTGGCCCAGGGCACGATCCTGGAGACCCGGGATCGAATCCCACGTCGGGCTCCTGGTGCACGGGGCCTGCTTCTCCCTCTGCCTGTGTCTCTGCCTCTCTCTCACTGTGTGTGTGACTATCATAAATAAATAAAAAAATTTAAAAAAATTAAAAAAAATAATTGATGCCTCAATTCTTACATAAATACATAGTTGACAAATAAATAGTTGGGGGAAGTATAAAGGGAAAACTCTTCATTATAGCAGAATATCAGCTAAAAATATGAAAGTAATGGTAGAGTTGAAAATCATCCATTATTAGAAATAATTGGTGAATGATTTATAAGATACAGATACAGGATGTGTACATAGTTTTAAGATAACATTCTTTCATAAAAGCTTTAAATAATATTAAAATAAAAAAATTGAAAAATTGATTTTAATACTCCATGGTGACCATCATATATCCATTAGTATGGATAGAATGAACTAAAGAAATAGCAAATAAGCAACACTGAATATTTGTGAGGAGACAGAGCAACCAAAACTGTTGTCATTGGGAATGATGGGAATATGAAGCGGTAAAAACATGTTGGAAATTAATTTAGCAGTTTATTTTAAATTAAACATACATTTACCACATGAACCAGAACTTAGGTATTTACTTAAGTGAATTAAATATTACATTCACACAAAACCTCTTAGACAAATGTCTCTACTTCATATTATACCTATTTTCATTTTTACCAAAGAGCTAGAAACAACTGACATGCCTTTCAGCACATGCCTGGATAAACAAATTCTAGTACATCCAAGCAATGGTATAGTGCTCAGCAACAAAAAGGAACAAATTATTGAATAACACAACACTGATGAAGTGTATTAAATGTATTTTGCTATGTAAAAGAAGCTGGACACAAGAGACAGATACATACTGCATGATTCCATTTATATAACATTCAGGAAAAGGCAGAACTATAATAAAAGCAGATCAGTGGTTGCCAGGAAGCTTATGGATGGGTTATTTTTAATGGGGCATTCCAGAGAATCTTTAGATTGATGTAATTGTTCTATGTGATATTCAGATAGATACATAAATCTATACATTCGTCAAATTGATGGAAATATACAGTACAGAGTAAACTTTACTGTATACAAATTAAAAACAAAATCAACCAGAGTATTGGAGGGTCTAATCACAGGATGCAGACTGTCACAAATAAATCCAGTTTCATTACATATGTATGACATAACCTTACTGAATGAAAAAGGGACAAATGGACTTGACCTAAATAACTTTGAAAAACATTATTTTGACTGGGTACAGTAAGGCAAATGCCAGAAAAATCTGAACATAAATAGTGTATTTTGGGGTAAATTTGTTTCTCACAGATGCAAAGTTTAGCAAGGCTGAAACTACTTTATTTGTATACTAGGTTGAATAAATAAGCAAGTAAATTGTAGATAATGGGAACAAGCTGCTCACTGCCAGAGAAAAACATTATAAATAAAGTGAGAAGGACTAGAACCACACATGTGGTGATGGATTAGTCAGAGATGTCTGAATGAGCACTTGCTTCCTGACAGTATTTGTCAAAGTGCTGTGTAAACTTTTGGATTGTGCTCTCCTAATTGAACTTCAGATACAAGACTGTAAATTAAATAATGACTAAAGTCATTTTCAATCTCTCCAAGGAAGGGTGCTCCCTTTGGCAGCACATATATACAATCTCTCCAAGGAAGGGTATTGAAGAATTACTAAATGGCCATAGAAAGGTAATGCCTAATAAGGAATTAGATAGTGATACAGGATTACCAATAAAAACACATATGGCAATTTAGTGCACTTTGGAAATAATTTGACTATGAGGAATTTAGTATTTATTGAGCAATTTTCAAAATATAATTTATATATGAATGACTTGTGCTAATTTTGATACACTTATGTTGAAGAGGCACTGCCCTGGGTAGTCTTTTATAACGACACTTTTTGTTCCATTAAAAGAACTATTATGCTCATAGACTTACACTTATTCTGTTATCTAAAATTCAAAGGCCATGAGGCCTGGAATGTTGGGGTTTTTTTGTGTTTTTTTTTTCTTTTTATCTGCTTGAGTGCTTAACTTCTTCAGACTACCAGTCTTGCACCATGTGCTTTTACTATATATTTGCTAAATGAAAGAATTCTTACTTTTTTGTTTTTGAATAACTTATATTCTCTAAACAGTTAAATAGATGAGATCAGAATCACAAATGCATGTCTCAAGAGGGAAATTATCTGGATTTATACATTCATTAAAACCCAGTTGTGGGGGGATCCCTGGGTGGCTCAGCGGTTCAGCGCCTGTCTTTGGCCCGGGGCGTGTTCCTGGAGTTCCGGGATCCTGGCATGGAGCCTGCTTCTCCCTTTGCCTGTGTCTCTGCCTCTCTCTCTCTGTATGTCTATCATGAATAAATAAATAAATCTTAAAAAAAAAAAAAAAAAAACAGTTGTGGGACACCTGGGTGGCTCAGTGGTTGAGCGGCTGCCTTCGGCTCAGGTCATGATCCTGGGGTCCTGGTATTGAGTCCTGTATTGGACTCCCCACCGGGACCCTGCTTCTCCCTCTGCTTGTGTCTCTGCTCTCTCTCTCTGTCTCATGAATAAATATAATAAGATATTTAAAAAAAACATTCGTTTAAAATTAATTCATTTTCTTTGTTGCTGAGATTTTAGTAAGGATAACATGTGCTTTTCCCCCATGTTGTTTTAAATAAATAATGTACAATTGCTTCATCTTTGACATTTGATGGTTTATATGTTTAATGGATCTAAGGGAACCCAGAACTCTTAAAATTTGCTATGGCTAAATATGTTTTATCAAGTGTATATTTTGTGAGTAATGCGTATTGATTTTCAATATTTTGATGGACACAAATATACTCTGAAAAGTCTATTGAATAATCTCTAAGATATTCAGAAGAGCATTTCTTTTCTTGGGAATTTAAATGTGGCAATATTCCTTAGACTATAATGATGTTTTCCATATACAAGAAGACTTTTGCTATACAGGGATAAGATACGAATTTATCTACTTCTATTTGATTCAATTTTAGGCTAATTTAACCTAAATTCACTACCTTTGATCAGTCTAGTTGAAGATTTTTGCCTTGAAATTGCTGAAACCAATCACTGGCTAATAATACTCAATGAATGCCTAGAGGAACAACTAACTTTTTTCAAGGTTATTTAAAAAGTCATTTTGGAGCACGTACAAACAAGGGTGGATGTTAGCTCCTAGGACTTAATATTTGGGGCATTTTTTTTTAAAAAAAAGCTATGTATATATGCTGCTTGCACAGAATCACTAGAACTAAAGTAATAATTCTCATCACAACCTATGATTTTCAAATGGTAGATGATTCAGATTAAATACAAAGGAAAATAGATTTTTAATTTAAGATTGTTTGCATGAAATTACTTGGATTTTTTTACATAAAATACAAACCAACAAACAAACATAGTTTTGAAAAACTGAAGAGCATGAGAAGCAGCAGTGCACTGTAATTGAATTTGTAGAATCTGGGGCCAGATGTCTGGGAAGGAGCATGGCTTCCCTATTGACATAATCAACCTGTGCCACAATTTCCTCACCTAAAAAGAGGGGTAATAGCAATAACCACTCATAGGTTCTTTGTGAGAATAAAATGAGTTGGCATTTATAAATCACTTAAAATAGTACCAAGTATGTTTTAAGTTCCAAGTGATTATTAATAATTTTTAAGATCTTTTTTTATTTATTTGCTAGAGAGAGAGAGAGAGAGAGCGCACATGAGTGGCAGGGGGAGGGCAGAGGGACACGGAGAGGGGAAAGCAGGCTTCCTGCTGAGCAGGAGTCCTACCAAGAGCTTGATCCCAGGACACTGAGATCATGACCTGAGTGAAGACTGATGCTTAATCAACTCAGCCACTCAGGTGCCCCTAAGTGATTGTTATTATTATGAATAGTACCTAAATCATGCCTTACCTTACCTTGACTCTATGTGCCTCATCAGTGAATCAAAACCCCTTAAACATATAAATAAATAGAAATGTTTTCATTACACTGTTATCTTTATCCTTTATTTATTTACTATGTGTAGAAGTTTACAGAAGCTACAGATTAAACCTTTATGATTATTTTCAAGAGTAAATCCAATTTTGTAAAATGTGATGATAAAATAAAACCACCTGGGAGATTAAGTTGTTTATATTAAAGAAGAGGGCTATAATTATGTGAGCCTCTGAGTCTTGATTAGTATTGTGTTTTCTTCAAACTTTTAACCTCATCAACTATTTTTTACTTGAGATTGTTTAATTTAGGGCCACTGTGTGCCATATTTTAATCTGAAATTTGAATTAAATGTCTTGTCACAGGAGAAAAATTCTTGAAAACTTTAATCCTATCAGTGGCATTAAGATACGGGATTGAGGAAATAACTAGGCAAGGATCTAGACTGAACTTTTAGAATGTGTTCCCTGATAAATACTTGCTGTTCTACTTAAAAGCAAAAGATTTATATTGTTTTTGAGTGGCCTTCTAATATTGTGCCATGTATCACAACAGTGGGAAGTAGGGGATTGTATGTACCAAGCTTGCCAGCTCTTCGTTAAACTGAAAGTCAGCATCTTGAAGTTTGTGTACGGGATCAGAATATACAGTACTAAAAATGTAAATTTACAGACAAACAACTTCCTTTTATATTTGATCTCAACATACCACTGTAGAGGTGCCTGGGTGGCTTAGTCAGGTAAGCATCTGATTTCAGCTCAGGTCATGATCCTGTGGTCCCGGGACCGATTCCCACATGGGACTCCCTGCTCAGTGGGAAGTCTGCTTCTTTTTCTCCCTCTACCCCCACCCCCCATTCATGCTCTCTCTCTTGCTCTCTCTCTTTCTCTCAAAGTAAATAAAATCTTTAAAAGTACTGTCATTTTGATATAAGGTGGTTGGTTATTCCCAGATTAAAGGCAACTCCTTTTGTGTTAAATAATCTGTGTTTTGGAGAGTTTCTCCTTTGGGGATTTGTTCCCCCTCACTTCAGTGTGGCATCTGGGCTTAGAAGTGGTTTATGTAATAATCATGGCTTGGAGAAAATTGTTTCATTTATGTGTTGTACCTGAGTTTTCTCTGGCTTCTATTGAAGTTTCTCATAGTGCTTGATCTGTTTGCCCTTTTCTGCCATTATACCACCCTCTGCTGAGACCAAGATTGATGTAAATTGTGGTCTATTCTCTTTCCTTGTAGATTGTAAGATCATTCATTCTTTCATTCTCTCAAGCTCACCTCACCACCCTGCACTTCAGGGATTCCCTTTAGCTTTCACTGCTGCTAAATTTACCATGGCTATCAGTATCAGAGAGAGGTTCAGCCATTTAGACATTTGCTAAAAAATTGGTTCACCCATGCCACAGAAAGCAAATACCAGGGTCATAAGAGACTGCTATGAACAATTACATGCCAACAGATTGGTTAACTTAAAAGAAATGGATACATTTCTAGAAACACACAACATACCAAGACTAAATCAAAAAGAAATACAACATTTGAATAAATCAATAATGAATAAAGGTAGTGAATCAGTAATCAAAGACTGACCACAAAGAAAAGCCTAGAACTAGATGTTTTCATAGTGAATTCTACTGAACATTTAAAGAAGAATCCTTCTCAAACACTTCCAAAATAAAAAAAAAAAAAATGAAGAGGAAGAAACACTCCCAAACTCATTTTAAAAGGCAAGCATTACCCTAATACCAAAGTCAGATTAGGACACTAAAGAAAATTAAATTATAGGCTGATAACTGATCAATTGAATTCTTAATTGTATATGGTATCTATTCTTCCTCTAATCAAATAGTGGATCGACCTAATGGAGAGTAACCAAAGTTTAACAGGACTATCAGTTAATATTACTAAAAAGATATTATTACCCTATTATATCTTAATAGCTTTATTAAAATATTCTTATATCATAAAATCCACATGTTTATATAGGTCAGTGAATTTTAGCATAGTAAATCAGGGCCCATTGTATATAATTTTTATTTATTTTTTTTAAATTATAAATTCTAACATATGACCAATATTTGTGAAATATATCTATATTTTTGCCACTAATAAATGAGGATTA
Organism: Nyctereutes procyonoides; assembly: GCF_905146905.1. Lineage (NCBI taxonomy): Eukaryota > Metazoa > Chordata > Mammalia > Carnivora > Canidae > Nyctereutes > Nyctereutes procyonoides. Next base: position 28,330,174 of record NW_026575051.1, on the reverse strand, counting down.
TGGGAAAATAAATGAGGAAATACGAATGGATTATGAGAAAAAACTGTGGTATTTTCCATTGTTCTCTGTCTTTCTGATCACTAGCTTTGAGAAGAAATCATATCTTCATAATATAATTGGGAGCTATGGATTTGTGCATTTGTGAGACAGAGAGGTCATAGAGATGAGAAGAGTTAGAGGTGGGAATAGTGAGGGAGGGAGAGGAGAAATAAAAAGAGAGTGATAATATTTTTCCCATAAATATCATTACTCAGGCTTCATTCATCTACATGAAATTTCTGTTGGTAGATAATTGTAGGCCTCTGGTCAGTTACGATGCACAAAAATATTTATTACTGCCTTAATATCCATTAAAAACATATAGTGTCATCTAGCTCTTCTGTTTAATAAAAAGCATTGTCTCTCTTTTACAATTTGCATAATAGATTTGTAATGGGCTTTAAGAGACTATAAAGAGTACATCTTTAATACTTCAATGTATGCTTCATGAAGAACTACTCTGTTTACCCAGTACATATCCCTCTAATTCTCTGCATTGACAGAATTTACACTATCCAGGCTGATCTTTTAAAGTTCTTGTTGCAGATTGTCAGAGTTGGAGGATTTGATTTCCATTTCATGTATCTTTGTAGTGGATGCCTGTGCCTTTATGACTATTTTTTATACCTCCTATATGACCTTGTAGCAGAAATGTAGCACCTAACCTATTATTTACTAATTTATAACATTGCTGGGTTTTTTAAAATAAATATCTGAATTCTGCTATTACTTCAGAAGTTTTAAACACCATTTTTCTTTAAGTTTATCTAAATCATCATAAAGAAAAAATTCAAACCACTAGACTAATGTGAATTGATGTTTAGCATATTCACATTTCTATAAACATCTATATCCACTTGAAGCTTTCAAAAACAGTATTTTCCTTTAAGAAGTTTAACAATATCGTAAAGAACTTGATACTAAAAGTGATTCATACTCTTGAAACTAGCATACTAATTTGATTGATGCAAATTTCAATTAGAGGAAAGATAGTTCAGTTAAATGCACATTTCTACTACCAGTACAACTTCAGTTGGAACCTAAGCATTTGGGATTTTGCATATTGATGACATAGTTGTAAAAAGAAACTAATGAAAATAGGTTTTTAATTTTTCCTACCAACTATGTATGCAAATAAAATGCATATTACCATGGCTTCTCGATTTTAAATTGTGTCAACAAGATATAGTTTTCAGCAAAATAAAACCTCAGGGAAAAAATAAACATTATATATATTTTTAAATACAACTTGGAAATGCAATATAATTCTCAGGATGAACAGGCTTAGTATATACCTCACTACAACTTTTAAGGAAAGATTTTAATGACTTTTCAATGCACACAGGTCCAAGTCCTATGGACCGCAAAGCATTTTATGATCTTGTACCATCCTACAGAAATATTATTCAAATTTGTGAATTTCATTTGTCTCATCCTTACCTTTATAACATATTAACAGTAACATCTTTTTTTTTAATTCTAGTGTAGTTAACACACAGTGTTATATTAGGTGTACAATATAGTGATTCAACAATTCTATACCTTACTCAGTGTTCATCATAAGTTACACTTAATGCCCTTCACTAACTTCACCTGCCACACACACACACACAACATCCCCTGTGGTAACTATCAGTTTGTTTTCTATAATTCAGTCTCTCTTTTGATTTATCTCTTTTTATCTTTGTTCATTTGGTTTGTTTATTAAATCCCACATGAGTGAAATCATATGGTATTTGTCTTTCTCTGACTGAACTGTTTCACTTAGGATTATACTTTCTAGATCCATTCATGTTGTTGCAAATGGCAAGATTTCATCTTTTTTATAGCTGAGTAATATTCCATTATATATATGTCTTCTTCATTCATCTACTGATAGACACTTGAGCTGCTTCTATAACTAGGCTACTGTAAATAATGCTGCAACAAACATGAGGGTGCATATATCTTATTGAATTAGTGTTTTTGTTTTTCTGTATTCTGTGGGTAAATGCCTAGCAGTGAAAATACTAGGTCATATGGTAGTTCTATTTTTAGTTTTTTTGAGGAACCTCCTTTCCGTTTTCCATAGTGGCTGCACCAGTTTTCATTTTTACCAACAGCACACAAGGATTTCTTTTTCTCCACATCCTCACCAACACGGATTTCTTGTCTTTTTTATTTGAGCCATTCTGAAGGTATGAGGTTAATATCTCCTTGTGGTTTTGATTTGCATTTCCCTGATGATGAGTGATATCGAGCATCTTTTGGTGTGTCTGTTGGCCATCTGTATGTCTTCTTTGGAGAAATATCTGTTCATGTATTCTATCTATTTTTAAATTGGATTATTTGTTTTTGGATGTTGTGTTGTAAAGTTCTTTGTATACTTTGGATACCAACTCCTTATCAGATTTCCTTTGCAAATATCTTCTCCCATTCTTCAGGTTGTCTTTTAGTTTTGTTGATTGTTTCCTTTACTGTGCAGAAGCTTTGTATTTTGATGTAGTCCCAATAGTTTATTTTTGCTTTTGTTTCCCTTGCCTCAGGAGACATATCTAGAAAAATGTTGGTACAGCCAATGTCAGGGAAATTACCGCCTTATGTTTCTTCTAGGATTTTTGTGGTTCCAGGTCTTACATTTAGGTCTTTAATCCCTTTTGAGTTATTTTTGTATGGTGTAAGAAAGTGGTCCAGTTTCATTCTTTTGCATGTAGCTGTCCAGTTTTCTGAACACCATTTGTTGAAAAAACTGTCTTTTCTCCATTGGATATTCTTACTTCTTTGTTGATGATTAATTGACCCTATATTTGTGGGTTTATTTCTGGGTTTTCTATTCTGTTTCATTGATCTATATGTTTATTTTTGTGCCAGGATCATACTCTTTGATTACTACAGTTTTGGAGTATATCCTGAAATCTGGAAATGTGACACCTTCAGTTTTGTTCTTTTTCTTTTTTTTTTTTTTTTAGTTTTGTTCTTTTTCAAGATTTCTTCAGCTATTCAAGGTCTTTTATGGTTCCATGCAAATTTTAGGATTTTTTGTTCTAGTCTTAATGAAAGATGCTATTGGTATTTTGATAGGGATTGCATTAAATGTATAGATTGCTTTGGATAGTACAGATGTTCTAACAATATTTGTTAGTCCAGTCCATGAGCACTTCACACTTCATTAAGTCAGAGCTTCCCAAGATAATTTCTCTTTTGACTGACTCAAAATCATTAGATCAGGTGACTTTAATTATTTCTACATACCCTTTCTTTAATATAATATAACATAATCATCAAAGTGATATTTCATGGCATTCACAAATCTCACCCATACTCAAAGGTAGAGGATTCTACAGGCTATGTATCCAGGGGGTGGGGACCAGAGACTGTATTAGAATTCTTGCTCCTACAGTAATTACTTAGCATGAGAAATTGACCACATCTATCCCTTATTACACTGTATTGATTTACTTGCTTATATGAACCCACATTGTTTATAACCCTACCTTCTATCTCATTGCTTGACACCTAGTAGGAACTCATTAAGCATTTATATAGTGAATTAGTATACAAATCAACATGATATTCAAGGTACAGTGAACTCATGTATATTCCATAAAAGAGAATATCAAGAGAGTCTTCTCAAATACAAGTATGAATTATTGTTCAGCAATCTAATGGATTATATACACACAACAATTTATGAAAGAGGCAGGCTAAATTAGCTTCTCACTAGCAAAGCACAACATCTATTCTTACAATTAAATATTTAGAAGTAGGTAATTAGAAAGAAGGGCTTGTATGAGAACTTTTTGTTAAGGATAATTCATTGTTTTATGTGTTTCTGGTAGATTTTGTACAGTGCCATTTCTCTTATTTTGTAGAGCAAATACTTTAATTATGATAAAACAGTATCTAGGAATGCACCATTTGCCATATACTTCAATTTCATAATGTTTTAAGAAAGAAGAGGCCTTGTTCCTGTTTGAATTCTCCACACTACTTACCGTAGCTCTTGAAAAGAAAAATCCTCTTAATAATTGTTTTTTATTTGAAGGAAATAATTTGTTTCTATGCTCTTTGGAAGTAGTTTTTGTTTTTACTTATCTTCCTGTACTTAGAAACTTGAAATACTGGGTGTCTATTCAACTTGGTACGATTTCTATTGCTCTTATTTTATGAACACTATATTACTTTGAGTCTTCCACTGTATACATTGTTGATGTCTTCAGCAGCTTCTAGGATTATCTTGATAACAAGAAAAAGAAAAGTTGGGAGGGCCAGAGAGATTCTGAGATTTTAAAATTTCTCCAACTACTGCTATACTTCTAAACTTAAAAAACCTCATCTCTTATCTCAGTTTGTTTTATTATCTCTTCATCCCTACAGTTGTGGAGTTACTAAAAAAAATCAGAGTGGTTAAAAGGCTTAATGATCACTGAATATTTTCTTCTCTGAGATATTCAGCCAGGCACTTGTAAAAGCTATGTTTGTACATATATGGTATACATTTTGATGAATGAATACTATTATTTAAATACTTTCCAAATAGCTAATATACAAATATTTTTTTACTATGTCTGGAAAACTGACACTTGAATAATTACTTTGCTCTGTTGAACAGCTTTAGTGCTTGTTTATGCTTCACTTTTTGTTTGCTATGTATTCCCTTGGGTCAACCATCTTATTTCTTATCTCCAAATACTTGCGTATATTTTACCAATAACAATTGCTTTATCTAGTTACATTCTCTGAATAAAATGTAAAACTTAGTTTCAGGGCTGAGGTGTTACTCTTAAGATTAAAACCTTATTAAAATGTTCTTTTTTCATTGTTTACTTGTTTTGAGAATAGCAACAAATTCATTAAGCAAAGCTTATAGTGATAGCAGCCTCTAGGGCACCAGGCAAACAAAAACAAAAACAAAAAACACAGGGAGCATCACTCATCAATAACGTACTTTTTAAAATTGCAATGTCTTCAGAACACATTATTGAACAAGAGGTAAAGAAACAAAATGGTATTTTTAAAAATGCTGTCACTTAACGTTGCTGCCTGCTGGTGCTTTGTTAGATGAAGCATTGAAATCATAAATAGTGTTTCTTTCTTAAGTTGCAATGTAGACAAAGAGAATCACAATGATAATATTGAATAAAATTATGAGTCATTGCCTAGAGACTAAGTCAAATGCATTTATGCAAACACAGGCCAGGTAAGTGACAGTAGTTGTACAGATTTGTTTATTAAGTAAGCACTGACACTCTGATTCTTCTCTTTCAGATTCTTACCATGATTTTGAACCTTGTGAGGCTAGTGATCCTTGTGAAAATGGTGCTGTGTGTAGAAAAAAAATGGATCCAGAAATATCTCCTCTTGGGTACCAGTGCCAATGTAGTAAAGGCTTTACAGGTCCACACTGTGAGATCAATGTCAATGAGTGCAGCTCCAACCCTTGCTTGCATGGATATTGCTATGACAGTGAGTTCAGTCACAGCAATTCTTGCAGAGTAATCTAACTTAGAATCTGACATAGTAATGGAATAACTCAGTATGCAACCTTAATTATTTACTAATTTTACCCTGTCATGAATATCAAAGCCAATCCCAGGTGTTTTCATAAAATACCCCCACATATAATGAATTCATTTACATTTTTGTGAGTCATAATGGTAGCAAATGAGAAAATTTAATGAGATGTGAGTTCTGTGTTCTGATGGTAGAATTAGCCATTTTAAAATTATTTTTAAATAGTATTTATACGTAGGAGGAGCACTATTTACAGTGATTTAAAATAAATCATTATTTTATCACATCTGTTACACAAACACAGACACAGACACACACACACACACACACACACAATTTCCCCCTACCAAATATGTATTACTGAAGAAGTTTAAATTTATAGAGAAAAAAGAAGACAGAAGAAGAAAAGTAAAAAGCAGAAGACGGAAAGGGAGAGAGAAGAAAAAGAAGAAATATTGAATATGAGAACATGGTTTTTGAAATGGAATAACATACGGATAATTTGAAATAGATAATTTTTGTTGAGACACAGGAGAAACAGGTCATGAAATAGCCCTGTGAACTGGATACAATGAATGGATGTAAAGGGGAAAAAAGAGTAAGCTAGAAGGATGTTAACCAAAACACTATCCATCTTATTTTGTTTTATTGTATCTCCTTTAAATTTTATGTGATCCTTTGCTAAATGAATGGTTAATATAATCTGTGAAAAAGTACATTTTGAAGGAAAGTCATTTTATCTTGAAATGATATAATTTAACTGAAGTTATGAATTATTTTCTTTAAACTAATGCTTTGTAAATGCATGTCAGTAAGGAGCATAATTTTTTTTTTCCAAATTGAATGAAGCAGCCCAAGTTTAAAACAACAGGTAGTAGAGGGGTCCTCACAAACTGGAATATCCATCTAGATATAATAGTATTAACTTTTCTGACACTATGACAGCTAAGCAAAATATATTTTGGGGCTATGGGCCACCTGTTTGCTACTCTTCATTTGAACCAATATTATCATCATTTTCTTTTTTCTTCTTTTTTTTCCTGATTTTGTCACTGTAAATATTATGTGACAATTTGAAATTCTCCAATTACCTTGAAATAAGTCACTATTATCATATTTCTGACCTCAAACCCATAGGTATTTGGGGATGCTGGGAATGACTCTTGAATTTTGATGTTCACTATAAAATAAGGAAGGGACAGAATAGAATGCCTCAGTGGTTAGAAACTCTTTAAATCTAGGAAGCCATAGAATAATGGTTTTATAGGGTTATATATGGGGCAGTTCTGATATAATCTGAGTGACATATTTATGATGTGCATATGATTTTTATAAGTTGTGATGAGCACTGGGTATTATGTGGAAGTGCTGAATTGCTAAATTGTATGCCTAAAACTAATATTACACTGTATGCTAACTACCTGGAACTTAAATAAAAATAAAAATAAATAAATAGTAAAAAAGAAGAAAAAAGGCCTAAAATATTTTAAATCATAATTCCTTATACAATAAGAAAACATAATTTTCAAATATGCTACTTATACTTACTTCAATGTTACCTGTTAAGAGTTTGGAGGTCATACATAATATATTACGGAAAATGTAAACTTTGAGTATCTGATATATAAAACTATTTCATAATAGAATTAGCAATGGTATATTTTGTACCTCATCCAAGGAGATTTAACTACCAGAGAACCAAAACATTTATTAAAAATTAGATAAGACATGTAAACTGATATCAGCATAAATCGAAGATATTATATTCTTAATACTTTCTCAAATATAAGATAGTTTGGGAAGCCAAACTTCTTGAATTCAAGTTAACAGTATTAATTATGTAACTATATATAAGAAACAATTATTAATATGTAAATATGAAATTGTAAATCTCAAGCACGTTTATTTACCACATTGGCAATGTATTATTAAAATATCTTTATTTTCACAATGAAATTTTATCATATCAGAAGCTTTGCTTCAGTACACTAATCTATGATGTTCAGTACATATTAAGTTTTAAACTAATAGCACATCCAAATTCATGCAGGGTTTATCTAATGAAAATTTCAATTCAAATCAGAGTATGGAATGTTTATAAACAAGAACTAATAAAAATAGTGACTGTATTTTCTGATAAAAATAAAATAACACCAAAACAAGACAAAGTGCTTCAAAATTATTTCCTGAAAAAATGATGATATCATATACTCCATAGTTAAGTTAGGTGTGAGGAAAAAAACAAAAAGCAAAACAAAACAAAAAAAAACATTTTGTGTTATTTGTTTTAAATTTTAAACAAATTATGATTGTTCATTTGTTTACTTATTTTACCTATGACATCCAGTCTAATTCCCCAGGCTTTCATCTGGCTTCTGTTCTTAGCTTAGCCCAGAACAGTCAACATTCAAAAAGCATATTTCTTAATAATAAATGCAAGCTTCATTTCCTAAAACCAATCTCTGTCTTTCAAACCCTTTGCTAATTTAGTTATCTATTGTTTTTTTCTTTTAAAATAATTCATCAATATGTTGGCAAATTGAATTTATTTTTAAAAAATGGCAAATTAAAAAATAAAATAAAAAAATAAAATAAAACAATTCATCCGTTTGCAAAGAATATCTCTATCTAAACAGAAAGTTAATTTGACTCTAGTTTTTTATTACTTGCCATTCTGTGCCAGTATCCAAACTTGAATTTATAATTATAAACATTTTTTAAAACATCATTATACTTGATGATATCCTACAATGTCTTAATTACATATTATATGACATTTGATTTTAATTCATTAACATATATAATGCCATATATAATAAATAAGGCAAACACAATTGATCCCATTTTGCCTCATTAATTTATTTACAGCTGTACTTGTTTATTATTATTTTGATTCACTGAGATGCTATAAGTTAGGATGCCACATGAAGAAAGTAAAATATAATAGTAGTAAAATCCTGCCTAAAGAGCTGCCATTCTTGTGTCTCCCTTGTCTCTTCTTGACAGCTGTGAGCTGGTTTTCTTTAAAAGCCCAGGTACACATGCTATTCAGAAGCACAGCTGCAGAAATCTAGAAGCCAGCAAATACCGCACAGTGTATTGAAAACCTCAACGTTTAATGAGAGTAATAGCAAGTACATGCAAAGAGGTGGAGTGGTGTAGGCTGCATGGTAAATCGTAGGGGTAATGAAGAATCCAGGGACTGACTAGAAGCAGCCATAGATATGTTCTTACTTCAACTACAATGTATGCTGTCACCACTTCCTTGAGATGCTTCAGAAACTGTTCTTTTTCTATCATTAATGATAAAATAGAGGACAGATTCTGATTATTACTTTCAAAAGATCATGATGAAATGTGAAAGCTCTTTTTAACTAAGGCTTAAGTAGTTCAATATCAACTTTCAGATCACTAGCCACTTTAATGTACCTTGTCACACAAAAAACTTTAACAACGAGTTAACTTCTGGTTTATTAAACCTAAAGCACTCGAGGAAAAGTTAATTGATGTAAAAGTAACCTATTTATCACCGGTATTATTTCCTGGCAAATAAGAGAGGGAGAGAAGAGGAAGAAAATTGGATGTTATCATTTTGCTTTGCAAACTGTTACCAAATGTTTATTGTAATTGTTTTTATTTCAAATTAAAGTTTTAAAGTTAAATAGAATGGAGAAAAATAGTTACTTAGAAAATATTGTAGAGAGAGCTGTGAATTCACATTTTCTTTGATTAAAAGTGAAATGCATTTAGTTGAATACAATATTCGTTAGAATAATTAGCATTACCCAGATCATTACTAAAAGGATATGATTTTCTCTTATCTCTTGTTCTCAGTGGTTAATGGCTTCTCCTGCTTATGCAATCCGGGTTTTGCTGGCCTGAGATGTGAACAGGACATTGATGACTGCATCCTGAATGCCTGTGAGCACAATTCTACCTGCAAAGATCTGCATCTCGTTAGTATCCATGAATATTACTAACGTATCTTAATGTGAGCTAGTATAAATTAACTCCTACAAATATAGTTAACATTTGTATGTGTGTCATGTTGGTGTATATATATATACTTATTAAGATGAGAAAACAGAAACTCAAGCAGTATTATTTTAACGTAATAAGTGTTTTATTCATAACTATAGGTAGGTTGATGTAAATATTATAAAACAGTAAAATCATTCTTTGCATTCACAATTCTTGGTAGAATTTGTGTAAAATTTCAGAAATTATTCTAAAAAACTGACATTAGTCTTTTGTCTAATGTCAAAATAAGACATTAGTCTTATATGCACCGATTTTATATAATTCAAGATACTACATACACACATAATATATTTCATTGAAATTTATAATCTTAAATTTTATTTTGCTTTCTGTCTGGTGTTGTGTATTTCCATCATTTCCTTCATTCATCTGTGTTGGTGCTGTCCCTTCAGTACATATCCATTTGTCATCACCTTTGTCACAAGCATGTGCCATTCTGCCTTAAACGGACTGTGACACAGTTGGCAAATCAATGGGATCCCTTCAGGCTTCTCATTTTTCAGAAATCCTGACATAAAAAAAATATCTACTCAATGTGGATTCACTGACTGGCTTCAGAAAATAAATGACATACAACACAGGTTAATGCCTCAATACTAGTATAGGCTTATAGTTTATCCTTTAGCAACAAAGTTGATTTTGACCAAAGGACTGCACTAGTTGAAGTTAGAAGAAAATGCTTTGAAAAACAGACTTCTTTTCATTGACATATTTTGACTATCAGTTCATTTACATTGTTTGTTTCTACAATGAAAAGCTAATTTGTGGCAAATTGTTTCTTTCCCACAAGGAAGGCTGGTATCTAAATAGAGAATTAGAATTAACATTTAGAGGGCTGGAGACCAGAAACATTTAGATGGTTAGGGAGGGTGCATCAGTTACCTAGCTACAATATAGGTAGAACAGTGGCCCTGTTGCTTTGTTGTTATTCAGATGCTTTGTCTTGGTCAGTCATGCTTACTCCATCCCATTTTTGTGAACTTCTAAAGGGGTGGGCATGTGACTCTATGCTGGTCTCTGAGATGAGTGGAGTTCTTTCTGGAGAAAGCTTTCCCCACTAGTGTATCTTTACTGGTATATCCTCACCAGATATAAGTAAAAGGCAGGTGTGACCTCTTCTAGACTTACTAACATCTAGATTTTACACATGTAATTACTATTGCCATTTTCAGACCCTGAGGAAGGGAGTGGGGTGCTGCCTAATGATAAGTAACCCTGAAGGCAGCAGAGCTGAGAGAGACAGAAGAAACTTGGTTGTGGATCAATTGTCGAACTCCTGACTGAAACCCCCTGGGTTTAATTATGTGAGATCACTCAGGGCTTATTTTTTAATATGGCTTGAGCCAGAGTTCCTTTGACTTACAGTAAATCATTTAGTTTCCATAATGTGGTTAAGCTTTATTTTAGCCTATGATTTCAGTGATAATTTCAGCAGTAATAGTTTATTATAGTAGAAAGAACTTCATACCCCAAAATATAAGATTCTACTTCTGGAGCTGACCTTGCCACAGCTTACTGTGTGATACTAAGCCAGTTGTTTGACAAGTTAAAGACTGTAGCTTTAGAAAGTATATCATATCAAGTAATAGAGCTTCAAAGTATAGTATTTTCTCACTTATTTATTTTATAAATTGCCAGTTAGAAGCTATTCAAACTAACTTTAGACTAGTATTAGTTTAAAATCTTGACTCCTAATTCCAGAAACTCTTATAATAAGAATAAATAAAAATACTAATTTTGAAAAAGTGAGACTCACAGAAACAGAGAGTAGAATGGTGGTTAACAACAGCTGGAGGGTGGGGGAAATAGGCAGATGCTAGTCAAGGGCACAAGCCTTCCATTGTAAGATGAATAAACTGTAGAGATCTAATGTACAGCATGGTAACTATAGTTAATAGTACTATATTGTACACTTGAAATCTGCTAAGAGAGTAGAGCATTCTCACCACACACACACACACACACACACACACACACCCAGACACACGGTGACTATGTGATGGGATAAATGTGTTAATTAGCTTTATTGTAGTAAGCATTTCAAATGTATACATATGTCATCAGGTGTCAAGGACCCTGTTCTCAGGCAGGATGTTGCAGCACTCAGAGGTTATCTTCCAGCACCCAGTTAAAAGGCCTTTCCTTTGGTGTGTGTATATATATATATATACACACACACCTATATATATATATAGGGTTTGAGCATAGAAACCTGTTAAGTATTATACCAATATTATGTGAAATATTGCATTTTTGTGTAGGAATAAATAGTATGTAATTAAATATATATATTTAATTATGATAAATAGGGGGAAAAAGCAGATAGAGCTGAAAACTCCTGGTTTTGAAATAAAGCCTGGCTAAAATAGGCAACATAAATAATTATAATAAAGCAAGGTCCAGTCTGAGTTTCATATTGGCTGTTATTTACCAACATATTGGAAAAAGACAAAACTTGAAATGCTAAAAGCTTTGAAGTAGAAAAGGGAAAGAAAGACATGGAAGATGATATTTCTGCAAAATTTTTAATGATTGTGAAAAACAGGAAGATGACTCTATTCAATCTATAAGGTACTCACATTCGGCTGTAAAAGTCATCAACCTGCTTTGTTTTTATTTATTTATTTTTTTCCTGAGCGGAACTCTCCAAACCAACCAAGGCACTGAATCTTTTTTTGAACTTGATATAGGTGAGGCTTTAAATGAACACTTTTACATTTGCAGCATTTCTTTAGGATTTATATGTAGCATCATGAATGTGAGTTTAGATAAAAATCAGAGGACTTTGAAACCAGGATGAAAAGTATTTTGTAACAATGAGCCAGTTTTCTTCTTCTTCTCCTTCTCCTCCTCCTCCTCCTCCTCCTCCTCCTCCTCCTCCTCCTCCTTCTTCTTCTTCTTCTTCTTCTTCTTCTTCTTCTTCTTTCTTCTTTTCTTCTTTCTTCTTCTTCTTCTTCTTCCTTTCTTCTTCTTTCTTCTTCTTTTCTTCTGACAGTTTTCTTATTTTCCTTCTTTATGGTCCAGTAAGTCTAGAAAACAATGAAAGAAAAAAAAAGAAAATTTTGAATGCTTAGCACATAATAAGACATAAATGTTAAGAATGGTTGGAATCAGGGCAGCCCTGGTGGCACAGCAGTTTAGCGCCGCCTGCAACCCAGGGCGTGATCCTGTAGACCCTAGATGGAGTCCCACGTCAGGCTCCCTGAATAGAGCCTGCTTCTCCCTCTGCCTGGGTCTCTGCCTCTCTCTCTCTCTCTCTCTCTCTCTGTCTCTCTCTCTGCATCTCTATGAATAAATAAATAAAATCTTAAAAAAAAATGAATGGTTAGAATCAGCTTTATTCTCCCATGTAAACTTCTTAGGTATATTCAAGAATAAATATCTCTTTGTGGTTACTTAAATATATGTGACCAAATTATTCAAGTGTTTTCCCTTCTCATTTTTACTTTCATTGTCCTCTGTGTCTTACATGAATAATGAATGCTTAATTTTGATAACAGCAGAAGAAACAAAACTAGTGCCGTAGAACTAACATTCAGAAAGGACAGAGTTTTTATTCATATACAACCAGGTCAAAATTTACACATATTATGTATACTAGTATACAACAGATATTAATTTTCTGCCAAATACTCTGGTGCAAAAAACAAACTGAATTTATGTGTTTTCTGGTAAAAAATAAAACTGCCTTTACCTTCACCACCATATGGTTGAAAAATCCATGTTAGTAATTTGAGAGTTGCCCATTTCCTCCCTTTGGGATTAGAGCATAAACACTGAAGGTTGCTCAAGCCAAGATCAGAAGGGAATAGCTTATCCTCCTTCATTCATCTTGGCTGCTACTGAAATGTCCATTTTGTCATTCCAATGCTCCTTTCAAATATGGGTTGATCTGCCAAATGATTCCAATCCCTTCACACCAAATTTGGCTCCCAAAACCTTCTCTGCATCTCTCAAGTGCATGGTACTTAGTTAATTACTAGTGAGGTCCCAGTTGTCCCTTCAGTACATCCAATTGGAACCACTAAAACCTCAGGTTCTGCTCTGTCTCTAGTATTACAAATTACAAACCCTCCATCAGTGTGGAATTACTCCAACTCTTCTCTGTCCAAATACAAAAGCCTTCATTTCTCCTCATGCCCTCCTTTTCCATAAAGATTTGCTTAATCTTGCTTGATGGAAATTAACAGAGAATCTGATTTAGGGTCAGAGCTAGGGAGCTCTAAAATTCTTCAAACACAGAGAACTGCCTAATACTCCAAGATAGAGAAAAGAAAAAAACCATCATTATTGTAGCAAAAAGAGATAGTAACAAACTTTATTTTCAATAATTTCTGTTATATAGGAATATAATAAATTTTATCTAATCTCAAATGTCTTAGCTCTTATATATTATCTCTACTATAGCTATGTTGTATACTAATACTGCTTTTAAGTCATGGATCCTATAGAATATCATCTGAAATATTAAACCTCAAGAAAAATAATTTTTTCTTATTCATTTTTCGTAACCTAATTAAGTTAAACATCTTATAAGTTTTGAGTAATTAAAAGGGTAGCAATAACATTTGGACATTGTCTGATTTTGATAGGGATTTGTTCAGTGACTTACTGCAAGTCACAACTTAGTGAAACCACAAAATGAAGAAATGTTGGAATAGTCACTCAGATCTCCTCAATATGCCACTAATTTATTAAATTAAGAAAAATATAGCTTTCTATTTCATTTAAATAACATAATATGGTGCCTGGGTTGCTCAGTGGTTGATCCTTTGGCTCAGACCATGATCCTGGGATTGAGTTCTGCATCAGGCTCCCTGTAGGGAGCCTACTTCTCCCTTTGCCTCTGTCTCTGCCTCTCTCACTGTGTCTCTCATGAATAAATAAATATTTTTTTAAAAAAATACCAGAATATATATAAACAAGTACCTATGACTGCACTTTTTAGTTGAATTATCAGTTTCTGCAATAAAATCAAAGAGTTATACAATGTCCTTTTCCAGGGGGTTGCCTTTAAAAATGCACATGCTTAAAATTCTGATTCAGTAGATAGATCCATCTGGCACCTGGATAACTTATAATTCCTCGTGATTTTAATTTGTATTTCTATTTGAAAATCACTGGACTGGGTATCTAGACAGCACTTTCTAGCTATAAACATCTGTAATATTGGAGGTGGAGCACAGAGGTTTTTACTTCATGTGTACTGACAGCTCATAATTTAGCACCGTAAAAGAGAAGTAAAGGGCAGCCCAGGTGGCTCCGTGGTTTAGCACCGCCTTCAGCCCAGGGCCTGAACCTGGATACCCGGATCGAGACCCACATCCAGCTCCCTGAATGGAGCCTGCTTCTCCCTCTGCCTGTTCTTGCCTCTCTTTCTCTCTCTGTGTGTCTCTCATGAATAAGTGAATAAAATCTTTAAAAAAAAAAAAAAAAAGGAGAAGTAAAGGGTGGTCTGAAAAACCAAGAGTTTTATCCTCTTGAGTTTTTAGAAGTGTGTATCATTGCATCTTCTCTACTGGATTCTCCCATCTGTTTTGGTGCTTTGTTTTTAAGACAAAAGGAATAAATCTAAATTTTCCTTTCCAACCCTTTTGTGAGGGAGATAATAATATATTGTTTTCTCCTCACTTGTAAAAGCTTAATGATGTGTTTTCTCTCTTTATGTAATTGACATTTGCTAATCAGGAAATCTATGCATAAATTATAGTTTTTCATAGAGGATGGGTATAATGGTTCAACTAATTTTTAGGGTATTAAAAATAATCAATAACTGATTAATTATATTCCAGAAGTTCAGTTAAGTCTTTTGATTGACTTGATTAGTTGCAACATCTTCAGTAGTGAATGTATAGCCAAAAGTTTAATCTAAATATTGAGGCATTAGCTAGCAACCTAAAACATTGTTAAAAAAGACATTGCAATGATTAGGTAACACAAAATGAAGACCTTTGGCCATGTACATTCTAAATAACCTACTTTTGTTTATGTAGAGTAAAATCTGCCTTTTTTTATTGCCCAGATCTCTACCTTTCATTATACAGATCCTTACTTAAAGACTTATTGAGAATGACATAACATTACATTTAAGAAAGTGGTTCATTATGATGGGGATCAGTTTTCTATTGTTTCTACAATAGAGTAGACAATAGAATTGTTTTCCTTGTATAATCCAAGACTAATATAAACATTTAGTTCATTCATTTTATGCCTTGTGTAATTCTTTCAACATATTCCCCTCGACAGAAAATTTTGATCACAGTTAATGTATATCTGAAGTACCCCATTTCTTTCCCTCTAATCTGTTGTTTTGAATCCATCATGGCTTTGAAACAGATAACCAAATCTGTTAGGATTATATGCAAAGTAAAAGTAAATGGAACCTGAGAATATATTTACTGATCCACTTGAGAATATATTTACTGATCCACTTGAGTAAAGACATACATGAATTTAATGACTTTAGACTTGTAAAATATATTTTGGAAGCTCAGACATATTTTCCCTTCTTTCTTATTCCAAGACTCATTACAGAGAAGTGAGATTTACAGATGGCCGAATTTTGAGGTTTAAGAAATCTATCAAGCAGAACTGAATTTCATAAATACTGTGTGGGAATGTAACTGATCAGAGAGAGGAATTTTCCATTTTCAGACTCTTTAATAAAAATGGAGCATTCACAGAAATAATCCAGCTTAAAAAATGATTTAAAACTGAATGAATACCATTTGCATTGCCAATAGTAGCCAAAAATACATTAATAAATGGGTTTATTTTCAAAGAATTATGAGACAGATTAAGTTTTAACTTATTTCAATACAAACATTGTGTTGTACTTTATATTATCATTTGTTATTTTTACATGACTATATGACTCAACTCTAGGCTTCACAATTTATATCAGAGAATTTAGTGGATAGTAACAGTCCAAAATAATTTAATTTTTTTCTTAGAAACCATTTCCTGCCACTTGGATAGATGCCATTTTTAACTGGTTGTGTTTTAAAAACTATTAGGTTGTATTTATATATTCTTTCTAAGAAGGTAGTAAGAGAAACACACGCACAGCTGCACACACAAGAGCAAGGTGACTTCAATAATTTATTATTAACTGACAAGAACAATGGTCAAAGGATAGTAAATCTTGCATCTCCATCAGTAAAGAGCTCTAGTATTCCTAACTATGTCATCATAACTCCCCGTTTGTCTATGAAGAATTTATCAATAGTGGAAATTCTAAGAAACTTTGAATTAATAAGTGGTTATATATTTGTGGAAAAAAGTATTTGTGTAAATGTGTATGCACACGTATGTGCACATACACAGAAAAGAGAATATATGATTTCTCTTTACTTTTTGGCCAACCATCCTAGTTTAAACAGAAATCAAGAGCCTTCGAAAAACAAGCTCTGGAGCTAGGTCAAATAATATTTAAACTTATCTTCATTATAATATGTACATATTAATTAGAACTCAAAAATAAATAGCCTCTTTATGTAAATTGATGAAAAACTTTGGTTTGAAATAATAGTGGCCCGTGGCATCATCCTGATAATAATAGGGTTAAATTTTGCAGTATGCCCTTCAAAACCAAAAGGCAACAAGTACAAAAGAGGATGAGCTTTTGAGATTGCTAGCCTTGCCTTCACTATCTATGTTACCTTGAACAAGTCACTTAATCTTTCTAAGCCTCAAACAGTTCCCTTTAATAATGGACATATTAATAGCAACTTTGTTATAGACATATTAATAGCAGAGTTGTTATGAAGATGAGGTGAGACACCGCCTATAAAATGTTTTACATAGTACCTGCCACATATAAAGCAATTAAGAAATAAATGCCATGTTCATGATGATGATAATGATAATTTAGATGTGGAGATACAGAGAGACAGGTGGAGAGGTAGGGGAAGAAAGAGTAGGAGGGAGGGAGGAAGATAGAGGAGAAAGAAAATAAAGGAAAATGTATAAATGAATGAATGAACTGAAGAAATATTTTTATCTCTTTAACTATTTTTAGATTTTTTCAAAGAGTATGAAACCCTTGGAGTTTGTACTCATGCCAAGGTTCCAGAGATTTGGCAGCAACTAGTAGCTTTTGTTTTACCTGATTTCAGGCTGCTGGGAGCCACCTTTTAGAGCTTGCAATGAGATTGCTACATTTCTGCTGAAAAACTGCATCTGATAGACACAAAGCAAAACACCTTGGCCTGATCCCTCTCTCTTCAGGCATCAAGCCTTTAATCTAACTAACGTCACTTAAATCTTCTCAGTCCCATGGTCTTCCAGGTCAGTTCTCCTGATTTAAGTTACTGGCCTCTCCTGCCCTCTCAGAGTAAGAAAACCTCCCTTCATCAAACTGCTGTGCTTAAGAGAGTGAGACAAAAAATTTATCTTCTGTGCTTAAAAAATTTTGAAACAAAAACTCAAAAGAGACCAATGTGATTCACATGAATATAAATGTCAATGAGTATTTGAACATATGGACATAGATATAGACCTAGAGTGCTATTACTGATTCTGGGACTTTTAAAAATATTACAGTGAAGGGCTAATTGCTAATTGAAAATGTAGATACCACTTTTTTTCCTGTAGTTTGCCTTGCCAGGACTGCTTTTTCAGTGGCATATCATAGAAGATGTATTATACAAAGAAAAACCATAAGGCTCATAGAAATGAGCCTTTCTCATGGCCACACAGTAATATACAGCAGTTTGAGCAGGTCTGCAGGTCACATAATTCTCTCAAGATTCTCTTTCTGTCCAAGACCATGCTGCACCTCTGAAAGTAACATAGCTTGAGGGCAGTTGCCCACAGGACTTATACAACTAGATAGGATGAGAATCCCAAAAGCAAGTCAGTATTTCAAACACCTTGCAATACATCACAATCACCTGTGCCATTTCTAAAAATACATGTTTATTTGAGAATTCTGACGTACTAAATTGGAAGTGAGGCCTGAGCCTCTGTATTTTTAAGATACTGCCCTGAAGATTCACATGCAGAGCCCTATTTTATAAAAATTGGGCTATCCACATTCATTGGGTGGCATGGAAAAGGGACAGCCATGGCAATAGTTTATGTCTGTAAGCCTCCTCTTGGAGAACTGAGCACCCAGCCAATGCTAATCTGCACCTGAAGCTTGCACTGAGAGGTGTCTTAAGAGTTGTTGGGAGGACAGCTTGATTCAGGGAATGGTCCTATCAACATGTGATAGGATGCAGCTACAGAGCCTAACTTTACATCTCAGCTTCTCATCTACAGAATACTTGGGTCCAAGGAGAATTTATAACTAGAATTCTAAAAAGTAAATTTAGGATTAAGACAGAGAATTAGGGACTCCTGGGTGGCTCAGCAGTTGAGCGTCTGCCTTATGCTCAGGGCGTGATCCCAGGTCTGGGGATCGAGTCCCACATCCGGCTCCCTGTGAGGAGCCCGCTTCCCCTTCTGCCTATGTCTCTGCCTCTCTGTGTGTCTCCCATGAATAAATAAAATCTTTTAAAAAATAATAAGAGAATTAGTATGCTAAACATTTCTTTCTCTCTCAAATGGGAACTTTTTATGGAGAAAGTGCTATCCTTGGCTAGTTCTGATGAGCTATTTCAGAAGTCCTTGTCATCGAGGAGATGGCTGCTAAGAGACATTGGTGTGGAAAGAGCCTGCAAACGCATTAAGGGACATTGTTGAGGATTTACTTGAAAGGCTGTTGAACAGAATGGGGCCTTAAGGATTTTCCCAGAATATACAGTCTTTACTAAACATAATGTTTGTAGGATATTTGGAATTTGAAAACGTGATGTCTACCTATTGCTATCCAGTGAGATTGTCCTCCAAGATTTGGGTGGGAGCTTCAGGTACGATTTACATATGAGGCACACTTGACACTTAATGCTACAAGCAGCCTGGCATAGGCCGAAGACAGCTGTTCAGTGGGTCTTGACTTAAGCTTGACAAATAACCAGAGCTGTAGAGGGAATGTTAGTTAGGAAAGGTGGAGTCATTTCATTAGTAGAAATGGAGTAAGAGGAACTTACAGCATCTAGGTACAATTACACTGGACTTAAGAGAGGCAATGAAACACAGGAATGACAGTCTCTAGGCTTATAGGCAGTCTCTAGTTAAGTTACTAGAACTAGTTACTGGAACTCCTGAACTAGAAATACAGAACTGGAAAATAATTTGCAATCTTAAAACACTTAGCAGCTTTCCTCTTTGGCAGGATACTCAGCCTGGCAAACCCATTCAACGAGAAGCTAATGGCCACAGTAATGGAAACAAGCTATAGTTGAAGAGCTGGAGGCTCAAACTACTTGAACTAGGATCAGTTTATCCACCTGCTTAATGCTGGTTGTGGGATAGGAAGGGGCTTTGACGGTTACCTCTGTAATTGTGGTTCAATGCATTGGAGAATGTGGCGTGATATTTATGTTTGGTCAGTGAGAGATTGGCAGAATCAGAAACAGGTTATGGAGCATAGAAAGCACTCCTGGAGTGGGATGGGAAAATAAGGAGGACTCTAGCAGGAGGCACGAAGATAAAGCTGAGAGGTGGTGGAAGTGTCGTGAGATGGTAGGAATCTAAGAGAAAATACTCAGAGATACAATGCAGATCGACAACTACGGTTCCGCAGGACTCAAAGCAGGTACTTATTATAGCCTCGCAGCAGATTTTAGAAGTCCAATTTCTATCCTTCACATGATTAGGAGTATGTCAATTAAATAACCCCAATCTGGAAATTACCCAAGCTGACAGTATAAAATTTATTTATATAGATTAAAGTTTAAATACTAGAATTATTTAGCGAAGATAGGTGTCTCCAGTAAATAATTTTAATTTTAAAGAATAGCATTTCTCACCATTTGGCATTTGAGATATCTTATTAAATGTATGTAAGAATGAATTAATTTTTAAAATAGGAAAGGTACTCAGATATTGTGTTTTAAACTAGTTATAAGTATATTTTAATAAGCTAAAAATTTATTCAAAATCTCTATTTTAATTAAAGAAAAACTCAGTTTAACAAGAAGGAGATCATAAAGTCTCCCTTTGCTTTTTTTTGCATCATTAGGAACTGTTATACTGGTAATCAAACATCAAAAGAACCAATGCTTTTGAAACATTTTTCTAAGACTGTGAACCACTGATCACTTTTCCCACCTGGTATCAATTGCTGCACTTCAGGGGAGAAGAAAGGCATCAGGGAGTTTGCTCTTGCTGTGTTATGGTAGACAGAGGGAGTAGACCAATCTTTTCTTAAAATTTACTAACCCAATTAGCTCTATCAATATTTTGTCTATCATGTGTCCACCCAAGGTTTTCTTTGATCTTGTGTGATGAATTGAAATAAATATATCCATAATACACTAAAAACTTCACTCTGAGTTTTTAGTATATTTTGATACTCTGAGGAAAACTAAACATACTTTTAAAATAAATGAATTTTAACTAAACCTAAAAAAAATTTAAAATTAATACTGCGTAATTCCAGGGATGCCTGGGTGGCTCAGTGCTTAAGCATCTGCCTTCAGCTCAGGGCATGATCCTGGAGGCCGGGATCGAGTCCCACATCAGGCTCCCTGCATGGAGCCTGCTTCTCTCTCTGCCTATTTCTCTGCCTCTCTCTCTCTCTCTCTCTCTCTCTCTCTCTCTCTCTCTGTCTCATGAATAAATAAATAAAATATTTAAAAAATAATAATACACAATTCCAAAAGAATATAATATGTAAAACATTTTTAATTTATTACATATTGTCTAAGTATAATTTGGCCTTTATTATTGTTTCTAAGAGGAGACCATTCGATGAATAAATATCCTAACTCATGCAAATTAAAATTGAAACCAAACTATAGCTAATGTCATTATGATTTATTTATATATGTCTGTAAAACATTTTAGGAATCACCATGAAGTGTTTTATATATACATATATAAAACACATTTTCTAAAGGATCTTCCTGTAGTTCAAAGCAGAGTCAGGATAAGAGTTAAGAGTTTTGAATACATTGGATTTATTTTACACTGCTTTTCCACCCTCCTTTCTGTGAGTGATGAATAAATGTATATAAAATAATGTGATGTAGAAAATGTTATGTGTTATATACAAATATGTACTATTTTGCATACAATATGGAGAGTTTTGGGAAAAAAGTAGATGAAGCATAGGGAATGGAATGAATTATCTTAAATAATGAACCTAGAACCTACTTATAAAGCCTTTGTCTTGTTTATTTATATTTTGTTTTAATAAATTATTTATCATAGTAGAGACTCAAATATACCTTAATTCTATTGTAGGTGGGAATCTAGACTGGCAAGACTCTTTACAGGCCTAAATTGTAGGACACATAATAGATTAGAAAAGGCTATCTGATATAGAGAGTCTCTCATGAAATAATGACAAATCAAAACTTTGCCTTAGTAAGAAGAGAGATGATATGAATTATAAATACTGTGACAAAAAAGATGACTAGATTGTGGAAAATGTGATATACCAGAAAAACTGAGAATAGGCTGCTGAACAATTGGGGCAGGACAAGAATATGTTCAGTGAGTTAGGACAGACTTCCACAGTTAGTTTTTACCTAAATTCTCTCAACCTACTTTAAAAAAAATACTTGTTCTACACTTGACCTGGAAAACAAATTCAGTCTAAGATTGCCAGATCCAACAAATAAAAATACATGTGTCTGAAAATTGCATAGGACCCGCTTACATAAAAAGAATAACGAATTTTTACCTGAAATTCAAATTAATTTAGCATCCAATAGTTTACCAAACACAGCAATACAAATGGATCTTATTTGAAGAAATTTATGTATCAATCATTGCATATGCCCACTGTGATGTTACTGTCCGAAAAAGAAAAAAGTTTATTTTTTTCATAACTTAGATAAGGAGTGTGACTTAATTTAGATGAAAGAAGATAGAATTCTCCTAGAACCTCTTAGATTGTGGAGAGAAGTATGGAATGATGAAGGACAAGAATGCAAAAAGGAAGGCTTTCTCCCATCCTGTGTACTAGCAATTTAACCAAACGCAACCCACCCCTGAGGTGCTTACTGATAGGCTTAATTAGTCAGATCCCAAAATAATTTGTTATTTCTTGTTGTTCATGCAATTAACAGAGATCGAAGAGGAGAAATTCTAGCCCTAAGCAAAGTCATAACATTTATGTAGCTTAAGGCCTTTTCACAGGCTTTTGGTGATTTTTTTTTTTTTTTTGGACAAAGGTCATCTTTAATGGCCATGTGATTTTGTTCTCTATGGTGACCTGTGATTGCATCAGTGCAATTGCCACCTATCGGACCTATTTATATAGGGCCTGTCTACATCTGCACATCCATAAAATGAGAGATAATTCTTGTCATATATATGTAAAACACAACAGTAGGAAATTTAAAATACGATGTCAAAGGAAAACCCAATTTATATCCATTTCCTTATCTTGAGCAAGAATTACAGATCCCATGAATTTAAAAAAATTTTAGAATAGTTTATTGTTTCTTTATATATATATATAAACAAAAATCAGAATGTCCATATATATAAATATGACCTTAAATTTCCAGAAGCTAGGAAAGAAAATTTATTTCTGCTAGCAGAAACTTGTTTTGCTATAATAGGGATAGTGAGTAGTGAGGGGGATAGATGAGAATAAATCCGAGACTGCATCAGAAGAACTCCACCAGGAAAATAGGCCTTAGGCTGTGCTGTAAGATACAGAGTTTGGTTTTCTTTAATGTGCAGAACATCTTATAAATCCACTGTAAGTAAGTTTATAAGAGCGCATATTCATTTCTAATTTAAAATCATGTATCTTCTGACAATCTATAACTAGCTAATTATTTTTTTGCTTTCAAATAATTCCATCGTCTTGTTTTTCTTGTATACTAAGATTAATTACTACATGGTGCTAAACTACTTTTTTTAAGTTCTGAGAATAACTCATTAATAACACTGTAAAATCTGATTGCAAAACTATCACATCTCTTGTAGACGATTCAGAAAGAGGGGAAGGGGCAATTATTTTTTAGAAATAATTTCAAACCTCACTATGAAAAAGATCATTAAAAAAAGAAAAAAAAAGATCATAACCAGCACTCTATTTCAGGAAATTGTGGAAACTATTGTCAAAAACCTTTTAGTTTCAATTGTTCACTAAACTGTCTCCTCCTTAGAAGATAAGTATAATCAGTGCAGGATACTTTCATCTTTCCTTTTTCAAGATTTGAAGAGTAAGAACAAAAGTAATTTATCTGGATTCCCAAGGACTGAATCTGGCTTTGCAGATTCTTGGTTTTTAGTATCTACTGATTGGTCTATAATTGTTTATGCTTGAATTATCTTCTGAAATTTAATATCAGAAATATTTCTCACAAAAATCAGAATGCCCATCTTCTTTAGAATAATCAGGATATTTGGAAAGTCCAGGCCAGACTGTAAGATAGAAGGAATCCCTAGAGTTGGTAGCCTCTACATGCTTTATACAGTGCTCTACTTTGTTGCTTGTTCATTATACTGATTACTGAGGACCTCTAACAGGTTTCTAATATACTGTTATCAATCTGACCACTACAAAATAATGAAAGCTTGTCTCAAAGACTAGCTTTCCTCAGTTTATTGGTTTTATGAGCTCTCCATTTAAAGAGTGGGCTATAGACTATTCTTCCACTAAGGCCCAAACAGTGAGAAATTACCCATTAATTGGGTCATAACTTAGAAAAAAAATAATGAAGAAAGTGTCCTTTACCTTTGGGAAAACCAGCATAGCATGTCCATTTCACAGTAACCTTATTAACCACAGTAACCTCATAGTACAGGGCAAGAGATGCCTGGGTGGTGCAGTTTGTTAAAGTTCTGACTCTTGGTTTTGGCTCAGATGGTAATCTCAGGGTTCTGAGTGAGAGCCTACCTGGGACTCTGCACTTAGCGTGGAGTTTGCTTCATATTCTATCTCCCTCTTGCTTTGCCCTCCCACTGCTTATGGTCTCTCTCTCTCTCTCTCTTTCTCTCTCTCTCTCTTTCTATCGAATAAATAAATACATCTTAAAAACAACAACAACAACAACAACAAAAACAAAACATATACTAATACAGGGGAAAGAAAAAGTGAGGGGATCCTTAAATGGGCTTAATAATAGCATTAGAACATCTTTTAAGTAATGATTTAAAACTTTGTGGATAGCATTTTTTTATTTTATTTTATCCATTTTATGTTGGGAGGGTCATCTTCTGTGAGTAGAAACACTGAATACAATGTTGATTTTGGGTGGCAATATTTGTGTGGATTCAAATGAGTGAGTGTATATATATTTGTTACCTATCTGCTTATCCTGACACAAAGAGTTCATATACTTCCTCATTTCTTATATTCACACTGAAATATGAGTAGATTAATTGACAAATGCAGTTATCTATCTTTTTTATGTCTTCACTAGAGAAAAAATGCACTGTACTGAGACAGATTCAGTTAATTAAGTCACTCATTTCATATTGTACATTATTCTGTTTAGGCAGCATAACAATTCTGTTGACATTTTGCCCATGGGTGACCTCTTTCAAAGCTAATTCCTATTCAGTTGTACTCTCTAAGTGAATCAAAGGATAAAGTATAATATGAACAATCTATCTTTTTAAGGATCCAGAATATCAACGTGAAGGAAAAATAAAACTGACATGAAGTTCATAATGTTATAAAATAAGAACCATTTAATTAATGATATCTATTTATTTAATAGATTTATGCTTGACATCTATTTCTCTGGCACAGGCAAGTATCATAAGGATTTTTTTAAGATTTCTCAAATAGATTTAGTTCTTGTTACTGAAGAACTGGAAAATAAAGATTCTATGAAAATTACATACAAAAAGATAATTATTATTAATAATTGTATTGGGGATTTAATGAAAAGTTGTTAATATATTGAGTATAAATGCAACCCAATAAAATAATTGGATATTTTTGCATAAGCTAGAGTAGATATTTACTATTTTTAAGACATCTATCATCAACTCTAAATAATGAAATATCTACTTTAAATTATTATTAATACTTAATAACATTAAGTGTTTTTAAGGCCTTCAAAATTATTTTTAAATTACATACATCCATAAAAGTTGAATGTGTCAATTATTATATCAATTAATAAATAACCATTAGAATTAATTGCAATAGATGTCCTTATCTTTATTGAGTCAAACTTTCACCAACAGTCTGCAAATTTCTTTGATTTTGATCTCCTATTAATAAAACATTTTGTTCATATATTTCCAAAATATGTTACCAATAAATTATGTATACTCCACTAATAAAGTTATTAAAACATTCACACAATGTTTAGTCATCTCAAAATCTTGCTTATTTAAAAAGTTTTTATACTTTATGAGTACAATGTGCTATCTTCCTTTTTTATTCTTAAATTTTGCCATAGTAATTTGAAAGCCAACTTCTATTCAGTTTTTTAAAATACTTGATTTTAAGGACTGACCGAGATGAAAAAGATATTATACAGTGGTTCATAGTTAAAAATGGATTAAAGTATTATATTGGTTGTGCTTACTAAATTGTTACATTTACATTTTAACCACACCCACTAAGTATGTAAATCTGTGGAAAGAAAGAGGAGGTATTATTGCTGGCCTAGTCCTCTACTCTGTTTCCCTTTTCTAACTGCAGATATTACTGTGGCCTGATGTTACTAAAATCTATGGTTGCTTGGTTAAAAAGGTAACTGTCCTACAGTGAGATGCTTAATTTATTTATTTTTTAGTCCTTTGGAGACTGTCACTGGTAACATCTGACAAAGCTCTGCCAAGGCCAAAACTGTCTTCTCTGTCATTTACAATTCCCTTCTTGCTGCATTATGCATCCTATCATTCTTTTTCTAACCCAAAGAGGAAACCCTCTTGAACGAATCCCTTTAAAAATGATCTATGTTTTTGGATTCCACTGCTATTGAGGCAGTATAACAAAGTGGTTAAGGGCCACCTGAGTGGCTCAGTGGCTGAGCATATGCCTTTGGCTCAGGGTGTGATCCCAGGGTTCTGGGATCAAGTCCTACATCAGGCTCCTGGTAGGAGCCTGCTTTTCCCTCTGCCTATATTTCTGCCTCTGTGTGTGTGTGTGTCTCTCATGAATAAAGAAATAAAATCTTAAAAAAAATAACAAAGTGGTTAAGATACTGGGTCTGAGGCCCGACTACTGTATTCAAACTGTGGCTCAACCATCTGTAGTACCTTTGGGCTAATTGTGTCATTCTTCTGGGCTTCAGCTTCCTGAACAATATGAGGAAATGTGTAGACATAGATATGGAAAGAATTGCTATTTTTATGAGTTGATCAGGAAAAGTTAGAAAGTGATATTTAAGGAAAGATCTGAAAAAAGTAGGGGGTATGGCATAAGGATACTTTGGGGAGACTGGTCAAGGTGGAGGAAATCAAATTCTTGAAGGAAGAACATGTTTGGTTCTAAAAAGAGAGAGAAATGGAGAAGAGTATGGATAGAAGGGAAAAGATACCCAAGAATGGATGAGTTCAGTAAGAAAGGATGGAGGCAGATGATGACAGTAGGTATGCTCTTATAAAGACTCTGATTTTAACTCTGAAAGTAGGGGTGCAATTAAGGACTTTGAGTAGAAGTGTGACAAAATCTGACTTAATTTTATATCTTTTCCTAGGGTTTAGTTCTTCCTTTGCTCTAAGATGCTGTATTCTAATTCAGTAAGTTTACCTTTCCCCATGTAAACTCTGGGGTGGGAGACGGGGGGATGCAGATGCATTAACTATATATTTGAATCTACAGAGCTTAATACATTGCCCAGATTAAAATAGATGTTCAATAATTATTTGCTGAAGGAGTGAATTATAAAAAAGAGAGAAATTCAGCCTTGAACTGTCAGTTGAGAGCAGTGGCTAGAACTATGTTATGAAATTCAGTAGAGTTGATATTTTTGTTCAGAAACAATTGGCTTTGTGACTTTAGGGCAATTCTATAATTATCGATCCATTTATCAAACGTTTTTTATTTAATTCTATGAACAAAAAGTATGGATCTCTTAAATTATCTGGGCCATGGTGTTCTTGTTTTTACAATGAGACCTATACTACCTGAAAAATCCTATTCTCTCAAGATACCCAGTTCTAAATTAAGGGTATTGTGAGCCTCAAGGAATGTTTGTCTTAACTCACTCAAATGGACCATTTCCCAGGTATGTTTTAATGAAATTGAAGACTAGAAACTGTCTCCCAACTATTAAAGCCTTAGGCCTATTGAGAAATCATTAGTTTTATAAAACTTTAAAATGCTTTTTCCCATTCAGTTTGACATTGCTAATGATCTTGAATCTGCTCTTTCCCTTGATATTTTTATATTGTCTAATTCATAAAACTTAACAAAGCATTTACTACACATAAACCTACATTACTCTTCAACATAAAGACGACAGGGACACATTAAAATATATACATTAATACAGCTGCATAAAAGCAACTATATTAGTTACCATCAGACATGCTATAATATGAATTCAGCCACTAATTATTGAAATATGTATTTAATAATTCATGTTTCATTAATAATGTAACATAAAAATACAGCATATAAAAGAATATGTGATGTATTTAGTGTGGCATTCTGGAAAATTATCTTGAAGCTACAGTCTAATTTAAAATATGATTGTTCTTATCACACATTCTGGGCTATTTCATGAAAACATCCATATATTCTACTCATGACCTAGCTTTAACTTGACTCCTCTGAAATTGTCCTGCACTATTTTTAATGCCTTAAGGGAGTAGGGTGGGTTTTAAACTAAGATCATTTCTCTGTAATCATTTCACATTATTGTAGCATGTTGAGATAATAATAAAATTTAGCATTGACATATTTTATATAGAAGGAAAAAATAAGCTTGCAGCTTATTTTCTGTTATTGCCCATTCCAAAGTGGAAAGTCTTTCTGTATTTTTTTTTTTTTTTTTTTTTTAGTCTTAGCAATGGAAGACGAAACTAAGTCATTTATTTTACTTGAAGGATTTTCTACTATATACAATCACTTGCAATGACAGGGTTTGTGGTGTTCCTTAGGACTGTATGGTAACATCTCAAAGTAATGCCTACAATGTTGTTAATTTCATATTCTGAAACAATTTTCTGTGGTTCAAGGTATGGCAGCTTTACCGAATTTTCAAAATTGTAATCCATGTTTGTTAATAAATCTATGTAATTGTATACTTTTGAAAATAATATTTATACAGATGACTTTATTGCTTACATGTATTTTGTTTCATAACAAAAGGAGTCTTTTATTTTGATTATATATATTAACAGTAACTATTTTGTGTGACTTTTTTGTGGTTGGTCTTCATGTGCTGTTTATTT
Organism: Nyctereutes procyonoides; assembly: GCF_905146905.1. Taxonomy (NCBI): domain Eukaryota; kingdom Metazoa; phylum Chordata; class Mammalia; order Carnivora; family Canidae; genus Nyctereutes; species Nyctereutes procyonoides. The sequence goes on along the minus strand of NW_026575051.1, from coordinate 28,301,224 downwards.
TTCCTCATCCCTCTTAACAAATCCCATTCCATTACTGGTGTAATAGAGTCCCAAGGATTTATCTGTCAACAACTGATCTTTGCTTTTTCTCCTTACTCCTAACTGTAGTCGTATGTTTCCAGGGTACATACTCTGATGTGGCTGCTCTTAGAAACCTTGAAAAACTGTCGGCTGAAGCTAATGTCTATCTGGAAGCTCATTCCCAAATAATAACTTTCTTTCTGTTTCCTTTGCCTCACCTTCCAACACTTGATGGGCTTTTGTTTTGTTTTCTTTTGTTGTTTTTTATTTGTTTTTTTTGGTAGGGTGTCTGTATCAATTATGTAAGATATACTGCTTATACTTTTATTTTTATTCTTTTTTTTTCTAATGATAAGATCTTATAAGGCAAAATGTGGTTCCTGAACCACCTGCATAAGCATCATTTGGGAACTTTTTAGAAATGCAAATTTTCAGGTTCCATATCAGACCTATTGATTCAGAAATTCTGGAGTGGGACCCAAAAACTTTAGCAAGGCTTCCATATAATTCTCATCACACTCTAGTTTGAGAATCACTATCATATGACTTTTGTATCATCTAGGAATTTGAATTTCTTCTTCCATCTACAATGGGTTTGGCCTTGATCTCTCCCTTTACATATGTCCTGATTTGAATTTGTTTTTTGCTTCTGAGTTATGTTCTCACTCAGAGTACCACAGTGGGTGGCAAAGGCTAGATTATTTGATGCATACCAAATACTGACAATAGTGAATTCTCTTCACTATTCTGTGCTGCCAATCAATATGACCTTTAAAGTAAATGCTCTCCTAGGACCTTCGATTAACTCTAATGGGAGAGCTTCATCTCTGTCTTTCCCAGGTAAGACCCAGAGAGGCATCTCTTATTCACGAACTCTTCTTTTAAAGCCTTAGCCTGCCAAAAAAAACCAAAGGCAAAGTACAATACATCTCTCAATCCGATTTACTGGTTCAGTGCCATTAGGAAAGTCAATGTGATTCTTCTTTTTTTCAAAGGAAATAGTCACCTACCTCTACCTATGTCAGTTCTGCCAAGTTTTCCATAATCTGGTGATTTATGCGGTTAATTAACACACTAATATAGTTTTATTTATATATGTGGTGAAACTTATTTGCATCTTATTTTAATTTCATATGAAATTCGGCTATTTCATATAATCACTGAAATACATTAGTGACAGAATCATGATTCTTTTGTCTCCACATGAATGGAGATGGATTTCATAATATGTAATAAATACTAGTTGATAAAGATGATTATGCTAAAATTAGAGCTTTGCATTATAAAATAGACTGAGAGTATAAAATCATAAGCCATGTCATTTTGGGCATACCTCATTTTTATTAATCACATATTGATTTTTAAGCCCCTGACAAGAAATGTGCCCCCAAAAAGTAGCCATCTGATAGAACTGAACATGTCCAACTTAATGACTTCTTTCACTGTCACTTGCTTTTCAGTAACAATTATTTGTAATCTTAGTTTTTTTTTCTTTACCTTTGAAAATTCACATGTATCACTATAATGGATTCATTTAATAAACATAATGAAGCCAGCTATTTTCACTTTAAATAATTTGTTTTATTTTTATTTTATTTATTTATTTTTAAAGATTTTATTTATTTATTCATGAAAGACAGAGAGAGACAGAGACACAGGCAGAGGGAGAAGCAGGCTCCATGCAGAGAGCCTGACATGGGACTCCATCTGGGGTCTCCAGGATCAGGTCCTGGGCTGAAGGCGGTGCTAAACCGCTGAGCCACCTGGGCTGACCTTTATTTTATTTTTTTAAAGATTTTCTTTTATTTATTCATGAGAGACACAGAGAGAGAGGCAGAGACAGAGGCAGAGAGAGAAGCAGGCTCCCTGCAGGGAGTCTGATGCAGGACTCCATCCCAGGACCCCAGGATCACTATCTGAGCCAAAGGCAGATGCTCAACCACTGAACCCCTCAGGTGCCCCTAAATATTTTATTTTAAAGTGTCACCTGAACTTAATGCAATAATTTCATCTATAGAGGTTACTTAAAATATAATTTTAAATGTTTTATCAAATCTGTTTTTAAAAAAGGTCCCAATAACATGTATCCCACAAATCTTAATACAATAGTGTTTAATACCAATAAAGAAGGTATTTGCTTGACATAAAATCTATTTTCAATATAAATATTACTAAATGATTATGCTTTGCTTAGCAAATTAAAATAAAATTTATCAATTAGGAAAACTAAAAGAAGGGATTTTTAGGAGTTTATCCAGAAAAATTTACTTATAAAAATGTACTGTAAGTCCTCTGTGATTCTATAGCCTTTCATTTATATGCAACATGTACTCATATAGCTAAACCATGTTTGCAGTAAATGACCATTTGTTAATGATCAGGTTTTTTGGGTGTGTGTGTATGTGTTACTTTTTTTTTAAGGATAACCTACTTATATGAATACAATATATGTGGAAATCTGAATTGCAATAGGGGAAAAAAACACATTTAAAAATGAAAAAGAGTATCCCAACAGATGTCTCCATCTCACATGTTATAGACTCATAGAGTTTCCAGATAATCAGAGGCCTTTCGTCTTGGGAAATGTTCCTTAAATTATTTCCTAGAGGACAAATTGTTGCTTTGAGTCCTGAATTATAGATTATTTATAGTCATGTACTATAAGGAACTGATTTATAAAGGAATCTGGAAAATAAGGAAAACTGATTTTTGCACACAAACTAATACCGATGGGTGTTGTCAGAAACAAAATGATCATTGTTATATCTTACTCAATAAGTGATACATTTTTAAATTAGCCTTAGAAATTCTCACAGAGATAACAGTCTGAGGAGCTAAATGGTAATAAAATATGTGCAGCTACCGACCTAATCAATTTCAAATGTCATTTTCAGGAAATAAAAAGAATTTTGAGACTTGGCATATTTTACTAAAATATATGAGAGACAAAATTATTGCTTCTGCCTTTTATTCATTGGGAAATTGTACTTTCCAATAAGTTTAAGTCTTAGCCTACTATATATTTTTTTTCTCTTACATAAAAAGGACTAATAATTTTTAGAATTAATTTTAACAATTTTAAAGCCACATACAACATCAAAATGTCCACTCAACATAGTGTTCTTACCCAAAAGCCTATCACCCTCATATGTGAAATCAATTTCTTCAATCGATTCATATTTTTAAAGAACTTATACACTAGTGTTGCCTGAATGGCACAGTCTTGGTTTCAGTTCAGGGTCTCTTGATTGAGCCTGCGATCTCGTGGTTTCCATCTCAGGAACCTGAGGTTCAGCCCCATGTCAGGTTCTATACTCAACACAGAGTCGCTTTGGTTTCTCTCACCATCTCTGTCTGCCCCTCCCAACCCGTTCTCCTTCCCTCCCTTCTCTCTCTCAAATAAATAAAAATATATAAGAGATTTAGACATTAAAAGTCCATGTTCTTTGTGCTGTGGGTTATACACAGACTAAAAAGATGATTTTGCTAGCTTGAATAAGCTTGCAAATTATGAGAAAAGTAAGAGAGAGTGATGTTCACACAAATCACAGCAATTTAAAGTCAAATGTAATATCTGTCATGTAAGAAAAAAGGGTTCAGAGATTTTTTAACAATCATGAAGTTTTTAACTTTAGTAGAAAAACAGAGCATATGGAATATTGGGGCATAGTGACTCTAAGACAAATATTAGAGGGCATGAGTCTCCTTCATTATGGTATTCAAGAGCAAATATGTGGACATCTTCTCTAGGTATTCTGATTCGGTAATTCTGGGCTGGGCCCAGTAAGTCATCATTTTTAACAAGCACTTCCAGTGATTCAGATCAAGCAGCTGAAGATAACATTTTAAGATCATAGGAATTGTCTTGGATTTTACATTATGAGGCATTTATCCTCTATTCATGTAACTTAACCAATAATCTTCAAATAAATCCTAATTACCTTTCATATTTTTCATTCTTTTGGTTAACTTAGCCAGAATCCGTTTCTATGCATAATTTCTGAATCAACATCTCTGGCTGCTCTTAAGGCTATTTTCTTTTTAATCTAAATAAGTTTTTTTGGAACTTAAATATTTTGTTATGAATTCTGAAAAAGCAATTATATATAATCTGATGATGGAATTAAATGCTAAATCCTTTTTCATGCTCCTGTTACTGTATTTTCCTAAATGTATGTTGGTTCTCTTCATTTTAGTTATATGAAACTTGAAAAGAAAAGAGAAATTAATTTTCTATATATGTTATTCTGTCTTATATTTTTATTTAACATACCCATGTTTAGAATTTAAAAAAGTGTTTCAGAATATTCACTTGGAAAAATTATAGTAAAGCTCATTTTATTTTATATATTTTTAAAAATATCTTATTTATTTATTCATGAGAGACACACAGAGAGAGAGGCAAAGACATAGGCAGAGGGAAAAGCAGACTCCCTGTGGGGAGCCTGAGTGGAACTCAGTCCTGGGACTGCAGGATCATGCGCTGAGCTGAAGGCAAATTGCTCAACTGCCGAGCCATCCAGGTGTCCCAGTAAAGCTATTTTAAAAATGGGAAATAAAATAATAAAATAAAATAAAATAAAAAATAAAATAAAATAAAATAAAAATGGGAAATAACACATGTATTTATGAAAAGAATCTGGTAATATTGCAAAATGATAATTTTTCATCATTTAGTTTCTGCACTATATAGTTTGTATCTTCAAGTCCTAGGACAGATTTTATTTTATTTTAGTTTATTTTTTTATTTTTTTTGAAGATTCTATTTATTTATTCATGAGGGACACAGAGAGAGAGAGAGAGAGGCAGAAACACAGGCTCCATGCAGGAAGCCCAATGCAGGACTGGATTTTAGGACTCCAGGATTATGCCCTGGGCCAAAGGCAGGCACTCAACTGCTGATCCACCCAGGCGTCCCCTTAGGATAGCAATGTTTTTAGTCAACAAATGTTTCATGAATCACTGATGTTATGTGTTCTCAGTTTGGTTTGCAAAATCAGTTTTACATTCATTCAAATATAATCAAGGCTCAAAATGTTGTACTTTTAACTAAGACAAAATGGTAAACTATACACAGTGCTTTCCCTCAGGACTCTTAAGATAGAAGGAAATAAACATTTTTACCATAATGTGTGATAAAAAATATCACATGACCCACCAAGCTGAATTATTCATTTTTGTTAAACATGTGTTGTGACATTCTCAATGTCAAGTGTTACTTCTCTTCATAGCATTGGCTCTGGTTATTTTATAAAAATGTGTGCGTGTGTGTGTGTTCCTTTATTTAATATGTGAATGAAGGAATTCATAAATATATTTTGAATACTGTTTTAGCAGTGTAATTATTCATTTAGGAAGAACACTTTTTGAAAATATAAAATCACATAATTTGCTGGCAGTGGATAGTATCTATAACAAGAGTATTACTGGGTACTTTTAAAATTCCAGTGAAAAATAAAAAAAATTCCAGGCAAGCAAAACTTGGTCCAAATGTATATATTATATTCAAAACATTTGTTGAAACATTGTACATGTTATATATCAATATACTTATATTATTTGTTTATTTGACTTTTCCTGAATAAGGAGTAAAAACAGAAAGAGTAGTTAATTTCATGTTCAAGCAATGACTATTTCTGAGGAGTGACCTGGTTTAATTCATGGTGTATCTTGAGGAGAGGAGAAGTGTTCATCGGTTATATCATTATTACAGGCACTAGTTTTTCTCCCTTGTCTCTGAAGGTCTCATTCATTCAACTAATCATATTTGTGGATTGTCTCCTTCCTGCCAAGCTCTATTCAATTTGTGCTCAAATAAACGTTGAGGAGATAGAGTGATAATTTAAAAAATAATAATAATATCACAAAAAAGACATAAAGGAAATATAAATGAATGTGGAGACCCAAAGATGAAGTAGCCATTATTTCTATATTACGGAAGAAAAAAAATCCTAATGACGTGTAGTCTGTCTTCTTGAGGGATTAATAAAAGCTTGCCAAGCAAAATATTGAAATCAATTCTATAGCATATATTTATAAAATGTTGGTAATCCTTTTGTACTTAGAGTGCTTGGTTACCTGTGTAAAGATGTGAAGTGGTTAAAAAAAGACTGGAGTTTTGGTCTCAGACTAGGGAGGATAGTTTATTCCAAATTATAGAGTTTACATTTTGATCCATGAACGGTAGTAGTAAACAGGGTCTTTTTCATGAGCTGAGTAACATGGTTGTGTTTAGTTTTCAGAAAGTTTAATTCTGACTCTTATGAAGTAGGAATGAATATAGTCAGAGACAAGTAGATTATTTAGAAAATAGATGCCATAACTGACGGTAAATAAAATAGCGCAATAATAAGGTAGTCATAGGCAACTAGAAAAAACTGTCAAACTTTTATTTATTTATTTATTTATTTATTTATTTATTTATTTATTTAAAGATTTTTATTTATTTATTCATGAGACACACAGAAAGAAAGAGAGAGGCAGAGACACAGGCAGAGGGAGAAGCAGGCTCCATGCAGGGAGCCTGACATGGGATTCGATCCTGGGCCCCCCAGGATCAGGCCCTGGGCTGAAGGCAGCACTAAACCGCTGAGCCACCCAGGCTGCCCCTATTTTTATGTTTTTAAAATATTTATTTATTTGAGAAGTGAGAGAGAATGATTGAGTGAGGGGAGGGGCAAAGAGAGAGAGAGAGAAAGAGAAAGAGAAAGAATCTCCAGCAGACTCCCTGCTGAGCTCCACAAGGGCCTCAATATCAGGACCCTGAGATCATGAGTTGAGACAAAATCAGGAGTCTGAAGCTTAATCGACTGAGCCACCCAGGCACCTCTAGTAAGAACTATCTAAAAAAAAAAAAAAATAATAATAATAATAATAATAATAATAACTTTAATAAACTTAATAGAATGAAATTTAAGAATGATGGAATTTAATTTGAAGATTATGTTTGTTGTGTTGTTGTTTTGTTGTTGTTATTTTAATGTGCTCACTAGAGGTTACCTTCTTGAGTAGAGTGCCAGAAGGTATGCAGATGGACAATGAGTAGACTAATGGCTACTAAAGATATGTAGGGCCTAATCCCCAGAACTGTGAAAGTTACTTTATTGGTAACAGAGACTTTGCATATGTGATTAAATTAAATATCTTGTGATGAGATAGTTGTCTTGGATTATCTGGGTGAGCCCTACATGTATCCACAAATACCCTTTAAGAAGATAAAGAGGGGACCCCTGGGTGGCTCAATGGTTGAGCGTCTGCGTTTGGCTCAGGTTGGGATCCCACAGTCCCCGGATCAAGTCCTACATCGGGCTCCCTGCATGAAGCCTGCTTTTCCCTCTGCTTCTGTCTCTGACTCTCTCTCTCTCTCTCTCTCTGTGTCTCTCATGAATAAATAAATAAAATCTTTAAAAAAGAAAAAAAAAGAAGCAGAGAGATTTGAAAACAAAAGAAGGAAGAGTAAGGACTAAAGCACCATGCTACAGTGTTGACTTTAAAGTTAAAGGAAGGGGGCCCTACGTCCAGGAATATGAGAAAGCAGCTCTGTAAGTAAAAAACACAATAAAATAGATTCTCCTCTAGAGTATCCCAAAGGAGCCCACATTACATATTCTTTTTTTTTCACATTACATATTCTTATAGCATACATAATATTTTATACAAAAAAGGCCTACAGAAAATAGATATTTTTGTGTTCTTTTATGGTTGATACTATATGTATATGTCCCTATATGAACATCATAGTAATTTTCAGGCAAATATTTAAGAAGAAATATTTTGTTTGTCCTGTTGACTGAAGTATCACACACAGCTACCATGCCATTCATATCATATACTTTCAGCAAATAATTTATGGAATTAAGAAAACAATTTTCTTTTACTTCTCTTGTATTTTTCTTTATCAGTATTATGATGATATGATTTAACACTGTTTGTTACTCGTGAGCATGAGGATAAATAGTTTTATGTAGAATTCATTTCTGTGAGTCAACTGTTATTAGCGTTATTAATATAAGCTTTCCATCTTGCTTCTTAGAGAAAAGGGCTAATTTTATATTCCTTTGCATCTGCTCAAGAGCAAAGGATAAAGCTCATGTTTTGGTGAATGATTTGCTAGTGCTTATCACTGTTATAAGAAATTTCCCAAACATTCTCCCTGCCAAATATAAAATGTTTTATCAACAAATGCTGAATAAAAATTATGACATTTGAATAATCTCAATAGAAAGGAAAAAAGTAAATATATTTATTTCGATTTAACATAAGATTTGATATTAATACATTGTTTAAGTGACAACACTAACCTGTAAAATATCTGGCAGTTCAATGAAATCAGTTGAAAAAGTGGAGAGATTTTTTTTCTTTAATGAATAAAGAACACGGCATAGACATCTAATTATAAACAAACTATTAATTTCTTTAAATGAAAAGAAATTAGAGGGATGTTAGAGATAATAACTATTGCCAAATTAAATGGTGAAACTAAAAATTCATTGATAATTTATATGAATTCATATTATTTTGAGAGCCTTATTTAAAAACTCATTAGAGACTTTTTTTTTTTTTCATTTTAATCTCTGGACGAGATTGGGTATGTTCTGGGTGGTATGGCTATAGACACCAAATGATGTATATCTAATTTTCAAATTTTTAAAAGTCTCTATATTAAGAATCTATATAAATAAATAAAAAAAGAATCTATATAAATAATGATAGTTATAAAAGATATGATTTATTGAGAAGTTACTAGATGTCAGACTTTGGGAAATTCATTTAATGGCCATATTTCTTAAGCTTTTTAACAGAAGGTAATAACCTCTAAAGTAAATTCATGTATGTTTAGACCAACATAAAAGGAGTATAATTAATAAAATACATTATATAACAGTATATCATATATTACAATTTAAAATTAATAGTCTGTTTTCTAAAGGAATATTTTGCTATTAGTCACTAGTGTTTTATGCGTTTGGTGTAAATAAGGGATTACTTAATGAAATTGTGGTATAAAAGAGAGAAATCCTATTGCAATCATCTGACAAGAGTGAATAGCAATAGTACTTTAAAGATTTGGAAAGTGAACCTGAAATCTATTTGAACATACCAATTATGATTTTCTTCTTGATAGGTCCCCATAGCTACAAATAGCTAGAAATAGATGTGAGTTACCTCTTCTACTTCACTACTGGGTTATAATAAAATCAAGCCAGGCTGAATTATGTTATCATTCTGCCATTTCTTACATTAAAGATGTTCCATTCTCTATCTTTTGCTGGGCTCAGAAATTACTTGCATTAAACTTTCCCTTAGGCAATTCTGACAGTATTTCCAGCCATTGGACTCATTTGAACTATCTTTCAGAGTCAGTTGAATTGAAAACTTCTAAACAAGAAAAGGAGCACAGGATAATTTATTTAACCAGGATTATCATTTCTGTGGCTTCAGACTACAGGGCTCTCACTACACTTGGTCATGAAGGAGCATGGAATGTCTCTAAAATATCTTAGGAATGTTTTTAAAATATTTAATTGGTCCATGTATGTTGAATAAAAATTTCACTAATGGATTCCTATTTTTGATTTATAATAACTTAAAAAGCATCTGATGTTGGTTAGAGATAAAGATAACTGAAGTGCTTATAGCAACCATCTTTGGAATGTAGGCTTTCTAATCAGAATATTAGCTTACCAAATGTAGAGAATTTTTGCCAAAGGAAAAACATTATAGAGTGGCATTCAGAATTACCCACACACATCATAGAAAACTTATTCAAAAAGACCTGAGTACAGTAATAGAGTACCGAGATATGAGTACAGTAATAATCAAGGAGATATGTGTAATAAGATGGCCAAAGGAACATAATTTTCAGCCTCAGTCAGCTAATTAAAATTAGAAAAATTTGTTGTTTTGACACAAATTTATATACCTCTTATATCAACTCAACTGTTTTCTTAAAATAAGTTTTTTCTCAAGTAATATATTCAGAACTTGATGTATTTTTCTATTCCAGTATAGTTTAAAGTAATAATAAAGAATAGATATATTATAATAAAATAAACCTGTAATTCTTATATACCAAGTGGTATAAGTATCCCATTTTGGGAAATGCTATATGATAATCTTCAAGCTGGGAAATGAAGAAAGAGAACTAATGATTTGGCCAAGTATACTTGGAGAACTGGAGTACTAAGTGAGCAGTACTGATAAAAGTAGACTCACGAATAGAATAGAAATGAAAGATTAGAAGAGATGAGAACATAAGGGATGGTGTCAAGGGTTGGAATTTCATGATTTGAGGTATTGGAGGTTGAAAATGCCTGAGGGGAATGAGAGCTAAGCTGTGGTTATGATTTTGGTTTGTGATTATGCTTCAGTGTAGGTGAAGACCAAGAACATTGGTTAATGGTTTCACAGTGCCCGATGATTGATAGATCAATAAAATAATTATAACAATAGTTAAATTGTAATGAATTTTTAATACATGAGTACACAGAAAAGCCCTTCAAAAATATACCCCCCAATAATCCTATTCTAAACCCAGTTTTGTAAATGAGAAGATAGGTTAGGTAAATTGTGCAATGGCATATGGACAGAAAATGGAAGTTCTGTTGCAACTCAAGCCTAGTGAGCACTGAAAAGTAGTATTGTTAGATTAAGAATAAGGAGAGGCTGATGTAATAAAATAAACAGAATATATGAAAAGTCTCATAAATTCCTTTTGGACTTTTACTACTCTAATGAAGAGGCATGAATGATTTTAGTATTGTTAGTTTATAGATGTCTCAGGTGTGACCACTGTAAGTTACATGTACCTGTTGAGTATGTTAAACAGGAATTTTTAGAGGCAGCTGGGTGGATCAGATGGTAAGTGCTTGACTTTGGTTCAGGTCATGATCTCCAAGTCCTGGGGGCCCTGGGATGGAGCCCTGTGCCGTGCTTTCTACTCAGCAGGGAGTCTGCTGGACTCTCTCCCTCTGCTCCTCCCCCTGCTTGTGCTCTCTCTCTCAAATAAATAAATAAAATCTGAAAAAATAAAGGACATGAATTTTTATATGTATATATTTATGTCTTTTATAAATATAGATTAGCAGTATGGGAAAGAGTAATAGATCTCAGGTACTATTCTTGTTCACTCAAGTCAGATGATCACAATAAGACTTCTCTCATTTATACCAAAATATCTTTGAATAATGAATAATTTACAACGAACACATAAAACACCATTGACTAATAGCAAAATGTTTCTTTGGGAAAGTTGGCTTTAAAGGGCTACATCCTGAATTAATAGTTGAGAAATGCCAAATATGAGAGGACATTTTTTTTGTGATATCAAAGTTTCTGGGGACAGATTTAGATTTGTATATATATTGTTCAGTCACAATTAGTAGCAAGCATTTAGATATGCTTTAAAAAAAACAAGCATTTAAATATGTGGAAGATATATGGGAAAGAGAAAGATATATGAAAATCTACATTAGGTCAGCTGGGATCTACATGAGTGAAAAAATCATGAACAGTAATTTAAGAAGGTACTACGAAAAATTCTTCCAAAATTATTTTTGTCTTAGAATTTTGAATGATTGCTTAGCATTTTACATTATTTTTCATGAAAATGATTATATAATAAATGATTATAAACTGATTCCATATACCATGTACTCACAAATTACTTTGATTATTCATACTTAGACATTTCCTTCTATTAAAAATATTTATAACAAGATAAAAGAAAATGACTGGAAAACTGTCAACTTCACACCACATATCAAAATTTAGCCATAGGGACTCTGCTTCATTTTTGTATATGATGATGGCTACTCATTTTATTCAATTAAAACACATTAAGACAGGCAACCCCAGTGGCTCAGTGGTTTGGCACTGCCTTCAGCCAGGGGTGTGATCCTGGAGTCCTGGGATCGAGTCCCGAGTCGGGCTCTCTGCATGGAGCCTGCTTCTCCCTCTGCCTGTGTCTCTGCCTCCCTCTCTCTTTGTGCCTCTCCTGAATAAATAAATAAAATCTTTAAAAAAGACACATTAAGACCAATTTCTCTCATATTCTTAGTGAATAAATATTAATTATTGTGACATAATAAGACATTTTTCTCTATGTGTTTTTAAAACATATTTTGCCTCATAAACTGGTATGAGGAATTGGAAACAAAGACAAACTTTAGCAGTGTCTCTTTTAAGAAAAACTGTAAGTTATAAACCACTTACTGTGTCTCCTGCTGTCATTCCAGAACATAATTTTGTTAAACAGGAATTAACGAATCACTTAGGAGTGTTTCAGACAGCTGGTGGGAATGCATAGCACAATAGAGAGACCATTCTTGTTAATACTTGGCTCTTCTACGGAATATAAATAAAGCAATAAAAATATCTCTTTAAGATTGAAAAAGTTAATAGAAATTACCTAGTCTAATTTTATTGATTTAAAAATTGGGCCACCTGGGTGGCTCAGTGGTTGAGTTGCTGGCTGCCTTTGGCTCAGGTCATGATCCTGGGGTCCCAGGATGGAGTCCCACCTCAGGCTTCCTGAATGGAGCCTGCTTTTCCCTCTGCCTGTGTCTCTGCCTTTCTTTCTTTCTTTCTTTCTTTCTTTCTTTCTTTCTTTCTTTCTTTCTCTCTCTCTCTCTCTCTCTCTCTCTCTCTCTCTCTGTGTGTCTCTCATGGATAAATAAATAAAATCTTTAAAAAATAATGATAAAAATAAAAATTAAGACCACTTATAACTAAGTTAGGTGAGTGGCTTAATAGCCTACATACATGTTCTAGACCAGAATCAAATACTCCCTCCTCCTCCTGGATATTTTAATCATTCATGTTAAATGCATAATATAAGTGGCTTAATATATTTATTACTTGTGGATAGAATGAAAACACAAGTCTACAATTCCTGACTCTAGAGTAAGGATGAAGGCAGAAAGGTAGGAAAGGAGGGAGAAAGAAGAAAGGAATACTTGTGTCTGATTATCCCGAGGAGAAGGAGGAGGAGTGATCAAATCAGCAACGTTAAATTCTAAAATGCCAAACACATCTTGGAGCGCTTGTTCTCATAATTTATTAAGGATTTTTAAAAAGATTTTATTTATTTATTCATGAGAGACACAGGGAGAGAGGCAGAGAGGCAGGCAAGGGAGAAGCAGGCTCCATGCAGGGAGCCCGACGTGGGACTCGATCCTGTGTCTCCAGGATCACGGGCTGAGCGGAAGGCGGAGCTGAACCGCTGAGCGCCCCTGGGCTACCCTCATAATTTATTAAATTTGAGAATAACACATTCGCTTTTGGGAGTTATTATTAGATTGGAGGGATATTCAAAATTATAGTGCACACCTTTCTAAGCATTGTTACAGGGTCCTAGCCCTTGCTGCCCTCTGCTTTCTCTTACTATTACTGATTTCTACTGCAAAGGTAGTTTTTTGGGCTGTGATAAAACCATGATAGTCAACCGTAAGACAAAATGGTCCTCTTATCATGAAGTGTAACGTATACAAAGCATTTAAATTGTTAAGATCATGAGAAACAAAGCCAGTTTACATTAAGACTTTCTAATCAGTGCTCCTCTGTGATGCACTAGAATTCCTCTTGGCAACTGCTAGGAGGTAATTATGTTGAAAAAAGGGAAAAAAAGGTGGGGGGAGGGATCCCTGGATGACTCAGCGGTTAAGCATCTGCCTTCGGCCCAGGGTGTGATCCTGGAGTCCCAGAATCGAGTCCCACGTAGGGCTCCCAGTGCATGGAGCCTGCTTCTCCCTTGCCTGCCTCTCTGCCTCTCTCTCTCTCTCTCTGTCTGTCTGTCTGTCTTTCATGAGTAAATAAATCCAATCTTTAAAAAAAAAAAGGAAAGAAAGTACAAAAACACTACACTATGTCGTATCTGCTGAAAATTTTTCCTTTAACTCCAAAAATAAGCTTTGATTCAGGTCGCATTAAATTCAGTTATATTTATATAATGTAGAATTCATGATATATATGCATCTTTCATATATGTTAGATATGTCTATAATTATATGCAATATGTTATGTATATACATGTACATAATATAGTATTACACATAAAAGCTTTCTGTTTAAATCTAAAGAAAGCCTCTACCTAATCTTCTAGAACTTAAAATAAAAATCCTAATAAATTAAAAATGTTAACAAGAGCCAAAGTTTTACAAAACATAAATCAATAGATTGAAGAACATATTCAAAATATCCTTATGCTATCTCATGTTCATGATTTTATTTACTTCACTAAGTGATAACATCTCTTGTAAGGGAGTGTTGGAAATTATCTAAAACAATATGCAAATATTGCGTTATTTGTTTGGTATCTGTTTCTTTTTTTTTTTGTTTTTTTCTTATTTTTTTTTTAATGTTTTTTATTTATTTACGATAGTCATACAGAGAGAGAGAGAGGCAGAGACACAGGCAGAGGGAGAAGCAGGCTCCATGCACCGGGAGCCCGACGTGGGATTCGATCCCGGGTCTCCAGGATCGCGCCCCGGGCCAAAGGCAGGCGCCAAACCGCTGCGCCACCCAGGGATCCCTTGGTATCTGTTTCTACTGCTGCTGTGAAAACTCATCGCTTACTTTTCTAATTTTTTAGAGGCTCATTTTTCTTGGGAGTGCTGAGTTCCGTACTTGTGGTTTGAAAACTTTCAGACACACTGCTTTACATTTATCTTGAGACTGCAGATATCCCATGACTACATCCTTCAATCAAAGCAGTGATTTTTCTTCGCTCTGCTCTCTATCACAATCAAGTTCAGTGAGGATGATCATTGCTATGTCTAACCTGAAAATAACTCATAGAGTCAGGGTGGTTCTCTTTAGTCCATACTTGTACAGTTCAAGCTGCATGTTTACAACATCTGTTATAAACCAATTAATATCAGTTATAATAATATCATGGCTTTCTCCTTTGCCATCTCTATTATGAGTAAGGGGTATGATTATTGGTCACTACTGTTTGCATGGCATCATGTTGGTATCAACTGGACCATCTAGCAACTTTCTGACACACAGAGAAAAAGATAATATGGTAATTCATGTAATGGGATTATTCAAAGTAACTGATTTGAAGATTTCCTTATAATTC
The DNA here is from genome assembly GCF_905146905.1 of Nyctereutes procyonoides. Classification (NCBI taxonomy): domain Eukaryota; kingdom Metazoa; phylum Chordata; class Mammalia; order Carnivora; family Canidae; genus Nyctereutes; species Nyctereutes procyonoides. The sequence continues at coordinate 28,286,121 of NW_026575051.1, read as the reverse complement.
TCAGGTTGTCTTCAAGGTACATTTCAAAAGAAAATATTTCTGAATTTACTAATTTACCAGGTGTTGTTAATTAATTTTTCAAAGCTACATTTGCAAAAACTAAGGTCATCAAGAGCCATGAGTTCTAATTTCAGTTTTGCCACCAGCGAGATATAGTAGCTTGAGTAATTAGTTTAACCTCTGGACTTCAGTTTCTTCATTATAAAATGAAATAGGTTGGGTGGATTAGTGTTTTTCAGTCTGTATTTTGAGACTCGTGGAGGGTTAATAATGTCCTCAGGGGCAGGTGGGGAAGGGCAAGAGTGGATAAAACAGCCAAATGAATAGGATTCTAGGCTTCCTTTCCTTGCTTCACTCAGAGCACATCTGCTTTATGCTACTTTATTTCTTTTCACTCCCTAGGGAATTATGTTTGTATGAGGGTTTCTTATTTAAAATTAATAAAAATTGTTAAAACCACTAGAACAAATAATCTACTATTTAAAACAGCTTTGAGTAATAAAAGATGTACAATTTTGTGGCTTTTCTAATGTGCCAGGAAATTTGATTACGATAAAAGGAACTACATATTATCTTTCTATGAAATATTTTATATTTGTAAAGATTTTATTTATTTATTTTTTATTTATTTATTTATTTATTTATTTATTTATTTATTTATTTATTTTTCATTTATTTATTCATTTATTTGACCGAGAGAGCAAGCAGGGGGAAGAGTAGAGGGGGAGAGAGAAAGGAGAGGGAGAGATTCCCAAGTAGACTCCCTACCCAGCACTGGGCAGATTTGGGGCTGGATCTCAAGACCTTGAAATCATGACCTGAGCCAAAACCAAGAGTTGATATGTAACCAACTGAGCCACCCACGTGCCCCCTTTCTGTGAAGTATTTTAGAAAAAGCCTGAAGAGGGGAAAAAAGTGATGCTTAGTTTATGGTGTGCTTGCATTATCATTGTCATTTGACTTTCAGACCAAAAAGTAATTGTCCCAAATATTTACACTATCTATACCAGAACTGCATTCATATTTTGGCATCTTTTTGTTTGTGATAGTCTTTCAGAATACAGTTTTTGTATTCTAAAATATTATATATGTCCTGGGGATAAAGTTTTGGGTAATCGACATTATCTCCAGTTGTCAAGTCAATAAGGAAAGCAGTATTCAAGATATTAGAAATATGTCTGATGACAGATGAGTTATTTTCCCATGGTAGCTATATTATTAGTAAAGAATAAAATTCTAATTCTGGTAGCCTAAGCCCTTTTAGTCTAGCTTAATATTTCTTCTTGAAAAGGGAAAAAAGGAAAGAAGGAAGGCAGGAAGAGTAGAAAGTAGAGAGAGAAGGGGAGAGAGGAAGGAAGGAAGGCAGAAAGAAAGAAGGGATGGAAGGAAGGGAGAAAAGAGGAAAAAAGAAAAGATAAAGGAAAGGAAAAGAGAAAGAAAGGAAGGAAGGAAAGGGAAGGAAAGAAAGAAAGTGTTAAAGGTAAGGAAACCCTTTGGACAGGAAGGCAAATAGTTTACGAAGGTAAGACATTTAAGAAGAGAACTAAATTATAGTGAATTAATTATAATGAAAGAATTAATTATAATGAAAGTGGAAATTTATACTTAAAGCCATTTCCTCATTTAGAAAAAGTACTAGAATACTAATCTGCTTTTCTTATTATTAACAAAAAAAAATCATTGCATGAAAACATGACTAAGTTTCTTACAGTTTTATATTTCCTTTAGAAAGTGTTTTTAAAAGGTCAATATAGTTTGATTTATGCCCTATCAACCTTCACATCTAACATGGCTTTTCATTCTCTTCATATATTACATTTCCCCAAGTTAAAGAAACTGTTTTTCTAAAACAGTTCTGCCTTGAAAGTACCACTCAATTTAACATGTATTTTCATTGCCTTGTTTCAAAATATGTTCAATCAAATTCAGCATTTATAACTTTTTACAGAAATCGTTTTTAAATATTCCATTAACTTTCTGTCAGAATAATACATATTATTTCACTTTAGATTTAAATCACTAAGATAAATCATTTCTGTAGTTGAAGAAATCATATTAATATAGTTTTGTTTGTTCTTAAGAATAAATATTACTGCATTTATCTAATCCTGAGTATCATTATATGCAGTATTTGGCAATCTTTTTGCCTATAGCCAATTTTGTAAATCTTTATATATTAAAATGAATTTAAAAAAATAACATTAAAAGGAAACAGACTATAAGTCAATAGGCAGAGCTTGTTATTCTTACAAAGATTGACTTTATTATGAGTTTTACTTCATTTCTTAAAAATTTCATTAAAGAAAAAAATCTTTGTTATTCTGCCTAGATATGAGTAATGAGTCTGAAAAGAGACCACAATTTGAAAATTTTGTTATTTTTATTCTTCTGGTGTGTATCTAAATTTTTAGGACTCTAAAAGTAAGTTTTACATAGGAAATATTTTTGTAAGAAATTTTGTCACTAAGATTGAATCAAGTATAATGATCTCAGTATGTAAACATTTTTCATGATGGAACTAACCCAATTTTTCTTTTTTTGGAATTTTCAATCCTTATAGAACTTGTTTTTAGTTGAATGTTTATTTGAAGGGTTATTTAAATATATTCTAAAATATAATCTTTCTTGTTGGCAAAATGAGATGATTTAATATCTAAAAAGTTCCTAAACAAAATATTCACTATGGCTATATTATTACCAATTAGTATCATATATATCTTATGTTTTAACATCCATTCTTTTAGTCAAATATAAGACAGTATTCCAAATACTGATGATAAATGAACAAAAAACATTAAGTCCCTGCCTTCTTAGAATTTATATTTTTCATTTATATTTTACAGTAGAAAAAAACACAATAAAATATTTTTAAATATCATAAGTACTAAGTGGAAAATAGAATATGCATATGAGTAACTAATGTACTTTAAAAGTATCAAGAAAGATAAATAGTAATTATGAGAGGAAAGTATACTGTAGGAAATGATCAAGGTTCAGGTAGAATGTGACATTTGTTTTAACCTTGAGAAGACAATAAACTTTGGAAGCTGGATTTGGGGGACGTGAGCAACAGTATTTCACATGGGAAAATGTCAAAGAAGCAGGAATCAGAGACTGAGGAATAGTTCTGACTACCTGAATAATTCACTGGATAAAATAACATTTTAGGGGTGACTGATAGGCTCAGTCTGTTAAGTGTCCAACTCTTGATTTTGGCTCAGGTCATGATATCAGGATCATGAGACTGAACCCCAAGTTGGTTCTGCACTGGGCGTGGAGCCTGCTTAAGATTCTCTTTTGCCCGCTCTCTCTGCCCCTCCCCCCCCAAAAGAACATTTTATTTGAAGTTTACTGGTATCTTCCTGTAAGTCAGATATCAAATGTAGTTCTATACTAAGTACTCATTTAATCCTTACACCCTTATCAATCAGGTACCATTATTTCTGATGTTCCTTAAGATTCAATATACATGATTATAATTACATAGCTAATAATTCATGGAGCCCAGTTCAAATCCTGGCTGGCTATCACCAAGTATCCACAACCTTAAACACTGCAATACATTCTCAGATGTTGTTTTTTTTAAAATGTGTTTATTCTCCATTCCTAAAAAGGATATATTTTACTGGGCATAGACTTTTAGGTTGATAGTTATTTTCTTTCACTCTATTAGGATAATTGTTACTGGGTTCTTACTTCTACTACTGGGAAATAAGGTATCAGCCTTGGCCCTTTGAAGGTAATGTGTAATTATTTCTCGGATGCTTTTAAAATTTACTCTTCATCTTCCTCCCTAGATGAATTTTCTTTATACTTATTCAGCATAGGTCTGGAGAGCTTCCAAAATCTCTGGTTACTCTCTTTCATTATTTTTGGACAATATGGTTTTTGGTAATATGGTTTAAAAATAGTATTCTACCTTTATTATTTAAAATTACTGGAATTAATTAACTTTTTAATATTGAATGGGAAAGCGCTTTGTGCAAAGTGTCTCAATTCAGGAAAATGCTTCTGAATCAAGTAAGCAATGGATTAATAGAAATACTTGAACTCTGGGTTGTCTCTAGTACATATTCATTTCTGCTTTCTTCAAAATTTATATTGTTAATGTTTAATATTTTAAAAATCTATTTCCCTGATTTTTTTTAACATTTCCTTTTCATACAGATTTCATATCTAGAGATCACTGCCGTGGTACCTGACACTTTAATGATAATTATACCATTAAATTGATGATAATTTTCTACCTATTATTAAATCATCAAGAACACCAATAATGATTAGCTTTTAAGGAATGCATGGCTTTAATGGGAAAGATATATGATTGGCTTTTTGACTCACTTGCTAAATTAGTTTCAAATTATTACTGAGATGTCAAAATAAAAACCAGCAGTAAACTTCTGTATTTGTCTTTACAAAAATGATTCGTACCTCTTAGAAAGTGAACAGAGCACCTCATTTGTTCCACAGATTTGTGCATATGTTATCCATCCCTCTCCACTTTAATTTCCATCACTGAGTTGGGTAGTTTCTCCATTTACCCACAGAAGACACTTCCTTTGCTTACTGTAGAATTGCTTTCATTTAAAATAAATATAATTGGGATGCCTGGGTGGCTCAGTCGTTGAGCATCTGTCTTTGGCTCAGGTGGTGATCCCAGGGTCCTAGGATTCAGTCCCGCATCAGGCTCCCTGCAGGGCCCTGCTTCTCCCTCTGCCTATGTCTCTGCCTCTCCCTCTGTGTCTCTCATGAATAAATAAGTAAAATATAAAATAAAATAAATATTATTTTACATCAATTTTCATGTAAGTCCTTTTTCAATGCTTACAAAAAAGGGAAGGAAAAATAATGAGCTAAATACAATCAGTGAAAACTTTCCAAATACAACCAAACTCACTGAGAACATTAACAATGTAGAGGCCACAATGCGTGAGAAAATTACTGCTAAAATCCAGCAAATCATGAGTAGTATTAATGAGTACTCTGGAGAATTAACACATATGTCAAGAATAAAGCCTGGTGTTGACAATGTGGTGGCTCTCATCCTCTGCTTTTCAGCTGCTCACAAGCCATGGCAAACCAATTGGCCCTATTAAACCAGTGGCACTTCTCATATATTTGAATTATTATAACCTAAATGCAAGTACATAGAGCATGAATTTATTTGTTTCTCTGATTAATATGTTGTTGGACTGCAATGTACAAAACAAATTTGCTATCCGCCTGGCAAACATATAGAATCCTTTTGAAATCTGTTTTAGTTGCTTTAGATTTTACATTACCTTTCCTATCATATTTATTCTTTTTCATGTGTTCAACCAACATGTATTAAGTATCTATTAGGTGCCAGACATCTTCAAGAAGCTGGAATGTATTAAAGTAGAACAAGTTCTTTAATCTCAGGGAGCTCCTGCTCCACATATATGTGCGTATAACTATGTAGACTTCTTAACTCTATTTGCAAATGGAGACACTGGGTTGCCTTCATCTAGCACAGCTCTGTCTAATGGAAAAGCAATGAGACCTGTGTGTGTGTTTTAAATTTCCTAGTAGCCACGTTAAAAAAAAGTTAAAGGAACAGGTGAAATCAATTTTAATATGTTCTATTTAACTCTTCATATTCAAATTATTACCATTATAACATGTAAGTAATAAATTATTAGTAAAATGCTTTACATTCTTTTTTTTTGTACTAAATCTTCAAAATTCAATCACATTTCAGTTGATACCAGCCACATATCAATGCTCTATAACCACATGTGGCTAGTTGCTATTATATAGAACAGTGAAGATGAAGAGAACAGCTAACACTGATTTTAGTGCTTTTTATTCCTCTAGATCTAGAATCTCTAAATGTTAAGAGTCCCAATTTTTTTTTTTTTTACAAGAGCCCTATTCTTTGAAAGTATTTTTAGAAGTGCCTGGCTGGCTCAGTCGGTTAAGCTTCTGCTTTAGGCTCAGGTCATTATCCCAGGGATCAAGCCCACATAGGGCTCCATGAATAGGGGGTAGCCTGCTTTTCCCTCTCCCTCTGCCAGCCACTTCCCGTACTGGTTCTCTCTCTCTCTCCCTCTCTCTGTCAAATAAATAAAGATAAATAAAATCTTTTAAAAAAGAAAGTATTTTTAATATATAAATTATTGTTCCACAGTGCTTTAAGATGTTTTCTTTTGTTTGTTCCCAATCCTGGAAAAGTGATTTTACTTTTAATATTTTGAATATTTGTTATAGGCCTATTTTATCTGTTAGAAAAATGGTATACAAAATTTTGTAACTTTAGTTGACCAGCAATACTGTATTGACATAGATTATTTGTAAATAATGCAACAAAACTGTCAGAAGGTTTATTTGTTGTAGTTACATATTTTTTTAACTTATGAGCTGAGTGATGTATTTAGTTAGTTTTATACAATCACTAACCATCATATTACTGATATGATTTTTATATTAAGATATTTAATAAAACCAGTATTGTATTGTGAGCATTATGCATATTTAGTGTTACTGAATTAGATACTAAAGAATACTGTTCACATTGTTTTTAAATTGTGGTAAAAGTAATTTGGGGGAAATATTGATATGCTATAAAAGTTAAAATAGGCAAATATTGACAGAGAGCAACATAGCAAGGAATAATAACTATATTTAATAGCAAGAAATACCCCAAAGGTTGTATAATTTTCATATTCCCTTAGAGCTACCAGTGTGTGTGCTTAACTGGTTGGGAAGGAAGTTTTTGTGAACAAGAATCCAATGACTGCAAAATGAATCCTTGTAAGAACAATTCTACCTGTACTGACCTTTACAACAGCTATCAGTAAGTATTTATCATTTTCTTCATGAAATTACTTGAACTGTTCAGTGTCTTTGGGATAATTCCAAACATTATTTTCACTTTTCACTCATTAGGTAAAATAATGATCTCTAGATGAAGAACCATTTCTTGACTAGATATTGTCAACATTTATATGAAATTTGTGTCAAAAAGTAATAAACACGGGGCCCCTGGGTGGCTCAGTCAGTTGAGCATCTGCCTTTGGCTTAGGTCAGGATCCTGCTCGTAGGATACCTGCTTCTCCCTCTCCCTCTGCCTGCCACTCCCCCTGCTTGTGCTATCTCTCTCTCTCTGTCAAATAAATAAAATATTTTTTTTAAAAAGTAATAAACAAGATTAAACTTGGAAATGCAATGCCCAGATATAGCACATGTTACAAATGCATTTACTTCTTCAAAATGTTCTTTTATCATATCAGTGTTTTGGATCATTCCATGCAAAGAGAGTACCACCATATGACTCCTCTGTGGGTCTGTTGAATTAAAACTTTCACTTTATTACCTAGAGATTATCACAAATTTGGATTACTTTCACCAGAATATTGATACATTTTTACATTAATTAGTCCATACTTTCCATAATCCAGTCGTATTAGTTTTTTTGTTTTATCTTTTTTTTTAAGATTTTATTTATTTATTCATGAGAGACACACAGAGAGAGGCAGAGACACAAGCAGAGGGAGAAGCAGACTCCCTGCAAGGAGCCCAAGGTGGGACTCCATTCTGGGACCCCAGGACCACAGCCTGAGACAAAGGCAGATGCTCAACCACTGAGTCACCCAGGTGTCCCTGTATTAGTTTTTTAGATGAGAAATCTGAAGAAGCTCTTGATAGAAATTCTGAATAGCTACTGCTATTATTCCGAAAGTTTAATAACCAAATATATATTGGTAAAATAGCTTTCATTTTTAACTTGTTTGGTATACTTCAGGTCTCTCAAGTAGATGCAGAACCAGGTATACTGTAATTAGAATGATTTTCTTCTTGTCACAGAAGCAGATTAATTGAATACAAAAATACTTAGATGATTATTTTTTCAGGGATAAATCAAGATGATTTCAGAGCATCCTCTAAAATAACTCATACACTATTTCATCGTATGATTACAATTGATGATTCTGGATATCTCAAGCATGGTTTTGACAAATATTTTGTCAAAAATATTCTCATTTTTGGTGACTGAAATGGGATATAAAATCCAGACTGATCAACACCAGGCAGTTTATTTCATTTAAAGACAATTCTGAGATATCTGGCCATAGTTTAATTTATATTTCAATGACAGTAAAAGAAAAAAAATGAACATTTTTTTATATAGAAAAGCTCACAGTACCAGTAGTTGACATTAGTTTAAAATATATAAAAATCCAAAAATCCAGAACTATTTTTTGTGACACTATCAATTATTGAAATTGATGTCATCACAAATTAATATGCCTTACCATCTATGTATATCTTAAGACAAACAATCAACTTTTGTTGAGCTAGGAAAGAAAAACTTCTCATAGTTGTCTATATTTATTTTTCTTAAATGACTATTAATTATAACCTACCATGTGTAATATACAATGTATATGAAAGATTCTGAAATATGCTTTTTAGGGTTTAGCTTTTTCTATAATTCCTAAGATAATTTGTTTATGCATTTGTGTTCGTGTATACTCAGACTGTCAGTCACCTCTAGACAAACCCCAGCAGAAACATATGCGTGGTTGAAAAAGTTGGGTTAATAACTTATTGCCATAAGGGACAACACACAGTATGTAAATCCATGTGACGTTTCAGTAAAAGGATGTTGGAAAGGACTTAGAGGTTCGAGCTTATGACATATAATTTTGGAGAGGGTTTCAGAAAGTAGGCCTTTGGCCTGGATAAGGAGACCTTCAGGAAGTGGGAAGGATTATCTACATTCATAATAAATCTTACCTAGAAGAAAGGAAGATTGGACAGAGGTGAAAACCAAAGTCTCTAAAGAGACAGCAACCATTTATATCAACCATGGTAGGAGAATGTTTGGCTATTGTTGTGGTTTAGATAATATTCAAGTTTTTGTCTGTATTTAGATATGATTACAGAGTAGGCTTATCTTTGTAATGATAAATCAGGGTCATGGAGTAGTTTTGTCTCATTTTGATGTTCTGTGAAATTATCTGTTTAAATGTTCAGCAGGAGAACACCAAGATCTAGCTGTAAACCTAGTTTGTAGTGCCTGGCCAGCTCCTGGATATCCTTGCTGGTAGTTTTGCTTTCTCTTTCCCAAAATACTGTATCAGATACATGTGTAGAGAAAAATATATGATGTTTGTGTTTATGTGAAATATATCACTTATGTTTCCCATTTATTTGTCCAAAATATATTATTTTCATAATGTGTATCACATAGAACGAGAAGACTCCAATATTAATTTATTATCCAACACAATGCTTTTATTTAGATAATTGCTATTTGATGTAGATATCTTAAATATATAAAACAAAATAAGCAACAAAATTTATAAGGTTTATTTAAAAATATTTTTTAATATTCATGAGACATAATCAGTCTTTAAATAACTCTGACACCACTAATTGTGAACTCTTAATGACTGAAATTTATAAATGTATCAGAAAACTGCCACTTAACACAAACTCTCAGTCATTTTATCATTCCTCAGATTTTTGATAGATTACTGATTTTACTTCCAGATTCTGTTTTACTTTTTTAGAAGTCCAGATGGAGTATGTCTTTCTGATTGTGTTTCTTCTTTGTGATTTTAAAGATTATGTGTTAATATTAATATTATATTAATATTGGCTTCAGCAGGTTGCAAAAATAGAAGGTTCACTAAACGCTGTCAGTGAAGTGAACATAATTTGTATATTACATGTGTTATATATAAACATGATGGCTCACAATTTAGGAATTTCCTTATCAAGGAAATTATTTTTCATAGATTTTTTTAAACATAATTTGCATACTTTATAAGTCACTCTTTGAAAGAGTACAGTTCAGGAGTTTTTAATATATTCAAAGAGAAGTGAAACTATTACACTACCTCATTTTAGAACTTTTAAAAAATTTATTTTTTTTAAGATTTTATTTTTTTAATTATTCATGAGAGACCCAGAGAGAGAGAGGCAGAGACACAGGCAGAGGGAGAAGCAGGCTCCATGAAGGAAGCCGGATGTGGGACTGGATCCCAGGACTCCAGAATCATGCGCTGAGCCCAAAGCAGACGCTTTAACCGCTAAGCCACCCAGGGATCCCTCTAGAACTTTTTTTCCTAAAGATTTTATTTATTTATTCATGAAAGAACACACACAGAAAGAGGCAGAGACCCAGGCAGAGGAAGAAGCAGGCTCCATACAAGAAGCCCTATGCGGGGGGGGATCCCTGGGTGGTGCAGTGGTTTGGCGCCTGCCTTTGGCCCAGGGTGCGATGCTGGAGACCTTGGATCGAATCCCACGTCGGGCTCCCGGTGCATGGAGCCTGCTTCTCCCTCTGCCTGTGTCTCTGCCTCTCTCTCTCTCTCTCTCTCTCTCTCTCTCTCTGTGACTATCATAAATAAATAAAGAAAAAAAAATTAAAAAAAAAAAAAAAAAACAGAAGCCCGATGCGGGAGTCTATCCTGGAATTCTGAGATCACGCCCTGAGCCAAAAAGGAAGATGTTCAACCGCTGAGACACTCAGGCGTCCCGTTTTAGAACATTTTCATATCCACACTCATGAGTGGTCCCCTCCCCCCCCCCCCCCCCGGGCCCTGCTCTCCTACCTTAGGCCTTGAAAACCACTAATTTGTATTTTGTCTCTGTGGATTTACCTGTTCTGCACATTTCACATAAATGGAATCATGCAATATGCGATTTTTTTTGGAGCAACTTACCACACTTGTTATGTTTTCAGGCTTATAGTGTGCCAAGTATCAGTAGTTCATTCCTTTTTATTGCTAAATAATATTACATGTATGGTTATAATGCCTTTGGCCAATCAAGTTCAGTACTGGTCTGTCCTTTGAATGAACCAATTTTGACTTTCATTGTTTTTCTGTCTTTTTTATTCTCTATTCCATTAATCTAATTATCTTCTCCCTTCTGCTTGCTCTGGGTTTAGTTTTTTTTTTTTTTTTTAATTTTTTTTTTATTTACTTAGGATAGAGAGAGAGAGAGAGAGAGGCAGAGACACAGGCAGAGGGAGAAGCAGGCTCAATGCACAGGGAGCCCGACGTGGGATTCGATCCCGGGTCTCCAGGATCGCGCCCTGGGCCAAAGGCAGGCGCCAAACCGCTGTGCCACCCAGGGATCCCATGGGTTTAGTTTTCTTATTCTAGTTTCTTTAGGTGAAGGGTGACATGATTGATTTGAGATCTCTGTTCTTTTTTAATACAGGTGTTTATAGTTGTAAATTTCACTTCAAGCACTCCTTTAGCTACATCTCATTTTTTTTATGGTTTGTATATTCATTTTCATTTATCTCAAAATATTTCCTAGTTTCCCATGTGTTTTATTCTTGACTCATTGGTTATTTGGGAGTGTGTCATTTAATTTTTACTTACTTGTGAATTCCCTATATTTCTTATGATTTCTGCTTGAATTGTAGCAAGAAAACTTATTTTGTGTGAGTTAAATATTTTAAAATTTACTGAGGCATAGGGGCACCTAGGCGGCTCACTTGGTTAAAGCCTTTGACTTTAGCTCAGGTCATGATCCCAGGGTCCTCCAATTGAGCCCCTCATCAGGCTCCTTTAGCAGAGAGCCTGCTTCTCCTTCTCCCTCTTCCCCGCAGCTCATGCTTTGTCTCCCTCTTTCTCAAATAAATAAAGTCTTTAAAAAAACTAAAATTTACTGAGGCATATATTATAACCTAACATAGTTCTATATGTATTTGACAAGAATGTGTATCGACAGTTGTTACGTAAAATGTTCTCTAAGGATCTTTTAAGTCTAGTTGATTTATATGTTGATCAAGTCTTCTACATCCTGCATCTTCTGCCAACTTGTTCTATCCATTATAAAGTCTGCAATTGTTATTGTTGAATTATTTATTAATCCTTTCAATCTGCCCCATTTTATTTCATTTACTTAAGTTAGATCTTAAGGATCTAAGATCTGATTGTTAGATCTTACTGATGGACTTAAATATTTATAAAATGTCCTTCTTTATCCTATTTTTTTTTCTGCACATTTACTTTGCCTGATATTAGTATAGCCGTCTTGGATTTTTCTTAGATTTTTTTTTTATTATGGATGGCATAGTATATATTTTTATTTTTAACCTATTTGTGACTTTGAATATAAAACTTATAGACTGATTTGACTGTTTTTAAAAATCCATTCCATCTATTATCTTTATTAAAATATCTACTTAATTTAAATTTGACTTTACTAATGAATTCAGTTTATTTATTTTTTATTTTTTTAAGATTGTATTTATTTATTCATGAGAGACACAGAGAGAGAGAGGCACAGACACAGGCAGAAGCAGGCTTCATGCAGGGACCCTGATGTGGGCCTCGATTCCAGGTCTCCAGGATCACGCCCTGGGCTGAAGGCAGTGCTAAACCACTGAGCCACCTGGGCTGCCCATGAATTCAGTTTATATATGTGATTTCCTTTTATTTTAAATATGTTTTATCTTTTTTGTTCCTCTGTTATTCCATTATTGCCTTCTCTTGTGTTAGGTTTTTTTCTGGTATTACAATTTAATTTCCCTTTTATTTTTACTATACCTTTTTACTTAGTTTCTTAGTGGTTATCCTATAGATTGTAATTAACATCTTAACTTAAAACAACCTACATAGTATTAATACTGACTTAATTTCAGTAATACACAAAAACTTTGCTCCACCATTGCTTCAATCTCTTCCACCTCCTTTAGGCTATTATTAATTATAAGCCTATCAACACAATTTTATAGTATTGTTTTATGCAGTCTTTTAAATCAGATAGGAAACGAAGAGAGTAGAAAGCAAAAATACCTTTATACTGTCTTTTGTTTTTACCTATATAGTTACCATTACAGTGTTCTTTATTTCTGTGTGTGAATTCAGATTACTGTATAGTATCTTTTCATCTTAAAGTAAAGGATTTTCTTTACTATTTCCTATATATAGGGCAGGTCTGCTGCTGATGAATTCTCTCAGTTCTGTTTTTACTGGGAATGTTTTAATTTCTCCTTTCATTTAAGGGATAGCTTTAAGAGATAGCTTACAGTCTTTTACTTTCAGGACTTAAAGTACCTCTGGACTCATGGTTTCTTATAAGTCAAATCTTAATTGTACTGAGGATCCCTTGTATATAATGAATCATTTTCTTTTAATGCTACCAAAATTCTTTGTCATTTGACAGTTTGACTGTCATGTGATTAGCCTTCTATGTCTGAATTTATTTTACCTGAAGATCATTGAGCTTCATGGAGTATAGATTAATATTTTAATCTACTATCTATATTAATAATTTTCATCAAATTTAGAAAGTTTGGCCTTTATATCTTCAAATATTTATTTATTTTTCTCTCTCTCTTCTGATTCTAGAACTCTCACATGTGTATATTAATGTTCTTCTGGTGTCCCACATGTCTCTGAAACTCTGTTCATTTTTCTTTCTGATCTTCAGGATCAATAATCTTAATTGATTTATAGGATGAGCATTGGGTGTCCTACTATATTTTGGAAAATTGAATTTAAATTTAAATTTTAAAAAAGAAAAAATTGGGATCCCTGGGTGGCGCAGCGGTTTAGTGTCTGCCTTTGGCCCAGGGCGCGATCCTGGAGACCCGGGATCGAATCCCACATTGGGCTCCTGGTACATGGAGCCTGCTTCTCCCTCTGCCTGTGTCTCTGCCTCTCTCTCTTTCCCTCTCTGTGACTATCATAAATAAATCTAAAAAATAAATAAATAAATAAAAAGAAAAAAAAGAGAAAATTTCTTCAATATTATTAGTGGTGGTAGAATTTCTATTCTTGTAACAAAAATAGTATGTCTATTTATGCTAAAAAATAAAATAAAAGTAAATAAAATTCATCTTGAAGAGAAAGTACAAGAACAGTAAAGACAAGGAGGATGGGGATGAGAAAGTGGTGATTCTCTCCTAGTGGCATGTATATAACAATGTGTTGTATATAAAACAGAGTGGTCAGACATAAATAGAGCAGATAGAGCAATAGAATGTAATCAAAGTCCAGAAATGGAGACATTAGCATACGTAAAGTTAGTAGACAAGAAAGGAGGTAAATCCATAGGGCATTGATGGCAATAAATGGTGTGGAGACACTTGTCTATTATTGTGAGAAAATTAAATTAACCTTCAAAAGAAATTCTAGTTGATTTATCTCCAAATGCACTGCTTACTTCTACCAACTTAAATCTAGTGGTATGCCCTCTAGTAACTTTTAATTTTTATTTTTTGTACTCTTAACTCCAGTATTTCTATTGTGGTCTTATTTATAATTCATATCTCTTTATATTATCAAATTGGCAAAACATTAATCTCACATTTAGTTAATTGATTACCTAATTAATTATTGTGAGAGAGTGTGCATGTGCATGCATGCAGGTGAGGGGAGGGGGCAGAGGATGAGGGTGTGTGAGAATCTTAAGCAGGCTCCACACCCACTGTGGAGCATGAAGAGAGGGTCTATCTCAGCACCATGAGATCATGACCTGAGCAGAAATCAAGAGTTGGAAGCTTAACTGAGTAAGCCATCTGAGTGCCCTGCTTTCTTTAATTATTTAGATATGGCTTCTATTTTTCTTTGAATACATTTATTTTAGCTGATTTAATATCTGTGTCAAGTAAGTACAATTTATTTTACTTTTTTAATTTTTTTAGCTTCCTCAGGGGTAGTTTCTACTGATTGCTTCATTTCTATATATGTGTCATACGTTTCTGTCTCTGTATTACTCCTAATTGCTTATGAACACTTGACTTTTAAACAGTATGATGTGGCAAATTTCAAAATCAGATCCTACTTCTTTACAGTTGTTACTGCATTTTTTATTGTTTGTTGTTGTTTCTGCTATTGCTTGTTTAGTCATTTTTCTGAAATAGTTCTATAAATCATTTTCTTTATCACTTGTGGCTATTCAAGTCTCAGCTTGGCTAATCTAGTGGTCAACGAAAGGTTTAACAGAGATTTTCTGTAATTTCCTCAAACTAGTAAGTCTCCTAGCCTTACTGAGGGACTCTGTTTTATCACTCAGCCAGGCATTTTACAGCTCTGTCTCATTCTCCAGTATCTGCTTGCACAGAGGCTCAAGGTCAAAAATAAGAGATTAAGGTCTTTTCATGTCTTTCTTAGATCTGTGCAGACTTTCATGTTGTGTTATCTTCTAATTTCCCAAAAATAGGTCGAGCTTTTCAAAGACCTCGATGGACATCTCATTCCCCACTTTTTACTTTTAAGTATATTGGTCAGCTACTTCTTAGTCTTAACTAGAATCATCATCTCAACAACTACAATTTTAGGCAATTACCACTGAGTGTTATTAATGCCCTTTATATAGGGCTTTTTGAAAAGAATAAGCTTTGAGTCAGGTCAAATAAAAAGTATTCCTGAAAATGGAACTTTTCATACAGTTACTAGACCCATGAAATAATGACATTCCTGGGAAGGTCATTCCTGGATGAGCTCCAAACCTGTCCTGCCCCTCAGTGTATGTTTGGCTGCTGATTTCACAGATGCCATACTCACAGTGCTATTGGTTTTCAAGCCTATTGCAGAGCTGGGGAAAGGGTAATAAGAATACTGCAAGTAACCACTACAACAGTGATTCTGCTTACGAGAGTCAATCATTTTTCTTCAATGACCACTCCTCAGATTTTTGCAAGCCTTTATTTTATTTACAGAGTTCTGAGAAAGTTGATTTGACTATGTTGTCAGTGTTCTTGTTTCTTTTAAGGAAGAGTAGATTTTCAGAAGTCTTTCCTCTACCATTACTAAAGTGATTATACCAAATTATATTTTATATTATTTATATGGGACAGAGAGAGGACAGAGGCAGAGACTGAGAAAGCATAGGTTCTAGAGTCAGCGCATCTCGATATAGGATATCAAGTTTGGTTCTATCCTTAAAGATTAGTGTGAATTGGATTAAGGAATTTTATTTATATCCTTAAGCTTTCAGGGTTGTTTGTTTTTTTTTAATCTAGAAAGTATGAATAAAAATAGTTATACCTTACAGAAATCTGTGGTATAACTATTATTATTCTGTACACAAAGTATTCAGCTCATTTCTTGATGTAAACTCTAAATATCACTAGTTTTTATTATTCTCAACATTTACCCTTTTTTCAAAAATATATGTATGAATTAGACTAGAGCTTCATTTTATAAGTGATGAATCTCATGAACATATTGATATCAATTCATTTCACTTTATATATTTATATGTACAGTAAACGAAGACCACTAAAGACGTTGCATTATTCTTTGTAGCTAAGAAAGTTTACAGTTTAGAGCTCTTGAAAGTTTCTCACAAATTTCACTGAACAAAAATTTCAGGACTCTTAGTAAAAGATACAACGAATATCTTACTTCATTTTGAAGAGTCGGTCCAAAGTAAACTTATCAGAAATTTCAAAGAAGATTCTTAAATTGCTTTTGAAGAAATTCACGTTGCATTCCATAATGAGTGTTTAACATAGCATACATTTTAATAGATCAAATGAAAATTGCATTTCATTGACTATATGCTCATATTTTTGAGATCAAAAATGTTAGGAAAATGAGTACTTGCTGGAATATCAAATCTCTTTAGATGATCTATGTGTTCTAAGTTTCTGAACTTACCTATAAGTGCTCATCTCTAAACAACTGGAGTTAACATAGTTTAATGTTTACACAGTTTCAAGACATTAAAAAGCAAAATGGGCTAGGGATGTAATTTGAATGCTGACTGCAACCTGCCTTCTGCTATTCCTGGCATGGTTTAGAATTTAACTGCCTTCTTTATTTCTGATTTTTCTTCCCCCAAAGCAGAGTCAACAGCTTTAGCTACAGATGGGGCTCTGTATGGCAGTTATTGGACCCAGATGCCACACTCTGGAGCATGTTTTGCCAACAGCATCTGGCTCCTTTGCTGTCTGTGTAATTGGCATCGTGTTGATGCTTTGGCCTGCTTTTCTTATGGACACTACAAAGTAGACTTTCAGACAACATGAAGGTTTGTTCCCAGTTGACCATATGATTTTTTTTTTATTCTTCTCAGTTTACAATTTATATAAATGCATCCTAGATGACTTAAGTTATGAAACACTATATATCAGTCCTTGTCATGTTCCTTATAAGGATGTATTTATAATTTTTTAATGGCTATAACTGAAAAAAATGTCTAAAATTTAATGAGTAGAAGTAAAAATCTATGTTGGCCAATATGTTTTTAACATATTGAGTGAAAATACAAAATTGTGTTGTATTATTAGAGATTTGGGATTTTTTTCCTTTTTAAAACTTTTGTTTTTATTTTATCTTTTTCTGTGTATAGGAGCCCAAACTGCTATATAAAATTAAAATAATTACTAATATAAAAGTAGGTACATAACAGAATTTTAATCCAGGCAATGGCAATACAGTATCTACTTTTAGCAGATGGAAGATTTTTCCCTTACAAAAACCAGAATTTTGAACAAAATATATGTTGGTATGTAGATCCTTTCACCTTCTTTTTGGATAGCTACATGATACTTTATCTTATGGACATAACATTGTGACCACGTAGGCAATTTTTAATCTTTTCCAGTATAAACTATTATTTGGAGAAATTAATTATGTGTGACTCTTTGCATGCATATGTTTGTATATTTGGACAGTAAATTCCTAGAATTGAAAATGCTGGATCAAATTGTGCTGTCTTCAAGATTTAGATAGATTTTGTCAAATTATTTTTTGGGCAGATTCAATATTACATTCACACAAGCATTGATGAGACTATATCTACCAGACAATTCTAGTTTGTGTCATTTTATGCTATAATAAAATCTCTCAGTGAGGCTTTGTATATGCCCATTTCACATATGAGAGAACCAAGACTTGGATATTTTCAGTAACTTAGCAAAGTCTTCGTGTTAGGAAGTGGCAAACCTAAATATCAGACCAAGGTTTGTGTGACTCCAAATTTATGGTTTTAGATGACTTTGAACTGGTCTTGCCTTTAAAATAAAACCATACATATATTGTCACTGCCTACTCCTCAGTTCCCAAGGGAAAGCAGTCATCACCGTAGTTCCAACGAATTTATGAAAGACTAAATAGTTATCTCAATGGAAAAGTTGGAACCTGACATATTTCCAATTTCAACAAAAAAGAATAACTCAGGGAGTAAGTATACTTTCTTTGACTGGTGAATACATCCTATGACCAACTCTAACATTACGAATAGGCTTTAGAATTCACTGATTAAGTAAAATTGCTTTTTGATAACAATAGTAGAAAGGAAGGGAAGAGAAAAATCACTGTATTTTGTAATAAGGCTCTTATGTTATATGTGGCATGGTATTATGTTATTTGAAGATAGTGATAAAGTAAAATCATATTCAAAAACTAGTGTTTGGATAAATGAACTAACTTACTTCATTGAAGCTGAGATGAAAAGTAGGAGAAAAGAGTTTTATCTGGCACCCTGCTATTTTTCAGAATATATCAAGTTCCTGGTTTTTTCCCATCTTCAAAAAGTTCCATATAGACACTTTGTATTAGTTTGCTAGGGCAGTATTTAGTGTTCCTTAGCATCTGTTGTTTCACTGCAGTCTCTGCCTTCATCTTCTCATGGCATTCTTACTGTATCTATGACTCTGTTCATTTCCCCTTTCTGCTAAAACATCAGTCACACTGGATTAAGGCACACCTTAATGAGCTCACTTTAATTTGAATACCTTTGTAAAGACCCTATTTCCTAAGGAGGTCACATTTCCTAAGGAGGTCCTGGAGGTTAGCACTTCAAGATCTTTAGGGGACACAATTCAAATTATAAAACCCTAATGTATTCTGAGTGCAGATATTAAAATATTTTATATAAATGTGGCTATTCAGAATTTTATAATTTAATATAGATATACATAATATCTCTTGAATTTTATTCACAGAGCTGTGTAAGAACATATTTAAAGATCATTTTTATTACTTAAACCAATTGGTAGAAAAAATATTTGAAAAACGTTATTGACTTAGAATAGGTTTGTTTGCTTGTCTTTAACATTTGTTTTAAAAAAAATTGTTGACTTGTTTTATACAAAGCCCTAGAAATTATAAAATTGAAGAAAAATATAGAATAAAACCCAAACAATCCAAATACACAGAAGTGATTCATTAAAAATGAATGGAGAAATACCAGTCATCGCTTGCCTCAGATGTGATGTTGCATGTGAGAAAAATGATTATGACAAGCACAAAATAAAAACTCAGGGTTAGGGGTTTTGCTAATACAATTATTTTTTATTGAACAGTGGGAAAAAAGGAAAGAATGTAAATGTTAATATTCTTTATTGCCATATCTGTATTTTCTTTTTTTCTAAACAGGTTATTAATCAGAATTTCAGGTTGTATTCTTAAAAATAATAATAACAATTTAATCAAGTACATAAGTCCCCTGCATTTTTTTCATTTTTCTATGTAGCCTATCTTCTTTTACTGTTTCCTTTTTCTCCAGGGAGTATGAAGGGCAATCTTTTAAGAGAAACAGCCTCAGGGTGCCTGGGTGGCTCCATTGGTTAAGTGTTTGACTTCAGTTCAGGTCATGATCTTGGGATAGAGCCCCACATGAGGCTCTCCATTCCATGGGGAGTCCGCTTGTCCCTCTCCCTCTCCCTCTGCTCCTCCACCAGCTTGTGCTCTCTCTCTCAAATAAATAAAATCTTTAAAGAGAGAGAGAGAGAGAGGAACAGCCTCTATATAAGGCATTCATTTGTTTATAAGTTTTTTGTTTGTTTGTTTTGTTTTGTTTTAAGATTGATTTATTTGAGTGAGAGAGAGTGGAGGGATGGAGGGCAGAAGGAGAGAAAGAAAGAGAATCCAAGCAGACTCCTAGCTGAGTGCAGAGCCTAGTAGGGCTCAATCACAAGAGATCATGACCTGAACTGAAATCGAGTCTGATGCTTAACCGACTAAACCACCTAGGGACCCCCTGCCTTTTAAATTAGAATATAGTTTACATATAATAAATATAAAGATCTTATATACACAATTAAAAGGGTTTTAGCAATTATAAATTGTATTTGCCCATGTAAATACCACCAGAATCAAGATATAGAGTATATCTATTAACTCAGAAAATTTCCTGTGTCTCTTCATAGCTCATTTCCACCCTCCTCCTTCCTACTACTTATTGGACTTTCAGAATTGTGCTTTTCTAATTATCTCTGAGTGAACTAGTCAAAAGACCACCAATACATTTCTTTTCAGCATGAAAATAAATGTATATTCATATTTTTTTTGACAAAGGGTTTTTATAACTGTTTCTAATTTGCCTTTTACCATAGCTATGGCCATAGTTATATAGAATGTAGGACTTCTTTCTCCAGATCTCAACACTTTCCATTATTTCTGTTTGTTACCTGCCATTCTTTTCCCTTTCAATGATAAAATAGTTGTTCAATGTTATGCTTTTTCTAATACTGAGGAGTCTCAATACAAATTTAATGATGAAAACTTATATATCCACATTTATTATACAAAATGTTTTTATTCTGTATGAATTGATCATGCAGATAAATTGACAGATTTTTCTAGTATATTGGAAATCTGTGTGGTTAGTTTTCTTTATGGTCATTTCTTTTCTTTGTAGATGGTCATTTTCTCCCAAATTAGCATAAATATTGAAGTGGCTTTGATTAGAAATAATTCTCAACTCTCTAAAACACTATTGTTTGTCACCCAAAATATATGAAAATAAACTTTTAAGATAATATGCACATTTCCTGAATGCACCTTATAATATTGAATATGCAGATATTTTACTCTGAAGATAAGATCTTTGCCAGGTTACCTAAAGTAGATAATGAAAACACATCTTCATCTTTCTTCAGCATTAAAACATTTTAACATATCTTAGGTATGTTTTGTCAGGTTAATTTATTTTTCGCATTTTTTTGGGGGGGGAGCTAAAATTTTGCTTATATTTCTGCTGCATGCTGGGATTCAGCAGTTTCCAAAATAAAAAGACAGCTGTTATATAGCAAAGGCTTAAATAAAAGTTAGAAATCTATTCCATGGTTTTTCTCCTATATCTTTGTCTAGAGCACATTATGTGAGCTAGTAAAAAAAAAAAATTTTTTTTCTTCAAAGTTACCATGTTACTTTATGCTTTCAATTTTCGTGCAGATTCAATTTAAGAGATCTTCATTGGAACATTTCTCCATGTCTTGCAAAGACATACTTTGACAACATGGCCCATTATGTTTGGCAATGTCCCATGTGAAAAGCCTGCAGCATACCTTTTTTCTCTAATTTCAATATGAAAAAAAAATATCCCTCTTCAGAAGAAAACATGTTTTCTTTCATCAGAAATTATAATTGGTATAGCCTATTCTGCATAGTCAATTAGCCTGGACTTTTAAAGTAAATCAGAATATATACCCTACTATAGCAATTCTTTACAAATACTGATCTGTTAGATATCTACCTATCTCCTTTTCCAGAAGTTTTAAACATTATGCTTGCATTTTAATTTTTTACAAATATTTTATGTATTTGAGAGAGAGAGTGGGGATGGGTGGCAGCACAGGGGGGCAAAGGGAGAAGCAGACTCCCCATTGAGCAGGGAGCCCAACACCAGGCTCTATCTCCGGACCCTGGGATCACAAACCTGAGCCAAGAGGAGACACTAACAGACTGAGCCACCCAGGTGCCTGGATGCACTTTAATTTTTCCTGAAAGAGATTGTGTGTATTGTACAAAGCCATTTGAGATATATTGAGAATTTAAATAAAAATCTTAAGAAATGTGATTTTGGGGGTTTACTTCATAAGAAATATACTAGGATTCTCAACATTTCTCTATATTCCTTTGTAATACACTGGAGGTTAGGACTTCTATGGATTGTGGCAAGTCATTAATCCTTGACTTATACAATGAT
This sequence comes from Nyctereutes procyonoides, assembly GCF_905146905.1. Lineage (NCBI taxonomy): Eukaryota > Metazoa > Chordata > Mammalia > Carnivora > Canidae > Nyctereutes > Nyctereutes procyonoides. The sequence continues at coordinate 28,264,242 of NW_026575051.1, read as the reverse complement.
TATGAATACAGCTATTGTTTTAGCAGGTACCATAAACATAGAAGAAAAAATGAAAATAAATGGCTCTCAGATTATTTTTTAATTAAAAATAATTAAAGGGGAAAAACATCTGTGCATACACACATATAAAACATACACATATAAATATAAATATATATATATAACTATAATTTCTTTCAAACACACTGAAGTTTTTTGTTTTGCTTTGTTTTTGTTTTGCTCTACCTTTTGTCTGATATGCTACAATTTTTCCCATCTCTCATCCCTTCTTTTGAGGCCCTTACTTGAATATCAACTGAAGAAACCTCCCCCCTTGTAAGTAGGGCCAGCCCTAATCCAGAGGCAGCCCATCCAGTCTTCTTCCTGAAATTTTAGCAACTAAAAGCATTCTGTTTACAATAAGAAAACCATTTCCCCCCCACAAACCCTGATTGGAATGTCCCTGAATAGGTTCATGTTGACCCTCCCCGAAATCAACCTGGATGCTACGCGACTCCCGCGGTTCTTTTGTCTTTAGGCAGTTTCTTTCCTTTTGCCTTAAAAGATCCCTGTAATTGCTAATCGGGGCTCTTTTCCTCCTCGGAGGCGGAGAGCCCGTTTGCGCAAACGTTCAATAAACCCTCTTGCTAATTGCATCTGCCTGTCTGGGGTCTGGGTCTCTGGGGCGTCCACCGGGCCACGTTGGCACCCGTGAGCCAGGGTCCAACATTTGGGGGCTCGTTCGGGATCTGAGACGCCCCAGACTCAATCCTAAGACCGGTAGGAGGTAAGACCGAGCTCGCTAAATGTCATATCTGTCTCATCCATTTGTCTGACTGGCCGGGTCTGTGTTGTGCCGGGTCTGTATTGTGCCTGCAGGACGCTGTACTCTGTATTCTGTATTTGGACCAGCGGGGGAGGCAGACGTGCCCGAGACCCCTGGTCCCCCTCCGGAGTCGGACTCCGGAGTGGTCTGGAAGAGGAACGGAGCCCCGGCACTCCCTCCTCTTCGGGGAAGGTCGTGGTTCGCGACCGCTCCCATCTGAATCTGCCGCGCCAGTCCTGTCGTTCGTGTGCGTCTGTTCGTTCCGTGTTTTTCTTCCTCTCCTGTCCTCCTCCTCACCGCTCACCCCTTCTCTACACCCCTGGGGCAGACTGTAACCACCCCTTTAAGCCTCACTCTAGATCACTGGAAAGAAGTCGCCGGCCGGGCACACAATCTTTCGGTCGAAGTCAGAAGACGAAGATGGGTCACCTTCTGCTCCTCAGAGTGGCCGGCTTTCAACGTCGGGTGGCCCAGGAACGGAACTTTTAATATTGACATTATCTTGCAGGTGAAGGCCCTGGTCTTCCAGCCAGGACCCAATGGACACCTCCATCAGGTGCCGTACATCATAGTATGGGAGGATCTCGCTAAGAATCCCCCCCTGGATAAAATGCTTTATCCCTTCTCAAGGGGGACCGGGCCCGAGACCCTCACTCCCTCCCTGCCACACTCCCCCAATTCCCCGTCCCTCCTCTCCCTCCACCCTTTGCCCCCTAAAATTTCCTGAATCAAAACCTAAGGAGCCGCCTGTGCTCCCAGGGGACCAGGACAGTCTCCTTCTCTTGGACTCCTCCCCTCCCCCTTATGCCCAACCCCCAACGCCCCGCTCGGAGGCCCCTACCTCTCCCTCCGCTCCCTCAGCTCCGTCCCCGACTCTACGAGGGCAGAGGGGCAACCCCTCGCTTCACCCCCGCTCGCCAGTCGCCTCCGCTTTCGGCGAGAGCGCGGGGGAGAGTCGGAAGAGTCTGGACCTCCCAGGCATTTCCCCTCCGATCAGTAGGCGGCCAGATGCAATATTGGCCGTTCTCTGCCTCTGACCTTTACAACTGGAAAACTCATAACCCCTCCTTCTCCCGAGACCCCCAGGCGCTAACCGGATGAATTGAGTCAATTCTGTTGACCCACCAGCCGACCTGGGATGACCGCCAACAGCTCCTGCAGACTCTCCTCACCACGGAGGAGAGACAGCGCGTGTACCTCGAAGCTCGGAAAAACGTCCCGGGGGAGGATGGGAGGCCGACCCAGCTGCCTAAGGAGATTGAGGATGTTTTCCCCTTGGTTCACCCGACCTGGGACTACGACACTGTTGTTGGTAGGGAGCGGCTCCGTCTCTATCGCCAGGTACTCCTAGCGGGTCTCAAAGGGGCAGGGCGTCGCCCCACCAATTTGGCAAAGGTACGTGCTATAGTGCAGGGAAAGGATGAGACGCCGGCAGGTTTTCTGCAGAGGTTAATAGAAGGCTATACTGGCCACCGTAGTACAGGGCTCAGGGCAGAGTAAGTCAGGACAGAGTAGGGACCTGGGAGACAAAAGAGGACCACGGGTTGAACGAGACCAGTGTGCCTACTGCAAGGAAAAAGGACATTGGGTTAAAGATTGCCCAAGGAAGGGCCAAACGCAGGGACCTAAAAAGAAGCCCATTCCTGTTTTGTCCCTAGAAGATGAAGATTAGGGGTGTCAGGGCCAGGAACCCCCCCTGAGCCTCGGATAACCCTTAAAGTGGGGGGACAGCCGGTGACCTTCCTGGTCGATACGGGAGCTCAACATTCAGTTTTAACTGAGGCAAAAGGACCCTTGAGCTCTAAAACGTCTTGGGTTCAGGGGGCAACTGGAGGCAAGTTATATCGATGGACAACCGAACGGAAGGTCCACCTGAGCACCGGGCAAGTAACGTATTCCTTCTTACTGGTCCCAGACTGCCCTTACCCTCTCCTAGGCAGAGACCTTCTTTCAAAAGTAGGGGCCCAGATACATTTTCAGCAAAAAGGGGCCACTATTACTGGCGCGGGAGGGCAGCCCCTCCAGGTACTGACCTTGCGCCTAGAGGATGAACACCGGCTGCACGAGGACTCTCCACCGTCCGTGCAGCCCCTAGATTCTGAATGGCTCACTAACTACTCTCAGGCCTGGGTGGAAACGGCCGGAATGGGACTAGCTGTAAACCAGCCGCCCATAATTATAAACTTAAAACCCTCGGCCACCCCCATATCGATCCGGCAATATTCAATGAGCAAAGAGGCCAAAGAAGGCATTCGGCCCCATATACAGAGACTATTACAATTGGGCATTTTAATACCTTGCCAGTCGCCCTGGAATACTCCTCTATTACCCGTAAAAAAACCCGGCACAGGAGATTACCGGCCGGTACAAGATTTACGAGAGGTTAACTGGAGGACAGAGGACATACATCCCACGGTGCCGAATCCCTACAACTTGCTCAGCACCTTACCCCCAAGCCATGTCTGGTATACGGTGTTAGATCTAAAAGATGCATTCTTTCGCCTAAGGTTAAGCTCTCAAAGCCAGCCCTATTTTTGCTTTTGAATGGAAAGGTCCTGAGACGGGATTCTCAGGACAACTCACTTGGACAAGGCTGCCGCAGGGATTCAAAAACTCCCCCACTTTGTTCGATGAGGCCTTGCATCGGGATTTGGCAGATTTCCGAGTTGGCCATCCGGACCTCGTCCTCCTGCAGTACGTGGATGATTTGCTCCTGGCGGCTAGGACAGAACAGGATTGTGTAAAAGGTACGGGGGCCCTGCTTGAGAGACTGGGAGAACTGGGGTATAGGGCCTCCGCCAAAAAGGCCCAAATAGGCCAGAGACAAGTGACCTATCTGGGATATCTCCTGGAAGGAGGCCAGAGGTGGCTGACGGAGAGCCGCAAAAAGGCTGTAGCCCTGATCCCAGCACCCACTAATGCCAAAGGACTACGAGAGTTCCTCGGCAGTGCTGGGTTCTGCCGCCTCTGGATACCCGGGTTTGCGGAGATGGCGGCTCCCCTATATCCTCTCACGAAATCCAACATCCCCTACCACTGGGGAAAGGAGCAGCAATTGGCTTTTGACAAAATAAAAAGGGCCTTATTGACCGCCCCTGCCCTGAGCCTCCCAGATGTAACCAAGCCTTTTACGCTATATGTTGATGAACATAATGGAATAGCCAAAGGGGTCCTAACTCAAAAACTGGGACCCTGGAAAAGGCCCGTGGCATACTTTTCAAAAAAATTAGACAGCATGGCTGCAGGATGGCCCCCATGTCTCCGAATAATAGCGGCTGTGGCAGTCCTGGTAAAAGACTCAGACAAGTTGACTTTTGGCCAACCCCTCACTGTGGTGGCCCCCCACGCTGTAGAGACAGTCATCCGCCAGCCCCCTGATCGATGGCTCTCAAACGCCCGGGTCACCCATTATCAGGCCATGTTACTGAATTCTGAGCGGATACAGTTTGGAATGGCTACATCTCTAAACCCGGCCACCTTGCTTCCAGAAACCGAGTCCCCCTCCCTAGTAATGCATGATTGCCACCAGATCCTAGCTGAAGTCCATGGCACCAGAGGGGACTTGACGGACCAGCCTTTGCCAGATGCTGAAGCAACCTGGTACACCGATGGGAGTAGCTTTCTACGAAATGGTGAGCGTAAAGCCGGGGCAGCCGTGGTAGATGGGAAAGCTGTCATTTGGGCCAGTGCCTTAGAGCCTGGGACTTCAGCTCAAAGGGCAGAGCTTATAGCACTAACTCAGGCCCTAAGAAAGGCTAAGGACAAAAAGGTCAACATTTATACTGACAGCAGATATGCTTTTGCAACTGCCCATGTTCATGGAGAAATATACCGTAGAAGGGGTCTCCTAACCTCAGCAGGTAAAAACATCAAAAACAGAGAAGAAATACAAGATCTTCTCCATTCCCTCTTTCTGCCGAGAAAACTGAGTATAATTCACTGTCCTGGGCATCAGCGAGGCAATGACCCAGTAGCAGAGGGGAACAGGATGGCCGATGAGACAGCACGGGCCGCTGCACTAGGCCCACAGGCCCTCTCCCTACAAGTACCAGAGGCTGTCCGGACACCGGGGCAACTCTCTCGAGTACTCAGACAGCGACCTAGATATCGTCCAGCAAATAGGGGCAGAATATGACGAGCAAATGAAGGTCTGGAAACACCAAGGGAAGACGGTCCTGCCCCAGAAAAGGGCCAAAGAACTGGTGACTCACCTCCACCGATGGACTCACCTCGGACACAAAAAATTAAAAGCACTCCTCCGGAGAGAAGGTCAGACCTATTACATTCCCAAACTCCCCTCCCTGATCCAACAGGTAACCGACGCTTGTGTACCTTGTGCTAAGGTAAATACCAAACACCTCAAGATGCCTGAGGGAACCAGGATGAGGGGAGAAAGACCCGGAACTAATTGGGAAGTAGACTTCACTGAAATCAAGCCAGGTAAATATGGTAACAAGTACCTCCTAGTGTTTATAGATACCTTTTCAGGCTGGACAGAAGCTTTCCCCACCAAGCGAGAAACCGCCCAGGTGGTTGTCAAGAAAATCCTGGAAGAAATTTTCCCCCGGTTTGGACTGCCCAAGGTAATAGGGTCGGACAACGGCCCCGCCTTCATCTCCCAGGTAAGTCAGTTGGTGGTCAGATTACTGGGGATAAATTGGAAATTACATTGTGCATACAGACCCCAGAGCTCAGGTCAGGTAGAAAGAATGAATAGAACAATTAAAGAGACCCTAACTAAATTGACATTGGAGACTGGCACTAGAGACTGGGTCCAACTCCTCCCTATGGTCCTGTTCCGAGTCCGGAACACTCCCGCGCGCCATGGGCTAACTCCTTACGAGATTCTCTATGGAGGTCCCCCACCAGTAACGGACTTACTAGATTCTGCTCTTGACCCTCTTGCTAACACTCCCGGTTTACAGGACAGGCTAAAGGCGCTCCAGATTATCCAGCACCAGATCTGGAAACCCCTTGCGACTGTCTACCGCCCCAGAGACACAACCGGCCCACACCCGTTCCAGATCGGGGACTCCGTCTACGTCAGGAGACATCAGTCCAGGACGCTTGAGCCCCGCTGGAAGGGTCCATATACTGTACTACTGACCTAAAGGTAGACGGCATTGCTGCTTGGGTCCACGCCTCACACGTCAAGCGCGCCCCATCAAGGAGCACCGCTGACGCCAGCCAGGACCGACCGGACGAGCCGCTCCAATGGAAGCTCCACCGCACCCAAAACCCGCTCAAGATAAGACTTTCAAAAATTGTTCAATGACAGTTGTTATATTCCTTCGTGCTCTTCACCTCCGCCAAAGGTGACCCTCATGCCCTCAAAAGGTTAACCTGGCAGGTACTAACGTCTGGGGGTGACGAGGTCTGGTCTATAACTAAGACCGCCCCGTGGGAACCTGGTGGCCTAACCTATACCCTGACCTATGCAAGCTAACCATAGGGGCCCCTAGCCCATGGGACCTAGAGGGATACTTCGACACCTCTAGAGCCCCTAACCAAGAAAGCCCTCCAGGGCGACTGGGATTAGACCCATGGGGAGGATGTGGCACGCCTGATAGAAGGGCCATGCCAAGCCCTCTTCCCTTTTATGTCTGTCCCGGGCACCACAGAGATCGCAGGCTAAATCCCACCTGTGGAGGAGGGGAATATTTCTATTGTAAAAATTGGGGGTGCAAAACTACGGGGAATACAGAATGGAGGCCCTCCTCCTCCTGGGATTATATCACTGTCCAGGCTAACTATACTCACCCGACATTTAGCAAATGGAAAACCCTTAATTATGGGCCCTGCCAAGGGTGGTGTCATCCCCTACGGATATCCTTCACGGAGCCCGGAAAAAGGGCTACTTACTGGCCAATGGATATACGTGGGGACTCAGGTTATACAAAGAAAGAACAGATGATGGTTTTATATTCAGAATTAAACTAAAAATAGAATCCCCAGACCCCGTGGCGATCGGGCCTAACGCGGTCCTCGGGGAACAAAGAGCTGCCCCGGCCCTAGCCGCAGGGAGCGCCGCACCCACTAACTTCGCGGTCACTCCAACCCCTCGGTCATCACCCGAGACGGGACAACGACTGTTTAATCTTATCATAGGGGCATTCCTGGCCCTTAATCGAACCAGCCCCGATGTAACTAAATCCTGCTGGCTCTGCCTTGCATCGCCCCCCCCCCCCTTATTATGAGGGAATTGCTACTTCAGGGACCTATAATAACATCACTAGCACTCAGGGATGCACACCCGACTCCCAACCACAACTCAGCCTTACAGAAGTTACAGGACAGGGAACCTGCATAGGAACACCCCCCCGGGGCTACCAGAGACTCTGCAACACTACCACCCCGATTTTGGGGACTGATTCTTACCTGGAGCCCCAGCCGGGAACTTGGTGGGCATGCAACAAAGGCCTCCCCCCCTGTGTGTCGGCTAAGGTTCTAAATAGCTCAAACGACTTCTGTGTCATGGTGCAGATCATACCCAGGGTGTTCTATCACCCTGCTGAAACTCTAGAAAATCAGTGTGATAAACATCCCACCCGTTTCGGCGCGAACCTGTCTCCCTAACCTTAGCCGTTATGTTGGGACTAGGGGTCGCTGCTGGGGTGGGTCCTGGCGCAGCTGCTCCGATCCAGGGCTCACGACGTTATCTAGAACTCCAAACAGCTGTAGCTGAGGATCTAGGGACACTAGCGCAGTCCGTTTCTAAGCTAGAACAGTCCCTCTCCTCACTTTCAGAAGTAGCACTTCACAACAGGAGAGGCTTGGATTGACTATTCCTGAAAGAGGGAGGACTGTGTGCGGCCCTGGGAGAGGAATGCTGTTTCTATGCAGACCATTCTGGAGTCATCAGAGACTCCATGGCCAGACTCAGGGAAAGGTTAAATAAAAGACAAAGGGACCGGGAGGCCCAGCAGGGCTGGTTTGAAAGCTGGTTTAACCAGTCTCCCTGGTTGACCACCCTAATCTCTACCATTCTGGGCCCTCTAGTTATCCTGCTCCTGCTGCTAACTTTCGGCCCCTGCGTCCTCAACCGGCTGCTCCAGTTCATCCGAGAAAGATTGTCTATTACCCAAGCTCTGGTATTAACTCAGCAATGTCGGGCCCTCCAAACTGAAGAAATAAATGTTCCCTAAGATTTTAAGGTTAAAATCAGCCCAAACAAGAGGAGGGAATGAAGAAACCTCCCCCCTTGTAAGTAGGGCCAGCCCTAATCCAGAGGCAGCCCATCCAGGCGCCTTCCTGAAATTTTAGCAACTAAAACCATTCTGTTTACAATAAGAAAACCGTTCCCCCCCCCACACCCTGATTGGAATGTCCCTGAATAGGTTCATGTTGACCCTCCCCGAAATCAACCTGGATGCCATGCGACTCCCGCGGTTCTTTTGTCTTTAGGCAGTTTCTTTCCTTTTGCCTTTTAAAAGATCCCTGTAATTGCTAATCGGGGCTCTTTTCCTCCTCGGAGGCGGAGAGCCCGTTTGCGCAAACGTTCAATAAACCCTCTTGCTAATTGCATCTGCCTGTCTGGGGTCTGGGTCTCTGGGGCGTCCACCGGGCCACGTTGGCACCCGTGAGCCAGGGTCCAACACAACTTAAAATGATCTATAATAAACCTCTCTTTTTTTCCAATCAATCCAATATTCCATGTTCTTTTCTTACTGGACTTAACACAGTTTGCAAGTTTTTTTACATCCATTTCTTTATTTTATGTCATTTTCCCTTGCTAGAACTATTCAAATATGTTTTATTTCCTTAGAATGCTATTGTACACCAAGCATCCTGCATGCTTCAAGAATCTAGTAAAAGTTTGTGAGTAAATAAATTAATGACTTCATTCAGTTAATGTTATAATGAATAAATGTGATTATACCTAGCCATTTTTTAAAAATTCTAGTTTAAAGTGTATTTTTTTGGATAACCACTCAATATTCTTGCCCTGATTGCCACATGCTTGCTTATGGTTTGTCTTGCTATTTTCAGTCCATGGATCCATCCTTTAACACCAACTTTTAGAGATAGACATGTATTGTTCATTTCATTTATATTATGGACGATTCAAGTTATTTTCTTTTAAAGAAAGAGATCCTTTGAAAAGGAGAATTTTTTTCTTGTCTAGCCCTGCTTGATTATTGAAACCAAGTTAAGGGATGCCTGGGTGGCTCAGTGGTTGAGCGTCTGCCTATGGCTCAGGGCTCGGGTCATGATCCTGAGGTCCTGGGATCAAGTCCAGTACCAGGCTCCCCATAGGGAGCCTGCTTCTGTCTCTGCCTCTCTCTCTGTGTCTCATGAATAAATACATAAAATTTTAAAAAAAGAAAGAAAGAAAGAAAAAAGAAACCACGTTACAATTACTTCCTTCAGAATCTGTATCTCTGCCTCCTCTGAGACTCTCACAGGTTTTTTTTTTTGGGCTAATTTGCATATTCTATTTGGATTTCACACTTCCTTATTTTAATATATTCTCAATGGATTGATTATTACCTCTCTATTCCTCTATTCACATGAAATTTCAGGTTTTGTTTTCTCAATGAGCATGTATTGATCTGGTTCAAATTTTAGCCCTGCCATTTTTTTCTGAATATATTTTTATAGTATTTTTTTTAGCAGTTTTAGGATTACACAAAAATAGCACAGAAAATAGTGTTTCCATATTACTTTTGCCCCCTTCACACACACAGTCTCTCCTATTTTTAAAAAAAAATGTGTATTAGTATAGTATCTCCTATTATTAACATCTTACATTAGTTTGCTACATTTATTATATCTGATTAACCGATATTAACACATTATTGCTGGCTTAGTTTATGGTTTACGTTAGGCTTCATTTTCTGTGTTGTACAGTTCTAAAGGTTTTGATAAATCCATTCACCATTATAGTATCTTTTTTTAAAGATTTCATTTATTTATTCATGAGAGACAGAAAGAGAGAGAGGCAGAGACACAGGCAGAGAGAGAAGAGGTTTTATGCAGGGAGCCTGATGTGGGACTCGATCCCAGGACGCCAGGATCACGCTCTGGGCTGAAGGCAGGTGCCAAACCCCTGAGCCACCCAGGGATCCCCCCATTATAGTTTCATACAGAATAGTCTCACTGCCCTAAAAACGTTCTGTGCTCAACTATTCATCCTCCCCTCCTTTGATCTCTTGGCAATACTGATCTTTTTACTGTTTTTTATGGTTTTGCCCTTTCCAGAATATCATAGAGAGAATCATAGTATGTTTTTGAGCCTGGTTTCTTTCACTTAGTAATACACATTTCAATTTCTTCTATGTCACTTAGCAATATGCATTTAAATTTCCTCTATGCCTTTTTTATAGCTTGGTAGTTCACTTCTTTTTATAGCTGAATAGTACTCCATTATACAGATATATTATAGGTATTTTGTTTGTTTTTATCTGTTTACCTATTGAAGGACGACTTGATTAATTCCAATTTTTTGTATTAATAGGCTAGTATAAAGGTCCACATGCAGGTTTTATGTGTGTACATAGATTTTTCAACTTATTTAGATAAATACCTAGATCTTGGAGCATACTGAATTTTGTAGTAAGTCTATGTATGTTTAATTTGTAAGAAACTGTCAGGCTATCTTCCATAGTGACTGTATCATTATGCATTTTCAGCAGTGAAGTGGGAGGGCTAAGTTCTTGTCTCATAGATTCAAAGAAACAACCTGGCAAACAAAGAAAAGTGAGTAAAGCCATAAAAGAATATCAAGCAAGAATACAGAAAAAGCTCTTAGGAGTGAAAGGGTCCAGACAGGGTTGTCAACGTGGGCCTCCACTGACAGTCCTTTATTTAGAACTGACCAGGGAGCTTGTGGCCTTATAATTTTTGTGACGTCTCGCTTTGAGTAAGGAATGGTGATAAGATCTTTAATGGCTTCCTTTTGGGTCTGTCATGGTCACAGAGGACTGTCTTTTTAAAACTATCTTCCCACCCATACCTGGGGCAGGGTGGTCTGGTTTGTTCCCTTATCTCTGGTTTCCTTACACCTCAGTATTTTTGGGATTTTGTTTTGTGAGCCTGATTCCATGGCCTCCTACCTATCTCTCCTTACCTAGACCTGTCTGTCCCTTCCTCACCAGCAGTAAGAGTTTCTGTTGTCTCCATTCCCTACCAGCATTAGCTACTATCAGTGTTTTGGGTTTTAGTCATCCTAAAGGGTATGCAATGGCTTCTCATCCTATTTGGAATTCCCAGCAATACATGGTGCTGAACATCATTTCATATGTGTATTTCTCATTTTATATGCTCTTTGATGAAGACTCTGTTTAAGTATTTTCTCCATTTTTAAACTGAGTTGTTGGTTAAGTTCTGAGTTCTTTGTATATTTTAGAAACAGGGCTTTTTTCAGATATATATTTTATGATTTCTCTTAGTAAGACCTTTGTCTTTTCTACCCTTAACATTGTCTTTTTCAGAGCAGTGTTTAATTTTAATGAAGTTGTAGGGGCCGAAGGCAGGATGCTCCAAAATGGGCCACTTTGGCATGAACATTATTCTGAGCTGAAGGTGACTGAGAACCTATGGGCTCAAGAGAAACTTCTTCCCCTCCATTAATTACACAGAAGAATTTCAATTGGGGGTCTTTCTCAGAGAAAGGGTTATTAGCAGAAATAAATTTCATCTGAGTGACTCATCTGTATGGTGGGGCAAGCATCTAATTACCAAATATCTGCTATTCTTGTCACCCTGTGAAGTGCATTCCTTTCCTCTGAAGTCCCAGACCCCTACATTCTTGTCTTTAGTTCAGAATGACATACACTACACACCTCATTTTGCCTGTCTTGGAATTTCCATGCCTGCATGGATTCCCCATACGTATGCTATTAAATTTTATTTTCTCCTGTTAACCTTTCTTAAATCAATTTGACTCTTAGTCTAGCTAGAAGGATTCTTGAAGCAGAGAGGAATTCTTGCTCCCTGGCAAAGTTCAACTTACCATTTTTTTTTCTTTTATAAATTATGTTTGTGGTGTTGTGTCTAAAGTCATTACCAAACCCAAGATTATTATTTTCTCCTATGTTATCTAATACACGTTGTATAGTTTTGCATTTTACGTTTAAGTCTATGATCCATTTTGAAACCTGCGTTTTTAAACTCTGTGTTCTTGAGCAATTAGGAATCTTAATAAAAATGGTGCTTATTTTTCAGTCTTGTTGATATAACATACATGTGGTCCCAAATACAGTGTTTTGGACACAGGGAAGAATTCACAAATATCAATTTCCTCTGTTCCATACTCTTTTCTCTAATTTTACTCCCTAACATTTCTAAAAGCTCTATTTTTCTTTAGAACTTTTCACCCAGATTTAGGGAGCTATAGAACCCTCTAGTAACAACACTTAACACTACCTCTTGTTGGCAGATCATAGTTTATCCTCAGACATTATTTGCCTGGATTATTGTTACATATGCTAGAATTAAAGTTCAATCTCACTTGCTGACGCTAGTTTATTGACACATTGAAATGTCAAATTTTATTAAGATTTTTTTTGGCAGACATTGAAAATGAGTATTTTTTCTTAGAGATATCGAAGAAAGAATGTCTAAAATTTTATATGTCTTGAGATGTTTATCAAAAAGCAAATTCAAAAGAAGGCAAGGAGATACAAAGAAAAAGTCAATAAAGAACATTATAATTGTTGTGCCCAAGATTGCGAATCCGAGAAACCACCAAAGAGCCGACACCGATGCAAACACACGAGGGTTTATTTACAAGCTCGAGCTTGGGTCCAAGTGTACCCGACACAGCGGAGCAGGGACTTGGACCCGGAGGTGGGTTTCAGCTTAGTTTTTTATAGGCTGGTCTAGGGGATTTTTCAGGAGTGGAGGAATTTTTCAAGTTCTGTTTACATTTTGATATGGGGCTTTCAAGGGCATTGAGCTCTGTTCTTATTCTAATAGGGGCTTCCTGCCCTTGGCTTATTCTAATATGGAGCTTTCTAGGACGTTAAGCTGTAAGCTGTTTTCTTCCTGCAACTTAAGTAAGGTAAACTTCAGCTCCTATTCACAGGGGCCTGGGATGGTTGTACTTGTGCTAATGCTAAACTTGAGGTGGAATGGCCTTAATTTTTCTCAGCCTCCACAATAATGTAATGAAATATAATGATATTTAAAAATTTAAAAACCCCAAAACCAAACAAAACTGGACGCTTTTTAAAAATACATACATAGATGAAATTGTGAAGAAGTATTTGGAAATGATAAACCAAATTTCAAGGTAGTGGTTCTTTTTGAAGGAATAGAAGAAAAAATATGATTAGGCAGTGATTCATAAAGAGATTCAAATAACTTGGGAATGCCTTAATTCTTAATAATAGCTGGATATAACTGGCTCATAAAATTATTAAAAGAAAAGCAATTAGACTTATTTAAGCAATATTACCTTGTAACATTGAAGAAACCTCCCCCCCCCCCCTTGTAAGTAGGGCCAGCCCTAATCCAGAGGCAGCCCATTCAGGCGTCTTCCTGAAATTTTAGCAACTAAAAGCATTCTGTTTACAATAAGAAAACCATTTCACCACACACCCTGATTGGAATGTCCCTTAATAGGTTCATGTTGACCCTCCCCGAAATCAACCTGGATGCCATGCGACTCCGGCGATTCTTTTGTCTTTAGGAAGTTTCTTTCCTTTTGCCTTTTAAAAGATCCCTGTAATTGCTAATCGGGGCTCTTTTCCTCCTCGGAGGCGGAGAGCCCGTTTGCGCAAACGTTCAATAAACCCTCTTGCTAATTGCATCTGCCTGTCTGGGGTCTGGGTCTCTGGGGCGTCCACCGGGCCACGTTGGCACCCGTGAGCCAGGGTCCAACAACATCTGAACGATAGACCAAAATAATTAAATAAAACTTAGGAATATAGATTTGTGACCACATTTCAGACATTGCAATGTCAGTAGAAGGGACCTAATCTGACTATAAATAATCTCATTTATGAATCTATAGATATTTTTGTCTACATAGTGTGTTGATTTCAGACTTAAGTCCTACTTTCATTCCCTTAGGCAAAGCAACTCTTTTCTGTATTTCAATCAGTGATCTTTAAAAAACTGAAGATTTTGAACTAGTTGCTGAAAATTTTTGCTATACATATTAAACTATAAAAATGAATTTTCCTTGATCTAATTGAGTAAAGGACAGGCAAGAGTAGGTAGGGAGAGATAGGGGGCTACAGGATCAGGCTCACAGAAATCTCCAAAATGCTGAGGTGTAAGGAAACCAGAGATAAAGGAACAACCAGACCACCCTGGCCTAGGTATGGGTGGGGAGGGTGTCTTTTTTTAAGATAGTGGCTTGTGACCAACAAAGAATAAACATCCAAAAAAGAAGCCACCAAAGATGTTTATATCACCAGTTCTTACTCAAACCAAGACATCACAAAAATGATAAGACCACAGCTCCCTGGTCAGTTCTAAATAAAAGACTGTCAGTGGAGGCCCACGTTGGCAACCCTGTTGAGACCCCTCTTTCTCCTGAGAGCTTTTTCTATATCCTTGTTTGATAAACTTTTATCACTTTACTCATTGTCTTTTGTCCGCAAGATTGGTTCTTCCACTCACTGAGAAAAGAAACTAGCTCTCCCACTTCATAATGATTAAACACTTGCAAAAAGAAATGCAACACGTTACTGCAAATTGAAATTACATGAAAAAAATTTCAGTGCTTATAGTTGTTTTTATTCCCCAGAAATATATAATTCTTAGATATATATTAGAGAGTCTGAATTGAAAATATGATTCAAACTGATTTAACTGATCACAAAATCACCACCTCATTTAACTGAAAATCCTGAGATGAGATAAGGTGAGCCTTATGAGTAGGAAATAATCCCATTTCTCTGAGATTCACTTGACTGTGCCATATTATGTAGGGTGAATGTATTGTTGGGGAGGAAGAAATTACTGTTCACGGTCCTAACTAGACTAAGAATCAAATTGACATGAGACAGATTCACTGGAGAAAATCAAATTTAGTTTTCTACATAGGAGGAATCCGAACAGATTTGGAAATTCAGACGATGAGGCAAAAGGAGGCCTATCTGAGCTAAGGAGGAGGATGGGCCTGGGGAACACAAAAGGGAAACTAGCAGGAAGGTAAGAGGAGATATTTGAAAAACAAAGGTTGTCCTATTATGCAGGTAAATTTCTTAGGTAAAAAGGAATCTCTGTTAATAGCTCTTTTCTTGCCACAGGCAGATAGATGGTTGAGAGGGAGATAAAGAGCTTTTCCTGAATCTGCTGGGATTGCTTTTAACTCATAATGTTCATACCAAAGTGTCCAATCTTGGGGCAGCCTACTCTTGGCCCCTACAGTGTCAATAAAAAACTCCTTCAGGGTGACAAAGTGATATTAGCCACCCTAGTTTCACATATATCTCATGGCATTAAATTAAAGAAAGCATCATTTCTGGAGGTTGCCTCAGTAGAGAAAGGAAATGTACTTCTTGCTTAACCTCAGCAAATGTCACACCTCTTTTGCAAGTGTCAAATGCCCATGCTAAATCATGCTAATTTGTTTAGTCCTGGGTTCCTAAGCAAGATACTTCAGGAGTTGCGTTAACTTGGCTGCACACTGGAACCACTTAAAAAATGCTAAGCCCTGCATCCCACCCTGAGAGATTTAGATTTAATCGGCTTTGGATGCAGTCTGAACTTTAGGATTTTGAAAACTAGAATGTGATTCTAATGTGTAGTCAAAGTTGAAATTCACAGTCTTAGAGCAGTCAGACTCATCCTTAACATGAGGTTTCAGCATAGGATTGTTGGACCCTGGCTCACAGGTGCCAACGTGGCCCGGTGGACGCCCCAGAGACTCAGACCCCAGACAGGCAGATGCAATTAGCAAGAGGGTTTATTGAACGTTTGCGCAAACGGGCTCTCCGCCTCCGAGGAGGAAAAGAGCCCCGATTAGCAATTACAGGGATCTTTTAAAAGGCAAAAGGAAAGAAACTTCCTAAAGAAAAAAGAACCGCGGGAGTCGCATGGCATCCAGGTTGATCCCCATCCAGGGGAGGGTCAACATGAACCTATTCAGGGACATTCCAATCAGGGTGTGGGGGGGAAACGGTTTTCTTATTGTAAACAGAATGCTTTTAGTTGCTAAAATTTCAGGAAGAAGACTGGATGGGCTGCCTCTGGATTAGGGCTGGCCCTACTTACAAGGGGGGAGGTTTCTTCATTCCCTCCTCTTGTTTGGGCTGATTTTAACCTTAAAATCTTAGGGAACATTTATTTTTTCAGTTTGGAGGGCCCGACATTGCTGAGTTAATACCAGAGCTTGGGTAATAGACAATCTGTCTCGGATGAACTGGAGCAGCCGGTTGAGGACGCAGGGGCCGAAAGTTAGCAGCAGTAGCAGGATAACTAGAGGGCCCAGAATGGTAGAGATTAGGGTGGTCAACCAGGGAGACTGATTAAACCAGCTTTCAAACCAGCCCTGCTGGGCCTCCCGGTACCTTATTTAACCTTTCCCTGAGTTTGGCCATGGAGTCTCTGATGACTCCAGAATGGTCTGCATAGAAACCGCATTCCTCTCCCAGGGCCGCACACAGTCCTCCCTCTTTCAGGAATAGTCAATCCAAGCCTCTCCTGTCGTGAAGTGCTACTTCTGAAAGTGAGGGGAGGGACTGTTCTAGCTTAGAAACGGACTGCGCTAGTGTCCGTAGATCCTCATCTACAGCTGTTTGGAGTTCTAGATAACGTCGTGAGCCCTGGATCGGAGCAGCTGCGCCAGTACCCACCCCAGCAGCGACCCCTAGTCCCAACATAACGGCTAAGGTTAGGGAGACAGGTTCGCGCCGAAAACGGGTGGGATGTTTATCATACTGATTTTCTAGAGTTTCAGCAGGGTGATAGAACACCCTGGGTATGATCTGCACCAGGACACAGAAGTCGTTTGAGCTATTTAGAACCTTAGCCGACACACAGGGGGGGAGGCCTTTGTTGCATGCCCACCAAGTTCCCGGATGGGGCTCCAGGTAAGAATCAGTCCCCAAAATCGGGGTGGTAGTGTTGCAGAGTCTCTGGTAGCCCCGGGGGGGTGTTCCTATGCAGGTTCCCTGTCCTGTAACTTCTGTAAGGCTGAGTTGTGGTTGGGAGTCGGGTGTGCATCCCTGAGTGCTAGTGATGTTATTATAGGTCCCTGAAGTAGCAATCCCTCATAATAAGGGGGGGTGGTGCAAGGCAGAGCCAGCAGGATTTAGTTACATCGGGGCTGGTTCGATTAAGGGCCAGGAATGCCCCTATGATAAGATTTGTCCGGTCTCGGGTGACGACCGAGGGGTTGGAGTGACCGCGAAGTTAGTGGGTGCAGCACTCCCTGCGGCTAGGGCCGGGGCAGCTCTTTGTTCCCCGAGGACCGCGTTAGGCCCGATCGCCACGGGGTCTGGGGATTCTATTTTTAGTTTAATTCTGAATATAAAACCATCATCTGTTCTTTCTTTGTATAACCTGAGTCCCCACGTATATCCATTGGCCCAGTAAGTAGCCCTTTTTCCGGGCTCCGTGAAGGATATCCGTAGGGGATGACACCACCCTTGGCAGGGCCCATAATTAAGGGTTTTCCATTTGCTAAATGTCGGGTGAGTATAGTTAGCCTTGACAGTGATATAATCCCAGGAGGAGGAGGGCCTCCATTCTGTATCCCCCGTAGTTTCGCACCCCCAATTTTTACAATAGAAGTATTCCCCTCCTCCACAGGTGGGATTTAGCCTGCGATCTCTGTGGTGCCCGGGACAGACATAAAAGGGAAGAGTGCTTAGCATGGCCCTTCTGTCAGGCGTGCCACATCCTCCCCATGGGTCTAATCCCAGTCGCCCTGGAGGGCTTTCTTGGTTAGGGGCTCTAGAGGTGTCGAAGTATCCCTCTAGGTCCCATGGGCTAGGGGCCCCTATGGTTAGCTTGCATAGGTCAGGATATAGGTCAGGCCACCAGGTTCCCACGGGGGCGGTCTTAGTTATAGACCAGACCTCGTCACCCCCAGACGTTAGTACCTGCCAGGTTAACCTTTTGAGGGCATGAGGGTCACCTTTGGCGGAGGTGAAGAGCGCTAGGAGAGGTAGGAATATAACAACTGTCATTGAACAATTTTTGAAAGTCTTATCTTGAGCGGGTTTTGGGTGCGGTGGAGCTTCCATTGGAGCGGCTCGTCCGGTCCGTCCTGGCTGGCGTCAGCAGTGCTCGTTGATGGGGCGCGCTGGACGTGTGAGGCGTGGACCCAAGCAGCAATGCCGTCTACCTTTAAGGCGGTTGGGGTGGTCAGTAGTACAGTATATGGGCCCTTCCAGCGGGGCTCAAGAGTCCTGGACTGATGTCTCCTGACGTAGACGGAGTCCCCGATCTGGAACGGGTGTGGGCCGGTTGTGTCCCCGGGGCGGTAGACAGTCGCAAGGGGTTTCCAGATCTGGTGCTGGATAATCTGGAGCGCCTTTAGCCTGTCCTGTAAACCGGGAGTGTTAGCAAGAGGGTCAAGAGCAGAATCTAGTAAGTCCGTTACTGGTGGGGGACCTCCATAGAGAATCTCGTAAGGAGTTAGCCCATGGCGCGCGGGAGTGTTCCGGACTCGGAACAGAACCATAGGGAGGAGTTGGACCCAGTCTCTAGTGCCAGTCTCCAATGTCAATTTAGTTAGGGTCTCTTTAATTGTTCTTTTCATTCTTTCTACCTGACCTGAGCTCTGGGGTCTGTATGCACAATGTAATTTCCAATTTATCCCCAGTAATCTGGCCACCAACTGACTTACCTGGGAGACGAAGGCGGGGCCGTTGTCCGACCCTATTACCTTGGGCAGTCCAAACCGGGGGAAAATTTCTTCCAGGATTTTCTTGACAACCACCTGGGCGGTTTCTCGCTTGGTGGGGAAAGCTTCTGTCCAGCCATTTCGTAGAAAGCTACTCCCATCGGTGTACCAGGTTGCTTCAGCATCTGGCAAAGGCTGGTCCGTCAAGTCCCCTCTGGTGCCATGGACTTCAGCTAGGATCTGGTGGCAATCATGCATTACTAGGGAGGGGGACTCGGTTTCTGGAAGCAAGGTGGCCGGGTTTAGAGATGTAGCCGTTCCAAACTGTATCCGCTCAGAATTCAGTAACATGGCCTGATAATGGGTGACCCGGGCGTTTGAGAGCCATCGATCAGGGGGCTGGCGGATGACTGTCTCTACAGCGTGGGGGGCCACCACAGTGAGGGGTTGGCCAAAAGTCAACTTGTCTGAGTCTTTTACCAGGACTGCCACAGCCGCTATTATTCGGAGACATGGGGGCCATCCTGCAGCCACGCTGTCTAATTTTTTTGAAAAGTATGCCACGGGCCTTTTCCAGGGTCCCAGTTTTTGAGTTAGGACCCCTTTGGCTATTCCATTATGTTCATCAACATATAGCGTAAAAGGCTTGGTTACATCTGGGAGGCTCAGGGCAGGGGCGGTCAATAAGGCCCTTTTTATTTTGTCAAAAGCCAATTGCTGCTCCTTTCCCCAGTGGTAGGGGGTGTTGGATTTCGTGAGAGGATATAGGGGAGCCGCCATCTCCGCAAACCCGGGTATCCAGAGGCGGCAGAACCCAGCACTGCCGAGGAACTCTCGTAGTCCTTTGGCATTAGTGGGTGCTGGGATCAGGGCTACAGCCTTTTTGCGGCTCTCCGTCAGCCACCTCTGGCCTCCTTCCAGGAGATATCCCAGATAGGTCACTTGTCTCTGGCCTATTTGGGCCTTTTTGGCGGAGGCCCTATACCCCAGTTCTCCCAGTCTCTCAAGCAGGGCCCCCGTACCTTTTACACAATCCTGTTCTGTCCTAGCCGCCAGGAGCAAATCATCCACGTACTGCAGGAGGACGAGGTCCGGATGGCCAACTCGGAAATCTGCCAAATCCCGATGCAAGGCCTCATCGAACAAAGTGGGGGAGTTTTTGAATCCCTGCGGCAGCCTTGTCCAAGTGAGTTGTCCTGAGAATCCCGTCTCAGGACCTTTCCATTCAAAAGCAAAAATAGGGCTGGCTTTGAGAGCTTAACCTTAGGCGAAAGAATGCATCTTTTAGATCTAACACCGTATACCAGACATGGCTTGGGGGTAAGGTGCTGAGCAAGTTGTAGGGATTCGGCACCGTGGGATGTATGTCCTCTGTCCTCCAGTTAACCTCTCGTAAATCTTGTACCGGCCGGTAATCTCCTGTGCCGGGTTTTTTTACGGGTAATAGAGGAGTATTCCAGGGCGACTGGCAAGGTATTAAAATGCCCAATTGTAATAGTCTCTGTATATGGGGCCGAATGCCTTCTTTGGCCTCTTTGCTCATTGAATATTGCCGGATCGATATGGGGGTGGCCGAGGGTTTTAAGTTTATAATTATGGGCGGCTGGTTTACAGCTAGTCCCATTCCGGCCGTTTCCACCCAGGCCTGAGAGTAGTTAGTGAGCCATTCAGAATCTAGGGGCTGCACGGACGGTGGAGAGTCCTCGTGCAGCCGGTGTTCATCCTCTAGGCGCAAGGTCAGTACCTGGAGGGGCTGCCCTCCCGCGCCAGTAATAGTGGCCCCTTTTTGCTGAAAATGTATCTGGGCCCCTACTTTTGAAAGAAGGTCTCTGCCTAGGAGAGGGTAAGGGCAGTCTGGGACCAGTAAGAAGGAATGCGTTACTTGCCCAGTGCTCAGGTGGACCTTCCGTTCGGTTGTCCATCGATATAACTTGCCTCCAGTTGCCCCCTGAACCCAAGACGTTTTAGAGCTCAAGGGTCCTTTTGCCTCAGTTAAAACTGAATGTTGAGCTCCCGTATCGACCAGGAAGGTCACCGGCTGTCCCCCCACTTTAAGGGTTATCCGAGGCTGGGGGGGGGGGTTTCCTGGCCCTGACATCCCTAATCTTCATCTTCTAGGGACAAAACAGGAATGGGCTTCTTTTTAGGTCCCTGCGTTTGGCCCTTCCTTGGGCAATCTTTAACCCAATGTCCTTTTTCCTTGCAGTAGGCACACTGGTCTCGTTCAACCCGTGGTCCTCTTTTGTCTCCCAGGTCCCTACTCTGTCCTGACTTACTCTGCCCTGAGCCCTGTACTACGGTGGCCAGTATAGCCTTCTATTAACCTCTGCAGAAAACCTGCCGGCGTCTCATCTTTTCCCTGCACTATAGCACGTACCTTTGCCAAATTGGTGGGGCGACGCCCTGCCCCTTTGAGACCCGCTAGGAGTACCTGGCGATAGAGACGGAGCCGCTCCCTACCAGCAACAGTGTCGTAGTCCCAGGTCGGGCGAACCAAGGGGAAAACATCCTCAATTTCATTAGGCAGCTGGGTCGGCCTCCCATCCGCCCCCGGGACGCGCTGTCTCTCCTCCGTGGTGAGGAAAGTCTGCAGGAGCTGTTGGCGGTCATCCTAGGTCGGCTGGTGGAGGTGTCCATTGGGTCCTGGCTGGAAGACTAGGGCCTTCACCTGCAAGATAATGTCAGTATTATCCTGGGCCACCCGACGTTGAAAGCCGGCCACTCTGAGGAGCAGAAGGTGACCCATCTTCGTCTTCTGACTTCGACCGACAGATTGTGTGCCCGGCCGGCGACTTCTTTCCAGTGATCTAGAGTGAGGCTTAAAGGGGTGGTTACAGTCTGCCCCAGGGGTGTAGAGAAGGGGTGAGCGGTGAGGAGGAGGACAGGAAAGGAAGAAAAACACGGAACGAACAGACGCACACGAACGACAGGACTGGCGCGGCAGATTCAGATGGGAGCGGTCGCGAACCACGACCTTCCCCGAAGAGGAGGGAGTGCCGGGGCTCCGTTCCTCTTCCAGACCACTCCGGAGTCCGACTCCGGAGGGGGACCAGGGGTCTCGGGCACGTCTGCCTCCCCCGCTGGTCCAAATACAGAATACAGAGTACAGCGTCCTGCAGGCACAATACAGACCCGGCACAAAACAGACCCGGCCAGTCAGACAAACGGACGAGACAGATATGACATTTAGCGAGCTCGGTCTTACCTCCTGCCAGTCTTAGGATTGAGTCTGGGGTGTCTCAGATCCCGGACGAGCCCCCAAATGTTGGACCCTGGCTCACGGGTGCCAACGTGTCCCGGTGGACGCCCCAGAGACTCAGACCCCAGACAGGCAGATGCAATTAGCAAGAGGGTTTATTGAACGTTTGCGCAAACGGGCTCTCCGCCTCCGAGGAGGAAAAGAGCCCCAATTAGCAATTACAGGTGTCTTTTAAAAGGCAAAAGGAAAGAAACTTCCTAAAGACAAAAGAACCGCGGGAGTCGCATGGCATCCAGGTTGATCCCCATCCAGGGGAGGGTCAACATGAACCTATTCAGGGACATTCCAATCAGGGTGTGGGGGGGAAACGGTTTTCTTATTGTAAACAGAATGCTTTTAGTTGCTAAAATTTCAGGAAGAAGACTGGATGGGCTGCCTCTGGATTAGGGCTGGCCCTACTTACAAGGGGGGAGGTTTCTTCAGGATCAACTTCCCATTTAGCTTGTGAAATACAGAGGAGGGAGTAAATGCCTGAATAAATTCAGTTATAGGAAGAAATAGGCAAGGGAGAATGGATGCCATATAGGTAAACTGATAATATTACTTTTCAAATTCTAGATTACATTATCTATAATCTGAAATTAAAAATAAGAAGACTTTGGCATAGGAAAACCAGGTTGTATATTTAGAGTTTAGGAGGATACAGATGAACATAAATTACATTAAATCCTACTCTAAGGTGTATAGATTTATGTATAAAAATAAGAAAACAAGCAAACATTCAAAAACTCCAATATATCTGCTCTTTGCTAATAAAAACTTTATAGAGATAATAAAAATGGAAAAACAATAAACTAAGGTTGTCATAAATGTTAGAGGATCTATTATTTCAATTAAAATGAACATAATATCTGGTGTTGGAAGAGCTATTATCCTTAAAAACATTAACATATTGCCTGGTTTTAATGGCAGATGTGGCAAACACCTTTCAATAGAGACATTGAAGGATTTCATTAAAGTGAAAACATGTGGGAAAGGGATAAACATTTCATTCATTGCTAAAAATAGCATATTATTTAGTCAGACACTGAATAAATTACTAAGAAAATGGGATGCAGACAGGTAAGAATTGAGGGAGAGAGAACAGGAAAACTTATTTTTCTTAAAGATTTTATTTATTTATTTATTTATTTATTTATTTATTTATTTATTTGAAAGAGAGAGCATGAGCAGGAGAGAGGAGCAGAGGAAGAAGCAGACTATTTGCTGAGCAAGGAGCCCAATGTGGGGCTCCATCCCAGGATGCTGAACTAAAGGTTGACTTTCAACTGACTGAGCCACCCAGGTGCCTCAGGAAAGCTCTTAAAACAAAATAGAATGGGGACCTTAATCTGAATGGTCAGTTGGCTAAGAGCATAAATGCCTTGAGCAACTGGCAAATGGATCAAAGAATCAGCTGGTGGAGCTCCATATCTCAGAATTTTACATACTTCACGATTTTACCTTCCGGTGGCACTGAGAATAATATATTACCAAATATTCGGAAGTATAACACTAGATACAATATAGACATAAATAAAGTAGTGTTTATATATTCAGAATTTCTGAATTTCAAGCATTACCTTTAGAAAATCTAGGAAGAAAAATTAAACCTAACAATATTCTACTCAAATTAGAAAATATTTTCTTTCATATTTGGAGCAAATGAATTGGAGTATATTGATTGATAGATTACACACGTCTGCACTCAAAACAAAACACTAAAAGATCATTTGTTTTTATTTACATGCAATCAATCTCTGAAAAGCATTATGCTCTTTCAGCAACTTGATATGTTTGATTTTCCAGGCTTCAGTACCACGTATGTCAAAGTTTGGGCTATAATTTTCTCCATACAACTTTTCTACTATGAGTAGTCAACTCGACTTGACATTTACTCACTGCTAAAGGCATCCCAAAAGGAAATGAAATTATTAGTGTCACTCTAAAAATATTTACAGAAGAGAACCTCTGCATCACTTTATAAGAAGCCAGATATGTTACTGTTGGGCATATGTGAAGAAATAATAAACTTTCGATAAATGCCTCAAATTAGTTGTATAACCGAAATTTATTTCTATGATGTCACTAATGACATAGTTGTCTGAACATTCCTTCTAAGATGTCAAATTCATCACAATTGTCTAAGTTGCCTTTTCCTATATCATTTTTAAGTAAACAAAAATGAAGAAGGAGGATAGCATCAATCCTGGCAATGAGTAACATCATGCACTTCCCAGAAATATTAGGAATATAAGCAAAATACAGTGTGATGATGAGTGAAAAATGAATGAAGAAAATCACAGAGCTGTATCCTAAAACTCTCTTCAGCATAATGGTGGAGAATGTGGAGAAGAGCTAATCTTATCTTCTATTTTAGAAATGTGAGGGCTAGAGAATCTCTTCCATCATTATAAGCCAACTGAATTCCGAAGCTGCTGTTCTGAGGAGTTTCAAAATTTGTAGATAGCCTATTCCAGGATCCCTGGGTGGCTCAGCCATTTAGCGCCTGCCTTCAGCCCAGGGCATGATCCTGAAGTCCCGGGATCAAGTCCCACATCAGGCTCCCTGCATGGAGCCTGCTTCTCCCTCTGCCTCTCCCTCTCCCTCTCTCTGCCCCCACCCCGTGTGTCTCTCGTGAATAAATAAATAAAATCTTTTAAAGAAAGAGAAGAAAGAAGAAAGGAAGAAAGAAAGAAAGAAAGAAAGAGAAAGAAGAAAGAAGAAAGAAAGAAGAAAGAAGAAGAAAGAAAGAAAGAAAGAAAGAAAGAAAGAAAGAAAGAAAGCAACCTATTCCAGCAGAAACCCAGCAGGGAAGAGGGGCTTCTCTCTGATACAGCAACACTCTTCTTGCCAAGGAGAAAGGAAGCCAAAGCAAAGAAGATGGACAAATCCACATCATCACTTTGGCAATGATGCCAAGCTAAGCAGAAAGTTATTGATGCATGAAAATTGATGCATGAAAGTTATTGAAGCAGAAATCAATTGATGCATGATGACTCCTGGTGCTGTCACCCAATAACAGAGCTATCCTGCAAAGACAAAGTGAAATATGTATTCATCAGATTTCCAAAGAATGGTGTTAAAAGGATTAAGCAGCCACCTGATTGACAGTGAGGTGATCCAAAGAGAATGCACCTTCTTCATGGGCATTTAAATACCATATGCAGATCTCTGTATGTGAAAGGTAAAATAGAACAAAACAAACAAACAAACAAACAAAAAAAAAACAATGAGCTTCTAACCCATGCTAAAGCACAAAAGTGGGCTTCAAAATTAGAATGAAAAGCAAATCACTAAAAAAAGAAGTTGTTTTATTGTAAGACTATTACATGATCTAAGTGAAAAAGTTCTTGGTGCAGAATTATATTAAGAAAAAAATTTCCATCTCCCACCCAACACATTGCTCAATATGTCATATTTAATAATTATAGCCTTAAAGTGTCCACTATATCTCTAAATATTTTATAAGTAGTATCTAACATAATCACTACCTGAGAATCATATTTTATTGTCCCCATTTTTAGAGAATGGAGGCTCTGAGATATAACCTATTCAAGTTTACACAGCTACTATAAGGCCTTTGACTCCAGAACACCTGAATCAATGATGCATATTTTTACTCCATATTCCTGTCTCCTGTATGCTTCTATTTTTTTTCTGTAATTATTGAAGTACATATATACAAATATTATGGCACAATTAGAATTAAATTTATATATTATAGTTTATATGGTACATAATGACTTTTTAAAATGCTATCTTTCTAATTCATTACATACAAAACTATCATTTAATTATTACAGATAATATAACCTGTGCCCTCTTAATGTCATTTGTATTATTTTTTGTTTTTAGCCATTATAAACAACAAACAGAACAGAACATAAAACATATCTCTATGCCCATGCATGTGTATATTTCTAGAAATAGAATAAAAGCATTTGGCACTCACTCATAGTGAATGCATGAATTAACTCTGAGACAGAAATAGGCATACTGGAAGTTTATTGTAGCATACTCTTGATGTATGTGCAGTGCTTGTATATGTCATTTATATCCCAATAAAGTTATTTTTTTAAGAAAACATATGTGGGCATAAAAAAAGATGCATATTGGAGCAGAAGCAGAGGATGAATTGCAATGGAAAGACAATGAAAGCTCCCCAATCCCACTGGGAACTCTAGAGCAGGGATGACCCTGGGCGAGCTGTCCCACATTGAGGCATAGGGGCTTAGCCTTTATATCTCTGCATGTACCAGTCATTGAGTATGAGCTGTCCCAAAAAAGACAATGACTTTGAGTGAAGTGGCTCTTTCCAGCTGAGGGCAATTTTTACAGCTGTTGGCCATCAATGTTCCCACTGGAAATGGGGAAAATGAGGGCTTCAGTACTAGGTTATGTAGCATCCACTAGCACATACAATTAATAATGTAGTATTGTGCACTTTAAAATATACTAAGAGGATAGATTTCATGTCAATTGTTCTTATACAAAACATGCACAAAAGAACACAAATTTTTGGAGGTGATGTATATGTTTATTATCTTGATAATAGTGATAGTATCAAAGATGTATGCATATGTCCAAACTCATCAAGATATACTCCTCAAAGGTGTGCAATTTTTGTGTCAGCTATACCACTATACCTGTCTATAAAGGTAAATGAAAGAAAGAAAGAAAGAAAGGAAAGAAAGAAAGAAAGAAAGAAGAAAGAAAGAAAGAAAGAGAAAAATTTAAAAAGAAAAAGGGGCACCTGGGTGGCTCAGTGGTTGAACATCTGCCTTTGGCTCAGGTGGTGATCCTGGGATCCTGGGATTGGCTCTCACATCAGGCTCACCACAGGGAGCCTGCATCTCCCTCTGCCTATGTCTCTGCCTCTCTCTGTGTGTCTCTCATGAATAAATAAAATCTTAAAAAGAAAAGAAAAGAAGAAGGAAGGAAGGAAGGAAGGAAGGAAGGAAGGAAGGAAGGAAGGAAGGAAGAAAGGAAAAGATGAAAAAGAAAGACAGAGAAGAAAGAAAGAAGAAGGAAAGAAAGAAAGAAAGAAAGAAAGAAAGAAAGAAAGAAAGAAAGAAAGAAAAAGAAAGAGAAGAAAAAAATTACCTTAGTATCCTCAGATATTTTTGCTTCTTAGAAGTTCTGTAAAATGCTACTTCAGTATTCTAGTTAGCTACTTTTCCTGGGGTAAATTATAAGAGGATAATTCGTAGGGTAAATTCTAACACCTACCCCTGCAGCTAGTCCACAGGCCATAACTAATATACTTCATTTCTCCTCCCAACCCATTTTATATTCTCTTTACCATCAACTGGAATATCTCTGGTCTTGCTCTAATCCTAGAGATCCATATAGTAATCCATCTACTGGGCTTTGCCATCATGAATACCACTAATAATTCTAATACTACAGCACTTGTTGAGTTTCATAGTGCAAAAGGCAAATCTTTTGCATTTTGGCCTATACCTATTACAAAGTTTTCTGCTCTGTGACTCATTTAATGTGGCCAGCCATTTATATCCCTGGGTCAGTGGGTTGGAGCAATATTTCTGCCATTAGAACCAAAGAGGCCTTCCAAGTGTTGTGCTTCCCTTTTAGTGGTATATAATATAAAATACACTAATTTGTCTTTAGTATGTGAGGTATAAGGTTAAGTAATTTATCTTTGATTTGGAAGAGATATCCCAGCATGATCTAGAACATTGGCTCTCTAACAACTTCATTTGTGCCAGGACCTTGAGTCTACGTAAGGTTTATCTGACACCATCTGGAACAAAAGGTTCAAAGGTTTTCATCCTATTTGCCATTTATTGCTTGTCCAGTTGGAGTAACATAATAATGAATAATGTCATAAATATTATGGATCGGTGTGGCAGTCTGCAGAATGTCCAGATCATCCAGTTACCTTCAGATTATATTATGATACGTGGGAGAGATAATGTAGTCTTGAGACATTAGATGTATACTATTTTTTGTTCCAAATGAATATACGCTGTTTCTGACCCTCCTGCCTGATAGGAATAGAAAAGAAAAGCATTCTGCATTCTTGGTCACATACAGTGTATCTGAGGCAGTGTTACTCTGCTTGGTCAAATATGCTCTCTAGAGCAATGACAGCAATTGAACTACTACTTGGTTGAGCTTTAATTGTCCATTGTCATCTTCAAAGTGATCTATATTTTTTGTAGGGACCAGTCTGGTGAATGGAGTGGAGACGTGATAGTGGACCTGCCTTTTTCCTGAATAGTGGCACCATTTCTGCTTTTTCTCTAGGGTACTATGTTGTTTTTAATTTATGTTACTGGCTGGAAAGTGAGAGTTTAGTGAGGAGACCGGTTTAGTGACTTCCAATTAGCATTCTTTAGAATTCTAATTCTCAGGCAAAGAAACATTGTGAAAGTTCTACCAACTAAAAAGTAAGTCCATTTCAAGTATATATTTAGGGTCTGGGAAATGGCAGTTGAAAGTAGTGGACCCACTGTGAGCTACACCTGGGCCAGGTACATTTATTACCTTGCCTCCATATGCCTCCATTCTAAAACTAGGGCAATGAAGCTTCTGAAACCTAGATTTCAATGTCACATTGAATTCAAGTCCAACATCCTTGAAATGTTTGCCATTCTTTCTCCTAAATGTAGTTTAAAAGTAAATGGCTATAGATCCTGTTGGTGGAATCATTGCTATATCTTGTGATTATAGTATGTTTTCTCCTGGGCATCTGGCCTCTCTTTCAGTCAGTGGATTTGAGGTCTGAAACCTAGGGAAGGGATCATCATTTTTAGCTGGGGAGGCTCCCTCAGCCTCCTAATTGTACAGTCATGATTCTTTAATTATCTAAGTTGAAAAATATCCTGGTATGCTAATCTATCCTGCTCCTAAAGACAATGTATTTTATTAAATATTTCCATGGTGCTCTGAGGATCAGGGCCAGCCTTTCTACCTCACTAACCTTGGTGATCATTATAATTGTGCCTTACTTGCTCTGAAGATTAAGCACCACCACCTAGTCCTTTTAAATTCCCCCAATCCTATGATTTCTACTTCTGACAGAAGCCAATTTTGGTAATAGTATTTCCTATAATCAGTCCTGATGTGCAAGGGATGACTAACACTAAGATTCTCAATGAAGCTGATGCTCCTCTGAAAAGCATAGGTATTACCACTTTGTTAAAAAGAGTGGTCTCCACAACCTCTTGCAGAACAAGACCAGTTTTGTGCCCCAATGTAAAATATATAGTTTAGCATGCTTATTTTTCCGAGCTTTTGATTTCTTTTTGACTACTTAGCATAATAATTCTGGTGTTTCTTCCTTAGCTATTATGGACCATCAATTTATGCAAGCTTCTAAGGATTAACTAGCCAAGTGTCAGGAAGGATCCAGTCAAAAAATAGGAATATACATATAGATAACTTCCCTGTAGCCCTTATGAGACAGGTGACCCTTAATTGACATTTTTTTGTGAGATTTTTTTGCTGCTCCCTTCCTTCTCCCTTTTTCTCTTTTTCATCTCTATTTCCCTTATTCCTAAAGTCTCATACTTCCTTTAAAAAGAAATAAAAAGCAGTGTGAATATTATCTAGATTATTTTAAAGGAGAGAATTTTAATTTTTCTAAAGACTTTTTATTTATTCATGAGAGACACAGAAAGAGAGAGGCAGAGACACAGGCAGAGGGAGAAGCAGGCTCCATGCGGAGAGCCCGGTGTGGGACTCAGTCCCGGGTCTCCAGGATCACACCCTGGGCTGAAGGCGGCACTAAACCGCTGAGCCACCCGGGCTTCCCGAGAATTTTAAATTTTAATGAAAAATATCCCCACAGTGATTTTTTTATATCTCTAAGTACTTATTATCTTTCTTCTTAAATGTTTGTTTCACGTTTTTGATACTGGCTAACCAAAATTGTGCTAGAGTTCAAAATTAATTGTATTGTATGCATGCAGCCTAGAACTAAGAATGCATGATTAGTAATTAGAGTATAAATCGCTGATACATATATATGTCAAACACACATATTTTGTAACAGATATAGCATTTATTATACTGCTAGTCCCAACAACAAACCAAAGATTTATTTCATTTCCTATTTGCTTATAATACGTTTTCAAAATATATGAAAGTACTTAGGCTTTTGCTTGCTCAGTTGATTTTCTTTTGAAACTTAAAGTCTGACATTTATAAAAATTGGAGTTTAAAATGTTTCTCTCTGTAAAACTTCTGACATAATGCACATTTATGAATTATTTTTCAAAATGTTCATAAATTTAAGTTCCATCTCAGTACTTTCATTCCTTTAAATAACACTGCCTCTTATTTTGTATTCTAAATATCTGTCTCCTACTCAAACTGTACTTGAAAGAAAAAAATATATGTCGAGATTTTGTATATTCTCTAACTGTATTTAAAATGTTATATATATATGTATTTTTAAATGCAATTTGGATAGTGTTTGAGCACAGCATATATACTTTATATTATACATTCTCATTCACATGCATACATAGATAAAAATTTAGAGTAATAGGGTACAACTATAAATTTATCCAAATATTTAGAAAATTATATTTAAAAATAGTCTTACATTGACTTGTCCAAAGGATCCATTTTGGGAAAAACCAAGAGCCAGAAGCAATACTTACTTGTTCAAGAAAATTGACACACCATCAATTTGTTTTGTTTACACACACACACACACACACACACACGCAACCACACATGCATGCACACATACACCATCAAAACACAAGCATGAAATATAAAATATAAAAACTAAAAGCTATTAAATTTATACATTTTAAATATAAACTGAGGTTATGATTAATCATAAGTTGAATCATGCAATTTTCACATCACTCATCTTTGTAGCATTAGCCATATTCCCACCTACCCAGAAGATGCTAGCTTCAACTATCTTGTACTCAGCCTTTTTATGCAAGTCTTTTATTTCACCTTTTTTAGATTATCATTTTAAAAACTCACTTTTTTAAAAAAATTCACTTTCAAGATTATTTTCTTATGTTTGTTGAAGCTTTAAAAAACCTACTAACGGGATGCCTGAGTGGCTCAGTGGTTGAGTGACTGCCTTTGGCTTAGGGCGTGATCCCGGAGTACCGGGATGGAGTCCCATATCAGGCTCCCCGCGCGGAACCTGCTTCTCCCTCTGCCGTATCTCTGTCTCTCTCTTTCCGTGTCGCTCATGAATAAATAAATAAAATCTTAAAAAAAAAAAAAACACTAAAATCTGACTATCAATATCAGGGATCATATGTTCAATTCTTATGGCTTCCATATTATGATCATTTTGGCAAGAATGTGTATCTACTTTTACTGTCTAACGTTTAGTTGACTCTGTGTTCTAGTCCCAGATTTAAGTGTGTGAATTTTGGCTTTTGTTCCAAATACAACATGCATTTCACCAGATTTTCTTCTGGTTTTAAATGTGAGTGTACTTGAAGTTTGACCCAGTGCATTTTGTGTTTCTGCTTGGCTGGTGCTTTAGCTTTTTGCTATGAGATAAGGAATCCTTTGAATCTTGAAAAAACCTAGAATTATTTTTGGAGATGCTAATCAACAACCTGAATCCACAACTGTGAAGAAGTCTATTGATCAGCTGCCTTTTCACACAGCACAGAGATTAAATCATGTAGAATATTAGAAAGGCATAGAGAATTTATATAGAATTATTCCAAGGAAATATACAAATAGTTCATTTGCATCAAAATGTACATTGCTTAAGGAATAAAATAATTCTTTAGGTATAGATAAATGATTTATAAATTTTGTCTATAAATTAATGAATAGTATGTGTTCCATATTATAAAGTGTATATCTTTATATATATATTTATGTTATTAAATATGCATATTTAATGATTCTTGATAGACTGAATAGAAAGATCCTTTTATGTAAATATTAAAATAGAATTCTTGAATTCATGTAGAGCATATATACTCAGTAGTCTCTTCATCCTTAAAAGGAACATAAAAGAAAGACTTGTTTTTACCAATCAAGTGCTTGTAGATATTCTGACTAGTATGATTCTTTCCTACTTATTCTTTGCCATATAGGGGATGTTTTATAAATATAAGTTCAATATAAAATATTGAATATATCACACAATATAGGAGGACTATTCTATATTTTTAACAAATTAACTTTATATTTTTGTTTAAAAAGGCCAAAGTTAAATTTATTTGATGCTAACTTACGGCTGATAATACTTGTTAGACTGGCCCTTGAATTTTTTTATCACAAGCTTTGATTTTTCCAGAGTTCAATATCTGAATTTCTTACTACATATAGGACAGCATTTTAAATCATGCAGTTAATTTAAGTGACTGTATACTAAGCATAGGTACCCTCTCCTTTTCTCCAATCTTCATTGTTGTCATTTTCCTACCTCACCTAATGCAGCATCGTCTTTCTAATACTGAAGCCAAAATCCACCAAGAACTCCCCATTCCTCACTCTGCCTCATCACCTTTACTAATCATTGTCCAGATCTTCTCAAACCTACATAAGAAATGTATGGCATAGGAATGCCTGGATGGCTCAGCGGTTTGGCGCCTGCCTTTGGCCCGAGGCGTGGTCCTGGGGTCCCAGATCAAGTCCCACATCAGGCTCCCTGCATGGAGCCTGCTTCTCCCTCTGCCTGTGTCTCATGAATAGATAGATGAAATATTAAAAAAGAAGAAGAAGAAAGAAATGTATGGCATACCTAATTTTAATGCCTTTGCTTAGGTCCTCATAATCTCTTAAAAAAATAATAGCTTCCTGAAAGATCTTCATGCTACCAGGCTCTCCCTATTTTATTCATCTTCTACTCAGTAACAATGTCACTATCATACTTAAAAACAAGAAAATGTTAAATATCTTCAAGAGTATTGCAAAAGAAGGTAGTTTCACTGTTGTTGCTATTGTTTTCAATAGCCTTACTACAACTTTTTAGGCCATCACCATTGTGTTATTTCACCCCATATCAATCTTCTGCGATGTTTTACGTCTTTACACTTTCGTGATGCTCTTCAGAATGGCTTTTGGTCCTGTTTTCTACCTTTAATGTTACTAATGAAATAAACGCCTTATTTGAGATCAATTTTACTAATCTAAGTGAGCTAAATGGTTTTCCACATTTTTTTCTAAAAGGATCACAGTGGTCAAGAGTAAAGTGGTCAAGTGACCTGACCATCTTATAATTAATTTTTTTAAAGATTTCATTTATGTATTTGAGAGAGAGAGAGAGAGAGAAGAGAGAGAGAGAGAGAGAGAGAACTTGAATGGGAGGGAGGGGACAGAGGAGAGGGAGAAGCAGTCTCTCCACTGAGCAGGGAGTGTGACACAGGGTTGATCTCAGGATCTCCAGATCACGGCCTGAGCCAAAGACAGATGCTTAACTAACTGAGCTGCCCAGGCACCTCCAATCCATTATTAATATAGTTTTATTAATGGTATACTTAATAAGATAACCAAATGAATGAACAAATAGGTGAATGGATAAAACAATAACGTAAAGAATAAATGACTTGAGTAGCCTGTATTTTTTGTCTTCCTTTTACCTTTTACGTACCCTCAACTTTTTAAGACATTAAAAATATAATAATACTATTTTATTATTTATAATCTTATTGTTTCTTTTTCATCTATCAGTTTCAATTGAAATTTTATTTTGCATACAATTAATGGCTGCAACAAGCAATAAGTGCCTTAATTTGTATAAGGAGAGTCTTTTTGTTTTTATTTATTTATTTTTTTAAGATTTATTTATTTATGAGAGACACAGACTGAGAGAGAGAGTCAGAGACATAGGCAGAGGGAGAAGCAGGCTCCTTGCAGGGAGCCTGATGCAGGACTCGATCCTGGTTCCCAGGGTCACAACCTGAGCTGAAGGCAGGTGCCCAACCACTGAGCCACCCAGTCATCTCTAAGGAGAGTCTCTTTAATTATGTATACTGTTAGGCTTATATTTATAAGTTGATAGGCAAAAAAAAGCTGGTCTACTCATATAAATCAAATGTACATAAAGATTGCCAAATAATATTTAGCCATTGCATATAAATATTTATGGTAAGATAAACATATAAAATGGTTAATATTTAGAAATGTGAATCTACTAAGATTTTTGAAACTATTTTTTTATGAATACTCCTTTGTCCTATTTTATAACAATGACATGTACTTTATTTTCTATTATTAACTTTGGTTCTATAAATCAACATTTAACAATTAAAATGTTCTTACTTAGAAGGAATTCAATGTATTTTATGCCAGTGAATTTTTGGTTATCTCAAGAGGGAAGACAGCAAATTAGAATATATTAGTCTACCTTTAAGTACACATTAAATTAGTTTTCAAGTGTTTACTATGGGAAATTGTATATCTAAAAAGTCATAGAGCATGTGTTTTTACTTGTTTGGTTTTTCAGACCATAAAAATTCTACTTCTAGCTGTGAGTTTGGTAAATCTTGCCAGTTCTTACTGAATCCTGAAATTATTTCATGATACAACCTAAAACCAGATTCGAGTTCTCACATAAAACATGTTTTTCTAGCCATCAGAGACTAGTTTCCATGACATGTATAAAAGCAGATTCAAATATATAAATGTATAGGTCTGATTGTCAGTCAAAAATAGTGACTTTCTTCTTCAGAACTTTATTTTCTACAAATATCCATTCATCTCTAGAGGCCTCACCTTGGCATCATCAGTCCTATTGACATATGGCCAGATGCTTTCTTGAGGATTTGATCCTTATAAGGACACCACATGAAATCTTGGGCCACCTGTTATTTGAGAAGATAAAACAAACAGTCAGCACATATGTTAAATATTCAAGCATTATTGGTTACTCACAGGGAACTCAAAGTATTCAAGCTGAAATTATGTACTCAAGAAAGAATACAATAAAAAGAAAAACAAATATTTATGCAACACCACTTAGAAGTAAAGCTACTTTAAATAAAATAAATGCACTGAAGCTATTTTGTTTTGATTTAATTGCACATAACTTTAACAGTATTTCACAAGATATTGCATAGTCTTATAATAGATTTGAAACCTTCAAGGAAGAAAAAAAAGAAAAGAAAGAAAAGAGAGAAACTTGGAGGAAGAGGTCTAGGCTTCGGATCTCAAGTTTACCAACCAGGTAGCTTCAGCTAAGTCACTTTTCTCCTTTACACTTCTGGGTATCTCACCTACAAAGTTAGAATAATTTAAAAAAAAAAATACCTCGTTTACTTGTTTCAGAGTTTTACTGGAGTTATCAAATTGAAAAATATATTTGACCATTTTAAAATAAGATGTGATTGAAAAATAAATGAAAAGTACCACTAGAAATTGAAGCATTGTTGAGGTGCATATTTTATTTAGGCATAAATAGGATCACACATTCCTTTAAAAATCTGTGACACATTTAATGTAATCCCTATCAAAATACCATGGACTTTCTTCAGAGAGTTAGAACAAATTATTTTAAGATTTGTATGGAATCAGAAAAGACCCCGAATAGCCAGGGGAATTTTAAAAAAGAAAACCAGAGCTGGGGGCATCCCAATGCCAGATTTCAGGTGGTACTACAAAGCTTTGTTCATCAAGACAGTGTGGTACTGGCACAAAAACAGACACATAGATCAATGGAACAGAATAGAGAATCCAGAAGTGGACCCTCAACTTTATGGTCAACTAATATTCGACAAAGGAGGAAAGACTATCCACTGGAAGAAAGACAGTCTCTTCAATAAATGGTGCTGGGAAAATTGGACATCCACATGCAGAAGAATGAAACTAGACCACTCTCTTGCACCATACACAAAGATAAACTCAAAATGGATGAAAGATCTAAATGTGAGACAAGATTCCATCAAAATCCTAGAGGAGAACACAGGCAACACCCTTTTTGAACTTGGCCATAGTAACTTCTTGCAAGATACATCCATGAAGGCAAGAGAAACAAAAGCAAAAAATGAACTATTGGGACTTCATAAGATAAGAAACTTTTGCACAGCAAAGGATACAGTCAACAAAACTAAAAGACAACCTACAGAATGGGAGAAGATATTTGCAAATGATGTATCAGATAAAGGGCTAGTATCCAAGATCTATAAAGAACTTATTATTATTATTATTTTATTGTTTATTCATGATAGTCACAGAGAGAGAAAGAGAGAGGCAGAGACACAGGCAGAGGGAGAAGCGGGCTCCATGCCAGGAGCCCGACGTGGGACTCGATCCCGGGACTCTGGGATGGCGCCCTGGGCCAAAGGCAGGCGCCAAACCGCTGAGCCACCCAGGGATCCCCTATAAAGAACTTATTAAACTCAACAGCAAAGAAACAACCAATCCAATCATGAAATGGGCAAAAGACATGAAGAGAAATCTCACAGAGGAAGACATAGACATGGCCAACATGCACATGAGAAAATGCTCCGCATCACTTGCCATCAGGGAAATACAAATCAAAACCACAATGAGATACCACCTCACACCAGTGAGAGTGGAGAAAATTAACAAGGCAGGAAACAACAAATGTTGGAGAGGATGTGGAGAAAGGGGAACCCTCTTGCACTGTTGGTGGGAATGTGAACTGGTGCAGCCACTCTGGAAAACTGTGTGGAGGTTCCTCAAAGAGTTAAAAATAGACCTGCCCCAGGACCCAGCAATTGCACTGCTGGGGATTTACCCCAAAGGTACAGTTGCAGGGAAACACCGGGATAGCCGCACCCCGATGTTTCTAGCAGCAATGCCCACAATAGCCAAACTGTGGAAGGAGCCTCGGTGTCCATCGAAAGATGAATGGATAAAGAAGATGTGGTCTATGTATACATTGGAATATTCCTCAGCCATTAGAAATGACAAATACCCACCATTTGCTTCGACATGGATGGAACTGGAGGGTATTATGCTGAGTGAAATAAGTCAATCGGAGAAGGACAAACATTATATGGTCTCATTCATTTGGGGAATATAAAAAATAGTGAACAGGAATAAAGGGGAAAGGAGAAAAAAATGAGTGGGAAGTATCAGAAAGGGAGACAGAACATGAAAGACTCGTAACTCTGGGAAACGAACTAAGGGTGGTGGAAAGGGAGGTGGGCGGGGGGTGGGGTTGACTGCGTGATGGACACTGAGGAGGGCACTTGACGGGATGAGCACTGGGTGTTATTCTATATGTTGGCAAATTGAACACCAATAAAAAATAAATTTATAAAAAAAAATAAAAATAAAAATAAAAATCTGTGACAGCTCCTACTAACCACCATAGGTGGCTAGGCATTGCTCATGTCAGACACCATATATACTTTATTCATTATATCATTTAATCTTTACAATAATTCTCTGAGATTACCAATTTCATCAAGCTCTCGAAACCCCAATTTCTCAAATGAGAGAATTCAAGTAAGTTTATATGATACCAACTGAAGACCATATATCCATTAATATTTATAATATGTTCAGCATATATTATGTACATGAGAATATGGAGATTCAGATTCACACTGAGAAGCCAGAAGTTTAATTAGTGGAAGCTAGTCATGGAACCGTTTATAATTTTTATTTATAAAAATTTTTAAAGATCATGACAAACAACCTTTAGAACAAGATGAAATCATATGCAGGATTAGTAAATAACTGATAGTATGGTGCTATTTGAACTAAAAAAATTCTGATTGTGGTCTGAGAGATGCTAAATGGTTGATGATTAGACTGAGCTAGAGTCTGTGATGTACAGACAAGATCCAAATGCTTTACTTTTTATTTATTTGATTTCTCCTCAATTTTCCCACATTATTCAAATATTAGAGGAAAGATGTTTTTAAAAGCAGGCCAAATCTGAAACAAAATCCAGATGCTTAGTATAAAGAAACACCTTGTTATAAATACTCTGATGATTATAAGAATCACATGTTGTTAAAGATATTGAATTAAATGTCATCTCAGGCTTATAAACAGTGAAAATTATTTTACATAAAAGAAATAATTGAGGAAATTTTCTCAATTGGTAATTAAGCTCAATAGTTGCTAAAATTGAAATTGGTAGCACTGTTGTTCTCTGATCTGTCTCAGTGGCCTACTATGTTAGAAATTTACCAAATGCTTTGTAAATCTTATTTTAGCCATTGCAGTCACTCTTGCAGTAATGTGCATTGAATTGTCTCAGGGAATTACGCAAACAATGTTTTTAAAATGTGTATAATTTCTTAATCTTGTTATAAATAAAAATACCACAAATTAGCTCAACATAATAATTCACTGAAAATGCAAAGAATAAATATGAAAGAGTACTATTCATACTTTAAAAATTTTCTTTCAGCTGTGAATGTACATCTGGATGGACTGGACAAAACTGTAGTGAAGAAACAAATGAATGTGACTCTGACCCATGCATGAATGGAGCTCTCTGTCATGAGTCTACCATTCCTGGGCAATTTGTATGCCTATGCCCACCCTTTTATACTGGAAAATTTTGCCATCAACACTATAACCCCTGTGATCCACTCAGTGACCCTTGCAGAAACAACTCAACATGCTTGACTTTGGTAAATGGAACTCATTTTTGCGTGTGTAGAGAAGGTAAGAACTTACATTTGTTTTAATGTGTTTTTTTTTTTTCACTCTTTTGTTTGTTTGGTTTATTTTGTTCTAATGGGATTACGGATCCTTAAAAATGAGTGAGAGAACACTTATATGCATTGGAGAATCAGGAAGTATTTGCCTCCAAATACAGGAATAGAAACAGACTGGAGAAATAATCCAAAAAAGTTTACCTAATTAGTATGAGGGTGCTGAGGAGAGGGAGAGGAGAAGGCAAAACTTTGTTCTTTTTGGCTTTTTGTTTGTTTATTTTAAAGAAATCTCTCATTGTTTGTTAACAACTTATTTTTCCTGAATAATCTTAACTATGTAGTGTTCCTAACAATAGCAGTCAGTTAGAAATGAGCATAGATAGAATCTTGGGTAATCAAATGCTTCACTGTAATTTTTCTCATGGAGCTACCTATGAACATCACTAATTTCCACTTTGATTACTAAGCTCATATCATGTGACGCTGGTGGCTACTTTGTACTATAAAACAGAATCTATGAAGGTGATAGAAAATGGGTAGATTAAAAGACATTATTGGAGCTCCCGAATCCAGCTGTTCCTAAAGCAAATTACTTTTGGCTTTCTGGGTCATATCAGCCAATAATAACTTATACTATTTTGAAAGATTCTTGATTAGGATCTCTTCAGAGGTAACTTAAAGAGATCTGATTAGTGCACAGGTGATCTGTATAGATGTTTACTGCTCATGTACTGCTTTCTACTCAAGAGCTATTACCATCTTCAGCAGGAATGCTTCTGCCATAAAACTAGCACATTGTAGGTTTTCAATATAACAGGAATGTATCATAAGCACAGTATAAAAAACACATTGTGTATAAAAATCTACAACTCATTTATTTTCTAATACCAAATTCTGGCTTCATGTCTCTTTCCTTGTTACTGATTCTACTGGAAGAGAGGTTTACTAAAGATAAGGACAAAACTTATTTACTCTTCTGTCCCAAAAGGTCAGCTTCAACTATACCAATTAATTAGTGTCTTAGAGATGTTTCTGTTTCTTTTTATAAACCCTCCTGTATATGGATGTAGAGGATGTGGAGGATCCTCATATAGAGGATGATCTATTATAAGGCTAAAGAGGCAAGTCTTTGAATATACATGACAAAACTTCTTGACGTTCTGAGGGATAGGAACTACAAACTGGACAGCCATTAGTAATTGTTTTTGCAAAAATTACATGGGATTTATGAAGCAAATAGTGTGGGCACATAAGGTATATGGACAAATGTTTGAAGCAATAAGTCAGGAAAAGAAAAGTAGGAAAAAATGTGAGTGGGACATTTGATACCCTGCAAACCTCAGTAATTATAAAGTACATGATTTAAATGGATAAATGGGATCTAACTACTATAAAAAATGTTTACTTACTGTTGCCTTTAGTAGTTCAATCTCTGTAGTAGATCAAAAACTAAAGCCTGTGACATTGCTTTAAAAAGCTACCACGGAATGTTGAAAAGAGGTTGACTGTGGAATATTTTAGACACTATGCTGAGTTACTTTAATACCTGTTGTTTGAAATAGGATCTATGTCAAAGCCATCATATTATTTTTAAAAGAAAATATTCTGATCAAATTCCATTTCAAAAGCACTGAAATTTAAAACCACAAAGAATTCCAAGACTTAACCTCTTATACAGATAGAGGATTTGGAAGCTCCCCTGGAATTCTTTGCAAGCTGTTGGTGTTTGCCAAATGACTAGAATATAGGGCATCACAAGAAAAGAGATTTAAGGCTTAAGGTCTAGAAGTTCAGCATATGCATTTTTGAAATTCTGTTAACAGTTTTTAGGCAGTCTACAAGGTCTGTCACAATTTAAATATGAATATAAATAAAATCCCAAAACCAGAGTAATAATGTGACTAGGTACTAGACAACTAAGTTATAAATGGCATTAAAATTCACTCTGAAGAATCAGCAACTAGAATAACTGACACTTTGATTTATGCCAAATTGAATGTTCACCAAGTAAACTATTTTGCTTAGTGTGATTGAAACTTATAGTCAAAACAATCTAATCCATTTGGGTCCAATGTGAGCTACTTAAAAATTATAGGTGTAGTAAAACACCAGACCTATCGTGATCATGTTTTGCAAGAGAAAGTAGGAGCAGTGCTTCTATCTTCTGTTTAGAACTGAAGTGAGTTGATTTGGTCCCTATGAATATTGAACATTTTCTAGTGGAAAAGAGGCAGACAGAAAAGCATTTAGCAGTAATAATTCAATACAGGTTTGTTTTATATAAAATCCTATTTGTTTAAACAATTTCTGTAATAAAAAATCAGTGCTTTAATAAGTACAAAAATAGCAGACAGAAAGAAAAATATAATTTCACAAGATTCCTAGAAAAAAATGGGGTTTACTCTAGGTCACTTATAGTGTTAGTTTTTGGTGATTTAGTATGCAATCAGTTTACACACCTCAACATTTATTTCATACTACGCATTTTTTTTTGCCTCTCTGCAATATGCTCTGTGCATAACACATGCCAATCTTGTGACCACATGTTGGTAGTATTCTAGAAATCTAAAATTGTATTCTTTATTAACTGATTCAACAAGCATTATTGATTTCCTACCATGTGTCAAGTCTTGAGACAGGTTCTGGGGAAATTAAACATGGCAAAGACACACCCTCAAGGAATTTCAAGCAGAGACACATAAATTAACTAACCATTTAAGTACAATAGAGTAAGAGCTTTCTCTTACTTTATGGATGCATACCCCAGCTTTCCTAAGTAGTATGACAACTGTGAGTTATGTTCCACATGATTTCTCAGAGGATCCCAGCAACCTTGGAGTCTTCATTACTCAGAGTAATACCTGCTCATTAAGCCCCGCTCTCCCTTAATTTATTTCATCACTTCCTTGCAATAATTCCTGAAGTCACCTCTCAAATAAGTTACTAGTGTACATACTATTACCTCAATTGTTATCTTGCAAGAACTCAAGCTTAGACAGAGAGAAAAGTCCATCCCTCTGGAATTTATGATTGATCCAAGTCAGCATGGGACTGAAATATTGACAGAGCCCTTCCTTGGAATTGACAATAAGAGGAAAAACTTCCTCTCTTTGCCCGAGCTTTCCATTTGGCGCAGCCAATACCATGTTCCCTTCACATGGAGATCTGAATGCAGTAGGAGAGAAGGGTTTGTCAAAGAACTTGTTACTATGGCTCTTAAATTCTGAAAATTACCAGGTATCCTTCTCAGCTAGGGCACCAATAATGCCATTCCTTGCCGAAGTTAGTATTTTTGTTTGTATTGTATGTGATCAAAAGAGTAATGTCAAATGTGTACAGTATAGGAAAAGAGCTAATTAAGGACAAGAAGTTGAATAAACTGAGTCCAACTTCAGGCTTGTAGAAATGTAATATAAGAATGATAGGAATTTTACAGAGGTAGAAATGACTTTGGATAAAATGTGTGTGAATGTGTGTATGGCATGCAGTAGGGTCTCTGTTATTAGCATGCATGTGTATATAGTGAGAGATCTAAAATCATTTCATGTTTAAAATAGATTGCTTTTCTAATATTCTCTTTAGGAAAACTTCTTTATCTTTCTACTCTAAATTATGTTTCAGTTTATAGGCAAGACCATCACGCTACCCAATACTTTCAATTTAATTTAAAGGGCTTAGTTTCCAAATGGAGCCACTTCATCCATATGTCTCCAAGGTGAAAGGAACAAAAGTTTTTTAAACAGTTTTTTAAATGACACTTTACAAAGGATTAAAATGTGGCAAAGAATACTTGTTAAATATCTTAGTGGAAGGAAGAATCAGATCATTTCCATGTGCTATTGATTTACAATTGGGATTCTAAGCTTGATGGATTTGTAGTACCAGAGGAGGCAGTTGCATTTAAATGTGTCTATTACTCTAGCACGTATACTATTATTATGGTAATGCCACATTACCTAAAGCGTATAATTCCATGCACCAAATAAATGTATCACTTGATAATATAGTTTATCTAAATTAAAAATTACTTTTTTGACAACTAAAAACATGTGCTTATGTGGTAGCATGTGTCTATTAGGTTTAAATAGCTGTAGATATTTATATTGGGGAAATTCTTCAAAGAAAATATATATTGCTGCTAATTAATTTTAAAGCATGTCAATTATTAATTATATTTAAGAATATTAGCTTTTATACTCATTTTTTAAGAGTTTTCTTAAAATCAGTGTTTAAAAAGCCTTATTAGGCCTATTAAATATTAGTTCTATCTTTTCATATTTCAGTGTTTAAAGTTGAATCTGCAACTATTTTGTAATGTTTGGTTAATTTTTCAAGAAAATGCGAACATTTGTATCATCCTATTTTAAAATGAAAATAAAACAATATCTAAAAAAGATCTGACTCACCAAGAGAGAAATCTCTTTTTTGTTTGTTTGTTTTCATAAAGCTTTAAAATCCAGGTAAGTTAATATTTTAATTAAGAAAAAATAAAAAAAGCCTTTCTGATGCTTTTGAAAATAATTCATTTTTTAATATTTTTAGTTTTTTATTTTAAAATGAATGATTCTAAGGCTAACTTATTGAATACCTAAAAGATATACTCTAGTTTTTCCCTATTTATTTTCATTCCTAATTATTCCAAGCAGTATTACTTCTAATGTGGGATGTCAAGGTATAGACCTGAATGAGAAAAAATTTCATGAAAATCTAACAGTTCTTAGTTTACTTTGTTCTATGCCATCCCCTCTAGAGAATCAAGTAAAAAGTGAATTTTTTTAGAAATGAGAAAATATTAAGTGATTTTAAAAATTATACCTAAAATCTACATTGATTTGGCTCCTAACATGAACAGTACATTTGGTAACTTAATGAAATATTTTGGGTGATGGGATAGTATAAAGATATTAATCAGTCACCTGAATTCTCTATAACAATGATAGGCAAGACATTTTAAGAAAAAAATCAAGAGGACATTGATTTGAGAATGTCCTATTATTTGTGTTTAAAGAACTCTATTGCAGTTAATAGAGTCAGGTGAATTCTGGATAGGGATAAATAACAGGGGAGTAGGATAGAATGAATTCACTATACTTAAAGTTTTGACAGACAGAGCTATCACTGCATGTATTCAAAACAAATACCTTTCAAACAAACAAAGGTTTCTAACACCTAGGACTATGGAATATATAGTTTGGAACTAAGTATACATACATTTTTTTCTCCTTTAAATCCTCCAAACACAAGCTTTCTTGGCAAAACTTTAGTTTCTTTTAAATGCAATCCATGTCTACTTTATTTTTTTTCTCCCAGTGTCTACTGCATTTTAGCAATCTAATTTCCTCAGCCCATTGACATTTGTTCCTGGTTGGTAACAAAGCTCCATCCCAGAAATGTCAAACTAAATGAATAAGGCAAAATCACAGAAAACAACATTATTCTGTGAGCTTCTCAAGTTTGCAGGTTCTGAATGTTCTTCTGACTTATCAGCCCAGCTGAACTCAGGGGGGCATACTGGTACTACTTCACTAGCTAGTCAATGCCCCTGAGTACCAGTGCCTCAAAAGAACATTTCTAAGAAACATCTTAGTGTCAAAATTCCCTGCTTCCCAGGGAGAGCTAGTCATGCTAAAAGTAGGAATAGTGTAATGCATCCAACTTTCTAAATATTTAACTTGAAAAAACAAAACAAAACAGAAAACAAACTAGAAATATTTCAAGAAAAAGTTTTGTTTATAACTGCACTATTAAATTTATAATTTAAATATGATAGCGATTGATGAATGGTGAATGTGTTGGAATTATAACTTGCTTAGCTAAAATTAAGAGAGCCATATTAATTTGAAAATAATTCTTTTTAATTTTTTTTTTAATGCT
Organism: Nyctereutes procyonoides; assembly: GCF_905146905.1. NCBI lineage: Eukaryota > Metazoa > Chordata > Mammalia > Carnivora > Canidae > Nyctereutes > Nyctereutes procyonoides. The sequence continues at coordinate 28,220,020 of NW_026575051.1, read as the reverse complement.
GAGAATACAACACTGAGTTGCATGAATGAAATTACAAGCACTCAACTTCAGAGTTTAACTTGAAGGCTTTGATAATTGAGTAAGAAAAAAATAGTAATGATGCTTGACCTAAAGACTATCTAATCTGTTAGACACATAGGCGCTGTGGATTTCTTTAAGTGTTTCATGGTGCATCTTTATTCCATCTTTCTACTTTTAATTCATTTTCAATTCTTCAGAAACCATGTAGTTGGTTCTGTTGTTTTATTGGGCTGGCTGACTTTGCCTTTTACTGAAGCATTTTTTTTTTTTTAACCACATTTGCTGTAACTATTGATGTAGATGACTTTAAATGGATCATCTAGCCAATCGTTTTCTACTTTCTATAGTACTTGTATCTCTGTGTTCTTTTTTACTCTTGCCTTCTTTAGAGTTATGTAATTTTTAGGTTTCCCTTTATGTCCTACTAACAAGAAGCAGCCAGATTTTATACGAAGTAATACCAACTTTCTAAACTCCAAATAGAAGATTTGCGACTTGACTTGGTGGTGTCAATGGCTTGTAGTATGATGTGAGTGGATACAATAGGACAATCCCATGTTATTTCATGGGACTGTTAAGTGAAGAAGTACAGAGGATTTTCCAATCAGCAGTAGATGCCAAAGCTAAAAGATCATGATTTGGAAATAGAGATTAAGGAAGCTGTGCTTTATCATCTGCATGCCAATATTACAAATGTTTTGTAACTTTCAACATGAAGAGATATTTGGAATAGAAAGAAGAGAGAATTTATGAAATGGTACTGTAGAAGGAAGATGGCCATTCATGTGTTGCTAGATCACCCTTTCTCTCATATCCCAGTCTATGTGTATGCCAATAATAAATACAGGTTTTGTAGAACAACAGCTTGAATTGCCTTCTGTTCTTCAAACTAAAACATCTGAGTAGATATTGTCATTTGTAATATCACTGCAATTATTTGGTACTTAAAGCACTGCAAAGTTAGAGAAAGGAAAATCCTCTTGTTTCACATATTTTCTAACTAGTATTGAAAAAAGTATTAGCTAGAAAAAGTGAATATAAGAATATATTTAATTTTATCTTGTTAATATCATGGAAATCATTGTTTAAATTGTCATCATAAATATGAAAATATTTAATGTATTTTTAAAAATGATATGCTGATATTCTAACACAAATGTGTTGAAATAATTACAACTGTCTCATAAGTCTGTGTAATTTTTTTCATGTTTCTTGTTTTTTTAAAAAAATATAACTGGCATGTGTTTAAATGGATGACTGATTATGTAGCTATTAATCAAAATAATTTGTTTTCTTTGAATCACTTGGATATGGAAAGTAATTAAATAATTTGCCTCATCTGCTAACTGCCTTGAATAAATTTGATCACTGAAGCTCAATTTTACTTTAAGATTGGCCGTCACATTAATTCATTTGCTTTCCAGATTGTTTCAGTTCTTCTTGTTCAAACATTTAAATACCTTAAAACAACAGCAACATTTGCAACAACCTACTTTCCCAAAGGGTTTAGTAAAGTATTCCTCCCTTGATTCTTTCATTTGAACTCATTAATTAGAAACTAGCATAACTTCATTTATATATTATGTGAAATAGAGCTGTATGAAAAGCCAGAGATGAGGAGTTTTCGTTCTTTTTTCTTTTTTCTTTTTTTTTTTTTTTATTAAGTTCCCACTAAGAGCATATTCTCCAGACTCTTTATCATTGACTGATTTTCACACTCTAAAGTCAGGATTGCTCATCTATGTCTATCTCATCTCTCACAGGATTTCAGGGTGAACATTGTGAAATTAATGTGAATGAGTGCTTCTCTCTTCCTTGTCAGAATGATGGTGACTGTGAAGATGGGTTCAACAATTTCAGGTAGAGAAAACCAAAAACTATCTAGATACAAATTTATGCATCTAGATGTATCAAAATACATACATGTTTATAATTTCAATTGATAAATTGAACATTTCTTATTATTAGCAATCTGCCATGCTATAATAATTCAAAGCTTTAACTTTATATATAGTTTATATTAATGGAGTTATTAAATTTTGTTTTTTTAAAGATGCATTTGCAGACCTGGGTTTTCTGGACCTCTATGTGAACTTGAAACAAATGACTGTTCTTCTGGACCTTGCAAAAATAATGGAACCTGTGTGGGTCTGACAAGCAGGTTAGAGGCTACATTTTACTGAATCAGTTATTTTATATATGATATTTAAATTTTAAATGAGCATATATATACCCATCATTCAACTTAAGCAGAACATTTCCAATATCCTTGTGCTTATCCCCAAATACTCTTCTACTTTCCCTTCCAACTGTATTGAATATCCTGATTTTTTTTGTTGTTGAACTAAGCTTTTATTTTAAGTTTTTATTTAAATTTCAGTTAGCACAGGGTAATATTAGTTTCAGGTATACAATACAGTGATTCAACACTTCCATACAATACCTGGTGCTCATCACAACAAGTGCACTCCTTCATCCCTATCACCTATTTGACCCATCCCCTTGCCTTTAATATGTAGTATTAACTATGTGTATGCCTACCCAAAAAAACACTTAGTTGGCATTTAATATAACTGAAATAATAGTATGTATAGTCTACAGAAATAATTCATTATGTTGAACATGACATTTCTGTGTTAATGCATGTATCTATTGCTCATTTTTAACTATAGTACAATATTCAATTTAAATATGTGTCAACATTTATTTATTATTCTCCTGATCATAGATCTCTGGGTTATTTGATTCTCCTTTCTTAAAAATAATAATATTATTAAGGTTTTCAAATATTTCCCCAAATATATAAGTACTAGTGTTACATTAGATTTCATGGCTAGAAATGCAATAGTTGGACAATCGGATAGATGTTTTCACATATATTACATCATTTTTTTTCCATTTCAGTTTGAAAAAGGAAAATTCACACCCTCTTTAAAAATCTAAATATTTTACTTATTTTGTATTAGACAGTGTTGTTTTATTTTTTAACTTAAATTCAATTAATTAACATACAATGTATTATTGGTTTCAGAGGTAGCAGTCAAAATATATGGAATGCTTCATGAATTTGCATATTATCCTTGAGTTGGGGTCAGCTAATCTTCTCTGTTTTGTTCCAATTTTAGTATGTGTGCTGCCGAAACACATAATCAACTAATGAAAGTGAATAAGTGTCCCTATTTGCATTCTTAGATATTCCATTTGGGCTTATCTGCTGTGTATAAAATTATATATCTGTATTTTTTTTCTGTATTCCCATCATAAGTTGAGTTTAAGCATTTCTTCATCCATTCTAAGATATTTAGCTTTTCCTTTCTAGAAATGCCTATTTATGGCATCTCCTCATTCATGTTTTCTTCTTCTTGGTTTGCAAGACTTGTTACATATTTTTATTGTTATTGCTTTCATTAATTGTACTTACTGAAAATGAAAATTTCATTACTTGCACTTCTATTGATTGTGGCTTGACATTTTACCTCCTCTATGATAAGTTTTGAGTGCTAAACTTTAATTTTAATATAAACAAATTAATCAGTTGACTTATGGCTTGCCTTTTTCGTCTTGTTTAAAATGTTTATTTAAAGAAGAGCTAATAGCTATTCTTATCAAACTAGAAGAGGAAGGAAAACTTCCAAATGCATTCTATGAGGCCAGCATTACCCCGAAAACAAAACCAGATAAAGATAGCATAAAAAAAAGAAAACTGCAGATCAGTATGTCTGATGAACATAGATACAAAAATCCTCAACAGCAACTCAATCCAATAATAAATTAAAAGGAATCATTCAGTACAATCAAGTAAGATTTATTGCAGGGATTCGAGTGGTTCAATATTTTTAAAAAAGTTTATTCTGGGACAAGGGGCAGGAGGGGCAAGATGGCAGAAGAGTGGGGTCCCCAAATCACCTGTCCCCAACAAATTACCTAGATAACCTTCAAACCATCCTGAAAATCTACGAATTCGGCCTGAGATTTAAAGAGAGACCAGCTAGAATGCTACAGTGAGAGGAGTTCACGCTTCTATCAAGGTAGGAAGACGGGGAAAGAGAAATAAAGGAACAAAAGGCCTCCGAGGGGGAGGGGCCCCGCGAGGAGCCGGGCTGAGGCCGGGGCGAGTGTCCCCAGGACAGGAGAGCCCCGTCCCGGAGGAGCAGGAGCTGCACCATCCTTCCCGGGGGAAGGGGCCCGCAGGGAGGTGGAGCAGGACCCAGGAGGGCGGGGATGCCCTCGGCTCCCGGGGACACTAACAGACACCTGCGCCCCGAGAGAGTGCGCCGAGCTCCCTAAGGGCTGCAGCGCGCACGGCGGGGCCGGAGCAGCTCGGAGGGGCTCGGGCGGCGGCTCCGCGGAGGGGGCTGCGGGGCGGGAGCGCGAATCCACCAGCGCAGGCCCCGGAGCACAGGGCGCCGGGACACAGCCCAGGATCCGGCCTCCCCCCGGGACAGGCAGAGGCCGGGAGGGCCCAGGACAGCAAGGACGCTCCTGCCCCGAAGTGAGCAGATCAGCGGCCCCGCCCCGGAGCCTCCAGTCCCTGCAGATGGAAAGCCGAGAGCCCCGAGCCCCGTAGTTCCTGCGGAGGCTGAATCCAGGCTTCCAGAGTTGCCATAGCAACTGCAACTGTTCCTCCTGAGACCTCACGGGGTAAACAACCCCCGCTGAGCCCTGCAGCAGGCAGGGGCAGAGCAGCTCCCCCAAGTGCTAACACCTGAAAATCAGCGCAACAGGCCCCTCCCCCAGAAGACCAGCTGGACGGACCAGTTCCAGGGGAAGGCAAGGGACTTAAAGTCTACAGAAATACTCCCCCGTGTTTTTTTTTTCTTTTCTTTTTTCTTTTCTTTTTGATTTCTGATTGCTTCCCCCACCCCCCTTTTTTTTTCACCTTTCTTTCTTTTTCTTCTCTTCTTTCCTTTTTCTTTTCTTTTTCTTTTTTCTTTTTCTCTTTTCTTTCCTTCTCTCTCTTTCTCTCCTTTTCCCAATACAACTTGTTTTTGGCCACTCCGCACTGAGCAAAATGACTAGAAGGAAAACCTCACCTCAAAAGAAAGAATCAGAAACAGCCCTCTCTCCCACAGAGCTACAAAATCTGGATTACAATTCAATGTCAGAAAGCCAATTCAGAAGCACTATTATACAGCTACTGGTGGCTCTAGAAAAAAGCATTAAGGACTCACGAGACTTCATGACTGCAGAATTTAGATCCAATCAGGCAGAAATTAAAAATCAACTGAATGAGATGCAATCCAAACTAGAAGTCCTAACGACGAGGGTTAACGAGGTGGAAGAACGAGTGAGTGACATAGAAGACAAGTTAATGGCAAAGAGGGAAACTGAGGAAAAAAAGAGACAAACAATTAAAGGACCATGAAGACAGATTAAGGGAATTAAATGACACCCTAAGGAAGAAAAACCTACGTTTAATTGGGGTTCCCGAGGGCGCCGAAAGGGACAGAGGGCCAGAATATGTATTTGAACAAATCCTAGCTGAAAACTTTCCCAATCTGGGAAGGGAAACAGGCATTCAGATCCAGGAAATAGAGAGATCCCCCCCTAAAATCAATAAAAACCGTTCAACACCTCGACATCTAATAGTGAAGCTTGCAAATTCCAAAGATAAAGAGAAGATCCTTAAAGCAGCAAGAGACAAGAAGTCCCTGACTTTCATGGGGAGGAATATTAGGGTAACAGCAGACCTCTCCACAGAGACGTGGCAGGCCAGAAAGGGCTGGCAGGATATATTCAGGGTCCTAAATGAGAAGAACATGCAACCAAGAATACTTTATCCAGCAAGGCTCTCATTCAAAATGGAAGGAGAGATAAAGAGCTTCCAAGACAGGCAGGAACTGAAAGAATATGTGACCTCCAAACCAGCTCTGCAAGAAATTTTAAGGGGGACTCTTAAAATTCCCCTTTAAGAAGAAGTTCAGTGGAACAATCCACAAAAACAAGGACTAAATAGATATCATGATGACACTAAACTCTTATCTGTCAATAGTAACTCTGAACGTGAACGGGCTTAATGACCCCATCAAAAGGCGCAGGGTTTCAGACTGGATAAAAAAGCAGGACCCATCTATTTGCTGTCTACAAGAGACTCATTTTAGACAGAAGGACACCTACAACCTGAAAATAAAAGGTTGGAGAACCATTTACCATTCAAATGGTTCTCAAAAGAAAGCAGGGGTAGCCATCCTTATATCAGATAAACTAAAATTCACTCCGAAGACAGTAGTGAGAGACGAAGAGGGACACTATATCATACTTAAAGGATCTATCCAACAAGAGGACTTAACAATCCTCAATATATATGCCCCGAATGTGGGAGCTGCCAAATACTTAAACGAATTATTAACCAAAGTGAAGAAATACTTAGATAATAATACACTTATACTTGGTGACTTCAATCTAGCTCTCTCTACCCTTGATAGGTCTTCTAAACACAACATCTCCAAAGAAACGAGAGCTTTAAATGATACACTGGACCAGATAGATTTCACAGATATCTACAGAACTTTACATCCAAACTCAACTGAATACACATTCTTCTCAAGTGCACATGGAACTTTTTCCAGAATAGACCACATACTGGGTCACAAATCGGGTCTGAACCGATACCAAAAGATTGGGATTGTCCCCTGCATATTCTCAGACCATAACTCCTTGAAATTAGAACTCAATCACAACAAGAAGTTTGGACATCAAACACATGGAGGTTAAGGACCATCCTGCTAAAAGATAAAAGGGTCAACCAGGAAATTAAGGAAAAATTAAAAAGATTCATGGAAACTAATGAGAATGAAGATACAACCGTTCAAAATCTTTGGGATGCAGCAAAAGCAGTCCTGAGGGGGAAATACATCGCAATACAAGCATCCATTCAAAAACTGGAAAGAACTCAAATACAAAAGCTAACCTTACACATAAAGGAGCTAGAGAAGAAGCAGCAAATCGACCCGACGCCCAGCAGAAGAAGAGAGTTAATTAAAATTCGAGCAGAACTCAACGAAATTGAGACCAGAAGAACTGTGGAACAGATCAATAGAACCAGGAGTTGGTTCTTTGAAAGAATTAATAAGATAGATAAACCATTAGCCAACCTTATTAAAAAGAAGAGAGAGAAGACTCAAATTAATAAAATCATGAATGAGAAAGGAGAGATCACTACCAACACCAAGGAAATACAAACGATTTTAAAAACATATTATGAACAGCTCTACGCCAATAAATTAGGCAATCTAGAAGAAATGGACGCATTCCTGGAAAGCCACAAACTACCAAAACTGGAGCAGGAAGAAATAGAAAACCTGAACAGGCCAATAACCAGGGAGGAAATTGAAGAAGTCATCAAAAACCTCCCAAGACACAAGAGTCCAGGGCCAGATGGCTTCCCAGGGGAATTCTATCAAACGTTTAAAGAAGAAATCATACCTATTCTACTAAAGCTGTTTGGAAAGATAGAAAGAGATGGAGTACTTCCAAATTCATTCTATGAGGCCAGCATCACCTTAATTCCAAAACCAGACAAAGACCCCACCAAAAAGGAGAATTACAGACCAATATCCCTGATGAACATGGATGCAAAAATTCTCAACAAGATACTAGCCAATAGGATCCAACAACACATTAAGAAAATTATTCACCATGACCAAGTAGGATTTATCCCCGGGATGCAAGGCTGGTTCAACACTCGTAAAACAATCAATGTGATTCATCATATCAGCAAGAGAAAAACCAAGAACCATATGATCCTCTCATTAGATGCAGAGAAAGCATTTGACAAAATACAGCATCCATTCCTGATCAAAACTCTTCAGAGTGTAGGGATAGAGGGAACTTTCCTCGATGTCTTAAAAGCCATCTACGAAAAGCCCACAGCAAATATCATTCTCAATGGGGAAGCACTGGGAGCCTTTCCCCTAAGATCAGGAACCAGACAGGGATGTCCACTCTCACCACTGCTATTCAACATAGTATTGGAAGTCCTAGCCTCAGCAATCAGACAACAAAAAGACATTAAAGGCATTCAAATTGGCAAAGAAGAAGTCAAACTCTCCCTCTTCGCCGATGACATGATACTCTACATAGAAAACCCAAAAGCCTCCACCCCAAGATTGCTAGAACTCATACAGCAATTTGGTAGCGTGGCAGGATACAAAATCAATGCCCAGAAGTCAATGGCATTCCTATACACTAACAATGAGACTGAAGAAAGAGAAATTAAGGAGTCAATCCCATTTACAATTGCACCCAAAAGCATAAGATACCTAGGAATAAACCTAACCAAAGAGGTAAAGGATCTATACCCTAAAAACTATAGAACACTTCTGAAAGAAATTGAGGAAGACACAAAGAGATGGAAAAATATTCCATGCTCATGGATTGGCAGAATTAATATTGTGAAAATGTCAATGCTACCCAGGGCAATTTACACGTTCAATGCAATCCCTATCAAAATACCATGGACTTTTTTCAGAGACTTAGAACAAATTATTTTAAGATTTGTGTGGAATCAGAAAAGACCCCGAATAGCCAGGGGAATTTTAAAAAAGAAAACCATAGCTGGGGGCATCACAATGCCAGATTTCAGGTTGTACTACAAAGCTGTGGTCATCAAGACAGTGTGGTACTGGCACAAAAACAGACACATAGACCAATGGAACAGAATAGAGAATCCAGAAATGGACCCTGAACTTTATGGTCAACTAATATTCGACAAAGGAGGAAAGACGATCCACTGGAAGAAAGACAGTCTCTTCAATAAATGGTGCTGGGAAAATTGGTCATCCACATGCAGAAGAATGAAACTAGACCACTCTCTTGCACCATACACAAAGATAAACTCAAAATGGATGAAAGATTTAAATGTGAGACAAGACTCCATCAAAATCCTAGAGGAGAACACAGGCAACACCCTTTTTGAACTTGGCCACAGTAACTTCTTGCAAGATACATCCACGAAGGCAAAAGAAACAAAAGCAGAAATGAACTATTGGGACTTCATCAAGATAAGAAGCTTTTGCACAGCAAAGGATACAGTCAACAAAACTCAAAGACAACCTACAGAATGGGAGAAGATATTTGCAAATAACATATCATATAAAGGGCTAGTTTCCAAAATCTATAAAGAACTTATTAAACTCAACACCAAAGAAACAAACAATCCAATCATGAAATGGGCAAAAGACATGAAGAGAAATCTCACAGAGGAAGACATAGACACGGCCAACATGCACATGAGAAAATGCTCTGCATCACTTGCCATCAGGGAAATACAAATCAAAACCACAATGAGATACCACCTCACACCAGTGAGAATGGGGAAAATTAATAAGGCAGGAAACAACAAATGTTGGAGAGGATGTGGAGAAAAGGGAACCCTCTTACACTGTTGGTGGGAATGTGAACTGGTGCAGCCACTCTGGAAAACTGTGTGGAGGTTCCTCAAAGAATTAAAAATAGACCTGCCCTACGACCCAGCAATTGCACTGTTAGGGATTTACCCCGAAGATTCAGATGCAATGAAACGCCGGGGCACCTGCACCCCGATGTTTCTAGCAGCCATGTCCACAATAGCCAAACTGTGGAAGGAGCCTCGGTGCCCATCGAAAGATGAATGGATAAAGAAGATGTGGTTTATGTATACAATGGAATATTACTCAGCCATTAGAAACAACAAATACCCACCATTTGCTTCAACGTGGATGGAACTGGAGGGTATTATGCTGAGTGAAGTAAGTCAATCGGAGAAGGACAAACAGTGTATGTTCTCACTCATTTGGGGAATATGAATAATAGTGAAGGGGAATATAAGGGAAGGGAGAAGAAATGTGTGGGAGATATCAGAAAGGGACACAGAACATAAAGACTTCTAACTCTGGGAAATGAACTAGGGGTGGTGGAAGGGGAGGAGGGCAGGGGGTGGGGGTGAATGGGTGACGGGCACGGAGGGGGACACTTGACGGGATGAGCACTGGGTGTTATTTTGTATGTTGGTAAATTGAACACCAATAAAAATTAATTTATAAAAAAAAAGTTTATTCTGGGACAAAAAATATTTGCTTATATTTCATTTGGTAATATTTAACATTTCATCCTTCATACTTAAATTACGTGGAAATTGTACATCTGTGTGTATGTCATAAGATAGGAATTTTAAGTTCATTTTTCCATTTAATTAACCAATTGTGCTTACTATATGTACTGAATAAGTTCTTCTGTCACTTTACTGCTTGGCCTGATCTGCAATGCCTTCCTGATTGCAGGTCAAGTACCCATATACAAATATGTCTATTTCTTTGCCCTTAGTCTGTTTCCTTAATTCAATTAGCCACCCATATGCCAGCATCATAAATCTTAATTACTTACCTTTGAAATATCTCAATACTGGTAAGGCAAGAAATCTCATTTCCTATCTTCTTCAGGAAGCTTTAGTTGTTTTTGACAGTTTTTTTTTTTTTTTTCTGTTACAATCAACATGTACTGTGTAAATCCCTATACCTAAACAAACAAAGACCAGGTTGAATTTTCATTAGGATTTCATTGAATATTGAATTTGTAGACCAATTTGAAGAGAATTGATATGTCTTTATGTAGGTCTTTAAAAATATCTTTCAAAAAAAAAAAAAACAAATGGTTGGGACAGATTCAACTGGATAGGATACAGATTGATTAGGATAAAAAAAATACTCATTTGCCAGGTCACCATTGCTATTCAGGCACCAAGGGCTACATTTGTTTATCTTAGTAGAGATCTAACATTTAGAATTTTTATTATTTTTATTATTTTTATTATTTTCTGTGGTCATCTGGCTTTTGCAATGTCCCATCGAGTGAAGTTAATGAAGACATGCTTTGAATCATCACTCTTCTAACTCAAAAGCCTTTGAAGAGGAGAATAATCACAACAAGTCCCATAGGGAAACAGAATTGATTTCAGTTTAAAATCTTGATAAGTCCAAAGGGGAATTTCAAGATCTTTCAGTTGGGCTTTCCTGCATAATGGCTCATTCCCATGTGGAGATTCTACTACTAAGAATATTGACTACACCACATATTTAAGGACTGTGGAGGAAAATAAAGCAAAACCAAACAAAACAACAAAAGATGGATTTATGATCCATCTACTAGACCTAAATAATTATGTACTCCTAATGGTGGAACAGTGGTATTTCAAAGGGAAGCATAAGTTCAGAGTCATTATCTAAAAACTCTTATCTTTCATCAGTGAATAATCACACTGGTATATGGCCTCAGAACCCTCTGGAACACCTGTGACTAAATGTCAAGATTTTTCTTCAAAAGGAGCTACTACCCTTCAGTTGAGGCACTTAGTCCATGACATAGCATAGGTCTGAAATTGTGTAAGAGGGTAGGAATCCCTACAAAGGCAGACTGAATTGTGTTTCTGTTCTGCAGACCTACATAATTAATTCTATATATGTGAATAGCCCTATACCAGATTGTCCATGTATTTTATTTCTAGAAACTCATCACTGACTAGCCACTATCAAGATGTCTGAGTCCACCAATCACCATCTGTTTCTCTGATTTATGGGGCTATTTGCTCATTTTTTTTTAATCTGATAGTCAAGCATATCCAATAGTTTTTATCCATCCTTGGATCTCATTATTCTAATTTATATCAGAGAACTCAGCTGTAGCATCTCGCATTATCACCAGCCTGTAAAGAACAACACCACAGAGTTCATCAAGACACTTAGTGGCACTCTCACGATCCCTGTTCTTGATCTTAGTGAATGGAATGTCCTCCTGGGTGAATGGAGTTTCTTCCTAGGAGGTAGGGATGCTCTCTGTATTCTCTTGGGATAGAAATTAATGGGTAAACGAACAGCTTACACATGATAGATCCATTTAAACGTTTCCATAACAATAAGCCTATGAACTATTCCTTCTAATATATACCAATAATTCTCTGGCACTTCTGCTTCACCAATCTAAGCTGGAATTAAGTCCTGTTTTGGATTAGCCAATTTATTTAGCACCATACTTGGATGCTAATATTAGCACATTGAATCTTCTCTCCCCATCCTCATTTAACTCATTTAAGTTTAACTCATTTAAGTTTTATATCTACCTTAGAGTCAGTCCCACACATGCTCTCCAACTTTGTGACAATACAGATTTGGTGGGATTATTCTAGGGTATAGGCTAGCTGTTTCCAGTTAAGTGTTCCCATCAGCAAAGTTGGAATCTAACCCTTTTTATGAGTTAGAACCAATGAGAAATGTTGGGGAATGGGCCAGGGAAAACTGGCAACATTTTATAAGTCAACTCCTTCAGCAGCATTTAGAAGAAGGCTTGTGTGCAAAGAAGCACAGATTCTATAAGAAACAGAAGTTTATGACGATTAAAGTGAATTCACAGATTTAAGTTCCTTTGCCATATCTATCCCTTGTTTACAGAGGGGTATGAACTCCTTCAAAGTTACTATACAAGCTATACTGGTTTGTGATTGTTGTTTAGCAGAAACTGAAAATTCAGTGTTTAAAAGTAGTTATTATTTATTAATATTTTCACATCCATGGCTTACTGGTATTTGGCTATAATATAGGCTGGGTTCATCTAAGTTTCTCTAGGACGTAGCTGTGGAAGAAATGCTTCAGAGCCTGTTAAGTCAGCTGAAATGGCTGTACTCCAAGTATTTCTCATTTTTCTTGGACTAGCATGTTCTCACAGAGTTGCAGAAGTTCAAGAGCACAAGCAAAAACCATGCAAACTCTCTTAAGCCCTAGGCTCTGAAATAGTGCCCTCCATCCTTACCTATAGATCCTTGAGCAAATAATAATAATAATAATAATAATAATAATAATAATAATAATTGTAGCCATGTTTGAAAGTGTGGGGCAAACACTATTCCCATGACGAAGCTGTGGTTCAGAAGAAGAGTGGTAAAAATTTAAGATTAAAAAATGCTATCAACCAAATAGAAAATAGGATTAGTAACTAGAAATTAAGCTCACAGAAAACATGCAGAGAAGCATGGGGCATTAACTGGCGTTCCTAATTTTCCCTGCATGGGACTTAAGAGACAGCTCAAAGTCAGAGACTTGAATGAAATGAATAGTAAAATCAAAATGATCTTACAAATCTAAATGAAGGTATTTCACATCAGTTAATTATATGGTTTCTAAAGACCAGTTTTCCAAGTTCCAGTTTGAGATCTCAAAGAGTTAGAGGAGGAAGTCAGCCAAAATGCCCTCTACTTAAAAGAGAACCCTCATGGTAGATTCATGAACACAAGAACTATGAGTTCATTTACAGAGAACTGATTTGATTATAAAGTTGATGTTGACTGGTCAATCTAGCTGATGACATCAAAGTGTTTATCAAACCGAGAATATCCTAAAAAGCTTTATGCAAAATAACCAAATACTAATGGTGAACAATCTGCAATCAACATGCTGAAGAATTTTTATAAATATTAATCCTCAAGCTTGGCTCGCATATAGGAAAAACTGCTGCCAATACAGTATACTGACTGAGCCATGACTGAACCAGCCTCTTCCTGATAAGAAATAAATGTTGGGGGTTTCTGGATGTGACCTTTGACTACTTGATTAGTGTTGAAACACCTGGTGCCATCAGCTTTATCCAGAGGCCCTCCCCAGAAACTGAAAATGTAAGAAAGGAAATGGAGGTAACTATTCAGAGATATCCTTTGAAGATAATTGTATAATAAACAGGAAATATTTGGAATCCCACAGTAATTTCTTTCTGGATAAAAAAGAAATGGCAGCTGCTCTGAAAGGCAGTTTGGCAGATTTTTGCAAAACTTACAATATGATCCAAAAATCACACTACTTGGTTTTTACCCAAATGAGTTAAAACTTAGGTCCACTCAAAAACTAACACCCAGGGCAGCCCCGGTGGCCCAGTGGTTTAGCTCTGCCTTCAGTCCATGGGGTGATCCTGGAGACCTGGGAACGAGTCCCGTGTTGGGCTCCCTGCATGGAGCCTGCTCCTCCCTCTGCCTGTGTCTCTGCCTCTCTCTTTCTCTGTGTCTCTCATGAATAAATAAAATCTTAAAAAAAAAAGAACACTCAGATGTTCATAGCAGCTTTATTCATAATTGCCAGCACTTGGAAGCAACCAAGATGCCTATCAGTAAGTGAAAGGGTAAATAAGTTGTGGTATGTTCAGACAATGGAATATCATGCAGCACTAAAAAGAAAGCGAGCTATCAGGCCATGAAGACATGTGGAGGAATCTTAAATACATATTACTAAATGAAAGAAGCCAATCTATAAAAGCTTACATAGAGTATGATTCCAACTATATAACAATCTGAAAAGGGCAAAACATTGGGGATAATAAAGAGATTGTAGTTCCAGGAATTAGAGAGTAAGGAGGGATAAATAGGTGGATCTCAAAGGATATTTAGGGCAATAAAGCTATTATGTATGATATTATAGATGGACACATGCCATTATACATTTGTCAAAATGCATAGAATGTACAACCAAGAGTGTATGCTAATATTAACTATGGACTTTAAATGATAATGATATCAGTGTAGTTTCATCAGTCATAATACAAGGTACCACTGGTGGGAAATACTGATAGTGGGCGGTGGTTTGAATATAAAGTGGCACTATATGGGAACTCTGCACTGTCTTCTTAATTTTGCTGTGAACATTAATCTAGAAAAATAAAGTCCATTTTAAAAATACCATCAACATAGCAGCCTTTTCTTTTTTAAATCTGTATTTGGACAGAGCCTCACAAGCTTTCTCTGGCTTATGTTTGAGGCAATAAACTGTTAGTGATAATTGAATAGAAGCCCACAGAAAAATGAACTAAGTATTGGCTCAAATCAGTTTAAACTTAAGAGTACATAACAAAACATAGCAAAGAACAGGAAGAAGCAATTTAAGAGGAAGAAAAATAAATGATTAGTAAACACATAATTAGGAAACCTGAAATAAAATGAGATATTTTATGTCCTTCTAAAGTGAATTTTATCTACTGCTCATAAGAGAACTATCTTGAGGAAATTGTTATAAACCTCATGTGTATACCTAGAGAAAATCTTGAATGCAAAAGGAGATATGCATACATTTGTGGTATGTTTATGATGGTGAACATTTAGAAACAATCTAAATAAATAAAAATGTGATATACTAATAAACAGAAAACTATTATGTACTGTAAATAAAATGATAGGAATATATATCACTTGAGTGTTTATTGAAATATATTATTGAACTGAAAAGAAAGTATCAGAATAACATATATATATAACATACTATTTAGTAAAATATTATGTAAGAAACTGACAAACCATTTCCCAAATTGGCTGTACAATTTTGCATTCCCCCCACCAGCGAACAAGAGCTCCTTTTGCTTCACTTGGTATTCTTATGAGCACTTGGTATTGTCGCTATTCAGGATTTTGGCTATTCTAAAAAGTGTGTAGTGATATCTTGTTTTGATTTGCATCTCCCTCATGACATATGATGTGGAACATCTCTTTATATGCTTATTTGACATCAGTAGAGCTTCTTTGGTGAGCTGTTAAGACATGAGCCTATTTTTTTTTAAATTGGATTGCTTATTTTCTTGTTGAATTTTAAATATTTGTATATTTTGGATAATAATTCTTTGTTTTATATGTCTTTTGCAAATATCTTCTTCCTGTCTGGCTTTTCTTGTCATTCTCCTGACATCGTCTTTGACAGACAGAAATTTTAATGTGAATTAAGCCTATCTTATCAATTCTTTCTTTCATAGATCATACCCTGATGTCATATCTAAAAACACAACCAGACCCAAAATCAACAAGACTTCCTCCTTTCTTTGCAGAATTCTTATAATTTTGCATTTTTCATCAAGCATTTTTTCCATTTTGAGTTAATTTATACAAGGATTTTTAAGATATGTGGGTCTAGTTTTTTTTTAAATTCTTCAATGTGGATATCCAGTTCCAAAACCATATATTGAAAAAAACCACCATTTCTCCACTGAATTGCTTTTGCCCCTTCATCAAATATCACTTGACAGTATTTATGTGGGTATATTTCTGAGCTCCCTATTCTGTTTCATTGATCTATTTCTTTATTCTTTTGATAATACCACACTGTTTTGATTACTGTAGGTTATTAATAAGTCTTAAAGTCAGGCAATGTCTGTCCTTTAACTTTGTTTTCCAATATTGAATTCTGAGTCTTTTGCTTCTCTGTATAATCTTTAGAATGGTTTCATTAATATCCACAAAATAACTTGCTAGGATTTTGATGGGATTTCATTGAACCTAGAGATCAAGTGGGGCAGAACTGACATCTGGACAATATAGTGTTCCTTTTTTTTCTTTTGACAATATAGTGTTCCTATCCATGAACATGTAGTATCTCTCCATTTAATTTTTCTTTGATTTCATTCATGAGAGTTTTGTAGTTTTCCTTATATGAATTGTGTACATATATTAATAGATTTGTACATAGTTATTTTATTTTGGATATATTAATATAATATTTAATGAAATTTTAAAACGTGTTTTGAAGAATGCACATTAATCTAAGAATAGTGATTTCCTACCAGTGGAAAGGAATGAAAAGTGAATCTCTATGTATACCAAGGGTTTTCAAAGACATGTTTTATACATTTTCCTTAAAACTATTCAGCAACATGGAAAAACATTGAGATGTGTTAAATATGGATGATGGGTATATGGGTGTTGATTATTCTATTCTCAGAAAATTACTTTGTTTAAGTTGTTATAAGAAAAGCCATTTTCAATGCATTAAAACCTTGCAAAGGCAAACAAAATCATCAGCAGTTGAAAAATAAGTAATCACACTTTCATATCCCATCTGTTTTCCAAGAATATGTTTTTGGATATAAAGTACCTTTTTTAGTGTGTGTTTTTAGCATATTGATATTAACTTGCCATTAAAAACCTTTGAGATAATCTAACAAGTCATTTAAAACCAACTGTTGTATGTTTAGCACTAATTAAACTATGGACACACAAGAAAAATAGTAAAAATATATAATGTACTTTATTATCACATCTATATTTTTTAATCTGTTCTATTCTCTCCTTTGGTTATTGAAACTGAAAACTGCAACAATTAATACTTAATCCTAATGAACATTCTTTAAAGATGAATTCCTTGAGATATGACAGCATTTTGATGACAGCCCCAGTTCAACTACAAACTATTGCAACACTGGACACTACAATCGACATTTTCTGACATTTGGAACATATGTTATCTGTTAGAACTAATGTCTTTTTAAGCCTCAGTCATCAGTTTATTTAGATCACTGACAATAATATTGAACTATGAAAAATTTACAGTTGAGAAAGAATTCATCAGAACAATTACAATAGCAGTGTCTGGTTCATTCAGAGAATATAGAAGAAGAAAAATTCCAGTTGGCTGATGTAATTATCACACACAAATCATTGTCAACAAGAATATTGTGACCAATTGGTGTGTGATGTTCATGAGTTTAGCAGTTCTTTAGCATTTCAAAGTTGGAAATGACTGGTTAATGTACATTTAACTAAGAGACAAAAATCTGTACATCTTCTGTAAATTGCCTAAAAACCAGTTACTAATCCAAATGGTTTACATTCTACTGGACACTTTCCCATAACCCTGTTGTTTCCACATCCATGTGTAGTAAAATTATAATAATGACATAATAAAGACTATTTGAAAGATAATCACTCTGTACAGCAAATGTAGGAAAACACTGGTTAACTTTTCCTTCATCCTTTGGCTTGAGATACAGAGAATATACAGCACCTTAAAGTACACCATCTTAAAGATGCTAAGTTAAAACAAAAAAATAAATAAACTACACATATCATAGTATGTTAAATATTCTCTTAGATTAATATTAAATTTGGTGGTTTTTCCATGTGCAAATTTTACAAATATTGTTTACTTTTCATTATCTATGTTTGTATACTTAAGTGTGCTTTTATCCATTAAAAATATAAAAGAATAGATAGTGAGTTTTTTGTATCTTATAACTGCTTGAAATTTTTTGATATTATCCACAGTATTTATTTAACTTTAACTTTTTCAAAAATTTTAGTGTGAAAAAAAATCTTAGTGTGTGAATCCTTATCCACATCACAAATGAAAATAGATATTGCTCATTTATTGATTAAGAAATATCATTATTATCAAGAACTATGGTTCAGGAATGCAGTATAGAATTACAAGAAAGATGTATAAATTGAATTAAAATGTATTATAAATTATCTCAGAAGTTGAATAGCTGTAACATAGGCTAACATGTTCTAATCATCAAGTTTCTCCTGCAACTGCCTATAGTTTTAGTTTAGAATTTTGGATTCTAGGTTTTTATAAAATGATCTTTTGGAAGAAATATATATGAAATCTTAATATTATAAGTAATTTTAAAGTTAAAACCCTCAAAAATTAAATTAAAACTCATTAAATATTTATATATCAGAGTGTATCATATGATTTCATCAATATAGGTATATTTTAAAATAACAGCTTTCTAGAAGCATAAACACAATTTCTCTACTTATTAACTTCTTTCTTATCTGAAATAAGATAAAACAAGAAAAAAGAATAATGTTAAGAATAATGTAAATCAGGGGCTCATTTTAGAGCTACATGCCTCTGTGATTATCTTGCATATTTCCAACTCCTTTCATTAGGGCAATGCCAGTTTATGTAAAATAAAGTTACTGGTGTTTACTACTACTTTTTTTCAATGTACTGAACTTTATTTAGAAGTCACCTGTTAAAATGCATTGTAGTTTTGGAAAAGTATCTTGAAAACCTAACTGGAAAATTTTAGGTCACTATCAAATTAAAGGAAATTTGAAGAAAAAATGTTCAATAATTTGACAACCTATTTAAATTTAATTCCACTAAAACTTTTGAAATAAAGCCTTGAATTTAATTTATAAATTTCCATTTTATCAAAAATATATTATAAATTTCATGGCCTTAATTCTTGCTTCAAGACAAATATTTTTAGAGCAGCCCCAGTGGCGCAGCGGTTTAGTGCCGCCTGCCGCCTGGGGTGTGATCCTGGAGACCCGGAATCGAGTCCCACGTTGGCCTCCATGCATGGAGCCTGCTTCTCCCTCTGCCTGTGTCTCTGCCTCTCTAGGTAGATTTCTTCTGCGTAATGTAGAGACAGGGCCCTTAGCAGCTAATAATGGAAGGAAAAATACACCAAAGCTTGAAGGGGTTGTATATTTTAGTTGGAGGCCAGTAGGAGGAGGAATCTGGTGAAATTCCTTTCAGACATGCCTCATGTGCTTTGATTGTTTTAATGGTTTGAAGGGCCAGGGTAGGTGCAGAGAGAACAGGTTGAGAATGTGCTGCACTTGCCTGCCTCTCTTATTTGAGAAGGAGAGGAGGTGTGGGGGCATTGGCAGGAAAGAGAGAAAAGGAGGTGGGAGGAGGAAAGGAGAGAGTACATGTATATTTTAAGTATTCTGGGAAAGACTGGACACAGAGATTCAAGGTAGATGCTCTATTCTGAAATAAAGATTTGATTTTCATGGAAATTTGCCCTAATATTACATAATAAATGAATATAATGTTTAGTAAAATTATAAAAGGATCCAAGAAACTAAAACTCATGAGGTAACTAGAATTGGAAAATGAGCAAATGAGAATTCTGGGTAGTTGAGAAAATCTGAATCTTCTCATACATCCTCAAGATGACTGTACAAACAAATAAAAAAATAAAAGCAAAAGAAAAGCTCATACCTTCACCACAAGAAGACAAAGAAGACAAAAAATTTCATGTAACTGATGGAACGAGTAAATAATATGTTTAAAATAATGAAAACAAGGCTTCTCATTGTTACAAAAAGAACTGCAAATATAGAAATCAACTAGACTAAAATGAACCCTGTTATGTTAAACTAGAATTGAGATGTTAGTATGAACTCATATTTTATATGTATATGTTTATAATACACATGTATACATAATACACAAAACTATATATAAATATGGACATATATGTACCAAATGAATACACAGAAACACAGTTATATACATACAACTATATGTATGCATATACATAAATACACATACACATAGAAATTATCTTGGTTTCTAAATAACGTTCTCCACTTAAAGGAGTCAGAGCTCCGAGGAGAAATGGCTAAATCCAGATCTAGAAAAAGAAATGTATAAGAGAAACCTGGAACATTTAATGCTATAAAATAAGAGAACATTCAAAGAATGATGGAGATATCAAAAGGATATAGGAGAAAGCCTCAAGAGACAAATTGAGCTTGAAATAAATAAAAATAGTTATATATTTGACCCACTGAATAAAATAAAAAGTCATAAATCCATTTAGATGCAAATAAAATTGAATTAACTAGTTGAAAGGAAAAGTCAGTCTTTTTTTTTTTTAATTGAAGATAATTGATTTATTTGACAGAGAGAGAGAGCACAAGGAGGGGGAGCAGCAGAGAAGGAGAAGCAGGCTCCCGGCTGAGCAAGGAGCCCAACGTGGGGTTCAATCTCAGGACTCTGGGATCATGACCCAAGCAGAAGGCAGATGCTTATCCAACTGAGCCACCCAGGCACCCCAGAAAGGCCCATGTTAATAGCTAAATATCATCTAGTAAATGTGGAGCAAAAGAGGAGTTAGAAAAGCACTATTTGGCAAAGACTATAAGGGATGACAGATTCAGTTAAGAATCATCTATGGAGAATATCTCCTATTTTAAGTTGGTTGAATTCTCCAGATTCTAAGTACTGATTTGATCATGAAACCACTCAGGAACTTTTTCATAATTACAGAAAACATAATCTGGGTGGCAAAAGGCAAGGGATATGGATATTCCCTTGTTTTCAAAAAGAGATAAAGAGGGGAAAGAGACACAGTGAGAGAGAGAAGTCTATAAATTTAATGAATAAATTTCTGTTTATAATAGACTGAGAAAAATCAATGACCATTATTATAATTTTATCATTGAGAGGAAAGATATTGCAAAATAATTTCTAATATTCAAACTTCCAGAGTAAAGAATAGATTTTATAATTTCTGGAAGTATGATAAAGCTGCCCTAAGTATCTGCAGCAGATGTATAAATTGAGAGCAGAGCCATTATCTGATATATTTTGTAGTAATCTATCATTTTCAAATCTATCAGTATGAAAAAATTATTTCTTGGACACACCTTTTAGTGCTACGACTGAAAACACTATCTGACTCCTACCTACTCTCTGATCCCTCACAATCATTATTGATTTACTGGAAACACACAATAACAATCAATGAGAGTATCATTAACAAACATATCTTGATCTTAAGCATTTAAAAGAATCATTCCATTATCTGGACTATACTGCAAGATACTAGAGAGAAAGTGGAGATGGAAAAAAGTTTTGCTATTTGAACACAAATTCAAGATTCATAGTAATTGGATCAATCTAAAAAGGGATTTTGGTCAATATCCTAGTCACATGGCATTTTGAAGCCTTCTGTCCAACTGATACAAAAGCCCCACTTTTTCTTGACTAACCAGCAAAGCCTTACCTGTCACCTTCTCTAGCATTTAGCTCTGTTGTACACCTGTCTCAATTGGCATATATTTACTGTAATGTTTACATGTGAAAGTCCCTAACTTCTCCAAGAGAATTTTAAAAAATAAGCTGAAGCCTTATTACACTTAACCTGGGTACTTGACTGACATCTGGCATTTAATCAGTTAATATGTGGTGCATGAGTAAAAGAGGAACATGGGCATGTTAGATTTCCATTGATTATGTTTTTGTAATTACAATTATAGTTGAAACTGAATTTAATTAGAAAGAGTTTTCCTCAAAAACTCAGAATAAAAATATTTCAAAAGCATTACAAGAAAATCTGGTAAAGCAGTTTTATTTAGATTTCTACAAAAAGAGAAAGAAAAAAACTATATAGAACTTGTTTTTCTAAATCCATTTTCTCTCAATTTAATTACTTCTATAGGAATTAGTTTTCTGCCTTCATTAATATTTTTCTATGAATACAAAAAAGATTAAATTATTGCTTTCTTTTCTTAACATTATTTATTGGACTATCATAGGTTATTTGGTGGTTGTTTTACAGATTTTTTTTTTTTTGCATATATATGACTAAAGCTAGTTACAATTCCATCTCAGGAGAATTAGTCTTCTATCTTCTGGCAGATAGCTATGGACTGAATAGATGTTGAGATAAAATATGTTCAGCACAATATCCAGGAATAGACCAAAAATAAATTCAGGGTGAGTCTGCCACATGGTTATATAGATTGTTGCTACAGCATAGACTATAAAGGAAAGAATCAAGGGCTCTTTGAGACAGGATCTGTATCAATAAAAAGAAATTCACATAGGAGCAAGAAATATTTCCAAATTAAAGTGCAGAGGACATACCTGAACTCAGTAAGTCAGATTCATCAGAGGCTGATGTTAAGATGAAGAGGGGAGAGTTGGATATTGAAAGGAAGTTCAGTTGAAATTTCTGGAAACCTTTCTCAATGGCAAGGCTCTTGGGAATCACTTCTATTAAGTGCATGATACTTTGAACCTGACATCTAGCCATTGAATTATGTCCAATTTCTCCAACATCTGTCAATATAATTAAGCAGTAATGATATTGTTTTTGCTAAAACGATCTTTTAACCAGAAGGTTTTCTTTTTTTTATTTTATTTTTATTTTTATTTTTTAAAGATTTTTTTTTATTTATTCATGAGAGACATAGAGAGAGAGAGAGGCAGAGACACAGGCAGAGGGAGAAGCAGGCTCCATGCAGGGAGCCCGATGTGGGACTTGATCCTGGGTCTCCAGGATCACGCCCTGGGCTGAAGGCGGCACTAAACCACTGAACCACTGGGGCTGCCCCAGATGGTTTTCAATATCAAAAATATAATTCAATCCATGGATAGAATAATCTTCGAATTTTTAACACAGGATATAATTAAATATTTACATTTATATAATAATAAAATATACATTACAGAATTAAGCTCAATAGAATTTATCAAAGATATTATTTATCCAGATACATTCATTAAAAAAAATTCTCACGTAAAGAACATCAAGGGAAAAATATCTAAAGGTTGTTAACGAAATCATTGAGATAAAATGTCCTCATGTTGATCTGCAAACTGGGTCTTGGCAGTCAGGAGGCACTTCACTCTCTCCCTTGTCTTTGGAATGTATGTTCTGTCCACTATTCCCAATTAGGAACAACTTCAGTAACAAAGTCTTGAGAGATTAATGTATTAGTGAGATTATCTGGATTACATACATGACATCCTCATTAATACCTCTAAATAGACTTTTAAAATTTGGGAAGCAGGTATGAAAATCTACTTGTTTTGTAGGTGCCTAAGACAAGTGTGGAATGAAAGTTCCTTTGCTTATTAAACCTGTCACTGACCAATTTGGAGTGGATTGCCTCTTTCTTCTGATTTTCCTTGCCTTGTATCTGCAGGGACCAGTTTCAAATTTCACTTGGGGAACTTTCAAGGTTGTGAACCAACAAAGGTCAATTATAATTTCTCCAAGGAAAAAAAATGAAGAGAAAATATTACCATTTATTTAAATTAAAAGGCTAAAATTTAATATATACATATGAGTTATGTATATAATGAAATGCTTTTTGTCATTACATGTGACTTCTCATTTTCTGACTTTTCTCTAGATTTATGTGCAATTGTGAAACAGTGTACCCTGGATCTTTGTGTGAATTGGATATGAGTGAATGTGAAATCTCACCTTGCCTAGATGGAGAAGATTGTGTCAGCAGAATTGTTGGATACAACTGCCTCTGTGCTCCTGGTTATACAGGTAAACCTTTATCTGCCCTGTCTGTATTAACATATTGCTATCTATAAATTAATGGCAATCTTATACTTACTCTCCAGAACCCGAAATAACCTGACATGTGCAGGTAGGACAGGAAGTGCAAGAGACTCTTTGTCTCTTATTAAAAAAAAAAAACAAAAATTATGCATTTTAATTTATCATTTGCTAACATCTAAGAAATATATGGATTGTATTTGAAGGTATTTTACACTTTTATGCTTTTTAATTGAAACACCTGAATTATGTTTATATTGTTATAATTCAAAGAAGTATCAGTATATGAATAATCTAAGAGAAAATATACTGTCATATCAATTATAATAAATATCATTAAAATACAATAAACTTAGCTCTTTTAAATATACTTATATGCCAGAAATCAGGAAACCATTGTAAATTTAAAGTTCTAGGAGAAAAATATAATTTGGTTGGAGTTAGCTGTCTTAATATCAATTATTCTACAGCATAAATGCTATCCAAATATAAAGGCAAAAGTCACCAAGAACTATGGAAAGGAAAATGGATTAACCCTCTAAACCTCTGCTAAGAAACTGCATTTATGAAATACAAAAAGCTGTATTATTTTCATATACTAATATTAATTAAATGAATCCAGGAAAAATTATTGAAATCTTAAGTTTCAATTTATTAACTGGCTGAATTTTACACCACTGGGCTCCTTCGGGTTCCTTTCTTGAGGGAAACTAGTTAAGTGTGCCTAATCTAATGTTACATTCTATATTCGCAGGAGTCAAAAAAAAACACTAGAAAAATAGAAATATGATTGGAAAGCAAAATTGGTAAAAAAAAATATAAAATATATATATATATATATATATATATATATATATAAGTATTTCCATCTGATAAGTCATCAAAGGTAAGAAAAAGTTAAGGACCCGAACAAAGAATATACATGTGTCTTTCCTGAGGAATCCTGATGGTATCAGAGGTTTCCTTGGTAACAATTGTTACATGCACAAAAGTCTCTGCTTAAATTAAAAAAGAAAATTAAACCCTTATCTACATATTTTGTTACGTAAATAGGAGGCAATAAATTTTAGCCACAAAACAGTATCCTTTCTAAGTGTCCTGTTGCCCATCATATTCCAAATTACTGGAATTTTTATTTGGGACCATAGATACTACCTAGCAATGCCACTCACCACGCTGTTGTTTTCTGCTGCTTATTGCTTGCTAACAGTGTTAAAACAAGAAATGACACGCTGAGCTCAATATGACTGAGAAACATATTTAGTAAAATTATTTGATGTCACACATCGATCTGATATTTTAGATTCATTGTAAAGTTTGAAGGATTAACATGTTCTTTATTTTCACAATGTCTCAATTTTTATTGAAAGCTAATGTGCTTAGTGTTGTTTCAAAATTTAAGATTGATTTGCCAGTTAGACACCCCTGTGGAGAAGTTGAGTACACAGTTGGTTGTGTGACATAGTCTGGAATGGAAATGTAAATTTTGAGAGTCATCAGATACGCAACTATAATACTGGATAGGACCACAAATAAATGAATGTAGATAGAATAGAGAAAAGGACAAAAGACTAAGCCCAGGGACATTGCAATATTTAGGGGTCCATGAGAGGAAGAAGAACCTATGGAGGAAATTGAGAAGAGCAGTCAGTGATACAGGAAGAAAAACAAGGAGAAATGGAGTGCAGAAAGCCGTATAAATTCTTTCAAGTAGAGAGAATGATCAAGTGTCAAATATTATTATTAGGTCAAATAAAATAAGGACTCAGTACTGACCACTGGAGATGCAATGCAAATGTCATTAGTGACATTGTCAAGGAAGCAGTTTGGCTGGAGTGGAGGGCGCAAAAGTCTGTTTGAAGTAGATTTAAGAGAGAATGTGAGAGAATTATATTGCTGAGAGTGAATATGCATCATTTATTAAAGGAAGATTTTTATGTATTTAAGACAGAAGCAAGAAATGGGGTAGTAGCTTGAGGAAGGAGAGGGATTTAAAATAAAAGGCTTTTTCTCACTTACATGCTTACTAAATGACTCTGACTCCTGTGTGAAGAATAGAGTGCAGTTTCTGCAGCAGCAGAGAGATACATCAGGAGGCTTTTAGAATTACAGTTGGCTCCTGAACAACATGAGGACTAGGGACACCGACTCCCTTGCATTTGAAAATCCACATTTGATTTTTGACTCTTCCAAAATATTACTAATAGCCCATTGACCAGAAGCTTCACCAATAATAAAAACAGTTAATTAACACATGTTTTGTATATTGTACTGTATACTGTAGTTTTGCAATAAAGTAAGCTAGGGAAAGAAAATGTTATTAAGAAAATCATAAAGAAGACAAAGTACATTTACAGTACTGTATTTACTTTTTAAAAATTGTGCTTAAGGTGACCCATCCATTTCAAAACTGTGTTGTTCAAGGATCAGCTGTAGTTTAAGTGACAGATTAGATCAGGATTGCATAGGAGGGATGGTGAGACATGCCTACATACAGCATATCTTACAAGCTCAATAAATGTTCATGAATAGATGAACAATAACAATATATAAGTATTAAGATGTATCTCTAAACTAATCATTGATGACTCAGACTGGTTTCTATTCCATCTTTGATGAAAAAATCTGAAACTCCCTCTCACTGATTCATTGGGTTCTGAAATATTTTTTATTTACTTTCACATTGGGGATTCAAGCTGTTCTGGAGTGATGCTCTCATAAAGATACATACACAAAGCATATATTATGTAATTGATTAATGGGAAGGCCAGTTATGATTTATTTAAATCATAATGGCTTCCACTATGGGCTTCCTTTAAGGGCTTCCATTAAGTCTCTAAATGTGAATTTGGCCTATTTTCCAAGTAAAATGTGTACTTTGTTCAGCACAATATGGGGTTTTCTTTTGTTAATTATTGTAGGCTTCTCCTATTAAAAGGAATGCACTTTCTTAATTTCAAGAATTATTGGAAAGTTACAAACGTCCACCTAATTTGTCATTGTAAAAATGGGTTTTCACACTTGCTTAGATGGTCTAGTATGAGCCTTCAGGTGAACTTAATAAGCAGTGTTTGGGGTAGCCAACATGTCTCTATAGATAGTCAACTCTGACTTGTTCAGCTGTCATTTCAGGCCAAGTGTATCAGAGACTGGCAACTTGCCCCCACTGTTTCCTGAAAGGGTTGGGGGATTTAATTTTCATATTTCTACTAGAAAGCTATGACCATAAAACAGTTCATTCAGTTATATCTCTCCTTAATATAGATATATCTAGGAGACATTATAACATGATACCAGTAAATTATACCATTTAATTACCATAAAGAAAAATTGTATAGGAAAATGATTTATGAGGGCTGGAATAAGGTTAGGAGTTATGAAAGCAAACTTAAATAGAGCAGCCAGGTAGGTCCATGGAAAAACTTTTTTGGTTTAAGATTGACATGCCTTTTGGTACACACATACATACATGTATAGATAAAGTGGTAGATTGAGAGAGAAATGAAGAACCAAAATTACACTTAATAACCTATAAAGATGATATATTTTCCTAATAACAGATTTTAATATTTTATATAACTGGACCATTAAGGGAAGAGGTTAAACCAATGAATAAGCTTTGATATTTCCATAGGATATTAGACTCTTCGTAGTGTATATATAAAACTATATAAAAATAATCATCATATCACAAATCAAGGAGAGAAACATTTAAGAATTCTAGGTGTTGTTGACAGTCTAGCAGTCTGCTAGTTAGGAAAAATATGGACATTGTACAAAGACTAATCTAAGTTTCAATATTTTCAGGATTTGCATATTCAGCAAAATGCTTTCATTTCCACACTTATGTGTAATGTAGGACCTGTGCTTAGCCATGATTTCACTTAAAGGAGTGAAGAGATAATATTTTAGGGCAAATAGAAAATATAACAAACCTGTGTTTAGAAGCAACTTCTTTTAATATTCTTAAATATTTCTTCTGGTCTTTACTTTCATATTTCTTTTTTTTTAAACCTTATTTGAGAGAAAGAGAGAGAGAGAACATGAGCAGGGAGGAGTGGCAGAGGGAGGTGGGGAGAGATAAATCTCAAGTAAACTAGGTGCTGAGTGTGAAACCCTACTTGGGGCTCTATCTTATGACCCCAAGATCACTACTTGAGCAGAAACCAAGAGGTAGACACTTAACCAACTGCATGTACCACCCAGGCATTCCTTACTTCCATATTTCTAAATGGCATACTTAATACTGCTATTTCTTGATTTTTTTTTCAATTTTCCACATTATCTAAATAATTTGTCCTGTAGAAAAATAAAGATTTAGCTGTGTTATCATCTTTTCCATTCACCAGGTTATATGCACTTTTCCCCACTACTTCCTCCCAAAATGCTTTTTCAAAAATTTGTAAATAAAAATGTCACTGTTAATATCATAACCATATGTTTTCCTTTTTTATTTTCATTTTATTTTTGCTCATTTTGGCAGATTTGTATTTTCTTCCAATGCCTTTATTATATTGTTAAAGAACATTTGGCTCTCATTTTCAATTTCCAAAAGCTCTTACTTGTCTAATATTTTTAAGGCATCCTGTAATTTTTCTTGGTAGAAGTTTTCTCTTTTTTTTATTTTTTTTTATTTAGTTATGATAGTCACAGAGAGAGAGAGAGAGGCAGAGACGCAGACAGAGGGAGAAGCAGGCTCCATGCACCGGGAGCCCGACGTGGGATTCGATCCGGGGTCTCCAGGATCGCGCCCTGGGCCAAAGGCCAAACCACTGCGCCACCCAGGGATCCCGAAGTTTTCTCTTTATAATAATATTTATAGAGTTTTCAATTATTTTATACTTTGCATTATCTTACTTTATAAATTTCATTCTTACCTCTGTGTATGATTTCTTTTTTTCACGTATCTCTTACAGGAGTGTATGTGAGTGTGTGTGTGTGTGTGTGTGTGTGTGTGTGTGTGTGTTTAGTATCAAATACTCTCCCAATATCAGTTAATATCTAAGAGATAACCAGTAAAATGCTAACCAAAAACTCTGAGTGAATGAAAAGTCATCGACTGGCTATTTCTGTGCTGTGTGTGAGTGAGCACAGATATCTATTTTATTGGAGAAATCTGAGATGTCATTGGTGATGGCCTTTTCTCTTTCACTGTTTTTCCTGGAAAGAGACGGAGGTGGAGATAGAGATCATCAAGCAAGGAAAGATATTTGACAAGATTTTGGTAAACCAGAACCTTAGGGACAGTTATATAGTTATATTTGTTAGAAACAGCCAACACATTTTTAGGATAATAATGTATAAAATTCAACTGTATTTCTAATTGCTGTAAATTATTACTTCAGGGACCCCTGAGTGGCTCAGTGGTTGAGTGCCTGCCTTTGGCTCAGGGCGTGATCCCTGATTCCCGAGTTCGAGTTCCACATTGGACTCCCTGTATGGACCCTGCTTCTCCCTCTGCCTGTGTCTCTGCCTCTCTCTTTCTGTGTCTCTCATGAATAAGTAAATATAATCTTTTTAAAAAAATTATTACTTCAGACCTCTAGTGAAAGTATACTATAAAGTGATTGTGTGTTATTGGAACTTTGGGGAAATAAATAGACCAATATGGTCTCTAGCACAGCACAAAGTTAGTACAAAGATAAGACAGAGGTCATAGGAGGAAAGAAGTAAAGCAGTGAATAAGAGGTTGGCATAGCTTACCTGAAGAAGTGAGTAGGAAATGCACAGTCTGTCAAGAATTCTTGTTCATTAAGAATACTTCCAGATGACCATGTTTGCCTGTTCCTCCACCAAATCCTTATCTTCCCTGTCCCATAAAATATATTTTAATTTAACTATTTTTTACAGTCTACATTACAATCACTTTCATCCAGGCCATCATCATCTCTTGCCTTGGCTTTATTATATTAACTAGTTTTCCTCTTTCACTCTTGTTGCATTAAAATACAATAACATATATCCCTCATCTAGCACCCAGTGTGATTATTTAAAAATATAAAAAATATCACTTTACTCTCAGACTCAAAATCCTCCAGTGCTTCCCATATGCTTTCAATATAACACATATTCCTTACTTTGGCCTACTAAATCCTGTATCAGCCTGGTCCCTGGCTATCTCTCTGATTTTATCTCCTAATACATTCTCCCTTACTCCCCCAGTTGACCTACTGTTCTCTCTGGGTATGAATCATGTCCCTCAGACATGAGCATAGTTTTCTCCTTTTCTCTTAGAGGCCTATCTACGTTACTTAAAATAATACTATTTTCCTCTACCTATATCTTCTTTTGTTCCTCCATAGCAAGTATCACTGTCTAATTGTTATACCACTTAATTATTAATTTATCTCTTCCTGCTAAAATTGAATCTCTTCAGTGGCAGGATTTTTTCTCTCTTTTGCTCACTGTGGTATCACAGTGCCTAGAAAAGTGCTTAGGACATTAAAAGCATTCAAATATATGTATATGTATTTTTTTAAATGAAAGAGTATTATGCACTTAAAGTAATTTGATTTGTTAATTGTATTTGATTTTAACTTTTAATGTGTTAATGCACAGAACTTAGTGATTATAGAGTTTAAGTGTTTTCTCTTTTCATTTACTTTCCATAATGCAATTAAAATAAACTTCTTTTTAAATAGGAGGTGAGGGCAGCCTGGGTGGCTCAGCAGTTTAGCGGCCGCCTTCAGTCGGGGGGGGGGGGGGGGGGGGGGGCGTGATCCTGGAGACTGGGGATTGAGTCCCACTTCAGGCTCCCTGTATGGAGCCTGTTTCTCCCCCTGCCTATGTCTCTGCCCCTCTCTCTCTATGTCTCTCATAAATAAATAAATTAAAAATCTTAAAATAAATAAATAGGAGGTGCAATTCTTACCCGTATAATGTTGATGTCTTGATACAGTAAGAACAATTCAGAGTTCTTACTGCTTGAATGCTGAAAAAGGAAACTCTGCATACGCAGCTCATTCTGAATTAAAAGCATATATATATATATATATGAATCCATAATGCCATAACACAAATTCTAAATTCAAAGGCAATATAATTTGATTTAATATTACAAAGTAAAATAGTTATATTCAATAAATCCAAAGTGACCTGAAGTGAAAGATTTAGACCTTTTCTATTACTCATTAACTCATAATAAATCTTTCTAAAAGGAAACCAATGGCAAATTAAGCTAAGTGACCTAATAATCGGTGATGCTTTATATAATATATAACAATCTTGAGGCAGTTAATATTTTATATTCTACAAAATAAGATGCTAAAAATAATGGTTGAGATGATATACCGCCTAATAAAAGTGTATCAATTATCAGATATTTATAGGTCATTATCCACTTATATTTAGTTTTCTAGGGCAACACTATATGTCATTAATGTGTCATTTGATATTTCACAGAGTAATTGTGCCTAGAGAAATTCTATAGATATGTTATTAAAATATATTTTATATACACTCATTAAAAACAGTTTATTATGCCAGTGAATTATTAATCAGAATGATGCTCAAGACCATTGAGTATGTGAAATAATAATTATAGGGCAATTCACAGTGTTAGGCACTGGTGGTTTTGTTTCTTGATGGTTTCCTTCTTCCCAGGTTCTAACCAGTTATGAGTACTCAAAAGATAAGAGTAGATCAGATTATGAGATTTATTCATGAAGACTCAGTAACTTCCAAAATATAGGGCATTCTGGTAAAGCACTTTTGAAGAATATACCTGTGACCTGTGTCCCAATACGGGAATATTATAATACTACCAATCTCCCATCATAAACAAGTTTTGATACAAATTGAGGGAAGAGTTAGGTATGAAAAGCGGACTCCAAGTAAGATTTATACTTCTGGCTTCTTATAGGATTGGGGTCAAATGAACAGTAATGAATAAATGCACATAGAATATAGCAGGTCTCCAGGAGTATTTCTAGAAAATAGGCCTTTATATACCTTCTGAGGTAGACTTAGCAAATACTTCTGGTTCCCAAGTCACACCCTCTTGGCTATCTTCAGCTGCATATGAAGTGAGTAGTTCTTTTTTTTTTTTTTTAAAGATTTATTTATTTATTTTAGAGAGAGAGAGAGAGAGAGAGAGAGAGAGAGAGATGCGCAAAACAGGGGAGGCTCAAAGGGAGAGGGATAAAGAATCCTCAGCAGACTCCCTGCTGAACACATAGCCTGAGGTGGGGCTCTATCCTAGGATCCCAAGATCATGACCTGAGCTGAAATCAAGAGTGGGACACTCATCCCACTAAGCTATGCAGGCACCCCTAGGTAAGTAACTCTGAGTGCTCTCATCTCATGTCATCATGACAGTTCCCTAAATCAAGTGCTTACTGAATATTTGCTCCATCTCTAGAGTCTTTTCCTAAACCCTGGAGCCAGCTTAGTCTTGGTGCATGCACAGGAAGTCAGTGCCTTCCAGGCATGCTTCACACAATGGGAAATAGAAGACAGTTTAGAAATAACTCAATCACCTTCCTTTCATGTAGTCTATCCTGGTTATACATTATTCACTTCTTTTTTTAAAAGATTTTATTTGTTTGAGAGAGTGTGTGTTTAAAGAGAGAGAGAGAGAAAGAGAGAGAGAGAGAGCACAAGCTGGGGGAGGAGCAGTGGGAGAGGGAGAAGCAGACTGCCACTGAGCAGGGAGCCCCAGGATGAGATCATGACTGAGCCTAAGGCAAATGCTTAACCAACTGAGCCACCCAGGCACACCATATTTTCACTTCTTAAAGTCACTGTGCAATCATGTCCCCATTGCCTACAAAAGTATCTTTAATAAAACTTCTGCTGACTTTTAATCTTTCTCTGGCCTCAGTCTTCCTACTTTCTCATTCTTACTTCCTGAGATCATCTACCAAATAAATTGAGTCATGGTCTCAGATTCTAATTTTAGCAGAATACAAACTAAGATAGTGGCTTGTGACATAGGAGCAGGAATCCAGTGAAGTTGCTCAAAGCCAAGCATGGAGCATATTTCTTACTTTTGGAAGCATGGAAATGCTTAGAATCGGTATGTGAGACTGCAATTTGGAGAACAGATCCTTCTTAACAGTAGAGTACTTACACCAGTTCTGTCCCTTTTGGCAAGTGATTCTGAACCTACTTTAACTATTGAAACTAGACAACAACATACCCCCAAAACTATCTAAATGAAATGTGCTGCCTATAAGAGAGACAATAACTTTACTTTTGAGACTAAAGTAATTGCCTAGCACTTAAATGACTGTCAGTAGCATCTCTCCAGAAAGTCAAGGTTTTTCATCCATAATATAGTTCCTTCCTGCATTATCTTTATTTAACTAAAATGTTGTGTGATTATGTTTAATAATAAGCAGATTTAAGGAAACATTAAAGGTCTTTTAAAATCAAAATATCAAAGCACTACCAGGTCAGTTAATGCTGGCTTTTAATCAGATAAAGAAATAGAAATATAATCCATTAGAAACCAAAGATCTTTGGAGGCATTTGTGATTTGAAATCTTGACCCCAATATCTCTAAGCATTGAGAAGAAAAATGTGTGGGCTCTGGCCCTTTAATGAGTAATTAATCCCACTGCTCTATTTTAGTACCTGGTTTTCTTGTCTTGAGTGTCTTTTTCTAATTGAAATCTTTTTTATAATAGTTACCAGCACTATCTTTTTTCTTTTGAAAAAAAATTTTTAAGATTTTTATTTATTTATGAAAGACGCAGAGAGAGAGAGAGAGAGAGAGAGAGAGAGAGAGGGAGGGAGGGAGGGAGGGAGAGGCAGAAACACAGGCAGAGGGAGAAGCAGGCTCCATGCAGGGAGCCTGACACTGGACTCGATCCCGGGTCTCCAGGATCAGGCCCTGGGCTAAAGGCAGCGCTAAACCGCTGAGCCACCTGGACGGCCCCCAGCACTATCTGACTAAAAACACAGAGCTAGTCATGTGGAGCATCTTTATCAAGGCACACTTTAGTAAGTTCACTTATGTATGCTATTTAATTGACCACTGCATGCATTGGAGTTTGCCACCACCAGAATTTCAGAGTACCCTTAAGACGAGATTCCTCATTCTCAATACCTTCCCTCTCTTCATTTGCTGTCTTTGTGCAGAGTTCTCTATTTCTGAATGAAAACTTTTACATTCACCTTCCAGCAGACTGCTCATTTTTATTGACAAATAAATCATCCCTTG
This sequence comes from Nyctereutes procyonoides, assembly GCF_905146905.1. Taxonomy (NCBI): domain Eukaryota; kingdom Metazoa; phylum Chordata; class Mammalia; order Carnivora; family Canidae; genus Nyctereutes; species Nyctereutes procyonoides. The sequence goes on along the minus strand of NW_026575051.1, from coordinate 28,186,014 downwards.
TCTTTCAAAGTCTTTGTCATCCCTTGACTTGCTTATCCTTTAGAGGTATAATGGAAAGACGCTTTGTACCTTTAAACATTTGGGATTTAAATTTCCGAAAGGAGGGCAACCCGGGTGGCCCAGGGGTTTCTGCCACCTTCAGCCTAGGGCCTGATCCTGGAGACCTGGGATCGAGTCTCACGTCAGGCTCCCTGCATGGAGCCTGCTTCTCCCTCTGTGTCTCTTCCTCTGTGTGTGTGTGTGTGTGTGTGTGTGTGTGTGTGTGTGTGTGTGTGTGTATTTCTCATGAATAAATAAATAAATTCTTTAAAAACTAAATAACTAAATTTCTGAAAGGAAATTTCTATTCAGGAAAATGCTTAAACTCACAAATATTCACCTACCTCTAAGAGAGGTGAAATAAAGCCAAGATATATTTGTAATATTTGTGCAGATTTTGAACTGGTGATTGGCTTTTTGACATTGTATTAATATTTACTTTTAAGGTGAACCTTGGTTCTGAAAATGTGAACATAGTTATACCTTTATTTAGTCAACTCACAAAAATTCTTTTACATTTTACCCTCTCTATGGAGAGAAAGAGTGGAAGAAAGATAGCATTTTTTTCTTCCTAAGGCATTCTTTTAAATTTTATTTAAGGAGTTATATGAATATACTATTAATCTCAGTCTTAAAGAAAACATGTGTTGATTCTGATCATTTAGAAACATTTAAATTCAGTTCCATGATGCCCACCTAACTCTACAAAGGATTAATTAAGTAGACCAGCAGGTGCTCTCCACCCCATGACCAAAGGGGCACTTTTGTGTATGTATGAAGCATTCTGGGAAGACCGAGGGGAAAAACGTCTTGTCCAACCACAGTGTGCCTCAAAATATACATTAGAGTTTCTATAGGAACAGGTTTAGAATTAGGAATATTACACTTATTTGTCTAACTAAAACAAAAATAACTTCTCAATTCCATTTCCCTTGATCCACTAAGCCAATTCAACCCACTAAACCTACCCAATATGTATCAGTTCAAATATGGAACTGAGCTAGTGGTGAGACAGAACCCAGAGTAAGCACATAATTTGTGTCTAAAAGCTCCTGAAACTTCGCTGACTAAAAGCCATTGATCAGTCAGGATGGGTTTTTTGAGACAAAAATCCTATCGTGCCTATTTATTGTTCTCCAGTAATTTGGGATATATGAAACATGAGTCCCCACTATTCTAAGAATCACTCTATATCTTTTCCAATAGTTATTTTTAGAAGATAATATCCTGGAATAATAAAAAAATCATTCAATTCCATATCAATTCCTCTTCCTCATAATTTTTATTTTCTATTTGAATAGATATAGGACAAAGGCATGACATGAGTTTCTGGTTTTATATTGTTTTCTTGCATTGTACTTTTATAAATAAATATTTATATTGTAATTATAATATGTTACATTAATATTTTTATATTATTTACTTATAAAGTATATAACTGTATTATCAAACCTACACCTTTTAGGCATAAGATGTTTCTATCACTCAAGGGAGTTTCACAATTCCCCACAATTCCCCTCAATTCTCCTCTCCTAGATTACTGAATCACTCTTAGACTACTGAAGTAATGTTCTCAATCTTCTTGCTTCTATTCTTGCCCTTTTGCAATAATTTTTTTTATGGAATGGCCCTACATAAAAATCAGATCTTATAACCCCCTGTGTAAATTACTTAAGTGGACTTTTTTTTTTTTTCAAGGATAAGATCAAAGCTCCTTAACCGAGCTCTCAAGTTGTTATACAATCTGTTGTCTCACAATTTTATTTCAAACCATTATCCCCCCTACCATATTCTTGGGTGTATTGTCAGATCAGTAGTAGCCTGATGCTATGCCACATTCACCACATTATTCACCTCACTTCATCTCACCATGCAGGCATTTTGTCATCTCACATCATCACAAGAAGGGTGAGTACAGTACAATAAGATATTTTGAGATTCATATAAGTTTTATAATTATTCTATAGTAACATTAAAAAAATCTAAGTTATTTTTAAAATGTATTTATTTAGGGAGAGCATAAGTGGGGGAGGGGGCATAAGGAGAGAGGAGAGAGAATCTCAAGCAGACTCTCTGCTAATCACAGAGATTGACACATGCTTGATCCCAATACATTGAGCTCGTGACCTGAGCTGAAATCAAGAGTCAGACATTTAACCAAGTGAGCCACCCAGTCACCCCTTACAATGATTAAAAAAAAAAAAAAAACTTAAAAATATGATTCGACTAAGAAAAAAAAATGATAGTATTTACACATTTTAAAACAGGCAATCTTTCAAAGTTTTTGAAATATTCTATTTTTCTTTACATATAATAAGGGTATTGAAATAATCCATGGTATTAGAGCTTCTTCTAAAATGTACACAAGGACTTTAATTAACCACAGGGTTTTATTAAATAAATGAAATCAAAATTAATGATGCTTTCAGTGAAGCTTGTCTAATGATGGCAATTGTCTAATGAAAGTTCATTGTGTGACAAATGTTAATTGGAGATAAAAGATGAGGAAATATACACAAATAATTACAAACCACTTAGTCTGAATGCCTGCTTTCAAAAGCAGGATCTAATTTTGTATGATTTCCTAATAGAGATTAGGAAATTTCTGGAAACTCAAAGAAGTTTAAGTGTCACTATTACAAAAAATTCAGAAATGAAACCAGCTTACTTCAGTAATTGAATGTTGGACTACATACTATAATGATGCAAATGACATCTTAAAAACAGCTCCTGTCTTCAAAGATAACAAAACTGTGCCAAGCAGACAAGGCTTTATAGATAATTCTACAGAACATAAATAAAAGAAAATAGGCAAAGCCTCTAGATTTTGTTGACAGCCAAACATATCTGTTGTTCTGAAGGCTGGGAAGACTTTTGGCCCACATGTCCTGAGCTGACTGACTAGTAAATTGAGAAAAGCAGGAAGAAAGGAATTGAAAGTTTGTGAGTTTCTACTGTGTGCCATGCTTATAAACCCTTGTCATATGCTATTTCAATAATCTGTGATAGGCATTATTTCAGCTTATAGTTGAGAAGGCAGGCCAAATTTAGATGAATTGTCTGAATTCTAAAAGCTCTTAGAAGATTTGGGACTGTTATCCAGGTGTGGCATTTTCTAAACCATATAACTCAGTATGCAGAAACAAGGTAAAAACAAATCAGAAAAAATAGTCTGTGAACTTAATTATAAGTCGCTAGGAAATCAGTCATCTAAAGGTGAAAATAAAATATGACATATGGTCTCTTTGATATTTCTATGCCTCTAATTAAATATCTGGATTTGATTGACATTTATTGAATAATAGATATATTCTATTTTCTTTTAAAGATTTTATCCATTTATTCATGAGAGACACACAGAGAGAGAGGCAGAGACATAGGCAGAGAGAGAAGCAGTCTTCTCGCATCAAGAGCCTGATGCAGGACTGGATCCTGATGCAGGACTGGGTCCCAGACCTGAGATCTTGCAGGGAACCATAGGCAGACACTCAACTGCTAGGCCACCCAGCTGTCCCAATAGCCATATTCTAAATTGATTTATTCATAGTAAATATTTCTCCTTTTCCAAACATTATTTCCTTTTTTAAAGTTCTGAATCCTCTACCAAGAAAGTAAACTCATCTCTATATTCAGTCATATATGAACCTCTGGAACATGAAGTGATAGACTAATTATTGAAATATTAATTAACCATTTTAAAATCATTTCTCTTATCTGTTCTATTGTTTTTAATGTTATCCATCTGTTGATTTTATTGAAATAGGAAAATTAACATTCTCAGTACAGTAGAGCCACTTTAAAATATTTATTGTATAATAGAATTTGTCATTTAAAAAAAATCACAATTTTAATCTTTAAAGATATATTTTATACAAACATAATATATTGTTATAAAGTAAAACTATAAATATGATCTAATAGCATGACTCAATGAGAGAAATCTACTATCAGAAAAATATTAAGTAAAAATGGAAAACACAGCTTTGAGAAGCATGGGAATTATACCTAACCATAAAACTTTTGAGCATATTTAACATTCTTTCAGTTGAAGAAGGAGAATTCTATTGCTTTAAATATTTTAAGGGTTACTGAATAAATAATAAACCATAGAGAAACATGGCCTATATTGGTATGTTAAAAGGAAATTAAAAAAACTGATGAGCTATTCACTTTCCTATTTCTACCTTTTTAAAATGATTCTCAAACAATTCTGGTGAGTGAAACAGATCCCAAGGTCTAAGAGAGAAAAATTACAATTTCTTGATGCCCTTAGGATGCAGTTAATTAACAAGAAAATGATTGTGTTTAATGGCCCCCTAAATGAGAAAGAGGCAAATTTCCTTAAATGCCTACTTTGTAAATAAATTCTAAATATGCATGACAAAGATTTGATGAAATGCTATGGTTTTGCCACACTAATGTCATGTATTTTCATGAGCATTCAAAGACTCGATGAGAAGAGCTAGACAATTTGCTAAATGTGATATGATAATAAAAATAAGATTAAAATAAATAATTTAATAAAGGAATAAAACCAAATTATTTTCTGGTGATACATCATAATTTCTTTCTTAATATCTTCAGTTGACTACTTAATGAGAATCTCAAACCATCTGTTGTATTACAAACACATCAGTTTAAGCTACCATTATATTTCATTGAAATATAGAATCCTAGAATCCTAGAATCCTAACTGGATTCAAAATCTGGAATCCTAACTGGTATCTGTGCTTCTATATCCTCACTCTCCTTTTTTCATGATAGCAAAGTGAATATAGTTTAAAATATATATATATATATATATATATAAATATATATATATATATAAATAAAATATATATATATATAAATAAAATATATATATATAAAATATTATATATATAATATTTTACCCCTCCACTCGAAACCCTTAATAATTTTTTTCCATTATGACTATAATAAATGATAATCCCATAAGATGGTCTGAAGACCCATATGATTTGGACACTAATTGGTTTTTAAATATCTGCATTCTTGAGGCACCTGAGTGGCTTAGTAGGTTAAGTATCCTACTTGATTTTGGCTCAGGTTGTGATCTCAAGGTCATGAGATCAAGCCCCTTGTAGGTCTCTTGGCTCAATGGGAAATCTGCTTGAGATTCTCTCTCTCTCCCTTTACCCCTCCCCCTGCTCATGGGCATGCTTTCTCTGCCCCCCTCTCAAATAAATAAATCTTTGAAAAAGAAAAATAAATAAATAAATATCTGTATTTCCTATTTCCATCTACGTTAAACTTTATGTTTTTCTTGTTTGTGCCCTGAAGCACTTCTCGAAATCATTCTTTATACAGAAAACACTTCTTTTTTTTTTTTTTTTCTTGTCTGCCTGGAATGCTTTTCCATTTGCTTTCAAATGATTGACTTCTTTAGATCAGATCAAATATCTCCTCTGAAAGTCTTTCCTGTAGAATTAACTTACCTATAAACAAACTTAATATCTGCTATATAATCTTTTTATTTTCTTTACAGTGCTTACCATAATCTGAATATTCTTAGCCTGTATATTTTGGTATTTTCTATCTCCATACCTTGTAATTTAAGCTTCTTGAGAACAGAGAGATTTTTTTTTTTGTTCACAACCTAGAAACATTTCTAGTACATGATAGACAATATCAATAACCGGTTTTTGAACATGTAGATAAATTCTAATAAGGTAACACATTCTAAGATGGAAAATATGTGGTCTTCAAAATATTTTTGTATCTTCAAATCACTGTATTAACGTGTCTAAATCAAACAAATTTCTCACTCACAGAAAAGTTCTTTAGAAGTTATAACATTTCTGCCCTTCTCAAAAATTTTTTTTTATTTGCCTCTTCAATAGCAATAGTGCCAATTTAGCTCCAAAGTTGTCATGTGAATGGATAAATCCAGTATTAATCTAAAAAGAGAGTTTTTGCCATTGGAAAGTGATTGAGGTTATGACACCTTGTCCTCCCATCTGGCAAAATCCCATTTTAATAGATTTATATTTGACCCATGATCAGTAATAAAAACGTTTGGTTCCAACGGAGAAACAGGTATTGGACCTACCCTTTTTCTGTAAACAAATATAAAATTTGCAAAATATGTAAAGCAGTCTTTCATTTTAACTACAGACTGTTCAGGACAACGGATGTATGACATAGGAAACACACAAGATGATTTTCATATTCAAACCAACTTTCTATACAGGGATAGTTTTTAAACAAAAGCACAGGAAGTTAAGAGTGACACTGAGAAAAAGCCTCCAGGCCACCAGCCCCTAAATGGGGCACAAGGCAATGAAGCCTATTGTTAGACAAATGTGAAGCTTGTGGCACAAGAACAAAAGCCAAGTCATCAACTTTTGACTGATTGACTCAATTGCTCATACTAATGCCCTGATGAAAGAGGAGTCATGCCCACATCCAGGCATAAGTGTGTCCAAGTTGTTCTCTACCATTACATACCAATGTCTGCTACTCAATATTTAAAAAAAAAAAGAGAGAGACACAAAAAGATCAATTTAAAAAAATGTCAAAAAGCAAAGTAATCACCAGAATCAGACTCAAAATGACCTTAGATGTTGGAATTACTAAATAGCATGATTAATATTAGTATTTAACTTTAGAATATTAAAATTTAGAATAAGTATGTTAGAAGCTCTAGTGGAAATGGAGAATGAAATAAATGAGTAGATGGACAACTATAGCTGACACATAGAAATAAGAGAAAGGTAATTGGAAGGTCTAGAAATATTAAGCAACATCAGGAATTCTTACTTCTTTTCTGACATATAATGAGCTTAGAAGTCTTCACTACTATTTTTGAAACACCACCACTATTACCACGACCACTATGAACAAACTGAGAAACTGAAAAACAAAACAAAACAAACAAACAAAAAGCCCTTTTCTTAGATCCATCATAAAATTGAGGTCACAGGGAAATCATCACCCTGAAAAGTAGAGAAATTTATGAATATAAAGGATCACAGCTTAATAGGTGCAGGGGCCTATGTAGGAAACACGAGATAAAAATAAACTCTTTGAAAAGATAGGTTTGATTTTAAAAAGGCATAGGAAGGATAAAGCACTACCTTATCTATAGAGGAACAGGGATTAAGAATTACACTGATGTCTCATCAGAAATCATGCAAGCGAAAAGAGTATGGAATGAAATACTTCAAGTTTGAAAGAAAAATAACAAGCTAGAATTCAATGTTTGGCAAAATTATCTGTCAAGAGTTAAGAAGAAATAAACATTTTCAAAGAACAGAAATAGGGAATTTGTTACCAGTAGACCTACTTTGCAAGCAATGTTAAAATAAATTCTTCAGAAGCAAAAATGATATAGGTCCAAAACTCCAATCTGCATCGAGAAGGAAAAGTGTTAGAGAATAAATAAATGGAGGTAAAACGTTTACTTAACTAACCTAACAGATAAGTGTTCAAAATAATAGCACAGAAACGTATTGTGTACATTATGGGTAAGTGAATTAAATGACAGAACTATTATAAGTGATGGTAGGGAGGGATTAGGAATACTCTGTTTTGAGGTCCATCAAATAACTTGAAACAGTATAATGTTATTTGAAAGTGGACTTAGGTTATTGTAAATGTATTTGTAAGCTTTAGGGAAACAACTATTTTTTTAAGTATAATATGCTCAAAGAGGAGATAAAATGAAATTATATGAAGTGCTTTACTAGATTCAGAAAAGGCAAAAAATAAGGGAGGAGTGACAGAGGATTTTTAAAAATAAAGAAAACCATAATATATATATATATATATTTTTTTAAAAAAAGCTCCAAATTATGTAGATATTATTCCACTTAGATTACTACTGATTTCAAATGTGAATGATCTAAATTTACCAGTTAAAAGACAAACTGTCTGAGTGGATTAAGAACAAACAAAGCAAACATCAACTGCATGTTGTTTATAAGAAACCCATTATAAATATAAAGACGGAGATATACTAACATAAAGAACTGAAGAAAGATAGGCTGCGTTAACACCAGCGGAAAGCTGGAATGACTATATCAATCTTGGCCAAAGCAGACTTCAGAATAAAGACAATCATCTATAAAAAGGATACCATATGATTTCACTCATATGTGGAATTTAAGAAACAAAACAGATGACATAGGGGAATGGATGGAAATATAAAATAAGGTAGAAGCAGGAAGAGAGGCAAACCATAACAGACTCTTAACCATAGGAAATAAGCTGAGGGTTGCTGAAGGGGAGGTAGATGGGGGATGCGATAATTGGGTGATGGGCATTAAGGAGGACACTTGATGTAATGAGCACTGGGTGTTATGTGCAGGTGATGAATCACTAAATTCTACTCCTGAAACTATTAATACACTATGTGTTAACTAAAATGAATTTAAATATTTTTTTAAAAAGAAAGCATTGCAAAATGATAGTCATAACAATCACTAGAATCAAACTCAGAGAATACTTTAGATATTAGACCTATTGAATAGAAAGTTTAGAATAACTCTGATTAAGACACAGATGCCCTTAATTTGTAGCACTTAACAATAAAACATTAAAATGTAAGGTTAAAACTAATAGAACTGGAGGAGAAATAGAGGAATCCATTATTATAGTTCACATCCGTCAGTAATTTACAGATCCAGGAGGCAGAAAATGAGACCATAACCAAACAGAACAGTGCCATCAACGAACAGGATTTAGTTGACATTTATAGAATATTTTACCCAACAGCAGTACAATATAAAATTTTCTCTAACTTACATGAAGCATTCACCAGGACTTACAGTACTCTGGGTCGTTACATAAACCCTAACAAATTTTAAAAGAATAAAAATCATACCAAGTATAATTTCAGATTACAATAGAATTAAACTAGAAGTTAATAACAGAAATATAGCTGGAGATTTTTAAAATATTTTGACATTAAACAACACACTTCTAAATAATACATGATTGAAAGAAGTCTCAAGAGAAATTCAAAAATTCATTGAACCAAATGAAAATACATCCTACTAAAATTTGTCATGAGCTGAAAGTAGTACTTTGAGGGAAATTTATAGTATTGCATACATGCATTAAAAAAGAAAGATGTAAAATTAAGCTTCTGCTTTAGGAAACTAGAGAAAGAAGATTAATATGAATCTGATTCAAGTAAAAAACAGATGTAATAAAAGATTAATCAAATATCATTGAAACTTACAACAGATAAACAATAGAGAAACCAATGAAACCAAAAGCTTATCCTTTGAAAATACAGCAAAGGGATCCCTGGGTGGCGCAGCGGTTTGGCGCCTGCCTTTGGCCCAGGGCGCGATCCTGGAGACTCCGTATCGAATCCCACGTCAGGCTCCCGGCGCATGGAGCCTGCTTCTCCCTCTGCCTGTGTCTCTGCCTCTCTCTCTCTCTGTGTGTGTGACTATCATAAATAAATAAAAAAAAAAAAATTAAAAAAAAAAAGAATATACTTGAAAATACAGCAAAATCCATAAACCTTTAGCCAGGCTAAACAAGAAAAAAAGATAGAGGACTCAAATTACTAATATTTGAAATGAAAGAAGGATGTCACTACTTATTCCATGAATATTAAAAGGAAAATAAATTATGAAGAACTCTGCCCACAAATGTGATAATGTACACCAATTCCTTGAAAAACACAATCTGCTAAAACTAATACTAGGGGAAATAGATAATATGAACAGTTTTATACCGATTAAAGAAATTGAATCCACAAATTAATAACCTTCCAAACACACACACACACACATACAAACACGCACCCACACACACCCTATATGGGTTCACTGGTAAATTCTAAATATTTAAGGAGGAAATTATACCAATTCTTCATAAAATCTTCTAGAAGGTACAAGCAGAGGAAACACTTCCTAACTCATTCTATGAGGTTAGCATTACCCTAACACCAAAACCATAGAAAGGCATAGGAAAACTAAAGGCCAATATCACTCATAAATGCAGATTTAAAAAATCCTCAAAACATATTAGCAAAATCAACCTAACAAAGTAGAAATTACTCCAGGTGTTCAAGACTAGCTAAATATTCAAAAACCAATGAATGGAATTAATCATATCAAGTTAAAGAAGAAAAATAATATGATCCAATTAATAGACTCAGAAAAAAGCAATTTCAATACGCATTTATTAAAAACAAAACAAAACAAAAACAAACACTTCAGTCAATAGGAATAAAGGCAAACCTTTTCCACTAGATAAAAACATTTCTACAACAAACCTACAGCTAATACCATACTTAATAGTGTGTAACTGGATGCTTTTCCACATCAGACTGGATATTCTGATTAATGTAGTAAGCAGGGGATAAAAGAAGTAGTAGAATTGGAAAGAAAGGAATAAAAGTATCTTTGGGGTCCCCTGAGTAGTTCAATCAGTTCAGGTTATGATCTCAGAGTCCTGGGGTAGAGCTCTGTGTGGGGCTCCCTGTTCAATATGGAGTCTACATTTTCCTCTTCCTTTTGCCCCTCCCTCAGTGGGTGCTCTCTCTCTTTCTCTCTCTCTCTCAAATGGCTAAATTAAATCTTTAAAAAGAAAAGTATCTTTGTCCTCAGATGTATGATTTTCTATGTAGAAAATCCCAAAGAATCAACAAAACCACTGCAACAAAAATCCAGGAACTGAGAACTTTATAGCAAGATTAGCAACAATTTAAGATAAAAATCCAATTGCCATTTTATATACTATCAATGAAAAACTGAACTTGAAGTTAAAAACATAATATTATTTATATTAATACTCCAAATGAAAAACTTAGGTATAAATTTAGCAATATATGTAAAAATATTTGTATGAATAAAACTATGAAACTCTGATGAAATACAAAGTTCTAAGTAGAGGAAAACTTTATTTCATAAAGAGGAATGTCAGGAGTGTCAGTTATCCCCAAATTGATCTACAGATTCAGTGCAATCTCAGTCGAAATCCTGGCAAGTTATTTTATGCGTATCAACAAACTGAATCTAAAGTTTCTATACAATGGCAAGTCTTTCTCTCCTAGAGAAAAACCAAGAGCAGGAATTTATTGCACACTTGCTCTACACTGGGCTGGGGCAGAGGGAAGTGTGGGAAGTGACTAAACACTAGTTCAAATTATGGCTTTTTCTCTGTAGCCCCCAGGAGACTAGTGTATTACAGGCCCCATCAGCAATTTAAGACAGTGGATATACATAACCATCTCTTGGGTAAAAGTCAGAAAAGTCAGGGCACTATATGTGCGGTCCAACTCCTTCACTCTTGGGAAAGAAACTGGGAGCTGGGGGTTCCCTCCTGATTGTATGTGTGGCACCATGCCAGGAGTGGGTGTTATAGCAAGAGAATGTCATCTTTTCCTATTACTTTTGATGTGTTTGGATTTTCACTCAGGGTACAGGAGACTTTCAACCAGTTTCTGCATTTCTCACAGAATTGATCTACGTGTTGATGTTAAATCAGTGTATCCATGGGAGGATGGAAAGTCTGGCGTTTCCTATTCTGCCCTCCCATTCCAGATATTCTCTGTAATTCTTTGTCTTTCTCATTGATGTTCTTTCAAACATTTTCTTATCGCTAGTATTCAGCAATTACATTATGCTCTTCTTTGGTGTGATATTCGTTTTGTTTATTCTTTGGGTAGGGGTTTGATGAGCTCATAGGATCATTTTTGTATGAGTTTAATCAAATTTGGAAAAACTATTGGCATTTTTTATTCAACAACTTGCTTCTGTTTTATGCTTTATTCTAGCACTCCTAATATGAGGGCACATGTATGTGACTCTTAATTTTGGAGTTGTGAGTTTGAGCCCAATGTTGGGTGCAGAGATTACTTAAATAAATAAATAATCTTAAATCTAAAAAAAATTGAAAGACTTTCTGGTTGAGAAAACAGACTGAGGTAATTCAACTTAAATAAATGAACAGTGCTGTGCTTAGATCTAAACCTAACTGCATACAGATACTCCATAAATAAATAAATATGTATTTATTTTAAATATTACATATTTATTTGTATATGTTAAATGTATTATTTATTATATTATTTATATTTATATTGCATATAGATAGATATAAGCTATATAAGATCTAATATAGGATATCTATATCTTATATTAGAAGCGGACATGAAATAGAATTAGGAGGTGAAGTTGGACTGTATATTTATGGCATTATAGAATGATATAGACTTTATTGTTTCTGAAAATTTCATAATTAGGTTTAGATGATCAAGGCCCCACCCTTTTGAGGAACTTGAGCCCTTATAAGACACCAGAAAGCTTGATCTGTCTTCCTCTGCCATATTAGGACACAGCAAGAAGGTGACCATCTATAAGCCTGGAAGAGAACTTTCACCAGAATCCTACCATTGCTGGTATTCTGATTTCACACTCAAAACCTCCAGAAATGTGGGAATCTATGGTATTTTGTTATGACAGCCTGAGCAGAAAGACATAGATATAAAATCATATGGCTTCTTTATAAAGGCTTTATTAATACAGGAAAATGTTTCAAAGGGAAGAATATTGGTTATCAAAGAAAGAGGCTCAGTGACAGAGTCAAGTGCATCCTGAGTTTAAAAGTCAAGATAATGTAAGTACTCAAAAGTATTATACGAGAGGTTCTTTAGGATTAGAAGGGATATAATATTATCAGCTGAACTCTAAGCACTGATATAAAATACCTTTGTTTCTCTCTCCTTTCAAATAATGTAAACAAGCCAGAACAAAAATTCTCTCATTTATCTCTCCAGGTCTACTTTGTCTTAAATCTCTGTGTCAGTGTAGTAGGGCTGCTATAACAGCACAACAAACTCAGTGATTTGGAACAACAGAAATTTATTCTATCATAGCTCTTGTGGCTAGAAATATGAAAACAGGGTTTCAGGCGGTCATGCTTTCTGAAAGTACTGGGGAAGAATTCTGTTCCATACCCTCTCTAAGTTTCTGGTGATTACCAGCAATCTTTGGCTTTGACTACCATATCTTTCATAAAACAGTTCTCCCAAATTTTACCAGTTACTTCCTTCCGAGAAAGTTTTGAGTATTTTTTTAATTTTATCTTACTTGGTCATTTGACCATTTGCTCTTTCTGGATTTTTGTTTTGTTTTGTTTGTTTGTTTTTTTTTACCCCATTCTTAGATCCATTACACTTTGCCACTTTTTGGATCTGCTTTCTCTTTTGCAGGCTCAATCACATCTTCCCTGTTATTAGCTCCTAAAGTTCCTTTAGGCATAACCCTATATCCATTTCTTTGCTCATTCTACATCCATCCACAATTTTCATCCATGGGCAGTCATTTACATGTTGCTGTCTCAAGTCCTTGACTCTTTTCTGAATGTCAGACACTGGTAAACAGCTTAACTGGCATCTCCTTTTGGATGTTGTCAAAACACCTCAGTATCTGCAAGTTAAGAGCTGTTGAGTTTCGAACTCAAAACAGTGAAAGGCACAGGATTCATCCATTGTTCTAACCAGGAATCTTAAAAACATTCCAAATACCCTCTTCAACCACCCTACCATATTGAATTCACAACAAAGTTAAGTTGGTTGATAACCAAGATAACTCAAAACAAACCATGTCTCTCTGTCTCTACTATCACCAACCTGATAGTCTGAAAATCTATTATATTGACTTGGCCTTTTTAATTACCTTGGAGGGTATTTATCTTTATTTGTATAGTAACTAGAGCAATTTTATTTTCACAGCTAATCTCTATTATTTTATCTGTATACTCAAAAACTTTAATAGCTTTTAATTATTCTATCTCAAGTTCTACAATGTTTCTGAATAATTTTATAATCTAATTTCTGCATCTTTCTTCTGATTTTATGTCCTCCATCTATTTGGTCTTATTTCTGTCTCTTATAGACCTATGCTTCTTTCTGAAGAGCCCATTTATCTCCTATTCACCTTCTACCAGGTGTCATTTTAAGTTACTTCTTCAGGGAAGGCTCTCTCCTGACATCTACGATTTACTCTAATAGCTGCTTTCATAGCATTAATTATCTTCCCTTCATCAATTTTTTTTATTATTTTAATTTTACATAGATTTGCATAATTCACTGATTAATGTATAACTCCCTACTAGAATGTAATCTTAAAGAAGGCAGGGAGATACTGTTTTTGTCACTAAATAGAGTACCTAGCATGGAATCAGATTGCTATTAATGCTGATTCAGTGTCACACGATGATTGAATATGAATGGAAATTTTCATATAATCTCTTTTTTTAAAGATTTTATTTATTTATTCATGAGAGACACACACACACACACAGGGGGAGAGAGAGAGAGGAGAGGCAGAGACACAGGCAGAGGGAGAAGCAGGCTCCATGCAGGGAGCCCCACGTGGGACTCGATCCCTGGTCTCCAGGATCACACCCTGGGCCAAAGGCAGTGCTAAACTGCTTGGCCAGAGGGGCTGCCCCACATAATCTCTTTGACTTCAAAAGTAGAGGTAAATTATAGGCAATGATTTTATGTTAATATAGAAAGAATGTCCTAACATATACTCTTGTTTATAAATGAAATATGCTTCCTTAAGAGTCAAATATTTACTGAAATAGTTATTTCTTTACTTATGTTGTATCAGGATTTTATATTAGCTTTTTACTCCTGCCAACAACTATGTATGGTAGACATAAACTCAATTTTTTTAAAGATTTTAGGTATTTATTCATGAGAGACACACAGAGAGAGGCAGAGACAGGTAGAAGGAGAAGCCGGCTCCCCACAGGAAGCCTGATGCAGGACTCAATCCCAGGACCCAAGGATCACATCCTAAGGCAAAGGCAGACATTTAATCACTGTGCCACTCGGGCATCCCAAACTCAATTTTTGCAGATAATAAAAAAAACATAGGCTTTTGTGATAGGCATAATTTTAGTAATGACTCCCTAAACATGCCTTTGTATAATCTCTTCTGCTTTGAATGTGAGTGAAACCTATGATTTTGATGAGATATCAGTTCCAGGATTGTGATAAATTATATGGAGAAAGAGAGATTATCTGGATGGACCTAATTTATTACATGAGCATTTCAGGAGCAGAAAGTTTTCTCTAGCTAGTGAGTAAAATGGGAAGACAAAGAGATTTAAAGCATGAAAAAAACTTGACCTGTCCTTGCTGGCATTGATGATGGAGGGAACTACTTTAGAAGGCATGTAGTTTACCTTCTAAAGAATAGCCATGGCTGACATAAAACAAGGAAATAGAGATGTTGGACCTACAGTGTAAGGAACTGAATTCTATCAACAATGAATTTAGAAACCAATTTCTCCCTACAGCTTCTCGATAAGAGCCCAGTCTGGACAGTACCTGATTTAAGTCTTTTGAGACCCTAAGGAGAAAAACCAGTTGAGCCTGGCCAGACTTCTATCCTATAGAACTGTGAACTAATAAACAGGTGTTGGTTTAAGCTGTTAAATTTGTGGTGATTTGATATGCAGCAATAGAAAACTAATATATCTACTGAAGGAAAAGTAACTCCCCAGATATCTTATATCTAAAATGTGGCAAATGTAGGACTAAACGCCAAAACATTTCCGATTTCAAACCTATGCTTTTGTACTCAGTTCACACTGCACTATACAAATATATTAGGGGCAAGAAAGAGGCAAAAAAGACAAAGCAGGTGGGTCCAAAATTATAGATTCTTTCTTGAGTTATAGACAATGTAATACAGTTTCAAAAATTGTTCAGTTGACAATGAGGAGATCCAAGTTCTAATCTTGGCACCATAACTAGCTTTATTATTTTCTATACCTTAATTTTTTCTTAAGTAAAAAGAGATTCCTTCCAGTTCCAGCTCCTACTAATTATCTTGATTGTTTATCATGTCTTCAAACAAAATAGTCTTAAAATATAGAGACTATCCTGACTTATTTTTTTATTATCCCAAGGGTATATACATATAACTGACTATCAATGCATATGTCATCATTATAAGTGGATGGTAACTTTCCTACAGCTACCCTACTAGTTCTTCCTTAGTAACTGTGAGGTAGTGAACAGAACTTCTGAATTTTAAAAGTGATCCTTTTCCATATAGCACTGTAAACCTTGAAGCTAACTTCCGTCCAGGAACCTCATGAAAAAAAAATTAGTCCCTTGGACAAAATCCATTATATCACCTACAAACTCCATAGTTAGTTACTGAACCTAGATGATATGTGATGACATTGGGAGCATTTCTTGGGATGAGATTGAATTGTGATAATTGTACTTAAAAGTATATTGTATACTTTAGTTAATGGTTCACTGCCACTGTTTGCATAATGAGGAAGATTATGGTTGAAAACATTCTTTCATTGAAAGAGTTACTTGTCTTATATCTTAAATTTTTAACATGGCTTTTCTTTCTCACTGGTACATCTTCCTGGTACACAGTCTCCTTGTATTGCTCTTTATCATTCCTTCCTGAAGTTCTCAAGAGCAGGGTCTGAATCAGTAGCAGGATAATACTTAACAAGGATGTTCTATTTTTTTCACTCCACTTCCACTGACAATAACTTGGTAAAATCTATTTTTATTTATTTGAGGAGTGTATAATAATTGAATTTTCTAAGAATTTCTGGAGTCTAAAAAATAATAGCAATTTTAAAAATTACAAGTACTGAAACATAAGGTAAGAGTAAATTTGAACATTTTGGAGCAGGCTGGTATTTTATTGATTATATGAATGCTAATACATGTGTTTAAATGTATTGTGACCCCAGTTTGTTGTCAAAATGATATTCAGCTTCTGTAAATGTCCTATTTGGGGATCCCTGGGTGGCGCAGCGATTTAGCGCCTGCCTTTGGCCGGGAGCGCGATCCTGGAGACGCGGGATCGAATCCCATGTCGGGCTCCCAGTGCATGGAGCCTGCTTCTCCCTCTGCCTATGTCTCTGCCTGTGTGTGTGTGTGTGTGTGTGTGTGTGTGTCTATCATAAATAAATAAAAATTTTTTAAAAATGTCCTATTTGAAGTGGATAACCATATTTTCATGGTAAATGAAATCGTTAAAACAAATAGTATACAGGGATTATTTTAAAAGCCTGACTACCTTTATGTCCATCAATACCATTTGCAGATCTACCAGCAAAAAATATTATAAGAGTATTCAAACTGCATGATTCAAGATGTTCAATGATTACATATGGGACTGATATAGAGATTTCTTACCTGATAAATAACATTGAATAAATCACGTAGGCCCAGTCTGTGAACTTTCATCTTCTTTTGAAACATTAAATATCGGTTATTGCCATAGGAAGAATTTTACACTGGATGGACTCACACTATGATCCACAGTGGCAATCTCTAAATTTATCATCCTCTCCTTCGCTTGTTCTGTGTACTATTACCCAGGTCATGCTATTTACACCAGCTATATTCTCTTGTTCAGTGAGACTAAAACATTTATCCTCCAGCTCATACACCTGATCTTCTATACCCCCTCCCCCTAGTCTCACTGGAAACAAGCTATTTGTCATAATTTTGTCTCCTGTGCCTGTTGATTGTTTGAAAACATCAACCCATCATTATAAATCTCTCTTCAATCTCCTAGCAATGCAGTTAACTGAAAAGACTTCCCCAGAAGTGCTTCTTGCTTTTACAAGCTTTACTATAAAAGCAGTTTTAACTCCTTATATGCATCTTTCAAACCTCTGGACCATTGCTGTTTACCTGTTCTATGACTCAGGAGCAACTAATAAAAATGTGTGTAAACATCTGCTTTTTGAACGATCAAGGTATAACTATGGTCACTAAAAATTATTTTTAAATATCATTCTTAAAATCTATGAAGAAATAAAAAGTTCTTAAAAATCACCCAATTATCTAATGAAAACTATCATATTAAAAAGAATTTTCTCCATCTACATTAGGGGTAAAGTAACAGGCATTTGCATCACGTATTGGAACTGCAGAAATGAATTTTTAATGGGCTTAGAGTCTGGCAAAAAAATAATTAGCCTCAGTATGGCAGCTATATAGACATATAGAGATAAAAGAAGAAACTATCCACTGTAATGTAGAAGAAAGTTATCTAAAAATAATATGGCAGGGCAGTCCCAGTGGCATAGTGGTTTAGCACTGCCTGCAACCCAGGGTGTGATCCTGGAGACCCAGGATCAAGTACCACATCAGGTTCCTTGCGTGGAGCCTGCTTCTTCCTCTGCCTGTGTCTCTGCCTCTGTGTGTGTGTGTGTGTGTGTCTCATGAATAAATAAAATTAAAAAAATAAAAAATAATAATATGGCATATGAATTTAGATTCAAAGGAAAATACACCTTCACAATTGGAGAAGGTAGGAAAAGGGAATCTAAATTATTGCAGGTGAGGCATCTCCAATGAGTGTGACGTGTTATGATTAGAGTTCCATTCTGTAAATGGTTCACAATGAGGCTAAGAAAGTACACAAGATTTAATGGATATTTTATTTTGATAAGGATTTTTTAATAGAGAAAAGAAATTATTGAAAGTTATGAAGGAAAAAACATGTAAAATGCTATTTGTGTTTTAGAAAATAAATTGATATGGTAGAGGTTAGTGTAAATCCAAAAAGGATGTTGTTAAAATAATGTCCCTTTTTTATTTTGTTTTTTAAATACTGTCTTTAAATGCACTTGAGACATAGTGAAACTGAGCCAAGCAGTTGTTAGGGAAATAGAAAGGGAAATAGACCCAGGGGGTATTATTATAGAAAAATTGGATATGGGATGGAAGAATTCATGGATGACTCAGACTTCTCTAATCTGTGCTTCTGAATAGAAAAATGAAGATGAACATGAGTTATAAAAGAATTGATAGTAACTAAGGGAAATA
The DNA here is from genome assembly GCF_905146905.1 of Nyctereutes procyonoides. Lineage (NCBI taxonomy): Eukaryota > Metazoa > Chordata > Mammalia > Carnivora > Canidae > Nyctereutes > Nyctereutes procyonoides. The sequence continues at coordinate 28,167,155 of NW_026575051.1, read as the reverse complement.
CTTTCTTGCAATTATAGTTATTTAAATATAGTGATCATATTTGTTAGAATTTATTTATAAAAATATTTATAAAAAATTAAAAAATCTTAGCTAGAGATTTTTTCCACTTTTATTGAGATATGATCTCAATAGAATTTATCGATATTTATTGAGATATAACACTCGATAAATTCAAGGTGTATAGCATAAAGCATAATGACTTATTCACCTTATTAAAAGGTAACCAACATAAGTTTACTTAACAATCATCATGTCATTTGGTTGAAAAGAGAGAAAAGAAAAAAGAAAAGAAAGGGAAAGAAAGAAAGAAACAAACAAACAACAGTGTGTTTTCCTTGTGATGAGAACTCTTAGAATTCACTCCTTTAACAGTTTTCAAACATGCTATACATCAGTGTTAACTATAGTCATCATGGTGTACATTACAATCTTCAGTACTTTCTTATCTTATAACTGAAAGTCTATACATTTTGACCACCATCATCCAGTTCCTCCACCTCTACCCCCCTACCTCTGGTAACCATAACTCTGATCTCTTTTTCTATGAATTTTTGTAATCTTGCTTATTTGTTTTGTTTTGTTTTGTTTTGTTTTAGATTCCACATGTAAGTGGCAGATCATACAGTATTTGTCTTTGACTATTTCACTTCAGATAATACCCTTAAGGTTCATCCATGTTGTTGCAAATGACAGGATTTCCTACTTTTTTTATGGCTGAATGATATTCCACTTCATATAGGAACATATAATATTGAAATGCTATCTAAATATTACTCTGTTATATATATTATGTAATAATAAATAATATATAATTGTTAATATGCATTTTGTATCTGTCCCACAAATTCTTTACCCATTCATATATTGATGGACATGGGTTGTTGCCATGTCTTGGCTATTATAGATAATGCTGCCATGAACATGAGAATGCAGATATCTCTCTGATGTAGAATTTTTATTTCTTTTTGATATAGACCCAGAAGTAAAATTGCTGGATCGTATGATAATTCCATTTTTTTTGAAGAAGCCCCATATTGTTCCCCATAATAAATTAATTTTTGATTGCTATTAATATTTGACTATATTTTTCCTTTTGAATAAAGTAATAGAAAACTGTAACACTAACATTTGTTGCATACAGAAATTCTAATACTTCCCTCAAAGGTACTGTATTACTACATTAAGTTAATATACTTAATATAATGTTAAAATCAAAAGTGATATCTCAATTTAGATTTCAAAAGTTCTTATCACTGAAATATTGGTTAACTATTGCTTTGATAAAAGAGATAGCTGATAGTAAAGCTGATGAATGTCTCTGTATTTCTATTGAGGATAACATCTGTATCATCTTTTATATACCAGCTAGAAATTCAAACTGTGAAAAGTCCTATAAGACTAAATTGTTCCATATACCCCTGCAAGAGCCTGGCCCCAAGTTGTTCTTCCTCATCCCTTGTTGCTGAACTCAAATTGTCTAACCAACAGCTACTAAACTATAACCTGGAATCACTGCCTCTGCATCCTGTTCTATGACTACACATCCTCATTTCCCCTACACCTTCTGAGAATGTGAACAGTGTTAAATTCTAGGAACAACTTGAACTTTGAAGAATTTTCATCAATCTTTAATCTTCCTGCATGACACACATCTTAGAACTATTCTTTCTCATTACAACATTTTAACAAAAGGCTTGAGATAATGACTCTTTTTTCTTTTTCTTCCAGAAATCTCATTGTTGGACAAGTTTTGATTTAATTCTTCAGTACTAGTCAAAAATAAATGTGGGATCTATACTAATTCTTGGTAACAGTAGCCATTGAAAGTCTTACTGCAAGGGAATAGCAACACAGGAATTGCCTTTGTAAGATGTTCAATTTAAATATTCTGTGAAGTACAGATTAAGTTGAAGAGAAACAAATAACTGTCCCTTACATGATCTTAAATATAAATGGAGACTTGATTTCGACCTGTGCCAATAGAAATGGAAAGGATTGGCAAATTCCCTAGTGCAGCAGACTTATACAAGGATTAGAAGTGGAATTACCTGTACAGTTTTGAGCAATGAAACTAAAGATTTAAGTTATTTACAGTAAAGAATATTCAGTAAATTTCAGAAAATTTGCATAAGAAATAAATTCAGAAAAATGAAGTACTGGTTGTTTTTTTTGGGGGGGTGGGAAGAGTGGGATGCTGACAAGGAAGAAGTGAGGGAGGTGAGTTTTATTTTAAACTTGAAAGTTATAAAATCAGTGAGGATTTCAGTTAAGTTACCAAGAATGAGGATATGAGGCTTAAGAGAAGAAATGATGACAGATGAAATGTTTGTGAGTTACTTGTAAAAAGAAAATGGAGTCAATCTATTCCTGAAGGGATGGGAAGGGAAGAGAAAGGAGTGACAAAGGAAAAGGTTAGGAGTGGGCAGAAATGAGATAGAGAAAGAGATTGGACTGTTATTTAAGAAGCTTCAATAAAATCAACTGTGTTTTATTATATTTAAGGTGTTAGCAACTACATGACTTACCATGATTTTATGTACCATAAAATGGGAAAAGAATTCTGAGGCCAACACGTACATCTTAGAATCAAAGAAATACAGTATATTTAGGACACAAAAGGGAGATGAACCAAGACACATGAATGTTTTTTTAATTCTAAAGAAGTGATTAAGTATTTGGGGGCACTTGGATTCTCAGTCGGTTAAGCTTCCAACTCTTGGTTTTGGCTCAGGTCATGATCTCATGGGTGGTGAGACTGGGCCCTGCGTTGAGCTCTGCACTCTATGAGGAGTCTGCTTGAAGATTCTCCCCCTCTGCCTCTCCCACCACATGCAAGCTCTCTCTCTCTGTGTGTGTTTCTCAAATAAATAAATATTTTTAAAAAGAAGAAGTGATTAGGTATTTTATAAGAGGACAATTTACAATTCTGAGTCCCATAATGTGTGTATCTGTGTATAGCTGGTAAGTAGATAGCTATAATAGAAGTAATTGAAAAATTATTTGAAGTGAAAGAGACTGAAACTTTGCAGGAAAAGTCATTCTAAATACTGGCTGTTGAAAGAACCATGCAAAAAAGTTGGGAGAAAGTGTTAATCTGTATGCATTAATTTCTAAAGGAAAATAATGTTAAATGATTATGTTAGAATAAAGGTTTAAAAGTGGGATAGGAACTCTGCTAGTCCTTTCTATTGTTTATTTGAGTCTATCTGTAGGAAAGAACAGTCACCTCTGGAAAGATTTTCAGAAACTTGGTGTCATCAGGAGAAGACAAGCTGACTTATAACAGGTTTCAATTAGAATTAGTAAGGGAAAGAAGGGTCTACAGAAAAGCTTAAGTATGGAGGAAAGATGGTTCTCCTGAGGAGGAAACAGATTTACTTGCTCAGAAATGGCTTAAACCCTGGTATCACCACAAGACATTTTCCGGGAATTATCTCTCCTACTTGATGTTATTTAGAAAACATTTTGACAAGTGATTCATTACGGGGTATCAAACATGAACCTCTGATGCTACTCAACAGCAACAACAACAGAAATGTTACAACTTTAAAGTACATTGTTTACATGGTACATTTATCCTTATTCATTTCTCACATTACTGCATTAGTGCTGGATTACTAAAATACTATTTTGGGGAAAAATAGAAATAATCATCACAATATGTACAAAACTACTGTACTCCTATCTGTGGTGTTCTCATGATACATGGAGACCAGAGGCACCAGTATAATCAGCAATGACCTTGTTAGAAAACTTCAGTTTAATAAAAAAAAAAAGAAAAGAAAAGAAAAGAAAATAATGACATGCCCAATCAACCTCTTATGTTTATTTTCCTTGACATTTTACTGTCCCAGAACAGGAAAATTTGTACCAGCACTAGGTAAATAATGTGCTCCTCACAAATTTGTTTATCTTCATGAAGGTTAGCTCAGTGTTAATTATAAACCAAAAAGTATCAGCATTAATGCACTGTATGTTAGTATGATAGTAATAATTACAAATTTTTAATAATGCTTGGTGCCAAACATTGTTAAACATTGACTTACTGAAAGTTGCTTCACCGATTCCTTGGGTTTTTGGAGAAATTGTGAGTTTGTTTTGCTGTTTTAGCCCGTTCTTTAATTCCTAGAAGTTTAATTGAGAGCTTTGGAAGTATTATGATTGGGTTTAGGAGGTTAATCTTAATCACTTTAAGAAAGTGACAGTGATATGCTGGCAAACGTTTAATAACTAGCTCTCTGAGGGAAAAAAATCAAACTCCTGATTCATAGTTTTTTATTGTTTTATGTTCATTTTTTTCTGATTTCTGAGATGTACACGTGACCACCATGGCTGATTTTAGGTACCAAAAATGTAATGTCAACTGTTTCACAAAACTGAAAATTTTGCAATTGGCTCATGTGAGTGAGCTGGAACTAGCATATTCATTTCATGTTGATGTATTAAAACAATATTGTTTAGTATAAAGAATGAAAGACCTAAGTATTGGTCTTATCTTTACCTTCTACTAATTTGTCTGATCGGATGAGCAGGAACTATATTATTTCCTTCTGCTTCTTCATATCTATCACATTTTCTGCTTGCTGAAAGATATACACAAGAAAGATAGTAGGAAGATAGATGGGAAGGTAGCTATTACTATTCATTTACATTTAGTGCAAAAAGAAATTTAAAAAGTTTTTATGTAAGTAATTTGACTTGAATGTTAACAGAGCAATAGGATAATGAAGATTATCTTTAAAGTTTATTTCACATCAACATACTCATTTTAATTACAATTATTGGAATGTTCAGGAAGGTAAAATTAAATAAGTGGCTCATAGAATTTGTAAATATGAATGAACACATGGCAACATTTTATTCTTCCCTTCATGACATTAGTCTGTGGATGAATTCTTTTCTCTTTCCATAGTCTACATCATGCATTGTTAGTGAGGGTGGAAGATCTTACTCTTATGCATAGGGCCTACTTACATAAAACATATATCTCTGGCATTAAAATTTCACAGTGTGGATGATTAGGGGTAAAAATAAAGTCCCAAGAGATCCCTAGGTTTTTTAAGTTGAAGAATACTGGTTTATATAAATGCTGTCTAATAGAACATTCTGTAATGATGGGTATGGTCTGTTCTGTGCTGTACGTGACAGTAGTCATGAGGTACATGTAGCTGTTGAGCAGTTGAAATGTGCCTTATGTGACTGAAGAACTGGATTTTAATTTAATTTACTTTTAATCAAATTTAAATAGCTACATGTACCTTTTACAGTATTGGACAGCACAGTTCTATATTCTGCTGAAAAACCTGATTTAAAGACATGTCTGCATGTCAATTATGAAAACCAAATCATTTTAGCAATTATCTCCCGGTTGCTTGCTACCAACTAGATTCTTTTTCCTTATGTGAAAATATTTATTATCAACTGTTTTATAATTCTATATCCTATGGAGTTGCTCTCAGTTCTCAAACTATAATAGGTTCCTATCTAATCACAGATTTGAGGGCTATACATTAGGGAAGTCTCTTTCATTTTCTCTTGGAAATTGAAAATATTCTGGATATGAAGGAATCCAAAATGACTTCCTCCCATCAAGTGATCACCACCCAGGAACCAACCCACTAATTCAAATACAGAGAAGGAGAAATTATCAAGTCCACCTTTTCTTTCTTTTCATAATCCTAACTTAGAATTGCAAAACACTCTGAAATCAAAGACTGTAAATTGCATTTTTATTATTTTAATTTGTAAAAGGTTATCTTACTGCACATATTCTAAGATGGGAAACTAATAATCTTTTCTTATCCAATTCCTACATAATAATGTTTAAGTCTATCCTACAGTAATACAAATAAGCATGACCACTATTTAGCACCTTGCTAATTAATTCTGTAGCAACAATATGTATAGTAAATATTATGACAGGTTTACAGATACGATCTAGCAAAATTAAGGTCATATATACTAGTGAATAACAGAAGCAGGATTCTGAGTCAGGTCTATTGGATACCATATTTATGTTCATAATCACTACTATGTAATGTTACTCATCATGAAAGTAAAAGTAAAATATACTACTTAGAGTGATCTCAATATGTGATCATATGTCTATATGTATATGTGAATATAAAAAGAACTGATCTAAAATCTAGTCTAAAATCCTAAAAATTATAAATCCAATTCTCTAAAAGAAAACAGTGTCTTGGGGCATCTGGGTGACTCATTGGTCAAGCATCTGTCTTCGGTTCAGGTCCTAATCTCTGGTGCTGGGATCTAGCCCGTATCATCTAGCTCCCTGCTCGGTAGGGTTTCTGCTTATCCCTCTCCTCTGCCCCTTCCCCCACTTGAGCTTTCTCTCTTTCTTTCTCTGTCTCAAGTAAATTAAAAAAATCTTTTAAAAAATGAAAAAAGACAAAAAGAAAAATTAGTGTCTTATCATAACTAATTTTTAAATGAGAAATTTTTTTTCACTGTTAATTTTTTACTATAAATGAATATTGCTTTAAATGGTACAATGTACTATAACCACAGTGAACAAAATTTAAAAGACCAAGTAAGGTAATTTTTGCTGTTTTTGTCATACTGAAATTAAAATTTAAAACAAATCATCGTATAACTGATTGGGTCTACAAAAGAAATATATGTGAGGTCGCTAATTATTTAATGAATAATGAAATTTATGTATCCAATCTAACTTTTCAAAATGAAATAATGGGTTTTCATTGTATTTATAGTGAACTACTCAAGCAAAAATTAATTCAATATGATTGCATTGGATCAATGCAGCAGAAATAAGAGCAGATCCAGAAAGCATAGCAAAATGTTTTTAATTACAAGATGTTAATCATCAAGAATAATGACAGAATTTTTGTTATGAATAGAATATATAATTGGTAAGATCTAGAGAAGGTAAAATTAACTCTGGTACCTTAAATTATATATGTGTCATAGATTTTTTTTCTTTCTTCTAAGTACAGATTACAATTTACCATGGAGCTGTAGCTCCTCCTAGTTGCTTAGGTTTTATATGTAAATGCAAAGGAATATATTAGGCACATAGAATCAAGAGTCACTAATTCAAACATTAAATAAAAAATCATAGGTGGGGTATGAGGAAACAAATGGGTGAAGTCACTTCTACCCCATCCATATCCATAGAAAGTCCAGGGGAATGTGAAGTATATCAATTCTTATAGCATTTACTTAATGAATTAAAAGGCTTAACATGGTATCATTTGATGCATTTAACAATGGTTTTATATGTATACACATACACACACACACACAATAGTCACTACATAATAGCCCATATTGTTATATATCATTAATTCTTACAGAACACTCAAATTCATTTTCCAAAGGAAGATAATACCAAATGACAGAAATTTCTACTGTCTTCGCAAGCCTGACGATAATGTGTGTAAAGCAAAAGAATTTATAGAACTAACCACCACTTGAAAAGCTGCCCTTATGAGCTTCTGGACCTAAGTTTTCAGACATAAGAAATTAGCATAAAAGGTATTGCACACTAGCATTAGGTCTGGCAAAAATTTATCCTGTTTTCTGGTTCTAAGTCAACTCTCAATTTTTGTTTCCATCAATTAGTGGTTTATTTTGATGAGAAACCTGATGAGGAATGGGAACATGTTCCCATATATATGAATATATATAATGAATGAATATATATATGAATGAATATATATATGAATGAATATATATGAATGAATATATATGAATGAATATATATATATGAATATATATATGAATATATATATATAATCAGCTTGCCCAGAATTTTCTTGACTGGAAGATTTCAGAAGAGTTAAATTCATCATGGCTTTGTGTTTCTTTCTTCCTCTTCAATAACAAATAGAAGATAGTGTCGTGGGAGTCACATAGGATCCAAAACTGCCATTTCCCTGAAAAGATGACACAAAGGCATTTTCAGATTTATGTTCTCAAAGAACGTGTTAGCTAAGTGTCTTTCTTTCTGCAAAATAAAACCTACAGATGAACTAGAAATATACAGAAAACCACTGCTTGGTAAAACAAGAGAGGATTCTTAAATTTGAAAGTTGTAGTGGAAAAGAACTGAGATAAACTTAGTAGTGTTATTGATACAAGTCAATACATCATGCAACAAAAAGAATTGATTGGAGAAATTTAACTTTCCTTGTTTTAAAAAGGTATAAGGCAAAGTAATATTCTAGAAAATGAAATGGAGTTTTAGCTCAAAATTTAAGTGATCTATGTATGGAGAAATGAAAGAACAATGGTCAACGAAAAGCTCTCCATTTGATTTCTGTATTTTTTTAAATTATAATTAAAATTATATGTATATTCAGTTGGTTTAATGTGAATAGGATAAAAAATTAAGACATTCCCAGTTGTGTGACAGAATTATCAATTCTGTGTTTGGATTTTTAGACCATTCAGAAATTACAAAGTGTTCTGCACTTGTGTTTGGTACAGAGATAAAGCCAAAGCATGCAGTTTAGCGAAAGAACTGGACAGCAAAATATGGGGGAATGGGGGCGCGCAGAGGGAAAAAATTAAAAGAATTATATCAGGTGCAGGACCAGATATAATAAATCCTAAATAAGCATGAATATCTTTAAATTGCCCTTTTAAAAAAGAAAGTCTGCCAGAACAGATGCAAAACAAAATCCCAAATGATATTTCATTTACAAAACACACATAAAACTAAAAGACGTAGGAATACTAAAAATAAAAGACTAAGCAATAGTACATCAATAAATTTGAACTAAAGCAAATACAAGTGGCTATATTGACATCAGAAATCAATATCATCCTTTGGAAACAAATTGGTTTGATACAGAAGACATGAAAACATTCATTCTGGTTTTTAATGAAATGGCCTAACCCATCAATATATAATTTTTCTCATTAAAAAGTAATACATGTACAAGGCAGAAATAGGGAAATTATAGAAAACTCAAAAGCAAAGATTGCAAAATACCTATCACCAGAAGTAAACAGTAATAATTGTACAGTGCTCTAGCATTACTTGGATAACAGAGGTAGTTTTATTTTATTTTTTATTTTTTTTCAGAGGTAGTTTTATAATTGGTTTTATGCATAATACATAGTATTTGGTCACCTGAATTTTTAATTAGCAATAGCATATTCTTAAAAATTCCCCATAATATTTATTAATTTCCCACAACATGGCTTTTAGTAGCTGCCTAAAATTTCATCAAAAGGATATAGTATAATTAATCTCAAACTTAGACATTTATATTTATTCCAATTTACACTTTTATCAAATGTACTGAAATAATCAGCTTTCTAGGTATGTTTTGAAGCTTTTCTGGACATGTCCTTTGGACAAACTTGTAAAGTAGAATTTCATGGATATGCCTGTGGGAATGTTTGTCTTTTGCCACAAAGAAACTGTTTTGAGCGTTTGGATAAATTATTTACTAAAGCATGTTGTTTTTCTGCAGTTTGATAGATTTTTTTTTTAGTTTGATAGATTTTTACAATTTGAAGACCAACCAAGAATATGAGAGGGTGCTTATTTAACTGCATGTGCACCCTTACTGGTTTTCACTGTTTTTTAAAAAATAGACACCTTTCTTGGTAAAATTATACCTCACTGTTTGAATATGCATTTCACTGCCTGCTAGCAAGGTAGACACTGACATAATAATGTTTCAGAGAAGAAATATTTCTCTGTGTAAATTATCAAGAGAAACAATAACTCAAAAGGAATGCATATGTGTAAGTATGCATAAAGATCTTCTTTAGTTATTCCTATTAGTAAAATATTGAAACAAAATAACCTTTATTATAAAAGTGGTTAAGTAGTTTATGATGTATGTTCTTCAGGGACTATTTTACAATCACTATAATGGTATGATTGAAGACCAAGTAACATAATGCACCAAAAAACCACAATGTATTATCCTTGTATAGATAATATTTTTTTGCAGTTTGAAAGTGCTAATATATGTAAATATTTGGACAAAATTAAAATATAAAAAGGGAATATAGAAAAATATTAAGATTGTGAGATTACAGAAATTATTTTTTAGTCTGCATGCTTTTTAAAAATTTAATATGATTTTATGAAGAAAACAGAAGACGAATTGATGATGAGCTCAGATGAAATGCAGATGCCTTTTTTGTGTCCTCATTTTTATTGTTGTTATCATCGTCACAGTTCAGGTCTTACTGATTTAACAACTGTACTGATAAACTACCACCCTACTACATACATCCCGTCTCTAGCCTTGACACAGTTTTCAAAAGTTGTTCTTGTTTTTACAGAATTAAGTTGAAACCTCCCTCATAGATCATCCACAAAATTATTTGAATGTTTAGCAAAGACTACCATATTTGACTCCCTGAGTTAGAATCCCAGCTCTACTAGTTAATAACAGCCTGATTTTTTAAAAGATTTATTTATTTATTCAGAGAGAGAGAGAGAGAGAGAGAGGAAGAAGCAAGCTCCATGCACGAGCCTGAGATCCTAGGTCTCCAGGATTACACCCTGGACTGCAGGTGGCACTAAATCGCTGCACCACAGGGGCTGCCCAACAGCCTGATTTTCAAGCGGTTACATATCATCCTTGTGGCTAAGTTTTACCTGTAAAATGAGCATACAAAGGTACCTAAGCCTGTTGCTGAGCTATTACCACAGTGCTTGCCTAATACATAAGACTCAATGAGTTTTTTTTTTTTAATAAAATAGTTTTTATGACCTTGATACTCATAGTATTATAAATTCTCCCTCAAGTTACCTTTTAATTCTCAGCCCCATTATGCTGATTAATGATGATATTATTCTATAATGTGTTCAGGAACAGTTTTCACCACACATGCATAACACAAATTTTCTCATATCGGTGCCACATCCCGACTTCTATAACCAAAAATCTGGATTGCCCTACCCATGCTTTATACACATTTCCACTTCTCTGCTGTCTTGGTCAACTTCAAAATAGCAGTCAGGAAAGTACTTTTACAGTAGTGTGATAGAGCCAGCTCACACTGGCTTATGAATGCCGAATATTAATTTTTTTATAGACTTTGTAAGCTGGTTGACATAATTTCGCTACATTGAAATTCAAAAAGATGGGATGATTTGCACGGGGGAAATTAGATAATGTTATAAATAAGACCTTTCCTCCTCATAGTCTTTTCTTCCAAGAGCAAGTTGTTAAACATTTACCAGAACACTACTGTTTCTTTACACCTTTAAACTCTTTGATTCCTACATAACATACATTGGACCACTCATCTTAAATCAGAAGACATCACTTCAAGGCTTGCTTTTACGACTATTTGATATAAGACAAAGTCACTCAGCATACAGCTCTCAGTGTGCTTCATTTATTTCTGTGGATAACATCAACTTGACAGCTTGGGTAAAGAATAAATCAAATCACATTTATTTGTGAATCATAAACTGCCATAAAGAAATAAAGTGCTACAATTATCACCTAACATTTCATTGTAACTAGATCTTAAAATTAAATATTTTAGAGACATATTATAGTTTTTAAAATGCCACTCCAGAAAAAATATTGTTTTACCAAACCATGAGTTGATGTGCAGCTCATAAGCCATTCCTTATGCCTTTTGTAAGTAGAATGTTATGCTGTTGATTTAAGGATTAAAACAAGCACTTCAGTCAAAGCTCTTTTAATTTTGGAAAGTTAAATCTGAAAGCAGTGATTTTGCTGAATATTTTTATCATGGATTTTTAGTTTTAGGATAAACTTAATTCGTTTTAAAGTGTACTTCGTACTTAAGTAAATTATGGAATTAGACATATAGAGAACAGTGGAAATGACATTAATTAGAACTAGGGATTAAATAATAACATTAATTAATTAATTAATTAATAGCAACTAGGGATGCACTTATTTCGAAGCTAATTAATTTAAATTCGGGGGACTTTCACTCAGAAGTGGTTCTTCTAAGGTTTTGTGCCTGATTTTGTATTTGTGATTTTATATTTTTATTGTTAAAGAAGGGTCCCCAAATTTTATAAGCCAGAGAGGTATTTTGGCTTTAATAAGGAACATTTATTTTCTATTCTATCTTGATTCACAGTTTAAACTGAGAGACTGGTTGGTCTGCCTTGTTTTCCCAAAGGGTCTCTCTTTGATGTGTTCGATTGACTCAGAACCTAAATCAGTCTTGATGTCAGAATGTCTCTGTGCATAACCTGGAGGGTAGGGGGTAAATAAAATCTTTAAATTTCATCAAGACCCTAGATTTAAGGCCCATTCAAATGTAAAAGAAAAACTATGAGCTTTTCATTGATCTCCTTGGTGGAGCTCCTGGTGGAGTTGTCAGAAATGAGAGAAACATGCATTACAAAATGTCACACATTTTGTTCAAAGCCACAGGACTCTGTACTGCTTCCATTTGTCAGCTGTCAGTTGCATAATTGTAAGTCTTTTTAATCCTACTTTTTTTCTTAATTATTAAAGAAAGATTTCAAGTGCTCGAGATGTATTTCCCCTATATGGAAGTATAATTTGACCTACTAAAGACCATAAAGACTATCTTCTTCTGTTGGTTACCAAATACAAAAAAAAAAAAAAAAAAAAAGACAAGCTAGCGAGATTCAACAAAATTTAACTAAATGTCATTTTGTTTATGTGAAATGCTTTTTAAAATGCATTTGTGATACTTATCTTCAGAAGTTACAATAAAATTATGTAATGATGTTTAATATAAGCACACCCTACTGTATGTGCCACATGTCAGCTCTTACTCATTAGAGGTAAAGTCTAGACAGTCATAGTAGAGAGGCTGGGACATCCAAGGAAGGTGAGCCAGCCACATTGGCTGGCTAATTACATGGACATATCAATATTTTGACACTAGTCATGTCGTTATATCCCATTGAATATCAGTCATGTTTATCTAAAATGAAATTGTCCTATATTCAAATTTTAAGCATATCAAAATATTTCTTAGTTTTTATTAAATGTAAACAGAAGTAACCTAAAATAAAATTCTTTTACAAAATCACTTGCTTCTCCAAACTTTTTTTTTATGGTTATTTATAATATTCAGTCTTGTCTACCAAATTACTTTCTTTCCTAGGTAAAGACATCAATATACATAGAAAATAAGATTATAATGTTGAAGATGACTGAATAAGGTATGCATAATCAGAAACAAATAAGCCATATACTATATATGGCTATATAATAAGCCATAAAATTAATCCTAATGATCTCAATCCTTAGACTTTTGAGTTGGAAGGTGGACTGCAGCAGTCTGACTGCTGAAACTCAACAACACATACTAATGGTATTGTGGGCACTCACTCAGATTAATCTAGAAAAGTCATTCCTAAAGTGTGTCTTCCAAGGTATTGCCAAAGCACTAACTTTGTGCAGGCACATTTGACCTTCACCATAGTCATAAGAGGTATGGAGTAGAAACTATTACTTTATATATTGCTAACCAAAGTTTGTTTAACTGTAGCAGAACCTGTTAAGTAAGTGATACTTGAAGAACAAGTTATTTTCTGCATGACATTAGCAAGGGACCAAATAATTTCTTGGAAATAAAACCCTCTGAATTTATTAGTATTAATGTGCATCAAAATCATAACATACCTGCATATATATATACACACATACATATATATGTATGTATATATGTAAATCTCATAAGTTCTGACAATACTTTAACATGTTAGTTTCAGTCAATACCTGAGATAATAAGTGATTATCTGTGCAATTAAAACAGGACTGACTCATCTCTCTCACTCTGTCATGAATATTATAGCACTATCTCTTGTCTGATATTGTCTACTTTTAATCTGTCCTCATATGCCTAGTTGCACTTGCATATACACTGTATATACCTTCACCTTGAACAACTCATTTTCCAAAGCTCTCAGTATAGTTGTCTAATTAAACACATGCCTCATTTCACATGCCTTTCTTTCATTTGGTATGATCTAAAAACAGTAAGGGAGCAACATATATGAATTGGAATATTGTTTTTGCTTGTCTTAGCAATTCTGTGAAGGGTACTTTGAATCTCTTCTTCAAAAGCTCCTTTTAATGGCATAGTAATTGTTTTTATGACTTTTCCAATGAACTATGAAGTACTCTAATGTCAGGCCACATTCCTACGATAATGAAGTCTAAGAGAGAGAAACCTTCATTTAATCCTGGCCTGATATATAAGAGTTGCCCCATTATTTTCATAAAAGAAGTCTGAAAAGATGAGGAGAGATAAGATTCAAATGAGCATCATTATCATCATCATCATTTTTATCATCAAGTATTTATTGGTACTTGTTCTTTGCCCAGAGCTCTAAGGACTACTAATGAATTTTAAAAGCCCCTGCCCAATCTTGAGGTATGTATAGATTAAAAAATCAAGTATCAGGAAAAGTTTTTGGGAGATCTTTTGAAAATAAATATGAGTTAGACAATGTCTCCATAAACTCCTTTCAAACAATGAGAACATTAGCAAGATGATTATTAACTAAATGCTTAATCCATGCTTGTTTAATCTAATCCCTAAATATATTCAGTAAATTGATAAAGCAGTTCAACATTTAGTACTGTAGGGCATCTCTTGAGATCCATGTATATAATCTAGTTTTATATGAAAATTCAAACTTTAAATCATGATTTTTTTTATATTAGTGAAATGTGTTTTGCTAATAATTATAATTTATTGACCTTCAACACTTTTTTTTTATACAAACCAGATACTGAAAAGGACTCCTAGGAAAATATTCATTTCCTAGAACATTTTTCAGACATCAAGTTCCCAAGAAAGAAACTGAGATCTACATGCAGGGAACTTCTTGAGAATGCTTTCAATAACCATGCCTATAAGGGAGAAACAGAAGTAGACTGGGAAAGGAAGATGCTGAACCAAGATGTCATTCTAATAAAAGGCTCAGTTAATCACTCAGGGCTTGCTGAAGCATCCTTCAGAGTTGACTCAAATTGAGTCACTCTCATACACTACACAGCAGCCAGTGAGGGGGCCCAAACTTAAGCAAAAAGGTTCCCTATAGCCAACGAAAATTCAATTTGTGGGGAAGAATCCATTTCCAAACTGTTGACAGGCAACACCTCCAGCAGCAGGAGAAATGAATTCCTCTCTTTGGAACAAGGATCTGGGATGCTCATCACTTCATAAACCACAGTCAATTCCAACTGCTTTCAAAAATAAGTACACTTCATCTAAAAACTGCTCCCTGTGTATTTTGATTTGTCTCTTTTTCTGAGTAAAACCAAGAGGGTAATTACTGGGAAGAACTATGACTTCTGTCATTGAAGCAGTTCTTGATACTATAGCTGACTCATCTTCCTGTTCCCCTACTTAAATTCTATTACTTTCATCCTTATTTGCTAAAATATGCTTCTTAGTGGATTACCTAGTGAAGTAATACAGAATGTTATGCCTGAGAGTTCTGATCTCTTAGTAAGGCTGTAGCTGATGTATTTTGTCTATTTCCTGATAACACTAGGCAAAGAAGTACCAACAAATATACATCCAGTAGTAGGTCAGCTTGATGCCACATGTTTTCATCTTTGCCCCTATATTATAACAGCACCCTATATCATCCTGAGAGTCTCCACCAATAACTCTGTAAGGATAATGACTTCTTTCCTTACCTGATTATCTTGTCACAAAGAGGGTAAAGTGACTATATGGAAATCTAGTGGTATCCTCTTTATTCCCTCCCCCAGGTAATCAAGACCTGTAGATGATGGAGCTTGTATTTTTAGGAATGCAAAGCACAATTTCCCAGTGGTTCACAGAGAGTGATGATATATGATCCTACTCTTACTTTTACCCCTGGTTCCCAATTTCATGTATTATACTTAATTTAGGACATAATATCAATAACATGATCATTATGAGTGTGTAATGCATTCTATAAGATGGTGCCCCATCCCCATAAGCTCTCATCTCCAAGTTAACACCTAGCAGTTTGGGGATGATGTAGTGTATTATAGAGCCATTGGATTTCATGGTTATATGATCATCAGTATGCTTTTCTATAAAGTAGATTCCTTGGTCTACTGAGATGCTATGAGAAATTTGATTTTGGGGGTCACCACTAAATAAGCTCTTGATTAGTAATGCTGGCTAAATGTCTGTTGGCAGGAAAGACAAGGAAGATATACCCATATCTAAAATAAGTGTCAATTCTAGTCAAAATGAATCACTTAAGTTCAGTATAACCTCCTGACTACCATGTCACTGACAACTTTGGTCTCTATTCCTAGCAGATTGGGTATTAAAGGAAAGCAATAACTGTATTAGTCTTGGAACATGAGTATCCATACATAGAGCCCATGCATAGCTTCTATGTTTAGCATCTACTTTGTTCATGCCTATTATGGTTGCTGAGGACAGAAGATGACTGATGTTAACTGAGTTCTTTTGTACGTGGCTATCTTCATGCTAACCTCATTAATCCATATATATGTCTCTTTTTCATATTTTTTGACTCAGATTGTCTTATACTTTTCCTTCCAGTCCAGTGATAAACCAGCCAGGTTATTTTCCACCACTTATGAGTCCAGGTATATTCTTATTTGGCCTACCTCTAATTCTATCCAAAGACAAGGACAACAACTTCTTGAATGAAAATCTGCCTATTGGAAGGATTTTTTTTTTCAACTTTGTCTTTGTAGAAAACCTCTGAGTGAAGCTACAGGAAAGTTGCCATCATTTTCAGTTTATATCCATAAACCGAATGAACCCATCCACAAACCATGCTCATGCTTTGTTCATCATCCTTCAGATGGTAATAAGGGAGGGACTCTTTCTAGTACAGCCATAGTGTGAATTGAGGGAGAGCTGCTGTTACAACAGCAGTGCATAATATAGGAGCACAAATTA
The DNA here is from genome assembly GCF_905146905.1 of Nyctereutes procyonoides. Classification (NCBI taxonomy): domain Eukaryota; kingdom Metazoa; phylum Chordata; class Mammalia; order Carnivora; family Canidae; genus Nyctereutes; species Nyctereutes procyonoides. Next base: position 28,150,280 of record NW_026575051.1, on the reverse strand, counting down.
CACATGATCTCTGGTCTACTCATATTTGACCCCTGATATACCATCTACAATGGATTGTTACTGCAAATGCCCAGTGCTTAAGATTTGTTTATTAAGCGAAACTCTGCCCATGTGGATATTTGATGTCTTATAGTCACATGTTTTATCCCTACCAGGGTCCAAAAGTATGCCAGGAACTTTTTTCTAAGTTTAGGATAATTCTCTGCTGCATAGGCTTAGCCTAGAGTCTATGCTCATCCTCCTCAATATTCCCCACATTGCGTATTTTTCATTGCAGACATCTCTAATAACATAGAGATGATTGAGATGAATGACCCAAAGAACAGGATAACATGTGCTACAGAGTTCAATTAATTTAGTAAAATTATTGTATGTTAATCTATTCAAATATATCTTTTGCCATATTTCTTGTCCTTTTCTTTTCCTTTTTACTTTTAAAATACCAACTTAAAGTAAGTGAGAGTCCCTGATACCAGCCCACATTTCTTAGATGCTCTGTTCTGTTTTCTTTCTTTCTTTCTTTCTTTCTTTCTTTCTTTCTTTCTTTCTTTCTTTCTTTCTTTCTTTTTTAATCTCTGGGCATTTCAAACTAATAAATTCTACTGATTTGTTTTCAAATTCAGTGGTTGTTTCTCAGCTATGTCTAGTCCACTGAGAAGCTCACTAAAGGGATTCTTCATCTGTAAGTATTATTTATTAGCATCTCCATTTGAATATTTTTAATAATTTCTTTTTTTTGACATTCCTCATTGATTGATTCATTGGTCAAATATTCACCTGTTTTTATATGTTAATTGTATTTTGTATTTCTTCTCTGATAGTTTCAAACTCTAACTCCTTTTTTATCTCATTCCACTGATAATTTGTGGGTATGGGTTTTTTTCATTTTGTTTTTTTTGCTTTTTGTGAGTGTCTTAGAATTTTTAAATTTATTTACTTTTAAACAAAACTGTGTGTTTTCCTACATTGCTCCTAAAAGAATAGCATTTGTTGGACTGCCTGCCTGGAAACACTTTATGATAGTTGATCTATTTTTTTAATTTAAATATTGTTGATAATAAAATATCTTGCTATAAAATTCTCCTTTTGATCTAAAAAAGTTTTTTTTCCATTATCGTATCTCATAATTTAAAATGGTTAGAAGTGTCCATCTGAATTTTCAAAGTCATTGATTCCTAAGTCCATTAATTATGTGATTATTGCATGCCTGCATTAATTTATTAGGTCATTCATATACCTTCCTACTATGTAAGTTGTAATCGTTTTTAAAATATCATCATAATTTGGATGTTTTAACAGTAGATAAGAATAGATATACTTTAAAGATAATCTGATAAAAGTTGTTAGTTAATTTTTATTAGGAAATATTCAAGGAAAATTTTAAAAATGAGTTAGAATTTTAGTAGGACCTGGGTAAAATCAGGCTTCAAATAAGCAGAGATAAGGAAATAAAATTCCAGATAGAACTATCAGGAATAACAGATATAAGAAAATATAATATTTAATTCCAATCTAGTTTGATGAAAGCAGTGATTCTCACATCTACCTGTGCTTTGAAAACATCTGGAGACACATTTTTAAAAATATAGATTGTGTGAGGCATACTCTTGGTTAGTGATAGATTGATATATAGATAGATATAGCCATGCTTATTTGCATATAGTATTTCTGTTATAACATTGTTGATGCATGTAGATATTTTACTGATTACGCTTCTCAGTTCATATTCTTTAATGGCTTATTGCTGAAAATGATTCATTAATTTCTGCTGTGAAAATGTTCAATACAGAGACACATGTTGACGCAGTCTGGTAAAGAAGGTATTGAAATGGCAGAGGCCTGGGAAGTGCCTTAAATGCCATAGGTAATCATCTACCATGCTAGGAAAGGAAGTTACCTATACTATTAATGAAGTCAATGACTCTAATGTTAGAATTACAAACTGAAAATATTTCAAATACAATCTTGTATGTGGTGGATATGTTTGCAAATATTAAAACATTTCTTTCCCAAGAAACAATAGTGATATATATAATGTGAGTTGTATGTTAAAAGCACTTAAACTTCACTGGGCCGAAGATTTGTGGCATGAATTTTTATGAATGATTTTCAGTAAGGTCTGTGTGTTCATAAATATGCAAATTTTTATCTAGAACTGTATGGAAACCTATTACATCTGAAAGTTTATTTTTTAAAAAATATTTTTCAGGTAGTAAAATGACACTAAAGCTGAAATCTCTAGCACAGAGGGCAGGTATTTTTTTAGGTGCTCCTAACTGTGTGCTGTCCACCATCAATGTTAGTAAATTATGTTTCTTTTTTTGTTTTCTTAATTTTGTATGTGTACCATTTATTACTAGTTTTTACACTTATATTACATTTATAACTTTATATAACTACTGGATCAATTCTGTGCCTATCCAGCTTTTAAAAAAAGATCAAGTAAATCTAAAAATTAAGTCTGGAAATAGTTTTAACTGATAAGAACAAATTAAGAATCAACCTGTGATCCCAAGAAAAAGAAGTAAGTAAAATTCTATAAAGTTCTTATTTTTTATTAATAATAAAAACAATGTAATTTTTTGCTCTCTTTAGGGATTGATATGTTGATATTTAGTATTATGGTATTATTATTCCAAGATATATTTTGTGGTTTTGTAAGCCCCAAAGCATGCAGCGAGATAGCAGAAAAGAAAATAGGTTAGACATAGCAAAAAGTAAAAATAGATGATAGATAGATAGATAGATAGATAGATGATAGATAATTATCATGTTTCTTCTCTTATCAAATGAAACCCCAATGTTCATCATTAAATTATCTGCAAAATATTTATTACAATCTGATGGAAGTAAGCTGTGAAGGTACATACCAGGCCAATTGGAACTAACTATGGAAGAAGTCCAGAACCATGACTGATACAAAATAGATGCTCAGTGAATATGCGTTGGATACATTGATGAGCAGTAAGAAGTATTTGATGGATAAGGCAAAGTAGGCAAAGAATTAAGACTGAGATTTTGAGCAAGCCTTTGGTAAGGTCTAAAACTAAATATTATTTATTTTTTTATTTTCTTGGATTCATGAAGACAATATCAAAGCATTCAAATTTGAATTCTATAAAGAAGATAAATGGACATGTTGTTATAATAATAAATTATTATATAATCACTTTTCATCTTTTGCATGCTGTTAGAAATACATACATACTCTCTGGAAATCTCTCGACTATGCTACAATGTAGATATTTTGATCCTTAATTTACAGATGAGTAATTTAAAGTTTGGATAAGTTGGTAATTATATTTTTGTTGTACTTATTTTTTTAGTTATTTTTCATTTCTGGAACATAATAATGGCTTTCCATTTATGGTGGTAATATATGATTTCTATTGTTTTCAGATTTATTATGATATAATTCATAAAACTGTAAGATATTTAAAGTGTACAACATAATGATTTGGTGCATGTAAGAATTATAAAAGGATTTATCCCATCTAGTTAATTAAAACACCTCAGAATTTTTATCTTTTTAGGAATATATATGTTATATCTCTTAACATATTTCAAATTATACAACACAATATTATCGACCACAGTCACTGTGTTTGTGTACTTTAGATCCTGAGAGCTTATTCATCTTATAGCTGAAAGTTTGTGTTTTTTCAACAACCTCTCCCTGTTTCCTCTACTCCCAACACCTGGCAACCACTTTTCTTCTCTATTTCTATAGGTTTGACTTTTTTTCTTAGTTTTTTTTTTTTTTAAGATTCCACAGATAAGTGATACTGTGCAGTACTTGTCTTTCTCTGTCTTACTTAGCTTAATGTCCTCAGAGTTCATGTTGTCAAAAACAACATTATTTCCTTCTTTCTCAGGGCTGATAACTATATATAAGAGATCATTTTGAACCAAATTCTAACACTCTCTGCATCTTTATTATTTTTTAATTTATTATGAAAGCTTCTCTGTTTGAAGGTGGGGAAAAATAAAGATTCTAATAAGTAATTTCCCTTCCCTGCTTTTCAAGCCTTTCAAGATAAGACATGCCTTTCAAGCACACACCTTAGAGGGATCACTTCATTCCAGATTCTGATTCTTACCATTCCAAGGATAGTTTCCCCAGATTCTCAAGAACTGTTTTGTTCAACACAAAAACAGATGGGTAAAGCAAAGTATAAATACACACATACTCACACCACAATGATCTGGAGGAATGAAGCACTGAATCAGACAAACAAAATTTAAGCCCTCATGGAGCCAAGCTTGGAACGGAAAAGGTAAACAAAAAGAAAAAAAAAAAGATAGATGAACAAATTTTTACTTGCAATGGGGAAAAACATTAAAATTAGGATAACGGTGATTGTGATTGGGGAAGGGGATGCAGTTTTAACTACTGTGGTCAAATAGGCCTCATTGAGAAAATGTCACTTAAATAAATATTTGAAGAAAGAAAGAGATGAATTGTGTAAAATCTAGGATAAGAGACTGCTAGGAAGAGAGACCAAGTTTTTGAGGAAACACAAGGTCAGTGTAACTACAGCAGAGTAGTCAAGGATAATGATAGAATAAGGTGAAGTTAGAAAGGTAAAAAGAGGACATGACTTGTATGGTGCTGAAGGATTAGGGCATTAAAAATGAAAAAAAAAAAAGAGGTTTACAAGGAACAGAATGTCCAAGTCAAATGATGATTACATTCTTAGTCTATCTGGAGGTTACTTAGGAAGTCAAATTAAGACTAGTTTACTTAATGAATAAAACAGTGGGGGAATAAAAAGCTCTTAGGTAATGTTGATGGTGCTTCTCCAGTAAAATTGAGACACTCCTGCCCTCTCTAACAGAGAATACAGCAGAGAATTGTATCTTCTGTGAAGTCTCTTATCTCTAAATGGTACTAGATGTTTCCTGTCCAGTTCCCTTTTAACATTTTACTCCTTGCCCGACACTTTTCTGGTAAATTCACCATCTCTTTGTAACTGAAATTTTCGTCATGGACTCTGCCAGCATTCTACATAGTGCTATGGAGACACTTTTTACTCATCTTATTAATTAGAATAATAATGCCTCTGGAAATATCAAAATCACTCATACAATGTGATTATGATTTTTTTTGTCAACAAAATGATAGTAATTATATGTTAAATATGCATAAGGCCCTGGACTAGTTGTTTTAAATACATAGTTTTACTTTATCATCTCAATAAACCTGTGATGTCCTAATAAATAACCCTCATTTACAAATGAGAAAATTAGATGATGAATGTGTCTTCACTAAATATTATTATTGTCACAAATACCTGCTCTCTTCTGGCAGAAGATCACTCATCCTCATCTCATTTATGATAGGCTTGATTGTGTCACTTGGATCAGCAAATGAAATGTAGGTGGGAGATTTAAGAACCAGTATATTCTTGTCAAGAACCCCTTTCCCTTTCCCATGATGATGACAATGTCCCAGGTAGAGGATGTTCCATTAACCTGGGTCCCATAATGAAGACTGAAAAGTAGAGTATGAGTGAGAAATATACCTGTGTGACATGAGCCACTGAGATTTAGGTAAGGGGGTCTTTTTCATTTTTAACATTAACGTGCACTATTATGCTTGTTCAATCCATATTCGGAACCTAAATTTTGATGGTCCTTTTAAACATGGCTGTGGATTTGACCAATTTACATGCATTATTTTTATGAATATCATTAATATCCAAAGTACTATTTAGGTAATAGCATTGTTTTTTTTTTTTAAGCAGCCATTACATAATAGGATTTTGACTTGAAAACTGACAGTCTATGAAGAGAATTTCCAAAAATATGTTTTGCATTTGAAGCCTCATTTGCAATAAATCACAGACTCCCAGTGTGACTGCTCTAAATAACATTCACTTGAATAGATAGTTCTACAAATGATATGAAAATTAGTTAAGTTATGATACAACTTTGTGAAATGGCTGCCTATCTGGCAGTAGCCTTGTCCTCCCCAGCTTTTTCCTGGTATGCAAACAAGTGCTGAGATACCTAACTCACACAGAATGTACTCTTTCAAACTTTTTATCTGAATTTTCTCGGATTCCTTTTCACCATGATCATCAAAGCTTTCTTGATCCTCTTTCTCAGATATAGACTCAATTAATTCCATTTCTTAAATGCCCAAAGCACTCAGTTTGCTCTCTCATTAGGACAGACACCATACTGTTACATATTAAGATATAGTATGATGGTATCACTTAGTGGTTAACAGCATGCACTCTGCCATTTACTAGCCGTGAGATCTTATGCTTTATTTTCTTATTCTATAAAATGGGGAGAGAAATTTCCATGTCAGAAAACTAAGCCTTCAACACAAGGCCCGGCACGCCTGTAAGTGCACAACTAGTGGTAACTAGATGTTCAGTTACCAACAGACGGACATAATGACAAAGAGATTATTCTAACCATTTTTACCATGTCTCTCTACTTTCTCCTAATACCTCTCACATGTAAAACCTGAACTACCATCTAGCTTCCCATTAAGCTTTGCTTATGTTGTTCTCCTGATGTTTTCTATCCGTAAATATTGCCTCTGACAAAATGTTTCTGGATTAGTAGGGTCACTCTCTTTTCTTGTTTTGTTGTTTATTGTTTCTCCTTTTTCTGTTTGGTACCCCTAGTTGACCACAGAGGTAGCATACGGTAGGTGCTTAATAAATATTTAAAACTTGGCCTTTGAAAACACTGGTATTTTGCCAAAAGTAGATTGCATTTAGAGATCTTAGCCCATTAATAGACTCACCAAGGCCAAATTTAGTAAAATTCACTCTTTCTTTATAAAAAAAAATATTTATTTATTCATGAGAGACACAGAGAGACAGACACAGAGACATAAGCAGAGAAAGAAGCAAGCTCCATGCAGGGGGCCTGATGTGGGACTCTATCCCAGAACTCCAGGATCACGCCCCAGCCAAAGGCAGACGCTCAACCACTGAGCCACTCAGGCATCACAAACTTGCTCTTTCTTAACTCCTATAAGTAAGAAATGTTTGACTGCCAATAATCATTAAAAAAAGGGGAGGATTCCTCAGTGGCTCAGTGGTTTAGTGCCTGCCTTCAGCCCAGGCCGTGATCCTGAAGTCCCGGGATCGAGTCCCATGTCAGGCTCCCTGCATGGAGCCTGCTTCTCCCCCTGCCGGTGTCTCTGCCTCTCTCTCTCTCTCTGTATCTCTCATGGATAAATAAATACAATCTTATAAAACAAAAACTATGAAAAAAAAACCCTATGAATTAGTATTTACAGTGACAAATTGATATATTATTTCACTAATATTCTCAATTCCTTACACCAAAAACAAATTTCTTAAGAAGATCAAGCTTGTGCTTTGTTTTTCTCATTTACATTAAATTAGAAGTGTAAGAGTTTATAGATCTGGTATGTTTAACCTTGAGAAATGTTATATTTTGCTACAGTGTGTCAAATTACTTTTCTGTGAAGGGAGTCTTGATTTCTTGGTGACATTTACCATAAATGAACAAACTTTTGAGTTTTACATATAAATGGTCTCATGTTTTATCTTGTCTCTTCTGTTGCAGGCATTGATTGTGAAGTAAATATAGATGAATGTCTATCAGAGCCCTGTCTCCATGATGGAACTTGCATTGATGGCATCAATCATTATACCTGTGACTGCAAGAGTGGATTTTTCGGAACACATTGTGAAACAAATGCAAATGATTGCCTCTCAAATCCTTGTCTACATGGAAGGTAAGAATTTTTATTTTTCTATTATTAAATCAGAAAATAAATTTAACTCACAATATTTAGGACATGTCACGGGAAAGTTGATAAATATAATTTTAATTATGCTCTTTCATAAAACAAGAGCTAAGTACAGTTAAGATGAGATGCTGCCTGTTTTACTTAATGCAATGTACTGATATGTTATCTCTGCTCTTTTATTTCTGCTCATTAGCATAAAGTAATTTTCAATAAATGTGGATTAATTGGACTTTAATATACTTAAAGGTAACTGCTTACAGTAATAGAAGTAGCAGGTAAGATGATGAGACATTCTATTATTTGCTCTGCAAAGGGATAATACCACACACTTAGTATTTAAAATGCCCCTAAGTAGACTGGTTCTCTCATCCCTATGTGCATGTAAGGTATTTTTGACTCTCTTTTTGAAATTGCATAATAACTCTCATGCTCATGGATAGAATATTAGTTTATGCAAATTTAGACCCTGGATATTTCTAGGAGATGCAAGTGGCAAAGAATGCTTCATAGATGCACCAGCCTTTCTCTGCAGCATTATTTTTTCTTTTTTAGTCCTGCCACTGACTTTGTAAGCAGAGAAGGGAGGATAAGGATGGGTAGCTCACTGTAGTGCAATTTGGCCATAGCTGACTTCAGTTCCCTACATAAATTCTAGACATACTTTTTATCTTTAGAACTGTTCTTTCCTTATAATGCCTTGGGGATGATGGCAAAAATTAAAATTGATCTGTTCTTTCAGTCCAATCACCTTGAAGGATAAGAAACCAGGAACAGACTCTGCCTTCTATTGCTTGTGGGATTTTTTTTTTTTACCGTGACTGGAAAAGAAAATCTTTAAATAGTGAAACTCCTTTGAAATTATGTTTTAATGTCTTACTTATTTAAAAATTTAATTCTGTGTTTCAGATGTATAGATCTTGTTAGCAAGTATCAATGTTCATGTGTTGCAGAATGGACTACCTCAAGATGTAAGGTCAAGATTAATGTAAGTTTTATATTACATTTAAAATAATTTAAAAGGACACCCGAGTGGCTCAGTAGTTTAGTTCCTGCCTTCAGTCCAGAGTGTGATCCTGGATTCCCGGGATCAAGTCCCACATCGGACTCCCTGCATAGCGACTGCTTCTCTCTCTGCCTGTGTCTCTGCCTCTCTCTCTCTGTCTCTCATGAATAAAATAAAATCTTTTAAAAATAAAATAAAATAATTTAAAAGAAAACCAAAGTAATTGTTATAGGTTTCAAAATTTCTTCAATACTTGTTGATAATTTAACTGCTCTCTCACCTTCTTTGTAATTTCTCAGTTACTCCCAACAGAACTAAAAATGACAGCTTCTTTTCATTTTCCCTCCTCTGTCTCTTGTTATCATCAATTTCTACAATCTAGATCCCTCATTAATTAAATCCTGGAAGTGGTCATTTCAAAAGAAGGCTTAAAAGGCTTATGCTTTGCCATCTGCCTCCCCCTTTCTGATCCTAGAACATACAGATGTCTGTGGATGTCTAGGGATGAGAGGACATTAAAATGATCCAGATAACACAAGAAAATAACTACTGGATGTATGTGCCAAGAAATGGGTACATGTAAAGAACACCAACACCTGTAGTACTCTCAGGATCTGTTTTTGAGTCTTCAGGAGTCTGTGATGTGACTGGTGCATGATATTTTATGTGGGATGCCTTATTTATTGAGAAATGTTGGTTACCTGAAGTTTGAGATCATATTTGATGAGTCTTCTTAGCCTTACTCAATAATGGGAGATTCTTCCAAATCTTTCCTGTCTCACATGGTAAAGGAAGGAAGTATTGGGACTAAAAAGAGCCTGTAATAAAGTGAGACTATGAATATTTTATTTAACTCCTTTCTCTCATTCCCTTGTCAGTAAAATATAGCAATGATAATTCTGACATTACATAGTCACTGGTATAATAATGCATACATGACATGGTAGGTATTCAGTAAATTATCTTTTAAGAGAGAGTGATAGGGTGGTGAAATGCAATAAGGAGAAACAGGAGTGAGCCACTATTTTGCTACTTACTTGCTATGTGTTCTTGGATAAATTATTTATATTATAAAATCACATCTTAGCTATTCAATGAGGATAGTCATAATAACATCCTCTTGCTTGTTGTGAGGAATAAATTAGATAATGCATGTAAAACAATTAGCACATTTTCTGACATCGTTTTATTAAAATTATTTCTTGATATTACATTGATTTGGTTCTAGATAGTAAAGCCATACTTGATATGGAAAAGGAAGTGTTATAATTAATAAATTCCCTGGTAAAAATGGACAAGGCATCTATCTTGTTAGCATTCTTAGATATATTGCCTATGGCAATCTCTAAAACCCTGTCTCTCGGTAGTATAAATGAGGCATTCTTCTTCAGAATTAAACATATAATAAATAAATATTTTCTTTTGTAAACAGATTTCATACACACATACATGCAATATTATAAGAACAATTATTAAAATTCTACCTATATACTTCTAAATTTTTTCCTAATATTTTTATTTTATTTTAACATAAAACTGGACTCATTATTCTCCTTATTAAGACACTTTTTTTTCACTTAGTGTATCTTAAGAACCATTGCATTGTAATACAGAGTCCTGACTCATTCCATTTATTTATTATTTATTTATTTATTTATTTATTTATTTATTTATTTATTTATTTCCATTGAGGCATTTTATTTGCATACATGTATTATATCCCTAGAAAAAAGAGTTGGATTTTCTCTCCTATGTGTTTTCATCTTGTTTCTTCATGGTCCATGATGCCAGCTAAAGTTGTCAGTACAATGAAACAAAACTGGCAGGACAGAAGCAGATTATTATACCATTTTTCTAAATCTTAGAGTTGTACCTCAAATCTGAGGCTAATCATTCCACACTTGTTTAACCTGCCCATAAGGTTCACAGCAATTTTCCCAGCTCTTTGATTATTGATGATTTCAAATTCACCGAAGTAACCATGCTTCATCATCACAGTTAGAAACCAGATGATGACTTTGGAGCACCGCCTATTAAGAACCTAGTGTTTGGTCTCTCTTTTCAACATCGTTAATGCTTGTTTGTTCGTTTGTTTGTTTGTTTGTTTGTTAATGCTCTTGAGAACGTCTGCCAGGATATTCACATGCATCATTATGGTGGCATGAAAAGATGGTAGAAAGACACTGACTCATTACTTTTAACAACTACATTTCCCAAATAAGTCTTGAAGAACCTCACTTATTTAGGGGCACCTGAGTGGCTCAGTCACTTAAGCATCTGACTCTTGATTTCAGCTCAGGTCAATGATCTCAGAGTTGTAAAATCAAGCCCCAAGTGGGGCTCCACACTTATTGCAGGGTCTGCTTTAGATCCTCTTCCTCTTCCCTGTCCTCCACTCACATGCCCTCTCTCTCTAAAATAAAAATATATTTTTAAAAGAAACCTTACTTATTTAATGAGAGTATAAGCATGCCAGCTTCCTTAGAGACTAGTAAATAAAATCATTTTCTTTAAAGTGTTGACTAATTTGATGAGAAAAAAGGTGGCATGCCATTGTTCTGATTTACATTTTCCCAGGTTATTACCAAGATTAAGCACCTTTCTGTAAGATTATTTGCCATCTGTATTTCTTTGTGCCTGTCTACTCATAGCCTTTGATGAATAGCATTTTTCTTTCGCATTTCTTATTCTTTGCTTTTTGGTTTGCATATATTATTCTAAATTGTGGGTAAAATCCATTGAGTTCTACAAAATTGAAATCTTGTCTAGAGCTTAGCCGCTCTTACTTTTTAAGACTTGTAAATTGTGGGATTTTTATATTTTTCTTTACTTTTTTCTTCTTTTAAAGATTTTGTTTATTCCTTTGGGAGATAGAGAGGGAGCTTGCCCAGGGGGAGGGGGAGAGGCAGAGGGAGAGGAAGAAGCAGACTCCGCACTGAGCAGGGAGCCTGATGAAGGCTGAATCCCAGGACTCCTGGATCATGACCTAAGCCAAAGGCAGATGCTTAACTGGCTGAGCCACCTAGGTACCCCTACATTTTTCTTTATGACACTGGACTTTGAATTTCTCCTTAGAAAGTCTTTTCATGCAGCAATATTTGAATTATTCTCTTATATTCTCATCTACAATTTTAGGATTAATAACACTTTTAGTACTTTAATTCACAGTGAATATATTATTATGATAAAAGTAGGGAAATGAATTTTCTAAGAATTTGTATCAAAGGGTCTGTCATTTTTCTTTTGATTCAGGTTGCCTCATTTTTCATACACTAAGTTACTATATATGAGTCAGTTTAGGACTATATATTCTATTCTACTTAAAATTTTTGCTGTCATCTATATTAATTATTGCAGTTCAACAGAATTTTTTAAGTGGTCTTTTCATTTATACATTAAGTACACTCAATGTAATTTTGGTCATTCATTTTGCAAAAATTAAATATTTCCTACCTATGAGAAACAGAAATAAAATAATTTTCAGAAATACCTCCTGTTCTCCAGTTCTAATTGGAAATATCAAATAGACATAAATGTGTATGTTACTTAGCTGACCTATTTATTTTAACTTCCTCTGTTTTGCAATGCCCAAAATAGCCTTTTAGATTAATGCCCGTCTGTCTTTTTTTTCTTTTTTTCTAAATTTTTATTTATTTGTTTGAGAGAGAAAGAGAATGTGCATGAGCAGAAAGAGGAGATAGAGAGAGAGGAAGAAGTAGACTCCCTACTGAGCAGGGAGACCAACTGAGGCTAGTTCCCAGGACCCTGATATCATGACCTGTGAGAAGGCAGATGCTTAACTGAGCTGCGCAGGGCCTCCCAAGTCTGTCTTTCTAAGCTAGAGACAAGAGGGGTGGCAGTACTGATAGAAAAGAATGCTAAGGGTCAGTATGGGGGCAGAGTGATGATATATCTGATGCTCTTTGGAAAGTCAGAGAGTGGGGATCCCTGGGTGGCTCTGCGGTTTGACGCCTACCTTCAGCCTAGGGCGTGATCTTGGAGTCCTAGGATCAAGTCCCAGGATTAAGCCCCAGTTGGGCTCCCTGCCTGGAGCCTGCTTCTCCCTCTGCCTGTGTCTCTGCGCCTCTCTCTCTCTCTGTCTCTGTCTCTCTATCTCTCTCGTCTCTTTATTCATTTATTTATGAATAAATAAATAAAATCTTTTTTAACAAGTGAGAAAGCAAAGTTTATATTAGGATATAAGGGGGAAAACCAGAAGAAAACTTATTTTATTTCTGTTTTTGTTTTGTCTCGTTTATTTTTTAAAGATTTATTTTTTTATTTGAAAGAGAGAGGAAGAGAGAAAGTGGGGATGGGGTGGGGCTGGGGAGAGGATCAGGAGTGAAGCAGACACCCTGCTGTACTCCAAGTCATCTCACAACCCTGAGATCATGACCTGAGCAGAAATCAAGTCAGGCACTTACTTAACTGAATGAGCCTACCAGGCACCCTGTTTCAGTTTTTGTTTTTGTCAATCTGAGAATTTGAGGCAAGCTTCAAAAAATCAAAATCAATGCTACAATAAAAACAAATACATGATTGAATATGAGATGTTTGTGGTTAGTGACAAATGCAATTAACTCTGGATACACATATACAAGACATACACACACTCTCACTCACAGGAAAAAACAGAGTAGGGTGATATAAAAATCAGATATTTATCTTTATTTTGTTGTGACTGAGAAAGATAACTGCTACAAAGGAGCAGTGTTCTGTCTTGTTTGTTTTTGTTTTAAACAATAAATTATAAATACATAAGTACTAAAATGGGAAACAAGAAAACTCTACATTACCTTTAAAGAATTTTGACGTTCATTTCATGAATTTGGCATAGTGTCTAGTTTCAACCCTGATGTACTTTTCCTTCCTGTATTTGATTCATTTGTGCATTTCAGGCTATTTCTAAGACAGTGGTTTTGTTTTCTTATATTTCAGTGGCTTTTCTTTCCTGGAAGTATTGTCAGACACATTTTCAATAGAGAAAAAAATGATATTTACTGCAAAAATCCCAATTTAGGTATTTCATAATCTTGTTTGTTTTGTTTAAATAACAAGTTAAACAGTGCATTTTCCTTATATCAAAGCATTGTAAATCAGATTAAATTGGGATTCAAATAAAATCTTCCTATTAACTACTTTAGTTCCATCTTCAACCATGTAAGAAAGAAAAAACAGCAAATGAAAATTATATTGGAAGTAAATTTTAGAGATATTTAGTCTTTACCATTACATTGCCATTTTCCACAGCCAAGAGAGACTCCTTTGAGAGAGAAATCAAGGCTTGGCAGTACAATGAGCCCTAAGTTAGAGTTCAGGACATCTTGTATCTATGTGATTTTATTCTGGCATTATCTTACTATAAGATATTGGTGAAGTAGGTAACACCCTTGGGCTTATTTTAAAATAAAATTGTTGGACTAGATTTTTGTTACTTAGTCCATGGATTATCAGCATCAGAATCCCCTGGGGTTTATTAGGAGTGGAGAAGCTCAGGCCTCACACCAAAACTTTTGAGTTTAAATCTGTAATTTAACAAGCTGCCCAGAGTATTCATAGGTAATTTAAGTTTTAGGAACAATAGACTACATTAGTAATTTTTATTCAGAGCTACACAAAATTCGAGAAAAAAACAAGACTTTGCATTGGGTAAGATAAGGCTGTAATGGGTACCATGTTCTATTTCCGCTCTTTGGATAGACCACTGTTTGGATTATCTCTTTAACATACTCTGTTTCTCCAAGATCTTATTGAAGAAAATATCCCACTACTTTATAAACAGCAGTGCAAGAAAGAGAACATATGATTCCATGACAAATGCTATAATAAAGAGAATCTCAGTAGTAACTTTCTATTCTTCTGGAAAGTTCAGAGATCACAGAACAAGTTCTGGATCTAAACTACACAACTCAGATGGAACACAACTAGCAGAGAGATACTTGGCACATTGGCCAAGTTGGCAGTTTGCTCTGGTTAAGCAGTCCATAATGGATACATTTCTGCTGTGTTTCTCTTACACTTCTGTAGATTTTCTGCCATGGCATTTGGAATGCAAGTTGAATGAATGTAGTATTGGGGTATAGCCTAAATATCTAGATTGCCCTGGTCTGCAATATTACTCCTAGCTTCTTTCTTTTTTTCTAAATACTCAGACTTTTAGTTTTCTCATTTTCTGAAATTAATTAGTAGTTTCTTCTTGGAAAGCATTTTATTATATTTAAATAGGGTATAGCAAAATAATATAAATGATGATGAACAGAAGGAAAGGCATCCACCTTAAGTTTTGCACCAGGAAAGATCAAGAATTTTAAACGATTTTTTTTTCTAAAAAGAAATTACTTTTGTATTTTCCATTAAGCCTGCTAATTAATTTAGTAAAAGATTCTTGTAAACTCTAGAAACAGAACTATTGGCAGTCTAAAAATGATCCCTTTATTCCCA
This sequence comes from Nyctereutes procyonoides, assembly GCF_905146905.1. Taxonomy (NCBI): domain Eukaryota; kingdom Metazoa; phylum Chordata; class Mammalia; order Carnivora; family Canidae; genus Nyctereutes; species Nyctereutes procyonoides. Next base: position 28,135,089 of record NW_026575051.1, on the reverse strand, counting down.
TGGGAGATATAATTCAATTAGTTTATGCAATGCTTTCTAATAAATCATTCTATATATACCCAGCTATAAGCCTAAGAGGGAAACATGTTGTTTCCATGTCATTCCCTATGGAATTCTGCATTTATATTCCAGGAAAATAACTGCAGCACCTGCACAAAGTGTACTTGGTGTTCTTGATTACATTTTAGCAAAGTTAGGACAAATATTCAAATGGAATTCATTTATAAAAACATACATTTAGCTGTATCTACTGGGTGAGTGTAAAAGATCACCATCTGGGTTCTAAGCATGACTTGAGTTTCATAATCAAGGGCACAATCCATTTCTTATTGAAAAGGATACTAATTAAACTGGTGATTTTGACAGATCTTTAATTTTTCATGTGATAAATGATATGAATGTGATGGCTTCACATTAGCCTTTTCAGTGTGAGTTTTTATTGTTAACATTTCTTAAAAGTCACTAAATGTTTATAAGCATAAATATCAACTAATAATAGTTCTAAAAAACACTAATTTGCAGAGTAAAATGTTAAAAAAATCACATTTGTGTATGTAAATATCTTTGAAGATGTAGTAACTTAGATTCTAAATTTTTTTTAATTCTTATTTATTTATGATAGCTAGAGAGAGAGAGAGAGAGAGAGAGAGAGAGAGAGGCAGAGACACAGGCAGAGGGAGAAGCAGGCTCCATGCACCGGGAGCCCGACGTGGGATTCGATCCCGGGTCTCCAGGATCGCGCCCTGGGCCAAAGGCAGGCGCCAAACCGCTGCGCCGCCCAGGGATCCTAGTAACTTAGATTCTAGAGTGCAAATGATTCATATTTCTATGTATTCATTAAGAAATTCTGTGTAGATAACATACCAAGAGTATATAAAAATATTTTACTAATTATGTCATAAAATTCCATAGATTATTTCTCAGAACTATAGGTGCAAATCTTTTCAGAGTTAACATTATCTTGAAAAATGATGTCATACCTTGTTTAAAGCACCATGCTTTGTACAGAATATAAACATGTATGTAATATCTAAAATATAAACTTAAGAAGCATGATATGGTAGACACTAAATATACCAAAAGACTCATTTTCTGTTCTAACCAAATGACTGAGATAGAGACTGACAAGGCCCTTGGCCTGCAGAGTATAAAGTAAAAGAAGATAACATTTACTGAAGAGTTGTTATGTCCCAGGAACAGGACTAATGACTTTATATTTGTTATTTTATATAATTCTCATTGGAGCCTGTATGAAATGGATGAAATTATTGCCATTTTATACATGAATGCAGTAACAAAAAATAAAATACTATTTATTTAATAAGTGGGTAAAAGTAGTTTCAAAATATCCAAAGGTTGGGGATCCCTGGGTGGCTCACCGGTTTAGCGCCTGTCTTTGGCCCAGGGGTAATCCTGGAGTCCCGGGATCGAGTCCCACATCAGGGTCCCTGCATGGAGCCTGCTTTTCACTCTGCCTGTGTCTCTCCCATTCTCTCTCTCTCTCTCTCTCTCTCTCTCTCTCTCTGTCTCTCATGAATAAATAAATAAAATCTTTAAAAAATATATCCAAAGGCATAAAACTATTCAACTTTAAAAGTAATACACAGATATTAACTAGGTTCTTCTGACTCCTCAAATCTCCTGTATTTCTGGGACTTTAGGATGCAGAAATACTAGACACAAATTTGGACAAATGCATGAAAAAGTCGCTAATTAAAAGATTATGATTGGATACATAATAAAACTCTGTACTAAGATGGTTACATATGAGGCACCTGAATTTCTCTCTTGCCGTGGATGCACTGAATGTACAGAACAATGCGCACAGCAATTTCCCTTGAAATGAATCCAGAAACTACTGCACATCAGGCAACTGAGAAAAAACCCATATTAAAATGGGTCAGAAAGGCTGAGACATACTCTCCCCATAAATCCCACTCCTGCACAGTGCCATACAATTAGGAAGATATCCCTAACTTCTAGGTTCTCCCAGAGACGTGATGGGTCTGGACCCAACTAGCATCCCAAATTTTAAGATGTATAAATCTAAATTTTTTAAAGATTTTATTTATTTATTCATGAGAGATACACAGAGAGAGGCAGAGACATAGGCAGAGGGAGAAGCAGACTCCCTGCGGGGAGCCTGATGCAGGACTCCATCCCAGGACCATCACGACCTGAGCCAAAGGCAAATGCTCAACCACTGAGCCACCCAGGTGCCCCTGTAAACCCTTTATACATATCCAAAGTTAAGTTGTTAATATGGACATACTATTCTATAAAATAGACAAAGTACAAAAATCCGTTGTATTTCTATACACAATGAACTGTTAGAAAGAGAAATTAAGATAACAGTCCCATTTATAATAACACCAAAAAGAGGTTAGCCTGGGTGGCTCAGCACTTTAGTGCCTGTCTTCAGCCCAGGGCATGATCCTGGAGACCCGAGATCGAGTCCTGCATCAGGCTCCCTGCATGGAGCCTGCTTCTCTCTCTCCCTGTGTCTCTGACTCGTGTGTGTGTCTCATGAATAATAAATAAAATTAAAAAAAATAACACCAAAAAGAAAAAAATACTTAGGAATAAATTTTACAAAGGAGGAGATGAAAGATCTGTGCACTGAACACAATAAAACATTGATGCAAGATAATTAAAAAGATATAAAAAAAGGAAGAAGAAAAGAAAGAAAAGAAAGAAAAAGAAAGAAAGAAAAGAAAAAAAAAAAAGAAAAAAAAGAAAAGAAAAGAAAAGAAAAGAAATATTTCCTATTTTTGGATTGGAAGAATTAGTATTATTGAAATGTCTATGCTACCCAAAGTGATTTATAGATTTAATATCATCCTTATCAAAATCCCAAAGCATTTTTCACAGAAATAGAAAAAAAAATCCTAATGTTTGTATGGAACCACAGAAGACTCTAAACAGCCAAAGCAAGCTTGAGAAAGAACAAAGCTGGAGGATTACACTTATTGATTTTAAACTATATTCAAAGCTACAGTAATCAAAACAGTGTGGTTTGGCACAAAAACAGAAACATAGATCAATGGAACATAATGAAGAGCCCAGAAATAAACCTGTGCAAATATGGTCAATTAATTTATGACAAAAGAGCCAATAATGCACACGAGAAAAGGACAGTCTCTTCAATCAATGGTGTTGAGAAAACTGATAGCCACTATAGACTATACCATTGCAGAACCCACTCAGAATGGATTAAGATTTGAATGTAAGACCTGAAAACTTAAAACTCCTAGAAGACATTCTGGCAAGCTCCTTGATATTTGATCTTAGCAATCATTTTTTTGGATTTGACACCAAAGCAAATGCAAAGAAAACAAAAAATAAGCAAAAAGAACTTCATAAGACTTATGAAGCTTTTGCACAGCAAACCACCACTAAAAAAACGAAAAGCTACTTATGGAATCAAAGAAAATTTTCATATATTAAATATCTAATAAGGGATTAATATCCAAAATATATAAGGAACTCAGGCAAGTCAACAGCAAAACAAAGAAACAAACAAAACCCCCAAATAACCCAATTTAAAACACGGGCAATAGGCTTGAATAGATATTTCTCCAGTGAAGCCATACAAATGGCCAATAGATATATGAAAAGGCACTGAACATCACAAGTCATCAGGGAAATGTAAATCAAAACCACGGTGAGATATTGTCCCATACCTATTAGGATGTCTGTTAGCAAAAACGCGAGAGATTACAGATGTTGGCAAGGATATGGAAAAAAGAGAACCCTGTACACTGATGATGGCAATATAAACTGGTAGTCACTATGGAAAACACTATGGAGGTTCCTCAAGAAATTAAAAAATATAACTACCATATGATCCAGTAATCACACTCCTGAGTAATTAGCCAAAGGAAATTACACCATTACCTTGAAGAGATACCTGTAGTTCCATGTTTACTGCAGCATTATTCACAATAGCCAAGGTATAGAAACACCTTATGTTTATCCAACCATCAGAAACAACTTATGTTCATCAACCAAAAAGTTGGATAAAGAAATGTGGCATCTGTATACACAATGGACTATTATCAGCCTTACAAAGGAAGGAAATCTTGCCATTTATATTGATAAACTTGGAGGGCCATATGCTAAGGTAAATAAGCGAGACTAACGACAAATATTGTACTCTATGGTGTCACTTTTATGTGGAACCTAAAAAAAAAATGTTGAATTCATAAGAACAGAAAGTAGAATGGTTGATTGCCCGGGAAAAATATGGAAAGGCTGGAAAATCATACAAACCTTTAGTTATAAGATGTAGAAACTGGGACTCTAACACATAACATGGTGACTATAGTAATAACATTGTATTCTATAATTAACATTTACTAAGAGTTTCTACTCTCTTACTTCTCATTCCCTCCACTATAATAAGAAAAAAGGTAAATATGTGAGGTGATAGGTGTACGAATTAATTCAATGGTGGGATCTTTTTACAATGTATATATAAATAAAATCATCATGCTCTATAGCTTAAATATAGCACAGGGTTTTTTTTTTATCAACTATACCTCAATAAATCTGAAATGAAAGAATATACATGTTAAAATAATTTTGTTGAAAAAAGAATTATGAATATAAGAAAAATGGATATTAAATCAAATATTAAAGATGCCTTTGTTCTTTAGAGGGATAAAAGTCAATTGTGAATTATCTGTTCTAAGTATGTGTTCAAACCCAGGATTCCTTTGAGAGTTAGTAAAGACACTATTAAACATTACCCTAGGGTAGCAGAATTAATGTGGGGCTGTTCCAGGGAAACTGAGATGTATACTAAATGTCAGCGAATTCCTGGTATTATATACGTAGGCTTTGCGTTAGTACCATTACTAAGGTGTGTAGGGAGATAGGTGTTCACTGCCTGGGTACATGTTTCAGTAAAGTATAATAAAGTTTTTTTTTTCCTGAAAAATCAACAATGGGACATTTGATAGAGTATTGCTATTGATAAAAAATAAAAATCATTTATTTCTGGAAACATATTTCAGTTACTAGAGGAAGGGAATATCAGATAAGCTTTCATATAGATTTCTCAAAAATGTTTAAATAAAATATTTTAATAAAATTGTTAGTCTTATCACTAATAATCAAATTTAGTTCTCTTTTTCTTACTTTAGAACTGCACATCAATTCCTTGTACAAATGAAGACTTCTGTCAGAAATCAGTCCATGGCTTTACTTGCATTTGCCCAAGTGGATACACTGATGCATATTGTGAAATAAATATTGACAGTGCTGAGCCTGAACTGAGTTTGATCCTCTGTCTTAATGGAACGATTTGTGTTGATGGGCCTGGACACTTGTTTTACTGCAGGTCAGTATTTATTTACTTACAATTAACCAAATATATATTTAGGAAAGCACATAAACATCCTAGTAGTGATGCACTCTGAAATGTAGACTCTAAGAGTTGAAGTAAGTTTCATCTTACAAAAATGAAATCATAAGTTTTAAGCTAACAATTCTAAGAAAGCATTATTTATGTGTTATTTCCATATAAATCCCATGTTGGACTTCCAAATTTGATCATCTCTCATTTTATAATTGTTTCATATCAGCTATCTTTCTCAGAATTGTATTCTTACTCTTTTTCTTAAATATTATACCATATGAATGATACATAGTTTGTATTTATAGTATACTTCTTATAGAGATTCATTAGTCTTCCTGCTGTACTTGTAATTCTAAGATCTTAACAACTGATAAAATTTTCATTTGCTAAGATTTATAAAAATAAATGTGTCACTGCATTTTTCAACCAACTACTATTTAAGATATCTTTTAAAAATTCGTAGGAGATAAATTTTCATTACTTTTGTTCTTTATGATTATATAATGTATAATTGGTTGGTCATTTGAGAATTTAGCCATTACCTGTTCAATTTGTAAAATATTAATTGAAACCACGTATTTCAAAAAATAGTTTATCTTTTCTATTTCAGTCTGATTTTTGAGAGACTGGTACTAAGTTAAAATCTGTGAACTGTGTTTCTTCTAAATAAGTTATTGAAAGGTTGAAATACCGTATGTATTTTGGTGCATAATTATTTAATGGTAAAGTGTGTCTATCATTTCTATATTTTATCAATTATCTCTTTTTAAAATTATTAATATAGTCTGCATTATATTTAATATTGCCACCACCTTATTTTCTTCGTTCATTATCTACACTGTATTTTGTCCTTTTATTTATTTTGATCATTTTATTTGGGGCATATCTTTAGTAAGACTCACATAGATGATGATTTCACATAAACCCAAGCAGACTGTTTCATTTAACATATGTAGATAGTGTTAATTTATTATTATGACACAGATCTTCTTTATTACATAGTGGCTAACATGCCATTTTTATTTGTAGGGTGTGTGTGTGTGTGTGTGTGTGTGTGTGTGTTGTCTCTGTTGTATTTTGTATTTTTAAGCATGAATTTTGCTTATTTTGCTCTGGTGGTTTGATAAAGTATAGAAAGTAAACAGGTTTCTAATATCAATTATAATTATGTAAAATATCATAAAAATGACCACTTGACCATTGCAAGGACCCTCTGGGTTATAATCTAATCAGTGCCTGGATGAAATTAACAACAGTAAGTTGAACATTTATTTCCAATGGATATGATGTTGTAAATCAAGGTTCCATTCATGGAAACTTACTCTGTTCAAAAAAAAAAAAGGAAAGGAAGAAAGAAAAAGAAGAAAGAAAAAAGAAAGAAAGAAGAAAGAAAGAAGAAAGAAAGAAGAAAGAAGGAAGGAAAGAAAGAAAGGGAGGGAGGGAGGGAAGAAGGAGGGAGGGAGGGAGGAAGGAAAGGAAGGAAGGAAGGAAGGAAGGAAGGAAGGAAGGAAAGGAAGGAAGAAAGAAAGAAAGAAAGAAAGAAAGAAGAATTGAATCCCAAACTAAAATATATGTTTTTTTACAACCTTGTTAATTTAAGCACTATAAAAGCTACTCTATAAATCTTCCTTTTAGGGGATGTTATTCATGAGCTGTTTAGGCTGACCTTTCTTAAAGCATGAAGTCAATAGAATTTAGACTGAAAAGACTTGCTTCTTTTCCTGGCTTATCTCCCAGGGATAAGCATAGGCAACCATTGCAGTTACAAGGTTATTCAAATTTCATTTAAATAAGAGTTGTCTGTTTTCAAAATTTTCAAAGTTGATTCAATATGCCTGAAAGCTCCTGAAAGTCTGTGAATGGTAAATTTAAATGCCTTAGGAGTTTCAGTTTCTAAGAGACTTGCAGAGTGTCTGTGAATAGCCATGGATGTTGGTGCGGTGCCGAGTTAGCACAATTCTCAAACCATTTATTTACAAAATAAAACTTATGGGATGGAGTGTTTTGCAAGTTAAATCATAGATTTGTGTGTGGTTTAAGGATTAATCTGTGATATGTTTATGTAAACCATAATAAAAAATCGTTTTTGTTTATTTTAAAAATTGTATAAAACCTGGGGCCCCTGAGTGGCACAGTCTGTTAAGTAACCGGCTCTTGGTTTCCTCTCAGGTCATGATCTCAGGGTCCTGGGAAAGAGCCTGTGTGGAACTCCAAGTCCACGTGGAGTCTGCTTGAGATTCCTTCTCTCCCTCTCCCTCTGCCCCTCCCATTCATGCTGTCTCTCTCTTTCTCTCTCTCTAAAACAAATAAACAAAATATTTTTAAAAAATGATACAAAACCTGCTGTTAGATCCCTATTTTCCATTATTCAAATTTAATCAAAAAGAAAAAGCATACTCTTAGAAATGTGGTAACTTTTGTCATTGTCTTCATTATGCTCATCTTCTGTCAATGTTAACACAAATCAGAGTTAATGTCTGTGTTCTCGCTGCTTTTTGTTGTTGTTGTTAATCAGCTTTCTAAATTTTGTTTGATTTTAATTGGAAAAAAGATCAAAACCTGTAAGTTTCTACATTCACAATACTTATCCTGAAGTATTTTTTAAAGATTTGTTTATTTATTTAGAGAAAAAGAGAGAAAGTGGAAGGAGGACAGAGGGAGAGAATCTCAAGCAGACACCCTGCTGAGCAGAGCCCAACATGGGGCTTACCTCACAACCCTGAACTGAGATCATGATCTGAACCGAAATCAAGAATGGGTTACTTAACCATAGTCTGAGCTATCCAGGTTCTCCCAAAGTCTTATTTCTGATGAAATTTTGTTAGTAAAACACTTCAGCCTTTAATGACCTATAGAATATGCTATACTATTGGTTTCCTGATGATTAAGGGAGAACTAATTTTCTTCTGATTGAAACCTTATGCTATATCACAAACTGCCTGGAGAATTTGAAACTGCCAACCTAAGAGATTTTGTTGTGTTATTGGTTTCACATATGAATTAGAACTTGGAGAAGTATGAATTTTTAGATCTTGGTATTGTTTAAGGATTAGGTAGTTGCTGGTGTTATTTTGCTTTCACTTCCATCATTGCAGAAAATGAACCAGAGAATGGCCTAGTTTCATGAATATTATGTTTTATGAATTAAGTTGATTCACTTCCTTCATGAAAGCCGATACACGATTTTATTTTAACTAGGAGTTATGGATAAAATACTAACTCAATGACTGGCATGTAGATAATTTATAGTTTAATTCAATTCCCATTTATCTTTGACATTGAAGCTTTTAACCAGAATATGTGATGTTATATATTTTTCTTATTTTTTCTTCATATCAAGAAAACTTTATTATTCCTTTATTATTTGTTTCAGCAATAATGCTGATTCATTCATTCTGTATTTTTCTTTGGGTACTAATATTGCTTATATACTGTACATCACAAAATTAAAAAAAATTAAAACTCTATAAAATATTTTACTTTTTCCATTTTTATGTCTTTTTAAAAATTCCTTCTGAATTATCTACTTATTTCTTATCCTTTTTTAAAATCTGGTTTTATAAAATTCTTCTTTAGAAGAATATTATTTATTTTCTCTTACTTTTCAATACATATGTACTTTTTAAATAGCTGTGTTTTTTTCCATTATAAATATAATGCCCACTTAGTAAACCATGTTATTTTCTGTTTGCAAAGTAATTTATTTGAAGAATTCATTTTTCTTCAAGTTCCAATAACTTGGCTCACTTCTTGTTACGGAATTTTTTAAGTTGACTTGGAGTCTCAGTTACTAACGTTTTTATGCCTGTTTTATTGATCTTCATTGCTGTTTACCTAGATGTCTCAAATGACCACTTTTATATCCCAACTCTATTGGCAGACTCTTCTTTATTAAATTATTTCGGTGTCTACAAGACTGTTTTAAATGATAGAACTGCCCAGTTAAGGCAATGGAGTAGAAGCATATATTAATGCAGAGGCATGCCTGAGAAAATGTATTTTAACTACATGTGTTATGGTGGCTTCGATGCAGGGTTAAATTGATGAGCATGTATGAACCCATTTAAACATCTCCACTTTACTCTCCAGACATTGAGTATTGGGCTTCTCTAGGTCTGAGATTGTCAGATTGATAGTTTGGTCATTGCCGATTTTTCTCATGAAGACATCTGATTCGTTTAGACTACTTTATAACTAAAACAATGATACGTATTAAGATTAGCTACTAGTATTGGGGTGCCTGGCTGAATCAGTAAGTAGAGAGTACAACCCTTGATCTTGGGATTGTAAATTCAAGCCCCACATTGGGTGTAGAGATTGCTTAAAAATAAAATCTTAAAAAAAAAGAACAGCTAGATTTAATTTTTAAATTTTTTGATAGTAGCTAGATTTTGAAAGGAATAGGTAGTCCATAATTAGAAAAAAAATTAAAAAAGAAAGGATTACTAAAGTCTAACTTTTTAGAGTATGATCCTTGAGATGGTAAAATGAATAAGCCAGTGATATGTATCCAGTTTCCTCATTACTATGGACAAATACATAGGTAATATTGGTTTGAATACTGACATAAATTAGTTAACCATTTCAAACAAAATAAGCTGGGATTAGTTATATATAAACAATAACTGGACTGTTAGGTGCCAAGGAACATGGTGTTTAAGTAATTCAATCATACTTTAAAGACAATTTTATAATTATACCTTAGATCATTTCTGGAGAAGTGACAGGACATTTCCAAACCTAAATTTATTTTTAGTAATATATGTGTTCAGCAACTCAAACCCTTCAGTCAGTTCATTTGTATTGCCCAGTGAAGATATATTAAGTTAATAACATGAATGTTGAAAATAAAAAATATAGTCAATGTTGACAAATTGAACACCAATAAAAAATAAATTTATTAAAAAATAAAAAATAAAATGTCAAAAAAAAGATTTTTCAAAATTTTTGCCTTTATTTGTTATTTAAAATAAAGGAAAACAACCTTTTGTTCAGAAAATATAATAATGGGGCAGGCTGGGTGGCTCAGCAGTTTAGCACCACTTTCAGCCCGGGCGTGATCCTGGAGACCCAGGATCGACTCCCACGTCAGACTCCCTGCATGGAGCCTGCTTCTCTTTATGCCTGTGTCTCTGCCTCTCTCTCTCTGTCTCTCTCTGTCTCTCATGAATAAATAAATAAAATCTTAAAAAAAGAAAGAAAATATAATAATGTATGATTGTATTTCTTGTCCTAAATTCAAATGAGTGTTTCTTACTAACACAGAATTTGGGGGCTGCAGAAGCTTATACAGATTACCTCTGGTAACCTAGTTAGTACACAGATGAAGGAGCAAAACCATAGGAGTTTTGTACTGTTAATTGCCTACAAAGTCATGATCAGTGGGAAAGTCAATTCTAGAATACAGTGAGGTGTTTTGTTGTTGTCATTGTTTGTTGTTTTAATTTTCATTAGAGTACTAATACAAATTATATATATATATATATATATATATAATAAAAGAAAAAAACAGATAGTCACATACCATGACTATTCTGTAGATACAGTTAAACATCTCTTTTGTAGTTTATATCCTGATACAAAGTTTAAAGACATTAATGACTTTGTTCAGTTTAATAATGGCTGCTTTCAGAAGTCCATAAGTATTATTAACCATGTGTAACAGTTTAATAGCATTTTAATGTGCACCAGTTTTATTAAACCATAAAAACTATGTTGAAATCACACTAAAATCCAAATTAGAATCACACAGCAGAGGGCTATAGAAATAAGTAAAAACATTATACATAACTTTTTTCTCTGGCACCATGTAGATTATAAAGAATTTAGCAAATAATTTATAAAATAAAACACTGAGACAAAGATATTTGTTTTTGTTCTTAGTACGTGAAATCCTGTTCCAGACAATTTTTTCCTTGGTGTTCTCTGCTTTTGGCTTTGCAGAGTCCCTCTCCATCTACCAGAACTTTCCCATTGTCCAATTGGAAATGTCCCCTCATTTTGATATTTCCTCCAAATTCAACTCCTCTTTATCATTGTCTCCATAGTCTTTTTTTTTTAAGATTTTATTTATTAATTCATGAGAGACACAGAGAGAGAGAGGGGTGGGGGCAGAGACATAGGCAGAAGGAGAGGCAGGCTCCCTTTGGAGAGTCTGATGTGGACTCCATCCCAGAACCCTGGGATCAAGCCCTGAGCCAAAGGCAGATGCTCAACCACTGAGCCACCCAGGTGTCCCTGCTTTTTTAAAGGCATCCATAGTCTTGAAGTATTTTATATTCTTGCCTTTTTCATTCACTAAAGCTTCATTATACTTTCTGTCAGGAACTGAGTGAAACTAGTTTTTACTACTGTATGCATTATGTTTAAAAAGAAGTTTAAAATATTTGATTACTCACATTAGTATTTTTACTTTTAAAAAATATTTAAGAAAATCAGGAAAAACTAATAATTTTAAGATCTCAGCAATCATAGCATATTGTTAAATATCTGAGATAAGTAAGCCTTCCTAAATCCCCTCATATAATAAGTAAGGAAAGATAGATGATATTTCTTTCTATGTTTGGTTAGAAAAATCAGGGGTGATAGGTAACTTATGAAGTATACAGGGTAAAGGTATTGATCTACAGTAACTCATTTTCAACAATCATCAACCACCTTTGCTGCAAGTTAATTCATTTTATAACTTGGAATAAAACATCTGTATTTTTAAAACCACACTTAGGTGGTTTCCATTACCTAAAGACTATGTTTTCAGAAATATCAGATGGACTATGTAATCCTCTAACAACTTTTTATTTTGTTTACTCTCTCCAAAAAGATAAACCTTTGACCGAGAATCAAAAAACAAATTAATAATTGCAAGAATCTATTTATACAAAAAATAAATTGCATTATATTGCCTTACAGAGTATTGCAAGTGATAGGATAATAAGCAGGACCCATTTTCCTTAATAGGTCTACTGTATAATCATCATAAATGCTATTTTAGCACATTGCTTCAGAAGACAAAGATACATTTAAAATGTGAACCTATTTTGATTGTTCTATGTAAAGTGTTTTTACATTACGATATAATTTTAATATAAAAATATGTATTTCATTCATTAAATTAGGCCTTTTGCTATGTTCGAATGTAGGATTATATTTCCTTATTTATTTTCAATTTTATTTTGTAATGATGAGGACTCCCTTTAATGACCTTCTGAGCTATCAGAACTCATAATTAATCACTAAAGTTTATCCTGTATTCAGGCTTTATTTTATTTTATTTTGTGTGCATGTGTGTGTTCATGCTTTAAAAACCATCATGAGATTTCCAGTATTTGGGGGTATTTGTTAAATTATACATTTTACATATTCTCCAGATCAAGTAAGCCACTATGGGCTTTTTTTTTTTAATTTCTAAATTTTTAGAACAGTTTTGTTTTTTATTTTTATTTTTTATTGAAGTATAATTAATATACAGAGTTATATTAGTTTCAGGTGTACAAAATAATGATTCAACAAGTCTATACATTACCCAGGGCTCATCAAGATAAATGTAATTTTTTCAGTTTTTATTTAAATTCCAGTTAGTTAATATACAGTGTAATATTAGTTTCAGGTGTAGGATTTATTGATTCAACACTTCCATACCACACCAGTACTTATTATCCCCATCACCTGTTAACCCATGCCCCCACTCACCACTCCTCTAGTAACCATTGTCTTGTTCTCTGTAGGTTAAGAGCCTATCTCTTGGCTTGTCTGTCTCTCTTTTTTTCCGTTATGATTATTTGATTGTTTGTTCTGTTTCTTAAATCCCACATGAGTAAAATCACATGGTGTTTGTCTTTCCCTGACTGAATTATTTCACTTAGCATAATACTCTCTAGCTCTATCCATATCATTGCAAATGGCAAGAGTTCATTTTTTATGACTAATATTCTATTGTATATATATATATATATATATACATTATATACATACACATATACATACACATACATTTATACACACATGTTTGTGTTCATACCACATCTTCTTTATCCATTTATCAGTCAATGGACACTTGGGCTGTTTTGTGAATTCAATAAATTGCAGGATACAAAATCAATGTCCAGAAATCTGTTGCATTTCTATTCATTAATAATGAAGCAGCAGAAAAAGAAATTATGAAATCAATCTCATTTAAAATTACGCCAAAAACAGTAAGTGTACTCTTATCCCCTTTATCTATTTCATACACCCTCCTCCCTTCCCCCACCCCACCACCCTACAACCTACTTTTCCTCTGGCAATCACCAGTTTGTTCTCTGTATTTAAGAGTCTAGGATATTTTTGTTTATTTGTTGGTTTTTTGGGGGGCCGTCTCGTCTTTGTTTATTCATTTATTTATTTCGTAAATTCCACATATGAGTCAATCATGCGGTATTTGTCTTTCTCTGTTTAACTTTCTTCACTTAGCATTATACCCTCTAGTCCACCCATGTTATTGCAAATGGCAAGATCTCATTGTACATTTCATTATATTTGTTCCATGTATGTATTATGTGTGTATATATATATATATCACATCTTCTTTACCCATTCATCTACTGATGAACACAGACTGCTTCCATATCTTAGCTATTGTAAATAAATAATGCCACAGTGAACATAGGTTTGCATATATCTTCTTGAATTAGTGTTTTTTTATTTTCTTGGGTAGATACCCAGCAGTAGAATTACTAGATCATGTGGTGTTTCTGTTTTTAATTTTTTGAGGAACCTCCTTACTGTTTTCCATAGTGGTTGCCTCAATTTGCATTCCCATCAGCAATGCACAAGGATTCCTTTAGCTCTACATCCTTGCCAACACTTGTTATTGCTTGTCATTTTGATTCTAGCCATTCTGACAGGTGTGAGGTGATATTTGTGGTTTTGATCTGCATTTTCCTCATGACTAGTGATTGTGAGCTTCTTTTCATGTATCTGTTGTCTACTTCTACGTCGTCTTTGGGAAAATGTCTATTTATGTCCTCTGCCCATTTTTAACTGGATTACTTGTGGGAGGGGGGTTGGTGTTTCTCTGTATAAGTTCTTTATACATTTTGGGTATATTGTGTGCAAATATCTTCTCCCATTCAGCAGGTTGCTTGTCATTTGTTGATAATTTCTTTTGCTATGTAAAAGCTTTTTATTTTGATGTAGTCTCAATAGTTTAATATGCTTTTGTTTCCCTTGCCTGAGAAGACATATATAGAAAAATGTTTCTATGGCTAATGTCAAAGAAATTACTTCCTATGTTTTCTTCTGAGACTTTTATGATTTCAAATTTCACATTTAAGTATTTAATCCATTTTGAGTTTGTGTGTATAGTGTAAGAAAATGGTTCCATTTCTTTAATTTGTGTGTAGTTGTCCTGTTTTCCCAGTAATGTTTGTTGAAGAGATTGTCTTTTCCCCTTTGATATTCTTGCCTCCTTTGTTGTAGATTAATAAACCATATAAACATGGTTTATTTCTGGGCTCTCTATTCTGTCCCATTATCCATGTGTCTATTTTTTGTGCCAGTGCTATACTCCTTTGATTGCTACCACTTCTTAAAATCTGGTGTTGTGATTATCTCCAGCTTTGCTCTGATTTTTCAAGATTGCTTTGACTATTCACAGTCTTTTATGGTTCCATACAAATTTTAGTATTGTTTGCTCTAATTCTGTGGAAAATGTTATTGGTATTTTTCTATGGGTTGCATTATCTCTGTAGATTGACAGAGAATGGATTAATCCTAGTTAGTTGGTGTTGATTTTAGCCTGGAAATTGCTTGCCTTTTACAGAAACATATAGATTTGAATTATTTCAAAGCACAGAAAGATGCAAATAATCAAAGAAATAATAAACACAGATAATTTTTCCTGTTACCTCTCTTCACTGATCTGTGCTAAGAGTTATCTGCAGAATTGTATGACACATGCCAATGCCAAGAAAATAGGGATGTAGACACATCTCATTTTCATTACTAAGATAAAACTGTTGGATCTTTGTTCTGTATTTTCCTCTAGTGACTGCACAATATTTGGTTTTAAGATTTATTTCTATTCCTCTTTCAAGAATTAAATAATTGATAACTGTTTCTTCCAAAAAATATCAACAATATTTCTTCTTCCAATCCATGAGCCTGGAATATCTTTCTATTTGCTTTAACCACTGTGTTTTAAATATGGATTATAGATTTTCAAAATATCAATAAGTTAATTCACTCTAAAATATAAATTTACCAAATAAACATTATAATAAACATTAAGGTTTAATTACCTTAATATTTGCATATTTTCATGAAATTCACATTGACTATAATGCATGTACTTTCTTCTCTGTTTAGTGCTACTGTGATATACATATTGTTTGCCATTCTATAGGTAAATAAGTAAAAATATATGTTCAGTGGTGAGCATTTATATTGTAGTTTGCCTTTCAAAATACTTGACAATAATTCATGACCAAATCATTACTTTTTAAAAGTTAAACTTATATTATTTTAGACACAAAGCAATGTCAAACACACCAAATGTGACAGTAAACCCAAAGAAAAATAATGTTTAAGTTTTAGATAGATTTTTATTCCTTTGGAGGACATAGTTATTTAGGTTATTTTAGTTTATTACCACATATAGAAAATAAAATAAGAACATTGCTGATCTACTTATATAATTATACTGAAGAATGATGGTTGCTATATCTTTCAGGCAAATACTCATTTAATTTCAAAAGATTAGAATTCAAAAAAACATGAATTTCATGGTAATGCTAATTATTATGTAATTTAATTCAACAAGTAATTCTTAGAAAACTACTGTACAAAACAATATCCTTGAGGTTGGAATTTCAAAGTTTCATATAATTTCACTCATGTGGAATTTAAGAAACAGAACAAACAGAAGATACAAACAAAAAACAGAATCTTAAACTGGCAGTTGCCCAAGGGGAGATGAGTGGGGAATGGGTGAAATAGGTAAAGGGGATTAAGAGTACACTTATTTTGATGATCACTGAGAAATGTATAGAATTGTTAATAATTACATTGTATATCTGGAACTAATGTAACACTGTATTAATTATACTTCAATAGAAAATAAAACAAAATATAAAAAAGAAAAGAATACATTTTTCAGTGTACACATCATTTAAAATTTCTCTTAGAATGATGTGAATGTTTTTAAAGATTTTATTTATTTATTCATGAGAGACACAGAGAGAGGCAGAGACATGGACGGAAGGAGAAGCAGGCTCCCCAGAAGGACCTCAGATGTAGGACTCCATCCCAACACAGGTGAACAGGCCCTGAACCAAAGGCAGGAGTTGTTCAACCGTTGAGCCACTCAGGGGTCCCAAATGATGTGATTTTTAATTTCTGTTTGAGTTATCGGCAGATAAAATAACAGTTTAACACTTTAAAATATATATTTGTTTAATTATTTTAATGTTCAGTGCTTGTCCTGTATTGGAAATTAATTGTATGGAAATTTGTCAAATGTAAATTTTAAGCAAATATGTGGTTATTTAAAAAAATTACTATTATATTTTTCTGTTAATGCAATGAATTTATAGGATTACCTAATACGTAACAGTGCTTATGAAAAAGGTTGACCAGGAATATTAAGGATTAAATAGGGATAAGGTGACTCACACTTTGAAAAAGAAACAAAATGCTTGCTCTGAAAAAAAAAAAAAGAGAGAGAGAGAGAGAGAGAGAAAAGAACAAACTTTCCAATTATATTTTATGTTACACTTACATAGATATTTTTAACAATGAAGAAAAAAATTAAAGCTGGAAATATTTCCTCTTGGCTATTATAATATTTTTGGTTTGCTGCAATGGTTTAAAAGAGTTTCAGAAAGTTCCATCTCTTCCACAATAAAAGCCAGTTTCAGAATTTGATCTCTGCCTACCTGATTGGATAGAATTAAACTTTCATGCTACATTCTGCAGTCTAGTTTGACAGTACTTTTTCATCAAAGACATTGGGCAGTAAGGAAAGAAAAAAAAATTGCTCATACTTCTTATTGTCAGTGGAATTACTGTATCTCTACAGGTCAGGGCATCATACATTTACAGCATACTTTTTAGTTCCTTAGCAATACCTTTTGTAGACCAATTTATATAGCTAAAAAGTCTTCTTGCCTTCCAAATTTAATAGGATGATTTTTTCTTACCTGTAAAAATTTTCCAAGCTTCTTTCAAATATTTTAGGTCCAGGAGAGCTATACACCTAATAATGATATTTTTAATATTATATTTTTAAAAAAGATACAGGTAAACTGAATTATCATTGCAACTGATTTAAACTGAATTATCAGTGCAACTGTTTGTGTAGGAAAGAGACACAGAAACAGAGTCACACACATAGGTGTGTGTGACTGTGTGTGTGAGAGAGACAGAATGAGAATTATTTCCAGTGCTTTAGACATAGAAAGGCATATATTAGATAGATGATAGATAGATAGATGATAGATAGATAGATAGATAGATAGATAGATAGATAGATAGATAGATAGATATAGATAGATCACGTATATTCAGAATAGCAGTATATTATGTCATATATAATCTACTCACTCTATATAAATATCTTTTTTTTAATTTTAAGGATTTAATTTATTTATTCATGTGAGACGCTGAGAGAGAGAGAGGCAGAGACACAAGCAGAGGGAGAAGCAGGCTCCATACAGGGAGCCTGATGTGGGACTCCATCCCGGGACTCTAAGATCATGGCCTGGGCTGAAGGTAGACACTTAACCACTGAGCCACCTAGGCATCCCTATAAATATCTTTTTAAAAATTAACTACCTTATCTGTTTATACAACAAACATTTCTTAAGTGGTTTTGACCTGGCATATACTTATAGGCTTAGAGATAAATATGTATCTTAAATGAATAAGTCAACAGTTTATTCAGGAAATCTGTAAAAATACATGTAACATAGTATGTAAGGGCAACACACTACAAATACATACAGCTTCAATGGGAGAATACAGAAAAAATTACTTTTTAAGGCTTCAAAAGAAGGTGTCATTTGACTTCCATCATAAAGGAGGAGCTCATCACACTGATATATGTCATAACAAATGCAGAAAGAAAATACATGAAGCAAGGAAATATGAAATAGCATGAAGATTTTGTTGGATTACAGGGATTTCCTTGCCATTTAAATTAAAAATATACTAAAGGTATGACAAAAGTAGTTGTGCTAAAATACTGAGGAGTGAGACCCTCAAGAGATTTGTAAAAGGTGATTGTAAAACTTTGGACTTAATCCTATAAACAAGAGGAAATCCTTTAAAGACTTGTAAGGCAGGGAGTTAAGTGGTCAAATTTTGGAGAAATAACTTGAGAGCAATTTATCTGGCTGAAATAAAGTGCCAAGTAGATAAGGGTGATATGAGTCCAGAAGAGGGCATGAACAGGGAGAAAATGGGTAAGGTTGAAAGAGATTTGGGAAGTAAAAATCAAAATTTTAATATTGGTCAAAGATGGGAGCAGAAGGAAGAGTCAAGGATGGCTCTTCATTTTTTTAGGCATTGTTGTTTATATGGATTCAAATGTAAAAGTACCCTGACCATTTATGTGATAATTACTGTCTGCAATCCAAGTGGGAACAGATCCTAGGTCTTCTGCCTTTGTGCAGTTCTATGGCTTAGTCAGAATGAATTGTTAGCCCAAAGCCTTTTAACTTAGATGATATAAAAGAGATAGCTAGAGTGAATCTTCAAAACAATTCTGTTGAACTAATAAAGGTCATTATAAATTTTGGAATTAGGACCTATAGAACTGTATAGACACCACAGCTTGTCTCATGTGTACTTTCTTCCTTTTCTTGTATTTAATTAAAATAATCTAATAAATTTTCAGGAAATAAATGTACTTAAAACATACACAAAGGACTGTTGATCTATAAATACTTTATTTTAAAAACTTCTTTAGTATCACAAAATCTCATATCCTTTTGAATTAAAACTATTTATTATACTATTAACCATGTTTCATTATATCTATAAATTAGCAAATGAAGACCCTTAAAAATCTGTAGGGATGTATGAGTTCATAACTCCAGAATTCATAAAATTAATGGAGGAAAAAAATAAAATTGAAGAGTAAAAGACTTTTGTAATAGTCCAAGTTAAATATTACTGTATATCACAATGCAAGCTATATGTAAGTGTGGCAAGATTTCTCTTTGATTCCTTTAAGATAATTAACATGAAAAAAGTGAACTACTTTTTAGTTTGAGGACCTTTAGTACTTATTATATAGTATTTAATATCATTAAAATTATAAAGAATATAATGAATGAAAGAATATTTTTAATAATATGCATATGTATCATTAGTTTATTCATAACAATTATATACTGTATAAGATATTAAATCCCACTTTGGTATCTCTTTTGAGTATCTAATAATTGGAGTGGACAGGTGTTATATGGATATTGGAAAAGTTCTTTTTTTTTTTTTAAATTTGAATGCCATCTGGCTTCTTGGCAACATGAATAGACAGTTTGCATCTGTGGATTTAGAAATCTGTCTATCGCTTGTTTAAGATTTTATATGAAATATTAGAAAATGTAAGCACTTATATGCAGGTACTGAACTTTAAGCTTATTTAAAGTATAAAGTATATAGAAATTAAAAATATATTCTTATAATTTGCATTTTATGATTTATATGACTTATGTTAGTTCCATAAATATAAGCTTATGTTCAGAGAAAAATATATAGGTAAGTTTTATCTCCTACCATTGATCAGACACGTGATATGTTACCATGTAAAATGTTAAATATACCATTTTTATCACTCTTTAGAAGCACAGTATTAGCATGCCTTGGGAGAACAGCAATGCTCATAGATGTCACTGATCATCATATTTCTCTGTTCCTTTACTAGTCAGTATTTCTTGAAAAAATCATCTATTTAATTTCAAACTTAAAAATTTGTGAAATATATTTAGATAAATTTTGGGGCCACAATGAGGCTTTGAATATAAATTTAAGATCTTTATACTGGGAATCATTTATGAAGATTAATATTTTTTGGCCAATTCTGGCTATAACTTCAATGTCCCATCCCTTAATATAATTAATCCCATTACCCTGTACTCTTGAAGAGTAAGGCTGTTCTTATTTCCAAGTTCACTTTGTTTTCTCTTCTTGCATCTGATCCTAGTACTTCTTTCTTTTGGCAAATTATTTGTTTCTAATCCTGCACAGCATATGATACAACATTTGGTATTTGGAAGGTAGAACTGGCTGATATTAAAAAAGAAGAAGAAGAAGAACTAGTTGATATTGACTGAACTGACTAGGATTTGCTAGGCAAGAACTAAACTCCCCATCAGATTTTTCTCCTTGTTTGAAATCCTATAGTACTTTAAAGAAGCAATTACATTTGTGACTATCATGGAGAGTATTGACAATGAAAATTAAGTGCCATGAGTCATCCCTCACCATACCCAGTGTAAGAAATACTAATTACTTGAAGCACCAAGCTAGCTCAGTCAGAAGAGCATGCAACTCTTGATCTTGAGACTGTGACTTCAAACCCCTGGTTGGGTGTCAGATTACTTAAATAAAGAAAACCTAAAACAAAAAGAAAAGGAAAGGAAGAAGGTAACAACCAGGCAGATATTTCTTTCTTCACTATTTATTCTATGATTCCTTTCATTGAAAGCCTGTGTGTCTCTTAATGAATGTCCTATGCCAGTAGCCCTATCTAAATTTGAGTCATTGAATAGATTTGTAGGATAATTACTTCCACATAAAAAGGGCAGTCTTCCATTATGGAACAAAATATCAATAACTTATTATGTGACTTGGATACAGAATGCATTTTCAGAAGCATTAGTCTTTATTTCACTGAGAACATCCAGATGTATGTTTGTTTTCTCTTTGTTCTATTTTATTTATCACGTAAGCATTTTTAAATCAGCCTTAGTTTCAGTATAGACTAGTGGCATATTCTAAATAAGTAGTTACTTCTAAGATTCCAGACTCATCCCTTTATGCCATACTGAAACTGGGTCAACACTCTTATCTGAAAATCGTCTTGCTTCAGTTCTGTAGAATGAAGTATAACGCTACCATTATACTATGCATATACCCTGACTGCAGTCTGGTAACAATCCTAGATGAGATACTTATATATAGCTGATCTAAGTGTGTATGTGTCTGTAAGAAATGCCACATTCTTTACTTTTTTCTAAATCACATCCATGCTACTCTAAAACCCTGGAGCAGTAGGACAACATACTCTACTAAAGAATACTGTAGATCTACCCCCCCCACCAAGAATTGTGTTTCTTCTCTTATACTTGAGATATTTACTTCTCTATCTCCAACCCTCTCCTTCATCTTGCTCTTCCTCAAAGATCTTTGCCTCATTTACATTTCTCCAGGAAACCCAAATATCATACTCTGTATTCTTTAAAAATAAAAGCCAACTTCTATTTCTGTCCCTGTAGTATAAAAGTCCAAAGTACAGAAGGGAATAAATGTTTTGCTTGTGTGTGTGTTTGTGTGTGTATGTGTAAGACAAAATAATGCAAGTCCATATCTTAATTATTTATCTTATTATACACTTTCAGAATATCATAGTTATGGGAATTAGTCATTTGACTTGCCCTATTGCAAGAAATAGAAAGAAATGGAACTTATATAATAAAATAAGTGGGGAAAGGGAAGTTTATTCTGGTGATTGGACACCAACTATGAGTAAAAACATTCACTGGAATATTTACTCGTGAAATTCAAGCCATTGAACTTGAGACCATAAATAAATTGAGAAGTAGCTATCAAAGTTAATGTATTTTTTATCAGGTATAAAAGAGGATCTAGTTACATCAGCAACAGCTAATTTATAACCCCCTATTAAAGCCACATTTAGATAAAATTGTTAAATATACATTTGAGCATTTTTTTTCAGCTACTAAACAGACCCAGTGCTTACATATTATACAGTGACCACTTATGATCCTCCACAACAGGGCATTACTCAAAATCATACAGTATCAATCAACGTTTTGTGTTTCTAATTTGCAAATATTTTATATACTTTACCCCCAAAGTTGTAAAATATGGCCAAAAAATAGAATTAACTGCTTTACCGTGGTAAACACAAGGCCTAAGATAGTTACATAGTTATTGTCCAGTAAGGAACTATTTTTGTCTTGGACTCTTCATATACCATTTATTCTTATAACTACTAATAAGTAGTTGGAGGTGGCATTTTTTTGAAGATCATACAATGACAAGTAGCAAGATAAATGTAGAAAGATCAGTCAGACACACTCATTATCTAAGTGACTTCCATACATCAGTTTTGCGTTCTGCATGAATAAATTTTTACTTCGGCGTAATTATAGATTTACATGTCTCTGCATATCCTGGATATTTAGATAATTACTAAAGATCTTCGACATATATACAGAGAAACCCTTTGGGAACTCTTTCTTGTTCTAACATTCTAAATTTAATAACACACTATGTGAAATAAATTTTTGTTCAAAGGTACACAACAATTTTGCTGAACTGAAAACGTTAACTCCTTAAATTACTTAAATTTCCCCATGCTTTGGCACTTCAGGTATAATTCTATATCTGTTATTTTTTATTAATTAGTTTTTAAAAGATTTTATTTATTTATTCATGAAACATACACAAAAAGGGGCAGAGACACAGGCAGAGGGAGAAGCAGGCTCCATGCAAGGAGCCCGAAGTGGGACTTGGTCCCAGGTGTCCAGGATCACCCCCTGAGCCTAAGGCAGTGCTAAACCACTGAGCCACCCAATGAGCTGCCCATTGTTGTTAATTTTTCAAAGGCAAATGATCTCACTCTAATCCTAGAAATTAGTATAAGGCATAAAAATGAACTCCCTTCCATTTTGATATTGCCTAACTTTAAGTAGGATCTGACCCTTATGGTGTCTTTTTTGGTAGTGTTTTCCAGAGGAGGGCCTATGGACATATACTTCATAAAACTCTCCACAGTGATGATCTTAATTTTATATTTTAATATTTATCAATATCTCAAAAACACAAATTATTTCCTAGTTATTTGGATTGTGAATGTATAATTAAGTACTGGCAGAGAATATCATGACTTACATACACATTTCTGTTTCTCATTACATTATAGCCTTGTAGTTTTACTTTCATCATCAGAGATTAATTGAAAATAATTTGGATGGGGTTATTTTGTATATTTGGAATTGGAGCCAAATGATAACCACCTGACATCGTATTATAGCAGGATGAGTGAAAATTTCACAGAAATTAGAATACACAAATGTGTGAAAGAATTGAGTCATTATAAAGGGCAAAGAGGAGTACACATGGGCTGAGCAACACAGAATGTGCATGACCATGGTGACTATCATAGTTATGTTAAAACCAGTGGAAAATATTTGGGAAACTATGTTATCAATAAAAAAATTTACTGTTCACTTAAACTTTATTAGCTTTGTCATTCTGTGAGTCCTATTTCAAAATTTTTCTCTGGTCATATAATTCTATGAAAACTATAAATACATAGAGTTTTTGACATGTTTTATGTTTACTGTTAGTTAAATAATATATTAAAAATAATTCAGCACAACATGGTGAGAGATGAAAATAGCATTTCCTTTTAAATAGGTCTTAAGTTTGGCACGAGATGAATTTAGTATTTGAAGCAATTAACTATAGTTATTAGTTTGCATTTTTATGCAGGTTCAAGACAATTTTAAGCACAAAATAAGGCAAAAAATATTTGTAGTTACTGCTAACAATCATCACTAATTCAAAGTTATAGATTATTTAAGTTTTCTCCTTGGTTACACATTCCTATATCCAGCTAACAGCTTAAGATGTAGGTATAATCTTAAATAACTCATGAAAATATTGCATTGTATAATCTATTCCTATGCTGTCATGGAGTTTCCTCTTAAAAATTTTAAATTTACTTTTCTCAATTAGCAAAGAGTGGAAAATCTCTATGGTACATCGTGTTTTTGATGTCATTTCTGTAGGAATGCGGTTGTGCATAGATAGTAAATTTTAGGTACTAAGGAATGAATACATAATGTGTATTTTTAATTATTATTTCAATAACATTTACATACCAACTTAAAACTCAACTTAGCGATTTTATTATTATTATTATTATTATTATTTCAATGACATTTACTAACTTAAAAATAATGTAAAAAAAGTATTTTTTTTTCTTGTAGAGTTACCTTTGGAGGGTTTTAAGACTTGTAAAGTTTATATTTCTTCTGGTCTTTGGCTAAAATGGACTGGGTATGTTATATATATTTTTGTACATTATGCAAAACAATGAACCATGATGAAAGGAGAATGGGAAAAACTGTAATCCATGAAAACTCTCTTAGGGTTTTATTTACAGGAAAAAGAGAAAGCATAACCAGAATAAGTTAAATCTGATGTTTCTAGCATGTGAAAAAATGCATATAAACATTGGTCATAAATTTGCAAATAAAATCTAAAAATATAACACAGGATGTTTTAAAACTGTGTAGACTTATTTTTTCTTCCATTATCATTCTTCTTTTATTAAGAAAAATGCAGAAATAAATAAATAAAAAGGAAGAATAATTAAAAATGCTTCTTAATAATGTGTCATTTTGCCCTTGCTTTGCCTTTCAAAAAGATACAAGCAATTGTATCTTTGAAATGATAGCCCTTTTACAAGTTAAACCTTACATTGCAGTAAGAAACAGTTGAAAATAAAATGTGATCATGTTCGTGTTTCCTTTCTCCATATTTGCCTTAGTGACATGAAGTAGGATGAATTTTACCCTATTGTTTAAAGTCTCCAATGAAGGGTCTATTGCAATTAGTCTTGGTTTCAGTGCCACAAATTTATTGGAAAATCTCTCAAACTATTCCTTTCCAGTACACTTGTTTGACATGTAAAATAGTCAAAAGGATATATTTATATCTTAATTGCAGCTTATTGAGAGATTGTTAATTGATAATTAGGTGCACCCTTTTTTTTTCTTTGTCTCTTACAATCAAACTAACTTTGAATTTGTTATTCTCATTTCATTTACATCATCTTTTAAATGCTATAAATAATTATTGTATTTTCAGACTCTTAGAAGTCAAAAATCTACTTCAAGGCCTTATTCTACTGTTTCTGCCATATTTTTGCAGTCGTTTTGGTAATTAAACATGAACTCTGTTCTTTTCTTTTTACTTGTTTTCACATTTGAAACCTATAAAGCAAAGTGAAAAGATCCCCTTAGTGTCTCCCAGAAGATAAAGTTTTTCTTTAAAAAAAAAAGTACTAATAGAAAATCAATGTGATGATAAATGATTCATTGTCTGTTTTGTGTCAGGATTTGTTAGTTGTAGCTTCTTCATAAAAAACAAACAATGAACCAAATGACAAGTTGCTTCTCCCCACAAATCAATCATAACAAAGATTATTCACATCCCCTATTTTTGGCACTTATAGTAGTCTTTGTGTGTGTGTGTGTGTTTTTTTTTTTTTTTTTGCAAGTACTTAATTGAGCATTGGCTATGTGCTCGGTAGTGTCTTAGGAATTAAAATTGAATATAGGAAATATATAAGCAGCTTTAAGGAGTATATGGTCTTGGGAGTAAAGCATAGCAAGCAGTGTAGAGAAATGAGGAAAAAAAAGAATGCAATGTAGTAAATGACACTTTGGGCTAAATACCATGAAAGTATATCTTGTAATAGAGTCAAGAAAAATGTGTTGATATAAGCTACAGCTAAACTACAATATGAAGAATATGAAGAAAGAGATGATTTTGATAGTAGAGTTAGGGTAGGTAGTCCAGTGTAAAAGAAAACTATGAATATTTATGGAAATGAAAATAGCTTGATATTCATAGGGCATGTGAGCCTATGTGCATGTGTGTGTGTGGCATGTGTGTGTGTGTGTGTATGTGTTCACAGCCCCATGTTCATATTCATCAAATTGGGAAGGGCAAAAGGATGGTTTCTTAGTGGAACCCAAATGCAGGGGTGGCTGAGAGTTAGATTATTAAGAACTTCATGTGTACCACTAATAATTTTAGACATTATTCTTAAAAATTAGAAGAATTGTTGAAGGTTTTTGAGAAAGAAGATATCATTGTGTTTGTATTTGTTGCAACTGAAGAATGGAATTTGTTAGGACAACACTGGAAATGTAACTCAGCTCAAATATTATAATGGCTTGAAACTACATAATGACATGGTTGCACAAGGAATGGAGATGAGCGGGCTGACTGAAGATACATTTCTGTGTTTGAATTAAAGTAGAATAGCTGGAGATGAGGGATCCCTGGGTGGCGCAGCGGTTTAGTGCCTGCTTTTGGCCCAGGGCGTGATCTTGGAGACCCGGGATCGAATCCCACGTTGGGCTCCCGGTGCATGGAGCCTGCTTCTCCATCTGCCTGTGTCTCTGCCTCTCTCTCTCTCTCTGTCTCTCTGTGACTATCGTAAATAAATAAAAATTTAAAAAAAATTAAAAAAAAGAATAGCTGGAGATGAGTACTGAATGAGAGACTTACCAATGCAGTCATTTTTCAAGGTGACTTATGGACTTTTGGTTATACATAGCAGATTGAGCACACATGTCTTTATCACTGCAAGTTCCACAAACACTACTAAAATAACTATTTCAGGGATTTTTTGAAAGAAACAGTTCCATAGAGCAAAGAAACAAAGATAAGGGATCACAAGAGAAAAGATGTTAATTGAAAGATGAAAGCTGCTAACTTGTTAGCTTTGTAGACAAAAAGAAAGTGATTATAAGGAGAGAAATTGAGAAACAAACTGCCAAATAAAGTGAAGTATTCTTAAAAGGATGAGGCATTGGAGGCATTTGCTACCTGTGAAGGCAAGGTTGAAGATGGAACTGAAAAAAGAAGGCTCTTGAATGTCACTATTAGAAGCATTTATTGTTTTATTTTTTAAGATTTATATACTAGTTAGAGAGAGACCATGAGCAGGGTGGGACAGAGGGAGAGAATCCTCAAGCAGACTCCCTGCTGAGTTCAGAGCCCCAATGCAGGGCTCCATCCCACAATCCATGAGATTAAGACCCATGAGATCACAACCGGAGTTGAAACCAAGAGTTGACATTCAACCAACTGAGCCACTCAGATGCCCCAACTATTAGAACCATTTTAACATCTGTATATACTTCACTTTCCAAGTACTTGGTTATTCCCTTTATCCCTGTTTCACATAACATATGCACAAATAGGCAGAATATTGAAAATCTACTCTCTAGAAAAAGCAGAAGGAATTTGGAGTTGTGAGCAGTAGTCACTGCTAAAGTAGGAAGTATCATGCTGAAGAAACCCGGGAATAATGAATATCTACACATTAAATGGTGAGGGTCTAAACCCCTGTTTCAGCTGCCAGATCATAGGCACTCAGACTCACAATTTGTAGGCTACAGATAGCACCAATCCTCCCTCCCTGGGGAAGGACATATTAACTGTTGGAGATACTGGTGAAATAGTCATGTCACCTTCATGTCCTCCTTAGTCACCTTCATCTATACCTGACCCTTATAATTTGCAAATGCACGACAAACTGCCAATCTGATATTTAGTGCCTCACTCTTAAATGTGATCAGGTGGACAAGGATCACTTAGACATCTGGAGAAATCTAAAAGGGAACAAACAAAGAAACATTAAAGAGAAACTCAAAGGAATTGAAGGCAGTGCAGGAGCAGAAAAAAAAAAACTTCAAAAATATAATTGATAGCCTTAGAAAGCAAGCAACATGTACATCCACTTAAAAAAAAAACACAAAACAGCACACTATCAAAACTAAATTCAAAGAACATAAAAAGAGCTTTGGGAAACTAAACAAAAGAATCATAGAAAAAATTAAAAATTTAGGGAAAGCTTGAGTGATAAAATTAAGAAAATTTCCCAGAAAGTAGGTGCTCTCTCCTTCCGGAAAAACACAAGGATATGAAATGAGAGGATCAGATGAGAAAATTAGTAAAAGTTTCAGATGATCCAACATTTGATTTTTAGTACTCTCAGAAATAACAGACAGGAGGAAATTAATAATGGAATATTTCAATACCATTTCTGAGAACTGAAGTCCATTCATCCATTTGTAGATTGGAAAGGGCTCGACAAGGGCCTAGAAAAATTAATTAAAACATAAAACCATTTTAACTTTACACTAAAATTAGAAATAAAAAGAAAACTGAAAAGATGGTCCTGTTTTAAGATAGGGAAAAAACTTTTAAAAATAACATACAAAGGATTAGTAAAAATTTTACTGCATAATATTAAAAATCATAAATGAGGGGAAAAATGACTCCCGAATCTTAAGAAAAATGCTTTTCAAATTTTAGATCACTCAAGCTATCAATCATGTGTGATAATGAAATAAATGACCCAAACTGTGATAGCTTGTATCAGGAATTTTCTGAGAAAGTGAGTGATAAAATGTTTTTTGAGGTAGATCACCCACTGCCTAACTGGCAATGGGGACCCCACCACCGTGAAGATGAATCACAGATTGCCTCTCACAAGGTAATGGTAAAATTATTTAAATTTCACTGGTAATAAATTGGGATGGTATACCAGTGAAAGAGGATCCAATAACTGGTTAAATGTTGAAAAGCATGAGAGAAATAATAATGTCAAGGACAATTGGGCTTATGGTATTGCCAAACTCTACTGACATCTAGAAACAGGATTAAAAAGAAAAGGCTGAATGTGATTAGCAAACAACTGAAAGCCAAGAATTAAATCAGCAAACCTTCTTGGGAGCATATAAAAGCATCTCATCTTCTCAGAGGGAGAAAAGAGAAACTTGAGAACCATCCCAGGATTTGTCATTAAAGGAGCTGAGTTCCAAAGGAGGCTAAACTTCCAACCAAGGGCCCTTGAGGAAAGGAAAGTAAAAACAACCAACCAAACAAAACCAAAACAAACAAAAGTATTGAGAAAAACATGCATTTTGAGGGAGGACTCTAGATTATAGGCAAGATATGGATGGACCAGGTTTTCTTAAGTCTAGACTGTCTGAGGATCAGTATCGGTACCTGAAAGTCAGGTAAGATGATTTGGCAGGCGCACCAGTATTGAAGACCAATGGGTGAAGACTGCATGCATGCTCAAAAGTTGAACTGATAAAAACTATCCAACTCCCAAGGTAAAAACTCAGTGTAGCCAGGCTAGAATGTCTAAAATAGTAAAATGTGTTCATTATAAAACCCCAACTATACTCTGCTATAATTTCTAAAATAACCTTTTTCTCAGGTAGTGCTTCCCACACCAATAGTTATTTAATTAGTGGTGTGCTGGTGTCAATGCCTCTCGTTCCTACATGACTATAAGAGCTATGCAGAATTCTTATTTTCTTGGTCACTGCACCCCTGAAATATAGAAGGAATTCTTGAAATATTTCTTGACATTTTGAAGGATTGCAGTGAGGCTGAGTTAACCAGGCTTTGTCCTTTTTGATTGGTCCCCCTTTTGAAATTAAGATCCATGATGGTAAGGACTTTGTATACCTTATTTAGCTCCATACCTTCAGCAACTAGCACAGTACATAATAACAAATAATGTTCGACAAAGAATAAAAGTACAACAAATATTTATGGAATTAATATGCTGTTAAAAGACTTTGGCTTTGGCCATCTTGGCAGTTATCAGACTATGATGCAATGTTAGATGTCAAGACTAACAAAGGTGAAACGTTCAGTTTTGGACTCTTGAAACAATCTTAGATTAGGATAAATATAGTTTTCTCATGATAATAAGGAAGAATGTGTTTAAGAGGAGAAACCGTTACCTGGTGGTGTTTGATCTATGGGTCTAACAGTAAATGCTGTAGGAATTCTGAAATATTCTGAAATATGGTAGCTTTTAGAGGATAATCCTTTAATTTGTATACATTTTCCTTAAGGAAAAAGAATAGTTCTTAGGTCAGCTACTTGGGGCCATTCATTTTAAATCAAGACTTATCTAAAGAAAGCATGTGAGCTTTTAACAAGAAAGATTAGCACAACCAAATACAAATGCTAGATAAACTATAATAGAGGAAATTTTAATAGGTAGCCAAACTTGAAGAAATAGAAACTGCCAGGGGCCAGAAATGGGAAAGGCAATTAAAGGTAGATTATAAAGTCCTGCTAAAGTGCTGCCAACTCCATTATTTGTATGTATGCAAATATATATTTGTATGTTCTCTAGAAAATTCAGTCTAAGATTTTACTAAATCCACAGGCACAAGACAATATGGGTCTTATCAAGTCATAAAGACAGAAAAACGACCCTGATGTAAACGATTCCCTAGGTGCTGCACAATCTTTGAAAGGAAACCTGGAACCACCTTAAACTCACAAAGTGAACAATATTATAATAAAGGAACTTCTTATCCAACCCAAAGAATATAGGTGGAGGGAAAAACTGTGATAAACTGAAAATTCCAGCCTCTGCAAAAAGTATATGATGGTTCAATTTACACCATCATTGATTATAGGAATCCAAGTGAAGAAAATAATATAAAAGCTAGTCAAGACAGCTGAAACCTCTGGAATCAAATAAGCAACTACCAAGATTTTTTATGTTCCAGGCTCTCTTCTGATTGAGAGAATAAAATAATGAACAAGGCAGACAAAAAGTCCGCTATCAGGGAGCTTATGTTGTAGTAAAAGAAATAAGATAAGTAGTCAGAATGCAAACATGTCTAATAATTTTGTCTATAACAAAAAAAAAAACAAAGGAAGTTAAAAAGCCATCTCACAGTTGGACAAAATAAAAATAAAAATGAATATTATGACATATTTAGATTTTTGGATACAGGTAAAACAGAATTATAGAAATGGAATTTATATTTTTTAAAGCACATATTAGAAAATACAAAGTATCCAGCAGATCAAGTATTTAACTCAATAATTAGAAAAAAAAAATAGTAACCTCAAAGAGATTGGAAGAAAGGTAATAAGAATTGGTTATATAGAAAGAACAGAAAGATTAATGCAATAAAATACAGGCAAAACTCATAAATTTGATTAAGAAGATATCACAAATAATATTAGAATATTGAAAGAAGTTTTAATATTCATATAATCAGTATTAAATACAAATATAAAAGTGACCCAAAAAACATAAAGTTTATGGTAAATATCAAAATATTTTTGATATTGAACTGAACTTTGTAAGATAATGTACACATTATCTTTTCATCATGCAGACACTTCCAAATTATATTTTGTTTAAATTTCTGTTATAAAAAATAATTTGTTTCTCCAAATAATCTGCCTTTTTTTTTTTTTTTTTTTTAAGAATCTGCCTTTCAGTTGTCAGTTTGGTAAATATTGGCCAAACGTGGCTTCCAAAAGCAGAGTGGAGGTGCAGAAAGTTCAAACCTACTTTTGGGATATTTAAGAATTTGGATTATTAAAGATTTTTAAATTTGCTGACAGTTTTTTTTATAAATTTATTTTTTTATTGGTGTTCAATTTGCCAACGTATAGAATAACACCCAGTGCTCGTCCCATCAAGTGCCCCCCTCAGTGCCCGTCACCCAGTCACCCCCACCCCCTGCCCACCTCCCCTTCCACCTGACAGTTTTTGATGACTCTAATGAAAGACAAATATCTTGGCTAGCTAGAAAATTACAGTTATTTTTTTTTGTGTGTGCTGTAGACATTGACCACACACATATGTTTTTAAGTCATTGAAAGGATGCTGAATTCTGATTTTCATCTACATAGGATACATTTTGCAATTTTATTTTATTTTGTTTTATTTTATTATTTTATTTTATTTTATTTTATTTTATTTTATTTTATTTTATTTTATTTTATTTTATTTCATTTTATTATTTTATTATTTAAAACCAAACACACTTCCATTTATGCCAGGAATTTAAGCAGAGACCTGAAGTGGAACCAATTGACTCCCACAGTAGCAAATACAAAGTAAAGCAATG
This sequence comes from Nyctereutes procyonoides, assembly GCF_905146905.1. Classification (NCBI taxonomy): domain Eukaryota; kingdom Metazoa; phylum Chordata; class Mammalia; order Carnivora; family Canidae; genus Nyctereutes; species Nyctereutes procyonoides. Next base: position 28,102,782 of record NW_026575051.1, on the reverse strand, counting down.
ATCTTGGCTTGAGCTATGTGGTTCAGGGGTCTGGCGGAGTGTCCCACAAGCTCAGTCGCCGCAGACAATGGTTTTCGGGCTGTCCCTTGTAGCCTGGTAGAATCACGCTGGGGGAATGGAGAAAGTGAGCACCACTTCTTACCATGTTCTCCCTCCGCCTGCTGGTCTCCCTGGGCCCCGGTGTGGGACGCCGCAGGGATCACTCACCAATCAGCCCAGGGCCGACCTGACGCGGGGGGGGCGGGGGGCATCACTGTTCTCCCAACTACAGCCAGACTCGCCTCCACAGCGGTACCTGTGGCTGCGGCCTGGACCCCCGTGCAGGAGTCCCGTGAATCTGGCTCTGGCGGTGGCAGCTGGAGAGGGTAATAGGCCCTCCTGCTGAATGAAGGAAGTTGAGTGAATGAATGGGTGAGCTGCAGGGGTCACTTGCAAAGGGACCAGGAAAGATAAGTTAACAACAACTCATTCAGGCAGATGCTTTCTTCTTCTTCTTTGCTGCCTTCCTGTCTTTTGATGTGTGCCTTGCCCTCCTGCCTGTGTCACTCTCAGAGTCTGAGCTGTCAGAGTCAGAAGACTTCCTGTCACTATGGGTTTTTTTTCTTCTTTTCCTTCTTTCTTTTTCTAGAAGAATTCCTTGTGGGGTCAGGCTTCTCAAGCTCTGCTGACTTTGCCTCTTCCTTCTCCTCTTCTCATCCGGTATCAGAGAATACTTGGTCCCTCCTGGTTGCATAAAACAATCCTTTGCAAAGTGGCCTTTTACAGCCACGCTTCTTGCAGGTATTGTTCAGGACAGCCTTGGGGGTGATCTTCTGCCCAGGGTAATCCTGGAAGGACCGCCGCTGCCTCTCTTCTTGCTCAATGATAACGTTGTTGGGGTCAAGGTCTTTCCCAGTTCCTTGGTTGACGACTTTCATGGATAAGGATACTTTTATCCTATCATTTTTCATCTCCCAGCCAATAAGCTTCACCCACACTTTGTCTCCAACATCCACTATCTCAGAGGGCTTATCCACACGACAGGATGACATGTGAGTTCGATGGACCAGACCTTGCTTTCAACAGCTAGGGATTTTGATGAAGGCTCCATAGTCCGTAACCATAGCAACCTCTCCTTGGAAAATAGTGTAGAGAGCAGGCAAGTTCTCCATGGTCTCGGGTCTTCCTGAACTCATCCTTAATGTTCTATGGCTCCTCCATTTCTCTTCTGTCAAAGTTAATTCAAGTGTTTCTGGGTCAGCCCCCGGTCTCCCGGCCGCAGCATTGCGCGAAACGCCAAAACCAGACCCCAAAAATTCTAATAAAGGAAAATAATCAATCATCACTATATTTTATAGTGAAGTTAAAAATATAAGAAAAATTAATGTGGAATGTGCTTATCCCAGGGGAGATTAGAAGGGAAAAATAGAACATAATAGCCTATTAATTATTATTAGAATAAAAAGCCTCACTTTAGTCTGTTACAGAAATAGTATCAGTCACTAGCAGTTAGATAGTATTAAAGAGATGTCTCTGTGTCCATTGCGCAAGCTAAATCTTAATTAAAATTCATGGAAGTTTGTTGTTCCTACTTGATGACCCTAAAATTGCTCATTGATTATGCGTGCAAGTAAGCTGAAAGCAAGACACATTTACTTTCTCCAAAACTGAGTTTCAGTATCTTGAAAGGTTCAGTGTTGCTCTAAATTGTACTCTGCAAATTTGTAGTCTACATTTAATTGTGCATAAAAATTCTCTCTGATGACAAGTATGGAGCATAAATACCTATAATCATCTATTTTATTTCTACAATGCTCTTATTAGAATGCATGTCTCTGATGACAATAGTCACAAGACATTAATCATCTAATAACTTACGTGTGCGAATCTTAGTTTTTCCAAGGACCATTTTAAGCACTAGATCATAGATATTTTAAACTAGACAGTCATCAAATCATACTATCAATTTTACCAATGAAGAAACAGTAACGCAAAAAAGCTAACTGGAATACCAAGAAAGCAGATGATTAGGTTTCCTGATACAATCAATTTCCTAATTACTCTATCATATTTAGCACCCTCAACACTCTTGTATATTTTAAGAGATGAAACTGGGTACCTATTATATAGGAAATCAAATTGTTCATACATTAAACAGTTTTATAATAGGCATTATTTTCATTTTTACACACATTTTCTGATAACCTTGAACATAAGGAAATGAAATGGATAGTGGCACCAATAGCTTACTCTCCAATGATATCGTGGCTAACAGGGTGTACAAGGGCTGTTTAACTATCTGCATTTGTTGTGCGGTGTGGCGGTGTATTTGTCGTATATATCACATAGGAGGTTTGATTAATAAATAATCACTATGCACTGTGTTTCTCAACCTTAGCTGCACATTAGAATCACTGATGAACTTTGTAACAAAAGAGATGCCATAGCCCCTATCCCCAGACATTCTGATTTTATAGATCTGGAGTGGGGCTAGGACATCAATAAGAAAAGTGCATACAAATTTAGGAAATACCTATGCTAAGAATTGTTCATCACTTACTTGAAAATCGAACTTAACTGAGCATCCTGTATTTTTATTTAGTATAAATCTAGCAACTCTACCTTGGATAGAAGTCACTTCTATCCTCTCCTTCCGAAACTTGTCATTCTGTGAGAAGCATTCCAACATTCTGAGACATAAGGACCATTTCCATTCAGAATAGATAGTTCTGAATAGATAATTAATCAATAGATTTGATGAATAAAAAGCACATTTATTTTACAAATCAACTGTGGCATAAGAAATGCAAACTTAAAAATATTGTATTCACTCAGTTTTCTGTTTTGATTTTACAACTTAGACCGTTATTTGAGAAGTAAATATATGTTCACTTCTTTTCTCATGGATTCATCCTTAGAAAATACCTTTAAAATATTGGTGAAAGGAAATCAAAAGACTAATTCCTTTGCATAAATGTTTAAAAGAAAAAATTTTCAAGACAGTAAGTTTTTATTAAATGTTATAGTTGTGACATGGTGATGACAGAATTTCAGATAGCCCCTGATTTATTTTTTACTGTGAAAACAAGAAAACATCAAATTTGGCTTCAGTTTCATGATAGTTTTACATAATGAATTTCAGAGCTTTATATATTATGCAGTAGGCCTGTTAAAATTTATTTAACTTCATTGATTTCTTTCTCCTAACTTCATGAATGTTTGAGATTTCCCAAATTTCAATGAGGAGTGTATTTTATTCTTCAGTGTGTGTCTGTGTTTCTTTCTTTCTTTCATTCTTTTTTTTTTTTTCTGGTCTTGTTAAAAATGTTAATTCCCGGCAGGGTTAAAATACAGTGTTGCATTAGTTTCATATAGTGATTCAGCAGTTCCATTTATTAATTGGTGCTCATCAAGATAAGTCTTAATTCCCTTATATTTCACCCCTCCCTCACCCAACTCTTCCGTATTTCACTCACTTATATTTCACTCTCCTTCACCCAACAAATGGTAGTAGCCATCCATTTGTTCTCTGTAGTTAAGAGTCTCTCTTTTGGTTGTTCTCCTATTTTCTCTGTTTTGTTTTGTTTGTTTTTAATTCCATATATGAGTGAAATCTTATGGTGTTTATCTTTCTCTGTTGAACTTTCTTCACTTAGCATTATACCCTCTAGTTCCATCCATGTTATTGCAAATGGCAAGATCTCATTGTCCATAGATAATGTCTGTTAAAGAGACTGTCTTTTCCCTGCTGTATATTCCTGCCTCCTTTGTTGTAGATTAATTAATCATATAAACATGGGTTTCTGGCTCTCTGTTCTGTTCCATTACCTGTGTGTCTGTTTTTTGTGCCAGTGTTATACTCCTTTGATTGCTATAGCTTTGTAATATATCCTGAAATCTGAGATTATGATACCTACAGTTTTATTCTTATTTTTCAAGATTGCTTTAACTATTTGAGGTCTTTTGTGAATCCATACAAGTTTTAGTATTATTTGTTCTAGTTCTGTGGAAAATGTTACTGAAATTTTCATATAGCTTACATTAAGTCTGTAGATTGCTTCTGGGTAAAATGGACATTTTAACAATGTTTCTTCTTCCAACCCATGAGCATGGAATATCTTTCCATTTATTTGTATTGTCTTCAATCTCTTTCATCAGTGTTTTATGGTTTTCAGAGTACAATCTTTCAGTTCCATGCTTAAGTTTATTTCTAGGTATGTTAATATTTTTGGTGCAGTGATAAATGGGATTGTTTTCTTAATTTTTCTTTCTGCTGCTTCATGAGTAGTGTAAAGAAATGCAAAGTATTTAAGTATATTGGTTTTATATTCTGTGGCCTTACTGAATTCACTTATCAGTTCTAGTAGTTTTTTGGTGGAATCTTTTGGGTTTTCTATAAATAGCGTCATATGATCTGCAGGTAGTGAAAGTTTTATTTCCTTACCAATCTGGATTCCTTTTCTTTCTTTTTCTTATCTGATTGCTATGGCTAGGACTTCCAGTACTATCATGAATAAAAATGGTGACAATGGACATCCTTGTCTTGTTCCTGATTTTAGAGGAAAAGCTGTTAGTTTTTCACCATTGAATAGAGTGTTAGCTGTGGATTTTTCATTTATGGCCTGCACTATGATTAAGTATGTCCCTTCTAAAACTATTTGTTGAGGATTTTATTATGAATGGCTATTGTATTTTGTCAAACGCTTTTCATACATTTATTTAAATGATCACATGGTTTTTTATCCCTTCTCTTTTCAATGTGATGTATGACATTAATTGAATTGAAAATATTGAACCACTTCTGCATCCCTTGAATAAGTCCTACTTGATGGTGGTGAATGAAGATTTTAATATATTGTTGGATTTGGTTTGCTCATATATTGTTGGGAATTTTTGCATCTATGTTCATCAGAGATATTGGCTTATAATTCTCTTTTTGGTAATGTTTTTATCTGGTTTTGGTATCAGGGTAATGCTGACACCTCATAGAATAAAGTTGGAAGCTTTCTTTCCCCTTCTATGTTTTTTAACACTTTGAGAAGAATAGGTGTTAATCCTTCTTTAAATGTTGTGGTAGAATTTACTTGTGAAGCCATCTGGTCCTGGACTTTTGTTTGTTGAGAACTTTTTGATTACTGATTCAAATTCATTGCTGATAATCAATCTGTTCAAATTTTCTATTTCTTCCTACTTCAGTTTTGGTAGATTATATGTTTCTAGGAATTTATCCATTTCTTCTAGGTTGCCAGTTTGCTGCATTTAATTTTTCATAATATTCTTTAAAATCCTTTGTATTTCTGTGGTGTTTGTGATTATTTCTCCTCTTTCATTTCTGTTTTGTATATTTGAGTAATTGAGTCCTGTCTTTTTTTTTTTTTTACAACTATGGGTGAAAATCAATTTTATTGGTATTTTCAAAGAACCAGAATTCCTTGTTCATTGATTGGTTTTCATTGATTGGTTCCATTGTTTTCTAGTTTCTATTTCATTTATTTCAACTCTAATCTTTATTTATTTTCTTCTACTAATTTTAAGTTTTGTTTGTTCTTCTTTTTCTAGCTCCTTTTGGTGTAAAGTTAGGTCACTTATATAAGATTTTTCTTACTTCTTGCCTTATTATTATAAACTTCCCTCTTAGGACAGCTTTTGCTGCATCCCAGAGATTTGGGACCATTGTGTTTTATTTTCATTTGTCTCTATGTATTTTTTTTTCTCTTTGATTTCTTGGTTGGCCCATTCATTGTTTAGTGGCATATTATTTAACCCCCTTGTATTTATGTTCTTCTGGATTTTATATTGTGGTTGATTTTGATTTCTAGTTTCATAGGATTGTGGTTGGAATAAATGTATTAGATGGCTTTGATCTTTTTGAATTTGTTGAGACTTATTTTGTGGCTTAATATGTGATCTATTCTGGAAAATGTCCTGTGTGCATATGAAAAGAATGTGTATTCTGCTGTTTTGGAATAGAATCTTCTGAATACATCTGTTAGATACATCTAGTCCAAAGTGTCATCCAGTGCCACTGTTTCCTTACTCGTTTTCTGTCTGGATGATATATCCATTAATACAAGTGGACTGCTGAAGTCCTCTACCATTATGGTATTACTATCAATTGTTTCCTTTATGTTTGTTATTAGCTGTTTTATGTATTTGGGTACTCCCACAATGGGTGAATAAATATTTACAATTGTTATATATTCTTGTTAGATTGTTCTCTTTATAAATATATGGTGTTCTTCTTTGTTTCTTGTTACTGTCTTTGTTTTAAAGTCTATTTGTCTGACGTAAGTATTGCCACCCCAGTTTTTTTTTCACAATAATTTGCATGATAAATATTTCTCTATTGCTTCACTTTCAGTCTGCATCTGTATTTAGGTCTGAACTGAGTCTTTTGTAGACAGGATATAGATGGGTCTTGTTTTGTTTATCCATTCCATCACCATTGACTTTAATTGGAATGTTTGGTTCATTTACGTTCACAGCAAGCATTATTAGGTATGAACTTATTGCCATTTTGTTTCTTGTTTTATGATTGTTTTTATAGTTTTTCTCTGTTCATTTCTTAAACTCATAGTTTTCTGGCTTTCTTTAGTGATATACTTGGATTCCTTTCTTTTTGTTTTTGGATATTTATTACTGGCTTTTAATTTGTGTTTACCATTAGGTTTGCATATAACATCTTATGCAAATTGCAATCTATAATAAGCTGATGGTCACTTAAGATTGAAACCGTTCGTCTACGGCCATACCACCCTGAACGCGCCCGATCACATCTGAAACCGTTGTTTACTCCTCTGCCCATTTTAGGACTATGGTGTCATACTTCACTTCCTCTTATTTTGTGAATCCCTTGACCTATTATTAAAGGTATATTTAATTTTAATGCTTTTGTATTTCCTACTTTTCTTACTTCTACTTGTCTTTCATTTCTACTCAAAGAGTTTCCTTTAATGTTTTTTGTAGGGCCGGTTTAGTATTGATGAATTCCTCTAACTTTTGCTTCTCTGTGAACTCCTTGTTCCTCCTATTCTGAATGATAGCCTTGCTGGAGAGAGTATTCTTGACTACAGGTTTTTTTGTTTTGGTTTGTTTTTTTGCTTTTTTTTTTTTTTTTTTTTTCCTTTCAGGACTTTGAATATATACCACTCTTTTCTGCAAAATTTCTGCTGAAAAATCAACTGATACCTTTATTGGGTTTCCCTTGTATTTAATTCTTTTCTTTTGCTGCTTTTGAAATTATCTTTATCACTATTTTTTTGCCACTTTAATTTACCATATGTGTTGGTGTGGACCTCCTTGGTTTTGTTGGGGACTGGTCTCTGTGCCTCCTGGATCTGGACATCTGTTTTCTTCTCCAGATTCAGGAAATTTCAACAATTATTTCTTCAAATAAATTTTCTGCCCTCTTCTCTCCCTTCTCCTTCTGTGATCCCTATAATGCAAACATTATTACATTTAGTGATGTCGCTGAGTTCCCTAAGTCTATTCTCATTTTGCATACTATTTTTATCTCATCTGCTCAGCTTGATTACTTTCCATTACTCTGTCTTCAAAGTAGATGATTTGGTCTTCTTCTTCCTCACTTATTTGGGTTATTTGTCTTTGATTGATTCATTTTTTTTTTACCTCTATGTTAGGGGTCTTACTTACTGATGTCCTCCACTTTTTTCTCAAGTCCAATGAGTGTCTTTATGATCATTACTTTAAATTCTTCATCAGGCAAATTATTTATCTTTCTTTTGCCTAGGTCTCTTGCTGTGCATTTGGGACATATTTCTCTGTCTTGTCATTTTGTCTAACTCTCTGTCCTGCTCTTGAAAGTAATGACCTTATGGAAAAGAGACCCTATAGTGCCCTGCAGTACAATGTTCCATGGTCACCAGAACCTGGTGCTTCAAGGGATCTCCTATGTGTGTTGTGTGTATTCTACTGTTGTGGCTGACCTGCTTTTGCCTTTAGTACAGTCATCTGCAATGGCTCTTTTTGCCTGTTGTGGGCAGAGTTTGGTCCCTATGTTGTTAGTGGGCTGGTCTGGGTCACCCTGGGCTTGAGTTGTGTCAGACCAGGTGTATTTCTGAGCTGCTGTCTCACCAAACTACAGGGCACCTTTCCTGTCTTGTCCCCCAGGAGCTTCATTGATGAGTACAGCCTGCAATCAAGCCAGATGTTTTTCCCCAGCCCAGTGCTGGGGCTGCAGTGGAACTGATGTGTGGTGTGTGTGCTTATCTTTCCCTCTCCCCAAGGTAGGAGTCACTTTGGAGTGATGCTCATCCCTGTGAGGGCTGCTTGCACATGGCCTGGCTTGTGCACCACTTTAGATAGGCTGTGACCAAGGGCATATTGGAGAGGGCAGTTCCATAGGAGAAGGAGGGGGAAGGGCACATGATGTTAGAAAAGTTTTGCATGGGTCTCCTGTGGGAGGTGACATGAAATGGAAGTTTGGCTGGAGGGGGCTTTTCTGTAGGAGAACTTGGGGGCAAAGCATGCTGTTAGCAATTAAAGTAGTGAGTAGTGGCGCTGAGCTGGTTCCCACTGTGTCCATGTATCCAGGTTGGAGGGTGTAGAGGGAAAATGGAATCAGATAGTTCTTTTGTCTTGGAAAGTCTCCCAATGATCCCTGCCTCCCCAGGATACACTCTGAGATTAGTAAACAAATATCTCCCTATATAGTCAAGGCATTTTTCAAACTGCTGCTTGTATACTATATCTCCATGAGTCTGTTTGTTTTGTTGTTGCCTTAAGGACTCTGTTTCCTATCACTCTATTGGTTCTCCAGAAGAGAACCTTCTGATTTTTAAAGATCTGGGTTTTAAGCACTACTGATTGCAAGAACTCACAAAATTATGCCCCTCTGGTTTTCAAAGTCAAGTGTTTGGGGGATTTGTCTTCCCCATGCAGTTTCCCTGTGCTTTGGATGACTGGGGTGAGGGTCTGTTTCTTCCCTCTCCCCAAACTCATATCATCTCATCCTCCTGTGGACAATCCAGTGGGTCTTTTTAGCTCCAGACTGCATCTTTGCTGTTCCTACCCTCTTTGATGTAGCCTCTTCTCTACATTAACCATGGAGAGTCTATTTGCCAGTCTTCAGGTCATTTTCTGGGTTATTTGCACTGATATGGGTGTTATTTCATTGTATCCATGGAATAAGGTTAGCTTTGGGTCCTCCTATTCTTCTGTCTTCCCTAGAAGTCTTTATTCTTCTTTGTTTTGACTTAAAAATGCACCAGAGACTATGAAATGTTTTTGCAACATTAGTCCATTATAATATTAATTTTAAACAAAAAGTAACTGTATGATCATTATAAATAATTACTTAAGTATGTTTGAAATAAAGTCTTCCATAATCTTATTCCTGAGAGATAGACACTTGGAATAGTTTGGTAAATATATTTCCAATTTTCTTTTTAAGAATAGAACAATACATATAATTTTAAAAAGACACTGAGTATTATACATAATGTCTTGCAGTTTTAAATCCATCTGTTAAGTAATTTTATTCTGTTTTTATTTCTAGTTCTGGGTTTATAACTTCATAGCCTACATACTTCCTTTTATATAGTTCTTACATTAAATCAAGCCTGATATTATAGCCTTCTTGATTTTCTCCTTCTGATCCGGCTTTCTCTATTTCCTTAATAGTCTTCTCCAAGAGCATTTTCTTAATGAATTTAGAGACTATTCTTTGCTTAAGAATCTGGTCCTGGGTAATCCAGTGAAAGACCTACAAACCTCCTACCTCCTACCTCCTATCTTTCATACACATCCTCTTCTGCAGATTCCTCTCATTAGCTTTCCTTCTTAAAACTATTCAATAGCCTTATGAGTCATCTTTTATCTCCAAGCTCTTGTCCATTCATTTCATTATGTAGAGTTTCTTGCAGACCTTTATTTTAAAAATTAGGAAATAAATAAATAAAAATTTAAAAATTAAGGATGTTAAATGACAGTTTTTAAAATTGTAGTGCCACTTAATTTTCTATAGAATAAGTCTCACATCTCCTTTGGATGTATTCTCAATATATCCATTCTCACATTGAATTTCTCACTATTTAATGTACTGGATGTTAGATCACGGCAATTACGTTTATCTGGAAATACGAAGAACTTCTAAAATTCTCCATAGTGTAGCTGCTTATCCTCTTTGGGTGTGCATGTGTTTTTCTCCACATAGACATGACTGAGATCATCCTGCTGTTAACAGGCAGAGAATTATTATTTTTTAAAAGATTTTATTTATTTATTCATGAGACACAGAGAGAGAGAGAGAGAGAAAGAGAGAGAGAGAGGCAGAGACAGAGGCAGAGGCAGAGGCAGAGGCAGAGGGAGAAGCAGGCTCCATGCAGGGAGCCTGATGTGGGACTTATCTCGGGTCTCCAGGATCACACCCCGGGCTGAAGGTGGCACTAAACAGCTGAGTCACCCGGGCTGCCCCAAGCAGAGAATTATTTAACTAAAGGTTTTTGTTCCAACTATATTGTCTTTTATATCATCAACCTTGACCTCAGCCAAATTAGTTCCAATTTACAAACATGCAAACATATAGGTTTACTCTCTTACAAATTAAAATGTTTGTGAAAATCTGAAACTATCTTGGTTATTAATACCATCTCTTTATAATGATTAGATAATAAGATATACTAAGAATTAAATTCTATGGATAATAACAATAATTTTAATTTCTCCAAACTAAAATATCCCATACCTAAAATTGGTAGGTATAATGCCTTTACCCATCAGTGGGTTAAAACATCTTTAAAAATAGTTATAAAAGAAGTTATACAACTTTTAAAATACATGGAAGCATACAAAACAGCCCTCAAAGGATATCTGCATGAGGACTTTACTAATACCTCAGAAAGTATCTTTAAAATGTAAACTAAATAACGATAAGTTTCTATAAATATTCTTCAACTATTAAGAATATAGATGGTTCAGAAAAATTAAAAATTTTTGAAATAGTAACTCTGAAATGGAAATCTGGGAGGAAAATATGGCTGAATAATGTGCATTCTGCTGAAAATTTTACTAAATAAAAATTAATTATACTTGGTTGTTTTTCTCTTACCTGAGCTGACAGCAGATGCTTAACTGACTGAGCCACCCAGGAACCCTTAACAGTTTGTTTTACCCATGTTTAGAATTACATTGATTAATCAGATCTCAATTTCATTTATTAGAATTGTATAATTCTTAATTTACATTCTAATCTCCAAGATTTTTATAAAATAATCTTTAATAAAAAATGATGATCTACACTTATATTAATATGTTTAGAATACAATATTGTTGCCATTGAATGACTCTATAATTGGCAAGTAATTGAAGTGATGAGAAAAAATAATCCAAAGATATGCACTTCAGCAGGAGAAGAGAGTTAATTAAAATTCGAGCAGAACTCAACGAAATTGAGACCAGAAGAACTGTGGAACAGATCAATAGAACCAGGAGTTGGTTCTTTGAAAGAATTAATAAGATAGATAAACCATTAGCCAACCTTATTAAAAAGAAGAGAGAGAAGACTCAAATTAATAAAATCATGAATGAGAAAGGAGAGATGACTACCAACACCAAGGAAATACAAACTATTTTAAAAACATATTATGAACAGCTCTACGCCAATAAATTAGGCAATCTAGAAGAAATGGACGCATTCCTGGAAAGCCACAAACTACCAAAACTGGAGCAGGAAGAAATAGAAAACCTGAACAGGCCAATAACCAGGGAGGAAATTGAAGAAGTCATCAAAAACCCCCCAAGACACAAGAGTCCAGGGCCAGATGGCTTCTCAGGGTAATTCTATCAAACGTTTAAAGAAGAAATCATACCTATTCTACTAAAGCTGTTTGGAAAGATAGAAAGAGATGGAGTACTTCCAAATTCATTCTATGAGGCCAGCATCACCTTAATTCCAAAACCAGATAAAGACCCCACCCAAAAGGAGAATTACAGACCAATATCCCTGATGAACATGGATGCAAAAATTCTCAACAAGATACTAGCCAGTAGGATCCAACAACACATTAAGAAAATTATTCACCATGACCAAGTAGGATTTATCCCTGGGACACAAGGCTGGTTCAACACTCGTAAAACAATCAATGTGATTCATCATATCAGCAAGAGAAAAACCAAGAACCATATGATCCTCTCATTAGATGCAGAGAAAGCATTTGACAAAATACAGCATCCATTCCTGATCAAAACTCTTCAGAGTGTAGGGATAGAGGGAACTTTCCTCGATGTCTTAAAAGCCATCTACGAAAAGCCCACAGCAAATATCATTCTCAATGGGGAAGCACTGGGAGCCTTTCCCCTAAGATCAGGAACAAGACAGGGATGTCCACTCTCACCACTGCTGTTCAACATAGTACTGGAAGTCCTAGCCTCAGCAATCAGACAACAAAAAGACATTAAAGGCATTCAAATTGGCAAAGAAGAAGTCAAACTCTCCCTCTTCGCCGATGACATGATACTCTACATAGAAAACCCAAAAGCCTCCACCCCAAGATTGCTAGAACTCATACAGCAATTTGGTAGCGTGGCAGGATACAAAATCAATGCCCAGAAATCAATGGCATTCCTATACACTAACAATGAGACTGAAGAAAGAGAAATTAAGGAGTCAATCCCATTTACAATTGCACCCAAAAGCATAAGATACCTAGGAATAAACCTAACCAAAGAGGTAAAGGATCTATATCCTAAAAACTATAGAACACTTCTGAAAGAAATTGAGGAAGACACAAAGAGATGGAAAAATATTCCATGCTCATGGATTGGCAGAATTAATATTGTGAAAATGTCAATGTTACCCAGGGCAATTTACACGTTCAATGCAATCCCTATCAAAATACCATGGACTTTCTTCAGAGAGTTAGAACAAATTATTTTAAGATTTGTGTGGAATCAGAAAAGACCCCGAATAGCCAGGGGAATTTTAAAAAAGAAAACCATATCTGGGGGCATCACAATGCCAGATTTCAGGTTGTACTACAAAGCTGTGGTCATCAAGACAGTGTGGTACTGGCACAAAAACAGACATATAGATCAATGGAACAGAATAGAGAACCCAGAAGTGGACCCTGAACTTTATGGTCAACTAATATTCGACAAAGGAGGAAAGACGATCCACTGGAAGAAAGACAGTCTCTTCAATAAATGGTGCTGGGAAAATTGGACATCCACATGCAGAAGAATGAAACTAGACCACTCTCTCGCACCATACACAAAGATAAACTCAAAATGGATGAAAGATCTAAATGTTAGACAAGATTCCATCAAAATCCTAGAGGAGAACACAGGCAACACCCTTTTTGAACTCGGCCACAGTAACTTCTTGCAAGATACATCCACGAAAGCAAAAGAAACAAAAGCAAAAATGAACTATTGGGACTTCATCAAGATAAGAAGCTTTTGCACAGCAAAGGATACAGTCAACAAAACTCAAAGACAACCTACAGAATGGGAGAAGATATTTGCAAATAACATATCAGATAAAGGGCTAGTTTCCAAAATCTATAAAGAACTTATTAAACTCAACAGCAAAGAAACAAACAATCCAATCATGAAATGGGCAAAAGACCTGAACAGAAATCTCACAGAGGAAGACATAGACATGGCCAACATGCACATGAGAAAATGCTCTGCATCACTTGCCATCAGGGAAATACAAATCAAAACCACAATGAGATACCACCTCACACCAGTGAGGATGGGGAAAATTAACAAGGCAGGAAACCACAAATGTTGGAGAGGATGCGGAGAAAAGGGAACCCTCTTACACTGTTGGTGGGAATGTGAACTGGTGCAGCCACTCTGGAAAACTGTGTGGAGGTTCCTCAAAGAATTAAAAACAGATCTGCCCTACGACCCAGCAATTGCACTGTTAGGGATTTACCCCGAAGATTCAGATGCAATGAAACGCCGGGACACCTGCACCCCGATGTTTCTAGCAGCCATGTCCACAATAGCCAAACTGTGGAAGGAGCCTCGGTGTCCATCGAAAGATGAACAGATAAAGAAGATGTGGTTTATGTATACAATGGAATATTACTCAGCCATTAGAAATGACAAATACCCACCATTTGCTTCAACGTGGATGGAACTGGAGGGTATTATGCTGAGTGAAGTAAGTCAATCGGAGAAGGACAAACAGTGTACGTTCTCATTCATTTGGGGAATATGAATAATAGTGAAAGGGAATATAAGGGAAGGGAGAAGAAATGTGTGGGAAATATCAGAAAGGGAGACAGAACATAAAGACTTCTGACTCTGGGAAATGAACTAGGGGTGGTGGGGGGGGAGGGCGGGGATGGGGGTGAATGGGTGACGGGCACTGAGGGGGACACTTGACGGGATGAGCACTGAGTGTTATTCTGTATGTTGGTAAATTGAACACCAATAAAAATTAATTTATTAAAAAAAAAAAAACAAAGATATGCACTTCAGTACTGGTCCAGAAGTTCACTTATATGCCCATGAAAGCATTCCATTCATTTCTTGTACTGTAACAATATATTATGTACGACTTAGACTTTGGTTGTTTAGAATATCATTGTGTATTAAAATAGTCTCTTAGATATTTACTGGAAGGGAAAAATTTGTTCATTGAAAATTGGTTTCTAGCCTAAGTAATACAGAAGAGAGTTGGAACCCAAGAGAAGGGACATTGTGTGACACTCAGGAGACAGGGCAAAATTTTTGGTCTTTTGCACAAATGATGTAAGTTACACTCCATGATTTATTTTTTTAAAGATTTAAAGATTTTAATTATTTATTCATGAGAGATACAGAGAGAAAGAAGCAGAGACACAGGCAGAGGGAGAAGCAGGCCTCCTGCAGGGAGCCCGATCTGGAACTTGATCCCAGGACTCCAGGATCACACCCTGGGCGGAAGGCAGGCGCCAAACCGCTGAGCCACCCAGGGATCCCTCCCAACCATGATTTTATTGTTGGTTGGATCAGGTAGAGACTAGAGATTGCACTGTGTGGTGTTTTTATCTTGATAAGAATACAACTTACATTACAATTGTGTGAATAGTAAGCTACAGATTTATCCTGCATTTATGGTCCTAAACTAGACTACTGAGAATTAGTTAGGATGATTCTGAGCCATAAAACTAACTGTACCTTAAATTAAACCAAATGAAATTTTGCAAGGATACTTGATTAATTAGTACCACTTCCCCATTGCTAGGTTCCAGTAATTCCCCCTATGTTGGAATGCAAGTTCCAGGTATGATTAAAGTCAGATTTACCTTTCGTTTTTGAGGAATAAACTGAAAATTACCTGGCATTCAGATCATGACACCCTTTCTGCAAAATTTCTGGAAAATGTGACTCTGTTAAGATATTATTTCTAGCCTATATTATTTAGTTGGTGTGAATGCTGGATAGTCTCACTAGAGCTACTGACTAAGAAGCTCATAAATTAGCATAGAACCCCCACCAAGCATTATATTGCATTGAAGGTACAATTTAATGTAACCAATTCTGTACAGTAGGAACCAGCAGGGCATAGCAATGGAAAAGCAGAGGACAATAATAAAATTCACTGGAAAGGTCAAACATGTAATCCATTTGAATTTGTTGATAGTTCATAATTTAGAATACTAGTTGGAAAAATTATAAAAAATTATGAAATATTCAGGGCTACAGGGTACTTTGTTGTGATCTTATTTAAAAATAAAAAGATGAGGAAATTAATTAAATGTTAAAGGAATCTCTTTTATTTTTGATAACAGAATCTGTCAGCTAAACAGTAGGAGAGAATATAATGTCTTTAGGAGGATCTAGAAATTCTCTCCTTGTCATATTATTATTGTGCCTATACAATTATTTAATGTTAATGAAAAAATTTCCTCATGTTTTTGGATTTTTTGGTTTTCTTTTGGAAAGCACAGCTTTCTAAATTAATCCATATCTAAGGCTATGAATCCAAGACTACTCTTTATTTTAAAAAATAGATTTTGAATCTACAAGGTACTATATGAACCATTTAATTATTTTATGAACCATTAATAGCACTTATTATTCATTATTTTTGTAAGGAGCATGCTTGAACCATAAGAATGGTAGGCAAAATTTACTTTCTTATGAATTCTATGAATTTTCTCCTACTAGTCTATTTCTAATTTCTTTAGGCTTCGTTGCTTATTTCATTATTTACATAGTACTTATACTAATATAGTGTTTTACTATAGTATTATGTTATAGTACTATATATACTGAAAAATGAAGTACTATTGTAGCATTAAAAAATTAGGTCTTATAATGTAATGCAATATTATATCATCTTGACCATTAAAAGATCTTCAAAGCAATGCAGTCATATATATATATATATATATATATATATATATATATTTAGATGAAGACCACCAAACCTATAACATTTAAATAATTTGTATAACTTCACAAAAATAGCAACAGAACTTGAAAAATACACAAAATTCCTTATTCACATTTTAGGATGGCAGCCATGTTGATTGTGTGTCTGTATTCATCATGGGAATAGAGCACTTTTGTAGACATAGCCAGTACATTCCTCAGATTAAACTTATAAATCATTCATTTTTGGGATCCCTGGGTGGCTCAGCAGTTTAGCGCCTGCTTTTGGCCCCGGGCGGATCCTGGGGCCCTGGGATCGAGTCCTGCATCAGGCTTCCTGCATGGAGCCTGCTTCTCTCTCTGCCTGTGTCTCTGCCTCTCTCTCCCTCTCTCTCTCTGTCTATCATGAATAAATAAATAAAATCTTTAAAAAAAAACATTCGTTTTTGTTTCAGCTGTAATAATCAAGATATATAAAAATCCCAACTACCATGTTCTTTTCTTCACCTATTAAATTTTTAGTATATTAGAAATCTACTTTTAAATGAGATCTTATCTCTGCCTCTTATTGCTTATATCCTTCCTTATATATTTAGAACTGTATAACAGGCTTATTTTTAATCCTTCTGATTTAAAAATCTGCTTCATTTAGCATAGGTCATCTTTCATTTATAATGGTTATCCCTCCAGTGTTTACATATTTGACCCATGTTGACCTAAGGATGTCAGACCCTGGTATTTATGTCCAGAAAGCACCAAATACCAAGACCTGAATTGTGTTTGGCTTATACTTAAGGAGATGAGTGTAGCTGCTGAATACCTTTGTGCAGCTTAAGCACTTCATAAGTCTAGAAGAGTGTTATTCACATAAATAATGTTATATGGTAGGCCCTGGAGACACATGATTCCCAGAGGAGGGAGAGCATAATTACTGAACTGGTTCTGGTCACCTCTTCTGCAGTTAATCCACAAAGAAACTCTTTTTAAATTTTTATTTTTTAAAATAATAGACTTTTAAAAAAGTTTAAAGTTACACAAATATTGAATGAAAAGTCCAAAAAGTTCCCATATACCCCCCCTCCCCAATTTCCTTTTCTAATTAATTAGAAAACATCTTGCCTTTGGCACAGTTAATGAACCAACACTGACACATTATTATTAACTGAAGTCGGTGGTTTACTGTGGGTTACTATTCTATGGGTTGAGAAATGTACAATGGCATTAGCTTACTGTTAAATTACCATACAGCAGAGTTTAACTGTTCTTAAAGTATCTCTTTACCTATTCTTGCATCCTCCCACTGTCAGCCCCTGGCAATACTGATCATTGTACTGTCTCCATAGTTTCACCTTCTAGAATACCATATAATTGGCCTTTTAGAATCAGCTGTTTTCACTTAACAATAAGCATTTAAGATTCCTTTTTCAGTGGCTTGATTGCTCATTTCTTTTGTCACTGAAAAATATCCCATTGTTTGGATGTACCACAGTTTATTCATTCACCTATTGAAGCACATCTTGGTTGCTTCCAAGGTTTGACAATTTTGAATAAGCTTGCTATAAATATTTGTCTCCAGGCTGGTTTGTTTGTTCTGTGGGCATATTTTCAAATCATTTGGGTAAATTCCTAGGAATATGATTATTTGATTGTAGGAAAAGAGTATGTTTATTTTTCTAAAAATACTGCCAAAATGTCTTCTAATGTGCCTGTAACATTTTACATTCCCACCAGCAATGAATGAGAGTTTCTAATGCTCTACATCCTTGTCACCATTTAGTTTTGTCAGTGTTTTGGACATTACATTCTAATAGGTGTCTAGTGATATCTTGTTTTAGTTTTCATTTTCCTAATGATGGATGATGTTGAGCATCTTTTGATATGTTTATTTGCCATCTGTATATTTTCTTTGGTAAGGTGTCTGTTGAAATATTTTGCCCATCTTTTAATTCTGCTGTTTTCTTATTGTTGAATTTTATAAGTTCTTTTTGTATTTTAGATACCAGCTTTTTATTCATATGTGTTTTGGAAATATTCTCTTTGAGTCAATGGCCTGTCTTCTCATTTTTTTGACATCCCAAGCCTAAGCGACTTTTTTTGTTGTTGTTGTAATTGTTGTTGTGTGAGGGCTTCATGCTTAAATTCTTAGAGAAAAGCAACAATGGAGCAGGAGGTTCTCTTGATTCTATCAGGACTGGGTGAATCTGACAGGCAAAAGATGGGAGGAGAATGCCTTAGGGTACATGGTCTTCTCTTTCTATATGTGTAACTGTCACACATATTTGGACTTTTTACGTTTTATCTTCCAACACTTGGAGCCCAAGTTTTTGCAAATTTCTTGAATAAGGAGCAAGCAATATCTTACCTTATATAAGGCCCATTTTAAATGTGGCTTTTTCCTCTTCATGATCATTGGCATTCTTAGCTTCAGGACAAGATAAATTCTTCACTAGCCATAAAGGCATCACCCCCACCCAAATTTTGATATCTGACATGTGTGTGAACATATACTGTGTTCTCAGTAGCAGCCAGACTTTGAGCCATTTGTTATTACAATACTACACCTATGAGTACCTTTCTAAAAGGAAAAAACTGGGGCACCTGGGTGGCTCAGTGATTGAGCATCTGCCTTTGGCTCAGGTTCTGATCCTGGGATCCTGGGATTGAGTCTCGCATCAGGCTCCCCATGGGGAGACTGTTTTTCCCTCTGACTATGTGTTTGCCTCTCTGTGTGTCTTTCATGAATAAATAAAATCCTTTATATATATATATATATATATATATATATATATATATGGAACAAACTAAGTCAACTAGTTAATTTAAAAGAAAACATATAATCAGCTATTTAATTGGTTTGGAATCTCATAGAAACTAAAGCATGTTATCCTTAAATATTCATATTCATAGTTCTCTATACTTTAATATTATCTACTGTCACTAGGGATAAATGTAGGGTTCATTTCTTAATTAATTCCCCCATGGTCTTGAGATTATTTTCAAATTCATGGCAATTTCTTCAGATTAGGATAGTTTTGTTGTTGTTAGAATTTAAGGTTTATAGAAAGAGGATAAAGTAAGTTAGAGCATGAAGGTTGTTAATTTCCCCCAGAACACCTCATATATACCTTATATTCCAAAAGAGAAATATTCTCAGTTTAAAACAAAGAAGAAATTGCAAGCATTTTATTACTTATAGTTTATAGTGTTCACTACTTGAAACCTGTAGCAAAGCTTTTATTTAGAAGTAACAACTTGCTGTGATCTCATTAGGAAAACTAATCAATATTTTAAAAACAAAGCAAGCACAGAACACATTTAAGGAAAGCCCCAAACCTGATCATTACTTCTCAGAGTGTGATATTTAAAGCACTATAAACAAATCAAAAGGAGTACATAGCCTTATGTACTTTCTGTTTCTTTATTCTTTTACCTGCCATTTATTTCTTTACCAGACTCAACATTCCAATAGCATGTTCACTACTAAATTAAAACCATTGGTTGTCAAGTGCTTTGAGACTCTAAAGTATAAAGAATAATAACCAAAATCATGTTATTATCTGGAAGCCAGAGTTCTGCTTAATACAGCAGTCTGCCTGGCCTATTTTATATCACAATCTGCTATATAATTAGATAACATCTGAAATCTAGTAGGGATTCTAATGACAAGAATGTTCCTGCCTGACTTCTTAGTCTAACTAATGAAGCATGGGAAGAAATTTTCAGTAAGTGTCAACCATTTTAGCTTGTGATACCAATTTGACAGTGTAGCAATTGGTATTCATTTGCTAAGCACCAAATGACAACATTATTACATATATTTATATTTTTACTTGGAAATAAAGTAAAAGCTAATTATGATATATATGATGATAACTTAGAACAGTGCCATTTTAGATATAGACAGACTTACTATTTCTGATGATTTTATATAATTACACAGAAACAGTAGTAGTCAGCAAAGAACTGAATAGAATTTCTCCTTTAAAGAATGGACAGCCTACTTGAGAGCCAAACATATATATTTAAATAAGAATATAAACAGTTTTTTTTAATATATATGTTCAAAAAGTGGCTCCTTATGTATCCTGCAACACAATGAAAAAACCTTTGTGTAGTCTTACAGATTGTCATAAACCCCCCTCTGGTTCAGTTAGTGTATCTTTTATGATGTAAATAGGATTCCCTATAGCTATTTAGAGTAATTTAAAACTCATCCTATGAACTTTCATAAGCTAGTGAAATAGGAAAAGCATATCTGGCCAGAAAAACAGGTTTGCTAGATCTGCTCAAGCAATGAATTTTTAAAGGGTTTGCTTAAAACAACAGAGTATGTCAATTGGCAATATCAGTCCACATATGAGCTTTCAAATCCTCTCTTTCTAAGCCCAGGCAGCTGGGTGATTTGTACGATATTTGATTTTTGGTTTTTCAGCAGCCCATTTTGATTTAGTGCCATTTGCATTTTTATAGACAACAGCAATCCTGCAGCAGGCTCTGTTTTGTTGATAGGTTTTGTAAGTTGATAAAGGTAAAGGGTATGTAGAACTTGAACCTAATAGAGATGTGTTGTTTCAAAACATCAGCACCACTGAGAGATGAGTCTCAGAGGAAACAAAACACAAATACCTAGCAATTATATTTTATAATTTTCTTTTTTGTTTTCAAATTTAGATACACTGCCTTTCTGCTTACCTCTTTTTCTATATTCTTGTAATGTTTTAGACTTTTAACAAGAATTCATGAAGACGTTTCCATATAAAAACACTAATATAGTAATTGGGAATCTTTACTATAGATCATAATATTTCCCTACAATAGATGTTCTAGTCCTAAAGTTCAATTGTTAAAAGAAAGATTGTTCTTAAGAGAGTTTTATGGCCCAAATAAAAAATGTACGATATATGGAATGTATGAAGGTGAGGAGAGGATTAACATGAAAAATCTTACTTTTTCTTTCTAGAATCTTTTACGTAGTTTACCTTTAATTTTCCCACAACCATTTGATATGTAAATAAAAATGCCAATTTTATAAAAGAGATAAGCTCGACAAGTTAATCATTTGTTTCAGGTGATTTGGCTCTTAAATAGAATCTGGCATTTGAACTAAGGTTGATCTTACATTCTGTTGCCTCAGGGTAAATATTTTTAAAACTCATTTATTTATTTCAGAGAGAGTGTGGAGGGCAGTGGGGAGAGGGAGAGGGAGAATCTCAAGCAGACTCTCCACTGAGAGCAGGAGATTGATGCGGGGCTCTATGCAAGGCTCAATCCCATGACACTGAGATCATGACTTGAACTGAAATCAAGAGTGGGACGTTTAACTTGCTGAGCCCTCCAGGCGCCCTGGACTTGAAGCAATTTTATATAGAGAAAAACATGTTAAAAGTGGACCATGTGAACAATCTTGATGAAGACAAATAAGAAATTACAGAATGACTAGATGTAGCCTTGGGGGTAGAAGTATATCCGGACCGGAGGTGAATGAGTTTGTAAAAATTTTGCTGCCTGCTCAAGGTTGCAGTGTTGCTCATACCTGGTTTGTCTGTTCATTTGTTTGTATGTTGACTTGGACTTGGTATAGTTTTAGATTTGATTTTGAATGACTTAAGCAGTCTTGAGGTTTTCAATCTTACCATTCTCTGCTGCCTTCACCCAGGAGAGTTTCACTCATTTACACTATCTGTACCAAACATCTCTAGGCATTTGTGTGTGCACTCCCAGTTTACAGTATAAGTAAATATACTCATCTGATAGGTGTTAGGATTACCTTTCCCCAGGGACAAAACACCAGTCTGTGAGACAGACATTAAATATTTGCAAATACAATTATTATTTATAATACTCTAACTTACCGTCACATGGAGGAACTGCATGTTGGAGTCAAGGAACCAGATAAAATGTAGTAAGTTTAACAAAGGAAGTAATTACAAAGATGGACCAGACAAAAATCTAGTCTGAGAAGAGTGGATTTTATAGTGGGAAGTTTCAAATGAAAGTAAGAAATTTGGAGACTATCTAATCTTGGATAGGACAGATTAGAAGTAACTGAGAATTAAGAAACAGATACATGTTGGAGCACCTGGGTGGCTCAGTTGGTTAAGCATCCAACTCTTGGTTTTGGCTCCGGTCATGATCTCAGGGTCCTGAGATTGAGCCTTACGTGGTACTCTGCGCTTAGCATGGAGCCTGCTTGAGATTCTCTTTTCCCCTCCTTCTGCCACGCTCCCTTTCTGCTTGTGCTCCTCTCTCCTAAAAAAAAAAAAAAAAAAAAAAAAAAAAAAAAAAAAAAAAAAAAAGAAAGAAAGAAAGAAAGAAAAGAAAAGAAGAAAAAAGAAAAGAAAGAAAAGAAAAGGAAAGGAAAGAAAGAAAAAAGAAAAGAAAAGAAGAAAAGAAAAGAAAATGAAAGAAAAAACAAAACAGGTAAGTGTTATTAACACATTCAGTTTGAGGAACTGTATTTTAAACATGGAAGACTGAGAGGTTCAAGGACAGGAAACAAAGCCCTAGAAGTGGCATAAGTCCAGGATCAGGAGGGATTTTTGTTTCTAAGAAAATGATGTATAGAGGTAAATGGAAAACTAATGCAAAAATTAACATGACAAATTTAATTAAAAGCAAGATTCTGAGAGATTAATGTGAAATTTGTGAGATTCTCCTAAAAAGACCCACGACCCTTTAAACAACTAGTTTGGGGCTGGTGAAGTGTGGGCCACTTGGAGATCTATAGCTGGGGTGTAACTGAACTAACATGAGTTCATTCCTTGCTGAGTTAAAGGTAGAGACCACACCAGCTGGAGTTGACATAGGAGGGAAACTTTATTTGTGGCAATTAAGGATATCACAGGAGTAACTTCTAAAGCCATGACTCCCCAAACAAGGGTGAATGGGTTGCTTTTATTTAGGGTTAGGATGTATACTCAGGGGAGTTTTGTCATCAGATATAGAGGTAGGCATAAGGTCATGCATGCATACATTGTATGTTATGTTAATGCGGTTTGTGCTTTTCCTTGGATGGAGATTTTAGCATCATAATCAGGTTGAGGTGACTGTCAGCCACTGCATGGTCCATCTGCACAGGTGTGAGTCAGTGGTTGAGGTCTGGAGGGGTCTCGCCAACCAGAGCTCTACATCAGGGCAGTTGTTATTACCTAAAGGGATAATTTTGGTTTCCATCACAGGATGCTTTGCACAGCTGGTCTTTTGTCTGACTCAAAAGATAAGCTGAAAAGAAGAACTTGAGGAAAATATGGGGTGATGGTCGGTGGGTACATGCAGATGAGCAATAAAGATTATGTGCGGTCTTGATGGTGACAGAGGGAAAGCAAAGGCTGGTGGAGACAGGGCTCTTGTGTTCTGCTTCTCTTAAGTTTTCAACTTTTTTTTGGAGTTTTTGGTACTACTTAGTGAAAATTTTAGAAGAAGGCCATCTATGGTTGCACAGGTTGCCCCCAGTTTACATCAGATATTATATAGTTGTTGCCCTTGGCGTGCTCATGTAGCAATGCTCAGATCATACTGAAAACACCGATTTTGCTTTGAGCAATATTATCCAAATACTTATCTAAGAGCTACATTACTAAAATCATAAAAAGTTCTTCCAGTTTTTTATTATGCACGAAGATCCTGTTTCATGATCAAGGATTAATCACTTGCTATAACGAAGATTTAAGGACACGTCCTTTATGTTTGTGTGTTTCCTCACATTATTATGGTTATAAATCCACTAGTGGTTAAACTTCTTTAATCATAGAATGTTGTGAGGATATTATCTTTGATGTCTTCTATAATGTAAATATTTAAATACAATTCAGTGTGTATGTATATATTTGACTTTATGCTGTATTCTTACATGCTATAAATGAATCTTTTTTTTTCTTAAGACATTATTTTTTTTAAAGTTTTAGGTTCACAGCAAAATGGGGGAAATTTAGAGATTTATTATATACCCTCTGCTACACATGCATAGCCTCCTCTATTATCAACATCCTCCACCAGAATAACATATTTATTGTAATCAAAGAACCTACATTGGCTCATCATAATAACCCAAAGTCCATAATTTACAGTTCACTCTTGATGTCATACATTTTATGAGTTTGGGCGAATGTCTATCGACACATATCTATCATTTGGGTATCATGTAGAGTATTTTCACTACCTTAAAAGTCTTTGGTGCCCTGCCTACTCATTCCTCCCTCTCCTTCCCCCTCCCTCCCCCTCAACACCTGGAAAGTACTGATCTTTTTACTTCCTCAGTAGTTTTGGTTTTTCCAGAACATCATATAATTGGGATCACATACAGTGTAACTTTTTCAGATTGACGTTTTTCACTTTAGTCTTCCAAAATGGCTGTACCATTTTGTACTCCCACTATCAATGAACAAAAATTACTATTTCTCCACATTCTTCCCAGGATTTGGTGCTGTAGGTGTTTGGGATTTTAGTCCTTACAATAGGTTAGTAGGGCATCTCATTGATATTTTAATTTGAATTTCCCTAATGATTGTGTTGCAGAGCATTCTTTCACATGCTTAGTTGCCATTTGTGTATCTTTGGTTAGGCATCTGTTAGTCTTTAGCCCATATTAAGATGCAGTTGTTTATTTTCTTTTTATTGAGTTTTAAGAGGCTTTTTCTGTATTTTGTGTAACAGTTCTTTATCAAACATGTCTTTTGCAAATATTTTCTCCCAGTCTGTGTTTGTTTTCTCATTCTCCTGTCAGTGTCTTTTACAAAGCCTAAATTTGTAATTTTAAAGCTATAGTACCAAAAAAAAATTACAATACAACTCATCAGTTTCTTCTTTCATGAATTGTGCTTTGGTGTGATATTTAAAAATGCATTAACAAACCTAAAATCATACAGATTTTCTCATATGTTGTCTTACAGGAGGTTTATAGGTTTGTGACTTGCATTTAGGTCTATGATAAATTCTGAGTTAATTTTTGTAAAAGGTATAAGGCCTGTGTGAAGAATAATTTTTTAAAAAATATGTGCATGTTCAGTATTTCTGACATCATCTATAAAAAAACCATCCTTTCTCCATTGACTTACCTTTGCTCTTTTTGTCAAAGATCAGATTATATTTATGTGGACCTATTTCTGGGATCTCTATTTATGCCATTGATCTCTTCGTCTATTCTTTCACCAAAACTACACTCTGAATTACTGGAACTCCATAGTAACCCTTGAAGTTGGTTAATGTCAATCTCCAACTTTGTTGTTCTCCTTCAATATTGGTTTGCTATTCCAGGTCTTTTGCCTTTACACCATTATTTTAGAATCAGTTTGTCATTGTTCATACAATAACTTGCTGGCTTTTTCACTGTTTTACTGAAACTACAGATCAAGTTTGGAAGAACTGACATTTTCACAACATTGTATCTTCCTATGTATGAACATAGAGTATATTCTCCATTTATTTAATTCTCCATTGATTTATTTAACCTAGGGTTGTAGAATTTACCTCATGTAAATCTTGTGCATGTTGTGTTAAATTTATACCTATGTATTTCATTTTTTGTTGCTAATGTAAATGGAATTAGGCTTTATTGGCAGTTCTTCAGCATTTCTACATAGAAAATTGTATCTGTAAACCAAGTTTTCTTTTCTTTTCTTCTTTTATTGCCTTTACCAAGACTCTCATATGATGTTGAAAAGGCGCAGAGAGGAGACCACATTGCCGAATGTACATATGTCTGTTTATATATATATATATATATATATATATATGTATATATATATACATATATATATGTATATATATATATAAATATTTATATACATACTCAGGACTGAATACACACACAAAAATCACCCCATTTGTTAAAATTCATAAATATTAGCTGACTTAATGAGTTATATAGATTATCAGTATTTTTCTATTATTATTTCTATCTTAATAGTTAGATTTGAAAATACTTTGACATCTCATATGAAATAGAAATCTAACTTTTTCCCTATCTCCACTTTCTCAGATTTCACATAGATGTCCCAATACAATCTACTAAGTAATCCATTAATTTCTATTGATAAAATGTTACTTTAGCTGAGAGAATCTATTTCCGAATTTTCTATCCTATTCCATTAATAATATTATTTTTAAAAAATTTTATTAAATGAGAATTTAAGTGTCTTTGTTGGGGGTTATTAGCTGGGTGATATTTTAACTATGAATGTGTAGTTTTCAATTTCTAATAATTGCATACATAATTCCAATGATAAGGGTAATAAATAGATCCCCAAAAGAGAGATGACATAAACACATAAACAAGGAATAGAACATTTATTATATGTTAAAGGTGGTATAAAAAATAAGTGTAGTGGGTGCTTGGGTGTCTCAGTGGTTGAGCATCTGCCTTCAGCTCAGATCAGGATCCTGGGGTCCTGGGATGGAGTCCCACATCGGGCTCCCTGCAGGGAGTGTGCTTCTCCCTCTGCCTGTGTCTTTGCCTCTCTCTCTGTCTCTCATGAATAAATAAATAAAATCTTTAAAAAAATAAGTGTAGGGAAATAGAGCACTTACTAAAATATGTCAGGATGATAGGCTATACATTTGGGGAATGTGATTCGGTCTGTACACAGGCTTGCAATTTAATTCCCAATTGGTTAAAAGATTGTTAGGTGAAAATTAAAGCCATTAAAATATTAGAAGAAAATGGAAATGTCTTTAGCAATATGACCTAAGGAGAAATAGAAAATATTGATGAATTTGATTACATAAAATGTTAAATATTCTGTACATCAAGAAACAATAAAAACTAACTTTAATAACAAAAGAGAAGTTTGAAACAAATGTGACAAATATTGTTGCAAGTTATACATCAGTAAGGAAGTTTTAAAGATTTATTTATTTATTTTAGAGAGAGAAAGCACAGGGGGAGGGACAGAGAGAGAGAGGGAGAGAGAAACTCAAGGAGACTCTGCACTCAGTCCTGAGCTTGACATAGGCTCAATCTTAGGACTCTGAAATCATGACCTGAGCCAAGACCAAGAATTAGGTACTCAGTCAACTGGACCACATAAGTGCCCCTAAGAAATTTTAAAAATCAATAGGAAAATAATAATAAAACATGAGCAACAATAAAATGAGCAAAACTATGAACAATTTAAATGTTGGGAAAACTTGGGACTGCTAACAAGTATATTTAAATTTCCAGTGCAAATTTTAATTTAAATGGATCTCTGAAAAAACTAAAATGTCATCAAATCTTCTCAAATTAGTCAAAATATAAAAAATACTATAATATATACTTTTGGTAATTGTGTATAAAAATGGTGAAGTACAATTATTTTGGGAGTCCATTAGACAATGTGTATCACAAGACTTTGATCCAACAATACCACTTCTTGTAATTTAATAAATATATAGGAATGTGGGAGAAGATTAATATATTTATGTGTGTATGTCAGTGTACAACCAAAACATTGGAAATATATCAAACAAAAGGTGATTAGATACATACATATATAAATGTGTATATAATTACACATATGTTTATATGTGTGTTATACATTTGAGTGTATAGTCAGGTAATATATAATTATTAATTATTGTTTTCCTCTTTACTAATTTTCCTCACTGGAAGAACCTGTTTTGGAATTATTTCTTCTGTATTTTCTTTCTTTTTCCTTCTGTATTTTCATACAAATAACTGTATTCCAGAAATAAATATGTTGTAGATGAATATCATTACATCATAGCCTTAGAGGCCATATATTGCATATGAGCTCATCTAAGTCTACAAAGAAACACATACACAAACACACAAGTAAAGTGTTTGTTGTTGTTTTTTTTTTAAAGATTTTATTTATTTATTTATTTATTTATTTATTTATTTATTTATTCATGAGAGAGGGAGAGAGAGAGAGAGACAGGCAGAGGAAGAAGCAGGCTCCCTGCAGGGAGCCTGATGTCGGACTGGATCCCGGGTCTCCAGGATCAGGCCCTGGACTGAAGGTGGCACTAAAACACTGAGCCACCTGGGCTGCCCCACACCAGCAAAGTCTTAAATGCATTTCTCTCTTATGGAGAGAATTCTTGAGTTTTGCTTAATTTTATTTATTGATGCTCTGTATTTTTATAAAACAAAATGAAAGAATTTATAATAAAAAAGATTATTTTAGAAACTGTTTGATTAGAAAATGGATTGGAATGATAAACCAGGAATATACATTAACATCCCCTTCCAATTAAATCCTTTGAAAAAGCAAAAAACCTGTTATTGTTTTTTTTTTGTTGTTGTTGTTGTTGTCATTGTTGCTGTTGTTGTTGTTAGGGTAAAATTTAACAGTGCCAGTAATTAAGAAAGAATAATTTTGGTAGCCAAAGCATTTTGACAAATTTATGGAAAACAAACTCATGATTGTCAAAGAAGCAAGAGTGAAATAAACCATAGCAGAAAAAAACATAGAAAGGTGAAAAAAACTGGTGCAGAGGCAATTGCAATTTCAGTAATAATCAAAGCTCAGAGCACACATAAAGTACAGGAGGAGGACCCAAACCCAGGGGAATCCAGGCAATTAAGAGATAACACTGTGAACTTCAGGCCATTCTATCTCACCTTGGTTTTTTTCTGAGTCCAGCAGTAGCAGTTCTGATCCCAGGCAAAACCCCAGGACTGCTCTGAAGAAATGGAATGATCAGCATAGGAAGCCTACTAACGTGGGTGATGGGGCCTAAGATTAAATCACAGGTTAAGAAAACTCTGGGTCTTGAAGTACAGACAGGGAAAACAAAAGAAAAGGCAATATGAAGAATAAATAAAAGTGTTCCAGTCTTCCAGTAAAAGCCTCATAATTTTAAAAATTGTGAAAGGGTATGCCACCCTGCCTCCTCTTTCTGTATCCACAAAACCTAAAGGAACTATGCAGCATCCACTTAAAAGGAGTTAGATGAAGCCTTCCTATCCAGGGCACAGGACCCCTGGAAGATCTACATACCCACTAAGCAATCCATTACAGCTACTTTTACTAATCAACAGGCCTTTATACTAGAATCTAAATGACAACGATGTCCACAGAACTGTGAAAAACCACCAACATGGAAAGAAGACCATGATAAACAGAAGAGCTGATATAGGAGAGAATATGTGAAAGCTTTTATTTTAATTATAAAAGCATATGTTAGACTGCTATATAAAACAATATTCAATCACATTATTCTTGTAAACATAACTAAAGAAGGTATTGGTATAAAATTCATTGTTAATCCAAAGGAAAAGGCTAAGAAAAAAAATTCCAAAACTAGTGAATGAAACAGGATTTTTCTGATTATACTAAGGTTTTGAGGAACCATAAAAGAGTGTGTATATACAAATAACTGTATTCCAGAAATATGTATATTTCATATGTGTCATATATAGGAAATAAGATTTTTAAAAATACATAGTCCAGTAGGAACCTCTCTTATAGTATAAAAGATGAATTAGATTAAAAGAAGGAACAATGCAGTGACATAACTCATTACTATATTATAAAACATTGCATACAGCAGATAGAAAATGAGACTTCTTTTAAGACATTCATGAAATAGAGAAAAATGTGTACAAAAGCCTAAGTCAATCTTAAATTCTGAGGCAAAATTTATTTGAACCTTATTTACTAGCCACAATAAAATTAAAATGAAATTAACAATAAAATGGGAAGATTAACAAATTCTTAGAATAAAAATGAAATCAAAACTGAAATTACAAGCTATTTAGGAATGAATAGCAATAAAGCACTATATACTAAAAACTGATGTAGGGGTAAAAAGACGTGAAAAGGAACATATGTGTCCTTAAACATATGAAATGGAATTTAATAATAATTTAAAATTAATGACTTAAAGTAAGTAAAGGAAAAAAAATGGGGAGGGAGGAAACAACATATTATATTCCAGAAATAAGTAAGGGAGGAATTAATTAGAATAGAAATCAAAATTTATATTCTAGAATACAGCAGCAGCAACAAATATAGTAACAGCAGAAGTACAAATTTGCTTAACAAAAATATGATGTGGTTTTTTGATGTCTCATAAAATAGGCAAATAGTTGTCAATGCAGAGAGAAGAGAATCACAAATAAATATTAAGAATAAGAAAATAAACTTAACTATAGATATAGAAATTTTAAACTAGAAATAAATACAATATGCAAATATCAAAAGCTTAAAAAATCTAGATTAAAAGATGTTTTCATATAGCTATGCAAGAGATATAAGAAAAAAATTAATGAAGAAGTTTGATATTCTGTCAGAAAATGAGAATATCCTGGAATTGGGATGCCTGAGTAGCTTAGTGGTTGAGCATCTGCCTTGGGCTCAGGTCATGATCCCAAGGCCCTGGGATCAAGTCTCCCATCAGGCAGGGAGCCTGCTTCTTCCTCTGTCTATGTCTCTAGCCTCTCTCTTTGTGTCTTTCATGAATAAATAAATAAAATCTTAAGAAAAGAGAGAGAGGGAGTCAAAAGAATAGAACCATACAGAAAGGAGTGCCCACCAGCATTAAATATTAGGGAAAAATCCAAATAGGTGAGAGTTCAATGAAACAATTAGATTTGGCTGTTTGGAATTATTGGAATCAGAGTATATTACACTCTTCTGTGCAGTGACGTGTTTAGTGTTGTCAGGAATTACGGGTTTCTGAGGATGTACACACTTATGTTTAAGTAAACCTTGGCTGTGTTTTAGACGGAATTACCCTAAAAACAGTGTGGGCCTAATGCTACTGGTGGTATTGTTGAACTCTAATGTCACTGACTTCAATTTCTTAATATACTTTATACGAGTAAAAAAAATGCTATGTATAAGAGCAAAAGCTCACTTGAGGGTTCCAGTATGAATACTATTACAACCAATAATAATTCATTTGGAGATATTATGTACTTTACATAGCATTTGACTTATCATAGTGCTGCATAACTTCAAAGTTTCCCAAAGTCACCTA
This sequence comes from Nyctereutes procyonoides, assembly GCF_905146905.1. Classification (NCBI taxonomy): domain Eukaryota; kingdom Metazoa; phylum Chordata; class Mammalia; order Carnivora; family Canidae; genus Nyctereutes; species Nyctereutes procyonoides. The sequence goes on along the minus strand of NW_026575051.1, from coordinate 28,071,546 downwards.
TTCTAAGCAAAATCTAGTTTTGAAGATTGAGTTTAAAAGAAGTTTACTGAAACAGTGGATGTTAGAATCACTGGACACTGTTATGGGTCAATACACTTAAAATTTCCACTCAACTGCAGTGGCAAAATAATCTTTTTCTATGAGATGGATCCTTCTGGGAATTTTTTTCTTGTGGAGGAACTAAAATGTTATAAAAACAAGTAGTGACACACCAACTACTCTAAGAATAGATTGTCTGACTTTTCTGACTGCAACTGTTTGAAAAGAATAAATTGTGCCTATATAGCTTTCAGAGTATGTTCTTTTTATCAGTAGACATGATGTGTTTAAAATATTTTAGAAACATTTAATGTCTTCATAGACTGTTTCTATTCCTGTTTATATCTGTGTCTCCTTTACATGTGAAATATTTCTGTATGATGATATTAAGAGATATTCAAAAGAGAATTTCCATAGGACCAGACCCCAAACAACCTTTCAACCTCCCATAGTATGCTTCCCTAATCCTAGCTGCTGAGTGGTTTCTATAGAGTTTACTAAGCAGTACAACAAAGATCAAGTTAGAAGCAGTGTCTCTTGTCACTAAAGTTATTTTCAAACTTCGTGTGAAGGAACCTAAGGACAACAGTAAAGAAATTTTTTTTCTCAATGAGAATAAATAATCATGTTTATTTATCAACATTCATGAAAGGTTTTCTCTGTAAGAAAATTGTCCTGAATCTTTAAAAACGGGATGAATGTGTTTTCTAAGTGATCCAACATATTCTGTCCTTTTTCTTCTTAGCACTTATCAACTATATTTAAATCATGTGGTTAGTCATGTGATAGCTATCTATCTTCACTAGATTGGCTACAACATAAGTGGGCAAATTATGAAGGCCAAATCCAGCCAGGCATCTGTTTTTGTACTGCCCTTGAGCTAAAAATAGTTGTTACATAAGGAGAGGCTTAAAAACAAATCTATAAGAGTTATATTTCATGACATGTGAAAATGACATGAAATTCACATTTCAGTATTTATAAATAAAGTTTTATTGGAATGCCACTATGCCCATTCATTTATATATTGTCACTGGCTACTTTTGAGCGAAATGGCAGAGTTGAGAAACTATAACCCTACCAATTCAAAAATATTTACTATCTGTCCCATTGCAGAAATGTTTGCCTATACCTGTCTACAATATCAACCTACAGTGATGTCAAAAAAATGTAATAGCTTCAAGCTCTCAACAACCTTTTCATTCAGCAAGCCCAGGATATTGAATAGTGTCTTTATTTGTTTTCCTGCTTACTATTGTGGAAACTAGACCTCATTACTACTGCCTCTGATACTGAATAACCCAGAAACTGGCCATCTTCTAACCAATATCACTGACATCTGATAATGGAGCAGAGCTACACCAAAAGTGTGCTGAAACTTTGACTATTCCTCAGAAGGAGCATGAAAAGCATAAGGAAAGTATACATCCCTGCAATAGTACAATTCATCATGTATTGTTAAACTACTATCCCATTTACATATGTAGCTTTCATCTTGAATATAAAGGAAATATAAACTCTTATTTTTCTCTTCAAGAATGAGGTATATTTTGCATCAAAGTGACTGCCTGACATAGACTTGAGGTGCAATAAACAAATGACTAGGTGGCTCAAGGAGACAACTGGATAAACCTAGTTCAGTACATAGGCAATTGGCAGCACTCTTTTCCTGAAATCAACATCAATGTAAGATATATAGGCTCTTCCTTATCATTGTACATACGGAAGTCTCTCATGATCTCCTACTCTGTATTACCCAAACTCATAGAAACAGAGAATAGAATGGTAACTGCCAGGGCATGGAGAGAGGGGAAGAAGTGGAGTTACTGGGGAAAATGTATAATGTTTTAGTGACCAAGTTATCTAAGACAAATAACTTCTAGGGATTTACAGTACAAAATTGTACATTTAAAATTTTGTTAAAAGATAGAGCTCGTTTGGCGTTTTCACAATTAAAAAATTTAAAAAGTTTTTTAATCATATTTTACAGATACAAATAATGGCAAGGGAGAAGATAAGATCATAAGCAGCATTTTTTGTTGTTGTTAAGGGATGGTCTAGTAGTCAAAATTTCATTCATTAAGGTGGTTTGTGGTAATTTGATTTTCCTCAAACTTCAAACCATCTCAGAGAGAAAGTTTTACTCCTGAACTTTATCACCAAAGGGCATATTTTATGGTTGCATATTCTTTTGAAGACATTCTTATCAATTTATCAGAGAACTACCCTGAAGTTATAATAAAACTTTCTGATATGACCAAGGACACACTTAAAGGAAATGGTTCACATTGGTGACCCCTGTAGAAAGAATTCCTTGCCAACAATTTTCTACAAAGACCAAACAGGCAAATGACCTTTCAAAAAGACCTAAGCATACCATCAGGCTCTGTTTCAGCCATTCTAAATTGCTCATAAAATATAATTTGAGTCCCCTACCCCCCACCCATTTCATGTGGGTATCCCTTTTGCTAAATATATACATAAAGGCATTATTAACAATCATCTGCATCATCATCTTTTTATATATTCTATTTTTGAAAATATGAAATTTCTGAAATTGCCTTTAAGAAACATTTTTTTAGAATTCTAATGTAAACTGCTAACAAAATATTTTAAAATAATATTCTATCCTGTAACTGTTCTGAAGTATTCATATTGAAAAACTACATTTTTGAAATCATATTGAAAATATATTAATCAAACATAATAGTTTAGTACATTGCTATTCTGCTACTTCTTCTATGTTAAATTAAACTTTATTTCATCATAATAATGGGGATATTTGCAATATTCAATTGATACTTTATCCATAAAATAATGCATTTTTGCTTTTACCCTATTTAGGAGTAAGAATTATTGGCAGCTGATATGAATATATAGTGTATCTCTGATTATTATATATATATTTCTTATATATAATTTTAACATATAATTTTAATATATATTTATATATGTATACTTTTAAACTTTTCTTCCATTTTTATTCATATCTTTGAGTGATCGATAGATTTAAAATCAATATTTGGCTTCTTTTTAGCTTCCTTTACCTAGTTGTACACATCTCTTGTCTTTGGGGATCAGTTCTTTGCCTGACTCAACCATTTTCTTTTTTTTTAATTTTTATTTATTTATGATAGTCACAGAGAGAGAGAGAGAGAGAGAGAGAGAGAGAGAGAGGCAGAGACATAGGCAGAGGGAGAAGCAGGCCCCATGCACCGGGAGCCCGACGTGGGATTCAATCCCGGGTCTCCAGGATCACGCCCTGGGCCAAAGGCAGGCGCCAAACAGCTGCACCACCCAAGGATCCCCATTTTCTTAAGGTGATAAATAATAGAAATTACTTCCTATTTCAAAATAATAATATACTGAAGTTCTGTTCAAAGGGTTATGTAGTAAGAACTTATTATATCAGAAAATAATAAGTATATTTTATTTTGTTTATCTGTGAAATGTTCTCAAATGTGTTTTTCAGTAGAAGAGCAAGTATGAAAGTACTGATAGGATAAGCCCAATGGATATTTTCAGAATATTTTTTCACAGAAAATGAAAAGGAAGGAGGGAAAGAGGGAAGAAAGGAAAGAAAGAAGGAATATACAGAGGATAAAGGGAGGAAAGAAATTCGGCCAAAAAACCTGATGGCATCTTAAGATCCTCAGATTGAGGAGCAGGTGATAGACACTTTTATCTCTTACCTTCTACTCTTAGAAAATGTTGGATTTGGTGCTACAATATATTTGTATTACTTAAAAGGTAAAAGAGACACATAGATCAATGGAACAGAATAGAAAACTCAGAAATAAATCCACAATTCATTGGTCAATTAATCTTCAACAAAGCAGGAAAGAATATCCAGTGGGAAAAAGATAGTCTCTTCAACAAGTAGTGCTGGGAAAACTGGACAGCAACATGCAGAAAAATAAAACTGGACCACTTTCTTGCACCATACATAAAAATAAATTCAAAATGAATCAAAGACCTAAATTTCAGATCTGAAACTACAAAAATCTGAGAGAAAAACACAGTAACCTTTTTGACATTGGCCATAGTAACTACTTTCTAGATATGCCTCCTGAGGCAAGGAAAACAAAAGCAAAAATAAACTATTGGGACTTCATCAAAATAAAAAGCTTCTGCACAGCAAAGCAAACAAAACTAAAATGCAGCTTATGGAATGGGAGAAGACATTTGCAAATGACATATCTGATAAAGGGTTAGTATCCAAATCTATAAAGAGCTTATCAAACTCAACACCTAAAAAACAAATAATCCAGTTAAGAAATGAGCAGAAGACGTGAATGAACAGTTTTCCAAAGAAAACATACAGATGGCTAACAGACACATGAAAAGATGCTCAATATTGGGATCCCTGGGTGGCGCAGCGGTTTGGCACCTGCCTTTGGCCCAGGGCGCGATCCTGGAGACCTGGGATCGAATCCCACGTCGGGCTCCCGGTGCATGGAGCCTGCTTCTCCCTCTGCCTGTGTCTCTGCCTCTCTCTCTCTCTCTCTCTGTGTGACTGTCATAAATAAAAATTTAAAAAAAAGATTTAAAAAATTTAAAAAAAGATGCTCAATATTAATCATTAATGGCGAAATACATACCAAAACTATAATGAGATATCGCTTCACACTTGTCAGAATGGCTAAAACCAGTAACACAAGAAATAACAGGTGTTGGTGAGGATATGGAGAAAAGGGAACCCTCTTGCACCGTTGGGAATGTAAACTGCTGCAGTCACTCTGGAGAACAGTATGGAGGTTCTTCAAAAAGTTTACAGTAGAACTACCCTATGATCCAGCAACTGCACTGCTAGGTATTTACCAAAGAATACAAAAATATTGATTCGAAAGGATACATGCACTTCATTCATGTTTATTGTAGCATTATCTATAATAGCCAAATTATGAAAACAGGCCACATGTCCATCGAATGATAAATGGAGGAGAAAGATGTGGTATATTTGTACAATAGGATATTACTTATTTATAAAAAAGAATGAAGTCTTACCATTTGCAATGACATGGGTAGAGCTAGAAAGTATGATGCTAAGTGAAATAAGTCAGTCAGAGAAAGACAAATACCATATGATTTCACTCACAGGTGGAATTTAAGAAACAAAACAAAGGAACAAATGGAAAACAGAGAGAGAGAGAGACTCAAGTCTCTTCAACCAAGAAACAGACTCAACTATAGAGAATAAACTGATGGTTACCAGATGGGAAGTAGGTGGAGGGATGGGTTAAATAGTGTACTTGTGATGAGCACTAGGTATTATATGGAAGTGTTGAATCAATATATTGTGCATCTGAAACTAATATTATGCTGTATGTTAACTGGAATTTGAATAAAAACTTTTTTTAAAAAAAGGTGATACAAATATTTTTGCAAGAAATTAAGATTTCAAAACTTTTTCCTTACCCTAGCTATTTTTTTTCCGGGCCTCACTTATTTGAAAATAAAGCCAAGAACTCAATAAAATAAACTGAAGGTTTTGTGCTAAACATTCTCAGAATTTATTAAATGTGAGTGTACATGCAATCTTATTTCCTTAAGGTCCACCTTCATTTCTTTAAAAAAGGTAATTTGTAACATTAGATCAAATATGTTTTTTTTTAAATAAAAGAAACACTGAAGACTTAAGAATAACTAGCAAGCAATTTCTTGCTGTTTCATACTGTGTTCATAATCCCCTTTTAGAGTTGGGTTTTATAGTAAGTTTTTAAAATAATCTTATTGATATATTCTACAGAGGATTTATTTTTAATGTGATACTCTATAGATAATTCTATGAAATAAATGAATTTCAAAACTAGAACAGTAGACAATAGATATACTTACTGAAATCAATACACTATAAATGCATGTTTTCTTTCAAGACAGTAAAGCAATGATGTATAAAAAGGTGCAATCACTCTTGCAAAGAAGAAGACTCAAGGTACCAAGTATATTTTAAACAATTTTATATCTAAGGAGAGTGGTGTATATATATGTGTATGTGTGTACACATTCTCAAATATATGAAAATACATGAATATGTCCCTTAGGAACCACATGCATACATATATCTGCTTCTCTCTCTATGGAGAAACATAAAAATAACAGAGAGAAGTTGAATCTTTTGGAGAAATTAATCTTGACTTAGTCTCAACAGAGGCAGCAGAATAAGCCTCAATTCCCTATCGTATCACTCTCATGTTGCCTTTAGAGAAACTTCACAAGCAGCGATGTCAGCTCCAACTAATGGGCTTTCAGGGGCCCAATGATTTCACCTCAGACTCTAGCAGATGAACATGTAGGTAATCAGCGAATAGGGTCTCTAATGTGTGTATGTTGCAAAAAAAAACAAACAAAAAAAAACACAAGTTAGCCTTTGCCTTCTGAAACTTGCTTAATGAGGGAATTCATTAATTTCTTTTAAATTTTTTTCAGCAATCACCATAACAAAAGAATTTTGCTTACATTTTCTTTTTTTTTAAATTAATTTTTATTGGTGTTCAATTTACCAACATACAGAATAACACCCAGTGCTCATCCCATCAAGTGTCCCCCTCAGTGCCCGTCACCCATTCACCCCCACCCCCCGCCCTCCTCTCCCTCCACCACCCCTAGTTCGTTTCCCAGAGTTGGGAGTCTTTATGTTTTGTCTCCCTTTCTGATATTTCCCACACATTTCTTCTCCCTTCCCTTATATTCCCTTTCACTATTATTCATATTCCCCAAATGAATGAGAACATACACTGTTAGTCCTTCTCCGATTGACATACTTCACTCAGCATAATACCCTCCAGTTCCATCCACGTTGAAGCAAATGGTGGGTATTTGTCATTTCTAATGGCTGAGTAATATTCCATCGTATACATAAACCACATCTTCTTTATCCATTCATCTGTCGATGGACACTGAGGCTCCTTCCACAGTTTGGCTATTGTGGACATTGCTGCTAGAAACATCGGGGTGCAGGTGTCCCGGCGTTTCATTGCATCAGAATCTTTGGGGTAAATCCCTAACAGTGCAATTGCTGGGTCATAGGGCAGGTCTATTTTTAACTCTTTGAGGAACCTCCACACAGTTTTCCAGAGTGGCTGCGCCAGTTCACATTCCTACCAACAGTGTAAGAGGGTTCCCTTTTCTCCGCATCCTCTCCAACATTTGTGGTTTCCTGCCTTTTCAATTCTCCCCATTCTCACTGGTGTGAGGTGGTATCTCATTGTGGTTTTGATTTGTATTTCCCTGATGGCAAGTGATGCAGAGCATTTCCTCATGTGCGTGTTGGCCATGTCTAGGTCTTCCTCTGTGAGATTTCTCTTCATGTCCTTTGCCCATTTCATGATTGGATTGTTTGTTTCTTTGCTGTTGAGTTTAATAAGTTCTTTATAGATTTTGGAAACTTGCTTACATTTTCATATTAGTGTTATTTGATAAATTATATCATAAATGGGAGAAATTGAAATATGAGGTAGGTACAGAATGCTTTATCTGTGCTTACTTTTTTCTATTTGCATTTGCTTTAAAGGTCTTAAGGAAAATTAAAGTAATACTAATAATAATATCAATAGCTATTTTTGGTTGTTTGGGCACTTAATATATACCACAAACATATATTGTTTATGATAATCCTCAAAAAATACCTGTGAAGACATAGGTATTATTATTATTAATTATTTATTATTATTATTATTATTATTATTATTCCTGTTTAAATACAGAGAATCTAAGTCATTCTCCCAGGGAAAGCAGAGTTATAAATAAGTTCAGTGATTATCAGAATTTGTGGTTGCCCTTCAAACAGGTTGATTCCCTACATTTCATTAAGAAAGTAAGCATCTCTATTCCTAACTGCTCCATATAAATCTCTTCTGAGGCTTGAGGTTCCGACTTCCTAGGCAAAATTGTAATGGCTTTATATTTGATGGTCTCAACTCACTTATGCAGAAAACTCTAGCTAAATTCAAGCAGAATCAAGAAACCTCTAAATCCACTGATGGCAGGAAGACGTGTCATGAAAATGTTTAGCCCTTTATTTCTTGCTTAAAACAGTCTCTTTTAGCAAAATATTTTCAAAAAGCATGTTTATTTTCTTCCCTCCCTGTTCCTTCTCCCAGCAATCTACATCAAAGAGTTGGAGAGGATGGCTGGTTCTGAGGTGCCCACTATTCCTCATTGGTAATGCAGGCCCCCGTTTTGATATGTCTCGTCCCATTGGTTGTCTTGAGCTGTCAGCCTCTGACTTCACAGGGTTCCTACTGAAACATCCATGGCTGGGGTCGCATCTAATCATTTATTTTGGCCCTGTGAATGCACTGTGCCTTCGACATGCTCATCACCTCCAACTGACAAGCCCCAATTAAAGGCAATGTTGATCCATTGAGACAATAGCTTCTTTCTTCTGGGTTCCTTTAATGAGTCCACAGCCTGTGGCTGGAGACACCAGCACAAAGTTCTAAGCTTCCTTTGCTGTGGCCATAGGAAATATTTTTTATTCATTTTATATCTCACAGCCACCTGCAGAGAATGCCAGTGTGTAGAGTAAACTGCTTTATTTAGTTTAGCGTCCCCTCCCTTTCTGCCTCCATCTCCCCTGATGCCATTCCTGCTTCCAGATAGCCTTAAACTGGAAGCTGTGCTGTAGATAGCATGCAAGTAGAGTGATCAACCACCCTGGTTTATTCAGGACTGAGGGAGTTCTGGGATAGGATTTTCAGTGCTGAAGTTGGCAACATCTAGGCAACCCTGGAGGGTAAGCTGGATAGAAGACATAGAAGACAATATCTCAAATTCCTCACAAGCCTGGAACATCAAGGACAGGCCAGTGTGTGTGGCAGGTGGAGGTTGAAGAGAAAAGCAGAAGAGTACAGATGCTAATATGGAAAGATAGAAAGCATATAACCATTTGGGGCGAAAGGACAGGAGGAATTGTGGCCAGTGCCAAATTATCTTTGCTCAGAGAAAATGCAATGTATGTATTTGTGCTGAATATTTTTTTGGCTTCAATATTATACAAAAGGTTTAAATGTTATAGGAAAGTGTTTTCATTTGCCTTGACTTATTTTGGTACTATTACATTTGGACATTTTCCATGGTAGTAACATGTAGTATCTTATAGAAGCTATCCTACTCATTTAATGAAGTGTTCTGTTAGCTTATTTTCAAAATTTTACTCCTGAAGGCTTACTCTTTGCTAATTGTCAATACTTCATCCTTATTGCTATTATTAAAAATAACTCAGAAGAAGTGAGTTCTCCATCTCAACCATTTGTAGACTATTAGATAATCATAGCCTCCTTTATTTAGATTTTAAATATAGTTCTCTCTTTACCGTAAAATATATTTAGAAACTCTAGTTCCTTTTTAACCTCTCAATTACTAATTTATTTTGCCCTTGCAATGGAGCTGATTATATTTTGAAATGAGATAGTAGAAATGGAGTTAAATTATCAGTGTTATATTATTTCTTTCCAAAATAGGATGACTCCTCTTATATATTTCAATTCATTTTGTGTGTGCACACTATTTTCACCATAACATTAGGTGAGGTGACAAGAGAATTGCCTTTGGGTAAACTTGTATAGATAAAATTATATTTATAAATGCATAAAAACAAGTTATTAGTTGGGCTGCATGAAAGTGAACTAAAAGAAGTGATGATAAGTAGCTCATCAGAACGATCTGTGAAATGATCTGTGAGGTGATCTGTGTACAGCGATCTGTGATGGGTCAAAAAAAAAGATTTCTTACACAGAACAAAGATTATCTAGCCAAATATCCTCTCTTAATAGCTACCTGACTCATTACAAACAAAAACCAATCTACTGTTGTTGGTAGATGTAAGAGTATTTTCTTTTTTTCCCTTCAAAATGATTATCTTTGCTTCAAAAGCAGACTAGTTAGTAAAACAAAAGTAGACCTAACTCCATCTCCCATTTTTCTCCTAGTCCAATTTAGAAGAAGGAAAAGAAATCTGTGCAAAGAAAGGTGTGTCACAGCTTTAGTCCATTCCAGTCAGAGAATTATGCATCTTGCATTGCAAGAAACAAACTGGATCTATATCCTCGAGTCAAGGAAAAATAAAACTCCCTCAGGGACTTATTACAAGCACAATAAGAATAGTATGAACTAGGTGCAAATTGTTTCTTTGGGTTACCACTCAGGGAAAAGGGTCATAGATTCTTTGCTTTGTCATTGTTCTAATCAAAAGACACCAGACACTTAGGAGCCAACCTGCCCAATCACTGGTAATCCAGTAATATATATGCTTTTTAGTTTACTGATAGAAATCCAACTATACTCATATTTTGATATTAACATTTGACCTCCATTATAATCAAGTTATGTTAGTCTGCTTTAATTCTGAGACACAAAAGGTTTCACTTTATTTAGGGGAGAGCATAGTAGCCAATGAGGCAAACAAGGATGTCCAGGCTTCCCAAAGGGCGTTTTCCCCAGATGCCCTATCAATAGACTGCTGGGACAAAGAACAAAACATAGGACTGACACTCATTAAAGAACTGTGTGTAAAAAAAAAAAAAAGAACTGTGTGTATGATAATGAGACATATCTATAACTAACCTTTTAAGAAGTTACTCTTTTGTAGAGGTAGTTACAAAATAGGAGAAAGAACCAAACAATTGGAATCCAAAGATGTGACACCCATTTAGTTACTGATTCTATAGGGCAGCATAAGTTTCTTTCTCTCTCTCATTTAGAGGATTGGGATAAAATTGTCTGTGAGAAGACTGTATACATTCTAAAATAATACAAGATGTTACAGTACAGTTTTTTTAAGATTTTATTTATTTATTCATGAGAGACACAGAAAGGGAGAGGCAGAGACACAGGCAGAGGGAGAAGCAGGCTCTATGCAGGGAGCCCAATGTGGGACTTGATCCCGGGACTCAAGGATCAGGACCTGGGCCAAAGGCAGGCAATAAACCACTGAGCCATCCAGGGATCCCTACAGTATAGTTATGACACCAAAATGTCCAATATCCCAAAATTCCAATATTAAGTATTTTGAGAATGAAAAATGAAATAAAAGATAATTCCAAACAGTGCAGTATTACAAAAGAAGTCTGAACAAGATGTAAGGGAGCAGGGACAACTGCTCATGTCCTAAGAGGAGCAGTTGACGATGACTTTTCAAGGCACAATAGGACTTCTCTACAGAGAGATAATGGGCCAGCACGTTCCAAACCAACAGAGAGCATCGAGCATGTAGGACATGTCTTCTCAGAAAACAGAATTTTAGGGATCCCTGGGTGGCGCAGCGGTTTGGCCCCTGCCTTTGGCCCAGGGCGCGATCCTGGAGACCCGGGATCGAATCCCACATCAGGCTCCCGGTGCATGGAGCCTGCTTCTCCCTCTGCCTATGTCTCTGCCTCTCTCTCTCTCTCTCTCTCTCTCTCTCTCTCTCTGTGACTATCATAAATAAATTAAAAAAAATTAAAAAGAAAACAGAATTTTAGTCCTGAGTTAAAAATATGAATAATATGAATAGTTGGAGGTAAGGATGGAAGGTAGGTTGAGAACAGGTTACATAGAGGCTTTCATGTTATTGTAAGAATTTTGTATTTTATAAATCAGATAATAACCTAGTGTGTGTAAATTTATTTGTGAGGATCCATCTACAAGTCTTAAAGAGAGGGTATAAATGAGCCTAATGCCAAAGTGACTGTATTAAAGTTTGTCTTTTTCCTGAACAACTTCATCAAGAAATGCCATGACTATAGAAAAGGCACTGTAGATTTATAATTTTTAAATTCAGAAAATCTATTAATTTTTATTTTTATAGTTATTTTCAATTATCTGTTTCTCAAGTGGTTTTTCAATATACTTTTTTTCCTACAGCTTCCTATTATACATGACAGGATAAAAGTTCATATATGTTATTGTGAACTCTATCCAGGAAAATTTTCTGCACTGAGTAGAAGGGCCCTGCTTGTAGTGGTTTCACATGTAAGGCATGAACCACACAGCACTATAATAATGCTCCAGTTTTAATACAGCTCTGTTTTCAACTAAAAATAAAGACAAGTTGGAGAAATACAATTGTCCTTGTCCTATGAGCCCTAATGATTTTCAAAAACTTATGTGGATTATTTTAAAAATTTTGTAAATGTTTTTGCTAAATTAACACATCTTAAATTTGTGGAAATAGTCTTAGAGCTAAGGTATTTAAAAACAGGCTATGAAACTTTACAGCTTGAATTCTGCTATGATCCTATTCCTCATTCATATTTTATATGCTTCTAATAACTAAAAAGCAAAGTCTTTGTTCACATTAAAGTCTCAGACTGAAAACCAGTAGATGCCTACAAGCATATCATTAAACAGAAAAGAACGTTTCAGTGCTGCTGAGGACTTTAAACGCTATCATAAATCAAATCTAAAAGTCAAATGAATTTGGGTCAACTAGATGGAATTTAATTCTGAAACAAACTTTGAAACCAAACTTTCAACCAAAATGACAAATTAAGTATTTAATACCTAAAGAATGTGGGGGTCAGTTTATGACTCTATTATAAGTAATAGTCTGTATCATATATTTGTTTTGGTTGAAAAATAATTTTTGCTTAGTAATTTGTTAGAGAGAAACTTCAAATAGAACAAGTCCCAGGGCAAATGTTATCTTGATATGTTTGAATGTACTGTTGTAACATTTACAAATGTTATAAATATAAAATGCAATTCCATATAAATATATATTTATGTAGACATGTGAAATAACCTTCAAATTCCTTTAATGACTTCTAAATTGCCATTTATAAGTGAATATATCCACCTTAAGGTAGATGATTTTCAAGTGATTAATCCTGGCTCATCTTTTACCTTCAGTCTAATGTAGCTTTCCTTGGATGACACACATTATGACACACATTATGGTGGAAAAATATTATTTACCACTTAGCTATTTCTACTACTACTGGTACTACTTTTTAGCTGTTAGCTACTACTACTTCCATTAGTGTTCTAAACTCAGTCATGATTTTATATTTATCCATGCCTTCTTTACTCTTGGACTCAGTAATTGTATTACTTCCTGGATCTGGAGCCACTAGATGAACCTCAAAATTTATCATATGAAACCCAAGAAACACACTGACATAACAGTTTTATAAAGTACCTCTTTTGCTTCCTGTTTAATTATATTTTTAGATGTCAGCAAAAACTTTGTAAAACATAGCTTTGAAAATGATAGCCAGATAAGAAGATGTTAAGTCACTTTGATGCCTTATTGGAATAAATATCATATTCATACAGAAAGTGGAGTTTTCGAAAGTAAATTAAAAGCCATTTTTTCAATAGTTGAATTAATCCCAAATAACAAAATAGAATACAATTATATAACATCTTTAGAAAATATAAATGACTCAAATGATTCTAAGGCATTCTATTATTAGCAATATTAAAATATTTCCTATGATGCACTCAATACTAGAATTTACTTCTCTGAAACTTCATCATTTACTCAAATATCAAAAGTCAACTTGTGTGTGAAAGAAGGAAAAAGGGTACAAGAGCACAATGGCTAGAATTATGGACTCCAGAGGAGACATACTTGATTCCTGGTTCTGCCACTGACTAGTCATGTGAGCTTGCACAATTCATTTAGTTTCTTCTATCCTCAATTATCTCATTTATAAACCACACTTATTTTAATATTATTCTTTTCAGACAGTAAAGTCCAACTTAGTGTAAACAGAACAGGATTTTGTATTGGATATGAGGTTTTACAGAATTTCCAGGTTGGCTTAAAAAACAAGCTTCATGCGACATAAAAAAGGAAGGAGACAGCCTGAAGGAGGCTTGACTATAACTTGACTACCCTCATAGAATCCTCCTGTAGCACACTATCTGGGGTACCAAAGACCAGATGGTACTTCAAATCTGCTTTTCAGTTTTTGATGGTATATCTGCTTAACAGAATCTATGTTATTGAGTCTGATTTTGAGCCTTTTTAAATCTTTTTTATTCAGGGAGATTTGCTGAAATATTTTTAGAATGATCATTGAGGTATCCAATCCATAGTAGTAAAACTATCTTTTACGGTCTTATGAGTACTAAGGGCCCAAGTATGTACTCTACATTATACAGTCTGCATGTAGTAAACTTCCAAATGTTAGCAATAGCTATTTTTCACTTAACTATGCCTTGAACATTTGGGTCCTAATCAGACTCTTTAAAAAGGAGAATAAAAAAGTCAACTATCTCTAAATGCCATGTTCTTTAATCTTAGAAGACAATGAAGCTTCTAATGAATTCTAAATGTTGTTACCATTTAGAAATTGGATATTAGAAATATCTTATAGGTAGATGAACAAAAGGTGAGCAGAAGTCTACAATTATAGTCTGCTACATTTGAAAATATGTTTGTAGTTGTATATCTCATCATTTTGATAAGAAAATTGAAATAATCAGGGTTAAAGATATGTGCTGATAAAAATCTCTGGCATTATAGCAGTTATAATCTTCTAAATTCTTAACCTGAACTTTTAGAGAATAGATATTTTTAAAAAGATTTTATTTATTTATTTGAGAGAGAGAGAGAGAGTGAGCAAGGGAGAACGTAAGTGGGGGCGGGGGCCAAGGGAGAAGGAGAAGCAGGTTTCCCACTGAGCAGAGAGCCCAAGGAGGGGCTCGATCCCAAGACTCTGGGATCATGCCCTCAGCTGAAGGCAGATACTTCACTGACTGAGCCACCCAGGCACCCTGAGAATAAAGATGTTGCATGATACATGCAAGCATTCCCATACCCACTTGGGTAATTAAAACATCTGGAAGCTTCAGATTCCACTGTACTAATTCAACCTCTATCTTCTCTGGCCCCACAGGATTCACATATGCTCTTCTTTTTGTGGAACATCATGATAAATGAGTTTTTTGGAAAATTAGGTATTTGGAGGGTAGATAATATTTAGCTACAAAGGCCAATTTGTAGACTGTGGAATTCAGGGATAGGAATAGGAATTGGTAAATATTTTTTATTAAGGAAGAATTGGCAGAATGACCCATCAGATATGGCACTTTCTAGACAAGGACTAATCAACTAGACTCTAGATCTAGATTCAAAAAGAGAGAAAGGAATGTTTAGAGATTTAAAACAATGAATAGGTATTGTCTATTTACCATAATTTTCCGTTCCTGTCTTCTCTTCCTCCTACAAAATAAACAAAGATAAACACTATAACTAAGGTAAATGACAAATATCTGACACCATTTCAGTTTTCTGACTACTCAAATTTTCCTACTTGAAATAACTGGAATGCCAACATCTTTCAAATGTGTTACGTGTATTTATAATTATATTTAGTGTATTTCCCTAATAAGTTACATGCCTTTAAATATAATACATGGCCCAAGAACAAAAGTTACCATGAAAATGTTTCTTTGCTTTGTAAGTATCACACAATACAATTTAACTGCACACAAAAACTAAGCTAAATGTGTGTTACTTTAACTATAGCTTTACCTAGAGAATAGTTAAGATTGGTGACCAGTAGACAGTTGCAGAGAGAGGAAAATTATGCTACCCCAGCTGTTGCTTTGAGGAAGACAGCTTCAGGCAAGGAAGCTCTTAGCAGCCAGTAATCTGCTGAGTTCTCCTGTTTCGAAGACCAGACATAGACCGTGGCCAAATTAATCAGCCACAGCAAATTGAAATGATCAAATTTTCTAACCTATTACAATTTGTAAAAGTGTAGGTGAATTGTGCTACAATGCCAAAGGGCATCAGACAACGTGCAGGATGATTTAGAGAATTGGGGTGACTGCTGAGCGACGAGCTGACAAACTTGCATCATCTGTATAGGAAGCACATTAACTTATAAACAATCTGGACAGAAGATTGCTAAGAATGGATCTTGGGGTAGAATTGACTCAAAATACTTAAGAAGGACCTTTGGAAACAGCATGATGGATACTGGAAACCTAACAGTGCCAATTTACTTAATCATACTCTCCCAATAGTTTGTTTAAAAACCAAGCGGTGGGAGTATCTGAGTGCCACAGTTAATTAAGCCTCTGACTTTTGGTGCTGGCTCAGGTTGTAAGCTCCAGTGGTGAGATCCAGCCCTGCATGGAGCCTCACACCTGCTTAGAGTTTCTTTCTTCTTCTCCCTCTGCCTCTCCCCCTACCCTCAAGTAAAAAAAAAAAAAAAATATTTTTAAAAGCCCCACATACATGTGCTCTTGTACTATTTTATCATAAACATTTGAAAATATACTCCAAATAGAAATTTAAAAGTATGAGAATTCTAATGTTTTCTTCTCGCACTCCAGTGGCTTCTATTCTGTATCCCCAGTGGGGTCCACTACAACCTAGTGATTACGTTAAGGCTGTGTGAGGATGTGTGTGACACTTGTAATGAAATGGAATGAAATGATCATATGGATACTCTTCTACTTTGAGTTAAGGAAATTAAATTAGATTCTACCCACACACACACACACACTGAGAGTTACTTTTGAATCGTATTCCATATAAAGCAAAGCATTCACAATAAGTATTGCACTAAAATTGAAAGTACTGTGAGTAGAAGAGTCTGTCCATGTAGAATCCTCATATTTCAAGAACCATATGAAGTTTTTCCCTCCTGATTTGTTTTAAGATAGTGGTGCAAATTTTTTATATCCCAGGGGCTAGTAAAATTTAAAATATGGTTGCTAAAGTATGTGCCTGATGGATACAAGATATTCTTTGGGGATGGTTAAATGTTTTGGAACTTGATAGAGCTGATGTTTGTACCACATTATGAATATACTAAATGCTACTTCAATATACACTTCAAAGTGGTTAATTTTATGTTATATGAATTTGATCTCAACTAAAAAAATTATTGCTTAACAGAGTAAATATATTCATTCTTATTTTGCACACATTAAATCTCTATTCCCCTATAAATAGTTGATGTTGTGTATCTTGATATATATTCACCTACTTTTAAAATCCCTACTTCCCCATCAGCTCACTAGTAGTCTGCATTTTTATTACATGTCTCTCAGAACAGCCATTGTGATGCATAGAGAATTGTTCCTGAACTTTTTGGAAAACTAAAATTAATGAGAGATATTTCAAAAGAAAGAAAAAAACAATTTCCTTTTTTAAAAACTGGGTGAAGGACGCTTGGGTGGCTCAGGGGTTGAGTGCCTGCCTTTGGTTCAAGGCGTGATTCCGGAGTTCGGGAATCGAGTCCCATATCAAGCTCATTCAGGAAGCCTGCTTCTCCTTCTGCCTGTGTGTCTGCCTCTATCTCTGTGTCTCTCATGAATAAATAAATCTTTAAAAAATAAAAAATAAATAAAAACTATGTGAATCTGTTATCAAAAAATATTTTGTTTTACCATAAAGAAAGAAAATAGGATGCATGGCACTGTTTTCCTTATATTGTAAATAAGAATTTGATTTTATAGGAAGAAGAAAGGACTGATAGAGATTTCTCCATATCTATTCTGGGTTTTAAATTAAAAAAGCGTAAAAAGAATGAGCAATTATTTTAATCATCTAAATTAATATCTGACTGCAAGTTGCATACTAGAAAACTCCTAAACTATATTTGCAGGTGTAGTGGAAAGATATCTGTTCAAAATTACCAATTTATTAGAAATACAAGTTTTTTTAATTTAAAATAAATACTTCGAGATAAAGATATCTTGATCATATTTTTTCCTTTCAAAAAACACAGAACTATTCTTTTTTTACTTATGTGTAGTCTAAAATTAGCATTACTTTTAGTCTACATATATAATGTGTATGAATTTTTATACATATTCCTTTGACAGTTTCTGCCTTGGTTTTAGCTTACATTTTAATAAATTATTTCTTATATCTAATTATATTAATGTACATGGAAGATTATTTAACTTTTAATCTACTTCCATACAGGCAGTTTAACTGTTCTCTGGGTACTGTGTTGGCTGTGAACACTCGAGATCCATCCTAGCAAACATCTAAAATAACTCAACATTGAGCAGGTGATAAGATGCCTTGATTGCGTCACTTGAATGTGGCCTCTAGAGATCTGGTATCTAATAAGAGGCACAATACAAATAGCATCTGTTTCTCTAAGTCTTATCCAATTTGGGATTTAAATCTCTTTTAACTGGAAAATCTAATTTATAGATTAGTAGTGTGTGGCCCTAGTGGTTTTCAGCTCATTTCCTGATCTCTTTGCCAACTGGAAAAATGATTTAATGATGCTACCAGATGATATGCTCAAGATTTTGTTGTTTCTAGAACTCATTGAGTGGTAAAATATCTGTTTTAGTTTTCTAAATGTTAGAAAATAAGATTCTTTGTAATAGCTCAGTTTAATCAAAGACTGCCAGTTAAGCAACATTTCTCATCAACATTTTTGATCTGTGAAGATATGAATATATATCAAAACTTAAAGATAGTCGTCAATGCCTTATAAAAGTGTTTTATGGTAGAAATAAAAAATGCTTTGATAGTGTTTTTTATTTGTTAGAGTGATGTTACAATAATTAAAATATGATAGACTTATATTTCAACTAAAGAGCAGTAATATTTTGGTATCTTTTACCCTTTTGTTTCAACTTATATTATGCTTTGTTTTATTTATTTTATTTTATTTTATTTATTTATTTTTAAAGATTTATTTATTCATTTATTCATGAGAGACAGAGAGAGAGAGAGAGAGAGGCAGAGACACAGGCAGAGAGAGGAGAAGCAGGCTCCCTTCAGGGAGCCGGATGTGGGACTCCATCCCAGAACTCCAGGATCATGCCCTGGGCCAAAGGCAGACAGACGCTCAACCACTGAGCCACCCAGGCGTCCCTATTTTTTTAATTTTTTTAAGTGAAAATGACTCTCCAATTATTTTAGTCTTTATAATGATTCCACATATTTTAGCCCTTATTCCTGGATGTGTTATCTCCAGATAAAATTTCCAGATAAAAAATATCGAGTAATCTAAAATGATTTTGCGATTTGAAACAATGACTGAATAATACCCGTATTTACTTCACATAGTCTAAGCTATATTACATTTGATCTCATGATATGAAAATCCCTTTATTATAAAGTAACTACAATTTCTTTGAAAAGCAGTTGGAAAATAAGAATAGATCACTTGGCAATAAAAATTGGTGATGACAACTTTCTAAAATATCTGTAGTTAAGAATGACATACACTATTTTTTAATTGAAAATGAAATATATTAAATATCTAGTTGTAAATATATTAAAACTAAAAAAACAAAACTATAATACACAGAACTAAGAAAAATTATTTTTTTAAGATTTTATTTATTTATTCATGAGAGACACACAGAAAGAGAGAGGCAGAGACATAGGCAGAGGGAAAAGCAGGCTCCATTCAGGGAGCCCAACGTGAGACTGGATCCCGGGTCTCCAGGACCACGCCCTAGGATGAAGGCTGTGCTAAACCGCTGAGCCACCTGGGCTCAGAAAAATTATATTGAAATTTATCAAACAAATATTTTTCACTTATATAATTATGCAATTATGTGGTTTGGTCAGATATCAGAAAATCAAAAATTAATTTAGGTTGATCCTGACTAATTTTGTGTCTTGTCACCCACATATATCATGTTTATGAAATCACTCTATCATTTTTTAAGCACTACCACTGAGGTGCCAAATAAATTACAGATTTATATGTAGAAGGAATGCAAATGATTAAAACAAACTTTCATAACACATATTAGTCTTATACACTAATGTATGCCATATTTCTTTATTAAGCCTCAGCCTAAACTTCCCTTAGTTTCTGTCTTATTTGGCTGGAGAGAAATTCAACTGGGATCATTTCTGAATCTCCCTTTCTCTTATCCTAGAGCAATAAATAAATCTTAGAGGATAGCTCAGTATTGGAGGAAAGGGAATAAACCCTCAGATCATCAGGTTTCCACATCAACTACGGAATTATCTTACTGCCCTGCTACGTAATTCCTTTCTCACTAGTGGTTTTGCAGCTTTCATATTCAACTTGGGATATGGGAAGCTTTCAGAAGACTGGAAAACTGAATGAATATGAAAAGCCTCACTGTGTGCATGAAGCAATTTCCTTTGAGTTCTTGTAATTCTCTGCGGGATATTTCAAAGGAAAGGTAACCAGCTCATAATTACTCAAAAAACTCACTGATTTATTTTCCTCTTCTTGAAGAATTACTCACTTTTCATGCCCTCAAAATACTTCTTTCTCTTCCTCATCTAAATCCCTAACATAATCTACCCAAATAAATTTAGACATTAACAAAAGAGGAAGAGATGATTGCATTTAATAGATCCCGTATAGGTCCTGAGCTGCAGGTTGCAAAGTATCACTATGCCATGGCCTCAGACTAGATCCAAGTCACTGAATAAAATGTGGGGCTTTCCCCATTTGCAAACGTTTGTGTAACCAAACAAAATTAAGCATTTTGTAAAACAGTATTATAAAATTGAATGCCATTCGTTGATGTGCAGTTCTCAAATAAGAAAAATAATGGAGTTTATCAATCCTCTTCCTTACTAGAATTTATACTGGAATTGGCTATTTCCCATAAACAGAATGTGGGCTTGCTTGTGAGTCAGTAACAACAGTAACAAAAAGTAGATGTGATGTCAATGTTCTTTATAGATAGATTCTGGATGTGTGACATTTACCTGGATACCCAAAGTTACTGTACAATGATAGACTTCAAAGAGAACCTCCACCCCCAGACATGTGAGAGGTACCAACCGGGGTGGAACCCTACCCTTCTGTTGCATGAATGCTCTGTGGTCTTATTCTGCTTCATTATACTAGAATGTAGATCCCAAATAGATTAGGTCCAAAAATAAAAATAAAAGATAGCATTAAAAGCAACAAATACAAAAAAAAAAAAAGGTTTGCTCAGCTTCCATAGATCACCTGTTCTCCAAAGTGAGAATTTTTAAGTTTTCAATGGATATCAGAAATGCAAGCAAACTAATCATCTATTTTTTTGTAAGATTTTATTTGAGAGAGAGAAAGTAGGGCAGGGAGAGGGGCGCAGAAGGAGAAGGGCAAGCAGACTTCTGCTGAGTGGGAAGCCCACCAGGGGCCCAGAACCCTGAGATTATGACCTGAGTTTAAATAACTTAACTGACTGAGCCACCTAGGCACCCACAAAAACTAATACTCTTTTAACTGTTTTACAGTTTCCATGAATCTGACTGAAGTACTAAGTCTAAAAGACTAGGATAAATCATTCTCTTATATTTTTCAGGGTTTTTTTTTTAATATTTTATCTATTCTTTCGAGGGAGAGAGAGAGAGAGAGGGAGGGAGAGAGATCATGAGCAGGGGTAGGGACAGAGGGAGAGAGAGAAGCTGAGCAGAGAGACCCATGTGGTGCTTGATCCCAGGACCCAGAGATAATAACCTGAGCCAAAGGCAGCCGCCTAACCAACTGAGCTAACCAGGTGCTCTGAAATTTTTCAGATTTTATAAGCTGAAAATACAGTCTAACATTTAATGTAAATTTTGTAGGGACATTACAATAATGCATTCCAAGGCAGACAGTTCATTGGAATTGCTTGTAAATGTACATAGATTTATCATAATCTCAGTAGCTTCATGTATTTTATTGTATTTATTTTTTCATGGTTTCAGAGTTTTCATTGCTCAATATAAAGTAACGACTCAATAAAGAAGTAAGTAGTGACACCTTCTACAAGTATTAACATGAAATAAGATTAAAATACATTTCTTATTCAATTATTTTCTTTTCCCAAAATAAGCATTATTTCTATTCCCCCACCACAAAATGGATGATGAAGCCCTAATGGAGTTAGTCTAGGACGCTAAAAATTATGGTAAACTATAGTATGGAAATTCTGAGAATTTGGAGGCATTACGGTGCTGTTTTAAGGTCCTTATAAGATGTTTTAGATAAATAGTAATTTTTTAAAATGTTTTTCAGGGCAGCAATCAAGGATTTGTGTTAGAGAACAAATTGCAGATCCTTCCAGAGTGGTAGTAGCTCTGAATGGAACCATCTTGTAAAGAACAATAGGTTCAACTAGACATGAAGAAAATAAATTTGAATATTCTAGTAGACTTACAATCTGTCAGATACTACCAGCCATTAAGATGCCTAACCACATTTCTCTGGTAATAATACACTGTTATATTAATAACCATAGAGATTGTTTATATGTGATCATGATAATTATGTTCATCTTTCATCTTTTTAGGAAAATCTATATTGCAACCTATAAGATTATAATCTATCTTCCTTGGTTGAAATATATAAACATTGTCCTTACTTTTGACCTTGTCTCTTGCTTAGATTTTAAATATCTGCATTAAGAGTTTCTCAAAGAGGGATTCCTGGGTGGCTCAGTGGTTTGGCGCCTGCCTTTGGCCGGGTCGCGATCCTGGAGACCCGGGGTTGAATCCCACGTCGGGCTCCCGGTGCATGGAGCCTCCTTCTCCCTCTGCCTGTGTCTCTGCCTCTCTGTCTCTCTCTGTGTGACTGTCATGAATAAATAAATAAAATCTTTAAAAAAAAAAGAGTTTCTCAAAGAAATGGTATCACAGCATGGTTTTAATTTCTTAATTTGAGTGAATAGCTGTAGTTTTCAAAAACCAAATTATAATTATTATAAACTAATTGAGATGTCTTTGAAATAACTGTTGCATGACTAACCCTTTCTACTTGAAGGGTAGAAATGACTATTTGATTATTTGTGGCTATTATGGGTCAACTAAATAACTTGTGGTGCCTGTTGTAAAATGAAAATGTGAGTTTCTAATACAAACAATGAAAAAATGTGTTGTTACAATTTCTAAAATATAAATCTTTTTTCTTTCTTCCATGGTCTCTCTAGGCTTGTTTTATTTGCCATTATCATTGTTCTAAATAAAGTGAAGTCTGATTAGGTTATTCTAGGAAAGAAATATATTTTATTTTTATGACATTTTTAAAGAAACAACTCTAGAAACTTGTCATGTCACAGTGGATTATTATAGTCATTCATCCCACAGTAATGATCTTAGTCTGCATTCATGTTAATAACTAACTATCCATCACATTTTCTATGTGCCTAGATTCAAAGTAATGAATAAAAATTAGTACATTACATTGTCCCTTCCCAAGTTCTGGGGGAATACAACTCAGAAAGCAAAGTATATCGACGTAAAGTGGGAATTACCAGACAGTGGAATATCATAAAGTAATATGAAATTCTAAGTTGTATCCCCCTGTTTCCCAGACAAATCCTTCAGATTATTGTGAAATTTCCCTTTGTAGGATTTATCATGAATTGTTGGTTGACATTTTGTGTTATTCCTTTAGTCTCTCTCTTCTCTGATAGTAAGTTCCCCTTCACTGATTTTCACTTCATTTTTGTATCTCTCCTCCTTGGCTCAGTTTCTGACAAGTGATGAGACTCTGAATACATAATAAATATGACCAGTTAGCAAATATAGAAATGCCTAGTAAAAAAATCATTTAACAATAGGGATATAATATTAAAAGTATTTAGAAAGGAAAATGTTTGGTTACCAGGAAAGACTCCACAGAAAAGATGAAATAGTAACAATTACGGTAATGAGCCAAAGGGTAGAAAGAGTTTTGAAAAGATTTGGTAATCAATAGTTCTTGATTATTCTGAGACTACTTTAGTTTTATTGTTACTGAATCAGAGTTAGTGCAATAATACTGGAAGAATAAAGATGACTTTAGGAAAATTAACATTTCTATTATTTCCTTATTCTTTACAGGTTTCTATATTGAATTTATGTAAAATATTCCAGGAAATGTTGTCTTTGTTGTTTATTCAGCACTTAAAAAATATAATTTTACTTTTAACAACATGATCCTTATTTTTCATTTATTAGGATATCTCATTTTTATAAAAGAAATATTCATACAAGTTTCTTCGAACAAATAAAGGAAAAGGAATAAGAATAATAAATTCAAAAGCTAACATGGAATGTTTAAAAAATTGTTAAAGTTTAAATTAACACATTTCAGAGGCATTCTTATGAATTTTCATTAATCAGTAGTATAAACTGTCAGAAGAAAAACTTTGAGGTAGGTTTAGAACTTCAGTTGCTAATTTTTTAGCATATAGCTAATCATGAATACTAAATTAAATTCATTTTTATGAAACTGCCAGGACCAAACTATCATCTTATCATAACGAAAATATAAAACTCTAGAGAGCCTTAAATTAATCTAATCATAATATAATTATGTTTTTATTCTGTTTTTAAGATTTTGCAACATGGATCATCATCTGTATTTTTCTTTATTTCCATTCTAACATGGAATAGGATATGTAGTCTATCAATGTTGAATTATATCACATATATATTACTAAAATGCTACCTACAACTTTATAATAGGAAAACTCATGATAGTCAAAAGGAAAAATAAATAATTTCTCAGATCCTATACAGGAATTTTAACAGTGATATTTATATTTTATATCTTACTAATATTATTAAGTTTTCAATAATATATAAAATAATTCAAATGTCTTCAACCATTTTTTCTTTGGTTTAAGAAAGTGAAACCCCCCAAAAAATAAATAAATAATAAATAAAAATAAATAAAAAAAAGAAAGTGAAACCCAACTCATTACATAATTTAATTGCTATAAAATAGAAATAGTTAATTAAAATGTGTTATACAGTATAATTATTATTTTTATTTTTAAAAACCATATTTTTATTTTTCCCAAATGGATATATTAGTATTTGGAAAAGGTATATCCATACAACCTTAAGATCAATTGTATCAGTATGCAAACTTGAATGCAAAAAAAGTCAGAAAATTTATACTGTACTATGAATTGAGTGATTTGGACTTGACATTTCAATCTTAAAATGTAACATATCCTATAAATTCATGACAAAATTACCCCATTAACATACTTAGATTCATTTAAATAAAGTTCTGTGCAATCTCAGGCATATATTAGAGAAAGAGGAACAATGAAGGAAACATATAGGAATCATCAATATAGATTTCTACCACTTTTTTCCCTTAGAGCATAATTAATGAGAATATTCCTATATGCAAATACTCAAAGCTATATTAAAATTAAGAAAAAAATAGTGATCATGGTTTTGCTTCATATGTCTGAAAGGGTCTTAGTTATACCCATTTCTATCTGTGTGCACCTTATCTTAAATGTCCCTTCTCCTCTACACAAACACAAACCCACACACAAACTTTCTCTCACCACACACACTCTTTCTAGAATAATTAATTTTACGTAAAAAATCAGTCTTTGTATTGAGAAAGGACTTAGAGAAAATGAAGTAGAGAGGCCTCAAGTTTTACAGAAATTGGTAGTGGACAATAGAAGTACTTAGAGAAAAAGTTCACATAGAATAATTTGTGACAGATTGTATATACAAAACTTCAAATTTTTGCCAAGGAGGCCAATCTTATTCTGATTTCTTTGCTCTTACAGCAGTATTTCCAGATGAGAAATTGCAGCCAAACAAATGCAAAGTAAAAATTATGCCAATTGAATAATATACTAGACATCTACTTTTCCAAAATAACTCCTAGAGCTCACTTTACCCATTTTCAGTCTTTGAACCATTGTTGCAACCTAGTTGACACTGTAAGTGTATCTATTGTAGATGTGGCTTTTGTTATTTGTCAACAGTCATCTTAAACATATATTTTAAATAGACAATAAAATTCCCCACAAAAGTTGTTTGTAGTCTTCTCCCTCTTATTCAACAACACAATCCCCTTATTCCATGATAGCAATTAAAAGCCATACAGCACAAGTGCCATCTTTGTTCTCATTTCAACAGCTCTCTGTGGACACTCTTTTCACACATCTTTAGAACTTATTTACAACGTCACTGTTCTCTTTCCTCATCTCAGAGCAGGAATTCATTTCCTGGCTTTCAATGTGTGCTGAATATCATTCTCAACCAACTGAGCTGTGGGGGGGGATTTGTTTATAATCAGTCAATAACTTCCTGTATTGCATTTTAATTCCCCTGCTTCATTGGTATTTCTCTTGTTTTTGTAAATATATTTTGATCCTTTCTTTAAGGAAAAAAAAAAGCAAATGAACAACAAAATCAAAATGCCTTCTCTCTTCCCTAATGCCTTTCCTGGCATCAGTCTTATTTCTTCCCTTTCCTTCATCAATAAAAATTTTAAGACTTATGTACATTTGCTTTTTTCTTTGTTTTCTCATGAGGTACTTGCCTTTCAAAATATTCAGTTATTATCTTTAATGCATACCAAAGCTAAACTCTCATTTTTCTCTTTCACCCCATTATACCAATATAGTCTCACAAATTAGAGACTTTTAAAATTTTGATCCTCTGGGATCCCTGGGTGGCGCAGCGGTTTGGCGCCTGCCTTTGGCCCAGGGCACAATCCTGGAGACCCGGGATCGAATCCCACATCGGGCTCCTGGTGCATGGAGCCTGCTTCTCCCTCTGCCTATGTCTCTGCCTCTCTCTCTTTCTCTCTCTGTGACTATCATAAATAAAAAAAAAAAAATTAAAAAAAATTTTGATCCTCTTTGTGTTCTGATAAATTTCCTTTCTTCCTTAGTGTATCAATCATTTATAGCCATAATAACATTTGGGTAGAAGCTAGTATCTGTTTCATACTCACTAATTGTAGATTAGCTAGAATTCAGCTAAGTTAGACTTGGCTCAGTTGGATTTGTTTCCTTGCTGTGAACTGAGTTTACCTGTTTCTCGTTCTCCTACACCTTCAACCACCTGAGG
Organism: Nyctereutes procyonoides; assembly: GCF_905146905.1. NCBI lineage: Eukaryota > Metazoa > Chordata > Mammalia > Carnivora > Canidae > Nyctereutes > Nyctereutes procyonoides. The sequence continues at coordinate 28,044,803 of NW_026575051.1, read as the reverse complement.
CATTATCTTCTTATGAGGAAAGACAGAAGTATAGCAGGCCAAGTCAAATCAGAAAAATAGACCTTGAGTGTTGCTCATATCATTTTCACTGTCATTTCACTAAACAAAGTAAGTCATAAGTATGCTCAACATCAATTGATCAAGGAACAATATTCCTCTCATGGAAAGAAATAGGGCATGAATTATTTGCTAAGCAAAAATCTAAGTTACTTAACTTGAGTTTTATGATACTATATAGCCTTGGTGTGATTTCAATTCCATTTTCAAATAAAGCTAAAAGTGATGATTCATTTGACAGACATTATAGTATTCAGTGGAGTATGTGTCATTGGACAGCAAACTGACTAGACCACTTCACAAATTAAAATTTAATTTTTCTTTTTTTTAAGATTTTATTTCTTTATTCATGAGAGATAGAGAGGCAGAGACGTAGGCAGAGGGAGAAGCAGGCTCTCTGCAAGGAGTCCAGTGTGGGAGTCAATCCCAGGACCCTGCGATCACATGCTGAGCCAAAGGCAGATGCTCAATCACTGAGCCACCCAGGTGTCCCTAATTTTTCTTTTGAGTTCTTTTACATCTATGTCCTCACATTTTGTGCAATAGACATGAGTGGAGCCCATGCCACGCTACAGGATTATGTCATTGTTCAAGTGTGATGTGATGAGATTATAGACTAAAATATTGTTGAGATAAAATCATGAAATTTTGTAAACGTAAAAACAGGCCTCACCTTTATTTTCTTTTTCCAATTGTTTTATTGCATAAAAACATATAGCATTAAAATTTACTGAACCATGTGTTTTAAAGATTTTATTTACTCATTCTTGACAGACACACACACACACACAGAGAGAGAGAGAGAGAGAGAGAGAGAGAGGCAGAGGGAGAAGCAGGCTCCCTGCAAGGAGCCCAATGTGAGACTCTATCCCAGATCTCAGGATCACTGCTCAGAGCCAAAGGCAGACACTCAACCACCGAGCCACCCATACGTCCCTTTACTGAACCATTCTTAAGTGTACAGTTTAGTGGTATTAAGTCTATTCCTGTTGTAGAGCCATTGCCACCATCCATCTCCAGAGTTTTTTTCATCCTGCAAAGTTTCAGTTTATCAGTCATTAGTATTAGGATCTTTGTTAAAGTTTTGTTGAGAATTCATTTTTCAAGCCATCAGGTCCAGGGCTTTTCTTCACTTTTCTTTTTTATTCTATTTTTTTAATATTATTATGCTGTACATGCTTGTATTAAGAATAAAAGTTCAAATAAATATGCAACTTAACATTATGCCACAAGGAACTAGACAAAGAAAACTTAGCTGAAATTTAGTAGAGGAAGGAAATAACAACAACAACAACCAAAAAAAAAAAAAAACCAGAAATAAAATATAGACCAGCATAAACAATAACACTACATTGAAAGTTAAGAAAATTTCTTGTTTTTTTTTTTTTTTTAAAGATTTATTCAAGGGCGTCTAGGTAGCTCAGTGATTTTTGCTCAGATTATGATCTCCTGGGTATTGCGATCAAGCCCCACATCAGGATCTGTGCTCAGCAGGAAGTTTGCTAGAAGATTCTCTCCATATGCCCTTCCCCCCACTTGCATGTTCTCTCTTTCTCAAAAATAAAAAAAAAATAAATCTTTTTAAAATTTTTTTAAAGATTTATTTTAGAGAAAGAGGGCATGTGTGCACAATCAGGGAAATGGCAGAAGGAGAGGAGAGAGAATCCTCAAGCAGACTCCCCATTAAGTGGGGAGTCCAACGTGGGGCTTGATCTCAGAACCCTGAGAATATGACCAGAGCCAAAATCAAGAATCAACCACATAACAGACTCATATAACAGACTGAGACATCCTGGCACCCCTGAAAGTTATGAACAACTTTTCTAAAAAATAGACAAAATTGACAAACATTAAGAAACAAAAAGAGAAAAAGAACATTTCAAAAACCAAAATGAGAAATGGAGGAGAGAACAGCACAATGGATACTACAGAAATACATAGTAGGATAACAGATTACTATAAATAATTGTATGCTAACAGATCAAATAATGTAGGAAATAAACAGATAATTCCTAAAAATGCACAAGTTACCAAGATGGAATCATGTGTCTTGAACCCAAGGAATAGAAAATCTTAGAGCAGGAACAAGAATGATAGTTTAGGAATAAAAAATCTTCCAGCACAGAAAAGCCCAAAGCTACATGATTTCTTTGGTGAAGTCTACCAAACATTTAAAAAAATAATAACAATCTTTATCAAAATCTTACAAATAATAGAATAGAGAGAACACATTCAGAATCATTCTATGAGGCTACTATTACCCTGACACCACAGCAGGATAAAAACAATATAAAAACAACAAAACAAAACTAGTTTACCTAATACAAATCTTGCTACTACAGCTTTCTTCTGACATTCATTTGTGTGACAAATGTTTCTGTACCCTGTCACTTTCGATCTGCAGGTGACAGAGTCACATGCAGTCATTAGGTCTGTAATGAGTCTCTTGTAAAAAATATATATATATAATAATTTCATTTCATTTCATTTCATTTCATTTTAATTTAAAAAATGAGTCTCTTATAGGCAACATATAGGTCTTGGGTTTTATGGGGTTCTTTTTGCTTTTTTAAAAATCATTCTGTCACCCTATGTCTTTTGATTGGAATATTTTGTCTATTTAAAGTCTATTCATTTTGTCTATTCAAAGTAATCATTGGTAGAGATGTATTTATTGCCATTTCATTACTTGTTTTGTCATTGTTTCTGGAGATTTTCTCTAATTCTTTCTTGCCTTTGTCACTTTTGGTCTATCCTTGCACTGAAAGAGTCTCATTTTAATATTTCTTGCAGCGCTGGTTTAGTGGTCTTGAACTCCTTTAGTTTTTGTCTAGAAAACTCTTCATCTCTCCTTCTATTCTGGATGATAGCCTTGATGGGTAGAGTATTCTTGGCTGCAGATTTTTGCCAATCAGCACTTTGAATATATGAAGCCACTCCCTCTGGCTTACCAAGTTTCTGTTGAGAAATCCCGAGCTAGCATTTTAAGTTTCCCCTTGTAAGTAAATGACTTCTTTTGTATTGCTGGTTTTAAGATTTTTTTCTTTATCATTATATTTTGCAAATTTAATTACAATATGTCAGTTTTTGTTTATTTCGATGGAATTTCCCTGTGTCTCTTGGATCTGAATGTCTGTTTCCTTCCCCAGATTAGGGAAGTTTTCTGCTATTATTTCCTGAAATAAAATTTCTGCCCTCTTTACTTTCTCTTCTTTTTCTGGGACTCCTATAATACAAATGTTACTACATTTGATGAAGTTGCTGAGTTTCCTAAGTCTATTCTTGTGATCCATATTTTTTTTCTTTCTTTTGTTTAGCTGCATTATTTTCCATTATTTTGTCTTTTAGGTCATTGGTTCATTCTTCAGCTTTTTCCAGCCTGATGTTCATTGCATTGTTTCCAATCTCATTTACTGCATTCTTCAGCTCTGATTATTTTTTAACTCTTCTATCTCTGTGGTAAGAGTCTCACGGAGGTCTTCTGTTCTTTTCTCAAGCCCAGTGAGTATCCTTATGACTGTGGCTTTAAATTCTCCATCAGGTATGTTATCTATGTCTGTTTCACTTAGATCTCTGGCTATGGCCTTTTCTTGTTATTTCATTTGGGATAAATTTCTCCATCTGGCATTTTGTCTAAGTCTCTTCCTTACTCTCTGGGTTAGAAAAGACGGTTATACCTTCTGTTCTTGAAACTAATTGTCTTATAAAGAAGAGATCATGTAGTGCCAAGGGCCTGGCACCTCAGGAAATGTCTCCATCGTGAGTTGCATGCACTCTGCTATTGTGTTTTTCTGCTGTATCCTTCAGGAGAATTGTCTGCAAAGGCCCTCCTTGCCTACTATCAGCAGTGTTTTGTCCCTGGCCTGAATGTAGTGAGTTTTAACTATGTGTGCTCTGGTCTGCTTATGAAATGAGACCTTACATCAATTCCACCATCACTGAGGCTCAGCAGAACTCTTAGCTCAGGAGATGTGGTGTGGGTGGGCATTTGTGCCCATCTTCTGGCAGTGGAGCCCACCATGCTGGGACTGAGGTAAGCTTGTCTGAGAAGGGTGGTCCTGCTAGAACATAATGGGGTGGGACTCATTGTAAGCAAGTTGGGCAGCCAGTGTCTGCTCTGAGCCACTCCCTATAGGTGGCTCTGTGTGTATGCTAAGGGGCAGGAGAAGGAAATGGCTCCAGCCAGCTCCTTTGTTTCCAGAGAGGTGTCTTTGTGAATGCTACCTGTCAGTGAAGTCCTCCTAGAATAGCTAACAGTCTCCTCTCTTGTGTGCCCCTGGTGTTTTTTGGATTGCTGTTTTCACACTGTCTGCCTCGAGGTATTTGCCTGTCTTCTCTCTAGGAGCAGCACAGTGTTCTCCTGGCTCTATTCCAGCCAAGCCTCCTAAACTTTAAAACTCTAGGCATTAAGCTCCTTTGGTTGCAAGAACTCATGAAATTCAGCCCTTCTCATACTCCAAGCCAATGGCTTTGGGGCAAAATTCTTGTGCATTCCCCTGTGTGGTCTTCTGTTTCTTACCTTTTGCTCTGACCACAGCTCCCTCTCCACAACAGCACCTGTGATCCTTTTCTCCTCTATCCTGTCTCCACACTTCCTATCTTCTTCAATGTGGCCTCTTCTCTCCTTTAGTTGTGGAGTTTGTCCTGTCAGTCTCCATATCAAATTCTGGGGTAGTTAGGATGATTTGATAGTTATCTAGTTGTGTCATAGAACAAGAAGAACTTAGGGTCCTTCTACTAGGGTTGCAGTAGATCTTGTAAATCCTGAGTTTGATTTCTGATCCAATCTCAAAAAGTACAAAGATAGAATATTTGTCTTTCTGTGGTTGTGTTATTTTGCATAATGTTCTTGAAGTTCATCCATTTAATAGCATATGTCGGAATTTCCTTACTTTTTTAAGGCTGAATAATATTCCATTAGTATACCATATACCACATTTTGTTTATCAGTTCATCAATCAGCAGACACTTGGGTGGTTTCCACAGTTTAGCTACCATGAATAATGCTGCTATGGACATTGGTGTACAAATATATCTTCAGGACCCTGCTGTCCTTTATTTTGAGTACATTCCCAGAATGGAATCACTGAATCATATATATGGTAATTCTTTTTTTTAATATTTAAGGAATTATAATATTTTTTCCAGCAGCTGTGCCATTTTAAATCCCAATGGAATTTATTTATTTATTTTTAAATTATTTCAGAGATTTTTTTTTATTTTTAGTTGTACAAAACTTTTACCCTGCTGGCTACATTAATTTCTAATAGTTTTTATTATTTTTGATATAATGATATTGTTTTCTTAATTTCCTTTTAGGATTGTTCATTGTTAGTGTATATAGATAGGAAATTTTTGTGTATGTGTTGAGTTTGAGTTCTGCTACTTTGCTGAAAATAAATTTCATTTATTAATTCTAATAGCCTTCTCTGGCATCTTTAGGGTTTCTGCATATAAAGCCGTATCATTTGTGAACAGAGATACTTTTGCTTCTTCCTTTCCAATTCAGATGCCATTTATTTATTTTTCCTTGAAAAATTACTCTGGCAAGAACTTCCAGTACTATGTTGAATAGAAGTGACAAAAGCAGACATCTTTGCCTTGCTCCTGATTTAGATGAAAAGCTTTCAGGTCTTCACCACTGAGTATGATGTCCATGGTGAATTTCTCATCTATGGCGTTATTATGTTGATGTAATTTTAATCTATTATTTGTTTGTTGAGTGTTTTTATCATGAAATGATGTTGAATTTCAAATGCTTTTTCTATATCCATTGAAATGATCCTATGGATTTTTTTTCCTTTCCTTATATCGCAAGGATCAGTTTTCCTATGTTGAAACATCTATACATTCCAAGAATAAATTCCACTTGATCATAGTGTATAATCATTTTTATATGCTGCTGTTTTGGTTTGCTAGCATTTTGTAGAGGATTTTTGCATCAATGCTTTTAAGGGATAGTAATATGTAGGGTTTTTTTTTCTTATAGTGTCTTTGTCTGGTTTTGGTATCAAGGTAATGCTAGATGTATAGAATGAGTTAAAGAATGTTCTCTTCTCTTCTTTCTTTTTCTTTTTTTTTTTAATATTTGAGATAGGTTGGTGTCAAGATCTTTTTTGAATGTTTGTTAAAATTCTCTACTGAAGCCATCAAGTCCAGGGCTTTTCTTCGTTGAGACATATTTTATTACTTATTCAATCTCCTTGGTAGTTATAAGTATATTCAGATTTTCCATTTTCTCATGGTTTAGAAGCCTAGAGATTTGTCCATTTTGTGTAGGTTATCCAATTTGTGGTGTACAATTGCTCATAATAATCTCTTAAAATCCTTTTCATTTTTATAGAATTGTTAGTAAAGTACCCATTTTCATTTTGGATTTTAGTAATTTGAGTTTTCTTATTTTTCTTAATCTAGCTAGCTACAGTTTATCAATCCTTCTATCTTTGAGTTAAGCTTTTCTTTTTCTAGTTCAAATTATAAAGTTAGAGTTGAGATCTTTCTTGTTGTCTTTAATGTAAGCATTTATAGCTATAAATTTACTCCTTAGCACTGCATTCACTCTGTCCTACATGTTTTGGTATGTTGCACTTTTGTTTTTATTTGTCTGTAAGTATTTCTTAATTTCCCTTATGATTTATTCTTTGATCCATCATCAGTTTAAAAGTGTGTTAATTTCTACAAATTAAAAAATTTAGCTTTCTGTTTTTGACTTCTAACTTCATCTCATTGTGGATACAGTAGATACTTTGTATATTATCTGTGTTTTAAAATCTATTGCACTTAATTTGTAGCCTAACATATTCTCTATACTTGAAAATTTCCCATCTGTACTTGAGGAGAATGTATATTCTGTCATTGGGTAGACTGTTCTGTACATGTCTGCTAGACCCAATCAGTTTATTGTGTTGTTCAAACTCACCTTTACTTTTTGCTGTTGTTATGCTAATATCTTCATCTTCCTTCACAAGACCTCTAAGGATTTTTTACCACATCAGTTTCAGAAGATAATTATGTAGTTGACTACTATAACACATTTAGAGAGAATGCAAAAAGCACCAATAACCTCTGCTCTTTGACAACCTAATAGGTAATAAGCTTGCTGTTTGATGATAGATTGATGCAAGAGAGTTGATTCATGAGAAAATTTATAAACTGCTGGATGACCTATGGATTATATGTATAATAATAAAGAAAAAAAATCAGTATATAATAAATTTAAGTCCCAGAATTTCATGCTTTGAGGGAAGTGGGAAAGATGGCATAAACAGAACCTAAAATAATGCATAGAATTATATAGTGCAGAAATGATTGTCTCCTAGAATGATACAATATTTAATATGTTTAATCATTCAGTTTTATGAGTGACCTAATCTTTTAAGCTGCATATCTACACCTTGATGAAAGCAAGCTTCAAATTATTTGTTTATATTTATTGCCAGTTATGAATTAAAAATACAAAATTCATCACAATTATTTTCTTATCTCCTTAGTCCTCGGAGAGAATTTCAGTAACATCAGTATGCATCCCGTCATTTTGCCTTTGCTTGCCATTTGGTGACAGGATTCATTGCTTTTGCTAGAAAATAAGATTACTGTAGTGCAAATTATGCATGCTCAGTTGCAATTTTCCTCTGTGTGAGGTTCTTTAAGTGCACGTTATTCATTGTTTATGATATGTTTCATTTGTAAATCTGTTCTGAAAGCCTGAAATGGAACATTATGCTTCTATAGAGCCCTCTCTTATAGATTTTGTTTTCATTCTAGAGGAATTATATTTTAAGTATTATATCTACTTTCTACTGTGTTATCTTCCATACCCTTCTTTAAATCTCAATACATCACCATCACTCATGTGAAACAACCATTAACTTCATTGAATAGAGTCACAGGATTAAATTCTATAAAAGGACTTTGCTGTGGTTGAATTAGTCAGGGCTTTATTCTTACATTTACCATAGAAGAAAAGTGTCCTTTCCAAGGACATTTCCAACCTGAATTTCTTCTTTTCCTATTTTGGTAGAAATATAGTGTGACCATTCTTAAACAAAGTAGTTATATAATATATACCCATAATTAGCTAATAAGTCATAAGCCATGTTTACTTAAATAAGGTACATAGATAATGTTTGCATACTTAAAAATGAGAGAATTTTACTTGATTCAATAAATATTTATGAACTCAGGTGCTAAGCAATGTGTGAAATACTAAGAATTCAAGGATGAATTAGACATTCTCTGCCCACCAGGGCTCATTTACAAGCAGGCAGATAAATGAATAGATATTCATCACACATAATAACAACCAAATAATTTTCTAACGTAGAGAAGAGGAAATCATTAAGTTTACTTGTTGATGTGAAGAAATAAGTGTTTTAGGGCAAGGCATACAAAAGAGGGATAAGATTTGAATTAGACCCTGGAGGATCAGTCAGATTTTGTTTGGCAGAGGAAAAGATGAAAGGCAATTTACAAAGAAGGAACAGACTGGGAAAATAGTCTTGGAAGTTGTCAAATGATAAAATAGTGGGAAAGTTAGGAGGCTCCTTGAACCTGTAATGTAAAGCATTGATTAAAAAATGGAAGTTTTTGGGCACCTGGATGGTTCAGTTGGTTAAGTGCAGGACTCTTGATTTCAGCTCAGGTCATGATCTCAGGATTGTGAGATCAGACCCCCAAGATGGGTTCCACATTGAGTGTACAGCCTGTTGAAAATTCTCTTTATGCCCCTCCCCCTATTTGTGTGTGCACTCTTTCTTTCTCTTTCTTGCTTTCTCTCTCTCTCTCTCTCAAAAAAAAAAGGGAGAAGCTGTTAAAATGCTTTAGTTTATATTGCATCATGGTAAAGAGTTTGAATTACATTTTATTGACATTGAAGAGCCACTCAGTGTGTATCAGCAAGGTAGTGACATGATTAATTTCATGTTTTATAAGGAAAGCTCCCTAGAAATTGTAGAGTATGATAACAGAGGAAGAGGAAAGAAGGTTGATTAAAACAGTTTTGAAGGTAGAAACAATAAGACATATTTAAAATGGATGTGGAGGTTGATGTGGATTCAGTGATATCTTCAACCTCTGGGCTAGAGGTCCTGGTAGATGGTGATGTTGTTTATTTGTAAAATAAGACTCAGAGGAACAGGTCAAAGAAGATGTGATTTTAATTTTTAATATGTTGGATGTTCATCTGATATTCACCAGAGATACCAAGAAAAATTTTTTTAATATTTGGAATTATTTCTAGTTTAATGATCAAGATGTAGACAATATCAGAAATAGGTGATAATGGATGCCAAAATAACAGATACATTTATTCGGGGAGGGGGGGAAGATCCAAACTAAACTAAACTAAATAATGAGTATATGTTAATTAAATTGAATTTAAATATTTTTTTAAAAAAGAGAGACTGAAAAGTCAAGGGACAACTCCTGGATAAGACTAGAGAAGACATGTAAAATTCTTCTTAAATTCATTTTTAAAACCTAGGAATACAAATCTAATATTAGAATGATATAATACCAAAAAGGAAAACTAAATTTCTACAAATACTTAAATATATAAATTTTTATCATTCTTACAACTTGAGAAATCTCTCACATAATACTACTATCATTTTTTTTTCAAATTGGGAAAAGAGATTAAAAAATAATGGCTTACAGTTACTTGTAGAAATGTGTTTGTCTGAGTGGATGAGTCAGATTCAATACTGTACTGATAATAAGGACAAGGGCATACAAATGTTTTGATTTTGATTTTAGGTGCACTCTGTCTCTCTACAAGGATAAATCAACTGAACCAATAATTATTTAAATGACTGTTTCTTATAAGTGAATATGAGAGTAAATAAGCCAATGAGATACAGACCTGTGGGGGATTAGACCCTTAATCTGATGGGTGGGCATGGACTAGGATGGCAGAGCACAATAGGAGAATATCGTACTGCCTGATAGCCTCTCCTCAATGAGTGGAAATGAATCTTGTTTACTTGTTTACCCATTTATACCACAGTGACTTTCCATTTGGATATAATCATTTGTATATGAGGCCTTACTGTCAGTAAAACCACTATCCAAAAGGAGACGGATAATATCTTATTTATTAGAAGTCATATCCACTTAGGATATGTTAGGATTTTGAATGAAAGATTTTCCCATATGGTACCAGGAATGGGAGATTAGAGAAATGAGGCATTGGGTGCTATGATCTTTTCTTATGTTCTTCTTTATTTATTATACTCAATGAAAACATAGTTTGCTTTTTTGGTATTTTTGTTTTGTTTGCTTTGGTTAAGTGCCTAGTGTGAAGATGCTTAATTTAGTCAGTTTATTTGGATGTACTACAGAAGACTTTGTAGTAGCTTGCTTCCTCAATAATTTATCTAGCAAAATTTGAGGCTAGCTCTCAAAATTGACCTTACTTAAATGTGGTATATGTGTGTTAGAGGTATATTATTTGTTCTCTTTTTGAAATTTTATTAATTTGCTAATGAGTTTAATTCAACCTTATAGAATGTTTTCATATTTTAAATGTCAGATGATATATGCAATTACATATAGTTATATATATATATATATATAATGTATTATGAAGGTATTCTGACATATTGCTAAAGATTCTATATTTCTCCCATTCATTATTAATGCTTTGTGCTAGCACCTGAAGTTTCCAAAGAAATCTGATTTTAAGATATATGCTTTGTTTCATTGAGAACAGGATTGCATATTTTATGATTTTTGAGCAACATATGGACTTTGGTGGTTTAGAGTGATAGCAAATCAAAAACACTTTAGACTGAGTCTGTAAAATACGAAGGCAGACATATTTCCATTTGCACTAGGCTTTCTGCTTAAAATTAAAAATCTGCACTCATGGTAGAAATTTAAAAGCAATCTGAATTCTTTCTCAGCAATGTACTGTCACCTGCCTGTGCTAGTAGGTAAGGCAACAGAAACCATGTCAAAACTGCACGTGCTCTGAGACACTGGCAGGCAAAAGGAATATAACACAAAATTGCTGATAGCATTCCCTGTAGAAGTGCCAATCTGTATGGCTTGGAGAACTGGCATATGTCTAACTTCACCTCTAAGCTCTTAAATCAGCAACTCAAGTTCACTGTCAAATCAGCATTAAGTACATTCTGTAGCACAGCCCTTTGCATTAAACATTTAAAACAAAATAACAAAAGTATTAACAATAACAAGTATTACGAGTGCCAAATGAATCCTCAGTGATCGATTTTTTTTAGCAGATAGAGCCTGATAGAAGTGGCACCACCATGAGGTTATAGTGAAGGAGAATGCCAAGTAGCAGAACAGGGTTATACTGATGATAAGCACAGATAAAAGATTGCTGACCATTGGACAGAGTGCAGTGAGTAGAGTAAAACTGCTGAGTCAGCCGGCTGGGGCCATAGAGCTAACAGGGCAAGGCTGCCACAAAACTAGTGAAAGGTCCCCAAAACACCAACGCATTTCCTCAGAGTACTGAAAGGATGAGAAGCTGTGCCAGGCACCCAGCCTTTCAGCGATGCTCGGAGTAGCATACAGCAACTTATTCTGCGGGGCCATCTTCAAGGAGGAAGAATCTTGATTTATAGAAAATGATATTAGACATAAAGGATAATGATACATAGATCACAGATGCTGCATCAACATATGGAAGAGTTCTTGCATCAGCAAATAAAAGGGGCCAATAATGTGAAGTGAGTGAGCATAAGATTTATTAGGAGGCTTTATTGCCCTGTGATTTATGAATCGCCACAGATGGCAGTGATGTAGTATAATATTCACAAATATGATGCAATAAAGATTATTAAAGCATCTAGTGGTGCCATTTTTAGTTTCAGCTATAAACAGAAAATATCTCTGGGCACTCTACTTTACATAGAAGATATACAGACACTCTTGATTTTTAAAGATGACCCTGTTGGTCTGTTTCTACTGTTGGGTTTTTGCTGAAAGAGTTTTGCTACATTGTCTCATTTTTCTGTTGTAAACAAGTAAGTGACTGACAAGGGTAAGGAGTGGGTGAGGATTGGCAGGTATGGCTCAGGAGTCAGAATGGCAAGGGCATTAAGGACATGGACTGTGGGTGTCAAATGCTGTCCCCTCTTCCAATGCCTCATCACATTTTCTGGAATCAGTTGCTTGATTTCTCAGGAGGAAAGAGATTCCTCCTCTGAAATCTGCAACTACGGAGCCATTACATTTTACCCTTCCCCAAGTTTTCCAAGTTTTATTTTTACTTTTTTTTCTTTCCCAAGTTTTAATATCAAGAGTTGCTGCTACAGATATACTAACGCAAAGTATTCACAATTTGAAGGATGTATTTTCAACCTGAAATTGAGATTTTTGTCTCTGTGATAACAATTCAGAAATCCTGTATAACACTAGAAGAATAATGTTACTTACTGAAGGGAAAATGGGGAATCTGTTGTTCCATTTTTTTTCATTTTCTAAAAAAGAAATAATATTCATCATTTTTCAAATCTGCTTAAAATAGAATCAGACCTTAAAATAATAGTAGTTACAATCGATGTAAATGGCCAGAGAAAAACTAACTCGAGTACCTGATCAAAAAGAACACCTAATGCTATTGAAATGACCTTATTTCCCAGAGTTATTTAGAGGAAAAACTGTTAATGAAATGCATTCCCTTCCTGGATATGAGAAAAATTCAGTTTTATGTTAAGAGATATTGTATATTTAGATAAAGCATAACAGTATTTAAGTCTAGCTCTGTATTGTTCAAAATGATAGCTTTGAATATATTCAGAATTCTAAGTTTCAGTTTGATGTTCCAAATTGAAAATAATATTTTATATGTGATAGAATGTTGCCTTCTTTCTCTTTTCATTCACTTTACCCTCCCCTGCTTCTTTCTTTCATCAAACCTGTTTCTTTCATCACTCCTGTCCATCTCTCATACTCTGTTGCCGTGGGCTGTGAAAAATTAACTATGCAACAGCTTAGCAAATATTCAATTATATTCTCTCATCTGTGCTGCCTAGGGTTCTGATTTGTGAGACTGTCAGATTTATCCCCTTCCCATCAAAATATCTTTTGACTTTGTTATATACGGTCCAACCTTTGTCACACTGACAATCCTAATATATGCTATTTCTTTTCGACCAACTTCATTGTTAAAATTGAACACAGTGCTGTTTTCTTTTCTACCTAAAGCAGATTTTTCCCCTCCATCACAAACTGAAATCTTCAACTGCAGAGCCATTTCTATTCCACTATACTGTTTATTATGTTGAAACATTTACAGCCCAGTTGACAATGCTTTAGCTTCTCCCTAAATCCATGATTTATTTTATTTGTGCAACATACGTTACTCTGGAAACTGTGTAACGTTTGAATAAACTGACTGCATTTACTGGGTGTTAAACTCTAGGAAATCATCTTCATAAAATCAGTTTTGTTCTGAATGTCATCTGGTTCCAACTGAGGAGCCCTACAAATATAAGGCCTAGTTACAATGGAACCAAAATTCAAACTAACAATAAGAAAACTGAAACCAGATTTTCATATGATCATTGTACCAGCCGAACATATTACTCTAAAAATCATTTTTAGTACTCTGTATCTGTAAGCAACAAAATTTGTAAAGTACTCAGTTGAGGTAAGCAAGTTATTCTTGCTTCTTAAGTAGGGAAATTTTATGAGAAGGGTACATAATTTTTCCTCATTTTTTAAAAGATTTTACTTATTTATTCATGAGAGACACAGGGAGAGAGGCAGAGACATAGGCAGAATGAGAAGCAGGCTCCTCGCAGGGAGCCCAATGTGGGACTAGATCCCAGACCCCCGAATCATACCCTGAGTCAATGACAGACACTCAACTGCTGAGCCACACAGGTTCATGTTTATAAAGACATTGGGTAAGTAGAATGCATTAATTTGAAAGAAAGTGGCATTGCCCCCTTGGAATATAAACTCTCTGAAGAAAAATGAATGGTTTTGTTCACTAATACATTCCTACTGTCTGTTACACTGCCTGACCCATTGGAAGCCCTCAATGAATATTGGTTGAAGGATAGAATAAGAGTAAGTTTCAAAGAATAAGTCTCACTGCCTGCGCTAAGACTTTGCAATTCCTTCTTCTAAGGCTCTTTTTTTTTTTTTTTAATTTTACTTAGTTAACATAGAGTGCAATATCAGTTTCTGGAGTAGAATTCAGTGATTCATGACTTAAATACAACACCCAGTGCTCATCACAACAAGTGCCCTCCTTAATACCCATCACCCATCAGCCCATCCCCCACCCACCTCCCTCCATCAACCCTGTATATTCTCTGTTGCTAGGAGTCTCTTCTGGCTTGTCTCCCTCTCTCCTTTTCTTTTTCCTCTAGGGCTCTTTTGCCCAGAGATTCAAATCGAGATTTGGTCCCTCACTTCCTATTTTTTTTGCTCAGATGTTACCTTCTCAGCAACTCCTTCCTTTAAAATCGAAGTCTTTCCTGGAACCCACCTGTCCCTAGGTCCTCATCTCTGCCTTTCCCCACTCTCCTTTAGCAATTCTAGCTATCTGATACATTTTACTTACTTAAGATTCATTCATCCATTCATCCTTCATTCTCCAGCTACCTACTGGAATGCAAGCTCTATAAGGACCAATGTTTGTGTCTGGTTTTCCTTATTTCTTTGTTATTTTCTGTGGCGCTTACTGAATTAGGAACACGTAGAATAGTACCTGGGACTTTGTTGACAATAAATAATTGTAAATGAATGTATAAATAGGAATATTTGGCATAGATAGTATAAGGATAATTTATTATATTTGTTTTAGTTTATGTAATGCTACTGGTTTTAGGTCTATAAAATGTGCTGAACAATATGAAATAAACTCATTATACATTATTTAGACTGTTGTAAAAATAAAGCAAATCTTTATACCTTTAGATAAGTAGGATACGAAGGGAAACACCAAAAATCATTTAAAAATTAGTTATATAAATATATTGATAAATTGATTGACAAATAAGGATGTGTGTGTAGTTTGTGGTGCAACTAGCATTAAATTGGAGGAACCTACAAATATATTATGTTTTGTTTTTTTACCCCTTCACTAGTAAGTTCATCTTCTGGAAACTATTTTTCTCTTCCAGCCTATTTGTCTTACAAGAAAAGTCCTTTCAGTTACTCATTAAGTAAAAAAGACTCCAGGAGAAAGGAAACATGATTTAAGAAGAGAAACAGGGTTGTAACTGTTTAATACTCTGCAAAATATTTGTTATTACTATTATGTTAGAAATCCGTGTGTTTTATAAGAAATATATATGTTTCAGGCTGTGGTAAGCAGAATAATGACTTTGCAAAGACGTCCATATCCTAATCCCAAACCTCTGGATAGGCTACCTTATAGGGCAAAGGGGACTTTGCTAATATCATCAAGGATCTTGAGGTGGGGAGAGTCACCTGGATTATCCAGGTGGGCCCAGTATAATCACAGAGATGCTTATAAGAGGGAAGCAGGAGAGGATAGAGAGAGAATAGGGAGTGTGATGATAGAAGCAAAGGTCAGAGAGAGATTTGAAAATATGCTGCTAGTTTTGAAGATGGAAGAAGGGGCAGCAAGGAACACTGGTGACCTCTAGAGTCTGGAAAAGGCGAAGATAGAAATTCTCCCCTAGAGCCTCCAAAAGGAACCCTGTACTCTGCTGACACACTGACTTAACCCCAGTGAGACCCATTCCAGACTTCAGACCTCCAGAACTGTAAGATAGTGCATTTCTGTTGTTTTTAGACACGAATTGTGTAGTAATTTGTTACAGCAGCAAAGGACGGTATTATATAGGCTTATACCTTTTTATTGTCCTTTCAGCTACAAGATTCAGAATTTACCTACACCCGCACACTCTAGTGAAGCATAAAGGAATGCTGGCCTAGGGGCACCTCAGTGGCTCAGTGGGTTGAGCATCTGACTCTTGATTTCAGCTCTGGACATGATTTCAGGGTCCTGGGATCAAACCCCTCAGCAGGGAGTCTGCTTTTCTCCCTCTGCCTGCCCCCCTCTGCTCACACTCTCCCATGCTCTCTCTCTCTAGAATAAATAAGCAAACTATAAAAAAGAAAGGAAAGAAAGAAATACTGGCCTAAAACTAATTCTCGAGGCAAATAAGGCTTGCCTGTGGTGCCTTTCCCTTCTTTCCAAGGTTCATTTCTCTGGAGCTTTACCTCTGTTCATTTCCTGCTTCTCCTCAAGGTAATAACTGATGATTGAATTGTTAAATTTAAAAACTTGAAATATGGCTACATTTAGGTTTGAATGCAGGTTTAAAGGAATGTCTTATATAGGGAAATCCTTTTATGTCTAGAAACATTTTTGATGAAATATTTTAACATGCTTGATATTTTTATAAGAAATCTAGTTCATATACCTTATCCATAGCCAATGTTTACAAGGGCTGAGCCCAGAAAAGTTTCTGTTTAGTAAATATAGTTTGGTTTAAAGTAATATTCTTTCCTTCCCAATAGCAACTTCTCTTATAATGAAAGGTATAAATAATAATATCTGCACTACTTTTCTATTGTTGTCATAATAATCACCACAAACTTAGCACTTTAAAACATCACAAACTTATTATCCCCCAGTTCTGTGGGTGGGAAGATGGGTGGTGGTGTTTGGGTTCTCTGCTCCAGGTTTCACAGGATCAACTCAAGGTGTCAGCTGGCTGGGAAGAGTCTGCTTCTAAAATCATTCAGGTTATTGGCAGAATCCAAGTACTTGTGGTCACAAAACTGAACTTTCCTTTCCCGGGCTGGCCATGGTCTGGAGCCTCTCTTCAAAGCCTCACGCATTCCCACTTCCCATTCCTCCCACCATTTTCAAATCATCAGCAATGTGTCAACTCCTTCTCTTGAATCCCTCTGAATCCTGTTGTATCTCCTTGACTCCAACCAAAGAAAGTTCTCTGCTTTTACAGGCTCCTGGTTAGATTGGGCCCACCTCAATAATACAGAATAATATCCTTGTTTAAGGTCCAAGATCTTAAGTACATTTGCAAAGTCCATTTTCCCACATAACAGATTTGCAAATTCCAAGAACTGGGGACTGTTAGTCTGCCTACCTAGGTATGGTATGTAACATGTATCAAGTACTATGAAGCCCACAGTATATACTGAATGCTCAATGCACATTATTTCCAATTCCTCAACAGCCCTATGAAATTTAAACTACTATTTTAGCCTTTTTACAAAAATAAAAACAGTATTGCAGAGGTTCATGCAGAGGTCAAGTTCACAGACAGAGTCAGTTCTGCTTTGTGGCGTATGCATTCCTGAAAAGTACCACACTAAGCAAAACCACACAATAAAACCCACAAGCCTTATGTGAAAGATGTACAAAGGGCACAATACTCGACAACAGAAACACATTTTAAAAAGATAGGAAACTAATAAAATTGATAGTAATATATATGTATTAATAAATTAATAAATATGTTAAAATTACATTCAATATGCACTTTACCTTGAAAAAGACCTTGAGTTTGTTTTTAGAAGCAGACATTGGAAGAGTTTAGCTTGTGAGTTATTGTGAAGTGGTGGGAGGTGGGTTATCTGAAATCAGATGGAAGGTTATAACTGCAGATGTGTTCAGATGTGCCTCCGAATACACATGGTGAACTGAGGGACTTGGTAGATGTTCGAGATGCGTGTTTATGTTTGCATTGTGGATTCCTTATATGCCTTTGTTCAGCTGAATACAGTTTTCTGCATTCACCTTGTGTTTCTCAGAGATGAATTCATGCATGACAAACATGAAATTCACGTTATGCTCAAATTGTTCCCTAATATGTCAATTACACTGGAATAAATTTGTTTACAAAACAAGTGTTATAACAGGACTCACTGTCATAAGAGGCAAAATAGCTCAGAGCAGTATCATTTCATGAGTGCCAGAACTCATTATCTCTCTCTCTTTCTCACTCTCTCTCTCTCTCGCATTTGACCCTTGATTTAAGCTCTGGACATGATCTCTCTCGATAGATAGATAGATAGATAGATAGATAGATAGATAGATAGACAGATGAGAGAGAGAGAGCAACACACGTGTTCTGCATACATCAAAGAAAACAAATGAAATATGAATAATTTTAAGGAATTTCCACATTGAGATGAAGTTAAATATATATTATAATGGTTTCTCAAGATCTTTTGAGGTACTGACTCTTCTAGTATGACCCAATAAATCAGCATTCAACTGCAATTTCTAGCCTCACTCTACTTTAAACCTAAGTGTAAACATCCATAGCAATCACATGATGGAATTTTGAGAAAAGCCTCAAAGCATAGTTTAAAGGGAATGCACTTCGATTTGATATACTGTTTTTGAAATAAACAGAAAGAGCTCTGTATTTCTCAAGCTACAGTTTGTTTTGGTCACCTACATGTTGGCACAGCTATAGAGAGTACAGTGAGGGGAGGTGACATTAGAAGAACATTTTCAAGAGCTTAATAAGTTCGAAGCACTTTATACACAACCTAATTTTATTTCCCCAACAACTAGGGGTAATTTTTTTTAACCTATGTGTTTTATAGATCATGGAAATAAATTTCAAATGAGTCCAATAACTTTCCCCACAACATACATCAGTCAACTGCAGGATGAGGATTTTAAAGCTTCTCTGTTGACAATGAAGTCCATTACATCATGAACTCCACACTAAAGACCTGACTTAGTTAAAAAGTAATGCATCCTTGTTATTCCCTTTTTTAAGTTTTTGTTTTTGCTTTATTATTATTATTTATTATGTTTTTAGTAATCTCTCCACCCAATGTTGGGCTCAAACTCATGACCCTAGGATCAAAAGTTGCACCCTCTTCTGATTGAGCCAGCCAGGTGCCCCCATCCTGGTTATTCCTGATCTGAGTTTGTAACCTAGATTCAATAATTATAAAAGTAAACCAAACTAGCTTTTCTCTTATCATTAATATGATCGATTAGTTACTCAAGCCCAAAATTTTTAGATTATCTTTGTATCCTCCCTCTCCCACTGCATGCAATATTTATCAGTTTTTATTGATTATTAAAGTATTTCTGGAGTCTTTCTTTTTTTTAAGATTTTATTTATTTATTCATGAGACAGAGAGAGAGAGAGAAAGAGAGAGGCAGACGGAGAAGCAGGCTCCATGCAGAGAGCCCGATGCGGGACTTGATCCTGGGACCCCAGGATCACACCCTGGGCCGAAGACTGGAGCTAAACCACTGAGCCACCCAGGGGTCCCCTATTTCTGGAGTCTTTCTAAATGTTTCTAGTTTTTAAACCACCATTCTTATGCAGACCATATCACCTCAAAACAACATTGCTGAAATAATACCAACATGTCTCTCTTAGAAAGTCAAGCTTCTCTGGGATCTACTTTTTTGAATTAATCTTTTAAAATACCAACAGACTTAGCTTGCTATTAAAAAATCCACAATAAGTGAACACAATTAGGCTTCTGGAAATATATGGCTTTGTGAGCCTTTGAAAAATGAAGAGAGTAGAGAACCTTATGTATTGGAATATAATGACGGCAGTAATGTATTTTTTTATTCAAGCAGTAATGCATTTTTATGCACATTTTCCCAAGGTTATTAGTTTCATGGAGTTTTGCCAAAGTGGAATAGTCCTTTTCCAGGAACTCTGCAATAAGAAGTACAGGAAAGCCATTCTTAGCATAAGAAGTTTCACAGAAGACATTATTTCACACACATATTAAGTAGCCAGTACATAGGTCTCAGAATCACAGAGTGATTTCAAGGGGCTTCAGTTTTGTGGGCTTGTTCATTTCACCTGCAACCATGAACAGGTCTTGCCCTGCAATAAACATGTACACAAGAATTACAGGTTCATTATTTCTTTTTTCTAAGTTCCCTATGCTCCCAACATTCCTGCCACTGAGCTGCTACACTAGATGCCTTCAGGAACCTGTTATTTGAATAATTGATACCTAGGCTTTTATAAACATATAAAGGAAATTCCCTCCTTTTGAACAAGTAGAATAATAATTCTTTCACTCAAAACTGTTCAAAAAATAATGCCACTAAAAGATCAACCTTGGGGTACAATTGTGAGTTGCCATGCAGACAGCACTGTGGATTTTGAAAGCAGTCACATTCCATGTGGAGACTCCAGGTGACCATCCAAGCCAGAGGAGTTTAGTTGAACTTGGACTTCGAGCAAGAGGGAGTTCAAAGCCAGTTTTTTTTTCCCCCGCTACAGCTTTGGAAAGCATATTCTGAAACCCAAAAGGGAATGCTGTTCAATGTTTCAGTATGTTTGGAGGAATATTTACTGCTTTGATTTTATATTTATTGCCCATAATACTGGCATTTTAGGACATAAAGTTACTTTACAAAGTCATATTAGGTCCACTTATTTAAAGAATGCATTTTCCTTGGCTGTTTTACACTTCAAATGATAGATAGGAACATGTGGGTGCTTGAACCTTGTTTGGTTTGGTTTATGAATATTTTGAGTATGTCAGTGGTGTTGGGGATGCTTTCAGAATGCCTTATTCTAACAGTTGTTTTGATGTGTGGCTTTATGAATTTGATCCTTTGAAACAAGCTGTGCTACACTCCATTGCCTTGGAGAATTCTGCTCTGTTGTTACACAGTTACTTTCTCTTTCATTTTACAGCCTTTCCACTTCTTTTCCAGGGCATTGGTACCAAAATACCTAAGCATTTCCATTCTTTGAAACAAATTGCAAGAGAGATGACTAAATTGCTTGTTCACATAATTAGCGTAATGCCTCTAGTAGCGCTAGTAATGAAGGAGTTGCTGCGTTTGAGTTGAATTTTGGTATAAGAATTCTTAAGTGGGGGATCCCCGGGTGGCGCAGTGGTTTGGCGCCTGCCTTTGGCCCAGGGCGCGATCCTGGAGACCCGGGATCGAATCCCACGTCGGGCTCCCGGTGCATGGAGCCTGCTTCTCCCTCTGCCTGTGTCTCTGCCTCTCTCTCTCTCTCTCTCTGACTATCATAAATAAATAAAAATTTTTAAAAAAAGAATTCTTAAGTGGTTGGTGCTATTTTCTGATAAATATACACAAGATTCAGAAATTTCACTGGGGTCATTCACCATTTACAGAATACTAATTCATGAAGCTGTACTTCTGAAATCACCCCTCCCTACTTTTAAAATACTGTCCTAGTTCTGGCCTCTCTCACCCCTTGTCGTACAGGATCCTAATCAGTTTCTCCATGTGAAACTCCCATAACTTCCAATCCCTGCCAACCTCCTTTCTCTTTCTCATCACCACCGTCAAATCATTCTCTCACTGATACTGGAGTTATCTTTCTGGAACAGGATAATCGTATTTCCACCAACCCCCGTCTCTCCTTAATCAAGGCTCTCTATGATGTATGTTCCACCTAACTTGTATGCTTCATATGCTAAGGTTTCCATGTAAATTCTAGGTGTGCCAAATCAAGAATGTTTCTTGTATTTTAATATTCACATGTAACTTCTTTCAGGCTCTGAATAGCATATTCAGAATAATATATACATTTTCACCTAGGCTGGACTCAACCTTTAAAACTTGTTTTACTTAAGGGGCAATTGGGTGGCATAGTCAATTAATCTTTTGGCTCTGATTTCAGCTCAGGTCATGATTGCAGGGTTTTGGGATCAAGCCCCACATCTTGGGGCTCTGCTTTTGGGGGGGCGGGGGGGTGGAGTTCTGCTTGAGGATCTATCTCCCTCTCCACCCCTCCCCACCCTCTAAAATAAATACATAAAAAATAAATAAATAAATAAATAAATAAATAAATAATAAAATTTTTAAATCTTTGTTTTTTAAAAAAGAAAAAACTTGTTTTACTTATCTCTTTATTTATCATACTGGGTATTAAGTAGCTTTCATGACTTGGGCACTGTATTTCAAACTAAGAGTATAAAAATCGATAAAATGTTATTTCTGTAAGCAACTCTATAAGACTCCAATGATAACTCTTTCCCTGACCTGATCCATTTACTCCGACAAAAAATTTACTCTTCTCTGAATTCATTTATTATTCTTATACTCTTTTATATATTAAATCATACATGTGTGCCGGAGTATCTCCCTTGTTACGTTTTATACTTTAGAGGAGTATTTTTTTAAATTTATCTTGTTTTGAAGAATTAAATGGATAAATGAGCTGATGTTCTTTATATTTTTGGTAACTCCTAGGACTATGCCAAACACAATGTTTCTGGGTTAATGGTCATGGTCATTTGGCCAAATTTAATAGATTTTCATCTTGACTTGTATGCAATATATAAATCCATAAATTAGACTTCTTAAAGTGTTTTTTTTTTTCTTATTAAGGAAACTCAATGACAAAATTCAACCCTGTACAAATGTTTGTGTGCACGTATATATGTGTCATAATCTATAAAATTGGGTTTAAAACAAAATGGTTTTTAGAAACTGTTAACCATCTTTGCAATACAAAGGAGTATTTTCTGTGTTCTGAAAATAGGAATTTTTGAGTTCAACTATTAAAATACAATGTTGTTTTCAGCTTGGAGCAGCTATTTTAAAGCCCTATCTATTTTCGAGTAAATCAATTACTGGTGCACTCAATTGTGAGGTGAGCAATATATTTTTAATTATTAGTAACAGAGTGTCTAAGTACAGAATTAACACCTGATTCATGTCTTGCTGAGAAGATGACCTTGTCAGAAAATTGTGTTTTCTAAAGAAATCCCTGTATCTCCATCTTATAGTATAACATTTTTCAGAGTGATACCTTTTCCCTGTCCTTGGACATCAGGTCCACAAAATCCCTGTGTAACTTTCAGGTTTATTAGGGGTGGCAGCAACTATATTATTTCATAAAGTGAAAACCAGGCTACTGCTTCTGAACTATAAAATAAGTTGTCCTGACCATAACTGAAGCTATCTCCAAGATCTTTTATGTGCACCCGCATAAATGTTCCACAGAAAAATAAGCAACCTGAAGTAAACGGTGATCTCCCCAACTATTTCCTGAAAGGAACTGTCTGAGCAAGTGGGTTTCTTTTACATGATGTGTAGTATCTCTCACATAAATTTTAATCCCCTTTACTTGTGATACAAGCCTACTGCAAGGTGACAGCCTATTAGTTTTAAATTCAGAACTTGCTTCCATCTCATTAGTTGATAGTTTGGATGCTGCTTGATTCTCTTTAAATCATCATTATTGTGCCTCAGTGAAGTTGAGCTCCCTTGTGTCCAATCACAACATGTCTTATCTGCTAAAGAAATAAAAATACAATTCATAAGCAGCATGAAGAATCATATAAATCTTTACTGTTGACTTTCTGAGAGTGGCAGAAGAGGAGGAAATCATACTCTGAAGCTCTGTTTTAATCATTTGTTTTTTTTCTCCAAGATCTGGCATGGTATGAAAATTGTTCAGATTTGTTCACCTCTTTCTGCTCAGACTTCTCAAAATCTTCTACTCGCCTGTCTCTCAAGCCTTACAGCATTCTTCCTCCAAGTCTTTATTTAATTAAGTCAGTTTTTGTTTTTTAGAACTTCTTTGAGGAATTAAGCACCAGTACTCATTATCTCCATTAACGTTAACAGAATATACTAAATCAAACCTATGTAAACCTATGTAACCTATGTAAGGCTTTATTCAAGAGGATGGGCAGAAAACAGAAAGCCATGAGTATTTAAAAGTTTTATCTAATTTTATTTAACTTTGCCTATATTTTACCTACAGTTTAACATACTTCATGTAATAATATTACTCAGGTGGTGATTACAAAGGAACAGATCCAGCTAGGTATGAAGTATATATTATTTCTCAGGACCCTTTTGCAAACAAAAAGGTTTTGTTTTGGAAAGTAAAAACAAAAAGGTATCAGGTATGTGTCTCTCTGTGTGCACATGCACATCTTTTTGCTTAATTAAATGCGAAGGGAAGATATTTAGGCCTAGATATGATGTAACCTGATGTTTAAGAGTATGGGCCACAGAGCAAGAATACCTGGATTGAAATTCTTTCCTGTATTCAATTATCAACTTGACTGTGAACAGATTACTTAATCATTTTATCACTTAGTCTTCTACTTAAAGGGTGTGTATAACCATAATACATTGTATAGGCTTATGCTGAGAATTAAATGAGATAATCTTTGGAAAGCCTATAGAATAGGTTGCAAATGACAATTGCTAAATTCTAGGTGTAAGTTGCTAGTAACAGTGAAACTTTTCTATTTAGAAGAATGTGTAATGGACTGACCCCGATTTCCATTTAGTAGCTTCATTTTTCTTTCACTAAAACTGTACCACATTTGTAGAATTCCAGATTCTCTTTGATTATGTATAGTTAACTTCTGCTTAGATTTCCTTGCAAGACTGTCCATACACATTAATTCTGTAATTATAATATTTTACAAACAAACCAACATGTAACCTAGATGATCTTTTAAAAAAATAGTGTTTCAAAAATTGGTTTATTATTTCTCAGGAATATCTGGAAAACTTAATTTCAATGTCTTTTCTGAATAAATTAAATTCTGGGTTAAGAGGACGAGAAGCAAGTCTCAATAATTAAGCCATCCATGGTTATACTATTAAGTTTGTTTACTTTAGGTTATAATAAGTAATTAGCAATAGATGATCTGAAATTTCCCATTAAATTTTTATTATGGATTTACATTGTGGAACAAGTAGTGAAGCCTTCAAGCAATCACACTGTTTGAAATACACATCTATATGTGTATCACATATGTATGTATTTACATAGAGTAGAATTATACAGTAAAAACTATTTTCTAAGCTCATTTTATATCCAGTAAACTTGTCATATTTCATAATAATCCAAAATTTAGCCCAAATCCAAAATTTAGACATTGTACATATAATAGTGGCATATACTTTCTGTACTAAATATTCCTTTATGTGTAAGAATAAATCTATATGTACAAAGTGAATGTATTTGCATATTAAATAATGTGTTGTAAGAGTGGACACAAAGTTACTCTCCGACAATACTTGCTGTGAAATACCATGTGAAAAATATCTATGGAAAGAGTATAATGGATTTGTAGAGGAATTTTTTTAGCTTTATTGAGATACAGTTAACAGACAAAATTGTGAGATACTTAAAGTGCACAACATGATGATTTGACATGTGTATTATTGTAAAAAAAAATCCCATCCTCAAGTTATTTAACATATCCATCCCCTCATATATATCTTCTTTTTTTTTTTTTTTTGGTGGGAGATTTAAGTTTTACTCTCTTAGCAAATTTCAATTATATAATATAGTATTATCAATGATAGCATGTTATACATTAGATCTTCAGAACTTATTCCTAACTGACAGTTTGTTCCCTTTTACCAAGCTCTCCATTTCCCCCACCCCTCGGATTCTGGCAATCGTTTTTCTTTCTATTCTCTGTTTCTATAATTTTGACTTAAAAAAAAAAAAGGTTCTACATGTAACTGATACCATGCAGTATTAGTCTTCTTCTGTCTGGCTTACATCGCTTAGCACTTAGCATAATGTCTTCCAGGTTTATTCATGTTATCTTAAATGACAAGATCTCCTACTTTTTCTCATGGCTGAACAACATTCCTCTGTGTGTGTGTGTGTGTGGTGTGTGTGTGTGTGAATGCACATCTTCTGTGTCCACTCATTTGTCAAGACTCAGGTTGTCTTTGTATCTTGGCTATTGTGAATAATGCTTCAATGAACATGGGAGCAAAGATATCTCTTCAAAATAATGGTCTCATTTCCTTTGGATTTTTACCCAGAAGTGGGCTTGCTGGATCACATGCAATTTTTAAAAAAATGTTTTAGGAAACTACTCACTGTTTTCCATAGTGACTATACCACTTTACATTCCTACCAGTGTACAAGTGTTCTCTTTTTTCACATCTTTGCCAGCATTTGTCTCATTTCTTTCTGACAATAGACATAACAGGTATAAGGTGATATCTTGTTGTGGTTTTAATTTGCGTTTCCACAATAATTAGTTTTATTGAATGCCTTTTGATGAGCCTGTTGGCTGTTTGTATGTCATCTTTGGAAAAAATGTCTATGCAGATTCTTTGCCCATTTTTTTAATTGAGTTGTTTTCTTTGGCTACTGACTTCTATGAATTCTTCATAGATTTTATATATTTACCCCTTATCAGATATGCAGTTTGCAAATATTTTCCCATTTTATAGATTGTCTTTTCATTTTGTTAATGGTTTCATTTGCTGAGCAGATGCTTTTTGGTTTGATGTAGTCTTGCTTGTTAGTTTTTGTTTATGTTGTCTTTGTTTTTGGCGTCAAATCCAAAAAATCCTAGCCAAGACCCATGTCAAGGAGCTCACCCCTTATGTTTGCCTCTAGAAGTTTTATGGTTTCATATCTTAATTCAAGTCTTTAATTCCTTTTGAGTTTAATTTTGTTTGTTGTAAAGTGATGAATTTGATTTTTGACCCAATTAATTCTTTAGCTGATCCACTTTTGGCAACTTAATTTTTTGTATCTAAGATTTTTCATTTATTCAATAAGGATTTTATCACTAAATAAAGAGAATATCCACGTCTCTTTTTTAAAAAGATTTTATTTATTTATTCATGACAGAGAGAGAGAGAGAGAGAGAGAGAGAGAGAGGCAGAGGCACAGGCAGAGGGAGCAGGCTCCATGCAGGGAGCCTGACCAGGGACTCCATCCCGGGTCTCCAGTATCACACCGGGCTGAAGGTGGCGCTAAATGGCTGGGACACCGGGGCTGCCCTCCATGTCCCTTTTTATAAGATGTTTATTAGCTTATCTTTACCCCCAATTTTCAAAAGGAAATATTTATTTTTGGAAACATATCTCTTATAATATATTCTTATTTTTTATATTTTTTCTTCATATTTTAGAAAACTAATGTCCTAATTCTGGATGTACTGAGTATGAAAAAATTTTATCAAAAACCACAAAGTGGATTCCTAGATTTTTACCTGAAGGGCACAAAAAATAGGTTTTTAAAGATAAGCCTAAGTAAGTACTACCAGCAAGATTACCAATTGCTCATGACATTAATTTTCATGTTGCAAAGTTAAAATAAATGGTTTGTAATATTAATGAGAAGCTCACATTTTAGAAGAACACTGTGTTACTGCATCTTGTCCTGGTAGGACAAACTTTCATACTTGACTACTGACTTGTTTATACAGTCTAGCTTCTCATTTTGGATTTCAGTGGTCTGAAATTTATATCCAGCACTGGCATTTGGATCTTTTCCACACCAGGAACATCTATAAGTGGTTTATGGTAAATGATGTTCTGATTTTTCTAATAGAGGTATATACTGAGTAAAGATATGGTTTAAAATAATTAGGTAGCTTATTTAATATAAATTATACAAATGTTTATAATATGGGTAAATTTATAAATATATAAAATAGAAAAAGAAACCAGGAGAAAATAGTAATATGAAGAAGGTGACAATGTCATCTAATGGCATATATAGAAAATGCTCATAATGTATTTCATCAAATATTATTTTTAAGCTTGGGATAGTGACTAATATTTTAAAGGTCTGTAGGTTATTCCTAAAATGTACTTACATATTTATCAAAGAAAATCCTTTTTAAAGTTTAAAATTTCTGAAAACAATGTGACCACAAGTATCATTTTCATAATGAACAAGAGTCATATGGATTTAATATTCTCAAATGGAATGTCTTAAATGAATATGTCCTCATTAGAAAAGACAAGGATAGGGATGCCTGGTTGGCTCAGCAGTTGAGCATCTGCCTTCTGCTTAGGGCATGATCCTGGGGTCCCAGGATCGAGTTCCCCATCGGGCTCCCTGCATGGAGTCTGCTTCTCCCTCTGCCTGTGTCTCTGCCTCTCTCTATGTGTGTCTCTCATGAATAAATAAATAAAATCTTTTTTAAAAAGGGTAAAGGAAACATAAAGCCCAATAAAGGAAATTCCTAATGCTCAATGATAGTCATGGGTCACGTTTTCATCACTTTTCCAAATACATATTTTCAGTATTATACTTAAGTCTATATATTTCTCCATTTGTACATAGCAAGATCATTTGGTGCAGTGTGTGTGTGTGTGTGTGTGTGTGTGTGTGTGTGGGCACATGCATGCACATGTGTAGTCTTTGCCCACTGTATGAATTAACTAATACAGTGTTCCAAATAAACATGAGATGTTGAGAACTGTGAGGAGTCTGAGATTTTATTCTATGTGCAGGCTTACAAGATAGACTACCACAGTTTAATAAATGCCAGTAGAATACAAGAGACACTTAAGTCAAAGATAAAGGACCTAATTATTTATAATATAGCAGTCATCATGAGCTTAATGTTAATTTTGGTTCTCTAGTCTCTCAGTCCCATACAGCAATGCATAATGGCTCAGGTGTATGCTGCACGTGGGTTTGGGTCACACCTGGGAAAATTCAGAAAACCCTAACTTTTATAAGGGAGTTGCTAATAGAGATGCCCAACTTTTCCTCTGGAGGGAAACATTATCTTCCCTACTCCCACTCAGGTCAACAGCAAAGGACTCTGCCTTTCAGTCTAAAGACAGACATCTTTCTAAAGATAGTACAGAACAGAAGGTCTTAGTGACTCCATGCGCAAGACATGCAGAGACACAAAGATGTATGGAAGATTATCTCCCAGCAGAGAGATGCAGTTTTAAGAGTTTGGACAGATCAGACTCCCTTTCCCAGAAATTTGGAAATGGTAGTGAGAGAATTAAGTTGCTGTGATCTGATGCATTCAATAAAAGACATAAGCAGAACTGGGAGATCTAATTTGTCTACATTTATTTCTATAAAACTAAGCCAAATATCAGAATAGGTTGTTTTGAATACAGATTGTCTTGTATGTTTCATTGTTATATACAATGCTGCCAAAATGCAGGTGCATTTTTGCACTCATGTCTATTATTAGAAAACCAAATTTTTAGAATGGTTAAGTCTACAGGATATGAGAGTACTCATTTTTCCAGGCCTGAATTCCCCACAGGTCTTCTATTTATCTGTGTTTACTTGATATGTTGAAAACTAAGTATTTTGTTAAATAATTCCACCTCAGTTGTGTTTTTGTGAGCTCCTCCTTGTTTTTCCCAGTATTTTTGCTATGTATATTTCTATTTTCTATAGTTTCATATGTTAAAATCAATGATTATATTCTATATTAACCTACCTACTTTAATATGCAGTTTAACTTTCAATTGTTTTTGTTACAGAAAATTTAAGCTGCTTTAACAAAGAGATCTCAAAATAATTTGGCTTAAATAGTGTAAACAGTATAACCATCCATTTGTTATAAGACCCATCTAGATTTGTGGAATAACTCTGCTTCATGAGGTCATTCAGTCATCTTTCTCCCATTCCCCTCAGGCTTTTTTTTTAAAAATCGATTATTTCCATAGGACATTGCTCCATATCCAGGAGTCATGGTGTATATTTTACCTGCTAGTCTCAGAAGTAAAATCATATTCCATTGGATTACATCATTACCTGCCTATACTTATTTGCAATTAATTCTGGAAAATATAATCTAGATACCCAGCTACAATTCTGTTGACATAAGAAGGAAATATTTAGCAAGTGTTAAATAAATACATATTTATATTAGAATGTTCCTATTGAAATTAAACAAGTTACAAGTATAAATGGGATTGTAGTACTACATTTTCAACTTTTTCCCCCAGTATATTTTGTATGTTTTTTTTCACATAAGTAGATATACCTAACTCAGTTGTCCATATGCCTTCATCGTATTTCATACAGATTAATCCAGAATTTTGCAGTTACAAAGAATGTTTCAGTAAACAACTTAGTTTATATCTCTGGACTCATGCAATTATATCATAGGATTTATTTTGGAGATAGAATTATTTAGTCAGTTAAAGAATTTTGAGGCATACTGAACCACATTGAAAATTTATTCTTCAAAAAAAATATATGTCAGTAATCACTACTTTCTTGTATTCTGTTCTGGAAATGATAAAAGAAGGCCTTCTTTCTACCTTCTAACTACCAACTAATTATTTTGGTTGAGTTTTCGCTCAGAATTGCTATATATATATATATATATATATATATATATATATATATATATTACAAGTTGAAGGTTATATATTTATATGTATTAATACTTATTGCAGGAACATTGACACGAGTTCTCTATTCTTGAATGTGTTCTCTATATTCATCTTTTGATTGGTGTGAATTATATATTCAATTATAATTTTATGGAATGATACAAATATTATAGTTCCGAGTCTATGCATATGTGAGATGTTCCTCTTTTTTCATAAAGATAGACAAAGTTCAGTCAAATTTCTTTACCCTTAAAACTAGAAAGACACGGGGCACCTGCGTGGCTCAGCAGTTGAGTGTCTGCCTTCGGCTCAGGGCGTGATCCTGGAGTCCTGAAATCGAGTCCCACGTCCGGCTTCCTGCATAGAGCCTGCTTCTCCCTCTGCCTGAGTCTCTGACTCTCTCTCTCTCTCTGTCTCTCATGAATAAATAAATAAAATAAAAAAAAAAGAAAAACGAAAAACTAGGAAGACCCTTTTTGCCATGTCTTCCGAATCTGAGATAGAACCTGGAGTTTATATTTCGTGTGTGTGTTTATGCATATACAATACATACATTGTTTTCTTTATAGTGGGCTTAATTTTTTCTCTGGGTAATTTATATGCTCCTTTCTTCAGTGTTAACTAATAAAAGCATTCTGTATGTTAATATAGATCAATATCTACTATTTTTACTACTTCTTGCAATATGAATGTTTAATGCCTTCATTTATTTACAAGTTTACTTCTATAATTTCTTTTCATGTATTTTGTCTTCCATTTGTTTTCTTCAGTCTACTGCTTATCTATATGTTGTATCATTTTTTTTACTCTCATAATCTACTTGTTTCTCTCATATATAATTTTCATTTCTGTTTCTTTTCACTGAATTTAGTATATGGTTTCTTTAATCTGGTGTCCATGTTGCTGTTTTTGTCTTCTGCTTTTTAATATTTTTATCAAGGCCTACAGTGTCACTATTTCTTGCTTTTTTTTTTTGGTGCCACTATTTCTTATCAAGTTAAAAAAACCCATTTTAACTTTTGTTTTTCTTTTTCATAAACAATTCTACATTTTCATTAATTTGCTTGAGGAAGAAAAAGCAATAAAATGTTATTTTTATCTCCCTTTCTCACCCAAACCATACTCTTTCTGCATATTGAATGTAACGTTCCTTTACCAAATTATTTCTGTTCATCATCTTCACCTTTGATACATTTCCCATTTGCTATTTCCACAAAAATATGTTAGTATAATATTCTAGAAGTTCCTTTCACTTTAACAGGGAAGAACTTGGACTAAATGGTGTTCTTTGGAAGGATGGGTATCCTAAATAAAATATTCTACTAAAAATCATAAATTATTAGGGAGAAAGTTTAGGTGATAAAAGGTAAATATTCAAGTCTGAAATATTTTATCATATTTCTGTTTTATTTTCATTTTATTTTTTTTAAATTGTATTTATTTATTCATGACACAGGCAGAGGGAGAAGCAGGTTCCCGGTGGGGGAACCCAATGTGGGATCACACCCTGAGCCAAAGGCAGATCTCAACCACTGATCTACCTAGGGGTCCCTGTTTTCTTTTTAGTTTTTAAACCTAGAAGGCCACTTTATTGAATTGGAGCAAAGCAGCCCTCTGAGATTGGACATCCTTGAGGATTTCTTTCATTCCCCTGTGCTAAGGTGAAATTTGCCACTCTCTTGAAATAAGAGTTACTTAATTTTAATTTGAAATGTTTGTATTTTTCTACTCATACATGTTTTTCATCTGTAAATAGAAAGTAGATTTCCCTTAGTATCTTGCCCATTCTTGTAGGAATACTGAGCTAAAGGTTGTGAAATAGCATGGGAAAGCTTAAGATCAGTCCTCTTTCTCACTGCCACCATTAATCTCCAAAGTAGGCAAGGGTTGCAGTCAGATTTTCTACCCGCTTGTAGTCCAACATTGCTCTTTTTAAAGACATTTTTTGGACCCTTCAGGATCTTCTCCACATGTTTGTAACAACACCATATTGCATTTCGAAGTGGGAAAGCTGTGTCTTCTACAGTGTTCCTTCAAATTGACTCAAACTAAATTTGAATATCTGCTTTATATAGTAGTATCTACTTTACACAGTAGTAATATCTACTTTACATACTAGATATTTTTCAAAGATTATAGTTTGGCAATTCTTAGCACATTTGAAATTTTCTACTTTATTTTTATTAATTTTTTGTTCATCTTGTTAAATTTTAAGGACTAATATGCACTCACATTGACATCTTTCTGAAGGTGCATGAAATAAATTCAGAGGTTTTCATCATTATTACAAGGCTCAAAAGAGCTTTATCTAGTTGCTAATGAGACATGTAAACATAGCTAAATGTTCTTTTATGAATACTTTTGTTGAATTAAAATACAGTACCAGAATAATTATTCCCTGAAGTCCCCATGTGCTGGAGGTTTATAAAAATATCTTATTTCTCATGTACAAATCTTATTCCACAAGAAAGAATGGAGAACAGATGATGACACTGAATTAACTTTTTGCTAGAACCAAAACTTCAATAACCACAAATTATAAGCAAATTGTTTTAAAATGCTCACTTTTAAAATTTAGTGTTTAATAGTTCTATCCCAATGTATGTGTTGGGAGACATCTCTCATTGATTTCTCAGATATTTTGTACACTTGCAAACAGGCACTGACTACCTTTGCCTTTTCTAGTAGATTTATATAACAAACAGCCTTAGAAGGCAGATATAGTGTCTCCCTTAGGAACAGAGAACAAATCTGTTTACTGTCCAGTATAAATAAAATACCACTGTTGGAACAGTGGTAAGGCAGGTTTTCAACTCATTATAAAAGATTTGGGTTCCCAAGGTCAGGGTCGTTGGGTAGCACAAACCCACTTCATGAGCTCCGTCCACCTGAGTCATTCTTACATTGCCCTGTGGGGCTTGAGGAGCAAAGGGAACAACAACATATAAAATCTCTTACCTACTGAGCCCTGAGTAATCAGGTTCTTTTTCTTTGACCTTGTTCTTTCTTCTACCATCCTGCATAATACTGGGCACATTAATGCCTTAGTTTATGAGCACAGCAAAATTTCAGAACCTTCATAGTTCATGGAATTGTAAAAAAAAAAGTGTAATCACAGTATTATTAATCACATATTACATATTATCATAATTTTTTAAATATCTTCCCCATTTTATCTAATAGAAACACATTTCCTTCAAGACTTGGTTAAAACATTGCATTTGCCGCTAAGACTTTCCTACACCTAAAACCGCATGTTTCCCCATAGAACCTGCTAGTTATCCTTTAAATATTTCTATACTGGAATGTTTGAATTCATCTTTAAAATATTTATGTCTGTATCCATAGTGCACAATGCAGAGTATAGCATTAAATATTCAATAAAAGTTTACTAAATAAATAAATGAATAATGAATGCCCTTCCTTATTTTGTGTTCTTTGTAGAGTTCTTGATATATAAACTAGAAAGAAATAGTTCAACAGAAAGAACTTTGGAAACAGTTATTTTCTGGGATGATTATGTGGGAGGACCTACAGAAGTTCCTTGGGGTGGTACATCTTTCCAGACCTGTTATATCTTACTCAAAAATGCTAACTCTGATCTTGTTGACATTCTGAACTATTTACATAAACTGATCAATTTAAGTGAATACATATATTTTCACAATTATTAATTTATGTTTTCCTTTTCCAGTCTATTGTAAAGCGTTTTATATTTATTTATTTTTTTTTGGAGTTCAGTTTGCCATCATATAGCATAACACCCAGTGCTCATCCCATCAAGTGCCCCCCCAGTGCCTGTCACTCAGTCACCCCCACCCCTGACCACCTCCCTTTCCATCACCCCTTGTTTTTTTCCCAGAGTTAGAGTCTCTCATGTTCTGTCTCCCTTTCTGATATTTCCCACTCATTTTTTCTGCTTTCCCCTTTATTCCCTTTCACTATTTTTTATATTCCCCAAATGAATGGGATCATATAATGTTTGTCCTTCTCCGATTGACTTATTTCACTCAGCATAATACTCTCCAGTTCCATCCACGTTGAAGCAAATGGTGGGTATTTGTCGTTTCTAATGGCTGAGTAATATTCCATTGTATACATAAACCACATCTTCTTTATCCATTCATCTTTCGATGGACACCGAGGCTCCTTTCACAGTTTGGCTAATTGTGGACATTGCTGCTATAAACATCGGGGGGCAGGTGTTCCGGCATTTCATTGCATCTGTATCTTTGGGGTAAATCCCCAGCAGTGTAATTGCTGGGTCATAGGGCAGGTCTATTTATAACTCTTTGAGGAACTTCCACACAGTTTTCCAGAGTGGCTGCCCCAGTTCACATTCCCACCTACAGTGCAGGAGGGTCCCCTTTTTCCACGTCCTCTCCAACATTTGTGGTTTCCTGCCTTGTTAATTTTCCCCCTTCTCACTGATGTGAGGTGGTATCTCATTGTGGTTTTGATTTGTATTTCCCCGATGGCAAGTGATGCGGACCATTTTCTCATGTGCTTGTTGGCCATGTCTATGTCTTCCTCTGTGAGATTTCTCTTCATGTCTTTTGCCCATTTCATGATTGGATTGTTTGTTTCTTTGCTGTTGAGTTTAATAAGTTCTTTATAGATCTTGGATACTAGCCCTTTATCTGTTAGGTCATTTGCAAATATCTTCTCCCATTCTGTAGGTTGTCTTTTAGTTTTGTTGACTGTATCCTTTGTTGTGCAGAAGCTTCTTATCTTGATGAGGTCCCAATAGTTCATTTTTGCTTTTGTTTCCCTTCCCTTCATGGATGTATCTTGCAAGAAGTTACTGTGGCCAAGTTCAAAAATGGTGTTGCCTGTGTTCTCCTCTAGGATTTTGATGGAATCTTGTCTCACATTTAGATCTTTCATCCATTTTGAGTTTATCTTTGTGTATGGTGCAAGAGAGTGGTCTAGTTTCATTCTTCTGCATGTGGATGTCCAATTTTCCCAGCACCATTTATTGAAGAGACTGTCTTTTTTCTAGTGGATAGTTTTTCCTCCTTTGTCGAATATTAGTTGACCATAAAGTTGAGGGTCCACTTGTGGGTTCTCTATTCTGTTCCATTGATCTATGTGTCTGTTTTTGTGCCAGTACCACACTGTCTTGATGACCACAGCTTTGTAGTACAACCTGAAATCTGGCATTGTGATGCCCCCAGATATGGTTTTCTTTTTTAAAATTCCCCTGACTATTCAGGTTCTTTTCTGATTCCACACAAATCTTAAAATAATTTGTTCTAACTCTCTGAAGAAAGTCCATGGTATTTTGATAGGGATTGCATTAAACGTGTAAATTGCCCTGGGTAACATTGACATTTTCACAATATTAATTCTGCCAATCCATGAGCATGGAATATTTTTCCATCTCTTTGTGTTTTCCTCCATTTCTTTCAGAACTGTTCTGTAGTTTTTAGGGTATGGATCCTTTACCTCTTTGGTTAGGTTTATTCCTAGGTATCTTATGCTTTTGGGTGCAATTGTAAATGGGACTGACTCCTTAATTTCTCTTTCTTCAGTCTCATTGTTAGAGTATAGGAATGCCATTGATTTCTGGGCATTGATTTTGTATCCTGCCACACTGCCAAATTGCTGTATGAGTTCTAGCAATCTTGGGGTGAAGGCTTTTGGGTTTTCTATGTAGAGTATCATGTCATCTGCAAAGAGGGAGAGTTTGACTTCTTCTTTGCCAATTTGAATGCCTTTTATTTATTTTTGTTGTCTGATTGCTGAGGCTAGGACTTGTAGTACTATGTTGAATAGCAGTGGTGAGAGTGGACATCCCTGTCTTGTTCCTGATCTTAGGGGAAAGGCTCCCAGTGTTTCCTCATTGAGAATGATATTTGCTGTGGGCTTTTTGTAGATGGCTTTTAAGATGCTGAGGAAAGTTCCCTCTATCCCTACACTCTGAAGAGTTTTGATCAGGAATGGATGCTGTATTTTATCAAATGCTTTCTCTGCATCTATTGAGAGGATCATATGGTTCTTGTTTTTTTTCTTGATGATATGATAAATCACATTGATTATTTTAGGAGTGTTGAACCAGCCTTGCAAACCGGGGATAAATCCTACTTGGTCATGGTGAATAATCCTCTTAACGTATTGTTGGATCCTATTGGCTAGTATCTTATTGAGAATTTTTGCATCCATGTTCATCAGGGATATTGGTCTATAATTCTCCTTTTTGGTGGGGTCTTTGTCTGGTTTTGGAATAAAGGTGATGCTGGCCTCATAGAACAAGTTTGGAAGTATTCCATCTCTTTCTATCTTTCCAAACAGCTTTAGTAGAATAGGTATGGTTTCTTCTTTAAACGTTTGATAGAATTCCCCTGGGAAGCCATCTGGCCCTGGACTCTTGTGTCTTGGGAGGGTTTTGATGACTGCTTCAATTTCCTCCCTGGTTATTGGCCTGTTCAGGTTTTCTATTTCTTCCTGTTCCAGTTTTGGTAGTTTGTGGTTTTCCAGAAATGCGTCCATTTCTTCTAGATTGCCGAATTTATTGGGGTATAGCTGTTCATAATATGTTTTTAAAATCGTTTGTATTTCCTTGGTGTTGGTAGTGATCTCTCCTTTCTCATTCATGATTTTATTAATTTGAGTCTTCTCTCTCTTCTTTTTAATAAGGCTGGCTAATGGTTTATCTATCTTATTAATTCTTTCAAAGAACCAACTCCTGGTTCTGTTGATCTGTTCCACAGTTCTTCTGGTCTTGATTTCATTGAGTTCTGCTCGAATCTTTATTAACTCTCTTCTTCTGCTGGGTGTAGGATCTATTTGCTGTTTTTTCTCTAGCTCCTTTATGTGTAAGGTTAGCTTTTGTATTTGAGTTCTTTCCAGTTTTTGGATGGATGCTTGTATTGCGATGTATTTCCCCCCTCAGGACTGCTTTTGCTGTATTCCAAAGATTTTGAATAGTTGTGTCTTCATTCTCATTATTTTCCATGAATCTTTTTAATTCTTCTCTAATTTCCCGGTTGACCCTTTCATCTTTTAGCAGGAAGGTCCTTAACCTCCACGTGTTTGAAGTCCTTCCAAACTTCTTGTTGTGATTTAGTTCTAATTTCAAAGCATTACAGTCTGAAACTATGCAGGGGACAATCTTTTGGTATCGGTTCAAGACCCGATTTGTGACCCAGTATGTGGTCTATTCTGGAGAAAGTTCCATGTGCACTTGAGAAGAATGTGTATTCAGTTGCGTTTGGATGTAATGTTCTGTAAATATCTGTGAAATCCTTCTGGTCCAGTGTATCATTTAAAGCTCTTGTTTCTAAAAAACAAAAACAAAAACAAAAACAAAAAAACCATCTTGTTTCTTTGGAGATGTGCTTATAAGACATGTCGATTGTAGAAAGTGCTACATTCAAGTCACCAAGTATAAGTGTATTATCTAAGTATGTCTTAACTTTGGTTATTAATTGATTGATATACTTGGCAGCTCCCACATTCGGGGCATAAATATTGATGATTGTTAGGTCCTCTTGCTGGATAGATCCTTTAAGTATGATATAGTGTCCCTCTTCATCTCTCACTACAGTCTCTGGGATAAACTTTAGTTTATCTGATATAAGGATGGCTACCCCTGCTTTCTTTTGAGGACCATTTGAATGGTACATGGTTCTCCAACCTTTTATTTTCAGGCTGTAGGTGTTATTGTAAAGTTTTTTAAGTTGTGTTTGTGTATGTCTGTGCATGTGCATGTGTATGAGTATGTCTTCATTGTCTTGGTCCCACACTGAACATATTGATTAAATACTTTCTTGTCCTTCAATTTAGAGAAATATGGGGCTGTAATCAGGAAGGACTGATACTGGTAGGCTGCACCCTGTATTTTACCTATGTAGAAAGAATATACAATATTTACATTTTTTCTTCTACAAATATCTATCCTAGATAACTTTTTGCCTTTTAGAGACTTTTCTTTTAAAATGTGTAAAAGTTGTCCAGGTTTATTTGAAGCCCACTTACCTTGGAAGATAATGGCTGTCTTATTTATATTTAGGTAAAGTTAAACCACATAAAATGTCTGGATTGGTAATTAAGGAAAAAAAAGTTTTTGATTAATAGCACAGGATAAAAACTTTGCTGCATTTTACTTCAATAGTTAGCTGATGTGTACTCCTTTCTCAAAGCAATTATTAGAAATACTAAATCAAATCACCAAAATTGGATAATCATATTTTTGAAAAATACATCTACTATTTACATTAATTTTTTAATTTTAATTTTTACCTATTATCATTTCACTTTTCTGACTTAGAAAGATAAAATATTTTCTGTAGAAAAAAAACACCAGAACTTTGCTTTCATTGAAATAAATTTAAGTTTTTTGAATAATTATGAAGTCTGCCTTCAAATACTCTCCCATTTTTTCTGAATATGTTAATTCAACAATTCCATACATTTATCAGTGCTCATCATAAGTGCCCTCCTTAATCCCCATCATCTGTTTCACCCATCACCTAACCCATCTTTCCTCTGGTAACATCAGTTTGTTCTTTATAGTTAAGACTCGGCTTCTTAGTTTCTCTCTTCTCTTTTTCCTTTGCTCATTTGCTTTGTTTCTTAAATTGCACATATGGGTAAATCCTATGTCATTTGTTTTTCCTTCAGTGACTTATTTCGCTTAGCATTATACTTTCTAGATCACCCATGTTGCTGCAAATGATAATGTTTCATTCTTTTTTATGGCTGGATAATGGATATATCTCCACTACATCATCTTTATCCATTCATTCCTCTCTCCGTTTAAAAAAAAAAAAAAAAAGCTTTAGCAGCTGCTTTTTTTTTTTATTTTTATTTATTCATGATAGTCACACACAGAGAGAGAGAGGCAGAGACACAGGCAGAGGGAGAAGCGGGCTCCATGCACCCGGAGCCAGCCCGACGTGGGATTCGATCCCGGGTCTCCAGGATCGCACCCTGGGCCAAAGGCAGGCGCCAAACCGCTGCGCCATCCAGGGATCCCTAGCAGCTGCTTTTAAATTTAATATCTGTATCACGTTAAAAGTGTTGTCTAATTTCCCTTGTGATTTTCATATTTGACTCCTGAGTGATTTAGAAGTGCATTGCTTGATGTCCAAATATGTGTGATTTCTTTCAATGCAATATTTTAATTATTTTATTTTGAATTTTTTGTGTCCTGAGAATATATCTATATGATTTTAATCTCCTAAAATTAACTGAGAGGTGTTCTGTAGCCCAGCATGTTGTCTTCTTTGGTTAATGTTTTGAAAAGGTTGTATATTCTAAATTATTGAGTGTGTATTTTTACAAGTAACATAGATCAAGGTGGTTGAAACTTAATTCACATCTTTTATGTCATTATTGTATTTTCAAGCATACCAAATACCAAAAAGAAACTAAAATTTCCAAATATTATTTATATCTCTACTTTAGGTGCATTTATATTTAGAATCATTATATCTTCCTGATATTTTGCTTATTTTATCACTATGAAATCCCTTTCTTTATTCTGCTAATATTCATTATTTTGAACTCTTTTGTCTGATATTAATATAATATAATATATAATATAGATAATATATTATCTCTGGACTTCTGCATCTTGTTTGCATGATATATTTTTCTATCCTTTCACTTTTATTTTAACTTAGCCATGTCTTTATATTTAAATTATATATCATAACTAGGCGCTATGCTTGGGGCTCTGTTTTTATCTATTTTGAGAATTCCCACAATTATGGCTGGGTTTGGACCATGTGGTTATTAATTTTCTGTGCATTTCATCTCGTT
Organism: Nyctereutes procyonoides; assembly: GCF_905146905.1. Classification (NCBI taxonomy): domain Eukaryota; kingdom Metazoa; phylum Chordata; class Mammalia; order Carnivora; family Canidae; genus Nyctereutes; species Nyctereutes procyonoides. The sequence continues at coordinate 28,004,947 of NW_026575051.1, read as the reverse complement.
TTGGTCTCCTTTTCATCATCTTCTGTGCTTTTTTTGCTGTTGTTGACTGAAGATTTTTTAATATTTCATTTCTTTTACTGAGTATCTTTTTTCCATTTCATTTTTTATTGTTTATCTAGTAATTGAAGCCAGTTTCTTTTGCCTTATCAATTCCAATATGAAGCACATTCAATAAGTTTTTCATTTCAGGCAATATAATTTTTGGATCTGAATTTACGTTTGGTATTTTATTATAGTTTCTATTTTCCTGCTGATATTTCCCATCTGTTAATTCATCACAGCCATATTTTCCTTTAACTCTTTGGATATATTAATATTGGGTGAAATTTTTTACTTCTCCACCAAGCAGACAGCTTGGCAGAACTAAAGTACTAAACTCTAGGCAGTGGCTAAAATCTCTAATGAGTCACCTTCAGCTTTGTAACTAGTGCCATCCCTTTGGGTCCATGGAATCCCTCCTGTGCATAAACTGTTCATTGGTTAGTTGAGGTCTTGGGTTAAGATTTCAAACAAGTTCAATCTTTTGAAATCTCATTTTGTGGTACCTATTTTTTTCTAGTATTTTCCTCCTCACCTTCCAGTTATTCTCTCAGCTATGATCACCTTATCCTCTCTGATTTATCAAGCCATGAGATTGCAGCTTTACACTTGATCTCCAGCTACCCATAGAAAGCATGGAGCATTAAGTTTTGTCCTCAGACAGTAGGAATTCAATAATAATTCTCGTTCAGTGCAATTATTTTCTTTTTAAAGTTGAATGTCCTCCAGTCTTTTTGTGTTTTTGTCACTCTCTAGTGCCCTCAGTTATATTTTTATATTTTTCATATTTAAAAAATTTTATCTGCAAAAGAATTATTCTGGTACAAACCATTGTGCCAATACCTAAAGTAGCTATTTTTGAATCCAGTTTTTGTTTTGTTTTGTTTTTATTTATTTATTTTTGAATCCAGTTTTTGATGTTTACTCTGAATACTGCCTCCAACCCCACCACCTATCTCCCCCCCCCCCAAAAAAAAAGTGCTCTTGTTGGTTGCCTCTATTTCTGATTTTATCTAGTAAGCTAACTGGCCTAAGGTTCAGTCTGTTACTCTCATAAATATATGAGCCTCCTCTTAAGTTCTTACTTCTAAAATCTCCACTGTTTTTAGGAGAGGCTTGAACATTTCCTCATTCTGTTTCAAATAAAATAAGTTCCTTAGAAAAAGTGTAGTAACCCTGTTTTATGCACTGCTTCTCTCCTCTTGGGCAAAATCTCTAAGCAACTTCCTCAGGCTCTGAGTGGAGTGTGATGACCTCTGGTTTTCTCTAAATGTGGAACGTCTGCCCTGTAAGCAAGCAGGGGCTAAGAATAACTGGCACCCAGTATTTTTGGTCTGCTACAAAGGGCGTAGAACTTCTGCCCTCTGAGTAAGAGTGGAGTAGAGGAATGAAGAACTTTACTTTCCAGCCACAGTCCCAGAATTTAGCCTCTACAACTCAAAGATTAAGGGGAAAGAAATGCTAGTGGCTTACCCCTCACAGTGAGATACTATGTCTCTTGAGCTAAGGGCAGAGGGAGCTTCACCTCCTTTTCCACACCCACCCAGAGTGGAGATTCCAACACACTGAGCTGGGAACTGCTGTTAGTGGGTTACGGCTCAAGTGGCACAGGCCCTCACTGCTCTTATAAGACTTAGTAAATTTTCTTGAAAAATGTTTGTTCATTTGCCATATGCCTGCCTATGGGGCATAAAATGATTGTTTTTGTTACAATTTTTACCAGTGCTGATTGCTTCACTGGGAACTACATCAACAGGGCAGCTCATGCTGGCATTCTGGAAGTAGACTCCCTTCTGCTTCATTTATAGGGTTATCCTTCTGTTCTCATTGATTTTTTAGGCTTCTCCTTTTTCTTTCAGTTACTTTGACTTTCCCACAAATACTCTTTCCCAAACTCTCTTTCCCAAACTCTCTTTATTTTATTTTTACCTGTTTTGCTTATTGAATAGAATTTTATTTCCTGTCATGTAGGTTATATGTAGGTTAAAAACATAATTCCCTCATTTTAATGCAGACAAAAAAGAATTATTGTTTTCACATATATGGAATCTAATTTTTTTTCTGTGAAGTAATGTGGCCTTCAAAGGAAGATAGTTATTGTGAAAGAGATAAGAATATAGTTAGAAATTATACACAGGGAGAAAATAAGCATGGAACTAATCTCCATAACATAAAAAAAAACTCTTACCAAATAAAAAGAAAATGATAAAAACCCTGGGGGAAAAGTGGCCAAAACACATGCATACAGACTTCCAGAAAAAGAAAGGCAAATAGCCTCTAACCATATGAAAAAAATTACTTATCTCACTCATATTAAAGGAATATAATTAAAACAATACTAAAATATCACAGTTCTTACTTATAGGTTCAGTAAAAAACCAAAATAATAACAACATATTTAGTTGTCCAACCTGTGAAGGCCTGTTTACACATTGCGTTAGAGAGTAAAAAAGATTTACCCATATTATGGGGAATTTGACAATGTCATATAACTATATTACCTACACACTTAACCACTGACCCTCAATCTCATCTCTAGGACTCTACCCTAAAATATATTCCTACAAATAGAAACAATATATGCATTTGGCTATTTCCTGAAGTGTTATATGTAACATCAAGATATCAGAAACAATCCAAATGTTGACCAATAGTTGACCTGATGAGAAAACAATAATGAAGTAGCTACATATTTCTCACACATTTCTTCAGAAAGGGAGACAAAACATAAAGACTTCTAACTCTGGGAAATGAACTAGGGGTGGTGGAGGGGGAGGAGGGCGGGGGGTGGGGGTGAATGGGTGACGGGCACTGAGGGGGACACTTGACGGGATGAGCACTGGGTGTTATTCTGTATGTTGGTAAATTGAACACCAATAAAAATTAATTTATATAAAAATTAAAAAAAATAAAAAAGTAGCTACATAAAGGTGTACTAAGCACACACTTATAAAAAGCATGGGAAAATTATAATTTACCTGGACTAATTCCAAGTATGTAAAGTAGCTTTTTTGTACAAGGAAGAAGGAAACACAAACATATCCCACCAGCAAGATAAGTCAGAAACTAATAGAGAAGGAAATCTCTAAGGAAGGGCAGCTAAGGAAAGAAGTTGGAAAGAAGTAGATAGGAATGCAAGTGTAACTTTTGGGTTGTAACTTTTGATATAGCTTGTAAATTATAGATATATAATCATGTTAAAGGTACAACATAGTGATGACATGAAAGAAAGAAATATTTATAAAAATATGAAATTAAAAACAGACTAAACAAATTAACTTGCATCCAGTTTATAAGAATGCCACACAGAGAAAAGGATTATTTCAAGTGAGTTTTAACACAGTACCCCTATTGCATGTATTTAGTGGGATATGTTTTAGTACATGAAATTACGATTTCTTTTTGGTACTCAAAAGCTAATAGAAATATGTTGAAAGGACGTAAGGCCCAGCCTGATTGAGATCAGTTGTCAAATATAGCATAATGTGACCATTGAAAAGAATAATGACTAAGTGATTATCAAATAATATAGTGAAAAATCTCTAACTTTTAAGTGTTGCTTTAAAAAAAAAAGGTGAGAAAAATTTCATTTACTTTCATTGGAAATGATTGTTCAACTCCTTATTCTTGATACTGGCAATTAAAAGGAAAGAATAATCTACTTCGGCTCTTTAGGAGAAATTGTAATTCTTCCCTAGTTGGTGAAGGAAAAAAATAATTTTGTTTTGTATGAAAATGACACAATTGAAAAAATTACCAATTTCTAACTTCTAATTTTTTTGAGGCAAAGAGGGGCAAGGGCAGAGAAAAAGGGAAAGAGAGAATTCTGGGCATGGAGCCCAACATAGAGCTTGATCTTATGACCCTGAGATCATGACCTGAACTGAAATCAAGAGTCAATGCTTAACCAACTGAACCACCTTGGTGCCCCTCCAACTTCTAATTTTGAAGGTCCCTCATTGGATGTTAAAACCTTTAAGAGAAATGTTTTTCTGTTTTTGAAAAACTATCATTGAATATATATTTGTTAATTGCAAAGGGAGTTAAAAACTATACAAGAAATATCATTTTAAACAATCAGTCAAATTCAACATTATTTGGAAGACAACCTGTCATATGCTTCTTGATATGATACTATATAAAGAACTCAAGAATGTTTCTAACTAAAATGGCTAACATGATTTAGTTTGGCCATTAGGCCAAATTTCCATATTAGCAGAAATACAGAGTTTAGAAAGACTATGTTAACAGTTAGTAAATGCAGGGGTGCCCCGGGGGCTCAGTCAGTTAAGCATCTACGTTTGGCCCAGGTCAGGATCTCCGGGTCCTGGGATTGAGTCCCATGTCAGGCTCCCTGCTCAATGGGAAGTCTGTTTGACCCTCTTCTTCTGACCTTTTCCTCACTTATGCTTTCTCTCTCTGTTTCTCAAATGAATAAAACCTTTTAAAAAACTAGTAAATGCATAATATTAGATGTTTTACGAAGTAACTGGTAAACTTCTTTAAAAAGTTTAGATTAAAGGTGAGAAAACTTTTCTAATAATCAAATGCAATGCAGGAAAATTTATTATATCTTGGTTAAAAATTTAAACTGAAACTAATAGTCGTGAAACAAAGGAATAATCTGTAAGATTTGAATAAGACCAATATGTTAGCTTCAAGATTTATGATTAATTTTCTTAGGCATGCTAATGTTCTATATGATATGCAAAATATCTTGACTTTTAGGAGGTGTTTGCTGGAGTAAAGATTAAAGTGTCGTTATCTCTCCAATTTACTTTGAAAAAGTTAAAACGTGGGCAGCCCCGGTGGCTCAGCAGTTTAGCGCCGCCTTCAGCCCAGGGTGTGATCCTGGAGTCCCGGGATCGAGTCCCACATTAGGCTCCCTGCATGGAGCCTCCTTCTCCCTCTGCCTGTGTCTCTACCTCTCTCTCTCTCTCTGTCTCTCTCTCTCTCTCTCTCTCTGTCTCTCATGAATAAATAAATAAAATCTGGGGATCCCTGGGTGGCGCAGCAGTTTGGCGCCTGCCTTTGGCCCAGGGCGCGATCCTGAAGACCGGGTATCGAATCCCACGTCGGGCTCCCGCTGCATGGAACCTGCTTCTCCCTCTGCCTGTGTCTCTGCCTCTCTCTCTCTCTCTCTCTCTCTCTCTCTCTCTTTCTCTCTCTCTCTGTGTGTCTATCATAAATAAATAAAAATTTATAAAAAAAATAAATAAAAAATAAATAAATAAAATCTTAAAAAAAAGAAAATTCTTAAAAAAAAAACAAATATCGAGTCTTGTAGTGGATTTGCTGGTGTGTATTCTATTTTTCAGCTTTCTTTATGTTCAAAATAATTCGTAATGAAAATTATAAAAGATAAATCATTTTAAAAAGTGAAGTCAGAAATGCATCTAAAAATAAACCATCATTTATTATTTATAATGTGTGTGTATATATAAAATCCTCCTAACATAAGTAAAAGTTCTTTATAAAATCTTAGTAATTTGAGGAGGTTGAGGAATTCATAATTAATTTCATAAGCAATGAGTCTCTAGAAAAGATTCTGCACATGGGAATATGACCAGAATCTGAGTATAGGAATATTTATTTAGCCACAGCCTTTAATAAGAATTGAAGTCAAGGAAAATAGCAGTGAAATACTTTGATAATATTTTAGTGACATATCTAGATAACATATAATTAGAGATACTTGGAGTGAGAATATAACAGCAGGAATAGAAACCCAAGCCATTTCATAGACTTTACATGACTTGGAATATGGCTGAAATTTAGACTTGAAATAAAATGAGTCAAAAAGTTTTTAAAGTTTAAATTCACATTACTAAAAAACAGTGCTGTCATTAATTAAAACTCATATAAAGTTTTGGGATTTTCTTGGGAAGAAAATAAAATTACTTTTGGACATATTGTTTTGACATATGTGAAGATAAGTAGGTTATTGAGAATTTGAACTTCGTGTCAGATTGATACAGAAGAGCTTGGTTCTTGTCTCATGGAGTCAAAGAATGAATCTTGTGGACAACAGAGAGTGAGCAAAGTGATAGAGGTTTATTAACAAAGATACAGAGAAACCGTTCAAAAGTGAGAGGGGTCCACTCAAAGGTGACAGGGTTGTCACTGAGGGCTTTTAGGGTCTGTCTTTCAAAGGGGACTGACCAAGGAAGTTGGAAAATTTTTTGTCAATATCAGGGTGGATTTGTAGAACAAACATGGTGGACTTGTAACAAACAAGATGTTTTTGTAAATATCATGAGCACAAATGAGTCATTCCCTTCTCTCTGGTTAATATTTCCTCCATAATATTTTTCTACATCCAGGATTTCTGTGATTACTTAGTAGCCATGAAAGGGAGATAGTCTCTAACATTTTGGAGCTAGGGAGCCAGGTTTATTTTTTTCTGTTTTTACTGTCTTATCTCTGTTTTCTTGGGATGGGTAGGAGCCTGACACTGGGGCCTTTCTCTTATCTTTCCCTGCCTAGACCCATCTGCCCCTAACTCATTCCTACATCAAGACCAGGGCTTGAGTGTCATCAACATAGAAAATAATTGAGACTCTAAAAATGAATAAAACTCTAATAAAGCAAGCATATTTGGAAATGGCATTTTGGGAAAGGCTTAAGTACTAAAACTTAAAAATTTTATTTTTCAAAATAGTCATAGTGTGTGTGTGTGCCAGAAAAGATAGGATGCAACAGATAAAAAGAAAGAATTCTAAGAAAGAGGCTTCTGTAGAGGCAAGCAGAAACAAAATTAACTCTGAGAACTTTCCATTCCTTAGGCAATTAACCATGTTTTTGCACATTGGAGATTATAGTAAACATGAAACCAGGAATTTGAATTAAAGACTATCTTCGGTTTCTTCTGGATTTTGAACCTCCTTCTTCTTTAAGAAACCCCTTGAACTGATTGAGGGTTGCTCCTAGGCATAGAGGGCTTTCATTTTACTGACAGTAATAGTGCTTGCTCTGTATAAGCAGAGAGCTTGAACTTATTGAATAAAGTCCTTAAATTTCTTCCCATCATATAAGGAAAAAAATGGACACACTTTGCCAAATTGAAATATTAGTGAATAAAGTCTCAAAGAAATAGAGACATTTTGTCTTCTATGAGCACCTACAGAACAATTCTACATGATGAATCAGTTGCCCTCTGCTAAAAAGGTCAAGCATCCAAAGATATTTGTACTGATGTTCCCTTCTGCCAATAAAAGAGATGGATAAATTCATGATACCACTGAGAAGAGATTCTAAATATTTATTGAAATTCATAGGCCTCTACACAACTTTTATAGGACATTATTCTATAGCACTAGTCAAAAATGTCATCAGCATATATTTTATAAATCTTTTGGTCTTTGAAGTATTTAGACTGCTTCATTGTTTTTCTATCTGTTATAACTCAACATCTTTAAATGTTTAAGTTATAGTAAGACTTAGAACATGTATTATATTCATTACTTAATTTATATACCAATCTCATTAAAAACAAATGAATTAATACACTAGGATAAAGATCTCTATTTAGCTGTTATTTTAACCTAATGTTGATTTTTGTTTTGTAGAATTGTATGGGTGTGCTTTTAGGCATTGACATCAAGATATTACTCTACTAGGTTTCATTAAAACCAATTTAATGATAATCAACTTAATATTAAATTGGCATAGAAATGATCACCTCTGTGGGTGCCTGAGTGGTTTAGTTGGTTAAGCATCCAACTCTTGATTTCAGGTCAGGTCATGGTCTCAGGGTTGTGAGATAGAGCCCTATGTCATGCTCCACGCTATGCATGAAACCTGTTTAAGATTCTTTCTCCTCAAGGCGCATGGGTTGGTGAGTCAGGTTTTTTGTTTGTTTGTTTTTGTTTTGTTTTTTTTTAAGATTTTATTTGTTTATTCATAAGAGACCCAGAAAGAGGCAAAGACATAGGCAGAGGGAGAAGCAGGCTCCTCACATGGAGCCCGATCTGGGACTCGATCCCAGACACCAGGATCACAACCTGTGCTGAAGGCAGATGCTCAACCACTGAGCCACTCAGGTATCCCAGGTTGCTGAGCATCCAACTCTTCTTAGTTTTGGCTCAGGTCATGATCTCAGGGTCAGAAGATTGAGCCCCACATTGGGCTCTATGCTCAGTGTAGAAACTGCTTGAAATTCTCTCCCTCTGCCCCTCACCCTCCTCTCTCTCTAAAATAAAATAAATTAAATCTAAACTAAAAAAAATAGATGCTCTCTCCCTCTCCTTCTGCCCCTTACCCCTGTGCTCTCTCTAAAATAATAAATATATATATCACCTCTAATTATTTCTGAAGTTATCAGCAAATAGCACATCAAGAATATCTCTATTTTTAAATACCATAAAGAAAGAGCCTTATCATGAACAGTGCAAATAAGTATAAGATTAATTCACTCTAATTATCAGCAAAAGTTTTTTTTGTTAGAGGCAAAAGAATTAGATGGTGACTTTTAAAACTTCTGTAGCTCCTGGTAGCAGTATATCAAAGTTTCAAGTCATTTTGAAATTGTAGCACTAGGATATTTTATTAGGGACAGAGAATAAGATAATGTATTCAAAAGTAATTGAACAAAAAAAAAGTAATTGAACATGTTGCTTCTTAGCATCTGTTCACATGATGAAGGAGTTGGTAATATCATAATTCAATTATACTGTGCTGTCCCTATGGTCAACATGAGAAATCTATATCTTCCATCTCTTATATGTCCCATCAAAAGTATTATTTTAGTGACATCTCTATTCTGGGATATCTGTGCCTTGTTTACCTGTATGATGATGTATAAAATAGGATAGTGATGTATAAAATAATATCATGAATTTGAAATCCTGCATTTTAAGTTTGGCTTTGCAGAAATTATTGAAAAACATATTCCATATTCTTGAATTATAAAAAGGAAGATGAAATTGATTATAAGGTTAAAATACTTCCCCCAAAATAGCTTTAAGAAGAACAAGACTAAATTTAGGGAAAGTTAGAAGCCCTGCAGAAGTTGAAATGGATATTTTTAAATTTTAATGCCATATATCTGTAACTTTTTCAAAATATAAAAGCTCTTCTTTCAACTAAGCTTTAGGATACTTGTGATATTTCATTCTTTGTGAGGGTTATAGGGCAGAAGGAGTAAAGTAAATAGCTTGAGTCACTTATCTATTTTTTAGGCCTTGGTTCAAGTTTAACCAGAGAAGTTAAATTAATGTTTTTTCTTGTTGTCAGGAAGAGTCACAAAGCGAAATTTATTACTTATAGCTTCTATCTAGTGTGCAGCTACTGAATTCAAAAGACCAGGGCACATCAGCTTCAGAAAAGCTATTTAGTTCAGTTGTGTAAGGTCTCAGGAATCCAAATTGATTGTGGAAAGGGAACAATGAGAGAATAAAAGGATGGAAATTATATATTTTAGAGGAATTTACATTAGTATGTGGGCAATACAATATCCTCATCATACAGAGTAATAAAAAGTGAATGTCTCTCTGCTATTTCTTTTATGCCTCCCTTGAATATTTTAAAAGGCTTGAGGGAGGTTCAAATCCCATTATACCTAAATTAGAATCCTAGTCTGGGGAAAGAGGAAGAAAGTTTAGTTTTCAAAGTCATTGAGCCATACAGAGTGCGTGATGGGGGGAAGAAAAAGAACTCAGATCGTGTGTACTTATACCTAAAAAAACAAAACAAAACAAAAACCCCATGAAGGCACTGCATTCTGTGTGATAGGCTAATGCAGTCTGTGTGTAATGTTGCATTCTGCTGAGTAAGATGATTTATAAAATGGGTGTAGGCCAAGGAATGGGCAAAAAGAGAATGAAGCATCAGTTATAGGGAGTTTATATATATATATATATATATATATATATATATATATATATATATATAAAATACATATATTTCAAATATATATATTTGAAAAACTTCTGGAACACAAGGCTACAAAATGGCTTTTCTTCAAAGGTATCTAGCTATAATCTAAATATAGAGTAATAGTTCAATAAATTAAACACCGTAATTTACTTTCTTTTAGGAATTCAGTAAAATGTCCTTAATTTAAGGATATGTAATTTCTCCTTGGTGAATATCTACATGGTAACACAAGTGCATGATAATAATGTGATCCTAAAGTGTTTTTATTATTATATTAGTAGCCATATCCTAACATAGCAAGTGGCCTTCTCTTCTAAAATCACTTGTTAAAGTTTCTAATTATGGGGATCCCTGGGTGGCGCAGCGGTTTGGCGCCTGCCTTTGGCCCAGGGCGCGATCCTGGAGACCCGGGATCGAATCCCACGTCGGGCTCCCGGTGCATGGAGCCTGCTTCTCCCTCTGCCTGTGTCTCTGCCTCTCTCTCTCTCTCTCTCTGTGACTATCATAAATAAAGTTAAAAAATTTTTTTTAAAAAAAATAAAGTTTCTAATTATGATCCAGATATGTATCTGAGAAATCTTAAGGTAATGTTTGCCACCTAAGTGTCAAATGGATATTGACTGTTTTTATTATTACTAAAATATATAACTGTGGAGTGAATTAAAGACAAAGGATTAACTGATTTGAAACATTTTACACACACTTAGGAAAAAAAGGCCCATATATTGTTTCATAAAGATAGTCCAGCCTCTATCTTCCTTAGCCCTACTTCAGGGAAATAAAATAGATTTCTTTAGAGTTTTTGCACTGTAAAGGATACGTTTGAGGAAATGTTTGAAGCTCTGATAAAGTGGAGGTAAAGTTTTTTGTTTATTTTTGTTGGTTTTGTTTTTGTTTTATGGGTGATAGGGAAATAGTAGTCCTGTGGTAAATTTTGAGCTTTGCCCAATAGTGGAGGAGAAATGGATCCCAGTGATAAGGGAGAGCTCGATTCTTGTTTCATGGAGTTGAAGAATGAATCTCGCAAACAACAGAATGAGGAAAGGGATAGAAGTTTATTAAGCAGAGATACAGAGAAACCTCTAAAAAGTGAGAGAAGTGCGGACAGGGTTGCCACTGAGGGCTTTTATGGTCTGACTTTTATTGGAATCTGAACAGGGAACTTGATAAATTTCTTGTCAATATCAGGGTGGATATTTAGAACAAACATGGTGGACTTGTAACTATCATAATAACAAGATGTTGTTGTATATATCATGAGCCCATACAAGGTGTTCCTTTCTCTCGGGTTAATATCTTCTCCATAATATTTATCTACATTTGGGATTTCTGTGAGACTAGTAAGGTAACCTATGGCGGTGAGATTCTTATGTCCTCTTAGTTTGAGCAAGGCCTATTGATAACACCTTAATGACCTATTTCTTTGTGGTCTGGTGAGTTTCTGTGATTACTTAGTAGCCATTAAAGGGGGATACTCCTTAACATTTTGGAACTAAGGGAGCCAGGTTTATTTTTTTATGTTTTTATTGTCTTATCTCTTCTTTCTTGGGATGGGTAGGAGCCTGATTCTGGGGCCTTTCCCTTATCTTTCCCTGCCTAGCCCCATCTGCCCCTACCTAACTTGTTCCTACATCACCAGTGACAGAGTCCAGCATCTTCCTTTTACTAATCGTTTCATATGGGAAAAGGGGAGGCTGCTGGTGAAGGAGAGAAACTACCTCATGGAGCAGCCCTTGGTATATCTGAAGCAACACCTTCCCAGGGAAAACAAATCACATAGACCTAAGCTCTGGGAGCAAAAGTATAGCCTCCCCTCCAAAACTTGTATTGATGTCCTTGACCAGTTTTCTGACACCATCAAGGCCAATATCCTTGGATGAACTAACAGAAGTGAATGAGGAGGAATTCCTAGAACAAGTGAAATTGAATTTCTTGCTGGATGGTCATCTGATGGCTCAAAAGATACTAAATTTGATGCAGAAAAATAAAGGAATGTGCAATTTTTCATACCTTATATTTTGAAGCATACACAAAGGAAGCTGTGGAATGCAATCATAGCAAAAAGTGTCAAAGATAACACAGCTCTATCTGTAACTTTCCATTATTCTATTCTTATTTATTTGTTTATTTATTTATTTCTACTTCGATGTCCTAGCAAAAGTTGTCCTGAACAAAGTTAAGCAAAGAAGACTTTATTCAAGGCTATTGCAATAGGGGAAGGAGGCCAATGATCAGTCTGAGGTCAAGTCCATTGAAAAGAAGAACATGAGATGTTTTAGCAGCTGGGGTGGTAGGAACCAGGCCCATCTGTATTTGTTAATTGGCCTTACCCAAAGAAAAGGTAAATTTTCTATGTGACAGGAGGTAGTTTTATAAGTTGGAGCAAGGTACCCACTGAAGTTAGGCTCCTACTCTTCCACAGAGATTAAGAGATAGGGTACTATCTTTTTTGATAATCACATTTCAAAGAGTCCCCAGGTCCTTGAGAAAGAAAATCCCAGATCATAAAATGACAAGATAATTTTTTTTTAATTTATATCTTCAAGGAAAGAAAAACAGAATTTATAATTATGAGTTTTCTAAAGTCCATGCTCTAAGAAAAGGTAGGCCCAGGTCCTAGAGTAAGGAAGAAACCTGCATAAAGTCTAACCAAACTGAGGGGAATTGTTAAGGCTGTCTTGGTGTGTGTGTAAAATTAAATACAAGATTTAATAACATTTTATGAATCTCACTGTCTTGCATAATTTTTCCCTACTAAGGTGCAGTCCTGATCTTGAAAATATTTCTCACTCTCAATCTCAACATTCAAAAATGGAGCAAAACCAAGATAAATCCGTATGTTGGCAAATTGAACATCAATAAAAATAAATTTATTATTAAAAAAAACAAGATAAATGACATTTTAAAAACAAATAAAATACATGTAACCTTTAGAAATCCCAAGGCCCAAATGACCAAGACTCTGCAGAGATTTGCATTCATAAAGCATGGACCAGTGCTCATACATAATTAAAAAGGAATTGCAACCCTTAATTGTGTCTCTTAAAGAACATTAGAGGAGATTCATTTCATTACACACACAATCACTTTTCAAAACCTCTTTCTCCTCCTCCCAGTTCTCCCACTCATAGTACTGGTCCAGAACCCTGCAGTCAGTGAATTCCACAAAGCACTTACACATACTCAACCCCTAGAATTGTCTTTCCTCACGTTTTCTTTCTCTGAAATAAACCCCTCCAACCCCTCACTCTCAATCTCTGTCTCCCTCTCCCTTTACAACCAATGGTGAAGTACCTGATTTTTTTAGATACAGATAATATTCCTAGTAGATCACAGCAGTCAAGCTTCTTAAGGCCCTTTGCAACACTCAACACTTTAGACTAATCTGTAATTTGATCCAGATTGCTGCCTAAGTGATACCTAAATTTCCATTATAACTGCTACTAGTTTCAATCATATTTGGGAAAGTGCATTTACATATGTTTCAAACTTAAGTAAGCCAATTTATTTTACTTTATTTTCTAAGAAATGAAATAAAGGAAGTAAATCTGTGAAGGCTATGTTGAAATATGGAAGTTCACATTTTACACACTAATTTAGGAGATATTGTAAGGGTTCCCTTCTAACGTATTATTTTTGATATCTCCTTATATGACATGATGCTTGTAACGTGGTAAAGATAGCCATGGAATGGAACTAAATGTTGGATAACTATATCATTGTCTTAGTCCATTTATTCATTCACTTAGTCATTTACTTAATGTTATAGGAAGATAATGTATGAAATAAGTAACTATGGCCTATAAAGAATGTAGAGTGAACATGAAACAATCTTCACTCACAGAGAAGTTGTAATCCAGTGTATGATTTAGGAAAGGAAATATAATTTTCCCCCTATCCTTTTGGTTCTTGACTGAGACCACCCACCCCCAATAAAAGATTAACAGGAGAAAGACAAATAGAAGTAATAGCATGTGCCTGAAAGTTTTGGTTTTACTGAAAAGATAATATCAATTAGTTGAATACTCTGATTTCAAACTAGCTTTGTGATTGCAATTATGTAAGCATTATGTGGGGCAGCCCGGGTGGTGGTTTAGCGCGCCTTCAGCCTAGGGCCTGATCCTGGAGACCCGGATCGAGTCCCACGTCAAGCTCCCTGCATGGAGCCTGCTTCTCTCTCTGCCTCTTTCTCTCTCTGTGTGTGTCTCTTGTGAATAAATAAATATAATCTTAAAAATAATAAGCATTCTGTGGTTCTGCCTATTGTCTTTTTACAGAACGTTTTGATCTGCATATATATAGATTTTTAATTTTACTGAAATGCACAATGCAATACATTCCAATTATCTTTTTTTTTAAAGATTATTTATTTATTTATTTATTTATTTATTTATTTATTTATGAGAGACAGATACAGAGAGAGAGAGAGAGAGGCAGAGACACAGGCAGAGGGAGAAGCAGGCTCCAATCAGGGATCCTGACGTGGGACTCGACGCCAGAAACCCAGGATCACACCTTGGGCCGAAAGCAGGCTCTAAACCGCTGAGCCACCCAGGGACCCCACATTACAAAGATCTTAATTAAGACTGATATATTTTTCTTTTGATGGAACAGAGCCTCTATCAAAACCATCTATTTGATGTTTTTGTTTTATTACTTATATGCATTTTTAAGAAATGATTAGTCTAGCAGCCATTTCTTTGTGACATCTTCTGTTGCTTTTTATAATTAAAAGTTATTTCATATTACAAAAACAGGACAAAGTCCCCAGGCCTGTTTTATTCTGTTGTGTTTCTTTTAGTTTAGAGTTGAATTTAACTTTTTGGATTTAATTTTGGTGTATGGTACAATATAAACCTGTAATATAACTTTTATAAAGAATGTACAAAGAATATTGTTGGTTAACAACTTTCCTATTGATTTGTGATAGATTTTTACTACTGTTGTTAGGAAACTCAGAAATCAAGCCCTAGTTAGAAGTTCCTCTCTTCTTCTTTCCAGGTTTCCCTTCTAAGAATATTTTTTCTTCCTTTTTTATAGCTTGTCTTTCTTATGTTTACCACACCAAATAGTTTCAAGCTTTTTAAACATTTTAATATCTTAACCTTTCTATTAGAGGATGTTTTATTTTGTTTTATTTCCAACATCACCCTCATTACACTAAAATGAGTTGAGTCTAGATTCTAGAGTTAACATTTACTATTTACACAATTATTATTTCCACATTTTCCATCATTCACTCAAAATTCTACACGTCAAACTACTTGATAGCCTACCAGTGCATTTATTTTTTATTGTTACTGTTTTTTTTAAAACATCTCAGAGGCCAGATGGACTGGTTTCTGATCTTGTGATTTTTTTTCCTTGGCTTTCCTCCATTAGCATCCAGGGGGAAAAATGGTGCATGGGAGATTAATTTCTTTTTAAATCTTTGACATCAAAGGATATGCTTCTCATCACACTTGATTGAATGTTTCCAATTTGGGAAATAGTTTCCTCATAATATTGATAGAATTGCTATGTTGGCAAATCAAATGTTATTCTTAGTTTCAACTATTTAACGTGTTTGTTTTTTTCACATTTGTTTAGGATTTTCTTCTCTACAGAAATATTGAAACATTCATAATGGCATATATTAGTGTACGTCTTTTTTCATGTATTGTATTTGGTGATCAGTGAACCCTTTTAATCTATAATATTAAAGTAAAAAGAGGTTAAATATTTGAAAATCTTTGAAAATGCTTTTTACTCAAGAAAAATATAAATACAATTGTCTGAAGGGGAAAAATAACATGAGTAAAATATCAAAATGAGAGACAATGAGAAAGTTTAAAACAATATCTCCAACAAAAAAGCATGAGCCAAAAGAATTTTACATGAGTGATTTGAAACAGTATCAGTTGCCTCCCATATATAACTTGATCTAGAGCATATACAATATAGAAGTTTATGTTCTGAAGCTGTCTAGTTTGGAAACCAAACTATGAAAGTGGTCAAAAAAATCCCACAATTGGGATACCGTGGTGGCTCAGTGGTTGAAAGTCTGCCTTTGGCTCAGGTCATGATCCTGGGGTTCTGGGATCAAGTCTTGCATGGCTCCCTGCAAGGAGCCTGCTTCTCCCTCTGCCTGTGTCTCTGTGTCTCTGCCTCTCTCTCTCTCTGTCTCTCATGAATGAATGAATGAATAAATAAATAAATAAGTAAATCTTAAAAAAATAAAAACATAAAGTACCATGATGAAAAAGGCAATTCAACTATAGAATCATGGTTTAATATTTTTAAATATAGTAGTAAAATCAGAAGAGACAATGATACTGGCATATTAATAAACATTTAATGCTTAAATTATGTCAGATGCTATTTGAATTATCTTCTGTAGAATGACTCATTTAATTCTTTTTTTAATAAATTAATTTTTATTGGTGTTCAATTTACCAACATACAGAATAAACACCCAGTGCTCATCCCGTCAAGTGTCCCCCTTCGTGTGACTCATTTAATTCTTAAGCAAAAATTTTGAGGTAGAGACAATTTTCAAATTTTATAAATGGATAATGATGGTAAGAATCCACAGTAAAAGATGACTTGGGGGCTCCTGGTTGTCTCAGTGGGTTAAGCATCTGCCTTCACCTCAGGTTATGATCTCTGGGTCCTGGGATGGAGCCCCACATGGGGCTCCCTGCTTAGCAGGGAGTCTGCTTCTCCCTCTCCTTCTCTCCCTTCTCCTCCTCTACCCACACATGTCCCCCCTTCCCTCACATACATAAATAAAACATCTTAAAAAATCATTTTGACAGGCTAATGAGGAAGATAAGGATGCTGTCTCAGCTTAATATAGTTGCTGTATATTAACACAAATATTTGAAGTTTAACAAAACATTAAGTACATTCCAAGTTGAATCATGAAAAATATACATTATCATTACTGATATGTGACAGTATTCTATAATATTTACCCAATGTAATACAAGTACAAAATAATTATTAGACTATAACTGTTGAAAGTTAAAAGTAACACTTTGATTTACAAAAATATGCTATTGCTTATAAAGAAAATGTGTTTTCCAGATAAACATAACTTATCTATTTTTTAATATTTTATTTATTTGTTCACGAGACACACACACACACAGAGAGAGAGAGAGAGAGAGGCAGAGACATAGCCAGAGGGAGAAGTAGGCTCCATGCAGGAAGCCTGATGTGGGACTCAATCCTGGGACTCAGGGATCATGCCCTGAGCCAAAGGCAGATGCTCAATCGCTGACCCACCCAAGTGTCCCAACATAACTTATTTCAATTAAAATTTAATCCTACTCCCACCACAAGCCCATTCGTTTATCATTAGTCTGCTCTCTCTTTTATTCTCTAATTGAATTTATCATATTATTACATGGTTTTTTTTGTGTGTTTTGTCCTGGTCACTGTAAGAACACTTTCATATTTCAAAAAGTGACTATTTTTAGACCCTTCTATCTATTAATGGCTGTGTTTCTTCTTATTGTTTAATAATCTACTCTCTGGGGGATTCTGGGTGAGCTCAGTGGTTGAGCATCTGCCTTCAGCTCAGGCCTGGCATCCGGGGATCTAGTCCCTACATCAGACTCCCTGCGGGGAGCCTGCTTCTCCCTCTGCCTATGTCTCTGCCTCTCTCTCTGTATCTCTCATGAGTAAATAAATAAAGTCTTAAAAAAAATCTAGTCTCTGACGGAATTTTCTTTTTAAACTTGTTGCCTTGGTTCCATTATTTATTTAACTTGAATTTGCTTGAACTTGTTCTTTTTTATTATATAAATTTATAATTGATTATAAACTCAACATCCTTGGGGATCCCTGGGTGGCACAGCAGTTTGGCGCCTGCCTTTCGCCCAGGGCACGATCCTGGAGACCCGGGATCGAATCCCACGTCGGGCTCCCGGTGCATGGAGCCTGCTTCTCCCTCTGCCTGTGTCTCTGCCTCTCTCTCTCTGTGTGTGACTATCATAAATAAATAAATAAATAAATAAATAAATAAATAAATATAAACTCAACATCCTTAGGTTCATATTTAACTATCACCATTTCAGTCATATTCAAAAGGATCTGTGATTGTATTTAAATTTCAGTTTGATCCACCTGTCAATCACAAGGTTATTTTTTTTTTTAAAGATTTTGTTTATTTCAGAGAGAGAGGATGAGCGGGGGAGAGGTGAGGGGAAGAGAGTGAAGGAGACTCAGCCCAACATGGGGCTTGATCCCAGGACCCTGAGACCACCACCCCAGCGGAAGGCAGACATTTAACCCACTGAGTGACCCAGGCACCTCCAAAAGCTTATTTTTAATTGAAATTTGTTATTGGCTTTAAAACATTATTTTCAACATTATTGTAGTAAATATTATTAGTTTAATATATTATAGTATTATAGTTTGTTATCTTCTTTAACACCCACAAGTCCATAAGAAGGATGTTAACTGTTCATTTTAGGTTAAAATTAGGAGAATTGTCTATTATCATAGAGTTTAGGGCTTCCCAACCTCAACACTACTGATATTTAATTCTTTGTTATGTAGGGCTGTCCTATGCATTGTAAGGTTTCTTTCCAGCATCCCTCGTTTCTAATTCCTCAATTGATATAACCTAAAATGATTCCAGACACTGCCAGATATTCTATGGGGGGGGGGGCAGCGTCACTTCCACTTTAATATCACTGATACACCTAGTGTCTTTTTCCAAAGAGTGCTCTTTCCCCTATATTGTACTTCTTGATTATTTCAAATATTTTTTTTCTTGCTTTGATAGAATTAGCTGTGCTTCTCAACCTAGGTAAGGAAAATAAAAAATTTTACTTATATATCCACAGTTATATTATCTACTAAAACTTTTAGTAATATCAATCAGTGCAGACATAAACACGGAAAAACACAAACAAATAAAAGAGGTTCATGCCCAGGACTTACTTTTCACAATAAAAGAAACTGGTCTTTCAATATTCTTGAATCATTCATGTCCTTCATATTAAACTAGGCCTCCATTTTTTCATTCTGCCTTAAAATTTGTTCCATATTTTTTTCGTGTCTGAATCTTTTATTGGTATCTAATTCTGGGCTGTGTCTCATGCTGCAAAATATTTAGCATTTTCTTATGTGTTACATTTGTATTTTTCCTTAGCTATAATTTATCTTGTCTTCCTATTCCTATCTACTAGCTTCTCTAATAAGTATCTCACTAGTTACAGTTCAGCCACTATGTCTATTTCATCAGTGTCCTATATCATCAGTGCTACCACTTGAGATCTAAACAAGAACAAGGAATAATTTTCTAATTTGTAGAGAACAGTATTGTGAGGTAAGCAGTATATGAATAGGATTAAATGACTAGGATCCAGATCTCTCTCTCTCCAGACAGGGGTATAAATATTCTCTATCTTGACCTGATGAATTTGACTCCTAGAAAAGATAAGAGGATGGGAAGGATCAAGGGATGGGGGAGATTGCACCTAGGAATTGATCTGTTGCATCAAATTTCAAAAAGAAGTTGGGCTTTAGAGGGAGTCTTGACTTTTCTAATAATCAGATTTGATTATCAGAGTAACTTAAGAATTACAGGTAAAAGTTGTAACGGATTGATGAAGAAGTAGAAAATTTTAAATGAGAGTAATGAGTACAGATTACTTGAACAAATTATGGTGGAGGGAAACAGTAAATAGGGTCATAGGTAGGGGCATCAGGGTATTCACCTTAGAAAGGAAAGACGAGTATATGACATGTTCCTGAATATGTAAAGAATGGTGGCCTAACTTTAACAAGCAGTAAGGCACAACTTCCTATGAGCCATAGGAACTAAGCTCAAAATGAGTGAAAAGAAAAGGGCCCTTGGGTGTGAAAAAAGGGTGGTGGCAATTAGGTAAATTAATGCATGAAGATATAAAGTGGATTTCTTTTGTCAGTAAAATAATGATTTCCAAATTTGTTTTAAATTCCTGTATATAATTAAGAGACTCCTTAATTTAAGACATCTAAAGATAATATAAATGTGCTTTTGAAATAATAATTTTGAAACATCCAAAGAGCAGAGGACAATATCGATAGTGACTGGAGCTATTGCTCTGAGCCTAAATTTATATAAAATCTGGAACCTGAAATACTGTCTAAAGGGGAAAGAAAAACTTCTTTGAGCCAAGCAGAGCTAAATTTGATTTGGACTATAATAGCTTGAAATCCAATTTTGGATAAATCCCTTACACAAAGCACTTACTATAATTTAATTATGTTTTGCTTTTGCCATCACTTTCTTACCCTTTCATTTTTTTCCTCAGTTTATTCCTCCTTTATCCAAAAAAAAAACTGTTTCACTATTTAAAAAGCATATTTATTAATTTACTAATTATTTGAAAACCCCAAGTGCAATACTTTATAAATGCCAGAACATTATTAAAATGGACAAAGTTTCAGAAGAAATCTAGTGTTATTCATGAAAACTTTCAAAATTTATATTTTACCACAGCTATATTGTGTCTGTAGATTCTGAAGTACATATATATACAAAGTTAAAATTTTTTCCTGTGTATTTTTTCAGATACTTACAAGAAATAGATATAGTAATATATAGAGATTATAGAAATAAATATAGGTGTAGGTGTCCACTTCATTTTATGTCCTTACTCATTAGTTCTTTTTGCTGAATATTCCAGTTCTTCTCTTTTTCAGACACATGGTATGACTGTATTTCTGCTTGGGTGGAGAAGAATCAATATCTTTGGCTAATGAATTTGACTAGAAATGATATGTCTCTTTGGGGGAAGAGACATTAAATGCTGCTGTGAAACGTTGAAGCTCTCACTTCTTTTGCTAATATGGTCATTGGTAATGCTCCAGATGATGTTTGCTCCATCAAACTGAGTCCACAGTGAGGACAATGATGAAGTAGTGCAGCCTTGGTAGACCTTTGATGGACTTATCTCATAAGCAAGAAATAAGTATTATTTTAAGCATCCTGAGATTTGGAGATTATTTGTTCAAGCAGCATAATTGAGTTTACAATGACTAGTTCACTTATCAACCCTCTGAAAAATTTAACTGGCCTATTGACAGTATTGCCCATATGAAGTGGTATCCAATTAAAGACTTCTTCACTTGAACTAGTATCTGACTTAATGGGAATAAAAACTGAAAAATTCTCCCATATTGGTGATGGTTATATTTTATCTGAATATATTTTCTTTTGTTTTACAAGTATACATAATTACTATTAAATTTTTTGTGAATTTTGAATTTTTAGCAAGATTAGTAATATTAGGGAGCCCAGTTCTACTATATCCATAGGAAAAACATATTTTCATGCTCTAATTTACTCTTTAATTTTTTTTTTTAAATTGGACTCTCTTAAGTAAAGGCCTATATGTGCACAGTTGTCTTGCAGATGCACTTTTAGGTAGAAGAAGTCTCTGCTCCTATCAGAAAATGTCTAGAGCACTTTTTTTCTAAATGTGAAGGGAATATAGCAAGAGACTTTCAAGTCAGAATGCCCTGGATCTTAATCCAATTCTATTATTTACTATCTGCGTGACCTTGGGCAAGTTACTTAACCTTAGTAACATGCAACTGTTCTCATTTATAAAATGTGAATAATACCTATCTCCATGTATCATTCTGAGAATTAAATTTGAGAACACATATAGAGTACCTAATATGTGCCACAGACTAATTAAAATCTATTTTTTAAAATAATGTAAGTAGGTTTTTCAAGTAAATATGATTTGAACAAGTGTAAAATATTTTATTCAGCTTATTAATTAATTAATGAACCAGGAAGATATTAAGACTGGTGTGTAGAGCATCCAAAGAATGATATACTTGTGGGCAGTTTAATAAAGGCATTTGAGAATAACATGATGGATCAGATACAAATCTGGCTACTGTCCTACAGAAGAATAAACAATAATATTTAAAGTTATTTATTTTGACTGAACAGAAATTATTTGCATCTCAGATGGGTAAAAATCTACAAACCAACCAAGTCTGTGATTTTAATTAATAGTCTTAACAAATGCAAATAATTTTAGCTCACTCCATCAGATGCCCTCAGTATCCCACTGACACAGCTATGATCTTACCATTTTAATTTGCCCTCCCTGTTTCCACCTGCCTATTTTATGTGCCTGTGAGCCTGAGGACTTGCAGAAAACTTCTTCCAGCAAAGCAGATGGAAATTCTGCGATATAAATGCTCTTCCCCTCCTCAGCATCTTACCAATCGAAAGTGCAGCCCATAAAAATAATTGATGGGAATTGGAGTGTCAATCCCTTAACTTCCTCGTCCCATCAGGTTATGTAATCTGAAGTATGTATTTCATGGTTCACCAGAGTTTCCCCAGGAAAATACACTCTAATCACTGGCATCAATAAACAACCTGATAATACAGACTTCATTCCAGCATTCTTTTTGCCCTATCAACTTACTCAACTTTTGGTGTTTTCTACACCTCCCCCAAACCACTTCCACTGAAACCTCCCAGGATCAGTTTCTGGAGCATCACAACTGAGACACTCAAATCCTGGAAAGATTCTCAAAATGTAACATATCTTTCATCAACCAGTGAAACTTGTGGCAGTAGTTGACTAGATACCGTGATGTGCCTCATTTAAGTCTTTTTTTTCATGTTCATTGTTCCTCTGCTTATTCTCTAAAGGACAGGTATAGGGAAACCTCCTCTCCCTACTTCTGAACCACAGAACAAACTTGGTATTATCTCCCATACGACACCTTCATAGAATACCGTGGCATTTATAGTTTTGTGTGATTCTTGTTTTTCACTCCCTATTTGATTATAATCTCTGGAAGTATCTTGTCTATGTTATTCATCATTATATAGAAACTACTATAATGTCACATACTAATAGGCAATAGACAGATATTACTTGAGTATTGCTCAATAAATAAAGAAGGGGAGAGAGAAGTACACATAAAAGCATTGCTTTCAGCTTGTCTGAGAGCTAAAGAACCATAGCCAACTTCTCATTACATATATTTCCTGACAAAACCAGACATGAAAATACTGTAAACTTATACTTTTGTCAACATTCTTAGAACTGTTAAGAAACAATGTGCCAGTTTTATACTCTATCATCACTTTTTATTTCCACATATAAATTTATTATGCTAATTATTACTGACTTTATCATATATAAAAAAATAAAATAGGAGCCAATTGATAGATACCTAATAACAAGCCTATTAATTTAAGCATTAGTCTTTTTTTTAAGTTGTGAAAAGTAAAACTGCTCTTACAGATTACTATAGAATAGCAAAGTTATATTCCTAGAACCTGTGTGCAGAGGATATCTTCTTTACTTCAGCTGCATAATCTACGTATTTCCAGACTATTGAGTCCCTGATTATTCCTCACTATTGCATGTTCAAATTTTATGGGGAAACTATAGTTATGTGTTGCCTTTGTAAGATGAAGTTACCCGAGAAGTAAAGTAAAGTTTATGTCTAAATACATCTATGTCCTGATAATTTGGAAATAAAGGAATAAGGTAATTATTTCTAATAATTGATCATCTGTAGCTCATTGCCTTATACACATAGTAAAATTACAAAAGACATGAGGCATGTGTATTTTTTCACAACTTATGGAATGCATTTATTAACCCAAGTTATATTTGTTTTGGGGAGGAGTGTTTTTTATAGATTTTATTGATTGATTTTAGAGAGAGCACACATGCAGGCAAGCAGGGGGAGGTGTAGTGGGGGAAGGAGAGGGAGAGAAAGCAGACTTAAAGCTGAGTGTAGAGCCTGAGGTAGGACTCCATCTCAGTACCTTGAGATCATGACTGATATCATGACCTGAGCTGAAACCAAGAGTCTGATGCTTTACTGAATGAGCCACTCAGGCACCTCAACCTGTTATATTTGATGGAATTTTGTTGGTGACTATGATTTCCTTTTTGATATATGTGTTTTATATTTTTTCTGATTATTATTAATTTTAAAAATTGTTTCTTTATATTGCTGTAGTGGCTAGCCCACAAAAAGAAGCTAAAATGATAGATCTCAATAAAATTTGAATTCATAATATCATGTACTAAATATTTTTTAAAGATTTTTTTAGTTATTCATGAGAGACAGAGAGAGAGAGAGGCAGAGACATAGGCAGAAGGAGAAGCAGACTCCATGCAGGAAGCCTGATGTGGGACTAAATCCTGGAACTCCGGGATCTCGCCCTGAGCCAAAGGCAGACGCTCAACCACTGAGCCATCCAGGCATCTGGTGTACTAAATATTTTAAATAAAACACTTTTAGTAAATTTTAAATTTGGATACATTGTAGCCACCACAAATTGATGTCCTGAGGATATTATTAGACTATGAGCAGAAAAAGATTCAAATGCCTGTTTTTAAACTGTGAAAACTTATGTTATCAAAATAAAAAAAAAAACCTCAGTAAAATCAATCACCTATCTTAATGCAGTTCAACAAGGTCATTTCTTGTAGGTATTAATGGAACAGAAAGGTAGTCAGCTCAAAAAACTTCTGGCAGCACTAATGATGCTTGAATTTTACAGCTGCCCTTGCTCATATCTTTTTGGGGAGGTGGGTCAGGGAGGAGAAAGCTGCAGGTGAGCATTGATTAAATGAACGATAACGTCTTTGATGGATCGATTTTTTTTTTCACGTTTTAATTTAAAAGGTAAAACTTTCTATCACAGTTTAAACTGAAAATTATGGCTGAGATAATAGAGGTCTGATTCCAGTGCAAGTTAAAGAGAAAAAAAGTTCCTGCTCAAATGTCAAGATATCTTGTGGTCCAAGATGATTAAAACTAAACTGTTTGCTATATGAATCCCAAGGTGCAGCTATATCTCAGCTTTGATGACATTTAGCCAGTGACTTTTCATAGCTTGTTAATAATGTATAGCTGTCCCTATATAAATTTGCAGTGACAGAAGTGGCCGTTTGGAGTGGAGCAGTTAATGAGATTTATTCTTGACAGAAAATGCAGATTTGAAAAGTATTTCTGAAATACCAAGATTGATGTTCAAAAGAAATCATGTATTTAACAGACAATGGCATCATAACCATTTTTTGGGTGTTTAACCAAGATCAAAGAACTTTGTCCAGTGAAATATGTTCTATTTTTAATCAACATTCTATACAACCCAACCCCCAGCTTCCTCTGCTGCTCATTTCTACTTATCCTGCCTAAATCAGAAGACTTCACCTTACAAATCACTTTCTCAGGGGAGATTTTTTCACCTTTGACTCAGTTAGTTCCACATAATTCATGTAAGTTTTCCATCATAATGCCAATCATGTATTTTTATAACAGTCTGATGTCTGTCTTTCCCACTGGACAGTACTAGCATGTTTCTTAGCAAATTTGTAGCTTTTACTGAATCATCGAATCAACATTAATGTGTGCAGATATGAATATTCTTTGCACAAGTGAGAGCTTTCATTAATTTATTAGACAATGAATTGAAGTCTTGTAAGAAAATTTCAGTGCACATTCTGACTATTAAATATTAATTATTTTGCCACAGAAGAAACACAAAACTGCTATTTCTAGTCATGTCTGTATCTAACATTTCAACTTAAAACCTGACATATATACAAATAATGAATAAACTACAAAATATCACAAGGTAGTTATGAAACTGAATGCAGAATAGGGAATGTAAGAAAGGAAATGGCTTTACAAGTTACTTATTAATCTTTATTCAACATCTATAAAAATATAAATGACTCCCAACGTCTGCTGATCTGAAGTTATCAGTTTTTTGCACTTATCATTGAATGTATTCAGCTCTATAAGTAATAGATATTTGTTATGAGTATCTCAAAAATTGAGTATAAAATATAAAAGATTACAAGACTGAAGGATGTGAAATTGCCATATTAATATATCAAACATGATCAAATACAATTTCATTTTCAGAACCCAACTAAATAAATCTCCAACAACTAATATAGTCACTTATTGAATTTTGTTGCAGTTCCATTAACGTAGGCATATAAGGATGCATATTTGTTTGTTGGCTGCCTTAACAAAGTACCACAGACTGAGTGACTTAACAGAAATTTATTATCTCAGTTTTAGGGGCTAGAAGTCCAAAAGCAGTGTGTTGACAGAGTCAGTTCTTGCTGAGAACTGTGAAGGAAACCTGTACTTCTCCACAGCTTCTCGTAGTCTCAGGCATTCTTTGGCTTGTAGACAGTGGTCTTCGTGTCTTCCCATGATCTTCTTTCAATTTGTGTCTGTCTCTGTGTCCAAATTTCCCCTTTTTAATAAGAACATCATCATATTGGATTGGGACCCTCTCTAATGACTGCATCTTAACTTGAATATAACTGCTATAGATCTATTTCCAAATAGGTTACCTTTCTGGGGGTGCTGGGGATTAGGCCTTCAAATAGCTCTTTCACGAGGTAGAATTCAACCCGTAACAGTAGGCAATATGAAAATACATGAAGGTATGTTAAAAAAATATGGACAACACACATGCTGAATTTTATGACCAGCTCTCATATAGGCTGTATATAGACCTTGCAACCACGAAAGTTAATTATCATATACCATGTCATACTTTGCTTACCTGGTTTTTATAGCTAGTTATATAGATGGTTCCTGGTTACTTGCAATCATAAATGATACTGGGGATGCAGTTATTCTCTGGGGGTTGGAGTTCTTTTCCAAGTTCACTAGATGCTGCCCTTAGGTTCTTGCCACATAGTCCCCATGGTCGCATATTTTGCTTTCTTCTAGGTCACTCAGTGTGACTCTCTCTGCTTCTTCTCTGACCAGTCAGGGGAAAAAAAAAAAAAAAAACGCTTTTAAAGAGCTCACTTGATTAGGTTTGGCTCATTCCAAATAATCTCCCCATTGCCACACATTTTAATATAATCACAGAATGATATATCATCGTAGTTACAGGTTTCACCCACACTCAAGGGGAGGAGATTATACTTGATTGTGGGTCAACTTAGCATTCCACCTACTACAAAAGTTCTCATTAGTTCATCTTTGTCTTTTTGATGATAGGTTTCGTAGAATAAATTCCTGGGAGGAAAATTGTTAATTTGCAATAAATGCAAATTTATGTAAGCTTTTAAACATATTGCTAAAGTCTAGTTTTCACTCCCACCAGTACACTTAGAGTTCCTGTATCTCTGTGTATCCCCAGTAACAGTTTATTCCAACATGAAAAACATACACACACATTTACACACACATACACTTACAGGTATATTTTCTTCTGAACCATGAAAGAAAATGTGTAGGCATGTAGTGCTTTGCCTCTTAATACTCCTAGATTTCCAACGACTGAAAATACTTAATTATATAATTGTAAAAAATATTAATTTGGATATTAAACTCCATATAATACTTTTTCAAATACATGGACTTTAGTCAAATTTTATCAACTATCTCAATAAAATACTTTTTAGCAATTTATTCATTCCCTGTCTTCCTCTCCAGGATGTATTTCTAGAAGTCATTTAGTTATGTCTTCTGAAATTATCCATTAGCCTTTCTTTGTCTTTCATGAGTTACTTTTTGTATGAGTACAAGCCACTTACTTTGTATAATCTACCTCAATTTTGATCTATCTGACACACATATACAATTTGATTCAGATTATACACTCTCAACAGAAATACTATGTTAGTTCTGCTGTGTCCTTCTCAAAGTATCCCACTAGGAGGTTTATGATATTGATTTATCATGAACTTTGATCACTTTCCATTAAATTTCTCCACTGAAAGGTGTTGTCTTCCCCTTTAACTAGTTAAATGGGAGATATTTTGAAACCATGCATATATCCTATTTCTCATCAAATTTTTACTCATTAGTTTTAGCATATTTGAAGAATGCCCTGCATCCCTGCCCATTCATAAATTCTGTCTGGGTATACACATACACATGTGTACACCTACACACACAATTATAATTTTTTAAATAATTTTAATATATTTTATACTGAAAGGGTTCTTAGACTAATGTACTAAAATAGTCTAGAAGAAAAAAATAAAATAAAATAGTCTAGAAGAAAAAAAAACAAGTTTCTTTTTATTGTTTTTAAACAACGTTAAATATATTACCAATATATTTTCTTGAAGATATCCAATATATTTTAACTTTTAAAAATATAAAAATATATCCTTATTCATGGCACTTTATAATCAGTAAGTCATAATTTTCCTGTCTTTTCATTCCCAAATTATCATTACTTCATAAGATATTTTCAATATTATTTCAATTATTTTAACTATAGCATTCAGATATTATAACATTGCTTTTATTTTGGCAGAATCCATAAAATATTGAAAAATATTTTAAAAATAAGGAATAGCAAGCAGTTTCTTTTAGAGAATTTAAGAACATGGAGAGAATAATTTACCCATCTCAACATCATGCCTTTTTTCACTTAATAATGTAAATAATCACAACACTAATAAAAAGAGAGAACAAGGAGTGCCAGTCAGTTAAGAAGCTGCCTTCAGCTCAGGTCATCATCCCAGCATTCTGGGATAGAGCCTTATGTTGGGCTCCCTGCTGACTGGGGAGCCTGTATCTCCCTCTCTCTCTGCCCCTCCCCTCTGCTTGTGCTATCTCTGTCACTCTTGCACTCTCTCTTCTCAAATAAATAAATAAAATATTTAAAACAAGAGAGAAGGAGCACTAAAAAATATCACTAGCACTGAAAGTACCCTAATTTTTATAACATTAAAATAAGTACATTTTTACATTCATATTTTTAATTTCCCCATTTACCATTTAAACTTATCCTCAAAATAGACCAGTTCTTTTATTTCTAATGTAATTTTGAAACCACAGATAAAAAAAACTTATGGATATTTATAAGTGCAAATCATGTCATCAGGATCACACCATCTCCAATTGCTAGAGATATTACTTACCTCTATGTTATCTCTATGTCAAGGATTCAAAAATCTTTGTTCTTACTCTTACACACCGTTAATATTACACACTACTCTCTTTATTTCTGTTAAAAAAATAGTCCTCTGAGGAACTCCTTATGGAGTCAATTTCAGATTCATAACTGCATACCAGACTTAACTTCCCCCAAAGAATCCAATTTTGTAATTTGTCTAAAATAGTTCTACTTTGGATTGTTTAAACACATCATTTAGATCTTAACTCTTCTGTTTTATTTATTCAAACACATGACTGCTCTGGTGTCTGGTTTTCAATGTTTCATTGCTCAGATAATGATGTGTTCATTAAAATCTGCTAATCGTTTAGTGTTCATTGTGGGCTTTAGCACTGAGATAGACCTAAAATGTTCTATTAGTCGAATAGCAAAGAGAAATGGCAAACAGTATTTATTCCCCAAAGAAATCCAGCTATCTCATAAAGGCTTAGTTGATGTAAAATAATAATGTTCTGATGAATGGAGTCTTAAATGATTATTTCTAGTTATTTGCTCACTAAATGTGATTAGGGATTAAAAAAAAAAAAAGCTTTACATAGCAAAGAATTACCAATAAAGAAGTTCAGGCAGCTGACATGCTGAAGCTCTGTTCTGCAGGCAGAAATCTCATATAGAGATTTCTCCCATCCAGTAAACATTCTTTTGATTCAGAACTATTAAGCACGGATAAATCATTATCCTAAGACTGAGAATATTGCATGAGCTATAGTTAGCAATTGCAAAGAAGAAGAGCGCAGATCACCACATTAACCACATTAAAATTTATATTTAGATCAATACAGATAGGTTGAAATCAGGAATTTGTTTGCAAAACATATTTTCATGGATATTTCCCTGCTCACCATGTTTTCATAATGTCATATTATAATGTTCTACTACTAGTTTGGATATTAGGGTATTTAAAATGGTAATGGCAAGTATAAATCTTGAGAATGTATTAGCTTTGTAATAATTCTCATGAATATAGTTTCTGTCTCTAGATAACATGCATTCCTAAAAGCCTATCTGAACATTAAAAAATAAAAACGTATACATTCTCATATGATTCTACGTCACAAGAGAAATACAAATTTTTGGTCCTAATTTCTGTTACGCTCTTCATTCTCACTCACTCCTTTACGTCTGAATTCTTTTAAATCATAAGATGACAAACTACTATATTAAGATCCAGTCAACTTCAATTTAAAAAAAAACTAAACCAATTCAATTAAAGGGATATCTAGAGTTTTCATGGCTTATAAAACCTGGAAGTTCATTTATTAATCTAATTTTAGGCATAGCTGGAATCAGGGATGATGCAGTCCAGAAATTATTTCTCTGTCTTTTGACTCTATTTCCCTGTATATATTGGCTTTATTCAAAAGTGAACTCTCTCTATGCACATAATGGGAAAGCTGCTGTCGATAACTTTGACCCTCCATCTACTCAGACTACAATTTGAAAG
Source organism: Nyctereutes procyonoides (assembly GCF_905146905.1). NCBI lineage: Eukaryota > Metazoa > Chordata > Mammalia > Carnivora > Canidae > Nyctereutes > Nyctereutes procyonoides. The sequence continues at coordinate 27,974,654 of NW_026575051.1, read as the reverse complement.
AAAGATGAAATCAACTCGTAAGAAAACTAATCAGCGCTGCTTGAGTTAAATTCTCACCTCCAAACCAAAAAGAATTCCACATTTTGTTTATTTTCTCTCTGGACTATACAATCTGTAAACCATGTTAAGTGACAAAACAGTATAATTTTTTAAACAGTTCTATTGTGATATAGCTTTGGAATTAAAAAACAAAATACATATCTATTTACCCTACTCGGTTAGGCAAACTTTCATTTGAACTCAGCATTTTTCATAAAGTAAATGTTACATAGTTAACTGGAAGAGATGCCAAAGATCCTAAGCTTCTTAAATAGAGCTCCTAACCCTGGATTCTGAGCTGAGTTCCCCCATGGCCATTTACCTAAGACGAGATAGTAAATTCTTAGTGATTACAAAAAAACAGGAGGGAAAACTCAAAAAGATTTTTTTTGGTCTTCATCATAAAGTATAATAATGCCTATTTTTTCTATCTTTTGCATGAATTTTCAAATCTTCATTGTAGAGATTCATTGTAGGGATTTCCCCTATTATCCCTTATCACAAAAAGCATGCAGAGAGCTTTTAAATTTATGGTATGTTAATTTTATAACATAAATTTCTATTCTACCTTTGGGGCTTATATAGTGATAAATATGGAAAAAATATTTAATGCTAATAATTAACCATAATTTAAAAAAAAACACAATCTTGACCATGAAAGAGATTTACATTTATATATAATACTAGTGTCTGAAAAGGGAAACTTTTGTGAAGATTCTGAAAATGGCTTTTGATTTCTTTCTAAGACTGGCCTTAAAGTTTTTTTTTCATATTTTAATGTTTAGTTTTACTTCAAAATTCATGCTTTCCTTCGTGTGAGTGTATTCCTAGCATTTTCCTGATTATTATCGAGTGGTAGATTTCTTTTGTTTACAGATAAGAGAGGGGTATTGTGAACTGTATCTTTGAAATTCCATATGTGATTGTATTTTGAGATCGAGTGTTTAAAAAAGTAATTAAGGTAAAATGAGGTCACAAAAGGGAGACCTAATCCAATATGACTGATATCCTTATAAGAAGATATGAGGTAATAGATTGGGGGAAATCAGGTTAAGACACCAGTGAAGACAACATCTATAAGTCAATAAGAGAGGCCCTCAGAATAAACCAGCCCTGCTGACCCCTTGATCTTGGATATCAGATGCCAGAATTGTGAGAAAATAAATTTCTCACAATGTGAGAAAGTGTGTTTTAAGCTAGCCAGGCTGTGTTACTTTGTTACATCAGCCCTAGCAAACTAACAGAATGGACAAGGAAATGAACAAGAAAGAAAATTCCTGGGGTGTCTGTGTGTAATTGGTTAAGTGACCAACTCTTGGTTGTGGCTCAGGTCATGATCTCAGGATTGAGAGATTGAGCCCCATTTGGGGCTCTGCACTCAGAATGGAGTCTGCTTAAGGGTCTCTTTTCTTCTTTCTCCCTCTCCCCTCCCCACTGTGTTCTCTCTGTCTCGCTCTCTCTCTCAAATAAATAAATAAATCTTAAAAAAAGAAAGTTCCGGGATCCCTGGGTGGCGCAGCGGTTTGGCGCCTGCCTTTGGCCCAGGGCGCGATCGTGGAGACCCAGGATCGAATCCCACGTCGGGCTCCCGGTGCATGGAGCCTGCTTCTCCCTCTGCCTGTGTCTCTGCCTCTCTCTCTCTCTGTGACTATCATAAATAAACAAAAATTAAAAAAAAAAAAAAAAAGAAAGTTCCTGGGCAGCCTGGGTGGCTCAGTGGTTTAGCACCACCTTCAATCCAGGGCGTGGTCCTAGAGACCCGGGATCGAGTCCCACGTCGGGCTCCCAGCATGGAGCCTGCTTCTCCCTTGTATGTATGTATGTACATACATGCCTATGTCTCTGCCTAGGTCTCTGCCGCTCTCTCTGTCTCTCATGAATAAATAAATAAAATCTTAAAAAAATATATACAATTGTTAAAGACAAAAATTAGTGGATTAAATATCCTGGTTAATCAAGTGTCATTAAAAAGCAATTTGGTAGGGAACTAGGAACACCTGTGTCATGTTCCTAACACCCTTAAAAATCTCAGTATGGAAAAATAATGGTCAAGGAAAATTGCTTGAAAATGAGCATACTGCATTACTTTGAGGCTATGACTTTACCCGCCCTGTCCAATACAAACTATTTGATGATAGGTGGGTGTTAGGGAGGATTCTTTCAGCCCAAGATGAAGATAGTCTAAGAAAATATACAGGTTTGATGACTTAACACCTTCTAGAAATCTCCTAAAGCATGAAAGTAATACAAATGTTAAAAATTAAAACAACATGAAAAATGGATAGATTTTGCTTGATCCCAGACAGGAGCTTTTTCTTGTGAAAGTAAAGTAACCAGTTGCATGACCTTTAACACATTTTAAGAATTGTAATTTTAAAAGTATACATCTATTGATTTTAAAAACATTGAATAAACATCTAATAAACAAACATTAATTTGTGTATTTCATTAAAAACCCAATTGGCATTCTCAGTCTCTTAAATATAATAGAGAATCTGGTAATAACTTTCTTAAGGAAGCAACATATAGCTATCCATAATTAAACACCATATCAAGAAGGAGTAGTCTATTAAAAGTTTATTCTTTATGAATACATACATTAAAGTTTGAGAAGAGCTTACACAGGTCATGTTCTCACACTATAACGTACTTATATTAGAAGTAAAAAAATGAAAATATTTTATAACATAGTTGTTTCACAGCTATGAGTTCTATGGAGTTCGTGACATATTTGCATTACCCATCTTTTGGATAAATGTGACTGCTGTGTAAATCAATTTCTATAATTGGAGCTTGGATTTGCTTTTCCTTTACTCAGTTTTCTAATAACAAAATTATAAATTAGAAGAACAATCCTCAGGAAATATACAGTTTGGTAAATAAATAGAGGTCAGAATAGTTAATCAGCATTTTAATAAGCCTAATTGAAACCATAGATACTCTTGAGAGAATTATATTATCCACATAAAAACAATCCCACGGGCATTTCTTAAAGTTTAGTTTATGCAGTGATTTCAATTAGCTATGATCTGATTTGGGCTTGTAAGTGGTCAGTTTTTTAATTCACTTCTATTATTTCCTAGAAAATTATAAGAGGCATAGCTGTTTTATGTTAGAGAGTTCTTCAGCATTTTAGTTATATTAGCAATTAATGAAGAAGTAAAAAGAAGTTTAGAAATTTCTGATTCCATGCTGAATTAGAATATACATTCAAACTTTAGCTTAAAATTAAACTTCCAAAATAGCAATTATCTAGAAAGAAATACATTTCATACATTTCCATTTCTCTGCCATGCCTTGCGGCAGGATGGAAAATAGGTAATTGCCATGATGCAGACTTTTTTTTTTTGATATGTATCTTAAAAGAAGGAAACTACAAAAGTATGATTTTTGCAATACATATTATACTGTTAATTAAGTACAAGGGACCTTCTATTCCATGAGGATTTCTTATTTAATGCTAATTTTCCAAATCTTGCTGCTTTTGAATTGTGTAGGAAATAAAAAATTTTCACCTTTAATATTAGTCCCAACTCAAACACGCCTCTTAAGTAAATACTATCTATCCATTGAGGAATCACATATCTGCCCCTTGGCAGATGACACAATGTAAATACAAAGGAAATCAACTTAAAAGTAGAATTTATCATCTACCAAAGATGCAGGATCTTATAAAATTGACAAAAGTTCTGTTGGAGAATTGCTTCAATCGTACACTGTGCCCATGGGCATTAGACTAGAGCTAGACCTGTTAAAAGTGAAGAAGAGAAAATAAGAATGATTACATGAAAGGCCATTTAAGAGATAACAATTTATACGTTAAAGATTAAGAGGGAGATTTGGGAAATCTGAGGAAGACTTAAAATAACTTCACTAAAATACCAGTAATGAAAAGAGAGGTAAAGGATGCAATAAGAAAATATGGTGTATGTTGAGGTTGGGGGCATGTGAGAAACTATAAAACTTATAATTTTATATGTACTTTGTGAAACATCAGAAAAACGTTAGAAATGTATATGTGTCAATGTTTTTAAGCCTTAAAAATGCAATCTTTTCCACAATTTAATGTGAAATTCTGATCTCCTTTTTAATTTTTTGCACCTTATAACTCTGTAATAGCTTGTATCATATAAATATATAAATACAAACATACATGTATACCATAGGCTTATGTTTACATAGTTATTAAAATAAAATACACTTGAAATATAGAAATGTGGAATGTTAAAAACTTCAAACACACTGCCTCCAACATTACTCAGATAATTAATTTTTTCACAGGAAAAAAAATACAAAACTTTTATTATCTAGGAGATAACCTGAATTTCTCTAACGACATACATGTATCTCCATACATATACAAATAGCCACAAAGGATAGGACCTCTATTAAACATGATCTTGGCATGAAGGTTAGGAGGAAAAATCTGGTTGTTAAAACAAGCTGTTCTTCCAGGCATGTCATGACAGGGTTCTAGAAACTGTGCTTTATAAAGAACAGGTTGAGAAAGTTGTCAAGTTTCCCATGGAAATGGGAAAATTTTGTGACAAAACCAAAAGTTTCTTTCAAATGCTTAGAAAATAAATTAGAAAGCTTGTGGATTTCTGCAGTTAAAAGAATGTCATCCAATGGTTGAAAGAATAAGAAAAAGATATTTATCATTACCATAATAATACTATGGCAAAATACTTGAGACTTTGTAAGTATTAAAAAATAATGATAGTCTATTAATTTACTTTTTGTAGCTACAACTGTTGAAATCAAGTAAGTTGCCTTATAGAGTCATGTGTTCTTTAATATTGGAAGAATCCAGCTATTTCTTGAATAGTTATTTAGGCAATTCTGGCAGTACAAATTGTGGACTTTTAACTAAAACTTTAAAAAGATTTCATCAGAAACTTCTTCCATACCTTGGTTTCTGAGTGAATCAGGATTTGGAATAACTCTTGCCATAGGAACAGTGTTTCCAGTGAAATCTTCTAAAATTGTGCCTGTTTAGTTTCAGGGGTACAATATAATAATTCAACAATTCTATACATTTCTCAGTGTTCATCATGATAAGTGTACTTTTAATTCTCTTTATATATTTCATTCATTTCTACCTACGCACCTCCTCTTTGGCAACCATGAATTTGTTCTCTGTATTTAAGAGTTTATTTTATTTTATTTTATTTTTTGTTTATTCATTTATCTTATTTCTTAAATTCCACATATGAGTGATATTATATGGTATTTGTCTTTGACTGACTTATTATACTTAGCATGTTGCTCTAGGTCCATCCATGTTGCTGCAAATGGCAAGATCTCATTTTTTTATGGCTGAGAAATATTCTTCTGTGTGTGTATGTGTGCATGTGTGTGTGTGTGTACATACATACCACATCTTTTTTATCCATTCATCTTAAATGGGTACTTTGGTTGTTTCCATAGCTTGGCTATTATAAATAGTACTGTAATAAACATAGGGGTACATGTATCTTTTCAAATGAGTATTTTCATTTCCTTTGAGTAAATTCCCAGTAGTGGATTTTTTTAAATTTAGAATTAGGCCAGATAGAGGGTTCCAGTCATTGGTAGCCTAAAAATAGTATCTATCTTGTATTATGTTTTGGGTATTGATAAATGTATGTAAATGACCTTGCAAGGTGCCTTGTACATAGATAGAAAAGTTAGCTATCATTAACTATATAATAGTAGTTTTCTACCTGGAATATAGCAAACTTTCTTAATAATAATTGAACATTTTACTTTGAGAAAATCATTCTGATTGTAAGAGAGTAATATAGACACTGTGATAGAAGTTATAGTAGATTAAGCTAAGTTTCATTGCCCAAGTTGGTTCTAGCTGTTTGCATATTATCTCTTAAAAGTAATTCCCAGTGTAAGAGTGTACTTTCTTTTATGTTAAATGAATATTTCTAAAAGCAGAATATAGAGGAAAAAAATTCTCATCAGAAGATCTCAGTGTAGTTTAAAGTGTATTGAATTCTTTCCTCCATTTTTTTAAATTTCTTTTTTGGAGGAAGTTATTTAACATACAAAGTAAGTTGGGACTCCATCTGTGACATTTGTAGCAGATGCTTTTGCTGCTTTTATCCCATCCCATCTGTGCTGGGCAGTTACTAAACACATTTACTCACCTGAACAACCTCCACTTTTATGCCTTACACTTTTTTTTGGAAGCTGAAGGATCTTATTGAGTGCACACACCCATTAGCCACTCATAAATCAGTGTAGACTATGAATATGTTTATGCCCTGGGGGCAACCCTTGACTAATGGGGTAACGAATCCATGGAAAATTTCTGTTTCTCAGTCATTCCAGAAAAAATTCTGATGTGCCTTCTCCACAGATCTTCAGAATGTCCTCATTGAATGGATATTTATTGCTAAATAACAAATTACTCCCAAAATCTAATGGCTTAGAACAGCAAGCATTTATTATCTCACAGTTTCTGTGATTCAGGAATCCTAGAAGTGGCTTATCTGGCTGATTCTGGCTCAGTATCTCTCATTAGTTTGCAGTCAAGATGTTAGCTGGATTAGTCATATGAAGACTTGCATGGGCTGAAAAGGTCCTCTTCTAGGTTCTCTCATGTGTGTTGACCAAAGAATTTAGTCTTTCTTCACATGGCCTTCTTCATCGTGTTACTTGAGTATCTTCATAACATAGCAACCAGCTTGCCTGAGAGAACCAAAGAGAGAAGAGTGAGAAAGGCACACTTTGACCATATTGTTACACATTAGCAATGAATTATGAAGTGCAGTGCATACTAAATGAGAGAATCAGGCTCTATGTCTTGAAAAAATATGAGTAACTTTAAAACCACTAGAGTGGGATTGTGTACCATTTCACACTCTGGTGAAGAGCTAACTAGTGCCTTTCCTCCCCTGTCTTAGTTTCCCCACTCCTTCATTTTTGCTTATCTGCATCACCTGCCAAATAAGAAACTGGCGTTTAAGTCCTTGTCTCAGTTTGTGCATATGGAACATTCTAAGTACTCTGAACAACTTAGTACTCTGAAACTTAAATACCCTCAAGATTAAGATTTGAAGCAATGTTGTATTGAAAACTGATATAAAATAATGTCATCTATAAAAAGACATTCATTCTGGGGCACTGGTGGCTCAGTCAGTTAAGCCTGAAACTCTTGGTTTCACTGCAGGTTGTGATCTCAGGGTCCTGAGGCCACTTCCCAAGTCTGGCCCTGCTTAGTGGAGAGTCTGCTTGAGATTCTCTTCCTCAGACCCTCCCCACTCATGTGTTCTCTCACTCTCTCTCTCTTTCTCAAATCTTTTAAAAAAAGAAATTCATTTTGAATTTTCTGTAGTCACAATCACTGAAAATTATAGTTATCAGTTCCTTTTATCTAAATTATTTTACTTCTCCATATATAATTTCAATAGCTATTTAGACAATATTCTGATTTGTAAAGTGGTCTCAAGAAACTTATATTTATGTTATAATAATTGCCTTCTAGGAATATTCTCTTAATTTGTATGCATAATTAATAATAATGATAATAGAATTAAAAGTAAAATGTTAAAAATGGCCGTTAAGACTCATACTTTAGGCAATACTAATAAAAGTACTTATTTTATGTATTAATTAGGATTATACTTTGTGCAATTTACTTAAGGCTATAATAAAATTAAATTCCACATTTGAGAATACATATAATAATTTAGATTTCAATCTATCACCATTTCTGAAACAAATCAATCACATGAGTTTAAAATACCTGTGATTTTAAATATTTAGGAGATATAATGTGCTCAAATGAATAGTACAGAAAATAGGTAAGTAACATAGCTGATTATCTTTTGAACAAATAAGGCCATTGTGGTCAGGTTATTGATTTTGCCTACTCACTAGGCTATCTCTAACTTACAGCCTGGTATTCTTGTGGGGTTTCCCAGGAATCTGGTAGTTTACAATATCAAAATATCTATAAAAGGAAAAAGAGAGAAAAAAATCAATGTCTGAATCCATAGTCATTTGCATGAATATATTAATCAAATTATTTGGATTCCATTATCTATATCAGTTATATGACCATTTTAGTTCCAGTTGGATTATCTAGTATATCATCCACAACAAAGAAGACATCAGAGTACATGATGAGAGAGAGTAAGGTAATTTTATTTTGTTTTGTTTTGCCTATGGCTATTCTCTAGAAATAGAGCTATGTGCATGAAAATAAGCCAAAAATTCCAGAACATGTGAATTTTTGACTAAGGTATAAGCAAACAAGGAAAATTAAACAGAAGTTACATTCAGAGTATGTGGATCTCTAAAAACTAACCTATAAAGTTATAAAGTGTCTAATGTGCAGAGGAATAAATACCTCATATTTTGCCATACTCTAAAGCAAATGGACATATAAAGTTATCATAGATTATTTTTTAAAAAAGGTAGATGACAGAAAAGAACTGTGAGGATTCTGAAATTCTATGAAGTAACTTATTTGCATGTTTGATACTTTTTAGCTATTCTAACTTGAGAATTATTGGCTTCAGCAAAGTTTCTAATAATGAATAAACACTTCAACTTCTGAGCACTTAAAGTTGATATTTTTAATGTGATGCTTTGCAACTGAAAAAAATCTGTAATGTGGTTGCTTTCTTAACAATGATTAAACTACATCCTACTAAGTTATACTACCAAAGTCTGGGAAATGGAATTTAGAGATTGCAATCATGCTACTTTCTAATTTGGAAAGTAAATATTTTAAAGCAAAATAAGAATTTAATAAATGTGTATAAGTTGAAATAAGTGTCATTAAAATTCAGTTGTAACACATCTCAACCAAAAAAGGAAAAGGAAAAGCTGATTGTGTGAGAGGGAAATTCAGTTTTTAAATAGTACTTATTCTCTCTCACCCCACTGGATGATACCAGGCATTGTTTTATTTAATATGTTTGCAGACTTTCCTTGTCATGTGTCTCATAGTTTGACTTGATAAATGCCCCCAAATGGTTATTTTGGCATGGTAGAATCCATTGAGTTCTGCACAAACAAGAACAATAAGAGACATGGATTATGCTTTATTATTTTTAAGAAAGAGGAACAGGAAGATAATGGAATAGAAGTACCACAATGTTGATCTTATTAAATGCCAGGAGAAAAAAATAACCATATCAAAAGAAGAGTATCTGCAACAACAGTGGGGAGCTACAGGAGGATTTACCAGAAGAGCTTGTAGAGGAGGTAGGACCAGCAGAGTGGTTATAGAAAAATGTCCAGGCAAGGTTGCTAAATAGCTACAAACCATACTTAATAATTCTATTTGTGACTTGTCTCTGACAGGTGATGAAACAGTATTTTCCAATTTGAATGATCATTGAAGATCGCTCCTACCACTTACGAATAGAAGTTCAAACTAACTTTTTTTATACCAAGTAATCAATGGAAGTATGATATTGGCTCTCTCTGAAGGTTTCTTTTTAATTCCTATAAATTTTCTTTCAATGTTTTATTTTTAAATTTCTATGCTTCATAATCAATTTGTATTTTATGTCCTCTCCTCCAGTATTGTAGATCAATCTTATGTTAAATGCCCAATGTGACATTTTCATGATTTAGTAGTTTCTACTAGTTTTTTCAAAAGATTTTTTAAAGCAGTTTTAGGTTCACAATAAAATTTAGAGGAAGATACAGAGATTTCCCATATTTCCCATTCACCTCCTGCCCCCACACTAGCATAGCTTCCTTCATTATTAGCATAATTCACCAGAATAATGTATTTGTTATTGGAGATGAACCTACATTGATACATCATAATCACTCAAAGACTATAGTGTACCTTAGGGCTCACTCTCAGTGTTGTATATTCTATGGTTTGGACAAATGTATTATGATATACATCCATTAAGATGTCATATGGATATTTGCACTGCCCTAAAAATCCTCCATACTCTCCCTATTCATCCCTCCTCTCCCTCTTCACCGCTGGTAACCACTGGTCTGTTAATTCTACCATAGTTTTGCCTTTTCTAGTATGCTATAGTTGAAATCATACAATATGTAGCATTTTTAGATTAGCATCTTTCACTCGGTACTATGCATTTATATTCCCTCCATGTCTTTTTATAGCTTGATAGCTCTATTCTTCAGTAATGAATAATATTCCATTCCTGTAAATAGGCCTTTAATAATGTGAGGATGAAGTGTGGGAGGTGAGGAGGCATTCTATAGTCCTATGATTAGGTTTCAGTCTTTTTCTCAGCCTGTCTCTGGACCGTGTACTTCACAAGTGTTTCTCAGACCCAAACGTGGGACGGAATGACTAGAGTGGGCTGGAATTGGTATTTCCTTTCTTCCACATGGAAAGCTAGAACTAATTAGAGCTGGGTATTTCTCTTCCCTAGGTCAGTTAGGTTCTAATAATATGTCAGCAAGTTAGGCTCCAGTTAGCTAGTATTTCCTGAGGGCAGCTCTTGTTAAGAACAGAGTGCTCTGGTGTATTTCAGAATGGTTCCTCCACTCCCACCTGCCCCCAGCAGAAGCAGGAGGAGATTTTCTCTGATATTTACTGTGGAAACCTAGTTAAGCTGCTGGAGGTAAATCTTAAAATATTGCGATACCCCATAAGACTCAGTCTCTGCACAATTTTTAACTCTCAGAATTGTTCCACACCAAGCCTCCAACAATGCATCATCAATTACAGTTCAGGTTTTACCCCAGCTATGGTGCCCCATGTCTATTTCCTTGTGTGAGTCTCTATGCCAGTAAGCCAGGACTCCCTGTATTTCCCTGTCTCTTCACTCGTGGAGTCAATGGTTTGCCCCATGCACTCCCCCTCTGTGGACCAAGAGTAGTTGAATTTTTCAGTCCATCCAGCTTTTTACTTTTGAGTACAGAAGTGTCTTATTAGTTCCTTAATACATGTTTTTGTATAAACAAATTAGGTACATTATTTCAATCAATCAGAAATTCTATTAAAATGCTTATAAGATGAATAGACATATATGATATTAAATTGCCTGTAATAGCAATAGCTCAATTATTCCAAATATTAAACATTATTGCTAGTCATAGTATAAGTATTTCTGTAGAGTATAGGGCTAAAAATTGTTACACATTTCTATATTTTAAAGATCTATAGAATCTTTTCATCATTCAAATAGGTGTATAAACATCACATAACCTTGCAAGAACAAAGAATAAAAGCTTAACGTTAAATATTTAAAATTAAAATCATAAGCTCTTTTCAGAGAACAAGAAGAAAACTATATTCAAGCCTGAAGTCAACTAGTAGGGTTCATTTCAGAAGAGCAAGGCTGGTTCAACATTCATAAATCATTCTATGTAATTAATCATATTCACAAATAATTTTTAAAAACATATAGTCATATCAGTCATATTACCATATCATTTATCATTTGACCATCTGATCATATTAACAGATGAATAAGAAAAAACAAAATTATATTAATAGATGCACAAAAATCCTTTGAAAAAAGCCAAAGCTTATACATGATGAAGGCTGTCAAAAAAAGCCTAAGAATTAGTGGGAACTTTCTTAACCTAATAAAATATTTACAGATTGGACAAGAAGAAATTGAATTGTCTTTATTCACAGATTTCATAATTTTATTTTTAGATAACTTCAAGGAATCTATTAATTTTTTTTTCAGTAAACATTGGAATATTGGAAAGAAAGAAATTAAAAAAATGAATACCATTTACAAAACAACTATTCAAAAATAAAACACTGAGTTAAAAATCTAACAAAATACCTGTAATATCAATACCAAAATAATATATGTAAAAAACTGCAAAACACTGATGAAAAAAAATTAAACATGATCTAATTAAATTGAGAGATCTTTCTCATTCAAAAACTAAATGTAGAAATAGTTGTTATTCAGGGACGCCTGGGTGGCTCAGTGGTTAAGCGCCTGCCTTCAGCTCAGGGAGTGATCCTGAAGTCCTGGGGTTGAGCCCCACATTGGGCTCCCTGCATGGAGACTGCTTCTCACTCTGCCTGTGTCTCTGCCTCTCTCTCTGTGTTTCACGTGAATAAATAAATAAAATCTTAAAAAAAAGAAATAGTTCTTAATCATTAATTAAAACATTCAATATTTTTAAGATATCATTTCTTCCCAACCTTTTTCTGCCCAATTTGATCTATAGATTAAAAGCAATACCACTCAAAATCCCAGCAAAGTTTATTATATAATGAAGTTTGTAATATACATTTCAAATTATGTTGTAGATACTTGTCCCTTAAGGTATAGAGCATAACTCTTCAATCCTTAAGTGTGGGATGTGTATATCCACTTGCTTTAAAGGGTATACTTGATGTGACTTGATGAAAATGAATTTTTGCTATGATCTTTATCCCCAAAATCCATATCACCAGTATAACCACAAGAACACCATCAAACAAGCCCAAGTTGAAAGACAGTGTACAATAGATTTAACCAATATTCCTCAAAATTCTAGAGATTTTCAAAAGTCTGAGAAACTATCACAGTCCAGGGGACTAAGGAGATATGGCAATTAAATGTAATGTGGTATCCTGGATAAGATCCTGAAATAGAAAAAAAAAGACATTAGGTAAAATTTAAGGAAATTTCCATAATGCATGCACTTTAAGTAATAATAAGGTATTATATTATACCATATTATATCATTATACCATATTATATCATTAATTATGACAAATGTATCATATTAATGTAAGATGTAAACAGTAAAGGAAGCTGGTTATGGAGTATATGAAAACTCTTAACTACATCTACAACTTTTCTATAAACTTTCTATAAATCTAAAGTTATTCTAAGAAAAAGTATTAAACGATTTTTAAAGCTATCTCCTTAAAAAAAACCTATAAGGCATATGTTTTTTTTTTTTTTTTAAGATTGTATTTCTTTATTTGAGAGAATGAGCTGGAGAGTGTGCATGAGCAGGGGGAAGGGCAGAGGGAGAAGCAGATTCCCTGTTGACCAGAGAGTCTGGTACAGGGCTCAATTTCAGAACTCCAGGATTATGATTTATGCAGAAGACAGTGAGTTAACTGGTTAACCAACTGGGCCACCCACATGCCCCAGGCATTTAGTTTTTTTTTTTTTTCTTTACACTGGAAATTAAGAACATTATTAGTATTGCGATGGATTAAAATGCGGACAAATAGGTATTTCTTACAATGCTAGCAACTGTCAAACTTGAAAAAAAAAAAGAAAGTACCTAAATTGATAGAGCATTTTTGAAGAATAATTTATAATATTAAAGGAAAGGCAATGAAAACTTCAGTGATGAACAAAATGAGCTCTAAGTTTATTTCTTTTCCATAGGGGCACACCACCAATGGGGAATTTCCTCTAAAAGGGATTAAGTTTCTAGTTGCTACAAAGAGAAGAAGGTTTATGGTCTCAGTAGTAATTCATTATTGAGGATTTTACCTCATAGTGAAAAATGAGTTCATTAATCCATACATCATTAAATCAGGTATTGTTCGTTGGTCAGGAGTCTTCAATTAGTTCCAGCAAGGATCTAGCATAGTAGGATTGCTGGAATATGTTTGATTCTTTAACATGGTTATTTTTTTTAGCTTTGGCTGGGTAAGACTAGGCGCTGGAAATAAAAAAAGAGCCAAATTTTCCCAATGGACATAGGTTGCGTACAAAGCAGTAACATTTTCTGGTTTTAAATTCCACCTATATTATTTACTAGTGCTATGACCTTAAAAAAAGTTACTTTCAAATAACTTTTCAGTAAATATTAGCCATTACAAAAATTGTGATCCATAATTATAGAATGCTTATGCCCATTTATTAATCTATCCCTTTTCCCAGTATCACCCCAGACTTGCCTTCACACATTATTTGTCAGACATTTAGAATTTCCTTTAATTTCTGGATTTAGCTATACTCTTCTTACTTTCACCATTGCATATACTCTTCCTAATGCTAGGAATGCTACCATCCATATGTTTTATTTTATACTTTATTTTTTATATTAGTTATTAGTTATAATATTAGTTACATTGTTCAATTTGCTAGTTGTCTGTTTTCCCAACTAGGCTGGTTGTTTTTTGAAGGCAGACAGAAAATTTTACTTTTCTTTATATGCCTTCACATTCAGAAAAGATCTGTCATGTTGTAGACACTCAGTAAATATGTAAATCCCTCTCCTGAACATTGTACTTTAATCATTGTTTGTAGATCCTCCATCACTTCTTAGATCATGGTCTAACAACTGACATCTAAGTGGTTTGTATAAAATTAGTCCTAAAAGAACATCTGGAGAGAAAACACATCAGATGCACTCATAGTCATTCTATGTATTAGTTTCCTAGGGATGGCATGACAAATTACTGCAAACTTGGTGGCTTATAACAACAGAAATTAATTTGGTCACACTTGTGGAGAACAGAAATCTAAAATCAAAGTGTCAGCAAGGCCACATTCTCTCTATAGGTGCTAGAGAAAAATCCTACTTTTTCTCTTTTAGCTTCTAGAAGCTCTAGGTATTCCTTGACTTGGGGCTACATGACACCAGCCTCCACCTCCTTCTTTACATGCCCTTCCCCATTGTGTGTCTCCACTTTTATAAGGAGACTTGCCTTTGAATTTAGGATCCAACCAGTTAATGGAAGGTGACCTCTTCTCAAGATCCTTAACTTAGTTACACTGTAAAGAACTTTTTTTTCCAAATAAGGTCACATTCACAGTTATCAACCATTAGGACTTGGACATAATGTTTTGGGACCACAGTTCAATATCATTTCAAGGCAAAGTCCAGCTGTGTGTTCCTGCATCTCAGAAAACACATTTGAATGAGAGAATTCCAAGGTGAAAGGTGATATTACTATCAAGCCAAGAATAAGCAGAACCAATATTTTAAATGTTATGCTGCCTTCTATGTTGGTTTCAATTATATGCTAAAATTAAAATTATTTTATAAATTTAATTCTGCTCAAGTTTTAGGGTAAGAGGGTTCACTAAGGAATCATCTTATAATTAAATATTTGTGTGAATAAGTAAGATGTGATATATGTGTTGTGCATGCATGCGCACACAATGGAATATTACTCAACCATAAAAAAGAATGAAATTTTGCCATTTGCAACAGTGGGGATGGAACTAGAGAGTATTATGCTAAGTGAAATGCTTAATATTTATTTATTTATTTATTTATTTATTTATTTATTTATTTATTTATTTATTTATGAGAATACACAGAGAGGAGAGAGAGAGAGAGAGAGAGAGAGAGAGAGAGAGGCAGAGTTACAGGCAGAGGGAGAAGCAGGCTCCATGCAGGGAGCCGGACGTGGGACTTGATCCCCGGTCTCCAGGATCACACCCTGGGCCGAAGGCGGTGCTAAACTGCTGAGCCACCCAGGCTGCCCGTGAAATGTTTAGTATTATGCTAAGTGAAAGAAGGCAGTCAGAGAAAGACAAATACCATATGATTTCATTCATATGTGGAATTTAGGAAACAATCATAGAGGAAAAAAAGAGAGGCAAATCAAGAAATAACCTCTTAACTACAGTAAACAAATTGATGGTTAGCAGAGGGAAGGTGGCTGGGGGATGATTTAAATAGGTGATGGGGATTAAAGAATGCACTTGTGATGAGTCTGGTTGGTGTATGGAAGTGTTGCATCACTATATTGCACACTTGAAATTAATGTTAAACTATATTTTGACTAAGTGGAATTTCAATAAAAAATAAATATTTGTGAAATATTTTATAAAATTATCAAGGTTTTCACTATTATAAAAGTTTATTAACTATCTTATAATCAATTTTAGTCAATGTTCTTTATAATACAGGCATAGATAATAGATACTTTAAAAATATATATTATCAAGCTACATATATTTGAAATAAAATGGAAAGAATTAAATCTAGAATGACTGAGCTCTATGATACCTGAGCATTTTTTTTGTTCCCCTTCCTTGTTTCTGGTTGCTTTTTGTTAATGGGCCTTAATTTCATTGAAGATACTGGTGAATATCAACTAAATTAGCTCTCATAAATCAACCTTAATGAAAAACTACTTCATGTGCTTAATTTTATTCAAATATGACAAATATTAACTCCATAATATAGGATCATTCATATTATATGTATATATTTATGTATTTTTTACTTTTCTTTCTTAGATGTGTTCCTGGATTTTCTGGAAAATTTTGTAAAACTTATATAAATGAATGTTCTTCATCACTATGTCTAAAAGGTGCAAAGTGTGAAGATCACATCAGTGGATATATTTGCAAATGTCAACAAGGTAATTATTGAAAAAATATAATCATGCATACTTTATTTACAAAATATATGTTTATGTATATATGTGTATCTAATATGAACTTGACAATGTGATTCACCAATAATGTTGTTGGTTATCAGCTAAGTTTTAAACAATGACCGCACTTAAAAATATGAAATTCATGTTCTGTTTTTTTGAAATGGATGTTCTGTGAGACTAGTAAGAAATCAGTCTATTAGCAAGAAATCCTGCTGCTTAGAGTATAACTCACTATAGCCATTTTCTACATCTATGTAAACTTCATAATTATGATCTTTATGTCCATTGTGCCAGGCACACAGCAAGTCCTTTGTAAATGTTAGCTCTTATTAATATTGACATTATTATTACCTCTAACAATGGTCACTACAGAGATGGACAAGATGAGTACACTGATTTTATTCAGGGAAAATTTTTTCATTAATAATTGATGCTTTGGCCATTTCAGCCTTTGGCCATATTCTTTTTAAGTATACATCAATATAAACAACTTGTGTCCATGCATCTTTTTTCCCCTCTCTTTCTTCTAGTTTTCTAACTTTGCAGATTTTTTTACTTTGTTGCTTTATTCCTGTGTCTTCTGTCACTCATCCTATCTTGAACAGTCAGGTACATCATAGTGAATGCCTGAATTTCCTTGAGAAGTAATAATCTTGCAGGAATATATGTGGGATATTTTTGGCTACCAAAAAAGAATTCTCTCTGTTTACAGACTCCTTTGAAGACTTGAGACTGGTTGTGGAAACCCCGGGATTCTGAGTCTCTGGTTATTTGGATTCCCTGAGGGAATAACAGCCAGGCAGCCTTGTGGGTATTAGGGCTCTGTATATGTGAAGTTAACAAACTAGTGAATACTTATCAACTGAGTATCATTGATGTGTTGTTGACATTTTCAACATTCACTCAGTGTACTCCTCTGTTTTGGAATATCCCATATTGATACTAGGCTTTTTTTTTTTTTTTTTTTTTTTTTTTGGTCAGATAGAGCATCTGAAAACATTTCTACCTGAATGTTGAAATAGCCACCTCTACATAAAACTATAACTCTTACAGATAAAATAAGTAGAATAAACATTGCAATTCTCTGATATAAAAAGAATGAATGACTCTAAAAGTTTTCCTCTTTAGGGGCACCTGGGTGGCTCAGTCAGGTAAGCATCTGCCTTCAGCTCAGGTCATGAACCCAGAGTCCTGGGATCGAGCCCTGTGTCAGGCTCCCTGCTCCTCAGGGAACCTGCTGGTCCCTCTTGCTCTGTCCCTCTCCTCCACCCTACCCCGCTTGTGTTCTCATTCAAATAACTACATAAAGTCTTTAAAAAAAGTTTTGCCTCTTTTAAGCAAAAATGCCTTTATTGAAGTCTGAACATTTAAAACGCTTATTGTCACTACCATATGCAGTGAACACCTTATGATGACAGTCAAGGAATAATCTCCCATAGCACATTAGGGGCAAAGCTGAGATTCAGAGCCAGGAAGTCTGGCCTGGTGTTACATCCTCATTTCTTATGCTCTCCAAAGAAGGGCCTTCAATGAATAGCAACTTCCCATAAAGTTTCAGTTATGCTAGTTAAGTAAGTTCTCTAGAACTATTGGATAACATTGTACCTATTTAATAGTACTATATTATATACATAAGATTTTTCTAAAAGGACAGAAATCATTTTAAATGTTCTAACTAGAATAAAAAATAAATAAAATAAACGACCATTTTTCTTTTTTTAAAAGGAGCTTCACCAGTAAGATCCATCAGTGTTTTGTAGCTTAGATGTTAGCAATTCTAACCGCTATGAGACTTTTTCAGGAAGGTTACTCACCCACATTTGTCTCATTAACTCGTGAAAAGCTTGATAAGCAAAAACTGATAACTGAGAACTTACCACTTTTCTGTATAGTTCATATGAACTTGCATTTTCCCAAATGTCATAGAAAGACACAAAGTCTAATTCCTTTGGTTTATACTGGTCCACTCCTCTCCTATCCATGGAGGAAACCAGCCTTAAATAATGTTGATAATTCTTAAGCTCTGGTCTAAAACATGCCATCATCCTTACCTTTCATGGTACCTAATAGAAACCTACCTTCAAAAAAAAAAAAAAAAAAAAAAAAAAAGAAACCTACCTTCACCAAGTATTTACCTCTGTCTTTAAATTAGTTATGCACTATAAGCTTTTTCCATATTCTATTTTCATCAGTTGGAAATCTTAGATTCACATCGTGTTGCCAATATCAGAATTGTTATGTCTTCATGTAACAACTCTTCCTCCATGGTCAAAATCTTAGGTGGCTCTTACTCTGTACCTGAAAATTTGTAATTTATCCCTTTATCTCCATCTCCTCTACTTGTTAGTCCAAAGAGAGATATAAGACACTTGCAATATTCTGAAAGAACACAGTGTGAAAAATTAAATGCCAGTTTCCTCACTAGATATATCTGTAAAGCACAACTGAGATTTAAATTTGATATGAGTAGGCTAGAAGACACTCTAAATGTTATTTAGTTTTGTGGCACAAAATCCATCAGAGAGGTTGTATTCTAATGGATCCTCATAGAGCTTTCAGCACATATTGGAAAGTACAATCTTTTTATGATACTGGCCAATGTTGTATAATCACAGACAGGGCCATAGTTAGCACAAGCCCCTCCCGTCTCTCTAAGCAGACAAATTAGATTGTTGTACCCTTTCCTCCAAGCTAATTAGATACTATGCTTGACAAGGTTGATCTCAGAACTCACTCATCCTCTCTACATGAGATCCTTGTACAAAGGTTGCAACCTGAGCAGCATTCAGGAAAGAATGAGCTCATCCTCTGCCTATGTAGTGAATTCAAGTGGGTAGGGAACTCATTTCCATGCAAGTATTAATACAAGCATCCAGGTTATTTTATGAAGTAAGACACTGTTCCTTTTGTTTTACCTCAATAGTCACATTTATAGTGTGATATAAAAAATGTTTAACACTCAGTAAGTGAAACCATAGTTATCCCATTAAAAGCAAATTGAAAGTGAAGAGAACAATCTCTGCATTGGAAATGTGAATGCTTTACCCAGAGTTGTTCTCAGTCCCTGGGGCAGCCACTGTGCCCGCACACTTTTCATACTCAGGAGGGATGTAACAGTGTTTATATAGGTGATGATATAAACTTTGGATACACAATTTGCTCTTAAAATAACATTATTCATTTTGAAACAGAAATTCTGCATCATCCTTGAGGCAAGAAAATACAGAAGCACACAAAGATAGTATCGGCCATAGTACTCACAATTATTCAGTCAGAGGTATGACTTTTATTTCAGAACAGGGGTGATACATAATGATCTTCTATTTAATCAAAACTCATGCAAAGCGAAATAATTAATATGAAATAAAGAGTATATGCTATTGTATTTTCATGGTGATTTAGGTGTAAAAAATGAATTCTACATGTTCTACAGTTAGACTAAGAAAAAATACTTTCAATTTATATCATTTGGTTACTATATAATATATTAACTAGTTAGAATCATTTTAGATTTAGGTTTAATTTTATTTTATTTCCCCAGATTGGATGCAAATCACTTGGTGCTAAGAAGGAAAAGGAAATAAAAGTAAAATATATAAATCTTTCAAATAGTGACTTTTATTTTCATCAATAAACTCAGACTCTTATAACTGCTATGTTATGGCAGAGAATGGTAGTATTAAAATTGGTCAGTGTTTCTAGTTGTATAAGCATTCAAAAACTTGCTTTGCTATCAACTTAAAATTAGCCTAATTTGTTCTTATTACAGTTTGATATCTAAATTCTTTTTTGTTTTATACCCTCATTATTTGATGTGATTTATCGAGTAAGCACTTATTTAATTTCTATTATACATGAAATATTAGATTAATACTGAGTTTAACACCATAATGATTTGATTACTTTTCTGGCTTGCTAATGAAAACTTTTGGTAACCACCAAACAGTATTTTCTGAATATCTTGTTATGTTATTACAAATGGGCATCAAACCTACATGGATTCAAAGGGTGTTTTCTTCTTTGCTTCTAAATATTTTCTTTAAAAAAGAATTTTCATTTGTCTGTGTTATATTCCCTTGTCCTGCTCTTATTTCTTATTACCACCTTCAGTACAAAGACATCATCTTATTTATTTTGTTATTTTTTTAACCAAAAAAAAAACCCATGAAACTGATTAAAAAGCATTGCTTATATACTTAAATCCTTTTCCCAAATAGCACAACACCATGTGGTACTCAGAGAAGCAAGGTGATGAACAAAGAACATCTGGAATCTGGGAAGAATAAAGTTCAAATCCCAGCTTTGTGACCTGGTAACTTGGAGATTTTTAACATTATTATAAAAACTCTCTGAGTCTCAGTTTCCTGATAAAATTGTAGGAAAAAAATCACCTAAAAATTGTAATGAACTAAACATAGAGTTATAGGTAAGATATATTATTTTGGATGAAGCAGCCTGAGCCCATTAGCTCATGTAATTTTACTTAACATTTCAGAATATCTGTTTCTTCATTCACAGAATTGGAAAATAAGCTCATTCATAGAGTTTGTTCAGCAGGGTATCAGGAACAAATAATAAATAGTAACCAACATTTCTTTTCTTTTTTTTAATTTTTATTTATTTATGATAGTTACAGAGAGAGAGAGAGAGAGAGAGAGAGAGAGAGGCAGAGACATAGGCAGAGGGAGAAGCAGGCTCCATGCACCGGGAGCCCGACGTGGGATTCGATCCCGCGACTCCAGGATCGCGCCCTGGGCCAAAGGCAGGCGCCAAACCGCTGCGCCACCAGGGATCCCCGTAACCAACATTTCTAAAAAACTTATTGCAAACTATGTTCAGCAATTTGCACAGATCTTTTCCTTTTTTATTTTTTTAGGTTTTTATTTATTTATTCATGAGAGACACAGAAAGAGTCAGAGACGTAGGCAGAGGAATAGGCAGGCTCCCTGCAGGGCCCCAGCACAGGACCCCAGGATCACACCTTGAGCCAAAGGCAGACACTCAACCACTATGCCATCCAGACACCCCTACACAAATCTTTTCACTCAAATCTTACCATAAGTTCCATAACTTATGAAGCATCTACAATGTTACTTCCATTTTGTAAGGGTTTGAAAGATCTTATCTTTTCTAGCAGCAAGTAAAAGGTTATAGGTTTGTTTTCCACTTCCCCTTAGTAACCAAAAGCACCTTTTTCAGTTATCGGACACAAATTTTGATCAATCTTTGTGTAAAAATATTTTTGTTGCATAAGTCTTAGATATACAGCTTTAAAATTCAACATCTGTATACACTATAAAATGATTGCTACCGCAAGCCTAGTTATATCCATCATGATACAGTTGACTCCCTTGACCTATTCTATCCACCCCCAACTCCTTTCCTTCTTTACCAGTCGTCTTTTCTCTGAGTTTTTTTATTTCCCTGGTTCATTTGTTTTGTTTTGTGTCTAATTCCACATAAGTAGAAATCATACACTATTTGTCTTTTTCCATTTGACTTATTTTTCTTAGCTTAATAGGCCTGTTACCAAACCCAAGTTCAGCTGCCCATCCCTTGAAAGGCCATTACTCAAGAGACAAGTTTTTGATTGGAAAGGAATTTGAGCTTTATTCATGAGGCCAGCAACTTGGAGAGAAGGCAGACTGTTATCCAAAAGCCAACTCCAAAATTTCTGCCTGGCCCAAGGGTTTTAAAGGTGTTTAGGGAAGTTATCAGCAAAGGAAGTAGTAGTCTATAACATTTCTTAATTTCATGAAGACTCGATGGTGCCGTCTATAAACATTATATTATTATATTGAGTGAGGAGGAGCCAGTTTGTATTTCATGATGGGTAGGAGTACTCTTTATTTCTGCGGAAGAGGGCAAGGTTTACAGATGCACAAAAGGAAGTTAGTAAAATCATCTGTGTGACCTAAAAAAGAAAAACATTTTACAAAAAAATCGCTATGCTAATCAGAATCCTGAAGTGGCTTTGAACAGACTTGCTGGCTTCTGTGGCCTGGGAAGATTCTGGTCCTACACTCCTCAAGCTTAGTGGTCTGCAAATCTCAAAGTAAATTAATTATGTTACAGATGAAGGGACTTAGGTCAGCAAGTAAGGAGTGTGTAGACTTGAAGCAAGTTAACCCTAAGACTGGTTGGAGTGCTGTGACGGATTCATCCTTGTCACAAATGGCAAAATTTCATTCATTTTTTTTTTAGTGGCTAAGTTGTATTCCATTGTATAAATATACCACATATTATTTTTTTATCCATCTGTCTATCTATTTTAACGGCTATGATTGGCACTCAGCATCCAGTCCTGTCTATTGTGGTTTCCTATAGTGCAAGGGCAAGAAAACAAAAAACTACAATATCTAGACTTCCTTTGAAGCTGATGTGACATAAATTGAGTTCCACTTGTAATAAACATACCTAAAATCTAGAGGATCTAGTGGAGGTCATTTCTAGATATCTTAGCAATTTTTAGCTGGTAGACAAGGTCATGGACATGGATTTTCTGAGTCTATGACTTTGTGTGTATTAAAATGCAGAACCATAAGGAATGGCAGTGAGCCTCTGCAATCTAGCGTTCAATCACTAACTGCAGGGTAGGAGGAGGCAGCCAGAGAGACTGTGTTGGTGGCTTCCTGGTAATCCAGCTTCCCTCAATTAGTGCAATGAGTTTTTAAACTGAATAATTCTGATGGTGGCTTTTATGTTGCTCAGTTTCCTGTGTATGATAGAGGTGGCATCTCCCAGAGAGTCATATCTATGGTTATTGGAATTACTCCTATAGCTCTTCCTTCTAATAATTTTGTAAGCATCTTATTATCTCTTTTTGCATAAATACCTAGAGTGGTTTCTATTTTCTTTTTTAATAATTTTTTTAATTTTTAATTTAAGTTTATTTTTTTAATTTTATTTTTTATTTTTTTTTCTATTTTCTGTGCTAAGTCTTAACTAACTTATTTTCTATCCTAGTTTGTTGTTTTTGACCAAGACATCCTTAACATTCCCCTCAGCTTAACTACACTTTAGATAGGCTTCATGACTGTAGGCCCCTGACTTCCCTTTCTTTAGAGCAGTTACTTCAGAAAACTTGCAATTATAACTTTTTTCTCTACCCCTTTGAAATATAAACCTTCTTTCAGCCTCTTGCCAATTTTACAACCCAGAAATGTCTTTTTCCAACACCTGGGAGCCATCCCTCTGAAAAGTAATTATAGAAGGAGATATGGCCTCCCCACCTGCCGTACCAGGCTCAGTGGGAAGCTAGGAGCCTCCTGTCAATAAGTGATGGTTACCAAACAAAGATGTCCTAAACACATTGACCAACTTCCACCCAGCCCAATATCCTCCAGTATTTTCCCATTAGCCCACTCCAGCTTTTGAAAATTCTCCCATCTACCTTTGATTCAGCATAGTTAAATTCAATCTTTTTCCTCTGTTTCAATAATCTCTCTCTCTCTCATTAGAATACTCTTGAATATAGTCTCCCTTGTCTTTTTAACTAGTATGATGATTTCTTTTTCTTTCACAATTACCATCTTATGGTTTAAAGCTTTATGATGTCCTTCATAGTATTAGAAGCAAGAAGAAAACTACATCATTTTTAATTGTTTAAACTATATTGTGAATTGTTCTATTCAATCAGAAGAATATATATAATCAAGGAATATTTATTTTATAAAATAATACAGTAAGCATTCGTGTACCTCCTGTTTGCTTCAAGGAAAAAAAATGTTAGCAATATTTCCAGCCTCTTCTATATCCCTCGCTGAACACATTAAAATTCTGCCACCACCCTATAGTGACTATTCTGAACTTTACATTCAACATTTCCCTTAGTGTTCCTTAGGGCTTTATTATGTATGTGTATATCTCTAAGCAAAGTTACTAAGTCTGTATATATTTGACTTTTATAAGAAAAGTTATCAGAATGTATTTTTATGGAATGTACTTTTATGCTTAACAATATGTTGTGAGTTTCAACCATGTGAGTGACTGGTCACCGTGGCTTTTTGTAAGCTCTGCAGAATGTTTTTTCTGTATCACCTTTTATAGCCTCCATAGTAGAGATGCCCACAGAATAAAGCCATCATATGAAAGAATTACAAAGTGAAAAGAGTCTTGCATGTGCTTTTTGGTAAATTTAGTCTTTTGGGAGCTCCTTCTAAGTTTGATCTGGACTCCACCAAATCTTTTAAACTTGTGTGGTATTTTTCTTCTTACGATGCTATATTGCATTAGATCGTTTCTAGGTACCCCAGAATACTTATATAATTGTTCTCTTATAATTTATCAGGGAAGAACAGTGAGAATATGTTGCTAAGTAGGAACAAGAATAAGAACTCATTTCCCAATAGCCAGAGTTCAGATTAAATGCTGCTGGATAATACATAGAAAAATAGTTTAAAAAGCTAGTAACAGCTGCCTTGAAAGGTTTTATTTATTTATTCATGGAGACACAGAGAGAGAGAGAGAGACAGAGGGAAAAGCAGGCTCCCTGCAGGAAGCCCGATGTGGGACTTGATTCCGGGCTCCGGGATCACGCCCTGAGCTGAAGGCAGAGGCTCAACCCCTGAGCCACTCAGGCATCCCCTATTAAGGACATTATAAATAGATCCTTCATAGGAAAAAAAATCAATGGTTTTTTAGAAGTGCTCTTAATGTGTACCTAGTAAACCATAGTTTGGATATTATCTTGCAGAGAACTTAGCAATGTTGGTTGCTAGGTAGGTGATAAAATAATGGCACCCTCCCTCCCAAAAAATGACAAGCATACAGTTTGTTGGTATGGAAAATGAGATCATTATATTTAAGGAGAATTCTTATAGCTGATAGCTGATTTAGACATATTATTTATATTCTATAGAGCCCCAGATTAAGAAATACTACCTATAAAATCCTACAAGTATTATAAGAAACATTTTATATCTAGAAATCTGTAGTTGCTTTCCTTTGAATTTAACATTCATACTAAATGGAAGTATGGGATGTGTTTATTCCATTATTTTCTATATCTTTGTTCCAGGGTAAAATAAATAAAGACATTTGGATATGTAATGTATAGAATGGCTCTATAGATACAAGCCAAAACTTTATTTTATATATGCTAGCTTCCATTTTTACAGAACTAGTAATTCGGGGCAAATTATTTATCTTCTCCAAGTTTCATTTTCTCATCTACTAAATAGAGATTATAATAGTAGCTACCTGATAGAATGATTATGAAGATAAACTATGATAATTTATATAAAACATCAAGTCCAATTATAACAAATAGTATAAGCATATATAAACTATATATATATAAGCTATTATTATTATTTTTAAAATTAAATATGTGCTTTGTAATTGTGTTTAACAGGATGGTCAAGACTTCACTGTGAGAGTGAACTTGAGAAGTGCATTTCCAACTTATGTGTTCATGGAATATGCATAGAAAATGAACCTGGCTTTGACTCAACATGTTTATGCATATCTGGATTTGTGGTAAAGATTATTGATGGTTTTGTTCTGATACTTTTTCATTGTCTTTAAAATTCAGTAAATAATAGAAAATTGTCTGGTGGAAATTAGGTTGGAGAAGTTATATTAGCATTTCTCTCTTTCTCTGACTGTACATACTCCTCCTCAGCATTCCCCTTTCCCATCTTGTCCATTCATCACATGTACCCTCAGCCTTTCCTTTCAGGAGAAAAGCATTCTGATAAATTGATTCACACCAGGGTGTAAGTCACTTAATGCATTGTCCTTTAATGTTTTAATGCATTTGGAAGGAGGATGCCAGTAGAGGAATTACTTAATATTGTCAGAGTCTTGGCAGAACCTCTGTTTTGCCCAAGGACATAGCACTGTTTTCAGAGTTGGGTTCAGAGTATTGTATGTCCAAGGAGGATGAATCTGCTTTCCTTGCAAGTCTGGACTGATCCAAACTGCATTAACACTAGAATGGACTTACCTTGGTAGAAATGTCTCTATTAAAAGATAGCTTCTGACCACAATCTTTATTAAAACTGACCACAGTACATGAATGTAGTAAGGGAATAGCAAGTGGTAGGACTATAATGTCAGGAATTTTAAATGTATATGTATAAATATCATTAAACGACAGACTAGACTAGGATAAATAATTAGAGAGGACAGTCAGATGATCCAGGGCAAGATTAAGGAATCAGACTTAAAAGGAAGGTGAGACCTGCCTAGTACCTAAGAAAGATGCGTAAGTATGAATAGAACCAGACCACCTGGAGCTGGAAGATGTGGAGGAAATGTCAGAAGCAGGAATCTGCTTCTGCAGAAAAATCGTCAATAACTGTTATCAAACAAAATAATTTGAGAAAATCTGGGCTTAAGTCAGACTCTCCCCTTTTGAAGGGTATCCCCAAGGTTCACCTGTCTGAGTTTACCAGAGAGATAAGCTAAATCAGAACTGTCACTTTCCTTTTTCTTAGGATCCTTCTCTCCTGGCTTTGCCCTAGGGAAATGTTTTTTTCTTTAGTGATCACAGAAGGATAATCTTTGAGGAAGAGTTTTAGGCACTGTGACCTCTGGGCATGAGAGGTATTTGGTCTTAAGAAGTTAATTTTATGATGCCTCAAATTAACACCAATAATGGCTTCCTTAAAGAATCAGTGGAAAGAAAAAGACTGAAATAAATCCTTTATTTAGCTAGATTGTCCTGACAATAAAGATTGATATATGTAAATCTAAATAATTGGGAAGTAAATGCTCATTTTTAAATGATTTTATTGTACATAAAGAATTTACTGACAAGTATCCTTAAAATTCCTTTCAGTAGTTAATCCCCAGGATATATGCTTTCACATCGGAATATGAGTCAATTATAACTTGTGCTCTCTCAGGGCACCTGGGTGGCTCAGTCAGGTAAACATCCAATTATTGACTTCAGCTCAGGTCATGATCCCAGGGTCCTAGGATTGAGCCCTGCATTGGGCCTCCACATGGAGTCTGCTTGAGATTCTCAAGCCCTTTGCCTCTGTCCCTTTGCCTCTGTCCCTCCCCCCACTTGAACTCCCTTTGCCTCTGTCCCTCCCCCCACTTGAACTCCCTCTCTCTCAAAATAAATAAATAAAATCTTTTTTAAGACATGCTCTTAGATGTAATACATCTGTATTTTAGTAAGTCATTTAATAAATTAATTTGAACTGGATTTTTTATAGTTACTCTCTCAAGTACTTAAAAGCTAAAAGAGAACTTAAAAAACCTACTATCATAAGAGATAGTGTCTGGATAAAAAGCCATAAAGAGATAATGGAGATTCTACTTCGTTAATACATTAGTTATATTCTAAAATAAGTAGAAAAGATAAAGATAAAATTTCCTTTATTAAAAAGAATTTAACATTTAACTGTTATGCATATCACAGACATTTAAAATTAGATATACTTCAAGGTATACCCTTGAAAATAGCACATAATTTATTAGTTTGAAGAAAGAACAAAATATTTTGAAGAACTATAGAAAAATCAAAGAAAATGTTTAAAGTCTTTGTTGGAATGAGAGAAATATTAATGTCAAGTTAGAATCATAAATATTGAAATAAAAGAATAGAATGAAAAAACTATTTTGAAAACAAGTATAGCAAACACATAAGGTCCCTGAAACATCACCTTTTAGATTTTTTTCCCTCCCTTTTCCAACTAATCCTGAGACTAAATGGGATATTTTTTTAAAAGATTCATAATCATGGTGAAATGTCAAACTTCATTGGTTTCTTATACTCTTAAAAAGAATGGCATTCACAGAAAGATATAAAATTTGAGAGAAGCTTAAGAAACAAAGCAGATGGATTGGAAGACAAGTAAGTTGATTTGTGTTAGGATTAAGGATTCTGTGTGCATGTAGAGTTTGGTCAACATGAAAACAGTGGGCACAAGGAAAAATTGACAATTCACAGAGGTGATAGCTTATGGCATTCTAACAGCAGGATAGATGGAAAGAGACTAAATATTATATCAATTATCACATTCTAATAAAATGTTTAGAATAAATATTTATGATAAATATTTATTTTTTTATTTATTTATGATAGTCATACAGAGAGAGAGAGAGAGAGAGGCAAGGACATAGGCAGAGGGAGAAGCAGGCTCCATGCACCGGGAGCCCGACGTGGGATTCGATCCCCGGTCTCCAGGATCGTGCCCTGGGCCAAAGGCAGGCGCCAAACCGCTGCGCCACCCAGGGATCCCTATGATAAATATTTAAAATAAAATGCCTACTCTGATAGGCTGTGAGCTTGAGTACATATACTTTTAATATCCCTAGGAATACAGACTATAAGTGGTATATTTTTATTTTGGTCATCATTGTTGGGGTTGTTTTATTAAAGTTTTAACATATTAATCATAGTTGTTTTAAATTTGTAGTCTGATAATTGCAAAATCTCTCCCATATCTGACTCTGATTTTGGTGCTTTCTCTGTTTCTTCAAATTGTACTTTTCATCTTGTAGTATGCCTTGTAATTTCATATTTATAGCCAAATGTGGTGGGCTGGATATAAGTAATTGATATAAGTAGATCTTTAGTATAAGACTATTTCTACCTGGCTAGGTGTTAGGCCATGTTTACTGTTTCCTGTTGCTATAGGTGTCAGAGGCTATATTTTCTCCTGATATCCTTGTTTTTGTCCTGCCTGCAACCACTGGGTTTTCTTAGGACTTTTCAACAGACTTGAAATGTGCAGTTTTTTCAGTTATAACCCCTTGTTATCATAAAGGAGTCCTACTGATGTGGTTAAGGTGTGGAGGGAGGGGAAGCTTTTAATAGTTTTAGGATTAGGTCTTAGTCTTTTAGTGAGTCTGTCTGTGCCTTACCTCTGGGCTGTGACCTTCACGTGTGCTTCTCAGTCCCCCTTGCCCTTAGATGCGACAAGAAAGCTTCATGGGGCTAGAATTGGGTGTTTCCTTTTTCCCAGATTGATTGGGTTCTGGCAAAATAGTCTTCCTCAAGATCAGGCCTTGTTATGAGCAACATAGTGTTCTGGGAGTATTCCAGAAGGGCTACACTCTCTCTCTCTACAGGAAGTAGAAAATGATTTTTCTCCCATCTTCATCATGAGTACCTGGTAGAATTCTTGGTGGTAAAACTTATGATCCCCTAAGACTGGATACCTCTGGAGTTTTTAACTCTCAAGATTGTCCACACTGGACCTCCAGAATTTTGACAATTACAGTTTGTTTTCACACCCTGGTATGCAGTGGGTCAGCAGTGGTTTCTGTCTAAGCTGTGATTCTCTGTATCCACTTGACTGTTTCTCCGATTTGGCAGAGAGCAGCTTGCCCTGTGACCTCAATTCTCTGACCTATCTAAGAAGAGTTCTTGATTATTAGTCTGTTCAGGTGTTTATGTTTATGAGGAAGGGAGGGATGATTTACAAGCTTCTCACAAGATGGACCAAAAACCAAAAGTCTTGTGATGGTTTTAAGAATGAAAGCACCTATGAATATACATTAAGGAAAATAGATGAATTTTCCTTCATTCACAAAATTCAATGTGTCTTTTAAAAAACTGGTTTTCTTATTCTAATTGCGTTTCACAGGTATGTCACCTCAAATGATGGCTCTGTTTTCCAGAGTTGCTAGAGATTTTTATGGAATGTTTAAATGATGCCAATGTAGCTGGCAATCAGATTCACCACTAGCATGTAGAGAATAAAAAATTATAAATTATCTTGCACAAATAAGTATACCACTTGGTACAGTATCATATGCAATCTGTGTTAAAGTGTGTTAAAATATATCAAATTATTGGGAATATATGAGCACTGAATTTCTGATGATAATGATATATAGCAAAACTTACAAACTATTAAGCCTTTTATTGAAAAAATTTGTAGCAGTTCTCTTTACATTAAGTCTGTTTAGGTCAACCTAAGCTTCTCTCTAATATCCTTCTTCCTCAAAGAGATCTTCAGAAATGCCACATCCTTTCTATGTTCCTTCTATTGAGGCTATTTTTAAAATCCTCACTAATGACATTGTCATATAGAAATGTTAACTCAGCTGTATGTTTGTGAGATTAGAGAAAATTAATATTGCTACAATTATTATTTGCTCTATAATGAAGAATAATTTGAGAAGTGAATAGCCATTACTGGATAGAGAAATGGGAATCTATTTTTTTTCTTTACTTCTGAGAATTAATTTTTGATAGATAATATTAAAGACTTGAACTCTCAGGTTTTTATAATATTTAGAGCTGTGAGAGTCTCTGACAAACTGATAATTAGTGTAGATTGTTCTTTTTAGCAGATCTGATTATATATAAAAGTAAATCAAAATGTTAAAGTACTTATATTATTCTAAAATTCAAATGCTCTGTAAAATAATTTGAGTGACAGAATGCAGTTTGTTATATGTCCTAGATTTGTTAAGAAAATTCAAGACAAATGAGCTTCCTCTTTTTAATTTGATCAGCATTGCTCATTTCTTCATCAGCAAGTGAATTTCTACCAAACGGTATTGATCCATACATTAACTGATGACTGTCGATAGGTCATACTTATTGCATTTTGCAAATGATAGTCAATAAAAGTATTAATTACATTCTTTAAATTAAAATAGATCTTTATGTAGCATAGAAGCTGTATTTGTATTCAACAAAATGGTGGGGAGGAAAATTTATGTTCTAAAGAAAAAAGTGCTCAAGTTCTACAGCAGTACAGTCTATTTACAGTATCTGATTTTTAAATGTCATCTTCAAAATAGACCTAAAAAGCAATACACAGTATAGCAAGATAGACTGATTGATTTGATGTTTGTCTATGGTTCTGGTGTTTATTTTTCATGATATAAAGTCACTGATATTGTTAATGAATATTTACAAGTATTTACTATGTTCAAGATCCAATGATTCATCCTATTAAATAATTAAAATGTACGTGTTTCCATATAAGAAGTAAGCAAAAATGCAGTGCTTAAATTCATAATTTCTTTTTTAAAAAGAGATGTTTTATTGCTTTGACATTTATTCATATTTTAGCTCAAGTTATTTATATATTTGATCAGTCAAAAAATAAAAAAAAGCACATCCTTTGGACAGTCACCATAGCAAAATACTTGGAAATCATATATGTGAATACACACTATTCTTACATTCAAATTAGGGTCTATATGCAAACGTTTGAATTCACAAACAAACAAAAGCAATGTTCCTTTTAAAGGAAATTTGAAGGGACGCCTGGGTGGTTCAGTGGTTTACCGCCTGCCTTTGGCTGATCCTGGAGTCTCGGGATCGTGTCCTACATCTGGCTCCTGCATGGAACCTACTTTTCCCTCTGCCTGTGTCTCTGGCTCTCTCTCTCTCTCTCTCTCTCTCTCTCTCTCTCTCTCTCTCTCTGTCTCTCATGAATAAATAAATAAAATAAGAAAAATAAAAAAGGAAATTTGAAGCTTTGCCCTAACATATTCTGAGTATATATTGTATACAGAACACTCTACTAGATCCTCAAAATAATATAAAAATTCATAAGTTTCAATTTCTTACCAAGAGAGAGTTTTCATCTGAGTGAAGGAGATGAATGTGTAGGGGATAATATAGTAGTCAACAATGGGTTCAAAATGCAGGAAACTGTATGGTGAAGGAAATGAAGACATTATCTAGTATAATGTAGTACTAAGGTTAAAAATAATAAGGCAGTTGACAAACCCTGACTAATACTCAGTAGTCATTAGAAGAGCTTTCCCAAGGACAAAGATTGTGGCTTACCCTCAAGGGTTAGAAAGGTATTTCCAAAAGTGTTAAGTCTTCATCTGTATCTCATATTGGAAGTCTACTCTGAGGGATAGCTCAGTACTGCTAGTGAGAATGTTAAATGTATAATAGCCAGTTTTAAAAAATCTGCTTCTCAGGACTAGTCTCACCATAGGCAGAGATGTATCTTATAAGCATTCTAAGCAATGCAGTCACTTAGTATTTTATAAACCAAAGTATATAATGGTTTTGGAGAAGAAGGAAAGGTGCAAATTTGAATAAAAGCATGTATTTTAATAATGCAAAGAGGATGTCCTCTGTATCAAATAAATATGATTTATTATGGGAAATGCAGTTTAATATTTTCAGAAATAGAATACTGAAAATAGCGACTAGTCCTACAATTTATATAACAGACATGTAACACAGCCATTATGTACAATCTAAATCTTTAAAAATAGTCATTAATATTGATAAATGAAGTAGAGGAGAATTATGATTACCTTCTTGAACTATTTAGATAATATGGGTAGTAGTTGTCCGCCTCTTATCTTTATGTGTCTGTGTCTTGTTTAAATGTGGCTAGAGAAGGAATGTTTATATTTTAGAAACTTACAATATTCTTGGTGTCATATATTGCTACAGAGGAGAATAGGGCTTAACATTTTAGACACTGTTAGATGGAAATTTCTTTGACCCTCAGTTTCCAAATCTATAGGATGAGGCTGCAAAATCACCTAAGATAGCATTTTTAGCCCATTGGAGAGGTAGGAACAGAATTTTATTTTTTAAAAGATGTATTTATTTATTTATTTATTTTAGAGAAAGATTGAAAGAGTGCATAAGCAGGAGGGCAAAGGGAGAAGGAGAGAGAATCTAAAGCAGATTC
Organism: Nyctereutes procyonoides; assembly: GCF_905146905.1. Lineage (NCBI taxonomy): Eukaryota > Metazoa > Chordata > Mammalia > Carnivora > Canidae > Nyctereutes > Nyctereutes procyonoides. Next base: position 27,941,762 of record NW_026575051.1, on the reverse strand, counting down.
TGTGCTGAGTGCAGAGCCTGAGGTGGGTGCTGTCTCACCACCCTGAGATCATGACCTGAGCTGAAGCCAAGAATCGGTTGCTTAACCGTCCTTGCCACCCAGGCACCCTGGGGAACAGATGTTTAAATGCCCACACTTTGGACTGATATTCTTTCCTCTACAACATATCTTTTAATCACTTATTATTAAGATAAATATCTCTATGTAATTTTGGTGGGGGTATGGTTAGAGGATATTATAGAACTGCTTTTCAAAATAAAATTATAGACTGAATTCCAAAACCTATTCCATAGCCTCCCCCACTATCAACATCCCCCACCAGAATTGTTACAATTAGAGAACAACATTATTACCCAAAGTCTGTAGTTTATGTTAGGGTTAATTCTTGGTATTGTACATTCTATAGGTTTTTTTTTTATTTTTTTTATTTATTTATGATAGTCACACACGGAGAGAGAGAGAGAGAGAGAGAGAGAGAGGCAGAGACACAGGCAGAGGGAGAAGCAGGCTCCATGCACCGGGAGCCCGACGTGGGATTCGATCCCGGGTCTCCAGGATCGCGCCCTGGGCCAAAGGCAGGCGCCAAACCGCTGCGCCACCCAGGGATCCCATTCTATAGGTTTTGATAAATAATGATATGTATCCACTTTTAAAACATCATACAGAGTATTTTCACTGTCCTGAAAATCCTTTCATCTACTCATTCATCCCTCTCTTTTTTTTAATTTTTTTTCATTCATCCCTCTCATTCCTCTAATTCTCAGCAGTCACTGATCTTTTTTACTGTTTCCTTGGTTTTTCTTTTTCCAGGATGTCATATAGTTGGAATAATATAATAGCCATTTTAGATTAGTTTCTTTCGCTTCATAATATGCATTTACATTTTTTCCATGTCTTTGTATGGTTTAAAGGCTCATTTCTATTTAGTATTGAATAATATTCCATTTCCTGAATGTACCACAGTTTACCTCTTTTCCCACTGAAGGACATCTCAATTGCCTTCAGGTTTTGGCAATTATAATAAGGCTGCCATAAACATGTGTGCAGGCTTTAGTGCATTCATAAGTTTCCAGTTCATTTTAGTAAATACCAGAGGAATGGATAATTGTTGTGTTGTATGGCAAAGTATGATAAGTTATGTCAGAATTGCCGCTATCTTCTAAAGCAATGCACTATTTCCAACTTTCATTTTATAATTTGTTTTCATAGCAATTGCCAAAACTATAATCCAACAATTGTTTATAGGGTCTCTATATTTAAAATGTGACCAAATTCTCCCCTTCTTCCCTTCTGTCTGCCCCCTCTCCACCCTGTTCTGTTCTCTCCTCTCCCATCATAACAGTAACTATGCACATCTTATTACCTCTTTTCTCCATGTTGATATCACATAATAGATTCATTCTAAATAAATATTTATTTATCAAATGAACAAGAACATGGATGAGACTACAACATTTTGGTACTCACCATTTAGTAAATTTGCAATACAGATTAGATGCAATGCTATATACCATTAAAGGTATAATGAATTGCTTTGTATAATAATGAAGTGGTGTAAAATACCATTTAATCCATAAGCTACCACTAAAGTTAGTTTTCATTGGTAAAGCATTAACTATTTGCTAAGTGTTTGGGATGCATTATCTCATTTAGTGTTTAAAAAAACATCGTGACATAAGAATCAGTGTTGTCCCTATTTTACTGATATGGAAATAGAGATGTTATAACACTTATGCATAGCTGGTAGATCAGAAAGGTTCTATTCTGTATTCAACTCTAGTTCCAGATCTTCTTACTCTGAGCTATGCTCAAATTTCTCTTGGCAAACACAGTCACACTAAAAAGGATTTCACTCATATAATTTCTACAAAAATTCTCTTATATATTTACACTAAAATTTCTTATTTCTCATGGTTCTTACATTATAACAAATGGAGCTGTGCATTTTACATCTGCCACTTTATTTTATAAATCATTAAATGCAGGCTAGGCAGCAGGAGGAAATATGATAACACACATCTACTGCATTTTTTTAAATGATAAACACCAATCTCTCTGTTTCCCTGCTTTTTCTGGTATTGCCACTGATTGCCACTTTAGTGCTTCCCTTGTGGTCTAGGAGTCTTCTTTAATTCATAATCAATGCACCTGGTTTAGTCCCCCCCCCCTTTATTTAAAAATAAATGAAACTAAGAAAAGAGTCAATCTATAAGGAAGAATAAGACCTGTTGCTTGTCCCTCTCCATGCAGCTCAGGGGGCACTGATGTTCAAAAAAGCATATTTTGCTTGCTGCATTTGATTGATTTTAGGTGTTCGATGGTATCCTTGTAGTGTTTGACTTTTTTTTTTGTCTTATGTAACAGTTTTCGTGTCATTGCACTTGCATTTCCCAAGAAAAGGGAGAATTGTATGCATAGGCCCAGAATGCTTCAAAACATTCAAACTATAAGCCTAATCCACTTCCATCTACAAGGAGAGAAATAATATGCATTGTTCCAGTATGTTATAGAAAATAGGCTAAATAGTGTTCCAAAGTCGTCCTAATTAATGCTTTAAAATGAAGATTGTACCTTTGTGTTTTAAATGATATACTTAAAAAAAGTATAAAATGGCCAATATTGTGGTGAATCATTGTGTCACACACACCGTGGCTATTAGGTTGGCATATTTTGTTTGGCAGTCCAAGGAAAGATGGACAAACAAATGACATTTCTTAAAAAAATGTGTTTATATATATATATATACACATATATATAAATATATATTTATATATATATATATAATGCTATAGATGTCAAAATAAAGGTAGAGAGTCCCACTTGATTTGATTAAATTGCTTCAGAAAAAAGTTCCAACAGGAGAGCAAGCCCGAAGGACAACTGTTGAGAAGAATGATTGAGTATAGATTGAAGTTGCCCCACAGAGAATAGGTATGGAAGGTAGCAGGTTCTTTACAAGGAGTGCAAATGGAGGGATGTGAGGGTGTAGCATTTTAAAAGACCCTGTTATTACATATATTCTTTTAGCACTTAGTATATGGGTATTACTGGACTTATATTAACAATTAATTGAAATGTGGTTTAAGAAGTTCAACAAGAGGGGATAAGACATGCATAGAAACAACTATAACACAGATTAGAAAGAGGTAAGTGGCATAGGTGCAAACAAATAAGAATTACATGGATTCAGAGAATAAAGACATTGTTTTCATTGTAGGAATTAGGAAATTAAGCATGAAATAAGTGTCTTTTCTCAGGAACCATAGTCAAACATTCTGTGACTGGGGAAAGATGCCCTGAACAGTATAGGTATTTAGTGGTAAGAAACAGTTATAACTTTTTAGTTGCCAGCTCTCAAATGACAATAGAGAATTCTGGATATTTACATTTGTGAACCTTTATTAGTTTCATCAGTTCTTTCTGAAATAGTTAATTAGCCCAGCGTATTTGACTTCTGAAATGTTTTAATGTCTCTTATACTTTTACCTACTATGGTTCAGGGATCAGATTCTAGGACTGGTGATTCATAGACAGCAGACTTAGGGTGAGAGGAGAATTTGGAAACCACAATTTAGAGGATGTTGTTGGCATCTAGAACATCTAGAATCTCAGGGATTTAGTTATGTCAGGTCACACTAATATTTTTCACACGTAGTGAATATAATAGTTATTAAATGATTCTGGTATGAGTAGATTCTCAAGGTTGTGTTGAACTCAATTAAATCCAAGCGAAAGCACATTATTTTAATTTAAATTAAAATCAGTGTTATTTCCAACATGAACTGTGCCACAGTCAAGACTATAACTATAAGACTCCATCAAAATCCTAGAGGAGAACACAGGCAACACCCTTTTTGAACTTGGCCACAGTAACTTCTTGCAAGATACATCCACGAAAACAAAAGAAACAAAAGCAAAAATGAACTATTGGGACTTCATCAAGATAAGAAGCTTTTGCACAGCAAAGGATACAGTCAACAAAACTCAAAGACAACCTACAGAATGGGAGAAGATATTTGCAAATAACATATCAGATAAAGGGCTAGTTTCCAAAATCTATAAAGAACTTATTAAACTCAACACCAAAGAAACAAACAATCCAATCATGAAATGGGCAAAAGACATGAAGAGAAATCTCACAGAGGAAGACATAGACATGGCCAACATGCACATGAGAAAATGCTCTGCATCACTTGCCATCAGGGAAATACAAATCAAAACCACAATGAGATACCACCTCACACCAGTGAGAATGGGGAAAATTAATAAGGCAGGAAACAACAAATGTTGGAGAGGATGCGGAGAAAAGGGAACCCTCTTACACTGTTGGTGGCAATGTGAACTGGTGCAGCCACTCTGGAAAACTGTGTGGAGGTTCCTCAAAGAGTTCAAAATAGACCTGCCCTACGACCCAGCAATTGCACTGTTAGGGATTTACCCCGAAGATTCAGATGCAATGAAACGCCGGGGCACCTGCACCCCGATGTTTCTAGCAGCCATGTCCACAATAGCCAAACTGTGGAAGGAGCCTCGGTGCCCATCGAAAGATGAATGGATAAAGAAGATGTGGTTTATGTATACAATGGAGTATTACTCAGCCATTAGAAACGACAAATACCCACCATTTGCTTCAACGTGGATGGAACTGGAGGGTATTATGCTGAGTGAAGTAAGTCAATCGGAGAAGGACAAACAGTGTATGTTCTCACTCTTTTGGGGAATATGAATAATAGTGAAAGGGAATATAAGGGAAGGGAGAAGAAATGTGTGGGAGATATCAGAAAGGGACACAGAACATAAAGACTTCTAACTCTGGGAAATGAACTTGGGGTGGTGGAAGGGGAGGAGGGCGGGGGGTGGGGGTGAATGGGTGACGGGCACGGAGGGGGACACTTGACGGGATGAGCACTGGGTGTTATTCTGTATGTTGGTAAATTGAACACCAATAAAAATTAATTTATAAAAAAAATAATTAAAAAAAAATAAAAATGCCAATGCTCTGTAAAAAAAAAATTGAAATTATTTCTGCATTCAAAGCCCAATATGTACATATATTGTTAAAAACTCATTAGTAGGAGGACGGGCAAGATGGCTGAAGAGTGGGGTCCCCAAACCACCTGTCCCCACCAAATTACGTAGACAACCTTCAAATTATCCTGAAAATCTACGAATTCGGCCTGAGATGTAAAGAGAGACCAGCTGGAACGCTACAGTGAGAAGAGTCCGCGCTTCTCTCAAGGTAGGAAGACGGGGAAAGAGAAATAAAGAAACAAAAGGCCTCCGAGGGGGAGGGGCCCCGCGAGGAGCCGGGCTGAGGCCGGGGCGAGTGTCCCCAGGACAGGAGAGCCCCGTCCCGGAGGAGCAGGAGCTGCACCAACCTTCCCGGGCGGGCGGAAAGGGGCTCGCAGGGAGTTGGAGCAGGACCCGGGAGGGCGGGGATGCCCTCGGGCTCCCGGGGACACTAACAGGCACCTGCGCCCCGGGGGAGTGCGCCGAGCTCCCTAAGGGCTGCAGCGCGCACGGCGGGGCCGGAGCAGCTCGGAGGGGCTCGGGAGCGGCTCCAGGGAGGGGGCTGCGGGGCGGGAGCGCGAATCCCACAGCGCAGGCCCCGGAGCACAGGGCGCCGGGACACAGCCCAGGATCCGGCCTCCCCCGGGACAGGCAGAGGCCGGGAGGGCCCAGGACAGCGAGGACGCTCCTGCCCCGAGCTGAGCAGATCAGCGGCCCCGCCCCGGAGCCTCCAGGCCCTGCGGACGGAGAGCTCAGGAGCTACAGCAGGAGCTGACTCCAGGGCTGCAGAGCTGGCCCCGCCACTGGGGTTGTTCCTCCTGGGGCCTCACGGGGTAAACAACCCCCGCTGAGCCCTGCACCAGGCAGGGGCAGAGAGGCTCCCCCAAGTGTTAACACCTGAAAATCAGCACAGCAGGCCCCTCCCCCAGAAGACCAGCTGGACGGACCAGTTCCAGGGGAAGTCAAGGGACTTAAAGTCTACAGAATCAGAAGATACTCCCCCGTGTTTTTTGTTTTTTCTTTTTGATTTGTTTCCTTCCCCCACCCTTCTTTTTCTTTTCTTTCTTTTTCTTTCTCTTTTTCTTCCTTTTTTCTTTTTCTCTTTTCTTTCCTTCTTTCTCTCTTCTCTTTTTCTCCTTTTCCCAATACAACTTGCTTTTGGCCACTCTGCACTGAGCAAAATGACTAGAAGGAAAACCTCACCTCAAAAGAAAGAATCAGAAACACCCCTCTCTGCCACAGAGTTGCAAAATCTGGATTACAATTCAATGTCAGAAAGCCAATTCAGAAGCACTATTATACAGCTACTGGTGGCTCTAGAAAAAAGCATAAAGGACTCAAGAGGCCTCATAAATGCAGAATTTAGAGCTAATCAGGCAGAAATAAAAAATCAGTTGAATGAGATGCAATCCAAACTAGAAGTCCTAACGACGAGGGTTAACGAGGTGGAAGAACAAGTGAGTGACATAGAAGACAAGTTGATGGCAAAGAGGGAAACTGAGGAAAAAAGAGACAAACAACTAAAGACCATGAAGATAGATTAAGGGAAATAAACGACAGCCTGAGGAAGAAAAACCTACGTTTAATTGGGCACCGAAAGGGCCAGAGGGCCAGAATATATATTTGAACAAATCCTAGCTGAAAACTTTCCTAATCTGGGAAAGGAAACAGGCATTCAGATCCAGGAAATAGAGAGATCCCCCCCCCTAAAATCAATAAAAACCGTTCAACACCTCGACATTTAATAGTTAAGCTTGCAAATTCCAAAGATAAAGAGAAGATCCTTAAAGCAGCAAAAGACAAGAAATCCCTGACTTTTATGCAGAGGAGTATTAGGGTAACAGCAGACCTCTCCACAGAGACCTGGCAGGCCAGAATGGGCTGGCACGATATATTCAGGGTCCTAAATGAGAAGAACATGCAACCAAGAATACTTTGTCCAGCAAGGCTCTGATTCAGAATGGAAGGAAAGATAAAGAGCTTCCAAGACAGGCAGGAACTGAAAGAATATGTGACCTCCAAACCAGCTCTGCAAGTAATTTTAAGGGGGACTCTTAAAATTCCCCTTTAAGAAGAAGTTCAGTGGAACAATCCACAAAAACAAGGACTGAATAGATATCATGGTGACACTAAACTCATATCTCTAAATAGTAACTCTGAACGTAAGCGGGCTTAATGACCCCATCAAAAGGCACAGGGTTTCAGATTGGATAAAAAAGCAGGACCCATCTATTTGCTGTCTACAAGAGACTCATTTTAGACAGAAGGACACCTACAACCTGAAAATAAAAGGTTGGAGAACCATTTACCATTCGAATGGTCCTCAAAAGAAAGCAGGGGTATATCAGATAAACTAAAATTTACCCCGAAGACTGTAGTGAGAGATGAAGAGGGACACTATATCATACTTAAAGGATCTATCCAGCAAGAAGACTTAACAATCCTCAATATATATGCCCCGAATGTGGGAGCTGCCAAATATATCAATCAATTAATAACCAAAGTGAAGAAATACTTAGATAATAATACACTTATACTTGGTGACTTCAATCTAGCTCTTTCTATACTCGATATGTCTTCTAAGCACAACATCTCCAAAGAAACGAGAGCTTTAAATGATACACTGGACCAGATGGATTTCACAGATATCTACAGAACTTTACATCCAAACTCATCTGAATACACATTCTTCTCAAGTGCACATGGAACTTTCTCCAGAATAGACCACATACTGGGTCACAAATCGGGTCTGAACTGATACCAAAAGATTGGGATTGTCCTCTGCATATTCTCAGACCATAATGCCTTGAAATTAGAACTAAATCACAACAAGAAGTTTGGAAGGACCTCAAACACGTGGAGGTTAAGGACCATCCTGCTAAAAGATAAAAGGGTCAACCAGGAAATTAAGGAAGAATTAAAAAGATTCATGGAAACTAATGAGAATGAAGATACAACCGTTCAAAATCTTTGGGATGCAGCAAAAGCAGTCCTGAGGGGGAAATACATCGCAATACAAGCATCCATTCAAAAACTGGAAAGAACTCAAATACAAAAGCTAACCTTACACCTAAAGGAGCTAGAGAAAAAACAGGAAATGGACCCTACGCCCAGCAGAAGAAGAGAGTTAATAAACATTCAAGCAGAACTCAATGAAATCAAGACCAGAAGAACTGTGGAACAGATCAACAGAACCAGGAGTTGGTTCTTTGAAAGAATTAAAAAGATAGATAAACCATTAGCCAACCTTATTAAAAAGAAGAGAGAGAAGACTCAAATTAATAAAATCATGAATGAGAGAGATCACTACCAACACCAAGGAAATACAAACGATTTTAAAAACATATTATGAACAGCTCTACGCCAATAAATTAGGCAATCTAGAAGAAATGGACGCATTCCTGGAAAGCCACAAACTACCAAAACTGGAACAGGAAGAAATAGAAAACCTGAACAGGCCAATAACCAGGGAGGAAATTGAAGAAGTCATCAAAAACCTCCCAAGACACAAAAGTCCAGGGCCAGATGGCTTCCCTCTGGAATTCTATCAAACGTTTAAAGAAGAAATCATACCTATTCTACTAAAGCTGTTCGGAAAGATAGAAAGAGATGGAGTACTTCCAAATTCATTCTATGAGGCCAGCATCACCTTAATTCCAAAAGCAGACAAAGACCCCACCAAAAAGGAGAATTACAGACCAATATCCCTGATGAACATGGATGCAAAAATTCTCAACAAGATACTAGCCAATAGGATCCAACAATATATTAAGAAAATGATTCACCATGACCAAGTAGGATTTGTCCCCAGGACATAAGGCTGGTTCAACACTCGTAAAACAATCAATGTGATTCATCATATCAGCAAGAGAAAAACCAAGAACCATATGATCCTCTCATTAGATGCAGAGAAAGCATTTGACAAAATACAGCATCCATTCCTGATCAAAACTCTTCAGAGTGTAGGGATAGAGGGAACATTCCTCGACATCTTAAAAGCCATCTACGAAAAGCCCACAGCAAATATCATTCTCAATGGGGAAGCACTGGGAGCCTTTCCCCTAAGATCAGGAACCAGACAGGGATGTCCACTCTCACCACTGCTGTTCAACATGGTACTGGAAGTCCTAGCCTCAGCAATCAGACAACAAAAAGACATTAAAGGCATTCAAATCGGCAAAGAAGAAGTCAAACTCTCCCTCTTCGCCGATGTCATGATACTCTACATAGAAAACCCAAAAGCCTCCACCCCAAGATTGCTAGAACTCATACAGCAATTTGGTAGCGTGGCAGGATACAAAATCAATGCCCAGAAATCAGTGGCATTTCTATACACTAACAATGAGACTGAAGAAGGAGAAATTAAGGAGTCAATCCCATTTACAATTGCACCCAAAAGCATAAGATACCTAGGAATAAACCTAACCAAAGAGGTAAAGGATCTATACCCTAAAAACTATAGAACACTTCTGAAAGAAATTGAGGAAGACACAAAGAGATGGAAAATATTCCATGCTCATGGATTGGCAGAATTAATATTGTGAAAATGTCAATGTTACCCAGGGCAATTTACACGTTAAATGCAATCTCTATCAAAATACCATGGACTTTCTTCAGAGAGTTGGAACAAATAATTTTAAGATTTGTGTGGAATCAGAAAACACCCCCAAATAGCCAGGGGAATTTTAAAAAAGAAAACCATATCTGGGGGCATCACAATGCCAGATTTCAGGTTGTACTACAAAGCTGTGGTCATCAAGACAGTGTGGTACTGGCACAAAAACAGACACATAGATCGATGGAACAGAATAGAGAACCCAGAAGTGGACCCTCAACTTTATGGTCAACTAATATTTGACAAAGGAGGAAAGAATATCCACTGGAAGAAAGACAATCTCTTCAATAAATGGTGCTGGGAAAATTGGACATCCACATGCAGAAGAATGAAACTAGACCACTCTCTTGCACCATACACAAAGATAAACTCAAAATGGATGAAAGATCTAAATGTGAGACAAGATTCCATCAAAATCCTAGAGGAGAACACAGGCAACACCCTTTTTGAACTTGGCCACAGTAACTTCTTACAAGATACATCCACGGAGGCAAAAGAAACAAAAGCAAAAATGAACTATTGGGACTTCATCAAGATAAGAATCTTTTGCACAGCAAAAGATACAGTCAACCAAACTCAAAGACAACCTACAGAATGGGAGAAGATATTTGCAAATGACATATCAGATAAAGGGCTAGTTTCCAAAATCTCTAAAGAACTTATTAAATTCAAGAGCAAAGAAGCAAACAATCCAATCATGAAATGGGCAAAAGACATGAAGAGAAATCTCACAGAGGAAGACATAGACATGGCCAACATGCACATGAGAAAATGCTCCGCATCACTGGCCATCAGGGAAATACAAATCAAAACCACAATGAGATACCACCTCACACCAGTGAGAATGGGGAAAATTAACAAGGCAGGAAACAACAAATGTTGGAGAGGATGCGGAGAAACGGGAACCCTCTTACACTGTTGGTGGGAATGTGAACTGGTACAACCACTCTGGAAAACTGTGTGGAGGTTCCTCAAAGAGTTAAAAATAGACCTGCCCTACGACCCAGCAATTGCACTGTTAGGGATTTACCCCAAAGATTCAGATGCAATCAAACGCCGGGACACCTGCACCCCGATGTTTATAGCACCAATGTTCACAGTAGCCAAACTGTGGAAGGAGCCTCGGTGTCCATTGAAAGATGAATGGATAAAGAAGATGTGGTTTATGTATACGATGGAATATTACTCAGCCATTAGAAATGACAAATACCCACCATTTGCTTCAACGTGGATGGAACTGGAGGGTATTATGCTGAGTGAAGTAAGTCAATCGGAGAAGGACAAACATTATATGGTCTCATTCATTTGGGGAATATAAATAATAGTGAAAGGGAATATAAGGGAAGAGAGAAGAAATGTGTGGGAAATATCAGAAAGGGAGACAGAACATAAAGACTCCTAACTCTAGGAAATGAACTAGGGGTGGTGGAAGGGGAGGAGGGCGGGGGGTGGGGGTGAATGTGTGACGGGCACTGGGGGGGGCACTTGACGGGATGAGCACTGGGTGTTATTCTGTATCTTGGCAAATTGAACACCAATAAATAATAAATTTATTAAAAAAAAACTCACTAGTACCTCTCCCTTTAGAATCAACATAATTGACATGTAATTGAATTAATTCATTGTAGAAAGTTAATAAAATACTATCCGCTTAGAATTTTGAGGTATTCTATTTGTATATACATTCTATCAAAATATCATATGATTTTGTTATAGGAATTATTTTATTTCTAAAAATTGATCTGGATTTTTAGTTTTCTGGGTTTTTTAATGAGAAAACATTATAAAAGTATTCAAAGCAAATTTATTATAACTCCAATCTATCTATAAGTCCAAAAATATGTTTTTCATGTACAGGTGCATTTACTAGTAAATAAAAAGGAAAAAAAGGTTAAATATCTTTATTAATAGGTTTAAATATCTTTATTATAAATATATTAGAAATATATGATTCATGCACATGGTCTGAGTTATTTTCATATATAATTCATATTCCAATATATAGCTTACTTATCAAATTATACTTTTAATTTAGTAACTAAAACTTAGTTCTCAAATTGTAGACCCATTGGACTCCTCAGGCTTTTTTTTTTTTTTTTATGTCACCCGTGAACTTCAGTGGAAACCAAGTAATATGAAGATCTTGTCTCAAGACTCCAGTTCAACATTTCTGATCAATTTGAGTTGAGTAGATCAAAGGTTTTTGAGTCTTCAACTCATGAGAACTATTATTCCCTTCTTTTTAACCTAACATGAAGTAAACTTACATAGACTTATGCTACAGGCTCCCAAAGATATTCCTTACTAGCCTATGATCTCTCACACTAGCTGGACACTTAAGGACTGGTTTTTGCTCTTAAAAATCTATAGTCTACTTGAAGTGCAAAACATGTCTAACAACAATCACACTATGACAGATAATAGCTGCAATTAAGGTCTGCACAATATTTCATGAAAGCACAGAAGTGATACATTTTAAAAATACATAAGGAACATAGGATTTCCAAGAGAATGTTGAGTTGAATCAAAAAAGTTGAGTTACGTAGCTTCAGGATGGGAATATGTGGCAGTAGTGGGAATCAGGAAGGAAAACAATATATGTGAACTAGTAATTGAAAAAAAAAAGGTATAAGAGATAAGAATATATTTTTAGAAATTACCAGTGGCTGTGTGTGCTAAGCTAAATCATTTTTACTTTTTCCTAGGAAAGTAGTAACCTACTGACAATTTTTTAAGCTAAGAATGTCCTGGTCAGACTCTTATCTTAAAAGATAACTCTAGAGGGGCCTGAGTGACTCAGTAGACTTGTCTATCGTTGGCCCAGGTCATGATCCTCCAGGATCCTAGGATCAGCCCTGCTTTGGACTCCTTGCTCAGCAAGGAGTCTGTTTCTTCTTCTGTTCCTCAACCCCACCCCTACCATCTGCTCATGCTTTATTTCTCTCAAATAAAATAATTTTAAAAATAATAATAAAATAATAAATAAAAAATAACTCTGGCACATATTCTGTAGTTAGTAAATACAGTGCCTCTAAAACAGTGGGGGTTTGCCTCTAAAACAGTGTTTCTTAACTTCTTGCCTCATCAACTTTCTGCAATAATACCTGTTGCCTGAACATTTGTTTAGTCAAGTATTAATCTTGAGTTCTCCTCTGAGCTGTACTTTCTACTTATCTTTCTTGAATGTCTTCCAATGGCCAGATCAAGGAAAATATCTGATTCAGTAGAGTCCTCAGGATCTTTATCCCTTTATTCATTACTTCCCATAGAAATTGTCCCTGAAGATTAGAATTGTATAGAAAAGCAATGAACCTGTATTTTCAGATACAATTCCACTGAAGCAAATCCCCTGAAGATCTGGTAGCCAAATTCAATGAGAGAAAATAAAGTTATCTTCTAAGCAAGTAGAGACCTCACTTCAAGAAAGTAGAGGTTGCATCATCAGACATTGCAGAAGTGCTTATCTTAAATCATAAAACTTAAATGAAGGGCTACTGTATTTCTACTTAGATGAAAAGTCTACAAATTCTCAGTGTTCTTCAGACTTTACATGGCTTTCTGAATTCTGGATTCATAGGTTTTGTTCATGGTCTAGGATTTTATTTTTAATCATTAACCTTATTTGAGAGAAAGAAAAGTAAGTGATTTGAACAACTGACCAACACATTAGAAAGGTTTTTGAAGGGCTTTAAGCCACACACTGCAATTATTCCCAGACAGAAATCTTCATCATAAACCTCCTATAGAAATGGACACTTAAAATATTCACAAAAGGATATTGTGGATAACCTAGAATTTAATATAAAAAAGAGGACCATATTGCAGAGTTCCAGGAAGGATACTCAGAAGCCATTCTGGATGTATTAGTTAAGATTTGAGAGAGAGAAAGAGGTGTTGATGATGTTGATGAGAAAGAAAAAGAAAAGAAAGAAAGAAAAAGAAAGAAAGAAAGAAAGAAAGAAAGAAAGAAAGAAGAAAGAAAGAAAGAAAGAAAGAAAGAAAGAAAGAAAGAAAAAGAAAGAAAGAAGAAAGAGAGAAAGAGAGAAAGAAAGAAGAAAAAAAAGAAAGAGAAAGAAAGAAAGAAGAAAGAAAAAAGAAAGAAAGAAGAAAGAAAGAAAGAAAGAAAGAGAAGAAAGAAAGAAAAAGAAAGAAAGAAGAAAGAAAGAAAGAAAGAAAGAAAGAGAAAGAAAGAAAGAAAGAAAGAAAGAAAGAAAGAAGAAAGAAAGAAAGAAAGAAAGAAAGAAAGAAAGAAAGAAAGAAAGAAAGAAAGAAAGAAAGAAAAAGAAAGGAAGGACAGGGAAAAACTTGATGCATCAAGTTCAAGGAATAGGTAGCCAACCCAGCCACAATTTTCACCTAAAAGAAGGAAGAAGAGAAATAAGTGCACAATGAGGAAGTGGGAATTCCTGTCATTTTCTGTCAAGTCATCACGCAGGAAGAAAATAACTCTAGTGCTGTGTGTTTCTTGAAAGCCTGCCGCATTTTTCATAGATGTTTGAGATAGATAATAAGCACTAGTATCCAGTTAGCATTAGTGCACACACAGCCCAGGCAGAGGGATAATTCATACCATCTGTAGAGTTATCTATGTGCATCCATTCAAATGAGTTCTGTACAGAGGACACGGTTAGATCAGATGTATTACTTCAGGTCTGACCACGGACCTAGCCTCCAGGGAGCAGTTTAGATGATCACCACTGGAGGGAGCCGGTCATATTTAGAATACTACATGAGGAGACTTTATTTTTGGAAACTGAGTGCTTAGGCTACATACTTTTTAGTTGACAAGGTTAATACTAAGTCTGTGTAAAGTTTTGGTCATGTAGACCATCCATAGTCTTCAGGGTTTGGAAATCTCAGGGATATTTCATCAGACTACTATTCCAAAATCGTAATTTCTTACGTAATTTTTTTTTTTTAAGAACGATGGAGTTTTATGTTCATAGGAAAAAGGAAATGGGGAAGTATCTAGATAAAATGCATTTTCAAAGGTATGTTATTTTTTTCCCCACAAATGCTTACCGACCACCGACTATGTAACTATGTCTCAGTCAGAGGATGTTCAGTGGAGAGTGGTCAGAGGCACATTTAGAAAGTTTTTTTTTCTTAATTTTTTTTGAATTTTTATTTATTTATGATAGTCACAGAGAGAGGAGAGAGAGAGAGAGAGGCAGAGACACAGGCAGAGGGAGAAGCAGGCTCCATGCACCGGGAACCCGATGTGAGATTCGATCCTGGGTCTCCAGGATCGCGCCCTGGGCCAAACGCAGGCGCCAAACCGCTGCGCCATCCAGGGATCCCCAGAGGCACATTTAGAATGCTGATAAGACATACAAGTCAAATTGGTGTACGAATGGTCATACAATTAACACTTCTAATTATTGGTATGGACTCCATATATTGATATTATATAGGAAATTCTAGAAAAACTAGAAATATTTATTTAGTCCAATTTGATGGCACAAAGTATCTCAATATTATATAATTTATGTCAGTGTTCTTAATTGATCTCCGATCATTGATGTAGATTCTTTTATTATTTTGTGGGTAAATGAATCTATCTGCAAATATTATTCTCACATTCAGATTGACACTTACTTTACCTTTCATCTCTTAATCCAGTTTGAGAACCACAGACAGAATTCTGCCAAATATTCTTAATAAGATAACAACAATGAATCAGCAACTTGGACGGTTTTTTTTTTCTTTATCTAACAAACAAGTTATGGGAGTATGCTAACTAGTTGTAAATTATTGGTTATTGGTTTTGTGACTGGACATTGATTTGTAACATGAGACCTGAGAATTTCTTGCAGTAGAATTTATGTAGTAAAATTTTCATAGAATTGGAAATTATGTAAATGGTGCAAAAGTTTGCCAGAAAGCAGAAATTATTTAAAAAGAACTTCAGTTTAGTGAAACTTTCCTAATGAAACATGATACTTCCAATTAGAATAATCTAAAGCTTCAGTCTATATGAAACTAGGAAGAATTTATTGCTTCTTAGAACTGTAATTGATGAGGTAACTAAGACTATACCAATTAGAAATGAATTTTGCTTAGTTGTTTTATATTGGTTGCTCTGCCTGATGTTTCCTTTAAATTCTACAAGGAACACCATGTCATGAATTTAGCATTAACAGTCATCTGAACTGTTTCTTCCAATTATCAAAAAGATACTTCAATCTAAAAAGGCAAATATCACCTGAGCAAATTTTCAATGAGTCTCCAGCTACAGGTAGATAAATCCACTTATATAATCTGGCAAAATTCATATTATAAACCAGCAAACATCATGGATATGTGACTTGCACAAGACCCTACCCATTAGAAGATACTCACCCCCCCCACATACAATACTTACTTTAATATCATGCTGTTGTTGACTTAATTAACCTTTTTTGGAAGCACCTGGGTGGCTCAGTTGATTCAGCTTATGCCTTTGGCTCAGGTCATGACCCTGGGATCCTGGGATCAAGCCCCATTCAGTGGGAGTCTGCTTTTCTCTCTGCCTCTGCTTCTATCCATGCCTCTTCTTTCTTCTTTCTTTTCTTTCTTTCTTTCTTTCTTTCTTTCTTTCTTTCTTTCTTTCTTTCTTTCTTTCTTTCTTTCTTTCTTTCCTTTCTTTCTTTTCTTTCTTTCTTTCTTTCTTTCTTTTCTTTTCTTTCTTTATTTTCTTCTTTCTTTCTTTCTTCTTTCTTTCTTTTTTCTTCTTTCTCTCCTTTCTTCTTCTTCTTCTTCTTCTTCTTCTTCTTCTTCTTCTTCTTCTTCTTCTTCTTCTTCTTCTTCCTCTCTCCCTCACTCCCTCTCTCTCTCTCTCAAAATAAATGAATAAAATCTTTAAAAAATTAATCATTTTTCAACAGGAGGCTCTATATTTTCATTTACACTGGTTTCCACAAATTATGTAGTTTGCTATATAAACAATGAAGTATATTAATAATGTATATTTTGATAGTGTTGGAAAAATTCAAGCTGTCAATTACTTTAGTAAACTTTAAAGAGTAAATTAAATTTGGCCTATCAGTTCTGAGGAAAGTAGATAAAACCATAGAATTAGATTGATATGAAACTGATTATTACCACTGGGATTTTTTTTCTTTGCTGTATTACCTACTCATCACTTCAAATAGAATATGAGGATGAAGCACATTATGTCTTCAAATATAAATACTGTCAATAGAATAAGAAATAATAATCAATTGGGTTGTAAGTTCATTTCAAGAATAAATGTTGTTTTGCCTGGATCTTAACACATTGTTAGTCATCATTAAATTTAATTGACAGTGATGTTCATTAGGCTGGTAGAGTAGAAGAATGTTTTAATTTTATTATCTAAAACAATCAACTAGAGGGTAGAATTGTTTATAACAAATGTTGAAGATGTAGGGATCCCTGGGTGGCGCAGCGGTTTGGCGCCTGCCTTTGGCCCAGGGCGCGATCTGGAGACTCCGGATCGAATCCCACGTCGGGCTCCCGGTGCATGGAGCCTGCTTCTCCCTCTGCCTATGTCTCTGCCTCTCTCTCTCTCTCTGTGTGTGTGACTATCATAAAATAAATAAAAATTTAAAAAAAATGTTGAAGATGTAGCTGGAGGAATAGTGACTGTTGAGTGACTGTTGAGTATCTGGAGCTTCAAGGCCTATATATAAGTCTAGTCTTTGCCATTTTTTTAGCTGTGCAACTGGAGAATTAGAGAGAAGGACTATGAGATAATACTAGTTTCCTTTAAATAATAATTTCTTACTTAATTGAAATGATTTCAGGGTAATTATGCCTCAGAAGATATTCATATTTCCATTTTTCTACTCTATATTCATATTTGGATAGCTAATAAGCTTATCAAGTTTAAAGTACTTTAAAAAATCTTGATCTACCTCTGATTCCTAACTGGTTTTAACCAGTGTTATTCAAATTAGTAACTGGCACCACTATTCAGCCCACTGATAGAAATAAAAACTTAGGGGGCAGCCGGGTGACTCAGCGGTTTAGCACCACCTTCAGCCCAGGACGTGATCCTGGAGACCCGGGATCAAGTCCCACATCGGGCTCCCTGCATGGAGCTTGATTCTCCCTCTGCCTGTGCCTCTGCCTCTCTCTCTCTCCTCTCTGTTTCTCATGAATAAATAAAATAAAAAAATAAATCTTAAAAAAAAGAAATAAAAAATTAGGAATCATTAATTACACTTTCTTTTTCCACTCCAAACATTTAATCTATCATCATATATTATAGGCTCTGCTTTCCAAATATATCCTAAAAATAACCTATAGTCACAATATCCACCATTTGTACTCCTGGCCAATATATTTTATTTCTTGCCTAGACTACAGCTGGCTTCCAACTGGTATCCTAGCTTCCATTCTTTCCTGTGCTCCAAACTCCCTTAAAAGTCTACTATCTACATGACATTGACTTAATCCTTTCATAATATAAATCAAACCATTTCATATTTTTACTCTGTCAAATATTCCATGGCTTCCCATTGCTCTGAGAATTAATTCCAAATCCAATAACAAAGTATCTTACATGATCTCATTCCTGCCTATGTTTGTGACCTCACTTCCATCCACTGGTGACCTTCCATTAATCTCTTTTTTCACACTGCCCACCTTGCTATTTTTCAAACATACAAAGCATGTTCCTGCCTCAGGGCCTTGTACCACCATTCTGTTTGCCTTGAATGCTCTTTTCTTAGATAATCACATTAATTCAGATCCCTGATCGGAGACGACATCCCTGGTAACTTTGTCTAAAAGAGTCCTCCCTCTGTTTCCTTTTACTTATCTTGCAAAATGTTGTCTTTAAGTCACTTATTACTAATTGGTATTATTTAATTCTGATCCTTTTACTAAAATACAAGCTATATAATGGGAGAAACCTTGCCTATCTTGTTGATTATTTTATTCCTAGCACTTGCAACAACCACTGACACTTAGTAATTGATCAATAAATCTTTGAGTAAAGACATAGAAGCTTACACATTGTCCATGGGAAGTGGATGACCTATTCTCATAAAGCTCTCATTCAAAAGATTTTATCTGCATTGTACTCCTCAAATACAGATTCAGAAAGAAAAAAATAGAAATGACTATCTTCATCTTGGCACATATTACATTTCAATGAATATCAGCAAGTAAGTCATTATGCTATTCATAATAAGTACTCAATACATATTTGACAAATGAATGGTGAGTGAATGAGAGATGTATTGGCAAAATAAGTAAACTGTGAGGTTAGGGAGGAAATATACAAAATTAAGGTTTACTGAATTAAAGCTAAATATTTGGAATCTTTATATCTGTCAGTGCAATCAAGTAGTTATGGGAAAAGAAATGTACAACCATTTATGAGGTATTTTGTTTGGTTTAATTGTCTTGTAACTAACAAAAAATATTATCAGAATTACCAAATGAGGGAAAGATTGATATGCTTACTAAGGCAATGCTGGTTGGTATGACAGTAAACTCTAAAATTATTCTAGATTAAATTTATTTTTCATTCATATGAAGTCCAAGTGAGTGTTTCTGATTTCAAATATTGTCTTTCAAAGAGAGATCCCTGGATCTGGGTTAACTTCCTTTTGTGGCTGCCCCCTCATTATCATGTGTTTTTCAAAGTCACAACATAGAGGAAGAGACTGGAAGTTCATACATAGCAAACTCTTTGTGGATCAGTCTGAAAGTGGCACAATTCATGACCATTTGCATTTCATTGGTTAGAAGTAAATCACATGGTCACACATAAACACAGGAATGACTAAGACATGTAGTCCAAGAGGAAGAATAAATAGGTTTAGTAAACATGTAGTAAGCTTTATCATGTGGTTTAGGATTTAACTAAGGAAAATAAAGAAGTTTCTCTAGGATAAATTGTGTGTGTGTGTGTGTGTGTGGTGTGCAACACACGTGTAGAAGACAGTTGGGGGAGAGAGTTCAAACAAAATATTAAAATCTATTTGGAGGAGCATTTAATTTTTAAGAAAGTTTTATGATTTTAATTGTTGGTACTTGGGAATATACCAAGATGTTTCCTATCAAACTCTGAATTAGGAAAATAAATTCACCTTTAAGACTTAAACTCTGAGAACAGCACATGATGGATGTGAGCCTAGACATAAAAGATAGGAAAGAGAAAGTATGGCTTCCTGGCTGCTAGACTTTAGTGTCACCTGGAAGAATGAATGTATTAACGCATTTAATGATAAAAGAGTTGACAACATTAGAGAACATATCAGAATCGTAGAGACAAATATTAGCAGTGCCAATATAAAGTTGTCTAAGTATAGTTAGTCAATATCAAGTATTTCAGATATTTCTTATGGTAGTATCTTTGCCTTACATCATTAAACATTTGAATCACCTTGTTTTACATGTTCTAAACTAATGTACGTCAAGGAAATCTCTGATTCTTTGTAACAATGCTGACATGAAGAAAACTTGTTATTCACGGGGCATTTGAGGATCCCCTAACCTTGTGGTGGTGATTTCTCAGACTAGTTAATAATGACTTCTGGTTGTTATTTAGAAGGAAAATGTTGACCATGCAAATATTTATGAGATGTATAATAGCTACATTTTTACCATAAAGTAGCATATTGACATTCTGATCTCTATCCTAGTTTTCTGTACATTTTCACTAATCTGTGAATTCTTACCAAAGTTTGCTGCTTACTCTTGAGTGGAGAAAAGGACATATCTCTTGGTCCTTTTTTTTTTTTAAGATTTTATTTATTCATTCATGAGAGGTGGGGAGGGGGGCAAAGACACAGGCAGAGGGAAAAGCAGGCTCCATGCAGGTTGCCTGACATGGGACTCAATCCCAGGTCTCCAGGATCACACCCTGGGCAGAAGGCAGCTACTAAACCACTGAGCCACCCAGGGATCCCTCTCTTGGTCCTTAATATGTGGAATCATAGAACATGTTTCTTCTTGCTGTTTCTTCTATCACTTCTAGCTTCACTTTTTTACTCTTTTCTATATGTTATATTTTTATAGCAGTTATATAACATCAAGAATCCTCTGACTTTATAAATACCTTCAGGTGTGGGTTTAAAGTGAATACAGAATTTACAACGGAAACAAGTGACAAAAAGATATCTAAAGCAAAATTTACATTTTGTGTAAATTAGATACAGTCTTGGACAAATACTAGTATAGTGAAGTAGGGATACCTTTTGAATAAGTCCTTAGTATTAGGAAATAGGCATGCATAACCATTTTTAAATAATATCTGAATTGTATTTTCATAAAGTTCCAAATCTACAAAAAGTACAATTAGGTTTTAATTCTACATTTATTTATTTATTTATTTATTTATTTATTTAAGTTTCCTTTTTTTTCTTTTTTCTTTTTTTAAAGATTTTATTTATTTAGTCATGGGAGACACACACACACACACAGAGAGAGAGAGAGAGAGACAGAGACAGAGACATAGACAGAGACACAGGCAGAGGGAGAAGCAGGCTCCATACAGAGAGCCCGACGTGGGACTCTATCTCGGGTCTCCAGGATCAGGCCCTGGGCTGAAGACAGCGCTAAACTGCTGAGCCACCCGAGCTGCCCTAATTCTACATTTAAAGGAGAATCCCCTGATACATTTTACACTTATTTATATAAGCATCACAATTCTCTTCCTTATAAGCTAAAAACAATTTCTTTATGCAGACATTATCTTATAAGTGTATGGCAGAAATAGGCTATTCACATAAAACTAAACCATATAAGGATCATTGCTTTATAAGCCAATACAAATTAAAATGATTCAAACATCACAAGAAAATGTTTTCAAATTCTGTTGCATACACTGCATTTTATATTAGTTTCCAACTAAATATGACATTTAGAACAGAAAGTTTATAATTTGTAATGAAGCTTTTAGACCCATATTGACTACCATACAGTACAAATTTTTCATTGGAAAAAAATATCCTCAAAAGAAATGTAAAGTAGTATTTTGACTTAAAATTAAAGGATTTAAGAATAAATTTAGGCATTCAATTGAGTATATCCAAAATTTGAAGGATTAGATTAATTTTTAAATACAGATAAAATTTACTGTAGAGATTTTATTTCCAAGCAAAATAGAACTATGATTTGAGCTATCTAATATGACTACGAAAAAACCTCAAAACTAACTTAAAAAGTTCTCTCTCGGGGACAAAGAAACTGTGAGCTTAATTATGATAATTATCATTTGCAGACGTGCTCCACTGGGCTTTTCTGTGGTGATGAAAGAGGGAGAATTACCCATTTACCTCCCATCTCTCAAAGAACAGATGTCATTTCTACACAAACTCATACAGTACCTGCATCTGACACTTCAATCAGTAGCTTTCCATCAGCAAGGGCCACAAGACTATGGACCATAATGAATACTTACCCAATTGATCCAGGTAAGTAGATGAGAGTAAGATATGGAGAATATTGAATTTGATATAGTTGTATATTGAAACATATTTTCTGACTTATTTCAAATCTTTGTTTTCCTGTATATATGATTTTTCGGGGGTGTAAAACTGTTTTAGAATTCTTGTTGGTTATGCTTCATGTTTTCAGTTTTGGCTTAAGAAATGCTTATGCTTTCTGAAACACTGCAAAAAATACTCATTAATATCTTTATTATGCTATGTAAATTTTGGTAGATAACTGGACCCCACTTCCAGCTGATTTTAGCCATCAGTAAAATTTATTTTAAAAGACCTTGTACTACTTACTTTATATCTTTTTTTTAACATGGTCTGAATCATTATATGTAAGTTTATATTCCTATCAATTTATTGGAAATTTTTTTTATTGGAAAAATTTTTAATCTGGATTTTTCCTATGTTAAGTATTTTGACATGTTGAATATGTTTCGATATGTCTTATTTAATTTACTAAATCAAATGATGACATATTTCAAATTGTATATGTTAAATTCCAAATTCATTCTTTATATAGTCAGTATCACTTACGATAATAAGAATGAGAATTATAGCCATTAACAAGATATTCTTTAAGAGAAATATTTTGAAGGCAATTGGATATTATAAGCAGAAAGGTAATCTGCCCTATTTTTTGTCTTCATTATTTGTGTTATTTTAAAGACTTAAGTTGACATCTAATGTTATAAGTAATATTCTGCTTATTTATTTTGAAACTAAATGATATTTCTAGTATTTCTAAATCATATATATTCATTGATCCTGTCAATGGCAGAGATGTAATTTTTTCATGCTTTATTATTCAAAGGAGTCATTTGATTTGGAATATGTCAATTCTCTTTTTCTCCCTGTTAATGCTCATTCCTTATATGTATAAGTATAAAATATAAAAATATAAATATAAAATAAAGAATATGAATTGCTTTTCTTTATAATTGAAGTATGATTGATATACAAATCCTATTATTTTCACATGTATATCACTGTGATATGATATTTTTATACATTATTAAATGATCCCATGACAAGTCTAGTTACCAACTGTTACCATACAAAATTGCTACAATATTACTGACTATATTCCCTATGTTGTAAATTATATCCTATGACTTATTTATTTTATAACCAGAAATGTCTACTTCTTAATCCCCTATATTGCCCTCTACACCCAGCCCTCCTTCCTCTGGTAACCAAGTTTATTCCTGTATCTATGAGTATGTTTGCTTTGTTCATTTGTTTTTAGACTTCATATGTAAATAAAATCATACATTTGTCTTTCTCTGTCTGACTTATTTCACTAAGTATAATACTCTTTACGTTCATCCGTGTTTTCACAAATGTCAAGATTTCATTCTTTTGTATGGCTGAGTAATATTCCATTGCATATTATATCACATCTTCTTTATACATCCATCCATGGACATTTAGATTGCATCTATATTTTGGCTATTGTATATAATGCTTCCATGAACATAGAAGTGTATATATATCTCTTTGAATTGGTATTTTCACTTTTTCCAGATAAATATCCAGAAGTGGAACTGCTTGATTGTGTGGTATTTCTAATATTTTTAGGAAATTCCATATTGTTTTCCATAGTGGCTGCACCAATTTGCATTCTTATCAACAGTGTACAAAGGTTCCCTTTCCTACACAACCTCACCAACACTTGTTATTTGTTGCCTTTTTGGTAAGTTAGTCTGACGGATGTGAGGTGATATCTCATTGTGGTTTTGGCTTGCATTTCTGTGGTGGTGATTAGTGCTGTTAAGTAATTTTTCATGTGCCTGTTGGCCATCTATATGTCTTCTTTGAAAAAATGTTTATTCGAGTCCTCTGCCCTGAGATCAAGACCTGAGCTGAGATCAAGAGTCGAATATTTAACTGACTGAGCTACCTAGGCACCCCATCCTCTGCCCATTTTTTAATAAGGTTGTTTATTATCTTAACATTAAGTTCTGGAAAATCTCTGTGTATTTTGGATATGAACCCCTTATCAGATGTGTGATTTGGAAATATCTTCTCCCATTTAGTAGATTGTCTTTTTGTTTTGTTGATCGCTTTTTCCTTCATTGTGCAAAAGTTTTTTATTGTGGTGTAGAACCATTGTTTATTTTAGTTTTCATTGCCATTGCCTAAGGAGTCTGGTCCAAAAAAAACATTGCTAAGGTTGATGTCAAACAGCTTATGTTTGACATGTTTTCTTCTAGTTTAATGGTTTTGGGTCTTACATTTAAGTCTTTAGTCGATTCAAATTTATTGTATGGTGTAAGGTAGTGGTCTGGTTTCATTTTTTGGATGTAGCTGTCCACTTTTACACCAATATCATCTTTGAAGAGATTGTTTTTTTCCCACTGTATATTCTTGTCTCTTTTGTCATAGATTAATTGACTATATATAAATAGGCTTATTTCTGGGCTCCCTACTATATTCCATTGATATATGTGTCAGTGTTCATGGCAGTACTATATTGTCTTGATTACTACAGCTTTGTAGTATAGTTTAACATGATGGCACAAGATATTTCCAGTTTTATTCTTCTTTCCCAAGATTATATAACACAATTTGTTTGACTTTGGCCCTCTTGTGGAATGTTAGTAATAGGACTCTTTGCATTTAAACAGTTTGTGAAGTCGCTAAATTTACTTATACACTTTCATTATAAATATGATTTACAGAGCTATTTGTCTGCATGTAATGGGTATAAGGTAGCAGAGAAATTTGTAGAAGATTCGGCCCAGGGCCTATGCTGTTCATTTTTAAGTCACTTTTTGATTCTTTTTTTTTTTTTCTTTTTGCCCTCTGAAGGTCCAAAACAGACAGGAATTATCAAGCATGATGTTCTCCCAACTACTGGTTTGGCAGCATTAAGTATTGACATATTTTTTGAAAGCTATTTACTCGAAAAACTGATTTCCACTAGAGAGCTCTCCGCTAAATACGGTCTTCTTTCTTCCACAGATGTTTCCTCTTCTCAATTTCTGAATTTTGGTGTTCATGACCCAGCACAAACTGATTGGGACAAAACATCTATATCACATATGCCTTTCCAAACTTCAGCAGCCATAACGGGATTCCTTTTCCCCAGTAGGGGAGAGAGGACCCCATTTATCATCTCTCCTTTCACGACAGATGCTATCTATCCTACAGAATCTTTATTATTTGAAAACAATCAGACTATTGCCTTATCTACTACTGCAATGAGTTCAGTAATTACTGGCATTCCAGGAGCTGATATTAAGTTAAACAGGCACTCGTTACTCTCCCGTGGATTCCTGCTCACAACTGCTTCTACAAGTGTACCTCCAGTTGTCTCTAGGGGGGCTCA
The DNA here is from genome assembly GCF_905146905.1 of Nyctereutes procyonoides. Taxonomy (NCBI): domain Eukaryota; kingdom Metazoa; phylum Chordata; class Mammalia; order Carnivora; family Canidae; genus Nyctereutes; species Nyctereutes procyonoides. Next base: position 27,916,387 of record NW_026575051.1, on the reverse strand, counting down.
AGAGGATATTGAAGAATATTCAGCTGTTTCCTTAATTTCAAGAAGAGAGTACTGGAGATTGCTGAGCTCCTCAATGTCTCCCATTTCTCCTGCTAAGATAATTATATCTAAACAGGTAGCCATCTTAAACTCATCAACTCTGCACCAATTCACTACACAAACTTCCATTCCCAGTGAATACCAGGTTATTACTGAAGCATCTAGCAACCAGAGACTCACAAACATCAAATCACAGGCTGCTGATTCTTTAAGTGAATTAAGCCAAACATGTGCAACATGTTCTATGACTGAAATAAAATCCTCTCATGAATTCTCAGATCAAGTTTTGCATAGCAAACAGTCCCACTTTTATGAGACATTCTGGATGAACTCAGCAATATTAGCCAGCTGGTATGCACTAATGGGAATTCAAACTATCACTTCTGGGCATTCGTTTTCTTCTGCTACTGAAATAACGCCATCAGCAGCATTCACGGAACTGTCATCTTTATTTCTTTCTAAAAAGAGTACAAAAATAAGGATTTTATCCTCATCCTTAGAAGAATCCATTACCCTATCAAGTAATTTGGATGTTAATTTATGTTTGGATAAAACTTATTTATCCATTGTCCCATCACAAACTGTCTCCTCAGACCCAATGAATACTGATTTGACTTCAAAACTGACTATTGATGATCCTTTTGTGTCAGAAAACATTTTAAAACTATTGACAATGGGACATTACGATGAAACCGTGGGCCCCACTGAGATATTGAGTCAAGACAATTTATTGGGTGTGCAAGAGAGTAAAGGATCTCATCAACAGTCCAAACTTTACACCCGTGACAGTTCTCTAGATTTTGAATTAAATTTACAAAAGCATCCAGAAACTATACCTTCAAATGACTTTGACAACAACATGCCACCTTATATGTACTCAATGTCTGATTTTTCAGAAGTAACCTCTGATGTCGCATTTTATGCAGTTTCAGCAACTCAGTCACTTCCAATACAGGCCTCTTTCCCTGTGTCTGTACTTATGCCAGATTGGACGTATTATACAGATTATCTGACCTTAACATCTGATTTAAAAGAAGGGCTCACAACTTCTTCAGAGTGGTCCAAATGGGAACTTCAGCCTAGTGTGCATGACTGGGAATTTCCTGCCACGACCCAGAGACTTTCCATCACTAGATCACTTACTTTGTCTTCGCTGGAGTTCATTCCCCTTCAGCTGATGATTTCTGGTGAGTTTCTCAGTTTCAGTTCAGTAAACTTTTAGAAATGAGTTTCTTTTCTGTAGAAAAGAGAAAGAGACTGTTGTGGTCACCAGGTGCTCTAAACAGCCTCTTTGTAATCAGGGTAGCAGCCAGTTCAATGGAGATAGCACCTGCTGTTGTACCTGACACAGATGGTTATTCTTTATGCACTGCCACAAAGGCTACCAGATCAATACAGGAGTATGTTGGAGACGGCTACACTGCTGGCAAGCAATCAGAAACTGAACTAGTTCAATTCATTACAATAGATCTCTCAAAGTTTAGGAATAACTTTTATTATTCTCATTTCTTGAAATAGATTCTTTGTCAGGTGGAACACAATATAACATACAGTTTCTAACATTTTTTTCAGTATAGTATATACTGAAATGTATTTTTTAATGGGAAGATGAGGAAATCAAGGGAATTTCATTGGGTGTTGCCATCCTACATAGCGGGGTTTATCATTATGTAATGCAAAGCTGTGATGCTTTTATATATATAACTCAGAATATAAATTAAATTCATGAACTTTACTTAACAAAAATTATATAAAAATTGAAACAAGATAGTATCTCATGTGCAAATTTGAAATCAGTCTTGAAATAATTAATAGCTATCCTTACTCTAAATCATATTAGAAATTATTAGTCTCCTCTACCCTTGTAATTACTGTCAAATTAGGAAACATGGAAAAAAAGTTAAATAATTGTATTTAGCAAAAATAGAGGGTATATTTTTAATTATTCAAAGGAAGTTGTATCCTGTGGAATTTCAAGTGCAATTGTGGCAGTGAAGTTGATTTTCCTTCAATGAGAAGTTTATAGGTTTTGTGTTATATATGCATATTTATAGATTTTGTGTGTATGTTTAAGTATGTAATTTGTGGCTGGCAACTCAGAAATACAAAAAAAACCCAAATCTTATATTTGCTTTATCCAGTGTGATATGATTTTCTTTGCAAAGTTTCTAAAAATAGCAAATTTTAATTACAAACTTACTTCACAAACAATAGTTTGTTGTATAACTGTTAAGACTTATCAACATTACCTAATACATCACTTCTCACATATAAATGAAGCAAAATTACATCTTCTCCTCATATACAATCAGTCCTATAGCCATCCCTTGGAAATAATCAGGACACAAATTCTCCATTTCCAGGAAATTAAATCCCAAGTTTGCCTTTATGAGCAAAACCTTGTCACATTCCATTTTTCTCTTCCCCTCAATACAACTGCAAACACTCTCATGATTTTCACCTTTCCAGTATTCCTACTATTTTCCTCCTTAATTATTTTAGATATGCTAATCAATAATTTACAAGGTACTTGCTGGTATTTTGTTCACCACTCTGTTGGCCAGGGTCAAATCAGAGAATTGATAGTACACTCCAGATGAGTTCTTGTGGAGAGTTTAATTTTTTAAAAAAAGTATTTACAAATATATGGCTAAAGCTTATGAGGAAAACAATGAGGGATAGTGTGGTTCTGAAGGGACTAGCAACAGCAGAATGTCATTACTACCTTGAGTCCTGAAGGGACAAAGGAAAGAGCAGTTATCCGGACCCATAAAGAGGAAAGCTACCAGTTTACAGATGCTGTAGCATTTAGGGAGACAACACAGCCAATCCAAAGCAAGCCAATCAGGAGTAGACCAGGAGATATATTCCCAACTACATTCTCCTCTTGTCTTCTAGTCTCCTGCAGCTGCTCACCATTGGCCAAATCCATTTAGTAGCTGAAAATTATCTTTAATAACATATCTGCAAATCTATCTAATCTCTTTGTGTAAAGAAAAGGCAGAATAGGCCATAGTAGAATGGCCTGCAGTGCTAAAATCTTGACTAGGTTCCAGGTTCCATGATACTGCCAAAATATAGAATGAGCATGTGACTAATAAAGAGAGAATTTGTACATTTCTAAAGCGAACCACTGAGTACTCTATTACTGCCTCTCTACATGCTACTTCCATCTTAGGAAAGTATAAAAGGTAGAAAGCATGCAGTTCTGGGCTCCCTTGCTCTCTGATGGATTTCTCACTTTTCATGGGTGGCTAAGAGAAAAATGATGCTCCAAGTAATCTCTTGTGATAAGCAAAATGAGATACCATGGAACAATAACTATCAATATGCTTCTTAGAGTTTTGTTTAACTTCTGAAGTTTATAATTGCTGGTTCTATAATATAATGATATCTATTAATTTGAATTGAAGTTGTCGTTGTCAGCCATCCTCTAAATCAAACCAATCTTTGTGGTTTTGTTAGATTTATGAAGCAAGTGAAGTTTAAGAGGAAAAAAGGGAAGGGGCACTTGGCTGGCTCAGTCAGTAGAGCATGTGATGAGCTTGAGCCCCACATTGGTCTTAGAGATTACTTAAGGAAATTATTTTAATTATTTAAAAGAGAGAGGGGATCCCTGGGTGGCGCAGCGGTTTGGCGCCTGCCTTTGGCCCAGGGCGCAATCCTGGAGACCCAGGATCGAATCCCACGTCGGGCTCCCGGTGCATGGAGCCTGCTTCTCCCTCTGCCTATGTCTCTGCCTCTATCTCTTTCTCTCTCTGTGACTATCATAAATAATAATAAATAAAAATTTAAAAGAGAGAGAGGAAAAAAGAACATTTTCTAGCAGTTTGGTATTATTTTCCTCTAGCAATATGGTTCTCTATTTTTTTCTACCAGTTGTTTGAGAAGGATTTAAGAGAGAATAGCCAGAGCTTCCTAATCCAAAGATTTTCTAATTGCATTGGATAACAAAAATAGTGCTAAAATGAAAATTTTATATGAGTTGTATTTATTCCATTCACAGTTATAAAATTCTAAATTTAAAAATTTAATACAGTATTCATAAAATTCTAGTAAGTGGCAAAGGGATATTTTATCTGGAAATAAAAGGGTGAGTCAAAGAAAGATATTCAATAATATAATTTACCACATTATTAGGTGAAAAGATATTGACAATTTATAATTTACTAAGAGTATATTTTTCTCTCTTCCTTTTTCTATTCTAAGTGATTTACATTATCTTCACATCTTTTTGGTATCTATTATTATGTCCAAACATAACAAAATATAAATAACTTACAACAATATTCAATGCCATTCTCCAAGTTGAAACATAAGACATAATTCCATTAAACTCATAAGTCAAAATGCCTTATATATGCATGTGCATGTATTTCATACATAACATTTAGAAGATCAAATAGAAAATACATTAATTAAATAACCAAAATACCATAAGTAAATTAAATGGAGATATGGTGTCTTTTTTTTTTTACATAACAGTTTTATTTTTTATATTTTTATTTTATTTTTTTTATTTATGATAGGCACACAGTGAGAGAGAGAGAGAGAGAGAGGCAGAGACACAGGCAGAGGGAGAAGCAGGCTCCATGCACCGGGAGCCCGACGTGGGATTCGATCCCGGGTCTCCAGGATCGCGCCCTGGGCCAAAGGCAGGCGCCAAACCACTGCGCCACCCAGGGATCCCGAGATATGGTGTCTTTATTTGAGTTCTTGAAACTGTGAATCCTTAATACTAAAGAAACACTATATTTGAAAACTATAAAGAAATTTCAAACAAATTCAAGTGATATAATATTTAGAACTTGATCAAGTCATCTTGAGGTCAAAGAGAATAGGGAAATGTTGAATAGAAATGGCACTAAGAGCATTATATGTTTATGAAATATATTAAAATAAATTATAATAAAATATGGGTATTATTACAGGGATACAGATACAAAGAAATAGAATAAAAATATATATGCTAGACTGCATACATAAAAGAGATTTGATAAGGGTTTTCATATTCAACAACTGTGTTGATGCATTTTGTTATCTTGAAAACTCTTTCTCTATATCCTTACACCAGAATAAATTCTTTGAGGACTAACCAGATAAAATTATAAAACATTAAATAATCTAAATCAAATATAAGTTAATATCTATTTCATCTCTAACTGGAAATTTTTAAGACTAAAAACAAAAATATATATAAAAATTAGTGAAAGGGAATAAAGGGAAAGGAGAGAAAATGAGTGAAAATATCAGTGATGGTGACAAAACATGAGAGACACCTAACTCTGGGAAATGAACAAGGGGTAGTGGTAGAGGAAGTGGAGGGGGGGTTGGGGTGACTGGGTGATGGGCACTGAGGGGGGCACTTGGCGGGATGAGCACTGGGTGTTATGCTATATGTTGGCAAATTGAACTCCAATAAAAAGAATTTAAAAAAATACAATCATAAGACTAGAACAGATAGTTAACCAAAACAGAAGACCCAGAAACAGTTTCAGCATATCTTAAACCCTGCTTCCCAAATAAATTTATATTAATGAAATAAAAAAATAAAAAATAATAAAAGCAAAAATAGAAAATTATAAATAAAATATCGATCGTGGTATATTTTATAGAATAACTAAAATTAATACCCTTTGATTCCAAAAATGGTCATAAACATAGTTAAAGCAAATATCCAAAAATGTGTTGCCTCATGAGATAGACGTGATTATAAACACCCTGTCAAATCAAAGAAGAAAGGCTGACCATTCAAATAGTAAAACACTTTGCTGTACATAGTCAATAAAACTATATTTTAAAAATCATCAGAAGCAACCGAAGATCTCAAATTTAAAATGAGATACAAATTTTATCCATTTGCCAGATTTTTTTTTTCCAACTGCAATACTCTGAATTTGTGAAAATATACCACTCTATTGGTAGGTAGGGAAGTATCTTGGCACCATCTTTCTAGAGAAGAACTTGCCACCAGAAATCTTAGAAGTTTTAAAAATAGTATAATCTCAATTTTAGGAAATTATTGTTGATATATCCAAAATTATGTTATTAAATGTTATTAAAATAACAAATATTTGGAAAAGAATGTACCCTAAAATGGTGGTTGTATTAAATAAATATTGGTATTTAATAATACTATTAAGCAGAAGTTATAAAATCATATATAATAAATTTGCAAATACATGTGTACATGCATACTACATATATGCATATGAAGGATTCTTCCAAAAATATTAATATTGCTTTCAATTACTTATTTTTATTTTTTAAAAGTTTCAAACTGATTATATATTTTTGTGATCAATAAAAAATGTTTTTGTAAATATCTGTGTACGGTGAGAAATAAACATTTCAGAAAGTATATTTAATTATTTTACTTATATTAGATCAAGATAAATAAGTTTTTATGAGATCTACAATTATTCATATAGAAAAGATAGATAATTGCTAATTAGCATTATTACAGTGAAAGAAAGATATATTAAAATTATTTTTAAAAATATAAAATATTTTTCTGAAATAATACAGAGATCTTATGTTCAAACATGCCAACCACATTTTTTAAACTGAATTACTATGTAGATGTTAAAATCCTTACTTATATTTCCACAGCATCCTTTATTTTTAGTAATTTTTTTAAAAAGTTCAATGGAATTAAAATCACATCATTTTACTCAATATTCAAATGTGTTTTTAACTGAGTACTTTGTGACAGGCACCAGCACGGCTGTGATATGTTTGCTTATCTATTGTTTTGGTCTTGACGCACTCAGGTATGAATTATGCCTTTTGAAAACAATCATAACTGTTTCTCATTTCTATCTACTGGCAAATTTGGAATCATATGTTATATTCTGAGGTTTGAAATGTCTCATTGTTATGTATCCATTCTACAAACCAGCCAATGTAGAGGAAAAAGTTTCCCCTTGGGGAAAACCACTAAGCACCAAAAGAGATGTCCCCCTTCAGCTGAAACTTGAGACCTTCTACTTCAGCTCTTCAAGTTACCTTACTGCAGAAGGAGCCCTCTAGACCCTGTCCTTTGTGGTCAAAGAAGTATACGCACAGAAGACAAAAGCTTCTGTCACAATATTTAGTATCACTTTCGTTCTAATTTACTTGCTTTGTATAAAACAATCCCTTTTAGAAATGACCCACTAATGAACACAACTAGTTCTCCTGCAGATCAAACTTTAACTGCTGACACCTAGCCCACAGATTTTCATCTGAAGTAAAATCCTCACATTTTGTTTTCTGTACATCACCCAGCATCTTTCACAAAGTAGTGCCCTGTGCATTTTGTGTTTTGCTAGTTTGCAGTATTCAAGAATATTCATCATTTGCATTTTATTCCCACTTGTCACTAAAATGGATAATAACATCAACACTGTATAAAAAATATACTACTATGTACAAAATATAATAGAGTGAATCTAGTTAATAATACAATTTTTTTCATGCATGTTATAATTCTTTGGTTTCAAAACTTCCCTCTCCATTGTTGAATCTTGGGAATTTGACCTTGGGAAAATTAACAGCACAGACCAGAGATTGGCAAGGTATTACCGGCTGGTCAAACCCAGCCCACCACTAGTTTTTGTAAAGAGTTTTACTGGGACCTAGCTATACCCATTGGTTGTGTACTGCCCATGGCTGATTTCATACTATGACAGTAAAGTTGAGCAGTTGTGATGGAGACCATATTGTCTACAAAGGTAGAATGCTTACTAACTTGTTCTTTACAGGAATTTGCCAATTCCTGCAGTAGCACTATATGTGAGGTGTTTATAATGCTCAGGTTAATATAGTTTACTTTTTTGACCAAGGTATAAATATTTGCCTTGTATGGACTCAGAAAAGTTCATATTTCAGACCTGCTTAATTCCATTATGCTGCCCCAAGTCACAACATCCCTGTCTTCTGTACCATTCTGATGGAGCCCTAGTATAAAGCCACAAACTGTGGTAAATACCCATAATCTCTTTGTGCAGTTCTCAGATCTATGTCCAGGGATGCTTTTTTTCTTTAATCTGTGTATCTTTACATGGTTTATGTTTTTTTATTTTATTGAGGTTCGATTTGCCAACTTATAACACTCAGTGCTCATTCCATCAGCTGCTTTCAAGGGTGTATGAACTGTCACAAAGGCCCTATACTCAGAAGGACCCCACGCTTGGTAGAGGCATAGTATATAGGATTTCAGGGAGACTGGAAGGAAGTACAAAGTAAGGGTATTGTGGAAGTAATCTAGTTCCAAAGTAGTGTTAGAATGTAACAAGAAGTGGAATAAAAGCAGCTGAGTTTGTGTCAATGTTCAATTATTTTTTGCTAAGAACGAAATGTATGTACTAGCTCTGAAACATGATTTGTGGAATTTTGATGATGCCACTGAAGAGTTAAATTCTCTTATATTTTCATTTAAAATAGGTATTGCACAGTACAAAGATGAATGGTAAAATATATGCTAATAATGGAAAATCTTAAATTTTCTTAGAATGATGTTAAATAGCAAGTAAAATATATCATGAAAAGATGAAAAGGAGACCACTAAAGAAAGAAAAGGACCTTTAATAGAACATTTTCCTTGTTTTTTTTTTTTTTTTTTTTTTTTGAACAAAAGACCTCGCATTTTCATTTTGCAGTGGGTTCAACAAATTACGTACCTGGCACGGCCTGTGCTACTGCTGCTCTGGAATACTCTTCCCACCTCTGCCAGGCTAATTTAACACGCAGTTTCACGCTCTCCAGTTAACTGCTAGAATCCCTTAGGGTTCATTCTTTTTTTTTTAAGATTTATTTATTTTTATTTATGATAGACACAGAGAGAAAGAGAGAGGCAGAGACACAGGAGGAGGGAGAAACAGGTTCCATGCCGGGAGCCTGATGCGGGACTCGATCCTGGGTCTCCAGGATCGCGCCCTGGACCAAAGGCAGGTGCCAAACCGTTGAGCCACCCAGGGATCCCCCCTTAGGGTTCATTCTTAGACTCCCCCTTCCTTTCTTTCCATACTCTTCACTGTTCTTTTTTTCAATTCTTATTTCTTTATTCCACAATTTGTCATTGGAGATGTATCACCTATATTCATTGCTTCAAATATACGCAGATATATAAACTTGCTTCTATCTTTAGACTAACATTTTTGTTAGCAGTCCCTCAAAAACTTAAGATAAAATCTTTGACTCTCCAGTATCACAACCTCCATCTCTCTCCCTACCCATACTTTCTTCTCCACGGAATCATTTCTTAAACATGAAATTTATAGCCAGCTAGATTTCCAAGCTTCAGCATAAACTTTATTTTATCAAAAGGACTACGAATTTTATCTGTATACAGAGTCCTCTCACCCAGCCTCTTAGTTCACTATTATTACTCCAGTTTAAACTCTCCTCCTCTCCTGTGGACTAATGCAGTACTCTCTAAGATAAGTGACCTATTTCTAGTCTCTATCCTCTCTGATCCCACCTCCACATTATTTTCAGAGTTGTTTTCCTTATATGATTTGCATTCTTCTGCTTAGAAAGTCACAATGAATCATTTCCTATCAGGAGAGGTTTCAAATCCTAAGCATTCCAACTATAGTATTCGATCTCAATTGTGTCATCTGAAGTCATTCTCTACTATTTATCCCTACCCTATTTTATGACTAACCACTCTCCAATACTGTTGCACAGTTGCCCAGTGCTGCACTTTGGCATTCATTGTCCTTCTTCTTAAATGCCCTCTATCGCACACTTTGTCAAATTCCTTTCCCGAGGCTCAAATTAAGTGCGACCTCCTATTGGAAGATGTTTATAAAAACACTTAAAGTTTTATTTTTTCCCTTTATTTTTGCTCCAATAGGTCATTATACATAATTCAGCATCACCATAATTTTGGTCATTTGTTCTGTGAGCTTCCCTCAGTGTATTTATGTTCTTTCATACAAGAGTCATGTGTTAATAGATATAATGCCTTATCCAAAACTTTGCCATAATTGGAGGGATCCCAGGGAAGACTGTTTTAAAATTAGTCACAAAAATTGTCATCAGTTTATTATAAGTTAGGAAGGCTTAGCTATGAAGGCTGCTATGACTGAAGCAACATAAGCTGTGGATGTGTAGAAGCCGGAGGGTGGGAGAAAGTACCTTAGAACTGAAAAAATAAACATGGCTGAAGTGTCTGGCCCCTCAAGAAGAAGCTGGGCCACTTCAATACATGGAATCTCAAGGAATTACCTATTTAATCATGGTTCGAGATGGCTTTGTGTAGGCAAGTGACTCGATACTAGAAGAGTCTAGGCAGCTAGTGAGACATAAAGATGGGGAGATCATGGTTTATTTCTGAGTTACCAGCCAGCACGGAGCCGGATTCTAGATGCCCAGGGAACAGGATTCAGTTAGAGAACTGACCATCCTTTTTTTTTTTTTAACGATTTTATTTATTTATTTATGAGAGACACAGAGAGACAGGCAGAGACACAGGCAGAGGGACAAGCAGGCTCCATGCTGGGAGCCCGACGTGGGACTCGATCCAGGGTCTCCAGGATCAGGCCCTGGGCTGAAGGCAGCGCTGAACGGCTGAGCCACCAGGGCTGCCCACAACTGACCATTATTTTTTCTTATTTTTTTAAAAGATTTATTTATTTATTTATTCATGATAGACATAGAGAGAAAGAGAGAGAGAGAGAGAGAGAGAGAGAGAGAGAGAGAGAGAGGCAGAGACACAGGTAGAGGGAGAAGCAGGCTCCATGTGGGAGCCTGACATGGGACTCGATCCCAGGACTCCAGGATCACGGCCTGGGCCAAGGCAGGCGCTGAACCGCTGAGCCACCCAGGGATCCCCAACTGACCATTCTTGAGGAAGGATCCAGCACCGCTGACATTCAAGGCAGAATATCACACTTCTTCAGCAAGAGGATGGATGAGTGAGGATGGGCATTTGATGCTCTAAGCAGAGGATGTAGGGAGCCTAAATAATCCAGTCCTGTTATCCGAGCCAGTGCTATGGTAAGGCTTAAAGGGGACAGTCACATGAAGGAAATGATTTGGGCAAGAAACAACACAGATATTCAGTGGGCATTTCTGGATATTAGGGAAATGAAGGCAAAGACAAAATTCTTTGTTTCAAGGATAATTATAATAGTAGTAGCTGCAGTTGATTAAATAGCAATTAGTAGGGGATCCCTGGGTGGCGCAGCGGTTTAGCGCCTGCCTTTGGCCCAGGGTGCGATCCTGGAGACCTGGGATCGAAACCCACGTTGGGCTCCCGGTGCATGGAGCCTGCTTCTCCCTCTGCTTATGTCTCTGCCTCTCTCTCTCTCTCTGTGTGACTATCATAAATAAATATTTTTTTAAAAAAAATAGCAATTAGTAACTAACAGTGCCCTGGGGTTGAAAATCTAGTCCCTGCACAACTTTGCAGGAAGAGACTGTCTTGGCTCAGATCCCTCAGCTAATAAGTGCTTGAGTTGGGATTGAAGTTTGAGTTTGCAAGATCTATATATGATGAATTTTTTAAAGATTGTATTTATTTATTTATTCATGAGAGACACACACAGAGAGAGACAGAGAGACAGAGAGGCAGAGACACAGGCAAAGGGAGCAGACTCCATGCAGGGAGCCTGATGTGGGACTGGATCCCGGGTCTCCAGGATCACGCCCTGGGCTGAGGGCGGTGCTACACCGCTGAGCCAGCCGGGGTTCCCTTGATATGATGAATTTTAAGGACAACGTATTGTTCAATGAAGGGAATAGGCTCTGCTTATTCTTCATGTCCTTTGTCTTCACTGGCTCCATGTCCCACGTTTGGACAGATCTCAGCTGAGCCTTCTGGTGAGTGGCATCCCTTACTCCAGGGAGGCCAGGGAAGAATTGAAGAAGGCAAGGGGGTGACATTTTAAAATTGGTGCCTATGGCCCTCTTTGCCCATTGGTCAGGCCAGTGTATCAAATTCTGCCAATGAGGAGAATTACCTCTCTCTCCACAGACATAGTTTTTCTCAGTTTTATTCACTATTGTCAGCCACTTATACATAGGAGCTTAAAAATATATTTCTGTTGCCTCTCAAATCTATTTATACTTGAAACATGGTGCAGTATGACAAATTGTCACATTTATGAACATCAATCAACAATATTTTGAGATGTTATTTTATGTCAATAATTAAGATATTATTCAAACCCCTTGACAGTGTTATTATTTAAGTTAACAGTGATTAGCATAACATATGTCCTTCCTTAATAACCATATTTCACTCAGCAACACATTTTATTGAGGACTCTATTTATGGTATGACTAATACACTACAAAAAATAACATGTTTCCTGCCCTCCTAGAGCTTAAATTCTAGTAATGAAAGACAGTAAACACTAAGAATAAAGATCCTGTGTTTCTGTATGACATGCTGTATGTAATAAAGTGTACATAATATAGTTCTAATATATAAAGAGAGTATGTAAATGTGTATGTATAGTATAGACTGTATGCTTAAAAGAAAAAGTAGAGCAGATATGCAGGGGAGGATATCACAGGTTCTGAGTTGGTGGGTGGGAAACAACAGTATGGTCACATTTGCCTTTGCTGAGGAAGCCAAATTGAAGAAGATGAGTGCTGTGTAGTAGAAGGAGAAAAAATATCCCACAAAGTACAAATAATCAATGCTGCGTTAAGGTAGGTGTGTGTTTGACATTTTCTAAAGACATCAGGGAAGCCAGTGTGGTGAAGCAGGTAAACCAGAGGGAGGCTTTAGAGAATGAAATCAGATAGAGGACAGGACAGAAAGTACAAAATCAGATTCCAAGAATTGGGGGCAATTTAAGGACTTATCTTCTGAGTGAAACAGAAACTTATCCCAGAGGTTTAGACAGACAAGTGACATGATCTCAGTGATCATTCTGGCTGCACTGTGGAGAATTGATTAGTGGGTGGGGATAAGGCAGGCATACAGGCAGGAAGACCAGTTAGAAGGCTAATGCCCTAGTCCAGTTGAGAAATGGCCATAGCTCAGTCCAAGTGTCAGCAGTAACTTGGGAAATGCTCAGATTCAGGATATATATTAAAGGTCACAGGATTTGCTAAAGTATTGGATTAGTTTTATTTATTTTTGTAATCAGTTTTATTAAGCAGCGAAGAGTATCTTAAGCACCCTCTGAAGACAAGGGGAAATTATGCAAACCAATTTTTCCAAACATGCTACAAATAGGTTTATCTGAAATTTTATCAACCATAAAGCTGTGTCTATAGCAGTTCTATTACAATTCAAAAGTCTGATAAATTTATAATGACTTAGTCCTGATTATGGCCCTAAGGCACAGAAAGACCATATGACTTCTGCATCTGCCATGAATTAACAAGTTATGTTCAGCACGAAATATATGTTTAGTGTTTTGTGTTTATGCTTATTCCTGGAAATTTATTTGTGACTTCATGTTGAATGAAGGAACTCTCTACTAACTTATTAATTTAATAAGTCAAGTTATCTGTACCTGGACCATGTGATATTATAACACATATAAATGTCTGTGTATATGTGTTTGTATGTGTGTATTCTTGGGGATGCGCTTGTGTGTTTATATATAACAAGAAGTCAGTATAGAGTGGAAATACCTAATGATAAAATATGAACTATTGAGGGAGTAGATGGTAGAATTAGAAAATACTGAAAGAGAAGACAGACGCCAAAGAAAGAGATTTGATAACTTTGACTCTGAAATTTTGTAATTTTGACACAAATGCTGGGAATATGACTATTTTTTGATGAACAGTGCATTAGTTTTTTAGGGCTGCAACAACACTGCAGCACAAATGGGGTGCTTTAAAACAACAGGAATGGGTCACAGTTCTGAAATCTACAAATCTAAACAAGGTGTTGGCAAGGGTGTTCTCTTTCTGAAACCACAGAGTAAATTCTTCCTTGCTTCTCTCCAGCTTCCAGTGGTGGCTGTCAACCTTAGTGTTCCTTGGCTTGCAATGACATCATTCCAATTTCTGCCTCTGTTGTCACATGGCATTACCTTATTTGTCTCACCATTTTCCTGTAAGGACACTCTACCACTCTAAAGCCAAAAGTTGGTTTGGAGTCTTTATACATCTTCAAGAGTCTTTACCTAGATCTTTAAAAATCTTGAGTTATACAATTTCATCATCTTGTAATATGGAAGAAGATTGGTGGAAGATGGACAAATCCTAGAATTCCCATTCTGTGACTTACTGTCTCTTTAGCTTTAGTTACCTGCTTTAGCCTCTGTTGTGTATCTGTAAAATGAGGATACCACTAATTTGTGGAGTAATTTTGAGGGTTATATAAATAAGTATATATAAATTCTTGTCACAATGCCACCTAAATGTTAATCTCTCCCTAAACATTTGTTTGTTTAATCCAACTTCACACACTCTATTTAGTTTCTAGATTACTTCCCCAAACACATTTAATACCTGTCTGGTCTTTAAACTTCGGATATTTGGAATCTAAACTTAATACTTGTCCTGAATTTTATCGTTATATACTCTGCCTTTGACTTATTCACTTACTGTTGACAAATTTATCCTACTCTGATGTTTGATTTCTAGATGTAGCCACAGTCTTGTGTGTCTCTTGATTTTAAATCTGTAGCTACAGTTCAGCTAGGGATTTCTAATCCTTCCCTAGGTCTCTTTAATTCCTGTGTACTTCTAAATATGTGTCAGTTACAGAAGATTCAATAGCTGATGCTCCGAAACAGTTCTTACAAACTTCTCTGGGGTCCCTAAATTTCATATGGGAATCTCTCTTTCTTCCTCAGATTCTGACATTGTCAGTTGTGTCCTGCATTCACAACTTGATAGTACATAATGTTTAACCACTATATTCTCAACTTTGAATCACAACATCATTGAAGTGTAGAAACCACATTAATTCCCATATTCCTATGGTCTCTCTCTGCTTACTTATGGATTCTTCCCTTTGCTCTAAACTTACCATGATTTTTGCTTTCTAAGGGCAATTTATGACTGAAAAAAAACCCAGATATGATTCAATCCAGATTTGCAAATGGGCAAAATTCTATATATAATTTGGGAACTTCAGATAATGAGGTTCAACTCTTGATTTAAGATTATAACATGCTTTATTTTTCTACTTGATTTTCAGTCTATGTTTTTATTTTGAGTCAAGTTACTCTAAGTAGCTTACCATTTTGCTTAGGCTTCTGGATAATTTTTTATTTTCTCGTGTGTTTTTTCATCTCTTCTTTTGATACCAGTGCTACTGTCACTCCTTATAGCAATCCGATGAGCATTCTATAATGGAAGGAAATAAAGTAAAGTTGTATTTTATCATTTTGACAGCTGAAATCATTAAGAGTGAAATTTTGTTCTTTTAGACCATTTAATATTTACACCTGAAGGTATATAACTATCATGGTTTCTACTTGGAAAGCCTTAATTAAGAAAGAAAAGGAAAGAAGAGAAAAAAAAAAGAAAAGAAAAGAAAAAGAAAAGCCTTAATTTTAAAAGAACAATAGGGCCGATACATAAACTTAAATATTTTTCACAAACAGGCTAGAGAAAAGCCCCCCAATTTTATGCTCATTTAATTATTAAAAGCACAAGAGATAAATAATGTCAGTTTTGATTTCACAAAATCAAAGTAGAAACTAAAACATGCATGTAAAGGATTTGTACTTTTTAAATTAATGCCCCATAGAAATTAGAATACTGCTTTCAATAGTGTCCTTACCACAGTGTGGGGGTTTCAGATTTAGGCTCTATAGTCATGCTAATTCCAAATCTACCTAGTGTGATTTTAGGAATACTTAACTACTCCCTGCCTTACCTTACTTCCTTTAAAATGGGAATGATAATCATAACCACTGCATAGAGCTCTTATAAAGATTAAACTAGACCATGCTATGTTTCATGCTGTGCTTAACAAAGGATCTGAAGATAGTGAGCCTAGACAAACCATAGCTGTCATTATCTTAACAGAAAATCAATAAAAGTATAAAACAAATTCTCTGTTAAAATATTTGTTCAAATTCAGAGGCAAAAAAAAAATAGATAGTGAAGAAAATCTGTCCACAGTTGGCATGGTAAAGAGAATTTATGTATATCTCCTGATAATCCCTAGAGTTGCTATGCTTCTCAACCCTGCTTGTGTCATATAGTCTCAGCAAGGAAGATTAGGTGTCTAATACAAACACAGAAGATTGGAGTGTTTCTTTCTGAGTTGACTATATTTCAAGACAGAGACTGTGGTAGACACTACTAATGATTAAAACAAGGGAAACTAAGTAAATAATAGTTGAGAAAGTATGTGACCCAAAAATGAAATTTTCACAAAAATACTATGTTAATTTTTTGAGCATCCAAAAGTACTTTCCAAATGAAAAGAATATAGGCAAAATAAGTTCCTACATTAAGTAGAAAAGGCATTATTAGAAGTAACAGCCATTAAATGAGGAAGCAATTACAACCTTTGTAGTGACAATTCATTAATCAGCTATTCTTATTCCCTATGAAAAAACAGAAATAAGAAAACAAATTATTTCTAAATCATCCCCACTTGTTATTCATCACCAAAATATTTGTTACAGATTTATTTATATTAATATATAATTTATAATATAAATTTACAATATAAATTATATATAAATTATATATTTGCTGCAGATTTATATATAAATATATATATTATATATTTGCTGCAGATTTATATATATATATAAATTCAGTACTGTAAAAAATAGGAATATTTCTATAAATTATAATTTCTCTAAGAAAGTCAAATAACTGTATTTCTAGTTTATTAATTTGGTTCTGATTGTATTTCCTAGTGATAGAAATCAATGTCAATCCACTTTTTCCATTTAGTGCCTTTCAAAAAAAATATGGAGAGATGTTATAAATAAAAAATAAAAAATATGGAGAGATGCATATTAATGACAAGCCAGAAATCACTAAATCAAAAGCAAAAAATTAAATTCGTATTAATATTATTTTCTTTATTTTACCATAGAGGTAATATAAGGATTCCAACTTTTAAAATTTTAAATATTTGTGTACCTAGACTTTGAAAAGAACCACTAATAGTAAGGATAAAAATAAAACATAAAATTATACTTTAATATAAGTGACTTCTCTAGGACAGAACTAATGTTTAAACATAGTACATGTTTTAGAGTAATTTTTTTTTCTTTTTAAGTTATATGTAATTGGGGATGCGGCTGAGAGTAATTTCATGTGCTCTATGTGTCCAAATTTTAATAAGGTTAATTTGCTTTTAATAAATGTGTAAGTAAAACCACATTTATTGGGATTTGAACTTGTTTGAGAGATTCTTCTTTTTTTTTTTTAACCTGAATCTTTCTCACAAAGAGAGGGCTATTTGTCTCCTTTATCCTTTTATATATGATTTCTATTCAAAACTTTCTATTTAGTATTATCAATTTAAAAAAATGCTTAATGGCTAGTAATACATCAACCATGCTAAGACCCATGACTTGATGGTGCTTTGAAATATTTTGTTTGTACTAAAGTGTCTATTACCTTTCAAAGCTAACTTGGAGTTATTTTTTTGGGGAATTTATATCTTAGCATTTACAGATTTTCTAGAAAGGGGGAACTAGATTTAACTAGTAAATTTAAGTCTCTAGTCTCCTCACTTTGAAACTTGCCCTCTTCCTACATGATTAATTTGAATTCAACTCAAAGCAAATTTTCTCAAAGATATTTTGATGTTGTTTTTTGAAAATGTTGGCATTTGAAACAGATTTAAGCTCCTTAGCATTTTTGGTATCTACTTGCCTTGGTATGAAACAAATTTAGGTAAGGAGATTGAAGAGGCATGAGAGTCCTAGGGGAAAAAAAAAATAATTGGTTCCCATAAGGATAAGTATTCCAGTCTATCTACTTTACCTTTGGAAATGTCATTTTAAGCCAAAGTCTTAGTTCTTATGCCGTCTATTCTATTTGCTACCTATTAAAATGTTGTCATGCTTTCAAGAGAGAACATTTATGCTTTTCAAATATTGTTACTTAGCATACTTCTTGTTCAGAAAAAATAATGTAATTCTAAAAACAAGGGATAAAATGAAAGTATTCTATTCAGGTCCTACTAATCTTCACAAGTGCATATCTGCTTTAGACCTGGTCACATTTAACTTGAGGCAAGTACAGAGAAATCGGCATAAATTATAAATTCAGTTCAAATTTGAGAATTAGGGGCACGTGGGTGGCTCAGTAGGTTAAGTGTCTGACTCTTGGTTTTGGCCCAGGTCATGATCTCATGGGTCATGAGATCTAGCCTCTGAGTTCAGCCGGGAGTCTGGTTGAAATTCTCTTCCTCTGCCCCTCTCCCAACTTGTGTTGGATACATTCTCTCTCTCTCTCTCTCTCTCTCTCTCTCGTCTCTCAAATAAATCTTTTAGAACATTGAGAATTTAAAAAAATACATTAGCATTAATCTTATTGATCCTGACAATGTGATTTGGAGACCAAATTAAGTACAGGACCAGACCATGTAACTGCCTCCAAAAACTTTGGAAATATTACTTCTCGTTTTACACCTTTTTCTTTTTTCATGAGTAGAGAATTCTACATGTGTTTTTCCTTATTTAAAAAAAAATCAACCCTACTGTATGTCAACTTTAAATTCTAAAGCCTGTCTGGGTGGCTGGCTGAAGCATGACAGGCCAAGGGAATTGGCATAATGAAAGAGATCTCAGTAGAGGGATCAAGTTCTGAGTTGTCAGATGCTAGGGTAAGGGGCTTTACAGAAATCACAATGCTTTAATGGTTTTTTCTTTTATTTCTGTGTTACAAGTTACCACAATCTTTTTTTTTTTTTTTAGTTTTTTTTTTTTTTTAAGTTACCACAATCTTAGTGGCTTAAGACAACACATATGTAATATGTTACAGGTTTTATAAGCCAAAAGCCCAGGCCTAGCATGAATAGATTGTTGCTATGGCTGTGGTTCTCATCTGGGCTGAGTCCTCTTGCAATTCACTACTTAGAAGAATTTATTTCCTGGCTGTTGTAAGACTGAGATGCCTGTCTTCTCATTGGCCATCAGCTGGGTATAGTGCTCAGCTCCTAGAGGTCATTCTCAGGGTTGCACACCATGACCCCCTGGATCTTATCAAGGAAGAACTTCCCTGGCATCCAATCTCTCTCACCCTTTCAGTCTTTCTGCTTCCTCTGCTGCCACCAGTGGAAGAAACCTCTCTGCTTTTAAGGCTCATTTGATTATATCAGGTCCATCTATGTAATCATTCATAATAGCATAATATAATCACCAGAGTGATAGCTCATCATATTCACAGGATCCACCCACACCCAAAGGGGGAAGATTATTCAAGAATGAAGGTCATTCAAAGGATCACCTCTTTTTTTCCCCCAAAGGCTCATCTTAATATTCTGCCTACATCACAGGAAAATCCAGAAAACTGTGATGTCAGAGTACAAAGGGATAGACAGAAACCAGAAGACACATGCAACAGGTAGATTTTCAGCTGATAAACCATGATCAGTGTTCTACTTTCCTGGGTCTGGTCTGGAAAAATAAATACAGACAGAAGTGGATTCTCAATAATCAGATTGAGATCAGCATTTAAGTATTTATAAGTGAAAAAAGGAGTAAGAAATGAAAAAAAAAGAGAGAGAGAGAGAGAGACCAGTGGCAGTGTTTTTGATTCTGACTCAGAGTAGCAGTTCCCAGAATTGGGCAAAGCATGCCTAATGATTAGGTTATATGTCTTTTTTTTATAGAAACTTATTTTTTATTGGTGTTCAATTTGTCAACATATAGAATAACACACAGTGCTCATCCCATCAAGTGCCGCCCCTCAGTGCCCATCATCCAGTCCCCCCCCCGCCCACCTCCCCTTCCACCACCCCTAGTTCGTTTCCCAGAGTTAGGAGTCTCTCATGTTCTGTCTCCCTTTCTGATATTCCCACTCATTTTTTTCTCCTTTCCCCTTTATTCCCTTTCACTATTTTTTATATTTCCCAAATGAATGGGACCATATAATGTTTGTCCTTCTCCGATTGACTTATTTCACTCAGCATAATACCCTCTAGTACCATCCACGTTGAAGCAAATGGTGGGTATTTGTCGTTTCTAATGGCTGAGTAATATTCCATTGTATACATAGACCACATCTTCTTTATCCATTCGTCTTTTGATGGACACCGAGGCTCCTTCCACAGTTTGGCTATTGTGGACATTGCTGCTAGAAACATCGGGGTGCAGGTGTCCCGGCATTTCATTGCATCTGTATCTTTGGGGTAAATCCCCAGCAGTGCAATTGCTGGGTCATAGGGCAGGTCTATTTTTATCTCTTTGAGGAACCTCCACACAGTTTTCCAGAGTGGCTGCCCCAGTTCACATTCCCACCAACAGTGCAGGAGGGCTCCCCATTCTCCACATCCTCTCCAACATTTGTGGTTTCCTGCCTTGTTAATTTTCCCCATTCTCACTGGTGTGAGGTGGTATCTCATTGTGCTTTTCATTTGTATTTCCCTGATGGCAAGTCATGCGGAGCATTTCCTCATGTGCTTGTTGGCCATGTCTATGTCTTCCTCTGTGAGATTTCTCTTCATGTCTTTTGCCCATTTCATGATTGGATTGTTTGTTTCTTTGCTATTGAGTTTAATAAGTTCTTTATAGATCTTGGATACTAGCCCTTTATCTGTTAGGTCATTTGCAAATATCTTCTCCCATTCTGTAGGTTGTCTTTTAGTTTTGTTGACTGTTTCTTTTGCTGTACAAAAGCTTCTTATCTTGATGAAGTCCCAATAGTTCATTTGCTTTTGTTTCTCTTGCCTTCATGGATGTATCTTGCAAGAAGTTACTGTGGCTGAGTTCAAAAAGGGTGTTGCCTGTGTTCTCCTCTAGGATTTTGATGGAATCTTGTCTCACATTTAGATCTTTCATCCATTTTGAGTTTATCTTTGTGTATCTATGCCCTAAAAACTACAGAACACTTCTGAAAGAAATGGAGGAAGACACAAAGAGATGGAAAAATATTCCATGCTCATGGATTGGAAGAATTAATATTGTGAAAATGTCAATGTTACGCAGGGCAATTTACACATTTAATGCAATCCCTATCAAAATACCATGGACTGTCTTCAGAGAGTTGGAACAAATTATTTTAAGATTTGTGTGGAATCAGAAAAGACCCCGAGTAGCCAGGGGAATATTAAAAAAGAAAACCATCGCTGGGGGCATCACAATGCCAGATTTCAGGTTGTACTACAAGGCTGTGTTCATCAAGACAGTGTGGTACTGGCACAAAAACAGACACATAGATCAATGGAACAGAATAGAGAATCCAGAAGTGGACCCTCAACTTTATGGTCAGCTAATATTTGACAAAGGAGGAAAGACTATCCACTGGAAAAAAGACAGTCTCTTCAATAAATGGTGCTGGGAAAATTGGACATTCACATGCAAAAAATGAAACTAGACCACTCTCTTGCACCATAGACAAAGATTATATGTTATTTAAAAACACTTTTAGCCATTTTCCTGCAAAACTAGTACCTAATATATATTAAGGATTTTCTGTGTGTCAGGAGTAAGCTAAACACAATGATTTTAACTTCTCAGTTTATCTTCACAGTAATTGTTCAAGGTCCTGTGGTAACCATAAAAAGCCAATGTAATAGTCGCTCTGTGATGGCAAGGCCTTTGGTACAGAATCTTTACAATGCCCCTTTTTCTCTTACAGATGTATGCTTATAATTATGTGTAATTGTCTATTTGCCTTCAGTACACACAAGAAAATGAGCTGTTTACAAGACTTGTGTCTCATTTTTGTGTCCTTAGTATTGAGCACAGAAGTATATATTCAATATAAATTTGATTCATTTTTGTACCCAAAAATGCATGTTTTTATGATAAACTTTGTGCTACAAGAAATTGGATTTAGGTTTGGAAACTTGAATTCTATTCCAGTTTCCCTTAAATTACTCTGAGATTATGTGCAACTTACTTTTTATGCACAACTCACTAACTTCAGCTTCTTGTGACAAAGTGAAAAACTGAATAAGATTTTCTTTGATTATAAACTCTATGAGCACTGGGTGTTGTATGTAAGTGATAAATACCTAAATTCTACACCAGATCTAATGTCACACTGTATGTCAACTACCTGAAACTTAAAAACTTAAAAAAAACAAAGTAAACTTTTTATGGGCCATTTTCTACATTATAAAATTATTATATTTTAACCTGTTTCAAATTGGAGCTTTCACACTGACTCAAGTTTTAGAAATGTGACAAAAATCAAATGGTCATTTTTCCAGTGCATCTCAATATGTGGTTAGCTATTCATTGTAAGTATTTTTAATTAGATGAAATGTGACGTTAAAAAATAATTTCATCTATTTATACAAGTAACTTCCAGTATGAAACTCATAGTATTTATTCCTTAGTTCATTTGTCTTAAACTGTAATTGACAAGTACCTATGTTAAAGAGAAGTACTACTATTTGTTTACTATTCATTTCTTTCAGGCACACAGCCAGCAATTGAAATGCCCATACTTCTTTCTTCTGTTTCCTTAGAAATGGTTTCTATAGCAACTGAGTTATATTGAGCTGGATACCCAAGGAATGCCACATAATGTGTGTGCATTTGCACTGAAAAACGGTCTTTACATGATCTTTTATTTTTCAGCTTAAAAATAATATCAAGTCAGTCGGAACTCTTTTGTAATAAGTATATAAAATACTACACTGAACAATGAAGTAAAATTTTTATTTATTTCTTTAATCTCAATTAAGTAAATAACTCGAGCCAGTCACATCATTTTTAATCCATAAATGTTCTCATGCCTTACATCTTTGATATCAATTTCAGAAATAGTGCTAAATTATTATGTGAAAGTTATTACTTTCAATACAAACCCTCATTGTGGTTAACAACATAAGACCCAAATATAATGTCTTATGCATGTGCATAATGCATTTTTAGACAAATAATCTTTTAAATAATTAATAATGCTCATGGTATAAATTAATAAATATTGTGTGACACTGTATTTAAGGGATCTTCTGGAACTAGTATGATGCATGGCATTTTGAAATCATGTTTTCCTATAATAAAATATACACAACTAGGTGAGGTTTTATAGAAATGATTGTAATTTAAAACAATATATAAGTACTTTAATTTAGACAATAAAAAAGAACTCCATTTCATAAATGATACAGTGTCTATTTGTGGTCTGTGCTGTACTTCTTTTGTTTTTATTCAGTCATCTTTCAGCACTGATCTCTTCATCTGTTTCTATTCTGGATCTACTTTGTGATTTCTCCTCACATTTCCCAAAAACTTTTACTTTCTCTTCAAATATATCAATAGTTGTCTGTATATGCTCAGAAGAAAGGCTTTTCCTCTCATGCCAGAGTTATTGTCCTTGACGTCATAGCTGCTTCCTGAATTTAAAATGGCTTTCATTCTCAAATCTTGCTGAAGTCTTATTTTTGTTTCAAGGCTTGGCAAAACTCCATTTCTCCAAAGAGCCACCCTTAGTGTCTCTCACTTTCTGACCCCCGATGGAATTAATCCTCATATTTTTTTAGAAGTAACTATGTCTCTCTGTGGTCTTCTATAATATTCATTTTCACACGTGATTTATTCCCCCTGCAAACTTTCTATTTCATGCCTTTATTCCTCCACAGCACCCCACTGAGTAAATTGAATCAGCATCCAACAAAGGGTTTCTGAACTGGATTGAATTGACTATCCTGAGGAAATCATTTTGTTATTCCTATGCCAATGGCTAACTTTTGCACTGATGTAGGGAGTGTCTCTCATTAGTGATTGATATTCTGTTCAAATGCATAGAAACTTGAAAAAAAAACATTAGAAGCTATTTTTAAAAAAATTGGATTTGTCTAAGGGAAGGTCTTGGCACTTGCTCACCAATTTACCCCTCTCTTTGGATGCTACTTCTTGGTCATTTTTGCAGGCTCATCCTCCTTCACTTGATCTATCTTTTTTAGGCCTTCTCAGTCATGGGGGAACTAAAGTCTTTGCTCTGTACATATTTCTTGAACAATCTGCTTTCCAGCCTCATCAGATCTTTGCTGGGACTGCTGTTTTCTGATGGCTCTTTCCCAACTTCACAATGTTCTAATGATTAATACAACCTGAAGGCTTGGAGACAGTCCTGTAGAGATCTCTGGAGGTCTCGTGCAGCTCTCTTCTCTTCGGTACTGTGCCTGGTTAATTCTAGCCTTCGTAGCCTCCCTTAATTTCAATTCTGTCTTCTCAACTCATGGATAATGCCATGGCTGGATTACTCTCTCACACTTTATGCTAAAGTCTAAAGACTCTATGTAGTATGATGGACTAATCAAAGGGGTCATTCTTGTGGATAGCCTGTTTTACAGTGTCTGAAGACCCTTGTTTCATATGTACTATCCAGTTTCTAGTTGTTTATAATGGGCAATTACATTTTACCTCTAATACTCCATTCATGGCTAGAAGGGGAAATGGGCCATATTTCTTTCTGCTACTTAGGATATCGTTTATGTAAATTATATTTTCCTTTTCATGCAAAGGGCTTGCCATATATTTCACTGTTCTATGCAATTCATTATTTTTTTACATTTGCAAAGTTATTAGGTATTCTGTTTTTTGTTGTTGTTTGAAGTTTTTATTTTTTTATTTTTTTTTTGACTTATACATTTTATTCAAATTAAAAGCATTTTCTTTAGGGATTTTTCAATAATAGTTAATGTTTTTTTTTTTTTTATAAATTAATTTTTATTGGTGTTCAATTTACCAACATACAGAATAACACCCAGTGCTCATCCCGTCAAGTGTCCCCCTCCGTGCCCGAAGTTTTTATTTAAATTCCAGTTAGTTAATATACAGTGTAATGTTAGTTTCAGGTGTAGAATTTGGTTATTCATCACTTACATACAACACCCACTGCTTATCACAAGTACCCTTCTTAATACCCATCACCTATTTAACCTATCCCCTCATCCACTTCCCCTCCAGTAAGCCTCAGTTTGTTCTCTATAGTTAAGAGTCTGTTTCCTGGTTTGCCTCCTTTCCTCCCCTATGTTCATCTGCTTTGTTTCTTAAATTCCACATATGAGTAAAATCATTTGGTATTTGTCTTTCTCTGACTTATTTCATTTAGCATAACAGTCTCAAGCTCTATCCATGTTGTTGCAAATGGCAAGATTTCATTATTTTTTATGGCTGGATAATATTCCATTGTATATTTATAACACAACTTCTTTATCCATTCATCAGTTGATCAACATTTGGGCTCTTTCCATAATTTGACTATTGTTCATAATGTTACTATAAACATTGGGGTGCATGCATCCTTTCAAATCATTTTTTATATCCTTTGGGTAAATACCTATTAGTGCAATTTATGGATCATCTATGTAATTATTTTGTTTATAAGACTTCATTTATTTATTTGACAGAGAGAATGAGAGAGCACAAGCAGGGGAAGGGGTGGGGAAGAGGGACAAGCACATTCCCTGCTGAGCAGGCAGCCAGATGTGGGGCTTGATCCCAGGACCCTGGGATATGACCTGAGCTGAAGGCAGATGCTTAACCAACTGAGTCACTCAGGGGCACCCATCTATGCAATTCTCAACAATATTCTATTTTTTAAAATAATTTATTGACCTGAGATTTATTTTAGACAATTACCTTCAGTTTATCTTAGATGTCTTCTAATTATGCTACCAATTTTTTTCCTAATTCTACTATTGCAGTCACTATATTGTACTGTATTCATTTTCTTATCTGACTCTCTTTTCACTTGACAGTGAGTATCTTGAAAAGATGTGCTAAATCTTTTATTTATTTGTGTCTGCAGTATGGAGTACAATGTTTGACACTTGGAATATCCTCAACTGCTACTTGTTTAATACATATTATTTTATTAAATTAATTAATAACAAGTACCTTAAAATATAGAATTAAACTTATGTTTAGAAATTGTCAAGTTAACAGAGAGATGTTTATTATTGAATCATAATATGTTGACTATAAAATTCGTTTTACTAATTTAGCTCTGAGGTATACTATAGCTATTTGTTGAGGAATATTGAGAAAAATAGTTCTCTGAAGTTTTCTGTTGGATGTATGCTAGGAATTTTTTGGATAAAAGCTTTAAAAAATAAAGGATATATTGAAATAAAATAAACAAATTTTCCTTTCCATAACTATGAAGATTAGAGTCAAATGTGTGCCCTCCTCTGGTAAGACTCAGAATCCAGTGATTTATAATATCCCTACATGTTTCCTTTTTTATTCATGGTTTTAACGTTTGCATTATATACCATTTCATTTACTTTCATTTACATTTACAGTCAAGAGTAGACTGATGTAGAACATAAATACTGTATGACTACACACTTTAAAAAGTAGATTTAATTGTTAAATATTAACTAAAATGTGTATTGCCTAAGATACACCCATCAGCACTGCTTTAGAAAAGAATGTGAACTAAGTGTCCATTCTTATCAACTCTGCATTTTGACATAGACATTAGGGAAGTAAACACTGCTTACTATTAATATCATTAATTATGATAATGATGATGATGGTTGCCACCATTTATTTAATGATTACTACCAGTGGAGGAACTATTTGTGAACTTTCCCAGTCTCACACATCTAGTAACTGTCAGAGGCAGAGTTTGAAGTGAGGTCTGCTCCCATAGAGTCTATTTCTCTTCCTCGTACACAAAGGAAAGTATTTTCTTTTAACAGAGATAATATAGTTTGTTCCACTGACATGCCAATACTGTATTATTAGTGAAGTAAGGTCAACTTAAGCATTACCTCATTAAAGATCAATTAGGCATAAGTTTTGTTTGTCGTGATGCAGAATACTACAGTTTACTGAGAGAAAAAGGTAAATATTTTTTAAATAATATTTTGAAAACCAGTATTTGAAATTCCAGTTAGAGATAACTTTTTTTGAAAGCAGGATAAATGTTGAATTCATACTGAGATAATAAATGTAGTAATATTTCTGTGACCTCTTAAACTTGTATATGAAATATGTGCAAAAGTATACATTTTAAGAATAAAAACTGATAGATTATTTTTCATTTTCTAACATGTAAATCAAGATTCATAAGAGAATTTTGTTGCTTTTAAATTTTTGTTCTGATGTAATGCCATGCACATTCAATTCATACCATATTGTTTCTTTATTTTTTATGATTATTTCATTGTTTATTTTTTATGATTATTTCATTAATCTATGGATTTTTTACTAGAATATAAACTTCTTGAAGGGACTATGTCTCTTTTATTCCTATGTATGGTAGATCTGGTGTTCAGCAAGGTGTGTAGTACACAGTAAATACTTGATTAGATTGGTTAAATAAAAGAGTTAATTATAATGACGATTTATATAACATGCAAAATATGTGACAAGTTTTCTGAGATGTCAGTATTTGGTTCATATTTAGTAGAAATAATGAGTATCATCTCTGCACTAATTATAAGAGGACCGTGAGAGTCCCTTTTAATTCCTAAGTCAAATTTGGTCTCAGAATTTTAAATACATGAGATTTCTCTATACAGCTTAATTATTGATGATTATATTAGTGTTTGTTTGAAAAAGCTCTCTGATGTTCTTTAAAGACCAAGAATTCTTTTTCATCTGCTTCAAAAAAGAAAAAGTAAAAAGCACACTATAAACTAGTTTGCTAGATCAGAGAATAAATATTGAATGCCAGAACTTCAGACTATGCATCTTTAATGAGCTCTAAGTCCAGAGAAAATAAGTTTTGGTAATAACCGAGAAAATGTGAAAACTTAGATGGTCATTGACCTTTCTAGTCATCCAAATTAGGCATTTTGAGCATATAAATTATTAATTTCATATATAAAAATCAAGTCAGCTATTTTAATATTAAAATCCAATTTTATTGTTTTACCATTATTGAATATAAAGTTAAAATGCTTGCATTATGCACAACCTTTAAAAAGTGAAGCATCTACCATTTACATATTGCATAGATTTGTAGTCAGAATACTGGGTTTTATCTTTGACAGTTGTGAAATATTTGGAGAATCATTTATTTATTTGTAAAACTCCAGTTAATGATTGAAATGGATGTAAATATCCAGTTAACGGTTACTTATAAAAGTATCTGGCAGTTACAAAGACATAGAAAATGTTACTTAAATGAAAGAATGCATATATTATACTGAAACTCATGTTACAAGTGCTAATGTTAATTTTAAAACTAGGAGCATCAAATATATTAATTAATTGGTAAAGATATAAATAAATTTATCAGTAATCTAGGACAATCTCCTCATTTTTCACATTAAATAGCTCCTCTCAGTTAAGTAATTTAAAAAAATCTACCCCCAATAAATTAGAAGCAGAGAGAAAAACAGGCTGAAAATGAGACACTTGATTTATTCATTATAAACCCTGATACAGGATAGTTTCACTCAACTATCATTAAATAGTAATGTCCAGTTGTTTGAATTTTTTATTATAAGTATTATTGATAAAGAATTATGGGTGTCCACTTATTCTTACATACCTTTAAAGTTAAATTTCATAATAAGTATACAAAATCTATTATATTTCTCTAAATCGCTATTTTTTCCAAATCTTTTTAAAACTCACTTTTCACTGATTATAACCAATGAAAACTTACAAGCTGCCTTTTGCTTAAAAACTAGATTGAACAAAATATTAATCATTAAAAATATTTTTGAAGATATTTTAAAAAGATCAAACTTGATTTACTGATTTATTTTTAAAGACTTTATTTATTCATGAGAGACACACAGAGAGAGGCAGAAACACAGGCAGAGGGAGAAGTAGGCTCCCAATGTAAGACTCGATCCCAGGACCCGGATCATGACCTGAGCCACCCAGATGCCCCCTCAAACTTGATTTATAATAGATTTTCAGGATTTGAAAATTATTAAGGAATGAAATATTAATGATAAATTTAAAAAGGAAATAAAAAGTAATAATAAATTATATAATCATAGATAATGAATTGAATTCAACTAATAAATATATACTGTACCTGCCTGGCACTTTGGTGCCATTCAACTGATACTGTTTTGGATAAAAGAACAACAATGTACTTTCTACATAGTGATTATTGGCATACCCTCAAAATTTTTATTTCAAGTTACAAAAATATAGCACTAGCATTCTACAGTTGTAATATCAAGAAACAAAAAACAAAATACTGGGGCTTCTCTGTACCATTTTGTAAAATTTATTCAAATTGTGGGGCACTTATGCTGTAGGATAAAAGTAATCATTGTGTTTCAAGAATATTACTTTAGTTGGGGGTCTGGGGGGCTCAGTCAATTAAGTGGCCAACTCTTGATTTTGGCTAAGGTTATGATCTCCAGCTCCTGTGATCTGGTGGGCGTGGAACCCCCACCCCCACCCCCGTCAAGCCAAATGGTGAGGAGTGAGTTTGCTTGAGAATTCTCTCTTTGCCCGTTTCCCTCACTACCTCTCTCTCACTCTGGCTCTAAAATAAATAAATAAGTCTTTAAAAAAAGAAAATATTACACCAGAGCAAGAAGAGGAATACTTATGGGTATCATAAAAAATAGTTCAAAGAATAAGTCATTGTTTTAGACTTAGAAATTTAAAATTAGCAATAAATATAAAGAAGATAAAAGAATATTTGTGGCTTAAGGGAACTGGTTTTAAAGATATTCAATATTGTAGACATAATTGTAAAAATAAAACAATCTATAAAATAGTCAAGAAGGATAGAAAGAAGTTAAGACAGAAAGAATTTAAGACAGAACTATGGAAACATTTTGAAAACATAAAAGAGAAATTACTTTTTTGAGATCCATGTTCTTTTTTCCAATGATTTTATTATTTAGCAATTATATATATATTTTTTACCTCCAGGATTCTTGATTACTTTTTGACTACCCTAATTATCTTTTTAACCCATACTTATTTCATTAGTACAACTACTGTCATATCCCTTTTTTAGATAACAGTTGGACGATTTTTAAAAGTATTTTTAAGAAAATTTTCTCAGACATTCCTTTTGCTAAAAGTTTTTTATATAATGAACTTCAGTTTTTAACCTTTTTTTCCAGCTGTTTAGAAGGGAATTTTATTATTAAAGTCAATGAGGTATTTTCTGAAATTATATAGAACACTGTTTAAGTATGTATGTAGGAGGGCTTACTCTCAGGTATGCTTTTTTTTCCTTTTTTTTTAAGTATAGTTGACATACAACATTACATAGCTTCAGGTGTACAAAATATTAATTGAAAAAGTTTATACATTATGCTATGGTCACAACTTTGGCTACTATCTGTCACTGAATCATGCTATTATAGTATTATTGACTATATTTTTTATGCTGTGCCTTTATTTCCTGATTTATTCATTGCATAACTGGAAGTGTGTATCTCTCATCCCACTCTCCTTTCATTTTGCCTATTCTTTCAATCCTCCTCCCCTCTTGCAAGCATCACTTGGTTCTCTATATTTATAGGTTTAATGCTGGGTTTTTTTTTGTTTGTTTATTTGTTTATGCATTTGTTTTTTTAGATTCCACTTATGAGTGAAATTGTATGGTATTTATCTTTCTCAGTCTGAGCTATTTCACTTAGCATAATACTCTCTAGGTCTATCCATGTCGTCACAAATGGCACAATTTCATCCCTTTTTATGGCTGCATAATGTTTCATCATAGGTATACCACATTGTCCTTATCCATTTGTCCACTGAAAGACTTACACATGAACTCTACATCTGAAACTAATGATGCATTATATGTTGATTAATTAAACTTAAATAAAATAAGATAAAAATTATAAAAAGAAAGGAAAAAAAGACAACTCAACACCAAAAAATAAACAATGCAATTAAGAAATGGGAAGAAGACCAAAATAGATAATTTTCCAAAGAACACATACACATGGCAAACAGGCACATGAAAAGATGTCCAATATCACTATTCATCAGGGAAATGCAATTCAAAACCACAATGGAATATGAACTTATATCTGTTGGAATGGCCAAAATAAAGAAGACAGGAAATAACAAGTGTTGATGTGGATGTGGATAAAAAGGAACCCTCATACGCTATTGGCATGAATGTAAATTGGGGCATCTACTGTGGAAAACAGTATGGCGATTCCTCAAAAACTTAAAATTAGAAATACCATATAATCCAATAATTCCACTACTTAGTATTTACCAAAGAAAACAAAAACACTAATTTGAAAAGATATATGCACCCCTATGTTAATTGCAGCATTATTTTCAGTAGCTAAGATATGAAAACGACATTTTACATTTTAAAAGAAATCATTTTTAACTCACCAGTTGGGCAAAGAACTAAATTATATTGAAAACTTTTATTTGCATGGATATGAAAAACAAATAAGTCAACTCCTTTTGAGAGTCTGAATCCCAAATTACTAGAAGAAAAGCTAGGAAAGAATAAATAAGACAAACATTTGCATATAAATATATATATACCCATCAAATAATTCCACTTCTATATATGCATTCTAAATTATTAGGTGAAAATTTATGTACAAAGTTTTTTAGCAGGGTTTTATAGATAATTACAAGAAATAATAAGCAATGGTTTTGTTTTGAACCTTTAAAATATCTTTGAAAAATGAAAACAATAGAGTAGGATGAAGCAGTAATGATACACATGTTAACGTAATTTTTTATAACATTTCATGAAGTGAAAAAGACAAATTATCAATGATATGTAAAAATATATAGAAAAATATAACCATATCAAATATATATTTTACAAAAACTTCAAGTGTTTAATCCCTGAGCAGAAGTATTGTCTAAATTTTTCTCATCTATAGTTTCTAAATTTTTCATAAAGAGTATTGCTTTTGCAATATTGTACCCTTCTAACAATAGTTACAAAATTACTAACTTTTAAAATCTATAAATCCAGTGCAAATATGGGTTAATATTCAGAAACTATTAAAAACTGAAAGGCCTGGTCAAATGTGTTACGTATAGGAAAGCATAAAAGATAAATATATAAATTTGTCTGTTTGAGAGTATATGTCAATAATCACCAGAAAACTATAACTTGGAGTGAAAATCACATGGTTTTTATGTTAAATTTGTATCAGCTAATTGATGTGTAAATGAAAAATGAATATTACAAGAAAATATTGCAATACTTGATGACTACGAACTATTATATAATTTTGTAGAGAAATAGATTGGCACTCATTACAAATAATAATATATAGTCGATGACTGTAGGAAGAAAGATCATTACATTCAATAAAAGTTTGTAAAAATTATAGGATAATAAAATTGAATTATAGACATTAGATGATGTCATAATTGTAATATTTGTAAATGTTTTTGGCTCTGGCAATTATAACATCAAACAAACAAAAAACCTTTAAGAATGGCATGTAATTACCAGTAAATAAGGAAAATCGTGGGACACCTGTATCTTCTTTAGCCAAAGACATGTTACATAATATTACAATAACCTTTGGAACTGATTTGTCATGTATTTATACAAGGGTTTCAAACAAGATGCAACAGCAAAAAGACCATGTTAGAAAAGTACTTGAAGAAGTGAAATTCTTAACATTGTTTGCTACAGATGAAAATATCAACATGCTAATAACCAATTTTGCTTGCAGGGAGATTATTTCCTGAAACTTGCTGAAAAATTCCCAAAATCATATTCTTTGTGATTGCACATTGGTTATTACATGGTATCTGCCATAAAGATTCTCCTGTCATTTTATTTCAGGGAAGATGCTGAAATTGGCATATACGCAATGAAAGCTGAAATGGAGATAGTAATTCTGGGGTAATTTTATTACCTTGAAAGCTAATCGCTTTGTTTATTGCCATATCTCTATAGGAGAATTTCTCAATCTCAGCACTATTGACATTTAGAGGAGAATCATTCTTTATTATAGGAAATGTCCTGTGAATTGTAATATGTTTAGCAGCATCCCTGGCCTCTACCCACTGCATGCCAGCAGCATGTCCCCTTTCTTCCACCAGAACTGTGCCAATCAAAAATGTCTATAGATATTGCCAAATTTCCCCTGGAGGGACAAAATCACCCCTGTCTGAGAACTACTCTAAAGTTTTATGAATGTACAACATTTTTTCAAAATGGTTTTGTGAAACGAAAGTTCATGACTAAAACATTAGAAGAAAATGTTTATTCAAGCAACAATCTCAATTTGAAGTATGAAAATTTCAGAAAGTATTTTATTTGACCAAAACCCACTTTTAAATGTGGGGGTTGCTTCTGTAAAACTGCATCATTGCCATCACCCAAATCTTTAGGTTCAGGAGTTGAAGAAAAATCTTTACCTTTTCAAATACTGTTAGGAAATTAGAGAAAAGGCAGCCAAAGTAAATTTGTGACAACATAAAAATTCACAATACACTAGACTGGAAGATGGTAATCAAACAATTATTGATCCTATTTTTAATTGACATATTGGATCGGCAGAAAATATAATAGTAATATATTTCTGAGAAAAAAATGCTTGTTCCTCTTCTTGTCTTGGTTGAAAGTATGTCTGTAGTATCACAGATATTTCTGTGGTGGCAATAGGAGCAATGGAGGGTCTGTTCTGTAAACAGCAACATACTAAATATTTTAGGTCTGGTAGGCCATAAAGTCTGTCACAACTGTTCAAATCTGTGGCTGTAGTGGGAAAGCAACACTGCATTCCCAACAGCCTTATGTGAGAATTCCAGCTTCTCCACATTCTTGCCAGCACTTTCTATGGTCTGTTTTTGTTCTTTTAATTTGTGTTATTCCCATAGTGCACAGTAGTATCTTGATGGGATTTTAACTCTCATAGTTAAAATGACTAAGGACTTTGAGTATCTTTTCATATGTTTATTTCTATCTGTATCTCTTCTTTTGTATTTTATGCTTTTGTTTTTAAAGCCCTTTACATATTAGAGAATTAAGATCTCTATCAGTTGTACATTTTACAAATATTTTCTCCAGAACTGTGGCTTGTATTTTTATTTTTTAACAATGTCTTTTGAAGAGCAGAACTTTCATATTTATTGATGATAACTAATTCACTGTTATCTTTTGTGGTTCATGCTTTTATATCCTATAAATATTTATATATAGTAAATATTAGTATATTACTAAATCATGAAAACAAATAATGTTAGTCTTCCAGCTTATTTTTCTTTTCTTTTTCAAAATTGTTTTGACTATTCTAGGACCTTTGCTTTTCTATATAAATCTTGCAACCAATTTGTCAATTTCTATTTGAGGAGATTATATTGTCAATAGATCATTGTTCTGTTTTACTAAAATAATTTACTAAATGCATATATATATATAGTGTCTATATCTATGGCTATCCATATATATATGTATATTTGTATATTTGTCATATATTCTTATTTCTAGAGCAGCAGATGTAGACTTTTAGCATATGATCCCTTTTCCTAAGCCTAACAGTATAATTTCTATTCATAGAAAATTAATGAGAAATAACATTTAAGGAATAGTCAATGATATGTTTCATTTAGCCTGCAAAAACAAGTTTATATGATTCCTAAGTCCATAATTTGACTACCTATGTGTTTATAATCTTGAACCTCTCCCTTTCTACAGCTGCATATTTTTCCAAGATTATGTCAACAAGTTATATGAATTTAAATAGCATTTATAGACTTATAACTCTTATATTTACATCTGAAGCTCTTATTTTTTTTCCCATGAACTCTGGACTTAGAAAGGTCTATTCCTACTCACTTTTGCTTGAAAGTTTGATTGATTTTCCTTTGAAACCTACTTTCCTCAGTCTTCCCCATTTCAGTGAATAGCAAATATTTTCATCCAGTTGCTCATGAGAAAAGTCATTCTTGACCCCTTTATTTTTTCCCCACCAACATCTATGAGATAATCCTATTGCTTTTACTTTCAAAATATATCCCACATCTGAATATGTTTTACTGCATCCATAGATCCACTCATGTAAAACACTATAATTTGTGGCTCAATAACTGCAATAACCACTTAACTGGTCGTTCTGCTCCAACTTTTATTTCCTATCATCATTATTCCTCCTAGCAGTCAGAATTATTATTATTACTTTTAAATATTGCACTGAGAATAAAATCCAAAATACTCACTGTGACCTACACTTAAGAAATTTAGCCTACGTCTCACTCTACTGCTCTTATCATCCCTATCTTTTCCTTTGCTCTCCAAGCCACAATGGCCATCTAGATGTTCCTTGGAGATGTTGGGCCTTTTCTCATCTTAGGATCTTGTTCATTCTTTTGTCTGTAAGCCCTTCATGTGCCTAAATGTAGGACTCATTTCTTGATTATATCCATTTCTATTCTAGTTTCAATTTCAGAGTAGCTTTTCTTGACCACTCAATCTCAATTTAAAATAACATTATCAGCATTCGGATTACATTTTTTCACTGTACTTAGAAGCAATTGAATACATACAAATTCACACATAAATGCATACATATAAATGTATATGTACATGTGTATCTATATACATAACTTTTTGTTCTCTCAGTAGAAGGCAAAAGCAAAAATTTTTTGATTAATGAAATATCCTTAGCATTCAGAAAATTGCCTGAGTCATAGCAGGTGCTCAATTAACTGTGTAATAGGAAGGGAAGAAGAAAGAATGGATGGACAGATGGACAGCAGGAAGGAAAGAGAGAGAGAAAGAAAGACGAATAAATAAAGAAAAGTATAGAAAAGAACAGAAAAGGAAAGAAAGGAAGGAGGGAAGAAAAATAATTCTTGAGTCATTTTGTATTATAAATTTTTGTTAAGTTCCCAGGCAATAAATTCCATTTGCTTTCTATATTATAAAACGGTATTTTTAGTTCAATATTAACTTTGTGTTTTTACTTAAACACAGAATATGTTCTTTTGGAGGAATGTAGTTATCAATAAAAGATGTACATCTTCTTTATATAAATAAAGTTAATTTTGTGTCCTCCTCATCTGTTTATCTGTAAACTAATCACCTAAAATTTGAACTGATTTTTCAGGGCATATTGAAGATATACTAAATTAAAATGCCAACTCTGTGACATTTTGATAGCATAGATAGAGTCCTCCTGCATAGCAGCTTACAATGAGATACAAGAAGCTTTGTGAGATGGCATCCATGGTGGGGTGACAGGGACAGAGAAGACACAATTAGTTTCTAATAAAAGGACAAAATTGAAGTCACAAGGGTAGACACTCTAAACTGCCTGCCTTATTTTGTTTAGGTTACATTATGGTCATTTTTATGTAGCATGCTCCAGGAGGAATAAAAGCAGGAATTTATTTAAAGAAAGTTAACAAGCCTCTCAAGCCCTATTTAGGCAAGCCACGTAGTCTAGAATAATTTGGTTACCTAGTTCTTCATAGAATAAAATTCATTTGCTCAGTATATAGCCAAATGTTAATTGTGTTGTAAAATATTGCCTGGAATTTATGCCTTTAAATGATTTTTACAATCTTACTTAGTGCCAGAATATAAGTACTCACAAAGCAGCTAAGCAAATAAAAATGTTTTAATCACATTTATTTTTTTAAGATTTCATTTATTTATTCATGAGAGACACACAGAGGCAAAAACACAGGCAGAGGGAAAAGCAGGTTCCCTGTAGTGAGCCTGGTGCAGGACTCAATCCTAGGACCCTGGGATCACTACCTGAACCAAAGGCTGATGCTCAACCACTGAACCACCCAGTGATCCCTAATCACATTTGTTTTTAATGGTGCCTCTATGTAGCTTAAAATGGTTACTTCAATTTTTGAAAAGTATCATTTATATTGATTTTTTAAAAATCTTATAAATTATTCTAACAGATTTTTAAGAACACAACCCTGGAAGAATTTTAATGTCTTTGAATTACTTTGTATTGACTATACAAGGTCTTTGATTGTTCAGGGTTGGATTTACCTATTAATGATTACCTAAATAAAACCTTATTTAAATTTGATGTCAACGTATTTAGTAGGGAATTTTCAAAAACTCACCACCAGACCTTTTCAGAGTGAGCAAAATTGCATGTATAATTACATGTACCCCAAATTGGCCAAGTAGCATATCAAAATAATTGGCTAGTTACACTAAAGTTAATCAATAGCAGGTTAAATT
Organism: Nyctereutes procyonoides; assembly: GCF_905146905.1. Classification (NCBI taxonomy): domain Eukaryota; kingdom Metazoa; phylum Chordata; class Mammalia; order Carnivora; family Canidae; genus Nyctereutes; species Nyctereutes procyonoides. Next base: position 27,879,235 of record NW_026575051.1, on the reverse strand, counting down.
TGCATAAAACTATTTAGGTCTAGCTCAGAGTTTCTCAGTCATTAAAGTGAATACAAACTACTGGGATCTTGTTAAAATACAGGTTCTGATTAAGGTATGTGGTGGGCCCTGGATATCTATACTTGGAAGAATCTCTTGGATGATGCCAGGCACTGTGCTGTGCATTGTCTGGACAGGGCCTAGTGGACACAGTTTCATCTCTTCTGGGTTTTTGACTAAATACTGACAAATATCTAGGCATTAAGTACAAAATCTGCATGATCGGATATTTTCCCAACAAATCAATGCCTTAATATCATCTAAAATATGGGTTGGTTAATTTATCATTGTCTATTGCCAACTACTTTAAGTTATAGTTATGCCTAACCTTCTAGACCTCAGTGCTTCATTTTTCTACCCTAGAAGGAAAGATACCTTTTTTTCTTTAAATTGAAAAAGAAATGATTGTGCATATTTTCAGCATTTTCCTCTTTATATTTTAGTATTTAGAGCTATTTCTATGGTATAGCAGAAAATGCAAACGGCATTACAATGTAAATTCATAAGTAGGTTGGTGTTTTATTTGGCTGAGATGAAAATAAGGAGCGTCCAGGGAATATAGCTATTGGAAAGTTGAATTTTTCATGGGGCCTGATGCATAAAAGCACTAAGTACCTTTCAAAATATGCTAATTGAATTGAACCTACAAAATGTCTCAGGAATAAAAAAACACTGCATATGATTCCCTTTGGATGCCATTTCACGATCTTACCACAGAAATATACTAAAAATGTGAATTCATTTTCATAATAAGTCTGTATAAGGTAATTATAGGAAAGCAATGAAAACAAGTGATACCACCATTGCTTTAAGGTCTTATTTCTACAGACAATACATGTATAGGAAAAGTTATGAATATGGATATGATACTGGTTTGCCAATCATTCCTTGATAGTTAGAGAATACATTTTTGATGTGTTTATGTTTTTCTGAAATTTTGAATCAATAATTACAAAGCTGTCATTCTCTAATTACAAGAACCTCCTATTAATGAACTGAAGATCCACTAATGCTTTGTTGACTTAGAGTTAATAGCAGATACTTGAGATGATATCCACAAAGGCACCTCTTGCTATTTAAATGCAATTACTTGGTTGTTGCTATAGTGATTGCTAGAAGAGTATGCACATTTGCCCTGTAACCGCCTATGGGGCAAATACATGTCACAAATGTTCTTGATTTTCATTTCTAAAATTGTTGAAGCAACCTTTTCACTAATAAGTCTCAGATACAAACAATATGCTACAAACCTGTGGAGAGTTAAGGAGGATTCCTATGCTTGAAGTGGGTGATAACCACTGTATTATGTTTTGTACTTTAAGTAGAAAATTTAAATAAGGAGTATTACACTGTTAGTATAAAAATAATTTTTTAAAGATTTTATTAGAGAGCATGCACATGAGCAGAGATGGGGAGTGGCAGAGGGAGAGGGAGACACAGACTCCGTTGCTGAGCAGGGAGCCCACTGCAGGCTATTCCCAAGCCATGAGATCAAGACCTCAGCCCAAGACAGATGCTTAACCCAGTGAGCCACACAGGCCTCCCTAAAAATAAATATGATGTAAGGTATCAATAAGCAATTGATAAAATGAAAACTGAAATCATCTATTATGTAAATAATAAAGTATAGTTGGCCAACTTTGTGTTAATGTTTTACATTTCCATATTATTTTTCTGGATTCATTTGATACTCATGTAGTTAGAATAAATGAAATAATCAGATATGAAGCAACAGATGCTAAACCCCCTGGAATCAGACTATTCCTACCACACACCTCTGCAATTGTTGGTTGGATATTTATCTAATATTTTTTAAAGTACATTTATTTTGTAATCACCTAAAATCAGATAAAGTCTAAAAAACTTATGAAGAAGCTATTGTGTACATATAATTTTTAAAAATTACATGCTATTGTTCCACATTCAAAATATGTTTTAAATTGCCTACAAATAGAAAAGGTAGCTACCATGCTAAGAGTCTTCTACTAAGCATTTTAGGAATTTCTAAGTTTTGGCTTAGCCAATATAGGAGATTATTAATAAAAATAAGGATTTTATTAAAAGTAGGATTTAGCATGCCATAGGAAGGCATGAGGAGTTTGTATTTTATATTTCATGTTTGTAACTAAATTTGCATTAAAGTCAAAGAGCTACATTTTGAGAAATTTTACTTTCCACAATTTTAACCATGAAATCAGAAGAAAAGAGAGTACAAATTTATAGTGGGAAGTTTACCCAAGAATATAAAAATGTGTGTCAGTGATATAAAGGGAATTTGCCATGTTTGTCACATCATGTGTTAGCATTACCTTTCCTTAACCCCATCACACTCATACTCCATCACAGGGAGGATGATGGAGGGGCTGCTTATCATTAAAAATGTGACAGAAAATGAAAGGTGACACTTTTAAAAATCAACCAGTAAAATGAGAAACACAGCATAGATTTATCTCTTCTGTTACACTGCTTACATTGTCTTAATAATTATAGCAGTACCACTGACGTCTTCCACTGACATGTCAGTTATGATTCTTCCTTTGAGATTCTTCTGCTTGTGATATAAGAAGGCAGAGGGGAGGTCAGGTTTTATGGTTTGAGTGCATGAGTGCTGTGGATGAGTCTATGTTGAGGGAATACTATCACACATATGCTCAGTAAATAATAGTAAGCTGCTCTTTCCACCTCTGGGGTACAGTTGTAGCTGATGAGTGTTCCATACTTTGTCAAAAGACATGAGGCCTTATTTTGACAAAGTAAATGGGTAAGGTTTCTGACAGCCTCTGAAATCTAACATGTATTGGCGTGTCGTGCAATGATCATAAATTAAGAGGCTAGTCCCTCTAGGCTATGTTCCCCAGATCCTTTATTACCTGAACCCTGAGTGAGACTGTCCAGAGACTGGCAGCAAGGAGGAGGAAGCAGCTCCACTACTCCTCCTGTCAGTCTGCCTTGGCAGGTCTCCTGGAAGTGGCTACATCTCCTCCATGGCTACAAATCCCAGGGAAATGGTCCACCAAACCTCCAGCTTCTAGCTAGGGTCTGTGCTACTTTGGGTGACACCATTGTTTCCCTTTCCTTCTCCAGTCTAGTTGTGGTGGGTAGTTTCCTATAGTTATTAGTATCTCGACGCCTTACCCTCCTCTGGTTTGTCCTCAATTCCTTTTTCACCTTAACCAAATCTCTGAACTGAGTTCCCTTTTTGCAAACCTTTGTTTTCCCAGTTACACTATGACTGAAATAGTGAAAGTTCAACCAGGTATCAAGTTATACCTGTTTCTGTCAATTTGTTCCAAATTGCATATACCCAGCATACAGATTAAAAAGAAAGACTCTCAGGTTGAGTGGAAAACTGTAATTTTGTCTCCGAGTGTCAAATGATCATACTCTGCAACTGTTGCATTAACAAGTGAATGGTCCAAAACAATTCAACATATTACCTGGGGATTACCAGTATTTCAAACTCAGTTTCAGAGATAACCCCTAGATATATGTCTTGTACATGTAACATATTCTACTCATAAATAAGAAATTAAGAAATCCAAAACTCTACATGTGAATACAGGCTTCCTAAGGGGAGTGTTATAGTGTTTAAGAACACAGAATATGAAGTTTGAGTCCTAAACCAGCCACTTTTTCTCTCTGATACTTTGGGTCACTTACCCTCTTTAGACTTTGATTTCCATGTGAATTTAAGAGAGAGAAATCTCACAAGTTCTTGTTATATGATTGTCATTATTCCCATTTTACCTAATAGGAAACTGATTATTTTATTCTCTGAACCTCAAAGTCCAATAACTGGTATATAGAAGAGCTGGATTTTAAATCTCAAAGTCCTTGCATTTATAAGTGCTTATTCATAAATAGTGCCTTATAAAGTTGTTCAAATCGTGTTGTTAGCTAGATTTTATTAACCCTATTAATTTTACTAGTAAACATTTGCCACAGACCCATTGAGCCATTCGCAGAGGTAACAAAAATTTAAATAAATAGAATCCAAATTTATGATGCCACAAATGTCACTGAATTTTAAATTTTGGGGAGAAATTGCATATCCAAATAAATTTCTAATGAGATCTTTTTTCCCATAAAGCGAAAACATCATAAACCCAGAAAAAAGGTTTAAGTGACTGTAATTTAGACAAACCTTTCTAAAAGAAATGTCATGAGATAATTAGCCTGTACTTTAATATTGAGTCATTAAAAGCCTGCTTTTTTCCATAATTATAGAAATTATTGTTCTGATTCTTATCTGAATATATGTCAAGATTTAGATAATGCTTAATATTCAAAGAAATTGAAATTTAAAAGGCTCTGGATATTGTAGTAACAATTCTCTTTTGAAACTTAAAGCTATAAATTAGTGGCAATTTAAAATCCAATAAATTAGCTATTCTTCATGGTAAGGTGGCAAGTGATGGACTTTAAAGAACAAAGACTAGTGAAAGCCAAATTCTACCCCACCATGGAAATTATATGACCCAATTAAAGAGCTATCTAGCATTTCCTTTTGAACCAAGACATCAAATTCTTAGGACATTTCTGTCCTTATACTTAAAACAGTTATTTTCTGTGATATATGATTGTAAATATATAGATTTCTTGGTAAAAAGATGAAACTAAGGAATAAAACAGAAATCTTGCTTTGAAACCTTTCTAATACATGATGGTGAAATTTCTCTTAAGGAAATTGCTTTGTGGCCACTATTATTCTGTATTTCCTTAGAAGTATAGGTACTATCTCTCCTTTCATGAACGATATTCTTCTATCCTGTTCATTAAATGTCTGAGGTTCTTGAAAAGTGCTCAATTATTTTTCTGTCCTCTTATATATCCTTTTATAATTGTTTTTCTTTTAATTCATTTTAAATGTGAAATTGGGTACTGCTTTAATCTCAGTTTTGGCAAATGGAGCAAGGCTCAGAAAACTATTCTGATAATACTTGTATCCAAAATCAAGGAATATTCAGCAGTAAATCCTAGGTGTCCAAAATCCTCATTAAAGTATGTCTTCTAAATGCTTGATATTCAGGCAAATGATAGAGTTTATAATTAGTTAATAATACAAGATGATTGAGAGGTTTTTTATCCCTAAGGGAAGAAGTATCATGTAAGTACTAACTAGAAAAGCCAAGACTTCTAAGTGGATAGAAAAATAAATTGTTAAGCATTGAACACAGTTCTGGGGTGCATTTTGGTAGATGATGTTTACATAGATTACTTTAAAACTGAGTCATAAAGGTCACTGTGACAGCAATATTAATTTGTTCATATAAATGAGAAAAAGTGAGTGAGACAGCTATTTTTCTTTCTTGATGGAAAACTGAACATGTTGATTTGTTCATCAAAATTCAGAGGTGGACTGCTTCATTATTCTTGACAACTAAGATTCAAAGCTTTCTGTTTGATATTTATCTTTGCCTTTTAACAAACTATGAGTACTGGTTCAAAAATAATATATTTCATACAGGTAAAAACGTGATGACACTGTAAAATGGTGTGTCACTGAATAAATATAAATGAAGGACCATATTTCTAAATGCAATGGTCCTTCTTTAGAGAGAAGTTTACCAATTAGAAATAGGTTTCTGACTGTATAATATTAACAGAATAGTTCTCTGGGTAATATATAAAATTCATGTAAAAATTCACAATTATAAAACACTTCTGTGTATATTGTTGTCTTCCATTCTCACAAATCTACATGGTGTAGAAAAGCAGGCACTTTTAATCTCCATTTACAAATGTAGGAATTATGACTTGGTAGGATGGAGTAAACCATGTGATAGTAAATAGCAGACATAAGAAAAGAACCTGATTCTTCTGAAATATCAAAAAGGTGAGAAGATGAATGACAGAGTTGGAAGTATAAAAAACAAATATAGAAGAGCAAGAAAACTATAGAGCAGTAAAATGAGAAGAAAGAATGGAAAATGTAGTATGTCTAAGGCTTCTAGAGGGATGCAGTGGAGAGGGAGGAATCCCTAATTCTCAAAGCAGAGATACGGATTGGTGGTGGGGTATAGTTTCAAGAGGTAGATGAACACTCTTTACTCCAAGCAAATAAATAGACAAAAATAGGTATAGAAATTCTCAAGAATCATCTTTTTGATTGGCTAAACATACATTAAAAAAAAACTGCTGGGGACTTTTAATAGGAATAATAAAAGCAAGTATTTGAAATGTTTTAGTATTTCTAAATACAAAATAGAGATGTCCTTGAATATAGGTGCCATGAACATTATAAGGTGACTTAATAAGATAAGAGGCTTGATCCGACCTCCAATGGCCAGGCCCATCATCAGTGCTATAGAGACCATAACCTTAATCCGGCCAAAATCTGTCATATTTATCAAAACGTAATCAATGGGCTGGAATAATTGTGCACTAGAGATTTTTGGGTTGTAAGAAATCAAGATTAATTCAGGTTTATCTGAGTTAATAGGAATTTATTGAAAACACATATAGGAAAGTAAGGAAAAATAAGAAGCTCATCAACCAAGGAGTAATACTTCAGTTTCAAGGTCAGTGCAGCTCTGGGAATCATTTCCTTAGCAGCAAACACCTTTTTGATTCTCTGCTTCCCTGGCAATTCTCTGTGTATCACATTCATACATCCTGAGTCAGAGGATGTTACTGGCAGAGCTTCTTACCTTGCAGTTACAGAATGGTTACAGAATGGTCATGTCAGGCCACTTCAAGAAGGTATTAGAAAAACTTGCAAATGATCTCTTGTATCAATTTCTATTGCCTCTATATTATAAGGTTCAGTTCAAAATCAGAACAGATTATAAGTAATAACCTTGTATTGTTTTCCTGAATGAATGCCTCTTAGCATGTTTTCCTCCAGAGAAAATGTGGGGAGTGTCAGAAAAGGTGAGTCTCATAGCTCCTCCTGCTCATTTTTGGTGGCTGAAAAGAACATAAAGGAGAAGCTGGAACTTGGGACAAAGACTGTAGTAGGAACTCTCCCCACACACAGAATTTCAAGTTGCTCCATTAGCTGCAGGCAGCTGACAGCAACTTTTTATCTGGAAAAGATTTTGCCTGATGTTTTCTAAAACTCTGGAAAATCATTCAACTTGTCAGTGAAGCTGAAAAGACAGGCTCTTTGATATGTAGCAGCAGGTTGGAAACTTCTACTCTTCTCAGCTGTCAAGGTGGGAGGAAACTCTTCAATGTGCATCATCACAGAAGGTATTTCAGGGCATGATTATCTTAGAAGCTTAAGACCAAGATGCTTCCAAGGCCAAAGACATTGTTAGAATCTGAACTCTCTGGCGAACTGAAGGGCATCAGAAGCAAAAAGCACTATTGTTCCCTCATCCTACTAGAGTGAATGAGAACATACACATCAGTTGCAAGGGCAATATAGTTGAGAGTAAGGACTTTCAATAGGTTTTGTTTCATATGTCAATTTGAATCAAATGGCAGTGGCTTCTTGGAGGTATTCCTGAAGAAAGGTAGCTATACTCTCACTATTGCCAGGGTCACGTATGGACCAAGAGCATCAGCACCATCCGGGTATCACCCAAGACCTATCAAATGAGAATCTTTATTTTCAGTTGTAACATATGCACAGCAGTAAAATTTACCATCTAAACTATTTTTGAACTTTCTTTTCATAGTGTTAAGTACTTTCACAATGCTGCACAGCCAATATCTGGAACTTTTACATCTTGCAAAACTGAAACTGCCTATTATACAACAACTACAATTTAGATGACCCTTGAGGACATTATGTATGCTAAGTGACATAAGCCAGGCGCAAAGAGACAAATACTGTATAATTCGACATTTATAAGAATCTGTATTTTAACAAGATCTTCACATGATTAATTTGAACATTAGGGTACTAATTTAGATCTCCTCTCTGGGCTCAGTAGGTATGAGCTTCATAAAAGTTTAGCAGCATAATTATTGGGCTTTTTAATCCTGGTAGAGCAGAAAGAACTTGGACTTTGAGTTCAAATGGATCTGTTTTATAATCTTAGCTCTATTGCCTACCAGCCATTTGATAATGGGTAATTTGAATTCTCTAAGCCTCATTTTTAAAAATCTATAATATGGTCATGATAAAAACTCATTATGGATTTTTTTTCATGATGGTTAAAGGAGATAACATGCAGGTTATTTATTGCACATATTAAGTACACTTAGTAAATAATTCGCTGTTATTGTTATCTGGATCAAAAACACTACCACTAATGACCTTGCAAATGTATTTGGTATTTTAGAAGAATAATAAGTCCGTGAAATTTATAGAATCTTGACCTAGGAGAACAATCTCAAATAAACATATGAAATGTGATTTTGGGACATGGGCATTATAAAAGTCAAAAAGCTCTGCAGTTTCCAGTAACTTTGAAAGACATCATTCTAAAAGACTAAAATAAAGTACCTGAATAACTCCAGAATTTGCTTCTTTCTGCTTCCAGAAAGAGAATACTCATAACCAGTCCAGGAAGCTATTACAATTATTCAAATATATCAACTTTAATTTTGAAAGTATTTTAAGTAATATTTTTTTACTAGTAAAGTTTGAATTAATTCATCTCTACCTTTATTCCTGGAAACAAAAGTGTGTTAACCATTAGGTATGGCATAGACACACTCAAGTTTAAATAATAATTTAGTTCCCTTAGACCATTTTACCATGAGCACTCTCCGACCTTTTTGTCTTTTATTACAGCCTCAAATGTGTTATACTGGCTAATCTTTTTCTAACAAAATTTCCAGAACAACAAAACAAAATTCCTGAATTTTTTAATCCATCCCAGCTTTACACCTAATACCTTGTTTAGTCACCACATCTCTAATTTAGATCTGACACTTGTCATGTCTCTGATCCAATATGCCTAAAGTCAATATTTTAGTAGCCAGCCTGGGTTTTCCCAATAAATGATAAAAGCTGTTCTTAAAACATGGAATCAAAATATGCTATTGCTTGTGAATAGCTCATTTTTAATTGATCTATAGGGATTACTGTTTCAAAAATTATCCTAGAGGTGGAAGCAATTAAAAATCAGGGAAAACATTAACATCGAACTTAGCATGGATAGGGGATTTGATTCCAGAGGATTAAGAACAAGAAGAAAAATAAAAGTTAAAATAACAAAATTATTAGAAAGACTTCTCATGAAAGGTAAAATTAAATGTTATGGTGATAAATTATGAGAAAAAAAGCAATGGGAATTAAAATAGATGCTTTACTGTCAAAGAAATAGAATCTGATGTAATGGAAGTAAAAATTGTTTTGTTTTGTTTGTTTTTAAGTAAATGTATATTAACCTATGTGTTAAAGCAAAACAAATTTTACAAAGGTATACACAGATTTAACTCTAACACCTAAATAAATGTGTATTAATTCAGGAAGACTCTTTAACAAAATAGTATATTAAATTAAAAATTATGTGATTTCCTTAGGTAAAGAGCTATACTTATTTTATAAATTATATACACTTATGTTTCTATGTATATACACATTAATATGTGTGTACGTGTAAAGAAATAAAAATACCAGTATATATAATTGTTTATATATAAGTAGAGCTAAACAAATTTTATTTCATATATATGAGATTAGCCAAATGGTAAATGCTACTGTTTTTCTTTTACTAAGTTTACTTTTCTAGTAGAAATCTTGACAAATGGTTCCATCCACTTTTTAAGACCTACAGTGTAACTCTATGCTTTACCAAAATTTTAGGAAGAAAATATAGAGATTTTTTGGGAAAAGTGGAGATTTTTTTTTCATGAAATGCAAATACATATGTTGATCACATGTAGACTTTCAAAAATATCACATTCATTCATTTTATCACTTAAGAACAATCAATTAAATCTTAAGATGAGGTTTAATGTTGAGAACACCTATAATTGTCATCTTAATATTATGAAGTTACATCGCTAAACAAATTATTTGCTTAGGAATCCATGCTGATAATTAAAGTGAATGACCTCTGTTACATAGATTATTAGGAAGAAGGTTTAATTTTTTGTTTTTAGTTCTCTCTTATATCTATTTGTTTTCCTGAAGCAGGTAAGAAAACTACAGACAAAAATAACTTATTTATACAGGATGATGTTATTTATCATGTTAGATCATTTTTCTTCTGAAAGAGGAAAGTTATAAATAGAAGTATAACCTTGAATTTGTCTTTTCATATTTTTACATATTCTTCTGATATAAAAATAGATGCTAAGATTATATTAAGTAATACATAACAAATGTTATACAAGCCATATATGATTTTAAAAAACTGTAATGTTATGAAATCTGTGTTCAGTGAGTTTAATAGAGAAATGATTTAAAATAAAATTAAGGGGATCCCTGGGTGGCGCAGTGGTTTAGCGCCTGCCTTTGGCCCAGGACGCGATCCTGGAGACCTGGGCTCGAATCCCACGTCGGGCTCCCGGTGCATGGAGCCTGCTTCTCTATGTCTCTCTCTCTCTCTCTCTCTCTCTCTCTCTCTCTCTCTGTGTGTGTGTGTGTGTGACTATCATAAATAAATAAAAATTAAAAAAAAATAAAATAAAATAAAGCACTAAAGAAATCAATTGTAAATGATATAATAATCTAAGATTTCATTTAATTGGAGTTGAGATATATTTTATTTCAAGGTCTTTCAATTTAATATTGACATTTTAATAAATAACAAAAAAAGGTTATCTGCTTAAGATAGCATAGCCTCCTAAAAGCTACAGAAAAATCATTTTAATTCATGAATGTCTAAATGAATAGACATGGGCTTCATGGACTTGCATTTTGTGATTGTGAGCACAAGGTTAGCATGGGAACAAAAATTCAGTATCTGGAATACATGTTCTTTAATTCTCCAACATATTTAGTTCCTTGTTTGACATAACTCTTTGTTATTACATGATTATTACCTAGTTATTTTAGGATCTCATTAATCAGAAGGTGAGAGAAACAGTAGCATCTTAAGCCCCTAAAGTCTGTTTTGGAAAATACTCAGGCTTAGATATAATTTTTGTGCAATTTTAGTCAAAACAAAACAAAACAAAAATACCAGGCAATTGAAAGTTGGTGAGGTTTGTATGCAAGGAAAAGGGAACTAAAGATACCTACTCAAGTAAAAATTAAGAATGCAAAAGAATCAGATGCCTCGGTGGCTCAGTGGTTGAGCATCTGCCTTCGCTCTGGGAGTGGTCCCAGGGTCCTAGGATTCAGGTCCAGTCCCGAATCAAGCTCCCCACAGGGAGCCTGCTTTTCCCTCTGCCTATTTCTTTGCCTCTCTCTCTGTGTCTCTCATGGGTAAATAAATAAAATCTTTAAAAAAAGAGAGAGAGAGAATGCAAAAGACTCCATAGGAAAAACTCAACTGTAAAAGATAGAATAAATCTCAAGCTGAGAATGAACAAGGATAGGCAGAACCATTTGAAAGGTGCATCCAGAAAAGATCACTGCAGAAAATAAAAGGTGTGTGTGTGTGTGTGTGTGTGTGTGTGTGTGTCTGTGAGTGCAAGGTGGATGTCTGGAAAGGCCTGAAGAGTCATGTCATATGCCAGTCTGCCTACATCATTAGCTAATTCCCTGGTGATGACCCATTTTTAAAAATATGTGTAAATATATGTTTTTATATAATATACATGTTAAATAAATATAAATATATATAGTGTCATTTTCTCCAAAATGTGCTATATTAAGATGTTGAGTGAAAGTGTTAGAATTGGGACCAATAAAGGTGCAAATGAATTAGTTAAAGGAGTCAAAATTCAGTATTGGTTGAAAATAGCAATCAGGTCAGTAAAATACCTGCAGGCCAAAGATTAGAATTCTGACTAAGAGAGGAAAAGGAGAAATAATAATGAGGAAATATGTAATCAGAAGAGACGCAAGATAGAAGTAAAAGTGAAAAGGGAAAATACAGAAAAAATTTAAGATTTTTAGCTTATACTTACTGAATGCTGAATGTAAATTGGAAGACTTTAGTAAGGAACATTTCTTTTTACAAAACCGATGTTATTATTTTATTCATTTATTTATTTCAAACTGCACATACTATAGTTTAATTCTGTAATGATGCTTGCTCATTTTAGAAAATTTGGGAAAAAAATTTTAAAAAGTGAAAAAATTTTGTTAGTAACTAATTTAAGTTCTTTGAAACCAAAATAGAAATAGTGAAATAAATATGATGACTATATGAAATTTTGATGCATTCAATGTTTTTCTTTTTATAATCTATGTAAAATAAACTTAAAGATCTAAGCTTTTCAATTTGATGAATTTTGACAATTGCATATTCCCATTTAACACATAAAACAAGACAAAATGTTTCCATTACAGAGCAAGTTCCCTTTGTCCACTTTTCCAGTTAATCCCACCTCTGCCCAAACAACTTTCTTACTTCTAATACTATAGATTAATTTTGTCTATTTTTACCTCTTTGTTCTCTTATTATGTTTTAATTTTACATATGATATTAACCCCAGAATTCATTAGTATTTAATCAACCATCTTTTAAGTAATGCATGTGTGTATATGTGTATTATGAAAAATGTCTTTAATATTCGTCCACATTTTTACCTTATGAAGCTCTTAATTTTTTTCCTGCAGTTTTGAATCTCCATCTAATATTGTTTCCTTTAGCCTGAAAGACTTCTTTTAGTAATTCTTATATAGCAAGTATGCTGTAGACAAATAATCTCAGCTACTTTTTCTGCCTGAAAAAAAAAAATGTGTTCTCTTCTTTCTTGTTCAAAGAATACATATGGATTTAGAATTCTTTTTTTAATTTTTATTTATTTATAATAGTCACACACACACACACACACACACAGAGAGAGAGAGAGAGAGAGAGAGAGGCAGAGACATAGGCAGAAGGAGAAGCAGGCTCCATGCACTGGGAGCCCGACGTGGGATTTGATCCTGGGTCTCCAGGATTGCGCCCTGGGCCAAAGGCAGGCGCCAAACCGCTGCACCACCCAGGGATCCCTGGATTTGGAATTCTTACCTGACATTTTTGTCTGGCATTTTGAAGATTTTTTATCAGTGTCTTCTAGTCCCCATTTTTTCTAATGTGAAGTCAGTCATTATTTTCAATTGGTGATCCTCTACGATATTGTGTGCTTACCGTATTGCTTTCACATTTTTCTCCAATTCTCAGCACTTAGATTACAATGTGCCTCGGTGATTTCTTTTCTGAATTTATTTTGCTTGTAGTTTATTGAGTTTCTTGAATCTGTGGGTTTATGCTTTTCATCAATTCCTTTGTTTCATACCTTTCGTCTCTGGCTTTAAAAATATTCAAGATAGACTATTTGTTATTTCATAGATATCATTTGCTCTGATCTTTTATTTAGTTTTTTTTTTTCTTTTTGAACATTTGGATGATTTCTTTGATTTCTTCAAATTTACTCATCTTTTCACTCTTATTAACCTGTTAAGCCCTTCAAATACATTCTTCAGTTCTATAGTATTTCTTTTATTTCTAGCAAATCATAATTTATAGTTTTAATCTCTGTTGACACAACTTTTCTATTTACACGTTGTCCACTTTTTACCTTTAGATCTTTTAACATATTACTCATAGCTACGTAAAAGTTTCTATCTGATAATTCCAGCCAATGAGCCCACAGTAGAGGTGCTTCAATGGATGACTTTCTCTTTTGAGCATGGGTCACATTTTACTGCATCTTCACAGTACTCATTTTTTTTTATTGTATGTTGAACAATGTGTACAAAAGAATAGCAAGTATTGCAGTAACATATTTTCTCCTCAGAAAATTTTATGTTTTCTGTGAGATTCCTAGTTTGGGAAGGTGGCGGTAGGGTGAGTCAATCTAATGTGCAAGTATACAGGGTCTGAGCTCTCTTGCTTCTTCGATTCAGTTCCCCACAGGCTTCAGATATTTTGAGAGTGAGATTAAGACTTCATTTTCAGCAGCTCTGGGATCTGAACAAAATAAAACCCTTCAGGACCTCATGATGTTTTACAGATAGCTTCTAGCTTTCCAAACTCTGAAACATTATCTCTGCTTTGTAGCCCTGCTGATGACTTTTTGGGTTACTGGAGAGTTCTTACTGTTTTCCAGTCTGTCTGTCAAGAGATCTCTCACTGACTACTGCATTACCTTGATGCTTCAGAGGATAGCTACAGTGAACTCCATGAAAACCCAGGTTTCCTGGTGGAAATTGTTAGCTCTCCTATTTGATTGCTGTCCTTTTAAGACTGCAGCAATGTACTCCATCAAGGCCCAAAGTGCCCTGAAAGATTTTTTTCTCAATTCTGTCATGACTCCAGCCTTCTACACTCTTAGGCCCATGGGAAAGAGTTGTGAATAAAGATGGAATCACTTCCTGACTAGGGTGCCTCAACATACTAACCCACCAAAGTTCCTGCATAGATATCAAACATTTGTTAAAAATTCAGTTGGTTCATCCTTACTCAAGTCTACCACAAATTCCACCTCCTCCTGCTTTCTGCCTGGAATGAAAGCAATCATTTAGCTTGTTTATTTCTATGAATTGTTCTTATTCGTAGGGTAGGAATAATGGTCTCTTAGACTTTTTACATGCTAAGTTTTAGTTTTTTATGCTACTTCTAAGATAGTGAGGAATAAGTCAGCTTAGTTTTGCAATTGCCCATAATCACAAAAGAGTTTGGAAATACCTTCAATTGTACAAGTATATCAAATGTTAAATATGGAGTGTCAGAAGAACCAGAAAGTGACAGAGATAGTTCCAAAAATGAATATGACTAGAAGTTTCCTGTGACAAATTATAGATTAATTAGATTTGGAGTAGATGCACTTTTTAGTTTCCAGAGTCTCAGTATATCGTGATTCTGCTTGACTTTGAAACAAATAACAAAAACAGGAAACCAAATGATGATATTCTTTAATGAGTTGTTTTCAGACTCCCTTCTCCCTATCAAGGTCTTGCTTGCAAGATGGTTTGAAGTTTAAAAGTTGTAGCATCTCTTATAGCTTCCAATTAACAAGAAATAACAAAAAAATAAGGTCACCAGCTAATATTTTTATACCAAATGATACTTTTTAACTTAACAAAAATTTTCTCATAATAAAATCATTTTATAAATCTCCAAGTTATTAAATTGGTCTGAGTTGTAAGAGATAGTAAAAAAAAATATTGCAAACATTTCATTTCCTTTATTCTTCTGAAAATTATTTTCTACCAAAAAATTTTCAGTACATTTTATACATCTAGGATAAAATGCCTGCATATATAATCATATAGGATTATCATTCTGGAAAGAGTTAACAGAGAAATAAAGATATTGTCTTAGACTTAAGTTATACAAACACATTTACCACTCTTTCCTGGGGTCAAGGGTTCCCCAAGTCTTATGCTCATTGAATACTTAATGAAAATCCCAGATATTTTAGTACTTTTTTATTATAACTGTTTTTTAAAGATCTGAAACCATTAATGTACTTGGTTAAACTTTTTTAAATTAATGGTTTACTTTTTTATCTTTCAGTGTCAGTATTTATACTGAAGCAATCATTGTACTAAAAAGTATTATAAGTACTGATTTAGAGAATATAAAGACTAGAACACTGTTGAACATGAAGCACAGACTACATATGGAAATAAACGTATTTTTTCATGATACCAGAAATGCGTACTTGTTTTTCTCCCTCAAGAGTAAAACTATCCATGCACAGTTTTCTTTCTATCCATGCACAGCTACTTTCAAGGTGACTTTCCATTCACAGAATAATCTCTTCTTCCTTTCTCTCTTTTTTCTTCTTCTCTCTCTTTCTTTCTTTCTTTTTCTTCCCTTCGGCCATTGGATTCTGAGATTCCATCTCAGTTCTTTCTCCTGGAATTTATTTCCCCATCTTCTGTATTCCATACTTTTCAAAACTTTTTTATAGTACTCAGGTTCCACCTGGTATAATCAGTAGCTCTACACATTTACTTTCTGCTTTTGGTTTGTTAACTCCTTGACAGCTGAGTCCTAATATTCATCTGATTTGTTTTGTTTCTTAAAAAAAAAAAAAAACAAAAAAAAAAAACAAAAACAAAAAAACACAACTAATACAGCACTACTAATATGTTAAGCAATGTTCTAAATGCTTTGTTCATTCATTTAATCACCATAACAGTCTTATTAACTAGATACTGTAATTATCTCTATAATAAAAGTATCATTCATCTTCTAATCCTAATACCTGGAGTATAAGAAATGTCCATTTAATGTTGAATTAAACTTCAATTGTTTCTTTAATGATACACATTTAAGGTAAATGTTCTTGGAACTCCATTACATTGTGTGGGTTATAAAGACGACCAATCTTGTTCTTTACTCTGCAATCAAATCTAGGAAAATGACATAAACAGGATAATAACTTCTTTTCCCAGAGAGTGCAGATACATCAAGATATGGTCTGGATATTATGTATCCTTTGGTATTTAATAATATGTAGGCATTCAGGAGACTGCTAGGAGGAATTCAAGCATTCTAAGCAAAGGGAAAAAAAGAAATATGAAATACCTGGAGAACTACCAAGTTTGGTGTGGGCAGACCACAGAATGAAGTACATAAGCAGAGTAAAATGAAGTAGTCATGAATTACTTTGTTGATCCCCGCCCCCCCCCTTTGTGCCATACAAAAAAGTTCAGATTTACTCCTGACCTGATTTTTCCAAAATGCATCCTAGGGATCACTGCGGTGTCCATGGAAAAACAAATAAAAAAATTTTTTTAAAGATTTTATTTATTCATGAGAGACACATGGAGAGAGAGGCAAGACACAGGCAGAGGGAGAAGCAGGCTCCATGCAGGGAGCCCGATGTGGGACTTCATTTGGGCCCTGGGGCCGAAGGCAGACGCTCAACCGCTGAGCTACCCAGGTGTCCCAACAAATAAAAATTTGAACAAAAACAGAAAGCTTTTTAGGATAAAATAATTTCAAGAAACTCTGTGTATTCAGTACACTTAAAATTTTAAGACTCTATCTCTATTGGAGATACAAGTAAAGTGTTGCACAATAAAACCCATGTTGTATTTCCTTAAATTTTTATTTTTTGCTCTTGATTTCTCATTAAATATCATATATAAGGCATACTTTATTTTATTTTTTATGAATAGAGAATCTTAGACTAATGGACAAGTCTCCTCTTTAATAAACTTAAGAATTTGTTTCATAATCACACTCCATTGAATTTTACCCATAGCTTATTTTTTTTTAATTTAAAAGCTCATCATTTTAAGGTATAAAGATATCAAAAATACTTATATAAACAATAAACTGTTTCAAATATATATAGTGAGGGAAATAAAATGCCTCAGAAAATCTACTGCATTTTTTATTTACAGAAATTGGCTTGCAGGCCTCATCTTATGTTATTAAAATCATTGCATAAAAAAGGAACAGAAGAAAGCCCCTGGGCCTGGCATATCAACTACGTTTTGTCTTACTCATTTCCATTTTCTTTTCCCCTTTTGGTTGTTATTTAAACCAGACAATGGAACCCTGCCATATGTTGAACGCAGAAGCTCTCACCTAAATGTGTTTCTGTTTCAAATGTAAGATCATTTGTTGACTGTTGAAATATTCAGTAAATCTCTATATTTTATGTGGCTCCTGGGCTCTATGTACTTATTTCTCTTTAATCTACACGTTTCCACTTATCTCTGGCAAAAGCATTCCAAATTTATGAAAGGGACATTTGAAAAGTTTTTTGTTTTTTTTCATTTTTTGTTTGTTGCTTCACTTAAAGGATATCAAGTATTCTCAAACTATGATCCTCAGCATGATATCTGCTTTCTCGATATCTTATGAATAGAGTATGATATAAAAATATAGTCTGGCCACTTAGAACCTAAGAATAAAGAAATCAATATAGTTATGTAGCTCAGTATTGTATTTGCTTTAAGAAGGATACCTACTAAATAATAGTGAGATAGGGGTGCCTGGGCAGCTCAGTGGGTGAACATCTACCTTCAGCTCAGATGGTGATCCTGGAGTCCTCGGATCGAATCCTGCTTCAGGCTCCCTACAGGGAGCCTGCTTCTCTCTCTGCCTATGTCCCTGCCTCTCTCTCTCTGTGTCTTTCATGAATAAATAAATAAAATCTTTAAAATAAATAAATAAATAATAGTGAGACAAAGTCTGGATGTTGGGAAATTTGGCTTCAAGTTCCAGGTAGACCATTAAATACTTAATAATGTAAGTAATTTAATTCCTTCAATTCATTTAGAGACATAAACTGAAGAATAACCATACATGCCTTCACTTTTTACTTCCCAGAGCTTTCCCCACCCCCTCACTATTCACAGAACAGTTTATTGACCTACTTTACCTGGCAGGCCCTGGGGCCCTCCTGACCAGGGAAGTGTCAGTCTAGCTGCACAACTGGGCTGCAGCCCATGCCCTGGGGGGGAGCATCAGAGGCATGAGAGAACGCTGGCCAGTGGGGCCTTCAACAGTAGAGCCAGAGCAGAGGCCAGACTCAACTCCACTTGAGATTCTTGTCTTCCTCAGTGATGGCCGGCATCTCTTCCCGTTTATCCCTTCTTCCCAAAGATGATCAATGGGTAGGATAAAATTTCAGATGTGATGATACTCTAAAAAACAGAATTTCAAAGATTTATTAAAATATAGGATCCAATGTACATTGTGTACATAAAAATAATATAACACATATGGTAGAGCACATATTAAATTACCATATGTAATTTGGCCATCAGCTAATTTTAAGTAACTGGAAAAAAATTTTTAATAACTTAGATCTATTTAATTTTTATCCTAGTATTTTTTAACTTTAAATGAATTTAAAGATGATATTGAATGCACATATGTGGAAACATTTTACAAATATTTTATACTCTAAAAATTAAGGTCACTGTGGCAAAATATTGATCAGAGATTATATATATTATATATGTATGCAAATATATACATAAATATGTATACATATATAATATGATGTATACATGTAATATATATAATATGCATATATATATATATATATGTATAAAACAAAAGCACATATTTTTCTATCTATAACTTGGAAGAAGCCTTTGTTATGGTTCCAACCAAGGAAAGTTAAGATTTTATAAGTGATCTTTAGCTCCACATCTTTCTCACCATATTTCCTGGAATATAAAGAGAATATAAAGATGCAAAATTAAATAACACAGATTAGAAAACGAAAGAGAAATAAATACTAGAAAGAGAAATAAGCAAAAACACTATTTAGTCATGGAGTTCTCTTTTGTTTAACTAGATAAAAAATTTAATCTCATTATTTTGGCTTAATTCTTTAAATGGGTAGTTTAAATGGTAGTTTGCTAAACATACCAGAAAAAAGGGTGGGGCTTTCATTGAATTATCATAAACATCAAACAGAAAAATCCTACCATTTTAACCTAAATTTTGAATACTAATCATTCATGGATTTTCACCTGACCTATTCATGCTGTCTCTGTATTTCCCTGGGTCCTTTCCCTCTTTATTTCCTTTGATCATACTCCATCCTCTGTGAAGAAGCAAATAATTTGTCTTCTCATCTTACATAGAATAGCTTTTGCCTGACTTATGAAAGCCTTGGAACCAAAACACAACTTTGGAGCTGTGTCTTCCATCCTAATTATTTTTTTAAGGAAGTGTTCTACATACATGTATCTGGCCAAAAGAAGGTACAGAAATTTCCTGGTTTGTGATAACTGTGTAGATGAGTAGTAATAAATGAATGAAAACTCTACAATCACATAGTTTTGGAGATACTTATATGAATCTAAATATACATTTCAGACACTAATCAGTTAAAAAAAGATGAAAATAGGACAATCAGGTGATAAATGTTGGGTAGGAAGGAGAAGAATGGAGCAAACTGGATGACATAGTCTGCTTATTGTCAAAAGTTAGAGATTCTTACAGGTAGACTTGCTTATTTTTAATTCTCTGAACATAGCTGTTTTATGTAATCAGTTTCTAGACAGACCAAAACCATCACTAGTGAAACAAGAACTTCATGTTGAGAGGATTTAGTTGTAAGCTCAAATAGGCTTGTTTAAATGCTAAAATGGTTAACCATTTCACCTATAGGGAAAAAAAAACAACAACAACAACTTATAAACCTTAACTAAAATTACATGTCATGCCCTGACATTTTGTTCTTTTGTAAAGACATTGCAAAATAAATGTCTCCTACTATTAAATATGTAATCAATCATCCAGATATTCTTTTGATCACCCAAATGACTGAGCTATTTTCTTTTCATCTTTACATGTGTACTTCACATCGCTGTCACCTGGAGAACTTAGCATTTAGATACACTTAATATTTTGTGCTTTCCTTTGGCATTTTTTTTAAATTTATAAATTGTACTTTACATTTTTAACCTTCAGAGATCAAGGGCATTTGAAAATCAAAAGACTTGAATATGTGAGGTGAACAGTAATTCAGGTCAGAGTCAGCTAGAGCACACTGTAGGTGAGAGGTATTAGTGGGGGCCAGATACTTCCTGCTCAGCCTCTGACCCCTAACTCCCCACCTTCTACACACTTACCCAGTTGAGAGATTTAAGAGGCCTTGGGGTTATTGGGACATTGTTTATCAAGTTGGGTTTTTAAAAGACCACAAGATACCTTTGATTTGTCTTTAAACATCACCTAGCTGCCGTCCTTTGAACACATTTTCTTGCTTTGGCTGCATGTTAGACTTTAAAGATTTCTTCCCACCTACCTCTTTGCCTTTCAAATCTAAGCTTATTTTCTTTCTAACATGGTCATAAGAGTTAAAATGGTGGGTTAGAACAAAGGATAACTTGTTCAATTTATAGTATCCTCAGGAATTCTCACGAGTGACATGTGGTAAATATGTGCTGTATAGTGATATTTTCCCTTTAAGTGGACATAAAATGAAATTATTTTTCTTAAACTCCTTATAACTGGAAATCATCCATTGAAATGAACATTCACATTCATGTGAGAAAGTTTGCCATATGTGAATTTATGTTTCCAGTTTTTCATTTTGTATATGTTGCACACCAAAGTCAGAACAGTTTGTGTATGTTGCACACCAAAGTCACCCCTAACATCTTCCAGAAGTCCTCCTTTGGCTTTAACATTGTTCTGTCCCAAAGATAAATGTTTACTGCCCACATATGAAAATACAAGTTTGTGTGTTTTTTTTTATGTATGTATTCACTCATGGACTCACTCTTTCAATGAATATTTGAATATTTCTTATGTACCTAGAGGACGAGAAGAATATTCTGAGGCAGAGCTTCATCTTCCCACTGCTTATGCTTAGGGACCAACAGAGATTAAAGGATAGCCAGAGCTTCCAGTATATGCTAACTGAGTAAGTGAGCAACGGATTGAATCAGTATAGCTCTTGCCTTCCTGAACAACATGCTTAGAGATGCTAAATAAGAGATTTATGGGAGTAAAATAGTAAAATGTGTCAATACAAAAAAATGCCACAAGGAAAAAACCAAACTATTAACTTAAGAGTCAAGTGCCAAATTTGTCACTTGGGAACTTGAGACAACTGCCACCTTTTTCTGCATTGCTTAGCTGCTTCTGCCCTAAGTGATTCCGTGTTAGCGTCCATCAGTGGGAAGCACTATGGCTGGATGGAAGGAGCAGCCATAACTTCTGCAGCTGCAAGCAGAGGATGAGCAAGATCCTTGAACCATTTACTTCAGTGCTGTAAGTAGCTGGGGTAGCAGAACTGCTTCTTAAGAATGACTTCTCTTGGTAATGCAGGCTGAAATCATATGTGATAGCACTCCATGGGTCCTGAAACTCACAGTGGCTTTTAGGCAAGATCTTGAAACCTATCTGATCAGCTGAGATCTTGACCTTCACTCCTCTGTCACATCCATGGTAGTAGTGTAAGCCTCAAATTCCCTGAACTAAAATCTTTCATACCTGGAACACAGAGAATGACTTCTCTTTTCTTGACCACATTCTCACTAATATATCGTCTTCTAGAAAATGAGAGTTTTAAATACCAAAGCAAAAGATGATATCAAACTAAGTAGGTTTATTTGCGCTACAAAGAAGGTCACAGTGCCTGAAGCAAAGTTAATAGGTTCACTGAACAAATGGAAATCACAGGGTAAAGTTTTTAAAATGTAATACTTGCACATCCATTCCCCCACAACCTTCTCACTTTTATGAAATGGATTTTTGTTGTCACTTTTAAGTAAGCACCTTACAAAGAAGAAGTCTACAAGTCAGAGAGAGGTCCTTCACTGGCTTCTTTTACTATTATTTAGCTAGTGTTAAACCTTTCTAGAGTTGGAAGAGGCAGAAGAACAACATGATAGAAAAAAATCTTACTTAAGAAGTATCTATCCAGGATGTGTTTCTTATGAGTATAGCTGGACAACACTAACTCATCTGAACATTTTTGTAATTTATTCCAGAACATACCCTTTTCCATTACTGGGTCTCTCCAGCAATTCTCAAGATGGGCTGAGACCCTCCTAGCCAGATTTGGACCTCTTTGGAGAGGCTTACTGAATCCATCTCTACTGGGTCTCATCAACCCCCAAGTACACCTCCTGAACACAAGTTATTACAATCCAAGGCTATTTTTCCTCTTTTCTCTCCTTTTATAAAAGTGCAGAAAAAATATACAACACTGAACCACTCTTTTGTGGGAGTATGGTTTCTTTCTAAGCTCAATTCTCTTTTCATTTTGCTGTGTAGTGATAGCTTTAGCCACGTCTCTTACCCTTTAAGTTCCTGGGGTGAGTTATACACCAGTCTTTATAAAAATTCCAACAGACCCATGCAATACTCTGTGAATGGATCCGTTGACTCCTCTCCTTCCAAGTTTGATTTCAGGTGGAGCTAGAGCACCATCCCTCCTTTATGGTTTGAAGGGCTTGAATCACATAGACAATATGTTCCAAAGATACTATCCAACTTTTAACCTTTTATGACTTCTTTGATTTTAACCCCTTCACATCTTCAGATTGGTGAGGGTAGAGAATTAGTTTATAGCCACCTCTATTACAAAGTCAACAGAAGTGAACAAATGCCTTTCTCTGGTTTGCAAAGGTAATTACTAATTTCTTGGGGGAGGGGGTTCTCTCCTAAAAGTAAAACAAAGCCACAGTTTAATAACAAGTCACACATAAATACATTTAAAAGGCCACTAGGAATTTCTTTAATGTTTATCAAGAAGTGTTTTCTCCTTTCCAGTTATACTTCATGCTTCTGAATAATTTGTATAAACTTCAAATTAGGAGCAGGCAAATCTCCATATCAGAGACTTATACAAAAAAAAAAAAATCTCGAATTGACTGTAACATTTTTTTTTTATCAAGAAACTTCCAAAACCACTATTGTCAAGCCTTCCCTTGGATGGATCTTGGCCACCCATGGCCACTCAGCCTACTGTTCCTACTGTTCTGAGAGCTGAGCCACTCCTCCTTCTGCTGGAGGGTGAGAAGTGTTACCTTATCCCTATCTAGCCACTGCTGCTCCCCACCCAGGCACCGGCCCAGCATCATAGCCTCTTAAAGAAGTGCACCCTCCCTGAAGGCTCTGCATTCAGTACTTGCTAAAAAAAAAGTACAAGTATTTCACATCTCTAGTAGCTCCTTATTGGACATCCCTCCCAATGAAATATTTCCCTAGCTCTTTATGGTCAAGAGTGTGATTTTTTTACACTAAATGTGTAAATTACATTTATTACATTAAATGTGATTATCAACTAAATGTTATTTTTAAAGATAAAATATACTTTTATGTATAATCATAGCATAAAAGAGTGAAAATTTAACTTGAAAGATAGTTCTTCCCATATGTGGAAGTCCACATAATTAAATCAAACCTGGACAAATACTGCAGAATATACATGAGAAAGCAGAAAATGTCATGAGTAGAATCCAGTGAGATCCAGCCAGGGCTGGATTACATGATGGATATCAGCCATAGGATAGAAGGGTAGGACAGGGCTCTGCACTAGTCCAAGACTTTCATTACCAGGTAAACCGTCTGTTTTTTTTTTTTTTTTTTTGTATATAAAGTCAGTTGGCTTTATTCCTTAGAAATATATAAGGAAAGAAAAGAAATTTTCATAATTCATTTAGGAAGTTGCCACTTTGTTAAAATGTGCCAGAAATTTGGATGATGTTTTTTAGGTTATTAGACATCAGCTTTCCAGCACAAAGGAGATGATTGTTGATAATATGTAAAAGTTTGAAATGAGTCTGGCATTGTATGACACTTTTGCCTTTGTTCATGAAATGAGGGGATTGGAAAGAAAAGATAATAATCTCTTGAATGAATGAAACATAGGCAACTTTTTTGGTAAATAGCAAAGGGCTAAGTGCCTGTTGCCAAGTAAGATCCTTTCATGGTTGTAGCAAAACAAGGAAATAAAACTTTAATTAATGATACAAATTGGTTTATGTGTACTTTTCTGGAAGTCCATAAATTGGTTCTCCAAGGGTGTGTGCATTTCTTTAATTGGAAGAACAGGTCTATTGAAATATACTAGTGAAAGTAATCACTTTCTTGATTTTCTATTCTGAGAACCAGGTGTAAGGTTAAAAGGAGAATTCATTAACCACAAGGATTCACATACCTCACCCCAACATGGAGACCCATTCTCTTTACAAGATAAATGGGGGA
The DNA here is from genome assembly GCF_905146905.1 of Nyctereutes procyonoides. Lineage (NCBI taxonomy): Eukaryota > Metazoa > Chordata > Mammalia > Carnivora > Canidae > Nyctereutes > Nyctereutes procyonoides. The sequence continues at coordinate 27,854,600 of NW_026575051.1, read as the reverse complement.
ACCATTTCTAGCAGAAAAGATCTCTGACCTTGTGTCAACCCCTTGAATCCTGTATTGTTCACCATCAATTCTTTATGCTTGTCATCTCTTCTGGTAAGGGAAGTGAGTTGTCCTATATGTCTCTATTTGGTTCATAAAATTTCAGTTCATACCAAACTGTTATTAATTTTCACTCTACCCATTTATTGCCTTAAATTTCAAGTTTTCATGGTTACAGCTGTCCTACCCACTCTTTACTGCCTAGTCACTAAACTCTTCTACAAATGCCTTGCTGTCAAGTTATTTTGTCCTACAACATACAGGTAGATGTCCTTCAAGCTACCTGCCTCTATACCAAGGCATATATCTTGATTATTAGATTCCACAAGTAACATGGCTGCTTGCCTTTGAGTACGTTTCCATTTTGTGAGGTTCCATTCAGTCAGCTATATTTTCCCCCTTACTGAATCCAGAAATAATCACTGTTATACTACACTAATAAGAATGATCAGGATAAGTTTAAATTTATGTTTTTCAAGAGTTGATAGTATATAATCTTATAAATGAAGACAAAGATTGTTTACTTAGCTTTCTCCAATGAATTGTTTGTAGTCACATGTATTTATATAAGTAAGGTACTTTTGTACAAAGTTTCTAATATTTTAAAATTATATTTAGCCCCACATTTTTTCTAATTGAATTATATTAATAATGTGTTCTTCTATGTTACTTTGGAGCTAGATATCGCACCAAACTGAAATGTATAACTGTTAAAAGTTACACATTTGGAAAAAAATAAATTTGAAAAGATTAAACATCTATGAAACTAGTAGAATTTTCTATTTAATCAATTATAAATGTGAATATTTTTTATTTTTCTTGGTGTTTTATCATACAGAATACACCTAGGGTTATACTTGGGTTGAGGAAGGAGTTTAGGACTAGAGAAATCTGGTATCCTAGGTCTGACTCAACTGGCTAAGTATGCAACTTTAGGGTAAGCCATGATTTCTGTCTGTTATACAGTTCTGTTTGTGGGTAGAAGTAATTCATTTAATATTGTGATTTTTAATAAACTTTTAAACTATCTTAAGTGTCTTTGATCTTCAATATTTGATTTAACATTTAGAGATTCATTTAACAGCATGGAGAGTATAAATTCAAAATGTATGATGCAATAATTATAAATTAATTACATCTTTGGTGACTTTTAAAAGCTGGAATTTAATACACATATATAAAAGAGGAAACCTAGTTAATATACAATAAAATTATATGAGAATTACTTAAACTTAGGCTATAAATGTAAATTACATTCTTATTAGCATATAAAACTTTCAGTATTACTGTTCTCAAGATATTTAGGCATAGCCGTAAAGCATAGTTACAGCTAGAGTTAATTTTTTAAAAAAATAGAAACAGGATTCTCTTTTTATGTTTTCTGGTAGTACTAAAAAATGTATTTAACTATCTTCTTAAAAACAATTATATCAAGTGGAAATTAAGAAATGGACATTATCAGCATTGCCTAAAGATATTATCACACAAAAAATGGCAGTATAGGTATGAACATAAATACAGATATACATGTCACTCATGTAACATGTATACATAAGAATTGATTAATATATTAATTTAAACATATTGTAAATATGCTTATAAATTCTGACACTTGACAATTATGTAAATTAGTATCTATTTCCAAAAGAAATACCCATGTGGCTAAAACAGGACAATTGAGATCATAAAGTTATAACAGTGCTGAAATTTAATAGCAAAATTCCATAACAAAGTTTTAGCAAAAATTGAGGAATTGAACATAACTAGCTTATTTAAAATCAAATAGGTATTTGATATGAAATACATAATCATTAGCATACTTAAAGCATTCTTATTTAGTTTTATAAATCAATATATATATAGACTTGGTCAAGATATTTTCTTATTCATATCAAAAGTGAGATTATATTTTACTAATTAATTAAATGGGAAATTATTCTAAATATGTATAAAATTTGAAAAAGAAATATTGCATTTATGCTTATAACAAAATATGTAGTCAAAATGTATTATGCTAGTTATTTATACTTCAATTTTGTTTTCAAGTTTTTATTTTTGTAGCTGTTATTAACTCAACTAAAAGCAATGGAAGATCAAGTATCAGAAGACTCTTGAGCTATAGATTCTTTACACCTGTTTGGAAAATAAAATGTAACAAATCCATTATAGTAGAGAAGAACTTTGCAAATAAAATCAAGAGACAGAGCTGTCTTACACTTATTTGTAATATGCAATGCAAAATTTATGAAACTCAGAAATTTGTGACATTCATTTGCTTTGGTGAAAAAGCTTTCCACATTTCTGCTTTTCTTATCTAATCAGTATTCCCTTTTCTATTTTTCTCATTCTCCTGCCTCTTTGATGTTGCTATATCCTGGGTTTGAGTCCTATATTCACCTCTCTCTCAAGCTCTTTCTTTGACAATCATGCTCATTCTACAAATTTCATCATGAATGTTATGAAAATGTTTTACTAATCAGTATTAAATTGAACCTGACTCTGTAAACAGCTACCCATAGAACCTGCAGGATTTCTGAAGAACGAACCCTTTTCAAGAGAAGACAAATAAATAGAAAATTCTCGACACAACATTTACTTGGGATGTCACTATGCATCCTGCCACAGCTAGACACTGGTGAACAATGCAGTCACTATGAATAGTTTTTTTAAGCCTTCTGCCTTTATAGCATTCTCTCAAGATTTAAATTCTTGTGCAGGAGAGTTCTGTAGGATATGTGTGGGTCCATGGCCATGCCTCAACTGTCTAGGATGGATAAAAGAAACATCTTTGTTCTCTCAAGATAAGTGGGGCCATGGTAGTCTCCTAATTTTCAAATTGCCTATTATTTGTCCCTCCTGAACTTCCTAAATAGCATTGAAATTTATTATCTTATACAGGTAACTAATATCCCCTATGGATTTTTTTCTTTTGAAGTCTTGATTTTTACTCACACTTGAGTTTACATGTTCATTTAACATTTACCTGAGGTAGATACAGGGGATATAATCATGAGTGAGGAACTGTCCTGGCCAGAGATCACAATCTATAGGAGAGCTCAAACCATGAGCTGTGCTCTTACGTGATAAACACTAATCATAGAAATAGTTCTGTGCAAATTGATGGGAGAAATGATTCAATGAAAGATGTTTTAAAAGGCATCATAATTCTTTCTACTCTGTTGGCTCCCTCCTTGACCTCATTGCCTCGAGTCCAGTCATCCTATGCTTTCTTGTAAGAATGTTCTTTCTAAAGCAAAGCAGCAATCATACTATTTTGTGGTTTAAGACTTTAATTGTTTCTCTTTTATAATTATAGAAAAAAATCCATCTATCAGTCATTACTGTAAACATCCTATAATAATCAATACTTCAAATATCCATGCAGATTTCAAGCTTTCCTTCATTGCCTTGACCTGAGGAATTCTCTTTAGTATTATTCATCAGTGATCCATTAGTTATCTATTACCCATTATCTACTTAACATCTATCCATTTATTATAGAAACAATGAAAATAGTTTCTTCTTATTTTCTGCTTAATGGCTCATGCACATAGTAAATGCTGCCAGTTTACATGTCTCAAAATTCAAAAATAAATTAATACTTTTCTCCCTGGACAACATACTAGTTTGTCATTTTAATTATTTTCATAGAAGAATATGTTTAAAATATAAAAGTAAGTTGTTTAAGGAAGAGCAATAAAATATTTTGAGAAAGAAAAGAACAGCAGCAACAGAGTGGCTCAGCAATTGAGCATCTGCCTTTGGCTCAGGTCATGATCCCAAAGGCCTGGGATTGAGTCCTGCATCCGGCTCCCCGCAGGGAGCCTGCTTCTCCCTCTGCCTATGCCTGCCTCTCTCTCTGTGTCTCTCATGAATAAACAAAATTTTTAAAAAAGAAAAGAAAGTTAATGACAGTTTTATCAATTTGTACATTTTTGTGGGTAAAGAACAGAACATCTCACATAGAGCTATTTTTAATTTAATTATGTACTTGTTCATGAATTTTATATTACCTATCATAAAAGTGTCTACCTGGCTATTTTATAATTAAAATTAAATTGAATTTTCTAATAGGTTTTAGACTAATAAGCACCTTATTGTAAAACTATTTCTGTAAAAGTATAAGTAGAAAAAATACACCATGTAGGGATATTTGGGTCATTCCTACTTAGATTTTTTTTCAAGTAACACAGTACTAAGAGTTATATACATATATTGCATTTTAAAGTTTTCTTTGTTTTTCAGAAAAATACAAAAAAATGACAAACCATGTGCAGATATACCAATTGAAAGTACATAAAAAAGGAGTGTTTTATTATTTTTCTAGAATTATTTCACATATCATTTTGGGTTACTTTGAAAACTAAAAAACTTTGTGTTCTAAAAGTTTACAGACCTGTTAATCTAGGCTGTTGGCACTTTCTCACTTCTGTGTTTTTTCTTTTCCTAGGCAAATCTCTACACCTATTGTTTTTCTCTTCTCTTTTAATCTTTTTTTCTTTTAATCTTTTTTACAATCTTTAGCATCTTCTGTATACTTGCTCTATTATGAGCTATCATATTTAAATCCTTCCTTTGCCTTTTTTTTTTACTTGAAATAGATCACTTACATGCTACTCTTTCGCCCTGCCTCTTCCCCAAGCCACTGATTTTCTCCTTTCCTTTACTTAACTTCCTCTTCCTCCTTTCCTACATCAGTACAGGGTAGTCTAGATGGCTGCCCCCCCCTTCCCTCAGAGCATCAACTTCTACAACTTTCTTTAAAGGACCATCATCTTCATTCTTAAAATCAGTGGTCTTTCCTCATCCACATTTCATTTAACCTCACTCACTCTTACACTTACCTGCTTCTTAAATCTATTGCTTATTTTGGTTGGTACTATCCTTTCCAAATCCCCCTCTTATCCTTTTGAACATTATTTGTTGGTGGTGTTTTGCATTGACTCCTCTACTAGAGAGTAAGATACATTCTAACTCATTAGAATTTCACTGTAAATACAAGTATTTGTTACAACCAGTAGAACTCAGTTCTGGATAATTTACTAAATGCATGCACATATTAGATGCATACATAACTCTGCATATGTGTGTGTATGTATAAACCACCACACACATATACACAGATGGAAAGGGTGCTTTTAACAGAAGGATACTAAGGGGAAAAAAATCCTGAAGAGTTTTCAGAAGGGACAAGTTTTAGAAAAGTCAAGAATGATTAGCAGGAACAAATAAAGATCTCATTAGGGGGACACCTGGGTGGCTCAGTGGTTGAGCGTCTGCCTTCGGCTCAGGTCGTGTTCCCAGGATTTGGGATCAAGTCCCACATGGGGCTCCTGCAAAGAGCCTGCTTCTCCCTCTGCTTGTCTCTGCCTCTCTCTCTCTCTCTCATAAATAAATAAATCTTAAAAAAAAAGATCTCATTAGGTGCTACCATTTCCATGAGCATGTTCCTAACATTTCTTGGTTTATATGTCCTTTAGCTAAAGATGCAAATTTTAGGAAGCTACCATCTGGTTTGCATAGCTGGAGTCAGGAGAGGTAACACACCTGAACACCCCCAAAAATTTAGTATCTGATTGCTAAGTTATAAAATCAATTCAGATTTTATTATGAGAATTAGGAACAATTGACACTAGGCAGACAGAAACAGCAGCCATCCACTGTATGTGCCTTTCCTGTCCTCTCAGAAAACTTTTCTCTGAGGGAATGTGTAGGAGAGAAGTCAGGGATGCTGACTGATGCAGTAGTTATTAGGTCCTACAGTGTCTAGGAATACATATCCTCCCATCTCCAATCAGAGGTACAACATAAATGTGGCCTAAAGGCAGAAACTGCACTGTGAGCATCTCATATTGGATTCTCCGTTATATACCACACTAAATATACGATATTAAAGCATAAAGAAGTAAAATATCACCCCCTCCCCAGGCCCTTTTGGTTGTACATTACTCTTACTCTTAAATCATCCTGAGATTTCCTAAGAGACACAATCACAGACCAATAAGAAGGAAGCAAACAAAAAAAAAAAAGAACCCCTCCATTTAGATTATGTGATCAGCCTTTTTATATTTATACATATACATGCTGTTTTGGAGGCTTTCTATTTTATTTCATGGAATCTTGAGTTTCAACTACATTATGACCTTAACTGGAAAAGGCAAATAATTTTATATAAATAATATATAAATTTTTATATATAAATATATATTATATAAATATAAAACATATGTAAAATACGTATATATACAACAGGATTCTTTTGCTGACTACATAATAGTTCAGAGCTTTAGAATCAACTGTCAGTGGCTCCTATTTTTGTTATTCATAATTTTAAAAAATCTTAGCAAGAAAGAAAGAAGACAGATGAAGCCAAGGCATCACCTAAGGAAGGTTGGGTTCTGCAGGTCTTGAATACTCAGACATCCCTGGATGGGCAGTCAAGTGGCTGTTAGTTGAGATGCAGAGACTGTCCTCACACTGAGGGTGCTAAATCTAACACATTTTAGAAATAATCTTTAAGGCTTCATTCCCATTGACGCATGTGTGATTCACATTCGAAATTCACAAATTCAGGGATCCCTGGCAGCGGTTTAGCGCCTGCCTTTGGCCCAGGGCGTGATCCTGGAGACCTGGGATCAAGTCCCACGTCGGGCTCCCGGTGCATGGAGCCTGCTTCTCCCTCTGCCTGTCTTTGCCTCTCTCTCTTTCTGTGTGTGACTATCATAAATAAATAAAAATTTAAAAAATAAATTCACAAATTCAGAGAAAGGGCAAAATTAAAAATTGAATGACTTTCCCTTGATTTGATCAAGTATTGGATCAATGTTTGGTCTTATGCAAGTACAGATATTTAAAAATTAAATATGACCTATTATTTTAAAATGTAATAAAATATAGAGCAATTTACTTTTTGTGTGGTGCATTAATAATCACCTTTGTTATCAGATGTTGTATTGAGGTGTTTTGATTTTTAAAAATAGTTGTTTTTTATAAAGTCTGGATTTTTAAGTATTGTATAATCTTTTCATGTACCTTTATCTTCTTAAGGAAGAACTCTATAAGAAAAGCATTAATGAATGAATATTCTTTTAAATTTTAAAATAATTTCATATTATACCAGCACTAACAATTTTGAGAATAGCCTTTGATAAAAATCAATGTGAGATGTTCTTAAAGGTTTTCAGAAGGAAACAAATTTTATAAAAGAATATCAATATTTTTTTTTAATTTTTTAAATTATTTATTTATGATAGTCATACAGAGAGAGAGAGGCAGAGACAAGGCAGAGACACAGGCAGAGGGAGAGGCAGGCTCCATGCATCGGGAGCCCGATGTGGGATTCGATCCCAGGTCTCCAGGATCGTGCCCTGGGCCAAAGGCAGGCACCAAACCGCTGCGCCACTCAGGGGTCCCCGAATGTCAATATTTTTGCTAAGATTTGCACTCTTCTATGTTATGAATGTCTACCCAGTGTAGATGATATACATGATAATGTGCATTTTCATTCAGATGTGAAAAAGTTATATAGTACCTGAAAATTAGTCATGAACATATTCATTGAAAAGTATCCTGTCCATGAAATTTCACAAAGATATTATACCATTGTATGTTATTCTCTCCTCTGTGCTTTTTATTTTCTTATTTTTTACGCTTTTTTATATTTAAGCAATTTGAATTTATTTGTCTTTCATTTTTCTTCAAAGCAATCTTCAAATTATCACTACCTGTATGCAGTCCTTTACTGCTAGGCTAAATTTCCTACTAGGTAGATTTGAATATGCATTATAGTATTTGGGAGAACAAAAGAGTAAAATGAATGAAAAAAAAAACTGATTCTCAATATTCATTGTAAAACAATAATGCCTTCATCAAAATGTGTGTGGGAAGAGGGAATTATATGCACCTATTTTCATGAATGGGCTCCCGCCTTGCCTATGTTGTTCCACAAGTAGCACTAACAAAAAGTTTGCAATGCTATTTTTTTCTTTTCTTTATTCTGTACATTTTTACAAATATCATATATATATATAATTGTTGCCATTCTAGAACAGAACAATAGCCATCTGTTTAGGATTATTTTGTATGATAGAGAGTTGCCTCTCAGAAAGACTCAGACTCTTGATTTATATGATTGCAAAATACCCTTTCACCATAGGGAAATTATTTCACATCATATTATATTCATTAGTGTGCACTCTGTAGAACTGGAATTGATTATTATTTTAATGTAGCCATGATAGCAGTCTCTATGATTTCCTAATTACATCAAATCCATTGGATGCCATTGATGTTTTTTTTCCCCTAACAATGATGAGTGGAAGGAACAACTATAGTACAGGTATATGCCACACTCTAAAGAACACAGAATTTCAAAGAGATGATATTCGAAAGAGAATTCTGAGAAGAGAGAATTCTGATTTTGTAGCTCCAGAGAGAGATCTATGAATTTGCAACCACTGACTACACCTTAAGAAACAATCAGCTGCATTGAGGCAAGTCATGAAGAATCAATTACTTCCAGAATAATATTTGAATGTTTCAGAGAATATAGTGCCTTCGACCTTCATACAAGTCTGAAAAACATTTTTAAACTAAAATTTGAGGCTGAAAGAATAACCATGACCATTTAAAAGCATCAGAAGAGGGTCTTGCCATAGCTGTCTAGTTGTAAAATGATAATTTTTGTAATTTAAAATTTCTCTAATTTATAAACAACACTGATTTAAAACACAGACTTTTTCTTTCTTTTTAAGTTGCCTGAACAAAAATTTCCAGCTTCATCAAGCAGGAGAGAGTAGATATGAATTATGGAAGAGAGTCAAGAGAAATGATATTTTATTGATCTGTTTTGAGAAGGTTGCAAAAACCCACTTGCAGAATAACCTGAAAAAGGTTCTAAGCTCTGGATGAAAGCACGAGAATAGCCACTGAGGTTACAGTGTTTAATCTGAAGGATTAAAAATAAGGAAATTAATTTTTTTTCTCTGAAAATCAAGCTCAATCATGCTAAAACTGATGAGACCAGAGGCTTGGAGGAGAGCCAAGGTAGCAATTGGAGAGTGATACTTACATTAGTGATCACTTAAGCTTTAATGCAGTGTAATGTAATCCACATAAACAAAAGCTCTTTGGGGTCCTCAGTAATTTTCAGGAGCATAAGAGAGTCCTGAAACCAATCAGATTGAAAATCACTGGCCAAAGATCTTAAATTTTATAAAAATGCAGCAACCACGTGAGCCCAAGCTTAAAGAAAAAGTATACATGGAGAAACAGAGGTCATGCCAGTCATGTGGTTACCATTCCTCAGTCATATCATCTTAGGGCTTGAATAAAACTTAAAACTCATTTTTCTATAAATAACTTATTTTAAGGAGGAGAAAACTGAAACCCATAATACAAACAACTACCCAGAATTTAACATTGGAAAAAGAATCCCTAAGACAATGCTCTGTCAGTTATTCTACATTGGTGTATTAAATTTCTAATAAATTTAACTTAGCTTTAAATGGGTATTATTACATAGCTTTAACCAATAAGAATGACTAAAAGTAAGAATTTGTTTTTGTAATATTTCATTAATTTTTTCACTAATTTGCTTTTTTGTTGTTATACTCCTGTCTTGTTTCTACCAGTTGTGCCTCTGTTAATATGAAACTATCTGGACATTCAGAAAGCTAGACACTAAAACTACTAGTGTAGTAGAAAACAAAATATAACTAATTTTAGTAAGGCTAGAAAAGCACCTGATATTCTATTCAGGAATGTTCTCAAGTGTTAAGGCCTTTGGCATTGTTTTATCACTTTATTTAAAGATGTACTTGTCTGTGAGTCCTTCCGTTCTGACCCCTTTATTTGTGGTAGCAACTCTTCTCCTCCTCCCTCCTCCTCCTCCTCCTTCTCCTCCTCCTCCTCCTCCTCTTCTTCTCCTTCTTCTTCTTTTGAAAAAAGCAAAACAGAATGAAAAAAGCTTATTGTCATGGAAGCCAGAACCCAATAGAATTCTGTAGAAAATAACCAGTGAATTTTTTCCCTAAATTTCATTGAACTTTTTGTAATACTATTTGCATTATAGGATTTTTACAAAATTCTAAAGATCCTTCATATTCAAGAGAAAGAATGTAGTCTTAATGGGATTAACCTTATAACTAGCCGTGTATTCAACCTTGAACTTGCTATGTGAAATGAGGTAGGGGTCATAGGAGAAAAGGGTGATGATTTTATTGAAGCTGAATATAATTTACACACTACGTCCAAGTTTCTTTTATTGGTTTATAAGAAAGGAGATATTTAAAAACACAAGAATATAATTATAAGGTAGAAACTGTGGAGTAATCAACAAATTTAAATACTATGCTTCTAACTCTATTTGCATAAATTAAGTTAATAGTGTCTCATTTTCTATGTCTGAATTTTTTTTTCATGTCTGAATTTTATTAGTATATGCTTTCTGCAGTAGAGACAGGAAGAAAACTAGAGTGGGGGAAACTTTTGCTTTTAACTCCTAATCCAATTTCAGCCCACAGTCCACAATAATTTTCCTCTCCTTACTAGTTAGTGGAGAGCATAAGGAATACTATTTCCACAATTCCGACTCCATTGTCCATACTATTATTTTTCTCTCCACATGGTTAGATAAAGCTGATAAGAATCTAGCATTCATTGATTTGTGTTCTTCTATAGTACAGGTCAATGCTGACACATGCCATGCACCTTGTTTTTTCAGTTCCACTCGAACTTGACAATCTTTATATATAATAGCCCTTGTGCTCTCAATCTCCAGACCAGAGGAGTTTCTGAGCAAGCCATCTTGGCAGGCAGGCTGAATGGTAGGAATTGAATGGATTATTGGGTCAGGCACTATTTTCCAGCTTCTTGACCTTTAACTTGAAGGCAAATGGAATGCGGTGAGTTTGGTTATTATGAATTAAAGGAGGGAAGTCAGAGATGTGACTGTGATCTCCAAAAATGCCATCCAGCTTTGTCAGGAAACCTAGCACTATAACAGCCAATAAATACTTAGATGTCTTTTTTGTCTCTTGAGGTTTTACCAGTGTTTAAGAAGACAGAGGGTAGGGCAGTCCAGGTGGCTCAGCGGTTTAATGCCATCTTTGGCCCAGGGTGTGATTTTGGAGACCCGGGATCGAGTCCCGCATCAGACTCCTTGTGTGGAGCCTGCTTCTCCCTCTGCCGGTGTCTCTGTCTCTCTGTCTCTCTCTCTCTCTGTGTCTCTCACAAATAAATAAAATCTTTAAAAAAAATGAAAATAAGCAGAACAAAAATTTCCAATTCAAAGATTTTCTATACTGAACTTTATGATTCAGTATAGAACTTTATGAACCTTAAAAATAACATTGTATGTGCATTGATTCTTGGGCTTTGTTTCTATTTATACAAAAAGAACATAGGGTATAGATCCTTTACCTCTTTGGTTAGGTTTATTCCTAGGTATCTTATGCTTTTGGGTGCAATTGTAAATGGGATTGACTCCTTAATTTCTCTTTCTTCAGTCTCATTGTTAGTGTATAGGAATGCCATTGATTTCTGGGCATTGATTTTGTATCCTGCCACGCTACCAAATTGCTGTATGAGTTCTAGCAATCTTGGGGTGGAGGCTTTTGGGTTTTCTATGTAGAGTATCATGACATCGGCGAAGAGGGAGAGTTTGACTTCTTCTTTGCCAATTTGAATGCCTTTAATGTCTTTTTGTTGTCTGATTGCTGAGGCTAGGACTTCCAATACTATGTTGAATAGCAGTGGTGAGAGTGGACATCCCTGTCTGGTTCCTGATCTTAGGGGAAAGGCTCCCAGTGCTTCCCCATTGAGAATGATATTTGCTGTGGGCTTTTCGTAGATGGCTTTTAAGATATCGAGGAAAGTTCCCTCTATCCCTACACTCTGAAGAGTTTTGATCAGGAATGGATGCTGTATTTTGTCAAATGCTTTCTCTGCATCTAATGAGAGGATCATATGGTTCTTGGTTTTTCTCTTGCTGATATGATGAATCACATTGATTGTTTTACGAGTGTTGAACCAGCCTTGCATCCCGGGGATAAATCCTACTTGGTCATGGTGAATAATTTTCTTAATGTGTTGTTGGATCCTATTGGCTAGTATCTTGTTGAGAATTTTTGCATCCATGTTCATCAGGGATATTGGTCTGTAATTCTCCTTTTTGGTGGGGTCTTTGTCTGGTTTTGGAATTAAGGTGATGCTGGCCTCATAGAATGAATTTGGAAGTACTCCATCTCTTTCTATCTTTCCAAATAGCTTTAGTAGAATAGGTATGATTTCTTCTTTAAACGTTTGATAGAATTCCCCTGGGAAGCCATCTGGCCCTGGACTCTTGTGTCTTGGGAGGTTTTTGATGACTTCTTCAATTTCCTCCCTGGTTATTGGCCTGTTCAGGTTTTCTATTTCTTCCTGCTCCAGTTTTGGTAGTTTGTGGCTTTCCAGGAATGCGTCCAACAGTGTAAGAGGGTTCCCTTTTCTCCGCATCCTCTCCAACATTTGTTGTTTCCTGCCTTATTAATTTTCCCCATTCTCACTGGTGTGAGGTGGTATCTCATTGTGGTTTTGATTTGTATTTCCCTGATGGCAAGTGATGCAGAGCATTTTCTCATGTGCATGTTGGCCATGTCTATGTCTTCCTCTGTGAGATTTCTCTTCATGTCTTTTGCCCATTTCATGATTGGATTGTTTGTTTCTTTGGTGTTGAGTTTAATAAGTTCTTTATAGATTTTGGAAACTAGCCCTTTATCTGATATGTTATTTGCAAATATCTTCTCCCATTCTGTAGGTTGTCTTTGAGTTTTGTTGATTGTATCCTTTGCTGTGCAAAAGCTTCTTATCTTGATGAAGTCCCAATAGTTCATTTTTGCTTTTGTTTCTTTTGTTTTCGTGGATGTATCTTGCAAGAAGTTACTGTGGCCAAGTTCAAAAAGGGTGTTGCCTGTGTTCTCCTCTAGGATTTTGATGGAGTCTTGTCTCACATTTAAATCTTTCATCCATTTTGAGTTTATCTTTGTGTATGGTGCAAGAGAGTGGCCTAGTTTCATTCTTCTGCATGTGGATGACCAATTTTCCCAGCACCATTTATTGAAGAGACTGTCTTTCTTCCAGTGGATCGTCTTTCCTCCTTTGTCGAATATTAGTTGACCATAAAGTTCAGGGTCCATTTCTGGATTCTGTTCCATTGGTCTATGTGTCTGTTTTTGTGCCAGTACCACACTGTCTTGATGACCACAGCTTTGTAGTACAACCTGAAATCTGGCATTGTGATGCCCCCAGCTATGGTTTTCTTTTTTAAAATTCCCCTGGCTATTCGGGGTCTTTTCTGATTCCACACAAATCTTAAAATAATTTGTTCTAAGTCTCTGAAAAAAGTCCATGGTATTTTGATAGGGATTGCATTGAACCTGTAAATTGCCCTGGGTAGCATTGACATTTTCAGAATATTAATTCTGCCAATCCATGAGCATGGGGTGAACTGGTGCAGCCACTCTGGAAAACTGTGTGGAGGTTCCTCAAAGAATTAAAAATAGACCTGCCCTACGACCCAGCAATTGCACTGTTAGGGATTTACCACGAAGATTCAGATGCAATGAAACGCCGGGGCACCTGCACCCCGATGTTTCTAGCAGCCATGTCCACAATAGCCAAACTGTGGAAGGAGCCTCGGTGCCCATCGAAAGATGAATGGATAAAGAAGATGTGGTTTATGTATACAATGGAATATTACTCAGCCATTAGAAACAACAAATACCCACCATTTGCTTCAACGTGGATGGAACTGGAGGGTATTATGCTGAGTGAAGTAAGTCAATCGGAGAAGGACAAACAGTGTATGTTCTCACTCATTTGGGGAATATGAATAATAGTGAAGGGGAATATAAGGGAAGGGAGAAGAAATGTGTGGGAGATATCAGAAAGGGAGACAGAACATAAAGACTTCTGACTCTGGGAAATGAACTAGGGGTGGTGGTGGGGGGAGGGCGGGGGTGGGGGTGAATGGGTGACGGGGACGGAGGGGGACACTTGACGGGATGAGCACTGGGTGTTATTCTGTATGTTGGTAAATTGAACACCAATAAAAATTAATTTATAGAAAAAAAAAGAACATAGGAATTTCTCTTTCCTAGATGCAGTTATTACTAATGCCTTTTAAGTCAACTCATCTGATGTGTTAGCCTAATTATTGTGAGATTTGACAAAAAGAAGTCAATACACTTGTTCTCTTATGTGGTTTGAGCAGTATTAAATAGGTTTCTAGTAAATTATTACTCATCAGACTCTGAAATCATTGTAGATTTGGTGTCTCACAGCTTCCACATCACCAATATGGAAAATCAACACTAACTTCTTCATATAAAAGTAGATAGATGAACAGGGAAGAGCAGGGACAAATATGATTTTAAAAAGCATGAGCTTGGGATCCCTGGGTGGCGCAGTGGTTTAGCGCCTGCCTTTGGCCCAGGGTGCGATCCTGGAGACCCGGGATCAAACCCACGTCGGCTCCCGGTGCATGGAGCCTGCTTCTCCCTCTTCCTGTGTCTCTGCCTCTCTCTCTCTCTGTGTGTGTGTGTGTGTGTGTGTGTGTGACTATCATAAATACATAAAAAATTTTTAAAAAATAATAAAAAAATAAAAAGCATGAGCTCCATCATTCCAAGGGTACCGATTTAAATCAATTGTGAGGTAAAATGCATTTGTATTCAAGGCTGTATTGCTAAATCAATGTGGCTTTAGGCAGCTAATGTTTGAGCATATGACTTTAAATGTGTATAAGATTCTGTTACCAAAAACATACACTTACTTGTTAGATTTTAACTTCAGAAATAATTTGAGAATGAAGGAAAATACTTCATAAACACTTGGGAAAAAGAAGAAATACCTCATAAATAATTTGGGAATGAGCATCATAAATACTGTGAAAATGAGGTCAAATTGTTACTTAAGTTGTCCTAAATAAGGCCAATTCAATAATGCAATAAAATTATTAAAATAATCATGACATTATACACTTTATTTTGAAACATCTTAAAAAGTTACATTAAGGAAATAGTTAGGGGTACCTGGGTGGCTCAGTGGTTGAGCATCTGCCTTTGGCTCAGGGCATGATGCCAGGGTCCTGGGATTGAGTCCCGCATCAGGCTCCTCTCAGGGAGCCTGCTTCTCTCTCTGCTATGTCTCTGCCTCTTTCTGTGTTTCTCATGAATAAATAAATAAAACATTTTTTAACAAAAGAGTTAGTTGGGAATTTAATTGAAAACCAGAAATAAGGGGCTCCCTGGGTGGCTCAGCGGTTTAGTGCCTGCCTTTGGCCCAGGGCGTGATCCTGGAGTCCCGGGATCGAGTCCCGCGTTGGGCTCCCTGCATGGAGCCTGCTTCTCCCTCTGCCTGTGTCTCTGCCTCTCTCTCCCTCTCTCTCTCTGTGTATCTCATGAATAAATAAATAAAAATCTTAAAAAAAAGAAAATCAGAAATAATTTATGATTACTCCTGACAATTGCAATCTATAAATTATATAATTTATTCCTTTTTTCACTCAATAAACTATAGAAATTCCCTAGTATTTATTAGGTAAAGAAATTTTAAATCAGAAAAACTAGGTGCTTGTTGGCTCAGTTGGTTAAGCATCTGCCTTCATCTTTTGCTCTCTCACATGCTATCTCTCATATAAATAAATAAAATCTTAAAAATAATAAATCAGAAACCTAATGTAGTTAACTTACTTAGAACTAATCCTTTGACAAGATATTAACTCCTCAGCAGACTGCTATGAAGTATTTATAAATTATTAAATTATCATGCTAATGATGACAAGAGTTTTCAAATGTGAATAACAAAATTTGTCCCATCAAAAGTATAGTTATGCATGCTTCTTGCTTTGACATAAGATTAGTAATAACTCAGTTTCATCATTCAACTATTACATTTAGGAAATAATTTATCTTAACATCCAATATCGCATAAAAAATATTTTTAATTTCTGTTTGCCTGAGTTCAATTCAGGAGATTTGGATGATAGGCAAACAGTGGTAAAACATATTATTTCTCATAATGAAAATAAATATTAATTTTATAGTAAACTTACTGAGAGTGTGTTAAATGTGATGTCCCATAAGTACAATTTCTTAATGCCTTCCTTTTTTTAAATTTTTATTTACACACACACAGAGAGAGAGAGAGAGTGAGAGAGAGAGAGAGAGAGAGAGGCAGAGACACAGGCAGAGGGAGAAGCAGGCTCCATGCACCGGGAGCCCAACGTGGGATTTGATCCCGGGTCTCCAGGATCGCGCCCTGGGCCAAAGGCAGGTGCCAAACCGCTGCGCCACCCAGGGATCCCCCATAACTACAATTTCTATACTTCACTTATATAAATGTTAATACACATTCAATTGAGTATATTTTATTGAGATACTTTGTATATTGTTTTAATTTTCATAATAATTCTGTGGGGTTACCATTTTTGTCTTAATTATGAGGTAATAGGGTTAGAGGGAATTGTGTGACTTTATCTAAGCTATACTCTGAAGAGAGTTACTTTGGTCATTTTGAGAGGTCCACATTTCTTGTTTTCAAAGTGAGTGCTTGTTTCATAGCATTCCTGCATAGTGATGAGTCAAAGGCAGTCTTGAATACTGAAGTGTCTTCTACAAAGCCAAATAATGGTTTAGTTTACTTTTTATTAGTTGTTTTTATTGTATTAACAAGAAAGTTCAAGTGACAAGTACTGATAATTAAAGTTTTATGTGGTTATAGTTCAAAGAATAGTCCATGGAAATCCAATATTCATAGATTGCCTTTAACACTTTCTAAATTATTAAAGTTAGCAGGGAATCCCAGAAGGCCAAGAGTTTAAGTGATATGTACATTCTCTTTTCTGAACTAGGTTTAGAAATTATACTAATGCATGAAAACTTAATGTTTATATATTTCTGAAAACATGAGAATTAAAAAGATGACTAAACATCATAAAGAGGATGTAGAGGTTTTATAATTATAGTCTTCTGGAAACAAAAATGACATGTTGACTTGTTGGACTAGCTGCAGGTCTTCCTCCAGAAGGTACATCATGGAGCATGAGCCTGTGGCTGTGTGGCGGTGAGGATCCTGCACTGTCATCTGGGGGTGAATAGTCTTGAAGTACATGAGCAACATTTACCTAGTAAATTTTTTAATAAATATGAATTAATTTTCACTCAACATATTCTCAAAACCTATTTAAGGTGGCTTATAAGTCATGAAAGAATTGATGAAATTGAAACAAAATAAAATCCATAAGAAGGAAGAAGCATACATGTCAACTATGGGGACCACATATAATTATCATATAGCTTTCAATTTCCTAGCTTTCAGGAAAGGAGGAAAAATTTCTGGGCATGTCAATATCCAAAAGAGAACTTAATAGTAAAATACACCCCAAATCCAACATTGCTCTTCATCCTTATCTTCATCTTGCAGCAGCCTCATAACTGAGTATTTAACTCAACAGATAATAATTAAGGACATGCTATTTGTCTCATCACCTGAGCTAAGTGATGGAAACATAGTAACCTTCAAGGCACCAGAATAGCCTATTCTATAAGAAAGTCCCAAATAAGTTATTTCATAAATCTGATCATGTCCTTTCCCTGCTTGAAGTCCATGATGAAGTATCCAAGAGTGAAATTAAACTCCTTGACTTAGCCTCCACATCCTTTACAACTTACCCCAAAGTGCCTTTTCAATCTCAACTCCTGCCAGCCTTCCTTACTAGATGCGTGGTCTTTCTCCCTCTAGCCACATATACTTTCCTGTTTACCTTTACCTTTCACATCTGTATCTTTGCAAAAGTTATAATCTCTACTCCTAAGATCTTTTCCTGTTCCTCTACCTACAAATTTTATTCATGATTTAGTACCATATCAAATGTCACCTCTTCCCAAGTAGACTTTCCTGAGTCTCCCAAGGAATAAGTCTACCATCCTTCTTCCAGTTTCCTCAGAGTTCACAGCATCATCTTCCTGCCTGTCTCCCTGACTTACAATGAGCTGAGAACTTTACTGAATCTCTAGCATCCAGCCCAGACTCTGGCCCCCATAGTAGCCAGTCAATATTTCTTTGACAAATAAATGAACAAAAAATGTACAGCAATTTTTGAAGAAAAATATGTCTTCTTTCCACAAAAAAAAAATTGTTACTTGAGACCTTACATCAGTGCTTTCAGCACCATAAGGTGTCACTGATGAATTTTCCTAAAATCTAACAGTAATTTTCAAATACCTAAATTTTTAGAAAACTTCTCTAAAATTTGAGAGAATACTTACAAAATTGAAAATGATAATTATGCTGAGGACTGAGATAATTTCAAGCATGTGGCTTTTGAGAGATATAACCAGATATAAGGACAGAATTTAGAAAATGTGCAAGAGGGGATAGATATCAAGGACCTTGACTCTTCTTTTTTTTTTAAGATTTTATTTATTTATTCATGAGGGTCAGAGAGAGAGAGTGAGTGAGGGGCAGAGACACAGGCAGAAGAGAAGCAGGCTTCCATGCAGGGAACCTGACGTGGGACTCGATCTAGGGTCTCCAGAATCACACCCTGGGCTGAAGGCAGCGTTAAACCGCTGAGCCACCCAGGCTGCCTGACTTTGACTTTTCTAAATATGACTGTAGTTTTGATGATTGAGAGCCAAAGTCATTCTTTAGGTTGAGAGGCAATATGGCTTTAGTGTTCTTTATTGCTGTTTGGTGACCAGTTTGGGCATGCATTTTAATAGTAGAAAGCCTAATCTGTATCCTTGATCCCAAATACTTGGCTGGGGAGATACCTGCAAATCCATTGAACCATTTCCAAAAAATCTGTATTAACATTAACTAGAATATTTAGATCCTCAGAAACAATTTTATAAACACGTAAAAACAAGATTTTATCAAGAAACATCATCAGATTCACAATCCTTGATTCAGAACCCCCTAGTGTTTTATAGCATAGAATTTTGAAAGGATAATTTGACCCAGATTTTTTTTTTCTTCAAATCAAGCCAGTTTTCTCAGCCTTAGAAAACACATCCCAAGGACTATTTGTCTTTGAACTACCTAGTATGCATGCCAGAAGAATTTAACTGCCAAATATTTCCACAGGTACCTAAAGAATTTGGCTCACTTTATAAAATTATTTCATATTGACTATTGAGTTAAGTAAAATATCTAAAAAAAGGAAATATTCAAGTTTTGGTAGCACATGTGTTTTTATCACGACACAGAAAATATCTAAAATTTTAAGCTTGGGATAATAAAATATCAGCAATCTAGCAAGATATTTATGTTCTAGCCTATTATGGTAAGAAAAGACAAGTTAAGTTCACCTAAAACCAGTGCAGATCATAAAGAACTTATGTTGCAGCTTACAAACTAAGACAGAATATTCCTACCTACCTTTATTCTTGCAATATTCCTATGGTGCAGAAATATCACAGATCTATTTAAAGCTTATTTAGCTTTAATTATAGTGGATTTTTTCATTGTTTCAAAGACTTGATAGATTAATTAATGTTATGGTTTTCCTACTAGAGTTCTGCACAGGATGAAAGAAAACTGCCAATAGGGAAAATTTTCCCTGAAATTGATTTACTCCTAATTTAAGACTTGAGCTTGCATTTTCTTCTTAGAAAAGTAGATACATAAATAGCACATAAGTATTTTGAAAATTAATGAATTTCCATTAACATGGAAGGAATTAAAGGTCAATCTCTTAAGAAGACCAGGCCATGTCTGGTTCTGTCACTTTTAAGCCTTTAGTCCTACATGCATGCATGTACCCTACCCCTGCCACGCAGGGCCATTAACACATATATAAAATAATCACAGATGTAGTAAATTTACTTAGTGCTTACATAGTACTGTTTTAGACACTTAACACATATGGCGACCCTATGAGTTTGGTGCTTTTTATCACCACTTTGCAGATGAAGAAACTGAGGCACAAGGGGCATGTAATTTGCCCAAGTCCCAGAGCTAGTGTGTGCAAGAGTCACTTTGGCACTCTGACATTCTAACATCAGGGTCTTCGTGGTCTTGTGTGGTAGAGGTGCAACAAGGCGAGTGAAGGCCCTGTGGGACTTTCACCTTCTTACTTTTTTGTGCAAGGATGCTCACCTGTCTCTTTGCGATAAGATTAAGTTACCTCATACATGCACCTTGAAAACTGAGGTTTTTACATATATCCTCACAATCTTCTTAGTAGTGACCAATGATGTTTATTCAGACTTAATTCCTTGAAAGTTTTCAAAACTTCTTCCTTTCCAAAGTTTATATATCTAAGAGCAGCACCCAGAAATCAAGGCCAGATCAAGGTCTGCTCCTTTCCCAAAGTAGCATATTCATTTAACAGGAATCCACCTTTCTCTGATCTATATTTTCATCTTTTTCTGATGAGGAAGTTCTTGGAACCATTTTCCCCCACTAAATTATAGTCACACATCATATAGAATATGGGACTGTATTGCAGAAAGAAACCATGGACTGTTTTTTTCCCCCTCGTGTTTAGGTATGATCCACCCAAATAATTTTGGTGTTCTTGAATATTTTCAATTGTCATAACTTATTTCATTATTTAACAGCCCAAGATACCATAAGTAAATGGGCAAGACATTTATTCCCCTGTTTCATTAATGTTGAGTATTGTTTAGAAACAAACATGTCACTATGCTACTCATTCTTTTCTTAGAATAGGATATGCTATGTATCTCCTTATTATCTATTTATCTCCTCCTATATTCTATTTATCTCCTTTCTTAGAGTAGAATATCCATTTACCCCTTTATCTATAATGTAAGTTCTTAATGATCCACTACTGTTTTTAGAATAGATAGCTATTCTGTCAATCATAAGATATTAATGACTGGGCTTTTTCTAAATTTCCAAACAATTAAATGAATAAATAAAAAGTGAAAATCTAGAATTTAATCTAGAATTTAAAGGGGTGGTGATTACGTAAATTTTTTTAAGACTGTCCCCAAATAATGAGAAGTTCTTCTTGAGCAACTCAAATAAAAAGAAATTCTGCCAATGTCAATCTATTATTTTAGCAAACTTAATAAGCAAATTGGAGCTCTGCACAGTTAACGTAATCAATGCTGTGCAATCAATAATGAAAACAGCCAAAAACACTGACAAAACCTTGCCATGGCCAATTTAGTCCCATCATCTTGACACAATCACATTGGTTTTCTAAAACAGTTTTCTTTCTGATGGATGCTCTGAGAATATAAAATAATCCACTTAAGGCTCTACAATAGCAATTCATCTCACTCTGCTTTTGACTTAAAAATATTTATGCGTCGTTCACTAGTTCACTCCTAGGAACTCACTTCCTGAAACATAACAAACTGGGGCTAATCAATATGATAAACTTAACATCACAGCCCCTTATTATATGCACAGTGAAGAAATTCTAACAATCCTTGTTATTTAATTGACACAATTTAATTTTGCCATATCTATGCAATTCCTTTTCTGAGAAATGCACATTATTTGAATGTGTGATTAAACTTTTTAAAATCAGGACATTGATTAGCTAGGAAAGATAAAATCATTTTCATACAAATTCTAAGCCTATCTTTAAATTTAACAAGTACATGAATGCTTGCTTAAATGAAGCTTCATTCCAATAATATGGATATTTTTTTGAACCTAGGATAAATATAAATTTGTTTTTGCTAGGGACTTATCAAAGAGCAAATAGGTAAATATTATTAAGCAGGAAAATTCTGGTACTTCAAAACTAATAAAATGTTGCAAATGTTCTATTAAATAGAAGAGATCTAGAGTATTTATTTTAATTATTTTACATGAATATAAGCCATTTGGGTATTTAATTCAAAATTATTCAACTACCAGAATTACATAATATGGGTATCAAGTATACGGTTTAAAATGACAAGGTGAACACTGAAATATATGTAATTTTTGGATTGATTTTTATTACTTGAAATTTTAATGATTACCATGTATAAACTTGAAAGAATCGGTATGGTGGTCATTGTATGCTTCCCCAATTCCTCATCAGGAATAGAAATCAGATTACTGCCATGCTGCAGGTACTGCTGCAAAAAGCCCTTAAAGAGACCTCAGCTCCTTCTAGGGATCGCAGTACTGCCTCAGCTAAGGTCACACCTCAGTCCTGATGCAACCGTGATTCGTTGAAGGCTTAATTCTTTTTTTCCAAGGTGTATGCAAAGTTTACACATAGATATAGTGACCCAATCCTCCTATCCAACTGGGTACAAGTTTTAAGGGATATTCCAACTTCAGAATTTTCTGTATTTTTTTTTTCTGGGGGCTTCCATTGAGACCACACAACAGCCCAACTCTTTTTCTTTTGTTTAGACCCACTTCCCCTCTACAGATGTTGATACCTCTATTGCTCCCTAATAAACCTCCTGCATAATCATCTTCATCTTAGGATCTGCTTCTCTGGGGCACCTGGGTGGCTGACTCTTGGCTTCAGCTCAGGTGGTGATCTCAGGTTCCTGAGATGGAGCCCAATACTGGGCTCTTGTCAGCAGGAAGTCTGCTTCTCTCCCTCTCCCTCTGCCTCTCCCCACTGCTCATATGCTTGCTCTCCCTTTCTCTAAAATAAAAAGAAATAAATTTTTAAAAGAAAATAAAGAATCTGCTTCCCAGGCAACCCATCCTGTGAGAGGTAGATATTAAGGCTATTAGAAAATTTATAAAATAAAGTATTTTTCCAATTCTGTACTACATAATACATATTTATGCATAGCAGTCTGGGGTTTAAAATATTAATAATCTTATTAATCACAGGAATATGTAAAATAATATAAGGACAGTTCAAATAATAAGATTAACATGCTCAGAGTAGTAATATGGTAAAAACACTAGATAATTACTATAAACCCTCTTCCTCAGGAAACTCAAGGCTCCTGAATGAACTTATTGCTGAATTTAAAGCCAAGGAAGCCATTTTTTGTTGTTGTTGACCCACAGGAATTAAGAAAAATAGTTTAATTGGTGAGATGACAGTAGATATTTAAACTAAAAAGTATGCTGGGTTGAGATTGGAGTTGACCTCCATCTGAGTAGAGGAGGTGGATAAAAACCCAAGAGCAGAGGATGGTAGGAGGAGATACTAAGTCCATAGTCAAGGGTCTTTTCCTGCTAAGGTCTCTAGGGCCACCCTTATTTCCTCCACCTTATGCCTGACTACTCATATTTTCCTGGGTTTTAGTGGATCTCCACTAAATTCTATTTTACTTGAGCTAATATGAGTAGATTTCTCTTTTTGATGACCAACCATGATCTGAAAAAGATAAATTACAAAATGAAATTTACTGATAATGATGTGAGGCCAAATATGAATGATAATTTATTATGCCAAAATATATGTGGAACTGAGTTTTTTTTCTTAAAGTGATACACAACCTATTCCAAATTGTGTAAATTATACAATTATCAAAGAATTTGATAACTTTCAACATTCCTTTCTTGTCTGTTTTCCCAAAATTCAACTTTGAATTTAATTTTATATTATGGCCAATGTATCTCCTTACACAAAACTTCAAAGGAAGCTATTAGATGTGGTTATTTCTACTGTATCTCTATCCACTGTAAATTTTTAAAAATTATAAATATTAAATTTTGTGTCAACTTATTCTAATTATACTTACATAAAAATTAAGAAAACTCAAACACAGTATTTGTTTGTATATAGGATGTCCTGGGGAAAAAAGAGAAAATATGTGATTGAATGTAACTAACAATTGCATTTATTTGTTTTCATCTTCTTACTCAATTTATTTTCATCATAGCAAATTATTTCACTTAGTGTGAACTTTCTTTGTCACCTAATTACTTGATTTTTAAGCTTGCTTTATCTAAAAGCAGCATATTACCTGTTGACTTATTGTCATTAATCCACAACAAATGTACCCTGCACACCTTTGCTGCAGTAGAGAAAAATGACTGTATTTATTGGTAGCATCATAACTACACAAAGACTTTATCAAGGAGCCCTCTATTTTAGACGAGGTAAGCAGGCATTCAAAGTGTAGGAAATAACCACTTTTCTAATATACTCCGTAGCTAGGATTTGCTCATCTTATTAACATATCACTGGTTATGGTTACATAGCAAAAGTAGAGCTCTAAAGATTGGAGACTTGAACATTTTGATTAGAAAGAAGAGCCTAGAGACCTATAAAACTGTTTGAGACCAAAGGGATTTTGCAGGTGGTACCAGGAGCTCATGCAGAAGTCATACATTTAACTATAAAAACAGATGCCACAAAGAAAGCAAACATGATCTGGAGAATGTGAGCAGATTATTCTGGCTTGACTCCTAAAAATCAAGCCAGGAGACTAAAGCTGCGTAAAAGTCTCATTCCTGTATTGATGCAGTGCATTCAATTGCACAGGCAAAGCTTGGCAACTGAGAATCCAAGTGTGTGTGACAAACAAAAACAAAATCAGGCCCAGACAGTTGTTGGCTCAAACACAGCATGTTTTACAAGCATTAAAGTTGATCAATGGTTTTCTAGTTAGCCATGGAAATTTCCACTCAGTTGAATTAGTATATGCAAAAGCCAAGACATATATAAAATATGCACAGCCTCAGAGCAGCAGTGAGTCTCTGCTTGGAAAGCAGATTCATTGAGAAGATTTTTGGGAAAATAAGTGAGATATATATACGATCATTAGATTGTAAATGGCCTTACCTTACATGCTTATTTTGACTTCATATTAAAGGTTATTGGAGATGCCATTGGAAGTTTTTAAATGTGATAGGGAGCATGATCAGTTTTCCAATATAGAGGATTCATTAAACCAGGAAAACATTTCAAGGATAGGAGATCACTTGTGAGCCTGGGGTAACACGATGAGTAAAAAATGAAGAAGATATTAATGGTGGAATAATACTTAAGAAAGAAAAGGATGTAGAGCTAAAAGAGGTAGAGTAAATACACCTTGGTGATACTAATCTGGGTATTTCAGGTGAGAGTTGTATGTATCAGTAGTTAAGAGCTGAATCCACTAGATTCCATAAATTGTCCGCAGAACTTATTAGCTTTGTGACCTTGGTCAAAATATTTTTTTTCCTCTGGATTTCAGTTTCCTTATCTGTAAAATTTTGTAATAATAGGTTAGTAACTATCTTATAGAGTTATGTGAGGATAAATTAAATCAAAATATATAAATCACTTAGAACAATATATAAATTAATACATACTAGCAATAGCTGTTTTTATGAAAGATAATAATGTCTGCTTAGAAAAATGGCCACAAATAAAATTAGAGAATGCAAGTATCTTAAAAAGAAAAAAAATAAATAAATGTGTTTTTGGTTCACCTCCAACTATACCCCCAGACTCTAAGTAAATGCATTTCCCAGTGCCCTTGTCTATATCATTACCACTCTTGTTTAAGCTGGATTAAAATCTTAAATTATTTTGATATATCTTTCCTCTTCTTACCTTTGTCCAGACAGTTACTAAGATTTGTTATTTCTGAAAACAAACAAACAAAAACCCTTATCAGTCACTCGTTTACACTGGCACTTTCAAACCTCAGTCCAAGTTGTCATCATAATATGCTAGATTACTGTTATAGTTCAAGCTGACTTGCCTGTTTATCACACCTGCTCGTTATGAGATTTAGCATCCAGGTCCTTTTATTGTCATCCTTCGCCCAAACTTTTCAGAATAATCTATTCCTACTCTCCTTCCTGTATTTTTCTTCATTATTGCCTCTGAATCCTTTCTCTGACCCTTTTGTTCTTCTTACTCTTGCCAATGGGTTCTTTGTTACTTTACAATCATATACCTCTGAGTGATGTAATCACCATTCTGCTTCTGGTTTCATGTTTTTTCATTTGCCTGGAATGCATTCTATAATTCCTCAACCATACAAAATTTCCAAATTCTATCCATTCTTCTAAAGCAAGATCATCAACTCACTTTAGAAATGTGTAAGAAAAGCTATGTATTTTGAATGAAGAATGCTGCTATTTAAATTGGCTCCAACAAGATTACAGTCAGAATCACTTTTGACTATATAAGGTCTTCATGGAATTTGCACAGCAATAGCAGGCCCCTGCACCATGTGCAAGTAAAATAACTTCTTATTGTGTTACTCTCTAAATAAATAATAAGACTTGAGTGTAGAGATTCTCATTGGGTGTGTTACTACCCCCAATGCACTGTTTGGCAAATGCTAGTAGTACTTTAATATATATTTGATTGAACAAGGATTTGAAGCAGAATTTAGTGGAAATGGATGATAAATGCTAAATTTACAATTATTGGGCATAATAAAATAGTCCATTTCCATAATTCATTATTTCTATTACATGTTATAAATCTTCTAGAATATTCAATAAACAGAAGATTTCTAAATTATGTGGACAACTTTAAATTTATAAAATAGAGACTTCAATTCAAGACAACAATATAGACTTGGGAACTAAGAATTTGAAACTAATAACCATGTGGCATAATTTTAGAAGGAAATGATTAGCAAGCCATAAATACTTAAAAATGTGTTTGGCTTTATGAAAGCTTATAATTATAGCACTGAACATTATAATTCCCCTGAAAATGGCAAAAAAGGAATAATAGGTATCCAAAATGATTTTTAAATGATTGCTCAAATAATGACAAAAGAAAATATACAATAGGTGGCCAAATAGGAGGGAGAAACAAGACAACTCACTCAAGGAGAGAGATCTATTTAGAATTAGAATCGGCTTATATAATAGTATGAGGCAGCTACAATAGCTCACTTTTATAGAGAGGCATTCTTTATGTCATCAATGGAATGAGAAAAAGGAAATTAAATTGGAGCCATTGTCCTTAAAAATTAACTACCAGGCCTGCAATAGAACCAACAAGCACCAATGCTACCCACTTGCAGATAACTGAATAAATGGCAAAGGAAGCATGGTAGCTTGTTGAAATTTTATAACTAAAACTATAATTTTAAATTCAAAACAGATAATTCCATTACTACTACTTTTTCAGTATTAAGAAATATATTTTTCTTACTAAATTTTCAGTATTTATAGATATCTCATGCTGCCAGTTCTACAGAGTAAAGAAAGGAATGCCAGAGCCACTATAGTAGATACCTAGTTTGTCCAATTTCACACTGACTTTTCTTTTCTAATGGTAGGATTCATTTAAGAGTTTTTCTGACCTTGAATGCCTTTTAGTTTCCATTTTAATCTATCCAAGTCATTTGTATTCATTAAAGCTTAATTCAAGACCCAACTTTCCTGTTACTGAGGTATGTGTGGTTCTAAGTTACTGTCATCTTCCAAGCCCATGTTGAGATCCTCACTTAGGATGTCACTTTATATGTGATTACAAAGCACATGTGAAAGAAGGGAGCATAGACCTGGAACCTAAGAAAGGTGCTAAGATGTCTGGTCTGGTTCTCCTGCCTTTATGGAAATCACATTCCCACCTGCATATATCTAGACCATGCCATAGTGAAAAGGATTCCTAAGGAATATTCTGTTCACTATCTCAACCTTAAAGTAATATAAAAATTTGTTCAGATTTTGAGAGAAGCAAACTGGCTACTTCTGCTATCTTACATGTGACATTGATTTATGAGCATGCCACATAAATCACATCAGGATCAGCCAGTTTTAGAGTAGTAACAGAATAATCAACACTGGTGTCTTAGAAATTGACATATTTACCTAAGTTTTCAAGAGTTCCTGCTTACATTAACCATAGTTGATTCTAATATCTCTTTTGTAAGGAAATCATCCATTTGGTAGGTTGGCAAGCAGGCCCAAAGAAGTCAAATACAACATTCATGAGATAAAGAATGAAATTGGGATGTGAGGCCACATGTTCCAATTTTTTTTTTAAAGATTTCATTGATTTACTTGAGAGAAAGAAAGCACAAGAGAGAACATGAGAGAAAGCATGAGAGATAGCATGAAAGAGATCACAAACGGAGGACAGGGCAGAGGGAGAGAGAGAAGTAAGGATGCCAATGCAGGGCTCAATCCCAGGACCCTGAGATCATGACCCACACCAAAGGCAGATTCTTAATCAACTGAGCCACCCAGCCATACTGATTTTAATAGGGCTCTTTCCAATCCAGTTACACTGAGTAACTAGAGCTGTGAAAGGACTAATGCCTGCATGCAGCACCAAACCACAGTAAGGGACAGGTCTGTCCACTGACTCAGTCATTCATTTACTCACTCAACTAACAGCAATTTATTTGGATTTTCATTAGTGCTAAATATAAGAGAAAAGAATGAATAAAAGGAAATTATAGAAGAATGGCAGAAACAAAGAGCAGAGAGGGAAACAAAAAATGACACAACTCTGTGGTACACAGTATAGGAAAGAATACAATCCTGGAAGCTGGTGCCTGGGAAATCAGGAAAGCTATCCAAGAGAAACTGGGTGGTAAAAGTCTGAGAATGTACTTAAGGTATTTGGACGTTGTTCTATAGAAAGTAATGAAGTAACTCATGGGACTTTTAATCAAGTGAGTGTCATGATGAGATTGCATTAAAGAACAAAGATGACGTTAGCTACTCTATGGAGAATGACTGGAGGAGAGACAGGGAAGGAAATCAGTCCCCATATGAGCAAGTGAGATAAATTCCTTTTTTCATGAGTAATGGGAAGAGGAGGATGGAATGCACAGAAATGCACAGAATTTCATACATAGAAAGTAGAAAATCATCTTTGTTATATGTGAGGCTGCCTAGCCCTGCATTGAATAAGAAAAATATTCAACTCTACCATATTCTGGTGAAGATGGTCTTGTCCATGTGTCTCACAAAATAAGCTGAAATAGTACCTTCCTTCAGTGGCAGCTGACCCCTCTGGCAACCATGGACTTTCCTAGGATCTGGGTTTGATTATGGGCCCTTTGTGTTATGGAGAAGATGGTTCTGGAAAGAAGGAAAAGGAAAAAAAAAATACTTTTCTTCCAGTGCCTCTTGACGGTATTAGCTGGGGAGAAATATGAAAGTTAAGTGTAGGAAGAGGTGATTTTTTTCTGGTCATCTCTGATATGATACATACTCTAGTCAGATTATCGAGATTGAATTCAATGAAGATAGAGGATGTGGTTTATGTATACAATGGAATATTACTCAGCCATTAGAAATGACAAATACCCACCATTCGCTTCAATGACGATGGAACTGGAGGGTATTATGCTGAGTGAAGTAAGTCAATTGGAGAAGGACAAACAGTGTATGTTCTCATTCATTTGGGGAATATAAATAATAGTGAAAGGGAATAGAAGGGAAAGGAGAAGAAATGGGTAGGAAATATCAGAAAGGGAGACAGAACATGAAGACTCCTAACTCTGGGAAACAAACTAGGGGTGGTGGAAGGGGAGGAGGGCAGGGGGTGGGGTGAATGGGTGACAGGCACTGGGGAGGGCACTTGATGGGATGAGCACTGGGTGTTATTCTGTATGTTGGCAAATTGAACACCAATAAAAAATAAATTTATTGGGATCCCTGGGTGGTGCAGCGGTTTGGCGCCTGCCTTTGACCCGGGCGCAATCCTGGAGACCCGGGATCGAGTCCCGCGTCGGGCTCTCTGCCTGGGGCCTGCTTCTCCCTCTGTCTGTGTCTCTGCCTCTCTGTCTCTCTCTGTGACTATCATGAATGAATAAATAAAATCTTTAAAAAAATTTATTATTTAAAAAAATGAAGATAGAATGCAATGGGATGAAGGATCTGGCCTCATAAATAATGTAGGGTTAATAAAAAGGACTTATCAATATGGAAAGATTTCTTTTTTTTTCTTTTTTTTTTTTAAGTAATGTCTACCCCCAATATGGAGCTCAAACTCAGGACCCTGAAATCAAAGGTCATATGCTTTGCTAACTGAACCAGCCAAGCACCCCCATATGGAAAGATTTTAAGAGGCTAGAAGAGGCATCCCTGGGTGGCACAGCAGTTTGGTGCCTGCCTTTGGCCCAGGGTGCGATCCTGGAGACCCAGGATCGAATCCCACATTGGGCTCCCGGTGCATGGAGCCTGCTTCTCCCTCTGCCTATGTCTCTGCCTCTCTCTCTCTGTGTGTGACTATCATAAATAAATAAAAATTTAAAAAAAAAAGAAGTGAAAAAAATAGGATTGAAAATTAAAATGGGTTTTAAAAAAAAAGAGGCTAGAAGAAATTGTCAAAGATCATGATCTATTTACAAAGTACTTAATAGTTCTTTTAAATGGAGTAATGCTCATTTAGCCAAATGTTCTATATTTCTATCATAAAGTAGTTTTCTTTTTCCTGTTTGGTCTTTTGTTGCAATCTAGTCAACAGTTTGCCTTTGCTTACACTTATTTATAACCTTGCCTCCTTTTTCTGGCTGTGAGATTTTCTCTTTTTATGGGTTTCTGGAAAGTCCCTGTAGAATATTCCATACATTTAATTATTATGATTTGTAGCTCTGCTGTTTGGTTTTTATATTCCTTCTTGTTTAGAGTCATACCTGCTGCAGTCTGCTACTTTATTAGCTGTTTATTAAGTGATAAAGGCTTTTGAATCAGAAATAAAAATTTTAAACAAAAAGGAAGAATTTTAAGTGATGAATCACTAAACTCTCCTGAAACCAATATTGTACCATATGTTAACTAGAATTTCAATAAAAATTTGAAGGGGATCCCTGGTGGCTCAGCGGGGATCCCTGGTGGCTCAGCGGGGATCCCTGGTGGCTCAGCAGTTTAGCACCACCTTCAGCTCAGGGTGTGATCCTGGAGACCCAGGATCGAGTCCCACATCAGGCTTCCTACATGGAGCCTGCCTCTCTCTCTCTCTCTCTCTCTCTCCCTGTGTGTGTGTGTGCGTCATGAATAAATAAATAAAATAATCTTAAAAAAATTTGAAAAGAAGAAAGAAAGAAAGAAAGAAAGAAAGAAAGAAAGAAAGAAAAAAGAAAGAAAGATCTTTTTTGTCTTCTTTTTTGTTCACAGTGGTCCTCTAGGCATAGGTAAATTAGTGTGACAATTTTTTTTCTTTCTTAAAAAATATTTTTAAATACCAATTACAACAGAAGAATGCTCTAGGCGCTCTGTTCTAGTCCACTAATATTTTCTAAGTCTCCTTCCAATGCTTCTTTCATTTGCTTGCATTATGACATTATCAGACAGGAGAATTAAGTTCTCTCCATTTCATCATTATATGCTTAGTTACTAGAACTATGCTGAAAGCAAAACATGCACTTACTGAAAAATTTAACTTAACGCATGCATATTAGTTCCTCCATTTTTTTTAATTTTTCTTTATTTATGATAGTCACAGAGAGATAGAGATAGACAGAGACAGAGACACAGGCAGAGGGAAAAGCAGGCTCCATGCACGGGGAGCCCGATGTGGGATTCGATCCCGAGTCTCCAGGATCGAGCCCCGGGCCAAAGGCAGGCGCCAAACCTCTGCGCCACCCAGGGATCCCTCCATTTTGTTCAATGTGTGCTATATACCAACTATACTGATTTATTTGCCTTTCTTTACACCACTTCCCCTTGTCTATCATCATTCTACCTACTAGATGAAGTCCCATTCCGCCTGTAAGCCTGCATTCCAGCTGTGGGTCATTCAAGTAACACCCTGGGTAGAATGAAATGCTCTTCTACACATATGTGGCACCTTGCACATTCTTCCAGGTAATATTTAAGAAATTTAAGAGTAAGTCCTTGTCTCTGTCATGATGAAATTATCGGATCTTTAAGCAGGGTAGATATAAGCCTTATCACTCCAAACAGGACACTCTTGTTCAAGACAAAAACTGAATAGAAAGGAACACAAGGATGGGCTTGAATTGGGGCTTCAGGTTCCCCTCTCTGTAAGGAAAGACACAGGTTTTTATATTTGTCTTCCAAGTGCCCAGCACAGTTTTGGACACATTCTGTGGCTTTTAGAAATGACTATGAAAATAAGTTTGAACAACCACATATGGGTATTTAATATCTATCCTTGAAGAAATCACTAGGAGTAAGAAAATGAACACAAGGATTTTAGGCATTGGTCCTACTTTTTGTTGTGTTTATGAAGTTTCATCAATGCATCTTTCACATCCTGCATTTCCTCATCTCCAATATAAGGATATTACATTCTGTGTGTAACTAATTGATGTATCAACAAGAAAAAAACAACTCTGAGTTATATGACCAACAAAACAAGTAATACAATGTTAGTATTCCTCAGATATCAAAGTTAATATCTTGCTTCTCTTCCTCTGGCTGCAGTATTCTTACCTATAAAATAAAGGTGATATGTATTCCCAGCTCTATGCTTTTCACCTCTTGGCATTAAATGGGTCAATATATGTGAAGTTCTTAAAGGGAAATTAGCATGTGTGATGAGAGTATGTATTTAATAACTAACTATTGATACTTAACTTTTGGTTTACTTTTATAAGAAATCTGCAGAATAGTCACCTCCATATTGTACCTATTTAGAGTTTAAGAATATAAAATCTTGGGCAGCCCAGGTGGCTCAGTGGTTTAGCGCCGCCTTCAGCCC
The DNA here is from genome assembly GCF_905146905.1 of Nyctereutes procyonoides. Lineage (NCBI taxonomy): Eukaryota > Metazoa > Chordata > Mammalia > Carnivora > Canidae > Nyctereutes > Nyctereutes procyonoides. Next base: position 27,822,043 of record NW_026575051.1, on the reverse strand, counting down.
AGGGCCTAATCCTGGAGACCCGGGATCGAGTCCCACGTCACGCTCTCTGAGTGGAGCCTGCTTCTCCCTCTGCCTGTCTCTCTTTATGTCTCTCATGAATAAATGAAATCTTAAATAAAAAAAAGAATATAAAATCTTATTATAAATTCTTCCTTTTATAATGGTATCTACCTAATGAGGTAGTTACAAATATTAAATTGGATATTAAATGTGAAGTTAGTCAAAAAAGTATTTAGGACAGTACTGGCACATAGAAGTCTCAACAAGTATTTGTTATTAGCTATTATTTGCACAGAAGTTTAAATAAAAGGGAAAATCATTTTCATATTATCCTATGGTATCATTAATACTATTTCTGCAAATTCATTTTATACTCAAGGAAGTGATCATTGCAAGAAATCTAATTTCTGTCAGGTAGATACATATTTTAGATAATTTTGTTTTATTGTTACTTTTCATTTTAAGAAAACAAAGCTATATATGCATGTATAATCTTCCTGAAACTAGACTGCATCGTGAATATGTGGCTATAGTTGTTTCTAAACAATAGTATAAATCCAATAAAAAGCATCTTCACACTGGGTAATATTTTGAACAGCATTATCCACCTCACCCCCTCCCTCAAAACATCAGTTATTTTTCATCATTTCTACCCAATAAATAATTAGCTCAATGCAACACTGAGACACAATATTGTGTTTCTATAGAACAAATAAAAATGTTAAATTTAAAATGTTTTATTGGTTTGGTATTTGGTTTATTGATATAATTTAAAAGTGTGTCCTTTGTTAAAATAGCTCCACCATATATTATGCTGAATTAAAAGAAAAAAATGTATGGGGTTTTGTATATAATAAGAAACGACGTTCTTTATAAAGTTTTTGAGAAACATTTGTACTCTTCCAAAAACTGTCCATTTTACTGCAGTTCTAACATTAATGCTAATCTCAGCTCCCAATGTTTTAGTCATTAATGTTCTGAAAAAAATCTAAGGAGTACTTTTTCTTTTTCAGTATTCATAAATCTTTTATCTGTCTAGTGATTTCATTTCTAGTAATATTACATACTTTATTGCACTGTGTTGAATTTTAAAAAGACCCTGTATTAATATTCCTTATAATCTTTCGACTTCAAGCACTCACATCTTGATTTGAATGCTGGAAAGATATACATACCACACAGCAAAGGTTTCTGTCATCATCAATCACAACGGAGTCAAAAGTATAAATATTTGGAGTCAGATTTATAGGAATTTGCCTTTGTTATCTATGAGAAAATTCACTTTCAGTATGTATTCTAAAATATTGATTTGTATGGTGGAATTAGGGAGTTCCATATTACCATCCATTGATAAATCACCATGTTTTTAGTCTGAAAAAAATTTTACTTTGCATGTATGTTCCTTGGGAAAAAACTTTTAAAGCACCTGGTACTCTGCTTAGTACATAGTAGGCACTCAATGTGTATTAACTTTGGACTATTCCTCTTCAACTGTAATATAGGTGTTTCCAAAGCAAACACAGGACTATTCGTCTTCAGTTTTAGTGTATCATATTGTTATATATGATGTTAGTCTCCTTCTGCACCTCCTCCAACCTCCTCCTCCTTCTTCTCTCTCTCTTTTTTTAAGATTTTATTTATTTCCTCATGAGAGACACAGAAAGAGAGAGGCAGAGACATAGGCAGAGGGAGAAGCAAGCTCCCTGGAGGGAACCCGATGTGTGACTCAATCCTGGGACTCCAGAATCACGCCCTGAGCCAAAGGCAGACACTTAATTGCTGAGCCACTCAGGCATTTCTCCTTCTCTTTTTCTTGCTCCTGTCCTTCTCCTTCTCTTTCTAAGTAATCCTTCAGAAATATGAAAGAGTCAAATGTAATTCCTGTATGCACTTTTTTTTTTCCTGTATGCACTTAATGTTTGCCCCAGCCAGCACTGATAGGCAAATACACTAAAGAATGGACTCTCTTGGCTGTCCTCTATCTTCTACTAATGACTCATATCTGGATTCTCTGCATTGCTCTTGAGCTTGTTATGTATGACTTTTTAATTGCTGTACTATCACTCCCTTGGTTTCTGTGGTCCCGTGTACTTCAGCCCATTTATCTTGGCCAGGCTCCCTGAACTACAAATTTAGCTTGGACCCCAGATTCCCACTTTCATAAGAAGGAAGGGTAATTATTGTTCACTTCTTAATTCAACATTTTAGTTCGTGCTAGAGAGGGATAGGGATTTTTTTAAATGAATAAACATTCTAATAATTAACAAAATTCTGAGAACTAAATTAGTTCTGACATTAATAGCTTTGCTGGAAGACTGCCTTCCCTGACTGTGCCAAAGTGTGCTAGAGTTGCTGTCATTATGTTATTCATTAGTGAGGCTTCTTCATGAAGTATGTGTACTCCAAAGATTAATCATGAATCCATAAAAGAAACAACCTTTCTAAGGAGGTATACAATATATAACCAGGGGTATATAAAAATATTTACGGTTAAAAACCAAATCCTGAAAATTCTAAAGAGGCAATAAATGGTTCATCTTATGCCTTATTTCTTAATAAGTTTTTAAAAAAACAACATCAGAATATTAAGTGATAGTAGTATATTAATAATCTAAGATGATAGAAGAAATAATGCATTAATATCTAAAACAAAAATAGGTTAGTAGATTTTATATTATTATTTTATAGTAAATTTTTATATATTCAATATGTTGGCAAACATTTTATTTTATTTTGGGTAAATTATACATGAATTTATTTACATCTTGGAAAAATTATACATATTTATGTGTACAGTGTACATACCCATGTACATAGGAAAAAAAATCACAATGATCTAATCACCAGACACCAGTGTTTTGTAAACCTGAATTTGAAAACCTTTAACCATAGCTGAAATCCATTTAACAAAAAGTATAAAGTCAGATTTTATATTTCCATGGTCTATAGACAGTGTTATATTATAAATTGCAGTAAAAACTGTAATATATTTTCTTATATTGCATATTCTCTAAACTCTATGGAAATCTCTTTATAAGCAAGTAATAAGTAAAAACTGAAAATTACAGAACAGAAATCTGGGTTCTTCACAGTTTTTTTGTTTTTCCATAAAATAATTTTTCCATCATTATCCCTTTCCAATTAAAATGTTCAAGTATTACCATAACATAATGAAAAATGTGCTCCATTATGCTAAGAAACAAAGCATCAGATAATATAGGATAATAACAGCGAATAATTCTTGAGAGTTTACTTTGTGCTAGGACCATGCAAATCACTTTATAAGATTATCTCATCACTTCTCCCAGCCACACTTTGGGTTTTAACCTCCAATTACAAAGAAGCACAGGGAGTATAAATATCTGAAACATAATACCAAAACCTGCATAGTTTTCACCAGTACAATGGTAAAGAATTGTAGTTCTAGTATACTCTCTCTGTGTTTCTTCTACTAGGTTAACTTTTTGCCAAAGAATGTTTAGGCAGATGGTTTGGTTTACCTTTAAAGATTATTTTTGTTTCTTAAAGATTATAATAAATAAGACTAAAGGATTCTCATATAATTGTGCATAATGAAACAAGGAACATATTAAGTGATTTCGCTTCAATTCTAACAAACATAGTGCGCTCTATGACTTAATACAGTTATAGCAAATACAAATATGATCAAAAGAGGCCACTACTTTCTGGCAATACAGCAGTTATTTTTTTGAATCAATTCATGTGCACTATATTTTACTTTTATTATTAACATTATCAGTCTACCTTGTACTCAAGTTATTTATGTATGGGAGTTTTCTCAAATTTGATTTTGGGATCATTTCTTGGCCAATTATCTATTTTCCCATTGCATATTGCATACTGCCTTACAACTAATAGTGAATACACATTTGTTTACTTTAATCATAATGATAGTCTATTACAACAAAGTCATTTGAGCATCCCATGGTACAAATCACAGTGGAACTGTGCCTGTGAACATTTACTCTTCTCCTTGACTTTTTGAGGACTCTTTAGGTAAAAGGAGAGAACACACTTGTTAGCAGCACAGAGTTGTATGATGGCAAAATCTGCCTGGATCCCAAAGACAAGTTTGGCCAAGCCAAGCAATGAATGTGCTATTTGCTTGACTTTATGCCTTGGACATGAGACTTCACCAAATCATACTGTTTGAAAGTTCCTCTGCAGAATAATATTTTGGATTATCATAAGAGATACTTTGAAAAAAATGGTTATCTAAAAATCTCCCATTCTATAATATTATTTTCCCTTTTTAGAAAAAGATCAAAACAACTTTACAGTTTTTAAAAATGTATTTAAAACCAAAATGAATCAACTATGACCAAGTTAATTTCATTTTTCCATGTCATCATAAACAACTACGTTTTGTATTAATAATTGGGTTGAACATACAAATATCATGGGCAATAAATCTGGAAAAATCATATAAAGCCATCTGATAATTTGAAATATTTCACTCAACTGGGAGCCAGGTAACAACAGATTTAGATTTTGTGCAATTTATTCTAGGAAAACTGAGATATGACTAAATTTCATGAGGTCTAGAACTACTTTCCTATTTCTTTTGGTTTTGGCTCCTAGCATTTACACATGATAGGTATTTGAAAGTATTTATTGATGCATATTAAAAACTATTATAAAAAGGGATCCCTGGGTGACTCACCGGTTTGGTGCCTGCCTTCGGCCCAGGGCATGGTCCTGGAATCCCGGAGTCAAGTCCCACATTGGGCTCCCTGCATGGAGCCTGCTTCTCCCTCTGCCTGTGTCTCTGCCTCTCTCTCTCTCTCTCATTAATAAATTTTAAAAATTAAAAGAAATTGTTATAAAAATATAATTTCATGAGTTAGTTCACAGACATATAAGTTTTTAAAATAATGCATATACACATATTGATATGTTTTCTGATAAGTGCAAACAAAAGTTATAAAACTGTAAAATTATTTATGGTAACCCCCATTTAAAATATCTTTGTGCTCTAAAAATAAGAAATAGGTGTTCCTGGGTGCTCAGTAGGTTAAATATCTGACTCTTGGCTTCAGATCAGGTCATGATGTAGGGATCCTGAAATCAAGCCCTGCCTCCTGTTACCCACTCACTTGCTCAACAGCAAGCCTGCTTCCCCACCTCTCTTTCTCTCTTTGCCCCTCCCCCCTCTCATGCCCTCTCTCTCTCTCTCTCTCATAAATCTTTAAAGAAATGTAAAAAGTAAAAATAAGAAATGAATAAGATAATGGTTAATAGCAGTGTGTTCTCTTCCTTTAGTTCCAATACACTTATATTGGCCCTGGACTAGGAAATATAAGAGATAGTTTAATATCCATTTTAAAATTGATGTTAATTAAAATATCCTATAATTCAACAACTATGGTCCTAGGGAAATCAATTAGATTAGAAATGGTTGCCATTTTTTATGGCATAAAATTTCCCAAAGATATTCTTTTATTCCCTTTTTGTTTTCTCCAGTTCTAAATGATTTCAGACTAAAGATAAGTGGTTTACAGTAACACACATTTTGAAAGCAATAAACTGTGATATAAAGTGGCACCTCTACTATTCTCTCTTAAACTTTTCTTTAAAAATTTTATGTCTGCTTAACATGAAAAAGGATTTGCAACTATACATCTCTTGATTGTTAGTGAATTTCTGTAGACCACTTTTTTTTAAGATTTTATTTATTTATTCATGAGAGACACACACACACAGAGAGAGAGAGAGAGAGAGAGAGAGAGAGAGAGGCAGAGATACAGGCTGAGGGAGAAACAGGCTCCATGCAGGAAGCCTGATGCAGGACTTGATCCCGGGTTTCTAGGATCACACCCTGGGCTGAAGGAGGCACTAAACTGCTGAGCCACCTGGGCTGCACTGCAGACCAGTTTTATACAAATGTTAAGTGATTTTTTTTGAATGATACAGAGTATAGAAAATCTCAGCTTTGCATTACTTATTTGTATTATATGGAATATGAGATTAGAGTAAGGGTGAGGAAGAAACCTTGAACCAAATGTCCTGAAATTCCTGACTACAGTGATTATTCCACCTATGCAATTTATTATAGTGACCTGTATTCTCTAGTGTATTAAGTGGAAAAAGATAAATTAGTGTAAATTGTAATAGAATAGTTGTAGACTTGATGTAAGAGAAAATTCTACCTCCTGGGAATTTGGTCATCTCCTTGCTTAAATATCTCTCTTGCAAGACTCCCAACATTCATGAAACCTGGCTGATTTATGTGAAGGCAGCAGAGAATTGAATTAGCCAACCCTTTAGGGTTCCTTGGAGACCCATGATTCTATATTATTCTAACTTGACCTTTGGTTCATTCCAAAATTGATCATTTGGGGCACAGATAGTTTTCCTTAGAAACAGATCTAGGGGCAGCTTCTGGTTGGAGTTCATATTTTTAACATATAGACCATGTGCCTGTTGCTCTGATAATATGTGAATTATTAATTAAATGTAATAATTGTGCTCAGATGCCTCTATTTATTTAGCAGTACATATGTTTAATTAATGATTTTAAAACTAGCAAAATGTTATTAATTTTAAAATAGCATATTATTAAAAATATCTTGAAAATTTTTTGGAAATTAATGTGTCATAATCATTGATCTGTTATTGACAAATAGTGTCAAGCAAGTTGTCAGACAATCTGAGATACTATATTTCATTTCTCTAATAGTGGACACACTTTCAAACTAAAATATTATAGAATTGTGAACTTTCATAAAGCCACAGAAAGAACTTCATTCTCCCTTTACCTTGACCTAATTGAAACATGAGTTTCCATAGCAGAAAGCAGTCTAAGTTTCAAGCTTTAATCTTTTTATTTCTAAAATTCCTAAACAATGTCACTATAGAACTTTAAGAACATTAACATGCTTAACCATATTTGATTGCAACCAGAAGTTATAGTAAAAGACAAGTTTTTAAACAGCTGTCACTTCTTTAAAATCAGCGTATAATTTCCTTTTGTCTACTTTCTCTCAAGTTCTCCCCAAGTTTGCTATTATCTTCAAATATCAATCCTCAGTATTTAAACAGTTAGAATGCATGAATATAAATATGTGTTGACTGATGAATTAATGAATAGTAGGCACTGGCTGGCAATAGTCTGCTTCAGTAACAGACCCAATAAATTTGTATTTGCCTTTGGATTCACTGTAAAAAATTCAATCTGTCTGGGGTACTTTATTTTAGAGAAATTTACTATTTCCTTCCGTGATCTAATATATTATGCATTTCATTTAGCAGTTACCAATCTTGAGCCTCAGAACTAATCTTTCATAATCAATGAGAGTATTTACTAAGTGAAATAATTATAGAAAACCATGAAATAGTCCCTAAATTTCTTTTATAACCTTGTAATCAGAAAACTGAGCAAATGTTAGGGTTGGAAAAAGGAGCAAATCAATAAAAAGTCCTTTTAACACTACCTCTGTTTGGGTCAATGAATAGTCATGCAATGTCTTCTGCTTGTCTATTGACTATAAATAAAATAAGTAAGTAAATAATCAGTTCAATGCCATAGTGACTGATGCCAATAACTCTTGCTATGGAAATGTTTCCTATGGAAACATCCTCCATATCCCTACATGTCTTTCAGCTAGGGAATTATCCTCAAAATAGTCATTAACTAAGCTGCTATTGTCTTTTTTTTAAGCTTGTGTCCCCTAGTGGCTCCCTGAAAACCAATTCTTCTGTCAGGGGCTACTCAAACTATTCTATCTTTATCATTTCCTTCTGTTCTTCCCTTCTTCCTTACAGGCCTACTCAGCTTGAGTGGGTAGCAATTTAACTTGCTTCATAAGCTGGTCTACCATTTCTAACACAGTAGAAGTAGCATTTTCTCTCCTGGGTCTCAGTGCTTTTTTCCCTTTTACTTTGTGGCCCAAACATTTGTTTTTTTCTTTCATATTCCTAAAATGGTAAGTTCTGAGTCTGCCAAAACCACCCACTGTTCAAATATTATTTCTCCCCTTCACATTTTTGTTTGAAAATGTCCTTGAAAATACCCTGTGGGTTTTCCCTCATCAGAATAATATTTATAACTCAGCCTTGGCCTTGATCTATATATACTTGTCCTGCCTGGCTCTCTTTTTTCCACAAAATCTTAATTCCATAAATATCCTTGAAGATGCACTGTATTTCTACCTTCAATATCTTTGTAACTCACTTACTAGTTTGAGAGTTTTATAGCTCTTAATCCTGAGTCTAAGTCTCATGAATTTTCTTTGGAACCTCTCGGCAGGATGGCACTTGATCCAATACTGTCTACCTGGACCAAGCACTAACAATTTAAAACTAAACCCTGACTACAATGTCCATAGAAATAATTCACCTCATAGATTAAGGTAGTAAATAAATACAATGCTGCTCACCAATACCCAAAGCTCCATCTGGACACTTCCTTATATAATCATGACTTGGCTCTAGCCATGAATATATAAGGGAAGCTTAAGTAGTTTAAGATAAAGTGACAGCAGCCTGCACCTAAGACCTACTATGCAGACTAAAGCTTTGGAGTGGGCTCTTTGTTGTAACTCACAAGGCTGTGAATCCACTTCTGATACTCAGGAGCAGCATTTTGCTTAAAGTCTACAAAGGCCATTTCTTGACTCTTGTATCCGTTGTTAAAGTGCAGCTTTTGCAGAATCCCATAGCCTTGCTAAATCAACAGTCAGCAAAACAGATTTTGCTTTCTAGGCCCAGGAACAGTCTCATTTGGCTCTAGGCATTCATTGTCTGCATGCATATATCTAGAGGTGATCACTTTTCCTTAATGAAAGTAATCACGTCTTCCCTTTAAGTCTAGGAAGGTGGCACACTTGTGAACATGCACCTGATAAACAAATGTTACCCAATGTCTTAGTCTGTTTGAGCTGCTATAACAAAGTTCCATAGACTGGGCTGTTTATAAACAACTAAAAGTTACTTCTCAGTTATGAAGGCTGAGAAGTACAAGATCTAGGCAATAGCAGATTCAGGGGTTGGTGAGGACCTGCTTGCTTTGTGGAGGTCTTCTCCATGTGACCCCCCCTTTCAGAAAGTGCCAGTGAGCTCTCTGGTGCCACTTTCAAAAAGGCATGAATCTCAATCATGAGGGTTCCACCCTCATAACACAATCATCTCCCAAAGGTCTCACCTCTGAATACCATCACTTTGGGCATTCTGTTTCCCCATGGAAATTTTGAGGGGACACAAGCATTCTATGTATAGTACCCAACACAATGGAAATCCCACATGCTTACCATTCAAGGTCTAAAGATACCTGTCCAAGGCAAAATCGTAAAAAAGTCAACTTGAAAACATGTCATGGCTCAGACACCCTCTACCAACCACCAAGATCAAAATGATTTTTTTTCTATGCATTAAAATTTAATGCCCAGAAGCCCCAGTGACGTAGGAGTGAGTTAAGGGCAGATGGGGCAATGCAGGCAAAGATAAGGAAAAGGCCTGGAGTCAGGATCCCAAAGATCCGTGGGCTCCCATAAACTCCAAAGACGCCTAAAGGCCCAGAGTCAGGCTCCTACCCATCCCAAGAAAACAGATAAAATAGTAACAGCAGAGCTCCCCAGCTCCAAAATGTTAGGGGGTATCCCCCTTTAATGGCTACTAGGTAATCACAGAAAGTCACCAGACCACAAAGAAATGCCTCCTTAAGGAGTTATTATCAGTCCTGCTCAAACCAAGACTGCACAAGGATCTCCAGGCCACGGCTCCCGGGCTAGGTCCTCGCAGAAGGCTGCCACTAAAAGCCCGCGGGGCCACCGAGTCTGCTCCCCTCTCACCGCTGAGAGCCTTCTCCGCATCTCTGCTTAATAAACCCGCACCACTTTGCTCACTCTCTGCTGTCTGAGGTTCATTCTTCACCCGGTGATTCAGGACCCCAGCTCTCCCACATCACCGGGCGGTGGGTGGAGGGCCAGGTGCGCCCCAGGGCACAGCACAGGTCGAGGGGAAGCCTGCTCCGTGGTCTCCGCGGGGAGGCCGCCTGCCGCCCGGTGACCCCGAGGGGGCCCACGCTCCCACCCCGCAGCGAGGTCCCCCCGGGGAGCACCAGCGCCCTTCCGCAGGCGCCACCCACCCCACTAATGACCGCGGCCTCGGGGGGGGGGCGCACCCGCTCGGCAGCCCCGAGCCCCTGCCAAGTCCTAAGGCCTCGAGGGGGGAGAGCCTGCTGACGTGCCGCAGCCCAGGCCGCCTCACCGTGGGGCCGTGAGTGGCGGTGAGGCGGGGGCGGGGCATGTGTGCGGGGTGGGAGGGGGAGGGGGATGAGTGCGGGGCCGGTGGGGGGAGGGGGTATGAGTGCAGGGTGTGGGGATGAGTGGGGGGCAGGGGTGGGAGAGGGGATGAGTGTGGGGTTGGAGGGGAGATGTGTGCGGAGGGAGGGGTATGTGTGCGGGGGGAGGGGATGGGGGATGAGTGCGGGGCGGGGGGGAGGGGCAATGAATGTGGGGCGGGGGGCAAGGGGGGGATGAGTGCGGGGGGGGCGTGGGGAGGGGGGATTAATGCGGGGCAGTGGGGCGATGAGTGCAGGTGTGGGGAGGGGGGATGAGTGCGGGGCAGGGGGGCGATGAGTGCGGGGCGTGGGTGGGGGCAGGCTCATTTTTCCCAGCCCACGTGTTGGAGGGTGGGAGGCTGGATGGTAAGAGGGATCCGCACAAAACCTTGGAGGGAAGACAAAGCCCGTACTATTTCCAAACCATGGGGTCGTCTTTGTGTCGCCAGGGAAGAAAGAGGAAGTGTGGCTCTAAGATAGAGCCACACCTGGCCTGGATGTCTTGTTCAGCAAACTGAGCTTTTGTTCTCCTGTAAACGCTCCGCGGGATAGTGTAGTCAGTCAAAAATGCCCCAAAGGCCAAGAGAATTCTGGGCTCTACACTTTTAGCTTGTTCCTTGATCTTGCTAAATAAGGTTAAGTTAAGCATCCCCGCCCCCCCACCCCTAATTTTGCCTTTTGCCGTTTCTGGGTTGCTGTCTGTAAAGCTGGATAAAACTCACTCTTGGCCCCAAAGCCCTTGTGAAGGGTACTCCATTGTTTGTGAGGCACTCCTCCAATCCACGGATTGTTTTCGCTTGAACTGAGGGACACCAAACTCATTAAAAATAAATTCATCAATGGCCAAAGCCATTTTGGAGTACTAGTACTCCAAAAGCTTCCGTAAAATTTAATTTCTTGTCCATGTGTCTTGAACAATGCAATAGATATTAAGTGTTTGAGAAGACATTCAAGGGACAGCACCTCTTCCTCATGTAAGTTTGAAATAAAAAACAAACAAGGAGTAAAACTTGAAAGATCAGAACATCACCTTAATACTAAATAATCTAATACTAGAATGTACCTTAAATCTTCAGGCAAGTGAGTTACCAAATATCTATCCAGAGAAACAAACACCTACTAGCCTGGTTACTGGTCACACTGGACCGGGACACACTTAAACCTCACAAAAGCAGAGCCGGACCCTTCAAAACAATGGAGGAGCAGAGAACCTTACCCGAGGGGTTACCAGAGGAAAAGGGGAAGGAAAGGGAAGGACTCTACCTGCCTTGTTTTTTATTATAATCTCACAATTTAGATAAATCGTCTCACCCTCCCATATGAGAAGTGAGAAACAAGCTAGAGAGAGGGAATTTAATTCTAAAGAAATTCCTACATGAAAGAAACCATCAAGTTTGGTAAAGTGACATTCTTCAGCACTCCAGCATTTCCCAGTTTTTTAATATTCTTGACCTTTGTTCTCAGCCACATTTTTTTAAAAGATTTTATTTATTTGAGAGAGAGCAAGAGAGAAATCACCAGTGGAACGGAGAGGGGTGGGAGGAGGCAGAGAAGAGGGAGAAGCAGACTCCTCCCTGATTAGGGAGGCGGGCTTGGGATTCTATCCCAAGACCCTGGGATCATGACTTGAGCTGAAGGCAAACACTTGACCAACTGAGCCACCCAGGCACTTCCTCTGCCACATTCTTAATTATCCTTAGAGTGTAAGTGTTTTACCTCTTGAGGAGAGAGCATCAAGGAAGTTCTTCACTCATGTCATTGAACTTAACATGTACTTTTTGATAAAGCTGTATTGGAATGTGACTATGCCCATTCATTTACATATTGTCTATGGCTTTTTCACACTGCAATGGTGGAATTGGTTGCAGAAGAGATTTTGTGGCCCACAAATACTCAAATATTTGTTGTTGGGCCCTTTACAGAAAATTTGCCAACTTCTAGACAATAGGAAATGTATGTTGTTTTATTCAAGTAAGCTCTAGTGGGCAACATTAGATATTTTGATAAGCATGTCAACGGAATAATTCTGTGACTCCGCTTGTTTAATGAGGGAGGTGGCTTGATGCTGCCATCACTGCAAATTTAATTTCTAATTTGGAAGATATCAGAGCACTATATTGAAGAATGAGGAAAACATTCATTAAGGAGGTGGCATATAAGCAGAAAATATAGTTAGGAATCAACAGGTTGAATAGTTGTTAGCTTCTGTTTGTAACAATTATTTTCCATCAGATATTAGCTACCACTAGATACAATTTGTAAGCAAAGAGAATTTTAGTGAAATTTTTGTGTTAAATATAATTTGTACTTTCTTTTTAAAGATCTTATTTATTTATTCACAAGAGACACACACAGACAAACACACACAGAGAGAGAGAGAGAGAGAGAGAGAGAGAGAGAGAGATGCAGAGACATAGGCAGAGGGAGGAGCAGGCTCCATGCAGGGAGCCCGATGTGGGACTGAGTCCTGGGACTCCAGGATCACGCCTTGGGCCAAAGGCAGATGCTTACCGCTGAGCAACCCAGGCATCCCTAATTTTTGCTTTTTAATCTTATTAATAAGATGATAATACCAATATTAACAACCAAAGTGTTAACATAACATTGGCAAAATACTATATGTCATGCGTGATTATAAATAGTTTACCACACTAATTAATTTATAAACATGAGAGACAGGTACTGTCGTAGAGGTGAAGAAACTGAGATGCAAAGAAGTTAAGTATTTTGCCCAGAGTCATAGAAGTAAAAAATGGTAAAGCATAATTGAAAAAAAAATCATCTAATTTACATGCATATAGGAAAAGCATTTTGAAGGGAATCCTATATGACGATTAAAACTAATTAGCATAAAAAATAAAATAAAACTGAGCATAAACTGACATATTGATACTAAATATTTCAGTCCCCAGTATGTGTTTTCCATTGGTTACCTGAACAAAAGTATTTGTCTCTCCTCCTTGTATGCTAGTTCCAGAATGGGCAATCTAAGTCACCTTAGACCAATGTGGTAGGAAAAGCGACTTGCTAGTTTATTCTAGAAAATAAGTGTTTTTTTTTGTTTGTTTGTTTTCTGTTTTCTCTGGTGCATTGGATAAGAGCTAGAAAATATCTCTCTGCTTCTAGCAGCTACTGAGTAAATTACCTTTAGGATAAACATTATGCTGAGGAAAGAGGTAGCATGGGAGTGGGGCTGAACCAACCATTCCTGAGCTCACTTAACCTCCTCTGTCCTTACTGTATGGGAACATACACATGAACTTATTTTTAAAATGCAGTTTGACTTAGATTTTTGGGGGGAAGGGGTGTACTTGCTGTTGAAAGTGTCTTAGCCTATAAAAATTAAATCAGACTATAAGTCCTTGAGTGTAGAGACCACATATTAAGCTCTTTGACTAACTTATATTTAATATTTTGCACAATGTAAATGTCTTATAATGACTTAGAGAGTTGAACTGTTGTCCTTAAGATATAGTGGAATGAACACTGAGCAGGAAGAGATCCAGGTTCTTATTTTGGCTTTGTTTCTACTTTTGAGAAGTTCTTTGAGCAAATTAATTTAGGTCTTTCAGCCGGTTTCCTCTTTTGAAGGTGGGTGATTTAAGTTAAGCATATTTTCTTTCAGGCTTGACATTCTATGACATGGGATTAAACTGAATTTATAATAATTCCATAGCAATCTTAAAAGAAATTTTCTTTTATTTAAATATAAGTCAAGGGGATCCCTGGGTGGCGCAGCGGTTTGGCGCCTGCCTTTGGTCCAGGGCGCGATCCTGGAGACCCGGGATCAAATCCCACGTCGGGCTCCCGGTGCATGGAGCCTGCTTCTCCCTCTGCCTGTGTCTCTGCCTCCCTCTCTCATTCTGTGTGACTATCATAAATAAATAAAAAAATAATAAAAAAATATAAGTCAATATATAATAAAAATAATATGTAAAATTTGAACTGACACTGAGTTTTTTGATCGCATTCTGAGTGTAAAGAAAGTTGTAATGTGCTATCAATAACTTATTATAATAATTACAAAAACAAATATAATATTAAGTATATTCAGAGCCAAAAAATCATATTTAAGGAAAACTATTCCCCTGAAATATTGGGCTTTGTTGAGAATTATATACAGGACAATAGACACCAAGATTATTAGTGGAAATATGGGAGAGTTTGACTTTAATTTGAATCAAAATTTTAAAATAAAAGTCTTGTGAAAAGTCTAAAGGCAATAATCAATGTAACTACAACACAACTTGAATGAATACATGTCTTTTGTTTAATCTGATGGCCAGAAAATTAAAATGTGTGTTGTGGCTTATAGCTGAGGATTTATGCAACAGCAGTAGAATAAGTGCCAACCGAATTAACAAGTTGATTGTGTAAGCAACAAACCTCATTTAAGCTAAACTGAACTTGACAAATTGCATGACATTCTACTTGCTAAATTTGAGATTTATAATGTTTACTGCTATTAACAATAATGAAACAGCAGAGAACTTCAATATCTGACATTTTAATCTGTATATTTCACTTTTGTTCTTGCTAATCAATTCTTAATTCTGGAATATATTTTATATTTTGTTATCGTTTTAGCTACAAACTTTGATGTAGTCTTATCAACATTCATTGAACCAAAACACTGCATAAAGATTAACTGTTAACTTTGCTTTTTTCATGATTAAGGATTAGAATGACTGTGGAGGGGAAAAAAAATGGTTTCTGAGTACACGAAATTCCATAATCTAATTGTTTGCAAGTTGGAATAAAGTTTGACAGTTTATCTTTTAAATCAGAAAAGCTATCCATTGGCATATGGAGATTTGTTTAATGACAAATTTAAAGATAATGAATTGATATTTACTATAGTACCTCATAGTGCAGAGATGAATGTTTAAAATCTGTAGGAAATAATGTTCACAGATATCATGTATGAAGCATCAGATATTTCTTTAAACTCAAATGAGTACTATATGAGTTATTAGCAGTGTTTAGTAGACATTGGATAGGGTGAATGAAATAGCATTTTTATTTAGATTTAGCATAATTACTGCTTATTTAGAGAATCTTGCACATGATTTTGCAATGTGCATTTGTGAGGCATGACAATGGATTCATGAGATTGATTTTCACATGGTTCTGAATGCTCCCTTAGAAAGCTGCATTTCAAATTGCCATTTTGGTGGCAGTACACTTGTTCTGTTTTAACTGAAGTTGTTCAAAATATTTTCAGAACTCCAGCAGTTCTCATTAGTGCATTATCTTTATGCAGAAATATGAAAATGCAAAAGATTAACCTTTGTTGTATTATGTCCCTCAGATTTGCAGATTGCTTATTACTGAAGAGTAATCTAGCCTATCCTGATTGATTGAATATCCAAAGCAGAATTAAATATCTAATAGAGTGTCAGTATGACTATAAAAATTTAGAAACTAGTTTAATTTACCTGGCTTAAATTACCTTAACTTCCCTCTAACATGGGTTGGGTACTATAAACTGAGGCAAGGTTACACTTCCAAAAACAAAGTAAGCAGCCTCAAATATGAAGAAAGCCAGAATTTGAAGACAGAACCAAGCATTTGTTTAGGGAATGATGCTTTGTGTCATGTGACAGGACAGTGAATTGTCCAGTGCAGCCAACATTTACTGGTAGAAATTGGTGGGAGTTGGCACTAATAGGCAATAATGTAAAGTAAATGCCAAAATAAGAAATTGGCATTCTTTGAAAGGTCTTGAGTGTCATCCTAAATACTTTGGATTTTCTTAGGTACATAATATCATAGACTATGAAAGTGCCATTATCAGAACTATTTCAGGAAGCTAATTCTGCAGTAGTGAGAATGTTGGAATAGACTTGGGTCTTGAGGTCAGGTTAGGAAGTTATTATGGTAGTCTAGATAAGAGCTAATACAAACCACAATATTATTATTAGAATAATATAAAGAACTATGATGCTAATCTCTTAATTGTTAAAGTACTTTTTACAATACATTACCAAAAGATTAATATGTCTCTGTAATTGATTTATTCTGATATTTTGATAGTATGAGAAAAATATTAAAAATTATGATTTTAGTAATATATACATTCAATAAACTTCTAGGAATACCTTATTTAGCAAAATTACCTACTCTCCACCCATGTCTTCACCTAGTTTACATATAAAAAGAGCAAAATGCATACTCTCTTCTATTGTTGTAAAATCTTGAAAAATAATCAGAGTATTTCTATGATATTACGTTGCTTACCTTTGTGTACTTATAAATTCATAAGAAAATAACTTTGAAATTAAGATAAAATCAATTACTACCATTATAGTATAGTAGGTTTTTTTTTAATAATTAAACTTAGAGAAGATTCTTATACTGTCAAAGTCCTAGTTTTCTCAACTTAAATTGAAATTATAACAGCTCCTACTTAATATGGCTATTATGGAGATTAAATAAAATAACCCTTATAAAACACTTCACATTATCTGACATAGAGTAAGCTACATAAATATTATTAACCAATCATCAAATAGAAAGAATGGACAAATGGATCTTCTAGTATTATTACACATTCTAGTAATAATATATTTTCTTTTACAGAGCTTTGGAGTATAGAGTGAAATTTAAAAATATTGAAAAATTTAAAATTTCTTAAATCATTTTTTCAGACATTCAAGTAATTTTATTAAGCATCATTATGTACATTACTCAAGGTCTTGAGCTAAAAAGAAACAAAAACTCAGTTCTAGCCATAAAATTTTACATTCAAGTGGAGGGAGCTATTTAAAAAAGTAAATATTATTCAAAATTAATATATTTATAGACGCATATACAAGGGATAATAAGAATATAATAAGACCACATAAACGCCTTTTTGAATCTATAGTATGGTTTTATAGGGAAATTCAGTATTTGTGTTGAGATGACCAAAAAAATCAGTTTGCTAAGAATACAACTGTTAGAAAACATTCTGCAGAAAAAGAGAGAATGCAAACAGGCACAAAGAAGCATGCATATAATACTACATGTAGTGCTTTTGCTGAAGTGTAACTGAGAACAGTGGTCAAATAACAAGGATGGAAATGAGAGGTCTATTTTGTGGATAACAAAAGTGAGATTGAAAAACTACGAATTTTTTGACCCATTCAGCAGTAAATAGGATAGCACTGATTTGAATACAAATAGTTTTTTGAAACCTTTCTTCTATTCTACATTGCTCTAATTTTCAAAGGCTTTTTGTCAAGCCATGTATTATCAAACATGGAACACATTTTTCCTTTTGAAGCAGTATTTTGGTACAGAGTAAGTTTCTCCGCTGGTCCACTGGCTCTGCCGTAATGTTTCTTAAATACTTATGAATAATACCATGATTTGCCACTGTTTAAAGTGAAAAGCGTTTATGAACTGAAAGCAGAGTGTCCAAGATACAACGATGAATAAAAGGGGTAAACGAATTAGCAATGGAGCGTGTGGGAAAGAATGGAAGGCATAATTTTAGTTATACTGGTAGATCAATTATCAGACAGCAGGAGTCAGGGACCAAACCATTTACAGACTACAGGCACAAAACATATGAATTTGATATGATTATATCAAAACTTGCCTTCCAGTTATAAAATTATATGATTCTAAGACTCTAAAATGACAATGTAAGGAGGTGGTGGTGGGGGGCGTTTCAAGTAAATTACAAGTTATGTCCCTGCCATTTGCAATGGCAAATCTAAAAACCTGTCCAGTAGCTTGTTCTCCAGCAGGTTAGATATGTACTGGCATAAAAAACTAAGGATACATGTGCAGCATTAAATAATACTTATGAGATAAGAAGAGAAGGAAACTATTTTTTTTTTTTTTTTAGGAAACCATTTTTAATTGGAGAACCCACAACAAATCCACAATGGAGGGTGTGATAAGTAGAGCCTTTGAAGAAAGTAGTACTGTTTTTCCTGGAAAACCATGGGAGCCAGTCTGAGGGATTCAGTGAGCCATTGGTAGAGGACTCTGAAAAAAGGGCAGGACAGGACAGTCAGGAGAGAAAGCCTTCCTCTTTTTGTTACATTGGAGAATCACATTTCCATATTCCACTGAATGTGTCTCTATTGCCTTTATGGTACTGAATCCTTGCTGCATGGTAGATTTAAAGTGTGCGTTTCACAGAGTTGTACTTGCCCCAAGCCATTTCAAGTCAGTGACCAATTGAAAGGTCTCATTTGTTCAGGCCTATGTAAGATGTTTGAGCTAAATAGTAATTTTTAGCATGCAATGTGCAATGGCAAATCTAAAAACCTGTCCAAGAGATGGAAATTTGTGTGTGTTTCCTTATGACCTACGTGCCTTTGAGGCAAAGAAATTATTTTAAACTGATACTGGCTTGTATCTCTTTGGCAATAATAATGAATAGGGAGCCAAATGACTAGCATAATTGGCTCTTCTGAGATGATAGGAGCAGTGGGGAACCAAAGAAATTCCAAATGAACACATTTCTTCAATTAATAGAGGCTTTTTAAAAAGAAGAAATATATTTCTTATACTTTTTCACTCTAGGCAAGTGAATGAACTACCTCACTTTGCATACACCCAGTGATCTGGAGAGGACTTGTACCATTGTATCACTTTGAAAGGGATCTCCAAATGTAGAAGCAGAAAAAACAGGCATCTTACTTTAAACAATAACACTATCATATCTCCTTCTGTTTTTCATTTCCATATTGTAGCAGATCTTCATAGAGTGTCTGAAATGTGACACATAATTAAGGTAGCTTACAATCAATCCAGTGCTAAAGACAGACATGCGAGTAGTTAGCTATATGTTAAGGCAGGACAGTAGGACAGCATGGATAGAGGACAATGAGGAGACATTAACCGTTTGTGTTCAGGCGAGCTAACTGAAGGCTTCTTGGGCTGAATGGTGCCTAGTGAGTATCATTTAAAAAAAAAATCCAAAACAGTAACGTATTTGATACAAGAGACTTTCAAGTTAAGTGAAAGTTGTAATTACTATTCTCATTTTAAAGAAGAGGAATTAAGGCCTAGAGGTTCAAGTGACTTGTTTAGTATAACCGAATTAGTAAGTGGCTGAACTGGGCCTAGGACCCAATCATGATAGTAATAGTTGCCTGGTATTGAGTATTTACTATGTGCCAGAGATTGTGTTAAGAACTCAGTATTTTTTTCTTATTTAATATTCTTAGCAACCTATGAAGTAAACCATATTTGTGGATATATTGAGGAGAAGTAAAATGATGAATTGGAGGATTATTATATATTAGCTTTAGATAATAGAGCATGAGGAGATTTAACAAATTAAAGGAAGACACTGGGAGAGACTGAGAAGGATTTGTGAACATAAGAGTGTCTTTAGTAATTCAGACTTGCTAATATACTACTAACTTGATCATAGTGTAAAAGAAAAAGGAAAGATATTTGTAAATCCGTGTTTTCTCACCTGTTTTCTAGTTGGCCAATGTGTCATGGTGGGAGACCCCAGGAGAAACAGCTCAGTTTGAAAACAACTGTGGTTATCCATTGTCCTGAAAGCTTTCCCTGCCCCTTACTGTGACCAAAGAGAGCTGAATTCACAAGAGAGTTAGGAGAGTTACAATTGGGACAACACAAATGCTATTATCATTTCACATAAGAAAAATTGAAGTTTCAGTAACTTACCCAAAGATTCACAGTTATTAAATTGAACCTAGGTTTTTTGACTACAAAACTCAAATTGTTTAATCATGGTACTGTGTTGCTCTTATGGAATACATAACATGCTATGTCTTAACAAAAACTTTCTGCTTCTAATGCAGGTTTTTGAAATAGAGTGTACATGAAAATATACCACATTGAATTAATTCTGATAAAACTGGTAATTAACATGACCATCAATATTAATAGCAGGAAGTGAAAATAGTTATGATCTGTGGTTCCTATCATCATGAAGTGTGCAAATTTATAATTAACTTGATAAGCTTCTAGAATACCACTAGGATTTAAGTCAATTTTAAGAGTATTCTCCTGTATTCATTTTATGATTCTAGGCAATAATCTTAATGAGCAATAAATAAGTAAGTAAACAGAATATGAGTGACTGATGGTGGGAAATGCATGTGCTGTTTCCTAGTTACCTTTTTTCTTAAGCAGGAAAGCAACTTCTCATGGTATCACATGTGTGTATTGTCATTGTACTTTAACAACAGGAAGACATTATTTGGTATTTATTCTAGCCATGGGCAAATTATGAATTCATATGTAGAAGTTACCAAGATATCAGCATGTAGTGTATTTATAAACAAGAACTAGTTTATTAGGATGCACTGAAATAGGGGAGAACACACTGACTGAATCTTAGCAGTACCTCAGGAGGGAAGTTAGAAGCGGGCTAGTTATAGGAATATGGGGGAGGGGTAAATTTAAAATGATTAACGGAGAGGGTTTTTCAAGTTGGGGAATTGAAAGTGGATGAAAATGGGAGTATAATAGCTTAGAATTTGTAAATACAGTTAAGCTAAGGTTTTGAAGCAATAGTAAGCTATTGCTTGATAAGTGAGCTATTTTGATCAGATGAGCAGATAATTGGTTCTGATAAATTGGCTTGTATGAATACCGTGTAATAAAAAGTGAGATTATTTATTGATGTAGTCTTATCTTTGCACACAAAGATTTCCTAGTATCAACAACTAAGTCACGTTACCAAAGGTGGGTTTTAAGCTTCTCTAAATTATGTTAACACAGGCGGCCCCATTCTATGTGGGAACCATTCTGGCTGTTTATCCACAAGTCTCAAGGTGAGAGTCCAGAGATCCTTTTTTACTGTTAGTGCCTGTTCTGTTCGTGCCCTTTTGTTATGTAATCAATAGCTTACTATAATTCTGACATCTATTAAAAGGAATTTGAATAATTTTTAAAGTGAAAATTAGGCACATGGCCTTTTATTTACTGTTTATTTGTTAATATGTAGTACAATTATATTTGATTTCCTAGCATTTACTTATAAGTGGCATTAGGATTTCTGTGTTGGCTTTGTAATCATGAATTCTAAAAAGGTCATATTAGCAAGTATTTTATTCATTAGTGCTTAAGTGTGTTAGTTGAGAAACATTTACTGACAACAGATTGACTTATGTATAGCAATTACTGTTATTTTTTATTCATATTAGTGTGCCATGGCATTGGGTAGTTATTTCTCCATTTATATACTATAAAATAAACATGACACCAAATTTGATGTTATTAATGACACTTAGACTTTTATATTTCAAATCTTAATTTCCCAAGCTACATAAAATACAATAAGATAAATATATCTAGAGTTTTTATTAAATTATAGTTGTATCTTCTTCTTATATATTAGAAACTAAATTTTCTTCTAAATTTTCTTTTGCCTAACAAATATGATTTGACTAATAAATGCTAGATAATTACTACCATTATGGTTTTGTTTCATCAAAAATAAATACAGATGGTCCCTAACTTAGGATGGTTCAGCTTACAATTTTTTGACTTGCATTTAAAAACAATGCATATTCAGTGGAAACCGTGCTTTGAATTTTGATCTTTTCTTGCACTAGCAATTTGTAATATGATACTCTTGTGATGCTGGGCAGGGGCAGCAAGCCATAGCTCCCAGTCAGCCACAGGATCCCAAACATAAACTGATACAAACATTCTGTACCAACTAATACAACCATTCTGCTTTTCACTTTCAGTACGGGATTCAGTAAATTACATGAGATATTCAACACTTGATTTTGCCCAGATGTAGGTTAATGTAAGTGTTCTGAACATGCTTAAGGTAGGCTAGGTTAAGCTATGATGTTGGGTAGGTTAAGTGTATTAAATACATTTTAAACTTAGAATATTTTTGATTTGTGATGGGCTAATTGGGATATAACCCCATCATGTATCAGGGAAGGTCCATAATAAGAAAAATCAATGCCCAAATTTATTATTCTTTGTAGCAAAATTGTGGGCTAAATATTATAATTTTAATTCAAATTATAAAAATATATCCTTTCATCTTCTGTGAGATATCAAAGTGTTTTTAGTTGAATTCCTTCATAAAAACATAAGGTTTAAATCCAGCTTTACAGCTGAAGGATGGTAAGTGTGTGATTATTTCAGGAAGTCGTTATGACATATTAAGCTTGGATGGACCAATGATGACAAAATTGCTGCATTGAAATGACAGTGATTTTTAGCTATTTATTCCATTAACTCTTGTTTAATGTCTTATTTAAACTCCCTGAAGTACTGTTTTTGTAGATAGGTGCTAGTATGTAGATTAATATTTGAGATGTATTTTGTTTGTTAGTTTAAGATTTTATTTATTTATTTGACAGACAGCTCAAGCAAGGGAGCAGAATGGGGAAAGAGAGAGGGAGAAGCAGGCTCCCCAAGAATCAGGGAGCCCGATGTGGGGATCGATACCAGGACACCGGGATAATAACTTGAGCCTAAGGCAGATGCTTAAACAACTGAGCCACCCAGGTGCCCCCTTGTTTCTGTTTCTGATGTGTCTCTTTCAATAGTCATATTTAAATGTCTCCTAATCAGCTAATATACCTGTTTTTCTTAATTTTTGTAACTGAAATATCTACATGGTAAACCAAATTCTCCACTAAATTGATCAGTAAAAAGACTTAAATTTATACTTGTCATTTCCTGGAAATAAACAAAATCTGAGCTTGATGAGTTCTGACAATGGCTAAACATGTTCCTTCAAGTGAAGATGAAAGGAAAATGGTTTTATAAACATGCTAAATTTACTGAACCAAATATGAATCTGTGTGTTTTCTGATAATTTTTCTTCTCATCACTACATTTCTCCCATGTTGACTTCTGAGATTAATTAATTTGTAATGGTCTAAATCAAGACTAGTCTCAAACAGTTGGGAGAGCTGACTCTCATAGGCTCCTCACTTCTTTCAAACAGAATTATAGTAATGCAGTGACAGCAGCAGGATCATTTTTACTTAGCCTCCATTAGCAGGGTCATCAGAAGGGAAGGCTTGTGGACACTTAGAACCTTGTAGCCATATCTGATTTGTACTTTTATTCAGTTTTTCCATTTCCTTTTATAGTGAATTCTGGCATCCTAATCTAATCTAATTCTAGAATATACTATAAAGGGCACAGGATCTGAGACAGCAGAAGCCATAAAAGATTTTATCAAGGATAAGAAACAATCTCCTTTCAAATAAGAAAAATTAGTCCCTGAAGAGAAAAAAGATAAATAGGTGGAATAGTTCTTGACTCATAGTGGGTACGTGGCCTGTCACAGCTGAATAATGAAATGAAAGAATGAATATAGTGAACTCTTTACTCTGGCAAAATGTGTGAAGTCTTCTTTTCTTCTTCTTCTTTTTTTTTTTTTTTTTCTTTTAGAATCTTTTTTTCTAGCAACATCGGCACTATCACCAGTTTGTTAACTTCTCTAAGCAAGAAGGGAAAAAACCTTATCTCAGCAAAGGCAGAGAAGCAGAGCCCTTGGCTATGGGGAGGCTGTAGTACAATAGAGCTAGAAGGGACGTCATGTTCCCTTTCAGGATTCCCAAGATTTCCTGGATTCACAGGAGTCTTAAGAGAGTGCTAGTAGGATGATTGTGGAACTAGTTACTCATGAATATTTTCATCCTTGATTATGAAAAGGAGCAAATGTATCAATTGTGCACATGAAGCTAATGAGTTTTGAGACTGAGTTATTGAAAATTCTTAGAGTTGGTAAACAAATGTTAACATATGAGTTATATTAACTTTGTTATTTAAACTTCTTTGTAATAGTTCCTTGTTTTTAGGAAAACCTGAAAAATGTTATGAAAGCAAAATATGGCTTTGAGTAGGAGTGGATGGGAGAATATGCTATGGAAAAATAACTAAGAAAACTAAATAGTTGAGTTTTTGTCTGCTCCAGAGTGTTCATTTTAAGACCACAGCTCTGCTTCCCAGGATAGATATTGAACATCCAGGACTTAAATCAGTGCAATATCTGACATAGGTAAAGTAGAATCCACAGTCAGATGTGTCATTTAAAATGGACATTTTCTTAGGGATAAAATCGCATAGAGATTCCAGAGTTACTCAGGCAACAAACTAAAAACTAGTCTAACCACCATCCCATTTACAATTATAAAGTTTTACTTTTCAATTTGTTTTTATTACATAGTGAATAAATACAAAATACAACAAAGACAAACTACATAAATAAAGAATGACACATGAAAGAACTATACCTACTGGCCACATAACATAAGACGTAGAACATTATCAGCAACTTTTTAACACCCATATCCCATGGCTTTCATTTTGCTTATTAATCTTTGGTATTTTTTTATAATTATACATCACTAAACAATGTAGTAATATACATGCATTATTTATTATATATAATAAATAATGTATTTTATTGTAAAATTAATTATTTTAAAATTTATGTACATACATTTTACAATATTGTATACATTTTTTTGCTGCTTACTTTTTGATCAACATTTTACTTATTAGAATCTTCCATGTTGATGCATACTGCTTTTTTCCTACTACATGCATGCATGAGCTTCTTTAGGGCATAAGCATAAAATAGACTTGCTGCATCATAGAGGGTAAAAACATTGAATTTGTTTTTGATGATATCAAAACATTTTCCAAAATGACTTCATTTGTACCAAATCCCAATCAAATTCTGTAACAGTATTGGTTATTTTATAAATTTAGGGACACCTGGTATTTTCATACTGAAAGTTTTTGCCATTTAGATAATTATAAAAAATATCTTATTGGAGTAATTTGCAATCCCTGAATGCTAATAAAGATTAGCATTTTTTCTATGTTACTGGTAATTCGTATTTTCTCTTTCAGAAACGTTTTTCCAAGTCATTTATGCTCTTTTAAATTAGATTAATTGCTTTTATTGGATTATAGTATCAGTTTGTCCATGTTTAATTTTGGATTCTTTGTTTAATGCTGGATAACTGATCTCAGTTATGTTTTGCAAATGCCTTTTTGGTGTTTATGGCTTGTTATTTTTAGTGTTTTCATATTAACATAAATCCTTAATGTCCTCAAATATGTCCATCCTTTCATTTTTGAATTATTGTTTTTGTGTCTTTTTAAAGAAATACTTCTTTTGCTAAAATAAAAGAAGTGTTCTGCTATATGTTCTGCCAAAAGCATTAAAAAACTGTTTCCCCATGTACTTCGTAAGCCACATAGAATTGATATTTTTACATATGGCTTTTAATTATGAACAATTTCAGTTTTGTTCATAAGGACAAAAAATTGTCTCAGTATCTTTTTGAAATATTTGCTTTCTCTCTCTTGCTTGCAAGGACATCTATTTTGTTCCTTGATGTTTTCAGACCAAAAAAATAAAAAAGGCAATACTTACTTGTTCTTGATTCCTTTAGTTTTTGAATGACTTAAGGCAAATTTTCTCCTTCATGTTAAATTTCCTTAGGAGACTCTGACAGTTCTTAACTTTTTGTACTTCCATTACTGTACAATATCTTCCTCATATTTTAAAACTTAGAATGTGGTGGAATATATCCCCATAGCATACTTTTCCCCCTATGTAAACATACCTATCTTTCCCCAAAAACATTTCTTTTCTTTTCTCTTTTTTAAAGATTTTATTTATTTATTCATGAGAGACACAGAGAGGCAGAGGCACAGGTGGAGGGAGAAACAGGCTCCCTGCAAGGATCCCAAGGTGGGACTCCATCCCAGGACTCTGGGATCATGACCTGAACTCAAGGCAGATACTCAACCGCTAAGCCACCCAGATGACCCTCCCCCAACATTCCTATTGTTTACTAAAATATAAGGAAATTACTCCTGCAGCAAAGTTACGAAGTTTGGAAAGGCAGTCTTTTCATGCGCTTAAGATTTGGTTTGTCACTATAAATGGCAGAGATGAGTCAAGTGCACTACTTTTATATTTACTATGATTTCAGATATAAGTATTACATCATCTTATTTGTGTTCTGCTTTTTTTTTTCTTTTGTCTTTTTTTCCCTTGGCTATGTTTGATTGCAGGAGCTTTTCATCGAGTCTTTGCTCTAAAATTATAAGTTATCTGCTGTTTCTGTTTCTTCAGTGTTAGTCATTAAATTTTCATCATGTATATGTACAATGTGTAAATTTTATCAGTATTTATTCAATATTCCTACCAAATACAAGGATCTTTGAACAGTGTTTCTCATCTCTGCCCTTCTCTTTATCTAAGATTGTTTTCCATTTTTAACTCCATATTATTTATACCAGAAATCAATTATTATATGTTTAATCTTATCTATAAATCATGTATTCCTCTGTTCAGGTTGCTTTATTTTGCAAACTTTTCATATAATTCTTCAATATTGCTTTTCCATATTTTTTTTCTTCTCTACTTTTGAACTCTAGATGAGTACATAATAGATTCTTCCCTCTTTCCAGCATGTTTCTTAATCTTGTTTTCATACTTTTTATCTAGTGTTTGCTGCACTCTGGATATTTATTCATCTCTACATTTCAGTAGATTAATGATCTTTAAAGCTGTGTTTTCCACTGAGTTTTTGTTTCAGATATTTTATTTTTCATTTCTACCAGTTTTATTTGATTCCTTTTCAAATATTCTTGGTCCTTTGTATTTATTTATTTATTTATTTATTTATTTATGATAGTCACAGAGAAAGAGAGAGAGAGAGGCAGAGACATAGGCAGAGGGAGAAGCAGGCTCCATACACCGGGAGCCTGACGTGGGATCCGATCCCGGGTCTCCAGGATCGCGCCCTGGGCCAAAGGCAGGCGCTAAACCGCTGCGCCGCCTAGGGATCCCTATTCTTGGTCCTTTGTAATAGTTTTTCATTCTTTACATTTTTTATTAAATCTCTTACTTTTTAAACATGGAGCAAAACTATTTTATATTCTACATCAGATTATTTCATTAGCTGAAGTATATATGTTTTTTATATTCTTGCTGATAGTTTTTTGTTCATGGTGCTTTGGGTTTTTTTTGTTTTTGTTTTTGTTTGGATGTTTGACAATTCTTTGAAAGCACCTTGACTTGGAGTTTTATTCATAGGAATTCTTAGAATTCTGGTTTTAAAATGTGTTATTCTACTTAGGTTTTGTGATTTTATTTTTCTGCCAAATGCTTGAATACTGCAAACTGTGTATCACTTAAATAAATTATAGATTTGAGGTCTTCCTAAATTAATATGAATACATATACATTAAATTAATACATCTAGAATGCACTTTATATATTAGCAAATTCATTCTATAAACATACAGGAGGACTAGATTTTGGTTATAAATGCTCAGGATTTTTTTCCCCTTTTTTCCCAGCACTATGGCCAAACAGTCATTTCTTTACCAACTTCTTATATATGGCAGGTTTATTTATATCTCCCTTTTGGAGTTTAGTTTATGCAGGGATTTCTTATTTGACTCCTAATCTTGAATGGGACCTACACTCTTCTTTCCTATCATGTGCCTCATCAAAACAGAAGTTTTCAGAGTTCTACAAGGTCAGCCTTGTAGGAATATAACTTCATTGCACTTCCATTTGTATAGTTTTCAACTTCCATATCTAGATTGGCCTCTGCTCAATATTGCATTTTAAAGTGCTTATTAAAATGTTTAGCCACTATATTTTATCTGTTTATATTTATCTGTTTTATCAGGTAAATACAGCCCTACATTCTCATAGAATGGAAGGAAATGGAATCTGATTATTCAATTATGACACTTTCTTGTTGGAATTAGCAAATATCTAGCAACTCTGGGAAATCAGTGGTCTCACTTTTTGCTACATCCACAGTGACACTACTTTTATAATAAACAAAATTAGTTCTAATTTGTATTTTCATATTATAAACCAGTTATGCATCTAATTGAATAATTCCCACTTTTCTAGAAATTCCAAAAATTAAAAGACTCCTAAGTATCAGGTCTAAGGTTTCCCATTGGATTTACAATATTAGATGAAGCCTTGGTAGTAGAGTCTTGAATATAAGGATCACCTGTGGACAGCATTAGCTTAAATAACATTTGTAGATGTAGACTGAATGTAATAAAATGTGCCATAATATATAATACTTCTCTATAAGAAGGGCAGATTCTACAGGTCTATGATTTCTTGATAAACTTACAGTTTCAACAAAGACCAGAACTGTAATATAATCCTGATAGAGTGAGGCAGAGTTCACATGTATTTTGGGTAGTCCTTTATTTTTTAAAAAGATTTTATTTATTTATTAATTGAGACCCAGAGAGAGACAGAGAGTCAGAGACAGACAGAGGGAGAAGCAGGCTCCATACAGGGAGCCCGACGTGGGACTTGATCCCGGGTCTCCAGGATCACACCCTGGGCTGCAGGCAGCACTAAACTGCCACGCCACCAAGGCTGCCCATGGGTGGTCCTTTATTTATTTATTTATTTATTTATTTATTTATTTATTTATTTATTTATTATTTGAGGTGGTCCTTTAAAACAAGAGTTTATTAACTAAGTTTAGAAGTAATTCTGTAGGAACATAAAGAATTCTGTGGACTTTCTAACTGAAAACTGTAGATTAACAAAAACTAGCAGTCCAGTTAAAGATGATTAAACTTATAAGTTTACCTGCATTTCCTCCTGAAATCCTACAAATAATAAGAAATATATATATATAAATACATAAAAATATATAAATATATATATATTTTAGGTAGAAATCCACTAAGACAATGATATAATGGTAGAAGAGAAAACAGACATAAAAATTTGAAAGCTGAGGGATCCCTGGGTGGCACAGCGGTTTGGCGCCTGCCTTTGGCCCAGGGCGCGATCCTGGAGACCCGGGATCGGATCCCACGTCGGGCTCCCGGTGCATGAGCCTGCTTCTTCCTCTGCCTGTGTCTCTGCCTCTCTTTCTCTCTTTCTCTGACTATCATAAATAAATAAAAATTAAAAAAATCTTTAAAAAAAATTGGAAGCTGAGAAACAATTGGACAAATGATAACAGACTAAACAGACCTGAGAATTTGGAAACTAAAATTGGCAGTTGGAAATATAGAGAGCATGGTGATTGATAGCACAGAATCTATAAAAGCCTCAGGAAATGGCAACACTAGATGATGGGAAGTGTGAGCAAAAGTGGAGTAAAAATCCCACTAGTTAAGTGTTTTAGAGTTGATACATTTTTTACCAAACCACCTACGTGCTGACATAATCAGCAGTCCTTGAATGAAATCCGACTAATTTTTAACCTTAATATGTCAGGTTATCCTGCATAGCCCACTGAGCTCACTGAGATGTACAAGGACATCCAGATGACAAGAAGCTTCAAATCTTTACAAGATATTTTCCCAAGGAAATTCATATCTTTTATTTCTCACTTTTTACTGCAGTTTGTTCTCTAAGCTTTATATCACTCAAATTAACACATCTTTATAACAACTTTGGAATTAAAAGAATGCATTTTGCATTATAGAATATGTCCTCAGAGCTGTGAAGTGGAAGTTTTTTTTTTAATAGTAGGATAAATAAAAATATAAAACTGATTATTGCAGCTTGGAGACATTCTAAAAATTGACAGATTTTAAAGTCTTATCAATATGCTTATTAGAATTTTTCATCTATCTATGTGTATATATACATATAATTTTTAATTATTTATCTATTGTTTTTAAGTAGGTTCCATGCCCAGCATGGAGTACAACACAGGGCTTGAAATTACTATCTTGATATCAAGACCTGAGCTGAGATCAAGAGTCAGACACTCAACCAACTGAGCCACTCAGGTGCCCCAACCATTAAAATTGTTCTTAATGAACTTTCAGTAATATAATGTGTTTCTATTAGACCACTGGAATTTTCATATGTAACAGTTTCAAAATGGGTCTAAGGAAAACAAACTCTGTGTTTAATGTGTTTGTTCCTCAGCTTTCCATTAATGCCATTCCCAGGATGGTTACAACCCCCACCCACTCTTCCTTCTTTATCCTGATTTTTCTGGCCCTTACATCCATTCTGGGAATGTCACTTTTTTGACTTGTAACCTTCCCCACTGTACTCTCACAACAAAAAAAGATATCATCTCTTTTTTCTTTTCATCATACTTCATTCCAAAAGGACTAGAAATGGCTTAAAAATGCCACATAGTACAAATAACTGAGGAAACATGATGTACTTTATGCCTTGACTTATTTTAATGATGAACCTACATGTTGATAAAAGTCATACTAAAGTGTCAGTGGCAAGTAGGCCTTTTAGAGTTTTCTAAAAGTAGCTGTTTTCAAAATAAATCCTCTAACCTGTCACACCTGAGGGAAGATGTTTTTATGCAAGAACCATTCCCATCAGGGACATTTAGGTGGGTCAGCGGATGAGTTTGAGCATCTGCCTTTGGCTCAGGGCATGATCCCTGGTCCTGGGATCAAGTCCTGCATTGGCTCCTGCAGGGGGCCTGCTTCTTCCTCTGCCTATGTCTCTGCCTTGCTCTCTGTATCTCTCATAAGTAAATTAAATCTTTAAAAACAAAACAAAACATTCCCATTCAGCGCAAATTAAAGACTGCTGTGTGTGTATGTGTGTGTGTGTGTACATCAGGGAGGGGAAATTTTCTCCTACCCCTCTTGATTCTTTTGGCTAGTCTAATAATTAAGATGATATAAGACAGATTAACAAGAGAAAAAAAACCATTTAATTCATACATATAGCAATCTCATAAATATGAAATCCCAGAAGTGATCAAAGCAGGATATTTATATACCTTTTATACAAACAATAAATTTGCGAAGCACTGACAAGACAAAGAAACTTAGGCTTGGGTACTAATAAGTAAAGAAACTGAACAGTTTCCATAGGCCTCTTGGCCCTGATTTTTCTGCCTTTGGTATTAAGGATGTCTCTCTACCTCCTTGTACAGGGAAGCTACCTTTAACATGGGAAATTTATTTCCTGCTCTCAGTGGGAGAGGATGGTCAGAGTGTCTTTTTGTACCAGCTGTTTCTCTAATAACTTTAATTCAAAATAATCAATATGCCACTTTGGCATATTTTTGAGAAGCCTGCCCTGAGCTCCATATATCCATATATGTGTGTGTATAAAACCATATTATCTATATATTTCTTAACTTGCGTGGTCTCCCTTTTGTCTTTGTATCTATGTCCCACAGTTTTGAGGAACATGATTTTTCATTTGTATTCTTCCCTGTAGCCAGCTGCTGGTTAATAGCAGAAATCATTCTTGAACCTCTAACAATGTTGAAAGAGCAGGTGAAGAGTTGAAAATTAAATTTAATTAAAACTGATTGCTAGGAACAAGGTGAGATATGGATAATCACTATTAACACCTTTATTTATCCTCATATCTATCAGTAAAGTCTGAGCATCGAAAAGAATTAAACCTGATAATTGCCAAGACAGCTTGAGGGGGACAATTAGACTATAGGCATCATTGAAGTAATATGATAGATTGTAAAATAAAGTACATGAAAAAAGAATATTTGATGAGTAAATATTAAGTACTTATGATTCTATTTTAATTACATATGAGTGAAGAATTAACTATTTAATTCCTTACGCATTGAGCAAATATTGTACTTTTGAAATGCTGCCCCAAATAAGCAGCAGTCTATCTAGAAAATTAAAAAGAGGTTTTAAAGTTTTATTAATTATAATGTAAGTTACTCATTTGGTTATGTTGCATAAAGGAGAGTACTGGTAATAGCTTTTGTGTTTTATTTTACTGGAAACTAATGAAAAACACATATCAGCAATTAGTTTTTAGAACTTGTTAAATTGATACTTTATCCCCAGATGTATTATGGGCAACCATTATAGTCTAAATCTGATCACTTTTGATAAATATACAATGTGATGTGCCTGCTTATTTTTATCCATACTTAGTGCCCTAAGCTCTATTATGATGATGTACGTTGGCAGATAAAAATTACTTTTTTTATTTTAAGGATTTTATTTATTATTTTAGAGAGAGTGCAAACAGGGGAAGGGGCAGAGGGAGAGAGAGAGAGAGAAAATCTCGAGGAGACTCCACGCTGAGCACAGGGCCCCTGTGGGGTTTGATCTCATGATCCTGAGATCATGACCTGAGCTGACACCAAGAGTCAGACACTTAATGAACCACCCAGGCACCCCAAAGTTACTTATTCAACATAAATACTTATATGTTTATAAAGTTGTTAGTACTAATCTTCTATATAGAAAAAGTAATCTGTCAGAATCATAAGAAAAAGTAAATACAAAGTCATCTCAATACTGAAGCAATAAATCCATCCTAAATTTGCATGAGAGTCTTTCAGGAGACTGCTAGAGCCCTAGAGCAACAGAAAAATCCTGAGTCATTCCTTTTGTTTTCTCTGTAAATTGGTTGATCAAGGGAATGAAAAGTTTAAGTGATAACAAAGGTTTTCCAGTGCTACCACATTCTTATCTCCCTGTGGAATGGTATTTTCCTCATCAAATTATGTTTTAAGTAGTGGGTAGATTTCAAATAAAATAGGAATACTTATAAAACCCCATATGCATGGGCAGCCCTGGTGGTGCAGCGGTTTAGCGCCGCCTGCAGCCTGGGGTGTGATCCTGGAGACCCGGAATCGAGTCCCACGTCGGGCTTCCTACGTGGAGCCTGCTTCTCCCTCTGCCTGTGTCTCTGCCTCTCTCTGTGTGTCTCTCATGAGTAAATAAATTAATCTTTAAAAACAACAACAACATATGCCTATAATATTCCTTAAACATTAAACAGGAGAAGGAAAAATTATACATCATCTCGAAGATTAAATGTAACTCAATTTCAGGGTAGATTTATTAATTAAATATTTATTGCAAATCAGCTAAGAGCTCAATAATGATTATCTATCTATCTATCTATCTATCATCTATCATCTATCTTTTTTTTTTTTTTTTGAGAAAGGATCTTAAGCAGGCTCTATGCCCAGCATGGAGCCCAAGGGAGCACCATCTCCCAACCCTGAGATCGTGATCTAAGCCAAAATCAGGAGTCAGACACTTAACCAACCGAGCCACCCAGGCACCCCTATAAATTATTTTTAAAAAACAATACTCAAAAACTGGATTATAAGCACTTTGGAGCCCACTGTGGCACTCTTTGTACATTTAGTGATGCTAATCATTACACTACATTACACTAGTCTCTCACATTACAGAGAATGTAAGAATTCAGTGTAAGGATCCACACTGGACCTATTATAAATGAATTTTTTTTTTAAAGAATCGAAATACTGTATGTTTAAAATAATTGATAAGCAGCCTTGTTCACACAGAATAAAATTGGTTAAAGAACGTGTGCTTTGATGAAAGAAGCCAATTTCTGAGATCTACTACTTTGATCAAATTACCTTCCCTAAGCTTCAGTTTCTTAGGTAAACTGGCCTGTAAGAACATTGGCCTTTCATGTTTCCCTGGTCAAGATGAGAATCAAATTAGATGATGCATATAAAGGTGCTATGTGAAGAATAAAGTATAATATGCATTCTCATTAGTAGTCAAAGTTGCATGTTTAGTTTTATTCACATTTTTTACTAACATAAAAATAGGTAAGAATGTGAGCTGCTCCTATTATTATGGGAATAGTGGGCACTTAAGGATCTCACAACAGCTCCACTACATAAACACCTTGGAATACTTAGGGTTCTACCCAGAACTGTATAATGTGGCAATACCCTATGCTTCAGACCTTCCTAAATATATGCCTAAGAAAAATATAGAGCATAAACATGGAATACCTATTTTAAAAATAAGTTTTAGGGGCAGCCCTGGTGGCTCAGCGGTTTAGTGCCGCCTTCAACCCAGGGCCTGATCCTGGAGACCTGGGATCAAGTTCCACGTCGGGCTCCCTGCATGGAGCCTTCTTCTCCCTCCTCCTGTATCTCTGCCTCTCTCTCTCTGTGGGTTTGTCTCAAATAAATAAATAAATAAATAAAGTCTTTAAAAATAAAATAAAAATAAGTTTTAGTTGCAAAACCTTTGTGTTTCGAGGCTTCTTTCACATATACAGTAGTATTTTGTTATAGGTAGTCTGGCTTTCTGTGGTTTCAGTTACCTGTGATCAACTGTGGCCTGGACGCAGATAATCCTCCTTCTAAGGTACTGTCAGAAGACCAGTAGTAGCCAAACACTGTATCACAGTGCCTCTGTCATTTACCCCACTTCATTCCATCAGGTAGGCATTTTATCATCTCACATCATCACAAGAAGGAGGAGTACAGTACAATAAGATGTACATGTAGGGTTCAGTACTATCTTTAGTTTCAGGCATCCACTAGGGGTTTTGAACATATCCCCCACAGATAAGGGGGGACTGCTGTACAGACTAGAGCAAATTCTTTATGAAGCAATTCCATATATATTATAATGGAACAACTTTGTTATTATCATTGCTTTGGTAAACTAAGAGACTCAAAGAGGTTGAAATATTTCTCTAAGATTCTATGCTTTTAAGTGATAAAGCACATAATTAAGCCCAAGAATTCTAACTACAATTAGATTTGTTGTAACTACCATTTCAGAATAGGTACCACCTAAATTAATGGGTAAAGATGGGGAAGTAGAGAAGTGAAGTGGCTTCTCTAAGGGAACACACAGTAAGTGACCAAAATAAAACTATAAAACACCTTGCAAGTCACTACTTGCCTGCTACAGCATTCTGATTCCTAATCAGTACATTAAATTAAATCCTTTATAATTGCTTTAAGATGTTTTATAATTCTTAGTTTATAGTTTGAGTTACATTTGGGGTGGCAAGTAAACAAAAACACTGCCAAAATTAGAAATTGAAATTCATGTTGCCCAATTTATTTAATGAAGCTAAGTAAAACTTAAGTATGAAAATCAGAAAGGGTACCATGAAAAATGAAATTTTAAAAGCATTCTCCATCATGAGCTTAGATGAAATGTCCTAAACATGAATTCTTGCAAATGAAATTCATGTAATTACACACATCATAAGCAAATGGAATTTATTTTGGGGATAAAATAGAAGTTAGTATTAGACTATCAAAGCTATAATTATAAGCATGTCAGTAAGTGAAAAACTGATAAATTAAGTCCTCCTAAAAATTTCAGACAAGTACAGAATAGAAGGAAAATTCCTTAACGAGTTAAAAGATACCACTTACTAAAGAGCAAAACGTTACATTCAAAGCGGAAAGCATAAAAATCTTCCCTGAATAAAAGAATCTCATTATTTCAGTTTAGTGTTTTTTTCTGATAGTCTTGGCACTGTATAAACTAATAAGATAGTTTAAGAATTATGAGCAAAAGAATGAAAAATTTCATTACTCACAAATGACACGTTATTACAAAAACGGGAGTTCAATGAAGTTGCTCAATATACAGGTCAATTACATTTCAATATACCAACATAATTAAATATCTAATGTTACATTTAAAATAGCAACAAATTAAAAAAATAAAATAAAATAAAATAACAACAAATTCCTAAGATTTTTAGAAGTTAACCTAAGAAAATATGCACATGATCTTTATGAAGAAAAGTTATATTAAAAATGTTTTAGATTACCTTGTAAAATGAAAACATACCATGCCCATCTTATGAAGATAAGGTATCACAAATATATCAATTAGTTACAGTTTTTTTCTATAAGATCATGGAATTCAAACCAATTACCAATATGAATTTTTATATAATTTATTTAATAGGAGATTTGCACATGTAACTGGTTCTATTTATATCAAATGGCACAAGACAAGCAATATGCATCACAATCCTGAGGAAGGGTAATATGCAAGACTTGTCCTTTCAAAATCAAGACATCATAAATCTATACTAATTAAGTAAGCATTTGATTGGCTTGAGGTTGACAATCTGTCCAATAGAAAAGGATAATGATCTTGGAAACAGAACCCATGTACAGGAAGGATGACGCATGACAGGACTGGTAATGCTGATGAGTACGGGAAGGTTGGCTACTCTATAGTTATCCTAGAGTGATTGGTATTCCATATTAAAAAGCAAAAAGGGTAAACAAAGTTTGGAAAGATTCTATACGGAGTAAATATTAAGTAATTCTATCATAGGCAATTAGCAAAAACAAATGTTTTTAAGCAGGAGAGTGGCATGATTTGATTTGTATTTTAAGAGTTACTTCCAGTCCTTAGAGGTGGCTGTATATGGAATTTTCTTTAATGGTAATCTTTTTCAATTGCTGGTGAAAGGAAAATATAGTGATTATAGTTGTGCTTCCTTTCAAAAAGATTGTTAATTGCTTTCAGAAAAAAAAATTTATTCAACTATTTGACTAGCTCTCTCTCAGCTTTCTTTGCAATCATCTATTTTCTTAAAATCTGCCTCTATAGCTCACATTTATCATACATTTCCTTTGACTTAATCTTAACTGAATATTCCTTTCCTTCCTTAATCTTAAACTGAATATTCTGGCTTTTCATGTCAGTATTGTTTTGTAAACTTTTTTTCCCATCATACGATTAATACTTGCTCTATAAATTATGTCATTGACTTACAGTCCATGACTAATCAATCTGTGAAAATCCATGAAAGAAACAGAGATTTCATGATTTATTTTGAAATATGCTTATTTCCTACAAAAGTATTCTCAAGTGACATGAATCTTTAAATTGCCAGGAAAAAAAAAAACAGCATTTAAAAAAGTATATGTATTTAGCAAAACCTGGCACATAGTGTATAAATGTTAATTTTCTTCCTTGCTCCTGCTTTATTAGTCGATACTGAGCTAATTGAGATGAATTTAAATGGATTGTATAAAGTTGTATTTTAAGGTGAATGAAATACAATTTGTAGAACATGGAAGTATAAAGAATTAAACATGTAGAGTATTTTGTAGTGATAAAATCCAAGTTCTTTCTAGAAATAATACAAATTAAGAAAACAAAGTCACAGAGTTTCTGTAGCTAATACATGGTTGCTGATCCGATTACTAGTAGAACAAAGCATCAAGACTCAATGTTACTTAATAAACAGTCCAGTATATCTTCCTGTATGTATTATATTTAAGTGTTAAACGCAGTCTTTTATCACATTAGTATTTCTCTATTTTAATGGAAAATTTTGCATATACACACATATAACTAATGTTCACTATTATTTTCTAAATATTACTTCCAGGATGCATGAAATAAAAAGCCATTTTGCATTTTAGTTGTGAATTATTTAAAATTTAGCTGGTAATACATATTCCAGAAAGCAATACATTATCACTCTTTCTTTGAACAATTATTCATGGGTTGCACTGGTATTAACAATAATTTATTGGAAGTAGGGTTAAATAATACATGTCCTTTATTTAAACTATTCAGTCATTATAGAGTCATTATCAAACTACCTTGTAGATAAGCTTGGTATTCAATTTTTCCAAAAGATTCCAGTTTTCACATTTAACCTTACGTATAGAATACTAACAATGAAAAAGAGTCTGTTACTTAAAATCTATTTAGTATTTTGTGATCTACTAACCAA
The DNA here is from genome assembly GCF_905146905.1 of Nyctereutes procyonoides. Classification (NCBI taxonomy): domain Eukaryota; kingdom Metazoa; phylum Chordata; class Mammalia; order Carnivora; family Canidae; genus Nyctereutes; species Nyctereutes procyonoides. The sequence goes on along the minus strand of NW_026575051.1, from coordinate 27,784,313 downwards.
GAAACAAACAAAAAGTCTCAGGCTGAGAATCCTGTACTTTTAAGAATTACACATTTTATTTAAAAGGAAAATATGCTGCTGGAGTAATCGTTTATAACTTATCAAAGAATTGGATATTATACACATGAGTTTTATTTTATTCTAACTTAAATGTTCATATATGCCTCAGACTCTGTATTATTATATTCTCCTAAGATCTTCTAATCTATTTAAAACCCTCCTTTGTACAGTAGGGGAGGGGAAGGTTATTGACTTCTTATTTTTCACTAAAATTGCTTTAAAATTTACTTTACCTTCATGTAGTGGGAATGGTTGTGGGTCAGTATGCACTGGAAAATAAAATAATTAGGTGTCAAAAAATTTTGGCAACTCTCCACCTAGCAACAATTAAATTTTAAATATGTTTTGTGTATGGCTAGAATCATCCTTGTACTCCGTATGTGCTATTGGAAATGAAGGCAAGAACTATCATCTCAGAAGGGAGCAGCAGGCGCAGGAAATTGGAAGTTCTAGGTTGGACATGTAATAGAGTACTTTGAGTCTTTGAATCTGACAGTCAGCTATTATTAGCCAGGAAATATGGCATGAATCTGGGGAAATACTGGGATTAGATTTTTAGTATTCTTCCAAGCAGAATACAAATTTTATTCACTATGAATTCCTCCCCTCAGGTCTCAATAGAAATTTACTCCACCCTCCACAATAGAATCAGTGACCAATTCTAGCCAGTTAACTGCTAGGAAAGGTTCTTTCTATACTTGGGAAAATTCTCCTTTCTTGAAAACATAGGAAACTGAGCGATTGGACACAAATGTGGAAGTATGCCATTTAAACTACCACTGCCCACCATATTAGAATCAGAAGAAGACAAGGCTGCTTAGAAATTCCCATGTGAATAGCAGAATGGAGGGACAGAGCAAATCTAGGTCTCCTCTGAGGAATGAACTGAGCTTTTTAGAGTCCATCTGAAAGCCCACCTTATTCTTGAAGTTGCTTTTACTTAAGCCATTGAATTTCTTTATTTCTGAAGATACCTTGAATTGGGCTTTCTGGTTATATGTCCCAAAAGCATACAAACTCACTCAAAGCTATAATTATAATGTGAGGATATACAATTCAGGTAGATTCTTCTTTTTGAAAAAAAATGAAAACTGAAAGGCAGGAACTTATTTAATTATAGATAATGAAAAATGTGTTGCATTATTATTTTACTCTAGTACATCATTACTGGAAATAGCCTCTACACTTACTCTTGCTTCATAAAACTTCAGTGCTTACTGTCATCACTCTTTTTATTTGATTGTCTTTGCTAAAAATGTAAAATAAAATCTGTATTCATGCATGTGAATAGGAAACACTAGAAATATGGTCAAATTACTATGGCCTTATGTAAAATATTTCATTATTTTCCTTATCCAAACAAAACACAATTCAATTTTCTCAATACATTTAAACAAAAGTTATAGTTTTTATAAGAGATAGTATGGTTTCACAAACTTGAGAAAACCAAGCACTTGGCACAGAATGATGAACCAAACATATATGGCTCTTGACCTCATATACCTTACAAATGGGTGCATGTGTAGGTTTTCGTGTAAAGCACTAGTCACATAATGACAAAACAACTTAAGTTTTAAAAATTAGTCCATAAAAAGACAAAACAATGAAATTAAAATTTTTGAGTTTGCTATTGTCATTTGGATTATATCTTTCCAAAGTCCTTAAAAATAAATAGTAGTTTCTTCCTTTCACCAATGTTGGGTCTATTCATGTAATACTAGTTTTCGTCTGAAAATAGTTCATGCTCTTTGACATTTTGAACTTTAAATCAAATGGCTATTTGTCTCCATTCCCAATTCATTCAAATGAGTGGCTGAAACCTTTTAAAATTGCTTAATATGTGAAACTTTATTGCACTATACAGGCAGCATCATTATTAAACTCTATAATGAATAAATATCTGTTTATTTCACATAACAATTGAAGCAGTTAAGATATCAAAATTAAATACACATTGATAATATTTTCCACCTTTGAGCCACCTTCATCAATGAATTTTTTATTAAAAAAAACCTCATATGCTTTTATGTCTACAAAGTACACTTTTTGGGAAGTATTTTGAAATTTCTTATTTCTAGTTGAAAGAAGAAATTCTTTGAAGGTTAGCTGATTATTTCATTAGAGTGTTTTACAAGTTTGAATATATAACACAATATTTTGAAAACTTTGTTGAAAACTTAAAATAAAAAACACTCCACATAGGATAGAAACTCTAGAAGATTTAAAGTACAGATTTTTAAAAGAGTGTTATCTTATGGTGGGCAGCAAACTAAAAGTTTCATGAATAATCATTTGTATTAATTGTAAAAGAATAAAACATTAGAAATTCTAAAGGGAATTTGTGTATTTATCGCAAAAGGAGGAGCAGAAGGGAAGAAGCAAAAGGAAATAACTCATATCTATTGTTACAGAAATATCATCAAACAATCAGTCAACTTTTTAATCAAACAGAAGCAAATTTTAATAATGGAAAGTAACATTAAAAGAGTAAACTAACTAGGTATCATTAATCACCTATTTATAAATTTAAGAAATGTAAATTGTCCAGATATTTCACTCGAAGTGTCTATATTTCATTTCAAAGATTAAGGCTAATTAAAATAGAATCATTCAGAAGATGAGGAAAAAAAGAACAAAGGAGTGATCATTTTTAAGGAAGTTCAGTTAAAATAGTGTTGCTACAAAAAGATTACAATTCCTTTACTTCTCAATAATCTCTTATCAACCTTCAAAAACTACTCAATTAACAGTAATGACATAAATCATAATTTGGTACCAACATGTTATATATACAGTGAATAAGAACTTCTTTAGAAAATGTTCCAGTTTCTGTTGACCTGTAACATAAAGTATAGCTGAATGCACTGTTGAAGATTAATCACCTAGATACTCCTGCCTTCCAGTGAGATTTGATCACGAAGCCTTCAGTATATAGAAATTATGATAAAGCACTGTGACTATGGCAGAGGAAACTGGTACCCAGGCTTGTAGCAGGCAGGAAGGAGTCAAGTATGAGCCACTTCAGAAGATATTATGCTAATGTTAATGTGAACCCAACTATTGAATATTCAACTCCAACCTAAATTGTATTTTCTTTCTGACTCCACAGATTTCAACTGTGCTTGTTATTATGGAGATTCATATCTAGAATTTAAGAAAGTGTTGTTAAATCCACAAAATAGCATATCACTAGAATTTCAGACCTTCAACTCCTATGGACTCCTGCTGTATCTCAAGCAAGACTCAGATTCAGTAGATGGGTTTTTAATTCAATTATTTATTGAAAATGGTACTCTACAGGTAAGTTACTACATTTATTTCATTTAAAGGAATTTTAGAAAGTTCTGATTCTTTAGTGGTTATTCTCAAAATTTTATCTTAAATATGTCTTTTATAACCACCAGTAGTCTGTGTGTTATGTTTTTGTAATTTTGTGTTAAATATTTATATAACAAAATAGAGTATTTTAAATAGCTTTAATTCTCTGTTTTTAACCTTTTTTTCCACTGTGGTGTTTCCAAGTATCCCAATGATAGAAATTGCCACCATTTTTTTTTAGATCTTTAATGGAAGATGTGATCTGGGGAGCCCTAAAATTTTTTCAGACAATCCTTAAGGGAAAAACTACTTTCATAAAAATACTGTTATTTGCCTTTTTCACTCTTATTCTCATAAGTGAACAGTGGAGTTCTTCAGAGACTTCATGTCATGTGAGATGTCATCTTTCTGATCATTAATGTAATGTGTACTTACACATTTTTGTATTTTAAAAATGTCTGTTTTAAATTTTAACATTATGGGATGCCTGGGTGACTCAATGGTTGAGTGTCTGCCTTTGGCTCAGGGCATGGTCCTGGAATTCCAGGATTGAGTCCCACATCAGGCTCCCCTCCTTGAGGCTCCTTCTTCTCCCTCTGCCTGTGTCTCTGCCTCTCTCTCTCTGTGTCTCTTATGAATAAATAAAATCTTTAAAAAATAAAAATAAATAAATTTTAACATTATCATTATTGACAAACATAACCCAGTAAACAAAAACTCTTTGGGGTCCTCAGTAATTTTTAAGAGCACAAAGAGTTTCTGAGATCAAAAACTTTGAGATATGGGATCCCTGGGTGGCGCAGCGGTTTGGCGCCTGCCTTTGGCCCAGGGCGTGATCCTGGAGACCCAGGATTGAATCCCACATCGGGCTCCCGGTGTATGGAGCCTGCTTCTCCCTCTGCCTATGTCTCTGCCTCTGTGTGTGTGTGTGTGTGACTATCATAAATAAATAAAAAAAATTAAAAAAAAACCTTTGAGATATGGATTTAACACACGGTAGTCTTTATAACAACCCTTTTTAAAAATCCAAGATCATACAGCTACCAAACACTAGGTTATAAAGCCAACTCTGAGTTGAAAGTGTTTCCTCTTCTTTCAACACCATTCTGCCTTAACAAATCAACTCATATTCTTCTTGTAAATACCCAGATTTAGGAAGTCATCAAACTCATCACTGCAATAAGCCAATTAACTCAACATAGAGTAATATATGAAACATAATACTGTATTTTTATCTACCATTTCTTTTCTGATATGATTTAAATTTGTGAATTTCCCTGAAACAGTGAGTTATACCTTATAAATTAAATAAGCCATATTCCAGTTTGATTTTCTTTAAATGTTCATCTTTCTTAAGTAATATAACTCATATATATCATTTAGTACAAAGTCTGATGCCATTAGTAAATATCAGCCAGATGTACCAATTAGTAGCAGTAGTATTTTTATTCATTCATGTATATGTTCACTCATTCATTGAACATTTATCTATTATCAATCATTTTGCCAGGTTCTGAGGATTCAGTGAAGAATAAAAACATTTTTTTTCTTGTATTACTCCCAATTGATTATAGAACAGGTAAAACAGGAGTAAGAAAATAGAATTATAAAATAAATAGAATACAGTAAGGAATCATCAGAATCATTCTTACCCTTAAAGTTTGTTGATCTCTGCTCTATAGCATTTTCCTCAACTAAAGACCAAAATTTTCCATTAATCTTATAACAAGCAGAAAAAATGTAGAGACCAAATGTAAAAAATTAAAAAACACACATAATATTGAACATTGGCCACACTCAAAATGTTTCCCTTCAGTACATTTTTCTACCCTAGACTCAACTCCCATTAACTAAGTGTCTGTCTCAGCTAGAGGACATCACTGGGACATCTCCAAGAGACATTATGAGGAATTACCAGAGACTTGAGGGACTGTGGAAGAAAATATTTTATGAAACAATGATTCATTGGAGACTTCTTTCACTTTCAAATGAATGAAAATACTTTCATAATAGGTTGAATCAAGACATTGAGGAATTCTAAAACCACAATGGTTTAAAAAGACTTGTAGAATTTTTCTTTCACTATTATTTATATCCCCCAAATGACTGAGAACATATGATGGGATGAGCACTGGGTGTTATTCTGTATGTTGGCAAATTGAACACCAATAAAAAATAAATTTATTATTAAAAAAAAGAATTTCTTTTCTTTAGGTTTTATGACAAAGGATATATTTTGATATGTCTGTAATAATTACTATCGTTTATTGAATTGAAATTCTATGTCAGCCTCCATCTTAAGAAAATTCATTAAGATCATGGTCTCTAGAGCTAGACTCAGTTTGGAGCCCAGCTCTGCCACTTAGGAGCTTTGAGACCTTGCAAGTCACTTAAGCGCTTTGTGCTTAAATTTACTCACTTGTAAAATGAGGGTAATAAAGATTGCTGTGAAGTTCAAATTAGTAAATGAATAAATGTTGTGTTGTAAATGTAATACAACGAGTAAATAAAGTACATGCATATAAACACATAGAAAGATATCTGGGACATATTAATCAAATGCGAAGTTTAGGTATTTTCTCTCTGCATCTCACAAAACTGCTTCTCACAGAGTTTTTGGTATTATACATGCTTTTGGAACTCTTTTAAGAAATGTAGATAAAGAATTTTTACTTTGTTGTGTAAATCCAGAATTCTTGTTCTTTCTGCTCACATCGCTGCTTCCTTGGAATGATTTAAGGGAAATTTCAGTGTTATTCTATCTTCATGATTTTAAGATTTTCCTTGTTCCATTATGATTTGTTGAGACTATGCTCCAATTTCTTCATCTATTTTAAAAGTATAATCATATGAGGAATGCATTTATGTTACAGTTTTCACAAAAAGACATATTTATGGTTGCACTTCCACAGTGATCATAATTAAGACCTATTCTAGAAATGCAGAGTTGTTAGTCCAATGTTTTTTTTTTAAGGAAATTTAAGTTTTAGGAAAGTTTAATAATATGAAACTTGATTTTTTAATTAAAAATTTTTTGAACCAGTTTTTAAAAACATTTTATTGGCTCTTTCTAATAACAAGGAAGTAAGTACATAAATAATGTCCATTGTTGAAACTCAAATACCAGTCCTCAGACTTATTAGTTGTATTGCAAATCACTGTGCCTCCCTGGGAGGGGCAAACCATTTCACGTCAGTTTCTACTTCTAAATAATAGAGCTAATAAAAGAATAGTACCTACTTCTAGATTTTTGTTTGTTTTGTAAGGAAGCAATCAGTTGTTACTTACAAGGTGTTTTAATCATCTGTGATGCGAAGCAATCACTCAGTAAATAATCACTATATATATGTACCCTATATATCATAATATGTATATCATAAAGGAGCTATTTATAATAAAAGAAAAATTCAATTAAAAATAATAGAAATGCCCATTAAATATTTTATATATATTTGACTTTGACAGCTCTGAAGATAATAGAGAATTAACAAGACTTAGTAGTACCTGAATAAGCATTTTCTGATATATTTGAACAAATCAAGGAGACTAACCTTCTTACAGACATACATACACACACTCTCTGTTGGTCAGTACATTATTATTTAAGTTTAAATAACTATCTTCATTAACAATGTAGAACTTCGAATATTATATATAAGAAACAGCTAAATTATTATTTATGCTATTAAAAATATTAAATATTCTCTCTGGTCACATCAGTTGTATACTAGGTATAGAATAAGAACTTAATAAAAAAAGAACTTAATAAACACTGACTTTTACCTAGTTACACAGAGCTTGAAAAGAATGTATAGCCAAATGTTATGCAACTACTTTCCCTGCAAAGTTTATGTAGGTCGACTTGTTTTTGAAAATCTCAAAAGGTGATTATACTGTTTAACATTTTACCTTTTATTATTAATATTTAAATATACTATTAAACATATTTCTTAAAGTCAACTAATAGATAATTTTGTAAAGGAAAGGAATCTTTTGCAATGGCCAAATATTGTAAATTTAAAATATATAGCATAATATTTATCTTTAGATTATATGTAGGAAGTTTTAGATCTATCAATTTAAATATAGCTAGATGTAGGGACACCCAAGTGACTCAGTCGGTTAAGCATCCAATTTGATTTTGGCTCAGGTCATGATCTCAGGTTTGTGAGATAAAGTCCCACGTTGGACTCCATGCTGAATGTGGAGCCTGCTTAAGATTCTTTCTCTTCCTCTCCTCTGTCCCTGCCCTCCTCCTATTCTTCCTCTTAAAATATATATAGATATAGATATAGGTATATAGATATACAAACACATATATGGCTAGATGCACAGAAGTTATGAACCACTATGTAACTGTGTTTCTTTAACTTACATGTGTGTTATTGATTTCTTGCAGATATGATAAGTCCCTTTCTGGGAAAGAATAACTGTAATATAACTAATACACATGCAGGCATACACTGTTAAGAGGGTGAATAGGCCACTGCAGCCCACCTGTGGAATTTACAGGGGGTCCTGATCAAATGTACCTGTTATAGACATGATCTGCCCCCTTTTAAACTATTACTCAATTAGTAGTAATCTGACAAAGACCCACCCCCCAACAAGCCTCAGGAAGCTTAGAATGAATGGTTAATTTCCATAATTTTTAAAGTTCCCTTCCTTGAACACTAACATCACCCTCTAGATTGTATTCACTGGTCTTCACATTGCTCAATTGGTAATATCTAAGGAAATTTGCCATAACAGTTGCTTTTGGCTAGCAGAAAAAGCTGCCTTCCTCACATATGTTCCCCAGAATATTGGTAAAGAAACAAGCATAGTGTGTGTGTGTGTGTGTGTGTGTATGTGTGTATGCATACACATGTATGGTGCATGTATGTGTATCTGATACTTTAACATTTATCTGTTTGAATATTAGCTTTTATTGGTTGTATACATTGCACTGTCACTTTTCTAAGTTTCAGACCCCTTGACTCCAAAGCAATATAAAAATTATTAGTAAATTCTAAGTCTGATACAAATATAAAGTGTTAATTTCATAGGGAAAAACTAAAGAAAACCTTGTTTTTTTTTTTCTCTATAGTACCACTTTTTCTGTGCTGATGAAGCAAAATTGAGAAGCATTAACACTACTATTAAAGTAGATGATGGACAGAAGTATACACTGCTTATCAGGTAATATACGCCTGTTTTCTTCTACATTTAAAAGAATTTCTTTAACACTAAAATTCCTCTGGATATTGTTTTTGCCTTTTATAAAGACAAGGTTATCGTGATTAGTATTCACATAAGCTTGTATGCAAATTAATGTTTAACAAGCCAGTCTGTCTTTTTTCTATGTCCTAAAATAGTACTGAGGAAAGAATGTTATAGGGGTTATATTATCAATGAAGTTATAGAAGGAGCTTTACAAAGAAGCCATGAAAGCTTCATATTATTTTCAAATTAGAGAAATCATAAAAACAAATAAAGTGACATTTCTTTTAGTAAGCAAACTTAAGCATGTTAACTGTGGAGAATTAACTTCTTTTAGTAAGCAAACTTAAGCATGTTAACTGTGGAGAATAACATCCAGAAAAAACATAAAGAAGAAAATTAAAATGATTCATTATACCACAGTCCAGGTAGAAAAATGAACATGTATATTACTATATTCCCAAAAGCTATGATTGATGGTGACTCTATCGCCACACCTTCACCAACATCAGATATCATTTTGCCACTCTGGACAAGGGAAAATGACATTTTGCCTTAATTTTCCTTTGATGTATAGTAAGGCTTAATTTTTAATATAGAATTAATGCCTTTATATTAGTATTTTGCTTCCCTACACTATTTTTTAATTAAATGGTGCTTTAAGATACTTAACCACAGTCCTAATCCAGTATATAGACTATAATAAGTTATTTGGTTGTAACAATAGATTATTATTTAGTAATAATAATTATCTATTTAAAACAAATAAAGAGGAAAACAGGCCAAAACAGACTTGGAAAGAAGTTATTTGGAGATCTTACGGATATTCTACCTTCCTTCAGCCAGAACTTGCCAAATTCTATTCTCTAGAAGAATGTTTTTGTGGAAAACTCACCTAAAAACAGTCTACTACTGACTAAATTAAGGAAAGGCTACATCGCACACACCTCCTTTGTTCAAAATGCACAAGAGCTTTTTAAGAGCCCTAAGATGCTATTTAATAAAGTCTCATTTTCTTCGCTTAACTCAAAATATGGGCACAGAATCCCTTAGTATATTTCTTTAGCATTTTAACCTCTTGAGTAACTAACATTGGGGGCAGTGCACTTTGGGAAATGCCATTTTAGCCAAGGTAACAATTTTCCTGGGCAGACACTACCATCATCTGAAGGTAAAGCCAGGTGTATGAGTATTAGGGAAGCAGTAAAAATAAATTATGAAAGACTTATTTTGCCCCCTCAAAGAAAGACAGATAAGAAGTGATGTAAGAAACAAAACGGTACACAAGAAGAAACTTTCCTGGCCTATGATATGTTAAAAAAAGGGTTAAAAAAATCATTGAAAACACAGTAATCATACTTAAAGTCTATTAAACACCAATAATGTGTCAGGCAGTAATTTTATTACATATATGAATTTATTTATTGTTAAGGACAAGTATAATTATTATCTACATTTCACAAACTTAAACACAGATTAAATACAGAAAAGGACATAGTTAAAGAAATGGCACAATTGCAAGGCTGCTCCTATTCCAAACCTATGAATATGTTTTACGGCATAGACCTTATGACCCATGCTATAGAAACATAATGTAATTTGATCTCTTAACCCTAAAAGAATTGCTGTATATTCAACATAAGACAAAGATAAGAATTATAAATGACCTGCCCAATGAAAGACTTTCAGCTGTAAGAACAATGCTGATAGCACACATTAAACAACTACCATATGTCAGATGTTTTATAAGCATGTAACTGTTTTAATCCTAGTAAGATTCATAAAGCAATTATATTGATTTGGTCAGGCTGCCATAAGAAGTACCACAGATTGAATTACTCAAACAACAGAAATTTATTTTCTCACAATTCAGGAGGCTGGAAGTGTGAAATCAAGGTATCAGCAGGGTTGGTTCTTTTGAGACCCTCTCCTTCACTTATAGTTGGTTGTCTTATCCCTGTGTCTTCACATCATATTTTTTTGTGTGTGTATCTGTGTCCTATTTTCCTCTTCTTATAAAGATATCAGTCATGTTGGATTACAGCCCAACCTTATGATCTCATTTTTACTTACTTACCTCTTTAAAAACCTGTCTTCAAATATAGTCACATTCTGAAGCACCGGGGGTTGGAACTTCAACACAGGAAGTTTGCAGGGGACATAATTCAGTCGTAACACTCATTTTGCACATTTGAAAGCTAAAGCTCAAGAAAATAGGCATCTTTCTCCAGATCCCATTGTTAGTCAGTAGGAAATGTTAACAAAAAATTCAACCTAGTAAATTTGAAGGTCTGATTGACCTTATTAAATGATTCTTAATGAGGATAACATCCCATCTAGCAAGTAGAGGGGTTTTCTGCTGAGCTACACACAAAAGCAAAGTTTTTCAAGTCAGAGAGAGGGCATTAGAAAAAGGAGAATTTATTAGCAAGGAATACATTGTTTAGGCAAGGTTACCCTCCGAAGGAGAATAGAAAGTGTCTAACAGTAAATTTTCTTGTATTGACTATGTTGACTGGTCAAATGTCACATTCCTAGGGAGTTAAAACTGCAGTTACGTTAGGTGTTAACTTTTGCTTGCTGACTTGGCCTAAATGACTCCATTTTGAACCTGTGGTTCTCTTTTTAACTGAAGCCAAGGTTAAAACCACAATCTCTGCCCCCTGACCTGATCTTTTTTTTTTTATTATAACATGTCCGGTCTGTGTTTTAAGAGTGACAACATACTATTTAAAATCTTCTTTAAAGAAACATTAAATGTAAAACATTACAAAAACCCCAAGAATACCTTTTTTTTCACTAGTCTTATCACAGGTTACTTTAAGGATATTTAACAACTAAAAACTCACTTTCTTTTATGTTATATGACTTTTTTTCTTTTTGCAATTTACATACTATTTGTTGCTTTAATTTTTTATCAACAAGTTGATTGTATCTGGTCTAAATTCTCTAAATTTAGAAATACTTTTTCAAAAGTTATTGGTTTATTTAAAGTAATGGGAAATTTATACAAATATACTCTCGTCTGTGATTATCATCTATAAAGAACAGAGTGGGCCTCCATTAATTTTATTTTTTATACCTTTAAAATATACTTTTAGAGGTAAAAAGGAAAAACATATCTTCAATTTTAAATTTATTTTTTTATTTTTTTTTTATTTATTAATGATAGTCACAGAGAGAGAGAGAGAGAGAGAGAGAGAGAGGCAGAGACACAGGCAGAGGGAGAAGCGGACTCCATGCACTGGGAGCCCGATGTGGGATTCGATCCAGGGTCTTCAGGATCGCGCCCTGGGCCAAAGGCAGGCGCTAAACCGCTGCGCCACCCAGGGATCCCTCAATTTTAAATTTAACTAAAGAATGCTGTCACCATATTTTTTTTTTTTACCATTAACATACTCTTTAAAGTAAAGATAAATGGTATGCAAACATTTCATTCCTAGTTCTACACTTTTGTATCTCATTTCTGTTAATGACATTACCCTTAAATATGAATATAAGAAAAGCATCTTTCCTCACATGCTCTTATGGCTCTTATGGAACTGTAGGAAAAAGAGTAGCAAGGTTTCGCTCATTCCACGATGAAGTGCTCTCAGAAAGATATCCTCCATGAAAAAGTAACAGAGTTCATTATTTTAAGAATAAGGAAAAACAAGATATTCTGCAGAGCAGCATGGCCCCTTTAAAAAAGAAATGTGTGATTGCATAGTTTAACAAAAGCAGGAAGGAAAATATGGAATGCTTAAGTTTGGTGAAATTTACACTAGCAAATATTAAAAAGCACACATATTAGAAACCAGTTTGGTGAGAAATTAGCTAGAGCTGTTACTCATCTTTTAACGAAAGGAGGAAAAGTGAAAACAGAACACAGAACCAGGCTGTGATGTTAGGCTGATGAACAGCAGCATGTAGTATAGCAAAAGGAAAAACCAGCACAGATAGGTATACGTTTGCTACTCCACTGTTGAATACCATAGGTGTGTTTAAGCATGAGGTGCTGAGAGAACCTAAGATAGTGGTGCATATATTCTCAGGCAAAAGCAAATCTGAGTGTGATGCTGCATTTCATCCATATCTGTTGGTATATTTATCATAATTATGCATAAATTTATATTAATTATGTTACATATCATGTGTTTGTATTATAAACATCATTGCATATATTACATGATCATATCGTCATTATGTATCATGATATATATTAATACCATATAGTTTTACAATAAAAGAACTTGTATTCAATATATAATGAGGATATATATATTTTTTACCTATTTAAAGTCTACTTAGGGGTGCCTGGATGGCTCAGTTGGTTAAGTGTCCACCTTCAGCTCGGGTCATGATCCCAGGGTCCTGGGATACAGCCCCGCATAACATTCTCTGCTCAGCTGGGAGTCCACGTCTCCCCCCCCTCTGCTCCTTTCCCTGGTTTGTGCACTCTCTTGCTCTATCTCAAATAAATAAATAACAATTTTAAAACAAAATTTAGAATAAAGAAAAGTCCTACTTAATATCTACCTTAGTTCTTGGGACTCCTGGGTGACTCAGTTGGTTAACCCTCTGCCTTAGGTTTGGGTCCTGGGATCAAGCCCTGCAGTGGGACTCCCTCCTACGTGGGGAATCTGCTTCTTCCTCTCCCTCTCCTTCAGCCCCTCTCCCGGCTCTTGCTGTCTCTCTCACTCACTCTCAAATAGATAAATAAAATATTTAAAAAAATAATCCACCTTTGTTCTTGAAAGATGTAGGATTTGGAATTCAAAGACAGACATAAATTAGGCTCTTCTAACCTCCTCAAGTATGGGACTTTGAAGTGTTTGTTTGTTTTGTTTTGTTTTGTTTTTATGTGCCTACCAATTAAAAGTAAATCCCTGCCTTTAAAAAAAAAAGGAAACAACAAAATCCTTTCATTTCCTTTCATAGTCATATACTTTTAGTGTACATCCTGAGTTGTAAGTAAATTGCATAACTCTACCAGTTCTCCTGGAGATGTCTCATGGAGAATTTGTTGGTGTGGCACTTTGATTTGGGTAGGCTGCTCCTATACTGACAAATGTACAGACCCAAATAAGACAGAACAAATGAGAACATCTTCAGGTACTCTTGAATCGCTTACCAGCTACTGTTTATGCTTAGTCATGTGGACATACAATAAATTATAGTGAGTTTTGAAAAAAAAAAGCATTAGTGGATATAAAAATTGTGAATGACTTAGGAAGACTGACATGTACCAATGAAACCCACACATCAACCAGTACTTTTTCAATTGGATACAAAGCCTTTACTATAACAACATTGTTTCTCTTAGATGATGATAGGAGGATGCTTCTTAAGTAAGTTTAGTATCAAATGAAGAAAGGAAGGAAATGCATATTTGAGACCCTTTAGGTAGGCACGAGGGAGAATGAGGTCTACAAATGCAGTGACAGTTGGATTATATAGGTCGTCAAATGCCACAATAAGAACTGTGAACTACATCGTAAGCAATAGAAACTGACTGGAGAATTTTTAAGAAAAGGAAGCAGATGATATGATCAAAGAAATATTTGCTTTCCTTAATTCAGTATGCAAAGCTATAGAGTACACAATAGATTCTAAGTTTCTGCACCTCTCCAGATCCACTGTATAGTTTCTTTCTCTCTTCTCTAGTCCTTCAGAATTGACCTGTATAAATTACATTGTGGGCTTGTAATGGTTTAAACTGTGATCCTACAGAATTTATGTTTGACGTCCTAACTTCTAGTATCTCAAAATGTGACTTCATTTGGAGATAGAGGCTTTGAAGAGGTAATAACGTTAAACTGATTGGAGTGGGCCCTAATCCAGGGTGACCAGTATCCTCATGAAAAGCAGAAATTAGGACACACAGAGAGAAGCATAAAGGGAAGACAATGTAAAAACACATGAAGGCTGCTCTCTACAATCCAAGGAGAGAGACCTGGAATAGAACTTTCCCGCACAGCCCTCAGAAGGAACCATCCCTACTGACACCTTGATCTTGGACTTCCAAGACTACAAAATTGTTAAGTAATATATTTCATTTATTGAAGCCACCTGGTTAGTTCATCTTTTTTTGAGGCAGGTTTGGCCAACTAATACAAGCTCCCTTGTCCTCCGGCTTCCTGTAGGGTTCAGTCATTGGGGAACACTGGCAAGTAATTTGAAAAGCAAACAATTAATGTTGAGTTATATATTCCCTTGGCTTTGTGTAGTGTCCCAGGGGCTGGTTCATTCTCTCTAGTGAAGGTTTCAACTCTTTGCAGATGACCTTCTCCTTCAAGTTCTGATAACTCTTCTCTTCCTGATAGCCTTTAGATACAGAAGCAGTGTCAGAGTAATTATATTGTGGTCCTGGAATACAGTACTATCCCATGTGGCTTTCCAACCCCTACCACATCTTTGAAGAGTTAATTTATTAAACCATGTTCAAGTTATATTAGTTTCAGTGTGATGTGTGTTTTTGAGTGAAAACATTATTCTCCTCCAGTTAACATGGCAGAAAATGGGTGGATGGTTTAATGGAAACAGACTTAGAAGTATCATGTCTCACTTCTGTTGACTTTCTGTTGGCTAGAACTCACTCATGTGAATACACCAAATAGCAAAGCGAACTGCAGAAGGTTTTCTAACTTTGCACCTAGGAAGAAACTAAAAACAATGTAGAATATTCAAGATGAGAACTATTTCTACAAGAGGAAGTAAGATAACTGTTTACCTTTAGAGATAAAGACAAAAAATAATTAGTAAACAAAATCTGTAACACTTAATAGTTTAATTTGAGTTATGGTATTTATATTTCTTGTATCTTGGCTCTAAGTGGTTCACTGGGCTGCTTATAAGAAGAAGGTAGAAATAGAAATTTATATATATATATAATATATACTGTTTATTTAGTAATTATAGTGAGCTTGAAAATGCATACAATATCAAATTACATATTGTAAATAATCTTTTCATCAATTGTGTTTCTATGACTGAAATTATCCCAATATACAACTTTCTTTTTTTAAGATTTTTTATTTATTCATGAGAGTCACAGTGAGAGAGGCAGAGACAGGCAGAGGGAAATGCAGGCTCCCTGCAAGGAGCCTGATGTGGGATTCAATCCCAGGACTTTGGGATCACGCCCTGAGCCAAAGGCAGACGCTGGAACCCTGAGCCACCCAGGCGCCCTCCAATAGATAGCTTTCCTACTAAAATGTGGGTGCACAGTGCCTGTGAATGATAAATAATTTCATCTTCACACTAAGAACATTGAACTTTTTAATCTGTTTGACTAGTAGAGAACATAAGCATTCAGATTGTACATTGAAACCAGAACAGTCTGAAAGAAATAACATATGTGTATATGTGCATGTGTATGTATGTATAAACAAAGACATCATTCTTTGATAGTGAACCAGGACAATTAGAACATTGTTACCACAGCAAGCATCAAAGTTTTGTCCTTCTTTTGAAGACATTAATAATAAAGCCAAGGACTTGACATGTGTCAGCCAGAGCACGATTGCTTTGTCACAGAGTGCTGGAAAATCAGTGAGGTGGAAAAGGAAAGAAATAAACCATTTAACCACTTTCTAAAAAGTAAACATTTTTTTCTCTAATGAAATGTGTACATTATTTCATTAATCTTTTCATTAACCACTGTCAGTAGTGTCAAGAAAAACATGCCAATGAATAATGATTTTACTTCAACTTGAACAAAATAAGAATAAGCAACTCATTTTTATTCTAAACTATATTTATAGAGCCTGCAAAATGTTGTCCCTGTAACATAAACCTACCTTTTTTTTCCCTCATGGCATATATTCATTCAATGCAAAATATAGTGAATAAGAGAGAAATTTTATCATTGAACTTTGGAAATAAGAATTTTAAAATGTAATCTGCAAGGGCCAGTTAATCCAATTAGGAATTAATCATTTTTAAAGTTATAGATTTTAAACTCAATTTATACAAATACTCCAATAAATTTGTACCAATTTTAGAAACTGTTTTAAAACACAAGTTAAAATAATTATGTTTTTAAAGTAGGACATTTCCCATCATTATATTTGAACATTTAAAAAAACACATTACCAATTACAAAATTACTGAAATTAATCTCAGAAAATGTTACTGCTGTTATATCATTAGTCAAAGCAGAGGAACACAGAGCTAGTTTTAGTTGTACTTGATATATGAATTAAACATCAGAATTTTTGTTTATTTTTTCCTTAAACAAGACATAGTCTTTACCTTGTGGAAGTTCTGCAGCTGATGCTCAACCTGGGGATCACCTGAACCTTCAGAGTTTAGGGGACAGTTTAGGTAGGATCATCAGTAGAAAATGTGGAGATTACCATAAGCAGCATATAGTAGCTATATGCATGTGTGCTTATGGGGAAGTTATTACATCTAGATATTTTACTACACATCCAGGATATAAAAATTCAAAGTACAAAAACAGAAGGCTGAGTCATTCTCTTTAGAAAAAATAATTTCAAAATAATTTTCTGGATATTTTCTTAAACAAGATAATATCTCATAGGCTAGAAATAGACAAGATCATAAAGTAGAGTTGGCTTTTTTCTTCCAAACACATGCTCTTAGGAAGCAAGAAGTTATAGCTGGAATCATGACAATTGAGTGGCAACTTATGAGGCATCGAAATGTATGTCCTACAGAGGTCCAACTACCTAGGGAAACAAACATTAGCACAGCACAAATGCAGATTTTAACAAGTAATGGTTGATTACCCATGTTCTTTAATTTGACCTGAAATAGCGTGACTCACATCCTGTCTGTCTGGCTTCTTCATTTTCCTCTTAGCTTTGCCAAAAGGTGAACTCTGTCTCTTATACTAATACAGACATACTGAAAACAAGCTGAAAATGGGTAATTCTTAATTTTAATATTACATTACATTATTTAATGTGAGAAAACAGACACTAAAGAAAAGTCTTGCCAAAGTAGATAAAACAAAGTTATACTGGTTGTGATTTTGCAAAACGTTTCTATTAAGCATTTAAATGTAAATGTAAAAATAAACAAAGATTCGTGTTATTTTATAAAAGAAACTTGCAATATTGAAGATAGTGGTTGAATGATAAATTTTAATTCTTATGAACTTGAAGTATTAGGATTCATTTTAATGTATTTTGAAATGCTAAATAGATACTCTATATCAATCCTTTCTTTCTTCCTTTCTTTTCTTCTTTCACCCTTCCTTCCTTCCTTTCTTTATTTGTAAACCACCACAATGTAATTAGCTTATTGAGTCAAAATCTCAGGAAAGTCAGATGTTAAGAATCAGTTGTATGCTGAGAGGTGAACTCACTTTTAAGAAACATGTTTAAAACATCATTACTACTATTTCTGAAAATTATTATTTTTTAAATTAATTTTTATTGGTGTTCAATTTACCAACATACAGAATAACACCCAGTGCTCATCCCATCAAGTGTATTTCTGAAAATTAATACTAAAATCAACTCTCAAAAAATCTTTAGATTCCTTTTATAATTTGAAAATGACTCATTTTATTTTTTTATTTATTTTTATTTTTTTTAATTTTTATTTATTTATGATAGTCACAGAGAGAGAGAGAGAGGCAGAGACACAGGCAGAGGGAGAAGCAGGCTCCATGCACCGGGAGCCCGACGTGGGATTCGATCCTGGGTCTCCAGGATCACGCCCTGGGCCAAAGGCAGGCGCCAAACCGCTGTGCCACCCAGGGATCCCAATGACTCATTTTATTAAGAATTATTTCTAAAGTTGCTTTTATTAATGAAAAGTGATTTTGTAGAAGGGTATTCCAAAGCATAACTAATGCATTGCTTTAATGTAGATTCTCATTTGTATGTTCATTGGAATGAATTCAGAATCAAAAGCCAAGCCTGTATATTGCTTTTTTAAGTTGTGTATTATTAGTTTTAAAATATGTAACATTTTTCTGTAACAAACTTTCTCAAAAAGGATAGCCAAATATCTTTTCTAGTTTGGTCATTTTTATAACCAGAATATATCAAAAGATATAACAATAGCAAAGTTAAGTTTCAAAGCACTCTAACTGGGAAGTGTGGCAGGCTCCATAAGGGTCTTCACAGTTCATTTACTAGGATCCATATGGCATGATGTGGTATGTGTATCATTTAGATTGTACACATGAAATCTCTCCCCAAGTTAGCATTCTCTAAAGTTGTCAGTTATCTGCAGCTTTGGCTTACTCTCTGTATGACCTTGAAGGTTACTTTAATTGTTAAAGCCTCATTGATCACCACATGTCATTAAAAATGAATACATTAATACGGCATCCATAGATTGAATAGTAGAAAAGTTCTAGAAACCATTGAAATGTTAATTCCTTGATAATCCTGTTCAGTGTTTTTTTTTTTCCTATGGGAACAAATCATTAATGATTAATTATTATGCTTCTGTGAAGAAACACTATGCTAATTCATTTTCCCAAATTTAAGCTAAAAAGTTTTCATTTTTTTAGAAAAAGATTAAACTGTTGCAAGATTTTAATAAAATATTTGAAACAGCACCATGATAATGTGTGAAATTATTTCTTATGTAATTGATCAAATTAAAACAAATCAGTGATAACAGTTCTCTGTCAAAAACAAAATAAATAAATCACAGAAAGGTCAGAGTTAAACATAGCTAGAAAATTCCTTTTAACTGTGGATAGCCAGGGCATGCTTATTTCAGTTGTGTTACCTGCCATTTACTCTTCAATCCAATCCAATCTGGCTTCCATGGTCCACAACCAAGACAGTATTTATTAATATCACCTGTAATTAGGGAATTTTATCATGCAACTGATAGTGTTATTAGAGTGAAAAGAGTGCTTTTAATAATCATTACTCCAAGACAACACGTATAAAGAGGTATAATTCGTGCTAAGTATGACATTGATCACCCTGTATGACCTTCACATGGAAAAAACCAATAGACACTTTTCTGTCTTCATTCACTAAGCATTTCAGTGAAAGTACTCTGTCTTCTTGAAATCATTTTCCCTTTCTGCTTTGAAATGAATAAATTTTTGGTATTCTTCCTGTATCAATGGCCAGTTTTTCTTTTTCATCTTAGACCTGTCCCAGCTTAGACCTTTCTTAAGAATTCCACATTCACACATCTGAACCCCTACCTAATATGTTCTCTTCTAAGCATCACCCATATATTAAACTTCTATTCCCTACCACTGTCAACTTACCTATCTGTGCTCCTATCTCACACAGTTCTCCCCATAGTCTCTCCTATATCAGCTATTAACTGTCATCTCCCATGTACAGAGTCATCAATGACCCCTCTATTTCTTTATTCTTTAACTCCAAGCCCTATCAGAAAGTCCTTTCCAAAATTTCATCTTCCATCTGCCATTTCTCTCTGTCTCTCTGAAAGTATCCTGGTCTTAGTCTCCATCATTTTTATCTAGACTATTGGCGTTCTCCATTGCCTGTTTCTAAATATTCACCATACTTTGGTCAGCAAGATTTAAAGTGTACTACATCAAGTCACTTCTCTATTTAAAGGTTCTTCAGAGGCTTACCTTTACTCTGAGAATAAAATACAGACTCCTTGTCACTGCCAAAAAATGGGCTTGCACATTTGGGCTCTTGCATATTTTCTTCTACCTTACCTAACACCTGCCTTCCTTTCCTGTCCATGTTATATTCTCTTTGATGCACTATTGCTCCTAGAACTCTCAAAAAATAGGTCTTCTATATTATGGTCTTTAATCTTACTGTTTCTTCTAACTGGAATAGTGTATCCTCCTCCTTAGTGTTTTCCTTCTCCCCTGTCCTCATGTTGGCTCTCCTAGGCACCTTTCTCATTGCTCAAGTTACATCTCTTTAAGTAAATCTTTCTAAACTATCTAAAGCTTTTCCACTCAAGAATTATCTACCATAGCACCAATTTTTATGTATACTTGTTTCACACATTGATTTTCTGTATCCCTAACTAGACTGTAAGCATCACGGGTTCAGGGACTTTTTTGTCTTATTCCCTACTGAGTATCTCCCTGGCACCCAGCACAGTAACTGGACCATAAGCAGCCAATTACTATATAACTATTAAATAAGGAGTGAAAGGCAGGAATGAAACTTGATTTCGGATCTCAAAGGTTGCCATTCATTGAAGAGCAGAGAAAACTACCAAGGAAAAGAAGGAAATTGTAAAATGAGCCATATTTGTTGTCTTAGGAAGAAGCAGGGTTTCTGGTGAGATAAAGCAGTTCTCTAGAGCTGCCACAGAAATCAGAAGTCCTAGTTGGGTAGGATCGCTGGGTTTTCTAGTCACCTAGATACACTCTCCAGTTTTTTCTTTAGAGTTATGTGACTTTGTGTGCATGTTTACACTAGTCTGGATAACTGATAAACTATAGACATTTTGGCACATAAATATGTTATTTAGTAAAATGTCAATAATTATATTATCAATATTTAACTATTTTTCCTCCAAATATCCTTAAACATTTTGTTTTTAAGCTTTGTAACAAATGACTTTAAGGTTTACTGGATGTATTTGTATCTGTATGCATATTTGTTTTAGGTTGTCAAAAATATAGAAACAGACTTGACATAATTATTATTATTATGGTTATTTTTTGGGGGGGCAGAAGGAGAGAGAGAGGATCTCAAGCAGACTTCCCACTGAATGGGGAGCCCTATGCAGAGCTCCATCTCATGACTAGGAGATCATGACTTGAGCCAAAATCAACATTCAGATGCTTAACCAACTGAGCTACCCAGGTGCCCACTATGGTTACTTTTTTATTTTATTTTATTTTATTTTATTTTATTTTATTTTATATTTTATTTTAAAGAATTTATTTATTTATTGGAGACAGAGAGAGAGACAGCACAACCATTAGCAGGAGGAGGGGCAGAGGGAGAAACAGACTCTCTGCTGAGCAGGGAACCTGACATGGGCTGGATTCCAGGACCCTAGATCATCACCTGAGCCAAAGGCAGAGGACACTTAACTGACTGAGCCAGCCAGGCACCCTTGTGGTTACTTTAAACAGATGAAATCAGCAACTTGTCTTAATTCTGAGTCAAGCTTTATTGTAACACTTTATATTAAAGTATGTGTTAATTATTGAAGAACTTTCTCACTAAAATAGGAACTTAATTTTATTAAAATGGTTGAAAAATTTTAGGATAGAATTTAGAAAGAACACAGAATAGAAGGGCAAGTACTATAATAAACATTTTCTTCCATAGAATTATAGCACTTAAAATAATCAAAAGTAATTATGTCCGTGTAAATATATTTGAAAGTAACCTAAGTAACATAGCCCATTCAGAACTACACAAAGCTTGTTATTGGTGATCTCACCAGTGGCTTCAAAGAACTTGATTTCTTAGCATATCTATTAAAGACCATCAATTTCTCTTTTGGAATTATCATATCACTCCAAAAGGCACACCAGTTCTGTTTTGTTAGAAAATACTACCTCCTACATTTCTGTCACTTTTTTTTTAAAGATTTTATTTATTCATGATAGTCTCACAGAGAGAGAGAGAGAGAGAGGCAGAGACACAGGCAGAGGGATAAGCAGGCTCCATGCAAGGAGCCCGACGTGGGACTCAATCCCGGGTCTCCAGGATCGCTCCCTGGGCCAAAGGCAGGCGCCAAACCGCTGTGCCACCCAGGGATCCCACATTTCTGTCAGTTCTTAAGACTAATTAGAAATATTGTTTTATATGTACACACACAAACACACACACACACACAAACCATAAACCACAAACTTCCAGTTAAAATGTTTAGCTGTCTGAATTTGGAATGGACATTGATTTTACAACTAGGGAATGAAATCGCTTAATGTTCTGGATTTGATGGCTTCAAATTGATATGTATAGCATGTGATAACCTACTTGAAATGAAAGTGGCTATACAATTGGGTCTGCTTCCTTTTTAGTCTGCCTTCATATAAATAATGATAAATTCATGCAGAGAAAATATTCTAAGATTAAAAGCTGAGCACTTGAGAATAGGAACTTTGCTTATTAAATTTTATATTTTCAGGACCTAACAAATTGCTGTGCAGAACAATCAATAAATGTTTATTGAATGATTGATTGATGAATGAATTAATAAAATATTTTCAAAATAGGCATTTGACATTGTCAGAACCAGATTATTTAAAAAAAGAAATTAAAGAAAGCACTTTATATGTACATAGTTTTAGTCGCAAAATACTATATTTTAGAAGACAATTACAAAATGTTACCTATTCTATCCAAATATAAAATGAACTGTTTTTTATGCACATCACTATTCTGGAGGAAAAATTTACTCTACAAATGAAACTAATGGGTACTCTCAGATCTACTCGTGAGGTGACAGGAATATTAAACCGAGTAGTAACACAAGGTGAATGTAGATATTATGTTCATAACAATTAACCTCTTGCTCCTTCGTTGTAAGAACAATTAAGAAAAAAATTATTAGTAAGTTTCCATTACACTAATGTGATGATAATGAGACAATTTTTTTAGATAAAAAGCAAAGTGGAAATCAAAGACAATGCCAAGAAAATATTTCGCCCTCAATCAGTTGAATGTTGAGAGCAGAAAGTACAGTATTTCCTCCTTAAGGCTTCCCAATCCTTCCAGAAGACCAGGTACTCTGAGGCCTTAAGAGACAGAGGAGATCAGTAGTTGCTTCCTCAATAAGTGAAGAACAGCGATATGATCCATCCACCACCACGCTTCTTTCTTGCTGCTAAACAAATAATAGATATTTATCTGTGCCCTGAGAAGGATAGGCCCTTGGCTTGTCCAAATCCTTGTCAGCTCTGTACATATGTCCCCTGCTATATTTGTCTAACTGAATGAAGATATTTGAGCGACTTCCAAAACAAAGAAATGATTTTATGCAATACAAAGTCTTCCTTTCAAGGGGTACCCCATTTAATCTCTTGATTGGAAAAAACTGAATTGACATTTTGGGCTGCATAGTCTTTTGTTGTGATATGCTGTCCTGTGCATTGTGAAATTGGTGGTTATGGATTTGAACCACGGTCCATGGATCTTTCTTTTTTTCCCCCAAGATTTTATTTATTCATGAGAGACACAGAGAGAGAGAGGCAGAGACATAGGCAGAGGGAGAAGTAGGCTCCCTGTGGGAAGCCTTATGTGAAACTCTATCCCAGGACTCTGGGATCATGATCTGAGCCAAAGGCAGGTGCTCAAGCACTGAGCCACCCAGGCAACTCCCATGGATCATTATTAACAATACTGCATGTCTCACCTTTCCTTAGGGGCTGTATAATTAAGTCACAAAGTAAGTCTAACTTATGACCAGAAGTGAGAGAACATGATAATGGAATGTGAATTTGATGAAGCTTTCTTCTTTTTCCATAATAACAGTACCACCACCACCAGCAGCAGCAGGCATCTTTTCCAAATGTGGCATATACAAATCTCAGCCAACAACACATTCATGCAAGATCTATAGTTTTATTTTCTACAACTTCACTTCCATTTCTCTTTTTCATACTAATGAGATAACAGAAAATTAGTTCTATTCAATGAGTTTCTCAGTGTGACCCTTCACGTCACGGCACAGGTGTTGCCGGTGATCACGTAAACTGATGTCATCAGATCACAGGTTTAATGCAAGATAAATGTGTTTGCCTGGTTATGCTCATTAGATCACACAGCAGAATCAAGAACTTTTTTAGATTCAGAGGCATGAAGAAACTGTGCTTTCTGTCTCTATAATAAAGAGATAGCATAGGATGGCTGTTAGAAAATAAGAGATCATGGGATGCCTGGGTGGCTCAGTGGTTGAGCATCTGCCTTTGGCTCAGGTTGTGATCCTGGGGTCCTGGGATCAAGTCCTACATTAGGCTCTTCTCAGGGAGTGTGCTTCTCACTCTGCCTCACTCTCTGTGTCTCTCATGAATAAATAAATAAGATCTTTTTAAAAAGAGGAAAATAAGATTACAATTTCCAAAAAAATTACCCTCAGGCTTCTTAAAGCATACACCTTAATATGTACTCATTGTGTACTCAGTTGTGAAAAACTAGACTAGCTATAATTCAGAGATCTTTTTATAAATAGAATCTTATATGGGCAACTAAGGTTTGAAATAATTTAAGTTGGAGCTTCTTTGTTTGAGACTTGGATTGAGAGGAAGAGGTAGAGGGGGGCTCCCCTGGAACTGCTCTTGTTACTATTCCAAAACCCAGATGATAATAGGAAGACATTTTGAAAATACTGCTCTATAAAAAATGCTTAAAATGGAATACTATTATTAGCAAAATAATTATGTCAATATGCATTTTTGCTAGCATTAAAAACTAGATTTTTCATCTTCCTCAAATAATATACAACTAAATCCTTAAAAAGCCATTTTAATGAACTCCACTATATTTTAATTGTATGAAAATTATCATTAGTCAATGCAATTTAATTCAATGGCAACAAAAATTATCTGAGCCTATTTTAATAAGACATGGATATTTTCACTTTTCTTGGCATTAGAGAAGTATAGCTTGCTAATTAAAGCAGGTTTATGGAAACAAGTATCTTAGAAGCAAATCCCAACACTACCACTGATTGTGAGACTCTGTTTGTTTCTGAGCAACTGAGAACCTTATCTCCCTTACTGGTCAAGTTTAAGAATAATAGTACCCACTGTAGAGGATTGTTGTGCACATCATAAAATGTATTGCATCTGTCCTGCATGCAGAAACTGCTTAGCTAATGTTTGCAATTATTTTTACATTGACCATTAAAAAATTTGTAAATATGTGTATGCAAATGTTCATAGTAAAGGGTTGCATTCTAATTGTGATACCACAGTGTCCAGAAACGTGAAGTAGCAAGGCTGTCTAGTCATCATTGTTATTATTGTTGTGACCACGTATAACGTGGTCTTGAAAAGCATGAGTTCTTGAGTTGGACAGCCAGAGTTCTACTACTGCCATCATTGCTGTGCAGTTTGGGACAAGTCCTAGAACTTCTAGTTTTTATGGCTGTGAGTAATCACTAAGTGTTATAATAAATAACATATATAATAAATGTTAGCGGTGATGATGGAGAGGATAACATAGACATTAATATTTTTTTCTTACCTACCATCATCTTTACTTGGTAGCAACTATTTTGGGCTAGGAATATTTGGAAAGTACAATACATGCATATGCATCTGGATAGGATTTAGAAGACATTACTAAGATGTATCATTAATGTCTCAAAAAAGGTCAACATAAACAGGCAGAAAAAAGTAGATCTCAAATTCCTTAACATTTAGCCAAGGTAATTGGTGAATGTTAAGTACTGTATAAAGCTTTGCTGAATGAATGAAGCGATGGATGTTTGAATAAATGAATTAACTAATATAAGGAAAAACAGGCATAATAACTTCTAGAGAACCCATACTGAAATGCATCCTCATGCACCAAAATATGAAATAATTTGAATAAGTGTAGAAGTTGAGTGCTTTAACTACTGCTCTTGTTATTTTGGCACGAGGTTGGTTGTCATAGATCCGAGTCAGAGAATAAAGATTTGATAGCACCAGGATAAGAATACTTTAAGAATCAGAATTTTATATCTGAGTTTAGGTTCTTACTCCTTTTGATTATAAATGTAGAAAAAAAGGATTTGACTTTGAAAGTACTTGCTAAGGAATGATCATACAAGCAAAAACACAAATTCTAGGAACTGAGCCAAGCTCTGATTTCTTCTGTCCCTGGAGTGTTTTATTTAAAGAAACCATTGATTTCTGCCACTATGCTGAAGAAACTCATGTACGAAGGTGGCCAAAAAATCTGCCTCTAATTCAGTTTTCCAGGATCCTTTCCAAAGGGAGATCAACTTCTTTTGGATTAGCACATGAGAAGCTTTGCTGAAAGTAGCCTTTTATGCCTTAAGCTCAATTTTTTACTAAACATGTAAAGGAAAAACTCTCTGTGATCGTTTCTATGAATCCTAGAAACTTTAGCTTGCTTTATTTTAATATTTAGGAAAAAGAAAATACTACTATAGTCAAATGAAGTTTTTCCAAAGAAACTGTCAACAGCTCATTATTTGCCTGAGGCTTACTTGAGGGTATTTCCTTATGAGATACTAAAGTACAATTAAAAATATCTAGCTTTCTGCCTTGTGGTTTGAAGAAAACTGCAATATCTCTAGCAATTTTTATTAGTGGATAAACATGCTTTTGAAATTGGCCAATAAAAAAACATCCTACACTTTGCAGTTTAAAACAATGGAGCATATGAACTCCTCTCAGTAAACTGGAGCATTTGCCTTTAATGCATGTGGACAGACATTGTATTCTCAGAATTGGCCTCAGACTCATACATAAAACAATGTGACACATGCAGAACATGCCTGATGTTCTTGCCAACAATAATCCTGTATTAGGCAAGAGAGAGGTAAACTGTGATGATGTTTAGTCTTAATACACATGACCAGTGATGCCCTAACTTTGAGAAGTTACATAGATGCATTTTGAATAGAAGCTTATTATTTTTAGGTGCATCGTGAAAAGCAGAATTGGAAGTACAGGGAAGCAGTGACCTCACAGGAATTGTGCTTTCTTTATTAGAAGATACATGGTCTATGTTCTTGTTTGGAATAAATTTACCTATTGATTTTATTGGCAAACACATTATGGGTCCTAAGTGGCTCCACCCACCAGCAAGGATATCAGATAGTATAGATGCCAGGCTTACATAGAATAGCTATTGATCATCAACAATGGTATCCTTTCTTCACTTATGTAGTTCTTCTTGTCCATGTGTATGTAACCTCTCATATTTTGTGCCCATCCTATTATTCCATTTATAGCATTTTTTAAGATTTATTTATTTATTTATTTATTTATTTATTTATTTATTTATTTATGACAGACATAGAGAGAGAGAAAGAGGCAGAGACACAGGAGGAGGGAGAAGCAGGCTCCATGCCAGGAGCCTGACGCGGGACTCGATCCTGGGACTCCAGGATCGTGCCCTGGACCAAAGACAGGTGCTAAACCTCTGAGCCACCCAGGGATCCCCTATTGCATTTTTTAATTTGTTTTTTTTTTTTTTTTTTTTACATTAAAGTATTCAGAAACTTTAGGCCTGCCTGGGTGGCTCAGTAGTTGAGCATCTACCTTTGGCTCAGGTTGTGATCCCGGGGTCCTGTGATCAAGTCCTGCATCAGGCTCCCCGCAGGGAGCATGGTTATCCTTCTGCCTGTGTCTCTGCCTCACTCTCTCTCATGAATAAATAAATAAGATCTTTTAAAAAAAGTAATCAGAAACTTCTTTAGAAAATTAAGTAGGAAGAAAAAATATTCTTCCCCTCTTCAAGTGCAGCTTTACTTCAGAGGACATTACTTTAAAATCTTTATTTTTTTAAGGTTTTATTTATTTATTCGTGAGAGACACAGAGAGAAAGAGAGGCAGAGACACAGGCAGAGGGAGAAGCAGGCTCCATGCAGGGAGCCTGATGTGGGATCCGGGTCTCCAGGATCACACCCTGGGCTGAAGGTGGCGCCAAACCGCTAAGCCACCAGGGCTGCCCTACTTTAAAATCTTTAGAAGTTTGTTCTGTATTTTTACTTTCATATTTCTAAAGAATAAATGCATATTGCTATTTTTATGTATTCATTTCCAGAATTATCATTGGCATCCAGTTATGCATGAGGATGTACTTATGCATCAGCCCTACCTGTCCAGCCTGCTCCTCCCAAAGTATGTTTTTTTTAAAGCAACAAGGAAATAATGAAAATACTATGAATAGCACATGCTGACTTTTTACAAATATTATGCCTCAGTTATCTTTCCTCTTTTTTATACCCTTCCCATCTTCCCTCAGTAAATAACTTCCCTGTTTTTAATTTACAGTTTTCAGTACATCTGTCCTTTTTTTTTCTTTTTTCTTTTTTAAATGTTCCATCAGACCTACCATATGATTTAATGATGAGACTTCACTTTGCCATTCTACTTTGTTTGGTCAAATGATTTATGGATCTCTCATTTCCTCTTGTTTTATTCCGTTTTGCTGAAGCATCTTATATGTTAGCTTTTTGAAATTAGAGGATGCAGGGAAAGTGACAGTCTTGCCACATCTGTATATATCTTTATTCCACCCTCAGACTTATTTTTATGCTTAGAAATTTATACTCAATATACCAATGATATCCCTTTGGAATTTTGAAGGCATTACTCCAATGATTTCTAGCATTCTGTGCTGCTGTTGAAAATCTAATACCCTTCAGATACTTATTTTTTAAGTGTGATATCTTTTCATTTCTCTCTTCTAGAGTGTTGTATTTTTAGTCTTCTGAAATTTCACAAACTTATACTTAATGTTTTTCTTTTGTCCTTCACTGTGTTGGGCACTGCATGCACCCTTCACTCTGTAGCCAGGTACCGGTTCTATTAATCTCGTATTTCCTCTTTTTTTCCATTTCTATCTTTAATCATAATTTCTGAGGTAATTTTTGTGCTTTGTATTTCTGCACTTATTTGAAATCTTAGATATGGATTTTTTTTCCATTTTCAGTGCCTCTTATTTTTCATTTCAGAACTCTGATTATTTTTCCTTTTTCATAACATATGTTCATTTGGGGGAAGCTTTTAGGATCTTTTCTTTACCACTAGTCTTCTGAAACTTCACAAAGATGGTGTTTTTCTTTTATCCTTCACTCTGCTGGACACTCCATGGACCCTTTGTGGCATGACACTTCAGTACTGGTCTCTTATTCTCTTACATTCTTTCACCGATTTCCATCTCTTTATCTTTTGTCCTAACATTTGGGATATTTTCTTTACTTTGTATTTTAACACTTCAAGATTTCTTTCTTATTTTTCTTGTGAATGCTCTGATTTTTTTTTCCCCTGATACTGTTGTTTTATGAAGAGAACAACCTTCTGTTTTCTCCCTGAGGATATTACTTAATTATGGGTTTTTGAAGGTTTCTCCTATTCTCTGATGTATCAGTCAGGGTCCCAGCAGGAGACAGATGTGTTTAAACTCAAAGAGTTTAACTAAAAAGAGTTTAATAGGAAGTCTATTTATAGGTGTTTTGGCAGGGATAAAGGAGCCAAAAAGATTCTGAGATGGCTGCTGAGGAGCTAGTACTACCTATGGGCCTAAGAAGGAGGGAGAGGTATTACCAGGACTTGGGAGAGCTTAGAGCTATGAGGCTGAGAATCAGAGTCACTACCGATGCCTTACAAAGGATAAGTATCTCATCTTTCTGATGAGGGAGAGTGGGAAAGCTTGGCTGCACAGGAGAAGGGGAACTGAATGTTCTTTTGCCTTCAACTAAATTTCAACCAGTACCCATAATTTTAGTCCTGTCCTTACTTATAGCCCATATCCTTTCCCTTTTAAGGGTTCTGTGGAATAAACTAGCTCACTTATATCGGTATGTCCATAGGAACTTTCAGTTGAAGTATAAACTCTGATAAATTAGCTAGCAATCCTCCATCTGCTTTGTGTCTCCAAAAAGTTTGTAAACTTTCCCATCCGCTGATATATCCTCTCCACTTTCTATATCTTTGTGAGTTCATACTTTGTTTTATTCATAGTAAGTTAAAAATGGAGTCTTGGTGAGGAGAGACAATAGAAGGCAATCACATAAATGGTTGGCCTTTCATTTTTACCAGAACTAGTAATAACTACTTTTGCAGTACTATCCAGTTGTGATGTAGGGACTATGCTAATTTCTACCAGGAGAATATAGCACATGCTTAACAGCTGAATGTTTGATATTCTTCAAGCAAGAAAGAAAAAAACAAAATGAGGTTCTTACTAGACATCAACTTATTTTTTTAAAAAGATTTTATTTATTTGTGAGCGAGCAAGCGACATATGAGAGAAGCATGAGTGGGGGAAAGTATCTTTTCAATAGTGTTATAATCCATCCTATTTGGTGTCAACTGCTCACAAAAAAGCCATTGAAACCGATGGGGACAATTAAGGTTTGTAAAGAGAGATCTTACACCAGCTCCGTCTCCTCTGCATTTTTTTAGGGGGACATTTCAAAGGATTTTTTTTCAAAGGATTTTTATAGTAGATTCTGGTTTTATCATATTTTCTTTGGACACGGAATGCAGGTGCATATTTCTTGCATAGGAAGGATGGGACTGGACAGGGGTGGGATGGAACCACTCTATCTGGGAAACTCACCCAGATTTCTGTATTACTTTTGCCTATTTCTTTAAAAAAAAAAAAGGTCTTTCATCATGGGTTGCTGTGAGTTTTGTTAATGTTTGTGTTGCTGGATTTATGGTTAAATGAAGCATGTAGCTGGCATATGAACTTCTTGAGTTTTCACATTGTCCTGAATTTCTTTTTGCAAACCTTTATACCTTAGCCCCTGATTGATTGTGTTAAAAACATTATGAGAATGTTATTTAAAGTTGTATTATAATTGCCACCTCCACTAATTATTCAGTACTGTAGCAGCAAAGTATTATTTGTAAGAATTTGGTTATTTTTATACTTATATCTACTTTAAGTCTGGTGTTCTAGTCAGTAAATGATGCAATAAAATGAATATCATTTTCAAAAAAAATAGTCTATCTCCCAGTCTATCTTCCAGATAGACTGGGAGAAGCAGAGTCTCATATGGACATGGGGCTTGATCCCTGGACCCTGGGATCACGACTGAGCTTAACCAACCAACTGAGCCACCCAGGTGCCCCCAGACATCAGCTTCTACCATTTTTGAACATCAGTGTCATTATCTTTAACCCTGTTTATTCTCTAATACCTTCTCTTCTTCTTTTCATTTATTTACCCTACCACCTATCTACCACAACCGTCAACATTCATCCAGCACAATGAGATAGGCACAGTAGTAGATAAATGAAATGTTGACAGATACCTTTCTGCATTCCCCAAGCCTAAATCTGATTCCTCATTCTTTATAAAGTCTTTAAGGAAAATTGCTTTATTTAATTTAAAAATATAAATTTTCTTTTTTTTTTCTTTTTTAAAATTCCTGGGGTAGAATTTAGTGACTCATCATTTACATATAACACTTGGTGCTCATCACAAATGCTTTCCATAATACCCATCACCTATTAACTGTAATATGCTATTTAAGCATTTTCTTTAAAAATTGTTTTTTAGGGACACCTAGGTGGCTTAGTTGGTTGAGCATCTTCCTTGGGGTCAGGACGTGATCCCAGCGTTCTAGAGTCAAGCCCCTCATTGGGCTCACTGCTCAGTGGAGAATCTACTTCTCCCTCTCCTTCTGCCACTCCCCCTGCTTGTGCTCTCTTGCTCCTTTCTCTGTCAAATATATAAATAAAATCTTTTAAAACAATTCTCTTTTATTGTAGATATGTTTTATTGTCAAATAATAATATCTTTTGTGTATTTAGGAAAATTACTAAAATCTTGCTTGCAAAATATAAAAGTAAATATAAAATATTTTTGTGAATATTAAAAAACAGATATCCTCTCTATATAGGAAAAACTTGGTATATATCTTTTAATTTCAGTTTATTAATCATATTTCTCTTTTTTTGAAGGTTTTATTTATTTATTTGACACAGAGAGATAGAGAGCACAGGCAGGGGGAGCAGCTGGCAGAAGGAGAGGGAAAAGTAGGTTTATCACTGAGCAGAGAGCCAGATGCTAGGTTCTGGGATCATGACTTGGCCAAAGGCAGACACTTAACTGACTGAGCCACTCAGGCATCCCTTAATCATATTTTTCAAATCTATTTCTTTTTTCAAATTTCTTTTATAATTTAGTAATGTGCTAGATTCCCTACTTTAATTCCTATAGATTTTATTTTACATATTCAGTATTTTATATATATGTATTGCTTTGTGACTTTTCTAAGTCAGTTTGTTTTGAATTTTTATTGCTATTGAAGGCAATATAGTCCCTGACATGATTTTTTGGGTTTACATTTGTCTATCTAACTTCACTTGTTCACTTCTGAGTCATCAGATCTTACGTATATCAAATTTAAACTATTAGAGAAACTTGAACCTTATTTCAGTAATTTGTGTTCTTCCTATTGCTGTAATTTTGTGCTTTATGGATTTGCAACATTTCCTTCTGTACCACATTATTTAATAATCACTTACTGACTTTGATGATAAACTTCCTCTTTTTAATTTTGTGAATAGTTGTGTTAATGTTTTTCTAAAATTTTATATCTGTCATTATAGCTATTATACTTAAGAACATAACTATGGCTTTTCAACTTCCCATTGGACAAGATTTAGTGTTTGGCGTTATATGCCCTCCACTAGCTTTTCCATTATTTTCTAAATATTAATTTGAAAACCATTTATTAATTTTACAGCACAGATTTTCTCCTTAAAATAAAACAATTTTTATTCAATTTCCAACTTCATTTGATACAGTTATTTAGACATTTTTGTATACTTTTATAACTACACATTTCATTAGCAGTCTTTCCCAAATGTAATTTTCTTATTTTGAATTTCTGTCTGCTAAATCATATTTCACCCATTGTGAACATATTCTCAATGGATGGCTTTGTAGACATTCTTCTTCATGTATGTATAGATTTTCATCATAATTTTTATCTTATTAGCTGGATTATGTCATCTTCCTTTAATTTGCCTTATATCAAACTATTTCCTTTTATTGACTTCATGGTCACATTTATAAATTCTGTTAAGAACATTTTTATAATTATTTTCTTATATTTAAAAAATATTTTTATATCTTCAAATACTAAGTGTTCCTAATTTATAGCCTCAATTTAAATTAGGAACTATAACCTTTCTTTATAGGTACCACAGACATTTTTGGTTTTGTTGTCCTCTCCTTGGCAGATGGAGGTTTATGTATGACCAATTTTGGTTTGTAATCAAAGAGAAGTTGCACTCTATTTTGGCAGAGGAGATACAGTGGGTATGAAGGAAGCACAGGACTTGCTCTTGCTTTAACTTACAGTTTCTTTGATGGAGATGATTGGGTAGAGAAGATTGCAAACCTAGAACAAAGGAGAAAAGTTAAATAACAATAAGCAAAAATAGTAGTAGACTTGTACAACATGATGAGAGCTGCTGTCATTGGTACTCCTGAAAATTTATTTTCTGTGCTAGAGGTCTGTTAACTCAACAAGGAAAGAATTTTGACTGGGACAAAGAATATTGTTGGTATGCCTACTAGCATCAAGGACATCCCTCAGCATCATGAATAGCCAGGTTCTCCATTTGACTGGCGTATGTTTCAAGAGAGAAAGCTAATGTAAGCTCCTGTAAGAATAATGCTGTATCCTCACAGGTTGAAATGTTGATCCTTATAGATGAAAGAGAATTTCAATTGGACAGCTCTGATCTAAAAGCTCTTTAATATTTAGGGGTCAGGAAAATGAGGAGGAACCAGAAAAGGAGAGAGAGAATGAGTTACTAGTGAAATAGAAACCAAACAAGAGAAAAATGTGTTCAGAGAGTGAAGAAAATGTTTCCGGAATGAAGGATGTCATCTGAGACATGTGCTGCAGCTGTTGAGTAAGATGGGTAATGAGAAATGGCCATTGGGCTATCAGTATGGAGGGAAAAAAGAAGCTAACAAAAATAATTTCATAAAGGCCCGATGGGAGTTGGTAAAGACAGAATGGGCAGGAAACAATTATAAACAGTTAATATAAACAATTCTTAGGGAATTTTGCTATAGAGGGATATTTCAAACTCAAGAAATATGTCAGGAGAAAAATAGTCAAGTCTCTTTTTTAAGATCAAAGATACTAAAGCATACTTGTATGCAGCTGAGAGTAATATACTACAGAGAAAAACAATTGATAAAGTGGGAAAAAGAGGAAACAATAGCAAGTATAATACTATTGAACAACTAAAATGCATCTCTGCATTTTGGGGTGCTATTGGGGATCCAGTGGCTCTCATTCTATTGCTAATAATATTCCCGTGTATTTATGAGGATGATTTTGTGCTTTGATTCTGGATGGTTAAATTTAAATCTTTCCACTTTATTAACATTTCTAACCATTTAATTTTGATTGGGTGGACACTGACCACCAATCCTATTGTCAAACTCCCCCCTTTTTTTCCTATGTACATCCTGTGGTCTTTTAAATAGAAATTTAAAAGGAAAGGAGGTATGAGACAAGTATTCATGCCCATACTTATTGCCTGTATTCTCCCAAAGTTAAACTTTGTCATATGTCTTATTTGATATACCTTTATTGTGTTATCATTTTTTTTCTCTAGGATGCTCTTTTAGAAATATTTAAAAATAAAATTTCAGTTACTCTGCTGTTTATCCCCGTTCAATGCACTAATATGTAGACTCACTGTTCTTTAGCTTTTAAAGACTTAAGACAGTCAATATTTTTCTTTTTTAAAAAGATTTTATTTATTTATGAGAGAGAGAGAGAAAGAGAGCTCAAATGTGGGGGGAGGGGCAAAGGGAGAGGAAGAAGTAGGTTCCCCACTGAGCATAGCAAGGGACACAGAGCTTATCCCCATCCCAGGACCCTGGGACCATGACCTGAGCCAAAGGCAGACCTTTAACTGACTGAGCCACCGAGGTGTCCCAATATTTTTCTTAAAATTGATTATTCTTTACGCTGGCATATAATCAGGATTTAAAAAAATTACTACCTAATTGAAAAGTTTGAGTTTCTAAAAGTCTAAAAGTTTTTTCACTTAACACAAAAGTTATAGATTTTTGTCTGAAAAAATAAAATGTCCCTGAACAGTGACAGCTTATTACTGTAGTAGCAGGGAGTACATAGACAAGGAAGAAAAAACAATATATCCACATCAGAGTTAGTGTATCACATTTCAGTTTATCCCAGGTATTGGTGAAATTTAGTGTGTTTTGTCACGTCATTCTGAAAGACAAAGAATTTTTCATGTTTTGTAAAAATAATACGAACATCCCCTCTCCCCCTACACACAAAAGGCTTTGGCTTTTTAAGTTTAAATACGTGATAATTTAAAAAAATATGATAAAAGACCATGGCTTAAAGCCATATAATGTAAAAATTTGTTTTCATTTAAATCTGACTAAAATTGTCTTACAATGGCAGTAATTATTAGCCTTCTTTCCCCCTCAAAGACCACTGGAGTTTTTGCTTCAGTTGAAGTAAAAAGTTCATTGGACATAAAAATTCCAGTAATGACAAGTTAGCAATGAGACATATTTCCAATTAATAAAACCTTGAAACTAGATATAGTACAAATCACATTCAATCTTTGATATATTTCTGAGAACTCACTCCATGGTAAAAAAAAAAAAAAACACAATGAATCAGATTTGTGTGTGTGTGTGTGTGTGTGTATTTATGTATGTATATGATGAGTTTCTATTAGCCATCAGAAAATGCTCCCCAACATAGAATACTAGTTTTTAGAGTCAAAGAGAAAATGTTAGCCAGGACCCCAGAATGCTATGTCAGTTCACAGGCTCATGGGTCCCACCACATTAAGTTATATCCTGAATCTTCATTTATTGGTATTAACATACTCTTGAGAGTTTATGAAGGCCCTAGTTTGGAAAATTGTGATTTTTCTAATAGTGGTTCAACTGTGGATCCCTCCACTGATAGAATCACTCCTTACTCTAAATGGACAGTGCTGGATTTTCTAAATACCAGGCTATCTAAAATGAAATCTAGCCCCACCAAATGAACTTACTTTTCCCCCTTTTGGTTTCCAAATAAATGCTAAGAGCAGTTGCATGGTAGATGTCTTTTTAAAAACAATTCAGGTATATCAAAATGTGCATAAATGCACTTAAGACCCTACAGACCCAGCAACATATAACGATGATAATTGTGGTCAGCTACCCTAAGTAAGGACTGAGCATCTCCTAACTTTATTAAGACCTCGTTTTATTTTCTTCTTCCCACACAGTTACAAATAACAACAGAAGTATTTTTTTCAGATCTCCTTTTTCAAAATATGGTATTTGTGAAGTTTGCAACCAAGGCCCAATAACAAGGCCCAAGGTACAGTCTGTTTGTGATCACCTCCTTCCAAGATCCTATTGTTTGCCCAAACTCTCACCATCTCCCTCCTGATAGAGTTGGTTCTGTGTTTTGCTACATTAAACTTCCAGGTCATTTCTAAAAAGGGAAAGTAATATTCTCTGTACCTCACAGATAGCACAGAAGTTCTTGTGTATAAATTCTGTTTACTTGGGTACCTGGGTGGTTCAGTCAGTTAAGCATCTGCTTTCTCTCAGGTCATGATCCCAGGGTCCTGGGATGGAATCCCACATTGGGCTCCCTGCTGAGCTCCCTGCTTCTCCTCTACCTCTCCTCCCACTCATTCTCTTTCTCTCTTTCTCTCTCAAATAAATAAATAATATCTTTAATAAATAAATATTTTTTTTTACTGTCACAGAGAAATGAATATATGCTGCATGGGGCTTTCTACAAGGGACTAACTCAGCATTAGAAAACCCTGAGGTGCCTGGGTGGCTCAGTTAAACATCTGACTTTGGCTCAGGTCATGATCTTAGAATCCTGGGATCAAACCCCGCATCAGGCTCTATGTTCTGCTTGTCCCTCTCCTTCTGTCCCTCTCCCCTCTCATGCTCTTTCTCAAAAATAAACAAATTTTTTTTAAAAAAAATATTATGTAAGAGCACCCTATCTTGGAATTTACATTATCTCTGCACCCAGGCTTGGGCTCAGGTCTTGGAATTATACTCTTAGACATACTAAAGATCACCCCTCCTTTAAGCTCTCAGTACAAAAGTTATAGGAACCTATTTTAGGGTACCTAGGTGGCTCAGTCAGTTAAGTGTCCATCTCTTGATTTTAGTTCAGGTCATGACCTCAGGATTGTGAGATTGAGCCCCATGTCAGTCTCCACACTAGCATGGAGCCTGCTAAAGATTCTCTCCCTCCCTTTCCTATATATATATATATAGGAATATCCTATTATATATATATATAATTACTACTATATCCAGGCTATTAAACCCAGGTTACCCAGTTTACAGAAAAGAGACACTAGCCCACAAAGTTGTGACTTCCTCCAGTTCCTTTCTCTTACAAAGCAGTTATAATCGCACTTATGTTTTATATCTTTAGATCCTACAGGTCTTGTCGAAAGCATTGTGTTTCAAACACAGTAATGAGAAAATATTATTAACTATTCTCCATTTGCTTTTCTATAAAACTTTTTTCTTAATCCAAAGAATTAGAACAGAAATCATATTCCAAAGATAGTTTCTATTAAAACTCTGTTATATATTACTTTTTAAAAAATTATGTGATGAGTGTATAAATATATATTTATATGCTTATACTATATAGTGATATTTAAAGTTGTTATCTAATTTTTAAAACCAGCATATAAAAAACAATTTGAAGACAATTTACATTTCTGTAGCACTTAATCTGGTTTAACATCTCAGGTGAGGAATTAGAATCCTTCTTTCTCTTTCAGCACCAGGTATGTCAGGATGTTCCAGCATCTCTCTATTTTGCTGTTTTAAATATTATCTCCCATGATAACTGATGAAGCCTTTCTCTAAGAGTCAATTCCAATTTAAAGAACACTTTAAGAATGAACCAGGGTTTTGAGTTTGGCTATATGCAGCCAATATAACTGAAAGCTAAAATTTTATAGTTCAAATCATCAATTTTCATTTCAATTTTATTGTCCATCTTCAACTTATCTGAAAGAATGGTCATAAGTATGATTTCTGAGTCTGAAGTTGCTGCAATTTGAGACCCTATAAATATAGATGTCATTGTGATGATGGATTTAATGCTACACTGGGTTTGCCTAAACAAGTCTTCCCAGAGCAGCTTTTGTCTGATGGATGATGAAACCCAATTGCTCATGAAACTTTATTGTTCGCTGAGTGTGTTGGTGAGTGCCCACACATGTCTGTGTGTTTTTGATAGAAGTGAACCTTCATCAGCCATCCTCAAATATATTATCCTTTGATTTCCATGGATCTCATATGACTCTTCATAACTAGTCTCTTGGGCACATGTACACATTGCAGAGGTTCATCATTACAGCTATATGATGGCTTGCCTCTCTACTTTTCCCCTTGGTATATCAGAGGAAGTCAAACAAAGCAGCATGGTTGGGCAGTCCCGGGGGCGCAGCGGTTTGGCGCCGCCTACAGCCTGGGGTGTGATCCTGGGGACCCGGGATGGAGTCCCACATCGGGCTCCCTGCATGGAGCCGCTTCTCCCTCTGCCTGTGTCTCTGCCTCTCTCTCTGTGTGTGTCTATGAATAAATAAATAAAATCTTAAAAAAAAAAAGCAGAATGGTTTTGGAATCATGGATGAAGAAATCCCAGCTGTTGAGCCATTAGTAGTGGTTTTGGACAAGTTGTTCTACGCAGACCTCTGAATCCTGATTATCTCAGATATAAAATAGGGATAATAATGTTTACAGTAAACAAGATAATGCAATACAGAACACTTAATATATCTATTATGGGTGAATAAGGAAAGGATGACTAAGTTTCACCTAGAATATATGGTGGTAATAAATGTCTGGGTGATCTAGATCTCTGCATTTCAACAGACTTCTATTGAATAGTATATGTTTCATAGTTCCTTGAACATTTTTTTCTCAATTTAGTGTCATTTAAATATTTTTTTGTTTTGCCTCAATAGTTTCCTGTTGATAATAATATCACTTTTATTAAATTACCTAGTCCATTGTTTTATTAATATTCTCTACCAGTATTTTTATAATAAATTTATTTTTATTGGTGTTCAATTTGCCAACATACAGAATAACACCCAGTGCTCATCCCGTCAAGTGCCCCCCTCAGTGCCCGTCACCCATTCACCCCTACCCCCCGCCCTCCTCCCCTATTCTCTACCAGTACTATCCTTAATTCATGCAATCTGTTCTTTGGTAAATGCATTTCTTTTATTCACAACTACGTATAGTTTAAATCTCACTTTAGTCTAGAAAACAAAAATTATTT
The DNA here is from genome assembly GCF_905146905.1 of Nyctereutes procyonoides. NCBI lineage: Eukaryota > Metazoa > Chordata > Mammalia > Carnivora > Canidae > Nyctereutes > Nyctereutes procyonoides. Next base: position 27,744,845 of record NW_026575051.1, on the reverse strand, counting down.
TGTATATGATATATAAATAAGATTATGGGCTTATCCACTTTTTGACCCAGAGTTAAACAATAAATTCAGAGCAAAGCAACTAGAATACTGATTCTTTGAAGACAGGAGGACACAACTGCATACAGAGCATAAAATGAAAGGTAAGGTAAAGCAAGAGAATTACAGGTTAAAACCCTTCCAGAGAAAAGAGTGAGTTTAAGATGATCTAACCTGGAGTGAAAGAGAGAAACAGACTTCCAATTTAACAACATTCTGAACAAACAAAATATTATGGATTAACTATGTGCCCACAAAATCCCTATGTTGAAATCCTAACCCCGAGTACCTTAGAATGTGATTGTATCTGGAGATAGGGCCTTTACAGGAGGAATTATGGTTCAATCTAGTTATATGGGTGGGCCCTAATCAAATATAACCAATGTCTTATTAGAAGAGGAAGAGACACCAGAAATGTGTGTGCCAAGAGAAAAGGCCATAGATACAGGGAAAAAGCCAAGGTAAACCAAAGAGTGGGCTCTCAGGGTAAACCAAACATGCTAACACCTTGATCTTGGATTCCCAGCCCTTAGGTCTGTGAGGAAATAAATTCTTGTTGTTTGTTTAAGCCCTCCAGTCAGTGGTATTTTGTTATGGCAGACCTAGGAAACTAAAACATCAAACAAAAGTAATCAACCAAACAAAAAAGCATTTATAGGGTGTCTGACTTATTTTTTCAAACACTCAAGTTTTCTGACAGTCAAAAGATGTGTGGATTGATACACATTTTTACCATTAAACTTGCAATGGAGTATCAAAAAAGTTAAACAGACTTGCCCATTTCTCTAATCCTGTTTTCCTGCCAACATTCCCACACACACAGAGATTGTGCTCCAGTACCCCCAGGTTTTCTTTCAATTTGCCCAAGTCCTCCTTGTGCCCTCAGGGGCTTTTATTTATGATGTTGCCTCTGCCTGGCACATTCTTACCTTATTCTGCTGGTCTACTGACAGCTGCTTATTTTTCAGTTTTCATCTCAAATCTCCCGTGAGAATTTGTTCCCTGACATCTCAGTTTAAATCGACCCCCCAACTCTTTTAAGCATGTTGATGCTTACTTTATGTCACCCTTTCTCTTGAGATTTGAATTACAAAATATGGCACTAATGCTGTTTTGTCAATCTTGTATCCTAGTGTGGACTGTCTTGCCTGACACCTAATAATACTGAAAAATACCTGTATGACAAATTAAGAGTAAATGTCTCCTAGATAAGTGATGAACCTGACAGTCAAAGGAATTCTTTCTGACTCCAAAGTCCATGCTTTCCCTCTTTCTTCTTAAAAGTGTGTGTGTATACATATTTTGTATACATATATATCACATTTATATATTTATTTATATACTGAGCAATTTAGGAAAGGAGCAGGGAACAGAAGTAATGTAGGTATTTCTAAAATGAAATTCAAATGAGGAAACTGCATATATGGTATCAGGTAGCTACGGTGCCTCATTTTCTCTTCCCCCTTCCCAAATAAAAGATACAGCAGAATAATCTGGAATCCCCAGTGACATTTCCTAAGGCATATAGGCTTTATGAATAATTGTGGAACTGCAACTAGATTAAACTGAAAATGCCCACCAATATGTTGAGCTTTGTGGAACTTAATTCTGTAAATAATCTGACTACAGACTTACTCTCTAAATTCTCATAATGAAATCATTAGCACTCTTTGAAAGTGTGATGTGTTGACTAGCCCCATAAAAAATGTTAGGTATACACTTGCAGTGTAAGCCATACACGAGCTCCCAATGTCTCTGAAACTCCGAGGGCAAATTTTTAAATTTGGGAATGAAAGGAGGTTCTCTGAGGATGTTTTCATCATCATATCACTTTATACATTTCCATCTGCTTTTTGATCCTACCCTTATTTCTCTGAATAAATGGACTTTGTCTATCACTTCCACTTTTGATATTTTCTTGAACAGTTTTAAAGGCAGTCACAATGTAACTAAAGATTTTCTGAGGGATTGCCCATGGTAGAAATTAAGGTACCACTATATAAACTCTCTTTAAAACTAATAAATTATATTTCACAATTATTCTGCTGGTTTACTTTATCCTTTTAATATTTCAGAAAATAAAATTTTAAAGACACATTTTATGAGTATTCAGAAGTTATGAATATCATACTTAAAATATTTATATAATTTTACCAAACTAAGGTCTAAATGTGTGCTAAATTAATCTAACTTATGAGGTTTTATTATTGTTCTTTTTCTAGAGTAGATATTTCATCTTAAGGAATTATACCTAAAGTGGCTAATTGCTCATAATGATAAAGATAATAATTAGATAGTTTGTTCCTGATTAAATTTAATCAGTGATCTTAGTATCTAATAATATAATGCCAATGATATTAGTATTGAGTATTGTTTTACAGACCCTGAAATATAATTTAATTAGAGCCGCTATAATTAGTATAGAATATTAAGCATATCACTGTTTTTAATCTCAATTATAAATGCAAAAATATACTTAAAAATCCATTTATCCGGTGCAAAGATCAGAAATTTTAGCAGGGAACAGTCTTTCAAAAGAATCATGACATGATGTGGAAAAATCTTTGCTGCAGATAATAACATAAAGGTAAAAACAAATTTATCTTAAGGGCTCCTGGATGACTCAGTTGGTTAAGTGTATGATCTTGGTTTTGGCTCAGACCATGATCTCAGTGCCATGAGATCAAGCCCTGTGTGGGGCTCCAATGTTCAGAGTAGAGTCTACTTGAGATTCTCTCACCCTTTCCCTCCACCCCCTCCCTGCTCACATACTCACTCTCTCAAATAAATAAATAAAATCTTTAAAAAAAATTTATTCACAATGTTCCAAAAGTATAAGCCCCAAAGAAAAATTGACTAGCATAATACTTAGCTTAGAACTAGCTAGAAAACAATTCAATTACATGATATCTTCAATACTAAATTCAGAGCTTTTAGCTACTCTTTGCTCAGCTGCCCATAATTGTTAGAAAATCTGACTATGGCTCAATGAATGCCAACAGTTACTTTGCCAGTAGAAAGTCTCATGGGCAGAGGGATAATCCAATCCTAACATGGAGACCAGGGCCAGTCTATGGTCACAGTGGAAGTGGAATTTAAGTACCTGGCAGCTTGTGGGCTTCCTGACCACGACAAGGCTACTGCTGTAAAACCACCTTAAGGTAGTTGATGTATTTCTAGGAATACAATTGATGCTATAAACTAAAATGCAAAATTGATTTTTCTAAGGCCAGTAGGCCAATGCCTTAGTTTTATTTAAAAAAATCAAAGATAGACAAATCATAACTCTGCCAATAGAGAGGTTATTTTTTCACTGGAGAAACAAAGCAGTCACATAATGAGAGAACACACTACATAATTAAATGCAAAAAAGAATGGCACACTGTTGGTGGTATTAGATGGTGAAGAGATCATTAAAACTGCAAATATTAATAACATATAGGTAATAAGTGAAGCTTAAGTAAGCTCTTAATTATGAGCAGCATTTAAACGGATGGAAGAGAAACCTTGGCAGGTGGAACAATGAGGAGACTTATCTAAATAATAGAAAATTCCTGTTGTGGAGCTGTCAGAGATACAGATAAATAAGAGCCTAAATTGGAGGGGTGGGTGCTCGGATTCCAGATAAAGATTTTTAGAATTAATATTTTTGGCAATAATTTACTTTCCAAAGTTTTAAATTGAAGAATTAACTTAATTTTTTCAAAGATGTTATGAGGAGTGGAAGCTGGGTGCAATTCCATGTCCCCTGTGGAAACTACCTGAATAAATATTATAGGAATCCAATCCCCCTTCATAAAAGAAATATCCCCTATTTATTTAATTCGCTCTTAAAAAATCAATTTTTTGATGAAACTTAATAAATTTCTTTTAAGCTAATTCATATAAAATATCCCTAGATATCAAGGGTAATTTGATCTGATATAAATAATAATTGTGTATTGGCATCAAGTATATGAATTAATGTTTATCTTTTATTTCTATTTATGTGAATAGACAGCTTAGGGATCTAAATTCTCCCTAAAAGTATAGTTATTTTGATTTTATAGTAATTTATTTATATGTTTATGGCTGATTAAATAAACTGGTGTTTTCAATGTGAATATGATAGTCTGTTAATGAGAATACACACATGTTCAGGTTCTGTGGTAAGTTTTAATCACTGCCAATTGAAAATGCTTTCATAAATATATGATAGAAACTAGTAATTTCTAAACCATGACTTTTATAATGCTCAAGAATAATCATATAATAGAGTTAATGTCCAACATAATAAAATTTAACTATGCTGCCTCTTTAATTGTTTATTTATAAGATTGACCTATTCCATGTATTCCCTCTAGTCTTTTCTAGGACATGTTGAAGCTTAGAAATTGTTGCTGTATGATGATAGGCATGCAAATAATAAAACAGTAGGTTATCCACATCTTTGTTTTCAGTATAGTTATTTGACCTTTCCTGGCATCTACCCTGAATACCTAAACATAATGAATAGAAGTTACGGCACACTAAACATTTCTTTCAGGTTCTAAGTAATGGAGAGTTGTTAATGATTACTATTATGTGAATAAATGACAAGTAAGAGCAATCACTGTAAGTTGGGGATAAGAACAATTAAAGGTAGTTCAAACACCAGGAGTCTTGAAAAGACTTCTATATATATATTTATAATTATGCAAAAAAATGTTCTACTCATTTGACCTTTAAAGAACCCTGTGTACTGATTTTAAAGAAAGCATTAAAATCCTTGATGGAAAAATTTTACACTGCATGGTGTGCTAGGCAAACTGTATCATCAGCAAATGCTAAACAATGATGTTGTAAGACTGTTTTCTTACGTTCAGTCAATTCCTGTTAGATTCAATCGGACACAATCAAAATAGCATTGCCTCCACTCTAATGAGACTAAGGGGAAAGATATGACTGCTGTTAAAAAGTGTGTCTCTTGAATAAAATAACAATCCTGCTATATGAAATATTAGAATTGCATTTTCAGCAAGGAAAACGTGATGGTCTACATTGTTATAATGGAGGTGTATTTATTTCATCTTTCTTCAGCTTAGCTGCCAACTCTCTGGAATATATGTATTAGAAAAGATAATATGCCATCCTTGTATTCATTTACAGTGGGTAATTTATTTCAGAAATGATAATAGCTTTGAAAACAAGAATAACCCAATGTAGAATTTTAAGTATGAAAGAAAAATTCCCATACTTATCCAAAGGTGAAAGCCTACAAATTAGTACATGGATAAAAGTGTTGATGGTGAAGCAGTTTACCCTTTGTGACAATGAATAGAAATTGTACATCAATAATAAAAGCCATAATAAATTTTAGAGAAAAGCCTCAAAGTGATATTTTTATAAATAGTTAATCATGATATATTAATCTTTCCCTAATACTTTGAGTTCTTCTGTTTATTTATTCAGATCAGAAGTCATGGTGAGTTTATAGCCAAGAGTTGATAATCAGAGGCTAATCACCTAATCCATTACTGCTCATGCAGAGTACCTTTTTAAGGAACTAAACTCTATGAGCTAACACTAATTAAGAGAGGCATGTCTTGAAATTTTAACAAAGACTGTTATCAGCTCCAGCTCCAATTAAAGAATCAAATTCCATACTCAGTTAACAGTAATACTGCTTCACTGGTGTAGTTAGTTAAAAGATAATATAAAAGATCTTTCTATACATTGGGTCAAGTAATTATCTCCGTACTCTCAGTACTGTTGGTACCAAAATCTGTATCAGTTAGGACACTACCAGAGAAACAAACCAAGTAGAAGACATATACTAAGAGATTTATTTCAAGGAATTGGCTTATGTGATTGTGAGGTTTGACTGGATAATACAAAGTCTGAGGGGCAGGCCTACAGACTGGAAACTTCTGGGTGGGACCTAGTGCTACACACCACAGGTGGAATTTCTTCTTCAAGGAAACTTCAATTGTGTTTTTTAAAGCCTTCCAATTGATTGGATGAAGTCCACTCACATTATGGAGGGTAATCTCCTTTACTTAAAGTCAACTGCATGTAGATATTAACCATATCTACAAAATGCCTTCACACCAACACCTAGATTAGTGTTTGAACAGGAGACTATAGCCTAGCTAAGCTGCCACATAAAACTAACTGTAACAGACAGTAAATTGAGAAAAATTTTTGAAGAAAATTTAGTAGTATATACATACTGAGAAAGCTTATATACTGCAAGTTAAACTTATAGAATTTTTTCCTAAGAAAACAAATTGATGTGTGTATTAAAATGTATGAAACAGCCATATATTGTAGTTTTACAGAAAAGGGTGAAAAAACTAAAAAAGATTTCCAAATATCCAATGGGTTGGACATTTTAGAACAAAGTACAAAGATATGAACAATTACTATGCGTTCACTAAAATTAATAGTTTGGAATAATAATTAACACATAAATGTTTTTATTATTAAATTGACAAAGAAGGCAAATTCTGAAAGTTTATATGTTACATTCTCAACTTTGGAGAACATTCTATCATAACATGAAAGTTTTAAATCACAGGAACATTAATAATAGTTCCTTGTGGTAAGTGCAAGTTATTGTGCTTTTCTATTTTTATAGTTTCAGCATTTTATGATATATTTTCTAATAAATATAATTAGAAAGAGTACAGTGCATGCTATCTTCAAAAGAAAAATGCTGTCATTCATTAAACATCTATTTTATTTCAGATAATATCTTGTAAAACTGCTCATTATTCAACACATACTATAGTATTTGCCACCTACAAGGCCCTGTTGGAGGTTTGAGGATACAGGAGTAACATAACAAAGGCCTCTCTCTCCTCATGCTGTTGACATTGTAGTGAATGAACTATAATCTCAGTAGAGAATAACATGTTCCACATGCTCAAAGTAGAGAAGCTTAAAGATCTGGCATTGAACTGAGCTTTCTTTCTCAACTACAGACACACAAAGGCTTTAAAACTCTACTTTTCATTTCTCTTCCAGCTTTCACCATCTCTCAAAATATCACATCTTTAATATCTATTATTCTTCCCTCTTCCTACCATAATCATCTTAATAACATGGAGATCAATTTTCCAGTATTTCTACCCTGCATTTGTGTGTCGTTTGTCCTGCACAACTTAGAACCATCATGTATTAAATTAATATGTATTATATGTCATGTTTTCTCATTTTTATTTCGTAGTAAGATCCATAAGAATAAACACCACAGTTAAATATGAACTAAGTACAGATATTTAATGAAGAAAAAAAGAAAATATTCTCATTAGAATAAAATATTCTAATTTATAATATAAATACATATGTATGTGTATTTTAGACACAAAATTTAATGGAGTAAATTTCAAACCTCTTAATAGCTTTATTCAGTGATTCATGAATACAAAGTATTCAATCTAGCAGATAGGAAGGAGCTCCAAAGACCTATGCAAGGCAAAGGATTTTATAGGTAGAAAAGAACAGAAATAAAGAAATTGTACTAGGCAGAAAAAAAATAGATTGTTTATTCACTTTTCTTACAGGGGATGGCAGAGGATTATCAGGCAGATTACCTAGCTAATGCTAATCAGGCAATGGGTTGGTTGAAGGTCCCATTTCTGGGACCCCTGAAACTGTTCTTAAGTATTGGTTTGGTGACATGGGGGCTTAGCATAAATGAATCCATTTTGGATCCTTGTCTTTAAAAATTAGATGTTGGATAAATTATAATGAATATATATTTATATATATATATAAATTTATATATAAATATATAAACTTTTATATATATTAAGCTATAAAGCTTTATAAATGAAAAGCTTTTTATAATATAAAGCTTTTATATATACATATATGTGTGTGTATATATAATATATATATATATTATATATAACATATATATATAAAGCTTTTAGGTTACCTTTTCAGTTATTGTAACCAAGGGCCAAAGAAATATGTTTGATAGTTTAATGGATTTCATTTGCTTAATGAAATATGGGAAATAAGTTCATTAACAAAGTATTAGTGAATAATTATTATTGCTATTTTTAAATAACACAAAACACTAAAAATTGTTTTTCCAAACATTAAAATTTAAAGATTGATTGGAATAAAAGTAGATGTGGTTTTTATTTTTATCATTTAATGAATAACTTCCTAGAAGCTGTATCCTCCCTAAGATATTTTTAACAACTTAATTGTAAGAAGTAATTAACCCAGAAAGCTTCTAGTTTGCTTCTAAATACAGAATCTAAGAATATCAAATGGGTTCTAAAAATGTTCAACACATTTTTCTCCCAAGTTCTTAATATACAAAACAGCATTGCCTTTTTAAAAACTTGCAAAACTTTCTTTATCAAAGCATTAATATTATCTGTATGGCTATACCTGATCTTTGTTTTTTTTTAACTGTGTATCACAGTATAGATAGAAGGAGGCTTCAAAAAAATCTCCAAAAATTTTTTAAGAAAAAAAAAAGTACATGCATCATAAACATGATTTATTCAATTGTTCCTATTCTTTATTCACTCCATAAGTGCTATAATGTGTGTATATTTGGGTGTGTGTATGTATTCACACATATAGAACAGACTTTCAGAGGTTATGAAAACATTACTAAAATCGAACATATGCTGAGCTATGCAGCCTAAGTGAATAAATTTCAAGTATTAGAAGCAGAGAATATTCTTTGAATAAGCTTGACTGAACTTTTATAATATTTTATAATATTTTATAATGAAAAAATAACCAGAAAATTCCTGTACAATTCTGAATAATTCTTGAACCAAAGGAAAAAATCACAATAGAAATTAGGAAATATTTTGAATTACATGACAAGAAAGAACTTTTTGTACACAGTAAATTTATTCTTAGGAAGAAGTTTACAATCTTGAGAGCATGTATTAAACACCCTTGAAACAGGAGAGTAAATTAAGTCCTGAGAAAGTAGAGAGAAGAAAATCATAAATATAAGAGCAGAAATTAATGGAGTAGAAAACAAACATGCAATGGCAACCATCCACGATACCGAAAGTGTATTCTTTGAAATTTGCTACTTCCAACCAAGATTGATCTGCTAAACAAATAAGAAAAGGCATGAATAGCCTGTATCACAAGAAAGAGACATATCATTAGAGTCCCAACACCAATGATATTTTTATTGGCAATAGTATTTGGCAGAAATATATTTTATGCCAATATTTTTTATAAATAAAAGTATTTTATGCCAATACTTTTGAAAATTCAGATCAAATGAACATGTTTTAAGAAAAAATTTAATAAAATGGACATGATAATACATAGATAGCTGTATTTAAGAAATACATTGCATCCATATTTAATACCTTCCTCAAAAAAAACTCCAAGTCCAGATTACTGGACAAACATTCAAAAAACAGTGGACATAATTCACCACAATAAAGAGAAAAAAAGGAAAAAATTATATTTGATAATCTCAGTCAAAAACTGAACAGAGGGATGCCTGAGTGGCTCAGTAGTTGAGCACCTGCCTTCAGCCCAGGGTGTGATCCTAGAGTCCTGGGATTGAGTCCCACATTGGGCTTCCTGCATGGAGCCTGTTTCTCTCTCTGCCTGTGTCTCTGCCTGTCCCCCCCCCCTCTCTGTCTGTCTCTCATGAATAAATAAAATCTTTAAAAGAAAAACAGTTGAGTTTTAAAAAAAAGTTGAACAAAGTTAGAGGATTTATGCTACAAATATCTGGATTTAATAAAAAGTATCAGTATTTCAGGCAGTGTAATATTGGTGCATTTTATTTTAAAATAAAAATTATTTTTATATTATAAAATATTATAAAAGCTCAATCAAGCTTATTCAAATTCAGGGGTAGAAATAATGGACCAATAAAACAGAGTGCTTGGAAACATACACACACACAGACTCCTATAGGCAAAAGAGATAACCATATTTAAACCTAATTCTTTACATGTTTCACTCACACAGAATATTTAACAATGTAGATAACTGAAGTAGAATGTTACACTCAAATGTCATTTTAGTCATGATGAGAATTATCTCTTAAGTACCAGGATATATTTATTTCATTAAGTGATGGCCACAATTTGTTGTTCTGTCAAAATTTAACTTTGTATATATGTACTTAAAATATTAAGGGTTTCTAATTTAAAACAGATTAATCTACTTCTGGCTTTGTTGATTTTATGGTGAGATAATCTATTTACTTAAATATTTCTTCTTTTGTTAATATAAACTTAATTAATTGGTCAGACAAATGTTTATATAACATGCTAAAACCATAATTTTTTTTTCTTAAATGGTTGCAGGCAAGAATTTGATCCATGTAGAGCTGAACTGACTATTCTAGGGAGGACTATAAAATCAAGTGAATCTATGAATCACGTATCTGGAAAACCCTTGCCAGAATCAGGATCTGTCTTTATTGGTGGATTTCCATATCTTCATGGTGCAATCCAGGTATTTCTGTTGATATTTTAAAATATATTTATTATGGGGGCACCTGGGTGGCTCAGATGGTTAAGTGTCAGACTCTTGATCTCAGCACGAATCTTGACCTCAGGTTCATGAGTTCAAGTTCTGCACTGGGCTCCACACTGGATGTGGAGCCTACTTAAAAAATATAGGTAGAAAAAAATATAGATAGATAGATGATAGATAGATAGATAGATGATAGATAGATAGATAGATATAGTTATATATCTATATATATAGTTCTATATAGATAGATATAGTTAGGTAAATGTATAAAATATATATATTTAGGTAAATATATATTATATGTAAATAATATATAGATTGTGTGTGTATGTATTTATGAGTTTTTTTTAACTCAGCTGTTTTTCTTTTAAAGATTTTATTTATTTATTCATGAGAGACAGAGGGGGGGTGCAGAGACACAGGCAGAGAGAGAAACAGGCTCCATGCAGGGAGCCCAATGTGGGACTCAATCCCAAGACTCTAGGAACACACCCTGGGCTGAAGGCAGGTACTCAACTATTGAGCCACCCAGGCATCCCTCGGTTCAGTTTTTTGACTGAGATTATCAAATATCACACACACACACACACACACACACACACACACACACACACACACACATATAATCATTTTATGAAAAAAGAAAAACTGGAAAACTGGAAAGTTTCCTGGTTAGTGGAGCTATATCTTCATGGTTTCAAAAAGAAATTTGAAGCAATTCTACTAACATATGTGACTCCATCTATCCTACCAAAGTATGCTAAAAGTTTACTGTTCTCATTACACAGAAGTGCTCTGTATCAGGCTGTTTTTCCATCATATGGCTATACATGTGCAGTATATTTCATGATAATATTAAGCATATAGGCTTTTGTTCACTCCTATGCTAGTGATTTCGTTAAATTTATGAATGGGTTGGCTTAAGAACACACCACAAATCTGATTTCAGAAATGGAACTGTGACAACTGTTCCCAGACTCCACTTTATATGGGGTTACTAAAATGTAAAAATTTTCTCCCCAGAGTTTTGTGCATATGCCAATGCACTCTCTAAATTTCCCATTTAGATAAGCTTCTTGTCTTCATTATTAACCTATATTTTTGGATAAGAGCTTGCATGCTGACTTAAGTGCTATTGATTATTGGTTCTATTTTGTATTGTTACAGAGACTTTAAAAATTTAAGGTTGCTTGTTAATTTACCAATCGCTTATTACATTTATGAATCTTTTCTCTTACTTTACCATTGTACTTTACATATTTAAACTTGCTATTTTTATAATATTGGAAATCTAAATTTCTCTTATTTCAAAGCCCCACAAGTAATATAAATTAGGTATAAATCTCACAATATTATAAATGTTATGACTCTATTTTATGTAAATGTTATGACTATTTTATGTAAGCTAGAAAATTTCAAAACAATTATACATAAAGAACAAAAGTCACTTGCATAGTTGATGTGGCATATATGCCTTTAATAAAATAAGGGAATTCAGTCTGTAAGTATGCAGACATTATTTTAGATTTGCTTTTACTCCATTAAACTTTTGTGACTTTTTCTACAGTAATGTACTTCACTTGACTTTTTCCTAAACAACATATAAGCTCTATAAAAGAGTAGAAATGTCTGTTTTGTTTACCTTTTTATATCTCAAGGCAAGGACAGTTTCTATCACGTAGTAGATGTTTGATAAACATCTGGTATATGTATGATCAATTAAAGAGTGGATGATAGGATTCTAAAAACTTACATAAATTAATCTTTAGTCATTTGTACTTGGGTTGATTTCTTATTTCGTAACTTTATGTATATTTACTAAGTAAAAGATGAGATTTCATATAGAATTTAATTTTTATGGGCATACATGAATTAAATGCAGGTTCTCAAAACTCAAGAAGCTAATACTCTATTAAGGAGTACAGAAATGTCTCTAGAAAGTTAAGTATTTAGTCTAATAGAAATAAAAAAAATACAAGATAATAGAGAAAAATAGAAATTCCTGGGGGAATAAGGGAGTTTGTCATTAGGCAAAGATGTGAGGAGTGACCAGGTGTCTACCAGGTAAATAATATGTAGACTGTCATTCCAAGCAGATGGAACATCATACACATAGGCTTAGGTATCAGACAAACTTAGGAGAGGAGGAGTAGGAATAGAAATAACTCATTATTGTAGAGGCATAGAGTTTGGTATGAATTGATCAGGAGGAAACTTGATGTTGGAAAAGTGAGCAAGAGCCTGAGCATAATGGATCCTGTATAAAATGAGAAATATTGTATATTTTAATAGTGGTGCCTATAAAAGCCATTTAAGAAGTTTGAGCAAGGAGTAATCTGATGTAGTTTCACCCTGCTAGCAGCTGAAGTGTAGGATTGGAGGGGTCTAGACTACAGGTCAAGAATTGGTAAAGTTAGGTAATAGGAATAATTAAAAAAGAAATGGTATTGTAACAATAAGGGTGAGAGGATGATTATGAAAACTATTGAACTTGTAAATAATTACAGGAAAAAAAAAACAGAAAAATTGGAATTTGTATGACCAGTATAGCTTATATAAGTAGGGAATTTATAGTGTCTTACTTCAGATGGGGATCATAAGATTATTTATGAAGATGGCAAGTTCATTTTTGCATTTACATTGATTTTGGGCAAATATAATTTTCAAATATTTACCAGCTGGTTTGCCATGAACATTGTATCCGTACATGTCTGCTACATATCATCCTATTAATGGGGCATTGTGATATACAGTAAGTTATTTGAAATTTGAGCCTTGAGTCTTAAGTGATCCTGACTGTATGGCTATGGGAGTCTTTATACAGGTGATAATGAAAGCAACAATCACTGATTGGACTGATTTTGTAGGATGGGAGAAGACAGAGCTAATGGTCTGCCTAATTGGGGCTAATGGGGATCAGTAGCCAACGAGAGGGCTAAAGAAGAAGGGCCCCCAAAAATGGTTAGAGAGTAGAGAAATTGGTAGTGGCACAAGGAGAAAAAATACTTTCGCAAAAACCAAGGACTGAATTTCCAAAAGGAGTATACGTTCAACACCACAGTTAAAAAGGTCAACCAGCAGTTTCAGGAGAACAATAAGAATAGAAAAATAAATTATTACTTTTTGAGGAAAAATAAATGGAATAGAAGAAGCAACAGATATTTGATTACTTTTTCTAGAAGCTTGTTAATAAAAAGAGAAAGGTGTAGGTATCTAGGGGAAGGCAGAGGATCAAAGTAAAGCTGCAGAAATAGATAATAATAATTTACTATATTCCGAAGACTTCTTCTCCTAAAACCTTTTTAGAAAGGATTGGCATTAATTAAGGGAATGTCTCAGTAAAAATGTGGTATTCATTCTGTGATGTAGAAGAACTGGACATTTGTCACAATCAGATTTAGAGAAATATCAATGTGTAGACCAGTGAAGTTATCTGGAAATTAAAAGAACTGCCTACTAAGCAGTTTTCTTCTTGTTGTTAAATATGCTGTATTTGAAAGATTTTGTGTCAGTCCCTTATTGATTTTTTATTCTTTCCATATACTGTCAGTATGTCACAGTAACTGTGTATGTGTGTGTATGTGACATTCACTTATATTGCTATGTACAAAATGATTGATACAAGCAAAATAGAAAAAGTATCTATATGATAGTACTTAAAGAGAAACCATATAATGAATCAGAAAACAGAAAAAAAACTTTGTGAACCTGTTTCTGTGCAGTACAGCCCCCTTTGAATATCTAAGTATCACGCAGCCTCTAACTATCTAATTATTGTGTCCTGATTAAGAGCTGCTGTTTAAGCACAGTGGGTTGTCAGTGCTCAGAAAATTAAAAACAACAGGTTTGCAGTATTAAACACTAAGAAATAGAACTATAGTTGAGTTCTCAAGCCAGTAAGTGCTAAGTTACACTTACTCTCTTTCCTGTAAGTTTCCAACGTCTTTTTTTACTGGCCAGATGCCTTCCACGTAATAAGAGTTCCTAATCCAATGTGTATATGTTGACAGGTTGTTTAATGCTTCCTTTAACAAAAACACACAGAGCTCAGTAGGGAGGAGAGAATCAAACAGTTAGGCACTTTCAATTTTGTCCCTGAAGTGTGAAAAATTCTGTGTCCCCTGAGGAGGACTATAAATGATAACTTCCGGAGTCAGAGAGTAAATGCCCCCTCTCTGGTGGTAGGAGAACACTTCCCTTGGTAGTGCTTTAATTGTTTTATACTTTTCAGTGCTTGCCCTCCTGCTTTTGGGTCTAAGTTGCATAAGGACACCAAGCCTTAATTTGTTAATAAATGCAGGCCAGGTTACAAAGATACCAGCTATTCTCTTTGCTAAATATAAAAGGAAATAAGATAATTTTATATATATAAAATTGTTAAGCCATTAGTGGATTTTTTTCTTTCTACAAAAAAATTGTTACATAAAAATGTTCTATGAAGATGCCAAGTAGTTCTTTTTCACATTCAGGTCATCACTAATATTAAAAAATAGAATTTATGATAGCATGTACTCTTATATAGAATAGGAATTTAAAAAAAGACTTTATTTGAAACAGAGAGGGAGAGAGAGAGAGAGAGAGAGAGAGAGAGAGAGAGAGAGAGAGAGAGGCAGAGACACAGGCAGAGGGGGAAGCAGGCTCCATGCAGGGAGCCTGATGTGGGACTCGATTCCGGGTCTCCAGGATCTCGCCCTGGGCTGAAAGCGGTGCTAAACCACTGAGCCACCCGGGCTGCCCAGAATGGGAATTTTTAAAGACTAAGTGACTAACTTAATTCATTTGGGCTGCCACAACAGAAGTACCTTAGAATGAGTGACTTAAACAACAAACATTTATTTTTCAAAGTTATGAAGACAGAGGTCAAAAGATCATGGTGCTGATAGATTGTAGTCTGATGAGGGCTCCTTTCCTGGTTCATAGACAGCTGTCTTATGCTACGTCCTCACATTGGCAGAAGGATTGAGAGAGTTCTCCAGGATCTCTTTTATAAGGGCACTAATTCCATTCATGAGGGCTCTACCCTTAGGACCTAGTCACCTCCCAAAGGCCCTACTTCCTAATACCAACATACTGGGGATTAGGATTTTAACATGAATTTTAGGGGGACACAAACTTTTAGTTCATAACAGTGATTGATTCAAGAATCCAAATACTCATTTAAATTTTTAACTTAATTTTTAATTTCAACATAATAGAGGAATTCAATAATTATTAAAATTTTAAGTGAATCCCTTTGGAAAACAAGAACACTTTGGTAAGACAAGTATTATCTATTTTATATATTTTTAAAACACTGATTTACATATTCAATAATTAATCTGCTATAAACCCATTCACTTTTACAAAGAAACCAATCATCAGCCATAAAAATATTTTAGTCAAAAAAGTTACTGTTAAATTTATGATCTAACACATAATGACAAAGTCCTCCTTTGGAAGTTGTGATTGATTCCTGAAGAATAAAGGGGAAAAATCACCTCAGCTGTCTAAATTTCCCTTTATGTCAGAATATTTTGGTAGCTTATATTGCTCATCACCGTTCAGTATACATTTAAGGAGGAAATGACCCTCAGTAAATTGTTTATGATAGACTGTTAGAGGACACTTGTTAACCTTTTTGAGCTCTTCCAAGATACTTGTTAAATAAATACAAGGTAATCAATCAGAAATAAATGGAAACACACAATTGAAAGTAATTTTCAAAAGATGACCACATTCAACCCTCTGGAATTATGTAAATAGTGAAAAACAAAGCAAAACAAAACAGTTATTTTCCACCTTACTTTCCGTTTATTTGATATTAAAAAGAAAAATCATGGGGCAGCCTGGGTGGCTACGCGGTTTAGCGCCACCTTCAGCCCAGGGCATGACCCTGGAGACCTGGGATCCAGTCCTATATCAGGCTCCCTGCCTGGAGCCTGCTTCTCCCTCTGCCTGTGCTTCTGTCTCTCTCTGTGTCTCTCATGAATAAATAAATAAAAATCTTTAAAAAAGAAAAAAGAAAAATCACTCTTTATTAATCAAAAGTCTTTTAAATAATTATTTATATAACCTCTATCTCTGATAAGCATAAGCAACGTAATAGAGACATCAGAGTATCATTGCAGCATTTCAAAATCCTTAACTTCTTCTAGAGGCTATATGCTAAGTCATTCATTTATTCATTTGGCCAGTCTGTAGGACACCATTTAGGCCTTTAATTATCTATTTCACCATCAATGGCATTTGGCTACAAATCAACAAAATATCAGATGAAGATCAACCCAATGGGAATTATTTCTCATTTCTGGCAAATATAAGTATCACTTTTAATTTATTTCCATGCAATGGCTTGCCTTTCTTAAACAGTAATTCCCTGTGGACTCCACACTCAGTTGTACAACAAAAACTGGCTCCTACTCAACATGAAGACAGATTACCCTCCCACAGTTCCACCTTTCTCTACCAATTGCTCTTCCATTTTTTGCTCCGACCCATATCTTTATCACTTTTGCCTCTATTTCTTGATATCCTTGAAAAATTCTGCCAGGAGTTTGGGAGGGCCTACTTCTGAGTCTCTCTCTACTCCAGATCCTTTCTTAATTAATCTGTATGTTTCCAACATTGTAAGGATCTCTCTTGAATTCCTCCATTTATGTTTGCATCTAGTTCTGAAAAGTTCTCCATACATTTAATCGTAGTTCCTTTTATTCAAGAACACTGGCTTATATTTACACTGTATCTACCTCACCCTAATTACTTAATCTCATCAGAAAATGTAGAAAAAATACATGCAGGTCTATACACATAAATCTATGAAGTAAGTAGTCAGAAGGAGATATCAAGCATGAGTCTAAGGCTTCTGACAGCTTAAGCAAGAACATGGGGGTCCCATTACTAAGATAAGGAAAACTGGGGAGTACAGATTTGCAGGGAAAGGAGGAGATGATTAGTTTGGACACTTCAAATTTGAGATATCTGTGAGGTTTGCACAGGAGTTACTGAGGTAACTTATATTTGTGTTCATGACTCTGGGAATTCTCAGCATGTAGTATTTAAATATATGTGACCAGATGAGATAACCTCAGGGGAGAGTGAGGAGAAAGAGAAGAGAAGAACCAGAACAAAGTCCTGGAGAAAACTGAGAAGGTAACTAAGTATCTGAATGCAGAGTAGACAGAGAAGTTAAGAGCACAATCAGGAAAATGTGCTGTTATTATAGCAGGCAGAAGAAAAACAAGTTTCATGAAAAAGGAGGTGCTCAACCCTGCTAAATGGGTCTATAAAGAATAAGGGCTGAAAAGCATCTCCTAGTTTTTCTGACATGGAGATCATTGATAAACATAAGAAAAATGACTATCTCTCTTTAAGTTCATGATGGTGAATGAAAGGATATTGGCAGCATTCTGTTAAGAACCAGTGTTTTCTCTTGGCAAAAGAGGGGGGAATCTAACTGGACATTTGCTTCCTGTTCTAACAAGCATTGAAATTGCAACTGCAGGGAGAGAGTTTAGTATGTTTTTAATCTGCATTGTAAATCCTTTTAGTATCACATATAAAGTGGAAGATGATTGTACCCTAAACAACAAAATTCTCTAGTTTAGGAATGCACACTAATGAAATTCTTATACTTAAGTACAAGGAGACATATTGCCTTGTGTAACTAGAATCATTCAATATTTGTCTTTCCATGCCTGGCTTCCTTCACTTAGCATAATGTCCTCTGGTCCATCCATATTGTCACTTATTACAGAGTTTCCTTTTTTTTAAAGGCTGAAAGAAAAAGTTCCTTTTTTTAAGGTTGAATTCCTTGTATTTTTAAAGAATTGTATTCTGTTTTATGTATATACACATTTTCTTTATCTGTTGGTTTGTCAACAGACATTTAGATTATTTCTACATCTTTGTTATTGTGAATAGTGCTGCTATTAATATAGGAGTGTTAATATCTTTTCAAGATCTTGATTTCAGTTCTTTTGAATAAATACCCAGAAGTGAGATTGCAGGATCATATGGTAGTTCCATTTTTAATTTTTCAGGGAAAAATAACTACTCCATACTCCATGCTACTTTCCATACTAGCTGCACCATTTTGCATTCCTATCAGCAATGGACAAGGGTTCTGATTTCTCCACGTCCTCACCAACATTTGTTGTGTATATACATACACACACATATACATATATATACATACATACATACATACATATAGGGGTATGTATGTGCATATATGTGTGTATATATGTATATATATATATTATAAACTATATATAATTTCTCTGGCTAAAACTCCATACTATGATGAATAGAAGTAGCAAGAATAGGCATCCTTGTTTTATTCCAGATCTTAGATTAATACCTTTCAGTTGATGTAAGCTCTGGGCTTGTCAAGTATGACCTTATTATGTTGAAGTAATTTCCTTCTATTCATAGGTTTTTTTAAATGTTTTATTGTGAAAGGGCATTGAATTTTGTTAAATCCTTTTCCTGCATCTATTGAAATAATTGTATGATTTTTATCTTTTATTCTGTTAAGGTGATGTATCACATTAATTGATTTTTGTGTGTTGAACTATTCTTATATCCTGCAAATAAATCGCACTTGTATTCTGATGAGTTTTGCATTTATCTTCATCAGGGATGTTGCAGGTTTGTTTGAAAATATGCTTATCTCCTCTTCATTTTTAAAAGAGAGTTTTGCTGAATATGGTATTCTTGCCTGACAGTTTTTTTTTCCCTTGTCATCCTACTTCCTTTATAGCCTGCAAAATTTATAATGATAAATCTGCTTATATAGTCTTAAGAGAGTACCATTGTATATGACAAGTCATTCTCTTGGTGCTTTCAAAACTGTCTTTGACTTAGCAGTTTGATTACAGTGTGTCTCAGTGTGGATTTCTTTGGGCTTTTCAGATCTAGATGTCTATTTCCTTGATAGATTTAGGAAGATTTAGCCATTATTTTGTATAAGCTTTCTGGGCCTTTCTCTTTCTCTCTCTCTCATCTTTCCAGAACTTCTACAATTCATATATTGTTAACTCATCCAGTTGAGATGCTGGATGTCCATAGCAACTCTTTCCTTTATCAGGAAAGCTATAAGGCTTCTTATAATTTCCTTAACCTTCTTGACTCTTTTTATTTTTTAAAAAGATTTACTTTAGAGAGCGAGAGTACATACGTCACAGAGTTTGGAGGATGTGGTTTGGTGCAGAGGGAGAAGGAGAGAGAGAGAATCCCAGTCAGACTCCAAGCTGAGTGTGGAGCCAGTCGTGGAGCTCAATCTCATGACCCTGAGATCATGACCTGAGCTAAAATGAAGAGTCAGACGCTTAACCAACTGAGCCACCCATGTGCCCTATTCTTTTTTCTATTTTCCCCTGACTGAATGATTTCTCACTGTGTTTCAGTTCACTGATCCTTTCTTCTAATTGTTCTAGTCTTCTGTTGAATACTTTCAGTTAATTCTTTAGTGTAGTTATTATGTTCCTCAGTTCCATTATTTCTATTTAATATTTTTAAATATATTATCTCTGTTGAAATTACCATATTATTCATTCAGTGTTCTCTAAATATTGGTGAGAGTTAATTTTGACTCTCTGTCAGGTAATTCATATAACTCTATTTCATTAGGGTCAGTTTCTGGAATTTTATCTTGTTCCTTTTTTTTTGGAACATCTTTGCTTGGTTCTTCATTTTTTTGACTCTCTGTGTTGATGTCTCACATTAAAGACACCAGGTACCTCCAGTCTTTACAGACCTTGCCTCGTACAGCAGAAGACTTCTACCAATCAGCCTGGCCAGAGATTCTGGGGACCTCTACCAACTCTTTCCCTTCCCAGAGAAAAGCAGGCAGCTATGGTTTTGTCTGCTTGCCCTGTGCTGAGTCAGTGGGGGAACTATGGCATCTACTAGTCCAAGTCACTATTTCCATTCTCCCCTGGGCATTTGGGCTATCCTGGATCTCTCAGAGATTCAAGAAAATGCTAGTCCCTTAGGCAGTCTCAGACAAGTTGAGATGCTGGATGCCCGTAGCAACTCTTTCCTTTATCAGGAGAAAATTGAGAGCTAAGGGTTTTTTTTTTTGTTTGTTTATTTGTTTGTTTGTTATTGTTATTATTTAATCTGCTCATTCTGTACTGAGCAAGGGGAAGGATTAATGGCATCTACCAGCCCAAATTGTCATTTCCATTCTACCTGTAGTTGTTAGACTTTGTTAGTCCCATCAAAGCTCCAAGACTGACAAGACAAAAGCCAAACCTCTGGGGTACACCTTTAGAAAATGTGGAATATTGGGGATCCCTGGGTGGCGCAGCAGTTTAACGCCTGCCTTTGGCCCAGGGCGCAATCCTGGAGACCCGGGATCCAATCCCACGTCGGGCTCCTGGTGCATGGAGCCTGCTTCTCCCTCTGCCTATGTCTCTGCCTCTCTCTCTCTCTCTCTGTGTGTGTGTGTGACTATCATAAATAAATAAAAATTAAAAAAAAGAAAATGTGGAATATTGGACATGCAAACCAATCCTTTCTCTCTTCTGGGTGAAACCAGGAGCTAGGGGTCTCTTCCTGATTGTATACACTATGCTAAAGGCAGTGTCTATCTGAGAGTGTCCAGAATCTTCCTTCTGGCTTCAGTGAGTCTGGTTTTACCATTTCCCAGAGTAAAGGAACTTTCAATTAGTTTCTGATTTTTCATAAAGGGAATTAATATATAAATTGTTTCTCAATCAGTGTGTTTGTGGGAGGAAGGAGACTTCAGGGCTTCCTACTCTGACATTTTGCTGACATCACTCCTCTGATTTTGTATTTCCATAAAAAGCATAAAGTAGTAATGTTTTATTAAAATTGTTTTTAAGTTAATATTGAAGAGTTCTGAAATTTTTATTGAAAAATATATGACATTGGGCGACTGGGTGGCTCAGCGGTTGAGCGACTGCCTTCAGCTCAGGGCGGGATCCTGTGGTGCCGGATCCAGTCCCACATCGGGCTCCCTGCATGGAGTCTGCTTCTCCGTCTGCCTCTCTCGGTGTCTGTCATGAAAATAAATAAATACAATATTTTTTTTAAAAAAGAAAGAAAAATGTATGACATTAAGCTTTAAGAAACATTGATATTCAATTTGAAAAGTTGAGGAGTGTGAATGAGAGGAGGAAACCAGAGAGGGCTATATGGTTTTCAAAGTCAGTTCTATATGAGGTAATGATTCGCTAGAATCCCACCCACAAGCCAACATATTTTTGTCCTATTTACAAGTTCATGTCTTAGGCACATATATATTAAGCACATTCCATAGTTCTTTGGTACTCAAGCCAAACTCCTTCTGTTTGATCACAATGAGCATGACAACTATAATGTAATGTAGTGCTCTCTAATGTCTCTAAGAGCAACAGCAAAAAAATATTGCAGATTGGCAAATACTCCTATATGGAGGAAAGATGTTTATCTTATACCTATTTGTATGCTCCTTCAAGAAACAAATTGGGTTGGTGGAAAAAATACCAGACCAAATAAGGACACTTGATTTTCAGTCATGCCTATCAAAAAATAATGAGTTTTTACATTGTTGACCATTACTTGAAATGTCTGTGCCTCAAACTACCCATCTATAAATGATGAGCTTGTATTACATTATTTGCAAAAGTCTATTCCAGTTCAAAATTCTATGGTTCTATATTTTCTCTCTCTCTCTCTCTCTCTCTCTCTATATATATATATATATGTATATAAAATATGTATTACATGTCATATATACTATAGTAATATATATTATGTACCATATAGCATACTATTATATGTTATTGCTATTTAATATTATTATTAACATTAGTTAATATTTATTTTATATTTAATATTACTTAAGTATATATATTTTATATATTATGAAATAATTATGTAATATATTTCTTAGTATGGATTACACAGATATTCTTTATATTAAGATATTATCACAGTCAGAAATTCTATTGTAGTGTGCTCATCTAAGATTATTTCACCTCACTTTCATATAACATCCTTGAGGACACCTCTTGAGAGACTCCCATCTGGTGTTCCTTCTGTTCCTGCCTAAATTTCCATTTATTTGTAAAAGACCTCAAAGAGTTTTCATCTAAAAACTAACAAATCATTAAACCCTCACAATAATACATCTCATGTTCATAGCTTAAACTCTGAAAAAAAAAAAACAGATGACAGTTGAGATAAATATATATTCTTTTTTTTTTTCTGTGTTAATAGATTTATTTAAATTGAAGTGCTTCAGTGTTCCCTTGCAAGTGGTTAAGGGGCATGAGTAAAGTAAAGCAAGAAGTAATCTAGTTTATATTAGTTAGGGAATTCTAGTAATACATATAATTTTAAAACCCTGTTTAATTTTGCAGTATAATCTATGTAACTTAATAGCAAGTAGAATAAAATCAATTTTTGGCTTAAATTCTTTGGGGATGTTAATTTGAGAGATAGTTTTCCAGTGAAATTTAAGGACTTAAAGCTCATTTAACCAAAGGCTAGAGAACAGAGGCCTCAGGTGAATGATCTCACGAAAATAATGTAAAATTTAAGGAGGCAGAGACTTGGGAAAATAAGTGAAGCATGAATTCAGAGAATTTACAACATAATCCATAAAGATGAAAATGAAGTACTTCATAAAGTCAATTGTAAAATGTTACATAATCCAAAGTTATTAAAACTGCCTTTTTCAGTGACTGCACCAGCTCCTCAAAGACAAAAAGTGAACAGCGTCTAGTTACATGGCATGATAAGGAAAAAACAGTTTTCTGATAATTAAGAACCAACTCTTTTAGTGCTAAGGGTTTGTGAATATATTGTCTTTGAGGAATGTTCCATTTTCTCCATGACATAAGATAGTGTTCTCTTCGAAATCAGTGACATTACTACAAGTGTAATTCCAAACAGGTAGTAGAGCTCCAGGATTAAGAATTGGAGCTCTGGAGCTGAATCCCAGCTCCCTCAATTCATAGCCATGGACATTGGGCAAGCCACTAACCCTTTGTTGGCATCTTTTTCTTCATTTGAAGAATGGAGGTGCCACCATTTTAGGATTGTAATCAGAAAGATTGAAATGTTTCATAGTGTGCATTAAATAACTATTATCATTTGCAATTTTTTTATTTTGAGTTTCTTTCCAACATTAAAGTTTAATTCCACCTTGTGCTAAACAAATACAATAAATTATTTTTGAAGTTATTTCTAGTCCCATGTATTCCACTCTGGAAATAAAAGTTTTAAGATTGAGTGTGATGTACAAATGTACGTCCATGTTATGAAATATTTAATTCCAGTCCATATGCTAAATAATTTCTTAGGTCCTTAGTATAAATATAATTACCTTTTGTTCTCCTAATGTTCACTGTATATTTTATTTTTGCAGCACTTACTTGTAAAGGTTATCAATGAAAATTCAGTTTCCTGTCATTTAAAACAGTGTAACTTATCTATCTCTCCAGAATAAGAAAGCAGAAAATAATTTCTGCGGTTTCTTGAATCTTGTTCTTCACTGTCACTCTTGTCTGCTAACTGTTCCTCAGGCTCCAATACCTTACCCGTTAGTCTTTATCACTGATACGAAGAATCATATTGTCTGTATAACTTAATGGGACTTTCATCTTCTCATTTCTTCAGCAAGTAAGCAAGCATTCTGGAACATGTATTCCTCTAATTTTTCTTTCTTTTCTTTTCTTTTCTTTTTTTCTTTTCTCTTCTCTCTCTCTCTCTCTCTCTCTCTCTTTTTGGTAGAATATACTCTGAGTTCATTACAAATACTGGTTCATTGGATCCTTATAACAACCCTGTAGATAGACACTTAACCATATTTTGTAGCTCAAGAAATTGAAGCACAGTGAGATTAATCAACTTGCTCAAGGACACACAATTGGGGAGTGGTGGAATCAGTATTTGAACCCAGGCAGCACAACTCCAAGATCCTTTGTATTGTATGATGTCACTTACTATGGTATTGGGACCACAAAGGAGAAACCTGGTCTGATATTTCAAAGATGTGTAGACGTAGGGTCATTTTGGAAAATTTTTCATCCATCCACCTATCCATCCACTCATCCATCCATCTAGAGAGTATCTACTGTGTGTTAGGCATTGTGTTGTACTGGGGATTCACCTTTGAATAATCAGATAAAGTTCTGTATTTGTGAATCTTACACACCAATGAGAATATTCACAAAACCTCTTTGTACCTTCTTGAGGTGAGTGTTTTCTTTACTTGACTATAAAAATAAATCACTCTTTTTGAGTAAGGGTATGTAGGGTTTATTACTAAATAAACATAAGAAAGGACCATTCAGGAAAAATAAATGATTACAGGCATACCTCAGAGGTATTGCAGGTCCAGTTCCAGACCTTCACAATAAAACAAGTATCATAATCAAGTGACTCATGATTATTTTAGTTTTTCAGTTCACATAAAAGTTATGTTTATTCTATACTATAGTCTGTTAAGTGTGCAATAGCATTATATTTAAAAGAACAGTGTTTATCTTTATGCTAAACATCTGAAATTTCAGCAAGTCATAGTCACTAATCACAGATCACCCTACAATTATAATAAAAATGAAAAAGTTTGAAATACTGCGAGAATTACCAGAGTGTGACACAGAGACATGAAATGAGCAAATGCTACTGGGAAAATGGTGCTTGATAGACTTGCTTGATTCGGGGTTGCCACAAACCTTCAATCTATAAAAAGATACAATGTCTCTAAGTGCAATAAAATGAAGCGCAATAAAATGAGGTGTGCCTATACTTTCCTGCTGATTAGATGCCCCTCTGTAAGAATAGATAAATTGTTTTTGAATGATTTTAAGAGACTTGCTGATGAAAATTAGTATGAAAAGTTTGAAAAACTGAGTCAAACATGTTTACACAGGCTATTTTGTTTGTTCTGCTTTTTCGTTGAAAAACTTCTCATTCTTTATTATGCTAATGTTTATTTTAATCTTTAAGCAGAAGGATACAAGTAGCATTTTTGAAAATGATTTTGCCATATTCCTATTTTTAGGAATAGCATCTAATAGCATTATCAAGTGATAGTAGTATTCTGAAAATGTTAAATTTTAAACTAGAAAACATATATTTAAATGTTTAAATAGCTTACTTCATATGGAATGTGCAAAATCCATATGTGTATGAGCAGTTAACCTGTCCTTATTATACCTGACAAAGGGCATTCATTCATGTATCACCCATTTCCGGAACATGAATTATATACCACTGTGCTACAGACTAGGCAAGTGAAATGCTAAAACATCATCTTTGCTATGAATAATCATATCAGCAAAAACTACGTCAACATATCTCTTATAGAAACCAAAAGAAACAAACAGTCCTCTCAGTGTTAAATTCATCGGCACCAACTAAGATTCTCTGTGACAAGCTTTATCCAAGCCAAACCAGTCACTGTGGAACAGTCATGTTTAGCCTCCATCTAGAAAATCACTGAAGGGATATTTCAAATAGTCTACATTTAACTCTTTCCAGTGTAGCTTTAAATTTATAATTTTAAATTCCCTGATAGTCTCATTGAATAAGTGAAGAGAAGCAAGCAAAATGAATTCTAATAATCGATTTTCTTTAACCCAGTATGTCATTTCAAAATGTAATCCACATGAAACATTATTAATAGAATACATTGCATGCTTTTCTCCATAATAAATCTTTGAAATCTAGTGTTTCTTACATCTCAGTTCAGGCTCGGCACATTTCAAGTGTTATAGCTGCATGTGGTATTGAACAGAGCAGCTCTACAAGAAAACTACTCAGCATTATGATAAGCTACTTTACTTTGAATTTGGCTAGGCTTTGTGGTACTATTTGTTCATTCTTCAGCAAATGTTTATTGTGCTTTTACTCTTTGTCAAATGATGTACATACACTAAGAACACAATGTGTACAAAAGGCCCTGCTCTTTTGAGTTTGGACAACTGAAGGAGAGATAAAAGTCTAACAAACTGTTCCAAAAGCAGTGCTTCTTAAAGATTTGGAGATACAAAGGGATGAGAACCTGTAACCCAGCTGAAGTCATAACAGGTGAATTGAGTCTGAAAAGATGGCACTGGCAGCCTGGAAAAGAGAGAACTGATGAGTACATACTAACAGGAAAAAAAAGTGTAATAAAAGACAAGGAGAAAAACTGAGTGTGTGAGGAAGTGCTAACAATTCAGTGTTCTCAAAATACACAGTGTGTTAGAAGGGAATAAATGACAGAGACAGGGGCTAGATCTTGGAAAGCCTTAGATGTCATTTTAAGTAGTTGAAATTCATCCAGCAGGATCAGACTTTAAGTTAAGTTTTAAATAAATTACATTAGCAGCTATATGGGAATATATTTGGGAGAAGAGTAGAGACTGGCAGCTTAGGTAAGAAAGGGCCGAATATTTAGAGGAAAAAAAACAGCCTCAATTTGAATGGGAAGATGAGAGTTAGAGGGAAGGAAATAGATTTTATAAATATTTGTATTAAAATTAATAAGACATGTAACAATTGGATTTAAGTTGAAGTAGTGTGTAAAGTCGAGGACAACAGCCAAGTTTCTATTCTGGGCTGATTAGGTACCTGAAAAAAACAGCCCTGAGGTAGAAAATATTGGAAGGCAAGCAAGTCGAAGGAAAAGATGATAAATTCACTTTTGTACCTATGAGTCTAAAATGCTTCAAGAAATATCAGGTCGAGATTTCCATGAGACAATGGATGAAGCTCCAAGGTGAGATCTCACTGGTTTTGTGCTATAATTGAAACAATGAGAGGGAATGAGATTACCCAAGGAGAGTACAGAATTCTAAAACCACCTTTGAGAAAGAAAAGTGGTTCAAGTTCCCCATATGTCTTTTTAGAAATCATTGGCATTCTTAGGATTTCTCCAGAAGGCTGGCAGAGGAGCATCTCTAAGATATCAGACCATTGACATGTTTCAAATTCTTCAGCCTCTTTTTTTCACTGGTTTGCAAACATACACTTTATCCCAGTACTTCCATTTGCCTGCGGTTTCATATTCACCCACAGGATTGTAGTTCCATGTAGTTGCATCAAGAACCCATTTGCCCTATGCTTTTGTTGTATGTCCCTAACTCTGCCTGCAAGATCCCCTCTAATTGTCTGTTCCAAGCGAGTTCCTGTTGTCCTGGCCTCTAGTTCCTCAAGGCAGCTTTCTCTGGCAGTGAAGTCTAGAATTAATTTTCCTTAATAGGGTTCCATAGCAGTCTGTATTTATATTAATTCTAGCATTTCTCATCTTCTTTTTACTGCAGTCATGACTTTGTCTTCATCTGCTTCCTCTATAGTACATATTTTTTTAAAGTATGTTACATACTTCTCTTGTTTATTTGCTTTTTAATCTTCACTGCTTATATCTGGCTCCATAGGAACTCACACCTTTATTGAGTAAAAAGATATTGAATTTTATTTTATTTTTGGATTAGATTAATTTCAATAGAATAGAATTAAATTTGCATGAGGGTTACTAATAAACATGAAAGAGCATACACAGTTGTTGAAAAGGGGGGAATAGCTTCATGCTGAAAATGCTTTGACCAGTTATAATTTCTGATATTTGAGATCATATATCTTGGAGGCTTGGACAAAATGTATCACTTTTTAAACTTTTAAATATATTTTAACTTATATCTCTTCTCCTTTGCCTTTTCAAGAAATCTGTTAATACAAAGTAGAGAAAGATACCTACAATAATCAGTCTTCTCCTTTGCCCCTTCCTATACTTACTGCATTGGCAGTGAAGAATTTCTTTTCATAAACTTACTAGAGTAAACTTGACTCTTGGGCATTGTCAGGTTTTTTTTTTGTAAATATTTATAGAATTTGGTAATTAGAAGCAGGTGGTATCTATTATATCCCTTTCTCTACAAGCTCAACAGCTGGGGATATGTTACCAAAAGTAGCAGGCCTAGATTAAATTCAGTTAAATCTGCATGAAGGGTAAAAAAATTGTACCACCATGTCTTTTAGTCTAGGTAAATCTCATATGTCCTTGGCCTCTTAAACCATGTTTCGAATAAAAGACTAATTTTAAAGTTAATGCATAACATTTTGGGCAAATTAACAGCAAACAGCTTCATGGTACAGTAAAGTGGAAAAAAAAAAAGCTTCCTCTGTAAAGTGAAGAAGAAATGACAAATGAGACTGCATACCTAAAGTCATTCTGTGTTGGCCCTATTCTTATACTTAATTATGAGATCATTCTAGGTAACAAAGTACTCATTTCTTTAATAAAGAAATTTTATATCTAACATTCCATTTACTAATTAACAAAGTGTATTTTGATAAGGACATCTGAAGTGTCAAATAACCAACTTTCAAGTGCTGATTGCCAGTTAAGATGTTTCATTTACCTATTGCTTCATAATAAATTATTCCAAAAAATTTAGTCCTGAAAACACCAGATGTCATTTATTTGCTCACAAGTTTGAAATATTGAAGGGTTCGGTAAGGAGAGCTTATTTTGTGGTCCACTTAGAATCATCTGGGGCTGGAATGTCCAAAATGACTCTTTCATTTATATGTATTATGTTCCAGTCGAAAAAAATAGAATGCTGGCTGGACCTCTCTCACTCTTTCTCTCTCTCTCTTTTGTTTTCTTTTTTTAAAGATTTTATTTATTTATTCATGAGAGACACAGAGAGAAGGCAGAGACATAAGCAGAGGCAGAAGTAGGCTCCTCGCAGGGACCCCGTGTGGGACTCGATCTCGGAACTCCGGGATCACGCCCTGGGCTGAAGGCAGATGTTCAACTGCTGAACCACTCTCTTGTTTTCTTTTCCCCTCTCTTTCTCTCTGCCTGTTGCCTCTCATATGGCTGGTGTGGGTTTTTTCACATACAATGTGGTCATCTCAGGTTACTTAGACGACATATGTGGTGATTGACTTTCTTCAGAGCACAAAAACAGAAGCTGCTAGGCCTTCTTAATTTCTAGGCTTCTAAACTGTCACTTCTAGGGGTACCTAGGTGACTTAGTTAAGTGTCTGCCTTCATCTTGGATCATGATCCTGGGGTCCTGGGATTGAGCCCTCTGTTGGTCTCCCTGTTGAGCAGGGAGTCTGCTTCTCCCTCTGCCCCTCTCCCATGCTTGTGCTCTTTCTCTCAAATAAATAAATGAATAAATAAATAAATAATAAATAAATAAATAAATAAATAAATAAATAAATAAATAAATAAAATATTTTAGAAATAAATAAGTAAATAAATGAATAAAATATCACTTCTGTTGCTTTCACAATGTCAGGTCAGCTGATATTAAAGGTGAGGGGAAATAGACTCCACTTCTTGGTAGAGAAATGGCAAATTCATACTGAAAAACAAAATGTATAACAGAGATAAGATTCCAGACTTAGGAATGTGACCTATCACAAATACTTAAACTCATTAAGTAAATACCCCTAAAGTGTGTATTAAAAGTGACTCATACGCATATATACATCACATAGTTTATTCTTAACATATTTGCAGAGTGCACTATAGACCATATAATTCTTTGAACTGCTTGTGATTGTTCTGTTGTTTGTGTGGCACATGCCAAGCACAGAATGTCAAAAGGTGCAGGTTGTGACTTTCCTCTGAGTGCCCACAAGCTGAACTCATACGGTACCTGATCCTCTTCAAGGTGGCCTGCACTGCCCGGAATTCCAAGGCATGCCTAAGCACAGTGGAGGGACTGGGATATATAGTGTGCCCTATACTCATGTTCTAGGTGGTATTTCTCTGTCTTCCCCAAGGGATTCTCTCCATTTTCTGTTGTCATTACTTCACACTACAGAGAAATATGTTGCCCACGTGTTACCATTTCTAATTATTTCTGTGGTCTGACATTCACTTCCCTTCTTCTTTTGTGCCTTTCCCACCTACATTCCTGCTCTTTTCTTTCATTTTCTTGGCACCAGCTCATTCTTCCTATGTCCTTGCTAGCATTCTTTAGATTACTAGAGCTATTGCCAACTGAAAATAACTTTTTTGCTTCTGTGTCTGTACTTTTTGTTTTGTTTTTCTATTTCTTTTTGTTTCCTTGATTTTCGTGGCTTCCTTATTTCACTATCATATATATTTTTACTTGGGTTTTTTTGGAATGGTTAACCTTATGTCTAAACACTTAAGTAACTATAAACACTTGAATGATCCCTAAATAGTAAAAGAACAAAAGGTAATGAAAACAATAAAAATACCGTTTAAAATCGACAGCTTTTATTAATCATTTGGTTTTTTAATGTAAAATTATTTATGTGTGCCTTAATAAAATTTCTAAGGGCCACTTAATTTGGATTAGTTAGAATGAATCTTTTAAAAACAGATACATTTTCAAGGTAAATAAACCTTAAAGTAGAATAGATTGATTTGCCATTGGTAGGGAAGAGAACACTTGTGTAGAGCACAGTGTTTGTATCCTTCTATGATTAAACAGAATCTTCTTTGCAAAAGTGATCAAATAATTTTTATTTTCCATGTATACTGTACTTGTAGTGTTCTTAAATTTAGAAACTCCTACAAAATTTTAGTTGAAAGGCAGTGTAGCAATCAGAGTTTAAATCCCTCCTATGTGTGAAGAAACAGAGAGTAAAATGAATGAACCAAGTTCAGACACCTTTTAATGACAACCAAGAGCAGAAACAAGGTCATCTGTGGTCAAGAAAAATCTTGGTGTTTATGGAGGATTCCAGATTGATTTGCTTAGTCCCTAGATCTTTGTTGGGAAGATATGAATAGTGAATAAAATAGGAGGTTAAATTTAAATGGAGAAGAAAAGAAGAGAGAGATGATTATAAAATGAAATATCTGGAATACTGAAGAAAGAAGATAAGGGGTGCAGAATGTGAGTCAGAAAAATGAAAAGAGAGGTTGGGTTAAAGAGCAAAGGGGGGATCCCTGGGTGGCGCAGCGGTTTAGCACCTGCCTTTGGCCCAGGGCGCGATCCTGGAGACCCGGGATCGAATCCCACGTCGGGCTCCCGGTGCATGGAGCCTGCTTCTCCCTCTGCCTGTGTCTCTGCTTCTCTCTCTCTCTCTCTCTCTCTCTCTGTGTGTGTGTGTGTGTGTGACTATCATAAATAAATAAATTAAAAAAAATAAATAAAGAGCAAAGGGGACCTTTGCACCAGCTACTACAAATGTGGGAAGAATGCTTAAAGATACTTTGTAGGAAATCTTGTACAACTACCCTTATTCTGCCTCCCTTTGGTGTTTTATAAATTTTCAGTAATGACATACCTTACTTTTAATGTTTTGATGTTATTGTGGAGTTATTTACATTTTTTGGATATATAGCTGTGATAAAATGAAATTTAAAAAGTAAGAAAGGATACTTAGCTTAATTTTAGATGTCTTAATAGTCTAATACATTATTACTGCCTGCCATTTGATAGAATGATTATGATTTTGTGTAGCTTCTCATGAAGTAATAGCTAACGTGTATTGAATGCTTGCTCTGAGCCAGACAGTGTGTTAAGAACTTTACAGAAGGGGCACCTGGGTGGTTCAGTGGTTGAGCATCGGCCTTTGGCTTAGGTCATAATCCAAGGGTCCTGCATAGGGCTCCTCGTGAGGAGTCTGCTTCTCCCTTTGACTATGTCTCTGCCTCTCTCTGTGTCTTTTTTGAATAAGTGAATAAAATCTTTAAAAGAAAAAAGAACTTTATAGAAAATAGTTTCCTCATCACAACCCCAGGAGGTAGGAACTATAAGAATCTCCATTTGAAAACAAAGAAACTAAACTAGGTTCATAAATACTAAATTGCTTGTGTGAATCACAGCTAGTAGGTTACATAGGGAAGACAAGTCATCAGGATGTGAAAACATCCAGTAAAGAAGTAACCACTTCAAGTCCCACCCATAGAAGCCTCCCTCTAAGACTGTCATCAGTGTGTATCTAGGCCTATTACATCAACATCAAAGGGAAAGACCAATGTCTCTTTGGCCATTATCAAATGTTAAAACATGAGGAGAATTCAATGCAAATTGTTTATAAAAGAAAAAACTCCTTATCTTGCAAAGGATGGGAGATTTCTCAGTGTTAAGATGACACTGAAAACAACCGCATGCAGAAACACGGGTAAATGAGAATATGGCAGGGATCCCTGGGTGGCACAGCAGTTTAGCGCCTGCCTTTGGCCCAGGGTGCGATCCTGGAGACCCGGGATCGAATCCCACGTCGGGCTCCTGGTGCATGGAGCCTGCTTCTCCCTCTGCCCTTGTCTCTGCCTCTCTCTCTCTCTCTCTCTCTCTCTCTCTCTATCATAAATAAATAAAAATTTTAAAAAAAAGAGAATATGGCAGAGTTAGATAGTTACATATTGAAGGAAAGAAAATCCAGAAGAATGGTGATGGGGTAGATACTTTAAAAGGAAATGGTTTGAATTCTGACAGATTAAATGAGGCCTCTGGGAAAACTGATGAAATCTCAAAATGGTTTTACAATGATAACCATATTTATAACACTGCTGTTAAAGTAAAAATGAAAGTAAAAAATGATATTTATATAGTTTTATTAGGACAATTATGCACTCCCATTTCTTCCTCCTCAGAACAACAAGAGCTTAGGAATGACTAGTCAATTTCTAGTTCATTCTTGGTCTGTTCTAATAATTACCAGTTTCTATAATCCTTTAATATAAAATATTATAATCAGGAATTTATTTTTTATTATTTTTATTTTTTAAAAGATTTTATTTATTTATTCATGAGAGACACAGAGAGAGGGGCAGAGACACAGGCAGAGGGAGAAGCAAGCTCCTCTTGAATACAGGGAGCCGGATGAGGGACTGGATCCCGGGCCTCCAGGATCACGCCCTGGGCTGAAGGCAGCGCTAAACTGCTGAGCCACCTGGGCTGCCCTATAATCAGGAATTTAGTTTCAGATTTTGAAATAATATTGCAAAAAATACTTTTTATGCTTATTGTGAGATTTTGATGTACAATTTATAAATTTATTGCTTTGGAATAGTCTTGTCAGAGTACCAGTTATACTCAGATAATTAATTAGCAAACTTCTACCTCCCAGAGTAAAGAAGCCTTCCACATAAATAGGAAAAACTATTTGTCTGTCTTTTGTCAATTCAAATAACTATTATGACAATGGAAAATATAGTCTTGTGACTCAACAGTATTTCATGAAGTTCTACTAAAATTAACTTGGAATTTGAACTAGGACGGTGTTCCTATATTTGTGTTTAGTGATTTTCAGAATAGATCTTGTTGGTAATGCAAACTGCATTTTTTTATCTCCCCTGTTGTCATTCATGGTTATCATCTGAAGGCCAGCAGTTGATGTTGCAAATGTTGAATTTGAAGCTTTTATATAAAATTACCAGGCAATAACAGGCAGCACTAATAACTCTGGCAACAAATTTTTGACGGCTTCCTCGATCTTTTTTTTTTTTTTTAAGATTTTATTTATTCATGAGAGACACTGAGAGAGAGAGTAAGAGAGAGAGAGAGAGAGAGAGAGAGAGAGACAGAGAGAGAGAGAGAGGCAGAGAGAGAAGCAGATTCTATGCAGGGACGCTGATGTGGGATTCGATCCTGAGTCTCCAGGATCACTCCCTGGGCCGAGGGCAGGCGCTAAACTGCAGAGCCACCCAGGGATCCCTCCTCCGTCTTTTTGATATCATCACTCTGAGTGTTCAAATAGTCCCAAATAGAGGTAATGAAAAAATGATCCTGAAAAAAACCTTACTAAATAACTCACAACTAACAGCTAGATAATATTCAACTTATTCCAGGTCTAAGAAAGCAAAACCATTTCTGAGAAAACACTTGAAGGGACATAACTGGCTGTTGGTAAGTGAAGTTTCTATGCATGAGTCCATCTTATGTTTAAAATTATAGTTACCATTGAATTAAGAAGGGGAGGTATAATTAAAAAGCTCTACTACTCAAAACAATTAGTACAGTATAACAAAACAGTTATACAAATATAATGTCTCCTAAGATACAAGCAGCTTCGAAGAAAAAAAATGTAATTATTGAAACAGTACTTCTCTGATTATATTTCCCTCAAACCCAAGAGAAGTTTTATTTATTTTAATTTATTTAGAATAAATTGGTTTCATAAAACTGGTTTTCTTAAAAAAATGTACTTTTATAGTTCTAAATGCAGTGTTATGATAGTAGAAATATATTATAGTTCTATATTCTTTAGAAGTACATTTTCTAGAAAGGGTCACTTTTTGAATATGTTGTATCTAAAAAAAGCATTTATTTATTTATTTATTTATTTATTTATTTATTTATTTATTGCCTGAGATTGATTCTCCCTTTCTGAATTACTGCGAGGTTTTCAAGATAAAACATTTTTGAGTCCCTGTACTGCAGAGGGCTAGATCTGCTAAGCCTCTTTCTTTTGTTTGTTGCACATCTGAGAGCCCACAAGGCATAGGAATGGGATAACACATGCATTGAAAATGAAGTCCCTTAAAATCTTCCTTCTTTAAGAAATAGTTACATTCACTAACCTAGCTCTAGTACATTTCATATAGTAGTAGAAATATTGGTTTTCCATTTGCATTCTGTAGGTGTGTTACATATAGAAATAGAGTGCTGCCTCTATAAATATGCTATATGTATTTTGCAGTAAAACAAGTAGAAGAAAGAAAATTAAAAAAGAGAGAGAGAGAGAAAATAATTTTCCATCCAGAGTTTCCTTAGCTGCCTGAAAGCTGGAACTGTCTCATGGTTGAATTTCCAAAAACTCTAACCTGATAAAAATATATATTCACAACTAAGGAAAATACCACAGTTACCACCAGGTCAGGAATAATTCCAACTTATGGTGCACCAAGAAATTGTCACCCAAGAGGTAGGTCAAGACAATATGGCACCATGCAGGAAGAAGTGCTATCTAACTGTTCGGGTAGTATAGAATATAATGGCTTATGGTCTCATCTCCAGTTCAGGAGGATAGTTTGCCCTTTTCAACACCCCAGCATGATCAACATGCATCAAAATATGGTTAGAATTGTTATATATTGGTCAAAATTATGGAACCAGGTAGTTGTTAAAGACAAATTGAAGATTATTTCTTGTAAAGGTTTATTTCCTCATTCACAGTTTTGGAATAATAATACCTACAATCATAAGATGCTGTAGATTAAATACTCTATATCTGGCTTTCTTTTTTAAAATTTTTTTTATTTATTTATGATAATCATACAGAGAGAGAGAGAGAGAGAGACAGGCAGAGGGAGAAGCAGGCTCCATACACCGGGAGCCTGATGTGGGATTCGATCCCGGGTCTCCAGGATCGCGCCCTGGGCCAAAGGCAGGCGCCCAACCACTGCGCCACTCAGGGATCCCTATATCTGGCTTTCATCACAGTGTTTGGCACATAATAAACAATCAAGTGACGTTCCTTTCCTTTTCCTTCTTTGTCAGTATTAAGATGATGATGACGATGATGATGATGATGATGATGATGATGTTCATCAATGTCATCATCATCAATACAAGGTCCTAAAATTGAGTAAAAAAAACTAATACAAGAATAAAGATATAGAAGACTATGTTTAGAAATCATACACATATTTGAAAAAAAAAAGCTCTTATCCTAGTAACAGCTAGGAAGCACAATAAAGTCATTAATGTGTTAGCTATGGTGTAACTGGGAAAATTTATTCATATATTAGATTGTAAGAAACATATAAGTAGGAATTAGAATAACAAGAATAGAAATTCTTCTAAATACGCTTACATGATTAATGTTCCGATTACCCCTTTTATGAGTGATAAAGATCTTTTGACCAATATTGAGAGAATGATCCAAAATATTGATAAGACTTGAAGTCGTATGAGAAAAGTTAGTGAAACTACAGAAAGTTAAAAAAATGTTTTCAGATATTGGTAGAGTTGATGTGTGGAAAAGAGATGAAACTTATTTTACATGGTAATATGAGGCAGAATGAGGACTGCTATGGACTGAATGTGTCACTCTTGAAATTCATGTACTGAGTCTCTAACCCACAGTGTGACTGTATTTGGAGATAGAGCCTTGAGGGGATGATAAAGATTAAATCAAGTCATATGGATGAAACCCTAACCCTAAAGGCTGGTGCCCTTATTAGAAGAGCTCAGAGCTCTTTCTATCATTTGAGGACATAGTAATAAGGTGACTCTTTGCAAGCCATGAAGAAAGCTGTCACCAGAGACTGAATTGACCAGTGATTTGATCTTGGACTTATCAGCTTCTAGAGCTGTGAGAAAATAAATTTCTGTTATTTAAGCCAACTAGTATTTTAGTTTTGCTATTTTGTAACGTAAAGCCCAACAGACTAAGATGAGACTAATGGTGTGGTTACAGGAAAATCGATTTCAGTGCAAAGTAGAAATGCTCCTTAGAATCTCAGAACAAATGTGAAATTTAAGTGTTAAAAAATTTTCCATGACTGGAAAAATTCAAGCATAGGCCAGCATATAATTTTGCAGAGAGTTTACCAGAGTGATTCAAATATTGGAAGAGTGTTCAAATTTAGGTTAATGGTTTCCCAACATTGATTAATAGACAAATGCCAGTTTTCATCATTCCTAGGTAAAATAAGAATCTTTTCTTTCAATTAACAACCTCTTAATGTTTTTGGAAATTTAAATTGTCTATCTGGAGATCTAGGAAGAACAAGGCTAGAGAACAATTATTTTATCTTACCCCGCCCCCAATTTTGTGATTCTTCATCCTCTGCCCACTAATAATGTAGAATGACAGGATATTGTATAAATGGGAAAATCATACATAAATCTTTTTTGCTGGCAAAATCATAGGTACTCTTTATCCTGAAAGACCCTAGACTCACTTGGCCATTGATTTCAGTAACCATGAAGCTAGTTAGGATTTGATTATTTTCCTGATTTGACACATGCTATTGTTTTTACTGTTACCACTTTGCCTATTCTCAACTATGATTTCTTCACTTTCTGCTTCATGGCATCGAATTCGTGGCTTACTTTGGATACTGTCTGAATTCAACAAGACCCCAGATTATTTTCATCTGCATGGATATATACTATATACCATATTACTTGGTTTGTGAAATAGACCCTGAAGAGTGAGAGCCAAGTTACAATATTTCAGCTAAAGTATAGCAATTCCCTGCATAGGTAACATAGAAATAATGGGAAAGCTCTTCATCCTGAGATCTGAGTATGAGTAGTTTGGGAATGGTTATTGAATAATCCAAGACTAGAATGTCCTACTCGGTGCTGCTCAAACCTCACTGCTGGGAAAGAATTGCCTACCTGGTATTTATAGAGAACTTCTTCAGTGATTTATTGAAATTGCACTCTTTTTTGATGCAGTTTAATACCATGTTGTCCACCAAGCTTTACCGCTCAGAGACAGATTCAGCCTACAAGGGTAGAGCTCTGAAGCATCAAAAGTGACTGACATCTCTGGTGAAAGAGTCATGGGGATACTGACTAAATAGTCTCTATCCACATTTGCACGTATTAATGCACAAATGTCTGTTGCAGATACAGATGACAGAGGAAACAAAAATAGACACCACGTGGGCAAATCAAACAAATTTGGCTTTTCTAAAGGGTAATAAAGAATTTATTACAGAAGGATGTTCAAGAAGATCAGCATCTTTATCCAGTAACAAATAAGATGCTTCTCTTCTGGTCTGCAAAAGGCCTGAGGATCCCATCAGACCTTCTGGAAATTTCTACCAGTTCTTTCAGTCACAGCTTCATACATATGAAATTAAAAGTATATAGAGCACAGCTTCACCTGAAAAACTGATGGAAAATATTCCTCCTTGACCATGATTTCCTCATCAGCCTTGATCCCTTTATCAGAGGTCAGCAAACTTCAGCCAAGTCTGACCTGCCATCTATTTTCGAAGTCAAGTTTTATTGGAGCACAGCCATACCCACTTATCTGTCTATGTTATTGTCTGGGGCTCCTTGCACATGACAGAGGCAGAGTCTGAATTACAGAGATCAAATGTCACTCAAGGTCAAAAATATTTACTCTCTGTCTTCTTTTGGAAAAAGTTTGCTGACCTCACTATTATATAACAGGAATCAAAACACTTAGACCTGAACTACCTCATTTCTCTTCCTCCCAACAAGCTTTCAAAATTTGGTTCAAACACATCCCTTCATTCACTACTATGAAATTAGAAAAAGAGCAAATTACTCAGATATGTGTGAGAGTTTAAGAATATTCTATATAATTCTGCCAGGACCTTAGAGATATTTTGGGCAAGTTGCCTAATGACAAAGAATAGGCAATTTTCTGGACCCCTTTTAGATGAAAGATGTAAGTATCACTTGTTCCATATCACCCTAATTTATTTGGCAGTTGTTTAATTGTGGTCTCTTTAAGCTGGAAGCAAAAAAGGCCACCATGCACAAGTTTTTTTTTGTTTATTTCGTTTTTTAGATTTTTTATTTTATTCAGTATATATGATATTCTTTTTTAACATTTTATTTATTTATTCATAAGAGACACAGAGAGAGAAAGAGAGAGAGAGAGAAAGTGAGAGAGAGGCAGAGACACAGGCAGAGCACAAGCAGAGGGAGAAGCAGACTCCATGCAGGGAGCCGGACGTGGGACTCGATCCAGGGTCTCCAGGATCACACCCTGCACCAAAGGTGGCACTAAACTGCTGAGCCACCCGGGCTACTCGTATATGATATTCTCTGTGGAAAACAAGTCATCAACAATTGTGTATATTATTCTCATTTTTACTCTCATTTTTAAATGTACTTTTTTTCAATATATATTTCAATTATTTTGTTTTGATTCAAGTTATTTAATGTGATCATCCAAATATTAATTGACCAAAGAGAACCGTTGAATAAATGCAAATTGATTTTGCCCCCAGAAATAGATGTTGACTAATTCAAGTTTAATGAGCCTCAAAATAGCATTTTAAGTACATTTTTATTTTTTATAGACTTTAATCATATCTGTCTTTAGGGCTTGGTTTAGGGATTTTGAAGAACTATTCTGGGCTAATTAAGCTTGTTCACCTGACAGATTTTCCACAGCTCACCCAACTCTGCTTAGGGCCACAGGAGCTGTAGTTACAATGGGAGAGGAAAAAAAGGAGATTGTGTTGGAACAGATTTTGACAATATGGAGACAATTCCATCCCCTAAAATTTTCTGCATAACAATATCTCACAGTACTTCAAAACTGCGTGTATTTGGCAAACACCGGGTAATTGTGTCATCTCTACACCAGAAACCTAAAGCCTGTGCGGAAACATCTCTTTCTCAATAAAGTGAAATTGTCCAGAGGATGCAGCTATACAAAGGTCCAGTGTTTAAAGACTGGAGAAATGAACAATTTGAAGTGTAGGGATCCCTGGGTGGCGCAGCGGTTTGGCGCCTGCCTTTGGCCCAGGGCGCGATCCTGGAGACGCGGGATCGAATCCCACGTCGGGCTCCCGGTGCATGGAGCCTGCTTCTCCCTCTGCCTGTGTCTCTGCCTCTCTCTCTCTCTCTCTGTGACTATCATAAATAAATAAAAAAATTTAAAAAAAAATTAAAAAAAAATTTGAAGTGTATTATTTAAGCTTAGAATAAGAATATTGATTTTGGTTGTTTTGAATTATGATTTAAATATTCAGAAATATAATTATTCTACGTTTAGTTAAATTCATTCTCCTAATGTACAAGCTGCTTCGGGGGGAAGAGGCTAAGTAATTTTGGAAGCAGTGCCAACTCTCATGGGACACCAATATGCCATTTAATTTTCTAAGAAATAAATTACTTAGAGTAAATAGCATTCAGATGACAAGCCAGCAAGAGGGATGGAACACAAGTGAAACCTCACATGCAGCTTTTTCTTTTTCTTTTTACAACAGATATTAAATAACATAAATGTAATAACATGCTGTAGTGTTGGACCTGGGACCAAACTTTACTTTTCTATTTATACTTCAGTTACTGCTTTTGCAAAAAAGGAAAACTTAAAGGCATGTGGTTAGAAGCAATGCACTTGAAATATTTTTGCAGAATCCCTGACACCTTAAAGTTTCCTGATCTGATACTTTTCAGGACCCTTAAGCTAGGGATCACCTCACATTTCACAGAACTCCAGAGGCAGTGTCCTGGAATGTGAACCTCTGGCTCCTGTCACTTGTTAATTGTTTGGATGTTGTTTAACTCTCCCAGGGAAGAGCTCTGCCTGACTCATCTTTGTATCCCTTTAATATCTTTTGTGTTGTGCACAGTAGCCACTCAGTAAATATTTGAATTAAAGTTTGAATTGATTAATGTATGCTCAGAACAATAAATTAGACTCTCCCAGGATATAAACTGCTCAGGAAAGTGATTTAGACTTACTTAGAAGCTTTAGTAACTCTGTTGGGGACTTAGATTTGGATCAAATTATCTGGGCTTCAGTCTCAACCTGACAGCTAATATTGAAGCAATGCTTGCACAGAAAAAAAATTGGGATACAAACACCCAAGATTGTTTCCTATATCATAAAAAATCAGCAAAAAACATGTGTGTATTGTGCATACATGCTGTGTGAAACTACTCTGAATTTTTATACTTGTTATCTTAATTCTCACAAGAACCCTGTACAGAGGGTGCCTGGATGACCCAGTCACTAAGCATCTGCCTTTGGCTCGGGTCGTGATGCCTGGGTCCTGGGATCGAGCCCACCCCACCCCACCCCCCGCCCCACAGGGCTCCCTGCTCAGCAGGGAGTCTGCTTTTCCCACTACCCCTCCAACCTTCTTGTGATATCTCTTTCTCTCAAATAAATACAATCTTTTTAAAAAGTAACCCTGTACAGTCAGATAACTTTATTATCACTATTTCACTAATGAGACAGGAATAGAGAAGCACACAATTAAGCAGTCGTGTCCAAGTTTAAACTGGGGCCGTTAACTCCAAACTTCATGCTCATAAATTAATTCCTATCCGAAACTACTGTGTTTCCCTATGTGTGAGATCACTTGGGGGCAGTGTGTGGTGAGTTTTCATTTTATTTGTTTTCATTCTAAATTGTGGTTTGATACAGCCTACAACCAAACTTGTGATTTCATGAGGTTTTTTGCTTAGAACGAAATATGAGTGAGTAGGTCTCAGTGAGTAGGTCCTGAGTTGTTTGAAAGAAAAATATGAAGCAAATAATAACATAGGAGCTTTAGAGCGATAGCAACCATGGTAAGGCAGCTCGTGAATGACTGAAACCCAAGAAACCATATTAGAAATATCTGGGAAAAGTGCTGCTGATGTTTTACCTCACTCGAATGTATGCCTCCTTTCTCAGATAAATAAATATAAAAGAACATGATGATTATGTATGCATGTAAATACAATTAAACGTAGAATTATACATAGATAGTATTCTTTGTATGATTATACTAAATATATTTGTGTATATGCACTTTTTAGCAGAATCTAATGGTGAAAGTGACATCGCATGTATTTAATGACACAGTACACATATTTCTCAGAAAGTTTCAAATTCATCTACATCGAATGTGGGAGCAATTTATTTCCTGGGAGATGTGAGACTCTCAATTTTATAGTATATCTCAAATCAAGGGGAAAATGTAGAATGTTACAAAAAGAGGGAAAGCAAGGTAGGTGGAACGTGAAGTTGAGAAAAATCACGACTATTTTTCCAGATGCTTGAATCATGCATCATAGATAAATAGAGCTGAAAGAAAACACCAAGTTTAAAGATTTCTTTTGACTTACAAAGAAACAAACTGTGAAGTTAAGGTTCTGTCTTCACTTTCACTCATCCACCTACAGAATCAACATATAGCATGGAAGAATATAATGTAGATGCCCTATATAAAACCTAAAGTTAAAACTTTAATGGCAAATAGTGGTGATGGTGCTTGTGATAAAAAGCCTCTTTTGGCTTTGCTGAACACTGTGGAACTTTTAAAAATAATGTTTTAAAGATTTTATTTATTTGTTTATTTGAGAGAGAGAGAAAGAACAGGGGGAGGAGCAGGGGGAGAGGGACAAGGAGACTCCATGCTGAGCATAGAGCCAGATGTGGGGCTGATCCCCGAGATCATGACCCAAGCTGAAATCAAGAGTCAGATGCTTAACCAGCTGAGCCACCCAGGTGCCCCAGAATTTTCTTTTTAAAGAATTTTTTAAAAAATTATTTATTCAAAAAAATTTATTTATTCATGAGAGACAGAGAGAGACAGAGACACAGGCAGAGGGAGAAGCAGGCTCCATGCAGAGAGCCCGATGTGGGACTCGATTCCAGAACTCTAGGATCACGCCCTAGGCTGAAGGTAGACGCTCAACCACTAAGCCACCCAGGCATCCCAACTGTGATTTAATTTATATTTTCCAGAAAGAGTAGATGATTGTTTATATTTGACATTGACTGAAGCTGCTTGCTTCCATCCCTGCCAGGGTTTTCTCAAATAAATCGGGACATTGTAATCATATATCTAATACTCTGTATATTGGACTGACTTTTGTTCAGACATATCAAGCAAAGTTCATATTATAAACTGAACTCTATTATTTTGGATGATTTTGGTAAGAGTTTCCTGCTTTTAAGCTGTTTTGAATGACTGTGCCACCAATAAAAGCCCTGTTCAGGCAAGTCTTTGCTGTTTCATTACTGCTGCTAATCTCTGGTGGCTCAAACTGCCACTTGCTTTTCTCTGTATTTACAAATTCGCTTCTAATAAACTAGATTGTCTGCACCTGTGGGACTCTGCCAGCCCCAGCACAGATGTTACCCCTGTCCCATCAGGCTGGAAAAGCTAGATTGCAGGCAAGAGCAAAACCACTTGGCAGGAATAACTTCCCAGCTGGCCATCTTGGGCACCCTCAGTCTATCTTAGCCCTTTCTTTCTGGTAGTGGTGTCCCCCCAGGCCCAGTATTCCTGCACTTTTACTAGCTTCTTCTGATCAATTTTTGTTCTCAGGAA
Source organism: Nyctereutes procyonoides (assembly GCF_905146905.1). Classification (NCBI taxonomy): domain Eukaryota; kingdom Metazoa; phylum Chordata; class Mammalia; order Carnivora; family Canidae; genus Nyctereutes; species Nyctereutes procyonoides. The sequence goes on along the minus strand of NW_026575051.1, from coordinate 27,701,488 downwards.
AGAATCTGATCAAAGCAATTATAGTAAGTTGTTAAATGTTTGATAATTTAATATGCTTCCTCTCCTGGGGATATTTACACTTCAGTGAGCTAAAAGCCTTCATCTGAAAGGATAAATCTCAGAGGGTGAGATTTCTGGCATTAGCAAGCCAAGAGGGAAAAAGTTTTGTTTTTGAGATTTTCCACATGCCCTTGAAATCACACCAGATCTCTTTCAAACATGTGATAGGAAGATCCCTCAAATTGATCAGATTGCCTCTTCTTCACAGGATTTTCAAATGCCTACTCTAGAAGATAATCATGGAGAAAGATATATTAAAAAGCCAAAATATTTAATATGGCATAGACCTTACAAGGTTGGTACAGGACTCATGTGAAGTATAAAGTTCAAGCCGTAGGGCATTTGAACTCAAAAGCTCAGAAAGTTTCCCATTTACAGCTGAGTTTTACAGACTGTTGCTCAGAAAGACTGGTACATATTGCTACTATATTACATAACATCTATTCTAAGATTATGTGCCAGGAATAATTCAGTGAGGAGGGCAAACCAAGTCCCTATCTTCATGAAGCACCTGGCCACATTACATTATAAATATTTGTTTGCATATTTATCTTCTGGCCTACACTGGAAGCCACTTTAGGGCAGAGATATGTCTTGTTTAGCCATCTGTCTACAGCCCATAGCACAGTTTCTAGTGAATCTAATGCTAAGTACATAATTGGAGAATAAATTCTAGAGAAGTTTTTCTGTAGGACCTGAGTAAAAACTATCGGAGCACTGTATAATTAGTGTAAGTTAACAACTTTGGAGAAAGTTGGGTAAGGAGAGAAGGTTGGAGGAGAGAGAATTATAAAATTAACAATAAAATTCTATTTTCTCAAAAGACCAAAAAAATATCTCCTTAAAATACTTATGATTCTGTTCCTTTTTCTTCTATCCAGATAAAAGAACAGGGTCTTAAAAATGAACAAATTGATGTCATAGTCTGTTGGACCTTCTATAACAAAATGCCACAAACTAGGCAGCTTAAAAACAACAGATATTTATTTCTCACAGTTTTGGAGACTGGAAATCTGAGATCAGGGTGCTGGGTGGTCAGATAAGAGCCCTCTGGTGGGTCAGACTTCTAATCGTATTCTCACATAGCAGCAGTGGCTAGAGAACAATGTGCAGTCTTTTTCTTTTTCTTTTTCTTTTTTTTAAATAAGAGCACTACTCCCATTCATGGGGGGCTTGGTCCTTCTAAAGGGGGAATAGTAAGTCCTAAAGGTCCTACCTCCTAAAACCATCACATTTGGCATAACAATTTCAACAAGCAAATTTGGGAGGGACACAAATATTCAGACCATAGCATTCTACTCTGCACTCTCCCCAAATTCATGTCCTTCTTGCATACAAAATATACTCATTCCACCTCAGTAGTCCTAAAAAGCTTCACTTATTCCAGCATCAACTCAAAAGTCTAAATCCACAGTCTCATCTAAATATTACACAAATCAGGTATGGTTAAGACAGTTCATCCTGAGGTGAGTTGCTCTGTAGCTGTAAACCTGTGAAATCAAATATAGAATGTTCTTCTAGAGTGCAATGGTGGGACAGGCATAGGATAGATATTTCCATTCCAAAAGAGAGAAATAGAAAAGAAAAAAAGAACAACAGATTCAGAGTAAGTCCAAAACCTTAAGACCTACTGGAGCATCCCTGACTTCATGACTTTGCTGAGCACAGCCAATGTGATACCTTTCAAGGGTTGGAGTTGCCTGACTGTAATTTTTCTAGACTGGAATCACAGACAGGTGCTCTACCAGTCTGGTGTTGCAGGTTCATGGCTCCAGGAGGCTCCATCCATTGAAATTTAGGTGGAAGTAGCATACTCCACACTTTGTTGTGTAATGGTCCATCCCCAACACTTTGTGCAGCATTACCCCCGTGGCTCTGGTCAGGGGACATCTAGCCCACTGAAACCCAGAGGTAGCCTCCTTTTTGAACCTGCGGAGACAGCCTTGGTGATCTCTGAATCACCTTTGGGTTCCTTCTCTCCTTATCTTGGGGAATATCACATGTGCTAAGCCAATAAATAATAGCTCCATGTCCCATCCTGTAAGATCTAAGAAGTCCCAACACTTTTCTTCATTTATTTCACTCTCCTTCCCCTTCAGTTCAAATTGGCTGTTTCTCTGCGGGAGTAACTGAGTAAATTTTTGAGTCATACCCATACTAATCTCCTTACCAGAGGCCCCTTGGTCACACACCATTAGTGTTCTCTTCAGAACATGTTTTCTCAGTTTTTATATGTAGATAAGCTGAGAACTTCCAAATTTTTAATTCTTCCCTTTCGATTAACAATTCCATCTTTAAGTCATTTCTTTGTTCTTTCATTTTGCTATCAGCATTCAAGAGAAGCCAAGCCACACCGTCAACACCTTTGTGTTGTTATGTTAATTAGCTTCAATATGTAATCATTTCACTATGTATATGTAGTCAGATCATCATGGTGTACACCATATATATATATATATATATATATATATATATATATATAATTATAAAGAAAAAAAGAAACAGATTTAGCCAAATAATCAATTTCATCACTCATAAGACCTATGTTCCATTAAGCACTAAGACACAAACACAATTCAGCCAAATCCTTTTCTGCTTTATAACAAAGGTAGCCTTTCCTCCATTATTCAATAACATGTACCTTATTTCCATCTGAGACTTTATTAGATGGTCTTTAACATCCATATTTTTACTAACATACTATTCACCACCACTTAGATATTCTCTAACAGGACTTAAAGCTCTCTCTACAGACTTCTCTTTTTGAATCCTCACCAGACTTGCTTTTTAATGGTTCATTCATGGCAATGTAGGCTTTTGGTAGCATAAACCTCAAAAATCTTCTAGCCTCTATCCATTACCCAGTTCAAAGCCACTTCCACAGTGCCTACTTCTGGGCACTGATTCTCTTAATCCATTATAGATGCTATAGCAAAAGAACACAGAGTGAGTAACTTAAAGCATGATAAATACATTTTCACAGCTCTGGAGGCTGGCTATCTGAGATCAGGGTACCAGCATGATCAGGTAAGGGTTCTTTTCTTGGGCACAGACTTCTCATTGTATCCTCACATGGCTAAATGGGGCTAGAGAGTTCCATAGGATCTCTCTTTTAAGGACACTAATCCCTTTCATCAGGACCTCACCCTAATGCCCTCAGCACCTTCTAAAGACTCTATATCCTAATACCATCATACTGGGCATTAGGATTTCAACATATGGATTTTGGAGGAGTACATACATTCACACCATAACAAATATGATTGTATTGATTTTGGTTTTCCATCCTACTTTAAGTAATTAAATCATGTATCCAATTAATCAGTCAACAGATGCTTATTAAAGACTTACTATGTACAAATACTGAGAAAGATAGAGGATAAGATGAAAAAGATAAGCATTCATTTGAATTCATAGCACTGGTGACAGAAAATGGTTGCATGGGGGAGTGAGGAGAGAAGCAACATTGGAAAATAATATAGTGAGGATAGCAAATGTTCTCAAAATTTGTTTTTAAGTGTATGCATGATAATAATACTAGCTGACATGTAATGAATACTTAAGGTCCAAGTATGTTTTAAAATATTTTATGTATTAACTTTAAAGTCTCACAATAACCATAGGAAATAGGTATCATTATTCTGATTTTATAGGTGAAGAAACCAATATACTCATAGCAAATTTGTTAATGTTAATGCAGAAAGTAGAAGAGATAGAATTAACACCTCTGCTGGAAACTACAGTGATGGTTCCTAAAGAGGCAAGAGGTAACTGGGAAAGAGTAGTACTTTAGGGTGAATAATATTGAAACATGTTTACATGAAAATTGAGATGGTCCAGTAAAAAGGAATAGGACTGAAAATATATTTTTCTACTAAAAACATTTGATACCATGTCTCAGGAGGAAAAATCAGGGCTTTCTCTCCTCTAGAAATCCTTAATCATCTGCTAAATTATATATGGATTTGCTCTCCATTTCTTCCTTAATTGATTGTATAGCCCATGGAAACAAATAACTATTTTTTAATTTTTTTATATATTTAGAAACTGAATTCAATAGAAATTTTCTACCTCAGATCTCCTAAAAGGGCTAACAATAGAGACAGGTGATAAATGTATATTATCTGTTAATTATCTGTAGAAAGTTATAGTGATGGATATAGATAGGATACAGATACAGATGAAAGATAGGTAAATGTGTGATTAAAAAAAGAGAAAAAGAAATTCTGGAATCTATAAATACTACTATGTTCAGTCTGACCTCTTAGAATACTTTTTTTTTCGGGATGCTTGGGTGACTCTGTCGTTGGGAGCATCTGCCTTTAGCTCAGGTCATGACCCTGGGATCCTGGGATCGAGTTCTACATCGGGCTCCCCACAGAGAGTCTGCTTCTCCCTCTGCCTATGTCTCTGCCTCCCTCTGCATGTCTCTCATGAGTAAATAAATTAAATCTTAAAAAAAAAAAAGAATTTTCCCCTATTTTTGCCACATTTAAATGTACAGAATAACTAAAAACAACTCTGTAGACTAAAATGTAAAAATCACAAAATATTCACTTAGTTCTGTTTTTGGGTTTTTGTTGTCGTTGATTGGTTGGTTATCTTAAAATTCTTGTGGATTGCCATATAACTTGATTAATCTCCATTCAACTCAGTTTGTTACTATGTGGAAAACTTTGAATTCCTGGGTTTCAGCACACTGGATTACCCCATATCCAGACAAATATAGTGTTTGAGGATGTAGTCTTTTCTCAGAATAAATGTGAGTACTTTAAACGGAATGCTTTTAACTTAAAAACATCCTTCTCTCCTCCATTCTGCTACTTCAGAGAATGATGAAAAACTTGAGAGCGAAGCAGTGTAGGCGGGTATGTGATATGCCAGCACAAAGTGGGTAAGATCAGCCTGTTGTACCTGGATTCATATGCCTGATTTCTTCTTATGCTTTCAAAGTCTGGGGAAATCTATCAAAATTATTTGCAACAGGGCATTTCTGTAAATTCTGGAATATAGAGGCATGCTTGTGAATTGTTTCATGAATTTTAAAGTTGGAATTTGATGGAATAAATTTCTTTTAAGCAAGAACTTGCCATAAGCTTAGTTTACTCTTAAAGCATTTACATTTTTTTTCAGACTCTAAAATCTTCTATAAAATACTTCTTTTTCTGAAATGTATTCAACCTATATGCTAACATTAGAGAGAGGGATCTGATGCAATACCATGACCTGAAGAATAGTATGTAGGTAAAAGTGTTATCATTATTGGACTCCATATGGAGACAAGTCTGCAAAATTGCCACATTGGCTTCTTTTCTAACAAGCTTGATTGTGAGTCTAAAGTCACAGGAACAGTAGAAGGTGAATTGGTTACTGGTGTCAACACAGTAGAATCTTATTTTCTTTTTTTTTTTTTTTTTTTTTTTGCCTCTTCAAATTTTATTTTTTTTTATTTATTTTTTTTATAAATTAATTTTTATTGGTGTTCAATTTACCAACATACAGAATAACACCCAGTGCTCATCCCGTTAAGTGTACCCCTCAGTGCCCGTCACCCATTCACCCCCACCCCCCGCCCTCCTCCCCCTCCACCACCCCTAGTTCATTTCCCAGAGTTAGAAGTCTTTATGTTCTGTCTCCCTTTCTGATATTTCTCACACATTTCTTCTCCCTTCCCTTATATTCCCTTTCGCTATTATTCATATTCCCCAAATGAATGAGAACATACACTGTTTGTCCTTCTCCGGTTACTGTGGCCAAGTTCAAAAAGGGTGTTGCCTGAGTTCTCCTCTGGGATTTTGATGGAATCTTGTCTCACATTTAGATCTTTCATCTATTTTGAGTTTATCTTTGTGTATGGTGCAAGAGAGTGGTCCAGTTTCATTCTTCTGCATGTGGATGTCCAATTTTCCCAGCACCATTTATTGAAGAGACTGTCTTTCTTCCAGTGGATCGTCTTTCCTCCTTTATCGTATATTAGTTGAGCATAAAGTTCAGGGTCCACTTCTGGGTTCTCTGTTCTGTTCCATTGATCTATATGTCTGTTTTTGTGCCAGTACCACACTGTCTTGATGAACACAGCTTTGAGGTATAACCTGAAATCTGGCATTGTGATGCCCCCAGATATGGTTTTCTTTTTTAAAATTCCCCTGGCTGTTTGGGGTCTTTTCTGATTCCACACAAATCTTAAAATAATTTGTTCTAAGTCTCTGAAGAAAGTCCATGGTATTTTGATAGGGATTGCATTATACGTGTAAATTGCCCTGGGTAACATTGACATTTTCACAATATTAATTCTGCCAATCCATGAGCATGGAATATTTTTCCATCTCTTTGTGTCTTCCTCAATTTCTTTCAGAAGTGTTCTATAGTTTTTAGGGTATATTTTGAGAACCATTTGAATGGTAGATGGTTCTCCAACCTTTTATTTTCAGGTTGTAGGTGTCCTTCTGTCTAAAATGAGTCTCTTGTAGACAGCAAATAGATGGGTCCTGCTTTTTTATCCAGTCTGAAACCCTGCGCCTTTTGATGGGGTCATTAAGCCCATTCACGTTCAGAGTTACTATTGACAGATATGAGTTTAGTGTCATCATGATATCTATTTAGTCCTTGTTTTTGTGGATTGTTCCACTGAACTTCTTCTTAAAGGGGAGTTTTAAGAGTCCCCCTTAAAATTTCTTGCAGAGCTGGTTTGGAGGTCACATATTCTTTCAGTTCCTGCCTGTCTTGGAAGCTCTTTATCTCTCCTTCCATTTTGAATGAGAGCCTTGCTGGATAAAGTATTCTTGGTTGCATGTTCTTCTCATTTAGGACCCTGAATATATCCTGCCAGCCCTTTCTGGCCTGCCACGTCTCTGTGGAGAGGTCTGCTGTTACCCTAATATTCCTCCCCATGAAAGTCAGGGACTTCTTGTCTCTTGCTGCTTTAAGGATCTTCTCTTTATCTTTGGAATTTGCAAGCTTCACTATTAAATGTCGAGGTGTTGAACGGTTTTTATTGATTTTAGGGGGGGATCTCTCTATTTCCTGGATCGAATGCCTGTTTCCCTTCCCAGATTGGGAAAGTTTTCAGCTAGGATTTGTTCAAATACATATTCTGGCCCTCTGGCCCTTTCGGCGCCCTCGGGAACCCCAATTAAACGTAGGTTTTTCTTCCTTAGACTGTCATTTATTTGCCTTAATCTGTCTTCATGGTCCCTTAATTGATTGTCTCTTTTTTCCTCAGTTTCCCTCTTTGCCATTAACTTGTCTTCTATGTCACTCACTCGTTCTTCCACCTCGTTAACCCTCGTCGTTAGGACTTCTAGTTTGGATTGCATCTCATTCAATTGATTTTTAATTTCTGCCTGATTGGATCTAAATTCTGCAGTCATGAAGTCTCGTGAGTCCTTAATGCTTTTTTCTAGAGCCACCAGTAGCTGTAGAATAGTGCTTCTGAATTGGCTTTCTGACATTGAAGTGTAATCCAGATTTTGTAACTCTGTGGGAGAGAGGGCTGTTTCTGATTCTTTCTTTTGAAGTGAGGTTTTCCTTCTAGTCATTTTGCTCAGTGCAGAGTGGCCAAAAACAAGTTGTATTGGAACACGGGGGAGTATCACTGGTCCGTCCAGCTGGTCTTCTGGGGGAGGGGCCTGCTGTGCTGATTTTCAGGTGTTAGCACGTGGGGGAGCTGCTCTGCCCCTGCCTGCTGCAGGGCTCAGCGGGGGTTGTTTACCCGTGGGGCCCCAGGAGGAACAGCAGCAGTTGCTATGGCAACTCTGGAAGCCTGGATTTAGCCTCCGCAGGAACTACGGGGCTCGGGCTCTCGGTTCTCTGTCCGCAGGGCCTGGAGGCTCCGGGGCGGGGCCGCTGATCTGCTCAGCTCGGGGCAGGAGCGTCCTCGCTGTCCTGGGCCCTCCCGGCCTCTGCCTGTCCCGGGGGAGGCTGGATCCTGGGCTGTGTCCCGGCGCCCTGTGCTCCGGGGCCTGCGCTGTTGGATTCGCGCTCCCGCCCCGCAGCTCCCTCCCTGGAGCCGCCGCCCGAGCCCCTCCGAGCTGCTCCGGTCGGTCCCGCCGTGCGCGCTGCAGCCCTTAGGGAGCTCGGGGCGCTCTCCCGGGCGCAGGTGTCTGTTAGTGTCCCCGGGAGCCCGAGGGCATCCCCGCCCTCCTGGGTCCTGCTCCAACTCCCTGCGAGCCCCTTTCCGCCCGGGAAGGTTGGTGCAGCTCCTGCTCCTCCGGGACGGGGCTCTCCTGTCCTGGGGACACTCGCCCCGGCCTCAGCCCGGCTCCTCCGGGGCCCCTCCCCCTCGGAGGCCTTTTGTTCCTTTATTTCTTTTTCCCCGTCTTCCTACCTGGATAGAAGCGTGAACTCCTCTCACTGTAGCGTTCCAGCTGGTCTCTCTTTACATCTCAGGCCGAATTCGTAGATTTTCAGGATGGTTTGAAGGTTATCTAGGTAATTTGGTGGGGACAGGCGATTTGGGGACCCTGCTCTTCCGCCATCTTGCCCCTCCCCCCTAGAATCTTATTTTCAAATGCATTTTTATTTAGTGAACTAAGACTAGCAAAAAACTGCAAAACTGCAACATTTAACTTAAATTTGAATTTTTATTGCGGACTTCTTCAAGTAACCATTGCAAATATAGAAAACTACCTATTTTACTTTTGTAATTCAAGCAAAGACAGCATCTGCCTTTTCCAATATTTCACTTTAAGAATACCTAAAGCTTTCTTATTTCAGGAAGCCTTCAACCATCAAATAGGACATCAGTGAGTTGCAAATTCAACGTGAGGTTTTTTGAAGAATTTCTTCACTTTTTGATTTTAAAATTAAGAAAAAAAAATGAGACATTTAAATAACACTTATTTTCATTAAAAAAATCAAAAGAAGGGGTGTCTGGGTAGCTTAGTTGGTAAGCATCTCTCTGCCTTTGGCTCAGGTCATGATTTCAGGGTCTTGGGATTGAGCCCCGCATCAGGCTTCTGGTTCCATGACTAGTCTGATTCTCCCTCTTCCCTCTGTCTGTGATCTCTCTCATTCTCACTCTCTCTCAAATAAATTAAAAATCTTTAAAAAATAAAAATTAAAAATCAGAAGAAAACCTTGAATCTAAAGAAATTATTTATTTATAACATGAGTCTAAATATTTATTTTATAGAATCATTAACTCTTATCTAATATTGAACAACATTGTAGATCAAATTCCTATTTAAGTTTGCATTTTCCTAATTATTCAGACTGAAAGGAAACGATAACTTATTTTTCATATCTTAAATTATGCTTGAATTTTCATAGGGGTTACTATTAATAAATAGTTTCCATTGTAAAGTTAAGTAGGAATTGACATAATTGATACCTAATTAAATTTTAGCTTGTAAATGGTGCCAAATTTATGGTTCTAAGAAAATATATTGCAAGACTGGGAAATCCATATCAAGGTTCTAGTACACTTGGTGTCTAGTGAGGACCCACTTCCTGATTCATAGATAGTTAAGATCTGGTTGCATCTTTACCTAGTGGAAGAGTTGAATGATATTTCTAGGGTTTCTTGTATAAGGTCACTAATCCAATTTATGAGATCACCAACCCCATGACCTAATCACCTCCCAAAGGTCTAACTCCAAATACCTCCACTCTGGGAATTTGGTTTCAACATAGGAATTTGGGAGGGGACACATTTAGTCTATAGCAGTGCTAATGTGTAACAGAGTTTTTCCCCAAATTTTATGAACTTTTTTACTAGTTGCAGGATCAGAAATAAGCAAGGCATAGATTATATCACAATATCCTGTCTTCGTTTTGAAACATAATAATCATATAAGGATTTATGATCATATTCAAATTCCTGTTAAAGGCATTTGAGCTAAAAGCATGTAGTGCTAAGGAACCTACAATAAATAAATAATAATTTCCAATATTTGAACAATTAAATAATGCCAGATCCATAGTGGGTAAAGGATAACAAACAAACTTGAAGGATTCTTAGTATAGGAAAGTGAGGAAGAGCATAATCTTCAGGCTTGGTGACCTAAAATCTAGTCTAGTTATGCCATGCCATGTTCTAGGTTTGTGACTTGGGCAAATTACCCTATCTTTCAACACCTAACAGAGATTGGTGCAATTTGAAAGAGCTATTTTCCAAAAAAAATTTAGAACCCATTAAACAGCACACACAAGGTGTCAGAAAAATGAAGTTATGTTTGTCAGCTTTGTTATTGATAATAGCTAAATTAGAGATATAGATTAAGATCTTCAGCTGGTGGACTGCCAAATACTTTGTCCCATATTGAAACATTAAATTTAGCCACATACGGTATTTGGCAACTTCTGGGAGAGTTCCTCAACATATAGTAGTCTGAAGATAGACTGCCTTTGGGGTGGCTGGCTTCCCAAAAAAAAAGAGAGGAACAGAGGAACTGAAATGTGCTTGCATAATGCCTTCTGCCAATAAGGCAATGATGTGCAAAGAAAGGTGAAAAATCATTTTTTGGTTGAAAACTACCTGTGTAAATATGATGCTAGAGAATCTTTTTAGGACATCAGTAATAGAAATACTATAAAATAAATAGGAAATAACAAACCAAGATGCTGATAGAATCTATCTGCTAAGATTATTATGAAGGATAAATGCATAATAGTTAATACTCAATAGATAGTGATTATTACTTTTATTTTATTATCATTGCTTAGTATTTAAAAAAAATTATTATCAAGCCTTTTTACCAAGCCAGAATTGTTTTTCTTGTGCTACTCTGATGATTATGGATGGTGAAAGTTTTCAGTGTTAAAATAGAAACATAAAATTTTATTTCTTAAAATGGTCCATGATTTACTTTTCACGCAAAAACATGTACCATCATCCATGAGTAGGAATTGAGAGAATAAGATTAAATTAGACAGAAATAAAGCGAATTTTCTTGTGTGTTGGAAGAAAGAGCTTAAAAGGTGAGCATGAGGCAGAAGTGTGGTAAGAAAGAGGGTACAGCTGAATGAACTTCCTGTTTTTAAAAGAAGGAGTAGTTAAGGAGTAGTTAAGAAAAGAAGTAACAGATTAAATATCAGAAGAAATGGAGATTTGGAACAACTAGGGTACTTTAAACCACTGTATTAGAGCTGGAGAGCTGCTGGGGGTGTCATAATGCTCGGGGAGTAAGTCAAGTAAACACCAGCTGAAGCGGTGACTGAGTGTCTATGATGTCGAAGTTTGGGGACGCCTGTGTGGCTCAGGGGTTGAGCGTCTGCCTTTGGCTCCAGGCATGATCCTGGGGTCCTGGGATTGAGTCCCACATTGGGCTCCCTGCATGGAGCCTGCTTCTCCCTCTGCCTGTGTCTCTGCCTCTCTTCCTCTCTATGTCTTTCATGAATAAATAAATAAAATCTTTTTTTTAAAAAAAGTAGAAGTTTGTTGTTGTTTTAATAAAATTTCAAACATATGCAAATGTAGAAAAAAAGAATGTGATGAATTCACCGGCAGCTTTGGTAAATGAAAAGACACAGCCATATTTCATCTATGAAATGTGTACTCCACCCTCCGTCTTCAAGATGTTCTGGAAGCTTATCTCAGACATCAGAACATTTTATTTGTAAATGTTCTTGTCTTTATTTCTGTAAGCTAAGTCATCTTCAAAAATGATCACCATAACTGTATTATCACCTTTAAGAAGTAATAATTTTTTACTATCATATATTGTTAGTTTTCACATTTTCCTGTTTTATAACCTTCTTTTAAAATAGTTTATTTAAATCAAGCTAAAGAAACCAAATAGTATCCATATATTGTGATATGAATACTCAATAATATTTTATGTATAAAGTCTTCTGTCAATTTTATTTTTTGAGCAAAATTTTGATGAAGAAACTAAATTCTTCGTACTGTAGAGTTTCCATGGTTTCTTATGTTTTCCCAGATGAATAATTAGGCATTTCTCCAAGAAATCCAGACTGCTTTTGGTGTGAAATAGTATTTAGAGATCACAAGTGGAATATAGAGCTGCTCTTTGGTATTGCACTGTTTTCCCCCCAGCTCTTTACTAGTCAAAGTAGGATTTCTTTTGTTGCAATGAGAAGAAAAATCTCATGAGCTAATAATTATACTTGCAATCAAAATTGGCAACTATATTACATGGTTTTGAGTTCATCTCCCTCCAGACATGTGTGATATTGTCATAATATGCATTTGATTTATCCTGAAAGTGTAGTCATCAAAACAGTATAGTACTGTCACAAAAACAGACACATAGATCAACGGAACAGAATAGAAAACCTGGAAATGGACCCACAACTATATAGTTAACTAATCTTTGACAAAGCAGGAAACAATACTCAAAGGAAAAAAGACAGTCTCTTCAACAAATGATATTGGGAAAACTAGATAGCCACATTCAAAGAATGAAACTGGACCACTTTCTTACACCATACAGAAAAATAAATTCAAAATGGACGAAAGACCTAAATGTGAGACAGGAAACCATCAAAATCCTAAAAGAGAACCAGCCAGCAACCTCTTTGACCTCAGGCAAAGCAGCTTCCTACTAGTCATGTCTCTGGAGACAAGGGAAACAAAAGCAAAAATAAACTATTGGGACTTCTTCAAGATAAAAAGCTTCTGCACAGCTAAGGAAACAATCAACAAAACTAAAAGGCAACCTTTGCAATGGGAGAAGATATTTGTAAATGACATCGATAAAGGGTTAGTATCCGAAATCTATAAAGAACTTATGAAACTCAATACCCAAAAAAACAAATAATCCAGTTTAAAAAATGGGCAGATGACAAGAATAAACATTTTCCCAAAGACATCTTGATGCCTAACAGGCTCATGAAAAGATCTTCAACATCACTCATCATTACAAATCAAATACCACCGTGAGATACCACCTCACACCTGTCAAAATGACTACAGTTAGTGACTCAGAAAACAACAGATGTTGGAGAAGATGTGGAAAAAGGGTAACCCTCTTACACTCTTGGTGGGAATGAAAATGGTGCAGCCACAATAGTATGGAGATTCCTCATAAAGTTAAAAATAGAAGTACCCTAATCCAGCAATTATACCATTAGGTATTTACCCAAAGGGTACAAAAATACCTAATTCAAAGGGGCACATGAACCCCAATGCTTATAACAGCATTATCAACAATAGGCAAATATGGAAAGAGCCCAAATATCCATTGAAGACATGGATGCAGTTAGAATATATTATGCTAAGTGAAATAAGTCAGTCAGAAAAAGACAAATACCATATTTTGTTTATATGTGGAATTTAAGAAACAAAACAGATGAACATAGGAGAAGGTATAAAAAAAGAAAAAGTAAGCAAACCATAAGGGACTCTTAACTATAGAGAACAAACTGAAGGTTGCTGGACGGGAGAAGGGCACGTGATGGACTAAACGGGTGATGAGCATTAAGGAGTGCACTTGTTGTGATGAGCACTGGTTGTTATATGTAAGTTGTAAGTAATCACTAAAATCTGCTCCTGAAACCAATATTACACTGTATGTTAACTAACTAGAATTTAAATGAAACCAATATTACACTGTATGTTAACTAACTAGAATTTAAATAAAAATTTGGAAAACAAATGAGAATAAAGGCCATCATATACTAGAAATAGAATAAATATTCTTCTGTTAGTGTAAAGGTAGAAAAAATGAGAATATATTGAAGGTGTATTTATAACTTGGAGACAAATTTGAGGTAGAAAATGAGAATGCTGTTATGATTACTATTCAGTACTGTGAATTATATTCTTGATGCTGTGTGGTGGCCATTTTACACTATTTAGAAGTAACTGAGGGTCATTATTTCCTTATTTCTCTCAAACAAAAATAAGAACCAAATATGAGAAATCCCAGGAGTATATGGGAGTACAAAGTTTTCTCAATAAAGGGAGATAACATGTAATAGTACTATTTCTATAATCTCATATAGGTGATTTTTCATGATTTCTTGTCTATTATATATGGTTACATGTAACTCGTCATATCAATTATATATATTGTGTTTCCCTTTTACTTCTAAAAACCCCATCCCAGAGACCTAACTAACCAGATTACTATAAATTAATGAAATTCAAGGAGAAAAAGTTCTCAACACTAGAAATTATCTAATGCCCTCGTGATTTGCGTTTACTATTCAGATGTACTGTTTCTGGGTGCAAGATTTATTTATTTATTTATTTATTTATTTATTTATTTATTTATTTAGCAAAGTGAAATTTCCATATTCAAAGTGATAAAGTCTTACATGAGAATTTGGGAACCAATTAACTCATCCTGAATAAGAGTCCCTGAAGTTAACGTGTGAAAGACTGGAAAGTTTTGAATCTATTAATATAGAAGAAATGAAAGAATTTTGAATTCATTCAAGTTTAAGGGGTATGGAAATTTTTTTCTTGTAGTAAGGTCTAAGGTAAATAAATTAATATTTGTCTTTTAACCCATAATATGTGAATGAGATTTGAATCATAAAATTCTATTAAGCATTATATAGATTAATCATAGAACCATTTTCTTTTAAAGCATTTTTAATAGCTTTGTATATATTTAAAAAGCTGTACCTTTCTCCATACTTCTCATCCTCATAAGTAATAAGGATCTTCATGAACAGAGAAAAAATGTATTTAAATATGCACATACATTATGCTACTTTTGAGCTATATTAAAGTATAACATTCATAATCATTACCATCAATAGCATTTTTCCAAGACTATTTAGGTTTTTAATTTTTAAACTGTAAACTGTATATTCAGAAATTTATGATGTTTCAGGAGAGGCATATGTAAATTTTATATTAAAATTTATAAACTATATTTATATATACCTGTGATAAAAATGCAAATTAAAGTTAAAAACAAAAAGATTAATAAACTCCATTAAAACTTTAAGGTAACAATATTTTCCCCTTCTGCAACATGTAAGAGCCAAGTATCTGTTTTCTATGGAATGAACTGACTTCTTTGTAAACTTGCTGTGTGAAATACTGTTTTGTTTTCTAGTTCAGTCATTTTTGAGGCTTGACATAGTGTTGCTTGTTGAGAGGGTTTGTAGAACATTTGTGTTTATATCAGAAAGCAGAGAAAATATTTAAAGGTTTTTAAACCAAGAATCTCAGTTAAAAGATGAGATAAAATAAATTCACCCTAAAATTTCTAAGCTAGACAAAGACTTCCTTCCTTCCATCCTTTTTAATATTACACTCAATGAGAAGCCAAGTCTTGAAAATGCAAATAGTGCTTATTTTTAATTCAAAAATCAAGATAGGCAACTTATTTTTCAGTGTACAAATTCAGTGACTATCCTGCTCATAATTTGGTCCATCTTAGCTTGAAATTTTTAATAGTATCAAGAACATAACAGAAAACAGAACCTGAAATAAATGCTCATATCTAACTATTAAACTCTGAGCTGTGCCCCTTTTACTTTTTATTAACTTCTCTTTTTCACATAAATCTAAACTTGTGTAGGCATAGAACTAATAGAATAGTATTGTATGTTCACAGTGAGTAAAATGAGAAGTCTTATGTCTGTTTAAGAAGTTTTATTTGTTTAACAAAACAAATGCTTTCCAATGTCCTTATTTATTTATTTATTTATTTATTTATGTTTAATTTTTGCCCTTTGGCAATCTTTCTAGTTGTTAGTTTTGGCCCAAGTTATTCCTAAAGAGGATAGGCCACACAACTTTACACAAAGGCATGTAGAATCCATCAGGGCTGCGGGATGTCACAGATATTCATAGTTTACTATGTTTCCTTTGACAACAGAAAGAGAAAGTTTTCTTGATGTTTTGATAGCTGTGTATGGGGCAAGGTAACTAATGCTTGAAAGAAAAAGTACATGGAACAGAAGCAAAAGATGGAAACGTATAATCCATCGATGTGGAGAATGAGGAGGATGAGGGTATTAGATTTTCTCCCATGTTTCAGCTATAATTCACTATAATAATGAAAATTTTTCCTTATTCATATGTAAGTGAATCATACAGTGATAAGATCTACAGATTCCAAGTAACTTTTGATTATGATAGTATTCTTTTATACTCATTTTTGGAATTATGTTTAGCAAAAGAGTTGAATTACTTTCTACCAATATGTTGAATAAATCAAACTTGCAGTCTGATTGACTAGTTTACAGCAAGAATAATATATTAAAGAAAATAAAGTAAAATTCTCTCTTACTTTCCCCTTCCCTCCTTTTCTCCCTCCATCTCAGATTTCTGGACCAGTTGAAAATTTTACTGGCTGCATCAAAGTTATAGAAATCAATAACCTGGAATCCTTCATCCCATCCAAGGCAGTGAAAAAAATTCGTGTGGATAATTGCAGGTAAAATCCACTAATGATTTTTTAAGTACTTGTTTGAATAACTACATACACCAAAAGGTAACATTTCAATTTGATATTATCTAATCAGGCACAGACTGCATTTCCTTCACTTTGATGTTTTTTTCATACTTACACATTTTACTTTTTTTTTACAGACTATAGAATATTTAAACTATATCCTAATTAAGTTGGACCGTTTATTTATAGTGAGTTTCAGCTTTGTGCTACGTAAAGATACATCATGTCTACCAACAAATGATCAGT
Source organism: Nyctereutes procyonoides (assembly GCF_905146905.1). Lineage (NCBI taxonomy): Eukaryota > Metazoa > Chordata > Mammalia > Carnivora > Canidae > Nyctereutes > Nyctereutes procyonoides. The sequence goes on along the minus strand of NW_026575051.1, from coordinate 27,684,860 downwards.
TAGTCTTGATCAGAAAATATCATCTGAGCACTGGGTGTTATACTATATGTTGGCAAATTGAATTTAAATAGAAAAAGAAAATATCATCTGTCGAGGTGTTTAAATTATAAGCATGCTGACGGTCATGCATGTGGGTTATTGTTCAGAGTGCTAAAATGTTTCTTTTAAAATGTCACTTTAAAAATTGTCATTGTGCTTAAATTTCCATTATTAGAGGCATTTCTTTTGGATAACCTGTGTCTGGCTACAGAACTATCTGTACGTGTGGTGGGGGATAGGATGAAGGTGAAGTAGAGAGATGGCACATTCGACACTGTGTTAGGCATTCATGCCATTGGTATGAATTAGTTAAAAAAAAACAAAACAAATTTCCCTGACAGTTAAGAAAAAAGGATCACCTAGGAGCTTTATGGTCCATTGGAAAGGGTTCACACAGGTTAGATAGGATAGCATGGTGTGGCAGGATGTTTGATCACAGGACAGCATAAAAGCCTGTTTGTCAACAGCAGAAACATTGATTGATTCCACCAAGAAGATTTTGAATTATTGAAATCCTTCTGTGTAATGTGGTCCAAGGGAAATAACCAGTCACGCAGTGACTGTTCTTAAGGAGTTTATAGCATAGTAGAGAAGATTTTGATGAAATATTAAAATAAATATATAAATAAAAAGTGTACTTTGGGGGAAAAACACACAAAAGGCTATGAGAACTTTACATATTTGAATATCATCAAATTGATTACCTTCACAGTTTGAGGGGGTTATGTATATTAAAAAACGAAATACATTAGAAGGTAAAAGGATAATTCACTCCCCAATGTTTCAACTTTAGGCTCTACATTTATTTATTTTTTTTATTTTTTTAAAAGATTCTATGTATATATTCATGAGACACAGCGAAAGGTGGAGACACAGGCAGAAGGAGAAGCAGACTCCCTGTAGGGAGCCCGATGTGGGACTCGATCCCAAGACCCCGGGATCACGCCCTGAGCCAAAGGCAGATGCTCAACCACCAAGCCACCCAGGCATCCCTAGGCTCTACATTTAAAGTGTATTTGTGGCACATATCATACAGTGGTAGACAGGGTGCTTATTTTGTTTGTGTTTTGTTTTTACTCAAATAAAATCTTAATATCTTACATTATATTACAATAGATAGGTTACATCAATTTTAATGTAAATAAAGTACTCATAAGTCCTTATATTTTACCACTTATTTCTAATTTTTAAAAAACTTGTCTCCAAAAAAATTTATTAAACTCTTAGATATTTTACTGTCTACTCTCTCTGTTAAATAATCAGTTTGCAACTGATAGTTAAATGAATAATGAACAATTACTAGGTAGTAAATCCATTGAAAAGGATATAATCTGGGCAGCCTGGGTAGCTCAGAGGTTTAGCTCTGCCTCCAGCCCAGGGCGTGATCCTGGAGGCCCAGGATCAAGTCCCATGTCAGGCTCTCTGCATGGAGCCTGCTTCTCCCTCTGCTTCTCTCTCTCTCTCTCTCTCTCTCAGTGTGTGTGTGTGTGTGTCTCATGAATAAATAAATAAAACCTTTTAAAAAAAGAAAATCATTTGATTATATATATATATATAACCATCTGCTAATGTAGCAATTGATAAAATTTTCTCTTTTAATTTTATAAAAGTTGGGCACATTTAACTTTTGTTTGTAAGAATAAGTATAAAACTGGAGCTCCTGGGTAGCTCAGTCAGTTGGGTGCCTGCCTTTGGCTCTGGTCATGGTATTATGGTCTCGGGGTCCTGGGAATAGAGCCCTGCATCTGGCTTCCTGCTCAGTAGGGAGCCTGCTTCTCCCTCTTCCTCTGCCGCTCCCCTGCTTGCTCTCTCTCTCTCTGTAAAATAAATAAATAACATCTTTTTAAAAAAGAATAAATATAAAACAAAAGCAGAAAGTCCCTGTGTAGCCTCAGCTACTTGCAAGCCAATTCTAAACCGTTTCTTGATCTCTCTTCTATAGAAGTCCTATTTTATTGACCTCCAATGCTATTAATTTGACCTTAATTTTATAATACTGTGTATGACTTAATGCTCCTAATGATACTATACCTCCCTATTATATCCAGCACAGCTGTATACATATGAGGAGCATTTTGCTGGTTATTAGGGGTAGGGCAAGCAGAGACTATTACATTTCTCTGAACATTTACTCTGTTTCTCTCACTAACCCCTGTCATCACTTCATTTCCTTTAGAATTACCTCTCTTAAGAGAGGCATTATATAAATGGGTGACAGGCACTGAGGGGGGCACTTGACGGGATGAGCACTGGGTGTTATTCTGTATGTTGGCAAATTGAACACCAATAAAAAATAAATTTATTATTAACAAAAAAAGAGAGAGAGAGAGGCATTATACTAGATTGGTCTAGAATGCAATTTTCAAAGCCTAATTCTGCAAATAATTCGCCATATGACACCAAGTGGGGTTTAAAAGTTCCCCATTCCTCAATCTTATCTGTGAAATCAGAAAAATAATTCTTGCCTCATAATGTAAAGAAGATAAAATTGAACTCTCTTCTTTGTTAAAAGCTCAGTGGCATTGGCCTTCATTGCCAAATTTGCTACCATCTTCAGAAAAATGTATCTTCTAGTTCCTATTCCAGAACCCTCTCTTCCCTCTCCCTGTCACCTTCATCCACAGGTCTGCCTTCTTCTCAATATTTAGACTGCAGCTTTACTCTGACCTCTCTGAGGAGCTTTCTTAGATGACCCAAAACGAAATGACCCCCCATCCATGTCTCCTACTCATTATTTCCATATTCTTTTTTATTCTTAATGAGAGCTAACACTATTTGAATATGTTTATTTATTTGTCCATAGGTTTCTCTTATGACTTTCTTTACCATAATGTGTGCTTCTTGTGGGCATGGACTCTATAAATCTCTTTCACTGCTATTTCCTCAAGGCCTGGAGTAGTAGATGCTAAAAAATTTGCTATATAAAGTATCTTTTGATTTGACTATGATTATTTCTTCACACAAATTTTTATTATGAAATTTTTTTTTAGATTCACGCCTTATGTAAAATGACTCTCAAACTTTTTGGTCTTTGCACTCTTAAAAAGAATGCTGTTGTTGTTGGCCACAAACAGCTTTTTTAATGTGGAATATATTTATCAGTATTTACCATATTAGAAATAAAAACTAAAGAAGTTGAAATATATTTATTATTTAACTCATAAAATAAAAATACAAATTCATAACATATTAATATAATATGGAATAGCATATATTTATGGAAAATAACTATATGTATTAAAACAAATAAAAATGATGTAAAGAGTGGCAATGTTTCACATTTTTTCAAATATACTTATTTATTTATTTTTAAACAATGCATTTTATTTTTTTTAATTTTTTTTTTTATTTATTTATGATAGGCACACAGTGAGAGAGAGAGAGGCAGAGACACAGGCAGAGGGAGAAGCAGGCTCGATGCACCAGGAGCCTGACGTGGGATTCGATCCCGGGTCTCCAGGATCGCGCCCTGGGCCAAAGGCAGGCGCCAAACCGCTGCGCTACCCAGGGATCCCCAAATATATTTATTGTCAGACTTCATGAAGACATCTGGATACTTACATGTGTTTCTGTATTCAATCTGTACGATAATTATTCTGCTAAAATAGTTGAAGAAATTCTGGCCTCATGTATATGTATTTAGAAATAATAATATTTTAATAACCTTTTTAGCTAATTAGTAATACTCTTTTCAATATTGTACCAAAATTTGGTAAGTAATGGTTTCTTAAAGGCTAGCTGCAATGTGTAATGTGAAACCTGATGACCAATGAACCTCTTATACTCTGTTAAATTAAAATCCACTTTTCTTTTTCCCATTTTGATTGGATCTCTTACCCATGCACAATTTTGTACTGTCACTTGGAAAATATCAGTTTCTTGAGTTATTCACCTATCACAAATGTCAACACTTATCAATGTAAAATATTTAAAAATCCTATCTGTGACTAATATGTATTATTAATTAATAATATATATTATTTTATTTTTCCCATATGTGTATTTTTTTTTGAGAAAGGGAGAGAAAGGAGCGGCAGAAGAAGAAAGAGAGAATGTTAAACAGGCTCCCTGATCAAGACAGAGCCCAACATGGGGCTCATTCTTACAATCCTGGGATCATAATCTGAGCCAAAACCATGAGTCAGAGGCCCAACTGACTTAGCCACCCAGGCACCCCTCCTATACATTTTAATAGTCATCTACATTTACTTTACCTATATTCTTTTTTTTTAATGATCTCAGCCATTCTTTTTTTAATTTTTTTTAATTAATTTATTTATGATAGTCACAGAGAGAGAGAAAGAGAGGCAGAGACACAGGCAAAGGGAGAAGCAGGCTCCATGCACCGGGAGCCCGATATGGGATTCGATCCCGGGTCTCCAGGATCGCGCCCTGGGCCAAAGGCAGGCGCCAAACCGCTGCGCCACCCAGGGATCCCTTTACCTATATTCTTAATAAGTAAATAGTATATACCTCAGGCACAGGACTACTATCATCATATATTGGCTTATGTCTTATGCTCAGAATATGAAAGACTGCTCTTTTAGGCTCCATAGACAGATATCAATATAATATGACTCAGGAACAGCTAAATCAGTTTTCTCCCTCTAGTTTTCTGCTGCAGAGAACCACAGAGATATGATCTGATGATACTCTGAATAGCCTTCTTAAAAATAGTAAAACATTGGAAAGCAAGGAAATGGGTATTTAAAGGGATGATAAATATGATGAAATTACTTACAAGTCAGTTGAAAACAATGAAATACATGTATATCTATCTATATGGATAGATCTTAAAACATACCATTAAGTGAGAAAAAATAGCTATAGCAACATACCATTTCTGTTGACTTATGAATCTGTCTTATATACAACCGACTTAACCTTTATTACACATTCTCATATTTCTCCATGTAATACTCTAGATTATTTGTACCTTGTCTCTTAAATAATTACGATTTCTGAAGTAATGTGTTGTATAATGAGGAGAAGAGTTCAAACAGAAGAAATGATTTTAAAAAACCAAACTGTCGGAGATCATTTTCCACTTTTTAATTCTTTATTCACAAATTATCTCAACAGGACATTGTAGTATCATTAAATCAAACACTATTAGCCTTCAAAATGGTGTAAGTTATAAAGTATATAGCATGCTGTTATAAATTTGTGGTCACAATCTAGAATCCTACTTTTAAGAAAATATCTGATATAAATGTTTTATTAGTAAAAGACTAAGGTATAGAGTTTCACGCTCTAGTAATACATCAGTGCTATTTTTTTCTTTTTACAAAATAAGCATCCACTATCATTTTCAAGTAAATAATATGAACCTTCAAAACAAAATGTAAAAGCAAAATTTGATTACTCAGAAATGGGAGTCCAAAGTTCATCATTTTATTCACTCAAATAATATAGTCAAATTATACCTAAAGTGAAGCAAGAGAAATGAGGTAAATTACAATTTTCTCTAGGTTTTAATCATTCAAATACTTGTCTATGACAATGTACTGTGAGATTGATATACTCTTGGCCTCCTGGAGACATGGTCATCATTTACATATGAAGACCAGATTATGGACAGGAGCTGAAATTGTAGTTTGATGTTTATTCTATTTTGTGTATTTGAGACTGAAGCAGAGAGGACTTTCTACATGAAGCCGAATTTATCATAGATGTTGGAATTCTATTTTGAGTATGCCTTGACATGGCTACCTTTTGCAACTGCCAGCTTAGTATAATGTTTTTGAAACAGCTAATTTATGCCATGAATTGCTGATTCCCATGACAAGAACAGTACCATAGGAGACCTGCCTTCAGAAAATTTTGTTAGTATCTACCAGGCTGTGTGAAAATAGACCATACAGTGGCAGCCAACAGCAACATTATTAAATAAACAAAATAATAAATATTTTATTTCTGTATTTTTCATTTTTTAAGACTTAGAGTCTAGTAAAACTGAGTTGACAGTTTGATGGATTCATATGTGTTTGCATTTATTTCTTTTCTACTATATATTATTGCTTCACTTCTCTCATTATTGTATTTGGTTCCATTTTTCATTTCTGTTATCTTCTATGGGTTTATTCCTTATGACTTTCGTTATATGTGTCATTGTCCACTTGACACCTTGTAGGAAATGTTCTGTCAGCATTAAAATATTTTTAAAATCTTACTACTTGGGGCATCTGGGTGGCTCAGTCAGTCAAGCATCTGCCTTCAACTCAGGTCATGATCCCAGGGTCCTGAGATCAAGCTCTGAGTCATCAGAGCTCCCTGCTCACTAAGGAGCCTGCTTCTCCCTCTCCCCTTGCCCCATTCCCCTGATTTGTGTGCTCTGTCTCTTGCACTGTCTCTGTCTCAAATAAGTAAATAAAATCTTTTTAAAAATTAAAAACCTTACTATTTAATTTATACCCTTAAAATCTATTTTTATTATTTTTAAAGATCTTATAAAATTTTATATGTCTACAGTGTACAATATGGTTATTTAACATACATATACATAGTGAAATGACTACCATAGTCAAACTCATTAACATATCCATATCCTCACATAGTTACCATTTGTTCTAATGGTGAGACCATAGTCTAGTCTCACAGCAAATCTAGTCTCATAGCAAATCTCCAGTATTTAATACAGTATTATTAACTATGATCATCATTTTGTATATTAGATCTCTAAACTGTATAAATTACACAACTCTAGTCCTACAGAACTTCAATTCTATACCCTTTAGCCAACATCTCCCCATCACCCTTCACTTTCCTGAACCTGGTAACTCTCTGCTTCTATGTATTTGACTCTTTGATCTCTATATATAAGTGAGATCATGCAATTTTTTCTTTCTACATGTAGCTTATTTCACTTAGCATAATGTCTTCTACATTCATCCATTTTGTCACAAATGTCAGGATCTCCTTCTTGTTTGAGGCTTAATATTCTATTATGCATATATACCACAGTTTCTTTACCCATTCATTGAGGACATTTAGATTGTTTCCATGTTTTGGCTGCTGTGAATAATGCTTCAATGAGTACAGAAGCGCAGACACCTCTTCAAGTTACTGATCTCATTTCCTTTGCATATATACCCAAAAGAAGGATGCTGGATCATATGGTAATTCTCTTTTTAGTTTTTTGAGTGACCTCCATACAGTGTTCTGTTAGTAGCTATACAAATTTACATTCCCACAGCAGTGTACAGGGCTCTCTTCATATTCCTGCCAGTATTTGCTATCATTTTTCCCTCCCTCCCTCTCTCTTTCTCTCTTTCTTCTTTCTTGTATTTCTTTTTTCTTTCTTTCTTTTCTTTTCTATTCTTTTCTTTCATATTTTAACATGTATGAAGTGATACCTCATTATGGTTGAAATTTGTATTTTTCTGATGATTACTGTTGTTGAGCCTCTTTTCATATATCTGTTGGCCATTTATATACCTCTTTGGAAAAAAATGTATTCCTTTGACCATTTTTAAATTGGATTGTCTTTTAGCTATTGGGCCAAATGAATTTCTTATATATTTTGAATATTAACTTCTTATCAGACATATGGTTTATGGATGTTTTCTTCCAGTCCATGGGTTGCATTTTCATTTTGTTGATGGAAACTTCCTTTGCTTTGCAGAAGCTTTTTTTTTTAATATAGTCACAGTCCCACTTTTGCATTTTTTGCTTTTTTTGCCTGAGGTTTTCAGTGTCATCCAAAAAAATCATTACTGAGGTCAATGTCAGAGAGCTTTTCCCTATGTTTTCTTCTAGGAGTTTGATAGTTTCAGGTCTTCCATTTAAGTTTTTAATCCAGTTTAAACTGATTTTTATTTTTAACACCAGATAAGAGTCCAGTTTCATTCTTTTGCATGTGGGCATCTAGTTTTCCTAACACCATTTATTAAACTTCACTTAAAATATGATTTACGGGCAGCGCGATGGCTCAGTCAGTTACGCATCTGCCTTCCACTCTGGTCGTGATCCCAGGATCCTGGGATCAAGCCTCTCACATCAGGCTCCCTGCTCAGTGAGAACTCTGCTTGACCCTCTCCCTCTGCTCATTCATTCTCTCTCTCTCTCTCTCTCTCTCTCCCCTCTCTCTTGAATAAATAAGTAAAATCTTTAAATATGTAGATTTACATAGAAAATGTATTAAGTATTTAAAAGATGATGAAATCAGCCATGTCAAATATTTTAATCCTGCAATATTTGGAATTAAGGCTTTAGTGGAAACTGCTTTATAAATTTATGCTACAGAAAGTGTTTTAGCTATATTTTAATCAAATTCCATAGTTCTACATGAAGGAAAATATTGAGATTATATACTTGTATACTTGAAAAATGTATGTATCTTCTCAGACAGCTTTGTTTCCCGTATATCAGACATTTTTGTTTGTTTTTGCTTTTAAGTTGTATTTCTCTTGGAAACGTAGGATAAAATACACACACACACACACACACACGGAAATAGGTCTTTTTTATTTCTGAATTATTCAAACCCAAGAAGAATTATCAGCGCATTTATTTTGAAATTTTTGATATCTTAAATCTATTTCACAATATTTAAAAATATTTTCTTCTCTAGAATTCCATAGTGGACTTAATTACATATATCAGAATTCTTATGATTTGGGTATGGCAGGATGTCCCTAATCTATATGAATAGAGTTTATTTATTAATAAATGTGGGCAAAGAATAGACACATAAATCCCCAAGTAGCTGTGTTTTATTCTAGAACTAATAAATGTGTAATTGAAGTCTTCAACTTTATACACATCTAAGGAAATTAATTACATTTGTGGACATAACATGTATTATTTGGCCACTCCTCAAGTACAGCAATAGAGTGACCAGTTTTGTGGAATTCTAATTTCCTGATGTATCTGAAAATTACTTAAGTCCAATGAATGTTGCTTCTGTCCTCCCCATGATTACAAGGGAACGTGTGTTTAAATGCATAGCTTTTATTGAACTCTTTTTAGTTTAATTTTTCAAGTGAACTGACACCTTGATGTTACTTAAACTCTAATTCTAAAGCTTGGAGCAAACAAGTAGAAAGGGAAGAACAGTAGGTCTGGAACCACACACTGAATGCTGGTTGTGCCACTTAATATCTCTGTGACCTAATTCTTCATTATAAACAATGATAATGATAACAATCTTGGCTATGGAATGTTGCTGTAAAAGATTGATGATTTAATATATACTTTTAAAAGATTCTCTTAATGGTGTCAAATTCCTAATATACACTTTTTTATAACTAGCCTAGCTATTGTTGTTATTGTAATTGTTTGTCATTTGTTCTTCCTCAAATAAAAGGTTAACATAGTCTTTTTTTCCTAAAATTTTTCCAAAGAATGATGAACACAAAATTTGAGGGTTGGAGTTCAGGGAAAAGGGGTCAGGTATTTCAGAGAATAACATAGCAATACAAGGATATGAAACATTGCCCATCCTTGGTCTTAAAAATCCCTTGACTATTCCAACCTCAGACATTTCTTTTTTTTTTTAATAAATTTATTTTTTATTGATGTTCAATTTACCAACATACAGAATAACATCCAGTGCTCATCCCGTCAAGTGCCCCCCCTCAGTACCCGTCACTCATTCACCCCCACCCCCCGGCCTCCTCCCCTTCCACCCCCCCTAGTTCGTTTCCCAGAGTTAGGAGTCTTTATGTTCTGTCTCCCTTTCTGATATTTCCCACACATTTCTTCTCCCTTCCCTTCTATTCCCTTTCACTATTATTTATATTCCCCAAATGAATGAGAACATACACTGCTTGTCCTTCTCCGATTGACTTACTTCACTCAGCATAATACCCTCCAGTTCCATCCACATTGAAGCAAATGGTGGGAATTTGTCATTTCTAATGGCTGAGTAATATTCCATTGTATACATAAACCACATCTTCTTTATCCATTCATCTTTCGATGGACACCGAGGCTCCTTCCACAGTTTGGCTATTGTGGACATTGCTGCTATAAATATATATGCCCCGAATGTGGGAGCTGCCAACCTCAGACATTTCTTAAAGATCTGCTCTTGGCCTCAGTCTCAACCTTAATAGAAATTATGTGTCCTCCCTAGAATCTAACCCCTAACCCATCGCTCTCTAGAAACTCAATGTAACTTTTCCCTATCATATTAAAAAGAACAATTAACTTTCATAATATTGTTTTTTCTTTTTTTTAATTTCTGGACCATGCCCTGGGGCCTGTATTTTCACAATTAAATGTTCTACTGTAGTATTTCACAAACTAAAGGCAATTCTTTCTCTAAAAGTAATTTAAAATGTTTTTTTCTATTGCACAGAGTTCATCACAAATACAGTTAATATGCTTCCACTATAAAAGCATTGCTTCTGTTCTATTACACAGACAGAAACTAGAGAGCTTAACTACTAGCTTTTTTGGAAATGGGTTTGATTTAAGCTGGTATATTTTTATGGCAGAGGAATTAATCAGAACTATCAAGTTTCAGAGTTCAGCTCTGCTTCTTATTGTCAGTATAACCTTCTCATAGTTATTTAACCTCTCTCTACTTGAGTTTTTTTTACCTGTAAAATAAGGACAATAATAATGGTATCATAGAGTTGGCATGAGGACTGAATGAAATTGTGTATAAACAATGCACTTAACACAGTGACACAGGAGGTGCATCCATTTTGGTAACTACCATAATTAACCATCTGTACATACGTTTATTTGACCATATTCCCTATCAGCTAAGAGAATAGTTATCTAAGAAGAATAATGTTTTCCATGAGAAGTTCAAATGTACTACCCTCTTTTTTTAAGAAGTATCTAGTTTTTTTCCCCATACAAAATAGAAGAATACACTAAAATAAATAAAAACTAAACACAAAGACACTGAAGAGCAAAGTACAAATATAGAATTCTAGATTTTGTTATACCATAAATTGTATTTATTTCCATTCCAATTTAACTTTTTTATTTGGCATAAGCTTTTTAACTAAAATATATTTTCATTTCCCTGCACTGTAGAAATTTTGCAGTATTCTATTCCTGTCTCATTCACATCTTTGTGCATTACATACTTTCCTTGACAATTGAAAGATATCAATATTTATATTTTAAAGTCTATTTTAATACTTAGGAAATGAAACATTCAAGAGAAGGAAGGTATTTTATTTTTGCAGTGAAATGTGTGTAGTTGGGTTTTACATATAGAAATATAATTGTATCTGTTAGAATTTAATATGAATCTTTTTCAAATGCTACTATTTGAGGTTCTGGTAATATGTAACACATGTGGTTATTATGAAAAGTAGAAACATTCATTTGGGAATAATAGCATTCATGGTAGTGTTCATGATTAATGATGGTTCACAAAAACTCTCATATGTTCAGAACTGGTGAGACAGATAAGGTGAGACTTCAGTGCCTGGAGGCTTCTACACACTGTGCTATGTTTCAGACATATTTTATTCTCAGTCTCTGCTTTTGGTATTAATGGATGGCCACCTTCCAAATGCTTGCCATTGCTTTCAGAATAAAAGTTAAATTCACTACTAGCTTTGCAACAGAACAGTTTATGCACCCCCTCCATAATATAGAATTGCCTCATAGAAACAGTTGCACATCCAAGAATAAACTTGCTCAATCCCCTCCACCCACTCTTGCATCTAGGTAAGACTACTGAGCTAGGCCTCATCCATGAGATGTGAGCTGAAGGAAAGTAACTGATTTCTGGCATATGAATTTTAGGAAGGGCATTAGTTATCTTTTTTTTATTAGTTATCTTTTATTGGCTGAGGAGTACTTGAAAGATCTGACATGATTGAAGCTTCTAAAGTCTAGAAAAGCTGACCATTTCCAAAACCTCTCTCCCTAAATAATTAAGAACATATAATGCTGAGAGAAACACAGGCTCATTAAGATATATTAGCAAAATATATGAACTAGGCCATACAGCAAAGATAAATTGAAAAGATGCTTTATGTCCTACACCCATATTGTTCAGATGATATCAAGTAGTGTCATTAAATTAAGTAGCTGCCATTAATGGTTTAAGAGGAGAAGAAAAACAAAACAAAAAAAAAATAAAGCCAGCTTGAGAACTTTGACAAGGAAAGATCATAATTCATATTGTTACAAACTAAATGCAAATAGATCAGTGCTTTCTAAATTTTAATGGAAATACATTGCCAAGAAAACCACAAGCCTGAATTAAAAACAACAAACCCCTATAACTATAAAATATCTCTTGGTCCCAAAATATTTATTTATTTATTTATTTATTTATTTATTTATTTATTTATATCCCAAAATTTATACCAACATGAAGCACTATGTGACAGCTCTGCCTTCCTCTACCCAGAGCCTATTTCAGATAAGACCAGAGAGCTGGGTGAGACCTAATGAATGGGAAGGTTGTTTTCCAAGAAAATCAGTCTAATCAAGGAATTCTCTATAGTGCCAGGCAGAAGGTGTCACAATCAATGACTTAGCTGCTTTTTGTCATTGCTACATTCTCATGCTTCACTCTGCATGGGCATTTTGTACAATTATGCTGTTCCTATTCCATCTGCTTACATTATTTTTATTTATCTGTGTATGTTATTATTACTAAGTGTAGGAATCACATTTGAATTTGTAGCTCTCTAGACCTTTAAGAAGCCACAGGCAGATTGAGTAATAAGGACTGGATATTAGTCCAGTGCTATTGGACTAGCTATTGGCTAGTCCAATGATTAGCCAAAATCAATGACTTTGAGTTGGATGCACTGACTAGATGAGATTGTGTGCCCTGTCTTTTGGGAAGGGCCTGGGTATATTCAATACAAAAGAGAAGGACATACATAGATGCGTAGTAGTCAGAGAAGCAGCCTAAGAAGAGATATAGCTAGCTGTCAAACAAAGTAATGTAGAGCTTTTACTAAAGGCAGAAGCTAAGAAAGGGACCTCCTTTTCCAGACATCTTGCAACTAGGTTGGAGGTCAACAAATGGTAACCACAGGCAAAATTCAACTCACTACCTTGCAAGGCACAGGAACGGAGTAAATTTTTTGGCATTTTTAAACAGTTGGAAATTTTATTTAAAAGAATATATTTTGGGGCACTGGGTGGCTCAGTGGTTGAATGTCTGCCTTTGGTTCAGGTCGTGATCCTGGGGGTCCTGGGATTGAGTCCTGCATCAGGCTCCCACAGGGAGCCTGCTTCTCCCTTTACCTGTGTCTCTGCCTCTTTCTGTGTCTCTCATGAATAAATAAATAAAATATTTTTTTAAATAAGAAGAATATTTTGTGATATATACAAATTAAATGAAATTTTAATTTCAGTGCTCATGAATAAAGGTTTACTAGAATATAGCCACACCCAATCATTTGTGTATTATCTTTGGCTACTTTCAAGCTTGTAACCACAAAATTGTGTAGTTGTGACTGAAATACATGGCCCACAAAGCTTAAAATATTATTATCTGGCTCTTTACAGAAAAAGTTTGTCAATGCATGTTATTTAGAAGAAATGATGGCCAGATTTAGCTACTGAGTTTCAAGCAGATTAAGGAAGAAAAGAAGACAAGAATGACTCCTAGGATTTTTGCCGAAGTGTCAGGGTAAAAATGGATAACATCAGCATCTGTCACCAACAGAGAAGCAAATTTTGGTGGTTTCCCAGCCTGGATTTCTCATATGCTACTACTTTTTTAAAGAATGCAATTCCAAAGATCACAAGAGAGGGGAAAAAGAGTGAAATAGAGCTTAAGTATGGAATGTGTTAGCAGGCTGGATACTACTTGGCAATGGTTCAGTCTCACTGGATTCTTAGAAATCAAATAGATGACTATCTCTCATGGCAGTCCTTCCAAGGGAGGGTGGGAGAAGAATTTGTTCAGCAGTTATCTAGGGCTGGAAAGAGTGACACCAGGTCACTCACTTAGAAGAAGGTAAAGATAAGAGGATCTTAAATGGCACATATAAGTGTCATATAAACAGTGACACAAAAAGTTCCATTTGGAACATGGAGAATTTTAACTCCTGCGTGAATAAGCTTCTGATACATATGTACCACAGACTTATATAAGGGAGTCTGTGACTTAGGATAATGATCTGATCTGAATTAAAAATATAAGTTTGGGAATATACAAAAATTACAGATAAAGCCATAAAACTGAATAAAGACATCCAAGGAAAGTTTTCAGAGTGAGAAGAGCAGTGGGCCAAATACAAAGATCTGAGTACCATCTACTTTTTACATTTGTCAGTCTAGGAAGCACCTGAGAAAGATGACTCTTTAGAGGGTCATCAACTGTTCATAGTTCTTCCTGGAACAGAATTTAATATATCAGTGATATAGTGTTCTTCACAAGTGTTTGGTTTACCAGGAATACTTTGATTTTCATCCTTATTTGGAGACAGATCAGTTCACTCATTCATTCAATTACTCAAAAATTTGTTAAAGCTCCTGCTGAGTATTTGGGACTCAGTGATGAGCCTCCCAAGAACGGTCACTGATTCCATGGGACTTTCAGTGGTATTACCTCATACCAGCAGTGGAGATTCCAAAAGTTCACTATAAACCCGACTGTGATAATATGGTATTTTTCAAGTCTATTATTAATCCTGAGATATATTGTTCAAGGTATGGAAGATATTCAAGATTATCACATTCTTTTTAAAATGATGCCATATTTTCTACTCAAAATACATAGGTTAGCATTTTGGAGATTTGTGAGCACTGTTGGTGGCCATATCATTGTATAACATCCAAGAAGGGCCAATCCCTCTACATTGCTCTTTTGCTAACACTGGAAATAATGGAATTTCTGAAGGTAATCCTCTTGTTACCTAATCCTCTTGCTAGCTATTCTGATGATATATTAGCTATACTGAAATATGATTTAATTTCACTTATTACATAAAGAATATACAGCATTTGGGCAACCCAGGTGGCTCAGAAGTTTAGCGCTGCCTTCAGCCCAGGGTGTGACCCTGGAGACCCAGGATTGAGTCCCACATCAGGCTCCCTGCATGGAGCCTGCTTCTCCCTCTGCCTGTGTCTCTGCCCATCTCTCTCTTTCTGTTTCTCTCATGAATGAATGAATGAATGAATGAATAAATCTTAAAAAAAAGAATATACAGTATCCACTCCTTGTCATTGTTATATATATCACATTCATTTTTACATTCTAGTAATTATTGCTAAAACTTTCAAATGATAAAATTCTAAGCATTGAATATAGCATAGTTTTAATATTTTGTAAAAGCTTTATTTGTGTGAAAATAAGGATATAAAAAATCATATCACATGAACATGTTTTTGAACAAAACTTTCTGAATGGTACATGGATTATTTTATGACTGATATTGGAGAACAACTGCATAGTCCCCTTCTGGCTGTAATTGGATGAGTAGCTAAAGGCAGTGGTTTAATTAAAGCAAGTAAGAATAAAAAATGTCTGGCTTTTCAGTGTTACTCTTCATGTACACAGTTTTAACTTCTATTTGATCACTGAGCTTTGGCACTAGCTTTTGTTTTTTCAATTATTTAAAAATGAAAACAAAGTTCGAGGCCTCATTTTCTCTATAAGCTCTTCATATCTCATCAATCTTCCAACATTTCTAGATTTTGCACTGGAAAGACTCCCATTTTGTACCAGATGGTATTAATATACAATACAGAAAATTAGAAAAAAAATATTGTAAGCATATAAAGAAGAATTCAACAATGAAAAACTGATGGAAATATTTTTTCTTTTTTTATAATAAATTTATTTTTTATTGGTGTTCAATTTACCAACATACAGAATAACACCCAGTGCTCATCCCGTCAAGTGCCCCCCTCAGTGCCCGTCACCCATTCACCCCCCACTCCCTGCCCTCCTCCCCTTCCACCACCCCTAGTTCATTTCCCAGAGTCTTCCTGTTCTGTCTCCCTTTCTGATATTTCCCACGGGAATATAAATAATAGTGAAAGGGAATATAAGGGAAGGGAGAAGAAATGTGTGATGGCAATATTTAATCGAAGTTGGTCCTATATATAAGTGGGAAGGTACTAATAATGTCAAATGCGGGGTACTTGTCTGGTTCAATTGGTAGAGTATGTGACTCTTGATCTTGGAATAGTGAATTCAAGCCCCCTGTTGGATGTTGAGCTTACTTTAAAAAATGTCAAATGGTACACATATTAAATCTTGTTCCCAAAATGATAAAGTGGTAATAAAAATATTATATTTCCTTTTATATTTCTAGATCTCAAATCAAACAGCATATTAAAACCTGCTTTGACAGTGTGATGAACAAGATGATTTAAGATTGTTTTCCATTTCAAAAATCCCTTATTCATATATAACACGTTTTTCTTTTTTGAAGATTCCACAATATCAATGCAAAGCAGAGCAACTAGAAGTGGTTCCAATTTTTAATATTTGCCTTTGTCACATTTAGCCATAGTTACATCAGTATTTCTATTTATATTAAAGTTTAAACTCCTTCAACTCCATCTTGACTTCAGGATAAAATTCATGCCCTTTGGCAAGGCCTGTAATGTTCTCCTTTGCCATTTCCCAGTATTCCAGGATTTGAGTTAGAGCAGTTGTAGAGGTAAGACATCTGAGATGTAGCCAGGTTTAACTGGGATGTATAGGCTATGAATCTAACTGGGAAAGGAGAGTCATATTTGTTCAGATCCCACTATATTGCTAACAGAGCACTAAATACCATGTTTGTATTGAAATTATGTATGTGGAACATTATTATTTCTCCATCTTAACAGATGAGAAAAGTGAAGTAAGAGAAGTTTAGATAAGCATATCCAAAAGCATACAGCTGCTATAAGGTAGAACTATTATTTCACAGCTTATGAGCTCCTTCTAAGAGACTAGAGATGACAAACTTTGGTTATCTCTTCCCCAGGCAGATTCATCATCCATTTATTCATTCGTTTGTCCATTCATTCTATAAATATTTCAGAGCACTCACTGGGTTTCAGGATGTGTTCTAGGCTCTGGGAGTACATCGTGAAATAAATGAAGTCCCTGCCATCACATAACTAACATTCTAGTAGAGAAGATGAACAGTGAACCAATAACTGAATATGGCTTAACTGTTGGAGTTAGGCCATATATGTAAAAGGCAAAATAAGGAATCATGGAGATTGATTCTTGCCTATATAATTAGTTTAGTTAGGGTAAGAAAGGTATTTCTGAAGAGGAAGTGCTTGAGAAAACACGTGAATCAAATGAGGGTTCTAGCCAGGAAAATATTTTGGGAGTTATACTTTAGGCAAAGTAACCTGCTAGTACAAAAGCCCTTAAGCAAGAATGAAGTTGGTATATTCCAGTAACATAAAAACTGTTACTGGAGCAGAAGTAGACAATAAAATGTGTGATAGAATATGAGATCAGATAATTCCTGGAGAATTGATAGTCCACATTAAAGACTTCTAATTTCCATTTAAGTGACTAGAAGATAGAGTTTTGAACAGTAAAGAGTGATGAGTGTGTGTGTGTGTGTGTGTGTGTGTGTGTGTGTGTGTATGCAAAATGTATGTGATTCTGGCTACTGTGGTAAACATATTGTAAGATGAGAGTAAAATTAGGAAAGCTATTTTTGTCACCATGAAAATGGTGAGAAATCATTGGATTTGTAATATTCTTAAAAATGTAGAAGCAAGAGACTTACTTATGGATTGAATGGTAGTAAAGCGGATCAAAAGAAAGTTTTCTCAATAGCTCAGGAATAAGATGATAATGATCAGGTGTTGTTCAAGTTAGTATGGCTCAGTAAGTTCACCCCTCGGACATGCCAGTGTGGAACAATCACATGTTTAAGAATTTTATGGGTCAGAAATTCCAACAGAATACAACAACAGTAGCTCGTTCCTCCTCATAGTATTTAGAAAGGGAGACTTATGGCCGGCAACTGGAATGGAGTCCTCTACAGGCTTATTCACTCACATGTCTAAAGATTGATTCTAATTTGATTGTAGATCAGGTTTTTAAATTAGTATTAATACCTATTCTAAGTATAAAATGATTTTTTTTTATATTTCACTAGGGCTTTTTCTTCACTTTGCTTTATTTTTTTTAAGATTTTATGTATTTATTCATGAGAGACACAGAGCACAAGAGAGAGAGGCAGAGACACAGGCAGAAGGAGAAGCAGGCTCCATGCAGGGAGCCCGAGGTGGGACTCGATCCGAGTCTCCAGGATCACACCCTGGGGCTGAAGGTGGCGCTAAACCGCTGAGCCACCCGGGCTGCCCTTCACTTTGCTTTAAATGTTGGATTTCTGTGAGAACATACAGATTTCCTCCAAATTGGAAGCATCAGACATGGAAAAGAGAGGCCATTGCAATTGCAAAACAGAATTGCTGTTTGAGTATCTTTTAAACCCTGTTCCAAAATCTTCTCCGCTAAAAATGATTATCAGTTTATTACTCTCCAAGTCAATCTATACAGGTGGGCAATCCCAATCTCTATCCGCCAATTGGCTGATTGAAATAAATTGAATGAGGCAGTGTATATGATGGGCTCATTTATTTCATATTACATCTTACTGATTTTTAGAAGTACAAGTTTGTGTGCCAACCCAGACATCAAGATAGAAATATACCCATTAGTTAATAAATATGTCCATTATCATGTACAATCATATTCCATTTTCTCATCCTTGTCCTTTTATGCAGTCAGTAAATACCATCAACTATATCTCCTAAATATGTCTCTGAAATGTCCCCTCTATACTATATTCAAGGTCAGTGCCTTAAATCAGGATTATTGTGCAAAATCCCCACTCAATCTGCTATATTGGCCTCCTGAATCCTTCCTTCCTTATTCTATATTGCTATTAATGAGTCTATATTGACAATTATGCCATATATGATCAGTGATTAATGGAAAAAATCCATATTATTCATATGGTTGTATATTATTGCTTTTATGATCTATCCACATACTAGATAATGACCAGATGTTACCTTAGTCTAAATAGAACCCCAATTTTAACTTAAAAGATTTTTGCCTATTGGAAGTCACCTTGAAAATGTCAAATTAACTTTTCTTAATGCTTTAACAGTGAGAGATAGTTGACCTAAACTTGCATATAGGTTTTAAAATTTCTGTTAACCTTCAATATAAATACTTGCATATCCTGACTTGGGGTTTCATTTAATTTACAGATTTTATTGAGTATTCATAATCCATATATAATAATAGTTTAAATGATAAAATTAATTTCTCAAGATATATTTTTAAATATACTTTTAAAATCTGTGAGACTGCTGATCTTGACTTTTGTATTTGACTCTCACCTTGACAGTCCTCATTTCCCATAGTTTAGTACTATAAATGTGGTTACTTACCTTTGGGATTATTTCGAACTGGTACTGTTTTTGAGGTTCTTCATTTTTAAAAGATGCCTTAAGTCATAGAGTTTCTATAATATTACAGAGCCTTCTGATTAGAGATTAACTGAATATAGCAATAGCAGAGCTAATTACAAGATTACAGTCTCCGGAAACCAACTGTGCCATTTTTGTTTTTTATTTTGAATTTTAAGGCAGAATACTTTCAATAATTCCATAACAGTAACATATATTGTCCTTCATTAGACCTTGACAGTAAAAGTTAATAAAAACACTCCTATCCACAACCATAGTTAGTTGCTGCAGAAAGACAGATATTCTTACCAACAAAAGAAACATTCATTTCCAAAAACTGCATATAAATATTTTACACAGTTACCTAATTTTCTCAAAGTTTAAATTGATTATAAATAGTTTATGTGCTTTTTCTGTATCTGAAACCTGCAGAACTCCTTAATGAAATCTTGCTTAAGCCTTCGTCAATAAACCAAACATGATGCACAGTACAGCAGTGCCCCCTAGAGCTGGATAACTTTACAAATTAACATTTTCTAGGTGTTTGATTACTTCAGAAGCAGTGATTAATGTTCATAGAATTTGTTTCCTATAATCTAGAGAATAATGCAATGGTGACTAGAGAATTATATTTATAGCTGTTAAAATTTTATTTTTTATAAATCTGTTTTGCCGGTGTTGTGTACAAATAGGACCATCTGTAGGAACTCAGAGTTTTCCTTAAAGCATGTGATTGAGATTTTTCTTGATTCCCAGTTATGAATAAAGTCACACAACTAAAAATCTGACTTAAAAATTCCTCAACACTATTAGAGTATTTATAATATATTTTAGGTATTTTATATGTAGCCTATTCCAGAAGTCATAGGATAATAGAATTACTAAGATAGAAAATACATTAAAAATCATCTAGACCAACACGTTCATTTCTTCATCTGGGTGAGGATAAGCTGCTTGCCTGGAGTCACACAATCTGGTTCCAATAAAATCAAAGCAGTGTGTTTGTGCACAGAATAACCACTAACTAAAAATATTAAAGCCAATCTTGCACTTGATAGTATATTCATTTATATCAGTAATGATAAATATCTTCCTAAATTCCTGTATGCTTTTTACTATTTAAGAGTAAACCTTTACAACATTTCTACCAACAGGGCCATCATTTAGAATAAACTGCAGTTGACACATAAGAGACACACAGTATGAAAAAACTACAGTTTTGACAAATGAGAGAGAAACAATGTGATTTGTGTAACTCCTAGAAGCTAGAAGAATGTCATAATTGGGGAAAAGTTGTAAATCTTTTCTTTATCTGCATACTGCTGTAACCAGTGGATCATGCCCTAGTTTCTAGAGGCCCAAAGAAATAACGAATCAAAGCCAGTAAGTGATTAAATCCAGGCCCAAATAGCTTCAGTTTTTTAATTTGATAGTTGTAAAGCATGAACTATATTCCAAAATATGGGAGTCTTCAAACCTTACAATAGGAATACAAGCCACTTATATTATAGAGAAAGCAAGAATGAAAAGAAGAAAGACAAAGGAATGAAAAGCACAGAAGATTAAAGAGGAACAACATGCCCCTTCTCGCTGTGGTAGGAGAGAGTAGTTTGAATCTAGGAAAGAACAAAAATACTTCTTCAGCATTATGATTCCTAAGGAGTAGTTACTAGTTGGGAAAATAAACAACCACTCATCCTTCCTGATCATGCCTTGAAGTACAGTACCATGTACCTGGAAATTAGATACTCCCAAACTGTAAGAACTGTTGAAGGCGCCATGTCCCTGCTATCTTCCCTAAGGCAGCTAGCCCTCATTTTCTTCCTGCTCTTATAGGCAGAGACAGGTCTCTAGTGGACCATGAGAAGTAGCTATAGTAAATAGGAACTTGCTAATGTTCACGTATGTGGCCTTTCCCCTTAACTCTCACTGTGAATTTTCTGTTAAGGAAAAAAAAAAGATATCTATTTGTTTTGGCTTCAGGCTGATGTATAAACTTCATGCTTGTGTTAAAATGCTATCTTTTCCCCATGGGTACCAGCAGTGTGTATATATCACAGAAATTCTTCTTGCAGAGCAAAACCAGCAGCTTTTTTTCATAAAATTATCTTGAGTCATTAATATTTCTTCATATTTAGTATATTTTTGAAAGCAAAAACTAATAGAAGTATGTGAAGGTACTGGTAGTGTTGCTTATTTTTTAATTTCTGATTTTACTAAAAGCAAAAACAAATTATTTAGCATAAGTTAATTGGAAAATTAAAGGCAAGCATAAAGATTTGGAAGATGGCAATAGATTGTTAGGAACTTGTTTTTTTGTGATAGTAAAGATGTATTAGGAAAAGATTTTGGCATGCTTTATTAAACCTTCTGACAATTTTGAAAGCAGGGCACTATTAAAAAGAAATTTTTTAAGGGTGCCTGGGTAGCTCAGTCAGTTAAGCGGCTGACTCTTGGTTTCTACTTAGGTCATGATATCAGGGTCCTGGGATCCAGCCCCTTGCATCAGGCTTCAATCTCAGTGGGGAGTCTGCTTGAGATTCTTTCTCTCCTCTGTCCCTCTCCACCACACACACACTCTCTCTCTCCTTCTCACTGTCCCTCTCTCTCTCTCTCAAAATGAGTAAATAAATCTTTTTCAAGAAAGAAATTTTTTAAAAAGACAGTCAGGGAATGACATTTTAATATGCAGATTGTCAAGAATAATTTGAATTTTTAAACAGTGAAATATTTTAATGATATATATTTTTTGTTTTCTAAGTTAAGGAAATAAAGTTTAATTTTTTTCCTTGGATTGGACATTTTAAAGAGATTTCTTATTAAATGAAGAGGTTCTCCTAAAATCTACAACTTCTGCATTCTATTGTTTTACATAAAACTAAGAGGTAGACTAATAATTGTCACATATTCAGATCTTTTAAAGTACCCTTTTTCAAATAAGAAGGAATAATTTTGTTGCTAAAATGCTTCTTAAAAACATTTGATTGAAAGACATTTTACTAATATATGATGTTGGTCATATTTCAAGTGTAATATGATACAAATGTATTCGCTTACAAGTGTAATATACTGCAAATGACATTCATGAATTGGTGAGTACTTAGCAGTTGTATAGCTAAACATTCCACCTAATTCAGAAATGGTCTCTAAAGTACCTTTGACAGGTGGTCATCCAGACTCTGCTTAAAGATTTGATGTGGATTTTACTACCTCATAAGGCAGCCAATTGCATTTTTCAAATACTATAAGAGTTATAGTGTTGTTATGCTGAAATCTCCAACTACATCTTCTCTGATTTAGTGTAATTGTTTTCTACATACAAACCTTTCTTTTCTTTAAGGATAATTAAACCTGTACTAAGTATTTTCAAGCCAAGTTTCAGTAATTTCTAGTCTCATATCATATGATTTCTCAATGTTCTATCATTTTTTCTCTTCTGGACTAATGCAGTTCATATTTATTATTTAACTTTGGCCTCAACAACCAAACTTTTTCAAATGTGATCTGAAAAATATGAATTAGAATGGATGCTATTTGCTCAGAATTCAGTCTGAGACTGCATTAGAATGTTTGAGGTAATCCAAACATTTTGTTTCCCCATTCTCCATGATTATTCAGTGTATAAACATTTATATTTGCAAGTTGTTTCAGTACCTGGAGGTATATTTGACTGGCATTTTAATTCTGCTTTATGATGTATGGGATAAACTTTCCATTTGCAAGTCATTCTCCTTGAAATGTAGATGTTGTATAATTATATTTTCTCTCTGGGGTCCATTAATATTACCTCATCTACCCAATCACTAGAGGAGGCCCTCCCACCCATTTCTTCTTTCCCTATATGTAGAAAATAAATCCTCTTACACTATGAGTAGTTTATAAACCTCAGCTCTTTTTGTGTTTTTCTCTTAGAAGTTTAAGTGACATTAGTGTTCATACCTTTTGTGATTAGTTCTTCTTTGTACAGTCAAATTAATTTTTTCATTGGAATCATTTGAAGCAGGGCTGTCAGGCTATTTGAGGATCCCTCTTTACATTCCATATATGACACCGAAAGTGTATTGAGTGTGATGTGTTCAACACTCCTGTGCAAAGTGCAATAAGGTGTTCCATAAAGCTACTTATGAAAATCTCATGATTTGTATTTGGCAGACAGATGTTTTAATAAGAGAATTTATGTTCAGTTCAGTAAATGAGTAAGTCCTCAATGATTTATGTGTGAACAAGATAAACTTTGGAATGTTCCAATGGCAAGTATTAATAGGTGCCAACTGTGGTCATAGAAATATCTCAAAAATGCTAACATGTCCATGTCATATCACATTTATATCACATTTATTTATATAGATACTGAGAAAAACTACCTCAATAAATTAGCTGTCATATGTTTTCATCAATTCCAATTTTTAACTTGATTTATGGAATTGTTCGACATTTTAGAGAATATTTTCAAAACGAATTCTAATTTTAAAATAGTTAAAATCATTTAATTCCTAGAAAATAAAAGGAACAAACCTATTGAGGTCAGATCTAGGTTTTCACAATAAAACTCTATTACTATACAGGAGTATATGTCTTCCTGCCTTCTCTGGTAAGAAAGTATCATACCTCATGAACCAATTTTGTTTTAGTGTTTCAGGTCTTCAAAATAGTGCGTATAATGACACATACACTTTCATCACTGCTGAATTTTTTGAAATCTGCTTTTTTTTTACTTATATTAATAGGTACAATAATGTACCTTGCTCATTCTCTCTGAATATTTTCATAACTTCTCATTCAGTGAATTCATCATGGCTTCAATTTAAGTTCACAGTAGCAATCCTCCTCATTTCTCCTGGACTTATTTAATAATTAAAAATAATTATATGATTTAGGTTGAATTAAGGTAAATTTTTTTGTATAGATTAAGTTTGAACTGTGATGGAACTGATTGCTGTGGTAAAATTGGAATAATTGCCAGAGTAAAATGGTAATAACAGCAATTCTAATTTATAATTTATTTATGCAGGGCAATGGTAAAGAGTGAGGATGCCTTTCCAAGAATATAGTTGACCTACATCTAATTATGGAAGGCTTTCAAGGGTACAAAATTATATTGGTTGAATGCTTAGTTAAGTATTTTTAGAAGCTTAGCACTTAGGCAACAATAAATCTTCTGTCTGGTAATCAAACTGTCAACCACAAAATCAACACAAAACAAGTTCAAGGTGTATCTAAGGACCACAGCTAACCTTAAAATATTCAAAAGGAAGGAAAAATATCTTTATCTTGATTATTCCAAGAGTGTAAAGGCATTTTCAAGGGCAATGTTCTATTAGAAAGATAAGAAACTACAGTTCATTAAAAATTAACAGTGCAATTGAAGTGTATCTATTAAAGTAATAAGCTTCAAAAGAATGAGAAATGTGTGTTCGTGGTTTACTCTGGTTCTGTCAAACTGTAGATAATCTAGAATAGAGATTGAATGTTTCCTCCAATCAAATGAAAATCTCCAGGTCTAGATGCCCTTAAATGTAGACTTATATGCATCCCCCAACCAGACATTTAAGACCTTAAATATAAATAAACAAAATGTTAAAAAGAAAACCCCATCAGAACTTAAAATATGGATTAGCACCAATTGCATACTACTTATGTTAAAAATATATGCAGATGTTATTTGAATTAAACTAAAAGAGAATGCTTCCTGGGATGCCTGGGTGGCTCAGCAGTTGGGTGCCTGCCTTAGGCCCAGGGCATGGTCCTGGAGTCCCAGGATCAAGTCCCACATCAGGCTCCCTGCATGGAGCCTGCTTCTCTCTCTGCCTGTGTTTCTGCCTCTCTCTCTCTCTCTCTCTCTCTCTCTCTCTCTCTCTCTCTCTCTGTCTCTCATGAGTAAATAAATAAAAATCTTAAAAAAAGAGAGAGAATGCTTCCTGATGACATATATTTCTACTTTTCTCAGGAATAATGTGGAATTAAGGGAGATAAATATAAGAGAGTTATGGAATATTCTGCTACTAGCAACCAGTTTAGAGGGGCAAAGCTTATAGTGTGACCAGGTTGCCAGAGAGTTGATGAATGCTTGAGGAGATGTTCTGCAAGTTTAACAACTGGTTAAAGCTGGAAAACCAAAACTGGAGGAAAATAGCAGAGATTGTCTTCAGTACCCTTAGTTGCCTTCTTGTCTGTTTCTAAGTATCAAGTATTCTCAGTTAGATATGTATTTATTCAATCATTTCTTCATTTATTCAGTCAGTAAATAAGGATTGAGCACCTACAATGGCAGTCACTGCACTCAACCCTGTGGATACAGCAGGATATATAGCAAGATATAGCCCCATGATCAGGCTCTTGTTCTCATTAGCTCTCTATATAGTGTAGACTCGACTATATATAGAATGATCAGCATTGTTTTCCTTTAAACCAGAATTTTGAGCTTAAATTTGTTTTTTTTAAGATATTTATTCCATTCCCAAATGAGAGAAAAGCTTGTACAAGAGCCTTGATGTGATCAAAGTTGGCAAATTTGAAGTTCAGAATGAAGATTATTGTGTATAGTAAATGAAGTAAGTGTAGAACAGGGTAAGTATGCAGGACCAGATCATATAGTCCTAGCAGTTAATATTTGTAAGCAGCCCTTTAAGCAGGAGAACCATTTTCTGATATACATTTATTTTAAATCACTGGACTATGTGGAAATATGATCTGAAGGGGTGATGTCTGGGAGCAGGAATAAGTAGTGAGTGAGAATCAGGAATCTGCTGGCAACCAGTGCCTGAAATCCAGTCAAATGACAACAAAGTATCTTCATAAATGGAAATATTCTGACCCTAAGAAAAAAACATAAAGACTTAAAGATTTAACAAGTTGCCATTATACGAACATGGTTGTAGTTGAAAAAGAAGAAATGAATTACAATCCGAATTTTACCTTCCCATCAGGAAAAGGCTTTTTTTTCCCCCCAATTTGTTTACTTCTTTGTTGCTTTCAACAAAAATAAAGGGCATGCAAATAGTTTCCCATCTGCAAAGGCCAATGACCATAGCTTACCAGCTAGATTGATAACTGAAAAATGCACTGCAAATACAATTTAATATCTGTGAGTATTTAAGAAAAGAACTTAACAATGTCCATGAAAGAGGGAAGGTCTTTAATTAAAATATGCCCACATAACTTGAGGAAAATAGAACTTATAAGAACCAGGATCTTACAAAATAAATAAATGAAAAAATAAAATCTATACAAACCTATGGTAAAACTCTACAGGGAGAAAATCAAAGAAAATACAAAATCACTTAAAGAGAACTTTAGAAAAAAGAGAGGGAGAACCACAAGATTAACACAAGAAAGATAAAATTCCAGATAACTTTGAACTAACCTACAACAAAGTGAAAGGAAATATGGCCTTTATGAAAAATAAATGGGACAAGGCAAGGGAATTTAAAATTAAACTGAGGGGATCCCTGGGTGGCTCAGTGGTTTAGCGCCTGCCTTCGGCCCAGGGCCTGATCCTGGAGACCCGGGATCAAGTCCCAC
Source organism: Nyctereutes procyonoides (assembly GCF_905146905.1). Lineage (NCBI taxonomy): Eukaryota > Metazoa > Chordata > Mammalia > Carnivora > Canidae > Nyctereutes > Nyctereutes procyonoides. The sequence goes on along the minus strand of NW_026575051.1, from coordinate 27,657,965 downwards.
GTCGGGCTCCCTGCATGGAGCCTGATTCTCCCTCTGCCTGTGTTTCTCTCTGCCTCTCTCTCAGTCTCTGTGTCTCTCATCAATAAATAAAATCTTTAAATTAATTAATTAATTAATTGATTGATTGATTGATTAATTAATTAAATTAAACTGAAACAATAGGTGTGACCATCTCAATAGGATACTAAAGGCATTTAATACAATTAAACATCTAACTATGATAAAGAGATTTAGCAAACTGGTTCTAGAAGGAACCTTATGAGTAACATGTAAAAACAGATACATAGTCAACAGTTGGGAAATGCTAAACTTTTCACCACATCATTCATCATGGTGGTAGATAGAGTTCCTAGCTACTGCAGTAAGATTAAAAAGGAAAAAATTATATGGATTTGCTTAGAAGAAACAAAACTCATGGGTTGACCTCATGGAAAACTTAAGAGAATATACAGAAACATTAATAGAATAAGATGGTATACTTAGTTTGCTGAATGTCAATATCTGAAATTGACATTTCTATATATCAAATTGCATTTCTATATATTCATGCCTAAGTTTTATAAAATGCAATTTAAAATATCACAAATATATAAAACACCCATAAATATTATATAAATCTTGTAACTAAGTGTAATAAATATTACATAAATATGTATATTACAAATAAGTATAATAAAGAAAAATTATATATGAGGAAAATTATAAAGCTTTATTTAAATATCTTAAGAAAATATAATGTTCTTGACAGGGATATTCAATATAATAAAGATGTCTAATTCTTCTATTCCCCCCCAAATTTGTACGTATGTATAAATAATAATAAGTAATATTTATATTTATAATAATAAGTAACACATATAATCATTACATATACATATTCAATACAGTTCCAGTAAAAATCCCAGTGGGTTTCTATTTATTTTGGAGAAGAAAAAGAGTGAATTGCTCTTCTAGATAAGACATTACAAAACTTAGAGTAATGAAGAATGCATGGTATCATTTACAGTGTCAGTACAGGAATCACAACAGAGAACAATGGAAAAATAGATGGGTATGATTTACTAAAAGATTCTGAGAAAATTGATTTGCCATAATGGGAAAAAAAAACCCACAGGAAAAAAAAAAAAACAAAAAACCCACAGAATCTCGATATACAAAAATCAATTCTAGTTGAATTAAATTGTTAAAAAAGGTAAAATGGTAAAGTTTAGGGAACATATAGAGTATTTTTCTATTATTTCAGAGGAGGGCAAACATTTAAAGCTTTAGAAGAATAGATAGGAGACTATCTCAGTGAAACTCCAAATCTTTAACATATATTTTAAAAATCAGTAAGCTTGATTTTTCTACAGTTGAGAATGTCTTTCTTAAAAGGCTCTATAGAAAATCATAAAACAAGCTATAATTTGTAAAACATTTGTGACATATAAAAATGACAAATAGCTATGTCTCAGATGTTGCAAAGATAAGATACTAATTAATAGGACAATTTAATAGCAAAACTGGCCAAAAAATGACTGGAAAAATTCAAATTAAAGTCATAATTAGGTATATCATACAAACATAGGCAAAAATTTCTAGAATTTAATAGTAACAAGTATTGATAAGGATAAAGAATAACAGTAGCTCATGTACTACTGGTAGAAATGTAGAACCTACTTATTGAATCAAGTTGGATACATGCAAATTCTAGACCTAGAAATTCCACCTTTCTCTTGTATATAACCACCAACAAACGCATATATGAAAGTTCCTAAGGTCATTGTTCCTAACTCTGAAACAACTGAAACCACCCAAATTTCTGTTAACACTAGTAAAGAAAAATAATATTAATATATTCTATAACAATATTCTAGAGTGGTAGAGCTGTGTGAATGAGAGGAAAACATATAAGTGTGGGTGAATCCTAAAAATGTTATTGATTGAAAATAAGCAAGCCACAAATGAATAGCACAGTATACACTTATTTTTAAAAAAGGATAAAACTAAGCATGATGTTCTTTAAGTTAGGGTCAAAACATAAATGGAGAAATGTAAAGGAAAGTTAGGAGAAATTCAGGATAGGGAATACTTTGTGGAGGGATATAAGACAGGGGACTGGGACTGAGGGAAAGCACAAAGGAGACTTATTGTTGCAGATATTCTGTTTATTAAGTCACTAGTGGGCTCGCCATTTTATTATTGTCCTCTAAAAGTTGAATATATATTGCATGTGGATACACAACTATGTTCTTTATCCGTTATTACAAGTAATATAATACCTCAATCTGCTGCTTTAGGGTAATGAAATAATATGAATCAATCTAGGCTAGAATTTTCCCTTTACTTTCTACTTCTGTTTTATTCTATGAAATAACAACTCTTAATATTCTTTGAATTCAATTGGCCCTTATAATGTGAGTTCATTCCTTCTTAGATAAGGAAAGTAGAGAGGTTTCCTTGTTCAAGCTCTGGAATGAGCTAGTACTTGCTTCAAAAAGAAACTGTTTCTGCCCATGATCCCATTGCCCTTTCATAGCCTAGCTGAGTAACAATGGTGAAAGACAATTAAATGCAATAAATACATATATCAAAACATCATGTTTTACACTTTAAATATATATAATTTTTGTATGTCGTCATACCTCAATAAAACTGGGAGAAAATCAATTAGAACATTTTTTTCTCTTTTAAAGCACTAAAAAAATTACCAGTACTCTAATAGAAATATCAGATTCTAAAAACTGTATATATTTTTTCAGCCAGAAGGAGATATATGAATATTGTAGAATGTTCTCTTTTCTCTTTTTCTAAATCAGATCTAAATTATTTTCTCGAAAGAGCTGACATGACTATAGTATCCCATGTTAGAGGCAATGGAGAGCATTTATCAATTCATTCTTTCCCAGAGAGAAAAAATTAAACCCTGGCACATCTCCAAATGCAAACTCCTCAGCCTTTAAGTAGAATTGTCTAAGTATCTCCTATAACACTGCCCCCTCACATTTTCCCCACTTTTGTGAGTAGCACTCCAGTTTATTCAGTTGGTTGGCTTAGAACCCTCAGCAATTCTCAATTCCTTTCTTCCTTGTCACCATAATTCTATCAAGTGCTATGTGTTCTATACTAATTCTATACTAGCCTATCCATTTTCCTACTTATCATTTTCTTCCTTGTCTGCTATACGGTCATCACCACTGGGAGCACTATTAATTTTCCTAACTGATCTCACTCTTCTATTCCACCTTCTCCAGTGTGTTCCCCACAGAGCAATCAGAGTCATCTTTATATTGTTCTTTTACCATTAGGAAAGCAATACATATAAAAAAAAATTAAATTCTCCAAAATATCACTTAGTAAGAGCATTCTTTGCCCCGCCTCAGTTTTCTATTTTCATTCTCCAAAATTCTGTCTCATACCCTTCCTGAAGCTGTCCATCTGTCCATCATATATATACTCATTTTTTCCATAAATAAGAGCATACTTTACACATTATTCTATTTTGTGCTAGGTCTTAATTTATAAAGGTGACCAGGGCAGCCCAGGTGGATCAGCGGCTTAGCGCCACCTTCAGCCCAGGCCGTGATCCTGGAGTCCTGGGATCGAGTCCCATGTCAGGCTCCCTGCGTGGAGCCTGCTTCTCCCTCTTCTGTCTCTCTCTCTCTTTGACTCTCTCTCTCTCTCTCTCTCTCTCTCTCTCTCTGTGTGTGTGTCTCATGAATAAATAAATAAAATCTTATAAAAATATAAAAGGTGACTAAGTACACAGAGAGGTCACTGCCATTGAAAGAAAAGTTTAATATTACCCATGGTTTCCCTAGAAATGAGAGTCATGGCTCCTCACTCCAGGTCATAAGAGGAACACCAGAGTTTTGGTCAGGAAGCAGAAAGCAGACATGGGGGAACACCTAAGTCACTACCTTTACTGAGATTGTCCCAGGAAAGGCCAGGGAGGGCAGGGTAAATTGTTTAGGATTGGTGAGTTTGACTAATTTCTATGGGTTTTGATCTATAAAAATGATCTCTAGTTACCTGGCACTTGGCCCTAGGAAGGATTAAGGTGGAGAAATATTGTCACCCTGGGGTACGCAGGCCGGGTGGAACAGTATGTCTCTTCATTGGTTAGTTTGCATATCGAATGCATGTCTGACTCTGTTATTCCTAAAAATTTGCTAGCCTCAGAAGGCACAGTCTCTCTCCAGTCGGAAATATTCTTAAATGTCAAGTATCATCAGGTACAGAAAATAAAACACGTGATTAATACACTGTTCTTTGATGTTATCATTTAATAATAGTTACCAAAGACTTTTTCATATCAGCATATAGAGATCTACTTCTATCTTTTTAATAGCCATGTAACATTTCATTTTATGAATATTCGGTAATATATTTAAGCTCAAATGATGATGGATTTGTTGGTTGGTTGTTTTTCTGCTGGGAAAAATAATGCTGGAATTAAAATATTACCCACTTATATAGGGGTGGCTCAGTTAGTTAAGTGTCCAACTCTTGATTTTGGCTCAGTCATGATCTCAGGGTGGTGAGATTGAGCCCCATATTGGGCTGCACCCTGGGTGTGAAGCCTATTTAAAATTCTCTCTTTCTCCCTTTGCCCCTCTCCCCTTCTCACTCTGTCCCTTTCTCCAATCGTTCTTTCTCTCTTCTCTTAAAAAAAAAATCACCCACTATATATTTGTTTATAAGTACAAGTGTATCTCTAGGATAAACTCCTAAAAGTGGAAAGATATGTGCTTTTAAATACAAATTCAATATTGATGATTAATTAAATTCCAGAGAGAGTACCAGTTCAATTTCCCCCACCACTAGCATGACATTAAGATTCTTGAAGCCTTCAGCATCAGTTTTTCAAATTAATCAGTTTTTTTTAAATCTTGCCAGTCACATGGCATAGTTGCAAATATTAAATTATGAGTAAGAATGTGCAATTTCTCATGTTTGTAAGATATTCATACTTCTGTTTCACTGTGTTCTGACCTTTGGTTATTTTTCTATTGTAGTATTGGTCTGTTTATATTGATTCTTTTTGTCATATATATTGGAAATGGAAATTAAAGTTTTTATTTAATCAAATTTATTAATTCTTGACCTTTGGCTTCTGGTTTAATGATGTTTTTAAGAAGATTTTCTTTCTTCCAAGATTTTTTTTTAATGTCCATATAGTCTTTCTATGCCATCATGGTTTTATTGTAGTTCTTACATTAGTCTTTAATTTCATTGGAGGTTATTTTACTGTAAGGGCACATCTAGTGAGGATGCTAAGAGGAAAGAATAGAGCTAAATTATAGTTGTTAGAGAGACAGCAATCAAGGATGATGGAAGAGAACATAGCCGTGGTGGACAAAACACACGGATGGGAAGAGAAGTGAAGAAATAGGGGTGACAGAAGTTGGTATGAAGGGAAAGAGATAACAGAACAAGAATAAGAGGCATTGAGCCCCAGGGTACTTTTTATGTCAGGATCAGATTTTGGTGTATGAGGAAGACATTTTTATTTTCCATGTATGACAACTAGCTGCATTATAATAGAGTATTTCAAAACTCACTGCATGTTGCACTGCGGTGCTGATATCATGCAACATTTCCCCTCAAAACATAAAAGATAGAATAAATAAATTTCATGGGAACATACAGGAAGCCTTTATTTGACTAAATATCCTTAGGTTCTTCAAAAATTAAAGGTGCTACATGAATAAACAGCACCTCATTTTTTAGCAGTTTCAAGAGCATGTTATAATAATTTTGAAGAATGAATAATAAAAGTATGAAAAGTGAGACCATTTTGATATTCCTTTGTTTTCTTACCCAGAATCCACAGCCCATTAGCAAACATTTTCTTGCAAACATCAAGCATTTTAGTGATAGCCTTGGTGGCCATGTTTACTATCGTTTTATCTTTACAGTACTTTTAACTTCTTTTGCTGCTGTCAGCCTTTTGTGCTCAGTCCAATCTGGTAGAGTTTTACTGAACACCCCAATGCCTGGTTAAGAACTTCAGGTTAGCCCATGTGCCCTACACTGATATGGGTGACTCCTCTGACAGATGTGACTCCACAGAGGCCTGGCTCACTAACGCCGTGATTACAGCTGTGTTCCGGATGAGTGAGGTTGCCATAAATCTAACCTCCATGTAAGTGAAGCGTCACTGTGACATTTCATCAGATTTTGTCCTCAACTGACTTGCCTTTTATTTTTTAAGCTCAAATTGGGATATAAGATCTTAAATCAGCATCAAAGCAGTAACACTCTTTAAAAAGTGCTTTGTAATAATGGAACTGTAAACTCACTGAACTGAAGACAGTTCCACCCTGAGGAATACAATTTTTGTTACACTTTTGCTGACTGGTAAAACATTACTTAGTTGTGTGAATTTGTTTGTTTTAAGCTAAGGAGTCTTTACTGTTGCAATTTTCAACTGGACTATTTCACTAACATCTCACCCAAACTTAAGATGCCATTGCTTAAGTGTTACCTTAAGCCAGGCTAGAGCTCAATTATATTTTAATTTAAAAAAATTATTCAATAGTGAATTAACTAAATATTTAGTATTTGGGTGTTTATGAACTTACAATTGGGAGAGGTAAAATCAGAAACTGAAATAATGAAAGCTGATTGAATTCCTTAGTGTTTTATTTACTCTTTGTAACTCTTTGTTCCCTCTTGATTCTCTTTTTAATTTATAAACGTTTGAAAATTAGACGTATTTGTGGTTCCTACAAAAGTATGCAGTTTCACATCATTGTTTCACTTAACATTCTTTTATTAGACTCCTCTGTGCTGGATTCTCAAAATGCAGAGAAGAGAGCAACACAGTGCCTGTCCCCACATTTTCAGATCCAGTAATAAATTAGCTGCTTCTAAGTGGAAAGAGAAAAGTGGGGTAGAGCAAAGGGGCACAGGATTGAATCAGGGAGACAGCTTGACGATGTTGCCCAAGGTCACGCAGTGCACATTAACTCCTAAAGCTCTAGTGCTTCATCTTAAAAATAAGTATGACTTCCACTCTGCTTACTTTAGTTTTTATTTTTGAGAATCAAATGAGCTTAATCAAGTAAAAACTGTTACTGTAGCATCTATCTACTACTATTTACAAAGGAAAATAGTACTACTACTTCTGTTAAAACTTTAAGCTACATATCCCACAATGGGTATCATTGCTGCAAATATGCACATATTTGGAGAGCCTGGGACACATTATTTTAAAGTATTTCAACACCTTTAAAGGGAATCAGAGAGAATATATTATTGCAAGGTGTTCTTCAAAAATTAAAAATCGGTTTCCTTTATCTACTAATTATTCATTACGCATTTTGAGAGGGCTTCTACTGATACAAGTATTTGGATAACTATCCCCACTCGTAACTGTTTGACTGAGTGATTAAACCAAGTAACAGGGAACGTGGGGGAAAAAAACTAGGGGTAAGGTGTTATCATAATTTTATAAGTATTTAATTGTGCTTACTCTAAGAAGTCTCAATGAAGGCAATACTTAGAATAAGCAGAGTTATTTTTGGTGAATACCTACTATGATCCAGACATTATTCTAAGTACTTTATGTAAAAATTTCATTAATTCTTAGAACATTGTCAAATGTGGAATTCATTTTCAGAGATGTTAATTAACTTACCAGAATGCACACTGGCAATCAGAAGTACTCAGATATGACTAACTCCAATGTACTTTTTTTTTAATTTTGTAATTCTAAAATATATTCTTTGGCAAATTTTCCTTGATTTTTCTATTCTCAATTTTTGGTCACTGCCTGGTCAAAAAAGTTTGTCAAAGCGGATAAGACTATACCATGTTCTAGAAATTATTTTCTAAGTTTCTAGAAGTCATGGAAATTTTAGATCAGGTCCAGGAGAAGCCCAAGAGCTCAGTTCAAAATCAAGATATTTCAGCATCAGGTCAAGAACACTTCATATGGCTCTAGATATTTAAGACCAGGTGTGATCAGGTTATATATACCCATGGTTGAACTAGAATATATTAGCTGTTTTATCAATATATGTTTATCTTCTTTTCCCAGCTTTCAATATGTTGTGAAAAACTGGAACTTCTACAGAAAAGCATCCATACGTGGGAAGAATTAAGTATTAAAACTCATATTGGCATTTTTATTATCTTACATGACGTGGTTACCAATCTCTGACATAAACCATTCTATTAAATTTTCCAAGATAATAAAGAAAAAATAAATACAACACCAATACTCTGTACCTTAAATTTTGAGAGAAAAAAATATTCTAGAAATGACAAAAGTGGACTGAGAAAATTGCCAAATTAATTTTGTTTTCCACAATAAAATGTTAGAAAATATTTCTTGGCTTTTCCACTGTGACTGATTGATTATAAAATTAATTTCCTTAACTTACAATCTCTCCCTGTATCCATGTCCTTGACCATGTGACTTAACAGCTCCTCCCATCAAGAAGTAGTATCTACTTTTCCACCTTTGAATCTGAGTGGTCCTTGTGACTTGCTTTTGCCAATATTATGTGGCAGGAGTAATATGATACCAGTTCTAAGCCTAAGCCTCAAGAGATCTTACACTCTTCCACTGCTCTCTTGAATGTCCAGTAACCAGTGACCATGATGTAAACAAGCACTGGCTAGCCTACTAGACAATGAAAGAACACATGGAACAAAAATGAGTTGTCCCATTTGGGACCATACTAGATTGTTTGAATCTAACAAATAAAGCAGTAGCTATCTATGGTAGCGTAAATGAACCTGGGTGTAAGATAAGACTGCCTAGCTAAAAACCTGGTCCATATTATCAACCTATAGAATTGTGAGCCACGTTAGTTGTTTTGGAGTGGTTTGTGGCATGGCATTAGCTAACTAATAATAATTCACTCTTAACTATTCAGGGTTGAAAGATTACCTTTGAACCTGAAAATTAGGCAGCCTTCCCATTACCATACAGGCACTGATTTTTGAACTCACTAGAGTACTGAATTTTCCATTCAATATAAAGCTTTAGTATTACATGTGCAATATGTAAGTATGTAGATATAGAATGTAAAGATATAACCTATCATGGTAGATAGTTCTCCAAATTAAAGCACCTGTTAAGGACAAGAATAGAAAGACAGTAGTGCATATCTGAAATTGTAGTCTTTACAGTGTCCTTCTTTATTCAGAAAAGATGCCCTCTCATTCTTCATAGAGCCGCAAAATCATAATAGCTTTTAGATCCTGTTTTAAGCTACTTCCTTTAGGAATCACACTACCTTCTCGACCTACACTTAATAAAGGACTGTTTTTCAAACCAACATATCCATGGGCAATGGTCAGAGGCAAAGAAAATTGCTTATCCTATTTTTTAGCAAATACTGGATATAGGCATGGTTTTCTTTATTGTGGGATGAATATTGATGAATTAAAAACAATAATAATATAGAGCTTGTGAAAAAATATTAAAAAGCAAGAGAAAACAAACATCACCTTGAAAAGGGAAGAGTCCTTCTAAAACTTTAGGATCCAAGGGAAATGTCATATTAAATCAAATTCAAAAAATTCTGAAATAGGACAATAATGTCGTAGGAAAGAAAAGTTGGCTTAAAAGGGCAAGAAGATGAGACGTAAAGTCAACAAGCTGAGATGAAAAGGAATATAGGTGAGATCAGAAAGGATTGCAATAAAACTGAAATTGCAGAGTTTTAAGTAAAATACACACTGAATCTACTGAAGAAAGTTAGTGACTTGAGAAAATCAAATCAGTAGAGAAGAACCTTTAGAAGTGTCTCCCGATTGAAAAGGAAAGGAAATTATAATGAGGTGATTATAACATTTACCACTTACTGAGCAATTACCCCATGCCAGTTTCTTCTTTATTACAGTGCAGATGAACTTTTTAATCCTCAAAACAATCCCATGATGTTTATAGTACATTTCCTATCATCACTTTACTGATACAGAACTGAGGCAAGACATGCTTAATGCATGGAGTCTGCTTAAGATTCTCTCTTCCCCTCTTCCTCTGTCCATCCCCCTGCCCCCTCTCCTTAAAAACATAAAAAAATAAAAAATAAAACTGAGGAAAAGAGAGCTCATGAATGTTTCCCTATGCTGAAGAACTTATAAATTGTCAAACTAGAATTTAAACCAAGACATTCCAACTCCAGAAATCATGCTCTTAGGGCCATTTTTCTGAAAAATCAAGACTTTAAAGGAAAACCTTTTGGTGCTGGAGGGGGGGGGGGAGCTTGTGTAAGCAGATCAAAGGAATTTTCCAGATTCTGGCAAAGTTTAAAATAGAATCATACTAGGTAAATCTTAGAAAAATTGTCCATATTGAAAGGATAGGTTTAGAATACTGTAAAAACCCAGGTAGGAAACAAAACAAAACAAAATGAGTTTACCTTCAAAATAACAAAAATAGAAAAATAGTTTCTGCCTTAGAATTTTTCTCTTCAACATTAAATGTCAAAAGAAAACCAAATAAATCAAGATTTAAATAAAAGACAAAGTAGGGGGCACCTGGGTAGTTCAGTTGATTAAATGCCTGACACTTGATTTTGGCCCAGATCATGATCTCAGGGTTATGAAATTGAGCCCCATGTCAGGCTCAATAGATCTTGTGAAACATCTATTAAGATGTGTTAAGAATTAAAAGTCTCTCTCTGCCTCTCTCTCCCCTAAAAAATAAAAAGTGGGGTGGGGGATATGGCAGAAAAATTTTATTCATGCACTAATGAAATACAAATACAATTTTTATAAATATCTTACTCATTTAACTCTTATTTTTTAAAAGTGCTCAAAGATGTGTGCCAATACACTAAAAAGAAGAATTCCAAAGGAATAGTGCTAATGTTGAATCATTTAAACATAAAATATACTGTAAACATTATTAAAATGGATGGAAGTGACAAATATAATCTGAAAATGAATTTACATAATATAAAAGTAGATGAATAAAGGTTTAGGATTCCAAAGCTCAGATAATGTTTACAAATACTAGGAAATGAAATGAGTCCTGTGTGTGGGTGTGAGGTTGGTGGTAGGGAAAGCAGTTAAACTGTTTTACTGTGTAGGGAGAAATGGTGTAATCAAAAATAAAATTTTTGAAATAAATGTAAACATCTTATGTAAAGTTTAGAAAATCAAAGTCAGAATTATATTAAAAATTTCATCTCACTTAAATGAGATTTATGTAGGTAATCATGAATAACCTCATATTAGGTGATGTTAAATATGTATATATATCACCAATAGTCCCCAAAAGAAAATTATAACAGGCAGAATCATCTTAATAGATATGAAAATAATACAGTTTATATCACTAACATCCTTTTGATTAAACCTCATAGAAAACAGGAATGGAAGACTCCGTAATGATCAAGACCATATTTTAAGTAAAAAAATGTTATAGTCATTGATAAGATGCTAATAAGACCAAAAAAGTACTATTGACAATAAAAAGAAAAATTCTAATTCAATTACCATTTACCACTGTTGTGGAAGCACATTGAAATAAAACAATACAATAAGAGAGTGAAATAAGACAAACATGAATAAGAGTCATAAGTGGTAAAATAAATACAACATGGTTTTTATTATTTAGTTTCTAAGTCTTTTTTTTTTTTGAGATTTTATTTATTTTTTCATGAGAGACACACAGAGAGAGAGAGGCAGAGACATAGGCAGAGGGAGAAGCAGGCTCCATGCAGGGAGCCTGATATGGGACTTGATCCTGGGACTTCAGGATCATGCCCTGAGCCGAAGGCAGGTGCTAAACTGCTGAGCTATCCAGGGATCCCTTAGTTTCTTTCTTTCTTTTTTTTTTTTTTAGGGATCCCTTAGTTTCTAAGTCTTAAATATAAACCTGAAATCTATCAGAATTAGTAGAAAAATCATTTTAATGGTGATATACCAAAACAAAAATATAATTTTATATATTATTTCCAATTAATTAAAGGATATTCTAGGAAAGATGATCTATTTGACTACAGAACAAAAAACGTACAATTTCTAGGAATAACCTTAAGTAGTATGGAAGACCTATCTGAAAATAACTGGTAAGATATTGCTAATAGTTGTACAGAAACTTGAGTAAATAAAGGGAAAATAAGTGGAGAAATCTAAGAGCCTAAGTATTCAAAGTTTGTAGTTACCAAAGAAGATTCTGTAATATAGCTGGAGAACTAGGAAGGACACCAATACCAGTTAGAATTAAACTGACCTGGGAATGACATATAAAACTAACAAAACTATGTGGCTAAAAAAAGATTGAAGTCTGTTTCACCTATAAATAATGTAAGTAGTACCTGGCTGGTGCAACAACAACATCATCATCGCCCTGGATCCAGGCTCCTTACAGTCTCTGCCATCCTCAACCTGGTGCTTCCACCTCAAGCTTTTCAGATAACTAGTTGAACTCCAGCAATCCTAGCTTCCTTCCAGCAGGAACAAGGTAAAAGCAATGAACAGAATCTCCCTCCATTAAAGAACACCTTCCAGCATTTTACATCTTTGTTCTTATTTTTTTTTTTACATCTTTGTTCTTAATTAAGCATTAGCCAGAACTCAGTCACATTGGAATGCTTCAATCAAGGGAAGCTGAGAAATACAGTCTTTACTTTAGATGGCTGAATGTTCCCAATAAAATATAATGGCTTCTGTTACTTAAGGGAAAAAAATTGGAGTGTTAAGAGAAAACATATAGTCTCTTCAACAGGCACATCAAGGAGATAAAATATTGAAATGCTTCTGGAAACATGTGTTTTGATTTTGATGAAATAACCATAGAGGGAAGAAATATTAACCTGTTTCTGTAAAAGAGGGAACTGCTCTATCAAAAATTTTTTCATCAGGCAGAGTTAAACAGGCAAGGAAGAATTTATTCAGGACTATTGCAATAGAGGAGAGTGATTGAACTCCACTCTGCTGAGACAGAACACACACAAGTTTAAGGTCTAGAGTGAGCTAGTGGTAAAGTAGTAGAGGATGTTAATGGATAGGTTAGTCAGTGTAATTCGATATCTGTGTTTGCTATTTGGCACTGGCACGTATCTGGATTAGACTTCTAACCTGGTGAGACTGGGAAATGGGCACCAACTTCATTGATAATTACATTACAAAAGGCTTTCAGGCCCTTGAGGAAGACAATCTTGGTTTGTAAAACTGGTTTAGAGGCTAAGAGATTTACATCCCAAAGGGACAGAAACAGAAAAAGAATTTACAGTAGAAAGTTTTCTAAAAGACATGCCCTAAAGAAAGGGAGGTCAGAGCCCTATAGTGAGGAAGCCAGTTTAAATTTAGTCTACCTGAGGGAAACATTAAGGTCATCTTGATCATAACTTTATTTCAAATACAGTAGGGCTGGGAACAGGAACAAGCAGTGGGAGTTGTTGGTTGAGCAATTAATTATACAACAGTAAAATTGCTATCTCAGACTTAGCCTTTATAATTTCTGGTTATAATATTTGCTTCCCAAATACACCTGGAAGAGCATCTCTTTAAATGAAGAGGAATCTGCCATGGATGGCTCACCTAGATATTTTAGAGCCTGAGAAAGAAATAGGAGTATTCTCTGGATAACTTCTAATAGCTACGGAAAATAGAAACTCTGTACTCAGTAGATGAGCACCCAGAAGGATTGCTTTAATGTATTACATAAAATGCTATTGCCATATAAGCATAAAAAGTCTGGTTCAAATGACTCAGAGTATTGATCTAACTGAATTCCACAGATATTGGGCTGAAAAAATTACCTATAGGGTATATTGCCACGGCAGTGTGTTGGATATTATGTTAGGTGTTTGTGGGGGTGTCATACGGGGGGTGATTGTATAAGCAAATGTCTAGAAGCTTATTCTCATAAATAGCTAACTACAATGAACTTTATATTAAAAAATATTCCAGAATGTGAGCAGCCTAGACTTACTGTGACATTTTTTCACTGCTTTGTAAGTTGATCTCTATACACTCTAATGCAGTGATTTAATATCTTGAGGTAAATGCTATTAGACTATTTTTCCTTTGTGTGAAAATTGTGCTGACTTAAAAAAGGACAATGCTTGAATTATCCCATGTGGCATAATGTTGCTTTTAGGATCTGCTTTGTCTTTAAATTATGTAACTTGTATTCAGGAGTCACATTTTTTTTTCCTTCAGTGTTTGCTTTCATGTATCCACCTTATCCTCTAAGTTAGCATGGTAAAACGCAGGCCCTTTTTGTATTTGCATTAAACAACATGGAAATTTCTGTGCCATATTTCCTCTCCAATTAGCAATCAATTGATTTTGGTGTCATTCTCATTAGGCCAGCCTAGGGGATTCACTCTCCAGCTGCTTTAGCTCTCTGAAGCTTACTGGTGGAGATTTACACTAGATTTTGCCACACAGTGAGTATTCCTTACAACAAATTGACGTGTACCACCTGAAAATTAGAAATTTGAAATGGGCAGCCTATTTTATATTGTACCTTCATACTGTTAAATTCTTGCTTACTCTCAAAAATAACATTTGAATCTAATTCTTGATGTTTAGAGAACAGTGAAGTAGATTGATGGAAGGAAGGAAGAACTAATTATAGCTCCTTAAGCTCTCATGTCATTCTGCAGCCTAAGAATACCAGTGGGCTTCCTGTGGTACAGAGGTCATGTCAAAATTTAGCACCAATTTGAAAAGGGTAAGAAGACATTTGAAAAATGACACAGAGGGCACCTGGGTGGCTCAGTGGTTGAACATCTACCTTCCCTTAGGTCATGATCCTGGGGTCCTGGTATTGAGTCCACATCAGGCTCCTTGTGGGGAGCCTGCTTCTCCCTCTGCCTATGTCTCTGCCTCTCTCTGTGTGTCTCTCGTGAATTTAAAAAAAAAAGAAAGAAAAGAGAAATGACACAGAATTTCAAAATTTCCCTTGATTCCTTTGACATGACAGAATCAGAATCTTTCTGGTTACCAAGAATTAAGTAAAATCTTAGAAACCTGTAGCCATAATGTAAAATTGGAATAGTGATCACTTTTGTTGTCATTATCATCATCATCATCATCATCATCATCATCATTCATACCATTAATTGCAGGCCTGGGGTGTGAACATTCCTGGGTAGGAATTACACCAGGTAGTAAAGTACAGGTGACTTCTTGAGAATTGGAGAAAGGACATGTTATACATAATTCTATCCAGTTAACCAAAATGTACTGTCAATCTAATAGTGCATATACTTTGGTTGAGGCTGGCAATACAAAGGCACTTAAGTTATAGGACTTGCCTTTGTATTTATAGTTTAGAGAGAGAAATAGACACAAAAGGATAATTACAATCCTATGACATGCACCATAGTGACAGAAGAGAGGATTCAGAATAGCTTGGAAATTGAGGCCAAGCAGACCATTGAAGAAGAGTAAGAATAAATAGATAAAAAGGAATAAAAAGGGAGTTACCATTTATATACATAAAAGAGAAATAACCCTGCTAGAAAGCAATCATCAACAACTTAATTATAACTACTTAATCAAATTAAGTAGGTAGAAAATTCTGTAGGTTGAGATTTTTTTTAAAAGATTTTATTTATTTATTCGTGAGAGATGCAGAGAGAGAGAAGCAGGCTCCATGCAGGGAGCCCAATGTGGGACTTGATCCCAGAACTCCAGGATCATGCCCTGAGCAGAAGGCAGATGCTCCACCACTGAGCCACCCAGGCATCCCACAAGTTGGGATTTTTGAAAGCATCAGAGAATGGATAGATCTTGAAAAATAGGGATGGACATATGGAAGTTTATAAGGAGGAAACTATTAGTTAAAACTGGACCCCTAGAGCAAAAGCCCAGAGACAGAATGTGGGACATGTTACAACATGAAAAGTAGACATGCTTTGTTTAGAGCAGAGAAAAATACAGAAAATGTTTTGGTGTCAGTTACCTTTCTGGGTATGTTTATATTTTACGTCATTAAATATAACTTATGTATAGTATTATCTATATATGAAAAATGAGAAAATACAAGTCAGAATGTAAAGCCAAGGCAATCTGTGGGCATAAAACCCGATTTCAGATTCAAAATCAGATTTTGTGCTGTTTTAAAAAATATTTTATTTATTTATTCATGAGAAACAGAGAGAGAGAGAGAGAGAGGCAGAGACACAGGCAGAGGGAGAAGAGGCTCCATGCAGGGAGCCTGATGTGGGACTCAATCCCAGGTCTCCAGGATCAGGCCCTGGGCCAAAGGCAGGCGCTAAACCGCTGAGCCACTCGGGCTGCACAGATTTTGTGCTTTTAAAAGCAACATCTGGCTATTTGAACTTTATGACACTTTATTCTCTATAGGAAATTAAGAATACTCCCTGAGTGTTTGAAGCAGAGGTAGTTCTTCACCTGTTATAAAAATTAAATTTACTAAGCTCTGTTATATTGGTCAGAAAGAAAACTAAAGATTGTGAGAACAGTTATGAAATTATTCTAGTAGTCTAAATTCAGTGGGATTTAAATCTAAATGGCAAAGAATAAACAATATAGAAAGAAATAAGGAAAAAGACAAGCCAAAGATATTTCAAAGTTTTTCAATTTGAATGAATGAAAACCATGAGTTAGCACTAAAAGAAAGAAGTGGACTTCTTTGAAAGGGAGTAGATTTTGAGAGTTGTCAAGATATCAAAAACGACATGACCTACAAGCAACAAGATATGACACTGAAGTTCTGGAGAGCCAGTGAGGGAGAAATAGAATTGGGATTTTCAGCTGAGAGAGATTTATTTCTTACCCATCATAATATAGCTATTTGCATAGCTCTCATTATCTTGATCTCTTTGGCCCTACTGGGCACATGCATCAAAGGCAACATTTATTGTTCAGCTCATAAATGGGAGGTTATGTCCCCTAGCTCTCTTTAAGTCCTTCATGCTTGGTAGTTCAAAATGGCAAATCTGACTACTACTATTGCTGTTGATGTCTATATGTGTCTCTGTAGATGGGCATCATACAGGTAGGCTCCTTAATAACTTGACCACAGGACAGATGAACCTCAGCAACTGCTTGTACGGTTAAGCAGGGTTTCCCTTTTCTTCTACTGCTTTGTCTTTTTTTCCTTTGCACCTTAGCAATAGAAAGAGAACTAGTGGGGATGAAAGGAAATTGGAGCCAAATCCACAGGAGCCCCTTAAATGAAATATCAAGCACTAGCTCCTCAGCATAAGTGGTTTCCACACAACTGTTCATTGTGAGCCCCTCCTGGGCTGAACCAAAGTGTCCAATGAGTTGAACATACTTAGCTCTATGCCTGAAATCAGTCTTATGAGAAAGGTCCTAAAAGCAAACACATTTAAATATGAGTTAATTTTCACTTTTCAATTGTTTGTTTTTGAATGCCATGAAATATTTAAATCACAGTATAACCCAAATTTATGAAGGACAAATTAAATATTTGTAGTGGAAGATTGTAACAACAAATCTATTTGCAGAGACTGCATGGATTTAACATAACAATAAGCATAATTTCAAATTCTGTATGTAGATATGTATGTAAACTTTTAGATTGAGAATATAAAGGTTATATTTGCGATAGCTATTTTTGGACTATGCTGTTTATAGTAAGTGATCCTCAAAATTTGATATGATAAAAATTAAAAGAATATCCACTATAGAATCAATACCCTTTATAGTTACACATAGGAATGTGTAAAATATGAATTTCTGTTTATGTGGGAGGCGAATGAGCTTTCCTTGCTATGTATATTAGAGTTCTCCAGAAAAACAGAAGCAACAGGAGATATACATACACACACACAAACACACACACACATACATACATACACACACAGATATCATATATATACACACACATATATATGTATGATATCTAAAAGGAGGAATATTATGGAAATTGGTTCAAGCCATTATGGATGATAAGATCTGAACAATCCTGCTGTCAGCAAGCTGGAGAACCGGGAAAACCAATAGTATAATTCAGTTCATGTCCCAAGGCCTGAGAAATGGTGGGCTGCTGGTTTAAGTCCAGGAGTCTGAAGACCTAAGAACCTGGACCTCCAATGTCTGAGAGGAGGAGAAGATGGATATGCCAGCTCAAGAAGGAGAATTCCCTCTTTTTCTCTTTTTGTTTGACTAGGGCCCTCAAAAGATTGGATGACATCAGCTACATTGGTGAAGGTAGATCTTCTTTACTCATTATACTGATTCAAATGCTATTGTCTTCTGTAAAAATCTTGTCATAGTCCATACAGGCTGTTACAAAAAACTACCACAGACCAGGTAGCTTATGAGCAACAGACATTTATTTCTCATAATTCTGGTGGTTAGGAAGTTCACAATCATGAAACTGGCAGATTTGGTGTTTGGTTAGTGAAAAATTCTTGGTTCAGGATGGCGGTCTTTTAACTGTGTCATCATATGATGGAAGAAGCTAGGGAGCTCTATTGAGTCTTTTTGGTAAGGGCACTAAGCCCATTCATGAGGGCTCTACCCTCATGTCCTAATTACCTCTCAAGGGCCCTTTTTCCTAATATCACCACTTTGGGGGTTAGCATTTCAACATGTGAATTTTGGGGGAAAACAAACATTCAGACCATAGTATGGTGGTAGTCTAGATACTACCACCATATGTACATACAAACATATGTAAACTATTTTTTACTCTCACACTTGGCTATTAAAGTGATACAATTAACTCTTAAAATAGATGAGACAATGTTCTTTGAGGTGAAACAGTTGAACTAAAACAGCAATAACTTATCTTTACTATATAAATTGTTAATTTAATTCAATTAGAAACAAATCAAAATGTCATAAGTAATTTTTAAAAGGCACAGGTAAAAGGAATACATTATAATATTCATTTTCTTCACTAAACAATTTGCTAAGTAATTCATATATACAATGGATTTTTCTTATTTGTTTAGTAGAAATATTAACTAAAAATAAAATAAAAAGAGAAAACTAGACAGAAGGAAAAAAGATGATAATAATAGACTGGATAGGCATCATTTCACTTGAGGAAGTTTCTAGTGAGAATTTGAACATCTAATCACTTCAGAAACTCCTTTTTCTTCCTCTAAGTTTTAGGGTTTAGCAAGAGTAGGTCTCACTTTTTCTCTTAACTTCTACACCTCCTACTCACAATATAGTCCATGACTGGCTGGTTTTTGCTTCAGCCACCTCTATTGAAGTTGCTGTCATCATGGTCAACAGTGATGGCTTAAATACTAAAAATAAGTGGATGTGTTTCAAACCTCAGTTCCTCCCATCTCTCCATAACATTTCACATTCCTTTATCTTCCTAAATACTTTCTGCTTGATTTTCCATGTAATCGTCTCCAAGTTTTACTCTAGCTTTTTTATTCTTTGTTTTCTGTCTTGGTCAAGTCATCATTTACATTAGCTTCCCCTTAAATCTAACAGTCTCCAGCTCTGTTTCTTTTTACTCCCTATATATATTTTCATACATTCTCATATCTCCAATCAGTTCTGCAAGGTCACTTCTTCAAAGGCAGTGTATTGACAGATGTTTCAGTCAGGATCTAAATAGTTACAATAGCACAACACATTACAACAATTCAAGCAGGCTTTATTTACTAGGTGGCAATAATTCAGGGGTTAGTGGAGTGTTGTGGAACCATAGAGACAGTATAGAAACCCCAGGCAAGAACTGACAAGCTGTTACTACCCCTGGGCCCAAAGGGACAGGGAAGGGGAAGATATGTGGGAGCAGTGACTTCAATCAAAGGGTTCAGCCAGCTTGACATGACCTCTGCTAGGGATAAATATTACCCTAACCTCCTGCTTCCCTCCAAACACCGGCTAGGGTTTCCTGTTGGGCCAAAGAAATAAAAAACCAGAAAGCATAGAAGCCCCATCGATGTAGTCAGATGGGGCAGTTTCCTGTACATAAACCATAGTAGAGCAAGCTGGAGAGTGACTCTAGAAGAGCAAACTGGAGTGTCTGGTATAGTGATAGAGACTGAACAGAGTATGTGCCTTTTTTGCTGTATTGCTACATTTTAACTATACAGATATCAAAGACTGTTTTCCAAACTAACACCTGTGAAATGTCATAAAACTTTGTAAATAATGGCTTAGTATAATATTTTTTAAATAATGAGAAAACAGGCACAGTGGCCTCCTGGGAGAAAACTGTGGTAAGTCACTAATTTCTAAAATCTGGCTTTCTTGTACCAGATTCCCTAGAGAACAGAGTCTGAATTAAAGGTTTACATTGAGTATAGTATACAGAAGGAGAGGAAAGGGGAAATGAAGCAGAGAAGAATGAGGATTAATGGGAATGGGACCAAAATATAGAATAGTCACAGCTCAGCCATGTGAGATGTCTTACAAATGACTCATACAGAACATAATAACAACAGTCTTTGGGGGAGAGACATGAATGTACTCACTGACCCCTTCTCTGCCTTTTACTCCTGTTGGGTAAAGTTCATCCCCTTGGGATTACTCCCCTGAATTTACAAGTTGCATTCATGTCCACTCCATTTAGACTGGGAAGAAGCCCAGATGGTTCTGAGCTCTTTTGCAGTGGTCCCTCTGGGATACATGGTGTCATGTGAGGGATCATTCAGTGCAGACCATAGTGGTCAGAAATCCTAAGGAAATACTTAAGACTGTGAAATTATCTGTAGTGATGGTTGTGGCATCAGCAGTGGCGTAAAACCCTATCATATCACAATACAATAAATAAGACAAGACTTTGCTAGCTGCTCTCATAAGAAAGCCAATGTGTAGAATATAATGTCTACTTATTATTTATAAAGAAAATGTGACTTTCAAGCCCTTAACATTTATATGTAAGGATATCATTTCACTTAGCATAAAATCTGCTGAAACCTACAACATAGTTTCTTAAGAATTTCTGCAATGTGCAATTAAAGGCTGAGAAGAGTAAACAAATACAGATAATCTGCCTTATTCCAGTAGCAGAGTGCTAAGAAAATTTCATTGAAATATTGTGTTTTATCTTAAGCCACATAATTATTAATTATTAATTAAACTATTTAAATGATACATTCATTGATTTTGAGGAATATTGATATTCTTGGAAACCCCTTTGCCTTATGGATTTCAGTACTTCTTGATGTATAGTTAAAGGCATTGACTTACAGAATAAAGTCCAGGCTTCCCAACGTAATATGTAATGGTCTTTCTGATCAAGACCCTGCACATTTGTTCACCTGTTTCACAAACACTGAACGTCATCACTATTCAAAACGCTGGGATACATTGAGGAGGGAAGAAATTTATAAAATCCCTGAGCTTACAATTTACATTCTGAGGTGAGGGAAGTATACAAATAAATAAGCTCTTACTGTATAATGAGCTTAGACTTCTGATGAGGTATAGGGGGATAAATTTATGAGACATATGTCTAAAATGGACTTGAGTGTCAGGCAAGATTTTCCAGAAGAACCATATTCTAAGTTAAGAATTGAAGTATAAACTGGGAAAGTAGAACAAAGCACAAGAGAACAAATTGAAAACTGAGAGATTCCTCAGGAGGCAGAACCAGTTTGCCAATGGCTTTGAAAGCTGTGGTAATCACATTAAAGTTGGTACTGAGAGCAACAGGGAGCCTCTGAATGTGCTAAGGGGAGTAATGTGATCGGTTCACATTTTAACATGATTACTCTCATTGCATTGTGGTGAATAAATTGACAGGATCAAGACTGAAGACAAGGAAGCCTAATGGATTGTTTTTGCAGTCACCTAGGCAAGAAGTGTTGATAGTAAAAAGAGGACTTAGTTTAGAGGTACATACTGATGAATTGAATAGATCCTGGTATGGCATATGTGTGTGGTCTGAGGAAAAGGGTTTGAGAAGGATTATGGTCAAGTTTCTAATTTGACTTTGGGCCCTATGGGAGAGCTAGAAAGAAGAGGTTTGGGAGAAAGAGAGGGGAGGAGCCCAGGTACCTGTAAGATATCCACAAGGAGTTGCAGACCTGCATGTAAGGCTTTAATCTGAAGCTCTACAGAGAAATTGGGACTTATCAACACCTGTTAAATCATTTGTTGAAAAACTAGCACTTAAAAATATTCCAACTCTAATCCCATAACAGTTTATATTGACTTCCACATCCATTCTCTATAATCGTAAAATTTTCCAACTATACCAATAGTGGAAATATTTCACACTTTTCTACGTGCTGTTTCTTTAGCATGGGATAACCTTTGCTGTTTGGAAATCTCTTCTCCGTACTTCAGAATTTAGATCAATTGACCTCTCTGGGAAGCCTTCTTAAGTTCTTGATATGGTCTTCATTTCTTTCTTCTATGTATTGTCATAGCACATTTTTCCATTTCAACCTTGTCCTGACTTACTTTATTTGGCTTTCACTCTGACCCACTTCACCAAAGCTTTTTGACAAGAAAAGAAGTAACAACTATGATAAATTTCTCTATAATTTTTCTTGCATTGTGCCTCAGGGTTGGTGCCACATTGTTCTCCTTCAGAGTGAATCCTCCTCGGCATTCCTGAGATATTTTAACACACTCAGTTAAATAAGATTGTCTGTCTAGATGTCAGATGCAACCCTGGTGTATTATTGGTTATTAACCACTGCTATACAATAATTCTTGAAGGCCCATTTATTCTTACCTTAAGTAGTCCTGGTAATTCTCTGAAATATGATGTTAAAATTCATAAAGATTGTGGAGTTGAGCCACTGAAAAAGTGATTAAACATATCTACCTTTCCTGAGATAAGCTGAAAGATTATAAATCTTTTTAGGCATCACATTTGAATGCATAAGAAGTGATGGTGCATAGACTCTCTCTATTGTCTTAAGGATATTGCCGATTAAAGCCAATTGCCTAACTTCCCGCAGACAAGCCATTAATAGATGTCCATATCAGACAAGGTTAAATCCATTGCTTCACTAAAATAATATTGAATGTTTAAGAACAACATGGGATAGACAGTACTGCTTTAATATCCGTGAGTATCTAATGCTTCACCACCTTTTGATCTAGTTTTTTATTTTCTTAGAGGTCGCCTACTGTATTTTTGAAAAAGATTGGTCTACAAACTAACTTAACATTCTTTTCTATTCCAAGGTTTATATAAAGAAAAAATAGTATAGAAAACATTTCTAAAATTAATGAAAGAAAGAACTCTATTTGGATCTTCCTTAGAATTTAAATGGAAATTGATATAGAGTGCTGAGTGTCTGAGCTTATTCTCTGTAATACAATAGAACGTTAAGTAATGATTTTACACTTGGATTCGAGTTTAATTTTTTGTGTGCCTACTTTAAGATTCCCAAACTAATTTATCAGGTTCTTCACAGTAATGGGAAACCAATGACTACCTTTTAATGTAACCTGTCATGTTTTAAAAGTAAAAGTATTGTGTCTAATATCTTTCTTTAATCTTTTGAATTTTGAAATGAGCATTTTTTCTATCAGCTATTTGTGGCTTTATTGTATTAGGCCTAGTATGTTAAAATAAACCTCTTAAAACATTCCCCTTATATAATACTATAATGGTTTCTCTTTAGAGAAATGATTATATCCCCTTGGCTGCACTGCCTGCAGTTCTGCTAGCTGTCTACCAGTGAATGAGGATATCAAGGGTTGTGTTTTGTGACCCAGCTGAGCAAGAATGTAATGAAATTGATCACCATTTATTTGTAAAATATGTATTTTACTGACTTCTCATGCATTGTGGTGATACAAGTTCTTGTGCTCAAGTTTCTTCTCCCAAATTGCCAAAGAAGTATTTTTTAAGTAAAAAAAAAAAAAAAAAAAAAATCAGTTCTGGAGAAACGAGATAAGTACTACTAGGAATTTATGTAAGATACCATTGCATTAGATCAAGATTGAGGTAATTTGTGCCCAGCATGGAATGTATATCTTTGATATCACCCAGTGATATCAGTGAGAGTGAAGGCATTTGTTCTAGGTCCTCCTGTCTGTTAGTCTGTCTGTCTCTCTCACTCTCTATCTGCCTAAACCCTGCCTTGATCTCCTGCATGGCTCCAAAATATGAGATTCACTTATGCTTTTTTACCTTTCTCCCTACACTACCTATTCTCTGCTTCACTTCCAGATCTACTCTCCTTCTTTTTCCACCCTTCTTGGTACTCTGGAAGGCTGACATGTATGGGTTGCAATTACCCACAGCCCTTTCGCTTCTTTCAGCTGTGCTTGGCCAGAGAGAGGGCAGGACATTGAAGGAATAGAAAGAAGAAGAGATCACATTATTTATTCTCTATTATCGCAGCTGGATATAAATTTGGGGTGGCTGTATTCCTTTCTCCAAGATCACATATCTTATCAAGTGGCCCTTCTTCTATACTTACATCTTTGTCCACAATGCAGAACGTACTTCATTTGCTTGCCCATTCAGGTTCAAAGACAGTAACAGATTCTATCTCGAGACACTTCTCAGTCACTTGTTGATTCTCTTAAGCTTTTCCAACTTGAAAATAGTCTCTTCATTAAACTCAGTTGATACTCTTTCTGAGTTTGCATCGTTTTCTGACAGGCCCTGACTAATGTACACCTCATGTATGAAAATTATCACAAAGTCCTTTTGAAAATCAAATGTGACTTTGTTAAATTAACATTTGTTAGTAGAGCGCCACATGTTAAATGGTGATCTGTGATTCAACAAAAGACCACAATGGAGTTGAAATAGACAAGTTTATTATTTATAGGTCCTGGAGGAAGTACACAGCATGCCTTGAGGAGCTACACAGGAAGTCAAGGCAGGGAGTAGGCAGAAGAAGAGAGAGAGAGAGGACCTAGAGAAAATATCTGTATTAGGGTTTGTGGTGGGTGCTTTGGGGTTCCTGAGTCAAAGCCAGATTAGTCAGTTCAAACCAAAAGGAACAGGATTTTGGTAAGTGCCATGGGGATCTTATTCAAGTGGCACACAGGAAGTCATTGGGAGGTGGGGGAGACTGCTTTTCACAAACGCAGTTGAGAAATCATATTAAGAACTTACGTTTACTTTTGACTCTACCAGCTATAATCCAGGGTATGCACTCATGGGAAGGGCTAATGTCAGTTCAGAGACCTCATGGGCTGCTTGACCTCAAAATGGATGCCAAGACAGCAATATAATAGAATAACTAAACTCTCAACAACAAATTTCTCTCAAATGCTTTCACTTCTCTATATCCCCAATAACATTCTCTTAGTTCAGGCTCCAATCTGATTATTTTTGTTCCTGTAATATTTGAATTACTTCCAGCTACTTCTCCCTCACAAGCTATTCTTTGTATGAAAATCAGAATGGTAGAATTGGTAATTCTACCTATAAGCAGGATTATTGATTTCCTGCTTAAAACCTACATGTCTCCACATTGCCTTTAAATATGGTCACCAAATCTTCCCATGATCCAGCCTCAGCCTGTCTCCCAAGACTCACCTGTTGGTATGTACACACACACACACACACACACACACACACACACACACACTATAGCCTTCTCCATGCCAAACCATTTCCAATTCCCCTCATATGTTCTCTCTTTCTTTTGAATCTTTGGACACGCAACATCTTTTGACAGGGTCCTCCCCTCCCCACATCATACACTTATCTGTCCACCTTTCTTCTCTAGCCAGCTTCTTCTGGTCTTTTAAGACTCAGCCATAAACCTCTTGAAGAAGTCTTCTATATAATTTTTGCTCTATTCTCTTATCCTAGCATCTATCCGCAATTCTGTCTTTGGTATATACATCCCCTCTAGTCCCCTGCCAGGAATATAAAAATTCTGAAAAGCTTTAATTCAGGGTTCAAACTATATGGGTTCAAATTGATTTACACCATATATTTGCCTTATGACATTGAGCAAGTTTATCAAATGTATACCTCTATTTTCTCATCTGTAAGTTTAGGAAAATAAAAATAGTCATGGTTTTATAATATTGTGAGAATTAAATTATGTTAGTACATTTGAAACATTTAGAATAGTGCTCAGTTTACAGTTGGCACTCCGTGCATTATGCAGTCTTGCAATTGCCTATTTTTTTTTCTCAACCCACAAAACAGAAACTCATAAATAGGAGGGCCTAGGTTCTACTGCTCAGAATATTGTCTTGATTAGTGAGTTTTGGTGCATGGAGAGAAATCCTTAAGTCCTTTTATTTTAGTTTAGTTTTGTTTTTTTGAGAAAAAGAGTACAAGCAAAGGAGAGGGGCAAAGGGAGAGGAGAGAGAGATTCTTTTTTTTTTAAATTTATTTATGATAGTCACACAGAGAGAGAGAGAGAGGTAGAGACATAGACAGAGGAAGAAGCAGGCTCCATGCACCGGGAGCCCGACGTGGGATTCGATCCCGGGTCTCCAGGATCGCGCCCTGGGCCAAAGGCAGGCGCCAAACCGCTGCGCCACCCAGGGATCCCAAGAGAGATTCTTAAGCAGGCTCTACAAACCAGCACAGAACCTGATGCAGGGCTCGATCTAACAACCTTGAGATCAAGACTTGAACCAAACTCAAGAGTTGGATGCTTAACCAACTGAGTCATCCAGGCAGCCCTCCATAAGTCCTTTTAAGTTGAATAAATAAAGGAATGAATGATGTGCAATGAATTCTAGATTGATTGACATGTCCTTTCTCTTGAACCATTTTTGTTTTTCAAATTCTGGCTGGTAATGTCTGGATCTAGGTTCCTTAAAAGAATCATTTCTGTGAAATACTCTGGAGCTCGTATGAACATCAGAAAGTTCCTCTCTTCTTGTAAGACAGGAAAACAGATTTGCATTTATTTTTGCCAGTGCACAAGTTCTTATGACTAGAGCTAGGTATGTGATTTTAATCATGACACCTTGATTGTTAATTTGTCTGTCTCTAATTTGGATACACTTTCCAGGTAATAAGTAATCATACATTTTTAATCCTGGCTAATATTTTGGAATAGTCTTCTTTCCTGGAAGTTTTCATGCTAATTTGGAAGTATTCCAGAGTAGTATCTCTCCATAAATGAAAAGTAATTATTATAATAATAAATGTTTATATTTGACATAAAACACTTATTAAATATGTTCCATATTTATATATTTCTTATTATCCATAGCAGAAAGGTACTCAAACTTCAATGATTTCTAAATCTAAATGTAACCAAAAATTTCAAAAATGCTGTTTTTATATCATTTTAAATTTAATTTGATCTCAAAAATCTAAATAATATAAGGATTAGATTGTGAATTAGTAGATTTCTTTAAGGATCCATGATATAGAGTTTAATTTCCCTAAGTATCCATTCGATTTCATATTTTAAAATGATTTGTTTCTTTGTATGACACACCTCAAAATATATCTATGGTTTAGAAAATTTATAAAGTTGAAAAATACATCCTTAGCAATTACTATATGTCAGAACTATTGAAGTACTGATTACCTAAGTAAGTAAATAAATGAAGTTGCTTTAAGGTTTTAAGTCCTAAAAAGAGAGATAATCATAGAATAACAATTAAGTATTCTATATATATATTATATATATTATATATACAAAATAATATTAAGCACTTTCTAAAACTTGCAAGCTGTACACCCATATCTAAGTCCATTCCCATTTATAATGTATGGAAAGCTATAAAAACAAAGATATATACACACATACACATTCACATGCTACATTCATATATATTAGTTTTGAAAAAATAAAGTGTTCTTTTAATAGGCATGTATTTTGAGAAGTTTCTGGAAGATTAAAGAAAAAAATGATGACTTCCATTTTGAGTAATGTAGCAGCTGAAAAAAACATTCCAACTATAAGACAGACATAAAATACAGGCTAAAGTAGAGAAAAAGTTTTTAATTATTAAAATACCAAAACAATGAGAATAATCCCTGATGATGAACTTTTTAAAGGTATCCAAGGAAGACAAGTTTCCTACATTAGAAGGGTAATTGCATGTAATGAATTAATTTTCAACAGGAACAATAGAAGAAGGAAAATGGAAAACATGCAAAATGCTCAGAAAAAAAGAGGATGTCTTATTTGAAAAGACATAAAGTAGGACAAAATCTGTCATATATAATTATCTCCTAAAAATTAAAGTAAAAAAAATAACCCAATTGAAAAGGTGAGAAAAGTATATATTCTAGTGATTTAACATAGATAAAGTATAAATGACAAATGCTAAATTTAAAATTATAATTCGGGGGATCCTTGGGTGGCTCAGCAGTTTAGCGCCTGCCTTTGGCCCAGGGCGTGATCCTGGATCCCGGGATCGAGTCCCATGTCAGGCTCCCCACATAGAGCCTGCTTCTCCCTCCTCCTGTGTCTCTGCCTCTCTCTCTCTCTCTCTCTCTCTTTCTGTCTATCATAAATAAATAAATAAATAAATTTTTTAAAAAATAAATAAATAAAATTATAATTCAAAATAGATATAAAACAGTGAGGTTATAATTTTTATAATGTTTATTCATAAGATACATAACCAACTAAATGAATATGATATTCAATTTTGGTGGGGCATTAGAGAAATTAGTAACCAAAAACAATCTGAGGAGCTTACTTTTCTACAGTCTTTTATGGACTGTATAGTAAAATATAAATTTAGGAGGTGCCTGGGTAGCTCAATTTGTTAAGCGTCTGCTTTTGGCTCAGGTCATGATCTCAAGGTCCTGGAATTGAGCCCCATGTCAGGCTCTCTGCTCAGCAGGGAGTCTGATTCTCCCTCTGCCCTTCCTCCTGTTTGTGCTCTGTCTCTCTATAATAAATAAATAAATTAATTAATTAATTAATTAATTAATTAATTAAAAAATATCTTTTTAAAATTATAAGAAAAAAATAAAATACAAATTTGGCATACTTATTTCACCCAATGAGTTTTACCTCTAGGTATTTACTCTTCAGATATATTCATAGATATTTATACAGTGAATTTGCTGTCATACTTATAATTTGAAAAATTATATTGAAAATATATGAATAAATTTATAACAGTAGGTGAATGATTAAATACTTTGTGATACATTTATATATGTTTTAAAGATTTTATTTATTTATTCATGAGAGACACAGAGAGTGAGAGAGGGAGAGAGAGGCAAAGACAGAGGGAGAAGCCGGCTCCATGCAGGGAGCCTGACATGGGACTCGATACCGGGTCTCCAGGATCACACCCTGGGCTAAAGGTGGCGCTAAACCGCTGAGCCACCAGGGCTGCCCTTTGTAATATATTTATGCTAAGAACTTACCTTATTAAAATTTCTGAGCTTTATTTACATGTAATGACCATAAACTATCCCCAAGATATTTTGTGAGGGGAAAAGCATGCAAATTCCCTTTTGCTTTAGTTCCATTAAATTATAGTATTTATAGCATGATATCTATGGCAGAGGCTGGCTGGATTCACCAAATTAATTTTCCTACCTTCCTCAGTACAATGCTAAATTACGTCCCATCCGTTTTTGCAATGAATTTGGCCACGTGACTAAGTTTTGGCCAATGAAATGGAATGGAGTAAGATTTTCCATGCTCCATCTTTCCTCCATTTCTTACCTTGTTAGTTATTCAGATATGTGCATGTGGACACACAAGGTAACCTCAGAAACCACATGGTGAGAACGGTGAAGACGTCACCTGAGACTCTGAAAGTCACTGAATGACTACAGGAAACAATTTTCCTTTCCACCTACGGTGATTGAACTTTATATGAACAAGAAGTAAGCTTCTGTGTTGCTAAGCTACTGAGATTTCAAGGTATATCTATTATAGAAGCTAGCATTTTCCTTTCTAATTCAAATTCACTTGTTTAAAACCTGATAAAGAAAATTAAATTATATATCCATATAATCTAGATATATATTTGTACAAAATGGAACATACAGTGATTGCCTCTTATGAATGAAGTAGTATTGGGTTGGAGGAGGATATGAATAAGTACTTTCACTTTGTGTCCTTTTGTAGCATTAGAGTTATTTGTTATTATTTCTTTAGATATATGTATAATATTGATACAATTAATTATGTCTAGGGGAATCCCAAAAGAAATTTAGAGACAAAAAAAAAAAAGAAATTTAGAGACAGTAAGTTTAGAACTTAAGTTATTTTGTGTCTTACAGGAAGAAAGGGATATTTTAAGGTAAAAGTGCACTTTAGGGAAACCTAGCATATGAAAGGCATGCAGCATGAAATACTGAAAAAAAAATACACTAAGATGTAGTTAGAACATATACTGAACATATATTAAGGCACTGGAGGCAGATAAAACTGAAAAATAAGATGGAACCAAATCACAGAATAATATATATTTTAATTGGAATAATTTTGGCATGAGGGTAATATACTAAGAACAAGAATGGTGAGAAGGATGGATTAAAGAAAAACAAACTAAAGTCAGAGATATTGACAAAACATGATCATAGTAGAACTGACAGAAGATATTTTATGAGTTTTTAAAAAGAGGGATAGAGGTTTAGAATTCCAGATGAGGAAAGGAAGAAAAGGCAAGAAATCCAGGGTTTCTGATAGTTACTGATTTGGCATATTGGCCTAAAGCATAATTTAATTCCCATCCAGCATCGGGCTCTCGAGTGGAAGATCAGGACAGCTTATGTGTTCTCTGTAATCAGGAACAACCTCCACTAGGGCTGACATGGGAAAGGAGAATCAGAATCTATCAATGAGAGTACAGCTCTTCAAAACTGGAATGCCCTGGAGTACAAATCCTTCCTAACACACAGCAATGCTGTGAACATCCATTACATGAGAATGCTGTGATCTAAAGAACCTTATCAATGAATATGGAACAGCTAAAAAAAAATTGTAAGAATGAAAATGTATTCCTTTAGTGAGAAAAATTGTGACAATGTGAAAACATGATCTTTTAAAATCCCACTATTATGTCAATACTGAATTAATTCACTTGTGTTTTAAAATGTTAAATATTATTGCATTTGTTATTAGGATATGATTCTCATTTTATTGAATAACATACTAAAAAAAGAAGAGTTAAACTTGGGATTATTGTTTTCAGATTGATTCCTGTATAATTTTTTGTTTTGATATTTATTTTTATCTTGAACAGTAAATGAGAATTTTATATTGTACTAACAGTAATTTTACATATTTCCTCTTTCAATATAATTATGTTAAATACATTTTAAATAGTAAACACTTTTTTCTGTGTTTTGCTCTCAGGAAGAATTTGCTGTGATAAATTATTTTTGAAATTATTAGATCAAACTAAAGACAATATGAATTTTAGAGCTATTAGACAAGGCTGACAATTTAAATAAGTTTTTTTTTTTAAAAAAAGGAGTGAGAGAGTTGAAGAGAGAGAGAGAGAGAATCTGAAGCAGGCTCCACGCCCAACTCAGACCCGACAAGGGGCTTAACCTTACAACCCTGAGATCATGACTTGAGCTGAAATCAAGGGTCAGATGTTTAACCGATTGAGCCACCCAGTATCTCTTAAATAAAGTTTTGAAGCCATTTTTTGGTATGTTTAAAGTTCTATTTGATATCATCATGTTCTCATGATTTTGAGAGTTAAAGGAGAAATTACATTCTTCACTGGGTTTATTCCTGTTTAGCCACCACTGCTAAAATATGACTAGGTGTTGTCAGTTATCCTGCCTGGGAACTGAAGGCCTGAACACTAAGAAACTCCACAGAAATAGTACAGTTGTGTATCTTTCCATAGATGGCAGTCTTTTGAACATGTAAAGTTTTAATAAAATCTACAAATAGGGAATATATTTTAAGCATGTAAATAGTCACACAACTCTAGTAACTATAAAAGAAAGGTTTAATCATTTTTCTTTTAAATACAACTTCATTTATTTAGCATAATATGCTAAAACAAATTCAAAACATAAAATTGTAAAAATTATTACTACATATGAAAAAAAGCCAGTTTCTTCAATATACAAAGAACTTAAATATCCAGAAAAACATCTACATAACTAATGAAATGTTAAAAGGATATGAACAGATAGTTCACACTTGCCAAGATAAATGGAAAATAACGCTATGAAAATAGTTGTATTATAGTAACAAATCATGACACACTGAGTGGATTAAAAAATACAAATTTATTTTCTTACAGTTATGGAAGTCAGAAATTTTGATATTAGTGTCACTGGGCTAAAATCAAGGTGTTGGAGGACTGTATTTTTTCTGGAGACTCGAGTAGAGACTCCAGCTTTTAGAGGCTGTCCACCCCTTGGCTGGTGACCCTGTTTCATCTTCAAAACCATCAATAGTCAGTTGAGTCTTTTTCACATCACATCATTTTGACCTGACTCTTCTTCTGCCACCAACTTATACTTTTAAGGACCACTTGTGATTACATTGGGCCCAACTGGATGCATCTAGGATAATATCTCTACTAAAACCAGCCAATTAGGGGCACCTGGGTGGCACAGTCAGTTAAAACACCAACTCTTGGTTTCAGCTCAGGTCATAATTTCATTAATTTCAGGATTTTAAGATCAGGCCCTGTGTGGCCACAATCAATTTGGAATCTGCTTGGGACTCTCTATCTCTCTCTCTCTCTCTCTGTGTGTGTCTCTCTTTCTGCCCCCCCCCCCCGTTTCTCTCTCTCTCTCAAATAAATAAATAAATAAATATTTAAAAATTAAAACAAAACCAGCCAGTTAGCATCCTAATTCCATCTGCAATATTATAACATACACATTTATAGTTTTCAATGATTAGAATGTGGATATATTTGGGGGGAATCATTATTCTACTTACCATACTTATAAATAAAGAAATGTAAATTGAAATAACATAAGTTATTGGTTTTATGTAAGTATTAAAGATTTAAAATTAAGTAATAAAACTATTGGCATAAATATAAGTTGCTACTACATGAACTATAACAATTATGTTGAGGGAAATTTGTCAAAATCCACAAAAAAATTAAAAATACATAACACTTTTAATAATGTATGATCCAACAAGGATGTGGAGAAATTGGAACTCTAATATTTTACTAGCAGGATTGTAAAATGGTACAGCCTCTTTGGAAAATAGTTAAACTGTTGCTCAGAATGTTAAACATAAAATATATGATCCAACAATTCTACCCCTAGGTATATATCCAAGAAAATTGAAAACATACATCCAGAAAAAAGCTTCAACATGAATGTTCATAGTTGCATTATTCAAAGAGACCAAAATTTAAACATGCTCAAGTGTCTATTAGCTAATGAATAAAAGAATGTGGTATATCCATATCAGTGATAAAAAGCAATGAAGTTTTATTACATGCAGAAGCAATAGTATACCCTGAAAACATTATGGTAAGTGGAAAAGCCAGTCATAAAGATCATGTAGTATGATTCCATTTATATGAAAAGTCCAAAACAGGCAAATGTATAAAGAATGTAGGCTGAGGGTAGGTGGTGGGAGTGACTGCTAATAAATGGTGACGGTTGCACCTCTCTAACTAGATCTACTAAAATTTATTGGATCTTGCACTTTAAATGGGTATACTCTGTGTTTGTAAACTATATCTCAATATAGCTATTAAAAAGAATGTATGACCCAGATAATAAGGAAGAAACTTGAAACAGCTTAAATATATTAATTCCAAACTGATAGAATCAATGATGTTTAACCAAACAATATAACACTACAACTTTTAAAAGGAAAATGAAGAACTATACCTACTGATAGGGCAGCCTGCTAGGAATTATTTTTAGGTGAAAAAGTAAAGAGAAGATTAGCATATTCAGATAGGTGAAAAGATGAAGTAGAATGTAATATGTATGTTTATACTACTATTCTCAATTTTTATACATATTATTTCTACATCAAGTATGTTTTTGTCTTTTATTGCCTACATTATATTTATTTTACTGCTTTAAAAAATCTAATTACAATTTTTGAAGCTTTGCTTCCCCCTGCATACAGTTAAGAGCCACAAACTTAAGATTCCTCCAGCTGAGTTTCTTTCCTTTTAATAATTCATCATAATCTAAAAGTTATGTTTTTCTGCTTACAAAGCAGGGCTTCCAGGGTTCACATTTGTGAGTCCATTCCTTCTTCTAAGAAATGGAAACTAGACAAATGTCTGTTGAGCAGCGATAAAGTCAGCTGACAAGCAAAATCCCTCAGGCTAAAGCAATATGAACTGCTTTCTGCTTGGCATGCAAATAATTCTGTAGACCTTTCTGGAAATGGGAGAATGGCAGGAATGAGACAAGTAGAGTGTACTCCTTTCTTTTTCCACCTAGAGCTCCCACAATGTGATCTGCAATCACTGTTATATCAAGGTGCCTTTCTCTAAGGGTCAGGCTTGATTTTGAGTAAAATTAGCATATTATTCAATCATTAATTCATTCAGAAAAAGGTCATTAGAGATTAGAGATTACTACTTGTTTTAGCAATGACTGGTTTCATCACTATACCTTTGTCCAAAGATACCCAAGAGATAATCAAACAGAATTTTTACACTTACTATTTTAGACAGATAGTAAATCAGTATTTACATAAGAAAGGCAATGAAGTTTTAAAATATTGTTAATTTAAAAAACCTGAATTTTTATTTATTTCTAAGCTCCCATATTCATAAATTTTTATAACTAAACTAATTACAGCTTTAATGCTCCTTTTTAAAATTACTAATCATATCAATATGACCATCATCTAATTGAGTTTAATAAATGTCCACATTTACTTGATATTTTTAATCTTTTATGTAAAATTAAGTTAAAATGTTATCAGAAGAAATGGTTTCTTTTTAAATATATAAAAAAAATTGAGTAAAACTTATTTTAATTTTAAAATAGGTAAGTAATAGAGCACCTGAATGGCTCTGTCAGTTAAACAAAGACAGATATCTTTGGCTCAGTTCATGATCCCTGGGGTCCTGGGATGGAGCCCCACATAAAGCTTCCTGCTCAGTGGGGAGTCTGCTTCTCCCTCTGCCCCTCCCCCCTGCTTGTGTGTGTGCTCTCTCTCTCTTTCCCTCTCTCTCTCTCTCAAATAAATAAATAATCTTTAAAAAGTCAATAAAATAGGTAATGACATAATTTATAATTTAAGAAAAGAAAAATACTGAAAGTCAAGGACTATTAATATTTAATATATCAGATACAAAATTTGACCTTAATAACAGAGTATATCATATTAATGCTGTTTTCAAAATTTGATTTATGACCCTGATGTTTTAATTGATGGATCAATTAATAATTATTATTTTTATAAAATTAGTTCGCAGCTGAAATGTGCAACATATTGACTTTTACAGGTGAGACATAGGCTCCCTTAGCAGCTACTATGGGAGAAAGAAGTAGTGACATTTAATTCAGTCTAATTTATTCCTGAAAGAGATGATTGACTGCAGTTCATGAAGTCCATAGTATGAGATAGACAAAATGGTGAAGTCATTCAGAAACAATAAAACTAAAAATTAAATTAGAATATGAAATACTGAGTAATAAATCCCATGAACTTCAAATTAGCAGTGCTTGATGGAAGTTAATTTAAAGGGACAAACTTATATTATGAGTGCAAACGGGAAGAACTATGCTAATCTAATAGAATGAAATCCGAGAAAATTGATTATAAGATTGCATCAAAAGTGTTAGAATTTATATTATTTACAAAGCTAAAGAGCTGTGTAATGGAGTTATGAAGTTGACCCCAAAGATAAAATTATTTTCACTTGCTATTATTTTTGTTAGTACTGTGGTACACTGCATGTTTACAAAAATGTTTAAATTAGTTTATAAAATATTTCTTGGAGAGCCTAGGTGGGGATAAGCATTATAGTTAGGGATAAAATGAAGAAAAGAGCAGACAGAGATGACTTGTCCATTTTTCAGGGAGATTGCATTCAAGAAGAGAGAAGACAGTTAAGCTTAATCATATATGTAAATATATGGCTACAACCTGTGATAAACACCATAAATAAGAATTTCAGGTTGCAGAAGGATTGCAAAAGAACTGACCTGCACATTAAAATTATTTTGGTAAAATGTTTTCATAAATTATCTCAATTTCTTCAGCTTTTTTTTATTCCAATAAGTTGATATGAGTATATATAGGAGACACAAAAATAACTAAGTCTCTAAATATCAGTCAGAGGATATCTTCAACTGACTTCTTTTGCTACGGTTTTATCTTTATGATAATGTACAAAATAATAATTTCTCAGATAGTTAATTTGTTGATTATTTGTATCACAGCAAGATTTTTTTACATTAAAAGGATAATTATAGTAAATGAAAATTCCAAAAGCACTGCTTCCAAACAGTGTGAAACACTCAGGAATACTCTGAAGACATTAATTCAACAAATATTTATAGAATGTTTCCTATGAATAAGGAATTCTGCCAAAATCAGGAATTTACTTATGGAGAAAGGTAGGAAAACTGACCAGTGTTCAGCCTGGCTGAAGTAGCTCTACATAACATAAAAAATATATTCTGGGGTGCTTTTTGGCCGGGTGTCTGCCTTCAACTCAGGTCATGATCCTTAAATCCTGGGATTAAGCCCCGCATTGGGCACCCTGCTCAGCGGGGAGCCTGCTTCTCCCCCTGCTCTCTCCCCTGCTCACATTCTCTTGCTCACTCACTCACTCTCTCTCTCTCTCAAGTAAATAAAATCTTTAAAAAAGTATTCCAAGCACTGGTACAGACATGTGGAATTTTAGAGATGAAAGAAGTATCAATTGTATCTTGGTGAGCCAGGAGCAATGAAGAAGGCTATATGGGGGAAATAATATAGATCTTGATTTGGCACTTTAGGTGAAATTTAAATAAGAAGAGAAGAATAACAGTGCAGAGAAGGTACTTCAAACAAACTACCAAAATTCAGGAAGTTCTCTCATTGGCTATGAGAGAAGTTAAGGTGTTTATTAGGAATCATGATAATAAAATAGGCTGGAAAGCAAAAAAGAAATTTATTATCAAGAGGCTTTGAATGTAAAAGTAAGGAACTTCATCTTAATTCAAAAGGGGTTTTTTTGTTGTATGATTATTAAAGAAAAATTAGCTGGTAGAAAATTTGTGGAAAAAATGAAGAATCACAGGCATTTGTAAGGTGCTTCTTTGGTAATTTTCAGAATAATTCAAGTGAAAGCTGTTTTATCACTAACATATAACATGGCCTAATTTCTTGATCTTCAGTTCATGAGGGTTAATATACCAAAGTAGAACTATGTTTAGCCAAATTCTAATTCTTTTACATAAGAGAACTCTTAGGCTTTTTGAGGTTGATACATCCAGGTTTTTACTACTTAGAAGAAATTAATTTAGCTTCTCGGAACTGCATAGATTGACTACAGTTCTGTGATCCACCTAGGGTCACGTTCTATAGCTTAGACATTTTTAACATTTATAAGTCCCACAACTGAAAAACAAACATGGTTATTCCATTTGCCCTCAGTTAAACCACAGATGTTTATTATTTTTATTTCATCTTATTTTAAATCAAAGTTTCTGTTATTTTGGTTTAAGTTCATCCACTTTTACTTATGTTGTGTTTTCTGCTCTTTTTATAAATCTAGATCCCAGGATTCTACTCTGTCTACACTGTCCTCTGTTGCTCCTTCTGGTGTAACAGAAGGGGTTGACTCCATTTGGACCTCCCTTGGCTCCCCTCTTGTAGCATCACCCATGTGCCAGGAAGATATGTGTCACAATGGAGGAACTTGCCATCCTGTTTTACTCTCCAGTGGTATATTCTCATACCAGTGTGACTGCCCACTACATTTTACTGGCCGTTTCTGTGAACAAGGTAATCGATCTTCATTTATTATTAAAAACTTCTCCAGAGTGTACAAAAGAATTGCAACCTTATTGTACACATTGAGAGATGCTAGCACAAACAAGAAGCATCTGTATAATTTTATTTAAAAATGAATTCTGATGGAACACTTTTGTTCAGTATTGTAGAAACAAACTTCAGATTTGTTTTTTTCTCCATTAGGATTGTCATTCAAAATATATTTTTAGTTGTCACACAGCCTAAGAGTCAAAATTGAAATATGGTGTTACTTATGTAGTTTCTTACAAAATTATGGTATAGTCCATCCTTTGTCACCATAGAAACAAGTAGGTTCTACTTTATACTATGTTTATTGCTTAATTATTAATCAAAACATTTTTGTATTTTATAAGCATATCCACATATTTAAATTATTTTAGTAAGAAGAGTACATTATTTTTTGATGTTTAAAAATATGGTTTTAGTATTAATGAAGCTATTTATGAATCAAAAGAAAATTTCCCTAGTGTCAACATCTAATGGCCTCCTAAGAGTCTCTCAGTTAATTAAAGCAGTGTTGGGCAATTAGAACCAGAAATGCTCTGGGCAGATTACAAAGGTATTAGGTCATGATGCATGTCCCTACACTACGAGCTGAAAAGTAACATTGTTTTCTATGTAAATTAATCACTGATTCTAAATGGGGTAGGTGAGGATGGGGATTACTATTGGATAATTATTCAGATGGCAGAGACTTTCATTATTTATTCATGATTGTGTTAAATATTTCCTTTTTATTTATTTATTTATTTTAATATTTCCTTTTTTTAATACCAAAATGTAGGACCTCTGGAAGCAAACTCATAGGTATCCGTAATATGCTACTCAGATCTTCTTGACAAATGCCCTCATATGACTGCTATGTGTTAATATTCAGCCAAGTAAGCAAGTAAATATAGTCGAAGGCACAGAAATGTAAATATGGCCTATTTTCCTGCTCATTATATAAATATTATGTGTCCTTAAAGTCTATTTTTTAACTGTAAAATGCTTTTGAAGACACTTCATTATTGCTTGATTTTTTTTTTTAGTGAATGTTTCATATGTCTGCAAAATAGACTTGCGTTCTGCTACAGTGGGAGACCATTTATATTACATTCTGTAAGTAGAGTTCTAGGGACATAATTTGGATTGTAAAGCTCTTTGAGATCCACACTTAGCCATTTAAAACTCTGAGAGGGATTTTTCTTTTTTTAATTTCATGCTAAGTAGAGTTTTAGAAAAATACCCTTCTTACCTTTCTTAAACTATTCTTTGATTCTTAATGTTTTTTTAATGCACATTTACTAATGATAGTGAAATTGATGTTACAAAATGAGGAGTCCTTAGTTATTGGCTATATCTCCTGGTTAGTCATACATTTTAGACTACAAAGGACCCTCCAGCCATAATCCTTATCTCTCCTACTGAATCCCCAGTTCTCCCTCCTTCAACTCCTGACTGAGTAGCTTTAACGCTAGATGCACAGACCTACACTTTCCTGCAGAAAGAGAGAAATCCAGGTTTATTTGGAATTAAACATAAGGCTTAGCTGAGGTTTCATTGTATTTGGTATTTAGGTTAGCAGAATATAGGAGATTGACCTCAAGAAAAGAATTCAGAAACTCTATTCTATATTTGTTTTTGAGAATATTTTATTTTAATGTTTTTCCTGTTGAATTTACAATATTTTAAAAATTAATAATTGGGGCAGCCTGGGTGGCTCAGCGGTTTAGCACCGCCTTCAGCCCAGGGCCTGATCCTGGAGACCTGGGATTGAGTCACTGCATGGAGCCTGCTTCTCCCTCTCTCTGCTTGTGTCTCTGCCTCTCTCTCTGCTCTCTCTGTGTCTCTCATGGATAAATAAATAAAATCTTTTTTAAAAAAACCAACAACTAATAATTGGATGATATTTGTTGCAAAAAGTAGGTAATCCACTATAGAATATTTATTTCTTAGTACAAAATAATCAGAAACTGTGACTAAATATTACCAATTAGAGATTTTTTTTAAAGAAACCTTAAGTCGGTAATATCTGCGGTTGTGTGATACTCTAAACAAAATTCATGCAATAGAACTATTTAAATTATCAGTTATCATAGTATTATCTGTGATTTTATTATTGTTCTTGCTTCCTTTTTTGGGAAATATTTCAGTATAATTTTTAGAATGCAGTGTCATATGCTCTAAATGTAAAATTATATTTATTTTTAATCATTTATCACTTCGAATTAAGTACCTCTCTTCTTTCAGTCATGAAGAAAGCAAAGAGTGGGTTTATGTTTTCAATCTAATGCTCCAAATATAATTCATAAAGGTATGCATCTTACAATACACTGACAGAAGAAGACTGGTGCCTAAGGCCTGTGATTCAGGAATCTGGTACCACAATGAGACTTTTTATAGAATTATCTATGTTGGCCAGATGCCACAATTTCTAAGTGTGGATTTCAGTAAGCAGTATTGTATGCCAGTTTTAGTGTTTCACTTACCTGGGTAAAAATCTTTATTTAGATAAACAGTACCCAGATCAATCAGTCAATTAATCCATTTATATCTCTCCTTTCTCTCCCTTTGTGTGTGTATACGTGTGTGTGTGCACACACACACATATATATATATTCTCAATATTAAAATGCCTAGAATTTAAAGATAAGTTGTGAAAACAATATCCTAAATGAGACCTTTATTGAATACATTCAACATCTAAACTATATGAAATTCAGCTTCAGAAACAAAATTTGCATAATATCACTGTGAAGAGTTCTGATTTACCAGACACTGCACTGCTTCATGCATCTTGTTTCACTTAACCCTCAGAATAACCCAGCTGAAGTGGTCACTGTAAATTACCCCCATTCACAAATAAAAAATCTAAGGCCTAGACTCTGTTAAATTACTTGCTGAAGGTCACACAGCTTATATGTGGTAGGAGTAGGATTAGAAGCAATCTTGGCTGACTCCAGACTTCACATTTAACCACCACACTCTATTGCTACACTAGTTAGAAAATCAAATTTAACATGATGGCATGACATGGAATTTCTGAATTTTCTCACTCTTTAATCTGTATATAAAAAATATCTTTAAAAAATATCTTTATTTCAGGAAGAAAGAGAATTTTCTTTAAAAAATGAAATTTTGAAAATCAGAAAACCAAAAATGTTAATGTCGATCTACTAAATTTTTACTGGAGAGTATAATTATGGCGATCAACCTAAAATTAAACTGAAAAGTACATTAAGTGACCCGGAAAGAATCATACCTATTTCCATAATGATTTCAGCAAAACTGAAATATAGACAGTAGATAAACAAGATTTGAATTTCAGAAAAATCTAGATATCAATGATGAAAGAACACGATTCTCTGAAAAAACTATATAACTGCACAGGTGTCTGTGTATAAAGGTATGTTGGAAGTTGATTTTTCTTCACAGCCTCACTTTTTTACTTCCAGTTAATATTCTTAACTTGTGAGAGAATACTAAAGTATTTTATCTTAACAACTTTGATTTTTCACCACAAAATGGAGGTGTAAATTAAATATAGACCTTAATTAAAATTGAGGCTTACTGAATCTAGACCCAACTAAATTCAGTAATACAGAGAAGGGGTTTTCAAGGCTATGGGACTCAGTAATGGGTCACCCAGACACATATTTCCTTTCTACTTGGCATTATGTAATGTGTTCTATTTTATCAAATCATCCCTATCCAATCACCTAATAATGTTGATTTTTATAGAATCCGTTTGATTTAATGTGTGTTTTTTTCTCAACACATGCTATCTTAATTCATATTAGCTAAACCTCGTTGCCTACTTTATCATAATGATCCTGCATCTCACCAGGGGAAACATAACAGCCTATATTCTTGCTTTGTTTTAGATAGCTGCATGCAGGCAGATGGCTGTCTCCTACTGTAAAGTTCAGAGTGACAGATTTAGAATATCAGTGCCTTGTGCTGGGGGAAAGCGTATGCCTCTGACTATTAATTATAGGATTAACATTTTTAAACAACCCAATACTTTTTAGTGTTCTATAAAACAGTTTTATAAATAGTGCAATAAAGAAGTATTTAAATGCCATACATTAAAACCAAGAAATCTTTTGTTTTATTTGATATCCTGTCTGTGTATCCCATATATGTTTAAAGGTCAACTGTACTGAGTAAATTGCAAACCTAGAAATAAAAATGAGAGGTTTTAGTAGATGTTTTGTCTTGTTATGAAAGAAAAAAGAAGACTGTCTTAACACCTGCCTTGCTTTTACCATAACTGGAATATATTTTAAAGGCAAACTAGAGAAGTTTGAATTTATTTATTAACTTTAGATCAGGTGACTGAATGTCAGACATTCCAGGGCCAAGAAGGCACAGAAACAGAGCATTAGTCAGCTTCTTATAACAATTATTTATCTCCTTGCAAAGAACTGATGGTCTATATATTCAGCAAAGGGCCAAGAAATGGGTATTGGCCTTCTCAAACATAGTACTGAAAATTCTCAGGTTTGAAAATTTATTTTCAAGTCCTAGATCATTGCTGCATATTTATTAGTAAACAGCAACTGCTGAAATAGTAAGATGCTAAATTGAAAATGAATGGGCATTGAACTCAAGGACGGGGACTCAAAGGAGACAAGATTACCTATCATCAAAGACAGAGGATTTCATTTTTGAAGGCAGGAGTGGGCTGAAGGGCTCTGGGCTTCCCAAGTCTTCTCCACTATCAGTTGCTGCACACTCCTCAGCAAGGAGCTCTGTGTTCAGCCCTTGGAAGAAGACAGCTCCCTCCTCATCCTGGTGCTTGTAACTATGTAAAAAGTTGGTGTCTATCAATCTCTCTACTTTTACTAATTCAGAAATTTCCATATAGGATAAGGAGGGACTGCATATACCCTCTATGAAAAAAGGATGACATTTACTTTATTTGTCTTCTTTATTGCCATAATTAGCATTCTTTTACTCCACTATAATTCAACACATTTAATTAAATAAACATTATGAACACCTAACATGTATAACACATGCAGTTAGTCATTGGAGGTGGTATGAAATGAAGAAGACATTTTTGTCATTAGTTTTCAGGTAGTTGTTCTCATGGGGTGTGGAGTGGGGGATGCAAGGAAAGGAAGACAAGCGTAACAGAGGTCAGCTGGCATTTCCCACCTCCTTTTTTCTTAGTTCAACATCACCTCCTCCCCAACAACATGCTACTTAGGACCTCTATTGTTTCCATAACTAATGATCATATCATCATTGTTGAAGTGACTTCAACAATACAGGTTTATTATTTTAAAGTTCTGTAGATCAGAAGTCTGAAGTAATTCTCAGTGGGTTAAAATCAAGATGTTGGCAGGGCTGTGTTCCTTTCTGGAGGTTCCAGGGGAGAATCTGTTACCTTGCCTTTTCCAGCCTCTTCATTCCTCAGTTCATGACCCACTTCATCTATCTTGAAAGCAAACAGTGGTGGACCTAAACTTTTTCATAGCATGTGACTACATCTATGTGTCCACCTCCCTTTTCTACAGATGACCCTTATCATTACACAGAGCCCATTTGGTTAATCTGGGATAATCCCTGCAGTTTAATATCAGATGATTAGCAATTTTAATCCCAACTG
This sequence comes from Nyctereutes procyonoides, assembly GCF_905146905.1. Taxonomy (NCBI): domain Eukaryota; kingdom Metazoa; phylum Chordata; class Mammalia; order Carnivora; family Canidae; genus Nyctereutes; species Nyctereutes procyonoides. The sequence continues at coordinate 27,614,717 of NW_026575051.1, read as the reverse complement.
CAACCTTACTGCCCTTTTGCCTTGTAAAGTAACATGTACATAGATCATAGGGATTAGGACGTAGACCTTGTTGGGGAGTCATTTTTCTGCCTACCACAGAACCTGTAGTCATCCCTCAGGAATTTTCATGATCATATAACAGAAAAAGAAGTTTATTAGATGGATATCTGGTGCTCACAGAATTGAGCAAAGCAAGTGGAACCAACTTGGAAAATATACTCAGCAGGATCCTCTGGAGGACCAAGAAATAGGAAGCAGATTGAGGCTCATCCAAGAATAGGCTGAAGCACCACTACTACCACTGAAGAAGGGCTTTTATACTGTCACCATGTTCTGAGTCATTTGCTTAAGTTTCAGAGTCCCAAGAAATATTTTGAAATTGGTAATTTCTCAGCCATATGCTTACCCTAAGAAGGACAGAAAGCCGGTGGATAAGAGGAGTCATCTTTTAGTCATCTTAGACTTCCAACATAGTAACTAGATAATAAAATCTGCTAAGATCCCAAACAACGGGCTTCTTCATTTCCACACAAAAATAGAATCATTTACAACAAGGCTTTTATAGCATACATGTATACACACACACATATACACACACATACACACACATGTGCCTTAGTATCAAACATTAATCCTTTTCTTAAAAATTTTTCAGATATTTCTCCTCTCTGTTGTCATCTCTCCCGTATTTTCTGTTTTATCCTTGAATTCCTGGTATTTTTATTTATTTATGTTGTAGAATAGTTTAGTGAAATTTTTGTTTCCATTCCTCCTGCAGACACAATATAAACCTCTTATCCAAATAATTTCATGCATTTTCTCTTTCAGTCATTTTGCTAACCCTGCAAGTCAGATAATATTAGTCAAAGTTACTTTCATTTCTCAGTTATAGAAATCCATTCAATAAATAATGGCTAACATTTACTGGATGCTTAATATGTGTTAAGCATTGTTCTTTTTTAATTTTTAAAAATATTTTATTTATTTATTCATGAAAGACACAGAGAGAGTCAGAGACATAGGCAGAGGGAGAAGCAGGCTTCTTGCGGGGAGCCCACTGAGGGACTCCATCCCAGAACCCCAGGATCATGACCTGAACCAAAGGCAGACGTTCAACCACTGAGCCACAGAGATGATATTTTTTTAATTTAAACTCAAATTAGTTAACATATAGTGTTGTATTGGTTTCAAGAATAAAATAGTGATTCATCACTTACATATAGTACCCAGTGCTCATCCCAACAACTACCCCCATTAATGCCCATCACCTATTTAGCCCATCCCCCTCCAGCAACCATCATTTTGTTATCTATAGTCAAGAGTCTCTTATGGTTTGCTTCCTTCTCTGTTTTTTATCTTCTTTTTTTTTTCCTTCCTTTCCCCTATGTTCATCTGTTTTATTTCCTAAATCCACATAGGAGTAAAATCATAAGATATTTGTCTTTCTGTGACTGACTCATTTTGCTTAACATAGTACACTCTAATTCCATCCCCACTAAGCAAACGGAAATATTTCATTATTTTTTGATGGCTGTGTAGTATTCCATTTTGTATATGTACCAATCTTCTTTATGCATTCACCTATCGATAAACATCTGGGCTCTTGGCATAATTTGGCTATTCTAAGTAGTGCTGCAATAAACATTGGGGTGCATGTGCCCCTTCAAATCAACATTTTTGATCCTTAGGATAAATACCTAATAGTGCAATTGCTGGGTCACAGGGTAGGTCTATTTTTAACTTTTTTTTAAGATTTATTTATTTACTTTTAGACAGAGAGGAGGAGGGGGGCAGAGGGAGAGGAAGAGAAGCAGACTCCCTGCTGAGCTCAGAGCCCACCACAGGTGTCACTTCAGGTTCGATCTCATGACCCTGATCTCATGACCTGAGCTCAAATCAAGAGTCAGAAGCTTAACCAACTGAACCACCCAAGCGTCCCCTATTTTTAACATCTTAGGAACCTCCATAATGTTTAACAGAGTGGCTGCACCAGTTTGCATTCCCACCAACAGTGCAGAAGTTTCCCCTTTCTCCAAATCCTTGCCAATATCTGTTGTTTCCGGAGTTGTTAATTTTAGCCATTTTGACAGGTGTAACATGGTATCTCATTGTAGTTTTGATCTGTATTTCCCTGATGATGAGTGATGTTGAGCATTTCTTCATGTGTCTTTTAGCCATTTTGTCTTCCTTGAAAAAATGTCTTTTCATGTCCTCTGCCCATTTCTTAACTGAATTATTTGGGGTTTTTTGGGTGTTGATTTTTTTTTTTCTGGGTGTTGATTTTTATAAGTTCTTTATAGATTCTGGATACTAGCCCTTTATCTGGATGTGTCATTTACAAATATCCCTCTCATTCCAGAGGTTGTCTTTTAATTTTGTTGATTGTTATCTTTGCTGTGCAGAAGCTTTTTATCTTGAGGAGGTCCCAATAGTTCATTTTTGCTTTTGTTTTCCTTGCCTCTGGAGACATGTCTAATAAGAAGTTGCTGTGGCCAAGGTCAAAGAGGTTGTTGCATGTTTTCTCCTCTAGGATTCTGATGATTTCCTGTCTCACATTTAGGTTTTTCATCCATTTTGAATTTAATTTTGTGTATGGTGTAAGAAAGTTGTCCAGTTTCATTCTTCTGCATTTTGCTGTTCAGTTTTCCCAACATTTCATAAGTGTTCTATAGTTTCCAGCGTACGCATCTTTTACTTCTTTGGTTAGGTTTATTTCTAGGTATCTTATGGGTTTTGATGCAATCATAAATGGGACTGGTTCATTAATTTCTCTTTCTGCTGCTTCATTATTGCTGTACAGAAATTCAGTGGATTTCTGTAGAATGATTTTATATCCTGTGACATTAAACTCGTGTGTGAATTCATGTATCAGTTCTAGCATTTTTTTTTAATGAAGTCTTGATTTTCTACATAGGGTATCATGTGGTCTGGGAAGAGTGAAAGTTTAACTTCTTCCTTGCTGATTTAGATGCCTTTTATTTCTTTTTGTTGTCTGATTGCTGAGACTAGGACTTCCAGTACTATGTTGAACAGCAGTGGTGAGAGTGGACGTCCCTATCATGTTCCTGACCTTTGGGGAAAAACTGTCAGGATGATATTAGCTGTGAGCCTTTTATACGTGATGTTGAAGTATGTTCCTTCTATCCCTACTTTTTGAGGATTTTTATAAAGAAAGGATGCTGCATCTTGTCAAATGCTTTTTCTGCATCTATTGAGAGGATCACATGATTCCTATCCTTTCTTTCATTAATGTGGTGTATCATGTTGATTGATTTGCAGATATTGAACCACCCCTCCTGTCCAGGAGTAAATCCCACTTGATCATGGTGAATAATCCTTTTAATATACAGCTGCATTCAATTAGCTGGTATCTTGTTGAGAATTTTTGCATCCATTTTCATCAGGGATATTGGTCTGTAATTCTCTTTTTTAGTGGGATCTTTGCCTGGTTTTGGAATCAGGTAATGCTGGCCTCCTAAAACAAGTTTGGAAGTTTTGCTACCATTTCTATTTTGGGAACAGCTTCAGAAGTATGCATGTTAATTCTTTTTTAAATGTTTGATAGAATTTCCCTGGGAAGCCATCTGGTGCTAGACTCTTGTTTGTTAGAGATTTTTGATTACTGATTCAATTTATTTTCTGGTTATGGGTCTGTTCACATCTTCTATTTCTTCCTGTTTCAGTTTTGGTAATTTTATATTCCTAGGAATTTATCCATTTCTTCTAGATTGCCCAATTTTTTGGCATATAATTGTTCATAATATTCTCTTATAATTGTATGTATTTCTGGAGTGATGGTTGTGATTTCTGCTCTTTCATCTGTGATTTTATTTATTTGGGTCCTTTCTCTTCTTTTTGACAGTCTGGCTAGGGGGTTATCAATTGTGTTAATTCCTTCCAAGAACCAGCTCCTAGTTTCGTTGATCTTCTACTGTTTTTTTTTTAATTTCTATATCATTTATTTCTTCTCTAATGTTAATTATTTCCCTTCTGCTGGTTTTGTGCAGTTCCTCTTTTTCCAGCTCCTTTCGGTATAAAGTTAGTTTGCATATTTGAGACTTTTCTTGCTTCTTGAGGAACGCCTATATTGCTATAAACTTCCCTCTTTGGACCACTTTTGCTGTATCCCAAAGGTTTTTAATTGTCATATTCATTTTAACTTGCTTCCATAAGGTTTTTCATTTCTTCTTTACTTTCCTGGTTAACCCATTCATTCTTGAGTAGGATGTTCTTGAACCTCCATGTAGTAGTTGTGGTCTTTTAAGATTATTTTCTTGTGGTTGCCTTCAAGTTTCATAGCAATATATGCATGGTGTGATCTCAGTCTTTTTGTGCTGATTGAGGCTTGTTTTGTGACCCAATATGTGACTATTATGGAGAGTGTTCCAGTGTTGCACTGGAAAGGAATGTTTCTTCTGCAGCTTTAGGATGAATTGCTCTGAATATATCTGTTAAGTCCATTTGGTCCAGTATGCCATTCCAAGCCATTGTTTCTTTGTTGATCTTCTGCTTAGATAAGCTATCCTTTGCCATAAGTGGAGTGTTAATGTCTACTATTATGATGTTATTATAGGTGAGTTTCTTTAAGTTTGTTATTAATTAATTAACTTATAAACTTTGTTGCTCACAAATTGGGGGCAAAATATTTACAATTGTTAGATCTCCTTGTTGGATAGACCCCTTTATTATGAAATAGTGCCCTTTTTATCTCTTATTATGGTCTTTGGCTTAAAATCTAGTTTGTCTAAGTATAGCTACTCCAGCCTTTTTTTTTTTTTGATATCCATTAGCATGAAACATCGTTCTCACTCACACTTTCAATCTAGAGGTGTCTTTGGGTCTAAAATGAGTTTCTTGTAATCAGCATATTGATGAAGCTTGTTTTTTAATCCATTCTGATACCTTGTGTATTCTGATTGGAGCACTGAGTCCATTTACATTCAGAGTAACTACTGATAGATATGAATTTAGTGCTATTGTATTACATCTAATAGTCCTGTTCCTGTAGATTGTCTCTGTTCCTTTCTAGTCTTTGTTGCTTTTGGTCTTTTTTTTCCCATTCAAAGAATCCCTTTTAATACTTCTTGCAGAGTTGGTTTAGTGGTAATAAATTCCTTTAGTTTTTACCTGTCTTGGAAACTCTATCTCTTCTTCCATTCTGAATGACAGCCTCTCTGGATATAGTATTCTTAGCTGCATATGTTTCCCGTTTACCATATTGAATATATCCTGCCACTTTCTCCTGGCCTACCAAGTTTCTGTGGACAGATCTTCTGCTACCCTTTTGTGTCTACCCTTGTAGGTTAAAGGACCTTTTGTCCCTAGCTGCTTTCAGAATTCTTTCTGGGTGTTTGTATTTTCCAAGTTTCACTGTGATATGTCTTGGTGTTGACCCATTTTTGTTGATTTTGAGGGAGTTCTCTGTGCCTCTTGTACTTGAATGCCTGTATCCTTTCCCTGATTAGGGACATTTGCAGCTATAATTTGTTCAAATAAACCTTCTACCCCTCTCTTCCCCACTCTTCATCTGGGATTCCTGTGATATGGATATTTTGTGCATTGTGAAATTGCTGAGTTCCCTATGTCTATATTCATGATCTAATAGTTTTCTTTCCCTCTTCAGCTTCATTGTTTTCCATAAACTTATCTTCTATATCATCTAATTGATCCTCTGCTTCTTCCATCCTCATTGTGGTTACCTCCAGTTGGTTTTGCATCTCAGTTATAGCATTTTTATTTTAGCCTGACTATCTTTTATCTCTGGGGTTAGAGATAACCCTAAGCAGCTAGGGTTGCTCTGGTGTCTTATATGCTTTTTTTCAAGCCCAGCTAATATTACTATGACTGTTGTTCTCAATTCTTGATCAGATATTTTGCTTTGTTTTGAGCAAATACCTCAATTTCCTATTGAGGCTGTGATTTCTTATTAATCTTTCTTTTGGGAAGAATTCCTCTGTCTCGTCATTATGTCTAGGTTTCTGTCTTTTGCATACTATGAAAGCTTGTTATATCTCCTGCTCCTGAAAGTAATCCTATATTAAGAAGTAATTCTACACTATCCAAGTCCTGGCACTGCAGGAAGTGTTTCTGATGTATGCTGTGTGAACTCTGCTGTTGTATTTTGGCTGCTCTTTTCCACAGGTCAGTCATCTGCAGAGTTCCTCTTTGCTTTGGACCTTTAACTAGATGTGCTTTGATTTATTTGTTAAGCCTGCTAAAAAGAAGAAAGAGAGATGGAGAGAGATAGAGAGAAGGCAGGGGGAACAAAGGAAAGAAGGAAGGAAGGAAGGCCTGATACAAGAAAAAAGAAAAGGGAAAGGAACAAAAAAGTAAACAGACATTCAAAAAACTGTAAGCCTGATTCCAAAGAAAAAGAAAAAAGGAAAAAAGAAAAGGAAAAAAAGAAGCCTGATTTAAAAAATGAGAAAAGGAAACAAACTAATAAACAAACAAACAAACTATAATCGTGATCCAAAGAAAAAAGAAAAAACTTAAATTATAATTAAAAAAATAAAGGGGAAAGGAGAAAAAATGAGTGGGAAATATCAGAAAGGGAGACAGAACATGAGAAACTCCTAACTCTGGGAAACGAACTAAGGGTGGGGGAAGGGGAGGTGGGTGGGGGGGGTGACTGGGTGATGGGCACTGAGGGGGGCACTTGATGGGATGAGCACTGGGTGTTATTCTATATGTTGGCAAATTGAACACCAATAAAAACTAAATTTACAAAAAAAAAAAATTTAAATCAAGTTAAAAAACAAAGAAAGCCTGGTCCTATTTCCACCAGAACTAAAGCTGATGCTTTGAAGCACTCTATAATCAGTAGACTTGGTACATGGAGGGGCCTGTGTTGGTCTTTTGAGAGAGATGCCTACACTTCTGGCTAACAGTCAGACTTGCCTTAGTAAAAGATGCCCCTGCCAGGTATAGTAGGGAGGGTTTTGGTGTAAGCAACTCCAGCCTCCACTGACGGTCCTGTGTTTCTGAAGTCCAGCTGTGCTGGTGGACGATGACATCACCCTGCCCTCTTGTCCCTGGGGAAGGGAACTGGAGGCCACCACTATTCAGGAGGCCCACACAGAAAGGCAGTTTCCCCTCCTGTGTCCCAGGCTTTCTTTACATCTCTACCCTCAACCTGTCTATGCTTGGCTGTTGGCCTTCCTGATGCCACATTCTCCTGTGTTTTAACTTTGGCCAGAAGCTGGGATTCAAAACTCCAAATCTTAAAGGACAGGGCAAAGCATGGACCTACTCCTCCCACCCCAGGAGGAAAGCCTCACAGCACTGCACCCTGCATTGTTCTGTCCCAGAAAAGCAGTCACAGACCTGGACAGGTGCCTGGAGTCTATGATGAAACACAACAAAAAGCTGGGACCAGGTTATCTGCCCTCTGAATGTGCCTCTGTCCCCTGCTGTTCAGTGGTCATTGAATCATGCCCAGCAGACCTTTTTGTCCTTGAAGGGACAAAATACTCTCTTCCAAATGTGTTCCAGGAATGGGTGCATTCTTTCTCAGTAGAACCCAGGGGATCCCCACACCTCAGCATCTTGTGCAAACCCTATATACACTGCTTTCTCTCCCTGTCTTTCCCTCTTTCCCTGGCCTCTCTCTGCAAAATGGGCTCCCCTGCCCTGTGCAACACCATGGCTTTTCTCTCTTGCAGTTTAGGTCTCCAAATATTACATCTGCCATGTTCTCTCCCTCCAATTGTGCAGATTGTTTTCTTAATCCTCACATTGATCTCCTAGTTGTTCAAAATTATTTATGTTGATCTACTTGTGTTTGAGGGACAGGTAAGCTCAGGATCCTTCTACTACCACACCATCTTAACTCCTCTTCCTGTTAGGTATTGGTCTTAATCTTAGCCTATAGTGATTCATTTATTCCTCATGAATGGATATTATTTTGGCTACTATTCTATCCCCATAATTCAGAGAAAATGGAAAGAGTATTTGAGTAATTTGTCTATGTAAATTTTGGAATTGAGATTTGAATCCACGTTCTTAAAACTAATCTTCCTATTTGATCTAAGGAAACACAAGCAAAGATAGAAAAATTTCATTATGAAAATATAAAGATGGCATCTCATAGAGCCCCAAAATGGGAATACAAAGCTGTTTCCAGAAAGAACTAGAACTAAGAACAAGAGCACAGTGTGTAGTTCCTCTAAGGAACTCATGTTTCATTCTTCTCACCGTCTTTTAGCTGACAGGGGCTTTTGAATCAACATTGTAGAGTCCTTCTCCCATGGAGAGACCAAATATTTCTTAGGTGGAACCCAGGTAAAAGACACATGACCAAAGTGACCACCCTGGAGGTGCCTGGGTGGCTTAGTCAGTTAAGTGTCTGCCTTCGGCTCGAGTCATGATTCCGAGGTCTTGGGATTGAGCCCCATGCCAGACTACCTGTTGAGCAGGGAGCCTACTTCTCCCTCTCCCTCTGTCACTTCCCCTACTTTGCACATTCTCTCTTACAAGTAAATGAATAAATAAAAATCTTAGAAAGAAAAAAATAATGACCACCCCTAACCCAGTCACTCTGGTCAAAAGTATATTGTGCCAGCTTGGCTGCTGAGGGAGATCATAAAACAGCTGCCTAAAAAGGAAGAGTTATGGTGGACTGAGAATATACCACAAAATGTTAAAAACTACAACTATTAATATCCCTATCTTATAGATGAAAGAAACTGAGGTACAATCATTTACTTAACTCCTGAAAACAATACTAAGAGAAAGTAATTTGCCTGGGTTACGCAGCAATGGGCAAAGCCAGAGCTCAAACCAAGCTGTGTTTGATGCCAAAATTGTTTTTAACCACCATACATATCTATTTTTAAATCTCCCTTTAAAAAAATACAGGATATGTGCATTTAGACAATGCCATCTACATTGACACGATAAAGAATTTAATTTGTTAAATGACCTGACTTATAAGTGTACATCCAGAAATAATTTAATTTCTTCCAGCACCAAATAGATATTTTCTACCAGATTTCTCTTCTCCTTATTTTGAGACAATCTGTATATATCCCAAAGCTTTCAGGTCACTTGCAGGTGTTAAAAAGTCTAATCTAATTTAACTAACTAATCCACTTTCATTCCCAAAGCCAATTTGAAACTGTCTACACTCTTCTGTTCCTCCCTTTAATACCCTCTTTTCTAAAACTAAAGTCTTGGGTCAGACCAGGGGTAGAAGAAATCAGGAAAAGCACCAAAAGTCTTAATCTTTAGTAGATGTTAATTATAATTCTGTGCTAGCAGCAAGTGCATTCTGACATTGCATGTACATCTGTGGTTTGTTGTTAATTCCCTACAGCACATTTCTCTGCTGTGGGTTGGGTACTCTTATCTGATCTCTTGCAAATTCCCTTTAGTAGTTATCTAGAAAATACATTTATATCCTTTTGGACTGGTTTACCTGATATGGTGATATATTTTTTGGAAAAAAGTTATCTCTAGATAACTTGGGCCTATTTATCGACCACCTTCCTTATCATCACTTGAATCTCAGAAAATCTCAGGCATCTACTGTCCTGCCAACTAGTATAAGTACACATAAATCCAGGGTGAATCCTCTTTCTCCTCACCAGCTGTGCAGATTGCTCCAGCCTGCTGACTGCCTTTTACTTTCTCCCAGCAAAATGCAAGCTTCAGTCTTTATCCCCTGCCTCTAAACTCTAGGAACACATACCACATTCTTCTGAGAACTTTGCACAAAAGCAGTAGAAGGGGTTCTACAACTTGCTTCAGCTCTGCTAGCATGCATTTGGCGATCCACAATTCTCAAGTGATACTTTATGAGACTTCCTCACTTGGTTTGGAGTGGGGGCAATATATGTCACCTTGTTTCCTATTCCTAAATCCTTCTGAAGAATCTCTCGATGTAATAAATCTCTAGCTTTCTCTCATAGATTTTAAGGGTGATAGTAGCTAGACCAATTGACCTCCTCCTAGCATGTACTACCTACATATGTTTAATACCAGTCTTTAAAAGGGAAGGTAATTAATACTCATTGTCTGCAGTTAGATATTTTAATAAGAAATTTGAGAAACCAGGAAAAGTCCTCGTATAAATGCTATTATATTATCACAAAGACAGAAAAGAATCCAATGTTTAGGAATGATGGTATTTCTTCTTGGAGTTAGTTCTTTTCAAACTCTCACACTGATTGATCCCTAGTAGCAGAAGAAATTCAACTCTACCCAAAAGGATTCTGAAGATAAAGCTGAATTCCAAAGATCTTGAGAGTCTCTTATCTGTTTAATCTTAAAAGTCACATGCTCTTTACATTCTGCAACATATGCATTGTGATATAAAGAGTAAATGAAATCATTCTCCAGGAACTTTCATGTTTCTCTTGTGGCTGCAAGCAAATCTGACATGCTGATGCAGATTCCCGGGAACATATCCATTTAAGAAGCATAGGTTTACTGAAAAAGGCAGTAGCTTGGGAGTGAAAGATAGGGAATTCAGTCACAGTCCAGCCCTTAATTACTTATGTAGCATTAGGGAAATGATGACTCTTTTGACCGGCAGTTTCTCTATCTTTGAAGTGGCAGAGTTAGAATCAATTGAGAGCCCCTTTTAGCTCTAAAATTTATTGACACCTAGATGAGTCTCTCCCATAAAACCTCTTGGGTTCTACTTAGCCATTGCTGTGGACTTTGTACTTAGGGGGAATCTATGAAACTGCTTCAGCAGCATGATGCTTCTTCACTTTGCCAGAAAAGCTTGCTAGTCAGACTGTTTTCTTACTTTGATCCCCCAATGTTACAGGATGAGTTCCCCCCAGCAGCAGAATCCTAGGCAGAGATTATAAAGCAGGATTTTATTAAGAAAGCACATTTAAGATCAACACAGGTGGGGAAAGGAAGGCAGCATGATTTGACAGCAAGAGTTTCACAGCATCTGCCACACTGATATATCTTTCTTTATGCCCTCTTAGATTCAATAAGCCTTTTCCAGTCTAAAACTGTTCTCCTTTATGTGTTTTCTTTGGCACCACTCAAACAGAATGATTTCCAAAAAACAGTGGTTTTTGAGAGCGAGGAATTTATTTGGAGTTGTAGAGTATTTCATGAAGTCTATAGTCTTAATTTTTTTTTATTTCTAATTAAGAGACTGTTTATTTCATAGAATGAGAGACTGTGTTTTTGTTTTGTTTTGGTTTGGTTTGTTTTGCATATTATTTCTTGTATTTTTCTCATCAACACCGAGGTATTTCACTTCTCTGGCTCTATTACAGACTTTTCCAAAAGATCGGTGCTTGATTCTTCTTTCAGATACATTTCTTTACCTGACACACAATTACGCCTCATGGACTGATACCTGCTTATGTATTTGGTTTTGTTTTCCTCCAGCTTCCTGCCATCCAAAACTGTATTCCAGTTATACCAAGGTACTTGTAGTTTTTCAGCATTCCATGTCCTCTCACATGTCACATCCCATTCCCTCTGAATGTTCCTTCTATGTGGAATATCTTTCTTAACCTGGTTAACTACTTTTTTTCCTTAAAGACTTGGATCATTTGCTATTTTTTTTTCTAGGAACGCATGTTTTGCCATCACATCCCAACCAGCTTTTGACTTCTCATTCTGCTTTCCCATAGTATTGTGTGGCATCTTTATTGTTGGATTTACTGTCTTGTATTTTCATGGTATGCTTTCTGATGTCTTCATCCTAGAGGGTAAAATATTGAGGAAAGTGACTTTTTTAAAAAAAAAATCTTTCTTACTCAGCCATATGGCATGGTACATGAAATATAAAGGGAAACCAGATTTTTTTTTTGGTTAAATGTAACGAGTTTTTTTAAAAGAATAACTAAATAACCATTAAGCTACTTAGGCATATTAGACAAATATCATGGTATTTAGAAAAAAAGGGAAAAAATACAAAAATTGCTTCTCTCTATAACAAATTAAAGACTCAATCCCTGACTTTTTACCAACTCAACTAGTTCTGAATTTGAACACTTTTCAACTTTTTATATTCATTTCAATCTGTGCCCTGAATATTCAGGCAGCCCTCCTAACTTTGGCTTGTTGAAGAACTCCTCATAACACTTACATTTATTCTTCTCTCCTTTTGTAGATAGTCTAAAATATTTAGACTACAGTATTTACAAATATGCTTGAAATAAAACTAACAAGTATTTCGTAGGATTCTTCCTTATGGCTATCATAGGATTTTAAACATAGCAACGTAAGAGCTAGACAAAATATTTTTGGTATATCTTTAAACCTTTGAACACAGAACTCTTTGTCCTGAAAAAATTGAAAATAGCCCTTAAGATGATGGATATTAAGGAGGGCACTTGTGATGAGCAGTGGGAGTTGTATGTAAGTAATGAATCACTAAATTCCATAACTGAATCTAATATTACACTGTATCTTACCTAACTGGAACTAATATTACACTGTTTCTTAACTAACTTGAAAAAGAAAAAAAAAGAAAGAAAATAACCTTAATTTTCATAAATATTTAATAAATGTTTTTTTACTTTTAAAAACTTAGGCAGCTCAGCTAAATTTTGAGTGCAATTAGAGTATCATAAGCCACTAAAAGTTACCCTCTAGAGCTTTCTGTAATTGAATTCAGAAGAAAGAAAATGAAATGAGCTGCAATCTTTTGAAGAGAATCGAAGTCTGAAAAAACCCTGTAAGTTTTCTAAAAATTTGAGAAATGTTACTTTTAATTTCTATTTTATTGGCATAATTATACACATGTATCACATGCATATCAAATGGCACATTACTCCAGAGTTAAGGTCTTACTAGTTAACTTTTTGCTAATACTCTTTCATTATTCAAATACTGAATTCCTTTACATGAATGTGAATCCCATAGATACCTTCTAACCACATATACCTCATTCTGCAGTTCTGATTGGCAATTATATTTAGAAGATCTGTAGTATTATACTTAATCACATCTTTTCATGATATGCTTATGATTTCTATGATATTTTATCATATTTACTTAACACTCTTCATTTATGTAAATACTAGTATGTATTTAGCATATACGTAAGCCAGAATATATGAAAGTATGTCATGTGGCATGTGTGCTTCCATGCAGTTATGTAATTATATTTCTTTGTACTAATGTAAAAGAAAGATAGAAAATGGTGACTATAACTAGATGCATTTACTAACACCACAAAATAAAGTTTTCTGTTGTCTGAGCTTTTTAGTAACAATGCTTTTTGCATTTTCACAAATTTCCAACACCTTGTTTAAGAGAGAATCAAAAAGCTCTATCTGCTGTGGGTCCCTATGTGCAGCACATCTGATGTTTTCTTGGCATAAAATGCGGAAGAGCCACTTAAAATTAGTTCCTTTATTCAAAATAGTATTGCAGTACCAAAACTGCTCTGGAAAGAACCTGTACACAGTTAATATTTTGGGAAATGCAAAGAATGAACACAAAAGAAGGCAAAAAATCTGAGTGTTTTTTTAATATGAGTTTTCTTTCTTACACAGTTTATATATTTTTCTATTTCTTTACTAGATAGAAACTTGAGAACTGTGCACATTTTCATGTTAAATTGACTTATAATTCACTTTTTTGTAGAGGTGATAAAAAGGCATTATGTATGAATATCCAAAAAGATTACTGTGCAATCACTTGAAAATAGCCAACATTGAAAATTGCTAAAAATGATGAATGGATGACTCTGGACACAATTAGAGTTTGTGAAATCAACCATACTATTGTTCAGATGTTCGAACATATGTTCAAAAGCCCAAAGCATATCTGTGTAGAATTGTTCCCTAATGTAAAACAATGTTCCCTTCATTTCAAACCCATTTGTATTATTAAAAAAATATATAATCCACATATATCAGATTAATTTACATTTAGATCATTTGAAATGCCCTCTAATGTTTCACTACTTACATATTTTAAGGCATCAACAGCCCAAATCAATTCTCCATAAATCTCTGGTTAGAGTTTTGTGCTTTTGCTTTTTCATTCAAAGCCAGAAACTTTGGTGGTAATTGTGACCCTCTTAGATAAACTCTGTTTACTCGATTCATATATAGGATTTCATCACATTAGTAAGTATGAACCGTTTTATTAATTTACAAATACACTTATTTGGTCTTGAACATACCATGTTGATCCATTTTCTTTTCAGATCCATCCTGTTCTAAATCACTATTCACATTGTTTTGAAATTGCATATTTGCAGGGCCTTTTCAAAACCCCTTCCAGGGAGCATATTTCCATCTATCTTTGGAATCCACTTAGTTTTGCTCTTATTTACCCTTCCAAAATTATATGACATTTTCAAATTTCAGAAGGTACTCTTTTCCAGTGCAGACACATTCTGCACAGCACATTTCACAAAAATAATTCTTGTATGCATGGTTGTGATGGAGTAAATAACATAAATCACCCTCACTTTAGGGGAAAGAAATAATGTCCTCCAGGCCCAGTGTACCCCATTAATTGTTAAGTCCTTCTCTCAATGATTATTTCTTGTCTGTCACTATCAATTTTTACACTGATTAGACTATCTTAAGTTTAAAATGATCTTTGCTGTCTCTGGAGATTTCTGTTCCCCTCATCCCATCTTGTGGTACATAGGTATAAGCTGATCTTTATCCAGTACATTTATATAAGCATACATTACATGGGTTCAAAGACAAAAAGGCCTATGACCTTTCAATAAACACACCCTCTAGAACTAAGTTTAGGTGATTTGTGTGTCAACACCCTTTGGACAAATTACTCAAACTGCTGCAAGTACAGGATTTTACCAGAGCATTCACATATATCTGCAATCATAGGATTTCCAGATACAATACAGGATTCCCAGTGAAGTTTAAATTGCAGAAAAATAATGAATAACTTTTTAGTCTTAGTATGTCCCAAATATTTCATGGGGCATACTATTCTAGAAAACTTAATTGGTTGTTTATATGAAATTCAAATTTGAATGGATGTGTCCTACATTTTATTTGATAAATCTGGCAATGCTGCAATCATTTCAAGAGTATGCCTTAAAAATTTAGCTTATTAGAGCTAGAAGGAACTTTAGAAATGATTTAGGTCAGGGGTCAGCAAACTTTTTCTGTAGAGGTCT
Source organism: Nyctereutes procyonoides (assembly GCF_905146905.1). Classification (NCBI taxonomy): domain Eukaryota; kingdom Metazoa; phylum Chordata; class Mammalia; order Carnivora; family Canidae; genus Nyctereutes; species Nyctereutes procyonoides. The sequence continues at coordinate 27,599,626 of NW_026575051.1, read as the reverse complement.
TGGTAAATATTTTAGACTTAGTGGGCCACATACAGTGGTCTCTTTCATATATATTTTTTAACGACTCTTTAAAGATATAACAAATCATTCATAGCTCACAAGTTTTACAAAAGCAGGCTGTAGAGTGAATTTGGCCCAGAAGCATGCTTTGCCAAGTCCTGGTTCAGGTCATCACCTCTAATTTTACACATGAGCCTCAAATGCTTTGTTAAATCAAGAATTGGCATTTGTAGGATCTTTCCTTGATCTGCCTTACACGTTTGGATCAGCATGAGTTGTTGTTAAGGAAAATTCTGGCTCTAAGTTTCTATATTCTCACAAATCACTAGCTGAAAATTCTTTCTGATGTTTGTCCAAATATAAAAATCAATCTTATCCATATATTGTTTCTGAAATTCGTACATGCTCCTTTTTTGGTGCAAGGTTGCTTATCCAGTCTTCTGATCCCCCCTTACGTTTTTCACACAAAAAATTGGACCTGGGGTGCCTGGTGGCTCAGCAGTTAAGGGTCTGCCTTTGGTTCAGGGTGTGATCCCAGGGTTCCGGGATCGAGTCCCACTTCAGGCTCTCTGCGAGGAGCCTGCTTTCCTTCTGTCTATGTCTCTGCCTCTCTCTCTCTCTCTCTCTTTCATGAATAAATAAATAAAATCTTTTTTTTTAATGGATTTTAACTAGCTCTGAATAGACTTGAAAAATCTTTCTAAGGTAATTGAAAATGTACTGGATTCTAATTCAGTGATTATCTTCAAATAAGGCATTAAGAACTTTCCCAAACATGACTTAAGCATTGGTCATTCATTTTTAAATGTGTATTAGATGTTCCCTATGTATCAATATATGAGATTCTGAATGTAAAGGTTTAGAAAAATATATATTGTCTACTCAGGATCCCTTTCTTTTTACCATCCCCATTTGGCCAGTACTAGTTTGTCTTTATTCTGATCTCTTAGCCTATGAATTCTTAGATCTGTATTCAGACTTTGAAATCCATCTTAGGCTGACTTCACAACCTTTCCAACTTCCTTTAAGTACTCTTAAATCAGTTATCCTCTATAGTTTTGATTTTGCATACATATTCTGTTTCAGGTATATCTTTTTCCTCCCTTCTGCATCTTTCCAGAAAATCTGATTTAAGCAGAGGAGCACTACTTGGGCATACCAAGTTCAGGAATATGCTTGGTAAATAAAGCATCACAGAGGCATCACTGCATACTTAATAACATTTATAATATTTATTATTGTTAGTGTTAATTTTGGTGTCAGTGTTTATCTCATCTAAGCCTATAAGTGTGAACTCTTCTAAACTAAAAAGTAGTTCTTACTATATTCCCAATCAAAATTAACTTAAATTTTCTATTTATAGCACTCTTTATACTCCAGTTTTAAATATGTTCGCCCTGAAAAATTAGAATCAAAATAAGCATCATGTTTCTAATCTATCCAATCATAAAGATAAGTAGGTAGTTTTAATTATATGTGTATATGTATGTGTATATACATGTATGTGTGTGTATTTTTAATATATACATGACCAGATTTACGTTCTTCCCATTTAAAATATTAGCATTTTGTCACATTTATTTTGAAATTTTGCCAATTCTAGAAATTATTTTTCTGTGTTTGTGCTGTTTTTCTATTCATTTTTATTATGTATCTTTCCATCTATCTTTCATACATGACTTCTTAAAACCTGAGACTGTCAGTAAATTAGTGGATAGTCCTGCTTTTGTAATTGTGTATTTTCCAGATTTTCTCTTTAGATGAGATTACACAAAATCACACAGCAGCAACTTAACTCTTACTAATTTTTTATTTCTTTTGGGCTGTACTATTTTTTAGATTAAACAGTAACATGCCAATTTTATGTGATGTATATTATAAATTACAAAAGGCTATATATATATGTGTGTGTACTTTTGTTTTAAAGATTTTATTTATTTTTTCATGAGTGACAGAGAGATAGAGAGAGGCAGAGACACAGGCAGAGGGAGAAACAAGCTCCATGTAGGGAGCCTGACATGGGACTCGATCCCGGGTCTCCAAGATCATGCCCTGGGCTGAAGGCGGTGCTAAACCACTGAGCCACACCAGGCTCTTCAGCTAAGGAAGAGATAGTGAACATCATTCATCAGGGATAAACACAGAATCCCTGAAACTGAATGATTCAGACATCAGAATCTAAGAGTAAATATAGTCTTTCCTATTGGTGATAAGGGAAATGATTTTAGGTGCTGCTTGAACTGACATGATGTGACATTTTATTACCCAGTGAGAATGTTATTTTCCTATCCATTATCTTTTGATCTTTCAGGTTACCTAAAGTCTCAACTTAACTGCTGCTATATCTTTAACACGTCTACATTTGCCAATTGTCTTTTCAAAAATCTAAGTGCAGATCTCAGGTTCTTGGGGGAAGATAAAATATCAATCTAGTTTTAATCATTATGATTATTTCTGTAGTTACTGATATGGACTGAATTGTCTTTCCTCAAAATTCACATATTGAATCTCTGATACCCAGTACTTCAGAATATGACCCTATTTGGAGATCTGGCCTTTCAAGAAGTGGTTAAGAGTAATGACTTCAGGTTCATCCATGTAGTCACAAATGGCAAAATTTCTTTTTTTGAGGTTGAATAATATTCCATCATACGTATAAGAGACATTCCACCTGAAAGTCATATCACGCAGTATTTGTCCTTCTCTGTCTCATTATTTCATTTGGCATAAGGCTGTCAGGGTCTATCCATGCTGTCACAAATGGCAAGATTCCCTTCTTTCTCATGCTGAGTAATATTTAGTGAAATGCAAATATATGTAGCACATTTTCTTTATCCATTTATCTGTTAATAGATAATTTACAGATCTTGACTACTATGAATAATGCTGCAATGAAAATGTAAGGGAAGATATTTGAGATGACAATTTTATTTCCTTTCGGTATCTACTCAGAAGTGAGATTACTGGGTCACATGATAGTTCTTTTGATTTCTTAGGTGATTCCTTAAGAACTGTTTCCACAGTGGCTGTACTAATTTACATGCCAACCAGTAGTACACAAGGATTTCCTTTTCTCCATTCCCTCACCAACACTTATCTTTTCACTTTTTGATAATCATAGCCATCCTAACAGGTGTAAGGTGATGTCTCATTGTGGTTTTGATTTGTATTTCCCTGATAATTAGCGATATTGAGCACTTTTTCATGTATCAGACATTTGTCTTTTTTGTATAGTATGGTGACTTTAGTTAATGATAATGTATTATATACATTATATACATGAAATTTACTAAAAGAGGAGAATCTCAAGTGTTTGTGCCACACGCAGAAAAATGACTGTGCGAAGTGATGGATATGTTAGTTTGATTGTGGTTATCATTTTACAATGTAAACATGTATCAAAATAGCACAATGTATGCCTTAAATATGTACAAATTCTGTCAGTCATACTGGAAAATTAATTAAAGAGATGATTAGGTTAAAATAAGGTCATTAGCGTGGGTCCCAATTCAGTTTGACTAGTGTCCTTATAAAAGGGAAAATTTAGACACAAAAGCACACACCAGGAATGCTCACACACAGAGACAACTTTAGGACACAGTGAAAAAGTGGAAATTTGCAAGTTAATGAGAGGCCTCAGAAGAAACTAAACTTACTGACATCTTGATATTGGAAATCTAGCCTTTAAAACTTTGAGAAAATAACTGCTTTTGTTTAAGCCATTCAGTCAGTGGTATTTGTAATGGCAGTTTTAGCAAACTAATGTAGTTTTCATTCACCTATGAAAATATTATTATATCCATCTTCCATAATAATATAGGGCTACTTTTAAAAATTAAATTTGCTCAAATAAAAAAGTTATTGAATAATATAAAGTTATTGAATAAATATAAATAAATGATAGTAATAGTGCTTATCAGCTGAAATTTAGGATATATAGAAAATAAGTCACAATCTACACAATGGAAATACCAAAATTTAGAGTTTGATTAGGGAAGGGGTGATCAAAGAGACAGGAGATTGTAGAGTTATCCAAGAGGCCTATAATAAACTAGAAGGAATAAGTCAAAGGACAGTGATTCAAGACTCATGACAATTCAGTTGTGTAACACATAAAGATCAAGAAAAATAAGGGTTTAGAAGAGAGCACTGGATTTAGCCTTAAAAACAAAGCTATAACCAGAATTTCAGGAGGTGAATTGAAAAGAAGAAGCTGGTTAAGCAGAAAGGAAAGAAGTAGGGCAATAGCTGAAGGCAGGAGAAATTTAAAAATATTTTTCAAATTTAAGAACAAGAGTTGCACTCAAAAGGCAGAAGGGAAGGAATTGACGAGAATAATATTGAGGGGGTGCCTGAATGGCTGGGTGGCTCAGTTGTTGGTTAAGCATTGGACTCTTGATATCAGCTCGGGTCATGATTGCAGGATTAGAGATTGAGCCCTATGTCAGGCTTTGTGTTGGGTATGGTGCCTGCTTAAATTGCTCCCTCTACCCCTCTCTTCCTCTTCTCCCACCTTCTACCCCCCCCCAACAAAAGGAAGAGAAAATAAAAATAAAAATATTGTTAAAAAATAGTGTTGGAAAAGTGAGATCCTGAAGAAGCTTGGAAGAAAGAACAGAATTTATATAGCATAGAAAGCCTAGTAACAGAAAATATAAAGGTAAAGCATGAGTGACATTTAAGCATAGTCATTGATTGTAAATATATGAATATGCATTATGTGAAGAATTGAGAATTATGATATAAGAAATCGAATTCATGATTAGATGCAACTATGACATATATTTCAGCTTAACCAATTCTCAGGATTTATAAGAGAGGAGAGAATCGATAAGTTTAAAAGAGAGGGAAAGAGAATTTTGAGAAATTACCACTATGATGTCACATTTATTAGCCTGTATTTAAAATATATGTTAAATATGTTATTTATACAGCATATATATACTACCAAAAAAGTATGTATTTTCAGAATGATGGAATAATTCTTCAACTGCCAAATCTGTTGATCTCATTTTTAATTTAAAAATTTCAAGAAATACAACCTTAGGGAATGGTTTAAAGTGAAAATTGATATAACAGTTATTAGGCAGAATTAATTTTCTTGGTATTTGCATGATTTACTCATTCATTAGTTTTAGTTAGTAAAAATAATGCTAAAATATCAATGGGAAATAGATAATAGAAGGAACAATAAGATAGAAGAAAATGAAATAGACTAGCTGTTTCCTTACAAGAGGATGTTACTGTGTATTGATTGACGTACTCATTCTTTCATCCATTCAAACATTTATTGAATGCTTAATATGAGCTATTACAGAGCAATATACACCTAAGAAGATCCACTCTCCAACTGTGATATAACTTTTGTACATTTTCTCCTACTTTCATTCCCTTTTTTCTCATAATGGTGGTCACAATTTAACATCTCAATTAAATTAACAATATCATTACATTCAAAGTTTATTAAATCACATTAAACCTCATTGAGAGGAACAAAATATAAATACAAATATAACCCAAAATATTATCACACCCAATAATCACTGTTATATTTCTTTTATTTTGTACTTATATTTTATATCTTTTTTATAAGTTGGTCTTAAAATTTACCCCAACTCATCTGAAATTCAAATCTGTATTTGAATAGTCACTTAAGTTTATTATATAATATTCCATGTCTTTTGATCCTTTTCTAATTCTCACAGAGAATAGCCAGGAAAAGTGATATTTTAATGAATAAGAGAAGAGATTCTAGAGTTAGATTCCACATGCTAATATTAACTCCCTCTGAAGTATAATGTGCTCTTTTAGCTGCATAATAACATAATAAAATACATATTTAATATTCCACAAATGGCTTTAAGATAATCCAAAATACATAAATGTCTCTAAAAAGCTGCTTAATATCATAACCAATAGTGGAAGAAATCAGACAGAAAAGCTTCCTACTATGAATGCAATATTATGTAGTCAAGCAGGTTCTTGTTGACTAACAGTGAATTAAAAAAAAAAACTGGGGTACCTGAGTGGTTCAGGTGGTTAAGTATCTGCCTTCAGCTCAGGTCCTGATCCCAGAATCCTGGGATTGAGCCTCACATTGGGTTCTGCTCAGCAGAGCAGACTAGTCTCCCTCTCCGTCTGCCTGCCACTCTACCTACTTGTGTGTTCTTTCTGTCTGTCAAATAAATAAAATCTTAAAAAAAAAAAACAACTTTCTAAGCTAATCCCCTTTAAAAGCCTTGTTAAACTACCATAAGATGCTAATGATGACATGATAATAAGGGCAAGTTGATCTCCAGTATTTCAACAGCCTGTGATACCTTCAGCCTGTGATACCTTCACAGGCCAGGGAATATCAGGGAATATGCATCTGTATGATGCAGGGATTGGGTTGATTGTGCAGTTACTTCAGAAAATGCCATGAAAGAGGGATCCCTGGGTGGCGCAGCGGTTTGGCGCCTGCCTTTGGCCCAGGGCGCGATCCTGGAGACCCGGGATCGAATCCCACGTCGGGCTTCCGGTGCATGGAACCTGCTTCTCCCTCTGCCTGTGTCTCTGCCTCTCTCTCTCTCTCTCTCTGTGACTATCATAAATAAATAAAAATTTAAAAATATATATATATTAAAAAAAAGAAAATGCCATGAAAGGACCTTGGAACTATATTTCTGCACTCAATTACTACCATTACAAAAAGGAGAATAAATGTCTTAATATAGATCATCATATGTTCTGGTAGTAGAATTATGAGATAGAACTTTAACTACCTGCATGCAAATTTACCATTTCACCTCGTTCCACATAAATTGCTTTCAGTAGCCTTAAGAAAATGCTCAAATTCAAATCCATCAGGTCATCATCATCTAGCTAATGAATCAACTATTTATATCAAGAAATTTTGTAATGTAGTATATGTTTATAAAATTAACTGTGATTATAAAGATCAAAATATATTACCTGATTATAATTAAGAACTGGAAAACACAAAGAAATAGCAAAAATATGACCAATCTTAATGAACAAACTAAATTGAATATGTTTATAGTGAAATAGAATTATGCAAATCCTCTTGGTTTCTATGGAAATAAAATATTTTACATGATTTTTAAGCATTCCCACTGTGAATGTTAATTAGGAAATGGAAACATGAACTATGAAAAGTGCTTTTAATTTTTCCTTACATATTTTTATGAAAATTTTCACACTATGGAATAGCTGAAATATTTTAATGACTATACTACTACCACAGTCTAGATTCTGTCATTTTACCATACGTGTTTTATTACAGACTTATCCATTCCTCTATCAGTTCATCAGTCCATTTTTCATACATTTCAAAGTTGAAGGTATCAGTATTCCATATCCCTAAGCACTATAGTATGCATACCATTAGAGTTCAGTATTTGCTTGCCGATTTTTCCTTTTATTTGGAGGGAAAAAATCACAGAGAATAAAATTCTCAACTTTTAGATGTACCATGAGATAAATTTTGAAAATGTATACACTTTAACAGACATACAATATTATCCCCAAAGCTTACCTTATGATTATTCACAAGGAATCATTTCCTGCAATCTTCTAGGAGCAACTGCTGGTTTTTTTTTTTAATTTTTATTTTTTCCACCATAGGTTAGTTTTACCTGTTCTCGAACTTCACATAAATGGAAATATACTATATGTATATACGATTTTATAAGACTTTTTTCTCTCAGCCAGTGTATGAGATTCACCTGTGTATTCTAATGTATTGGTAAGTTTATTGCTTTTTATTCCTGAGTAATAGTTCATTATATCCCCCCACCCCCTTGGTGAACACCTAGGCTATTTCCATTATTTTGCTCTCATGAAGAAAACTACTGTGATGTTTTTGTAAATGTATTTTTGGGAGCATGTATTTTTATTTCTCTTTAGCAAATTCCCTAGAGTTGAATTGCTAAGTCATGGCATAGGTAGGTTTATGCTTAACTTTATAAGAAACTCCAGATCTTCTTCCAAAGTGATTGTAAGTGCTTTTGTTTTTAAAATAAAATCAAATAACCAAGGGACATTGATTGAAAGCATCAACCTTCAAGAGAAATAACACAAAATCTTAGAATAATGAACACACCAATACATATGTTTCCATAAGGGACAAATTGCCATCTTTGTCTCTTTTGATTATAAGTCATAGACTATTTAAATGTACTAAAATTCAGTATTCAAGGACAGTTGCTTTAGACTTAAATGGTTTGTTTTTATATACAACCAAATGTGATTTAATTTTTAATTTAGAAACATAATAGTTTTGGAATTCATATAATTTACACTGGATACTGATGTATTTTAATATAAAAATGATCGTAACAAACATTGGCATCATAGCTTCAGTTTGGGATTTGTCAGGTAAAAATCTGTGGGGAGCCTGCTTCTCCCTCTGCCTATGTCTCTGCCTCTCTCTCTCTGTGTGTCTCTCAGGAATAAATAAATGAAATCTTAAAAAAAAAAAGAACTGAGTATAAAGTTTTATCTTTCCCCTAAAGCACTTGTTCATTCATTTATAAATTTACTCATCTATTCAATAATAAATGTATAGAGTGCAGTGATTATTAATGTGTAAGTATTCTAGATATAGAACAAGGGAAATCTTTTATATTAGTTATTGATATAGTTTTTTAATCATTTCATTTTATTACACAGTAGTTTTTAACATACACTCTTTTTTTTTGTTTTTGTTTTTAGTGCCTCTCCTTCATTTTTCCATCCCCTATTAACTATAGTTATGGTGCTTTCATGCTTTCAACCTTAACGCTTTCAGAAAAACCTCATCAAACTCAAATTTCACAATAATTCCGGAAAATCATTTTGTGCATGAGCTACATTGTCTTCCAATGACTCAATGGACTCTGGGTTTTAGGAACTCTGAATAATTCTTCAAGAACTAGAACCTTTCCCTGGCCAGCAGATTCATTAAACACCCAGATGACTCTATACACTCCTACATCTCCTCCTCACTCTAGCTAATGACTGGGGTCTTGCCCCAAGGACACTGACTCTCAGATTTTACAGTGATGCCCTCCACCTGACAAAGATTATTGCTGTTGACCCTATATGTTAACTGAGGAACTTCCTAGTTTATTTCATGTTGAAATCAAGCCCCTTCTGGCACTGGGTACCTATTGGCTATCTTGCTCACAAACCAGTATCCAGTCATGGATTGCTGCCCTTCTCAAAAGACATCCAGTACATTCTGGAACTCATTTCTGCCTTTATTGACATTCCTTCAAAATATCTGGAATTATCACAAATATTATTCCTCCAACTTTCAGAGCTGCCCAGACTTAGAGCAAGCTCTCTTGGTGCTGCCTCATATCTCAGGTTTTTTACTCTATAGTAGTATTCTGGTATCCTAGGTGCTATAAAGAATTACAATTTGTGGCTTAAAAACAAAGAGAAACATATTCTCTCACAGTTTTGGAAGCCAGAAATCTAAAGGTAAGATTTTGGCAAGGCCACCCTCCCTCTGAAGACTATTTGGGAGAATCTTTTTTGTCTCTTCCAGCTTCTGCTGGCTATAGGCTTAAAGCTAAATGACTCTAATCTTTGCCTCCATTTTCGCATCACTGACCCTGCATGTGTCTTCTCCTCTTCTGCTCTCGAAAAAAGACGCTTAGTATTGGATTTAAGGCTGACTCTCATCCAGCATGTTTTCTTCTCAAGATCTTACCTCAATTACATCTGCAAAGGCTCTTTTTTCAAAATACAACCACATTTTCAGATTTTTGGTGGACCACAATTCAACTCACTAATAAGCTCAGTCAACACTCATTTCTGTTACGTCTGCTGCTGCTTACAGGCCTAATGCGTTTTCATATTTGAATAAAGTATATTGCCAAGCTGCAAAGATTATAGTTTCTGAAACTAGTTTTCTTACTTTATTTTATCCACTGAATGAATATGCAAGAACTTTCACACAGCACTATACTGTTTGATTTGGTAGTAGTAAGTAGAGGCTAAGGAGAGAGAAGTATCTTTCTTCATCTTCCAACAGTATATTTTTAAGAGACACTTCTCAGAGAACAGTCCAGGGGTGGGATTTTGAGGACCAACTTCAATTTGGCCATCTCTTCCAAGACTGATTGAGCAGTTCACCTGATGGAAGGGAAACCACAAAGGAAAGCAAATGGAGGGGACCCAGTCCTCACAATGACAGCAGTCTAAGGACTCTTGAGGGTTTTTTTTTTATTTATTATTATTATTTTTTTAGGACTCTTGAGGTTATATTAAAATGAAATGAATAAGTAGGGAATGCAGAATCATTGGTAATTCTTTATACATCACAAACCCTGAATATATAAATTTGGTATTTATTTGTAGCAGTCTCTTCTGCTTCTCGTCCTTAGCACCAATGACATTTCTTGTGAGGACTGCCCTGCACAGTTTAGGATGCTTAATAGCCTGAACTCACTGGATATCAGTAACACCAGCTCTCAGTTGAGACAACCAAACATGGCTCCAGACACTGCCAAATGTACCCTGGAGAGCAACTGAACACTTAATATTCACTAGCAAAATTAGATCCTTAAAAATATGTATCTGCTACTTTAAAGTTGTTGTAAAGCCATCTTTTGAGATTCAGATGTTTTTTTTTTAATTAAAGATAGTTAAAAAACATTTTAGATTCTCTGTGACTTGGCAATTTTTTTTTTGTTCCATTAAGTGTATCCTTTAGATAAGTGCAACATCTATTTCACTCTTTTTGAGAACTGATAGAATTTTTTTCCCACTTAATAGAGCTATTTAGGCCTCTTACATTCCAGGTCATTAATTTTAATGGTTAAGACATTGTTATATGGTACTCTCAGGAAGCGAAGGTGCATGCTGATAATTCTACTCCTGTGCAGGGAAATATTATTTTCCTTGGTAAAGACAAACCATTTCTTTGAATTTAGAAACATTTAGTTTCTAAGGCTCTGTTACCATTTTATTTAAAGCCCCATTAGCCCCAACATACTGAATATAGCTCACCATTTTGCCCCACATATAATTCATTTAGAGAAGCAGAAAAGCTCATAAAAATATCTAACTGGTTTTTATAGACTTTTGTTTCTCTCTAATACTATAGGAAGTCTTTCTAATTATTCTAACCTAGAATAAAGAGGAAACAAGCAAACAAAAAGGTGATATGAGACAACTGCCTATCTTTTATTCCAGATGTTATTTTGTGCTGACTTGAATATATAGTACTACAAGGTTCCTTATTAATATATCACCACTCCTTCATGTGGCAAAAGCTGTCCTAAAATATTGTTAATTATTTTTCAAGACACTGATAATCTGATTTAAATCTGAATCATTTGCTTTCATCTTTCAGATCCCAGGAGTTTCGATTTGGTGAGTTCTTAAGAAGATAGATCAATCTGGGCAATTTTAGTTCAGCAACACATTAAAAAATATATTAGCAGGCCAAGAAAAAAACTTATATGAACAAAATATAAACTAATGCTTACTGGGCCACCTAATTTTTATGTTGAGAAAATCAGATGTGGATATATACTCCTTTGTGTGCCCTTTCTAGGTTTTGTGGGACCTAAAGTTTATATAATTTAGAGATGGAGAGCTCCTTAAGAAAATACAAATTTATAATACAAAATTACAAATTCTAATTTACAAACACAATCATATAAGAAGCTCTTACAGTGAGCCTTTCTGGAGTTTAGCTTTCCTAGTCACCAGGATCTTTTTTTTTTTTAAGGGATTTTATTTATTTATTCATGACAGAGAGAGAGAGAGAAAGGCAGAGACACAGGCAGAGAGAGAGGGAGAGAACCAGGCTCCAAGCAGGGAGCCCGACACAGGACTCGATCCTGGGTCTCCAGGATCACACCTCGGGCGGAAGGTGATGCCAAACCTCTGGGCCACCAGGACTGCTCCAGGGTCTTTCACCAGCATCACAACCTGCCACTTTTTCTGCCTCCCTCATATTCCACACCCAAGCACCACCAGTAATTCTGAGCCAAAATGGATTCTAATGAATCTGATGCCCATCTTCAACAGATCTCATAGACAGATAAGATGGAATGGCACACTGTCCCACTCTTCCATTTTGGTGTTCCTTTCCTGGTGTTCCTATGTAGCTATCATAAGCTAGTATACAATACTTGCATTTTTTTACTTTTTCCCCAATTTTTTAAACTTTAATAAAAGTTTGTAGAGTTTCCACACACCTCCTAACTCCCATAAGAGTTTCCCCTCATTAACATTTTGCACTAGTATGGCACATTTATTACAACTGATGAACCAATATTGACATTGTTGTTAATTAAAGTAAATATTTTTTATTAATTCATTCTGTGTTATACAGTTCTTTGGATTTTGGCAAATGCCTTATGTCATGTATTCACCATTAGCATATCATGTGGAATAATCTTACCACCCTAAAAATTTCCTGTGCTCTACCTGTAAATATCTTCTTCCACCTCCATGAACCAGTGGAAACCACTGTTTTTTGTTTGTTTTACTGTCTTTAGAGATTTTTCTTTTCTATACTATCACATAGATGGAATCATACAGCACATAGCCTTTCAGACTGAATTTTCTCAGTTGCTAATATGCAGTTAAGTTTCTTCCATGTCTTTTTGTTGCTTGATAACTTGATGTTGATAATAACATAACTTTCTCATGAGTTAACAATTTTCCATTGTGTATAAATACAGTTTGTTTGCCCATTCACCTACTGAGAGGCATTTTGATTGTTTCTAGTTTGGGAAGTTAAGGAAACACCTGCAATAAACATTCATGTACAGGTTTCTGTGGATGCAAGTTTTTAATTCCTGTGGGGAAATATCTAGGAGCACAATTGCTGAATCATGTGATAAGACTACGTTTAACTTTTTAAAAACTATTACTCTAGGGCAGCCCTGGTGGGCTCAGCGGTTTAACACCACGTTCAGCCTGGGGCCTGATCTTGGTGACTCCGGATTGAGTCCCACTTCGGGCTCCCTGCATGGAGTCTTTTCTCCCTCTGCCTGTGTCTCTGCCTCTCTCTCTCTCTCTCTCTCTCTCTCTCTCTCTCTGTATCTCTCGTGAATAAAAAATTAAAACCTTAAAAAAAAATAAAACTATCACTCTTCCAAACTGTCAGGGCCATTTTTTCCCTACCAGTAATAAATGAAAGTTCCAACGTCCATACCAACATTTGAAATTATGAGAATTTTTTTTATTTTAGCCATTCTAATAGGCATGTGTGGTATTTCATGCTCTTTTAATTTACAATTCCTTAGTGAAATATATGTGAGCATCTTTTCAAATACTTATTTATCATTGTGTATATTTTTTATAAGGTCTGTTCAAATCTTTTGCCCATTTTGTAATTGGATTGTTTGTTTTCTTATTGTTGACTTTTGAAGGTACTTTATTTTGGCTACAAGTCCTTTATCAAATATGTGTTTTACAAGTATTTTTGCCTAATCTGTAGCTTGTCTTTTCATTCTCTTAATAATATCTTTTACAGAGCAGAAGCTCTGTTAATTTTAATGAAGTCAAATTTGCTTATCTTTTATTTCTTGGATTGTACTTTAGGTGTTACATCTAAAACTCATCCCCAAGCCCAAGTTCACTTAAATTTTATATGTTGTCCTTTAGAAGTTTCTTTAAAACTTTGTGTTTTACCTTTAGGTCTATGAGCCATTTCATGTAAGGCATAGGTCTGTCCACTGGAAATTGCCATAACAAAATACCATGGACTAGATGCCCTAAACAGCAGTAACCTATTTTCTTAATTTTGAAGTTTGAAAAGTCCAAGATCAAGGTTCTGGCAGGATTCAGTTTCTGGTGAAACTCTTCCTGAATTATAGATAACTGTCTTCTCACTATGTCCTCACATGACAGAAAATGAATTCTTATAAGGCCACAGTCCTATCAGATTGACTCTCCTCCTGTGACCTTATTTAATCATAATTGTTTACTAAAGTTGGGCTTTATCTCCTAATATAGTCACATGGGTGGTAAAGCTTCAACATACAAATTTTGGGAGGAAACAATTCAGTCCATGGCAATTTATGTCAAGATTCGTTTTGCTGCATATGGATATAAAATTGTTCCAGAAGTATTGGTGGAGAAAAATGTTTCTCTATTGTCTTTTCATTTTTGTCAAAAATCAATTGACTAAATTTATGTGGGTGTATTTCTGACTCTGTTATGTTCCATGGATCAATTTGTGTATTTTTGCACTAAGAGCACACTGCATTAATTACTTACTTACATTAAGTTTTATTGTTCATTTCTCCATCTGTGTTCTTCTTTAGTATTGTATTGGCTATTCTAGGTTTTTTTTCCTTTCCAGATAAACATTAGAATCAGTTTGTTGATATCCACAAAATAACTCTCTGGTGTTTTGATTGGAATTGTATTTGATCTATAATTTAATTTGAGAAAAACTTACTTTTTAAAAAAATGTTATTTATTTGGGGGAGAGAGAGAGACAGCACAAGTGGGAGAGGCAGAGAGAGAGAAAGAGAAAGAATCTCAAGCAGACTCCATGCTGAGCATGGAGCCCATTGTGGGACTCCATCCCAGGAGATTATGACCTGACCTGAAACTGAGAGTCAGACTTCTAACTAACTGCACCACCCAGGCACCCCAAAATAACTTACATATTAATTGAATCTACTAATCCATAAACATGAATAACTCCCCATTTACTTAGATCTTTGATTTCTTCCATCAGGATTTTACACTTTTTCTCTTATGGATCTAGTACATATATTGTTAGATTTATACATAAGTATTTCCCTCTCCTTTTTTGGTGCTAATATAAATGATTTTTTAAATTTCAAATTCCAGTTGTTCATTAATGATATACGTAGGAAAGCATTTGACTTTTGTGTACGAATCTTGTATCCTGCAACCTTGGTAAAATCACTTACTATTTCCAGGAGATTTTGTTGTTAGTGGTCATTGTTTGAGATTTTCTAAAGAGATACTTTCAATGTCATTTGTAAACAATGACACTTTAATTTTTTCCACCACAATCTGGATACCTTCTATTTTCTTTTCTTACCTTATTGCATAAGGTAGGATTTCCTATATGAGGTGGAATGGGAGTGGTGAGGGGATATCCTTGGCTTGCTCCTAATCTTAGGAAGAAAGTATCTAATCTCTCATCATTAAGTATGATATTAATTATAGATTTTTGTAGATGTTTTTTATTAGGCTGGGGAATTTCCCCTCCACTTTCAAATAATACTATACTAATTCACAGCTAGTGCAGTGTCTTAGAGCATGCCCAATTTCTCTCTTCCACATCTTATAACATTGCTATCATTTATTTCATTTCCACAGGGTATTATCACAGAATACATTGTTTTGCTATTATTGTATTGAGCAAACAGTTATCAATTAGATTGAAGAATAAAAAGTTAAAAAAAAACAAAAAGTAAAATAGTTTATTTTGCCTTTATTTTTTTAAAGATTTTATCTTTTATTTTTTATTTATTCATGATAGACACAGAGAGAAAGAGAGGCAGAGACACAGGCAGAGAGAGAAGCAGGCTCCATGCCAGGAGCCCGACACAGGACTCAATCCTGGGACGCCAGGATCGTGCCCTGGGCCAAAGGCAGGCGCCAAACCGCTGAGCCACCCAGGGATCCTTTGCCTTTATTTATACATTCTCTACTTTCCTTTATTTTGTTTTAATTTTTATTTTTTATTAGAGTTCAATTTGCCAACATGTAACATGACACCAAGTGCTCATCCCACCAAATGCCCCCCTCAGTGCCTGCCACCCAGTTACCCCAACCCCCCACCCACCTCCCTTTCTACTACCCCTTGTTCGTTTCCCAGAGTTAGGGGTCTCTCATGTTTTGTCACCCTCACTGATATTTTCACTCATTTTCTCTCCTTTCCCCTTTATTCCCTTTCACAATTTTTTATATTCCCCAAATGAATGAGACCATATAATGTTTGTCCTTCTCCAATTGACTTATTTCACTGACCATAATACCCTCCAGTTC
The DNA here is from genome assembly GCF_905146905.1 of Nyctereutes procyonoides. NCBI lineage: Eukaryota > Metazoa > Chordata > Mammalia > Carnivora > Canidae > Nyctereutes > Nyctereutes procyonoides. Next base: position 27,583,639 of record NW_026575051.1, on the reverse strand, counting down.
CATCCATGTCGAAGCAAATGGTGGGTATTTGTCATTTCTAATGGCTGAGTAATATTCCATTGTATACATAAACCACATCTTCTTTGTCCATTCATCTTTCGATGGACACCGAGGCTCCTTCCACAGTTTGGCTATTGTGGACATGGCTGCTAGAAACATCGGGGTGCAGGTGTCCTGGCATTTCACTGCATCTGTATCTTTGGGGTAAATCCCCAGCAGTGCAATTGCTGGGTCATAGGGTTGCTCTATTTTTATCTACTTTCCTTTATGTAAGTACATGTTTCTGACCTATATTTTCGTTTTCTTGAAGAACTTCTTTCAACGTTTTTCACAAGGCAGGATACTATTAATGACACATTTTCTCAATTTTTTTTTTTGCCTGAGAAAAACCTTTATATCCCATTCACCTTTGAAGTATAATTTTGCCAGGAACAGAATTCTAGTTAGGTGTGTTGAGTTTTTCTGCCAACACTTTAAGTAGTTGACTCCACTCTCTTCTTGTTTATATGCTTTATGAAGAGAGGTCCAATATATTTCTTATCCTTGTTTCTCTGTTGGTAAGTCTCTCCCTCCTCCCATTCCTTCTAGCCTCTTTTAAAATTTTCTATGTCTATAGTTTTCTGCAGTTTGAATATGGTATACTTAGATATGAATTTTTATATTTACCCTGCTTCATGTTCTTTGGGCTTCTTGTTTATGTAGTTTAGATTCTGTCATCACTTTTAGAAATTTTTCACCATTACTACTTCAAATATTTCTTCATTTTCTCTTTATTTCTTTCTGGTATTCTCAGTTTGCCTGAATTACACCTTTTTTGTTTATTTGAATAAATTGGTGATATCAAGGTAGAAGAGACTTAGCATAGAAAATAGAAAACAAACTTATCTCTCCCCTTCTTAAATTGTAAGGGAATTTTGATGTATAAAAAGTTTATTGCTTTGTTTTTCTTACAATAACAATTTGACAATGAGGATTTGAGATTTTGAATATAATCCTCCACTAAATAAGCTGTGGACATAAACATACTATGAAAGCTATGGACATAAACATGATGTAATATAAAATATCACAATTATAACCTCTGTAGTCACTCAAGAGTGAATTTTCCTTTATTTTCTATAAAATACACATAAAAACATAAAAAGTAAAGGATCATAAAGTGATATAAAAAGTAAAACCTGGAGATAGGATAAATTTAATTTACATCAATGTACTGATTTTAAACTATTAAACTTCAATTTATTGTGGGTTTTTATCCCCATTAGAATGGTTTTGGGGAAAGTCTTGAATGGCTTGTAAGGGAGGTAAGTTGGTGCCTTCTTCCTTCTTAAAATAGTTGAGCTTTTGTTACATTCAGATTTTAGGCACATAATAAATATTATGGGTGATAACAGTAGTTCTTCCGCTGAGTAGGTGAGAGATAATTTTCTTATAAATTCTATTATAAAGTCCAGCTGTTCAGGAGCACCTGGGTGGCTCTGTCAGTTAAATGTCTGCCTTCAGCTCAGGTCATGATCCCAGGATACTGGGATAGAGCCCTGTGTCCAGCTCCCTGCTTAGCAGAGAGTCTGCTTCTGCTTCTCCCTCTCCCTCCCTCTGCACCGCGCCCTCCCCCACACACACACTTGTACTCTCTCTCACTCTATCTCTAATAAATAAATAAACCCTTAAAAAAATAAAGTCCATTTGTTCAGATTGATGACAACTAAAGTTCAGAAAGAAATAAGCCTGCTAGAGCCCTATTTTTCATTCTTTGCCATATTTGGTTTCTTACTGATAGACGTATGTATCTAATTGATTTAATTCTTTTGTTTTTGAAATCTAGTAAAATAATTACTGTAATATTGCTATAGCTTTTTGTTTTAAATGTCTCTTTTGCTATAGAGGGTATAGATATATTAGATTTCTTAGAAGATAGTGGCCTGAAAGAGACCTGCTACCTCTCCACCTTTAAATCTACTTTCCCTGCAGCTGATAGTGAGCTTTAAGTGATATCTTGAGCATTGTGAAGGTTCTAACAATGAGAATTAAGATGGAGAAGGCTGGACACCAGCATTGAGAGCTCTAAGCAAAGGCTCTGAGCCACAGGAATATATGGACCAGCAAAGAACTGTTCAGTCCAGTGGGGAGAGAACACTTAGGCACTTGGATTATTAGTGTACCTGTTTCCCTGGTTTTAAAGAGGATACAAGGATCCTCACAAGCAGTTCTTAAGACTCAGAAAAAGTAGTGATAACAAGGAGAGAGGGTGGTTTGGTCTTCAGGCAGTGATAATCTACCTACTGGTATATGGCCACAGAGTTAGAATAGGGAAATAGAAATTACAATTTTAATAAAACCTAGGAATGGGAGAAGAGGAAGGAGAGACATAAAAGTATTCTAAAAGTCTCATAGATTTGTGATAGGGTTTGAAAACAGCATTTTTTTTATGGGAGAGGATGCATTTAGGAAGAGTTTTCGAATAACAATATAGAAATATGTGCCTGATTAAAAGCTCAGGGAAAATGAAAAAAATGAAATGGAAAATTAAAATAGAATTTACAAATTAGCAAGAGAAAAATATAAACGAGTAGCAGCTTAATACGGTGTGCAAAAATAATGAGAAAAGTAGTAAAAGAAATAGTATAAAATCAATGATGGAGCACAATAGAAGAAATACAATTTAAAATTTTAAGTCATTAGGGTAAATATGTATGAACTGATTTCTCTCATTAGGAGTCACTGCCCAGCCATAAAACTTTAAAAATATTTATAAGAAGTAAAAGTTAAAAATAAAGATAGGGGATCCCTGGGTGGCGCAGCGGTTTGGCGCCTGCCTTTGGCCCAGGGCACGATCCTGGAGACCCGGGATCGAATCCCACGTCGGGCTCCCGGTGCATGGAGCCTGCTTCTCCCTCTGCCTATGTCTCTGCCTCTCTCTCTGTGTGTGTGTGTGTGACTATCATAAATAAATAAATAAAAAATTTTAAAAAAATAAATAAATAAAAATAAAGATAGGAACAAAGAAATACCTCACTGACATGGAAAATTGAAAGCTAGAAGGAAAAAATCAATACTAGATGAGATGGGATTTAAGGTTAAAACCTCTAAATAGGTTAAAGAGTGATTCTGTGTCATGATAAGAGATGCAATGTATTTTTGTAATGTGACCATCATAAACCTCTAGGCACTAAAAAATAACAACTGGTTATATACACATAAATCTTAGAAATTCAAGGAAATCAATTTCTGACAATATGATAAGCTAGATACTTTGACTTATTTTCTCACAGAAAACTATGACAATGGAGAAAACATTTTTTAATATTTTGATGATAAGAAATACACAGAGACCAAAAGCTAAGTGAATTTGAGAATCAAAAGAGATAAACAGAGCACTAAAATGCTTTTCATCTTGCTAAAATTTGCTCAACCAGTGAACCTGAGTTTCTCAGATTGGTAGGAAGTATGCGTGGAGACAGAAGACAAAGCTCAGGATACATTTCTGGTGGAGAGTCAAATAGATTTCTTCATCTGCAGATAAAACTGGAATCCCAAAGCTACACCGTAAACGAACTGGAAATCCCAGCATACACACGCATGCACACAGTCTCACACAAAATAACAAGGAAAATTACATCTTTCAAAATTTAGCACAAGGTGCATGAGAAAACAAGGTATTTCATAAAAATTCATAACCATCTACTAGTCTTTATAGGTTTTTAACCTACATCCACACAACCTTAATTAGAAAAAAATCTCAAGCCAAGAATTTTTATTAAATCTCTGCGGGTAGGTAATGCTTGAGTCCCTGGTGAAAATAAATGTTTATTACCTTTGGAAATGCTTCTCAAAAAGAATAACAACAGCAAACCCTTAAAACTCACAAAGAAACACCACCACTAGTGAAGGAAAGCAGAAACCACAAATGATATAATCATATTTTTATGACTTGGAAATTGGATATTGGAATTATTAGGCATATAGAGTAAAATAAATGTGAGTTATTATATTTAAAAATAAGGGAAAAAAACACTTAAAAAACAAGTAAGAACCAAGAGATTGTTTAAGTGAACAATTTTTTTTTTATAAATTAATTTTTATTGGTGTTCAATTTACCAACATACAGAATAACACCCAGTGCTCATCCCGTCAAGTGTACCCCTCAGTGCCCGTCACCCATTCACCCCCACCCCCCACCCTCCTCCCCCTCCACCACCCCCAGTTCATTTCCCAGAGTTAGGAGTCTCTATGTTCTGTCTCCCTTTCTGATATTTCTCACACATTTCTTCTCCCTTCCCTTATATTCCCTTTCGCTATTATTCATATTCCCCAAATGAATGAGAACATACACTGTTTGTCCTTCTCCGGTTACTGTGGCCAAGTTCAAAAAGGGTGTTGCCTGAGTTCTTCTCTGGGATTTTGATGGAATCTTGTCTCACATTTAGATCTTTCATCTATTTTGAGTTTATCTTTGTGTATGGTGCAAGAGAGTGGTCCAGTTTCATTCTTCTGCATGTGGATGTCCAATTTTCCCAGCACCATTTATTGAAGAGACTGTCTTTCTTCTAGTGGATCGTCTTTCCTCCTTTATCGTATATTAGTTGAGCATAAAGTTCAGGGTCCACTTCTGGGTTCTCTGTTCTGTTCCATTGATCTATGTGTCTGTTTTTGTGCCAGTACCACACTGTCTTGATGAACACAGCTTTGTAGTACAACCTGAAATCTGGCATTGTGATGCCCCCAGATATGGTTTTCTTTTTTTAAAATTCCCCTGGCTGTTTGGGGTCTTTTCTGATTCCACACAAATCTTAAAATAATTTGTTCTAAGTCTCTGAAGAAAGTCCATGGTATTTTGATAGGGATTGCATTATACGTGTAAATTGCCCTGGGTAACATTGACATTTTCACAATATTAATTCTGCCAATCCATGAGCATGGAATATTTTTCCAACTCTTTGTGTCTTCCTCAATTTCTTTCAGAAGTGTTCTGTAGTTTTTAGGGTATATTTTGAGAACCATTTGAATGGTAAATGGTTCTCCAACCTTTTATTTTCAGGTTGTAGGTGTCCTTCTGTCTAAAATGAGTCTCTTGTAGACAGCAAATAGATGGGTCCTGTTTTTTTATCCAGTCTGAAACTCTGCGCCTTTTGATGGGGTCATTAAGCCCATTCACGTTCAGAGTTACTTGAACTTCTTCTTAAAGGGGAGTTTTAAGAGTCCCCCTTAAAATTTCTTGCAGAGCTGGTTTGGAGGTCACATATTCTTTCAGTTCCTGCCTGTCTTGGAAGCTCTTTATCTCTCCTTCCATTTTGAATGAGAGCCTTGCTGGATAAAGTATTCTTGGTTGCATGTTCTTCTCATTTAGGACCCTGAATATATCCTGCCAGCCCTTTCTGGCCTGCCACGTCTCTGTGGAGAGGTCTGCTGTTACCCTAATATTCCTCCCCATGAAAGTCAGGGACTTCTTGTCTCTTGCTGCTTTAAGGATCTTCTCTTTATCTTTGGAATTTGCAAGCTTCACTATTAGATGTCGAGGTGTTGAACGGTTTTTATTGATTTTCGGGGGGGATCTCTCTATTTCCTGGATCCGAATGCCTGTTTCCCTTCCCAGATTGGGAAAGTTTTCAGCTAGGATTTGTTCAAATACATATTCTGGCCCTCTGTCCCTTTCGGCGCCCTCGGGAACCCCAATTAAACGTAGGTTTTTCTTCCTCAGGCTGTCGTTTATTTGCCTTAATCTGTCTTCATGGTCCTTCAATTGTTTATCTCTTTTTTCCTCAGTTTCCCTCTTTGCCATTAACTTGTCTTCTATGTCACTCACTCGTTCTTCCACCTCGTTAACCCTCGTCGTTAGGACTTCTAGTTTGGATTGCATCTCATTCCATTGATTTTTAATTTCTGCCTGATTGGATCTAAATTCTGCAGTCATGAAGTCTCGTGAGGCCTTAATGCTTTTTTCTAGAGCCACCAGTAGCTGTATAATGGTGCTTCTGAATTGGCTTTCTGACATTGAAGTGTAATCCAGATTTTGTAACTCTGTGGGAGAGAGGGCTGTTTCTGATTCTTTCTTTTGAAGTGAGGTTTTCCTTCTAGTCATTTTGCTCAGTGCAGAGTGGCCAAAAACAAGTTGTATTGGAACACGGGGGAGTATCACTGGTCCGTCCAGCTGGTCTTCTGGGGGAGGGGCCTGTTGCGCTGATTCTCAGGTGTTAGCACTTGGGGGAGCTGCTCTGCCCCTGCCTGCTGCAGGGCTCAGCGGGGGTTGTTTACCCCGTGAGGTCTCAGGAGGAACAGTTGCAGTTGCTATGGCAACTCTGGAAGCCTGGATTCAGCCTCCGCAGGAACTACGGGGCTCGGGGCTCTCGGCTCTCCGTCCGCAGGGCCTGGAGGCTCCGGGGCGGGGCCGCTGATCTGCTCAGCTCGGGGCAGGAGCGTCCTCGCTGTCCTGGGCCCTCCCGGCCTCTGCCTGTCCCGGGGGAGGCCGGATCCTGGGCTGTGTCCCGGCGCCCTGTGCTCCGGGGCCTGTGTTGTTGGATTTGCGCTCCCGCCCCGCAGCCCCCTCCCTGGAGCCGCTCCCGAGCCCCTCCGAGCTGCTCCGGCCCCGCCGTGCGCGCTGCAGCCCTTAGGGAGCTCGGAGCACTCTCCCGGGGCGCAGGTGCCTGTTAGTGTCCCAGGGAGCCCGAGGGCATCCCCGCTCTCCTGGGTCCTGCTCCAACTCCCTGCGAGCCCCTTTCCGCCCGCCCGGGAAGGTTGGTGCAGCTCCTGCTCCTCCGGGACGGGGCTCTCCTGTCCTGGGGACACTCGCCCCGGCCTCAGCCCGGCTCCTCGCGGGGCCCCTCCCCCTCGGAGGCCTTTTGTTCCTTTATTTCTTTTTCCCCGTCTTCCTACCTGGATAGAAGCGCGGACTTTTCTCACTGCAGCGTTCCAGCTGGTCTCTCTTTACATCTCAGGCCGAATTCGTAAATTTTCAGGATGGTTTGAAGGTTATCTAGGTAATTTGGTGGGGACAGGTGATTTGGGGACCCTGCTCTTCCGCCATCTTGCCCCTCCCCTCTAAGTGAACAATTAAAATTGAAAAATGACCAGAGGTGGGATGCCTGGGTGGCTCAGCGGATGAACATCTGCCTTCAGCTCAGGGCTTGATCCTCAGTCTAGGGATCAAGTCTCACATCTAGCTCCCCACATGAGGCCTGCTGCTCCCTCTGCCTATGTCTCTGCCTCTCTTAGTGTCTCTCATAAATAAATAAATAAAATCTTAAAAAAAATAACCAGAGGTGATTTAACTAATGTACTTTTACAGACATACACACACAAACACACAAATAAAGACACATTATGGTGATGTGTAGGTTTATCTTTGTGAAACCATAGAATACCACAGACAAATACCCAAACTTAAGTTCAACAAAAGAGGAATAAAATCAAAATTACTACCCAGTGAACAAAAATTAGAAGAGAATTTAATTTTCAAAACGAGCAATGGAAGTCATAGTATTGATTATTTTTAAATGAGGGCTAAATTTGAGAATGAAATAATTTGAAACAGAAAAAAGTAAAATGATTTGCCACCAACATCTTTACTAAAGGAAAATTTAAAGGTTGTACTCTAGACAGAAGAAAGATATTTCAAGTGGATGATCTGATGTGCAAGAAAGAATGGTGATTAAAGAAAATAGTCAATATGTGTGTCAATATAAACAAATATTGACTTTATAGACTTACCAAAAATTCTTGTGGGTTAAAGAAAAGTAAAAGGAAGAATTGAAATATAACAAAATAGAATTTTTTAATGATGAGAGCTAAAATATTTTAAGGTCTTTGTGTTGTTTTTGATAAATTAGGCATGCAAACTAAAAAATCAAAAATAGAATAGTAATTCAGGGTGTGATTTCCAAACTCTGGCAGTCTTAGGTCTCTACTATCAGATAAGCACAATTATATTATGACATTTTAACTTACACTTCTGTGTATTTCATAGAATAAACAGAAGAAAAAAAAAACAAGACTCAAAAAACTAAAATATTAAATTAACAATTCAGAAACATTGGAAATATATAAAACACAGACCTAAACAATAGTGGAATATATATATAACATCACAAAGAATATTTAAAAAATAACCTTATATTGGCAGATAGCAAACAGGTGTGTGATACAGGTCATACTCACTGAGTAAAATGTAATTAAATTAAGAATCAGTAACCAAAAAGTAACTATCATAAAGTATTTTGGAACAAACATTCATTCCAGTTTCAGTAACAAGTCAAAGAAGAAAACATAATAGAAGTTATAAAGTATTTACAACTTAAGAAAATTTCTGCATACAGAAACTTCTTTGATGCAAGTAAAGCAGTAACTACAGGAAAACTTATAGCCTTAAACTGCTTGTATTAGTAAAGATGAAGGCCTTAAAATTAATGAACCAAGCATTCTACTTAAGAAGGTAGGAAAATAGATAGCAGAGCAAACTTAGATAAATTAAATGGTAATAATAAAGATAAAAGTTGACATTTTGAAGGTAAAAATTAAAGTATGTGTGCTAGGTGAGAGGACTCTACCAGTACCAAGATTTGTTATGAAGTTACAGTAACTAGTTTATATAAGGCACATAATTAAATAAACAGATATATCCTGTTTATGAATTGTAATTCTGTATTCTAAACATGTCAACTCTGCCCCAATTGATCTGTACCTTCAATTTAATTCCAATAAAAATTATTTCAATTTTATTTTGTAAAACTTGCCATCCTGATTCAAAAATGTATACAAGAGAAAATTTCTTTGAAAATTCCAAAACACGCTTAAAAAGTAAAACAAAGTGAGATTTCCTTTCCCAGAAATGAAGAATTGTAAATCTATAGTAATTAAGAGCATATAGTGTTGACACATTGATTGAAAAAAGGGACAGAAAGAAACAGACCACATGGACTACAAATAGACCAGTCCCATACTTACTGAGAAATATCATTTAGTGCATAATTGTCACTAATGATAAGTGGGGAAAACTCAACAGATGTGCAAGGATAATAAGTTATTCATATGAAAAAAAAAGGAAACTTCTACCTCTCCATCATTGCTATATACAAAATTCAATTCCAGATGAATTAGAGATAAATGTAAGAGGTGGGGGAAGAGGTGCCTGTCTGTGTCAGTAAGTTAAACATCTGACTCTTGATTTTGGTTCAGATTGTGATGTCAGGGTCATCATCTCAAAGTCATGAGCTAGAGCCCCCATCTACTGGAGATTCTCTCCATCCCTCTCTTTCTCTCCCTCCTCCCATCCCCTCACCACCACCCACTCACACGTACACACGTACTCTCTCTCACTCTCTCTCTCTCTCAAATAAATACATTTTTTTAAAAGTGGGGGAAAACCATTTTAACAGTATTTAAGAAAGTTTTTCTGTGATCTGGGGGTGGGGAAGGATTTTTTCATGCCCCAAAAGATGCTTTAAAGTAAAAGATAGATGTGAAAAAATAACTTCTATTAATTGAAAAGACACTATGAAGAAAGTGGAGAGACAAGCCAAAAATGGAAAAAGATACATGAAAGGGTATATGTAGAAGATACACACAAAAGATTACTATGCAGAATATTTTAATGCTTATATATCACTAAGAAAAAAGCCAAACAACCTATGGAAAAGCAGACAAAACATACAGTCAGTTCTCAGGAATAGTAATAAATGGCTAGTAAATGTACAAAAGTACATTTATTATTAATTAGAGAAATGCAAAATAAAACAAGGTATTGTTTACACTTCCTTTCTTCAAACACAGCACCTGGCACACTCCTAGCTGGCAACATCATCAGTGCTGTGTAAATATATGAATGTATAATTCATGTATTCCTTGGACACAAACTCTCTCTTAAAGGCAAGAATCTTCTCCAGACTAAATTGACTTTTATTCCCTTCTCTCATAATCCTATCTTAACACATCCTTGGGGGTCTCTCCACAGAAAATGAGGAAATTGCAGTGGGAGACAGAAAACCTGGATTCCAATCTGATCTCTGTCATGAATAAACAAGAGGGATTTTAGTGAAGTCCCTTAAGATCTTGGGTTTTAATGACCACTAATGAAATGAGAAGAGGTAGGCTCTATCTCAGAAGCTTCAAACTGGCAACACATGAAGCCTGAAAAGGTATTTTGTTAGGCTTGCACCAATGTCTTTGAATCTTTTAGATATATTTTTTTAAGATTTTATTTATATATTCATGAGAGACACATACACACGGGGGGGGGGGGTTGGCAGGCAGAGGGAGAAACAGGCTCCATGGAGGGAGCCCGATGTGGGATCGATCCCGGGTAAAGGGGGCGCTAAACCACTGAGCCATCTGGGCTGCCCTCTTTTTAGATATTTAAATATCACTACGTGGAGACTGCACGTTCTCGGGCTTCACAAGTCCCCTTCATCCTGTACTTTGCTGGCTTATTACCTGCCATTGAAGGCATCTGACTTTGTGACCCGTTAGATAATATCTACATCTACTTTCTGAAGCTTACAAAAGGTACATTGCCTGCCCATATCCAAAATAGATAAGGCAAAGTAACAACGTGCAGTTCACGTATGAGTATTTTACTGGTGATGGTTTTAGTTTCATATAATCTTAATGTGCAGATCTTGTTTGTAGTGAATGCCTCCCTGGTGTGTTCACCCAGCACAGCCTGCTTATCACCTCCTCAGCACTGACACTCCAATGATCTATATCCACTTGACCCCAGGAGATTTACCAAATAGAGTATATCTCCCTGATTCTACTGCTAATTTGATACTCATTTTATGGTACACAGGCATCAGTATATTAGCAGAATATGAATTGTGTGGATGCACAAAGGAAAATGACAACTGAAAATGACAACTATAGCGTATATCTAACATAGGGCACGTCTGCAGACTTTTCTGTAAAGGACCAGAAAGTAAATTTTTATTTTGTAGGCCATACAGGCTCTATCACAACTATTCATTTCTGCCATTGTAATGTACATCCTCCAGGGTTCTTCAGAGAAACATTTTATATTTACATATGACTTATATTAAGGAATTGGCTCACAGTTGTGGGGGCCGGCCAGTCTGAAGTCCCATAGAGCTAATCTGCAGGCTGGACACTCAGGCAGTCGTTAATACTGCATTTTTTAATCTGATTTTCAAGGCAAGCTGGCAGGCTGGAAACTCAGAGGTTAGTATGGTAATATTGAGACAGAATTTCTTATTCTCCAGGAAACCTCAGTATTGCTCTCAAAGGCCTTCAATTAATGGCCTGAGACCCACCCACATTATTGAGGTTAATCTCCTTTACTTAAAGTCAAGTGACTGTAGATGATAAGCACATCTTCAAAATATCTAGAATAATATTTAATTAAATAACTGAATACTGCAGCCTAGCAAAGTTAACACATGAAATTAACCACTACACAGTGCTAAAGGAACCATAGACAATATGTAAACAAATAGATATGTAGATGTTACTGTGTTCCAGTAAAACTTTAGTTTGAATTTCATATGCTTTTCATGCATTGCAAGTTCTAATTCTTGTTTTGACTTTTCCCAAAAAAAAACTTCTCAAAATAGAAAACGCTCTTACCTCCCAGGTGGACCATAAAAAACCAGGTGGTGGGCCAAATTTGCTCTGCAAGTGTTATCTATATTCATTATAAGTATATTTATTTGCATGTATATTTAAATGCACACATATACATAAAAAAACTGGCATTAATGACAGCTACACCCTCAAAACAACTTAAATGTAACAAATCATTGCAGTTCTGATGGTGGGAAAATGTTAAAGAATATAGTAAAAATTCAGTTTCTGGAATCTTTTAGCAATATCAAAGATTTTTACAATCCCAGTACTATTTATGGGTAAAGGTCTTTGAGGAAAGAAGAATGGACAAGAATATCTATGAGGGTCTTTGTAGGCCCCTAGTCACACAAAATAGTGGTCAAATGATGATGAGATATGTTGATAAAAGGGCAGCACAATGTGACTCTTCCCTGATGTATTTATCTCCCCTTTCCATACTAATGCGCAACTCCATCTCCTAAACATGTACACACACATACTTCATTTATTCTGTACTATGCACATTTACTAATGCATTTATGATATATCAGTCTTTTCATCACATCTAGGATACAAAGAATTGATTTAATTCAAGTCATGTTTCTTTAATAGTTCACAGGGTTAGGCAGGAAAAAATTGTTAGGCATCTACCCTGTGTCAGCCATTTTAGGTAAGTTATCTGATTTAATCCCTAAAACAGCTCAATATGTTGTCAAATAAAAGATAAGATCAAAATTAATTTGGATTTCACATGAACAGCAAATCTTTTCTGTAGTATAATATGCCTCATTCAATATTTGGGACACACTTATATTAAAAAATGATTGGAGCAAATTTATGCTACAAATACATCTGAAATTCATACAATCTTATTTTTTATTTGCCAAATCTTGCACCTTTAGCTCAATGAAATGTAGGAATTACGGTATTCAGTTTATGTCTGGGTAACGTGAGGCTCAGGAAGATTAATTTAGTTATTCAGAATGTTCATACTTCTGGAAATATCTTTAAATTTTCCTCAAACTAAAACCAGATATGGAAATGGTATTAAAGAAATGGATGTATCCCATAGCCATATTGAGGAGGCAAAAAGAGTGAAATTAGTTCCATCTGTGTAACTTCAAATGGCCAAATATTTGGGTGGAGTAAAAGTGCATTTTGCAGCCTCACTTGGTAACTCATTCCCGTGTGTTCTCATAATTAGTGTGTACATTCCCTGAGAAAGGTGGGGAAGCTAGGTCTACAGCACAATGAAGCACTTTAGCACTTTGGTTGGAAAGCAGTCACTTATAATCTATCTTTATGAGAATTTACTCAGTTTTACTATTCAAGTTCCAAAACATAATCTTACTTTCCAGGTGCTCATGTTTTCAAAGTTGTCAAAGCTGAGCTGAGAGAGTCCTTTTCACCACTCTCGGTTTTCTTCCTCTGAGAGAGGAAAACTTGATAAGTGAGAGGAAAAGATGCTCTTCTGTTCAGTGAGTTTTGCTTCTCTAGTTGCTTTTACTCCAGGAGAGAAGAGTGTCAAATCTGCTCCATATACAAGGTGCCTTCAGGGATTTTTTACTGCAATTCTTTGTTCTTCTGATGATGTTCTTTTAAGAGTTCCACAAAGTACAAAACAAAGAAAAAGCAAGATACATGGCAATGCTTATCTAAAAATGTGAAGGGGCAGAGACTGGATTATACTCTTTGGCACAAATCTTAAACATTTCATCTGGTAGCAAATTAATTTAAATGTATTTGGATTTACTCAGAATTTTTTAATCTCATTAACACAAAGATTGGAAGTACTCCCTGATACTATGTTTGGCCCCAACATTATTTTATTAAAAATGTATTTGATTGCCTTAAAAATGAGAAGACTATAAGTATGTGTGCATGTGTGAAAGACATACAATATATGCATACATACACATATGAATGTTCAGGTTTTCAACCTTTCATGAAAAGTCAGAAAATCTGTCCTCTTAGAAGTATATTGACAAATGGAAGCCCTGGGTGGGAGCTGAATAGTCACTGCCCCTATACAAGGGGCTTGTGTGTTACACTTCACCATAATCTTACCCTACCTTTCGTCGTTCATTTAAGTGACCAGCCTGGGCTTGGGATGCACACATGAATTTTCTACCTCTGAGACATACTATGGTTACCACCTCGAGCCAAAATGGTGCTTTTTTTTTTTTTTTTTTGCCTGTATTGTGAGCAAACCATTAAATGAGTCTGGGGTCAGCTTTACCAGTTTTGTACCTCTGTCATCTGAAATGAGGATTCTTTAACTATTGACTTTCCAGATATAGTAAGAATTAGATTAAATGTGTATTAAGTGAGTAACACATCTGGCAGTTAGTGGCTCTCTGGCAGGTAGTTAAGACAAAGATGACAATAATGATTGTTATGAGGATGGCAATGTGATATTGACAATAAATTAGTTCAAGCTTTGAGACCACAGATTTCTCCATGGAAAAGGAGTGTTTGATCACAAAAGAGCTCTTTAGCACTTAATGTTTCCAACATAGGATATTAAACCCCGTTCCTTTTGATTTTAGATTTCTGTAAAAGGAACCTCTGAGTCTTTGTGTTGTTTTTAAAGCATGCTTGTAGGGAGACTATGGCTTTTCAATGCCTATGATAGGCATTTCATCTGCTGTAAAATCCTGAGATTTTCAGGAGTATGACTTGTGACTTAGAGAGGAATTATATGTTTAAATAAAACAAGATGGGAAGTAATCTTATTAAGTGGAAAAGGTATTTTCTCCCTGATAGAGCTTTTCTACTGATTGAATAATAATGACAGTCAACATGTAACTAACTTTGTGTGTTAGATGTTAAAATATTTTCAGAGCATAAAAACTGTCTTATATGTTGGTGACAGTAATGATTTCAAAACATATGATAGTCACATACATTTACAAATAGCCTGAAGATAAATGAAGCCTTGCTGGGTGGATATAAATCCTAAAAGTTTTTTAAATGTAATTATTTTCTTCAGTCTTCAGTTTTGTAAAAATCTGAACAAGAGGCAAACAAGCAAATTTTATATTATCTAGATATTTTCTGTGTCTTTTGATATTTTAACTACTTCAAGTAGTTTCAAATGCCAGTCTCACCATAGACCCCACCAAAAAACGTATGTCAGTAGCAGTAGTACAGAGGGTTTTTTTTTGCATAATAAGGACATTATATTAAAATAGAGTTCAAAGAAACCAGAGTGCTGAGTGCCTTTCTTCAATAGTTCAGTTTTTCCTACTTACCAAAGTGAAGTAGAAAACTAAAGTACCTGTTTTCTGCCAACCACCATGGGAAGCATACTTACTTTGTTTTTCATGTATTTCATTCTATTTGAAAATAATCATTTCCCTACAAAGTAAAATGATAAATTCTTACAGATGAATCCGTGATTAAGAATGGTATCCTCAATAGACCTACCACCAAAAAAGTTTTAGGAAACCAGACATTTGTTTTGAAGGCAATAAAACTTTGCTATTAATTTTGATGACCTGTCACTATTTCAATTAACTTATATGGAATAATTTTGTAAAATGAGGTGGAAAGGGAACATTGTGTTTCCATTTGGTTAAGAAGGAAGTTTCTCCTAGTTGAATTCAACATTTAAACAAAGAGAATGTTAGAAATTATGCTGGCCAGTATAATCTAAGAATCTATAAGTCATGCTTCACAACCAAATTGCTGTATTTTTATTGCAAACTCTGTTTCTTCAGCTGGGTAGTCTGCTAATATTAATTGAGCAGCACTGAGCGTCCTCAATCTTCCTTCCTTCATTTATTCATTCAAATGCAAATATTTCCTGATTGCCTGCTGAGTGCTATGCCCTGTATTAAATGCCAGGAATATAGTAGTAACAAGACAGATACACTTGTGGTCCTTACAGAACATTCCATTTACTTGGGACAGTAGTGATGGTGAAGGGCACATGCATAGAATAGGGCACAACCTAATCAAGCGATTAGATCCCTGTCAAAGTAATGTTTAAGCCAAAGCCTGAAGGACACATGAGAGACAACTAGGCAATGGGGAAGAGATGTGTAGACTTAAAGGCAGCACAGGGAAGAATGTTGCAGTCAGTGGCTCAGCTGGTATGAAATCTTGGTAGCAGAGAGCATGGACAGAAGTGAATTCAGAAGAGCAGGAACACAGAGTGGGAGAGCTGTGGCTGCAGGTCTGCAGCAGCCCACTGAGGAGTCTGGCCTTTGTTCTGAGGATAAGGGAAAGCTTCTGAGGGATTAAAGGAAGCACACGCGATCATTGGTGATGGGTGGAAGTAGCAGAAGAAAGAGTGGGGATTTTTACTTCTTTTTTTCTTTTAAGACAAAAATGACAGCATTTTTGTATGCTGAATGACAATGGTACGGTAGAAACAAAAAAACTTCATGTGCAAAAAAGAGCAGAAAATGAAGGTGGAACGTCCATGTGTGTACTGAGGCCGTGAACTCTAATGGTCTCTCAGGGTGTCAGCCTTAGGGAGGGGCATGGACCCACCATCGTAGTAGCTGGTGGGGAATCCTCTTCAGATCTGTACTTTGCTCAATGAAAGAGGAGGTCATGTAATCCCAAGGAAAGAGAAGGCATAAACTAGTCCTCTGAGAGAGTGGGAATAAGAGGACTAAGCAGTGTGATTGCAGAGCTCCTCTCATACAATGATTACACACAGAAATCAAGATTTAAAAAAAATTTAAAAAACACAGAAATAAAGATTTAAAAAAAAAATAGTTTCAACAAAATAAAAAAAAATTGCTATATACCTAAGCCACAACAGATATAGTTAGAAACATTTTGAGGACAATCAGATTTGTTACTCTGTGCTATACTTCTTCATGATTCTTCATATTAAAATTCAATTAAGCTATCAGTAGGAATGAATATTTAATACTTAAGGAAATGTTAAGTCTTTCTCAATCAAGCTAGAGGAAGAATGGGTAATGGCACCTGTAAATACAAGCATAAATAAATATGGGCAGGCAAAAATTAAAATCTAACAGATCAGAGTTAATGTCATCGAAGTCCTTTGGCTTTTTGAACTAATTGAGAATACTGGTAACAAAAATGGATTGCTTGCAAAAGCTGGGACCTACTCAGCAGCTAATTTTCTAACCCTTAGAAAAATCTGTCACTTCAAGTAAGTTGAATATTATAACTTTTGCAATAGAAGTGACAAGTAATTGCTTTCTTTACTCCATCTGTGGCATTTTAAAGATAAAACATCTTTTTTTTAGTAGGACTGAAATGGTGCCATTTATTCTGTTGGTTGTAATTTTTTGATAATTAAGTAATCTAGGGAAATGCTATATGTCTCCTTGGGCTCTGTGGAAATGCAACGTGGATCCTGTTTTCAAAGGTGACTCATTTGCATTACTCCACCAGAAATATAATAAAGTCAGCAAAGTCAATAAAATTCATTCTGTGGTTACACATAATAATTGAGGTTGCTGTTTCAGAAAACAAAAATAAAGAATAAATTTTGACCTTTATCCTCTTATAGGAAATTTTTATTGACATTGGTGAATATATCCAGGATAAAACTTTTTTAAAACTGAATCATTGCATAGTATATCATCTGCTTTTATTATTTATTAAATAATACATTGAGAAAATCTTTACCTAAGGGGATTCTTTATTGCAATCTAATGATAATAGTAAAATTTATACAACCATAACATTACTTTTAATCTAAAATCTTTAATATCCAATGAAGGATGTTATCTGTACCATAGAGCACAGTCTTTGTAGTCAATTTAGGATCTTGTAATGTATTACTCTGTGTTTTGGCAGTGTTTTCTTATTTTCTTTCTCCTTATATGTTTTGCCTGTCTCTTTCAAAAGACTGCATGGCTCGCTAAGGCAAGTATCAATGTGGGAGTATTTTCTAATGCCTACAATACCCATCTCAATGTTACACTTTTAGTAAGTAATTGTTCAGTTCAGTTATTATTAAGATAATATTTAAGTCAATCTTCATTGGCTCATTTTTTATTGTTAATGTAATGCTTGGTATTAGGAAATTTGAGAACGAAAGAATAGCTTTTATTTTTAGATAATTTCAGTACATATAAGGATCATACATGTAAGGAATGTAAGCATTTTTGACAAGTTGCCTACAAAATATAAAATGTGAGATATATTGACATAACTTGGTGGGGAGGGGGACAGCAGGAAATCCTTTAATGCACCCATTTGAAACTTTTGAAAAGAAAAAAAAATACTTATCCAGTTATTTTTCAAGATGATAGGATGCTATTTTAATAGAGCAAGAGTGTTAAATAACAAACCTTTGAACTGGTTAAGATTTATGCAAGACCATGTAATTTCTCTCCAATATTTTATTGCTTCTGTAGATCCAAGATTTTGCCTCATTCATTTTGTTTTATCTCAAACCCCAGATTTTAAAATGTCCTCCTGATACATTAATTCATCTATACATAACTTTAAAATTATTTTCTTCTGCCCACTTCCCACCTGATTCATATATTTATCTGCCGTCTATTGAGCTTCCTTTCTGTACATGTCAATTCACTGTCAGAAAATGGGCTAAATAGACAAATATCCCTGCCCCTATAAAAACTTTATTCTCCTAATCTGTCCCCAGTGCCTTCACAATCTTCTCTACTAATTTTTGCCTAAAACACAGGCCAAAATGTAAATGAAGAGAAAAAAATGAGGACACTTCACAAGTAAAGATTAGCATCCTTGAAGCATATGATTTGAAATTTTATGATAATTAACACTTGGCACCAAGAAGATTTTATGAACTTGAAGAAACGTCTTTCCTTTTATTCATTTAATCATTAACAAAACGTTTTTTAGAATACCTATTAAGTGCCAGGTCTTTTATTTATTGCTTGACATATGTAACATATGGGAGTTGTATGAATGTCAATCTAAGATTTGATGGGAAATTGCAAATTCATGTTTTTATACTTAAATTTCATCACACAGTTGATATCTTGGTTATTTCTAAAACTCTAGAAATTAGTTTGCCCATTTATACTGTGACTTGGAATTGGCACTTTAGATCTTTTTAAAAATGTAATTTCTTGAGTTTCATGCTCTGGCAGTTTTAGTGTGAAATTAGCCCACGGTAGTTTTATAGCAATAAGGGATATCTTATTGAACAAGCCTGCTAGTACTTTACCTTTTATTCTTTTATTTTCTACTCCAAAACAATTGAAAAACTAGAAACTGTACCCAAGGGAACTAGCTCTCAAGTATGATCTCAAACTGTTTGGACATGCAGTCTTTAGTTTATAAGTAAAATAATATTCATTCCATTCTCTCACTAGAGAAATTATTGGGTTGGTTTTAAAATGAATCAATATGTATCTGAGGCTTTGGACTGTTTTTTAATGCCAAGGAGATGTCTAGTAATTCTAAAAGCTGACTATCACGAGTTTATTGCCATACTATGAGTGTAATTTCAAATTACAAGGCAAGCAGAAAAGTAAGAAAAAAAGCCAACAATCTTGCAGAGGAAGGCAATTGTGAACTTGCTTGGAGGCCACACTTGGTTTATAAATTTAGGTCCCCTGGTAATAATGATTTAATATTATTGTAGGAGCATGAGCAAAGAACTACTCGTGTCAGGAATAGGGATTATATATTATTTATATGACTTTTTTATTATTGGTGCTTTTCTTTCATGGCATATAAGTACTTTTTAAATATCTTCCTGACAATGCTGAAAACTCCTTTGTGTATGTCAGTTCCTTCCTTCAGATGGGGAAAGGAATTAATAGTGTATCATTTACCAAAGGTCACATTTCTCTGGTTCCTAAAAAGTATAAGGGGATGGTTCTGAGGCAAAATACAGCAATATATCATCCCACCTCATTTTCATCTACAGAGTTAATACATAAACTCTTGCCATAATATTTGTGGAGTCCAGTAATATGATTTATTATGTCATGAAGGATCTCATGTTGGTTAAAGATCCTAAACTAATTCCAACTATGTAGGTAATGCCAGAGTCTGGATAACTTAGATTAAAACTTATTGTCTTATGTAACTAAATCAAGGAAAGAGTCTAGTACAGTTGGACTCAAAGATTACTAGAACCAGAACTGGAAACACCATAAAAATGTGTTATTTATTGAACATTTCTAGTTTTGTTTGTATCTTCTGATCCACTTCCTTTATCTGGATAGATAGCAGTGCTACCAGTACATAAATTAGATGGGCTTTCTAATAAGATATGGTATCCACATTCACAATATCAGAAATAACTAATTCAGCTGGAAAACTTGAAGCTCTTCTTTCACAGTATCACTTTTTATTCCAAGAAAAGAAAATAAACTTAGAAAAGAATGGTGATTAGTCAGGTTTGGGTCATATGCTCACCCCACTGGCCAATAAATCTGCTGCTAATGTTAACAGGCTGAAAACAACAACATGGCTCTGAGAGTTGTAGTAGAGGTTAAGAGTGGTTTCAGAAGTCCCCTACAGGTATGGGAGTTCATATCCCAAAAGAAAAAGAGGTATTTCTGGAGAGAGAAAACAAAGATGACCATTCAAATTATAAAATGGAACTTCTGACCAGTAAACGTCCTTTTACTTCATCTGAAGTATTAGAGTAGTCAAGTTATGGATGAGAGAAAATGAAGTGTAGAAAATTAAATGGACTTAGAAAGTGTGAGTCAATGTAGATGAAACCATAGAAAGTTCATACAGCACCTGTCATTGTAGTATTTCATAAACATAAACCTCAATAAACATTATTTGATGAAGATAACCAAAAATTATCTAGGTGATTAGCAGTGCAATCTGCAAACTAAATTAGATGGACTTCCTAGAAAAAATATATCATGCATATTCATATGAAAATAATTAATTCAAGGAATTAATGACATTTCAGAAAAGGAGAACTAATTAGAAGAATTATTTAAAATATAATCTCATTTATGTTGATTGGTTTTACAATAATTTAAAGAACAAGATTAGAAAATGGAAATGAAAAATAGTAAGATACAGGGAAAATCAGCTAACAAAATAAAAATATGAACTATAAAATTGTCTCATTTCAAAAAAATTGTCAGTTATTTTTTCTACAAGTAAACAGAAAAGTACAGAACAGAAAAAGAAGAAATATAAAACTTTGGTGTTTCAAGGATGTCAGTAATTTTTATTCAGTTATCAAATACTAACCTCAATTTTTATGGACAAAGGATAGATTTTTGCCTTCCTTTCAAAGAGGTGAAATGACCATAATGATGAAAATTATTTATAAATTATTAGTAATATCCATCTTTTATAACCATATGTTTTCAGTAATATGTCATTAAATTACTTATGCAACAATAAACAATGAGAGAATTTTCAAAATCTATATCATTTATATCAGATTATAAGGAAGTTACATTTTTAACTACATTTTTTTAGATTTTTTAAATTTATTTATTTATTAGAGACGCACAGAGAAAGAGAGAGAGAGAGAGAGAGAGAGAGAGAGAGAGAGAGGCAGAGGGAGAAGCAGTCTCCATGCCTGACATGGGACTCGATCCCGGGTCTCCAGGATCACGCCCCGGGCCGAAGGCGGTGCTAAACCACTAAGCCACGGAGGCTGCCCAGGAAGTTACATTTTTTAAAAGATTTTTATTTTGTTGATTTGACAGAAAGAGAGCAGAAGCAGGGGAAGAGGCAGAAGGAGAAGCAAGCTCCCAGAGGCTCCCCACTGAGCAGGGAACCTTACATGGAGTTCGATCCCAAGACCCTGGGATCTTCACCTGAGCTGAAGGCAGGTGCTTAGTTGACTGAGCCACTCAAGAACCCTGGAATTTACGTTTTTGATTCACTTTTGTTTTCAAACTAAATGGGAAATATACCAAAAACAAGTTCACTTCTTGAATCTCTTACAATAATGGTCCTTAACACAAAAATTTCTACGTAAACCCACAACATAAGACTCAAATTGAATTTGAAAGCACTTCAAAAATTGAACAACTTAGTTATCAGAAATAAATTGTCTTTGAGGATTTTTTTTAAAGATTTTATTTATTTATTCATGAGAGACATGGGAAGAGAAAGAGACACAGGCAAAGGGAGAAGCAGGCTCCCTGTGGGGAGCCCAATGCGGAACGTGGGAACTCCATCCTGGGAACCTGAGATCATACCTTGAGCCAAAATCAAATGCTCAACCACTGAGCCAATCAGGTGTCCCAAGAGATTTTTTAAAGAAAAATTGGCATCATATTTAAAGCACTCACATCCTCAGAGTTTATTTTCCATCATACAATCTGTATTTGGAAACTTTGATTAGAGAAATATTTTTCATGTTTATCCAAAATTATTCAGATTCCAAATTTCAAAACAAAATAAAAACTCATATATTTAGGGCTTGCATACATACATTTATGATGGTGTCATATGTTAAAATTTTATTCTTCTGTTATATAGTGTTAAATATCAAAGAGCATATAATCAAAATTTTTCATTGTAAGGAAGCATGCAACTCTACAAAAGTAATTGGAATACTACAATAGTCTTCTGTCTGGTCCTCCTGCTTCCACCTTTTACTTCTAATTGTCTCTTCTCAGCATAAAAGCCAAAACCAAAACCTAATACACATGGTGCATATAATGCTTTTTGGCTCCAAGCCCTGCTAGGTTCTCCTATTTTTTTCTTAAGTGGTTTTACTGTCCTCAAAAAAAGTAAATATGGTCAAAGCAGGCCTTCAGATATTAGAATAACTTATTGCTTACATTCTAATGAGATATCATATTCATATTAAGACAAGTATCTGTCATACTAAATAATTGAGATTTGTTAAATATATGTTCTATAGACATATAAATCTCATTGTCTTCAGTATTTTGTATTCTCCTCACTAACCTGAATTGTTCCATGGAATGAATGCCCTCATCAAGATGATAGTTGTAATACTTAAGACTAAAGTAACCTTTTATTTATGAATAATACGATTTTCCTACCACTGTAATTTAAAAATTTTAACTTTATAGCCTTGGATGAAAAATACTAATAAAGGTTTTAGTAATAATAAGATTATAATATAGTATGTTTTGCAAATTTAGAATTACCATAAGTAAGTTTCCTCAAGTAATGCATTTTGGTATTTAAGAAAATGGTATTTAAGAAAAATGTGTATTCAATAAGCAAATGCATAATTGGAAAGAAATATATCCTTCTAAATTATACTTTACTTATAGCATAAGCTTAGGAATTTAGCAAAAACAGGAAGAAGAAATGTATGTCCTTCATTAAGAGATTAAACATTATCATAAGAGAGAGAACTTTTTAATTTCAAGTGGAAAATGAGACACTTCTGTCGTTATTGGCCATGGATTTTATCTAAAAATGCATGCAAACTTACTTGAAAGTATAAATAAAAATAAGTAGATTTTGACTATTTTAGATAGCTTGTATGGGTAGAATCATACAGTATTTGTCCTTCTGTGATTGGCTTATCACATATGCTCAGGTTCATCCATACTATTGCATATGGTAGAATTTTCTCTTTTTTTAAGGCTAAGATTCCATTGTGTGTACATATCACATTTCCTTACTCTATCTGTCCACTGATGAACATTTAGTTTATCTCCATATCTTGACTATTGTGAATAAGATTAAAATAAATATGGGAGTGCAGATATCAGTTGAGATCCTGATTTTAATTTTTTGGATATGTACCCAAAAGAGGGATTGCTGAATCAAATGGTAGTTGTACTTGTGGTTCTTTGAGGAGTGTCCAAACTGTTTTTCATATCTGCTGCACCAATTTACATTCCCACCAACAGAATTGATTCTATTTATATGAAGTGTTTAAAAGAGTCAAACTCATAAAAACAAAGAGTTGAATAGTAGTAGGAAGAGGGCTGGAAGTGGAGGGGGAATTGCTGGTCAATGAGTATAAAGTTTTGATTATTGAGTAATTCTATAGTTCTGCTGTATAACATTGTCCATATACTGGACAATACTGTATTGTACACTTAAAATCTGAAGTTAAGTGTTCTTACCACAATAATAAAAAAACAAATAGATGAAGAAGAAAAAACAGGTATGGAAGTTTAGCTATATGCATTTTGGGGGGAGATATTCACACCAAGAAGAGGTCAAGACGTGCTATTGAAAAGGGTAATGGGCATTTGTTATGGACATCTGTTGATTATTGCTCCTTAAGACTTACTTTAATTTTCATTCAGATTTCCACTCCTCACCAATGACTGGGGGGTAGATCCTGAGTCACCTAAAGCAATCAGCACATTTTATTCCCCTTGTAAGAAGGAATAGCTCATGTGACTACCTTCACCCAATTATTGTCAGCCTTAGACTCTGATGGGAGCACTGGAGAAGTGCTGCCTCTTGGGACCTGGAAGAGAATGCGTAGTCAAGAAGTGGTCAGTAGCCTTCATGTTTGAAATAGGGAAATCAGGCCTAGTGAAAAGCCAACTCACAGAGAAGGAAGGTGATGAGAAATAAACCTAAGACCCTGATAAAATCCATCCAAATCTTTTTCTGTCTATGGGGATTTTTAGTTCCCTGAGACAATAAATTCCTCTTATCACTTAGGTCAGTTTGAGTTGGGAATTATGGTATTTGCAGTGAAGAACCCTGACTAATTTACCAGTGATCATTAACCAAAATTATATTTTCAAAGGATTTCCTTCCTTCCAAATCCTTGCTACACCTAACTGTTTCTCAGTGGTTCTATAAAGTATGCACATTGTAGCTTTTAATCATTAAAAGATTTTATTATTTAGTGATAAGTTACAGATATAACTGTACCTTACAATATAATTGAAGTGTATATATATATATATATATATGTACTCATTCAAGAAATACTTTTAGAGTACAACTGGTAGCCTAAAGAACCTGAACACTAGGTCATAAATGACATTATTAGATATAGCATTATATGTTGGCTACCCAGGTATTGTTCTAAGATACTTACTCTCTTTGTATTCAATATATTTATTTACTATCTATAGATACATAGATTCAGAGAAGTGGTCAAGGTGTAAATTGATATTATTGAAAATATCACTTGAATGGTTTTAACAATTCAATAACTAAACTAATAGTATCATCAAATAATGTCTAATTTTAAATCTACAATTTAAAAAGGAATTTCCTTTGTATCATATAGTGGCTAGTAGGCTATCCTGCCATTTTAAACCCCTAAGGGGTTTACTCATAGGATATATATTAAACAGAAGTGGTAAGCTCAGGACCCATGGCATAAGAGTGTCAGTTGACAACTGGAGCTACAGAAAGTAAGAACAGTGCCGTTATGCTCACCCATGTTTTAGTAGGTCATGCCTGCCCTGCCTCTCAGTATAGAGATTTGAAGAAGAAGAAGAAAAAAAAAAAAGAGGAACAAAATTGAGATAAAAGGAGGCATAATGAGCATAAAAATAGTATATGAAATGCTTCCTAAGAATGAGTTCATCTTTATTATTTTATATTATTATTGTCATTAATTGTGGTGGGCTGTGTAGTGTACTCCTCAAAAATGTGTCCCTGGTCCCTGTGAATGTGACATTATTTATAAACAGGGTTTTTGCAGTTGTAATCAAGCAAAGCTGAAGCCATACTGCATTAGGGTGGGTCTCGAATCCAATAACTGGTACCTTTATAAGGAAAAAGGGATTTGGATTCGGTCTGATACAGAGGAAAGACAACCATATGAAGACGAGACAAAAATTGTAGTGAAACAGCCACAATCTGGTGAACATCAAGAGTTACAGGCAACCACCAGAAGCTGGGAGGAAGCAAGGAAGGTTTCTTCCCTTAGAGCCTTCTGAGGGAGGGTGGTCTGGCTCATGCCTAGATTTCAGACTTCTAGCCTCCGGAACTGTGAGAGGATAAATTTTTGTTGTTTTCATCCACCCCATTTGTGATCATTTGTAACAGAAGCCCTAAGAAAAGAATAGATTAACCTAAAGAGACACAAATGGCTCAGGAGGCACATTATGTTTGAGCCCTGCTTCCTGAGTACCCTAAGCCTCCGGAATCAAGATCTGCTATTTTCTCTCGGTGCTATTTATTGTAACTGCAGAAAAAGCCAGTAAATGGTTTTGCTTTTTTGAGAGTGGTACAATTTAGAAACGCATACCTAGTGAGATTCAGTGCAGACAAGATCAACACCTGCTTCATTTCACCTCCAGCATCTCCACTGTGGCCCACTCATCACTCTACTGAAATCTTAGCCATACCATACCCAAAGGACACCAGATACAAGCAGATAATACTAAAACCTCGTTAGTCTGTCTTGGTGCCACTGGTTATTTATCCAGAGTAGGAATTTCCACATTAACCAGTGTTAATCGTCAACTTCTGCATCATACCTCAATTCCCTTTTCCTTAGAGTCAGACCCAGACTCCAGTGGCCCAAGGCTCATTACTGTGTTCATTACTTTTGCACTTCAACATCCACTTTCCACCTTTTTTTACTGTATTTCTGTACAAAACTGAGCCATATGGATACTTCATCAGGCTCCTATCACTGCAGACTTTGGGTTGAAGAGCAAAAAACCCCGCTAGGACATCAGGAGGGAGAAGAATGAGATCAGTGTATTTTTTTTTCTTGGCTTTTTGTATAACAGGTCATTGTTGTCTAAAACCTTGACCAAAGGTCACCACTCCTCTTGAGGTGGCCTTCTCTATACAACCCCCTTCATCTGGGTTCCAGGAACCTTTCTTTCTTTTCATACCTTAGGCCTTTCTTCTGAATCTCCTGCCATTTTCTAACCTAAGGTTTCTACCTCAAACCTACAATTCCCTTGCATTCTGAGCAGAGTTTCCAATAATCCTTTTGTAAGAAATCCTCCTCAAATTGTGTAATTAGAATGATGTCTATTTCTCATTGGAATTGATTGATTAACCCTCCTCCCCAGCTTACTTTCCTTGTCCTCATGTGTCTCCATTCATGGAACAAGTCTTCTGCAACCTCTAATTTTATTATCTGTGTCCACATGCCTGATTGTAAACCCCAGCTGAGTAGATGGAAAATTTCTCCTCTAAAGGTTGACCACCTAGATAAGGACCATGTCATTCATTCATTTATCTAATATTTATTCAGTAATACCTCTGAGCCAAGAACTGTCCTAAGTACCAGGAATAAACTAATGAACAAGAAGATTAATATTTCTATTCTCTTGGAGCTAGCAACTCTAAGGAGTATAACTACTAGACAAACATTTTAAACACAATTTGAGGATTCGAAAACCTTGTAAAATTCCTTTAAGGAATTCTATAAATGTTGAAGTTTCTCATATTCTCACTCATTCTACTTTGAAACTAGTGCTAATTAGTATCTAAAAGTATAATTTACTTTTAAGAACATTATTTTGGTTTAATTGACATAGCATAAATTTCACCCATTTTAAATAAATTTACAGAGTTGTGCAACCATCACCACAACCTAATTTTAGAACATTGCCTTCACCTCAGAAAGCTTCTCTATGCCCATTTGCATTCATTCCTCATTCTGACCCCCTGGTCCCAGGTAACCACGAAGTGTATAGACTAGTATTTAGATAATACTAGTTTATAGTACTAGTATTAGTATGTCTAGAAGTTTATAGACAAAGTTTAACTACTCAAGGATCTGATGAACTATATTCCAAAGTGGCTGCACTATTTTACATTCCTACAAGCATTGTATGAGTGTTCTCATTTCTCCACATTCTTACCCACACTTGTTATTATCTGCCTTTTAAATTACAGCCACTGTAATGAGTATAAAGTGATATGTTATTAGGGTTTTAATTTGCATGTTTCTAATGACAGATGATATTGAGCTTCTTTTCATGTGCTTAATGACCACTCATATACCTCTACATTCTTTGTTGTGATATCTGTTCAAATCTTTTTTTTTTATGTCTGTCAAATCTTGTTCTCATTTTGTATTTGGATTATTCATCTTATTTTTGTATTTTCTGTATACAAATTCTTTATCAGCTACAAGATTTATATAAATAGTTTTCCTAGGCTGTTTTCTTATTTTTTCATTTTGTTTTCTTATTATAATTTTCTTTTATACCATATATGGGTGTAGTTATATGTACATGTATACATGTATATCTATTCATGCATGTGTATGTATTTATATGTATGTATATATAAATTATATATTCATATATATAAAATTTGTTATACCCATACTCTTTGAACCTTATGTATTACTTATGTACCCTTCAGTCAAATTCAAGCCAGATTCTGTATCTTTTCTTCTCAGCTACTCTGAATTTTTTTGAGACTGTGGGGCCTAATTTTGGAACTTTGGGACTTAAAGAGGCTCAGAATGTATACCTGCTTCTCCTAAATTAGCCCATGTACCAAATTTAAAAGAAATAAGCCAAATGAAAGTGCTATTCTAAATGTTGGTATTGTCATATTTGTGCTGTGAAAAGTTCGTCTTCATATCACTTTACTGTCATGAACCTAAATATCAATAATCCATCATCACCATCACCGTCATTGTCTGACATTTAGACTGCTCAAGATACAAAGAGTTCATCATTCTCCACATCACTATATAATTTAATTTTACATCATAAGCACCATTTTACATGCCCGAAGGAACTAAATAAATATATGGTAATCATTCCTTACGCTATGATTTTCTTATTTAGAATCATCACTTGTTAGAAAATTTACATAACCATTAACTGAAAGTACGAGAAGATTTAGGCTATCTAAATGAAATCTTTCTTACTTCTCCTATCAAAGTATTTTAGATCAGCCAGCAGGACATCTTCTACTGCTCATATAATTTTGGAAAATTATGAAATAACCTATTTGTGTGCACATGGTAGGGAATCTAAATGAAGCTCTGTGTTATTTTATAAACTGTGATTCTACAACTTTAGCAAAAAATTTTATGACATTGTGAATGAAAAATATCATTGTTACATCCAGGAAGTGTGGCACTAAATTAAAGTAGAACGTTATGCTACTATGAGATTTCAAATACATTATTATTAACACAGTGCCTTTTCAGAGAAACAGGTAAATTAGAATCAGTTACTATAAGCACTATGTTCTGTTTCCCTATTAATTTTTATAATTCACCCTAAACTTGGATGAAAGGGCAAAAACAGTTTCTTTGCTTTGGTGCTGCTATTGATCATGTCTTCCCGGAATGCTTCATTAATACCGGCTCTGCCCTGGCTCTGCATATAGCTGCTTGGGAGATATCCCTCTTTGTTAAAATCAGCAGGTTAATCTCTTCAGGATGACAGAATGCAGAATCTAGACCTAGGCAGGCCCCAGCTACATCATTCTTGTGCTTCTCCTACTTCTCTCTAGATAGTTTTTCTACAGACTATAAAACACCCTATTGATTGAAATCTGGAGGTTGTAAATGTGATTTATGAGCTGCATTTGAGTGAATGTGTGACTGCTGCAAGGGACATAGACATTTCTTCCTATTAGTGGAAACCTGTGCAAATCACTTAAACCTAATAATCCAGCAGACTGGGAGCACCTCCTTAAAAAAGTTAAGTCAAATTTCGAGGTATAGGAATCCTGAATGCTGGCTAGTTAAATCAACTTGAGCAACAGTTATATCATAAGAGGTGTTTTCAGGTGGATAATTGCTATTTTATTATATTATGTACTAATTATTGATCTATATCTATCAGTTGATCAAACTGGTGCCACTTAACATCTTAACAACTTGAATATTTCAAGGGCAGAGTTCTTCTAATAAAAGAAGTGGTTAGCCTTTTACAATGTATGCATGTTATCAAATCATCATAATGTCTGCTTTAGATATCTTACAACTTTACTTGCCAGTTATCCCTTAATAAAACTAAAACAAAAAGTGCAGAAAAAAATCCAAATTGCTATGGACTGAAATGCATTCCCCTAAAATTCATGGATTGAATCCTTAACCCCCAGTGTAACTGTATTTGGAGATAATCCTTTTTCGGAGGTAATTACAGTTAAATGAAATCATAGGGGTGTAGTTCTAATCATACAGAATTGGTGGCCTTATTAAAAGGAGAGAGACAGAGAGAGAGCTCCTTCTCTTGCTAGAGAGAGAGATAGATCTGTTGTTCTTGCTCTCTATGTGCACAGTGAAGAAAAGAAATGGTGAAGCCATAGAAAGAGGGCAGCCATTTGCAAGCCATGAGGAGAGTTCTCACAAGAACCCAACCATATTGGCACCCTGATTTCCGACTTCCAGCCTACAGAACTGTGAGAAAATTCATTTCTGTTGTTTAAGCCACCTAAAACAAAAACAAAAACAAAAACAGAAAAACGTGATTAGCATAGGTGATCACCGTGGTTGCTTCCCAACACTAAGGTGCTATGAAAGATTTAGCATGAGTATCATAATAGGAAAAAAAATGCACTCAGATAATCCTGGTAATAGTGTCCATTAAAGCTATTCACTGAACATGCAAGGATGGAGGAGGAAACATCTTTTTTGATGGAAGTTCCATGAACTATGAGGATTTAAGATGAGAACATTTTTACCTTAGGAACTGTTTTTCCCAGTCTTTTAAAAATCCATGTATCTCAAAGAGCCAATAGAATGTATTCAGTAAGTGCTTAAACATCTAGCTGTAAAGCATTAGAACAACCTATAAATTTGGCAGAATTCAAGTCTTCTGTTGACAAACTTAATAACTCTTTCACCTACTTAAACAAGATGTCAAGGATAACCCTGGTGAGCAATATCGAACATGGGCCTACTCTTAAAAGCTTCTACTCCAGTGCAAAGCAAATGTACTAATAAACTAAAATACAGCAGATACAAAATTGTAAGGATTTCTTTGTAAAAAATAGGTACATATAAAAATCAGGTGTACGTTAGCATTTCTTCTCAATTAGACAAGTAAGATAGAATTCAGATAGATGACAAGGGTCAAATTTCAAATCCAACAAATTGCCCAGTATTTTTTCCAAGAAAATACCATACTTGGGTAAAGAGATTTTAAGCTGTAGCAAAACTAGTAAAGTATATGCTTTATACTTATATTCTCATCATTACACCTTTAGTAGTTAGCAGGTAAAGGAGGAGGCAGTAGTTATTTTCTAGGATGGTCAGAAAGAATTCACTCCAATCACACTACCTGAGAGGTTGCCTGCTGACCTAGCAAGAATCACATTTAAGAACTTACTTTACACGTTTTCTGATGCTTGGGAAGATGACCAGAGAGCCAACACCTGAGAAAAACATAACTAAGCAAAGTCAACCCCACAATTTAAAAATCTCTGTGAACATTTTGAGAAAAATACTCTTTTCCCTGATGTGACCAGTATTTTATGAACTACTTCAGGAATCCTTCTTTGAATAATAAGTCTTTCATGGCTGCTTTTCTCACCTAGCATCCCAGCCTTCTCACAGTGTTTTGATTTTCTGTGGTTTTATGGTAGAAATTTATGTGGTAATTGCAATTCCCCAAATCTTGCTTTTTGTTCCTTTTTGAAGTGCAGATTTAATAGGAAAAGAATATATTTTACCTTAAAGAAAAGTTGGTCTTAAATCACTCAGGGGAAAGATAACAATTTCATTGCACAATTATCAAATAATATCCATTTCCACTTATATTTAGCATTCTTCATGCAGTCAGTGACCAGCTGTGGCTCCTTTGTTTTTCTAGAAATGTTTTATTAAAATTCAAACTATATATTTTACTAGAATGTAGAAAGTTATGCAGTTAGATGGTTATATATTGTATTAAAACTAAGAGAGAGCCATATCCAAGGCAACAAGTAGGTAAATAAATAATGTATGAACTAGAGTTACTTGTGTGAGACTGTATTAGCACATTAGAGAAAATACTTTGAATAGCTTAGATTTGATTTCTGCAAACTTTTAGGAAAAAAAATTGAGAGAAGAGGATAAACAAAGTTTTTCAAAAGTTAGAGAGGGCAAAAAAAAAAAAAACCAACCTGAGTGAAATGATTAAAATAAAAGCTAATAAAAATTATAGTTTGAGAAGATCAAAAATAAAAATAATGGTAATACAAGATATTTTACAATATTCTCCCTAATTTTTGTTTTTAGGCTTATAAATTTTGTGTTTTCTCTCTGCTAGAAAACTTTTTATGGGCTAAGAGGCTTTTTTCCCCCTCTAATTAGAAGACTCTTTTCTTCCCCATCTAAACCCTTTTCTTGCTGACTCCTGCTTACTCCTTCAGAATCTCATACAAAACAATCTGGAGTTGTGGTATCATTAGGTCTCTTTAGCTGGCAAGCTCCTTGAAGACAAGAATGCTACATCTTTTTCACTTTGAATCTATTTCCAGGAGCAAGCATAGTGCTTAGCACAGAACAGCAATCAATAAACATTTCTAGATGAACAAATACATGAGCTCACATTGTGAGCAATAAACTTTGAAGACTAAATATATCAAAAAGGTTAAAGCAATAATGAATATTATAAGCAATTAATTTATACTTAATCTAATAGCATAATTAATCATTATTCTGATACATGCTAATCAATCATTAATGATAAAGTGTTTACATAAGTTATCATGCTGCTATTATTCTGGCATAGCCTTGCCACAACTTCTTTGCATTAACTGAGAGAAAGGGACCAAAGAAAATTGAAGAATAAATTCTGGGGCGTCTGATACTTTCTTACCTCTGTATTGTGTGAGAGGAAATTGAATTCTGATTCCTAACCCCAAACCAGCATATGCCTATGAATAAAGGACTTAACTTACTCAATATGATCTTAGGAGAGGGACAATGTCAGCAGTTGGCCTAGATTCTATCTGTATTGGGTATGTGATGGGGGTACCATATCTGTGAGTTCTTAGGACTCCTCAGTGACCACTGACAGAGGAGCAGAGAGGGATGCAGATCCCTTGGCTCCCCCAAATTACAAAATCACTCATTCCTCTCTGGCTGACCTAAAGATACAGGGAAACATAATGGAAAAGAAAGACATAGTTCTTGTGCTCACGGAGCCTTCATAATGAGGATGACAGAAATAATCACAGAAATAAATGTAAATTGGCAGTTGTGATACTTTTTGCCATGATTATAGGCAATGTGAGATCCATGAATCATCGGAGGCATCTCAAAGTAATGTTTTCTCCTGACTAATTCCTCATGCATGTCTTTATATGGATAGAAGGGATGAGGGCTGGTAAGAACACATTTCCTTTCCCTTCTCTATAAGGCTGGAATCAAGTGTTGGTAGAGCAAGGGCAGACTAGGATTTAAGGGAAGTTTGTTCTGTAAAACTGCCCTATCAACACTTTTTGGAAATTACCACAAACAAAAATAGATTTAAAAAACAAGTAAAAGTTAAAAGAAAAATAAAAGAGAAAGGCAATATTTACATATATAGAGATTATAAACTGTCTTCTTGAGATTGGATTTAGAAATACCACTAAATGGAGAAATTCTTAAATAATGCCAATATTCAGTGTCAAGTATAAGCTCTCCACCTGTATAAAAAGATCATATGAGTTCTTTTTTATGTTATAAAGAACAGACTTCCACATAGAACTTTATATAATAATTCTTTTATTTTATAATGAGAAGTTCTGGGGATAATTGTCCATTTTATATTTAACAAGATACCATTTTAAAATGGTGTCTTTCAGAAACTCACATCATCCACATTGCTGGTTTCCAAAATTGCAGATGTCTTTACCCTCTTTCAAAGTGAATATAAAATATGCTTTATCTATTCATTGAAAGAAATTGTTTCACAAGAGAAATTACTACGTGTTAAAAATGACCTTGCATATTGCAATTACTAAGACATTACCCTCAAGTTATATCACTCGTATTTTGTTTTGTGAGAGATCTTAATTGGTTTATTACCTCCACGATAACAGCAGCCTATGGATGGTAGACATATATTTGCTTCCTCTTGGGTTTAGCATACCCTAAATGCTTATTCTCGGTCATCAACAAAGTTTCTTGACTAGTTGTAACCAAATTCTAAAATGGCTGTTATTTATATATCTTCATGGGTGATCTGTCATTTTACCCAGCAGTACCCAGTGTCCCCTACAGTAACATGTTGTTTCTTTATATCTTTTAGAACTTTTAAAAACACTTCTCCTTCATTTTCAGCAGTTATTCAGAACAGGAATAGGGAGAGTGTTGATATAAAATTGATATTTTGAGTCACATGCTGAATGGCAGCTCCTTTAAGCAACAGTACATTTGCTGATAATTCTCTTATATGGATCTTTTAAAAATAAAATGAATGAAATCATTCATAATGATATTCTCCAAGAACAGAATAGCTTTATTTATTCCCCAGGATACCTAAGGGCTGTAAATTAGCATGCGCCAATCTTGGCAATGGAACAGTAGTCCTGGCACCATTCACAAGAGCATGTTGGTGTAGCTCCCAAAGAAGTCTATTACTAAGACCGGGGAGTGAACCCCAAAAAGGAACACTTTACTGAGAAAGGTTTAATCAACCCGTATATATGTTGGATATCAGACAGGTATACACACCTCCTTGTCAAAAGTATGTTATATCAAATAACTGGACATACGTTGTCCTTTAGTCTCAGACATTCCATGGCCAGAAAGACAAAACTACAGTAAAGCAGAAAATACCTGCACCGAAAACATAAAAACTAAGTTTAGATTTAAACTAGTTTAATGAATCCAGCAGAGGGGCCAAATTCTGGCAGTGTAATAGTTTAAAAAAGAAAAAAGTTGGTTTTAACTGTATCTTGAATAAACAATCACCCAGCTACAGAAGAAGCTGGAATTATACACAGGGAATAAATAGCAAATGCATTTATTCTCCATATCCCAAGGAATGCTTTAACTTGTTAAATATTAAAATCTATTTGGTATGCAACAAGAAGTCAATACAATTTTTTAGAAAAATGATGCACTCAGTTTATAGGAATGAATAAGGTAACTTGGGCATTTTGTGCAGTAGAATCAAGTGGTCCAATTTTTCAGGAAAATAATAGCATATGTACTACTGTAATCTAACAAGTGTGCTGACGAATTTCTTAGGTGCTACTCAGTTTGGAATGATTATTTCTTATGCCCAAAAGTCATTAGAAAATAAGGCTCTAAGTCTGTTTTTTGAGTAGCTTTCTTCACTAGAGGTTGCAACTGTTTAATAGACAAAGACTAGTAAAATTCCTCAAATCATTTTCACTTGGATACTAAAACAGACAACAGGAGTTGTTGGACCACCGGGCTGGACTCGGTTCTTCCCATATAACAGCTCTGGGAAGTTTAGCAAGTGAACTGCCTCAGTTGGTATTTCAATTTTATCATTTTTAAAATCAAATAATAATAGTACTTAATATTTTTTAAAAAATAAGGATTAGATTACTTAATATCAAAAAAAATATTCTAAACAAAAAGAAACCTGTGACAACAACCTAGCATTAAGGCTCTCTTCTAGTACTTCAAACCTCAAACACATCTCTAAGGGGCTTTATTTCCTGCTAATATCAACTTTTCTTCAAAATACAGATGCTCTATAATCCAGGCTAAAGAGCTAAAAGGTAAAATGGGGGGGGGGGATTAGTTGATAGTTGAAATATTTACAACTACATTTTTCATCATAGTTGTAATTTTAAATCCATCTATACATGAACACCGAGGTCATTTTTTGCTCATTGTTATGTTCACAACACACAACACTGTATATGTACATAGTAGGTACTCACTTAAATGTTTGTTGTATATATAGAATGACAGACAGAATTAATTAATGAATTTACCCTGTGGTCACCTGGTCCCTTCTTCAAATACCAAAGAGTCCCAGAAGGCAGGGTAATTTTGTTTGCAGTAAGCAAGGGGGTATTAAGGCCCTCAAGACTATAATTATTGTGGTTTGCTAGATGATCTGAGTATATAAGTAAATAAAAAAGGGACGAAGGGGTAACTCAATAAAGATTTTTACTTGCAGACAGCAACAGCTGTTCAGGTGTGAGGTCTAGTGAAGGGTGAGACTGAGTTAGTGACAGAAAAGTAAGAAGGAAGAGAGATGATCTTGTAAGTGCTGATTTAATTCAGAGGAGAGGGAGGGAAGGAGAAATATGGGAGAGAGAGTGATCCTCCAAGTAACTGCTCAAGCATTTAGTTTACTACTTAAGTAACTATGTTTTTGAACAACTCATTTTTCTTCCTATGGTTTCTTTTCTTTTAAGTTTTATTTATTTTATTTGAGCAAGAGAAAGAGAACGAGGACGGGGCGGGGGGCGGGGGGCGGGGGAGGGGCAGATGCCCAAGGCACAGAGGGAGAGGGAGAAGCAGACTCCCCACTGAGCAAGGAGCCAGGCAGCCCACTGCAGGGCTAGGTCTCAGGACCCTGAGATCATGATCTGAGCCCAAGGCAGACTCTTAGCCAATTAAGTAACTGAAGTACCCCGGTGCTCCTCTTCTTAGGGTTTCTTCTTGGAAACATATATCAGTTTGCTTACTCAAAAATAACACTTTTACATAGAAAAAATGAGAATTTTAAGTTAAATCCCATCATTAATGTATTCATTAATTCAGAAAACATTTTATTGAGTACCTGTACACACCACTGTCATTGGTTTTGAATCAACTAGTGAACAAAACAGACAAAAGTGTTTGCATCGTGAGGCATACATCCTCCTAAGGGTAAGACAGATGATGTAAGTAAGTTAATTATGGTGTTAAAAGCTGATTGATGCTGTTCAGAAATGTAAAGCAGAGTAATAACAAACTGCTCAAGCAGGGAGAGGGAAGAGAGATGGGTGATAGCAATTTTAATAGGGTGATTGGATTAGTATACACTCAGAGGTAACATTTGGCCGGTAGCTTGAAGTGAAAGATCAGGCTATAACAGTACCTTGGCAAAATTGTTCCATTATGTGGAAAAATTATATAATGGCAATCTATATTGAGATGTCATTTCATACCATCAGATTTAAAGTTGATGAAAATGTGTTACCTAGGAAGAATAAACATGCATCCTTAATTATTCCTTTTCTACTTTTAATAGCAATTACAACAAACATTTACCATAACTAACCATACATTAGGGTACAAACTAGATTTTTTTTTAAGATTTATTTATTTTAGAGAGAGCACGAGCAGAGGGAGGGGCAGAGGGAGATAGGGACAGAGAGAGAGAAACACTCCCTGCTTAAGCACAGACCTCTACTTGGGGCTCATCTCAACCCTGAGATCATGACCTGAGCTGAAATCAAGAGTTGGTTGCTTAAGTGACTGTGAGCCACCCAGGCAGGTGCCACAAACTATATTCTTTGTGTGTAATTTTTAAACAATTAGCTTGTGAAGTAGGAATTATTATCTCCATTTAATATGTAAGAAAAATAAGAGTCAACATGGTTAGGTAAAGGTCACAAAAATTTGTAAGAATTCAGGAAAAGCAATTTTTTAAATTAGCTAGTATGCAGAGAGTTATATATATAACATCATCTGCAGTTGTACGTAAAGGGTTTTTTTCTGAGTACCACATTTATTTTCAATGTCACTTTGCTTTACCCTGATGGTACTAGGATGTAGTGAATGAGGCACTACCTTACACAAAATTTAAAGGGGCACCAAAAAATTCAGTAATCAAGATAAACTGTATTTTAGAGATCAAAATCAATGCATAAGTCCATGATGAATAAAATATCAAAGTTTTAAATACTGACAGGATCAAACCCTACTCTTACCCACCACACTTGACTCACCCAAATCACAGACCTTTCTGACATTTCAATTAATCCTTTTTCCACACAGCAAAGAGATAAATGGTAAAGTTTACATGATATCCTTCCAAGGGGTATATTAGTACGTGACAAAAGAAAATCTAATTGCATCCTGTCAGACCAACACTTTGGAGTTCAGCCTTTCTATTGACCCCTTGAATTACTGCATGAACATGGCCTCCCAACTTTTTTCTGAAAGCAAAGCTGGGTTCACAGAGATTGTGCCGAATAGTGTTCCATTTCACAAAATGACCCATGGCTGTGCAGGAATGCTCACACCCTTTAATCAGTCACATCAGGAATGTTGACCAAAAAAAGGTTTGTGCTTGCTGGAAATGCTTAAATTCTCTTAGATACAGATGATAAATTATGTCTTGGTCAGTTTCTAATAGCAAACTCTTGCTTCAAATTACGTGTTAGATACAGCATAACACTAAATCTGGTGTATTTATTTATTATCCTCTCCAGGGCTAGCTCTAGACAAAATTGTGAAGCAGGTTAAGTTTATCCTGAACAGACTTGAGTCTCCATAATACATGCATAAACCCATTGTCCTCACCAACTACCCAAATACCCTTCCTAGATCCCTGTCAGTCCTCTAGAAAGCACACCAAACTTTTGCCCACTTCCCATTATGAAGATGTGTCCATTAGCTTTACAGTGCCACAGGACCTGAAATTAGGTAGCTGTGATTGAAAAATAATCACTCATCATAAGTTGTCCCAAAGTTTGCTGTCCAATAACACTTTAATGTGTTTTCATGGCCAAATTTGTTAGCATTCTAACAGAGGCTAGGGGAAAAAAACATCATAGCATACCACTATGAGGGCACAGCTGTAAATTAATCCTATGGCTGTAGGAAAATATCCTGAATTTTTTAAAATGTGCTTAAAAAGTTATGCTTAAGGAATGGAATGATTGAAATGTCATTTTTTTTTACATTTTTTTCTTTTCTTGTGAATATATAATGTTTATTGTGCAGCGTTTTATTTATATAAACAGAGTATAGAGGATAATGAATATCAAGTAACTCCAGCTTTAACGAATCTCCACATTTTCCATGTTCACTTTAAAAGGTATGTTAGGGCAGCTCAGCTGGCTCAGCAGTTTAGTGCCGCCTTCAGCCCAGGGCATGATCCTGGAGACCCAGGATCGAGTCCCATGTCAGGCTCCCTGCATGGAGCTTGTTTCTCCCTCTGCCTGTGACTCTACCTGTCTCTCTCTTTCTCTGTGTCTCATGAATAAATAAATAAAATCTTAATTTTTTTAAAATAATAAAAGGTATGTTAAATATGACAAAAGACCAAATTGAAAGCTCCACCCAAGGCACTTGTGATTTTCCTGTCCTGGGAGTAACTACTTTCATTAATTTATTGTCTACTATTACTTTATAAATTGTTATAACATTTAAATATATGACCCCAGGGGTGCCTGGATAGCTTAGTGGTTGAGTGTTTGCCTTTGGCTCTGGTCATGATCCCAGAGTGTTGGGATGAGCCCCACATAGGGCTCCCTGCAAGGGAGTATCTCTTAGATACATCTAGTGCTGCTTTGCTTGTTTCAAAGACTAATTCTAAATCATCATTCATGGTGGTTCACAACTTATGATTGAGTATATAAATATAAATGCCATCTTCCCTAAGTTGAGATTCTCATTTATTACATTTTATAAGGGGCTTTGGATAAGCAACTTAACATCTGCGTGTCTCAGTTTCTTCACCTTTAAATAAGGTAATAGTAATAACTTCAACCTTCACACTCTAAGTGCAGCAGGATTGTTGTGAGTACATAATGGTAACTGGTAATTGACGTAAAGTTAGACTAATACCTGACACATAGTTATTAGTAGTACTATTATGTGACGGATAACAGCATATTATAAATCACATGACATCTTACGTACATTGACTTTTGAGAAAGGCTTCAATAATCACATTTTGGTTTATGTCATTTGTTCCTTCATACATAACATGTAATTATTTTTTAAAGCATTATTTTTTTTTGTCTCCATAGGTTTTATTGTCTATCTTTGACCTATTAAGCTATTTTCATTCTCCATTTCATAGAAATTTTCTCTTTACTTATGTATATGGCCCTGTAAACCTTAACGAATGCCATGAAAATGCTTTGAAACTTTTCAGTGAAAGATACTGTGAAAATGTCATTGGTTTTCATTTTCAGATGACTCAAAACGGTGAATCTCTAAATGCAAAGTTATATCCTTTCCCAAAATTTTAGCAAGAAATGACCATCTTAGAGTATGGCTGTAGCTGGAAATATCATTTGATTGCAATGCTACAAAATAATATCTTTGACCTCCACACTAAAAGCTAGGTTAAAAGCTTCAAAACCAGAGACATCCTTTGTAATTGACTGTGAAGCCCCATAAGGTACTAAAAATTGAAGGATCAGAATAGAAAATTATAGGAACAGCATAGTATAGTTGAGGCCTAAGAGCATTAAAATCTAATCACAAAACTGAAAACAAGGCAGATGCAACCTCATTTTTAAAATAGTCTGTAACACTTCTTCCATATAAGCTATTCAAAGCTCATGTGTGTGTGTCTCTCTCTTATCAATCAACAGATGCTACCCAAAATGATTAAGACAATGGACTTTCAAATTAGTCATCACCTTTCTCCTTCCTCATAACCTAAACATTATATTTAGAAACTGTTATTTTCACAATCCATCCCACACAAATTCCTTTCCTTTTCCAAGTCCTTTTTGTATCTTAATGAGTTAGCTCTCTTGCCACTTTTTATTTGAAAATTTTCCTTGAACTTGTAATCAGGGTAAAAATAATTTTAGAATTCAAAAAGAGTAGACTGTTTAATACTAATAATACTGAGAATGTTGAACTTGTGAATTGCACAACTACTGGTATTGGAGACAAGAGTTAATGATCCAGCCACAGAAGACACAATGTTAGAAGAAAGATGCAGAGGTTAAGAAATGTCACAAAACAACAGCTTTCTTCATGAAAATGGTAAAGATAAAGAAAGAGAAGTGTCAACTATTTAATCTATATTTTTACATCATAAATCCTTTACTTGTGTGCTGAGACATCTAAATAATGCAACGATTATAAAATTAAAACTGACAGTTTCCCATCCCTTTCTAGAACCATCTCCACATATCACCACTTAAACAGTTTGGCTTTTGTATTTTCAAGTTTAACAAAAAGAAAATATACAATTATATAAATATTTAAAAGTGATAATATATACACATATATATTCATGTGTATGTATGCGTGTATGTGTAATATACATATACATATATGTATATATACGTATACATGTGTGTATATGTGTATATATATACATACACACATACATATGTATATATCCCCTGTAAATTATTTTCACTGAACCATATATCATAGATATTTTTCACATACATTATCTTTGTATAAATTATCTCATCCTCTGTAAATGCAGCAGGTTGTTCTGATGTATCACTGAACTACAATGCATTCATCATTTCCTTACTGATAGACATTTGGATTCTTTTTTTTTTTAAG
Organism: Nyctereutes procyonoides; assembly: GCF_905146905.1. Lineage (NCBI taxonomy): Eukaryota > Metazoa > Chordata > Mammalia > Carnivora > Canidae > Nyctereutes > Nyctereutes procyonoides. The sequence goes on along the minus strand of NW_026575051.1, from coordinate 27,542,937 downwards.
TTTTTTTTTTTTTTATTCATGAGAGACACAGAGAGAGAGAGAGAGGCAGAGACACAACACAGGCAGAGGGAGAAGCAGGCTCCAGGCAGGGAGCCCGATGTGGGACTTCATCCCAGGTCTCCAGGATCAGGCCCTGGGCTGAAGGCAGTGCTAAACCACTGAGCCACCCAGGCTGCCCAGACATTTGGATTTTCTCACTTTTTTCTTATTGCAAAGCATGAATAAGATTACATAAAAATATTTGCATATTAAAAAACATATTTGTATATTTAAGGAGGTATATATACTTGCTTTTAAGTGAAATTTCTTGATTATGAGATATAATCATTTTAAGTGAACATGGTTTCTATCAAAGAAACTTCCAAATATATTGTACCAATTGCTGTTTCTGCCAGCTGTGTATAAGAATGACCCATCCCTCATAAAATTGTCAACATTTGAAGCAAACCTTTCTGAGATTGAGCCAATCTGATAGATAAAAAAATGGAACCTCACTGACCTGTCAACTTGCATTTTCTTGACATTTAATAAGGTTAAGAATTTTTGATATGTTTAATGCTTATACATATACCCCTTTCTATTTATTATATTATTATATGTAATGTAATATGTACATATATTAGGTGGGTATATATGGCTTTTATTTATGGTACATTTTTATCATAGAAGTTTTCAGTGTTTATGTAATCATATATGCAAATGGATTTGGGGATTGTATAAGTTATTACTAAGAACTTCTTCTTAGACATCTCATTCTGTAAAATATTTTGTTCCAAAATACCTTGTAGAGTTATTTACGCTCTTCCTTAATATATTGTTTTGTTGTTTGCTTGCTTGCTATAACAAATGCAGCTAGGATACATAATTTCAGACTCTTCCCCTAGTTAGTCTTTGTTTTCATACTCACATAACACAATTTTCCATGACTGTAAACCCTACCTGTTTACTTCAAGTAAATATAATATGATAGTTTATAAAACTTGAAGCCTTTTCCTACATACAATTGTTTTAAAAAATATCTTAGACTTCCTTAAACTCCTTCACCTATCAATCTGATTCCATTTCTATTCAAACTGTGAAGCTTTCCTGTTGCGCCTGGCTGCTGTTTTCACTGAATATAAACCCTGCAGTTTTGGAATTAACCTTCAGGCTCTTTGCAGATCTGAGACCATTCTAGTGAAAACACCTTAGGGACATCATATTTTCTAATTAAGATAATAATGTCTTCATGGTTTTAGCTATCTGATGATGTTTTCCTACTAAATACATTTTACTGCATTGTTGGAAAGAACACTAGAACATGTTAGAAAAAACAAGTTCTAGCCCAGTGAATACTAAGTGATTCCGGTGATTTGATGAGATTCTTTTTTTTTTTTTAATGAATTAATTTTTATTGGTGTTCAATTTACCAACATACAGAATAACACCCAGTGCTCATCCCGTCAAGTGTACCCCTCAGTGCCCGTCACCCATTCACCCCCACCCCCCGCCCTCCTCCCCCTCCACCACCCCTAGTTCATTTCCCAGAGTTAGGAGTCTTTATGTTCTGTGTCCCTTTCTGATATTTCTCACACATTTCTTCTCCCTTCCCTTATATTCCCTTTCGCTATTATTCATATTCCCCAAATGAATGAGAACATACACTGTTTGTCCTTCTCCGGTTACTGTGGCCAAGTTCAAAAAGGGTGTTGCCTGAGTTCTTCTCTGGGATTTTGATGGAATCTTGTCTCACATTTAGATCTTTCATCCATTTTGAGTTTATCTTTGTGTATGGTGCATGAGAGTGGTCCAGTTTCATTCTTCTGCATGTGGATGTCCAATTTTCCCAGCACCATTTATTGAAGAGACTGTCTTTCTTCTAGTGGATCGTCTTTCCTCCTTTATCGTATATTAGTTGAGCATAAAGTTCAGGGTCCACTTCTGGGTTCTCTGTTCTGTTCCATTGATCTATATGTCTGTTTTTGTGCCAGTACCACACTGTCTTGATGAACACAGCTTTGTAGTACAACCTGAAATCTGGCATTGTGATGCCCCCAGATATGGTTTTCTTTTTTTAAAATTCCCCTGGCTGTTTGGGGTCTTTTCTGATTCCACAGATGAGATTCTTTAAGCACCCAAGACTCTTCTTAAATTCTTGTTAGACAAGAGAACATTTTAGGGAATTTTTGGTTTCATATTCTTTTTTTCCTCCTCCTAAGCAGTCTGTTATCACAGCAAGTACTATTTCAACAAGAATGACATTTGATCTCATTCATTAGCTTCCAGTTTTGTTGCATTTGTATTTGTCCTATACTTTTGTTGAAAGCCTTGTCTTTTTTCCTCAAATTGTCTTTAGGATTTTCCAACTAGCTTTTCAGGTAAAATTGTCTTAAGGAAATAATTTCAAATATCAATTATTGCTGCCACTTTCCTTCATTTCTTTCCCATAGTCAAACTATACCAAGTCCATTGCTGAAATGGACTATTTTCATCTTCTATGTACCCTCCTCCCATTTAACTCCCTTTTCTGTTTTATAACAAGAGTTATTACTCTATTTCTTTGTTAGAGTTCTTAAAACTTCCTATGATATTCCTTATTTGTCTAAAGATGTCACTTCAGTTGTCTCTTCTTTCTTATAGGTCCATTTATATTTTGAAACTTAATGAATGTAACCCATATCAACTCTCAACATCTGCCAGATGCCTCTGAGATGTGCAGAATACCATTCCTCATCTGATAAGAAAAAAATATGCACCATAAACAAAATAAAACGTACAAATAAACAAGCAAGGAAACAAAACACAAGATTATCATTAGGACATCATGTCAATACAGCAAGTCAGTCCCCAGAAGCTGAAGGATTGCCAAGGCTATACATGTTGCTATGAGAGAATCTATCAGGAAAGCCCATGTTTCTGACTCTTGCTACAATTTAGGCTACTCAGAAACAGCCCAGGATAGATAGGTATACTCAGGTCTTATGGTCTAATCCATTCATGTAGAAATATTCTAGTGATCTGGAGAATCTTGACAGAGGCTAATCCAACAATTTATAAGTGCTCTAATTTTCCATCTTCACTAAAACCTCAAATCTCTGAAACCTCTAAACATAATGAATACCCTTAATCTAGCTTTTATCTTAAAGCTCGCCAAACATAATATACCTAAGAATCCTCTGGAAATCTTGTAAAATGTAGATTCTAATTTAGCAGGTATAGGCTATGCCTTCAAGTCTGCATTTCTAAGAAAATCCCCAGGAGATTCTGAAACTGCAGCTCTGTGGACCACACTCTGAGTCCCAGGCCTTGGAGTCATTCTTCACCTGAGAAAAACTGTGCAATGGTTTCAATTATGAAAACAATTACTATGACCAATAATGGTGACTATAAAATAGTTCACATTTATATGGCATTTCAAATTGACAGAACACTTTGACATTTGTTAACTCCTTCTGATATTCACAATAACCCCCTGATGAAGGCAGGGCATTAATTATTCAGAAGAGAAATTGAAGGAATGTTAACTCTCTTGCTCAATGTCACACCACTAATAAGTGGCAGGGTGATTTGTGAGGTTAACTCAGACATAGAGACAATATAACAAAATGGCTAAGAGCACAGGCTTTGAATATTATCTGTCTTTGAATATTGTCTCCTTCGCATTTTAGGTGACAGCGTACAAGTTACTTAACCTCTCTATTTTCATTTCCTCATTTATAATCTGGACGTGCCTATTTCATATACTTGTTAGGCTTAATAACCTCAAAAGTTCCTAGTTTGAGTGGTTATCACACAGTTGTCACTAAACAAATGGTAACTGCTACTTTTTTTGTTATCACTCTTGTTATCCCAGAACTCAACTGAATTTCTGCAGATACCCTTATATAGTGGCAAAATCTTCATGCCTACCACAAGGAATATCTAACTTCTCTGAAGCATTTGACTATCATGGGCTCTACATGAAAAATATGACAAGATTAGACACATGGAGTGAGCCATTGAATTTGTCTCTATTTAGTTGGATATGTGGGAGGACTTGCAGTATAGCTGCAGCTGCCTATTGATGTGTTGTTATGTATATAAAGAATTTCTGCCTGCAGAGTTTCCACCATGGCTCCTTTCAAAAATCTACAAATCCATGCACGTTTTCTTGAAGTGTAGAATAGAAGTGTTTTTTTTTTTTTTTTTTTTGATGGTGGGATGCTGGTGAACCATTATATGTGGCTAAGCTTTAGACGATTTCACCACTTAGGTTTTATGCCAAAGGAACTGAGCAGTACCTCTTAGAAAAAGCTAAAAAATGACATCCATGTCAGTGACAAATAAAAAAAAACGGCTATACCATTATTGATAAGTTCATGGGGTATGACTTATGAAATTGTCTCGATACTCATTAATTTTTTTTGGCTTTTAGGAATACTAACACATAAGCTGGGGCGGGATCAGTCTTTTTAAATGTCTTAACAAATAAAAATACTCATTCTCTTTTGGGTTGGGTTAGTTTTTCCATCAAATTGAATAATGATATAATATTTTTCCTGTTTAAAATTTATCACAACTTCTTTTCGGTAACATATGTCAATTCTGTGGTTAGGAAGTTCATAGTTCTAGGTATGTTGCCTTCTAATCATTTCTCATCCAACTTCATAATCATAACATGAGTCTCAGTGCTATAATATGTTTAAGAGATCTCAGATATGCAAGCAAAGTAAAAGCATAGAACAAAGATCAATGCTTAAGATAAATTTTAGTATAAAAAGCATAAGATTATGTTTTCATGGGACTATCAGTAAGGTGAATAGTTGGTCAGCTCAGTCACCCATTCAGCTGTTATTTTACTTGAATATCTGTTTGACTTTTGAGCAATTGAACTATTGGTGTACAAGATGGATTCAGAGTCAACATTACTTTATCATATGGGGCTTTTGGATGAGGGTAAAAGAATGTCTATGTATTCTCTCTATATAATGAAATAGTCATAAAGAATGTGTACATTGTAAAAGAAAAAGAGAGCTAGTAGCAAGTAGGACAAAGTTATGGAATTATTTGCACCATGTTACATTAGAACATAAGTTTACAAAGAAAGTCCAATTTTCATAAATTTTAGTAATGATATTTAATGTAAAAAGCAACTATTTTACTATAGTCTTACTTGCAGTAGACTGCAATGTAAAATATATGTATGTATTTTTACAGCAATGTAAAAATATATTTGTATTCATATATAGAAAATGAGATTAAAAGTATATATATATATATATATATGCCAAAATTTTAATTGTGTTGGGACTATGAGATAATTTTCATTCTTTTTTAGTACATTCTGTATATTTTTACAAAATGGTCATATGATTTATGAATTACTTTTAAAATCAAACATATGTTAAATATTTTAAAAATAAAGTAAAACCTAGAAACAGGAGACAATACTTTGTACTTAAAAGAGCATGTATGACCTTTGAAACCACATTGACTTTTGTTCCAATGTTATCCTTTCACTCAATTAATCAGTTTAAGCTATGGTGTGCCATAATATCAAGCACCACAATAGTCTCATTGGCTTATCAATATAAAAGTTTATTTCTCAAACATTCAAAGTCCACTGTTACTCTAAAGAAGCTGTACTCCATAGGGTAGCTTAGCATTCCAGGCTAATTTGCTCTGTGACTCCTGTGAATAATTAAACATGCTTTCACAGGCTGTGTGGCATTGGAAAAGAGGGCTGGGGAGGTGAGCATCAGCAATCAAGTGCATCAGTTCCGAAGTGGTACCCAGCGTGCCAGCTCCCGTTTCATTGCCAAGACACAATACTTAAAGTTTGTAGTCTTCTTATACTGAAAGTAGAAGAGAGACAGACAGAGTCCTGATAAACCTTAGTATTGTCTACCATAGCCATTAGGCTCCTGCATGTCACTGGGCCTTGGACTTCTCTCAGATTTATATAATCATGTAATAGCCTCATTTAAATATTTCAGTTACAAAACATACATGAAGTCACTCCAGGTGTGGACTAAGTAGTTAGTAAATTTTTATTATATTCCCCTTGGGGCTATAGCTGGAGTCAAATATATAAAACTCTATTGTAAGTCATCTATATTAGAGTATTATTATTCCTCATATTTTGAGCTATCTGACATGACATGGTCACTACTCTTTCTTTGAGTGGGTTCAACAACAGGATTTTTTATATTGTATTATCCTCCTAATCCAGAGTGCCCACAGTGGATCTATATGAATCAGTGATTTATTCATAAATTTCAATATGCTTTTCTGCAAGGTAAGAGAGACTAGTAGCTCACCTCCCACAGCAACCACTTCAAAAAGAACAGTGTGGTACTTAATCATCATGTTAACTTCCTCTGCTCCCACCTGTTGGCCCAAGCCAGCAATATCATTTTCCTGAACTGTACCAAGTGTATATGATTCAGTGGCTTAGATGCCCTCTCCTCCCAAGAAGGCATGCAATATGATAGAAAATGAATGATCTTTGGCATCAGACATGTGTATATTGAAATCTTATTTCTATCACTTACGTGCCATGCAGTCTCGGGAAATTGACCTAGCCTCACTGAACTTCAGTTTCTTCATCAGAAAAATGGAGATAAAAATATTTACCTGTAGCAGATGCTTTTGATCTCCCACATCATCTCTCATAGGCCCACCTCTGATTTCAGTCTCAGTTTTGGTAAGCAACAGTGTACAGCTGGCAGTGTTCACCTCCTGAATGTACCTCTTTGCTCTCATGCTTTAGGGCCTTCTTTTCTGGTTCCTGCTCAACTCTCACAGCAACTCAGTTGGAGTGGAGGGAACCTAACCCCCCTGCAGACAGAAATCCTCAGTAAATGCCCCAGCCTCTCGTGCTCTGCACAGATGATTCTGAGAGGTGTTTCTTACACTTCCCAAAGTCCTAGTGAAACCTTGCCTGCATTCCCCACAGCAGAATCCACAATAACACATTTCAAGTGGGCTTTTCCTCCATTCTTTCCCTACCACCGCATTTCTGTGTCTAAAAATCACATCCCATATAAATTGTCTACACTCAAATGCTTGCCCCACATTCTGCTTTGAGATGGCTCAAACTTTGTTGACAATAACAAACTTTGGAAAATACCTACATTGTTTCTTTTGTACTTTATAAATTTCAGGTCAACTTTTCTTTGGGTTGATTAATCTTAAATAAATTCACAGAGTTCTTCTGATATATTCATATTTTATAGGACCATTGGACTTGTAACTCTTTGTCATGATGCCAGGTGAGTCAGCACAGTGGAAGATAGGAGTATTTCTGAAATCCATTCCTATACTAGGAGAGCTAGAAATAAGCTAATTAGACTCACAAGTGACTATGAAAAACACAAACTAAGTGTATTTCCAATTCAGGTAACTTTAACTAGGTCCCAAAATGCTCCTGGCCGCTCCAGAATTATGCAACCCAAAGTGTGACAGAGAGGATTCAAATGGAAAAGGAGGATAGTATAGCTTATCTTGAAGTTATACTACCTTATTTTCGAAGACTTAACAAAAACATAAGGCTGTGTGAAGTCATTGCTAGAACTCTTCCCAGGACCTTGGAAGAAATCAGTGCCAGTGAGGGCCCCTAAAGCTTAAGCTTCATTAGCTTCGATGATAAATCAGCTTCAGGTCATGGCTATTAATAAATTACTATTAGATGACAGAAGGACTAGGAAAGAAAGAGGAATAAGGAAGAGTATATCTTCTTATGATACCATTTTGTATTCCATGTGGAAAATATAGGCTAGAGTCATATGGTAAGCCTTTTATTTTTTCCCTCAATTATTAAAATCTTAATTTAAAAATACATGAAGAACTTTCTTTTAAGGGTAACGAAAAAAAGATAAGGTTTTAAAATTTAAGCATGTACTTATTCTGGGGAATGAATTGAAAATGAACAAGAGGAAGAGTAAAACTGTATATTCATTTGACATGGGATTTTTCATATATGAGTGTGAGACTAAAGAAAGAATTTGACAAATAAGGATTTCAGGAGAGAACTAAAGTAACTTGAAACATTTTACATATAATTGACATACGAATTACACTTTTATGTCTTATCTCTGCCATGCTAGATCCATTCTAGCAATGCTATTGTTGCCCTGTTTAGGTATTGCTTACAGTCCAATATAGAATGTTATTTCCTTCAGTGCATAGTGTGTGTGTGTGTGTGTGTGTGTGTGTGTTTCAGATTGGTCTTTCCTCTAATTATCCTGAATTAGTGAGATTTTACTGAATGTTTGTCAGTTTGTAGTTAGATTATGTATATTTGAGACTGATGATGAGACAGCTGCTCAATGTATAATCCTAAAACTAAAGCATAAGGAAACAACACACAAAAAAAATTAAAAGGAAAGGAATTACTATATTCTAGTCTAGAAGTAATAAGGAACATTATCCATTTTGTAAAATAATCACATTCTTTATTCAATAGAAGCTGTCATATTTTCATCCTTCAACATTATCATCCTTTTATGGTGGCCAGAATAATTTTAAAGAAAAGAAGTTTCCCACATAAAATTATAAAAACTAACACATCCAGTTACCAGAAGAAAAAGTAAGACAAACTTTTTAACAGTGAGGTTTTTTCTGAATGAAATAGCCAGCTAGCTAGAGATATACAAACATTTTATTTGTACAAGAGGACTGTTTATTGAGAAACTCATGTCTTGTTCTCAGTGTCGTAGAAAATTTAGAACAAAGAGTGGTTTGTTTTCTCTCTGCCATCCACAATAGGTAGCAAGTGCCTGTTGTTCTGAGTATGGCCTACTCACATCACTGGACCTATGGGACTACTGGCGTTTCATAGCCCCAAAGAGAAATTGATAGGCACCTGCAGGTTATCACTTCCTCTGGGACCTTCCACCCTTTAGTTTGAGAATCCAGAATGCTAAAAAGGTAGATGTTGGCAATTACAGGACAGGTGGTGAAAAAGAAAAGGGGACAGTGGTTTCAATAAGTGGCAGAAATGAGAGTTCCTTTCCATGCTTCAGACAAGAGTGGCCTGTGAATTAAAAGGACCTGAGAAACAAGTGTTGTGGCTTGAGGAGGTCCCAGGGTCCTATTTTGGCATGGCAGGGGTGGGGGCACCTTCATCTAGGCACCCTCTGGGCTTCACTTGCTTCTGAGCAAATTGGAATACAGTGCAGAAAGAATACCATGGTTATACAGAAAAATTATTGATGCTGTTTTCCCTCAGAGGACAGTTTTCTCTTTCATTCTCTAACCTGGTGAATAGACACATGTTCAATACTTGTTTATGTTTATTACTTTGTGAAATGAAACTAGTTCTTGATCTCAAAAAGCAATGCAATATAGAACAAAATAATTATAAGAAATAATTTGTATCATAATATCCACTTTTTGCCTTACTGTGGGATTATTCTAGTCATGTGACACTTTTAAGTGTCAGACTGACAGATTCAGTCAAAGCTAAGACCACAGCAAACCTCAGTATTAACAATTCATTTAGTTTAATGACTTGTCACATGTGCCTGTCTATTTTATTTCCCTAACTAAAGAGACCCTTGCGATTCTTAACTGAGTGTAACATGCTACTGAACACTTTTTCTTGCCTTTCATGCTTAAATAAATAATGTGATCTTACTGTATCCTGAGTAAAATACATTTTAGAAAGTTAATCTGCTTCAAAATGATACACCCAGTGCCTTCCAAAAGATAAAGATCACATAGAAATAACCACCAGTTTTCAGATTTCCTATACGATGACAGATAATTAAGAACAATTGAGCACATATATACCAGAATCCCACTTTGGTTTAACAAATTATTGACAGGGGTCAAAACAGTTTGTGGCATGGAACAACTGTGATTTTTACCTTGTGTTCATGTGTCCACAGTTGAAAGAGTGCTAAAATGTCTGGCTGATGGACTGGGGTGGAATTGGGGTAGACAGTAAGTCCCATTCCTCAGAGGATTTCTCCATCTGAATGTCTCAAAGATGTCTGAAATGTGAATTTAATGTCTTTTCCAGAATCTGCCATCTTTTGTTCATCATTACAGTGAATACCCATCCTCAGAAACATGGTAGTCAGCCTAGATTTTTTCCCTCTCCACTCCATGGCCCTCCCTCCAATTTGACAATCTCACAAATGTTTCTCAAATTGGCCTCATCTGCTTCTCCTGCCCCTGCCACACCAACACTTCAACACTTTACACTACTTTAGATCCCCATCATTCCCTACTTGAAGTATGGCAAAATAACAGTTCTACTCATTTCCTATACTCTACTTTTCTAATCAGTCACTGTATGCCTTACATTGCTGTGGGAATTACTCTAAATCATAAGTCTGATCATGACTCCTCCTTTCTTTAATCCTCGCTGGCTTTTCATAAACAGCAGATTCAAGCTGTGTTGTGACCTAGTCCAATGTACTTGGCCAGTTCCATCTCTTAGCAATCTGCCTTGACTGCATTTGCCTGTTACACCTTGTGCATCAGACGTACTGTATTGCTTATTGTTTACTCAACTGGCCATGTTTTTTTCCATCATGTGTCTCTGTATGCGATGCTTTTATTTCTTGGACTATTCCTATAGCACATTGCTGCCTAAGTCACACCCTTCAGAACTCATTCCTGCTGGGAAGGCCTTCCTGACACAACCTGTCTGTGTTAAGGACCCCTTCTATCTGTTTGCCTAGCGTCCAAGACCACTTATCCTACAGCATTATAATAATCTTTTTATGTCTGAATTGGAGTCTCAAGTATCCAGGACCATAAATGGGAGGCTATTCACAGGTAACACTCAGTGCAGGATGTCTCCACTCTATTCAGCCACCTTCTGGATGGGAGTTCTTTCTTCTCCTCACTTCAAGGACTCCCAGTCCCTCACCACTTATTGTTCAGTTCACTTTGCTCCCCTAAAACCAGCGTTAGCTGGCAGAGAACATTATACTTCCATGCTTGAATCTGAATATGTCTGATTTAAACCTAGGGAGGTAGCTTTAATGATATTGGATTTCTGCCTTTGGTATAGGATTAAAAAGGGAAAAATGCTTTGAAGGTACCTTTGACAGCTTATGTTGGGGAGAGAGTATGGTGAAGAGTATGTGTACACAAAAATATGCAAACTAACTTCCAGATATAAAATACTGTCAGATGTTCAATACTGGTTTTACAGATCTAAATGTTTAACTTTATTCTTACAGTGAAAAAAATGCCTATTAAAAAAATAAGATTAAGCTACAGAGCTCTCTAAGTGATTAAAATCAATTAGGAATGAACTAGAAGTACAGTTTTCATATGATATAGCTTATGAATTTAAATACAATATGTTCTAAAGTTAATGGATTTCAGCTTAGAACTGAAATGTTCTGTTAAAAGGGCTTGTTTTCACTACTTTTATGATCTTCCAAGCAGTCATTTAGTTGGTTGCCAAAAATAAGAAAAAGAGGCTGTTTCAAGTATTAACACTTGTTCTGACACATGGTCTTTGTTTCCAGTCAATCATCTGCAATATTAAAAGTGATCAGCCTGCTTTACATTTAATGAAGTGTTTCTGAGAAGTGATTTCATTTTTTTATAATAATAATCTGTCCCATATCCAAATATCTCTTCATTCTTACCAGAACAAAAACCTCCTGGCTCTTTAGGAATCTGGCATAACCATTCAAACCAACACACTGACTAAAATGTTTTTAAAGATGGACACATATTTCTATATCTAAAGAATTTCACTAGAGATCTAGATATCTCACAGGCCATAGAGTGAAGAATGTATTCTGTTACCAAGAATCTTACTTAGCATACACTAATTAAGAAACATAGATATATTAACATTTGGAATTTTGCCTTATACTAAATAAAATGAGAATGGGAATTTTAAAGTAAAAATTGATAAAATACATATTCAAAAATATACCAATACACTATAAAAGTAGGATATGAGAAAAGACTTCAAGGTCATAAAAGTACATTTTTAAACAGGTCAATAACAATGTTGTTAATCGCAGTATTTTTTATTTTGTCTCAATCAGGATCCCAGTAGGAAACATGGAACTTTGAAATTTGGACAATTTGAGGATAGTTTCATGAGGAATATTTAGGATTATATGGTCAGGATATACAGAAACTATAAAAGACAGTGACCTAGTACTAGAGGAGCTAGCTAGCAGTTAGCAAAATCTGGAAGGAGAGAGCTGTGTGGAGAGGTTCCCTGAGACCTGTGACCTTCAGTAAAGGACTCCATCCTGATTAGAGGAATATACTGTATGGAATAAAGCTGGAGGAATACTCAACCCACACTCATTCTACTCCCTTTATTCATCTTTTGCTAGGATTTCCATTGGCTGAATCCAACAGGGCACCACAGGCATAGGAGTCCACCAACGAATTCCATACAGGTCAGCTTCTCTGGGCCAAAAGCACAGTAAGAATGGGTGGCCAATACGTCTGGAGAGACAATTGGAAATATCCAACAAAGCTACTAATATTAAACATTATATGCTTTGTAAATAAACCATACTTAGAGAATTTTTAACTTATTCTGTGAAGCAGGAACTTAAGTCAATATCATCTAAAGCCTCAGTGTTTTAAAAAATTGCATAAAATGTCTTCTTAGAAATTTGCAGATACTAGAAAAATACAATTTTGTGATTCAAGTTGATCAGCCACCATAAACATCCAGACCAAGTAGACTGGACATCTGACAAAAATAGTCTGAGGGCCATCCTAGAAATGAACTATACATTGGTCCAGATATCCTGTTATTCATATCAACTATGTCTACTCTCATTTATCCATTCGTCTGCTTATCCACACACTTACCCATCTATCCATTTGTTTGTTTATTCAATTATCCTTAACAGTCTAATTTGGTGTCATCTCTGCTTAAATTCTTCATTGCCCATATGGATGGCCCTTCTAATATATTGGATTTTAATGACCAAATCTTAGCCCTTTTTAGATATCTGAAACCTTTCAAAAGTCAATTCTCAAATTCTAAAATTATTCTTTCTGACCACAACTTATTACTGATCAGTCCTTCATATTCTTCTTTTTAAAAATTATTTTTAATTCCCATTGCGATTGCTTAGCCACCTAACTCTACCTGCTGAACATGGGGGTCTGCCACCTTAAGAAAACTCTTGATGCCACTAGAACAGATTTCTTCTTGCCTATCTCATATCTCCCTTTAGTGTCCTCAACTCAGGATCTACTCTCGGTGACCCCTCCAGCTGTAAATTTTCCTTGGAAAAGTCATGTGAAAATGCATATATGGGTGAATGTGAATTCAGGATTTTAGTTAGATCTTTATGCTCTGAAGTCTTTTTTATTACTCCTTTCTTGATTTTCCATATATTTACCTATATTATTATGCCCAAATTATTGGTCTTCTCAAATCTAGCCTTACCTACATTTTTTTTTCTCTCAGAGTTGGTGTTAACAACTTTCCTGTACTGCATCTGTCTTGTTTTCTGGGACCCCCATTCTCTGACCCATCCCTTCTGTGTGCCAAACTATTCTCTGATTTTAAATTTCTCACCTGCCAACTTAACCTAAATAGTGTATTACTAAAATACTTTCATTATAGTTTGGTCAAATCCTTCACCTGATGCCTTTCATGTCTTTATGTGATTTCTGCACTTGTACAAGCAGGCTGCTGAGCGCTGCTGCTGTTGCAGAAAGGTACACGTTATGAGACCACCATTTTCTCTAGTCCACTGTTATTTTTTCCCCTTTTTCTCAGAACAGCTCTTTAAAGCTAGCAGCAGTTTCTTAAGGTGGTGTATTTCCTGTCCATCTCCTCACTCCCAGAAGATCACCTTGCCTTTGAATTCATGATTAAAATAGAAACCCTAAGGAGTCAACTCTCTTGACACCACACCCCACCTACATCGTTATTTATATCTATTCTCTTCCTCACCCTCTTCTCTTATGACTTGAAAAGGGAATGTTCTGATTCACTCAGTGGATCCCTACCTTCTGCCTGGGTTTTATATCCTATCCCTTCCTTCTCTCCTCCAAAACCTTCCTCTATTTACCTCCTCTCTCAGATCTTCCCTCTTTCTCATGTCAGAAATGCCCATGATTTTTCTATCTTTATCAAATCACTACCCCAGACATAACTTCTTTAGTTCTGTGTCCCCTTCTAGCCATCTCTCTTTATTACCAGCTTTCTTTAAAGAGTTTTCCAAACTAAATGTCTTTTATTGCTCACCTAGTATTTATAGCTCATCTACTATTTATATCCACTATTGACAATTGGAGTTCTGTCCCAGTAGCATGTAAATTGTGCTCGAGTTTGGGAATTTTCAAGCCCTATTTCTCTGTGGCACTAGATACTAATTTTTTTCTTTTTTCTTTTACTTTTTTCTTTTCTTCTTCTTCTTTTTTTTTAAATAGAGAAGGGAGAGGGGCAGAGAGAGAGGGAGAGAGAAAATCTTCAAGCAAACTCCACATACAGCACAGAGCTCAACCCAGGGTTCAATCTTACAACCCTGAGATCATGACCAAAACCAAGAGTCGGAGACTTAACTAACTGACCCCAGGGCATTCTATATTCTCTCTTTTAAGTGTTCCTTCTTGGTCTCTTTAACACCATTTCCTCAGTCTTTTCCATTGCTTCTCAATGCCAGTCTTCTTTTTTCTTCATTCTAAATGCTTTTCCCTTTGGCTCCACATGGCCTCCTAAATCCCCATGCCATCAAATAATGACTGTATACCAGCATTCCCCCAAACTTTATACAACAAAATGAGAGCATGGTATTAATGAGTTAGACATGTAAATGAATGCTGGTTCTGGTACTTAATAGCCAGGACAAATTGAGCAGAAACTTCTCTGAACTTTGGACTCCTCAATTGTAGAAGTGAGAAGTAATATCAGCCACAGAGGTCATATATGATGAACAAGGGTGTCTAAAAGTACTAGGGCAGCTCCTAGCATATAATAGTTACTCAAGAAAAGTACCTCATTTTCTCTCTTCTTTCTAATTATTCTTCCCCTTTCCCTTATTCAAATACTTCTCCTGAATCCCAGTTCCATCATTTGTCTGGATAAGCACACTTGCTTCTTCTTTTATATCCCCAGTGTAGCATAATGAAGTTACTGATCTCTCAATTAATTATACAAGAAATCTGAGAGTTTTCATCCTATACACTTTCTTTAGGTCAGCTCTACCCACACTCAGTCAACCCAAATCCTATTAAAATTTGTTTAAATATTACAAAAACATTTTCCCTTGCCACTGCTCTTATTTAATTATTCTATTTTAAAATATCCCTGTAATATTATAGTATTTCTTTGCCTCCAGACTCAATCTCTTCTCACTCAGCCCTGGAAATCATCACTCTACTTTAATTACAAGAATATTTCTAAATCAAAAAGCTGATCATGTTATTCAATATTGTCTATGTTAATACTTATATATGCCAAGGCATACTACTTGTGGTAATTCATGATCTAGTCTATGCTTTCTTACATTAACCTTCCAAAGGCCTTTTTAAGGCCTTCCATACCAAGCAACTTGCATTTTCTAAAGTCTGGTATTGTTTTATTTTTGCCAGAAAGTATTACTTCTATCTGGAATTCCTTCCTCTGCCTGTCTTTGTATCTACTATGGAGTACATACTTATTCTTGAGGAAATCAACAAATCACCACAAACTCTATGAAATCCCTGCTTAGCTTTCCAACTAATCTGAAGAGTTAGTCCACCCACTGATACCAATATTGTCTTGTAGATCCTTCCAGTACAATGAACATTTATTTAACTTTCTGTCTTTCTTAGTAAGTGCAAATGTTCTAACAATAGAGAATGTATCTTATCATTATATCCAAAGGACCTAGCTTATGCCTAGAAAATAGATGCTCAATGTATGCATTTTTGTTAAATGAATATGAAACATTAGTTGACCTCATTCCTTATCTGATAGACTTCTATTTCTTCCTCTGCCTTCTCTTCCTCAAAATCTATCTAGAACAGTATGTAGGGTTCCTCATTCTCAGGTAGGCTGAATCTTCAACCTTTACTTGGTATCTTGTCCAGATACCTCCCTCCTTTTCCATTTTCTTATGTTACTTTAATTTTTAGCCTCTCTCTACTGCTTGCTTAGTTTTTATCTACTGTACTAACCTTCTGTATATCTTTATTTCCAAACCTCTCCTTAACAATACTTCCACCTCAAGATGGATATTTTTTGTCTTTTAATTCATTGTCAAAACTTCACCATCTGCATATTCCTTAATCTGAGTATATATTTTCACCGAACATATTTTAGAGCTGTTATCCTATGTAACATTTGTAACATTTGCTATTATTAAAAAATAAATGTTTACTAGAAATCTCTACACCCTTAGTCTAGAGCATCAAAACATGTCTAACCACTTTTCTATTTCCTTTGCTTTCTTCTTTCCCCAATGAAGAAATGCAGGTCATCAAAAAGGACTCAGCTCGTCATTTCTGTATTATTATAAGAACATCTGTTATCACCCATTGATTTAAAATGAACCAGTGGTATCTCATTGATGTGAAAATAAATTCCAAAACCCTTAACATGGACTACATGACCCTAAATGACCTGGATCCTGTTTGAATAAATCTTAGACTTTGTAAGATACCATTCTTAGTTTCCCCATAACAGTATGTTGTACCTTTCCCTCTGTTACTAACACCCACAATTTCTTTAGGAGATTTGTATGTAATACTACTTTCTTTTATGTGACTATTCTCTCTCTAGATCTTTGCATGGCTCAAGCTTCAACTCAGATATCACCTCTTCAGAGAAGTGAGACCATCTCCCACTCTAATCATTTACTATGAGATACATAATGATAAACTGCAGGAAGGAGGAAGGGAATTTAAAAAGTAAAAAGAACACAGGATCCAAGGAAGCAAGATAACCATAGGAGAGCAGTGAAGGCAGGTCTTATCATAAGAGCTCTTCGGTTAGGCCCTGAAGTCAATAGGACACATGGAAACAGTAGGATGGAAATCTACAGGAGAATGGGCTCTAGGAAAGAGAAGCACAGGTCTGTGAATAAGTTAATTGATGTGATGGAATAGAGATGAGGGTTTGAGAATGGTTGAAAAACAAAAATTCAAGGTATGGAGAAAAGAAAATTGAAAACAATAAAAAATTTGTATATGAACTTAAATATTATAAATCAATACCTGTCTCTATAATGATCACACTAGTGACATACTTAAAAGAGTGCAAATGTATTTATTAAAAATGCTTTAAAATTCTGATGTTGATAAATAGATGATAGAGATAGTAATGGTGCATGAGGTAATTTAAAAGAAAGGCAATAGCTCCTCTATCTTAACAAAGCAAATAATTCCAAACTTGGTAAGTCAAAAACATCAGTAAACATACATTTTTAGAGATATGGAGGAAGCTACCAGATGAAAGAACTGAAAGTATTATTTCAGTTGACTCTGGGAATAAGCCTAAGATGTGGGAACCTACCATTCTGCTGGGTTTTATGGTAAGCATTCTGGTACCAACTGACTTAAAAATATTTATATATTTACATATATTACTTTTATTGATTTTCTAAAATTCAAATAAAGAAACATGAACAACAGTAAGTAAGGATGATAAATTAATATGAAGAACTTCTCTCATAGGACTGTAGTTAAAGTTAAAGTTGAAGGCAATATAAGTTAAGGAGCTGCCCAATCAACAGAGTGCTTCTTCCATGTTGCCCAGGATCATAAGAGCAAAGCAAAATTTCTCAATAGCAAGACAGAGACATAGAATAGTCAATTTGGGCCCTTTTAAAAGCTCAGTTTTCCAAAGAAGATCAAAACATGTGTAAGCTATGACATAGGAGTTTGCTCATCAACTTACCACCATCAGAACTTCCCAGAAGTGAATTGAAATGCTGCACATACTTCACAAAAGCACTAAAATAATCATAGTTTTGGGTTCCTTAGATCTCCAAGACAAATTAAGGTAGAAGAAAATACAATCCTGATGCCAGGATACAATCACTACAATCCTGATGCCAACCTGCTTCAAACCAAACTTTATATTGTAACATTTTCAATCTCTTTAATAAGCAATTTATGATGAATGGATGGATGGGTAGATGGATACAGATACAGTTTTTCATAAAAGAATTCAAGTCACTAGCCTATAAATAGAAGAATTTTTAGGGAATATAATACAAGATTTCAATGATTAAGGAGTTTTCAGCATATAACAATATTAAGGTAAGAAATTGTTCAACAGTTAAAAAAATGAGAAAACAGTAATTCAAGAAAAAATATAGTAAAAATGAGAAATTCATTATCTCATAAATGAGAAAAGATGAAAGTGATAAAAACAAATAAGGTGTGCTTAGTTCCAAATATCAAAATTTTCCATGAATTCAGAAAACACACCCACAGTACCAACTGTAAACCATGTTCTTTCTAAAATGAAAGAAGTAAAAATATTTTCTCTTCAATAGTATGTAACTAGAATAAAATTTTTGAATGGCGAATAAAATTAAGGATTTTCCAACTGACAAATTTTCAGAGCTATTTTATGCGTTTTAGGAAAGTTTTTGACTTATTTTGTCAAAATTATGTCAGCATAATATGGAAAAAGTACAAATTCTGGATCCCGATATATATATCTCTATCTCTATCTCTATCTATCTATCTCTATCTCTATCTATATCTCTATCTATATCTATCTATATCTATATCTATATCTATATCTATATCTATATCTATATCTATATAAAACAAAACAATGTTAGGTAAATTTGTGATGGATTTAGTTTGGATGTTACCCCAAGCTATACTTCTAACTGCATTTCACTCATTATTTTTTAATAGTAGAATAAATCCAAAGCCATTTATTTCACTTTTGTAGAAATATAATTTATGTAGGGAAAATATTCTTTCTTTTTTTGGTTTACTTTATGACTGTTTGGAAGGGTCTGTGTTATCTCCCTCACTTCAAATATTTTTTTAAAAATAGATTCAATACCCACAAGTGGCTTGTCAATGGCAAAGAAATTGTCAATGTATCTAAAATACAGTTAAAAATTTTTAAACGGTTATACAGTCTTTCCAAATACTGTGTCAGTATTATTTTTGAGGTGGAGTTTTTAAGAGTATATTCATTTGAATGAATAGCTTTGACTTCAGATTCCTTATTACAATGCTGCTGTTGGTGAAGCTGACAAATTATAAATGAATATGAGTGTGCATGTTTGAGCAACTGTGCATACGTGTGTGTGTATATGACTATAAGTACACCTAGATGAAAGAAATATGAACATTTTCATTCAGGAAATATTATTATAATTTTATACTATTGGTAAAACTCAATATAACTAAAAATTATGTACAAAATCCTCAGCTAAAACTACTTATCTAAATGACAGTCTAAAATTTATCACAATAATATTAATATATGATACCTATTTGGAAATTGAAATTTATTTTCATCCTTTTATTCTTTTTGCAGGTACAAAACATATTAAATATTTTATCCCAAGACTAACACTAAAATAATATTTTGTCTGTCCTTTGTCATGGTATACAACATTCATAGGATTCAGAAATTTAGTACAGAACTAAAATACAAAACATCTAATCAAACGCAGTGTGTAAAATAATATCTACTAAATTATACTTAGTACATTTTCTTGTGTATTTACTTGCATGTAAACACAAAAATAGAATGCTACATGGCAGTGAAAATCTAAATTTGTGTCATGTACACCTCAGCATGATGGTTAACATGAAAATTCTGTGAAAGATACTTTCTTCTGCCTGTTGTTCACTGGCTTATTAATCTTTAAGCAACAAATTCATTACACTTAATTTGTGTTGCACTTATCTCTTTGATTTGCTTTATTCTAAAATGTAAAATTTTTAAAATCTAGACAAGTAGTATTGAATATGCTGAACATTTTTTTCCTTAAAACAATTTTTTGGGGAGTGTTGACACACAATGCTACAGCCGTTTCAGGTGATTCAACATCTCTTTTTTTATGGCTCCAAAATAGGCAGAACATTTAAATATATATATATATATATATATATATATATATATATATAGTTTTAAAAGTCTTGCATATCTAGATGGGGAAAAAAGAAAAGGAGGCCAAGATTCAGTTGCAGATATTTTTAATGATGTAACTCAAGTATGATTATCTTCTTGTGGGAAAGAAACTGTCTCTCATCCTGCAATTAAATTCTAATTTATAATATTGAATAATTATATTAAGATACACTCTTTCTATATTATGCAAACATAAAAATGGATGTGGTCTTGCCATTTGCAATAACATGGATGGGCCTAGAGGATATTGAAATAACTCAAATGAAGAAAAACAAATATCATGATTCCACTCATATGTGGAATCTAAAAAACAAAGCAAATGAATAAACAAAAAAGCAGAATCAGATCTACAAATAAAGAGAACAAACCAGTGGTTGCCAGAAGGAAGAGGGGTAGGGATAAGAGAACGGGCAAAATGGGTGAAGGAGAGTGGAAGATACAACCTTCCAGTTATGGAATGAGTAAGTCACGGGAATGAAAGGCACAGCATAGGAATATAGTCAGTGATATTGTAATAGCACTGTTTGGTGACAGATGGGAGCTAAACTTGGAGGGTGAGCATAAAATAAGTATAGAGATACTGAATCACTATGTTCTGCCCCTAAAACTAGTGTTACATTGTATGTCAACTGTAGTCAAATAAAAAAGAATTTTCTAAAAGATACACTCTTTCTCCCATTCTGTACGTTGCCATTTAGTTTTGTTAATTGTCTCCTTCGCCATGCAGAAGCTTTTTATTTTGATGAAGTCCCAATAGTTCATTTTTTCTTTTGTTTCTCTTGTCCCAGGAGGCATGTATGTCTAGTAAGAAGTTCTGTAGCCAATGTCAAAGAGGTTGCTGCCTAAGTTCCTCTAAGATTTTGATAGTTTCCTGTCTCACATTTAGGTCTTTCACCCCTTCAGAATTTATTTTTCTGTATGGTGTAAGAAAGTAGTCCAGTTTCATTCTTCTGCATGTGGCTGTCCAATTACCCAACTCTTGTTGAAGAGACTATCTTATTTCCATTGGATATTCTTTCCTGCTTTGTCAAAGATTAGTTGCTCATATAGTTGTGGGTCCATTTTTGGGTTCTCTGTTCTGTTCCATTGATCTATGTGTCTGTTTTTTTTGCCAGTGCCATATTGTCTTGATGCCTACAGCTTTCCAATATAGCTTGAAGTCTGGAATCATGATGCCTCCAGTTTTGTTTACCTTTTTCAGGATTGCTTTGGCTATTTAGAGACTTTTATGGATCCATATTTTTTTATGGATCCAAATTATTTTAGGATTGTTTGTTGTAGCTCTGTGAAAAATGGTGATGGCAGTTTAATAAGGATTGCATCAAATATGTAGATTACTTTGCGTAATACAGACATTTTAACAATGTTTGTTCTTCCAATCCATGAGCATGGAGTGTTTTCCCCTTTCTTTGTGTCATCTTAAATTCTTTCATCTAGTTTTATAGTTTTCAAAGTACAGGTCTTTTACTACTTTGGTTAGGTTTATTTCTCAGTATCTTGTGGTTTTTGGTGCAGTTGTTGGTGGGAATGAAAACTGGTGCAGCCACTCTGGAAAACAGTACAGAAGTTCCTCAAAAACATAAAAATAGAATTACCCTACAATCCATCAATTACACTACTTGGTATTTATCCAAAGAATACAAAGATACAAATTCAAAGAATACTTTGATACGAATTCAAAGGTTTACATGCAACCCATGTTTCTTAACAGCATTATCTGTAATAGACAAATTATGAAACAATCCAAGTGTCCACTGACTGATGAATGAATAAAGATGTGGTGCGTGGGTGTATATACATACACACCACTGGAATATATAAATATCATATATATGTGTATGTATATACACACACACCACACATAAATATATATATATATATACACACACACACACACATATACGATGGAATATTACTCAGCCGTAAAAAGAATGAACTCTTGCCATTTGCAATGACATGGATGGAGCTAGAGAGTATTATGCTAAGCGAAATAAGTCGGTCAGAGAAAGACAAATACCATGTGATTTTATTCATATGTGGAACTTAAGAAACAAAACAAAAATCATAAGGGGAAAAAAGAAAGAGAGAGGCCAACCAAGAAAATGACCCTTAACTATAGAGAATAAACTCATGGTAACCAGAGAGGAGGTAGGTGTGGAGATAGGTTAAATAGATAATGAGGATTAAGGAGTGCATTTGTGATGAGCACCAGGTTTTGTATGTAAGTGTTGAATCACCAAATTACACACTTGAAACTAATACTACACTATATGTTAACTAATTGTAATTTAAATAAAAGTTTTTTTAAAAACTAAATATACATTCTTTTTTCAAAGATGAAAAGGCACATATAAATTCTTGAAGGAAAAGAGACTCAATTTTTTTTTCATTTATGCTCTCTTGCCTAAGATTGTTCCACTATTCCCATTACCTTTTTTGACTTTATAAATATTGTTGGAGACAGTTAGAATTGCAACTATTATTATTTTACCAGGATAGTTAGTAACTCACTCTATTTAATTCTTATTTTCCATACTCTATTGCAGGTCATCTTTTTTTAAATAAAAACCATATATACTAATACCTATTATATTTTACTTCTAATACTATCAAAATAGTTTCTTTGACCTATATGTGAAAGCAAATTACCTAGTTCCAAGAACAGAGATTATAATTTTATGTAATAATGTGTTAGTTGGCAGATATTTTACTCAGAAAAAGACAACTATAAGTAATGAAATATAAAAATGAATACATTGTGCTATATAAAATTAATCTTCTAAAAAGTGTTAATACAGACATAGATTATATTATTGTAGCTGACATTTTTAGTAGACTGGAAAAAAATGAAGACTCAGAAGGAAATAA
Source organism: Nyctereutes procyonoides (assembly GCF_905146905.1). Taxonomy (NCBI): domain Eukaryota; kingdom Metazoa; phylum Chordata; class Mammalia; order Carnivora; family Canidae; genus Nyctereutes; species Nyctereutes procyonoides. The sequence goes on along the minus strand of NW_026575051.1, from coordinate 27,520,052 downwards.
CAGCCTTCTACCATAGTTTATTCAGAGTCATCTTACCTTTCTGGAAAAGTAGAATTATAGGATACAATACAGTTGTTCTTACTTATCTGTGGCAGCATATCTGGTTGCTGAAAAGTGGTATGTTACCATTTAAAGTGTCTGTCCAGGGAACCCTGGGTGGCGCAGCGGTTTGGCGCCTGCCTTTGGCCCAGGGCGCGATCCTGCAGACCCAGGATCGAATCCCACGTCAGGCTCCCAGTGCATGGAGCCTGCTTCTCCCTCTGCCTGTGTCTCTGCCTCTCTCTCTCTCTCTCCCTGTGTGACTATCATAAATAAATAAATTAATTAAAAAAAATGCTTTAAAGTGTCTGTCCATAACAATAGTCTCAAGGCTGAAAAGCCTAAGGTACACTTTTCAGCCCACCTAGTAGTTCACCATTCTTCAGCACTGAAGGTCGGTGACTATTTCCTGAAACTCTTCTCTCCCTGAGTCATTCAACGTTTGTCATTCAGTGTTCAGTCCCATTGCCCAGGCCACTATACTGATTACACCTATACTCTTTCCACAGTCTCCTAAGATACTCATTGCTCTACCTCTGATCTGTACACAAACACACACATACTCACACACATGTCACATGATCCACCCTAGACATCACAGCACTCTAGACATCTAGATCAGTGCCCAGTAGTCAAAAGCACAGACTCTGGATCAAAAATATTTAGATTCATATCTGCCTCCATCATTTGCAAGCATATCATATTGAGTAAGCTATGTAGCTTTTCTTTGCAACATCAGGAAAATAATGGCATTTTCTTCATAATATATAAGAATTAAATAAATCAGTGCATGTAAATGGCTGTCAATGTGCACTTAATAAGTACTCTGTGAGGATTAGCTATAAATTCTCTGAACAATAAATCATATCATGTCACTCCCTTCTTAGAACCTTCCATTGGCATTCTGTAAAGTGAGCTTTAAAAATCCAGACTGCTCACCACAGCCTCCAAGGCTCAGTTTCTCCCTATCACTTCCGGTTTCACCCCTCACTACCTGGCTTTCTTTCATTTCCTTTAATATGCCATGGCATTTTTTTTTCGTACTTCAAGTGTCTCTTCCCCTATGTGAAAAGCTTCTTCTTCATTCTTGTTCCGTAAGGCCATAGAATAAAAATACTCAAATTGGTAGGCCATTCAGTCTCTGTTGTAAGTATTCAACTCTGCTGGCCTCATGCAAAAGCAACCACAAACAACACATAAAAGATGTATGTGGCTGTATCCCAACAAAACTTTACTTACAAAATCAAGCAATGAGCAGTGTTAGTCCAGAGGGGTTATAGTTTGCCTATCTACTATAATTCTTCACTGCTTAATTTAAATGCTGTCCCTCAAAAAAGAGCTTCACTGACTCTATTTTTCTGCATCTCAGCCTGTGATTGCTTTTTTCATAGCACCACAATGTATAATCATTTGATTTATTTACTTGTTTACTGTTCTTTGTAAGACCCTCACACACACTCAACCGTAAGCTTTTAGCACAGTGCCTATTACTTTGAAGGTGCTTGATAAATACTTTTTGAATGGATAAATAAATCCCATCTTATCTGACATTAAGAGTCAAGAAAAACAAATCAGTAGAACATTGCTAAAAGAGCTGTATAGATTACCAATTGCAGGAATTCATGCTTTATAAAGAATTTTTGAAATAAGCTTTATTGAAGAATGTAAAAAATCTCCTTGCAGTCCCAAGCTCATAGGATCCTGGAATGTTGATATAGCCCTTATGTTTCTGCTGCCTTGGGATTGCCTAGGGATTAGAGATAAGCATGAACTCATTTTTGTTGAATATGCATGTTATGAGAATTAGAACCGAACAGGCCATCTGGGGGATAGAATCTTCTCTAGCATTGTTCATTTCATAGTATACATGAGGGATATTCATTTCATGGAGAAAATTAGGAAGTCACAGCAATCAAAGCATGCTCCATTTTAAAAAGTTCGTGGTATGCTTTAGGGCTAAATATTCACAGCATGCATTTTAAAGATGCAATTAGGGGCAATGATGCACAAAATTGCATGTGCAAAGAAAATATTATTTTTAGAAATGCAATCGAAACATCCAAAGGAGCTAAAAATAAAAGGTTGTACTGTTCAGGTGAGAACCTGTAGCAATGTAATAAGCTCTATACATAGCAGAAGGTACTACTGCATTGGAGAAAGTTGTTTTCGGTGAAGTTCTTCAGATGTCCCAAAATCAGTAACCTTTGACCTAGATAGACAGCTCATATCCAAGACAGTAAAGATTTTGGATGATATTGTCAAATAATGTTTATATAACAATTTTCATAATTACACACATCTGTTTAATCTCTAACTTGTTATATTTTATAGCTCTTGCTAAAATTATATCAAAATGATAAGATTACTTGTTTCAGACACAATTCTTGGAGGGTTTAAACTTTCCAATTATTTTTTTTATATGACACATAAATTATAATGATCCCCATGCTTTTGGTGATGGTCAAGTTTTTTTTTTTTTTTTGAAACAGTTTCAGTACTGCTTTTTCTCTCAGTGTACTTCATTTGAATATGGTGCCCCAAATACACTTTTACTTCATTCTATTGATTTTTAAACTATCTTTTGAATGTATTGAGCCATAAATCTAGCTTACATCATCTTTAAAACCTAATAGATTACATTTTCAATAGAAAATGTGAACTGTAAAGTAAATGTGAACACTCATAAGTTTTATCTCTCTAAATAAATAGAAATATAGTGAAATCATTTTGAACACAATATGAAAGAAATCTGTAAACAAAAAACATTGTCTAATTTGTATTGATATTAAAAAAGAGTGAAAGGGAGAAAATCTGGCCCAACTAAAGCTGAGCCTTTTGGTTAATAATATCTGTCTGTGAAAATTAATTTTTACAGTTTACTTTCTCAGAATTTTTTAGATGACTGTCAGTAATTGTAGTTATTGTGGGACAATTAAGCTATTTAAAAAGTCACTTAGTCTAAGAATCATACACACAAAATGCTGTTCAGGTAAATTAGCGGGATATTTTCTTCCAAGTAGCTGATGTTGCATCTGTGTTTAAGCTTAAAAATCTAGATACAAACAAGATAAGTAATATATTATTCAAGTTATATAATGGTAAACTACATAATAATTAAAAGTACAAAGTTCAGTTTGATATTTATAATGAAAGAGTAAATATTTTAAATAAAATATTTGTCATTCAAAATTAAACTCCAGGGATCCCTGGGTGGCGCAGCGGTTTGGCGCCTGCCTTTGGCCCAGGGCGCGATCCTGGAGACCCGGGATCGAATCCCACATCGGACTCCCGGTGCATGGAGCCTGCTTCTCCCTCTGCCTGTGTCTCTGCCTCTCTCTCTCTCTGTGACTATCATAAATAAATAAATAAATAAATTAAACTCCAGTATACCCCATTTAAAAGGATTCCAGGGGCACTTGAGTGGCTCAGTCAGTTAAGTGTCTGACTCTTGATTCTGGCTCAGGTTATGAAATCAGGGTCCTGAGATCGAGCCCCATGTCGAGTCCATTCTGAGCATAGAGTCTGCTTAGCATTCTTTCTCCCCCTCTCCCTCTACCCTCTACCCTGCCCCTCATCTTTCTCCCTCTCTTAAAAAAACAAAAAGTTTCCATAAAGTTGCCCCCCTATTATGAACTGTTGTCCATATATATGACAGTTATGATACCTAGTTCTGGTACAGAATCCATATCCATGTCTTCTTCAGAATCCAGAACAGCATCTTTTATATACCTAATATGCAACACATATTTGTATAAACTAATAAACATACAATTATTACTATCATTTATTTTGGGATTTAGAAATGAAACTACATATAGAAATTGACAAGGACATAAATAATTACAGGAAGACTTCACAATAGAAGAGGAGACTTGAACTGCTTTTGAAAGACGAATAGTTGTTAGGGAAGGGTAGCGTGAAAGAGTCAGCAGAGAGTGGGACAGTAAAAAGACAGTTGTCTCAACAGAGAAAATAAGACTTTAAAGTCATTGGAAGTGGGGATCCCTGGGTGGCGCAGCGGTTTGGCGCCTGCCTTTGGCCCCGGGCACGATCCTGGAGACCCTGGATCGAATCCCACGTCAGGCTCCTGGTGCATGGAGCCTGCTTCTCCCTCTGCCTGTGTCTCTGCCTCTCTCGCTCTGTATGTGTGACTATCATAAATAAATAAAAAAATTAAAAAAAAAATTTCTAAAAAAAATAAAGTCATTGGAAGTGTAAAATGTGATGTTTTGGTGGTAGCACTTTGAAACAACCATAAACAGATATCCTGGTATAATATGCTAGATGATGAGCAGTGTCCAAATATTGAGGAAACTTAAGAAGAATTAAAAGAGAATGATGTAAATGGCAGTGAAAACAGAGTGCTGGGAGTGCTGGTAAGAAAGCTTGGAATGCTCCTTTCTTTTGAAACAGCAGGAAATTCAACCCATACAGGCCCAACCTCACACACAGCCCAGCCCCACCCACTAACTACCACAAAAGACAAGCCAATCTCCTTTTCCTGCTCTCTCAAGGCTTTTCATACTAACTTGGGAGGCCTGCCTGTATCCACAGAAAGCTTTGTTATATGTGTAATAAACCTTTTTTTATCTCCTTGGTGTGTGAGCTATCATTAGTTCCTCCATAGGAACCAAAGTTTGTGTCAGAGCCCATCCTGTGTATGCAGAGTGGCCACAGGCATTACATTCCAGCATGTTTGAATAGACCCGAAGTTTCATCTTTGTTCAACATGAGACAATATTAAGAAAATAATTTTTATACTTCATCCTTCATTGTACAAAGTTGGTTTCGTCCACTAGGGCACAAACCCAAATACCACTAACGTCTGAGGTTAAATCAGACCTGGTGTACTCTGTCTCTCTTTCCACATCCCTCTCCCTCACTTCTTATGACCTCATTCTTCCCATGCCTCATTTTGATAATATCATGCTTATATGAATTTCTGATTTTAGAGACACTTGGGTGGCTCAGCAGTTAAGCATCTGCCTTCAGTTCAGATCATGATCCCTGCCCAGGGATCAAGTCCCACATCAGGCTTCCTTCAGGGAGCCTGCTTCTCCCTCTGCCTATGTCTCTGCCTCTCTCTGTGTTTCTCATAAATGAATAAATAAAATCTTTAAAAAATAAAAAGAATTTCTGATTATATTTGAATATATGAAGAGTTTTATTTACATGATGAGTTCTTTTAACATACTAGTAATCAAGAAACTTGTCATTGATAATCATTAATGCAGCTTTCAGAAACACCTTACAAAAGAAAACACTTGGGGGATCCCTGGGTGGCTCAGGGATCCCTGAGTGGCTCAGGGTTTAGCGCCTGCCTTCGGCCCAGGGTGTGATCCTGGAGTCCCGGGATTGAGTCCTGGGATCAAGTCCCACATCAGGTCCTTGCATGGAGCCTGCTTCTCCTTCTGCCTATGTCTCTGCCTCTCTCTCTCTCTCTCTCTCTCTGTGTGTGTGTCTCATGAATAAATAAATGAAATATTTTTAAAAAAAAAGACAAAAGAAAACAGTTGGTCATGCTCTATGGTAAGCTCTTTAAATAATTCATAAATCATGGCCCAGAGGGAGCCTAGAATATTTTCAACATTACATATGGCGTAAACATTTCTTTCCACTGAACTAATAGTTACTCCAAAATTAAATACTGTGTTAAAATTAAAGTATGTTTAATTTTAAACATGATCATGAAAATGATCACTCATTCAAAAAATATTTGGTTCACACCCCACAGATATGTATATGTACATATGTGGCCCAACTAAAGCTGAGCCTTTTGGTTCAAATATGTATGTTGCACTGGATCCTTGCAGCGATAGTTTTAACACTTGTTGGGATGAGCTTACTTTTCTTTTGTTTCTTGCCAGCTTTCAAAACTTTCCCCTTGAGAGAAGATAAAGTAGATGACTGTAGGAGGCTTCAAGTGTAAGGGAAAGGCCAGAAAGCAGGGTGGAAAAAGTAAGAAGAACCTCGGAGTATCAATATGTTTCCTACACTTATTTTGAGTAAAATAAAAACGAGTGAGATATTTCTAACCTGCCAAAACAAAGTGAATCTTTGCTCCTGGCTACAGCTTTCAAATGAAAATAAGACACTATGAGATTCCTTGCTTTAAACATCTTTTATAGCTGTACACTTTCCCCTGACTTTTCTTTATATTGTTCCATGGGGTTTGCTATTTTATACATCACTTTTATTTTCTTTAAGCCAGCAAAATCCCAGTTTGGATGCTTCGCCTTCCAGTGACCCAGCTGCCTTATCATTTTATCTAATAGTTGTAAAATTAGAAAGCACTGACAAATCCCCTCTGGCCTTGCTGAGCCCAAGGAAAGAATTTTCAGTGGATCCTGGAAATGGGAAGTCTGCAAAGAAATTTTGCTGTGGGTAACTTTTAAACCAAAGGCACAATCTTTGAACGGGGATCTTGAGACTGAAATCACTCTGTAACTTAATTGTATCAATTTTAATTTTGTATTTATATCTTGTTGTTTGTTTTTGCCAAGCCCCAGAGGCAACACTTATGCTGCCATCTCACTTTGTTTCTTAGTATATTTCCCAGAACAGAACTCCATAGGATTTATGACCCAATTTTTGCCTTTTGATTTAATCTGAAAGATATCCAGCTCACATCAAGCACAGAGCTGGCAGTTAGAAACGATAAAGCTGTCTCTCTCCTAACTCAAGATTGCTAAAAGGTTCAGATCACGTCTGGGTCTCACTTCCTGTGCCACAGTTTCTCTTCCTGCGTACAAATAATTTTTATTTCTGCTGCTGTGTTTACACTTGTTGTTTAGAGATATGTAACTACCCTGATAAAATTGCTTAAAAATATATCTACTAAGAAAAGGCAGTTCAAGAAATTAGTTCCCTAATGAAAGTTGGACCTAGAGTAGGAAAGTTAATAATTAATAATAATAATAACAACATAGTAATTCTAACATGATATTGATAATAGTATGAGACCTTGTTTTCTCTATTTCTAAAAACTGGTTTGTAAACATCTGTCATCTGCCCCTAGTAATTAATTATTAACAAAATTTTCTATGATATATTTCATATCATAAATAGAAAGCCTTTAAATGGATATTTTTAAATTTAAATTTTAGTTAATATATTGGGGATCCCTGGGTGGCTCAGTGGTTTAGCACCTGCCTTTGGCCCAGGGCGTGATCCTGGAGTCCCGTGATCAAGTCCCGCGTCCGGCTCCCGGCATGGAGCCTGCTTCTCCCTCTGCCTGTGTCTCTGACTCTCTCTCTCTCTCTATGTCTATCATGAATAAATAAATAAAATATATATATATGGTGCAATACTGGTTTCTGGAGTAGAATTCAGTGATTCATCACTTACATATTATGTAATACCTACTGGTCATCACAATAAGTGCCCTCTTTAATAGCCCATCTTCAACCCAACCTTCCCCCATCAACCCTCATTCTGTTCTCTATCATTAAGATCCTTTTAGAGTTTGTTTCCCTCTCTCCTTTTCCCTTTTCCTATATGTTCATCTGTTTCTTTCTTAAATTCTACATATGAGTGAGATCATATATTATTTGTCCTTCTCTGACTGACTTATTTCACTTAGTATAATACACTCTAGCTCCATCTGTGTCATTGCAAATGGGAAGATTTCATTGTTTTTGATGGCTAAGTAATATATATATATATATATATATATATATATATATATATATATACCACATATTCTTTATCCATTCATCAATCAATGGACATTTGGGCTCTCTCCATAGTTTGGCTATAGTTGATAATGCCGCTGTAAATATCGTGGTGTATATACCCCTTTGAATCTGTGTTTTTGTATTCTTTGGGTAAGTACCTAGCAGTACAATTCCTGGATCATAAGGTAGTTCTTTTTTTAACTTTTCAAAGAACCTCCATACTGTTTTCTAGAGTGGCTGCACCAGTTCACACTCCCACCAATAGTGAAAGAGGGTTCCCCTTTCTCTGCATCCTCACCAACACCTGTTGTTCCTTGTGTTCTTAATTTTAGCCATTCTGACAGGGGTGAGGTGGTATCATTATGGTTTTGATTTGTATTTCCCAGATGATTAATTATGTTGAGTGTCTTTTCATGTGCCTATTAGACATCCGCATGTCTTTTTGGAAAAGTATCTTTTCATGTCTTCTGCCCATTTCTTAACTGGCTCCTTTGTTTTTTGGGTGTTGAGTTTGGTAAGTTTTTTATAGATGTTGAATACTAACCCTTTATCAGATATGTCATTTACAAATATCTTCTCTCATTCCATAGGCTGCCTTTTAGTTTTGTTAATTATCTCCTTCACCTTGCAGAAGCTTTTTATTTTGATGAAGTTGCAATAGTTCATTTTTTTCTTTTGTTTCTCTTGCCTCTGGCAACATGTCTAGTAAGAAGTTGATGTGGCCTATGTCAAACTGGTTGCTGCCTGTGTTGTCCTCTATGAATTTGATGGTTTCCTATCTCACATTTAGGTCTTTCACCCCTTTTGAATTTATTTTTCTGTATAGTGTAAGAAAGTGGTCCAGTTTCATTCTTCTGCAGGTGGCTGTCCAATTTTCCCAACACCAATTGTTAAAGAGACTTTTTTCCATTGTATATTCTTTCCTGCTTTGTCAAAGATTAGTTGATCATATAGTTGTGGGTCCAGTTCTGGGTTCTCTGTTCTATTCCATTGATCTATGTGTCTGTTTTTGTTAGTGCCATACTGTTTTGATGACTACAGTAATATAGCTTAAAGTCTGGAATAATGATGCCTCCAGTTTTGTTTCCCTTTTTCAGGATTGTTTTAACTATTCAGGATTTTTTGTGGTTCCATATAAATTTTAGGTTTGTTCTAGCTCCATGAAAAATGCCAGTGTTAGTTTGGTAAGGATTCCATTAAATATGTAGATTGTTTTGGGTAATACGGACATTTTAACAATGTTTGTTCTTCCAATCCATGAGAATGGAATGCATTTCCAGTCCTTTGTATCCTCTTCAGTTTCTTTAATAGCTATTCTATAGTTTTCAGAGTACAGATCTTTTACCTTTTTAGTTTGATTTGTTCCTAAGTATCTTATTGTTTTTGGTCAGTTGGGAATGGGATTGATTCCTAGATTTCTTTTCCTGCTAATTTGTTATTAGTGTATAGCAATGCAACAGATTTCTGCACATTGATTTTATATCCTGAAACTTTGATGAATTCATGTATTAGTTCTAGCAATTTTTTGGCGGAATTTTGTGGGTCTTCTATACAGAGTATTTCATGTTATTGCAAATAGTGTAAGTTTGACTTCTTCCTTGCCAATTTGGATGCCTTTATTTCTTTTTGTTGTCTGATTGCTGAGGCTAAGACTTCTAGTACTATGTTAAGTAGTAATGATGAGAGTGAACATCCTTATTTTGTCCCTGACCATAGTGGGAAAGTTCTCAGTTTATCCACTATAAGGATGATATTAGCTGTAGGTCTTTCATATATGTCCTTTATTATGTTTAAGTATGTTCCATATATTCCTACTTTTTTGAGGGCTATTATCAAGAATGAATGTAATACTTTGTCACATGCTTCTTCTGCATGTACTGACAGGATCATATACTTCTTATCCTTTCTCTTATTAATGTAGTATATCACACTGATTGATTTTTGAGTGTTAAACATCCCCTGCACCCCAGGAATATATCCCACTTAATCATGGTCAATAATTATTTTAATGTACTGCTAAATTGATTTGCTAGTATTTTATTGAGAAATTTTGCATCCATGTTGATCAGGGATACCAGTCTGTACAATTCTCCTTTTTAGTGCAGTCTGTGACTGGTTTTGGAATCAAGGTAATGCCACCCTCCTACAGAGTTTGGAAGTTTTCCTTCTGTTTCTATTTTTTATCTGTTCAACTATTTTTTGGCTTCTGTATCATTTATTTCTGCTCTAATCTTTATTATCTCCCTTCCTCTCCTGAGTTTAGGCTTTATTTGCTGTTCCTTTTCTAGCTCCTTTTGGTGTGAGGTTAGATTTTTCTTGCTTCTTGAGGTAGGCCTGTATTGCAATATACTTCCCTCTCAGAACTGCCTTTGCTGTGTCCCAAAGATTTTAGACTGTCATATTTTCATTTTTATTTGCTTCCATATACTATTTTATTCCTTCTTTTAATTTCCTGATTAAGCCATTCATCTGTTAGTAGAATATTCCTTAACCTCCATGTGTTTGCAGTCTTTCCAAGTTTTTTCTTGTAGTTAACTTCAAGTTTCATAATACTGTGGTCCAAAAAGATTCATAGTATGATCTCAGTCTCTTCGTATTTGTTGAGGGCTGATTTGTTACCCAGTATGTGATCTATTCTGGAGAACGTTCTGTGTGCACTTGAAAAGAATGTGTATTCTGCTGCTTTAGGATGAAATGTTCTGTATATATGTCATGTCTATCTGGTCCAGTGAGTGGGGTGTTAAAGTCCTCTACTATTATTGTTTTATTATCCATGAGTTTATGTGTATTATTAATTGGTTTATATATTTGGCTGCTCCCAAGTTGGGGGCATAAATATTTACAATTGTCAGATCTTCTTGAAGGATATACCCCTTAATTATGATATAATGCCCTTCTTCATTTCTTGTTAAAGTCTTTGTTTTAAAATCTAGTTTGTAAATAAAATAAAATAAAATAAAATAAAATAAAATAAAATCTAGTTTTTTGGGGCACCTGGGTAGCTCAGTAGGTTAAGCAGCTGCCTCTGGCACAGTTCATGATCTCAGGGTCCTGGGATGGAGCTCTGTGTTGGGCTCCCTGCTCAGTGGGGAGTCTGTTTCTCCCTCTCTCTCTGCTGCTCCTCACCACTCCTACTCTCTCTCTCTCTCAAATAAATAGAATCTTTAAAAATAAATTAAAAAATAAAATCTAGCTTGTCTGATATAAATATGGCTACTCTTTCTTTTTCAAAGATTTTATTTATTTATTCATGAGAGACATAGAGAGAGAGAGATGCAGACACAGGCAGAAAGAGAAGCAGACTCCATACAGGGAGCCTGATGTGGGACTCGATCCCAGGACCCCAGGATCATGCCCTGGGCCAAAGGCAGATGCTCAACCACTGAGCCACCCAGGCATTTCTCTATCTTTCTTTTGATATCCATTAGCATGATAAATATTTCTCCATCCCCTCACTTTCAATAATCTTCAGGTCTATATGAGTCTCGGGTAGGCAGCATATAGATTGATGTTTATGCATTTTGAAACCTTGTATCTTTTGATTGGAGCATTTAGTCCATTTATATTCAAGTGATTATTAAAAGATATGAATTTATTATCATTGTGTTACCTGTAGTGTTGTGTTTCTGGTGATGTTCTCTGGTCCTTTCTAGTTTTTGTTGTTTTTCGTCTTTTTTCCCCACTCAAAGAGTTCATCTTAATACCTCTTGCAGGGTTGATTTAGTGGTCACAAACTCCTTTAGTTTTGTTTGTCCTGGAAACTCTTTATCTCTCCTTCTATTCTGCATGACAGCCTTGCTGGATAAAGTATTCTTGGCTGCATATTTTTCTTATTCAAAACATTAAAGATATATGTCCTTCTCATCTGGCCTGGGAAGTTTCTGTAAATAAGTATGCTGCAAACTTCACCTGTCTTCACTTGTAAATTAAGAACTATTTTCCCTTGCTGCTTTCAGGATTCTTTCCTTGTCTGTGCATTTTGTGAATTTGATTATGATCTGCCTTGGCAATGGTCAGCATTTGTTGAATTTAACGGGAGTGTTCTGTGTTTCTTGGATTTTGATACCTGCATCCTTTCCCAGATTAGGGAAGTTTTCAGCTGTAATTTCCTCAAATAAACCTTCTGCCCCTCTTTCTCTCTCTTCATCTTCTGGGACTCCTATGATACAAATGTTATTCTGTTTTAATAAGTCCCCGAGTTCCCTAAATCTGTCTTCATGATCCATTAATGGTTGGTTGTCTTCCTCTTCTTTTCAGCTTCATTATTTTTTATAAATTTATCTTCTGTATCACTGATTTGTTCCATTGATTCATCCATCCTCATTTTTATGGCTTCAATTCAGGTTTGCATCTCAGTTATAACATTTTTAGTTTTAGCTTGACTTGATTTTTTCTTTTGTCTTTGCAGTAAAAGATTCTCTAGTGTTGGGGGGCCTTGGTGCCTCAGTCAGTTAAGCATCTGCCTTTAGTTCAGATCTTGATCTCAAGGTCCTGGGATCAAGCCCCATGTCAGGGTCCCTGCTCAACGGGGAGTCTACTTCTCTTTCCCCCTCTGCCTCTCCCCCACCTCATTCTCTCACTCTAACAATTAATAAAATCTTTTTTAAAAAGAGAGATCCTATAGAGTCCTATGCTTTTTTTCAAGCCCAGCTGATATCCTTATAATTATCATTTTAAATCTAATTGAAACAGCTTCCTTATATCTGTATTGATTAAATTTCTGGCCATCATGTCTTCCTATTCTTTCTGTTGGGGTGAATTCCTCCATCTTCCACAGGTCATTTTTCTGGTTTGTAGACACATGCTTTGTTCTCTAAGATTTCTGATTGATCTCTTGGGTTTTCAGAATGGTTTGATATTTATCTAGCTGTGTTTGAGGAAGGAGACAAGCTTAGAGTCACTCTACTCCTCTACCATCTTACCTCTGGTTGAGCCTTAAATGGATATTTTTGAAAATCCCTAAAGTGGAACTATATTTACATAGTCTAGAAAGAATTAGTCTTAAAAATATTCAAAGTATTCTGCTAATGTATTTGTTAGTTTATATAGTGACTACAAAGGATCAGATATGTTTCTGAATTCTTTAAATATTAATTTCTTTCATTCTTCTAACATAGCTATGAGTTAGGTGCTATTATTATTGTTATTACTTAGGGAAAAAGAAAGCCAAGACAGAAGAGGTTAAGTATCTTATCCAAGGTCATACCAACAGTATAACTGGAAACATTGAAATAAAAACTCAGGCAGTCTGGCTCCAGGTCCCACAATCTTAGCCTCTATCTTGTGCTCTTCCTTAGTGCCATAAAATGCTTATTCATATTAGAAGTACTTATTCATACAATTGGACTCACCTGGGCACCTGGATGGCTCAGTGGTTGAGCATCTGCCTTTGACTCAGGTCGTGATCCCTAGGTCCTAGGATCCCTCAGGGAGCCTGATTCTCCCTCTGCCTATGTCTCTACCTCTCTCTCTGTGTCTCTCATGAATAAATAAATAAAATATTTAAGTAAATAGAATCAGAAAGTCCTTGTAGGTACTCAGAAATTTAGAATTATGTAGCTAAGGCATTAGTTTACTAATTCATATACATAAGCAGTTTTTTTTTTTAAGTAGCATTCTTTTGTGGGGGAAAGGCTTATGTAATGAAAATGGGTCCTGTATATTTAATAGTAATTTAATACTTAAAATATGTTTTCTATTCATAGATTATTGGCAACATTTCTATAATTTGTTTTTATTTATTATTTTTTTACTAATGGGTTCTGTTTCCTTAAGTAAATTAAATTCATTCGAAATACTACCTTAGGCAGGGTAAATGTTATGTATGTTTACAGCATTTGGAAACAGCTAATATATTTACTAAATGACTACAAAAGGATGATCACTCCCAAAAAAGGGAAGAGTCCACATTATCATCACTAAATGTGATGCCCATGAGAATGAAGCCAGGCAGATGGATATCAGACATATTTCAAATTAAGAAATGAAAGAATCAGTTACTGCCTAACCCTGGCTGCCAAACAAAAACAGGCATTAACTGAGCCTCGGCCACAGATGAGCTCTGTGATAGATACTTGAATATTAACCTTTGATTAGTCCAGGGTGCAGCAAAGTAGAGGGATACAAAGATGGCAATATAGGTTAAGAAAAATAGTGATGCACTAATAGGAATTGGGATGTCGGGAGGGGCAATTTCTTGAAATTGGTTTTAGATGAATCAAATTGGAACTGGGTCATAAAATTACAAAATTGCAGAAGATGCTAAGTGATAGGGGTCTAAGGCTCAAGCAAAGTATCGGGATTAGAGATAGAAACTTGAAAGTCTTCTGTATGGACTTGAGAATTGAAACTAGAAAAGTGGATTAACTGTATTAAGGAAAATTTGATTATTGCACTGTTAGACCTAAAGAGAATGCTAAAGTTAATGTATGAGCCCTGTCTTTTAAATGAGACAGCTAGTAGCCCTGCCACAATTTGGCAGTGTAAATTTAGGCAAGTCACTCAACCTTTCTAAATCCTACATTCCTGATTCATAAAATGGAAATAACATGTATATCACTGTGGTGGGCAGAATTTTTAAGATGATTCCCAAGATTTCTGTCCCTAGTGTCCTATATCATTTCCTTCCCTAGAGTGTGAATGGAAGCTGTAAATATAAGATAGTCATTTCTTGATAAGGCTTTGTTATAAGGCAAAAAGTGATGGCAATGTCACCCCATGATTATGTTGATTGACTAACTGGAGAAGCTGGAGAGATGCATGCACCTCTGCAGGTCTGGCAGAAAGCAAACATCTATGTTGTGATCTGCCATGGGGGCCACATGGCAAGGAATTGTGGGTGGCCTCTAGGAACCAAGAGAAGTCCCTCAGGGATAGCCAGTAAGAAAAAAAAAAAGGATATCACAACTACTTCCTAACAGAAATGAATTTGCTAATAACTATGGAGCTTAAAAGAGGACCCTGAGTCTCAGATAAGCTGACAGCCCCTCTCACACTTTGATTTCATCCCAATGAAACCCTGAGAAGAGGACCTAGGTAAAGGAAATTGTGAAAGAATGCATTTGTTTTGTTTGAAGTCACTAGATCTGTGGTAACTTGTGCAACAATGGAGAATGAATATGCTCATAGACTTAGAAGACTAAATGTAATAAAAATTATAAAATAGCTATTACAGTACCTTCCACACAATAGAATATGATAATTGCTGCCTTGGTAGCACTGTTGTGTATTCTCCTGAATCTCATTTCTATTTCTAGATTGGAAATAAATACCAATTTCCATAAAAAGGCTGAAAGAAATTCATCAGGAAGTAATGTTTTAGAGATAATGATGTAGCATTTGTAAAGAATTTTGATCTATGTTATCTTTTCCTTCCCTGTGACCTTGCATATGATTTTATTATAACTTAGAAGATCTCAAAAAGTAGTTTGAATAAGCCATTATCAGTAAGAGTTTGATTGTTGTTTTGGTTCTTATTTGCTTTGTTGTCTAAGAAGATAGGAGTTTTAAAAAAATCGCTGAACACATTAATAATGATAAATTTGCTCAGGCCCAAATATAATGTTAAAGCATTAATGAGATTTTTAGTTTGTTAAATGTTTTGTGGAAACTGAGTCCAAAGTAAATTTAAGCATTAATAAGTTCATCATGGAAAAAACATCAATTTTGAAATGGTCCAAAAGAAAAGCTGTGAAACTACCATGGAAATAAGAAAATAGTCTGAGATGGTTTGAATGCAAGACTGTAGAGTCAATTAGCCCATGCATTTCTGCACAGCTCTGTTGTTTTCTTTATGCTATGCCATCTACCTAGAATGTCCTTTATAATCAATTTTACTTCTGTGCAGCCTTCCCCTCAGAAATAAAAATGTGGATAGCAAGTTATGCCTATGTCAGTATCTTTTGCTATAATAGGTTTCACTATATTGCAAGTTTCTTCAGAGAAAAGATACTTTTGCATTTCCAGTGGCTGGCATGGGTATGAACTTAATAAATGCTTATTACATACAATTTCATAAAAACTTTACTTAGAATTAATATGCTTAAGTATTTGTTTGGTAAAATAATGTCACATGTTAATTTGTTGCATTATCTCCACATTCTTATATTAATTAAAAGGAATGTGACCTAGCAAGTTGATAGTCTCAGTAGCATCTCTGCGTGTGACTTTTAGAGACTGTACTTATATAGTATCTAAATGGCCATCAAGAAAATGCAGAAGATTCAATCAATCAAGTAGTATGTCTATCATAAGCCAAAATCACTCTAATTTTGTTGACAAAGTTTTTTGATTAATTATTTTGACAATTACGTAAACATACCTGATAAAATAGTTACTTTAGGGAAAACAGTCCTAAAATAAGATGTTAGTGTCATATGGATGAAAAGCCCAAGTCACTGTTTTTTTACATTTCTTCTATACATGGGAATATAATTTGAATTAAGGAAAACCAATTCCATAACATAAAAATAAATTATATAAATCATATTAAAATATAATTCAATGAATAAAATATGCACATGGTATGAAGATTATTTAAAATATCATATATCTTAATCAGGATAATTGTGTCATTTAGTAATACATGCATGTTAAGCATTTGTTAAGCAACTGATTTCTATCCCATTGCCTATTTTTTGTATTATCTAAAATTCTTTTTTATGATAAATTTACAAAATATTTCATGCTTGTAAAAAATATTTTACAGTGGAAAAGTTAGTGTTTAAATATTGGAATAGTGTGTTTTTCTAATTTAGAAATGCAATGTGGAGAATGTAATAATAGCAACGATAAACATTAGAAATATTTTTTTTAAAAAAAAGTTATAATAGCAAAAGTTTAAAAAATAGACCAGAGGAAGCTTCAGTAATAGCAATAGCTCTTCTGGTAAAGTCCAGAATTTTACACATTACATCACTGTTTTTCCAAATCTAGCTTACAGTATCTTATAGAGAAATTTTTGAAGTATTTACACCTTCTCTCCTCACAGCCTTACAGATTTTAGTCAAGTAGAACAGGAGTCTGAAAATGTTCTATGCAAAGGTCCAGAAAGTAAATATTTTAGGCTTTGCAGACCATACAGGCCCTGTCACAACTATTCAACGTTGCCATTGTAGCATGAAAACAGACATTGACAATATATAAATGAATGGGCCTGGCTCCAATAACATTTTACTTACAAAAACAGGAAGCATTCCAATTTGACCAGTTTGCCAACTCTTGATGTAGATTAATGTTAGCAATTTATAGCCATTTTTAAATAGGACTATAAGAAACTATCTTCACAGTTAGTAGTTGATTACAAAAGAATATAGTCATTATAACATTTTATAATGCAAGTAATAATACAAAATTTACCTTTTGTACCTATAGATGCTTACTATGGTGAAATTTGTCATTGAAACTAACTCCAAAGAGAATAGACTCAAAAATTATATCTCCCATTTACCGAGTGAATACTACAAAATAGGGCTCATTCTGTACCCTACAAATATCATATGGTTTTTTACTTCTCACAGCCTAATGAAGCAGGTAGTACCTTGCTCATTTTACATGTGAGTGAACTGAAGCTAAAGAGAGACTGCATAATCCTTTCTGACTACAATGGCTATTAAATGACAAATTTGAAATTCAAACCCCAACATGGCTTTCAAAGCCTATGCTATATAGTACTACAGTGATTAAATGAGTGTGAAAACATTCTTACATCTAAATTCTAATTTGTTCCCAATGGAAAAAAGAGATTTACTCTTATAAAAGTTTCTAGCTTAGTATAATACTATGTATAATAAAACTTACAGATTGGAAAATATTTTCAAGTGTATTTTGTATATTACAGTTTGGATGATGGCTCTGAGTGACTACTTTTTTTTTTTTTTTATCAACCAATAGCTACAAAGACAGTATGCAGTTTCCAGTCAGTGTAGCCTTAAGGAATAGATAGAAAGAATCAAAATTTACTTTATAATTACAGAACTCAAAATTCAGTTTAATTTTCATTTGCATTGTCAGGATGCTAATGCAGTATTTATATCCTGTCTCTAGTCTTAGACGGATGACGTGAATGTAACACTCTCCCCTAGGACCTGATTCATAGAACAGTTGTAACAAAAAGAGTTGCTAAAAAAGTGAAGAACCAATTTGCCCGAAAACATAATAATCTTATTCTGTGTACGTTAATAGTAAAAACCATTACTTACCATGTGGAAAAATTTCAAATTTGAAAAGTATCAGATTCATATAAAGGAAGGGAGGAGTAATGTGTAAAGAGCTACCAGTCCCAGAGTTGGTTCTCAGAAAACTAAGTTCTGATACCTAATTAATTACTTTGGAAAAATCACTTAACCTCCTTAAACATCAGCTTGCTCAGCTGTGAAAGAACTGGAGGAGGCCATGGAGGGTGGGACAGCTATAAAATTCTGATTCTGTCACTGAGAAGATTACTAAAATCCATACCATCTGAGCATTTGGATTAATCTCTTTATAACATATTACAAAGCCATGTAATTGGCCCTGCTCTGTTCAGCTTTTCTGTCAATTGGACGGAAATGTAGTCTGTTTATCAGATTTCTAGGTGAAACAAAGCCTAGAAGAAAAGTGAATATGAAGGATGACAGAATCAAAGCCAAAAAAGTCTTGACAGGCTGGAATAATAGGCCAACTCAAATCATACAGAATATATAATAGAGAAAAATATATGTCCTTATGTGAAGATACTAATGGCTCAACTATACTTATGTGTTCATTCTGTAACATTAGCCAATGGCAGTATTTCGCTACGAGAACTCATTTTTTATAATAAATTTATTTTTTATTGGTGTTCAATTTGCCAACATACAGAATAACACCCAGTGCTCATCCCGTCAAGTGCCCCCTTCAGTCAGTGCCCGTCACCCAGTCACCCCCACCCCCCGCCCTCCTCCCCTTCCATCACCCCTAGTTCATTTCCCAGAGTTAGGAGTCTTTATGTTCTGTCTCCCTTTCTGATATTTCCCACACATTTCTTCTGCCTTCCCTTCTATTCCCTTTCGCTATTATTCATATTCCCCAAATGAATGAGAACATACACTGTTTGTCCTTCTCCGATTGACTTACTTCCCTCAGCATAATACCCTCCAGTTCCATCCACGTTGAAGCAAATGGTGGGTATTTGTCGTTTCTAATGGTTGAGTAATATTCCATTGTGTACATAAACCACATCTTCTTTATCCATTCATCTTTCGATGGGCACCGAGGCTCCTTCCACAGTTTGGCTATTGTGGACATGGCTGCTAGAAACATCGGGGTGCAGGTGTCCTGGCGTTTCATTGCATCTGTATCTTTGGGGTAAATCCCCAGCAGTGCAATTGCTGGGTCATAGGGCAGCTCCATTTTTAACTCTTTGAGGAACCTCCACACAGTTTTCCAGAGTGGCTGCACCAGTTCACATTCCCACCAACAGTGTAAGAGGGTTCCCTTTTCTCCGCATCCTCTCCAACATTTGTGGTTCCCTGCCTTGTTAATTTTCCGCATTCTCACTGGTGTGAGGTGGTATCTCATTGTGGTTTTGATTTGTATTTCCCTGATGGCAAGGGATGCAGAGCATTTTCTCATGTGCATGTTGGCCATGTCTATGTCTTCCTAGCCAATGGCAGTATTTCACTATGAGAACTCATTTGTCTTTTATAGATCTGTAATAGGTATCTTTGTAGTTTCTTTAATTCCCCATTCTTCTCTGTTTCATAGGGATTTCAAGCAGAATTCAGACATGAATAAGCCTGGTTATCTGCCCTTTCCATGTTGTCACCCACACCCCTGATTATGACTTGAAATTATCTGGTTTGGAAAATTGGTACCACTATAAATTCATGGCCAGACAACTATATTCAACCTTCTCCATAGTTCATAAATCTTGTCTGGCTTTTTTTTTTTCAGCCTTCTTTCCCAATCTCTATGGTGGCTATTTTAAATCTTCCCCACATTCTCAAACTTTAGGCCTTCACTATTCTGTCTCAGAGGATGAATTTGTGTCCTACTTCTGTGAGAAAAAATTATTGCCCTCAGATGGCATCTCTCAAAACTGACTTTTGGATCATCACTCATTAGTTCTTTCTTTTCTTTATTACCATAGAGGAAATTTCTAAGCTATTAAGTAAGGCCAATTCTTTCACCAATGCCTTGGTATTTGTGGTAGATATCTCTCCTGTTGTGTGTACCCATTGTCTTTTTTTATTACCCCTTCTGTATTTTATAAAATCCCATGTTAAAAGACCTGCCTCTGGAGCATAATACATGACTCACATTTCCACTTGCCTTGCAACTAGGCCACAAACATGACAGAGCCTCTACCAATCAGGTGTGATTCTTTAATTCTGCTTAAACTAATGACAGTGGATTTTGCTTTATGCAAATAAGAACCCTGAAGAATGCAGATTTTATTCCTTCTCTCCTTTATAGAGACTATGAAATATTCACTCTCTTGTATCTTCAATTTATTCTGTTTCACTAGACCTTCTCAATAGCATTTAAACTACTTTAGTCTTTCCCATTTAATAAAATCCCCCTATGAATCCCATTACTGTACCGCTACTGCCTTATGACTCTTCTCTCATTCATTTACTGGTTCTAACTTGGCACTTCTAACTCCTTACTTCCTGCCATAACATAGGCTGATCTAACAGCTTTTTATACAATTAAGTAGTATTCTTTGTTACTAAGACTCTTTTTTTTGGGGGGGGGGCAGGGGCTTTTCTAATGATGCATGCACTTCAGCTGTCTTTTTTCAGTCTTCTCTGCTATTTACTCTCACTTTTCACAGTTCCTTCTTGATTTTAAACTTCATTTTCTTCTTCATCTACTCACTTTCCCTAATAAATCTCTTCTAGTCCCATTGTTCAGCTTCAACTAGCAATATTACTTTATTTACAAAATTTATATCTTCAGAATCGACTATATCTCTGAACTTCAGGCCCATATAGTCAATAAATATCCTATAGACATCATCATCTGGATGTCTCGTTAGGTAGCAAAATCCCATGTTCAAAGCTGAATTCCTGATCTAAATACACATACTACACACAGAGCCATCTGCCACAGATCTTTATATATGGTGCATACCATTCACTTAGTGCCGGATAGAAGAAATCTGACAGTCCTCAAACGTCAATGTGGAGTAATCTAAGAGTATATCTAAGTACTAAGTATTAAATATCTACATATATATGTAGATATTCACTATCCTATTTCATTCTTTATCTACATTGTATTATTGATGTGAGGTGAAGTATAGAAAAAGAAGAGAGTGAGAAAGCCTTTATATTTCCAACATGCTTATTTTTTTAAAAAGATTCTTGAGATTCTATGTGCACAAAATACTATTAATCACCAGGTTCATACTGTGTAGCACTTTATGATGTATTTTTATCTTTAATCCAACAGAAGTCTATATCCAGCTATAGAAAGAAGACAACGTGAGCCTACCAGCTAAACAGTATGTTTGCAATCTCTAGCTGTGATTTCAAAGAGGTTTCTTTGGAAGCAGTTTTCTATCCCACTAGTTTTTAATAGGAGAGGGAAAATTGGTTTACAATATGAACTTTTAAACTTTCTCTTATTTTCATACCAATTGCTTGCCCCACACTTGAACCCAACAATTTCCCATATATTCAAGTGTTTTTCTACTCATAGTTCTTAGCCATAGTCAAAGCAGTTTAGCTGAATGAGTCTGTGCTGTCATATGGGCCACAGATAAAAAGACCAGGCACATAAGTGGCAGCAATTCATGGACTTTCTAATGTACTTTTCTCCAGTTTTCAGCTTATTGAACTAAACTACTGAAGCTTTTTAGGTTTATCTTTGGATTTTGACCTTCATTTGTCCAAGTTCTTACTGCATTTGAGCCATTTCAACTAGTGAAATAGTATGCTTGTGTAGTTATTGTCATGATCCCTTACTGTATATAGTCATTTATATGACTATATTTTTCATTTTTTCCAAAATTTATGGTTATTTTCAGTGCTTCAGATAGCTTCCTAATTGTATGATTGATATTGCATTAATGATCTCAGAATGACTATAGTAGACTAAAATATTTTCATATTATGTATACATCTAATTCCTGAAAATGCCTTTGCAAGTTATTGAAGAAATAAAAGGAATGATGGGAGAGGCCAATGAATGGGACAAGGATTGAATAATGAAAAGTAAAGGAAGACTGAAGAAAGTGAGAGACAGAGTAATTGAGTCCCAGGTAGTATTAGGGTCAGGAGAAAAAAAAAACTTTATGCCAGTGATATATTAGTAAAAATGTGTCACAGGCTTCAAATTGAAGAAGAAAGATGTAATAATGCCAGCCTCTAATGGGAAATGTTTACAGAGTTAGCAACTGTGTATTCAAAACTGGGAAAGTACAAAAACACAGTTTATTACCCACATATGTAAAAGGACCAATGTTAGAGGCTTTGCCGAAAATAATGGCAGTAATACCTGTGTTGTATATTTTAGAGATTAGGAAGAGGACCTCTAAAGTTACAGGGTCTAGGTTGACATTTTCTAGTTGTGTGACCCTTGTGCAAGTTACTTAACCTCTCCAAGTTGCTGATTCCTCATTTGTAAAAGGGGAAAATTACAGGGTTTTATTGAGGATGAAAATAGATTATCCATGTAAAAATAGTTCTAAGCACAGTTCTCACACTAAATGAGAGCTGAAAACATGTTAGACATTATTATTGTTAGAATAGTATGGTAAGAATGGCATAGGGATAACGGGGTTCAAGGGACAGGGTCTTCTAGGCTGCAGGGTTAGCGAGGAGAAGAAATCAGGTGGAAAATGGGAAACATGGCAGTCAAGGATAGAACCATTGTGTACTAATCAGTCTTCCATAACCTTTTGAGAGTCAGGCAGTATGTTTAAAAGACTCAGTTTTAGAATTAATAAACAGCAGAGTTAGTCCTCAAAGGCAGATATTTCTAACTGTGCAGCATTCAGAAAATTGCTTTCCTTTTAAGGAAACTTAAAGGTCTCAGCTGTCTTCTTTAAAAAAAAAAAACAGAGATAATAATAGTACTTTGGAGACCATTGCCTGGCATGTAGTAGTTCTCAATAAAACCTAGCCAGTTATAAAGGGTGATTCTGATTCTTCATATGCTCCGTCTCCTCTCCTCCCCTCCCTATCCCTTCTTCACCTCCTCCTTCCCGCTCTCCTCTTCTCTTTTCTTCTCTTTCTCTACCCTCCCAGCCCACACTCAGTCCATTTACTGACTGTCTCAGGTATATCAAATTACCTGTGTTGGTGTTTATTATATTTTTCTATCTAAGCATATTAAATAAATATGCAGCTTACACATAGAATGACTTAAAAATCAACTACCAAAACTAATCAATGTAACAATGGGGTTTTGTTTGTTTTGTTTTTGTTTAAACATTTATGTATTTATTCAAGGAAGAGAGAGAGTGTGTGTATGTGTGTGTATGCACTGGGGAGGGGAGGGGCAGAGGGAGAGAGAGAGAGAGAGAGAGAGAATCTCAAGCAGACTTCTCACTGAGTATGGAGACCTTCTCAGGGCTTGATTCCAAGACCCTGAGATCATGACTTGAGCCAAAAGAGTCAGATCCTTAACCAACTAAGCCACCCAGGCACCCCAGTGTGACAATGTTAAAACAGAATGAGATTACTGGAAATGCTATGAAAGAACAACTATTTGGAAACTATTGTGTTTTTCTTTAAAGAAACACACACACACGCACACACACACACACACACACACACACCTTTCTGGAAGAGAGGTGATTAAGGTTTACCCAGAACATGTGCACTTTCTTGGAGACATATCACCACTTTTTAAAAGAGTAGAAATTGATGGTTGGCTACTAAGCTCTTATAAAAACCAGAGGCTTTGAATTGCCTACTGTATTAAAAGATCCCTTAGAGGTTTTACAAAGTCAACTGATTGTCACCGAATTCAGTTCATCCCCATTTACAATGTACCCACAACCTCAGGAAACGTTTTAAGTAATTGTTAAAGCAGATAATTAGCACATTGTCTTATTTTCTTCTCTGTATTATTGCACATGCATGTCCATACGTGTGGGGGCACACACATATGACTTCAGTCATCTGCTGGTCACTTCTACATAGATAATTCCATTTGCATTACAAACTCAAACTGGCTTTATCAACCTCCCACGATAAACTCAACCTCTGGGGTTTCCTCCTTGCCTCCATTACCCAGGTCACTCAAACTGGAAAACATTGAGCTTTCATTTCACCTTAACCTACAGTCTACTCATTGTCAAGTCCTGTTCCTCCTAGTTTAGAATGTCCTTCCCATCTATTCCCTCCTCTCTTTTGCTATTACCCAGAAGTCTTGCTTTGATTCTCACTTTCACCACCTGAACACTTGTTACAGCTTTCTCATCTGATTTCACAATTTTTTACTCTTCTTAATGCAAGCTCTCTGTACATTGCTGGAAGCTTAGTATTCCTGAAGGACAGTTCTAATTTTGCTGCTTCTCTGCTCATAAAGGTTTAATGTCTCTGGCTGCAGAATGAAGTTCTGCAGCCCTCTAATGATCCTCCTCCTACCTCTCCACGCCTATTTTCTATTACTCTCCTTCACACAGTCTGTGCTCTTGGCCAACTGAACTTTAGGCTTTTCTCTGTATACATTGTGGGCTGTTCCACTGTTCCCCTTTCTCACACTCTTACCTCTTTCTGGTGATGTAATAAGGTCATTACTTGCTGAATGAAGTAATCAATTAATTGACTAATTTTCCTAGAGTGGAAATTCATTGAATTAAGGATCAACATCTAAAGCATCTTGGAAGCTCCCTGTGCCTTGCTTGAACAAAGTTGATTTGAAATATTTTTTAAATGAATAATGTTTAAATTTTCTTATCTCAATTAAGGGTTTTAGAGTTATTTACTG
This sequence comes from Nyctereutes procyonoides, assembly GCF_905146905.1. Classification (NCBI taxonomy): domain Eukaryota; kingdom Metazoa; phylum Chordata; class Mammalia; order Carnivora; family Canidae; genus Nyctereutes; species Nyctereutes procyonoides. Next base: position 27,495,432 of record NW_026575051.1, on the reverse strand, counting down.
CATGATTTTTAACAATAACATGCATGTTAGATTATAGCCTTGTATTTTTGTTTACTGATAAATTATTCACCTAGTTTGCAATTTTCCCAGAGAGTAGGAAAGATTTTTCTTCCATGACCACCACCAGGCCACCCTGCTCTGTAACCATCTTGGCTTAAAACTACTTCTACTGCCATGGCATAATCTAGCTCACTTTTTTCCTTCATATCCCCTCTCTTCTATACCATATTTCAAATTTTGTCTGTTAGGGATTTTTAAATAACATGTGAATGTCCTTTCCTCTACTAACCTAGTAAATTGTAATTGAAATAAAATCACTATGGATATTTGAATCTATGCAAGAAAAGAGATACTTTTATTTCTGAGAGATATATGTTGAGAACTAAAAAAATGAACTTATCTATAATTATGTGAATTAATTTTAATCAATATCAAATTATAATACATTAAATTAATATAACTTCAATTTGGTAATTTTGTTTTTGCAGTCCCCGAAGTGATCCTTATAATAACCGTAATATTGTGATTCAAATATGCAGGAATTTTTGTAACATTTTAAAAATCATTATGCCCAACTTTAGATTTTTCTTTATAGCTTATAGTCTAGCTATTCTAAAAAATAAAACACATTGAATTACTAGTGCTAGTACTAAAGATAAAACACATTGAAATACTAGTGTTAGTACTTGACATAGTAAATATATATGAAATATACATTCTTCATAGCTATCACAACTATAACTTATCACAAGCACTGGCTATTTTTAATGAGCAAATTAAAGAAGTATTTGATATAATTAATACTTTCTGATTGACAGGTCAGTTGCCTTGGTTTTGACATATAGGAAGAGTTTTAAGTTATTTCTATGAATTAGTATTATCAAAATCATCATTTTAATAGTAGGAAAGTTTTACTTTCATTCACCCTTGAAATGATAGCTACTTATTTTTCAATAATTTGCAATTTGCTTCTAATATTTTTCTAGCAAATCTCTATATACTCTATTCACACTTTTGAAATCCTTAGGAATTTAATATTCAATTTAAACAGTCGTTATTTGTAAAACATAGAGAATAATACTATACCATATTTTTAATTCTACAATTTTCTACAAATTGCGTTTTTCATATTCTTAGAGATGAAAGCTGTTACAGATAATACAAAATATCCTTTTTCTTATCTAACTTGTGATTTCTGATTTCTTCTGCTTTTCTTTTGCTTTTATATGTGTGCATGCATTCTGAATACATTAGAAATACTAGATAAGAAAACTATATATTCTATAAATTAATAGGCTTTTGATTCCTCTGTGCTTCTGCAGAAATTTTAGTGTTGGTCTCTAAGCGAGTCTAAATGAGTGAGATGGTACTATTCCTGAGGTTTCATATAACCTACTTGATAACAAAGATGACAACACTATGCTTCTATTTGTAGCACTAGGCACATGAGATATTCTGAAAAACATTCCTACTAAAAATCAGTTAAGATTTTCAATAAAATGAACAGCCTCTTAAATACATAGGGGCCTTTTTATGATCATTTCCAGGGTTCAAAAATAAAGAAAACACTGAGGGCCAAAAAACCAGAAAGAGGGCTACAAAAAAATGTGTGATAAATTGTAAAAGCACAGCATTTGCTCGTTTCAGACACTAAGAGATAAGGGCATTAAGGGTAGTATGAGACACAAAGAAAAGCTCTCTGTGCCTAGGCAAAATCGAGTTGAAATTGAAAACTCTTCTAAAAGTTTAGACCTCTAAGGGACTTCAGACTTGGTGGAAAGGTCGGGGTAAAAAAGAACCTAGGAGCAAAGAAAGACAAGAAAAGTTGATGTTCAGCCATCCTTACTACAGGTATAGAAGTAACACCTTCCCCAAGAATCTTCATCAGACTTTCTGGCCTCAGTTCTAATTTATAATGCAGATTTGGTTGAAGAAATGCCAAGGTAGAAATTAATATAAAACAATCTCAACTGGAAAGCCTCAGGATATTTGGAAGAAGCAAGAGCAAATCCACTTTTGCAAATCCAAATTCCATAAATTGGGTCTCTATAGATTCTCACCAATAAATATTAATAAAAAATAACTGCATAATAAAAGAATACCAGCTAAAACAGACTACCTCAAGCAAAAAGCTACAGAAAAAAAATAAACAGCAGTATTATAACCCAAAGGATTTTGGATATTAGATTCATTAAATACAGAAATAAAATTACCCTATTTAAAATGCTGAAGAAAATACAAGAGGGAATTAAATTAAGAGGTACAGACTTCCAATTACAAAATAAATAAGTCACAGGAGTGAAAAGTATAACATAGGGAATATAGTCAATAATATTTTAATAACTTTGTATGGTGACAGATGGTAGCTACACTTATGGTGTTATACATTGCATAATGTACAGAATTGTCAAATCACTGTCTTATGCACCTGAAACTAATATAATATTATGTATACTTAAATGATAAAAATTTGAAAAAAGAATTAGCTGTAATGTCACCTATACTTCAGTAATAAAAACAATTAATGGAATTTTAAAATAAGTAAAACAAATAGAGACTATCACAAAATTCCAAACAATGAAATGAAATATATAATCACTGAAAATGTAATAGATGAATTAAATAATAGATTAGATACAGCTGAAAAAAGAATTAAGTACATGAAGTTAGATCTTAATATTTTAACACAGAGAGACTATGCTAAAATAAAATGCAAGAGGAAGTTAAAAATATGATGAATAGAAAGAGGTGTAGCATATAATTATTCTAATGTATTTCAAACTATTTAATTTTTTTAAATTTATTTATGACAGTCACAGAGAGAGAGAGGAGAGAGAGAGAGGCAGAGACACAGGCAGAGGGAGAAGCAGGCTCCTGCACCGGGAGCCCGACGTGGGATTCGATCCCGGGTCTCCAGGATCGCGCCCTGAGCCAAAGGCAGGAGCCAAACCTCTGCGCCACGCAGGGATCCCTCGAACTATTTTAAAACACCAACAGTGGAATCCAGCTGAGAAAAATAAAACCTTCAAATTGCAGGGAGAAATTAAATGTCAACATACAAATGTTTGCACAGCTACACTTTCACTGAAGAATTCAGTTCAAATAAACATCTCTTCAGGAAAAAAAAAAACAACAACAAAGGGTTTATGAGCAAGAAATACTCATGAAAGCAACTTGAAAAGGAAGTACTTCCAGAATAAGGGAAATGATTCCAGAATTTGTTAGGAAATTAAAGGGAAAAACTTTCTGTAAAACCAATAATTTGAATAAATTACTGCAGTTGAAACAAAACAATACATAGAAAGATGCAAATTCTTTAAAATTCTCTATGATGCTATTTTCAGTGTGTCAAATTGATCCTCAGCCTTATTTATAATTACAGGTTATCTACTAGCCACCTGGAACTTCTTTTTTCCTTTGGATAGGGATATTCTATATGCTCTAGGTAAAAGGACACACAAAAACTTTAAGTGTCAGGCCCCTTGAATTCCATGGGAATATATTACCCATTCTTAGGCAGTCGTATAATTTATCAAAGCATATAGATACTTCCTATTTTTCAGATACTAACAACAGATGTTGTCAGCAGTATATCATCAACATAGTAAAAACTCTCAGAAGAATAGGTATTAATTCTTTAAATGTTTGGTAGAATTCTGCTGGGAGGCCATCTGACTCTGGATTCTTGTTTGTTGGGAGATTTTTGATTACTGATTCAATTTCTTTGCTGGTTATTGGTCTGTTTCTTCCGGTTTCAGTTTTGGTAGTTAATATGTTTCTAGGAATTTATCTATTTCTTCCAGAGTGCCTAATTTTTTGGCATATATAATATTCTCTTATATTTGTATTTCTTCAGTATTGATGGTGATCACTCCTCTTTCATTCATGGTTTTATTTATTTGTATTCTTTCTCTTTTCTTTTTGATAAGTCTTGCTAGAAGTTTATCAATCATTAAGTCTTTCCAAGAATCAGCTCCTAGTTTTGTTGATCTGTTCTACTGATTTTTATTTCTATATCATCGATTTCTGCTCTAATCTTTATTATTTCTCTTATTCTGCTGGATTTAGGCTTTATTTGCTGTTCTTTCTCCTAACTCCTTTAGGTGGAAAGTAAGTTTGTGTATTTAAGGCTTTTCTTGTTTCTTGAGAAAGGCCTGTATTGCTATATCCTTCCTTCTTGGACTGCCCTTGCTGCATCCCAAAGATTCTGAACTGTCATGTTTTTATTTTCATTTACTTCCATGTATTTTTTAAATTCTTCTTTAATTTTCTGGTTGACCCATTCATTCTTTAGTAGGATGCTCTTTAACCTCCATGTGTTTGTTGTCCTTCTAAATTTTTTCTTGTAGTTGACTTTAAGTTTTAAAGCATTGTGGTCTAAAAATATGAATGGTATAATCCCAGTCTTTTTGTGCTGGTTGAGACTTGATTTGTGGCCCCGTATATGGTCTATTCTGGAGAATGTTCCATGTGCACTCGAGAAAAATGTGTATACTGCTCCTTCAGATGGAATGTTCTGAATAAGTCCATCTGGTCCAGTGTGTTGTTCAAAACCTTTGTTTTCTTGTTGATCTTCTGCTTGGATTATCTGTCCATTGATATGAGTGGGGTGTTAAAGTCCTCTACTATTATTGTATTAATATCAAAGAATTTCTTTAATTTTGTTATTAATTGGTTTATATATATTTGGCTGCTCCCAAGTTAGGAGCATATTTACAATTGCTAGATCTTCTTGTTGGATAGACCTCTTTATTATGATTTAGTGTCATTCTTCATTCTTTATTACAGTCTTTGCTTTAAACTCTAGTTTGTCTGATACAAGGATTGCTCCTCTAGCTTTCTTTTAATATCCATTGGCATGATAAATGGTTCTCCTTTTTCTCTTTCAATCTGGAGGAGTCTTTGGGTCTAAAATGAGATTCTTGTAAACAGCATATCAATGGGTCTTATTTTCTTTTATCCATTCTGATACCCTATGCCTTTGTATTGGATCAGTTAGTCCATTTACATTATGAATAATTATTGAAAGGTATGAATTTAGTGCCATTCTATTACTTGTAAAGTCACTAGTTCTTTAGATTGTCTCTATTCCTGCCTGGTTTTTATTACTTTTGGGCTCTCTCTTTGCTCAAACGATCCCCTTTAATATTTCTTGTAGGGCTGGTTTAATGTTCACAAATAGCTTTAGTTATTGTTTGTCCAGGAAACTCTTTATCTCTCCTTCTATTCTCAATGAAAGCCTTGCTGGATAATGTATTATTGGCTACATATTTTTTCCAATTTAGTACTTTGAGTATATCATGCCAGTTCTTTCTGGTCTGCCAGGTCTCTGTAAACAGGTCTGCTGCAAGCCTTGTGTTTCTACCCTTGTAGATTCAGGACCTCTTGTCCTGCACTGCTTTCAGGATTTTCTCTTTATCTTTGAAATTTGCAAGCTTCACTATTTTATGTTGAGGCATTGACATATTTTTATTAATTTTGAGGGGGGCTCTCTGTGCCTCCTAGGCTTTAAAGCCTATTTCCTTCCCCAAATTAGGTGAGTTCTCAGCTATATTTTTTTCAAATAAACCTTCTGCCCCTCTTTCCCTCTCTATATCTTCTGAGACCCCTATTATCCTGGTATTATTTCATTGTATGGAATTGCTGAGTACTCTAAGTCTCCCTTCAAGATCCAGTAGTTGTCTTTCTGTCTTCTTTTCAGCTTCCTTATTTTCTATCATTTTCTCTACTGAAATACTGACTTTTTCTGTTTTGCATCAGTTATCCTTGCTTTTAGAGCCTCCATTTGGGACTCCATCTTGATAATAGCATTTTTAATCAGCCTGCCTAGTTCTTAGTTCTTTAATAAGTATTGTAAGGGATTCTCTAGTGTCTTCTATGTTTTCTTCCAGCCCTGCTAGTATCTTTATAATTGTTGCTTTAAATTCTACTTTTGACATTACTTATATCCGTATTGATTAAATCCCTGGCAGTGAGCACTACCTCCTGTTCTTTCTTTTGGGGTAAATTTCTCCGTCTCATTGTTTTATCCAGAAAAGAATAGAAGAAAGAAAGAGAAAAGACAATAGTAACAACAACAACAACAGGAAAAAACAAGATAACATAAGAAAAAGTCAAACAAGAACCAAAACAGAACATAGCACAAAACTAGATTCTGGGTGTCCTTTGGTCTACTTGTTAAAAGAAACTACATCCCATAATAAGAAAGAAAGAAAGAAAGAAAGAAAGAAAGAAAGAAAGAAAGAAAAAAAAGAAAAACTTATATATATACAAAAGTAAAATAAAATACAGTGAAAGGAAACCAAAAATAAAAAATTATATGTATAACATATATATTAAAATTAAAATTAAAAAAGAATAAAAAAGAACTGAAAAATAAGAAAATAGCTTAAAAAATGATACTGAAAGACTAAAGAGTGACAAAAAAAGAGGGCAGCCTGGGTGGCTCAGCGGTTTAGCGCCGCCGTCAGCCCAGGGTGTGATCCTGGAGACCCCGGATCGAGTCCCACGTCAGGCTCCCTGCATGGAGCCTGCTTCTCCCCCGCCTGTGTCCCTGCCTCTCTCTCTCTCTTTATCTCTCTCTCTCTCTCTCTGTTTCTCATGAATGAATAAATAAATATAATCTTAAAAAAAGAGAGGAAAAAAAACCATAAATGTTATGTACTGTTTTCCCCAAGAGCTGAAGCTTTGCAGTTCTCTAAGATCAGTAAACTTGGTGCTAGCATGTTGTTCGGGCTGATCTCCTGGGGGAGGGGCCTGTTGTGCTGATTCTCAGGTGCACTTGCCCTTGTGGAAATGCCCTTCCCTTTGCTATGGGCACGAGCTCAGTGTAAGTGGCTCTGGATTCTACTACACGGTGCTGCTGTTCCCTGAAGGCTTTCAGCAGTGATAGGCAGGACCCCCAGAGCTGAAAGTGCACGCCCCTTACTCCTCAGTGAACCCTCATAGAAGAGCAGTCCATCACCCTGGTCTCCCCGGTGTCTATGGGAACTCTGTGTTCACCCAGCCTGGGACCGAGCATTTTCATCTGAGGCATCCGTGACCAGTTTCAAAACTCCAAATTTTACTGACCCCCACAGTGTGTACCTGGGCTGTTCCTCCTGGGGAAGGGAGGGGGGTCTCCCCACACTTCTGCCTTTTGCTGGACCCCTGCCAGGAGGGGGTCGCCTGACCGTGCAGCAGTTCACAATTTATGACAATACCCAGCAGAAAGCCGGCGCCTAGACTCACTGCTTCAGGTGGCTTCTCCGCCCCGCTGTGCCTGGGAATTCTGCCTCACTCAGGCTCCTCTATTCTTGTGACCCAGGGGGTCCTCAGACCACACTGTCCCACCTGGGATTCCACTCTGCCTCCCCACCAAGCACCTTTATGCCAGGGATGTACCCCACTGTAACAGGCTCCTAAAAGTTCTGATTTTGTGCTCCACTGTTTATAATACCTTGCAGTAACCTCATAAGGTAGCTACCTCCCCTCCACTCTATCCTCATATGTATCTCCCCAGATTCAAGTCTGCATACCTCCTGCTTTCCAAAAAGTGACCACTTTTCTATCTGTAGAATTGCAGCATTTCTTTTCATAAATCTCAAATTGATTTTACAGGTGTTCAGAATGATTTGATAACTATCTAGCTATCCCAGGGACCTGACAAAATTAGGGTCCACTATTCCTCTGCCATCATAACTCCTCTCCTAATGAATCCTTTAGGAAGATAATATCTGGACTTATTAACCGATAATATTCTGTTTAATCACAGAATTTAATAAAATAAGAATCATAAAAGAGGTAATTATTATTTCTAAATTTAAAACAAAATATTAATAATTGCATTGTATCAGTATTACCTTCACTTTATAAACTTAGTGATAGGATTTAAATGAAGCTCTTTCTGGGGAACATAATAAAAGATTCGACAAAAACACTCAAATAATATTTTTTAAATTTCTGTTGAGTAAATCAAGTCTATTTCCATTATAAAAGAAGAATAGCAAACAGTATTATGTTCCTTTTAGTACCAGGAATTACAATAAAGTTGTATATGGATAATTTGTGACCCATCGCATTTGTAGCATTACTCTGTATGTTAGTATGTCAGTTTCTGTGTTTAGATCATAGAAGACTTTTATTCAAGGTTAAGGGGATTATAACTCATACTGTAGACAAAGGTGTTCCATTTCTATTCAGAATGAATAACATTGATGCTGCTCAGATGCTTTGTGTTCAGGATAAAGATATTAATCTCTTCTGTGTTTTCTTTATCATAAAGAACTCCATGGCGCTCTCCTGAATAAAATTTCAATGTGTTGTTGTTATTCATTGACTGTGGTCCTGATTCATACTATAGAAATATGTTTGGTAAAAAAATACTAAATTCATGCACATTTTTAACATAAGATATTTATTTCCAACTCTGTGTTCTAGGTTCTCATACCTCCCTTTGACAATTTGAGTTAATTTGTTTAATATAACATAACTTAGGGGATTTAAAAGATCCTCCTTCTTAGTTAATTTATTGGTTTTCCCATGAGTCAGAACTGATTTTAAATTTTGTTAACCATAAAAAAATGTTAATATAATTGCATAGATCACCCTATATGATCTTTTAAGACAGTTAAACATTACAGATGTCTGTGTTGTAATCAGAAGTCACCAATTAACCATTGCCTGACATATTTTGTAAGATGTTTAATACATATTGTTGTATAAAGACCCTGGTTTTTTTTTCATTTATAATTGGAAGAAAAATAAATTTGGAGTATGTTCAAATAGCATTGCCTGAAGAGGCTTTGGAAGCAGCAGGAAAACACTCTACCTAACCCCAATTAGTCTTGTTTTCCACATTCAGGGTAGTTCTGTTTGCAAACATAGCCACTAAACATGATGATAATGAAAATTAATATGGTTAGAAAGCAATTCGATAGCAACTGTTTATTGTTGGTAATTGTTGTTTCCTGTCATAACTTTCGTAAAATCTGTCAGCTCTGAAAAAAAGATTCAAAGAGTGTATGAGCTGGGGAATAGGCAGGTGTGCCCTGAATTATACAATAGATATGCTCCAGCAAAGTAATATGGAAGTCATTTTTTTTAGCAAATTGAATTATATATTTTTTTGTTGGTGGTGATGAGTTCACTACTTCTCAGAATAAGAAAACCTGATTATGGATCCCAATAGTTTAATTCATATGTGAACCCTTATGTAAATACTATTTTCTTCCAGAAAAATTTTTTGTGGATTTATCAGAAATGTGAAAAGACTAACCACAAAAAAAGTGCTAAAGCCCCATCTCTATAGTCTTTTCTATCCCATTTTAATTATGAGAATTTTTTTTTCCTACACTTCCACAGGCAATCATTTTATCTATATTTGTCTTTTATCTATATTTATCTATATCTGTATTTGTCTAAGAATGTATCTGCCTATACTGTGCGAAACTGATCATGTCACAGGGTGATACAAAGATAAATCAAACACAGATCCTTCCATCAGGGAATGAACAGTATGAAAGGGTAGATGATGTAGGTTTTGTTAGACCCTCCCTTTTATTTAATCTTAACATTTCACATGAGGCTCAGTGCTCCTTGGTGACAGCAAATGTTGGGAAAGGGATCCCTCCAAAAATTTACCACAGAAGAAGAATAAGCTCTACGGATTCTAGCATGAGGTTTTTCTTCCATGAAGCTAGAATCTAAGCTTCGTGAGGGTGAGGTCTTCATCTATTTTGCTCACTACAATATTCCTTTACTGATGCCTGGCATGTAGTATTCACTCAATAAATATTGGTTGAATTAATGAACCACATCAGTGACTTCCAGTAGGACAGGTAAAAGTAATATAAAGAAACAGTGTCTAAAACCATATTATGGTTAAGCTAACAGACATGCACTATCCAAGCAGTTGCCAAGTTATACACTAAAGATTCTATTAACTTAAAATCCAAGTCTGTCTCTTTGTAATCTTGATCATTTTTCTCTACACTGGCTGCATCTACATTTCTCATTCAAACTTTCTCTAGTGTGAACTAGCTACATTGCATTTTAACTTGATTGGGATATATTTTTCCTCCTTATAATATATATTAAAAACTTGATTGGCATATATATTTTTCTCCTTATTATATATGCATATATATTTTTATATACATATATATTAAAAGGCAGTGTATGTGCAGTTCATTATCTGATAAACATCATATTACATCTGGCGGAACTCAAACTTTGTTATGAGCTTTCTTAATCGCAAGCAAACTCTTCCCCCAATGTCTTCTTAGAATTCATTTATTTAGAATATTCTGTTTCTGCTAATTAAAGTTAATTTACATGCCTCATCCAAAATAACAGATTTAGTATTTTACCAATTCTACCCAAGATTTATGACAACCATTACTGGCAGTAAAAAATAATGCATGCACTAAAACATTTAGAGATCCAGTATGATAGGGAGTTCAAATCTGAAGTACTATTCAAAGTAAGCCTTGAGATAAAGGAAGATTTTTATAGCTAGGGTTTGGGGGAATGGAACATAAGCAGAGCCACAGAAGAAAGCATGGTTCAACCTTACCAGTAGGTCTGTGTGTGTGGAGCCACTGAGAAAAAAGACCATGGAGGACTTGGTTTACTCCATGGGTAGATGAATTATTCTGTAGTTAGGAAAGGATTTTGACCACAACTTTTAGATGATTATACCTGAGTAAAGTTTATGTGACAGCAGTGACAGCTAACAGACACTATAGGCAGGGAGGCCAGTTAGAAAGAAGCTATTGAGTTGAAATGTAATGAGAACTTAAATAAAGTCAGTGATAGCAGAAGGAAAGTTGCAAGATTTGATCTAGGAAAGAGGTGACAGGAGGCAGCAACTAGTGTGAGAAGAGATGAGTAGTTAATGATGCTGAATTTCTAAGCCTGGGAGAGTAAGTGCTATGAATAAGACAATGGAGGAGGAGCAGGTGTAGATAAAACATAGATGAACTGGTTGATCCAGGATGGAGTGTTGGAAGCTAAGTGCATTATGGAATGGTTGAAAGAACAGTCTGCAAAGAAGCTCTTGGTCAGGTGAGGAGATGGTCAAAGTGCAGCATAGTGTCATGAGAGACAAGGAGAATGTTTTAATAAAGAAAGTAGTAAGTATTCAGAGTTTTCTAGGCATATGAGAACTAATGCAGGATTTGCTAAGTAGGCCTAAAAACAGATCTGTGAAAAAAACATATCCAGTAAAATACAGAGCCAGGAAGATTAATTTCAAGAAATTAAAGACTGTGTGTAGAAAGCGAAGGAATGGTAAAAATATGTGATATTAAATATTTAAGGTACCATATAACTTAAATCAAGTAGTTTCCTAATACATAAATTATATTTATATCTGACAATACAAAGCTATGGACAAAAACAGGATGATAAAAATAAACCCTTTCACACACCAAGATATAATGCTATCATCAACAAAATGAGATGCCATATCTAAAAAAAAAAAAAGATTTAACTAGGAAAAATTCTTGATATAAAAAGACAGCATTTAAAGAAGAAAGAGGATTTTAAAGACAGGATTTTGAGGAAATGTTTTTGTAGAAAGCTGTCTTTTTGGCCTCATCCCTCACCTTCTCCCACCTATCACACCTGGCAGTGTTTGAGAGTAGCTAAAAGTAGATCACTTGGAAAGGAAGACGATGGACCAACAGAGTCATACCTCTATACCTAAGAAAGAAAGCCAAAGCAGTCTCTGTGTATGTGTGTGTGTAGAGACAAGGGATTTCAAGATTTCCAAAATCCTGAAAATGAACTCTACCCTCACAGACAGTAGGGCAGGGGATGCTGGAATGTTTCCCAGGGACTAGATATAGACCCCCTCAGAAAAGAAATTTGGTCTAGGGCCATTTTTATGTTCTACCCAAGTGGTTTTTCTAGTCAGGTGACTGAGATAGCCTTAATACTCCCCTCAATTTGACTAAACTTTTTTTTTTAAGATTTTATTTATTTGAAAGAAAGAGAGCAAGTGAGAGAGAGAGAGATTATGGATAATTTCTAGTACCTTGGGATCATGACCTGAGCCAAAGGCAGTTGCTTAAATGACTAAGCCACCCAAGCGCCCCTTAACTAAACTTTAGACAGTTGTCTTCCTCACTCTAGGTCCCAGACCTCACTTGTCTTAGAGCATTTATTTTAGAAAATTTTCTATTGTAAATTCCTTCTTTGCCCCTTTTGAGATATAAATCTTAGTTTTACAACCCAGGAATGTCTTTCTTCAGGACCTAGAACCATGTCTTTGACATGTAAGCATTAAAAATATAGTGGCCCTATCTCCCAGTTTTGTGGGAAGGTAGGAGCCTGACTTCAATGGGTGCCTTTGGTCCAAGTTGTAAATGACCCTCTGTGATGAAGATAGGAAAAAGCTTATGTTTTTTAGGGGGTCAGACCAATTAGCAAACACAGGTAGTTTGTGATCCTACACCTCAGCTCTTAAAAACTCTCTTTTCACCTTTCGTTATATTCTTTGTTTTGTCAAGCAAAGACTGAATTCTGACCTCTCCTTTATCGCAATAGCTTTGAGTAAAGTCTTCGTCTGTTTAACTTTGTCCAGGGCAACTTTTACTTTGACACAGGCGACTGGTTGTCAACAGCAGGAGTCTGTGCTAAAATGAAAAATCAATGTGGGGCCAAGTTAGAAGTGACAAGCCAAAGGCAGGCAATAGCACAACTCCTAGGAATTGTAGTTGGCAAAGGATTTCCAAAGAATGCACAAATGCTCATGAGTCATGGGGTTGCCAGATTTAAGAACTAAAAATATAAGGCACTCAGTTAAATTTGAATTTCAAATAACAATTCTTCTAGTGTATTTTGTGAGATGTTTAGTACATGCTTGTACTTCATACTAAAAAATTGTTTATTGTTGATCTGAAATTGAAATTGAACTGAGCGCGTTGTATTTTATCTGACATTTCCACCACAAGAGAAACAGTTTTAAACATCTGCTATTCCTAGAGAGTGAGAGCCTGCGTACATCAGTTGCCAGTTCTTATAGGTCTCCTTTACTATGTACTTCTTTCCACTTGGCCTTGCCACCTCCACATTTAAAGTCAAAAGGGTCAGAAACAGCAGCTAGCATGAATGGAAGGTGGTAAGACAAGGGGAAGAACAGAAGACTGCTTCCTCCTGACCCTGAAGGCAGATAGTAGGTATCAGGCGCTCTACAGGTCTTGGCTAGTAGAGGGGGGTAGGTGAAGGAAGATTTAAGGGTTGATAAATTTCTTAGACTGGATACTAGTTTCTGAATCATTATAATGATAACTTGGAAAGAAGGTAAGATTCCTAGGAACTGCCAGGTTTTCATCCAGAGGCAGAAAATATTTTCCCCTTTGTGAAAGAGACAGAAAAAAAGACTTGTATTTCCACATTCCATGTTACCCTTGTTCAATGTACCAAGTCTACAGCCCTAAATATAAGTTTATGACCATAAAATAAATACTTTTCAAGTTTTATGTGCCTCTATATTTTGAGATTAATCATTTAAAGGATTAATAATTCTAAAAGGATGACGCTAAAAAGTTAGTTTGCATATTGTAGTAATACCACTTACAAAATAAGTATTATTGGAAAGCACTAAATATTAACAAATATTAATTTAAAGCCTTGCTACGTGACAATTTTCTAATCTTTTTGTGACACAGATTTTTTTTGTTTTTTTATTGAGGTATAATTACATCAAATAAAATTCATTGATTTTAAGTATATAATTTGATGTACAGCCATTCATATCAGAATACTTTAAGAATCTGATGAAAACTATTATTTCACATATACAGGGACACAAATTTTCTGTTTTCCATCCATGTACAACAAGTTAAAATTCTTGTTTCAAGTCTTCCTCCGAACTGGCGGTTGATTATTTGAGACAATGACTTCACAAATTTATTATACTTATATATTATACTTATTAAACTAGTATCTAGTCTAAGAAATTTATCAATCCTTAAATCTTCCTTCACCTACCCTCCTCTACTAGCCAGTATATAATATCAGTGTTACCTTTTGAAATGAATGCTAATTACAAATGCTGTACTCCTTCCTACCTACTTCATTAGCAATAGAATGCCATCAGAGCACATTTACATGACTTTTTTTTTTTTAGATGCAGGTTTATTTTTTCCATCTTTCAATGGGAATTCCTATCTAGAACTGCCTTTTTTTACAACACTGGATGAGTTCAAATTTGTCCTGGAGAAGGAACATAACAGAACTGTTACCATCTACTTGACTATAAAAACAAACACTTTGAATGGAACTATTCTCTACAGTAAGTATTAAATGTTTAACTTCCTGTATGTCATGTTTCTTTCTCAAATGTTAACCTATTGAAGCAATGAATTATTCATTTAAATATTGTGGAAAAACTTTTCTAGCTTAGTGCATGAAGCATTATCAAAAGGAAATCTTAGTTCTTTCTAGTTTTCTTTAGAAGTTTCTTTAATTTATGAGTCATTCAATGGAACATGACTTACAAACAGGTTCTGAACCAGCAAGGAAGAATATAGCAAGCATATGAATTTGATGGCATATGGCTATAACAGTAAAACATAAATGCTGCAAATGTTTCAGAGCATATTTTTGTAATATACATCACTAAATATGATTGAATTCAGTATTTGGTAACTTGGAAGAAGGCATTCGAAAGCTGGAATTCATTTGATAATTGGGAAAATTCCTATCACTCTTTTAACATTATCCTAGCTGGCTTGAAAAAAGTAGTATTAACAGTATCTGTTTAAGGAAATGCCTCTATATCCAGGGCTCTCTACATTATGCAGTGTGCTCACAAGGATTCCTATACCAGAATTTACAGATTTCTTTCTTCTATGGCTAAATCACTAAAGTAGATTACATGCTATATTCCAAATCTGACCATTGTTTTATTTCTTTTGAAATGAATGTTCAATAGTTTTAACAATTCCTTATATTGGAGGTATAATGTCTTCAGTATTTGAATAGATTATCCACTCTAGGGCAACTCATTATTTCGAAAATTATTTTCTCCTCTACTTTGAAATATTTTGCAAAAAAAAAATCATTCCATACTTTGTAAAAATATTTAAACCTTCATATTATTTGGCTATGAGTAAAATGTTTTAAAGAAGCATTTTTGGTATGCCTGGATGACTCAGTGGTTGAGTGTCTGCCTGCCTCTGGCTCAGTTCATGATCCAAGGTCCTAGGGTAGAGTCCTGCATCAGCCTTCTTGCAGGGAGCCTGCTTCTCCCTCTCTCTCTCTCTCTGTCTCTCATGAATAAATAAGTAAAATCTTATTTTAAAAAAAAAAGGATTTTTGGAAAACTAAGTGCAACTAGAAGTTTTGAACATTAGAACTGAAAATTTGTTTTATTTTAGAAAGAAACTAATGTCAGAACTAGACCAGCATTATTTATGTCCCAGAAGTGTAAGCAACCATGTTTAAACGATGGCTTCAGGGCAGCCCAGGTGGCTCAGCGCCGCCTTCAACCCGCGGTATGATCCTGGAGACCCAGGATCGAGTCCGGTCGGGCCCCCTTTGTGGAGCCTGCTTCTCCCTCTGCCTGTGTCTCTGCCTCTGTGTGTGTGTGTGTGTCTCTCATAAATAAATAAAATCTTTAAAAAAAAAAATGATGGCTTTAGGGACACCTGGGTAGCTCAGCTGTTGAGCATCTGCCTTGGCTCAGGGCGTGATCCTGGGATCCGGGATCGAGTCTCACATCAGGCTCCTTGTGAGGAGTCTGCTTCTCTCTCTGCCACTCCCTGTATGTGTCTTTCATGAATAAATAAATAAATCTTTAAAAAAATAAATAAATAATTGCTTTAGAATGTCTGGTGTATTTATATTTAAAGAGAGAGAGAAGAAAAGAAAAAAGAAAAATTTGTTTTACATACAAAACCTAAGTTGTGGAGGACAACTATGAAATTTGGAAGTAATAATACATTGCAGGAGAAAGGAAACAACACAACACAGAACAAAAGACACAAACATAATAATTTAAAGTCCCAAAGCAAAGTGATTTTCTGGCTTTGCAGTTTTTAAAGTTATATAAGAATAAAAAGGTGTTTCTTTGTAGAAAGTATGTTTTTACCTACTAAAAACAGCCAAAGAAGCAGCCAACCTCTGGGAATTCTTCTCCTCTGGGCTCGTGCTCCTGGCTCATATCTATACTTTCACTCAATGTGCTCTTTTTGAAAGCCATAAAAATACATGCCATAAAAATAAATAAATAAGTACAATAATACGTGTGTGTGTATGTGTGTGTGTGTGTGTATATGTATACAAATATATATATATTATATATACCCTGTCCACGTTGGTACTTTAATTTAAACCAATAAACCCAAACTGATGTTAGTGCCATAGAATTATTTTTGCCTTTTGTATTCAATGATCTACCAAAAAAGAAAAAATCAAGCTAGAAATTATTAGTAAAACAAAACAATCAAAAAAAAAAAAAAAACAACGGTGCCATTGTAATGATTATCAGTTTCTTTCTGTGTCTTACATAAGTGTTGTCCCTGCATTGGACACATGGAAGCTGTTTACTCACAAGAGTTTCATAGCCTATAAATGGGGAAAATATTTTTGTTTGTAAAGCATTCTTTTTGTTCATTTGTAAAGTGGTAATTTAATCCTACACTGTTGGGAATACCTCAGCAGAATGTTTCATGGAGTTGTTGCTCTCAGTCCTCTTCGAATTTATCAACTTCATAAAAGCCTCACACAGATGAATGCAAAGATTTTTGTGATTTAGTTAAACATCCATGGTTTAAAAGATGTCCCTTAACTTGACTTAAGGGCTGATATTCTTTCTTTTGAAATCAGTATATTACATGTAGGAGCAATTAAGAATAGTAAGAAAATTATAACAGATGTTTCATTTTAGAGACTAGAGGTTGATTTTTGTCTTGTTTTCCTTGGTTGTTTGTTTTTTTAGTTTTGTCATTTTCATTTCCGGACATCTCAGGAAAAACTCAATTCCATGCTACAAACACGTATTGAACCCTTGCATTTTACATCACCCAATTTTAAAGGGAAAAGGATAGAGGAATATCAGGTTGGTGAGCCAGTGTCAGCTTTGAATTATATTCCTAGTTCAAAACTGTAGATTTATCTTTTTCTCAGTTTGCCTCACCAACTAATTGATGTTGAAAAGGAACAAAAGGAAGATAAAACTGGAATCCTTATGGGGTTACAGTAAAAATCCTTAGAAAGGATGGTTTAAAAAAGAACTCTCTGTGGGAGAGAGACAGCTCTGAGAACAGCAGTCAAGATGAAAAGAAAGCTTTTTGAATCTGCCACTGAAGCAATTCAGAATTCTGGAACCCCGTCAAAGGAGCTACTAATAGGTCACGGGAGAAGGGATGAGACCACACAAAACTCTTTAGGTGCACTTTCAGAAAATGAGCTCTATTCGGCAAGCGTTATCAATCAGGGGGTTTCGTCATGGGATATGTTACTATGCAGTTGAATCCATTCTGTGCTACTTCTTTGAAAAGAAATAAGCATGCCCTTTGGAAGCATGTGATCTTTGAGAATTAGGAGCAGACATCTGACCAAGTTGCAGGAGGCAAATTGCATGAGCAACTCCAGTGAGAGAACAAGATTCAGAAGCAATCTTCATATTACATAATATTTGTATTTCAGAAAGAAAGTAAAAGAAGGACTAGTCTTAGGTATTTATTCCAGGTAGAAATGGCCAGAACAAGTAGGGTCATTGGGGCCTCCTTCTTTGTACATTTAGGGAGGACTAAAAGAAGAGATTACTGATATTGCTGAAGAAAACAAATAAAATCTAAAGAATCTTAACATCTGCCCTTCTCTATAAAATGATTCCCAGTAGAATACACAATATCTTCATTAGATACTTATTATACCAAGGCCAATGAAATCCTACAGTATTTCCTGACAACATATTAAACATCTTTTCCTGGAGAAGAAAGTGTGCTCAGTTTTAATCAGTTTTACAATGTGCACTGTAAAAGTATTTGAATATCTTTGTCCCTCCTTAATAGCTCCCAATGGAGCTTGCTCCAGACGGAGATGGGTGGGAGTGGAGTTGAAAGCATAGATGGATGAATTCACACATTGCCATTTATAGGATACACAAAGATTGCTTTTCATCATATCTTATTTTTATAATTCAGGAAAGTCAAATTCAACAAATTTTAAAGGAGTGCCTAGACAATGCATCACACCCTTCTAGGCACTGTGAGCTAGATACAAAGATGAATAAGAAATTACCTATACCCATTTCTCACCATTTAGGGGAGAGATAATATGTACATAATTCTATGAGAAAGCTGACTGTGATAGGTCTTATAATAGGAGTATAAATTAAAAACTAGGGCTGAGTAAAGAGATTCATTACGTTAGAAATCTGTGCTTATGCCTCTTCACTAAATAGGGAACACCTCATAATCTGGAATTGTGTTTTAAATCTCTGTTCCTCCCACCTCCTCAGTACTTCACCAGTGCCTTGCATAGAGTAAGCTTTTTTAGAATTGTTCGTCAAGTTCTGTTGGTGACTTATCTAACTTTGATGCTTATGATGAAAAATTAATAGACATTGAAACCTTATTTTAGGAAATTATTCTGTTAGTAAGTAAGCAAAAACAAAACGGTGCGTATTTCAAGGGTTTACTCAAAATGTAGCTTAAATCAAAGATAATTTTATCCTGGGTTTACTTTAACAACCAGGAACTGAAGAGGGGTTGGCAGTTCTTTCCATAATGGACAGGGAGTAAATATTTTTACAGGCCACACAGTCTCTGTGACAACTGTTCAACTCTGCCACTGTAGCACGAAAGCAGCCATAGACCATATGTGGCTCTGAATGAATGTGGCTGTGTTGCAAAAACACCTTTACTTAAAAAAACAAGCAATGGCAGAATGTGGCCCATGGGCCATAGTTGGCCAACCCTTGACCTAAAATGATGTGATTCATTAAACTTCTCTTGAAAGAGAACAGCTGTGTTAAGAGAAATTAAACTTATTCCTGTGATTGAAATTTATGAAGAAATAAATCAGTGAGAGATACACTCTGTTTCTGAGGTAATTACATCAGGAAATGGACCAGTGAGGAACAAACTTGCTTCTGGTGGACAGAAAGGAGCAAAAGCAAACAAATGAGCCCATTCAGGGATTGAAATTCCTGCCATGCCCATCTCAAGAACAGTATAATTCAGTTATTAAGAAAATTACTATGGAGCTAGACAACCTGGCTCCACCATCTGGGCAAGTTACTTAACATCTCTGTGCTTCAGTATCTGTAAAATGGAATCATATTATTAGCAATAATACAAAGATATGAAAAATTCGTTGTAAGGATGGAAAGAGTTGTCACATTTAATGTACTGAAAACTGTGTTTGGTTCATGGCAACATGAAGTAAGTACTAAATATTTTTTTTCAGAAAATGTTTTAACCCTTCCTCCCTTATAACTTGCCTGGTAAGGAGTCTTGGGAATTTGATGCCCAGGATGCTATATTCTTGTCTAATAGGTGCCATTAATATTGCATCCATATGACAGACTTATCCACTGTGGAAAAGAATATTTAGACTATAAAAAAAATATCTTGGAATCAGGAATGAGATAGTAGTGGAATGAACAGTAGATGCAGTTTTTGGTTTTCATTTTTATCCATTTCATCCAAATGAAATGAATAGGATTCATTTCCTCTAAGAATCTTGTGTTATGAGTTATATTTTCTTTCCTGGTGAAGCACAACTAACTGGCCCAGAGCCATTCTGCAGCAGCATGTAATAAGCATGTGTTAATAATTAATTGTGTGTGCCAGGCTGCTGCCTGAATGTATCAGTTCTCCTAGAATGTCTCTGCCTGCCATTCTTTCACTAACTGACTAGGTCACCCCAGCCACGTTCTCCAGGTTCTACCTACTCACTACGTGCTACTACTGCCTGTGTTGCCCCTGTTGCTCTAAAATGTCTTCAAACCCTGAGCCACTGCTACTAAGATTGCTGCTAGGTTTGCTGCTGCTGTAGACAAATGCAGCCCTCTAAGGAGAGCCAGGAAAGGGGATTTCTTAAACTGCAGAAAAAACATGTGTGCTCAATAGAGAACTCAACAGAGAACTCAGTGCAAGCTCAGAGATTAGTTTTTATTACATGCCATGAAGGCGGCACCAGTGATGAGGAGATCATTCGACTGCTGTGCCATAGGCAGTCCTGATGGAAATGTCAGTCAGTAACCAAAGATAGACTCGAACCCAAGTTAGCTGTGAGTTAACTGTTCTGTATTTTGGTTTGACGAAAAATAATACCGATGCAATTTTTATTTTCAAGTTCACAAGGTTTGAAAAATGTATATAAAAGTGTTTTGAGAAATACAAAGTACTTGGGGTTCCTGGGTGGTGCAGTTCGTTAAGCATCTGACTCTTGGTTTCAGCTAAGGTCATGATCTCAGGGTCAAAGGTCATGCCCCACTTCAACCACACTCAGCATGAGTCTGCTTAAGATTCTCTCTCCCTCTCCCTCTGCCCCTTTCTCTGACCCCACAGTACTCACTCTCTCTCTCTCAAATAAATAAATCTTTTTTAAAAAGAAAAATATGAAGTACCATATAAAGGTGTGGTGTTTTGTTTTGTTTTAATGAGAAAAGGTAGGAATCCATGTCACTTTATAGAAATTTCCAAATTTGACCATCTATGTATCTGACTTAATAAACATATTATCTTATTCATCATTTTTAGTCCTATAAGGAATGATGTTGCACTTTACTTTAATTCAAACTGATGACCAGTGAATCTCTCCTGAATGTTTATTTATACATGATCTCAAATCAAACTGTCATTGATGTTTGGGAGTATTCATTACAATAGTTCAAATAGAGAAAAATACCAATTTTTAATGGAAGTAGTACAATAATTATTCTATCTTCAGTATTTCAATGAAGTGATACAGTACCTATGCTTAGAAATTTTTAGATCTAGGGACACCTGGGTGGCCCAGTCAGTTAAGCATCTGCCTTTGGCTCAGGTCATGATCCCATGGGCCTGGGATCAAGCCGTGCATCCGGCTCCTTGATCACCACGGAGTCTTCTTCTCCCTCTCCCTGACCCCTGCTCATGCTCTCTCTTGCTATCTCTCTCTCTTAAATAAATAAATAAATATAAATCTTAAAAAAAAAAGAAATTTTTAGATCTACAACCCAATATAATAACCAAGCAAACCAAAATTATAAAAACGAGTAGGATATCATTCTTTCCCCCTCTCTGGCTTATTTCATTATTATTCTTTCCTTATAAGACTAAATATATACATATATACTATACAATATATATAAATATAGGCTATATATAGTTCATAAATTTTAGACTCAAAATTATTAGGGTTATCTCTCTCAAATACCATGATATCTAAATTTTTAAGTAATCATTACTGTTTATTATTCTAAGCACCATTTTTATAAATTGTAAATCAGGTGATACAATCAGTGATTTCATTAGTATAAATAAAATTCAGGAATTATACATTTTGTAAAGTTTCAAAATATTTTTGAATAAATATTCAAAAAACTTAAGACATAAATAAGTCATTGAAAAAAATTACTACATGGCCTAAAAGCATAAAGAACTCTTTCAAAAGGGTATGTCATACTTTTCTGCTAATGGATTGTCAAATGTCTTTTCAGTGAAACAACAGAATGATTTCCCTTCAATGGCCTAATATTGACATCTTCTGCAGCTTTCAAGTTCTGTCCAAAGGCAACAGAGATTGGATATTATGGGGGAAAAGACACTTTTCACATTTGTCATGTATCACAGAGAGAGAGAGATTCACATTTTCTTGATGTCTTTGGGTTTAATGAGCAATGATGAATTAATTTAATGTGGTATATGGATTACTCGGCCTATAAAGTTTAATGTAAGAATATACATCTAATAGTAGTCATGACTTACTAATTTTCCTTAGTAGTTCTATTTTTGAAAATTTTATATTTGATTTTACTAATTGCCACTATTTTTCCATTTTTTATTATATTTGTGTTTGAAAATATGTCTTTAGTACTTTGAGATAATAGAAAATATATGTATTGGTCTCTGCCCCCAGTTACTGGCACAAAGCTCTTAAAACCCTTGTAATTTCTTAAGTGACAAGAACAATAGGAGCATCTCTTGTTCTAATATTTGTCTTTGACCTTGTCCCTTGACATCAGGCTCCTGAAACCCTAGTAAATTCATAAGTGAGAAAGACAGTAGGAACATATTATGTTCTAATAAGGGGACTCTAGGTGGGCTCCTGGATGACTCTTTGGTGGGTTCTGGTCACCAGAAAGACCAAGCTACTACTAGATGCTTAGAATTTTCAGTCCAAGCCCCCCCCCCAAAAAAAAGAGAGGGGAGAGGGGCTGGAAATGAAGTTAACAATTAATGATGCTTATAGGAGGAAGCCTCCTCAAAATCCCAATGGTACAGGGCTCAGAGAACTTCCAGATGGGTCAATATATCTCACCAGGAAGGTGATGTGCCCCAACTCCACAGGGACAGAAACTTCTGCTCTTGGAACCTCCCAGACTTTACCCTATGTGTCTCTTCATCTGGCTGTTCTTCTGTATTCTTTGTAATATCCTTTAATAAACTAGTTAGTGTGTTTCCCTGAGTTCTGTGAATAACTTTAGCAAATTAATCAAACCCAAGGAGAAATACTTTTGGACCTCTAATCTGTAGCCAGGTGGTGAGAAGCACTGGTGTCTGAAGCTGACGTCTGAAGCATGTGTTGGGGAGAGGGCCAGCAGTCTTATGGGACAGAGGATCTTAACATATAGGGTCTGACACTGTCTCTGGGTAGATAGTGTCTAAGCTAAATTAAATTGTAGGACACCCAAGTAGTGTCACAGATAATTGCTTGGTGTGGGGAAAAAACTCCACACATTTGGAAACCAGAAGTGAAGTGTTTGTGAGGAGTGAAGGAGACACAAGGGAAAGAAAAACAAAGTAGAAAAGTGGGTTTTTCCCTACATAGGAATATAAAACAGTACTATTTGTGAAAACCAGACAACTTCTCCTTGAGTGGTTTATTCCTAGCTCTTCTCTAAGTGCAGAATATAGGTTTGCGATACAAAATCAGTTGATTCAAAAGTAAAAAAATCAGCCTATCAAAAAAATATGACCTATATTTCCTGAAGTGGATAATTTGCTATTGAATCATGCAAATACATCAATAGCCCAGGTCTTCCATTGCCCCTGCCTCACCACCCCACTACCATCACATGTGACCAACAAAACACTCTGAATTTCCTTAAAAGTATTCTTACATAAAGCAAGAAATTGCTTATTAATAGAATAAGTCCAAATGACAAGTTTAAAACTATACTTACTATATAGCAGACTGTAGGGAGAACTATGCTTAATTGTTTATTTCCATTCCCATTATCTTTATTAAAGCTGCCTTGTTGTGTACTATATCACAGGGTAGCTCTGATTCATAATGGGATGTTGATGTATTTGGATAAGATTGCTCATCCCTGTCCTTTTTAGTGGCTGAGCTTCCTTTAAAAATAACTCATTCTTACATTGTACTACATATATCTTGTTTAATGTGTATAATCAATCTTTAAAATTCAGTTTTTTGAAGCTTTGAAAAACAGACCTTGTACATATGGCACAACAGCTTGACCTAAATGTTCAGCTCTCTTATACTCCATATATTGTATTTTTTAAGTCTTATCTCAAAAATATGAGTCTGAAATCATAATGTATTTTAGAAATATTAAGTAATAGAAACTTCTGAGTAAAAATGGAGAAAGGAAGAGAATATCAGACTGTCCCTTAGTGCATAACAAAATGAACCATCCACCCCTCTCCCAAAAAGGAAGGGAAGGTGGAGAACAAGCCAACAATTCCAGAAAAAACAATTTTATGCCATTTTATGATAAAACCTTATCCAAGGAGAGAAAACACAAGATGCTGGTACAGAGTGTTGTGTTTCTAAATGTGTTCTCATTGCCCCCAGCCTCTTCCCTTCAGTAAAAAGATGAGTCAAAGGTAATACTAAATTCTTAATTATGCTCTCAAATTCAGAGAAAAGCAGCCTAAGAAACTGAATAGGAAGTCATGGAGAAAATAAGGGAAAACACTAAGGAATAGAAGCCCAAAAAACTGCTAATGGATCTAAGGAGAGGCAGAAAACATAAAGCTGCATCACCCTCTGTCAGGCACTGGACTAATTTGGGGTGTACAGCTGAAGTCCTCAGAAGTGTGATAAAAACCTAGGTGGGTTGAGTGGGCTCTAGAAAGTAACATTTAGGAGAATCTCAAAAGAGTGATTTTCAACCATGTTCATTATGCCCTTTGCTACTCATACTTTGCTATTAAATCTTTAATGATGTTGTTTTGTCCAATTTTTCTTCTGCAATATTGATTTAATCTTACTATTTTGTATTACATTTCACTTTGTGTTTCTCTTATTAAATTTATATTCTTAATAAGTTCTATAGCATTAAGAACTCTATGGAAAATCTATTTTTATTTCTTAGATTTTGTATGCCCCGTTCCTATCTTATTTTCTGTTGTATTTTGAATCCTTTCCTGTCTTCCTTCCCAACTGATCATCCATAAATGCGAGGATCTCTGTCCAGTCCAAGACTGCTATGTTGTTTAACACCAGGGGGATCGCCTCTACATTATACTCTAGGCAAATTTTTCTCCTTGGAGTTGATTTTGGTTTTATTGCTATTATATAATGTAATATATGTATATAATATATATATATAATATAATTTCTCTTAATATACCTCATAGCTGCAAAAACTAAAATTAACTTATTTTCCTTCGTTAAAGGATAATTTTCAAAAAGATATATAAAATGAACACAAGCCATAATTTTTTTAACCTATTAATTAATGATGGAACTGATAAGATACTACAATCAGTTCAAAGAAGTCAAGAAACAGAGATATATGTATATAAGATTAAGAAATTTTGAAGCAGATTTACAAATAGATGGAAAGCAAGTCTACCTACAGGGAAATAATCAGTTACATTTCACCAGATACAATTAGTTTGCATTGCTGTAGATAAGAATAATTTGAATTATTATTAGTTTTCACCAACTTAGAGTTGTAAAATAGCTCAAAGGTAAAGAAAGGTGAAGAGAACATGAATGGGTAAGCTAGTTTTGTTTTGTTTTTTTTTTTTCTATTTCAGATTCTTTCAGAATTTCCCCTGATACCTTTCTCTGAACCATTCTTTGAAACCCAAGTGTTGCTTGTGTTCCACTCTTTGAGAGCCTGAGACATGAGGGAGAGATAACTTAGGTTTCCTCACATTTCTTATTGAGATGTTAGAGAAACATTTATCTGTGGTTCAGAGATACCTTTAGTTTCACTCTAGTTTCTTTTTTTTCTTTTCAAATTAGTGTGAGCTCTAATATGAAGATATTTCAAGTTTATCTAGATCCCTGAGTATCTCCAAGACCCTTTCAGATGTCCATGACACCAACATTTTTTTCAAAATTATTTTTAATAAAACTGAGACATGTGCCTTTTTCATTGCTTTGATTGACATTTGCACTCAAGGTACAAAGGTCACAATAGATAAAATCTCGCACACCACTCTCATGACAATGCCCCCAGATCATACTCAGTCATTTTATTCTACTCCCCTATGCACTCAAAGTAAAAATGGACAGAAAAATGTCCTAATGGTGTAATAAATGCATTAATTTTTAAAATTCTCTATCCCTATATATATACAACTTTTTAACATGCTGTACATAAAAGGGAAAATATATATAAGGCAAGTCTGATACATACCAATACAAAATAGCTGTCTTGAGAAAACGCCCTTGGCAAATTTTTTAAGTTGCTAGTTGAAGTAGCCATTATGAAAACATGACTTGAAAAATGACTAAAAGATAATCTATGATTATTCAGGCTTGAGTGTTTTGCAGCCATTTTCTCAAAAACTAAGTAAGCCTGTCATTTTAAGGAAAGCAGCTGATGGTATTTGTTTCCCAATGATAAAACTCAAGCTTTCTAGTAAAAATTAGAATTTTGGAAAACATATTCTTCACAGTGAGCTTCAGAGCTTCAGTATACTTTCTGATGGGTTCAGTAGTAATTTTTATTAATATGATTGTTTAATATAATATAAAAATGTCAACATTTGAAAGATACCCATGACTCAGTGAATCCACCTTTTTCAGATAACCAATGCATGATGTTACAAAGTCATGTAAGGATAAAATATTCATTGAAATTACAAGAAAAACCAGGACACCTGGGTGACTCAGCAGTTAAGCATCTCCCTTCAGCTCAGGGTGTGATCTGAGGTCATGCGATTGAGTTCTGCATTGGGCTCCCTGCAAGGAGCCTACTTTTCCCTCAGTGTCTCTGCCTCTCTCTGTGTCTCTCATGAATAAATAAAAAAAAATCTTTACAAAAATAAATAGAATACAAGAAAAACCAAAGGGATTTTAATGTAACAGAGAATATAGATTATTAGTATAGTTACAGATTCCACATTTCAGCTATACTTTAAGGAACTACCACTTGTTCAATTTGTATATATATAAAAAGACAATCTAGGGGTGCCTGGGTGACTCATTGGTTAAGTGTCTGCCTTTGGCTCAGGTCATGATCTCAGGGTCCTGGGATCAAGCCCACATCGGGCTCTCTGTTCAGCATGGAGCCTGCTTCTCCCTCTGTCCTTCTCCCCCTTCATGCTCTCTCTCTCTCTGTGTGTGTCTCTCAAATAAATAAAATCTTTTAAAAAACAAAATAAAAAGACAACTTAAATAATCCTTTTTTTCCAATTACATTCTGTGTGAGGCTGTGTAGTTCGTTTACTTCAACCAAAACAACAATTCACAACAAATTGAATATAGAAATGGATATGAGAGGGCAGCCCGGGAGGCTCAGCGGTTTAGCGCCGCCTTCAGCCCAGGGCGTGATCCTGGAGACCTGGGATCAAGTCCCACCTCGGGCTCCCTGCATGGAGCCTGCTTCTCCCTCTGCCTATGTCTCTGCCTCTCTCTCTCCTCTCTGTGTATTCTCATGAATAAATAAATAAAACCTTAAAAAAAAGAGAAATGGATATGAGAATCTAACAGCTTTTATTAAGCTTAACATTGAAGATGATTGTAAAAGCATAGAATAATCCTCCTCTCACTATTATTTTTGTTTTGGAAAATATAATTACTTTTCAAAAATATGTTATGTAGGTTAATATATAATGGATTTTATTACAGTGATGTTTAAATAAGCTAACCAATAAATGATTGAAAATTTTCTGTCTTAAATATTTTTTTTTCAGTTTTAAATTCTAATCCAAGAAATACTAAAAGATGCAAACCAGGATGCCTGGGTGGCTCAGTTAGTTAAGTGCCTGACTCTTGATTTCTGCTCAGGTCATGATATCAAGCTCCATGAGCCCCACACCAAGCTATATGCTGGGTGTGGAGCCTGCTTGAGATTCTCTCTCTTCCTCTCCCCCTGCTTGTTCATAAATATATAAATAAATAAGTAAGTAAATAAATAAATAAAAAGATGCAAATCATATAAGCAAAGCTCTTTGGGGTTTCTCAATAGATTTTAAGTTTATCAAAGAGTCTTTAAATTAAAATACATATATAATATGATTTTGCTCTAATGAAAAATTATCTCTATATATCTGTGCATTTATCAACCTTTGTATCTATAGTGATATTCACCAAATATTAATGCTGGACTTTTTGTTTTTAAGAGAGAGAGAGGGCAGCCCAGGTGGCTCAGCAGTTTGGCACTGCCTTCAGTCCAGGGCATGGTCCTGCAGACCCGGGATCAAGTCCCATGTCTGGCTCCCTGCGTGGAGCCTGTTTTTCCCTCTGCCTGTATCTCTGCCTCTCTCTCTCTCTCTCTCTCTCTCTCTCTCTCTCTCTGTCTCTTATGAATAAGTAAAATCTTTTTAAAAATAAAAAAAAAATTTAAAATAAGAGAGAGAGTGGGCCAGTGGAGGGTAGGGGCACAAGTGAGAGAGAGAGGGCAGCCCCGGTGGCACAGTGGTTTAGCGCTGCCTGCAGCCCAGGGTGTGATCCTGGGGACCCGGGTTCGAGACCCACATCGGGCTCCCTGTGTGGAGCTTGCTTTTCCCTCTTCCTGTGTCTCTGCCTCTCTCTCCCTCTCTGTATCTCTCTATGAATAAATAAATAAACTCTTAAAAAAAAAAAACAAGTGAGAGAGAGAGAGAATCTTAAGCAAACTCCACATCCAGCACGGAGCCCCTTGCAGGGCTCAATCTCATGACCCAAGCTGAAATCAAGACTCAGTGGCTTAACTGACTGAACCACCTAGGGGCCCCTAATGCTGGCCATTTGCAAGAGCTGTAATTTCAGTTTGGTTTAGTACACTTTTGCTGGTATATATTTTTTAAACAATACAAATAATTTAAATAATTTTTATCTTAAAAGATGTATATTCACAAGAACAAATAAAAAAGTAAGACAGAGACAATCTCAAAATATTAAAAATATATATTTCACAATTATCTGAGAATTCAGTAAATACATAATGAGAATTATTTGCTATGATGATTTTAGATCAATTGGAAACTAAAAGAGGAAAAAATTACAATTGGCCCCTGTGTTTTCCTATGGGTGCTGTAGTAAATTACCACACATTTAGTGGCTTAAAACAAGAGCAATTTCCTTACAGTTCTGGAGGCCAGAAGTGCCAAATGTGTCTTATAGGGCTTCAATCAAGTTGGTACTCCTTTGAAAGCTCTAAATGAGAAGATGTTCTTGCCTCCTCCAGCTTTTGGTGGTTGCTTATCTTTCCTTGGCAAGTAGCTGCATCACTTCAGTCTCTGCCTCTATAGTCTGATAGCTCGACCTCTTCCATTATCAGCTCTCCCTCTACCTCCCTCTTGGCAGGACACATGTTAACTAATTCTTGACCCAACCAGATAATCCAGGATAATCCCATCTCAAAGTCTTTAATTTAATCACACCTTCAAAGTCTCTTTTGCCATATAAGATTGCAATAATTAGAACATGACTATTTTTGGTGGCATTATGGTGGCTGTTATCCAACCTACCATAACTCCCTGCTTCATATCATGTACAAAAATCAATGCTAGGCACAGTATAGATCTTAAACAAAGCTTACCAAAGATAAAATAGTTTTATTATTTTAAGGCAAACAAAGATATCTTAAAGGTTACATAAAAATCATTAATTACAACTATGAAGGAAATAATAAATAGACCTATGCTAAAATTAAGACCACATGTTCAACAAAACTCACTCTTAAATTGGCAAGACAGTCCACAGAATTGGAGAAGTATTTTCAATAAATATGGTAACAAAGAGCTTGTATGCTATACATACACATATATGTATATAGACCTAGATATTAAATATATACATAGACATAACTCCAACAATGTAAGAGAAAGCAAACAAATAGAAATGTGAGCAAGAAATGAAAACTAACACTTCGCAAAAGAAGATATCAAAACAGCCACCAAACATGACAATATGCTCAACTTCACTAGTATGAGGAAAATTAAAGTTGGAAGCTACAGTAAAATAAATACAGAGTAGTTAAAATCTGCAAAACAATCATACCAAGTGATGGTGAGACTAGATCAGTTGGAACTCCTACTGCTGGTAAGGGGTTAAATCAAAATGGTATTTTGGAAAACTGGCAATAGCTATTAAATTAATCATAAACAATTTAGCTCTTGGTCATATACACAAGAGAAATGCATGTGCTTCATTCAGCACAGAAGACATACACAAGATTATCATTAGCAGCATTATTCATAATAACCAAAAAAAGGGGTGGAAGGAGGATGCTCATATACAGCAAAAAGAATAACTAGATTGTAAATATTCATTCAATCGAATATTCTAAAGCA
Organism: Nyctereutes procyonoides; assembly: GCF_905146905.1. Classification (NCBI taxonomy): domain Eukaryota; kingdom Metazoa; phylum Chordata; class Mammalia; order Carnivora; family Canidae; genus Nyctereutes; species Nyctereutes procyonoides. Next base: position 27,465,580 of record NW_026575051.1, on the reverse strand, counting down.
ATGAAAATGAATCTTACCATAGGTGCTATCTCTCAAACATAATATTGAGCAAAAGTAAATAGACACAACAGAATATATATAATATGATCTCACTAATATGAAATTTTAAATCAAGCAAAATTAACCATAGCTGTTAAACATCAGGATTGTGTTGGGATCCCTGGGTGGTGCAGCGGTTTGGCGCCTGCCTTTGGCCCAGGGCGCGATCCTGGAGACCCAGGATCGAATCCCACATCGGGCTCCCGGTGCATGGAGCCTGCTTCTCCCTCTGCCTATGTCTCTGCGCCTCTCTCTCTCTGACTATCATAAATAAATAAAAATTTTAAAAAAATTAAAAAAAAAAACATCAGGATTGTGGTTACTTTTGGTAGAGGGAAGAAACAAGTGATTGATAAGACTTTTGACAATGCAGATAACGTTCTTTCTCTTAAGTTGGTGGTATTTGGATGAGTGGGTTCACCTTGTAATAATTCACTGAGCTGTACATTTAATATTTGAGTGATTTTTTTGAATTTATTATTATATTATACTTCAATTAAAAATGTTTAAAAAAAAATGGGACGCCTGGGTGACTCAGCGATTGAGCGTCTGCCTTTGGCTCAGGGCATGATCCTGGTCCAGGGAATTGAGCCCCGCATCAGGCTCCCTATGAGAAGTCTGTTTCTCCCTCTATCTCTCTGTGTCTCTCATGAATAAATAAATAAGATCTTTTTTAAAAAAATGTTAAAAAGTATGTACTTACATAGATGTCTAAAGTTCATTATTAAATGAAAAGAGAAAGATGAATAAAGCTCCTTATCGCATTATTTCATTTTTAAAAATAAAACTAGAGCTATATAAATATTCATATGTGTATAGATATATGGTAGAAAGGAGTACCTCAAAGTGGGATAAAAGAATGAGCTTGAGGAAGGAGAGTATGCCTTTTTTCTTCTTTATATATTTCTTTATCATTTCAATTTTTATGAAAGACATTAAAATTAAAATGCAAATAATTAACAATAATAATAAACCAAATTATATAATATTCAACAGGTGCCAGATGCTTTTTATTTATTATTTTAATTATCACAGTAGTTCTAATAATTATTTGCTCTCCTCAGCCCATTAGAACATATGAGAAAACTGAGGCTCAGAATAAGATCATCTTGCTATTAAGAAACAGAATCAGAAAGTTAATCTCATATCAAGGCAATGCTGTTAACACCATGCTATCCTCAGCCTTTAGAAAATAATGTATTATCCTAATATGGTATTATTACATTGAATAATTTAATCACATTCCTACCATCTCACTAAATCATTATTCTTTGAGGGCAGGGATTACATTCGTTGAGAGAATGATTATTATTGAATAAAATATAAATCTCATCACTAATTTCATGTAATGTTTGTTTTTAAAGGTAGTGAGAAGAATATTGGACAACACTTTATTCATTTATTTCTTGTGGAAGGAAGGCCCATGGTTAAATATGGATGTGGAAGTTCTCAAAATATCTTGACTCTTTCTGCTAATTATAGCATTAACACAAATGTATTCGTCCCCATCACAGTACGGTAAGTCCTCCACAGTAGTTCTTTGAATTATAGTGTTGAACCTTATTTTTCAAATGTTATTTGTATGTATGATAGCCACTCACATTTGAAAAGAAAGACAAAAAGGTCCATCTTAAAGTTGTTTTGCCATCATTTTTTTCATTTTGATGGAGAAAAGTACAAATTAAAGTATAATTTGATACCACTCAATGGCAATCAAATTATATACAAAATCAATTTCTTTGAAAATATCGTGGAGCTGGGGCACCTGAGTGGCTCAGTGGTTGAGCTTCTGCCTTTGGCTCAGGTCATGATCTCGGGGTCCTGGGATGGAGTCCTGCATCGGGATCCCCACAGGGAGCCTGCTTCTCCCTCTGCCTGAGTCTCTGCCTCTCTCTCTGTGTGTGTCTCTCATGAATAAATAAATAAAATCTTTTAAAAAATATATCATGGATTAAATAAACAGGTTAAAGAGTCATGTGATTCAGCTGAGATTAAGATCTAGTTCAGTGCACCTGGGTGGCTCAGTAGGTTAAGTGTGGGACTCTTGATTTCGGCTCAGATCATGAACTCAGGGTAGTGAGACAGAGCTCCAGGTCCTAAGATGGAGCCCCAACTTAGTGTGGGGCTCCATGCTCAGCAGGGAATCTGTTTAAGATTCTCTCTCTCCCTCTCCCTCTCCCCATCTGTCTCCCCCTTTCTAAAAAAGAAAGAAAGGGGGAGGAAGGAAAGGAAAAAGAGAAAGGATATCAAATTCAATTGTTTAACAAAATATCTTTTGAGTGAAAATAGCTGTTCAGAATTGGTAGCGGTGGGGAAGGGACGGAGGTAGTCATTGACTCTGCACAGAAAAAAGAGAATCCAGTAGGGGAAAAAAATTGAATATTAAATGGAAATGTCTTTCTAGGTAGGGCATATAAACTTTTGGAAGGCAGTCTTGAAATTAATTCATACTTCAGAATTAGGAAATCTCAGAAGAGAGAAATGGCTAAATATGATGGTCACATCCCAAGGGCATTACTGGACACAATTTACATGTAGCAGCCAAGAATTTAAAATTCTTCATCAGTACAGCAATCTAGTGATAATTGTCTCTAACGTTACTCTGTGTCAGTTAAAAATAACATATTGTGTCGAGTTTATATGTTAGATGACAATTGGATACGTTAGTCTGATTAGCAGGAATCTTGGCTAACCTGTGAAGGTCAAATAAATCAAATAAGCTTTCCCAGAGTCTGCATCACTCTGCAAATAAAATCAAGAAAATTGACACCAATCTGAAAATGGAAACTCCTTCCAGGCAGGGACAGTAAGCTTCTCATTTTTAATGCGGTTTGCAGGGCATCCGACAGAAAAAATGCTCAGTAAATGTTAGAACGAAGGAAGAAATGAGAGTGTCTAGGCTGGGTAGTTCAGTTGGTTATGACAAGAAGGCAACGAAATTACCCTCAGGCAATGAAATTACTATTCCTAAATTAGGCAAACCCTTTGGGAACAGAGACTTGTGTACAGACAAAACAAATTTTCAGAGCAATGGACTTAACTATTACTGTAATCATCTCTCTTACAAAAGGCTGCAGTTGGGCAGCTCAGGTGGCTGAGCGGTTTAGCGCCACCTTCAGCCCAGGGCCTGATCCTGGTGACCCGAGATCAAGTCCCAAGTCGGCTCCCTGCATGGAGCCTGCTTCTCCCCCTGCTTCTCTCTTCGTGTGTCTCATGAATAAATAAATACAATATTTTTTAAAAGGCTGCAGTTGCTCACAAAAAAAGAGCCAGACGAGAAGGTGAATAACTTAGAAAGCAGTTTAAAAGGCATTTTGATTGATAACATTATCTTTTCTAATGTAATCATTTCATACAAACAGTGGCACATTTGATCACGTAGGAAGTAATTTCTGTTTCGTTCAAACTTTCTTAAAAGGATGATTTCATTTTTTTGCCTTTAAGTAGTGAATATCCCAGTAGGCGGTCTTCAAACCATGCAGTCTTTGGTAGCCTGAAGTTGAAACCATCCTTTTAAAAATACTGATGCTCCTAGTGAAACTGAAGACCAAGGGCTTTCCAAGTCTTTCAATTAATTTTATTCAAATTTAGAAAGTGAGAGATATCTCCACTGACACAAAAATGCAAATCTGCTTTGTCTTATAGGCAGCATCCTACAAAGACATGAGGTGACAGTAGGTTATGTTAAAGGCTGACCTAGGACTATATTATATGTTGTATATTATATATTATATAAATTAGTTAAGCTTATGTAATGAATATGAAGAACAGTATACACTAGGCAACTCTTCGATAACTTTTACTGTGAAAGTACAAAAAGAGTTAAGTTGGTCACTAGAGAGAGGTGAGGAGTCAAGACGAGAAAAATGTAAGATGAGAGATTTGAGCATGTTTAATTGTGGATTGGACTTTGAGCGGAAGGTGTTGCTACATAGAAAAGTAAGGAATAAATGAGAACATAAAGCCCCTGAGAAGTTTAAAGTGATGAGATGCAACCCACCTCAGAGAAGATTCCTGCCAGAGTGGAGGAAAAATGGAAAGACACACACATTGAGACTTCTCATTTCTGCCTTAGTGTATGTCCCTTGATCTATGACTGCCTTTTGCTTGATCCCTATAGTCCAGTTGTTATGTCACCTTCTCTCTCTGTCTTGCTTGCTCCACTCTTACTTCTCCATCCTTAACTGGGCACAAGTTAGCATTAAAAGGGTCTTTCTGTACAGCTCTTTCTAGCTATCCTAATTCTCTCTAATGGGATACTTGTTATTGCAAATTCAAAACAAATTTGTCCTTAAAAAGCATGTGAGTTAAGGTCCTTTTTAACTATATGAATGTTGTTGGAATTTCTTCTATATTTAAGGGTTCTTGGATATAAAATACCATAGCATGATTGATAAGAACTTATTTTCAAAAATGAGTGGAATGAGCTCTAAGGTAAACATGTAAAAGGTGACTTGATTTTTTGTTTGTTATTAGCCACTGAGAATAAACATGAGAGTATTTCCTTCTAAATTTGCATTGTACTTGTAGATAGATGGCAGAAATAGAACAAACTTGAATAAGCCACTTGTAGTGATTGAGGTCAATTCAGTATCAAGATAGAAGTTCTTCTTAAATGAAACAGAGCAGAGATCACAGTACTACAGGTAGATTATAATTCATACTCATGCACAGTTTGTCTTTCATTTCAACAAATTTTGAAAGGGATCACATAGAGAGAGTCTTAGTTTTCACAAGGGTTATTCTCCTTTGCAGAAGTTCAGAAAAATTGTCTTACTATATATATATATATATATATATATATATATATATATATACTTTTTAAAGTTTCTGAAGCTTAAATTTTTCTGGCACCTTTTGTGTCTGTCCTATACAAAAGCTGACTATGCAGGATTTTCTTCTGTAAAGAAGTCCCATGTCATTCCTCAGGTAATTTATTTAGTGTGTTGTTATCTGCATGTTTTAAATTCACACAGCCTATTCTCCCTTCCTTAGATTTCTCAAAGATTTATCCAGAGGTGTAAAATTATCCATGTATATCTAAGGCACATTCCAATATCTAGTGATTCATTTTGGTTAACAAACTCTTTGGGTAGCCAAAACCAAGTGGATTTTGACCAAGAATTGCATGAGCATCAGCACTACATATCCCAATCAACAACTTTTTAATAGCTGGTAGAGTAAAGGAATGTATGCATGGTTGAAAATCAATTGAACAGAGGCTGGAAGTTTCTAATAGTTGGGCAACAAGAATTTTAGAACTTGCTCAAACTCAAACATCAGATAAAAGCATTGCAAGCATTTTTGACATGTAACCTTGTTAGATATTTGGTCCAGAAAACAAAATAAACTGAAAAAAACTGCTTTTGAGTATTGTGAATAAACTGATTTTTGCCTCATTTCTCTGCAATAAAAACCTCATATAGGTAGAAGTATATATATATATATATATATATATATATATATATATATATATATATTGTTTGTGTACTTGTGTGAGTACATATAGGTGCACACTACTTTTTATTTTTTTAATTAGCATATTTCCTACCATTGTTTGATTAAGAAAGTAGAAAATAAATTTAGATAATGCCAAGCTAGCATTAACCTTAAAGAATGGGAAGTAAAAAGAATTCTGAGTCGGAATACTTTTGACTGTATCAAATGAGATTTAGTGTTAAATAACTTGTGCAAAATAAGAAAAGGAACAAATGACAAGTTCTCATAATACCTATATGTAGCATCAGAGGCCTTTAAGACAATTGTGCTCAAAATCAGCCTCCAGTGCTTTCCCTTTTTCCCCCACTTACATTCTCTGCATTACAACTTGTTGCCGAGATACTATTAGCCTATATAACTCCATACAGAGAATGATCAGGAGATTACCCAAGTTAATGTAAAAAGAAAGAATACCCTTAATGTATTATCAGTTCTAATTTTGAGAGTAACTCAAATGTCTTTGATGTCTCTGATTTTTTAAAATATAAAGGTTTTTCGCATTCCTGATAGTTAATATTATAAAAGCTATGGATTGCATGCCTTCCTCTTAGTGCCCAGAAACTACGTAATAGCAAGAACCTTCACTTCTTGAAACAGATGGTGACTTTTGAACTGTGCTAAATCTATAAGATATTAGATTTATTCATAAAACGTTGCCATGTCAATATGGAAAGTTTGGCAAGCTTTTCATCTTAAAAAGGTCAAACTTCATCACTTCAATATTAATTTCTGTATCTTTTCCATCAACACTTCCATCTGGTATTTCTTAGAAGAAATGTAGGAAAACTGTAGCTAAATATGGGAAATACAGCATAATACTTCATAATTACATTGACTTGTGCATAAATACATATATCTAAACATTGCTGTTGTTCCTTTATCCACTCTTAATACACTAATCATATATAACATGTCCAATAATAGCTGGACAGCAAGTTATAATGTAGCTTATTTGTTTTGAATTGGGAATAGCCACTAAAAAAATCAAATTTCTTTCATTAAGTAAGATTAAGAAAATCTTTTAGAAGCCTGTGGGTCCAGAAGTTGGTGATTTCAGTACTGTCTGGGTTTAGTCTTCTGCTAGCATGTATGGTTGTATTTAAAATTTGCATATATCTTGAGAAACAAGGACGTGTCAGTTTGGTGCTCAGTGAGGCAGAAATAGAATGGAGCTTTCTAAATAAAGACATCATAATCTGAATGTGAAGCTAAGTCTACACAGTATGTTCACTGGATAATATGTGTCAGTTATGGACTCAACCAACCTGTAATATAAAAAAATTTCAGGTGATTGACTGTAATCACATGCTTACTCCTCTTAATTGTGCAGTTCAGTTCAAATTGTCCAAATGGAATGGCTGTTAACAAAGTTACAAAAGTGAAGATCAGGTCCATAACTCCTGATTTTCTAGTGTGCTAAGATGCCAGAGAACTGATTGACCCTCAAGGGCTCCGAGCAACCACAAAGACCCTACTAAAGAGAAAGGAAGATAGCAGTTGACAAGTACATCTGTAACATGAGAAATAAACTATATTTTGAAGAAAGATTAGAAATTGACCAAAGGGGCAGCAGATCAAAGAGGATAAACAATGACATCATGGTATAGAATAACACCATGGCTCATGGGAGAAATTATATGGAGATTGAGTACAGTGGGAACATAAAGTTTGAGGTGAAAGGATATTTAGCTCTTCAGCAAACCATCATCAAATATTGTGATTTCTAATGCAGAGAATCACAATAAACTAAAATAAAAGCCAAGAAATTATTTTGAGAATTATCAATGTATGCTGAAGAAAGCTTCACATTTTCTTAATCCTTTACTGTTAATGGTAGATTTCTACAACTGTTAAGGCTATTAAGTTGGAACTATTCTTGTACAGTGGCAGAGTATACAGCAAAATGAACTTCAATCCCTAAAAGCCTTTTCTCTCTGTAATCCTAAAATGCAAGTACATATCATCTTTAATACAAGATTATAGGGGTACCTGGGTGACTTAGTGGTTGAGCATCTGCCTTTGGCTCAGGTGGTAATCCAAGCGTCATGGGATCAAGTCCCGCATCCGGCTCCCCACTGGAGGTCTGCTTCTCCCTCTGCCTATGTCTCTGCCTCTCTCTGTGTGTCTCTCATGAACAAATAAATAAAAACATTTTTTAAAAAGACAAGATTATATAAGAAAGTAACAGGAAACAAATGCCACACAGGGCAGCTAAAGGGATTTAACATGTTAAAAAAAATAAGATTCATGAGAAAATGTCAAGGGATTATTTGTTTATTAAGTAAAGAAGTGGTAAATTGGCAATTCAGATTTAAATCCTATGTATTTTTCAACCTGCTTCTATAGGACCCACAGCTCCCCCTAAATGGGATCCATCATCATGGTTAGAGGATATTTGATTACTGCCTTTAAACAACTACCAAGAAAGATATTTTATATGAAAGTTCTTTAAGTCCTATTCTTAGTGGTAGGCTTCAATCCTTGACAACATATTTATCTTAATTAACTTCCGTAGAACAATTCTTACAGAGTAGCCTCGAAATACAGACAATCCTATTTATTTAAAAAAATGGCCAGCCACTCAACTTTCTAAATGAAGCTAAAAGAAGCTATGCAAGCTTCTTCCTCAACAAATTGACCTTGACTTCATCAATATACTGAATAAAAAGAATACATATATTGAGATAAATTGTTTTACAATTTAACATCTGTAACTCTGTTCTACCTAACACAGATTCTAAGAATAGCTTAAGACTTTTCTAAAGATATACTAAATTTTTAAATTTGAAAGCTGGTTTCATAAACAGGTACTGGTACTAAGCCAAAGTGTTTGAACTCAATAAATGTAGAACAAAGACTTATAATATTTCTTCAGATAATCTAATAATATTTCTTCAGATAATCTAATGCCTCCATAAGAGGCAGTAAATTCTTGTTTTATAGTATTTGGTATAAATTCTGTCCTGGTCCCTCCTACTTTTCAACTTGGTAATAGTTGGCTTAATTCTAATTTCTAGTAATATTTGAACTCCAATCCTACCTTCAAAGACAAGATGTTACAAAGATACAAAGGAGATTCCAGGACAAAACCCTATAGAAAATACCATAAAAATTCACATAAGAGCTTACTAGACACCTCAATAAAGCTCCTGTCATTTGGAGGGAAAAAATTTCCAGTCCTATGTGATAGCCTGGGATGAACTCACCCATGCTCTGAGAATCTCTTCCCATCTCCCAAATGAAGAAAATAGCAAAGAATCACTCTCTTGCTTGCCTTGTACACTCATTTTTGCCAATACAGTGCAGTAGGGGCAAATTTTCTAAAAGAAAATTCTAGCTCTTCTAGTATATAAGCATCAGAGAAAATGATGGAAACACAATTCCAGCTTGGCATAGCCTCTGTGGGGAATTCGTTGAACAAGAGAAGGTGAAGTTTTAGGTTGTTTGCGCAGAAATCATCAATGAGTGGGACACCTTGGTGGCTCAGTTGCTAAGCAGCCAACTCCTGATTTTGTCTCAGGTCATGATCTCACAGTCTGGGATTGAGCCCCACATTGGGCTCTGTGCTCAGTGGGTAGTCTGCTTGAGTATTCCTCTCCCTCCACCCCTCCCCCCCCATGTCTCTTTTTATCTCCAAAATAAATAAATAAATATTTTAAAAATTTTTCAGAAATTGCCAATGAGCAAGGCTGATCCTTGGACACACATGTGCAAGCAGTCCTGAGGATTCCTAAAAATATTTGGAGAAGGAGATTCTATAATGGACTGTAATTCCTACAGTTAAGTCTCAGCCACTAAGATTTAATAACCATTATCTTAGATCAGGTTCTTTGGAAATAGACAGTAGGGATTTGCATGCAGGAAGCTTATTACAGAGTGCTTTTCAAAACAACATCTGTAAGTCACTGAAAGACACAGCACTGAGAAGAGGTAGAAGTTGAATTGCAGAGCAATTGCAACAGAGGCTTCACCTGACTCTAAGGGAAGTTCTGGAGTAGGGATGTTCATAGTTTCCTGAATTGAGTCAAGGGGACTTGGGCCTTTGTCCCATTGCTAGGAGACTCATGGCAGCATACCACAGGATCCACTACAGCTGGTGAGGCTCATGGCTACATCACCACTTAATAGCTAATGAAGTCCAAGACCCTTGGGTTTGACTTATACATAAGCAAACTAATGTTGTTTTTAAATAAACTAGGCATATATCACAACACCCCTTCTAACCCCCACTCTACTAACTAGAGGACTGAGTTCACCCATATTAATGAAATGCTTCTACTTAATCTTGTCCCAAATCACCTAAAGCAGTGACAAGATTAAGCAGTGACTCTTAGGAAGAGGAACTCAATACTAATTACATCAAAACCCCAAATGCCAATTGTGTAGCTGTGTATCAGCATGGACATAAATAATCACAAATAATGCTATTTTGTGATTTATCATTAGACCGTAGACCACTGTCCAAATAGGGTGTACCTGGATTTAGGGCAAAAATGACATATTTTTATATGTTCATTATAATTCAAAATGAGAACAGGGCACCTGAATAGCACCTATAAACAGGGAAGTGAGGAAGCAAAGCATTCTCTGTATAACTACAAAGAAGTCTTGTCTGCTCCTTTCTTTGAAAGATAAAGATAATAACACTCATTGTTTTGCTCTACAGGCTCTTATGAGTGTTATCTATATGAGCATTTTTGGAAAGCATCAAGTGCTCCTCAAATGATTAGTATTATTATTATGGTTTATCATCCATATAAATCTATTTCTTCTATTGCTGCCCTAGGACCAGAAAAATTGCTCACTACTTTTTTATTTTATTTTATAGCATTTCATCAAAAACACTTCAAAAAATTTAATGAAGTTTTCTGCAGATATATCTCCTTCCAATTAAGTAAACTTACTTCCTCATGGTTTTGTTCTCTGAGCATTTAATTATTTTAGGCACTATTTCCTGGATGTCCTCCAAAGTTTCCCGCAGCTCTATCTGTTAAATTTCATGTGCTGACTCCTTTTTTTTAATGGACAGGAAGATCAAAGACATCATATCTATTCCTTCTCCCTGTGGAATTTTCTTGTACATTACTAGCAGTATGTTTTCTAATCTATAGGTAGGTCTCAAATATCATATATATCAGTTTACATTTATTAAATTCCCATCATGGATATTGTTCAAAGAATATATTTGAGGGAGACACAATATGTTTAGTGAAAGTAAAAATCTCCATTATTTCACCTCTCTTCCAACATTTCTCCTTTACATTCATGGTTTAGGCACTATCCAGTTGTCTATTTCTTGGAAAGATGCCATACAAAAGCTATTCACAGAGCTATATGATAACACAGCATATATTCCAATGCATCTTTAAAATCTATAAAGAAGTTTTGGAGACAACAAATATATATTTTGTGTGAAGTTGGAGATGTTCCCAGTGGCTTATTCTGAAAGTCACTGCCTTTTCAGTGTTAATTGGGCCATAGGTTAATTGCAAATGTTTTTGAAATTCCTTGCTTGTTAAGTTCATCTCGTTTTAGTTTCATAGATGGGAAAGTGATGAACTTGGACCAGGAGCAGGCTCTGTCTGTTATGTGGTATAAGAAGCAAATGGCTAAGACCATGAAGTGGGCACAAAAAAGTCTGTATTACAAAAAACAAAAAACAAAAACAAATTTGTTATCAGGTCAGCAGGAGAGAAGTCTGTCTGGATGACTGTGAGATAGACATAGCTGATAAGTTTTGGATGGATCCAAACAAACAAGATTGTATCTATAAAGATGTACTGGAAACTTCACTAGCATAATAATCTCAATCTAGTTCATTTATTCACACTCCTTAACAGCAATGTAATAATAGTTTGCACCTACATGATGGGCACTATGATAAATACTTTTACACACAATCTCATTAAATTTCATAATATCCTTAAGGAGTAGTTATTTTTGTAATACTCATTTAAGAGAAAAGTAAACTAGGTCTTAAAGAGATTAATTTATCTAAGGTCATGTAAATAGTAACTGAAGCAAGGTTTTCTCACCTATACAATTTTATTCTAGATCTCTTATATTTCACCACCACCCCACATAGCTCATTGTTGTTCAGATTTTCCTGCTTAAAATACTCTTAAAAGGAAATAATCTCAAATCAGAACATCTATAAGGAGTCCTTCCATCATCATCTCTTTCGAGGACAGATTATGTGGTTTATAATCAAGGTCCTTTATCAGCTTCTTCCCTATACACCTTTATCCTCTATTACCAACATGGACTATCTCATTCCACCAAAGCCATGGTCCCAAACACAGTCCTACATTTTCCTACCATATTCATTTTAGCTACTGCTACAGTTTCTCCCCTGAAATGTCCTCTCTATTCATTTCTCCTAATTGTTCACTATCTTTCCTATAAGCCTACTTCCTCTAGAAGACAGTCTAAACTAGTGCTCTTCCTTACTCTTAACTCCTAGCATGCTTTTGTGATACTCTTTGATACTCTTGTAATAATCTCTACTGGCCTTTCAGATGGATAATTACCTCATCTCCAAAACCAAACAAACATGTGAGGTGTGAATATGGGACAAGTAGGAGAAAAACAACTAGATGGACTTCATCATGGAAATCTTGCTAATAGAGATCAGTTAAACAGATGAAGGCCATGGAATTTTAGCTTTTTAGATTATTTAGGCAGAGGTTTGACATAAGCAAATAACACAAGTGATTAAATGTTCATATAAGAAATTAGAAAATTTACTTAAGCCTTATGAGAACTCCAGAAGTCATGTTGCAAAATCAAAAGGAATGACGTTAGTAGAGGACCTTCAAGATTAGATGAAAAAGTTATTGATTCTCATTTTTTTTCTTTAAAAAATACTTAAGTGATTATATTAATAATAAAATAACTGGGCAGCCTGGGTGGCTCAGCGGTTTAGTGCCGCCTTCAGCCCAAGGCCTGATCCTGGAGTCCCAGGATACTCCCTGCATGGGGCCTGCTTCTCCCTCTGCCTGTGTCTCTGCCTCTCTCTCTCTCTCTCTCTCTCTCTCTGTGTGTGTGTGTGTGTGTGTGCGTGTGTGTGTGTGTATGTGTCTCTCATGAATAAATAAATAAAATCCTTTAAAAAATAATAAATAAATAAAATAACTACCACTAATTAAACTCTTACTACTTTACACCCACACTTTAAGCTCTTTCTCTGGATTTAATTATTTATTCCTAATATCCACCCATTGAGGTATTATTATAATCATTCTAAAGAGGACATTAAGATACATAGAGCCTGAGGGGACTGTGAGACCACAGTTTTTACTTGGGAAGTCTGATTCCAGAGTCTCACTCTAATCACCACCCACTATACCATGTACTATATTATAGACAATAAATGTAAGGAAAATGTTTCATACTTTGCACATTTTATGAAACCTTTAAGACCTATCAAAAACTCCATAACTTTTCTTAAATCAAGAATTTTATTTAAACAACAAGATGCTTGACTTCAAGGAAAAACTATTTAGGATTCATTTCTTTTACAGTAATTTATCCCCATTTAAAGTAGATTGCCAACAGCTACATACAAAATGTTATAAAATTGTCCTTAGATTTATAATGATAAATGAAAAGCATTAAAAATCCTCTAATCAAACAAGGTATACAAGGATTTTTGTTGTTGTTATTTTTTGTTAAACAGTGAGACAAAGAAACCTACTGGAATATAAAGATAAGAGTTGAATGAGCATGCCACTAATAAAGAAAGGGGGTATTTTCATAGAACAGTATTTTTCCCCATCCAATATCCTTTTGATGTTGATCCAAACTTACCATTGGCCATTTAGTCAAAAAACTGCAATTTGCTTGTGCACAGAAATAGTTACTTTATGCACACCTAAGGAGTGAGGAAGGAAAAACGAAAGAGTAGAGAAAACTGTATGTAGTAGTCAGGATGTGGTGGAACCTAATTGCAGTTTTCTCACTGAGGAGGTCTTCTTGGTCTGAAGGAACAGAGTTCTGAAGTAATAGGTTCCTTTTTAGTTGACACCTCCTGTCTGCTGCCATAAAACATCAACTACATCTTCATTCTCCATTTCCAGCTGTGCAAGCATGTCAGTTTCATTGATTGGCTGCCCATCACATAGGAATCTGATCTCCCTCATTGACAAACCCTATTATTTCCAACCAGCTTTCAATAGTTTACTAAGTGGTTAATCTTAAACCACACCATAGAACCATCCTGCCTGCCACCTTCAAATAATATGATTGTTGTTCTCAGTATTGACTCCTTCCTTGGGCTTTTTGTCAGCCATGGTGAACACCAAAGTCTCCTCAGCTACCGCTTCCCAAAAAGAGGTACCAGGTTGAGCATAAGACACACCAAAAATTCTCTAACTTTTTAATTCTAAAATATACTTTTTAATTCTAAAATATACTTTTTAATTCTAAAATATACTTTATCAAATTAGTGAACATAACAGTGTTGAAATTCAACTGATTACTATAAAAATAAAAAGTCTACAAAGCCGAAAACTTTATTTTCTATTTTCAATTTTGCCTTATGCAATTACCATTTTCTTTCAGGGAATTTCACAAAATTTAGTGAAAATTATGTTTTAATTGTGATGCTATATTGAAAGAAAAGTAGAATCAGTATACCATCTGTCAATTCTGGATATAACAAAAGGGGTAGATAGAATTATTTTTACTTAGCCTACATAATATGTAAGTATAGTGAAGTTAAAGATGTTTTAAAGACATTTATGAATTATATGCTACTGTACTTACTGCAAGTCAAAGTTTTAATGTATTTGCTATTATGAAGAAGCCATGGCATTCTGTTACTTAAAATTCATTAGGCTGTAATTATTAGGTATTCTGCAAAAAGCTTTTAGAAAAGATACTTTTATCCTTGAAAATTACTTAGGTCAAATATATTCTATCATAGGCACATTTTTTTTAGGTCCCGAAAAGCAGGAAAGTTCAACACAATTTCCTTCTATCTAATCAGAGAGAGATGTTATATTAAAACAAGTATTTCCAGTTAAAAGATTTATGCAGATTAATATATGATTTTTCTCAAGCAAAAATATAGTCTTTTAGATATGCACTGTCTCTAGAATCACCAGTTTTGTTGAAATGGATTTAAGACATTCAATTCATGGAATAGGATAAAAGAAGATAACTGCAATAATATTTATTATTTGAGGGAATAGTTGCTTTAAAATATTACATGGGAGTTGTTCAGAAATATGAAGTCTCAGTGCTTATTAAGAGAGTTTTCATTGCTGGATTTATTGCTAGATTCAGGAATCAGAAGAGTCATACTTTGATTGTATAGGATAATTCTAATTTATCCATTGAAAAGATGTCAATTTTATTTCTAGAACTTTACCTTAATAGTCCAAAATACTTAATTAAACATCCTTATAAAAATATATTTTAATGATTTCTAAAACATTTAAATGTGATACCTAAAAGTTGTATTAAAGATAATATAGTTCAACCTCTCATTTTTCTGCTGAGAAAACTCCATGCCAGAGAGGTAAATGGACTTTCTTAGAGCCACATGACTCAAGGAAATATAGCAAAGTTAAAACTAGAGTTCATGTTTGGAACTCTTTACCCCCATTCCTATGTCTGCTTTTATAGATGACTTACTACAACCTTATCTTTCTTCTTTATGTGACCATTGTTTTACTTCCTATTACGTTTAGAGAAAAGAGTTACCAGTTATTTATTCATTATGCCAGGCCCACAGAACTCTTCATCCCTTCTTTTGTGAAAGGATCACGAAGTCCAAATCAAATGACTCCTTTTTGCCAAGCCTGACTTGAAGCACTGCTTTTTATGAGAACAATCATGCTAATTTCTCTGGTCATCATAAGTGAAAATTTGTGATCTTGACTAACAAAGAATTATAGATCTTAGAGAACCTATGGACAAGTCTCATGGATTCTCATCCACAACCACCTTGAATCTTGATAATTTAACTAAATTTTACAAGTAACAGAACTTACTATCCCAGGAAGCATCTCCTTCCAGGTTTGCAGTCTCTGTAGATGTTTGAGATTTATTTATATTAAATATAATTCTTCATGCAGTCTCATGTACATTGCATGTCCCCTATGTGTTTTTTAAGAAAAAAAAAAGAAAGGAAAAAGCATAAATCCATAAATATATTCCCTTTTCTACTTCATAGTCTACTGCTATTTCCTTAACCATGGAATCCAAGTTCTATGTGAGTGGGCTGTGTTTTAATTACTGTTATTCCCCAGAACTTAATTTAGAACTAGTTTATAGTATATATTCAATAAATATTTTTCAAATGAATGAAGCAAATTTACTTATCTTCCCTAATTCTTTTTTGCTATAAAGTAAATATTCCCAGCCTCTCACCATTTCCTCAACTGATATAATCTGGGAGAGCCTCACCATCTTAATTATTCTCTACACTCTTCATTATATCAACTACCATATAAGCTGTCACAAACAGTGGAAGTCAGTATTCCCTGTGTAAGTGATCCATATGTACTCAAGGAAGAAGGAATTCACTTTACTCAGTTTTCAGACCATTCAGATTATGCTTTTAGTCAACTAAATCCTTAGGTCTTTATCACATGAAGTGTCTGAAATTATTTAAGTTGCTTAGTCACAGTGCCAGAGTTTACCACTCTTATAATACATAAACATCCTCAGGAGATTTAACACATTAAGTGAGGTCCTCAGTCATTCACAGCTTGTGGTCAGTTTCTTCCATCAGATATAATTTTCTCCTAGCCCCTAGCTGAGAGCAGCATACTAAATGAATGGGAGTTTTCAGAGATGGCATAGATGATTTTATAACTTGTGGTATTGTCCGGAAATTCAAGTCTGAGTGCAGCTCCAAAGCAAGGGGCCAAGTATTAGGAAATGGACAAGGAAGAGGGCCAAGGGAGAAGTCAAACATAGCAAAGGATTTAGAATAATACTGGAATTTTTTTTCTTTTTATATATTTTCTGTATATATGATTTAGTATATAGGAGTCTTTAATTAGGAGTCTTACTATGGATCAGGTAGTCTGATAGCCTCTAATCATACAGGAGAAGAGAAAAATGTGGTTTTATCACTACAAACTTTTAGTCTACTAGAGTGGAAAGGTGAGAAGTAAGTAAACAAATACATAGTTAGTAATTGTTATGTGTCCCAGTTGAAATAGAGTGCAGAGAGAAGGTATAATGGGAAGAGTGAGCATCCCTTTTAAGTAAAAAGGTCAGGAGAGGATTCTCCAAAGAGGATGATCAGAGATACATGGGCAAGAAGGAGCCTGTCAATTGAAGAATGGGGGGTGTATGTGGATATAAATATACATGATGTGGATATGGATATAGATATATTTCAGATATAGGAAGAAGTGTCAAGGTGAATAATGATTTCTATAATAATATGTTTTAAAAGGTAATACCAAATCTGAGAAACACTATAACTTTCTTTCCCCTAATAAGATGTCAGAAGTTCACCACCTGCACATGTTCAGAACAGCCTCCTTGCAGATTCATCTGCCTGGGCTCAAAATGTCTATATGAAATGTACACTATTCTGTAAAGGAGTTAGATTTCACTCAGCAGGGTACAATGGAGCAGGCTGCCACAAACTGCTGTATGTGAGTATTCTATCACCTCATTTCAATGTATCTTTAGATAAACTGGATTGTCCCTCTTGTGTGTGCCTCTTAAGCACACAGTATAGCACCACCCATGTAAGTACATCAGTCAGTCAGATGGTGGCCTATCTGATCTCTCAGCCAAGTGCCTTCTAAAAGTTTGTCTGAACAGTCTCCTAGGATATATTTAGCAGGTCACAAATTGGGCTAGCACAAGCTACATATAGGTATGTCTCTTCCACAGCTCTGTGAAACACATCCATCTCTGTATGCTTCCGAGACTCTAGACTCTATTTATCTGGCCTTTCATACATTTAATTTTTAGTGGATTTCAGAGTGATATTGAAATTCAACCCAATGGGCAAAGTTGATTTCCTATGATGTGGTCAATATCCTACTACATATTATGGAGTATTGAAATGTTGGTCACAAAAATATCATTAAAAATATTCACTGTCGGGATCCCTGGGTGGCGCAGCGGTTTGGCGCCTGCCTTTGGCCCGGGGCGCGATCCTGGAGACCCGGGATCGAATCCCACGTCAGGCTCCCGGTGCATGGAGCCTGCTTCTCCCTCTACCTGTGTCTCTGCCTCTCTCTCTCTCTCTCTGTATGACTATCGTAAATAAATTAAAAAATTAAAAAAAAAAGAATGTTTAAAAAAAAAATAAAAAATAAATAAAAAATAAAAATATTCACTGTAATTAGTGATAGACATGTTAAAGTGTCAGAGGTGAAATACACCAATTTCTGTAACTTGTTTTGTAATGTCTCACAGAAAATAAAGTAAAATAATGGATGGATAGATGGATGGATACATGGAGGCATGGGTAGAAGGTATATATGTGATAAAGCAAATACAGCAAGCTGTTAATTGTAGGATCTGGGTGGGTATGTGATGGTTCACACTGTGAAATTCCTTTAGCTTTTTTATGTTTATAACTTTTGATAATGAAATATTGGGGGGAATCAATCACTGTGTACCTGAATCTCACCATGCAAGTATGAATAAACATCCACACATGAAATAATTGCTATACTGTGAGGTGCTGATTATAAGAGCAATGGGAATTCAGAGAGAAATCAACATGGATTGACATAAAAGGAAAGAGGATCACTTGAGACTTGAAGGTGTAGGATTTTAAAAGATGAAGTGGAAGATGGAAAGCATTTCAAGTGAAGGAAAACAGCATGAGCAAACACATGGAAGATGGAACAGAAAGCAGGTGTTCAAGAAAACAAGATAGCTGAATCTGGTAGGGAATAGTCAGAAATAATTTTGGATACACATAGCAAAGCTAAAAAACTGACAGATCCTGATGGGTAGAAAAATACAAGATCCCGTCCTTTAAGTAGTCAGTGATATTTGGGCACAGTAAGAAGCAATAAAGATCAGATTTACAAATAGAATTTTCAGACAATCTTACAAAAATTTACAAGAAGGTTATAAGATAAACATAGGAACTCAAACAAATGCTACATACCTTACAGGCAATCATTACTCTGAAGACACAAAATAATTGGATGAAAATACTACCTTGTCAGGATGATTTTATTGTACTAGGGAAGTCAAGTGTCCTGTCTGTATAGGGCCATTCAAATCCTCCCTCTCCCAAAACAAAGGATTCTAACGCATTAGCTTTCCCTGGATGAGCTCAGAATCAGCAGATCAACCTTGACAGCAAGGCACTGTCAGTTCCCTCCAGTGTTTGCTAGCCCCCTCACCCAAGCATAAAACAATGCAAGACCAAATGGAAACAACAGAATATATTGGAAAGGTATGAGGTAGCTCAAAAATTAAAAGCTCAAGAACCAGCCTCAGAAATCACAGAAACCAAGATATATACCACGGATTCAGGTCACCCTATTTAAGGTGCAATGTGGTTAAATCCAACAGTTCTCATAACCATTTAAAATTCAAAATCAAGGGAGATTGCTTCTGAAGAGACCAGTTTCTGTTGTAGCACACCCCTTCGTCACTTCAAAGAGAGTCTCACTGAAACTGTATTTAGTGAGAAAATGTAGTTTCCCCAAGCAAGTGACTTATCCTTCAGAAACAAACATGAAAAGGGAATAATAGTAGTATCCATCTCATAGGATTGTGCAAGAACCAACTGAGCTAAAAATACTAAAAGAAAACTCTTGCAGTGCTTACTATGTGACAAATACTGTAGTAAGGATTTTGCAAATATTAACTAATCTAATCCTTATAACTTCTGTTGGAGATTTATATAATTAAACTTTGCAGCTCATATTTCAAAATTTAACTCAGCTGACAAGAAATACACATTCTGTCAGGCATTTTTATGCCTGGGTTCTGAATACTCATCAAGAAATGCACCTACTTGAAAACCTGAGCCTTGTCTTCTCAGTTCTCATTTTTGTAAAGATTCTCTCTCATTTACCCTTTTCCCCACTGCATATTGATATGATCAGTTTCTGTGTTTTTTGTGTTTTTTTAAATATTGGTATTGTGTTCTCTCTTTGGCTAAAGACCATCCTTATAGTAACCATTTCATGTTCCCTAGTGAAATGATTCCTCAAAAATATTTCATATCATTACTACAGTTTTATCTGTTTTTTATACCAATGTCTTTAAAACTAGAGATGGGAAATGAAAAAGGAAATAGGTACCTAAGGAAATAGGTACCTAAATGCTTGCCTGAATATGGACTATGGAATAAGAAGAAAAACAGCCATTTGGTGAAATGCCCTTGTGCTGGGGGTCAAGGCACCTGGTCAGGTGCCCCATGTTATCATTGACACCCAGCACCCAGCATGGTTTATTACAAATAAAAAGGGCAGGGTGGATGGAGGGATTTGGAATTTAGGGAATTTGCAATGACTGGCAAGCTAAGCCTGACCCCTGCACTACAACCTTCAAAGAGAATAAAAAATAAAAAGAGCCACAGAAATCATGACCTACTGACAAATTGTGCCTCATTTCTAGGTGATAATCTGGAGGATTCTCCAGAAAATTACAGAAACAATTTTTCAGGCAAAGAAAAGGTGTGATGATAAAAAATAAATACCATAATCAAATGCAAATGTCAATATGTAACATGCTGACTTTTTTTTTTTATGAAGTCTGTAAGGAGAAAAGGCAGGAATTCACTTGTTCTTTGTTTTTAAGGAAGTTTATCTCCCAAGGGGGGGATTTTTTTTCCTCAGGAAAAGGAAAGGAAGTAAGTTCTGCTGTTTTTCTGTTTGAAAAAAGAAAGAAATTAATATTTGAGCCCCCTTTCAACTCAGATTCATACTTCAGAATTAAATTTAGATGTAGAGGAGGGTAGGCACCAACTAGCATGTGTCCTCTTACCTTGTCTCAAGATGCTCATGGAGATGGTCATTTTCTCTCTCTGGTGAATCCAAATGAATAGATGGATTAGATGATAGATGATGATAGATAGATAGATAGATAGATAGATAGATAGATAGATAGATAGATAACAGATAGATAAATAGATAGATGATAGAGATTTTTTAAAGCTCTGAAATATCAAACCACATTTTAAGTTTTTCTTCCTGTTAGATTCCTTTTGTATTTCAAGTCTGAAATCTAAGCCTTCAAACTATCACTGTTTGCTGCTAGATAGGCCTGAAAAGTCCAAGGTCTGACCTCCAACTTCAGGGAGCTAACTTTCTCAATTATATTTAAAATCTCTAAAATACATTATGTATATATGTATAGTATTAAATACATATAATATTTAACTGTTGCTAATAACTTCTTTTGCCCAAATGTTTAAAAAATTACTCTGAGTGAAAAACAGAAATTTTAAAATATGTCAACAATCCTAAAATATTTACATTCACCATTTTAAAGTTTTTCTGTAAAAGATTTTGTATTGTTAAAAAGTATATACTAGGCAGAATTTTTATTATCAGATGAAGGCTGGATTACTATCACCTACTCTTGGCATTTTTCAGGCCATTTTAAAATTATTTTCAAGTATCTGTGGATAGTGGATGCTCACAGAGTTATAGAGATGATTTCACTGTGCCACCAATACTGCTGGGCTAAAAATAATGATTGTTCCTATGAATACCCTATGTATTCACATAGGGAGGTAGCTGAGTAAGGAAACTCCTCTTCTACTGGATTGATTACAATGAAACTTTATTTTTCTGCCAAAGATTATCTCAATTTTCTATATACAATGTCCTATATACAGCTAATCCCTGTGGGATTTAAGAGACTAAATTTAGTCTAAGCCACCATATTTTACATTTTTCAGGAGTTATATCTGTCCTTTAGCTTATAGTATCTCCTGTCTAGTCTAAATTGTTCACTTCTACCTTTTATTTTCTTGCTCATCTGGAAGTTAAATCAACAAAACAGCTTGGCACAGTAAATCTTATGTTGTCACCATGGAGTTCTATCATATTTTTAAAGTAAAAAGTCATTCAAAATAGTGTATATCAACAACAGAAAAAAGAAACAGAAAATTTTTCCCTAAAAGGAACAGAAGAAATGTTAAGTACTCTAAGAGATATATGGTGAATGTCAAAAGACCAAAAGACCAATACATTTTCATAGCTACATTAAGTAACAAATGAAGCTGCACAGAATTATTCAGCTAAAATTCAAGCTGAGTTGAACAATGCCAGGGTATAGTCATTCACCTTACATGAGTGTTTTACCTTATAAGTGAACTTACATTCCACCTGAAGAGTTCCTTCCTCTTTGCCATTTTGATATTAGCTCTCATTGCATTTCTAACCAGAAGCCTTTGCCTTTAATCATCTTAAGGTAATATTGATGGGAAGAAAGTCAGTAAAAAGAATTTAGCATATCTATGTGCAAACAGAATGCAGATCAATCAAAATCATTTAACCAAAGAGCAAAGCTCTCTATTAATTAATGGATATATTTTGAAGCATATTTCCCATTCAGGGTAGGAACCATAAAGGCAACATGGGAGGAAAATAGGAAAGGCGTACATCACAAAATCAAGTCATTTTTTTGGCTGCAAAGACCCTTGAAAGTACTTGGAATCATATTTTTAAGAAAATGTAGAAATATGACATATTTTCAACAAAGAAATTTTCATAAACAAGACTAACTGAACCTGGGCCTCATTAGCATAACTGATGAAACAACTCCCCAGGTCCAGGTGCTGCAGGGCAAGGTCTTTATTAAAAAGTCATGTATGCCTGGAGTATAAAGTCACAATGAACAATAGGTTTGCTTCATATTTTCCCCCTTTGTATCGTAAGGGGCATAATACTGGTGAGATATTAAAGCAATGTATTTTTATTTCCCCTTTAAAAGTCTTTTTTAGTCATCCATCTCTGATGCTGGAGCTTCTTGCCCAGTGAAAAAGAAGAAAGAAGCTGTTAAAAAGCTTTGGCCTCCAACTTCTTTGACTCTGTAGCAAAGTCTTGAAGGAGAGAGAAAGGAGTCCTCCAAACTCTTTCAGACTCCAGTAACATATCAAGAGTCTGCTTCCCCCTTTGCTTCCCCACACCCTCAGAGACAAATTAATAGCTCAAGTAAAGGTGTGGGTGGGGGGTAGTACTATAGGAGCAGTCAAAAAAAATGAAGAACTAGAGATTAATGGGCATATTTATGACAGAGATTCTAGGCATCTAGGAGAACTCCAACTTTGAACTCAGCATCTAATCCAACATGGTGCAGGTAGGATGCTACAGAGGTAATGGTTGGAAGGTGGCTGATGAGGAGGACAGGAAGCAGCCATCCTGGCTCCTAATGACCTGTGTGTGGCATGAAAGCAATCTAGTTGTTCCCATACTCCTTAGGAAGGCACTCAATGAATATCCATTCTATAGCTATGATCATTCCCAATGCTGCACACCCCTATATAAGTACTGAACCGTACAGTGGTAGGTACATTTTATATTGTATACAACAGCTGCACCAATTATAAGCCTGCTAGTAGTGTCAGTTTTTCCACAGCCTCACCAGCACCAGATGTTTTCAGTTTTTTTAAGTTACTAAGTTATTAAGTGGAAATTCTATTTTATCACTATTTTTAAAGATTTCTGTTTAGCACTCTGGTCATAGTCCTTTCCTAGGCTAATTTAAAATGTTTTGTCACTCAAGGAACTCAGATGGCAACATAAGATGCTCCTGAGTTTCCCTCTTCCCATGCTCTGAATATATAACTACATGAAGCAATTCCCATTGAAATAAATTGAGAAACTAGCTGAGCAATTCCAACATGTCCAGCAAATGCATTGAAATGCACAAGAAAAGCTGATATATAATCTCTCCATAAACCCTACCTCTGGCATAGCACCATAAAATTGGAAAGGAACCCCCAGCTCCTAGCTTGTCACTGAAAAGCTGAAGATTTGGATCTAGCACCCCAACTTTTAAGGTTCCCACCATCAAATGGACCCTCAAAACGCCTAGCCCTCAAAACACCAATGAGACTTGTGTTCACACAACCAACAGAACTACAGAAAACAAAGGAATTCTTAATGGCATGTGAACACTTGCCCCAGCTGCTAGCCCCTTGGGCCTCACTACAGAGGAAATGGGCAAAAATAACCATCTCCCAGTCTTCCTGAAAGGGGTTTGACTGCATATTTGACAAACTGAGGGCCTACCTTCTATTTTGCACATATCTACGGGCTGGCTCTGATCCTCCACGGAGCCCGAGGGAGCAAAAAGCATTTCTGAAGCTTTCTTCCTCTGGTGTGCTCCATCAATAAAACAAAATTGCCACTGTGTCTTTGGACAGAGTTTGTACACATGCTTGATACTTGGCTTTGCAGCTGCTGACTGAGGCACAAACTCCCAAATCATGTTGCTCTGATGGTCAATGGGTCTTGCATTCACAAGTCCCAGAGAACTATAGAAAACAAAGTGGGTTTTTTTCTTGGTTTTTTTTTTTTTTTTTTTTTTTTTTTTTTTTGTACAGGCTCAACACAGAGGAAGAAGATAAAAACACCCATCTTCTAGTTTTTCCCTGGAAGGGGCTTACTGCATAATTTCCCAGCTGCTGTCTGGCTTCTAATCAGCCTGCAGTCGCTTGCCAACTGGATACTTCCCTTGGAACACTGATGGACCTTGGCACACCCTCAACTACTAGGAGCCACTAAGAATGAAGAAGGTGGCTTGGATAATCATAAGAGTTTGAGAGACAACCAGGAACTTGGGCCAGGTTGATTGACAAGGTTCATCTTCTACACAAGACCACTCTCTGAAGACTGGGAATGGTGGCTATTTTATATAATGCACAGAAACCAACAAAGACAGTAAAGAAAATGAAGAAACAAGACTGTGTTCCAAACAAAGGAACAATATAAATCAGAAACTAATCTTAATGAAATAGAGAAGTAATTGAGCTAATAAAGTTCAAAATAATAGTTATAAATATGCTCACAGAGGTCAGAAGAGTAATGGAGGAATGAAGTGTAAATTTCAACAGAGGTAGAAAATATTAAAAAGCACCAAACAGAAATCACAGAGGTGAAGAATAAAATCTCTGAACTAGGAAATTCAATAAAGGAGTTTAACAGCAGACTAGATCAAGTGGAAGAAAGAATCCATAAATTCAGAGGTAAGGCAGTGGAATTAATCCAATCAGAGGAGCAAAAAGAAAAAAATATGAAAAAGAGTGAGGATAACTTAAGGGAACAACAAGCCAATACACATTACAGGGCATCCTAGAAGAAAATGAGAGACAAGGGGGAAGAAAGTATAATCAAAGAAATAATGACTGAAAACTTCCCTAACCTGAGAAAAGAAGTATATATCCAGATCTAGGAAGCACAAAGAGTACCAAAGAAGAATCTAAGAGATCCACATGGAGACACATTGTATTTAAATTGTCAAAAGTTAAAGATAAAGAGAATCTTAAAAGCAGTATGAAAAAAGCAAACTATTACATACAAAAGACTCTGGTAAGACTATGAGCAGGTTTTTCAGCAGAAATTTTGCAGAACAGAAGGGAGTGGGATAATATATTCAAAGTGCTGAAATTAAAAATAACTGCCAACCATGAATACTCTTCCCAACAAAGTTGTCCGTCAGAGCTGAAGGAGATATAATGAGTTTTCCTGACAAATAAAAGATAAAGGAGTTCATCACCCCTAGACCAGCCTTATAAGAAATGTTAAAGGGAGTTCTTTAAGCTGAAATGAAAGGATGATAATTAATCATTTTAATCATATGATAGTGTAAAAATTCACTGATACAGTTAAATATGTAGTTAAAATATAGTTAAATCTAGAATACTCTAATAATGTAATGGTTATGTTTAAATCAATTATAACTCTGACATAAAGGTTAAAAAGACAAAAATGTATAAACTAAATAATTTGTTAATTACACAATATAAAAATATATAATTTGTAACACCAAAAACTTAAAATGTGGACAAGAAATATAAAAATATAGAGCTTCTATAAATATTCAAAGTTAAATTGTTACCACTTTAAAATACATTTTTTTAACTGTAAGATGTTTTATGTAAGCCTCAAGGTAACCACAAGGCCAAAAACTTGATACAAAATAGATAAAGAAAAAGAAAACAAAATCTACTGTTACAGAAAATCATTAAATCAAAATGCAAGACAACAAGAATGGAAGGAAGGAACAAAGGAGCTGCAAAATGGCTAGAAAACAACAATATGTTAATAGTAAGTCCATGCCTTTCAATAATTATTTTAAATGTAAAAGGACTAAATTCTGTAATCAAAAGCCAGAGTAGATAAAAATCAAGATAAAAAGGATACAAGATAAAAACATGGATTTAAAAAAACAAGACCCAATTATATATGGCCTAGAAGAGACTCACCTTAGTTTTAACAACACATGAACACTAAAAGTGAAAGGATAAATAAAGATCCTACATGCAATAGAAACCAAAAGAAAGCCAGGTAACTATACTCATAACAGACAAGATAGACCCTGAGCCAAATACTGTTATCAAGACAAAGAAGGTCAGTATATAATGATAAAATAGGTCATCAAGAGGGTTTAACAGTTGTAAATATTTATGCACACAACATTGGCATACCTTAATATATTAAGCAATATTAATAGACCTAAAAGAAGAAATAGATAGCAATAATAGATGAGTTCAATACACTGCTTTCAAGACTGGATAGATTATACAGACAGAAAATCAGTAATGAAGCAATGAACCTAAACTACATGTTAGACCCAGTGGACCTAAAAGACAAATACATAACATTTATCAACAGCAGTAGAATACATATTCTTCTTAAGTGAGCATGGAACCTTCATGAAGATAGTCATATGTTGGGCCACAGAACAAGTCTTAATGAATTTAAGAAGACTAAAATCATATCAAGTGGGATGCGTGGGTGGCTTAGCTGTTGAGTGTCTGCCTTCGGCTCAGGGCGTGGTCCTGGAGACCCTGGATCGAGTCCCGCATCAGGCTCCCTGCATGGAGCCTGCTTCTCCCTCTGCCTGTGTCTCTGCCTCTCTCTCTGTCTCTCAGGAATAAATGAATAAAATATTTTTTTAAAAAAATCATGTCAAGTATCTTTTCTGACCACAATGGTAGAAATAAGAAATCAGTTATAACAAGAAAACTGAAAAATTCACAAATATGTGGAGATTAAATATATTACTGAGTGATCAGTGGAGGAAAGAAGAAATCAATAGAGAGATCAAAGCATATTCTGAGACAAATGAAAATGGAATCACAATGTAACAAAACATAGGATGCAGCAAAAGCAGTTCTAAGAGAAAAGTTTATAGAAGGGCGCCTGGTTAGCTAGCTCAGTTGGCTAAGTGTCCAATTCTTGATTTCAGCTCAGGTCATGATCTCAGGATTGTGAGATGAAGCCCTCACATGAAGTCTGCTTAGGATTCTCTCTCTCTCCCTCTCTTAAAAAAGAGGAAAGTTTATAGAAAGAAATGTCATAATAAAAAAAAGATTTAAAAAAACAACATTACACATCAAAGTATTAGAAAAATAACAAAATTCTTTTAGCCCAAGATAAGTAGAAGAAAAGAAATAACAAAGATCAAATTGGAAATAAATGAAATAGAGGTTTAAAAGAGAGAGAGAAAACATCAACGAATAAAACTAAGAGCCGGTTTTCTGAAAAGATAAACAAAACTAACAAACTTTCAACTACTTTAACTACACTAATTTTACAAAGAGGGAAAAGTCAAACCAAATCAGAAATGAGAGGAGAATGTATAACTGATGCGACAGAAATACAAAAGATCGTAAGAGACGACTGTGAACAATTATGTGCCAAAAAATTAGATAACCTAGAAAAATGAATAAATTCCTAGAAACATGCAACCTACCAAGACTGCATCATGAAGAAATAGAAAATCTGAAAAGATCAGTTATTAGCAAGGAGATTGAACCAGTAATCAAAACCTCCCAATAAAGAAAAGTCTAGGACCAGATAGCTTCAATAGTGTATTCTACTAAACATTTAAAGAAGAATCAATACCAATTATTCTCAAGCTCTTTCAAAAAACAGAAGAGGAAGGAACACTTCTAAACTCATTTTAAGAGGCCAGCATTACCTTGATACCACAACCAAACAAGGACACTACAAGAAATGAACATTACAGGGCAATATTCCTGATGAACACAGACACAAAAGTTCTCAACAAAATATTAGCAAACTGAATTCAATGGGGCATTAAAAGGATCATAAGTCATGATCAAGTGGGACTTATCTGAGGGATACAAGGACAGTTCGGAGTCTGCAAATCAATCAATGTTAACAAAATGAAAGTTAGCAATCATGATCATCTTGATAGAGGCAGAAAAAGCATTCACAAAAGTCCAAACTTCTTTTATGATAAAAACTATTAACTAACTGGGTGTAGAAGGAACATACTTCAACAAAATAAAAACACATATGACAAACCCACAGCAAACTTCATACATAGTGGCAAAAGGAAGCACTGGCTAGAACTGTTGAAACCACTTTATGTTTTGCATTTTGGCCTGTTTCTTTTCAGTGTCTTCTCTATCTTCTCTTGTTCACGCCTTCTGTTTTTCTCCTTCCCTTGGAGTACATCTGTGTATCAAAGATGTTGCCTTTTAGTTGAATGACACTAAGAGTTATGATTATATTTTTCCAAGCTGAATTCTGCAGAGTGGGTGTTTAGACAATATTTAGGGTTTCTTGCTGGTGTAAGAGCTGGCCTTTTCCCTGGTTCCTGTAGAAAAAAAAAATTCCCCCTACCTCTGGACCAACTCATATCACCATTTGGGGCTCAGGACTATGCTTCTCTCCTGACAAGACCTGCCTTTCTAGGATGTTGCCTTAGAGCAAGAACAGATCCAACAGCAGCCTTTCATTCCCACTGTCTGTCGTAGGACCATAGAAAGGTGTTTGCTGAACTCTCTAGGAAATTCAGAGGTCAAAGAGTAAGCAAACATGAGGAGATCTCTTCCTTCTGTCTTGTATCTCATCCAGAGATTGGAGCTACCTAGGAAGAAAACACATAGTTAAAACATGATAGGAAGGTGGGTACTTCCTCCATTCTTTCTTGTTTTACACTGCTAAAATTGTATGATTTATTGCAATGTAAAAAGTATCCTGAGGAAGAAGGAGAGGAAAGGAAAAAGAAAGGAAGAGAGAAGGAAGGGAAGGAGAGAAGGAGAAAGGAAGGAAGGGAAGAAATAAAAACTTTTAAGATCAAGAACAAGAAATGCCCACTCTTACCACTTTATTCAATATAGTATTGGAAATAGGAAGTTCTGGCCACAGTGATTAGGCAAGAAAATGGAATAAAAGGCATCTAAATTGGAAAAGAATAAGTAAAATTGCCTCCTCTTGCAGATGGTATAATATGATATATAGAAAACTGCAGACTCCACCAAAAAACTGTTAGAACTAATCAATTAATTCAATAAAAGTTGTAGGATGCACAATCTACAAAAATCAGCTGCATTTCTATATACTAACAATGAACTATTGCGAAGAGAAATTAAGAAACCAATCCCACTTATGGTCGTATCTAAAAAATAAAAAACTTAAGAACACAGTTAACATAGGAGATAGAAGATCTGTACACTAAAAAACAAACATTTATGAAAGAAATTGAACAAAACACAAATAAAGGGAAAGACATCTGGTGTTGCTGTATTAGAAGAATGAATATTGTTAACATGTCCCTACTACCAGATTCAGTAAAATCCTTGTCAAAATTTCAATGGCATTTTTCACAAAAATTAAAAACTGTCCTAAAATTTGTATAGAATCACAAAAGACCCCAAATAACCAAAGCAATCTTGAAAAAGAAGAACAAAGCTAGAGTCACACTTTCTGCTTTCATACTATATTACAAAGTTATAATAATCAAAACAGTATGGTACTGGCATAAAAACAGACATACAGATCAATGGAACAAAATAGATAGCTAGAGATAGATCTATGCATATATGTTCAAATATTTTAACGAAGGATCAAAGAATATACAATAAGGAGAGAATAGTCTCTTTAATAAATGGTATGGGGAAAACTGTATAGGTACATGCAAAAGAATGAAACTGGACCTGTACCTTACACAGTACATAAACATCTATTCAAAAATGAATTAAGACTTGAATGTAAGACCTGAAACCTTAAAACATCTAGAAGAAAATACAGTCAGTAAGCATCTTGACATTGGTATTGGCAATACTTTTTTTGGATTTGACACCAAAAGCAAAACACTGACATTTACAAGTTTGTTAAAGGATATGATAAAAGATTTGAATCAACAATCAGATAAGGAAATACATAGGTCAATGTCCTGAACAAAAGAACTTCTACCATCCTGAAGCTTGGGACCCAGCTCCATGGCACATAGAAGTGTTTTGGTTCCCAAAGCATGGAAGCTGTCCAAAAAAGAGTCAAACGTTTTTTATCTTATTTTTGTGAAGACTTAATTACATAGTAGTGATTGACTTAAGTCATTGGTTATTGGCTGATTCAAACTTCAGCCTCCCTTCCCTCCTTGGAGGATAGGGAAGTGGAATTCAAAATTTTATACCTCTAATTACATGGTTAGTCCTCCTGGCAACCAGCTCCTACCCTTGGGTGTGTACCAAAAGTCACCTTTATTGAAAACAAGACACCCATTTCACCATTATGACTCTGAAGTGTTTTCAGAACTGTGGATGAAAACCAAATAGATGTTTCTTTTTTTTTAAGATTTTACTTATTTATTTATTCACTTACTTATTTGAGAGAGGGAGGGAGAGAGTGAGTTGGCGGGAGGACAGAGAGAGAGAGAGAGAGAGAATCTCAAGCAGATGCTGTGCTGATTGTGAAGCCCGGCAAAAGACTCGATCTCATGACCCTGAGATGATGACCTGAGCCACTCAGGTGTCCCAAATATATCTTATCAATCATTCTGACACATGTGTCCACAAGTCAGCCAGAGGAAGGTGTTATTTGACTAGAGGCAAGTCAGCTGGGAAAAACTTGAAAGCAAACATCAGGAAGAGTAAAGTAGTAGGTGTCCAGTGATCAAAAGATGTAGAAAGGACAAATTTGACAAAGGAGTTCTAGGGGAAATAGAAGTCTGCCATTCAAGTAGTAGACTAGTTTCCACTTAGTCCCCAAGGAGCATATCTGGAGAGATGGAGAGGGAACTACATGGCAGGCTCACTGTGTGATCAGACTGGACAAGGAGCTTTCTTCCTGCAGCATTGTCTGAGCTGTTCATCGAAGCTGTGTTGTTCTTAGTCTTCTTCACATTGCAGAGATTGTCCTGACCCTACCACAAAAACAAGTCCCAAAGTTAAATGCTTTTGGAATAAAGGAGGATGTCCTTATTCCCCATTTTCAGGTCACAAGCTGTATGTTTTCCTAAAGTGGTATCCCAAATAGTTAAATCTTGTTTCTAAAGGACAGGAAGTCTTTGCAGAAACATTTGTATCAAGGTCCACAGGAAACTTTGACAGTCATGGAACTACTATTATTTCCTGATTCTGACCAGGTCCCCAAATTAAACCTACAAATGAGTCCAGGCCATCAGTAACCAAGAAAATGACTTGCTGCTTTAAAATTCTTACATTTATACTTACAAGGAAATTTCTGCTCTCACTTATCATTAATATGTTAAATTATACATTGATAAACTTTCTGAAAGACAGATTTTTCTAACAACTTTTTATCATTTCCTACTTAACGCTGGCATTTTAGATACTAAAAGACAACTGTGTAGAAGTGAGTTGGTGAGTTTCAATGCATGAAAAGAAAGGACAGGTAAACATGAAGAGAGCGAAAGGAATCTAAAATGCTTTGAAGGTAAAAAAAAAAAAAGAAAAAAGAAATGATTATGTTTACTTTGGATTCCAGCTGAGTTATAAACCCATGGTTTTTTTTTTTCTTTCTGCTTCAGATATCAAATTATAGCTAAAACTATTAAGATCTCCAATTAACATGTGGACAGCACAAATTCAAATTAAGGAAAATGAAAGAGGTGGAAACATTTTTATTCCTCTTCAGTATTTTCTCTCACAGTTTCTCCAATTTCCATCCCACGGAGGGAAATTGATGTGTACTGAAGATGGTTATTGCCTTCTGAACATGTAAGAGCTGTGACACAAAAGGAACTTTGGGGCTTTATGATTTATTGCTTTATCATTTTTAGTGCCATCTCTGTTCATCCTCAAATCCAGGGCAGGCTACAGGACATATTAAAAGGGCAACATTTTCTGTATTTCCTTTTTAAAGGGCAAAGCACTTACCATTTCTACATACAGAGCACTTATCTTTTAGCTCACTGTTTGATGAGCAATACTGAAGCCTGATTTTTAGACCTCTTTAATATATTCTCCCCATTCTCAACCAACTTTTGAATTTTTATGCAACATGATTCTTACTTTCCTGAGGATTGTAGCTATTTTAGCCAGCATTATCCTTTTAATGGAAAAGTGTTTTTTTCATAGACACACACAAATGTATATATATTTATATATGTATTTCAAACTGCGCAGGTCTATGCGATCCTCTGTCAGCATCACTGGAGCCTATCACCCACTATCTGAAGAGGCAAAGTACGCTCAGGCACCACCCAACCCTAAGAGATCAGAAAACTTCAAGTCATTAGTCATTTAGGATTGCCATTATAGTACCCATGCACTTAGTAAATGACCATGACTGAGTGGCAAATGTAGACAAGTGCCTGCTCTTGAGTCTATATTCTAAATATTCTTTATTTTCATTTTATGTGAACCAAAATTTGATTCCAGATTTTGACATAAATACTTCCATATAAATTTAAGTTATAAGAATAAAAAACAAAAATAAACCTAAGTTATGCTTTTTCTTTGTCTTTCCCTTCCCCTAGTGCCCTTAACTATTCTTTGTCATAGGCTATCATGGAATTCAAATTCCAGCTTTTCATGAACTAGAAGACAGAGGTTGACAAGATAAGGGCCAGATAGTAAAATTTTAGACTTTCAGTCCAAAAAGTCTATGTTGCAACTACTCAAATCTGCTTTTGTAGCTCTAAAACCTCTAAATTTCCAAAAAAAATTTTAAATGTCAGAAAATAAAATTGAATTTATGCTCAAAAATAAATAGGCATGTGTGTCAAATACAATAAATTTTAAAATTCCACCTAAGTCCTTACTTAAGATAATTTTTTAAGTCCTTTAATTTTCAGAAGATTGTTTGTGGAAGCAATGAGTTACCAAATACATACTCAAAATTAAATGAAAGTGCATTCCAATTACAATTTTATATCCACATTACATTTAAGGAATTTTCATTCCTCCACTCCCCCCCACACAGCATAACATTATGAGTAATTCTGGGGCATCTTCCATGCATCACCATGGTAAAACAAGCACAGAGAATAGAAACAAAATTTGAGTGCGAATACCCCCATTTTTACTGGATTTAAATATAGCAGATGCAAACTCCCAATTTGTGTACTACAGTAATTACAAAAACAAAACAGTTATTTAAAGAGAATACCTTCCCCCGAAAAAACTCTAGTTTACCAAAAATATGTTTTTCAGTTCTAATTTGGAACATCTGATAAGAAATTACCAACTAAGAAAAATTAACTTTGCAAGTTCTGTCACACCATATGTCTACATTATCTCCTTGTTTTATTTTCAGTATTAATGTTTATTATCCCAAATTCTCCAAATAGAAAACATTTACATTCTAACTGTAAACTTTATTTAAAAACTTGTTTAATAAAATGATTATTTTCCAGCCCTTCTTGTCTATTTAGAAATCATAAATATCAAGATAAAAATCTTAAATAACATGGAAAAAATTGAAGAGAAATATTTTCCAAAATGTTTTCCCTGGAGAATTTGCAGATCACCATAATACTGGGCTCTTGCCATTCAAGGATTTCTTTTTTCCATCCCTTTCAGTCCCGGTGCTATGAAGTTATATCTAAGAACAGATTCAAGTCTGAGATGTAGAAGTAAGGAACTTAGACCCTATTTTATTAGCATTAACATCTAATCCTGCACTTTAGAATCCTTAAAATTGTGGATAATCCCAAAATAAGAAAATTTATAGCTCCTTAACTTTTTATCTTATAACCTAAATTCCTGCCCAGTAGACCACAGCCACATACCTGTTTCACAAATAAATTTCAGGAAAATACTGTTTCCACCTAAATAGACTTAAGATCCCAGTCCATACTTTGATCCCAGTTGGTGCCTAGTGTATTTCCACAAGCTCCAGGATCTCAAACTCAAACTATTTTGCCAGAGAATCTAAAAGAGTATTAGTCAAAAAAACAAAAACAAAAACAAAAAACAAATACCATATGATTTCATTCATATGTGGAATTTAAGAAACATAACAAATGAGCAAAGGGGAAAAAAAAGTCGAGTCGAGGAAGGCAAATCAAGAAACAGACTCTTAACTATAGAGAACAAACTGATTTACCAGAGCAGTGGGGGGGGATGTTAGATAATGGGGATCAAGAAGTACAGTTGTCATGAGCTCCAGGTGTTGTAATGAAAGTGTTGAATCACTATATTGTACACCTGAAACTAATACTACAATGTAAGTTAACTAACTGGAATTTAAATAAAAACTTTTGGGGGCACCTGGATGGCACAATTGGTTAAAACATCCAACTCTTGGTTTTGGCTCAGGGCGTGATCCCAGGGTCGTGATATGGAGCCGCACCCTGGGCTCCAAGCCCAGTGCACAGTCTGCTTCAGATTCTCTCTCCCTCTTCCCCTCATGCTCTCTCTCAAGTGAATAAATAAATATAAAATAGATATATATTAAAACTTAAAAAAGATAGAGTGCAGCTCCACCCCTTCCATGTCATCTGTATCAACAAGATGTCCTGTGCTGGGGCTGATAGGCTCCAGAGAGGTATGTGGAGTGCCTTTGGAAAGCCCTAGGGCACAGGAGCTAGGGCCCACACTGGCCAAGTCATCATGTCCATCCATACAAAGCTGAAGGACAAGGAGCATGTAATTGAGGCCCTATGAAGGGCTAAGCTCAAGTTCCCTGGCCACCAGAAGAGCCACATTTCCAAGAAGTGAGGCTTTGCTAAGTTTAATGTGTACAAAGAAGATATGGTGGCTGAAAAGCAGCTCATGCCAGATGGCTATGGGATCAAATACCTCCCTAATCCTGGACCCTTGAAAATAGTGGGCTCTGTGCTCATGAGTACCTCAGCACTGCCCCCTTGTTACTGATGCCCATCAATAAATCCTACTTCCTGTATAAAAATAAAAATGAAAATAAGGGTGCCTGAGTGGCTCAGTCAGTTAAACAATTTGACTCTTGATTTAGGTTTAGGTCATGATTTCATGGGTAGTGAAATCAAGCCCTGCTTTGGGGCCAGCTCTCAGCTGGGAGTCTGCTTGAGAGTCTTTCTCTCTCCCTTTATTACCCCTCCACACCCACCCCCCGTTTACTCACATGTACTCTTTCTGCCTCTCTCACTCTCTCAAATAAATACATCTTTTTAAAAAATGAAAATAAAAATAATTAGAAATAAAAACATAAAATTTTTAAGTTATCAAATGAATTATTATATGATTGTAAACAATGCGATTCATTGCTTTTTTGTGGTGAAAACAAAACACATAACATAAAAATGTACCCTTTTTAAGTGTACAATACAGTAGTATTAACCAAATGCCCATAATTCATTGCTTTCTAAAAAACTTTTTCAATGAGTGTTATATTCTTAGAGTTCCACAAAAATTTAGCACTTTTCAATTATTATTCCAAAACTCAAGCTGTAAAGAAATTTTTATTTTCAGCAATATTAGAAAGTGGTAATTACTCTAACCTATAAGTAATGAATAATGGACATTTGAAACTTAAAGCAAGCCAAAGGAAGAAAAGTAAAGCCAGTATGTACTTCCCCAGATATGAGTAAGACAGGGTGTAGATTTCTCCATGTGCAAGAGGATCATAAGTAGCTCAACCAATGCTATATTTCAGATTAGGAAAACTAATAATTCATTAAATTCAACTGATCTTTCATCAACTGATCTTAAGAGATTTTAGTCTTTTGAGTATGTTTTAATTTGCTTCACAACCAAAGTCACAACCAACTGTGACTCCGCCAGAAATATCTTAGTAGATTTTATGGTTACTATTCAAGTAACAGGGAGTAGTTTATTATTTTTCAAAACTGTATTAGTCTACTAATGATAGCTGCAGAAGCCTTACTGTCTTCTAAGCACTTGATTCCTACCCAAAAGAGTTCGCCTTTTTTCTCTAGTAATTATCACAATAATACTGAAATAAAGTAAATAACAATTAAAGTAAGAATTCAATACAGATAAATGAATGAATGATCTATTAAAATTTTTAACTTTATATAGATTAAAGTACCCCACTGATTTGATTCCTTCATTTGTCCATCAGGTATTTAGAAATCAAGTAAGATAAAGTAAATGAAACAAACCACTAAAAAATGTTCTACTTTGTGAAAACAGCTTTGTGAATAAGGAGTAGTCTCATATCATTTAATAAAAATGGGGGGGAGAAATTGTCTCCAATCAATTTTGTATGAGGAGATTTTAAACCATCACTAATCAGAATAAGTCAGTTTGATCTAAAATGAATTTTAGTTCATTTGGAATGTTTATTCAATTTGATTCAGATATATTGAAATTTTACTCAGTGTCTAAGTTATAATTTAAGTATATATATGATGAATGTTCCCACACAGTTTTAGAAAATGAAATGCCACATTTCAACTCATCTGAACTAATGAAATACCATTCAATAAATTAAACCCTAATGTGTTTTGAAGCAGCCATACAATTCACAGTGACTATGTGTACCCTATTAATGATTTTAGGGCAATGCAAAAAAAATCAGAAATAATGACAGATGGGAATTTCTAGCAAATCCACAGCAACCTACAGTCTCATCTGGCTGTGTGCATTTGTTCATTGCTTCATAGTTTACTAATGATTCATGTTCACTGACTATGATCTTGTTAAGATGCTGCCAAAGGGAGTACTTTATTCAAAACCTCATTCCTTCATTAAGAAATCTATTTCTCATAATCTGAGCCTATCTTCTTTTTCCATGAATGTTTCACATTTTACATTTTTTAAAGTGACTAAAGCAATTTATCTTGTTTGGAAATAGCAATTCCACAAAAGAATGAATCGTACATTTCATGATACAAACTCAAGCACATTACATTTGTCTGGTTTTCTATTAATATTCATGAAATTTTTTGCACTATTTGTTTTCTAGATTGTATTTAATTTAGTTCCCCCTTTTCTAGTAAATGTGGTTGAATAAAAGCCCAAATTGCTATTTTGTGAAGTGTACTGAAGTGTTAATGTGTAATATAGTTAAAAATGACTAATGAAAAAGTTAATAGGACCTTTTTCCACTTTTTTCCAGTCTCCTTCCCAATATGTTCTGTAGCATGCTTGCATTATCACTGGT
Organism: Nyctereutes procyonoides; assembly: GCF_905146905.1. Lineage (NCBI taxonomy): Eukaryota > Metazoa > Chordata > Mammalia > Carnivora > Canidae > Nyctereutes > Nyctereutes procyonoides. The sequence continues at coordinate 27,428,588 of NW_026575051.1, read as the reverse complement.
ATTTTTAGATTGGGACATAATCTGTAAAAATCTGCCATTGTCATTGTAAAGTACAATAAGCTAGAATATGATATAGGAGAGTAGTATAAAACCAAATTTAAAAATTCCAATCATTTAGTTGCCTATTATATGATCGAACTATGTATTCCATAGCCATCTTGGGCTCCACATTTCCAAAACATAATTCTTTATCTTCTCTAACATCACAAATATCCTCTTCCTCCAGTACTATGCATCCTACCTATTGAGAACAGTTGAAAGCATGCGCTCTGACATTAGATAATTCTAGGTTCAAATCTGGGCTTTCTTGCTTTTCCCTGTGTGGCTTTGGGCAAGTTACTTAACCCGTGTCTTCATCTGTAGAATGTAGATAATAAGATTACATCATAGACTGAGAGAGATGATGTAGTTTAAGTGTTTTCACACATCCTAAATTGATCATCTTAGAGTTTTTACTTAGTCTCCTTTACTGCCCCCTTTATAGCCAATCCAAGCTCAAATGTTCTTACTCCTTGAATATCGATCTCTTAATCTGCCTCCTTCCTCCTGTTTTCTACTGTAACAGCCTTAGTGTACACTTTCTTTGCTCCCTGAATGATTTCTGTGTCCTTCTCAATGGTCGCCCTGCCTAAATCTTAAGCCCTTCCAATCTTTCTTCCACAAGACTTCCAAAATAAGGTCACTAAATATCTGGAATAATGATACTATAACACAAATTTGATTATTTTACTTTCCCAAATTAAGCCTTCAATAGCCTCAATCCAAAACTTGTATGATTTTTAAAGCTCTCCATCATCTGAGATGTAGCTACTGCTCACATGTCTGTATTAAATCTCATTACTCCTCATACTACACCCTAGCCCTAGCACACTTTACAGATGTATCATCTTTGCATATCTAGAATAAAATAAAAGCAACAAACATACCTCTCCAGATGAATCTAAGCTGTTAATTTACTGTGTTACAACAGAATTTGCTGTATAAGATTTCTCAAAAGATTACTTGTTGGGTCATTTCAGAAATAAGTAGAAATCAAAATTCTAGTTCAAAATCTTTTCAGACATGCAGCACTATTCTTTATTGCTAATACAAACTAATGTCTTCAACAAGATCAGAGGTAGAATTTTCCAAGCCAAAACTTCAAAAGTGAGCCTAGAATCCAATCTCAATAGGATATGCTAGAGTGAATTTCTGAGAATTTTTAATCAGGTTTCCTAATAGTCATTTTTTATATAATGTTAAATGTAGTAGAATTTAAAGGTGAAAATTTAACATTTTTTAAAAAAACAATACAATGAAAAAATTTTTAAAGGAAAAACATTTAAAATGCAATGAAAATGTAATTAGTACACAGTAAGAAAAAAATTAGAAGTGACAATCTGAGCATAATCCTCTTATGGGCATGAGTAATGCGTCAGATTTCCCCCGCACATTTTCAGTGATCCAGCTGTGTCTCTCTTACGTGATTCTGTACTCTGATTCCATAGGGAAGATATATCACAAGTTTACGGACAGGTGAAAATAAACATATTCTAGGCACAAAAGAACCATCATCAGAGTACTGGCAGTGCCTGGCTCTGGTTTTGTCATTCAGTGGTCTGAACATGTTTGATATGTTACAATTCCATATCTGTTACTGCCTACTTAGTTCCCTTCTCCTCTGTGAATGATAGATTTTTAAGGCTGTAACTGTACTTGACTCTCATGATTTGAGATTATCAAATTCATCTTTATAGATTTTCTTCATGGCAGTACAGCTTGCAGGATCTCAGAGCTTGTTTAAATTGTTCCAACACTGTCATACAGATCTGTCTCACTGATTGAGTAAACATTAATTAACCACAATCTTGAATGAAGAAGGATTAAATATACTTACTCTCTTTACTCTCCCTATTATTAAGAGAAAATAGCCATTAGTCAAGATCTTCTTAAACTAGGCACTGTTGACCCTTTGGACCAGATAAGTACTGTGAGAGCTTGTTGTGGGCTTGTAGGATGTTTAGCAGCATCTCTGGCCTCTCCACACTAGATGTCCATAACACAGCCCTGTCCCCCACCCCAGGTGACAACCAAAAATGTCTCCAGACATTGACAAACATTTCTTGAAAAAGGACAAAAATCATCCCTGGATGAGAACCAGTGCATTAGATTGTGCCATTTTTGAAGTGCAATATCTGGATCAGGGTTTGGCAAATTACAAACCATGAGCCAATCTGGCCACAATCTATTTTCATAAGGCCCATGAGCTAAGAATGGTTTTCACATTTTTAAAGGATTACAAGGGGGAGGAAGAGAAGGAAGAAGGAAAGAAAAATATGTAAGAGACTACAGGTAGCCTGCAAAGTTTAAAATATTGCTACCTGGCACTCTAAGGTAAAAGTCTGATAATTCTTGAGATGAATAAACTGATGCTCCAGAAAGTTGAATGACCTGCCCAATTTCACACATTCATACATGACTTCTAGGTCTTTCATTATTCTCAGACTCTTAGAATTCTGCAATGTATGTATTCAATATCTTGAATGCTCATGACAATGAGCATTTAAGATAAGGTTCACAATAAGGAGCAAAACAAACTTGATTTTCTTACATATTTGGGTTTGTAGTTAGTGTTCTTTTTCCTGACTTACTGTTTGGTTAATACAGTAGGGATCCATGCAACATGTGTTCTACTTTCATATATATAATCCATTTGGGGGGGAAAGTATGATAAAACATTAATTTTAATATCTCAAATATTAGAATATGGATTTTTGCCTACTTAATTTTACAGTATATCATAAACTTTGAGCTATTATTACACACTTAAATCCAGAGAATGCAAAGAAGCTTTGAATTGTCTTTTGCCTGTTTCTGAACATAATACCACTTTCATTATAAATAAAGAGCACTTTTTTCTTTAAAATGCTTGTTACTTCATATTGTTTAGTGGGTAGAGTATTAATAATTGAGATATCCAATTTTATCTTGCTTCAGCTTAAACTCTCTTTTTTTTAGTGGTATAAGAATGCCATGTATTACTTGTTGCCATTCATTGTATATTTAAGATTATTCCTTCTTAATGCCCAGTTGTAGGTTTTCTGACTTGATAATTCTAGTTTCTTTGATCTCAGCAACTTAAGGCCACCTAGGATTCCCAACTTTGTCTGCACATTGAAATCCCCTGGGTGGCTTCGAAAAAAAAAAAAAAAACATGCCTGTGTTCCCTCCCCAGAGACTAAGAGTTTATTGGTTGGGGGTATGGTCTGAGCGTTGTAATTTTTTAAGACCCCCTAGGAAATGCCAGTGCAGAGACAAGTTTGGGGACCACTGATATAAGAGTTAAGTGTGCAGATTCAGAGTCAGGCTGCTTGGAGCCACATCCTGAACCTGCTTCTTGTGAAGTTGGCTAGTCACTTACAATCCCATACTTCCATTCCCTGATCTGTAAAATGGTTACTATAAGATAACATTGCTTCTGGAGGTGGTTGTGAGCTAATATGTGTAGTATATAAAAGCACTTAGTACTTGGCAATTAGTAAGTCTTAATCAATTATTAGCAATTAGTACTAGTAGCAATAGTAGTATTGGTGACATCATTACTTTGTACTGCCCTCAGTCATTCTCTCCTCCACATTTTTGTTGTTATTTTTAACACTTAATGGACCCAGGATTTGGCCTATCATTTAATTTGAATACACTCCCATTGTAGACCATTACAAAATACAGGCCTGATCAATGATAATCTATTAGGAATCTACAACCATTTTACTTTCATTTACTTCGTTGAATTTATATTAAGTCAGTGTTCCTAACAAATATAGCTGTACTGTGAAAATGTTCAAGAGGAAAGATATTGTTGCTTTCTGATTTTTTTCTCAGCCACTCAACAGCTAAATATGTGTTAAAACCAAAGCATTTAGATTATCTGTGTATATTAAAAGTGTAAGTCCATTCAATTTAATATATACATATTCTGATCTCATTTGTGTCTAAGTTAGTTTTGAGCTATTGAATTTATGTACATAAAACATTATCAATATAATCTTGGGGGTTCTAGAAAATTTACAATTTCTAATTTTTCCAGTGATTAAATTTAGTTCATTATCTTATTAGTCACACCTAATCCGAATGTAATTAAATTAACCTACTAAATGTTTTCAGTGTGTATTTGAATAGACAAGAAATTTTGACAATTTATGTAGGCTTTTTGCTGGGTTTGAATAACTTGTTTAAAAATATCTGCAAAAGGGGATCCCTGGGTGGCGCAGCGGTTTGGTGCCTGCCTTTGGCCCAGGGCGCGATCCTGGAGACCCGGGATCGAATCCCACGTCGGGCTCCCGGTGCATGGAGCCTGCTTCTCCCTCTGCCTGTGTCTCTGCCTCTCTCTCTCTCACTGTGTGCCTATCATAAATAAATAAAAACAAAAAAAAACAAAAAAAAAAAAACAAAAAAAAAAAATATCTGCAAAAGAATTTCTGACCTACTGGAGATAATAATTAACCTCTTTATTAGAGTTATCCTTCTTACTTATGGATGTATTTACAAATACTCTCTCTCAAGTTCAGAGGTAAAATTATCCCTTAAACTATTTACCTGAAATCTTTTAGAAAATAATATTCTTTCTACTTTTCACCTTAATCTTGATCCTCCTGAAAAGGTAAAATATGTCTTGCCAGAATTGGGCAGGAAGCCAAATTTAAAGGCTGTATTCCTATTAGAGTAAAAGGATCTGTCTTCTCTCAAGGAAGCAGGCTTATGATGAATTGGCGAAAATTAATTTGAGTAAGGTTTTGACTCAGTGTGTGAGGAGGAACAATAAACAATAAAAAGACAAACAACCCAATTTTAAACCAGGCAAATGGCCTGAAGGGACAGTTCTCCAAAGAAGACAGATAGATGGTCAATAGACAAGTGAAGAGATGCTCAAGATCATTAGTCACTAGAGGAATGCAAATCAAAACCACAATGAGATGCCACTTTATACCTACTATAATGGCTATAATTTTGTTTTCAAAATGAAAAATAATGAGTGTTGGCAAGAGTGTGAAAAAAATTAGAACCATTGCTGTTGGGATATGAAATGTGAAATGTGCAATAGTTCAGTAATTACAGAGTGATTTGATGGTTCCTTAAACAGTTAAAAGTGATATTACTATATGACCTAGCAATTCTGTCCCTAGTTACATACTCAAAAGGACTGAAAACAGGGCCTTAAAGAGATTCTCCTATTCCAATATTTATAGCAGCATAGTTCATAGTGGCCAAAAGCTGAGAAGAATATATGTGCTCATCAAGAGACAGATAAACAAAATGTCTATACAATGGAATGTGATTCAGCCTCAAAAAAGGAATGAAGTTCTAGTACATTTTACAACACAAATGAACTTCAGAAACTTTGCCCTGAGATGAAATAAACCAGACACAAAAGAACAAATATTATATCTAAAAGTGCTGAAATACATGAAATATCTAAAATAGACAAATTCATAGACACAGAAATTAGATTTGAGGTCACTGGGGAAAAGCTGGATGGGGAATTATTGCTTAATGGGTGCAGAGTTCCCATTTGGAATGATGAAAAATTTTGGAAATAGAAAGTCGTGACCGTTGCACAACATGGTAAATAAGTTTAATGCCACTGAACTTTGCACTTCAATATAGTTAAAATGGTAAACTATGTACACATGTTTTGCCACAATTAAAAACAGGCTTAAAAAAATATCTTGTGGGCAGATTCTGGATACTTGACTGCTAAGAACATGATAGGCACAAAATACTATATGGTGTCCCCACCTTTTATATATTCCTTGAAAGTATTTTATGAGGAAGAAACAGTGAGAACAAATTTGAAAAATTACAAAATAGAGACAGATACAACTTTAATGGAGGGTAATTTGGAAAATATCCAATAAAAATTACAAACACACCAACTTTCTTCTTTGATAAGTCTACTTGTAGGGCTTTACCATACGGGTAAACAAAGTCTGTAACAGAAAAAAAATAGAAATAACCTACATATCCATGGAAAGAAGGTGGTTTCATAAAGTACAATGAAATCTATACAATGAAATACTCTACCACTTTAAAAAAAAAAGTGGAAACTCTTGGTGTCATGATAGAAGAGAAATTATCTCCAAGATAGTTTAAGTAACAAGAACACAATGCAGAGAATGTGCATAGCACTTGTATGTCTGAGTGTGTGTGTGTGTGTGTGTGCATGTGAGTGTACATGTGTGCCTATGCATACAGATGCATACAGGACCTCTAGATAAGTAAACAAGAAATTGGTAACACTAGTTCCTCCATGGACGGGACTTGGGTAGACCAGGAGTGGGGCAGGGGAAAGACTTTGGACTGTATACTCAGGCATACCTTTTGAATTTTGAGTCATGTGAATATATTGTATAAAAATAACAAAATGTTATAATCTGTAGTCCTTCATTTTAGATAATTGCGCTTTATTGTAGAAAAAAGTTCCGTTGGCCCTTGTTTTTATAACAAAACATATGATTTATTTAGCTAGTGAACATTCACTCTGCTCTTACTTTAAATCAGAGTTTCTCAAGATGGGCATTGTTGATAATTTGGGGCTGGATCCTTTGTTGTCAGGGACCGTCTTGTGCATTATAAGATATTTGGCAGCATTGCTGACCTCTTTCTACTAAGTGTCAGTGGCATCCTCCTCCCCCTGTTTGTGACAAAATTTCTCCAGACATTGCCAAATGTTCCCTAAGGATAAATGGAACCAAAAACTATAAAACAAACCCAGACTGAGAAATACTGCCTTGAGAGATAATCCATGTATGGTGTTTAATCCAGTACCTGGTTTAAGAAAATCTTCAGTAAAAGGTACCTAGAACACACAAGAAATGGCTTTTATACAGTGGCCCAACTGTTAATAAAGAAATGGTTTTGTGACATAATGAGCTCTCTTTCAATGGAATATTCAAACAGAAGTCGAAATTCATTCTTTACAAAGCCTTTAAAAAGTGTCTTTAAGTAGAAGATGGGCTATGCAGCTCAAGTCTTTCCCACCACCAAGATTCCTCCATTCTGAGTTTTACCCTGTTGCATGATGGCATTTATAGATATATGACTATTAACTGAATGTGAGAAATTCTTCTTTATAAAATTTGGCCAGTTATTTTATTCTGCTGTTAAGAAGTACATGGAATTATGTTGTATTATAATGCTTTGCCAAAAGACTGAGAAGAGAGAAAAGGAGAGGGGGATTTTTTTTTCTCCTAAGTGATAAAAAAGGAAAATAACGTGATCCTTATAACCCTCTACTTAAATATTCATTCAGAATGAAACAATCATTTGTGTGTTTTAATATTGCTATTACATCTAATGCTTTATTTTCTTTGAAAACTATTACTTCAGGGGATTCTAGGCTCTGGCTACTGTTGACAATTCAGAAAATACTTTTGAGTAGAGAGAATATTTAAGGATCCTTTAACAAGGAAGGTGAGGTTTCCTCATTTATAGATACTTTGTTCTTCCCTTTACATTTCACAGTGTAACATAGAAGTGCTTCTGAGGTGACATAATGCTTGGCTTCCTGGGAGAGTCTTTGAAGACAAAGGCAAGCTTTCTCCATCCATCTAGTACAACCATTGAGACCTTCTTTGGCCTAAGGAACTTACAATTTTAAAATTTGTATTACTTTTCCAAGAATGGGACACTAGATTCTCAGCTGATTGAAGGCTAGAGTAAGCCACTATGGAAATGTTTGCTACATTGATTGTCAAAAAAACATCTACAATTGATTTTTTAAAAAAACCTTTGAATAGCAAATAATCCCTCCCCCAAAAAGGGAATAAAAAACAATCCAGTGAAAACGTTTTTAGATTTCAAAGTACCGGGTGCCTGGGTGGCTCAGTTGGTTAAGTGTCTGCCTTCAGCTCAGGTTATGATCCCAGAGTGCTAAGATCGAGCCGCTATCAAGCCCTCATCTAGCCCCCAATGAGCCTTCATTGAGACCACATAGGGCTCCATGCTCAGCAGGAAATCTGCTTCTATCTCTTTCTGCCCCTCCCTTGCTTATGCGCACATGCTTACTCTCTCATTCCCTCACTCTCTCTCAAATAAATAAATAAAATCTTAAAAAAAAAAAATTCAACATACCAAACAGTAAAGGAATGGAAATTGCTGAATATATTTTTACCATTCCTTTTCAGTTACTACTATGACTGTGCTCACCCTTAGTGTTTAGTGAATTAGTGAGCAGAATCTCCTTTGCACTTTACAGAGGTCTGTTAGAATGTTTTTATTAATCTTTTTGAATTAGAGTAAATGCAGATACTAGGTTTAGATGTCTGTAATAGATGTATGTTGATTATATCAGTGTTTCCTGTCAAATTAAACTACACTGTGAAAATGTTAAAAACAAGAGATATACTATTGTTTTCTGATCTTTTTCATAACTACTTCACAACTGATATATTTGTTAACCAATCATTAGGTTATCTGTATATCTTAATAAGGTGTCCACTTATAATTCAACTTATAAACATTCTAATCTCATGTTTGAATTCCATTTTAATAATTGAACACTGCTAATATTCAAATCCTTGCCTCTTATTTTAAATTATCTGTTCTGTATGTGCTTATAGTAGGTGCTGTAACCAAACTGCCATAAACTCAATGGTTTAAAACAATAGAAATTTATTTTCTCATAGTTGTAGGGTCCAGAACTACGAAGTCATGGTATCAGTAGACCCAAGCTTCCTCCAAGGACTTGAGGGAAAATTTATTCCTTGCCTCTTCTATCTTTGGGCCACTGCAGGCTTTGTTTGGTTTTTCTTTATTTCACTGTAATCTCTGCCTCCAGTTCTATCACTTAGAGACTGTGTGACTTCAAATAGTTAACCCCTCAGGTACTCAATTTCCTAATCTTTAAATGGAAAAATAATGTTTGCTTAGCTCATGGGGAGTATGATGTTCAATATTTTAAAGTACTTGAGGAGGGGCACCTAGCCGGCTTAGTCGGGAAAGCATGTGACTCTAGATCTTGGGGTCATGAGTTCAAGCCCCAAATTGGACACAGAGCTTACTTTTTATTTTATTTTAAAGATTTTTATTAATTTATTCATGAGAGACACACAGAGAGAGAGAGAGAGGCAGAGACACAGGCAGAGGGAGAAGCAGGCTCCATGCAGGTGCAGGGAGCCCGACGTGGGACTCGATCCCGGGTCTCCAGGATCACACCGCAGGCTGAAGGCGGCGCTAAACCTCTGAGCCACCGGGGCTGCCCAGAGCTTACTTTTTTTAAAAAAAGAATGTAATAGTAAAGTACTTGGTATAAAGAAAATGTTTGGTCCATAATAAATGCTACATAAATGTTTATTAAATAAAGCAAATTACTTCCTTATACTCCAATATAAGAAGCCATTGCTAATAATAACAATGTATACCCCATGAAGCTTTCTATCACTTTGAAATGCTATATTCCAGTGTGTCCTCATTGGTGAAGTGTTGCTTAGAATAGACAGAGGATAATACAAAGCATCCTGAAAGCACCAGGTGCTAGACTGGGGCTCAATAAAGAAAAGGAAAAAAGCTAAAGACAAGAAAAAATATATATTCCCCTTTTTGTTTGTTTCCTGTAATCAACAAAGCTAGGCACTCTTTGAATTCCTTACTTTCATTTTTCCTCATGAACCTGGCAATCAGAATGTCCCAGTTTGTATCTCTGTAAAAAAAGAAACCTTCCCACATTACTTGCTAACTGAGTTTGAGTGAGCCTTGAAGACGTAGCACAAATCTGTCAGCTCTCATTAACACTAACCTACACTGCCAATACTGGTTCGCTGGCCCTGATTCCTCTGGTTCAGTGAAAATTGACCTCTCAGAGAAGGACATTGTTGTTCCTCTCTACCCTCAATGAAAACCTTCGGAAGACAACTACTTTATCTCCCTCTACTTCCCTACCACCTTCCAGTTTCTTACATACTAGAGATTCATTCATTTGTCTATTGGATGGATTCATTCTAAGTTGTATTCAAGATAATTTTCCTAAACACTAATTTCTTTTATGCTTTATTTCCCTATACAAATGTTCCCTTTTTCTTCTTTTTCTCACTATTTCACTTTATATTAAAAACTACCTTAGATGGAGTCCTGTAATAGAATAATGAGGAAATTTTAGTATGAACAAATGTACGTTTTAAGATGAAATAGGATGTTAGGGTTTAAAAATAACTTTAAATCATTTTGTTTATTTTATTTTATTTTATTTATGTGAGAGAGAGAGAGAGAGCACAATCAAGGAGGAGAGGCAGAGGATGAGAGAGAAGCGGGCTCTCTGCTGAGCAGGGAGCCCAACGAGGGACTCAATCCCAGGACTCTGGGATCATAACCTGAGCCAAAAGCAGCTGCTTAAGCAACTGAGCCATCCAGGCCCTTCTACCTTACATCATTTTGGATCAAGATTACATAAAGAAAATTAATTCAGTTCATAGATTTAGAGCTTATTAAATTTCTTTGTCATTTTGGGCCTATAGGCCTACAGTAATTTAGTTTTCTATTTGTATCAAGCAGTGTAAAACTTTTAAACCATCTCTGACTATCAGCACTTTTACTTTACACATGAAATGATCTGGACTTTGGTCTACTTAGAGTGTTTCACATATCTTCTGGAAATTTTCCAAAAGAAGTATGTTGTCTCTACTGTAAGGGCAAAAAACAAAGCATTTTTTCATCATCATGATCATTTATTCATTAAATTTTTCTCAGTCTTTAAATTAGGAGTGCTTTCATGGGAGCTATTAATAAAAAATAGACCCAAAATTAAGGAAGGGCTGGTAATGCTTCTTCCAAGCATTAAGCGTAGATTACATATATTCATTGATTCTATTTTTATATTGGTTGAATTTCTAAAATTTTACTTGCCTGTTTATCTCCAAATTGAAAGTTTGTTTGGGGTAAGAACTGTACTTGACTTTTCTTCTCTCTGTATCAGTAATTTTAACAATGGGGAAGCCATGTTTAGCAAAAGTATTTAAGAAGACAAGTAGATATCTCCCACACATTTCTTCTCCCTTCCCTTATATTCCCCTTCACTATTATTCATATTCCCCAAATGAGTGAAATGTGTGGGAGATATCAGAAAGGGACACAGAACATAAAGACTTCTAACTCTGGGAAATGAACTAGGGGTGGTGGAAGGGGAGGAGGGCGGGGGGTGGGGGTGAATGGGTGACGGGCACGGAGGGGGACACTTGACGGGATGAGCACTGGGTGTTATTCTGTATGTTGGTAAATTGAACACCAATAAAAATTAATTTATTAAAAAAAAAAAAAGAAGACAAGTAGAGGGGGAAGTGGCATACATTAAATCCTTAGGAACCATAAAGAAAAAGTTATATATAGAAATGAGAAATAGATGTACTTGCCCAAAGAAAATTGAATACACTGAGACAAGGGGATACTTAGATGGTAGGTTAGCTGACAAAGAAATATGAAACCAAAGAGGTATTGATCCTGAGCCACGGCTCACTGGATCACACTACAGCCTTTTTACACTTAGAGTGATGAGGATATTTACAACATTGACTCAGAGTGCTTCTGGAATTTAAGTCCTTTGCATCTCTGTTAATCTTTCTCTTCATATTTTTAATAAAAGCTAAAATTATTAATTGGATTAAACATAAGTATAAATATTTTAACATTAAAATATTGTTTTTTAAAATAAATTTCAGTTAAAATAGCCAGGAAAATCAATCATATGCTACAAATAATAATAATCATGCAAAAACTATAGCATTCAGAAGATAGGAAAACTATATGTTTATTGTTTACATAAGGCAATTTTAAAGAATCAGCCATCACTCACTGTAATACATCTAAAAAAATTACAGGAACTCAAATGGCTTTCTCCTGAGGAAAACTTGTCTTTAACTTCACTTATAACTTAACAGAGGTAAATCTCACATGCCCATTTTATCACATTTGCTTTTTGTTCAAATTTGGTAAAATGATCTATTATCAGATTGATTTTTTTCAAATCCTGTTTCAACTTGGGAAACTTTAGTGTCTCAAATTATGTGTGTATGATATATTAGATGTTGAAGAGGAAAAGATCAGGAATCAATATTTTCAACTCCTGAGTTTTGATTACTCAGTGGCCTGGATACAAATATACCCCAAGATTGCTAAAAACAAATGAATTGAGCCAGTAAGTATTAAACTTGAAGGATAAAACTAAATACTACTGGTATTTGTAAACTGCATATGTAGTGTAGGTTTTAGGGGTAATATTCTTGACACCCCCATTTATCATCAGAGTAAATTGATCCAACTTAAAGCTGTGAACTAATAAAGTATGAATAAAGCAGATTTCCTACTGAAATTCCAAATCAAATGCCAACAGTGAAGCTAAGCTTTGCAACTTAATGCCCTTGTTCTAAGTGGATGTTTAAATCCTACTAAGAAATATTCAAGAAACTCAGTGGTGTGCTGGTGTTTTGCAACCAGGTCTTTGAGAGGAAAAGGGTAAGATGAGGGTTGATTGATTTGTAGTTTTTGCCAATTGCCAGATGTAAATACTCCCACCACAGCCAATTTCAAGCTACCAACATGAATTCACAGATGCAGAATTGAGAAGAAATGTACAAAACCAGCTCTTATGAGTCAGTGCTAGCCTTCTCTAGCACACCACGGAAGCGTCTTATCATCACATTCAGATAGGTTAAAGCCAGATGTCAGGTCAAAAAACACAACACATCCGGATGCAAATTTCAATTTGTATAATTGTAATAGTCGTTATGCAAATGTTTTTAATGGGAAAAAAAAAAAAACAAGGAAATTCTAGCCACCTATACTATTACAGATGCTACCAGGAGACCATGAAATCTGTAGTTCCCATTGCACATGAATTGGATAGTGTAGTCAGAAGTAAAATCACAGTTTTTGGAATATCTGTGATATCTCATGATAGCCGTTTGGATGTTCCCTTGACAACTGCTCTGGTTAATCAAGGGTGTAAATGAAGTTCCTGCTTCAGTGGTCCTCGGGCATCATTGCAGACTCTTTAATATCAGTGCCTCACAGGATAATGGCTTGGTTTTCTCAATAATTTATTATTAAGGATATTTGGGCTGTCAGAGGAAAGGTTAAATAAAATAACCTGAAGCCGATGACCATCTCATGACAATCATTTAGAGACAGGAAACCCTCATTGACAATCACCTATCAGAGGTCATGCAGCATTCCTTATTCAAGCTGTTTATACGGCCAGCCGGGCCAACTCTTTGGCACTCTAAATAAAAAGGGATGGCTCAAGATGCTTTGGACGTGTTTGCATTGCTCTTGTTCGGCAAAGGGCCTAACAGTGATTTTTGTGCCTGATCTTTTTTATGCTATTTTAACATATAGATTATGCTGAGTCACACTGACAGCCTCAAACAGGGTGGCTGTGTTGATAGGGCTGTAGGAAACCATCACACTCTCAAAGAGCATCTTCTTAAATTTGCTCACACAGCCATGACAATCACATTAGATACATGAACTGGTAAGGAAAGCTGGATGTCTCTGGACAGTTTCATCCATACTGCCTGATGTACAATCTTTTAAATATATTTTCCCATGTTTTCCTGTTGCAAACAGGGAGCTAAAACAATCACACTATCAATTAGATCCTATCTGTGGGGACCAGATGCCTTTCAGTGCCTCCATCTCTGCCATGTACCTTTACTGCCATCTGCTGATATGAGTCTCCCATCTCAGCTATTCATATGCAGAGCTAACCGGCAGGACTCAACTAAAACTTTGGGCTGCATATGGAGATCATAGCTGCTAACAATTAAGGTTAACCTCTCGGTCCTACGTCTATCCTGAAAGATTCTTTTTTTTTTAAGACGTATTTATTTCTTTATGAGAGACAAACAGAGAAAGGCAGAGACATAGGCAGAGGGAGAAGCAGCTCCTTGCAGGAGCCCGATGCGGGACTCAATTCCAGAGCCCAGGATCACGACCTGAGCCGAAGGCAGCCACCCAACCGCTTGAGCCATCCAGGCATCCCCTGAAAGATTCTTTTAAAGGAAGTTCCAAGCCAGAGCTTAATGGAAATGCTATCCATTCACCTCAGAGCAATACTTACATTTGGTAAACATTAAGGTTGGTTATTATTGGTCAGAATAGTTATTAATTTGGAGATTCATTTAACTTCTATCTATGTTACAAGTTATCCATATAGAGGGCTTGTTTTTACATTCATTTTAAAATTCTAACTTAGGTAGAAAAATAAACTTACCTGCAAAGCTAATCATGTCCAAAATTTAAAATAGACAAGCTAGCATCATTGCTAGTTCATGGCCAAACCCTGTGATAAGAAAGAAGAACGTATTTTGCCCCTATGGAAACATTCAGTATTCCATCAATTTAGCAATATTTCCTAGAAGCAGCTGGTGCTGTTCAGTTGTGTTACTTTTATATCATGGCTTCAGATTTCCATAGCTACTGCAATTATGCATGAACTATGTTTTGTGAGCCTTCAGCATAGCACTACAAGGGCCTTTTAAAGCATTTAATTTCATTATGGTGTAATGCCAGTGACTCATATAACTCCCAGATTTGATAAATCAAATATAGGTACCTCAGAGAAGGAAAAAATCCATACTTCTGTTTCTTCTGGAAACAAAACAAACCACTTTAGTTATGTGCTTTTGGAATATGCCATTGAAAAAAAATTGTGAGACAGATGAATTGAAATGCCTTTAGCACACACACAGGCACACACACACACAACCAGGAAATGGACAAAGCTAAAGAAATTATTCCCTTCAAATTTAAAACCTGCAAAATTATAAAGGAACCCATACTGTTCATCAGTATGGCTTGTTTATTTTTTCATCATTCTGCCCCTCACAGATTAAAGGTAACTTTCTATGTACATGGCCCTTCAAAAGTAAGGACTCAATTTGATCTTTATTGTTATCTTTCCCTATTATAAAAAAAAAAATAGCAAGACTTCTAGTCAAGACTCTAACTTCATACTTTGACGCTCCTCGTTAGTGTCAAACACATAGCGGCAATATAGAAAATTCTAAAATACATACTGAAAATATGAAGGCAAGTTCAAAACCAAGTTAACACCCCCCACCCCCAACAAGAAACAGACAAAAATGCAAAGCAGCAAGAGCTAATACTGCAGGCCTGCCAAGATCTAGGTCTAAAAACAGAGAAGCTCAGCTCCTATAAGGAAACTAGAACTACTCATTCAAGCATACATGTGCTATCTATGCCTGTCTGGGTATCCATCTATCCATCCATCTATCCATCTATCTGCACACAAAGAAAAAGAGAGACTGTCATCTGGGATTCTGATTTTCAGCAAACTGCCAGCTAGGAAGAAAACAGAGTGCAACCAAAGCATCATGAGCAGAACTGTACCAAGCAATCTTTTTAGCCCTGAATAAACCTATGAATATCTTCAATATCACCAGAGGACAAAACTACCAGATACACATTATCCAAGATTCAGGTTTAGATGTTCAGAAAATCAGGTAGAGCTCTTATTATGCAAGTATACTGGGGTACAGCAGAAAGGTACAATAAGGAGAATGGAAGTGGGGAAAGAGAGGGAAATAAGAATACTTCTCACTGAAAGTGAGCCTGCACAGCACAATATCAGAGCACACAGCAACACTGAGAAGGGAACCAAACAAATCAGCAAGTGGAATGAATCACTCTACATAAAATCCTTTTTATGGAAAAGTCTGACAAAAAGTTTAAAATAAGTATTTCTGGGATGCTAGAAAGCACTAGTGAAGGAATGACTCGTTTTAAAGGATAAATTATAAAAGAGGGGCGCATGGGTGGCTCAGTTGGTTAAACGTCTGCCTTCAGCTCAGCTCATGATCCTGGGGTCCTGAGATGGAGCCCCGCATCTGGCTCCCTGCTTAGTGGGAAGACTGTTTCTCCCCCACCCCCACCCCCACCCCCACCCCGCACCTCCGCCCCCGTGCACATGCTCTCTTCCTGTCTCTCTGTCTCTCCCTTTCTCAAATAAATAAATAAACCTTTTTTAAAAAAGAAATTATAAAAGAAAAATAGACATATATTAAACAAAAAATTATGAAAAATATTCAAGATCTTGGGAATAAAAGATTTTTTTCATTGAAATTTAAAACTCAGTAGACAATTTAAATGATCCTGGAGACTGCTGAAGAAAAAATAGGTGCATAGGAAGAATACAGGACAGAGAAATCAAGAAAATATTCTAAAAAGTGAAAGCAAGAGTAAGAAATTTAGAGAACAGTTTAATAGGCTTCCAAAAGATATCTAATATAAGTTCTAGAATAAGAAATTTCAGAGGCTATCAAAAAGCAATGCAGTTGAGACTTGAACCACATGAGTTTCTAAAATCTTTTTTTTTAAAGATCTTATTTATTCATTCATGAGAGACACACAGAGAGAGAGAGAGAGAGAGAGAGAGAGAGAGAGAATGGCAGAGACATAGACAGAGGGAGAAGCAGGCTCCATGCAAGGAGCCTGATGTGGGACTCGATCCCAGAACTCCAGGATCATGCCCTGGGCCGAAGGCAGGCACTAAATTGCTGAGCCACCCAGGGATCCCACAACATGGGTTTCAATTGTGTCAGTCCACTTCTATGCAGATATTTTTTTAATAAATACAGTAAAGTACTATAAATATTATTTTCCCTTCATTATGATTTTCTTGATAACATTTTCTTTTCTCTAGCTTAGTTTATTGTAAGAATATAATTTGTAATACATATAACATAAAATACATATTAATTGTTTATATATGTTATCAATAAGACTTCTGGTCAACAGAAGGCTATTAGTTAAGTTTCAAAAGTCGTATGTGGCTTTTCAACTCCCGGTCAAGGGGGAGGGGGCAAGGGTAGAGATTATCCCTAACCCCTGTGTTGTTCAAAGGTCAGCATACCTAGCAAGAAGATAGTCTACCTGGAAATTAAAGCATGGAATCTAGGAAAACAGAAAAGTCACTAAATTATTTTTGCCTTTTTATAAATAAAAACTGAATGTTTATAAATTTTTATAAAATTGAATATTTCTTTTATGAGGTGAAATTTAAAATTATTGTATGTTTTGTATCCAAAATATGGAAAATACAAATAAGCAAAAGAGACAAATTAAAAGTCATCTTTATTCTCAGCATGCAGAGATAGCCACTGTTAATATTAGTGGAAGTAGATCTGGTGTTATCTCAACGCATATTTTTTATAAAAATGTCATATCACTCAAATTGTCTTTATCACTTTTTCTATTCTATACAAATATTATTCCATGCCATTAGCTAATATTCTACAACTCCAGTATAAGAGCTGGATAGCATTCAATTATATAAAAGTACTTGATTGAACAATCCACTCTCCATTGTTTACATTTTTGCAACCTTTCTCATTGTTATGGATATCTTGAACTTGCAGTTAGAGCACTATCTTCTAAAAGTTTAAAAGTATATTGTCTTTTCCAAGTCAGAGGTTTCTCCCAATTTGTTTAGCATATCTAAAGACTATAAACATTAAAAACAAGAATGTTAAGGACATTGGGGGAAAACAATGTCTGTTTTGTCAGATTTTAGTTTTTAAAACAATGCTACCCAAGCATTTGATTTTGAATCCCATTACAAGCAATATTAGCAGAAGTAGATGAACACTTCAACTTGACTGTGTAATTTATTTTCATAAAAATCTCTTTAGAGATCCCTGTCTAGTCAGCAAATAATTGCTTTAACTTTGGATTTTAATATTAGCACTGAATGATTTATGTACATTAAATAATGTGATTCTCACTAACCATTTATAAGCCAAGAATGATTATTTCCCTTCTGTGGATAATCACACTTTAGGGATGAAAGGTTAAGTGGTTTGCCTAAGATCACTCAGCCAGTCAATGGATTATCTCAAAATATGATCCTTAAGTCTTTAAATCATTAGACTTGGCTGGCCTCAGCAATACTTGAGAGGCATAAAGGATATGTACTTAGATCTTTCCTCAAATGATTTATGTAGCATAATGTCTAATTTGTTTATACAGCATTTTTTCATTTCTTATCACACAATTTAGTCTATAAACAAATATGAAACATTATAAAAATGAGCATGATAAGAATCTACATATAGAAAAACCTCTGGTAGAATTAGAGAATCGATTTCCAAAATAGTGCATAGATCAAGCAAGACAATAGAATCTACCATTTGATGAAAGGGTCAGGGGAAGATATGAAGGGGGTAATAGAAAGCAGATAGAGTGGCTTCCTTCTATAAAACCATATACTTTTGCAGTATATGGTTAGATTTTAACAAGCACTGAATGAAACAAACCAAAAGAGATCTATTTCTTAATAAGGACATGTGCGTTCCCTGAGAAATATTTCCCACATCTGCATTATAAAGCATCTGTACAGGTCTACCTGCCCGTATCAACTATAATGACATATGTGCCTCGTATATCTCTACAATACATAATTCGCACAAGTGGAACGCTGTAGAGGTTATTCCTAGAATGGAAGAATTTTCAACAGTGATCTGATCGAAATTAAAAGTGACCTTGGTAAACTAGAGCAGAGGCCAAAAAAAGTAGTGGAATGATGTATTAAAAGGACCATATCAGATTTGTATTCTAGGTAAGGAGGAAGAGGAAACCAGCACGACAGCTGTCCCTTTTGGAGCAAGGAAGGAAAGAAAAAAGTCCTGATTTGTATTTTCCATTAAACTGAGACTCCAAAGTTAATTTAAAAAAAATACTGATAAATGATTTAACCAATGATTTTTAATAAGACTCACTTTTTCTTTTAAAAGTAGGATTACCAAGTGATCCTGGACACTTACCTGGTTTTAGCCCTGAGAAATCTTGCATCCTGGGAAAGCTCTCAGTCATGCACAAACTGGGGGAGTTGGTCAAAATTAAAAATAAAAAGTTGGCGTGTTCATTATCCAAAATGTAGAAAATATAAATAAGTGAAAGCATTAAAATCATTAATACTTTCAGAGTGCAGAGAGAGCCACTGTTAATATTAGTAAATGTGTGCCTAATATCTCTATGGAATAGACTTCATAACAATACAAGTTACTATTATTACATACGACAAGTGATAGGGTAATCTTATTTGAGTTGTCTTTTAAAATTCTATTTAATTTTATGCCAAGTACTTTAGTATGTATCCCTTTTCATCTGATGGCATCACTCTGTAAACTGTGATAAATTTTCAATTGTGTATTGGTCATTTCTGCTATTCATTCTACAAATTCCCTTAACCTTACACTTTTCTTTATCTCTGAGATGCAGTACCAGCTAGTACATTAGCAGCATGCTTTCTGAGTTCTGATAACTATATCACAATGTAATCTCACTGCTCAGGGGTATGCAGCCTTTCATTTCTTATTCCATTTCTATTTCCCCTGTAGGCCAGGGAGGGAAAATTTCTACCTAGGCAGTTTAGCATCATTTAACATTGCTGTTTCTTGTCCAGCAGTCTCCTACATGAGTGAGACCATATGTCGACCACAGTTAGCACTTAAAATGTATTGTTACCTACATATAGAGAAAAGCTCTTTTTGTTTTGTGGGGGTTTAACTTTCTGAAAGCATTTCAAGTCCTGATTTAGAGACAGAAGGAAAGAAGGAAAATAAAATTTCAGTGTTAGAAAAGAAATATATCTTTTATCTATCCTAAAATGTTCACACTTGGTTGGGGCCATATTTCAGGATTATTATGATCCAGAAAGTACCTCTCGTTGAAGAAGTACTTACCATCCATGTGCAAAGTAACACTGTTCTTGCCAGTTACACATAGAACAATGGCCTCTTCTGTTTTATTTCTAGCTACACAATCCCTGTTGGCAGCCCTCGGATTGCTTGCATGATTGAAATGACTGCGGACGGAAAACCTCCAATACAGAAGGAAGACACAGAGATGTCCTATGTCTCTCAGGTAGTTAAGCAAATATCCAGTTCCAAACGTGACAAAGTGTGCCCTCAATATCTGAAATAAATATTTCTTTTTAAGTTACTAAACACTTATCATATTTCTTTATTGAACAGATTCCTTGTAAAAGCTCTCAACAAAATACCAGAATAATCATTCCTGACACTTAGGTACAATTAAATATGTTTAATACTCCCTGTCGCTATCAAAGTTTTATTAAATTTTACAAGAAATTAATTTTCCTCTCACACTTTGCATATAACATATTATGCTTGATTAAGAAAAACAGCACAGAAATTTAGAAAGATTAGCAAGATACAAAGCAGTGCTTAAAAACTTACATTTTTATGGGCTATGGCAGTGCTTATACTGTGCTATTAAAAAGTTCCTTCTCAGGGAATTTTTCTTAGAAACGTTGAATGAAGAAAATTGAAAGAAGAGAGGATGTTTATCCCTCTAGAGACCAGGCAATTTGCTGAATTCTTTTAATTTTAATGATGTGGTTGGTTACATGCTTCTTAGTGTGACTTTACACAAATATATTTAAGATAAAGAATTCCTGGTTCATTTGATCATCATGGAGAGTTAATCTGTATAATTAGAACTCCAAAGTGCTAATTTTGGTGCATATTAGAGCTGGCAGTATGTAAGGCCTTAATGAATTGGAAATTTCATTTTATTTCCATTTTTTTTCTATGTAGTTTTTTTCTCTTATTGAGTATATACAAGCATCTTAAGGAAGCACATAAGAATAGCTAACATTTGCATAAGCACATTTTCCAAATTGTGGCCATATATTTTTCTCTCATCTGATCGTCCCAAGAACCCTCTAAAGTTAGAATGAATATCTCTTTTACAAAGTAGTATCTGATGAAATTGAGTATCAAATGTCCAAAATTTCATAGTGATAAAGAAAGAGACTTGATCCCAGATTTTCTGATTCCCAATGTCGGCTTTTTTGTTACCTTATAATACACTTTATTGTACTTCATTTTCTGCTCCAGCAGATTGAAAACTATCAAGTGGATAGTTAAGGTAAGAATAAAATTGGTTTTAGTTTTGAAAAAAAAGACCAAAAAAAAAAAAGCAGTCTTAAATATAGAGAACAAACTGGATGTTGCCAGAGGAGAGGCATGTAAGAGGATGAGTAAAATAGGTGAAGGGGATTAAGGGGCCACTTACTGTGATGAGCACTGAGTAATGTATAAGATTGTTGAATCATTATACAATAAACCCGAATCAATATACTATATATAAACTGTACATTAGTTTTTTAAAAAGGCATGCTAGAGTGCAAGTTAGCCAAATTTTAGATTCAAAACACAGACTATTCAAATGGTGGAAAATCTATGAAACACTCATAGTTTTGTGAAAAATCCAATGTAAAGCAGTCAGTGTGATTTTATCTTCATTCTGTCTGGTCATCCATTCTTTATATTGAAAGCTCTATATTTTCTTACGAATAACATGCAGTATGCTACAAACAAACAGGCATAAGGGAAAAAAAGAGAGCAGCAAACCAAGAAACAGGCTCTTTGCTACAGAGAACAAACTGATGGTTACCAGAAGGGAGGGGATGATGGGGTGAAATAGGTGATGAGGATCAAGAAGGGCACCTGTGATGAGCACCGGGTGTTTGCACGGAAGTGTTGAATCACTATGTTGTACCCCTGAAACTAACGTAACACTGTATGTCAACTAACTAGAATTTAAATAAAAACTTTTTAAAAAACACACATATAAAAAAAAGATCCTGTTTTCAGCTCTTTTCAATAAATACTCATTAGTGGAATTGCTGGATCATAAGATACCTTCATTTTTAATTTTTTGAGGAATCTTCATACTGTTGCACATATAGTTACCACACAATTGTGCATTCCCACAACAGTACACAAAGGTTTCAGTTTCTTCACATCTTTGTCAACACTTTTTACTTGCTATTGCTTTTTTTTTTATGATGGCTACCCTGAAAATATGAGCTTTATAATCAGCTTATTTGTTTTTGCTATTGAGGCATAGGAGTTCCTTCTGTATTTTTTATATTAACCCCATATTAGATATATGGTTTGTGGATAGTTTCTCTCATTCTGTAGATTGTCTTTTCCGTCATTGATGGTTACCTTTGCAGTGGAGATTTTTTCATTTGACATAGCCCCACTTGTCTTTTTTTTGCTTTTGTTGCTTGTGGTTTTGGTACCGTATCCAAGAAATCATTGCCAAAACTAATGTTATGAAGCTTTTACTCTAAGTTTTCTTCTTCAAGTTGTATAGTTTCAAGTCTGATGTGTAAGTCTTTATAATCAGTTTTGAGTTGAATTTTTGTGTATGGTGTAAAGGTTCAACTTTTTTGCATGTGTGTATCCAGTTTTCCCAAAACCATTTGTTGAAGAGACGATGACTTTCCTCATTGTGTAGATGTGGCACCTTGTCAAGGATCATTTGATCATAGACACACAAGTGTATTTCTGGGTTCTGTTCTGCTGTTTGTATGTATGTGTCTATATGCCAAAACCATACTGTTTTTGATTACTGTGGCTTAGTAATATGCTTTGAAGTCAGGAAGTATCGTGCTTCCAGGTTTGTTTTCCTTTCTCAATGTTGTTCTGCCTATTTTGGGCCCTCTGTTAAGGGTTTTTTTTTTTCTATTAAAAAACTGCCTTTGGAAATTTGATAGGGATTGCATTATATTATATATGTAGATCACTTTAGGTAGAATGAACTTTTAACAGCATTAAGTCTTCCAATCCATGAACACAGGAAGTTTTTCCACTTTTTTGCATCTTCTTTCATCCCTTTCAGCAATGTTTTATAGTTCTCAGTGTATTCATCTCCTTAGTTATGTTTATTCCTAATTATTTGATTCCCTCTGATTCTATGTGAATGAGATTGTTTTCTTAATTGCTTTCCAGGTTGTTCTTTGGAAGCATGTAGAAGCACAACTGATTTTTTTATGTAGATTTTGTTTCCTGCAGCTTCATTGAATTTATTTATTAGTTTTAATTATTTGTGGACTTTTTAGGATTTTCTATATATAAGATCATGTCATCTATGGGAACTTCTTGCTTTTATTTCTTTTTCCTGCCCAGTTGTTCTGCTAGGACTTCCAGTACTATGATGAATAGGAATAGAGAGAATGGGCACTCTTGTTTTCTTCCTGATCTTAGAGAAAAAGCTTTCAGGTTTTCACCATTGAGTATGGTATTAGCTATGGGATTGTCATATATGGCCTTTATTATGTAAGGTATTTTCCTTTTATTCAGAGTTTGTTGAGTCTTTTTATAAAGAAATGATGTTGAATTTTGTCAAATACTTTTTCTGCATCTATTAATCTTGTAATCCTTATCCTTTGTTCTATTAATGTGGTACATCACATTGATTTATTTTTTCTGTCGAACCATCCTTGTATCACAGGGATAAATCCCACTTGGTCATGGTACATAACTTTTGTAATTAAATCTGCTGTTAAATTTGGCTTGCCAGTATTTTATTGAAGATTTACATCTTTATTCATCAGGTATATAAGCTTGCAGATTTTTTTCCTTGTAATGTCTTCTTCTGTCTTTAGTATTGAGAAGATGCTGGCATCAGAGAATAAGCTTGGAGTATTCACTCCTCCTCAGCTTTTTGGAAGAGTTTGAGAAGGATTGGTATTAATTCTTTTTAAAAATATTTTGTAGAATCCTCCTGTGAAACCATCTGTTCCTGGGCTTTTGTTTGTTAGGAGGTTTTTGATTACAGATTCTTTCTCTTATTATTCATCTGTTCAGATTTTTAATTTATTCATGATTTCCTCTTGGTACGTTGTAGGTTTCTGGGAATTTATCCATTTCTTCTAGGTTATCCAGTTTGTTGATGTGTAATTGTTCATAGTTATCTCATAGTCCTTTTTATTTCTGTGGCATCAGTTGTAATGTCATCTTTCATTTCTGATTTTATTTGAATCTTCTCTCTTCTTTTAATTAGTGTAGCTAAAGGTTAGTTTTGTTGACCTTTTCAGCAATCCAACTCAACTTTGCTGATTTTTTTTAATGTTTTTCTGTTCCCTATTTTATTTCTGTTCTAATTTTTAAATAATTTTATACTTTCTGCTAACTTTGGACTTAATTTATTCTTCTTTGTCTAGTTCTGTGATATATAAAGTTACGTTATTGATTTGAGTCTTTCTTCTTTTTTACTAAGCTTTTCAAGCTATGAACTTTCTTGTTAGAACTATTTGCTACATCCCATAAGTTATGGTATATTATGTTCCATTGTCTCAAGATATTTTCTGAATTATTTAATTTCTTCTTTGAACCATTGCTCCTTTGAAAAGAGTACATTGCTTAATTTGCACATACAGTTGACCCTTGAACATGGGGATTAGGCCCCACACAATTGAAATCCATTTATAATTTTGACTCTCCCAGAATTTAACTAATAGCCTGTTGACCGGAAGCCTTACAGATAATGTAAAAAGTTGATTAATGCATATTTGTATATATATTCATATATTGTATATATATTGTATTTTTATAACACTAAAGAAAATACTGTTAAGAAAATCATAAGGAAGAGAAAATATATTTACAGTATGATACATATATTTATTGAAAAAAATCTGCATAAAAGTGGTCCTATGCAGTTCAAACCCATGTTGTTCTAGAGTCAGTGCTGTGTTCTGATATTGGCTGTATATATATATATATATATATATAATTGTTATATCTTCCTGGCCAGTTGACCCTGTTAATCATTATATAAGGTCATTTTTTGTCTCTTATGACTGTAGTTGACTTGTCTGTTTTGTCTGAATAGCCATAGCCATTACTGCTCTTTTTTGGTTGCCATTTGCATGGAATACCTCTCTCCATTCTTTCACTTTCAGCCTGTATGTTCTTAAATCAAAAGTGAGTTTCTTATAGGTGGAATATAGTTGGATCTTGGGGGTTTTCTTAATTTTTCTGGTCCACTCAGTCACTTTATGTTTTTTGATTGGGAGTTTACTCCATTTACACTTAAATTACTAATAGATAAGAAGCTATTTCCATTTCATTAATTGTTTGTGTCCTATAGATTTTTTTTTGCCCCTCTTTTTCTCCCTTGCTCTCTTCTTTTGTATCTCATTGGTTTTTTTATATGTGTGTATATGTGAGACATATTTTGATGCCTTTCTCATTTTTTTCATATATTTTATATATAGTGTATTTGTGGTTAGCATAGGGCTTACATAGAACATCTTACAATTATAATAATATATTTTAAGCTTATAGCAACTTAACTTCAATTGCTCTAATCATTTACTTCTCCCCTGTCCACACTTCATATAATGATCTCACATTTACATCTTTTTTATATTGTGCATACATTGACACATTTTATAGTTAAAGTGTTTTTATACTTTTATCTTTTAACTTTATTTTTGAGCACTTTGAATATATCATCCCACAGCATTCTGGCTTTAAAGGCTTCTGGCAAGAAATCCATTGATAGCCCTATAGGGGCTCCCTTTTATGTGGCAAGTTTCTTTTTTTTTCTGTTCTCAGAATTCTCTTTGGCTTTTGACTATTTGGCTATGTATCTTGGTGTAGACTTCTTAAAGTTCTTTCTTGTGGTAGTTTTGAGTTTCTTAATCTGGGTGCCCATTTTCTCTCCCAAATTTATGGTGTTTTCAGTCATTATATCTTTCTTTTTTAATACAGCAATCAATGTTTGTCTTCATTCCAACTAAAAGACCCTAGTAAGAAAACACTTAAGTAAATGTAAAATTCTCGTGTTTATTTACAGTCTTTATATCTTCAAGTAAGTATTCTGTGCCTCTTTCTCTTCTTCCTCTGATACTCCCATAATGCATATATTGATCCATTTGATAGTGTCTTCTAAATTCCTCAGGTTTTCCTCTCTCCTTTTCAGTCTTTTTTTCTTTTTGCTGCTCTAACTGAATAATTTCAAAGAAACCCATCTTTGAGTTTGCTGATTCTTTCTTCTGCTTGATCAAGTTGTTTGATGAACCCTTCCAGTGAGTTTTTCAATTAGCTTTGTATCTTTAGCTCCAAAATTTCTGCTTGATTCTTTACTGTATTTTCTCTTTGTTGATATTCTCATTTTCTTCATGCTTCATTTTCCTGAATTCATCAAGCATCTTCATGATAGTTATTTTAAAATTCTTTGTCAGGTACTTCCATTTCTTTAGAATTGGTTACCAGGGATTCATTCTGTCCCTTTAATTTTTCCTATTTCTTCCTGTACCTTATAAAATTCATGATGATATCTACACCTTTGAAAAAAACAGACATCTTTCCCAGTCTTTATGGACTGCCTCTGTATAAGAAAGGACCTTCAGGGATCCCTGGGTGGCACAGCGGTTTTGCGCCTGCCTTTGGCCGAGGGCGCAATCCTGGAGACCTGGGATCGAATCCCACATCAGGCTCCTGGTGCATGGAGCCTGCTTCTCCCTCTGCCTGTGTCTCTGCCTCTCTCTCTCTTTCTCTGTGACTATCATAAGTAAATAAAAATTTTAAAAAAATAAAAAAAAGAAAGGACCTTCACCAATCAGCCCAGCTAGAGAGTCTGGGAACCTCTCAGCACTTTCTATGGATATATCTTCTGTGGCCTTGTGTGTATAAGTTCCCTTTTATAGGAATTTACCAGGTTGTTGTTGTTTTTTTTTTCAGATGCTCATAATCTTTTGCTCCCTCTAGTGTGTGTCTACGGTTCTACAGATTCTCTGGAGCTTCCACAAGCCCCCAAATTCTCTTCTTTTCTCAGCAGCCCCAGGGTTCCTAAGGGCATATGGGTCATGTCAGGGTTTCAAGTCAGGCAAAATAGAAACCAGTCCCTCAAGAAGCCCATAGAAAAGTCAGAATGTTGGAAAAATACTCTATTCTTCTCCACCCTACTCCCTTGCTCTGCCCCAGTAAGAGGCCACCAAACCATATCAGCCTCAGTCTGCTGCATCCATGGTCCTTTGGAGCAGCAACACACCATACAGCCCTCTTTCATTTTCAGTGACAGCCAGAAATCTACAGGATGGCAGTTTCTGTCAGTGTTCCAAGACAAGGGAGACAAACTCATTCTTCAGTCAGCCCCCTAAAAAGCCATTCTTTTGGATGCAGAATTCAGGTCTTTCCATTGTTGGAGAGAAGTCAGTAGTTAGGGGAGTTTTGCCTGCTCTTCCCACTAAGCTCCAGCTCATGTCTACAGTGAGTGAATGCATGCTAGTCCAAATATTTGCCTTTGTTCTCAGTAGCCCCCAACCTGGCACACTTCCCTGTCAGCACTTAGATTCACCAAGACAGGAACTCATCCCTTGGGCTGGCCCTGAAAAGTCTGCACATAGTACATATGTTTCAGTCTTCTATTTCCCTCCCCAGAAAGAAACTGGGAGCTGGAAGTCTTCTTCCAATTATGCCTCACTGAGTCTGGGGGAGACCTTTGGCCAGTGAGTGCCACAGATTTTCCTGTCATCCTCAGTACAGCTGATTTCACACTCGCCTAGGATACAAGTGCTTCTTAACTATCTACTCATTTCTCACAAAGGGACTTGGTCCATGTATTGTTCTTGAATTAGTGTCTCCCTAAGGGAAGAAATATCTGGAGCCATCTTGCTGATCTGTATACTATATTTTCTAATTTGTGATTTCATCCCCCAGATTACAGTAAATTCTATTATGGACAAGAATAATCCCATTTTTTAAAATATTTCCACTTTCCTATATCACTATGCTCACAGGTAGCAACTCAGTTCATTGATTGCTTCACTAAAGTTCAGTTCCTTCTTTGACAAAGTGAGAAGGTACCATTTTGAGAACATTCTCTGGCCTAAAGAACCTTAAGAATCAGAGATTTAACCATAAAGTATGGGACTAATGAGGACTTCATTGCTATTTATCAAATTATAAAAAAAAATCTTTGTGTAAGCTACTTGATATTAATCTCATAAGAAATTCAAGAACTTCCATGTAAACACTACTCAACACTCAATGTTATATATATATTAAGGATATATAGAAAGCTATATTAGAATTAAAGCCATATTAATATTCCTCTCATATGTTGAATCTAGTAAAACATCAAGGTTCTAAGACAGCATAAAGTAGAAGAAGGCTAGAAGATAAATAGGAAATTGTAGGAAAAAAACAGGATTGAGTTTCATTAATCAGGTGATTCTTTAACAAACTTATATTAAACTTCCTATTTGTAAGACACTACTATAAACTCTGAGAGAATCCCAAGATAACTATGTTAGAGGCCCTCCCCTAAAAGGGATAAAAAGATAGAAGAGACTGTATGATCACAGATTATTATATTATTGGAGAGGAGGAGAGAGAGAGATCTTCTAACTGCAAAGAGATAAAGAATTGAAATAAATACTGGTTCTGCCTTTTGATCCCCTTTCATTTAATGACTGTAAATTTTTAAAAATTTAAGACAAATCATATGTAAGAAGTTATTTAAATAAATCTTTCTCCCCAAACATTTTACCCAACACCACTTATTCATCCCTATTCCAAGACGTGATGTTTCCTGCATACAATTCAGAAAATGTTAAAAATTAAAATTTGTTAAACAAATAAAAGTCAGTTAATTTCAATTCTAAGTAATTATATTCTTAGGTAAAGACAAGTGTACTCCAATAGTTAATATTAAGTAAAAAACTACTTTAGAATTACCTTCCTGTTAACAAAAAGTTATTAAACATTATACAGATTTGAGGCTATAAAACAAAACTAAACATTGAATAAAGATATCATTACAGAAATGTATGTAGACTCCCAATGTCCAAATTTTTTTTTTGTTTTGTTTTTTTTTTTTTTATTTTTTTTTTATAAATTAATTTTTATTGGTGTTCAATTTACCAACATACAGAATAACACCCAGTGCTCATCCCGTCAAGTGTCCCCCTCCGTGCCCGTCACCCATTCACCCCCACCCCCCGCCCTCCTCCCCTTCCACCACCCCTAGTTCATTTCCCAGAGTTAGAAGTCTTTATGTTCTGTGTCCCTTTCTGATATCTCCCACACATTTCTTCTCCCTTCCCTTATATTCCCCTTCACTATTATTCATATTCCCCAAATAAGTGAGAACATACACTGTTTGTCCTTCTCCGATTGACTTACTTCACTCAGCATAATACCCTCCAGTTCCATCCACGTTGAAGCAAATGGTGGGTATTTGTCGTTTCTAATGGCTGAGTAATATTCCATTGTATACATAAACCACATCTTCTTTATCCATTCATCTTTCGATGGGCACCGAGGCTCCTTCCACAGTTTGGCTATTGTGGACATGGCTGCTAGAAACATCGGGGTGCAGGTGCCCCGGCGTTTCATTGCATCTGAATCTTCGGGGTAAACCCCTAACAGTGCAATTGCTGGGTCGTAGGGCAGGTCTATTTTTAATTCTTTGAGGAACCTCCACACAGTTTTCAAATTTAAATTAAAACGGAATAAAAAAAAAGATAAAACAGCTTCTTATCTGTCTCCACCTCTGGTTTTTAGAAGTTTATTTCCTTTTGCCTGTCTTCTTGTTTCATTCCCACATATTATAAAAGAGCCAAATATATTATTCCTTTAAAGAGAAAACTCTGAGAGGAAAGGGAATGCTCATTTCACTCTTTTGCAGAGTTCTTTTCCCTCAGCACCATTCATATTTTTCATTATCTTGATGATTCCTCCTTGATTATCCATGTCTGTTCTCTGTGGTTTTATCTTGTAAGATCATATCTTGATGTCAGACTCTATTCTCCATAGTCTGATTCACAAGAAGTTATTAGAAAAGACTTATTTTAAAGACCTGTCTCCTTAGGAATGATTATACACACAAAAGGCAGCTCCTGGATAATTAAGAGTCTGGGGATAGAGGAAGTCAACCATTTTAATGGTTATCTATGTGCAGTCAACGGCAGCAGCTTTTTTAAACATTTCAGGATTCCAACGAAGCTTGAGCCTCAGATCAGAAGAAATACAAGAGCCATCTACTTTCATTGTTTGGGTGTTTTTTAATGGTCTAATAAATCATAGATAGCTCCATAGACTTTCCCTCAAATCTGCTCACTGCTGACAGAAGAGGAGGATATTCTTCCATCCTCTATCAGTTTTGTGCTAAAACAGCACACTTGTCAAAGCTGTGAGAGAGTTTGCTGTTCCAGGTGTGTGATCAATACACATAGATGTCAGAGACCCTTGGTGAGAAGAGGTCATGGCCTTGGATTCGCTGAGTCTGCAGGTTCATGATAGATTCCAGATTGCATTAGCGGTGAGTCACTTATCTTAAATGATAAAAGAATTCTGCTAATAGTTTGTTACAGTAATTAATATAAATGGACTTAGCATATGAAAAAGGATGTGAAAACAATTAGATGTACTCCTGTATTACATAAAGGCTCTTTTAATACTCCTTGAGACTTCCACCCCACTATGCCCAAAAATAGGCATCCTCTGGGTGACTATATATCTGAACCTTTTATAAAGTACACACAAAAAATTAATGAATGCCTTCAGTAGCAGAACTCGAGTCACCAGAAAAGAATAAAAGCTCAAATAACAGGGTTAGTTTGATCTATTATGGGTCATAGAGATGCTTTGATGTTCCTAGAATTGAACATGCTTCTGTTCTCTAAAAGCACATTTGCATCAAACCAGAACATATTAATATAAACATTAAATGGCATTACTGAGAATTTCCCATCCTCTCCTCCCCTCAGAGCCTTAACTTAATTATTTGGCACTAGTTTTAGAATTCTTGCAATGACAGTTTTCCATTTTAGTGTACCTGTAATGTCAATTTAAATACTTCTCAGCTATCAGTTTGGAGTGTGTGAATGTGTTTTGGGAATAAGAACATCAGAGACATAAACTGCACAAATGCTGCTGCATGCACCTTTCATATGCCTACAGCCATGATGATCAGGGTCTCATTACCAGTTCATCCAGAATTCATTGGTAACTCATAAATTTCATGTTTGAGAAAACTACCTTTTATATTCATATAAATGATGAGAATTAAATTTATATATATTACTATAGTGTGGGAAGAGAGATTAAGTCACAGTTTACTTCATACCAGAGATTTTATTGTCATTCTGGTCAGGGAATAAACTCTATTTCCAAATAAGGCCACATTCTGAGCTACTGAGGGTTACAATATCCACCTATAAATTTGGGGAACACAACTCAATCCCTTTAACAATAGTTAACAAGCTTCTATTTTCTTTATCAGTTTTTATTTGGTAATATTCATATTAAAATGCAAACACTTGAGTTCCAAAATACATTTCAGAGAAATCGATTAGCAAATTTTACTGAATGCTTTTTTTTTTACTGAGTTTTATTAGATATTGTGAAAAATACAAAAGAAACATAAGAGCCTTTTTCTAAAGTAACTTATCCTACCATCTAGTAGAGGTGACAAAAGTAAGTAACAATTATGACCCATTTTACATGGTAAAATATATTAAAGCATGCATTATAGAACAAAACATTCTAGGTCTTTCTCATATAATCTAATCATAACTTGCAAGATTTTTTTTGT
This sequence comes from Nyctereutes procyonoides, assembly GCF_905146905.1. NCBI lineage: Eukaryota > Metazoa > Chordata > Mammalia > Carnivora > Canidae > Nyctereutes > Nyctereutes procyonoides. Next base: position 27,397,178 of record NW_026575051.1, on the reverse strand, counting down.
TATTTTTCCTATAGATACATTTTGAATCAATGTTCCTTGGCCACATCCCAGCAAATGTTAAGATCCATAAGAATGCAGGTCAGATTTATGGGTTCAAAGGCTGCATTCAAGAGCTTCAAGTAAACAACAAAGAATTCTTCATCATTGATGAAGCACTACGTGGAAAGAACATTGAGAACTGCCATGTCCCATGGTGTGCTCATCATCTATGCCACAACAATGGCACCTGCATCAGGTTAGTTTCAGCCCCTTGATCTCCAACCTATATTTCATGATTCCAAGTTCTTAAAACAACAGAAATCAGCAGCATTTTCACCTGGATGGTAGGAAAGAAAGGTCTGGAACCTCTTAGTTTGCATATGCATCATCTAGGTCATGCACACATGTGGTGAATACTTGCTCGTTCAAAGAAATTTATATACTGTGACTCCAATGTCAAGAAATACTTGACCTTGGAAAATAACTAGGTAACTAGCCTTGATTTTGACAATTTCGAATGACCTGATTTCAGCAATTGCAGATGGATCCAAGCATAATTTTACCATGGTGTTCTGCTTTGAGGACATATGAATGACAGATTCTTATTTATTGATAATAGTTTTGATGCATTCATTTTTATTGTGGTTTTCTTTTTTTTTTTTGCTTCATCTTTAAAAAATAAAAGATCTACTTAGATCTGTAAGATTAAAGATGGAGAAGAAAAAAAAGAAAAAAAAGATGGAGAAGAATACTTATATCTATTTATTCTCCTTATTTGCAATCTTTACATCAAGGAAGAAAAAGCCTATATACCTTTTTGACTTGATATAAAGATTCATCATGCTTATAAGCCTCAGAAGATTTTAATTAAAATTACTTTCTGCTCCACTAAAATGTCTTAACTTAATCAACCCTGGGGGAGTCTTATTTGGACAGTGTAGAGCATATTCCCAAAATTCTTTAATGCTCTGAGAAATTTTTATTGCAGGGCTACAAATAATGACAGAGAGAATGCTAAAACATGTGTAGATTATATTAATTCAAGTCAAGGAAAAATTAACCGAATCTCATAGGAAATATCTTAATTAATTCACCTCAGTGTTTCTAAGGGGCAAGCTATCAAGTAGTTAATGACTTCACAAAAGTAAACATCTATGTGCATAGTGTGGGAAAGAGAAAAATTTTATCAAAGAGTACGATAAGAAATGGTGGGCAGAGATGGGCTCTGAAAATAATCACTGGAATAGGAAAAGAAAAATGAGAAAGAGCCAAATAGCAAAGACAAGGAACAAAGGACAGGTATGATAAAATCAAGGTGATATATTTACCAAACAATCACAGACTGACCTAATAAATTTGAAGAAAAAGCATGGTTTAGTGGAAAAAGTGGATATTGGCTCTTGAGGTACCTAAGATACCCTTTGCTTTTGGTTAACTCTGTACAAGTCTGTGCCTTGGTTTATATATTTGAAAAATAACAACAACAATATGGGCCTATTTGATGTAGGAAAAATATAACAGATAAGGTTTTAAAGGACTTTAAAATAGTGAATTTTGAGTTTGAGTGAAGATAACTTCCTTGGCCATGGTTATTTTTTTGAAGGAAACAAAACCAAGGTCTTATTTAAGAAGTATTCTGCTATATAATGAACTCAACCAATGGCAATTATTTTTAAAAATATAATAATGCAAAAATTATCCAGCAAGATAACCACCTTTAGAACCCTGAAGGAAATGAATTTTTGTGTAATTAAGTGAAACAGAAACACAAAAAAAGGTTGTCTTACTGAGTTTCTAATGTCTGAAGTATTTGTGTCATTCAATCTAAATAAATATTGTCAATATTACCAGTGATAGAATTATAGAAGTGACAAGAATTGTGTTTTCTCCCTTTCTATATGTGGTGAGCAGACTCTGACATAGTCCTCATCATCCCATCTCCCAGTATTCATGCCTTTGCATGATACCCTCTTCTTAAGGGTGGATAAGATCTATGATTTGCTTTTAACTAACAGAATAATCAGTACAATACAGTGATGAAATGTCACTTCCGTGATTAGGTTAACATAAGATTGTGAGCTGCATTTTGCAAGGAGATTCTTGCTAACTTTGATAAAACATGGAGCAATTTGGGGAAGGTCCATATGACACAACACTGAGGGTAGCTTCCAGCCAACAACCAGCAAGGAGCTGAGGATGGCTTCTAGCTGACAGGCAGCAAATATTGAAGCCCCCAGTTCTACAACTGCAAGAAACTAAATTTTACCAACAACACGGGGAGCTTGGGAGCAGGTGCTTCCCCTGTTGAACCTTGATTAAGACCCCAACCTAACCAACTTCTTGAACAAAGCTTGTGAAACTCTTATACAGAAGACCAGTTAAACCTTGCCCAAACTTTTGACTCAGAAAAACAGTAAGATAATAAATGTGTGTTGTTTTAAGCTAATTTTGTGGTAATTCCACTATGCAGCAATAGAAAACAAATATACTCTAATTTTTTGTATGTGTCCCTATCATCAACTTGGAGAAATACCTAAGAGTTTTACTTTACAACAATAACTGTCTGAGATACTGTAAGCCAAATACATGTTAAATAAAATAAACCTCTTATTTTCATAAATTAGGGAATCTCACATTCCTTCCAGTCTTAGATATGTATTTGAAAATAAAAGTAAAGACAATTATTCTAGTAGGATAGATAGAAATGGTCCATAAAACACCATTCTCTTAGATTTATTTCAACAAACATCACATGAGGACCAACTAAGGGGCAAGATGTATGTGAAACAAAGATGCATAGTCAAGACACTATCCTGCACACAGAAGCTTTCACTATAGTATGGAAGCTTTATCAGCACCTTAGGACTTAGGATAAATTTTCCCAAAAAAAAAAAAATGTATCTGTTTTCTGTCATATAATTTATTCTGGCCTTCTCTATCCATTTCTCAGTCTTTCAACCTCTCAACCCCTCCCCCAGAGAAATGTACTCAAATGTCAATTGATTTTGGCAAGCACTCTTTAAGGTCTTCCAGATCTGTATGTGCCTCTTATTGTTAGCGAAATGGTGACTTGCTGGCTGTGACCCAACAAATAAAACACTTCTTCACATTCTATAAACAACATGATTTCTATCTTGATTGCCGGTGCTGAACTGCCAAAACTACTCTGCATTATTGCATCCAGGACATGCTGGTCCATGGCAACCATGACTTCCATTCCAGGATATCTTTATGCACACCAACACTATAGTGCACTGGAGTTGGCTAGTTCCAGAATAACAACAGAATAGACTTCTCAGAAAGATCATAAGAACAGCCCCTAGGAGGTCAAAAGTTTAATATAAGAAAAATACAGATAGCTCCAGGGCTACAGGAAGGATGATCAGAATCAGAATGGTATCTTCACTTTTCCCTGTCCCATCAAAAACACCCATATCCAACCGTAATAGAGCACTCCAGCGGTCTATCCAGCAACTCATAAGGAGAGTTAGAATATGTACTGAAGGAGGACTCCAAATGAGGCCATGAGCAGCTTCAATCCATAGAGAACATAGACCAAGGAAATAAGTCACAAAGTACCAGCACCATGACCAGCACCCTGCCCCCAGCAAAAACATGCCCATACTTGGAATACATGGAACAGTGTAAAATTTTTCAACTGAGGAAATGAGAAACTCTGCTATTGAGCCCTATCTTGACTTGAACAAAATGCATCTGAACTAGCTTATTGCCTTTGGCAACTCACTTCCCATCTGTGCTGTTGGCCAAAGCCAAAGGTTATTTACTTGTCCACACTACCACATCATAAAATAGATCTTTCCAAGATCTTCCAAACTGTCCTCCAACCCTTCTCACCCTTTGGGTCTGTCTGTGCTGTCTGACTTGATCTCACTCCTGAGGTTGCTTACCCAGGCAGACTTCTAAACTCCCTCTTCTTTTCTCCTGGTTTTCTGTTTGTTTTTCTTTTCTAATGCAAACATGTATTATGGAAGAGAATGTAAAATCAGCATGAATTTGGGGGTGCCTGGTTGGCTCAGTCAGTTAAACATCTGCCTTCAGCTCAGGTTGTGATCCTGGGGTCCTGGGATCAAACCCCACTTTGGGCTCCCTGCTCAGTGGGGAGTCTGTTTCTCCCTCTCTACTGCCCCTCCCTCCCACCCCACTCATGCTCTCTCACTCTCTCTACCCTCTCTCAGATAAATAAATAAAATATTTTTTTAAAAAATCAACATGAATTTGAAAACATGAAATTTCAAAAATTAAATACCTGTTGAGGGCTGGAATGGATAAGAAACTTTGACCCCCAATGAGTATGGGCTCACTTTGGATTATTCTAACGGGGAAAAGCTGAATAATTAGTATAGTTCCTGGTGGTTCACCTTCTGAAACTGAGGGTCTTCATGAGTCTGGGTTTGCTTTCCATGGTTTCCTGGCACCAGTAACTATTCTTAGAAATGAAATGTAAATTATTCTTATGGATAGGCAATATCAGTGTTTTAGCAAATCAGTAAACAGATGTTAAGCTTGTAATGATTTATAATTATGGCCCTATAAATAATTGGAATTTAAAATAGCCTGGTAAGAAGGACCATCCATGATCTCCTATCTTGCTGAGTCACTGGGAGAGATGGGAAAACCAGGGAAATCTCAGATTTCAGAATCCTCAGAAATCATCGAACCTTGTACCTCACACTTTGTCCTTGCTTCACTCCTGTCTTTCTTGTGTGTCTTTGTTTTTCCATGTTTGTCACATTGTAGTCAGTTAAAAATCCAGTTTGAGTCCCCTCAGCAGCTCCTTTTAGCAAACTGAAGAAGTGACTTCAAATCCTAGCTTGGTCACTTATTTAATATGTGAAACTTGGGCAAGTTAGCTAATCTTTTAAAACTTTCTTTACCTTAGCTAAAAAAATAAGGATCATTTCTGTATCAAGTAGGGTTCCTTCTGTTGCAAATGCTAGGAAACTCATCCCAAACAGAATTTCTTGGCTCACATTAAGTGGGAGGGCTATGGATTCCCACTTAGGCATCTTTTGATTCATGACTTAGATGCCATTCTAGGACCCAATTTCTTCCACTCCTTTTTGATTCTTCCACTTTGACTCTGTTCTCAGACTTCAAGTGGTAGCAAAATGGCTGTTGGTGTTCAATCCCCTAGACCTCTCAGATTTTCTCTTCTCCTGCTTTCCCAGAAAAGCACATTGGATTCAAGACAGCTTTCAAAATAGCAGAGCAATTTAAATAAGATATCTTAATATTTAGCATTTCTGGATCCAAAAGGAATGGACAAAGTGACCTGATGGAATTATTTTCTTGGTCTACAAGTTTATTTTATTTTCAAAGTAATAGGCCATCTATGTTTAGAATAAAAGAGTCATTATTATGAAGACAAGAAGAAAACTTCTTTTACCTCTCAGCGTTTCCTGAGATATAATATATCCTCAAGATATAAAGACACTAATTTTTTTTAAGACTATAGCATGTGTACATGTTGGTTTTATTTGAAAATGCAAATAATTTCTCATCAGTTTAATTGCTCTAGTCCACTTTAAAAATTAGGAGATACAATGTTTCAGTACACATACACACACACACACACACACACACACACACACACACACTTGCATACTGTAATCCACATCTCCTAGGAATGCGTACCTACTTCTTCCAACATGTAACGAATAATAGTGGTTTAATAGGAGAAAAACTCTTTAAGAGTATACTCTAAATAAGAGTAGGGTGGTAAGTGAACAAACATTCAGTACCATGGAGCTACACTTTAGGGTTCATGAAATAAACCTTATTTATAGCTATTTATAAACAAAATCATCACTAATTTTAGTTGCATGGTTGATACAATTCATTGTTACTAAGTGCTATCCCTACATTGTCTATGAAGGTAATCTGCTTACAAAAAGACAAATTTTGAAAAGATTGAGAGGAGTAACACTTCATCAGCTTTTACTGAGCAGAAATGTCATTCTGCTCTCAGTACCATCACATGTTTCTGGACAGCATCCAACCTTTTTCCATTTTGTTGTAAATCTGTGCTAGAATTTTCAAACCCCTGTGGTTGCTCATTTCAGAGAAATCCAAATTGCATGTAGTGAAATTCAGTTTAGAAAGGTGATACAGAAGGGTTATTCTGAGTATCCAAATCTCTATGGACTTTGAACAAGCTGTTTCCAAAAGGGCATACATAGGAAGGTTAGCAAATTAAACAGATAATATTTAAATTACTTTCTCTTTTCTATGCCAGATGTTTTAAAATAGGTTAAATAATATTTTAAAAGGAGTTCAGGTTTGGGACTATAACCTATACAACAATTGCACTAAACATTTATGTCACTGATATTATAGTAAATAATTATTGAGACATGAGTTTTATACTTAGTCTTAATTTTACCAGATGCTAAGCCTGTATTGAATGTATTTTATCATGCACTGAAAGTCAATAATTCCCATATGTGAATAAATGTGCTTTCTGGGCCTCTAATTTTTCTCATAGCTTTTACTCATCACTAATCAATACCTCCCTCCATGTGCAAGGGCAGGTGTCAGCAAACTTTTTTGTAAAGATCCAAATAGCAAATATTTCAGACTTTGCACCACAGCTATTTGACTCTGCTATTATAACACTAAAGTAGCCACTGACAATATATGAATGAATGTACATGGCTGTGTTCCAGTAAAACTTTACAAAATAGATGACTGGCAGGATTTGACCCAAGGGCCATAGTTTGCGGACTACTGCACTAGGGGAACAGATGGATAAAATAGTTTTATTCAATTCATTGACCAAGAAAATCCAGAAAATACAATTCAATTTGCAATGTTAAGCAATGTTTAGGTTAGATGATAGATGATAGATAGATAGATAGATAGATAGATAGATAGATAGATGATAGATAATAGATAGATAGATAGATAGATAGATAGATAGATAGATAGATAGATGATAGATAATAGATAGATGATAGATAGATAGATAGATAGATAGATAGATAGATAGATAATAGACAGTGATATTATAAGGTATTGACTCATGCATTCATAGAGGCTAGGAAAACTAGTGATGTACCCAAGAAAACTAGTAATGTACATGCCAGTCTGAGTCTGAAAGCTTGAAAACCAGGGGTATTGCTGGCAAAAGATGATTGATGTCACAGCTCAACAGTCAGATAAAAAGCAAATTTGACTTTCTTCCACTTTTCGTTCTATTTAGATCCCCAAGGGATTGGATGATGCCCACCCAATTTGGGAAGAATCATAAGCTTTACTCAATCTACTAGTTTAAATACTAATTTCTTATAGAAACACCTCACAGATACACCCAGAAATAATGTTTAGTCAGCATCCTGTGACCCAGTCAGGTTGACACATAAAATTAACTATGACCGGGGATCCCTGGGTGGCTTCAGTGGTTTAGTGCCTGCCTTTGGCCCAGGGCACTATCCTGGGGTCCCGGGATCAAGTCCCGTGTCGGACTCCTGGCATGGAGCCTGCTTCTCCCTCCTCCTGTGTCTCTGCCTCTCTCTCTCTCTCTATGTCTATCATAGATAGTAAATAAATAAATAAATATTTTAAAAAATTAACTATGACAAATAATCTCAAAAAGAAAATGTCTTTCTTACCATTAGGGAATGTTCATTGTTCTCATTGTCCCACGTGAGTAGAAGTAAAAGTTACTTTCTTTCATTCTTTTCATTCAGTCAGTTTCTCCCTTTTCTTTCAACCCATGTTTTCTCATTTTATAGACATCTTTTTGACATTGTCTACTAAAAAGAAGTCTTTCTGATTTCGGAGGTAGTTTTCAAATCAGTTAGCACTTCAAAATGAGGTAGGAGCTGTAAATTGAATTTGAAATTGCAATAGTAACAACCATTAGAGTACAAAAGATTTGTCTTAGCTTCTCCATTTGTTCTGTAATGAGTGGCAACACCCCCACAAAATGTTTGCTTGTCTTGTCATTTCCTAGTGGCATGTAGCTAGGCATCACCTGCTGAGATCTTTTAGTTATTACTCTATATCCAGGCCAGATTACCCCTAATCTAGCTCAGCAGTCTACCTCCCTCTTCTGAATACCAAGGGGAAAAAGAGTCTTTTTCAGATCAATTTCTCACCACACACTTAGACTAATAACATCTTCAAATAGTTAATCTTTCTTCTTAGTTGCTACACTTTCAGTCTGCAGCCAACATCCTTGAAATTATACTCAGGTTTTGTGTCTCATGTACGAGAGGACTAATTTCTATTTGGTTAGATTTTTCTCAGATGTAAAAGTTTGCCACTGAGCATCTAAGCATCTCAGTTGTAGGTAGCTTCAATTGCTAGAAATAAGGGGGGGAAGAAAATATCCAACCAGGTTTCAATGGTTGGAAAAAAAATGGTTCTCCCCATTTTTCTCCTTGTGTTAATTGAGCATTTAAGACATTTACCTGTGTATTTTTTCATTAAAAGCAGTGTCTACTTTATGGGGTACAAATATAAAAAGTTTTAATTTTCTTTTGTCATTGATGTCAAACATGCATCTCTTTTTACTTTCCTTTAACCAAATATCATGCAGGCTCCAGAACCTTCTATTCTTGTTGACATATTAAAAGCATGGTTCAGCCTAGTTCAGTTTAAAACTTCCATTTTATACCTAGTTTAGAGGTTCCAATCCCCTTCCCAGTTGGGTAGTCCTCCAGTTCAAGAACTTGAATGGAGAAAGAATGTGATATGTTCTTCCTTATGCCTTTCTATATCTCTTTTGTTTCTAGTTTCTCCAGATTTGGGGCTATCCTGGGGCAGAGGGATTTGATTGAAAAAGATTCAAAAATTTTCTTCTTAACTGGTGCCATTTTGGTTCTGTTCTTCCTGTAACAGAAGCTCAGTGTTGGATCTTTTGATACATGCATGTTTCAGTTGTCACCAAGCCCTGCACACAGGACTGCTCCATGGCCCAGTTGCTGAGGAAAAGTTCTCTGGTTTGCTTCTCCCAGCCTTCACAACGTCTTCCTGCTGGTGTATCCTTACCCAGCAACAGCTGGTTTACTCTGGGGCTAATGAAGCTTAGGAGACCCCCACCCTTACACATATCCTTCTGAGACCTGGGAGTTATCAGGAATTGCAGTAGGTTATTATAGTTCTCCCTCAGATGACAAACTAGGTTGTCAATCAAGAGTCATTTCCAAGTAAGCAATTCCTATGAAGAGCCTAGAGAGATTTCAGAGAAAGAGGCCTGAATCTCCAAGCTTCCTTGTAATTCATTGAAGTTTCTTTTCTCATTATAAATAAATATGTATGTTTATGCACAATTCTGTGCCTGTACTTTTAAATCTTTTTTTTTTTGTTATAAAGGACCAAAAATTACATAAGCTTTGGGCCTCACGAAATCTAGACTCACCTGGGCCCAAAAGTCAATCTTCTTTGGCAGGGTCCTAGAAAGATAACTCAAGCCCAGTGTAAAGGTCAGTTTTTAAGGAGTCATAAACCTGACTTTCACACAAGTACCCAATGAGTACATGCCAAAGATTTATTCATTTCATTAATGAAGGAATGGGCATAATGGTTACAGCTGATTCAAAGAGAATTCGAGAGCCTGAAAACATACAGTCACTGAATCAATGACAAAATAAGATTGCTAGATTTGAGACCAAACTGGTTAGTATCCCTACCAGAGAATAAAATGTAATTTTTGTGGTTTCCTTTTCTACCATTTTATGCTCATTTGATTCTCCAGCAGACAAAGATCTGTAAGTTAGCATGTAATTTCAGAGGCTCAGCCTAATCAATGGCAAATAGTGAGCCAAAGAAGAGTGCACTCTTCCAGAGGATTACATAATCTTTAAGCAGGCCTGTTAGACAGTACTCTAGTAGGATATTAAAAGAACATGTTCTTGTCTCCTTGTCTTCTTTCTAAGCTTTGAACTTTGTCTGAATACCAGCCACCTTCTGCATTACCAAAAGATGGAAGTCACAGCTGCTCAATGGTATCCCTCTGCTTTCCTTAATGTTTAATAAGCTGGAGGTAATCATAAGCAAAAAACAAATTACTTACAAAAATAGACCCATTAAAGTCTTCCATGATATGAAAAGCAAATATACCAGTTATTATTAAAAGAAAGAAAAAAACACAGGCATATTTTAGCTCCATATTACTTAGGTGAAATGTAATGCATCACAACAAAATATTATAACTTTTTTTCTCTTTTTCTTCTACAATATCCATGTTTAGAAATTACTTTAGTCCAAGTCTGTTTGACTAAAATGGGATTTGTGTATCATTAAGACCATGCATCCATTCCTTCTTTCATACCACAAGCATTTGCAGATAACCTCTTTTATGTTAAGCAGTGTGATACATGGGATTTACAAAGAATAATAAGGCATGGAATCATTTTCTACATACTCTTTTGCTTATGGTAATCACAGATTTGTAAAACATTAAGGGTTGCAGAATAAAATGTGTTTTTTCATTTATGCATACAAAGTGCAGTCTTAGGTTAAAACAGCCTAGATTTCACAGCCTGTTGTTTATCTTTTTGATCTCATTTCTTTCCCCCATTCTACAAGTGTCAGGTATTGTGAAAATGGATTGATGTGGGGTCATTTATTCTTGCTTGGAGAGTGTGACTGAAGCTGCAGGGTTTTTAGTTGCTTATAAAAGTGGATCACATATTTGGAAAGCATAACTCTTACCAATGTAAGTGTCACAGGGTTCTTGGTAAAGTACAAATGCAGTTTAAATTGATTTTCTAACCACTTTTATTACTGCCATCCTTGAGTGCAGCAACAAGGGTTGAGCATTTGTTTTTACAGGGCAGAAAGCATTTAGGTCCTCTGCAAATCAGTTTCATTAAAGCCGTGATTGCAAATACAATTATATTTAAAGGAAAACAAGTAAGATTAAACATGGAAGAAATTGTGTCATTTACACCAAATTTGAAAAATCTCAAAGAGTTAAATGCTTCAAGATTTGACTAATAGAAAAGACCACTATCAAATTCCACACATATTTTTTACATCATATTTATGCAGCAAGGTCAAACAAGTTGGGGGAAAAATCTCATCTTCAATTTTCTCTACCCTTAGGTAATAATACATGGAGAACTCATTTACACTGATTGATCTTCCTGGGCATAAGAGACCTCTCTGGCTTAAATCCCATCTGAAAACTATCTTTCCTTTCCTTTTCTTATAGAATACTAAGAGTTTTTTTTTTCTCTACTTCAAAGAACAAGCAAGCAAAATATGAGCTGCTAATATGTTTTTCTTAACTGTTTTGCTCCCCTTCAGAAACTATTTATTAATGGTTTTTAGCAAGGAATTATGTACTAAAACCAATTTTTTTGTAACTAGAAATATTCATTCTTTTTTAATGAATGATTTTGTTTTAAATCTACATGGCTTACCATTTACAGATTTCATTTTGTACACACGTACACAAACACACAAAGGATTTGGTAAATTGTGTTAATCATTATGATTTTTACATGTAATTAGATATGCAGCTGTTAAAATTATGTGAAAAGCTTGACAAACAAAATGAAAACAAAGCAAAGTTAAAACTGAAATAAAATGTGAGATATCTAGAATCCCTTGGCTTAGGTTTGCAAAAGGCTTAAAACAAGAAGTTTAAATAATTAATGTAGGAAGGAAACAAACCAATCTTTTTGGTTCAGCAGTAGACAAAATTCCCAAGCCTTACATTTTGTTCCTGGCCCATTTGCTGGCATATTACGTACCTTAGGAAAATTGCTTAACCTTTTATACTAGAAAAATGAAGTAAGAATTGTTCCCTCCACCCTCCTAAACATCAAGTGATTTGGAGCCATAAGTTAAAACTTACTAAAGATGTAAGAGTATAAAGACTAGATGGAAAAACACTGGAAAATAAATTTAGTTATTGTTTACTGACTTCAATATGCAACAGTGACTTGAAGCAAGTACTGTCTAAATAAACACTGCTGATTGCCATCGACCTAACAGTTACCAAGTGCTGTCTTTGTTTTGGAAAATGGTAATGGTAGTGGGATTGCTCTGATGTAATTCTGTCTCAAAATGATGTTAATACTTAAAATATCCTTGGAACAGAAATTTAGATTTTGGCTTCACAAATGGGAAAATGGGGTATAAGTGGGTTAAGAGATTTGTTCAGGTCAACACTGATAATAGAGACAGGATAAATCATAGTCCTCTAGACTTTTAAGTAAATGCTTTCTGTCCTAAGCTTTGCAATATAAATTCATCTCTTTGCTCCATCACACACAAAAAGTTAGTTGTCCAAAGTTAGTGATTTGGTAGCTATTTTCAGCAGTTCTCTGACTGGTGAATTATACTTAAGGACTAGGTTATATCTAAAAATTATAGTTTTGAGGCTCCTGAGTAGCTCGGTTGGTTAGGCATCCAAATCTTGGCTCTGGTTATGACCTCGAGGTTGTGGGATCAAGCCCCAAACTGGGCTCCACATGGAGTGTGTAATCTGCTGGATATTCTTTCCCCTTCCCTCTTCTTCCCCCTCTGCTCCTCCCTGCCCCACCTCCACCCCTGACTCACACTCTTTCTCTTTGTCTCTCTAAAAGAAATGAATAAAATATTTTAAAAAATAAAAATTATAGTTTCATTGCTTTGGACCAGTCTAACAGGCAAGAAATCTGTGCCTTCTTCCCCTTATTCTTAAATATGCCACTAACCATTTCTAGACTTCACTTTCATCATTTTGATAAAGAAGGGATTAAACTAAACTGAACTTTCAAAACTATTTTTCAAGATATACCTATAAGCATTTCTCAGGGAAAAAAAATGAAAAGGAACAAAATTTTCTAAGATAAATTCATAAAATGTCACATGTCCACTCCCTCTTAGAGTTTCACAATGTATTTAAACATGCTGAAGAAGTCCTGTAGAAAATAACCCACTTAACTCCACTTAATAGAATTTTCTAAACTTATTTCACCCAAATAACATTTTCCAGAAATACCTATTAACATCACACTGAACATTCTCTTTCTCAGAAGCAGTATGAGGAAATGCTGTACCAGATGATACAAACAAGGTCCAGTGAGTGCAATTTTTTTCCACTTTTTAGAGATTTCCAAAGTATAAGATTGTGCAACAACAACTGGGAACATATGCTGAGTTTAGTGTGTTTAATACTAAGAATCCTTTCTTCAACACTTGACAAGATGCCATAGGCTTCAAGATATGCACTGCTCTCTTTGGTCCTAGATTAATAGGGCTTATGACAAATACAGTTTAAGTTCTATAGAACTGACAGAAAATCATGCCTAAATATTGGAGTTGTGTTGAGGTAGGAAATTATCTGGGCAGAAAAAACATGTGGTAAAATCATACCTGAATATTTACCTAATTTCCTTCCCCTTTGCCCCCTCACAAATGCTCTAGGGATTTTTTATTTCCTTCTTCATTCTACCCACCTAACACAGAAACAGAAATTAAAGCCTCAAAACTGTTCTAGTCCTAAATTTGAGTAACAAATTTTTATATTCATCACCAGAGAGTGACAGTTTCTGCTCCCAAGGAGAGAGGACTGGGTTAGGGAAATGACGGTGGAGAAGAGGAGTCAAATGAATAGGGATTAGCTGAAGTGGAAAAAAGGACTTTTGTCTCAGAACCAGGACAGAGTGAAGGAGATTCAGCACCTAGCTGGCCTTGAATGTGGACCACCCACTGTCACATTCGGGAGTCCTTGACACTTGAAATTTCCCTTGAACAGAGGATGAACCTCCATACACCGTATTCAAGGAAGTAGACATGAATGGACACTTCATGTCTCCAATGGTCTCCAAATGAGATGGGACTGCTTAGGCCATGGGGGACTTCCCCATATATCAGGACAATGGTTGACACTTAGGTTCAAATCTCATATCTGCTCTTATGTGTGATGTGGGCACATATCCTTCCAGAGTTTGTTTGTTTCTCATTTGATTAAAGATAGCCCAGACCTTTCTAATTCTAAATATCTAAGCAGCCCTTCCAGTGCTGTTATTTATAGTCTAGAAGTATATGGTCTAACTTAAGTATTAAGGGAAATCTAAATGCATGCTGATTTAAGTATATTAAGAAATACCTTCTTATTTTTTATCCTACTATTGTGTATATTAAGTATCTGTTTCTGTGCTTATGGAGGGCAACTGAGAAAAATCCTTCAATATCATGGTCAGATGAAGTAAAAATCTAGAGAATGCTAGTCTGAGACAAATAACATTGATAGATAAATTATCCTTACCCTGAAACAGGCAGAAGACATTATTGGATGTACTACTTGAAGTGCAGTTCTCCATTGTTGGGCTTTACTTTGTATTGTCTGGTCTATTTTACAGCTTTATAGAGGCAGAGGTTAAACATATAGACTTTTGTCAGATAGAGATGAGAATAATTTCTTTCTAATGGAAAAATACCCTAAATGTTGTAGTTTATTGCCCTGTTGGCCATTGACTAGTTTTATATCTAATTGAGCAATCTTACTATTGCTTCTCAAATACTCTTTAAATTAGTTTTGACATCTTACTAAATCTCTCATAAAAACTTGACATGCATTCATATTATATTTGCATGCATAATTTCACTGGTATAAATTATACTTTATTAAAATTGCTTGTCCATTTTCCTATCCTTCATTATTTTTACATAAAAGAAAGTAGATTAAAGTGAAGACCAAGAAAGTCTTCGTCACAATGGAGAATTAAATAGGCAATGTCAACCCTCTTACCTCAGGATTGAGGCAAGACATATCACTTCTTCTTGACCAGCTGTATTCTCTATCATCCCATAACTCATCTGTCCTGGGGACCACAGCCAGCTCCACAGGTGTGAGGTATTGCAGTGACACAGGGAATCATGCTCATAAAAGGGCTTCACTGAAGGCTTAGTGCTCTGGTACTGCTGTATCAGAATTCTTACTAGGTTGTCTTTGATTTTGGCTATTGTTAGTGGAGTGAGATGAGACCATGGAGCTTGTGCCAGGGACTTGGAGTCCTGCAGTCCCACCATCTTCTCATGTCTCCGGGAAAAGGTCTCAATCACCTGCTTCCCCACCTCCACCCAGTGACCGCTGCCACCTCCATCATTGACAAGGGTCTAGACATGGGCAAAGAAGAGTCAGGGTCTGGTATATGACACACCCATGTGCTAAACACAGGGCGGGGCCCAGGAGGCCTGCATAGGTTTGCATTCACCCTGTGAGTATCCTCATGCCTCAGGAAATGCAGCATTAACTGGCAAGTAAAGAACACAAAAACAGCTTGAAAAGAGACTGCTAAAGAAAGTAAAAGGCTTTTTTTCTGCTTTTTGAAGTAGAGACTCTGTCTCTTCATCTTGACCTGGGCCCCTGGTACTGTGGGGGTGAGGAGTAAGGGCTCTAAAAGGCACACTGCTTGGTCCAAACTTCATATACTTGGAGTGACCACTGCAAATATACTGAACATAAAAGGGTGTAAAAGACAAGATTTCCATTTATCATTGATCCTCACCTCTTTATTTTATTGTAATAATATATACTCAGAGAACAAAATAAACCCCAATAACTCTGCATAAGATTACTTAAGGATTCCATAACAGTTACAGGGAATATGCAGAATATTTATCACTCTCTATTAGTTCATACAGAAACCCACAAGGACATTTTTTTGCCCAGAACTTACACACTAGAAATGAAATAAAGCAAAAAATCCTCATGCTCACCTTTAAAGCCCAAATTCATAAAAACCAGGTCAGAAATACCTTAAATTTGTTTTTCTAAGGTTTTCATGGATTTTATATTATGAAATTGTTCTCAAACAAGGAAACATTCATCTTCAGGTCAGTTCAACAAGCGTATACAGAGAGCACCTACTATAGGCTGGTCATTTTGCGAGTCATAAAAATCATGCAGTAAAGAAGTCAGAAAGGCTATGCTCAGGAAGTTGAAGGGGAATGAGGATACCACAACATAACATATAAGTGCTGTTATTAAGAACTATACATATTGATGTACTATTGAAAAATAGATCACTATGAAACTACAAGCATAAGCACCACATAAACAGAAGTACAAGTGGAATATATGAACTTCATACTGTATACATTCACATTCAGCTCAATTTTGATATATTGAATGATTAAGCAAATATTACACATTACTTTTATACAACCAAAAGCACGTTTAATGTGATATAGACCTAGTTCTCACATATTCCTACCAAGTTCTCCTGTTTGATTTGCATTACATCTAAAACTGCCAAGTAAGGAAAAAAATCCAATGAAATTTCTCACCTGCCTAACATGGCTGACTGGAGGCTTAATCGTGGTGAACATCATCCTTTCTGAGCCTGTCTTGGGGAGCTTTGTACTGAAAGGAAGACTGAAGTTTATCAGGGGTCATCTGGCAGGAGAGATTTTTATTAGAGTTTTGAGAAACCTCTAAAATATTCGGCGTTCACCTCTCTAGCCTTGTAGAACAGGGGACTGCAGATCTCCTAGCTAATATTCAAACTAAAATTGGACCACATAGGTATGAGAAATCAACTTGACATCGAAGGTTATCCATCTCCCCACACTTGCTTTTCCTGCTCCCATCTCAATTCCATAGGTGCTCTCAATTTTAGTTCATTTTTTAGAATGAGAAAAAAAGGATGCTGCCACATATACCTCTGTATTTTTCCCCTATTAGATGCATCTGCAGATCTATCTAGCTGTGATTCTTTTATTGTTTCTCGGATGTAGGCAAAAAGCCATAAGCAAGACTACAGAACTCCAAAATTTTATTTGTCCTTGAATGTGGTATGAGCTACCACGTCTTTATTTTAAACTCAAACTCTTTTCTAAACTTTGCATCCATAATATTTTTCAGATATTTCTGAGTCTTTTTCAAAGAACATTCCTAGAAAAAGCAGAGAAATGTCAAACTGAAATAGCCTCAAAGAGCAGATATAAATGTAGAAGATAAGTATAGAAGGCAAACACATCTCCATGTTAGAAAGGTCTCCCTGTATTATAATTAGTGAAAGCAGAACTTTAAAGTCACAATGTGGCAGTAATTCTAATGGCACTTGTGACAGCACACTCTTATGTAACCTAAAACTAAGCTGCGAAGTCAACCTTATCAAACACTGCTGAGTAACGTTTTAACTTACTCTGTTGCTTAAAACTATGTGATTTGGCATAGGTCCCTTCACCTCCCAAATCCTTCGTTTCTTGCCCATAAGATGGAGAAAATATTAATGCCCACTGGGCTGACTCCCTAGAACTGAAAGGGGCTGAAAGAAAACTACGTGTGTGGAAATGCTTTAAATTGCAAAGAACCATCCAATGTGAGAACATTTTATTATATAGGTGCAGGACGTTGAAAAAGAGAGAATGTAAAGTCTACTTTTGATTTAAACAAGCAGTTTCTGTATGGCCCATGGGGATTAACTATAGACTTCCCATGTTTCCAAAATATTTACAGATTTATTTAAATAGTGAGGTTCAGAACCTACCAAAACATGTTGAGTTGATCAAAAGTCAAAAAAAATCCCCCAGTCCTGTTTAATGATCACTTGTGTCAGATTCACATTCATGCTTTTGAGGCACCTATTCAGCGCGAGGTAAATTCCTATGATCTTTGGGGAACATCGCCAATGTCATTAGGTCACCACCTCCCTCTCCCTTCCAGGGAAATCCTAGTATATAGCTAGAGTTTTTTCACACATCCTGTTATCGTTTTAGCACCACATGGACTACCTCTGTATTTTTTTCTGTTAACCTCCTGGGAAGGGGAGATAATAAGAGAAATAGCCAACATCATTAATTTCTTACACTGTCCTAATTACTCAGGATGTATCACGTCAGTTAGTCCTCACAAAAATGCCAAAAGTTCTGTGCCCTGGTTATCTCCATTGTATAAATGACAAAATTCAGCCACAAAAAAGTTAAATAGTCTACCCAAGGTCACACCAATGGTGGAGATAGGCTTAAACCTCAGGCCGTCTTCTTATCCTCTGCTTTACACCATCACCCTCTACTGCATCATATGGAATGTTCTACTGAAATGACTCTTAACCACTAGTGCTGTTGTTTGGGGCTGCTACTTCTTTTTAAGTGTCTTACTGTGTTTTGTGAATGACACTGAACACTTTATCTCTCATTAGTTGTACATTTTTAGAGTAGGCATTACAGATCCTATTTTACAAAATAAGAAAACTGAAATTCAAAGAGCTTAAACAGTTTATTCAAGTTCACAGAATAAGTGGCCTAAGCAACTTAGATGGGGTTTTAGCCCTCATCTGCTTGAATCCTACATCACCTGTCATTTTCATAAGGTCTTGCTAAATCCCCGTGATCCTGTTGACATGGTACACATGGTATTTTCTGCTATAGGCTCTGTCTTCTGAGTCTGACCTACTCCTTTCCAGCTCCTGGTTATAAGGGAGGAATTCCAGCTATTCCCTCAAATCTTAAAAACACCAAGACAGGTACAAAAGCTAAACCATGAAGCTATCCATTTTTTTTTTATTAAGGTCAGGTCAATCAAACCAATCCACATAGCCACCATTTTTGTCTCCACGAGAAAATTATTTACGCAGTAGTTAGAGTTGGAATGAATAGAGGTCCTTACTCATGAATGACTTGGTATACATTGCCCTGCAGACCCCTTATGGTACCAGTTGACTCTTAGAAAAAGGGGGACAGTTTGGTACCGGTGTACTCGTTAAAGGGTTAGGCCTTTCTTGCTCATCAAAAGCAAAATGCATTTTGAATTTTTAACCCACTCTGTTAAAACTGAAAACAACCACTTAAACATAAGAGTTAACAACGGTACATAAATGTTACTTATTAGATTACGAAAACTGGGACAGAAAATCCTACATTTTAACACATGAACATCACACTGTCTTTTCTGCTGTCAGCTGCTACAACAGAGAGTGGAAAACACAGAATTAGCTTACGGATAGTAGACACTCATGTACAAAGTGAGGATCCTACTCTCTATATAGGAAATACATGAATAGAAAGGCTCTTGTAAACCAAAAGCATTCTACTCTCACAGGCAAGGAGAAGTGAAGTATATACCTGAAAGCCATAAAAAAAAAAAAAAAAAAAAAAAAAAAGACAACTTAATTTCTGCCTCAGTCAAATCTTTTTAGTGGAACCAAAACAGAGACTGGAAGTATAAACTGACTTTCTCCATTAGTAAGGTCCGTGAAGCTAAGCTAAGCAAAAGCACAATGTATTCACCATAGCAGAAAGATTGTTTTTATTTTAGAAACCTGGCAGTCTCTGTTGGCATAACATGACAGCAATTGCCTCACCTTATTGGCCGTGTTTTCTTTTTTTCTGTGGCTCTGTCTACTGTAGCCTGAAATTGTCACTTTACTTGGCTAACTGCTAAATCACAAGCAATGAAGGAGCTGGTTGTTGTTTTAATTGTTCTAACAAGAGGAGAGGTATGAGGGGGGAAATTCATGTTTCACTCTATTTGCCATACATTGGTGGATCTGGTGTTCTGATTTATAGTGTGACTTATGCCGCTTCAAGACTCGGAGCTAAATTATAAAGTCGGTTTTCAGCTTCAACAAATCCTCTCTGGGTCCTGCTGTGTTTCTCTTAATGGCAAGGACTGGTGGATTCCATCTGTAAGGAAGCATGCTTTGCATATGAACGACCACAGGGCAGAAGACAATGCAGAAAAGCACTGCAGTTCAATAGTCCCCTTGCCTTTTTTGTGTGTGGTGGTTTTTTGTTTCTTTTTAACATTGAGGATGGAAATCAGTGATTCATTTGGAAAGAAATCTTTTTTATTGTGGAATTGGAAGAATAATTGATGTTCTATGTGTGTATACTTGAAAGCGAAATGCCACCGCTTAATATAAATATAACAGGCTTTAAAATCTGAACTCATCTTGCTTAGACACATCACTTTAAGAAACAGTGGGCTTCTTGAGCTGCTGGTTTATACAAAACCCTTGACTCTCTTGTTCTAGGTTTGTTTAGCCTGATGTGAACATAAGTTCATTCTAGCCAGAGGAGAGTCCACCGAGAATACACAAGAATTTCAATTTTACCTCAAATTAAAAAGGGGGAGGGAATCAAACTTCTATTGAAAAAAAACTGAGTTATTGTTCTTCATATTGGCCCATAGGTAGAACAATATTCTCTTTATATTCTGTTTCTCTAAACTGAATTTAATCTTCCTTCCAGTGGGCAGAGTAACCAAAACAGTAATAACTTACTGCCACCTACAGATAGAAGATAATACTTTGAAAATGTCTACTAGAAGCAAGAAAGATGAACCTGGAGTTCACACTAAAGACCCACAAGTCACTGAACATAGATCTTACTGGTGTTACATGCAAGAAATGAATACTTTCCTACCACCAGTAATTAGATTATATTTGTAGTTTATGAGATTTAAATGAAATCTCAGCTACTAAAAAAGCAGATTCTTGAATAGCATATTCAAGCCATTTTCTTTTCTTAAAAGTTTCTTCCTACTGGTAGCGAGTTGTCAATTACTGCAGCCAAAGTTTTAAGGAGAGAAAAAAAAAACCCTTGTGCCAGCCTACATTTGCAATAAGCTGTCACCTCACCCAAAGCCCTGTGAACAGGCTGCACTGGGGGCATGAAGTAATGCCATTTTTGTGTTATTATTTCTTGAAGCCACATACCAGTAACTTTTCTTGAGTCATATTTGAAGTGTCTCAGACCTCCTTTCCCACATTTCTCAGTGTGCAATTAATTGGATATATCTTTCTTTTCTCCTTCTATAGTATTCTTGCACTTATTACTGGGTCCATCCAATTATTTATTACCTTTCATACAAAAAACATTCATGTGACTTTGCTATATCGCTGCTCAGTGTTCTTGCTTTTAGAACAAGTATTTATTGCATTTTTCCAAGTCTAAATGTTGATTTGGGAAAAAATATTAACAGAATAGACAGGGAGATATTTTCAAAGAAATGTCAAAGCTCCTCTAAAAAGTAAAAGGTACTGTCTGAGCACAGAATCACACACACCTAGGTGGGTGATTTTGAACCAAATTATTTAATTTCCTGGTTATATTTTTTCTCTCCTATAAAAGGAGAATGATAACATTACACACTTCATAGGGCTGCTGCTTGGATTAAATGAGTTTAATATATCTAAACTGCTCAGCACAGTGTCAGGCAGATAGAAAGCACTCAATAAATCTAAGCTATAGTTTTTATTAAGAGCTAATCCAAATCAACGAAATTAATGCTGGGATTAAAGTTCTTGCTTCACCCCATCCTCACAATATTAATGTGCATAAACTTGAGAAAGAACATCTTACTAAGAAAATGTTTTAAATAAATATTTTATAATTTGATTATTTCTCTCTTAACTCGTTGTGACACTATTAGTATGCACCTACAATTTAAAATTAGGGCATATTATGTGCTAATTGCCACAGTAAGAGACTTATCTTTATTGCATCTACACTTATAACAATCCTACAACTAAAACCTAGAATTTAAGAGATTAAGAAAGCTTGGGAAACTTGTCCTTGGTTGGTAAATTCAAGCCAAGATTTATGACTCCAAAATAGATTATTCTTCTACTAGAACACATTGCTTCTCACTAGGTCAGGATAGGAATGAGGCTAAAGCCCAATTTCAGACCCCCAAGCAGGTAGTTAAATCAGAAACACTCTTTTTCTTACATCATGCTGCTTATTATATCTCTATTTAATCTTCCCATGACTGTGTGATGCCCTTCTTCTCTATTAAACACTGAAGTTCCTACAAACTACTCTAAGTCCTCTTCTCATTATGCCCTACTTTCTTCCCAAAGATGACCTCATCCTTTCCTATAACTTCAAAAGCCACCTATCAGTGTGTAGTAACCCATTTTGATCACCCTCATTGTATAAGCCAGCGCCCAGTTTGCATTGGTTGTGTCAACGGCAGACATGCAGTCTTCCCTCTTTGGTGGATAGCAGCACTGCCTTCCCAGCTAACCATCCCATAAGCCTGAGAATAATCCTCTATCACCTCTTTTACTCTCACCCCCACTGCAGTCCAGCAGGAAGTCCATTTTATTCAATATTCGTAATATACTGTGAGTCTACACACTGTTCACCTTTACTGTCATGAATCAAGTCAAGTCTTCTGCCTCAACTTCTACAACAGCCCCTTACTGGTCTCCCTGACTCCTCACTTGTACCCTACCATGAATTCCCCATCCAGCCACCTAAATAGTCTCTTTAAACTACTGTTCAGACAATGATCCCTCTCCTTTTTAAGACTCTTCAGTGGCTTTCAAATATACATAGCATCAACTACAGACCTCTTACTCTGTCCTGCAATGCCCTGTATGGTCTACCAGTGCTCCAATTTCCAGTAGCATTTTGTGTCAGACACAGGCAAACACAGTTCCGTTAGGAGAAAAGATGATAGGCATCTTAGCAGGCAATTATATAAATAGCATCTATTAGTCATGTAATATATATTTGTTGAAAGAAAGAATAAATGAGCAAAAAGGCAATGAAAGAAATATGTATAAAATATGAGCAATAGGAGGCACCTAACCTAGCCTGTTAACTGGAATGGAGAATATCTTCCTAAAGGAAGAGTCCATGGAACTGAATATTTAAAAAATTAAAAAAAAATTACCTAAGGAAGGAGCTACAGGTACAAAAATATGGAAAGAAGATAATCTAGAAAGCTTAAGGAATTCCAAAGAAATTAGTATGGCCAGAACATAGGATACTTGCAGGAGAATGGTAAGAGTTGAGATGGACAAGGAGTTGAGGGCTAGACTAATGGTTTAAATTGGATATAAAAGGTAATGGAGAACATGAAATGTGTACCACATAGATATATTTCTGCTCTCATCTTTTCTCCTATCAGAACTTTGTTTATCTGTGTCTGGTTTTAAGTGTACATTGATGAGTCCTTAATTGTCCATGTCAGTTAGACATATTTATATGGAATCTTCACTAAGAGTAAAATTTTAGTACTCTATTTTAGTATGTATTTTTTTAAATCCCAAGTAACTATAGATAGCACATTGTTCTCATTGAATAACTGTAAAAATACAGAGCCATAGTAAAAGTGCAAGGATGATAGATATAACACAAGGTAAAAGAATATATGTATGTGCATATGTGTGTATAAATTGTATATTTTAGGAATTGTGGAACACTACTTAAATGTCCAGATATGGATTGCTTCTTTAAGCCAGTAAGAGAAACTAAACCTAGTCCCTTGAACATTATGCATTGTTGTTTGCATCTGTTTGAAACTAAATTAATAGAATGGTCTTAGTTGAAAGCTTGATTCAAATTAGTCTTTTAAAAGTGGTTCAGGAGAAAGGAAGCAGGAAACAAGGGAGAGCAGGAGGGAATGAGAAAAAGAGAGAGAGAGGAGAGGAGAAAGAGGGCTCAGCCCCTTGCTGGGGAGCTACTTGTCCGCGGTGTCACTAGCTTGCTACTGGAAGCAGGTGTCAGTGTGGTTGACACTGTAGAGGGAAGCTACATGATACAGGAAAAGGCACTTGTCTCACATTTTTGAGAAACAAAGAAATGGAGAAGCATGTTCTCCTCCAGTGCACAAAAGGCAAAGATAAGTGCACATGCTATGAGGAGCAATTGAGATTGAGAATTCATCTTTTGGGAGAAGAGGGAAGAAAAAGGCATATCCATCTTCCCACAGTGGCAGCTACTGCAAAGAAATGACAGAGCACAAGTGTTCTATGCAGCCAAGTATGATTAATCATGAAAGGAAAAGCCTGGAAGCCCTAAGCCAGTATAAAAGCAAGACCTTGTCCATTTTCTTTTAGTATTTCATATGGGCATATGTATTTAACATTGTTTTAATCAAATGCTTGATGCATTTTTTTGCATCACTTAGTTCAGTGCCTTTTACTTGTGAGCCATTAATTCTATATTTAATTCTCCATCTTAATAAAACTTCAGGAGAATGTAATGTGAACAAAGAATGCATTTTTAAATGAACATTCTACATAACTCATTACTAAAAAAGATTTTTAATTAAAATTTTAAAAAAGATGCATTACTGAAAACCTTGCTATTTTAGCCTAAATAACCAATAGCATACGTCATGACTCTCAGTATGAAACAGCTCTCTTTTCTCTACAATGATTCAATAGAAAAGAACCATTTAATCAATTACGTAAAACAAAAGAGCTTAACACAAGATATAAGCAAGATAGCTTTCTGGCAGAGGGCCTTTTTTTCTTGATTAATTGCTAATTGTGCTATTACAATAATACTTCTGCTTGCTATATAAGCTTTTAATGTCCTTACCACTGACTTTTTTGGTTTTCAGGAAGGAGTTGATCACAATAGAAAGAAAAGGGCTTTGAATCACATCAAGCAAATCTCAAGAAACATTAGGACAAGATTCATAAACCAATCACACATGTATATTCATAATAGTAAGCAAATTAGTAATCATCTTTCTTTCAATCACTATTTAAGTTTAAGGTGTACAGCATGATGGTTTGACTTACATATATTTTTAAATGAGTACCGCAATAGGTTCAGCTAACATCTATCTTCTCAAATAGATACAATAAGAAAAGAAAAAAAGAAAAAAAAATTCTCCTTCTGATGAGAACTCTTAGGATTTACTCTCTTAACGACTTTCCTATTTATCATACAAGCAATGTTAGCTATAGTCATTATGTTGTATATTACATCCCCAGTTATCTTGTAACTGGAAGCTTGTACCTTTTGGCCATCTTCTACCAATCCCCCCTCCACCTATTCCTGCCTCTAATAACCACAAGTCGGATCGATTTTTCTGTGAGTTTGGAGGTTTTTAGTTTTTTTGTTTTTAGATTTCCATGTAAGTGACATCATACAGTCTTTGTCTTTATTTCACTTAGCATAATGTCTTCAAGGTCCATTTATGTTGTCACAAATGGTAGGATTTCCTCAATTTTTTATGACTGAATAATATTCCATTATATATACATATATATACCCTATATAAATTATATTCCATTATATATATATATACACACACCATAACTTCTTTATCTGTGTACTTATCAATGGACACTCAGATTGTTTCCATGTCTTAACTCTTGTAAATAATGCTGCTATGAACATGGGTGATGGGGTGCAGATATTTGAGTTAGTATTTTTGTTTCCTTTGGATATATTCCCAATAGTGGAATTGCTGGATCATATAGTTCTATTTTTAAGTTTTTGAGGAACTTCCACACTATTTTCTGTTGTGGCTACACCAATTTACAATCCCACCAGCAGTGCACAAGGGTTCCCTTTTCTCCACATCCTCACCAGCATTTTCTTGTCTTTTTGAGAATAGCCATTCTAACAAGCAGGAGGCAATATCTCATTGTAGTTTTGTCTTGCATTTCTTTAATGACTAGTGATGTTGAGCATCTTCTCATGTGCCTCTTGACCCTTCATATATCTCCTTTCTAGAAATGTCTATCAGGTTCTTTAACCATTTTTAATTGAATTATTGGGGGGATTTTTTGCTCTTGAATGATATGAGTTCTTTATGTGTTTTGGATATTAACCCCTTATCAGATATATGGCTTGCAAATATTTTTCCCATTCTGTATGTTGTCTTTTTACTTCATCAGTAGTTTCTTTGGCTGTACAGAGGCTTTTTAGTTTGATAGAGTTGCACTTGTTTGTTTTGTATTTGATTGCTTGTGTTTTAAGTGTCATATCCAAAACTTCATTACCAATACCTGTGTCAAGGAGCTTTGGTCCTATGTTTTTTTCCAGGAGTTTAATGATTTCAGGTCTTCCATTTAAGGATTTTCTCCATTTTGAGCTAGTTTTTGCAAATGGTGTAAAATATAGGCCCAGTTTTATTCTTTCACATGTGAATACCCAATTATCTCAGCACCATTTCCTAAAGAGACTATCTTTTCTCCATTGAGTATTCTTGGCTTCCTTGTCCATTACCAGTTAGTCATATTATGCTTGGGCTTATTTCTGGTTTCACAATTCTGTTCCATTGATTTATTTGTGTTTATGCCAGTACCATGCTGTTTTGAGGACTATAGAGAGCTTTATAGAATAGCTTGAAATCAAGATGTATAATACCTCCTGCTTTGTTCTTCTTTCTCAGGATTTCTTTGGTTATTTATAGGGTTTTTTTGTGGATTCATATGTATATTAAGAGTTTTTTTTCTACTTCTGAAAAAAATGCCATTGAAATTTTGAGAGCAATTACATCAAATGTATAGATGGCTTTTAATAGAATTGATATTTTATAATATTAATTATTCTAATCTATAAAGGTAGGACAACCTTCCCGTTTATTTGCATCCTTTTTGATTTCATTCAACATCTTATAGTTTTCAGCATAGAGATCTTTCACCTCCTTAGTTAAATTTATTCCAAAGTATTTTATTATTTGTGATGCTATTATAAATGAACTCAATTTCTTTTTATTTCTTTTTCAGAAACTTTGTTGTTAGTGTAGAAAAACACTACTGATTTTTGTATGTTAATTTTGTATCCTGCAACTACCCTGAATTCATTAATTAGATCTAATGGGTTTTTTATTGAGTTGTTAGGATTTTTCTCTACATGAAATCATGTTGTTTGCAAAGAGAAACAAATTTACTTCTTCTTTTCTAATTCTGATATCTTTTATTTCTTTTTCTTGCCTGATTGCTCTAGCTAGGAAATCCACTACTATGTTGAATAGGAATGGTAAGAGTGAGCACTCCTGCCTTGTTTCTGATCTTAGGAGAAAAGTTTCCGTCCATTTACCATTGAGTATAAAGTTAGCTGCTGGCTTGTCATGTATGGCCTTTATTATGTTGAGATATATTGCCTCCATGCCTAGTTTGTTAGGTTTTTATCATGAACCTATGTTGAATTTTGTGAAGTGCTTTTTCTGCACCTATTGAGATGATACTATTCTTTCATTTTATTAATGTGATATATCATACAGATTGATTTGCACATGTTGAAACATCATTGCATCCCAGGGACAAATCCCACTTGAACATAGTAAATGACCTTTTAATGTTCTCCTAAATTCAGTTTGCTAGTATTTTATTGATAAATTTTGCATCTACATTTATCAAGGGTATAGACCTGTACTATTCCTTTGTAGTACCATATTTTTCTAGTTGTGGTATTAGGATAATGCTGATCTCATAAAATAAGTGGGAGTGTTCCCTTTACTTCAGTTTTTGGGGAGAAAGATTGTTATTAATGCTTCTTTACTTATTTGGTAAAATACACCAGTAAAGCCACTAGTCCTGAGATTTTCTTCATTGGCAGATTTTTGATTTTTGGTTCAATTTCCACACTAGTAATTGGTCTGTTCAGACTTTCTGTTTCTTCCTGGTTTAGTCCTGGTAAATTACATGTTTCTAAGAATTTCTCCATTTTTTTTCTAGGTTGTTTAGTTTGTTGGCATACAGTTGTTCATAGTAACCTCTTATGATCCTTTAAATTTCTGTGTTATCAGTTGTAGTGTCTCCTCTTTCACTTAAATTATGTTGATTTAGATTATTTCTCTTTTTTCCTTGGTTAGCCTAAGGATTTGTCAGTTTTATTTATCTTTTCAAACCCTTAGTTTGATCCTATCATTTTTATGTTCTCTATTTCATTTATTTTTAGTTGAATTTTTATTATTTCCTTTCTTTGCTAACTTTGGGCTCGGTTTGTTCTATTTTTAGTTCCTTAAGACATAGAATTAGGTTATTTATTTGAGATCTTTCTTACTTCTTAATGTAGGCATTTGTTGTTATGCACTTTCTTTTTTAGAACTGCTTTTGTTGTTTTCCATAAGTTCTGATGTGTTGTGTTTCCACTTTTAGAAAGTTTCTTATTTCCCCTTTAATTTCTTTTTGTTCCACTGACTGTTCGAAAGAGTGTTGTTTAATTTCCATGTTTTCATGAATTTTCCAGTTTTCCTTTCTAGTTAATGATTTCTAGTTTTATGCCATTGCTGTCAGAGAAGATATTGGGTAAGATTTCAATCTTGAATTTGCTAAAGGTTGTTTTATTGCCTAACATATGTTCTATCCTAGAACATGTTCCATGTGCACTTGAGAGGAATGTGTATTCTACTGTTGTTAGATGTTTTGTGTATATCTGTTAGGTCTGTTTGGTCTACAGTGTTGTTCAAATCCACTGTTCCCTTGTGAATTGTCTATCTGAATGATCTAACCATCTTAAGAGTGGGGTATTAAAGTCCCCAGTATTACTGTATTACTATTTGCTTTTCCTTTTAGCTCTGTTAGTTTTTGCTTTATATATTTATGTGCTCCAGTGATAAGCACATAAATATTTATTATCGCTATATCTCCTCAATCCATTAATCTCTTTATCATTATATAATGAACTTCTTTGTTTCTTTTTGCCATTTTTAGTTTAATGTCTATTTTTTCTGATGCAATTATAGCTATCCCTGCTTTTTCTGGTTGCCATTTGTTTGAAATGTCTTTTTCAACACCTTCACTTTGAGCCTATGTGTATCTTTAAGACTAAAATGAGTCTCCTGCAGGAAGTGTTTATTGTTGGATCTCGTTTTTTAATCCTTTTAGCAATTTTGTCATTTAGAGAATTTAATCCAGTTACATTCAAAATAAATATTAATAGGTAAAGAATTGCTGTTGCCATTTTGTTAATTTTTTTCTGATTGTTTTGTAAATCCATTGTTTGTTGACTCTTATCCTGCTGTTTTTTTGTGTATTTTCATGTCTTTTGGTATGAGTATGCTTTGACTTCATTATTACGTTCTTTTGTGTAATTAATGCAGGATTTTCCCCTGTGGTTACCATGAGGGTTACATAAAATATCTTAAACTTAGAATGCCCTAATTTTAAACTGATAACAACTTAACTTTAATAGAATTTGTATGCTTTACACTTTTATTTCTTCTCTCCTTTACATTTTAGGTATTGCTGCTATAATTTACATGTTTTTTTTATCGCATAACAGATTACTATTTATAGTTGTTTTGCTATGTTCACTTTTCTTTTTTTAATTCTTAAATGACAATTGTGAATTATATACCACTGTTGCCATATTGCAGAATCTTACTATGACTATATATTTACATTGCCAAAGGTATTAATGCTACCTTTTTGTATTCTTATGACTTTCAATATTTTAATCATGGCATCTCATTCTCCTTTGGTCTGGAAAGTTTCTGCTGAGGAATCTGCCAACGGACTTATGAGGGTTCTCTTGTATGTAACTTCTCTCATTTCTCTTGCTGTCCTTAGAATTCTTTGTTTTTGACATTTGACAGTCTAATTATAGTATGTATCAGTAATAGCCCTGTTCGAGTCCAACCTACTTGGAGTTCTTTGGTCCTCAGGGATCTGTATGTCTGTTTATCCTCGGGTTCAGGAAATTTTCAGCCATTGTTGTTTTAAATATATTTTCAGTCCCTTTCCCCTTCTCTTTCTTTTTTTCTTCTGGAATTCATCTGATGTAAATATGTATTTTTCCCCAAAGGCTTTCTTCACTCTTTTTCATTCTTCTTTCTTTTTGCTTTTCTGGATAATTTCCAATGTCCTATTCTCCAAATTACTGATTTTTTTCTTCTGCATGATAGTTTACTTTCTAAACTCTATTGAATTCATCAGTTTTCTTGTGTTTTTTAACTCTAGGATTTCTGTCTGGGTTTTGTTTTTTGGGGTTTTTTGGAGGGGGAAGTGCTTGCTATTTTTTTGCCAAGCTTGTCATTTTATTCATGAAGTTTTTTCCTAATTTTGTTTGTCTGTGTTTTCATGTCCTTTACTAAACTTTACTAAAGAGGATTATTATGACCGACAGTTCACAGAGCTCCACTTTTTAAGGTCAGTTAATAGAGCTTTATTAGTTTCCTTTGGTGGTATTATATTTACTTGATTTTTCATGATCCTTGATTTCTTTCATTGCTATCATCTCATCTGAGTAATGCAGCTCCTCTTCCAACTTTATAGGTTTGCTTTGGCAGAGACAATTCTTCACCAGTCAGTTAAGCTTTGAGTTTCTGGGTATGTGTGCTGTTAAGGTCATGGACAGGTGGGACTCTGTGGTTGCCTAAATTCTCTGGTCAGGCTTACTATATGGTTGGGAATGGGTACTATATTCAGTAGTTGATGGGACTGTGTATTCACTTCCCTGTCTGGGCAAGACAATAGGCCAGGGCCTATTGGCTTCTACAGCTCATTGTTTGGGGACCCAAATCAGGCCTGAGTGTGCACTGTATTCTCTGGTTAGGAGAGCACACTGGTTTTGCTCTGCAGTAAAGGAAATCATGATCTGTGCTCTCTCTTCAAGTGCCACTGAACATAGAGCTGTTGAATGGGCTATGCAGCTTCTTGGGTGCTCTGGTAAGGATCCCTCTGGTTAGAGAAGCTAAAAGCTGTATTCAGAGATGAAAGGGGCTACAAATTTAATTCCCTGCTCAGACACAGTGGGAGACACAACTCTAAAACCACTAAAGATCTTTGTTATCTCAACTCAAGCTGACCTACATCCCAAGTTCCCTGGCCAAACAGGGCCACTGGTTTTGCTGTGTAACCTATTAATTAAAGCTCTGTACGCCTTTCTCTCAGCTCAAGCACTGCTGGGCAATAATATTTCAGTTGTTTTTGTTAGCCCTTCTAGTCAGAAAGAGCCAGAAGACACATTCCACAGTAGGTGGGGCTATGTCTCAGGCCCTTGCCTAGGCAGGAAAAGGAGAGGCCACTAGAGGCTACCATCAATTTCCCCAACAGGCTTTCTGATTGGGAGCTATTCTCAGTCTTGGCTATGAATTAATCTCCCTCCTTGTATGGAAAGGCTCCATACCAGGTACTGGCTTTGTTCTGGGGGTAATCAGCTCTGCCCACTTGCCTCTTAGCTTGAGCACCTTGGGCCACACAGCTTCCAGGAGTTGTTACCCGGCCTTCTGGTCAAATGCGGCTGGAAGGAACTCTCCATAGCAAGTGAGACAGTGACTCTCTACCTTGCCTGGGCAAGAACAAACCAGGTGCTAGGTCCAGCAAAACTCATCCTTTGAGGACCTGAATCAGGCAGATCTGCACCCTGATGGGTTCCTTGGTTCTACGGATGAACAAAACTGCTGGTTGGAATTACTACTAGGCACTGCCAAGTGTGAACTCAGTCTGCCAATTTCATGTGCTGCTTGTTGCAGTCATACAGCTCCTTCTCTGTCACAGTCAGAATCTCATTGGCTGGGCTCTTAAGATTCCCCTGCAATTCCTTTGGTGCAGCAATGGAGTAAGGGCTCACACAAAGCAAAACACAGTGCTGGAGTTTGACACCCCCCCCCCATCTCAGTTTCTCTTTTCCCACTGGAGTAACTGAAGGCTCAAGGAAAACCTCTGGGCATGGTGCTGCAGCAGCCTCAGGAAGGGACAGTGTGATCAAAATGTAGCCACCTCTCTTACTCTTCTACTACAGTCTGTCTTTGTGTTTGTGGCGTGGCAGCATGCTTCAGTCTCACCCTCATGGTTGAGGATTCTCTCAGTGGTGCCTTGTTCTCAAACAGATGTAGGTTGTTACTCTTGTGAGGGAGAGCAAACTCAGGAACGACCTCTGTCACCATCTTGGTGATATCACACCAGATCTTTTTTTAACTAGGAAAAGTCATTTGTTCTATAAAAAAGTGTCACTTTCCCTTCAAACAATTCAATAGAAATGTGGCAAAACATAAGCTAATAGCAGTAATTATTTGTCACTTTTAAAGAGTAATATAAAGTAATTTTTTATTTTTCATAAAATAGCTGACATTTGTTGAGCATTTCTTAATGCTTTTCATACATTTGTTTGTTTAATTGTCCCAACAACTCTTTGAGATAAGATTTCCAAAATCATAAATTTATATTTCATGATCTTGATAAAGTATTACCTTTGTAGCACAGTTGATATTCCATTACAGATATTTTTGTCCAGAGTTCTTAAAGGGCTGTTGCTTGAGTTTCCAAAACTGTATTTTATTCTGGAAAACAGAAGACTTTCTTCTAGCTCTAAGCCAGAAAGAATGGTAACACATAATAATAGACTATATTCAGGATTCCACACAAAACTATTCAATTTAATGTATTTTACTATGTTTACTGTGGTTACTAAGGTGATGTTTACTTGTACAAACCAATCCACCTTTTTTGCCTGGTCATTTCAAAAACAAACAAGCAAACACACAAAATATCACCCAAGATCTCCTAGGTAAAGTAAAGAGGACTTAATGAATGGTAAATGAAATTACCAGGAAGAATGATTAGTATGTTTTCATACTAAAAAATCTAAGAATTGGTGTGATTTTATACTTAGAGAATATTTCTAATTACTTAACAAAAACAAAACTCAATAAAGAACTGTTATTCTTCAATAATATTAACTTTTAAGGAGTCTGGCTAGCTCAGTCAGTGGCACATGCAACTCTTGATCTTAGGGTTCTGAGTTTTAGCCCCACACTGAGTATAGAGATTACTGAAAAATAATATCTTTAAAAATAAATAATGTTAACTTTTTAATTTTTTAGCATAGCAATTCATTCAATTTAAATATCTAATCCCAACTTATGATGTTGTATTGAACATAAAATCAAGCATAAAACTAAATCAATACAATGAAAAGTGCCACATTGTTTGCATCTGAGGAAGAGCTTTCCAATAGAAGCATTGGTCTGGACCTCTGAAGGTTGATGTGCAGGCCTAACTGTGCCACTTGAGACCTTCAATAAGTATATCAGAGCCCTGAATATGGGTTTTTATCTATAGAATTGGTAAATGAAATAGGCATTTTATGGTTCCTTCCAAATGAAATTCTGTATCTTTTAGTTAAAGTTCAGATTATACAGGGAATGCTGAATGGTAGAGCAGCAAAGTATGCCATCTATTAACATATTTTGTAACATGTACTAATAGTCTCTATATCCAAGATAAAGTAAGAATTTTTCTTTTTCTCTCTATCTATGTGTGGACCCCACAGCCCATTTTGACCATATGTGGGTAAGAACAAGAAGCATTACCTTATGATTTGCTGTAAATTATTTTCCTTCCAGCTTTTTTCTATTGCTTATTTGTTAGATTTGCCAGAATTATTTTGGCTGCCAGGGACAGAAACCCAAAACAAACTAGCTTAAAACAAAAAGGGAGTCATTGTCTCTTATTAGAAAATCCTAAGGCTTCAGGCAGGTCTTGGCTCTACATCCCTCTCTGTCTTTATTCTGCTTTTCTCTCTGGCTTCATTCTGCAGCTTTTTGTTCAGGCAGCTAGGAAAGAAGGCTGTTGGCATTCCAGCTAGATGGTCTTCACAGCTTGCGGTCCAGGACAAAGAAAAAGCCTCTTTTCCTGAATTCACTTATCAAATGTTAGGGAAACCTCTTGTCCAAATATTACTATGTCTGAGTAGATCTAGTTGGCTAATCTAAGTTGGTACCCCACATAATTGAAGGGAACTAGGAACAACACATGTTGTTCATCTATGGGCAGAACAGTGATTTGGTTAGGTAACTCTCTGGAGAACACAAATGCTATAAGGAAATAAAAACAATGACCCCTGAGAATTAGCAGGGAGAAGCACCCTTCCAAAATAGGAAAAGTACAAGCACGAACCCCTTTTAAAGCTAGTTCTTTATAATGAAATACCATTGTGATCATTTTAATTCAGTTGGAACTTTAAAACTGAATTATTCAAAATCAAACAATTTGCTTGCATATTTCTTCCTATCAAGAAAAAATAACTTGCTCTAATTAATATTTATAATGTTCACTTTTACGATACACATGAATATATAGCTTCACAAATATCTTTAATATTTCCATGCAGAATCAAGCTGGACAAAATTTTCTCTGATTCTGATTCATCAATATAAACTACTTAGCATTTTTGCATATGATGAAATCAAACCAGCCGAAACTATGATTAAATTAATTAAGTCTCAATGGGATGTAGAGATAAGACCATTAGGGGCTACCTAAGTAAATTAATTCTAAGTTTGATTTCATTTCCCCAGAAAACATTTTTATTTGGCAATAATTTTGACATTCATTGTCATTAATTGTGGAAACTGCAATAGTATTTCCAAACACAAAATTGGTAAAAATGTCTCGTAAAAAATCCCCTTTTGAATCTTGTAAACTAGGAAAAAAGTAATCTTGTCTTTTGCTCTCTTTTGTCAAAACTGAACTTTGAAACACTTTATCCCACCCCTGCAATATTGCCATTTTTTCCACATGGTACTTTTTTGTTTTGCCTGAAACACTAAAAAAATTAATGGCAGTAGTGAGGCTTTATGGTATGTCTTTATCACACCTATGAAAATTTCACAACCTCAGTATTCCTCTTAATCTCACTACTCTACTGCCCCTTAAAGTGTAACTTTGAAGGAGTAATTTTAGAGATGTTGAGCTTGAAAGGGCTTTTGAAATATTTCATTTCTGAGCTGAGTCAAAAATAGGCATGTTTGTTAAAAAAAAAAAAAAATCCCCTCACAAAGAAGCTTGTCTGGGAAAAGTATTCTTCAAAACTGTAGACATTTCTTTCAGAAAGCCTCTGTTCCAATTCACGGAGCTTATTGTTCTGATCTCAGAGCTCAGTCCCCGCAGCTTGAATTTCTTTTCAAAATTGTTTAATGACTTTTAAGAATGTATTTCTTGCTAAGTCTTGTGAGCATCCGGTGTCAATGTTTGCCTTTTGATTTCTGTTATTTAGTTCACTTTTGTGCTCCCGACCCTTGATAAAACAAGGGCCAGAGCTGTCCAGCCCTTTGTAAAAGATGTGCTCATCCAACTCAGGACTCCTGGGTACATGTGTATTAATTCACAAACGGTATAGATTAGGCCAGATAAATCATCCCTGATGCATTGGAGAGTAATTGAGGGAAACAAAGTGAGTAGTGTATGTTGCAATCACTTCAAGATCACTTTCATTTCCTCTTTCAACCAAGAGGATTAAACCACATTTCAATACTTCTATCAAGTTTAAGCTGTCTTAGAAAATGTGTTTAAGAAAATAATTTTAGATTGCCCATGGCCAACAGAGCTGCTTGAATCGTTGACCAATTGACCAATGTCATCCTTAAATGTTAAAACCAATTATGGTTGCTAACCTGGCATTTCCTAATATTTTTACAAAGCCCTGCTTTCTTGACACCTGGAACACATTTCTGTTTTAGCACAGTAAGGTTGTTCCCTCTCCACTGAGACCATATCTTACTTCTCCTGCTTCCGTCTGTTTTCTGAAAGTGGATGCCATTTGCAACCTTCTGTTCAAGGGCTTAAGTTATCCCAGGACACTGAGAGCTCTTGCTCAGAGGGGTTTGAAGTTAAGTTGCAACCCCAGGCACTGAACCCAGTGGCACTGCTAGTTTTCAGCCTTATGAATGGTAGTCCCTCGTGTTCCAGGCTCCCAAACATTTTCCAAAAACAGCATCCAGGAATAAACCCTGGGGACTTGCAGGATACTGAGTCACAGGGCTTCTTATCTTTCTAGACTACCCTCTCCACCTTGTCCAGTCATCAGGTTCAGGGTTCCGCATCTGTCCTGTCTTCCTTAGTCTTTTGATTACTTCCTGAATCAAGTGAGTTTCAAGAAGGAAGAATGCACTCTCAAATTGGGATAATTCCATGCAGGTTTAATAAAGGAACTATTTAGGCACCTGATGGCTCAGTGGTTGAGTGTCTGCCTTTGCCTCAGGTCATGTTCCTGGGGGCCTGGAATGGAGTCCAGCATTGGGCTCCCTGCAGGGATCCTGCTTCTCCCACTGCCTATGTCTCTGCCTCTGTGTGTGTGTGTCTCATGAATAAATAAATACTTAATCATCTTTTTGAAAGAAAGAAAGAAAGAAAGAAAGAAAGAAAGAAAGAAAGAAAGAAAGAAACTACCTACAGAAATATGACCAGGGTGTAAGGGAATCATAAGGAATGTGAAGAACCCAGGGCTAGTTATAAGATGGTTGTTACCACCCCAGGCTGAAGAGAGTCAGGGGTGAAGCAATGTGGATCTGGAAGGAAAGATAGGTAAAGAGGAAAGAGGGCAGCTTCATTTAAGGGATAGAATCTGTTTTACTTGGACCCACAAAAAAGAAGTCCAAAAGAGATACTCAAACTTCATTTTCCCCTTCGTTTTGATCTCCCTAGGGCAGCCCTTAATGGCCCAAGGGCAAGGAAGCCTGATGTGTTTCACATAGGTCAGCCTTCTTGGCAAATAGAAGTATAGACCAAGGAAAGAAAAATATAAAATATCCAGCACAGTTCCCCTCACTTATCAAAAGAGATTGGTCTCTTTGGTTTCCCAGCTAAGGGGGAATTCTGAGAATTGTACCAGGTATTTTGCCCATTACAAGAGGAGAATAAGAAATCTGGGTCTTGACAGTGTCTGATGTCATCAAGTGTAGCAACAGCTGCGCTAGCTCCATTCCTACCCCCAGGAGGGGTAGGGTTTTATATGTCTGTTTCCCTCACTTCTTAAGGACAGGAACCATATCTGATTTACTTTTGTACACCTCAGATTCTCTCTCATATCATGGTGGCTCAAAAATGGTTGCTACACTCATTTAATTATTCTGTTAGAATGCCACCCTTTACTAATACTAGAACTGGCTGGAATTTCTGTCTCATGGGTAGTATCTGGAGTAGCACTAATCTGATCCTTTTCAACAGGTTCCTTTTTCAGTATTCCTTCCAGATCCTCAGAAATTTCAGTTGTCCCTTCTCTTTATACCATCACTTTCCTTCATTTAACTTATCCTTATGACATGTTACAATTTCCCTGTTTGCAGCTTATTTTCCATTGATTTCATTTTAGATGGCTGGTGACATGGAGGAAAGACACCTGAATCTCATCAGTAACATGTCTTCAAATTACATTTTAGTGTAGGTTTCTTTGGGGAAATTTCTTATAAGCTGCTAATAGCATCAAAAGCTTGTAGCTGTTTTAGTATCAAATCAAAGAACTTTTGATTTGAACCTACCACCTGGTATTGTGACTGAAATATAAAAAATTCTAAGGTGGTTGAATGAAAGAACAAATGAATACATGCATAAATGAATGAATGGATCATTGACAATAGCCTAAGAATTGTCTATCACAGCTCATGCCTGGATATTGCCCGCTTAATGATAACTGTGCCTAAGATAATCAGAAACATGGAAGCAGAGCTAACTATTTATGGTAAGCCTGGGGCATTAGGAGAGACTCAGCTTCTGATTCTGGGGGAAAATAATGCATATAAAGGGTAGAACACTATATATGAAAGCTATAAGGGGGAAGAAAAAGAAAGCTATAGTAAAATATATACAATGGTGTTCCCAGAATGTAATCAATACCAAGCTAGTGGGGATTCCTGTGCATCTGACAGGGAATAGCAACGTGGAATTTTGAGACAAGTGAATTCATAAGCACACATCAACTGGTGTGTGTTTATCACCAGGGATACCTGTCAGCCAGTAGCCAGGCCCCAGGTATGTAGACAGACTCTAGTCCCAGAAGGGGTACAGGTTTAATGTCAAAGGGCTATGATGAATAATGCAGAGCCCCAGTCCTGGAGACTTAGGCAGGTTCCCAGAGGGTACTTACAATAAAGTTGGAGCTGAAAATAAGGCAAAAGAATAATTATTGGAATGCAGATTCAGAGCCAGAGTACAGGAATTTAGTGAAAGGTCATTTCCTCTGGCTTTACAGATAGTTTTGAATGTTTAGAAATGAGGGAAAGGTGATCCAAGGAGAGGAAACAGCATGAGTAGAGTTGCCTGCATTCCAAATACCGCCAGTGTGAGCATCAGGAAATTTATTAACATCTCACTGCTTTCATTTTTTTTATTTATAAAATGGAAATCATATAAGGATCTATATCACAATATTCTTATTATCCAAAAAAGGTTTAAGAGAGTATCTCACAAGAGTACGTCTTACTTTGTAAGAACTGCCATAACAAAATACCACAGGCTGAGTGGCTTAAACACCAGGAATTTATTTTCTCACAGTTCTACAGGCTACAAATTCAAGATCAAGGTATCTGCAAGTCTGGTTTTTCCTGAGGCCTCTCTCCCTGGTTTTCAGAGATCGGCCTTCTCATTATATCCTCACATGGCTTTTCCTTTATGCATACAGATCCCTCATTTCTCTTTTTATGTTTATGTCCAAATTTCCACAAGGACACCAGTTGGACTGGATTAAGGCCCACCCTAACAATGCATTTTAACTTCATCACCTTTTTAAAGGCCCTAGCTCCAAATACAATCACATTCTGGGGTGCTGGAGATTAAAAATTCTACATATGAATTGTGGGAGAACATAATATAGTGCATAACAGGGAGCACTTAATAATGTGAATGCTGTCTAAAGGGGCATGGAAGCCAGAAAGCATAAGGTGAGGACAATTCTATCCAATCATTTGCTCAACAAATACTACGAGCATACTATGTATCAGCCTCCATACTAAGCACCCAAAAAAGCAGACAAGTTCTGTTTCAGACAGTTTCCATTCTGGGTGAGGAGTTGAGAAGGGAAAGGCAGACAGCTTACTGAAATTATTTCTAATACCATAGTAAAAAACAAGATTTAAATATGGATGTAAATACTAGTCTAGGAGCTTGAATTTTATTAATTAGGTGATAGGGAAAATGTATATTTTTGAATAAGGAAAGGGTGTGGAATGGTTCTTCTGGAAGAGCCGAGGGAGAAAGCAGGTAGGTGGTTAATAAAATGATCAAGATAGGACTGCACATTATATCACAGGATGAGATGCTTTGTCTCTCAAGCCTTCACATACAGCATTCTTCCCTTTATACTAGAAGAATTGTTTCTAGAACCAGAAGAGAGAAAACAAAGCAACAGTAGACATTGAGAGGAAAAGAAAGAACATCAGGTAATATGAGATAGAAAGAACAGGACTGAAAAATTCACAGAAGGCAGGGAGCCAAGAGAAGGTGTAAAGGAGGAGGATTATTGGATTTTGAACCAGGTAACTAAAATACTGAAATAATTACAGGAAGTAGAGGGAAGAGAATGAGTTCAGTTTGGGCCATTTTGTCCTCAGGAGTCAAATGAACATTCAAATGGGAATATCCAGAAGCAGATGCAAATGTTAACAATGTTCAGGGCTAACTCATAAACTGGGGGGTCAACCATGGAAAGCTTAAGGTTGAACTGTATAATTACTGAAAGGAAGCAAAAAAGAGAGGAAAGCAGAGCAAGCAGACATTTTATAGAATTGCATTGGCTGCTGTAGGAAGGGAACAGAATGAGTAGTAGAAAAGAATGAAAAAGAAGTAGAAAAGAAGAAGGAGCCATCTCAAGTAGATGATCTGTACTGAATATATGTGTTCCCAACGCCCACACCCTGAATTCATATGTTGAAACCCTAATCCCCAATGTGATTATATTGGAGGTACAAAACAATTATTTAGAAAGAAATCTGTTTGTTGCTTGGAGTCTTGCAGACCCATTTGATACATGAGTTTGAATGGAGTTTGTGAAGTTGGACTTCAGTATTTGGCCTTTGGGAGGTCATTAGGTCATGAGGGTTGGGCCATTGAAATGGGATTAGTGCCTGTATAAGAGAGGCTAGAGAGATAACCTCTCCCTCTGCCATGTGAAGATACAGCAAGAGGTGGCTGCCTGCAAATCAGGAAGAGGGTTCTCACCAGAGACAGAATCTCCTGGCACCTTGATTTTGGACTTGTCATCCTCTAGGACAGTGAGAAATAAATTTCTATTGCTTCAGTCTCCCAGTTTATGTTCTTTGTTATAGCAGTCTGAGCTGACTCAGGAAATAGGAGATCTAGAAGAGCAAAATATCAGAAACAAAGGGAAAGGAACGTGAGGAAGAAGCTGTAGGCACCAACGATGGACACTACAGAGCAGTGAAAGAAGATGAGAAATGGAAAGAGATGTTATACTGTGCTCTTAAGAGTTTGTGACTTGCAAGGAACTAGATTTGTAGGGTGGAGACCACAGAAACCTGGATGGCATAGTGACTAGAGATCAGGAAGCCATTTGGTGAAGTGGATTCCTCTTTAAAAAAGTGTGAGAGTGAAGAGCACCAAGTTCATGGTGACAGAGATTTCTCCATAAGGAAGCTCATCTTGGGTGACCCAGTTATGCCTCCTGCCTCGGGTGAATGACTGAAAGCATGCCCTTTCACTCATCATATATAACCATTTCGGAGAATACCTTGATAATGCCCAACAAGACAAAGAAGGAACATCCTTTCTTTGAGACAGCAAGAAAACGAACGAAATTATATGAAGACACAAGGAGGGTTGCCTGGGTGGCTCATTTGGTTAAATATCCCTGGGCGGCACAGCGGTTTGGCGCCTGCCTTTGGCCCAGGGTGCGATCCTGGAGACCCGGGATCGAATCCCACATCGGGCTCCCGGTGCATGGAGCCTGCTTCTCCCTCTGCCTATGTCTCTGCCTCTCTCTCTCTCTCTCTCTCTCTCTCTCTGTGTGTGTGTGACTATCATAAATAAATAAAAATTTAAAAAAAATATCTGCCTTCAGTTCAGGTCACGGTCTCAGGGGCCTAGGATCGAGCCAACGTGGGGCTCCCTGATCAGCGGGGAGTCTGCTTCTCCCTCTGCCTCTGCCCTTCCCCCTGCTTGTGCTCTCTCACTTGTGCTCTCTCTCTCTCAAATAAAGAAAATCTTTGAAATAAATAAAAATAAAATTTTAAAAAGACACAAAGAAATGTTGATATGCTGATCAAGTGTGTTTAGGAGCTCAATCAAATAGTTTTCATCTTTACAGTGAAGTAGGAATAAGATAAAGGAGTTGGTTGTAGGGTTTGGCAAAGAAGCCTCTAAAAGTGTGCCTTTACTAAGAACACCCACTACTTCCCTGCCGAGCCCTGAAACAGTATTGAAGTGATCAGTCTGACTCATCCATTTGCTGTTTCAATGGAGAAAAAAAAAATCAAATTTAGAAATAACCCATGTTAAGATTTTCACCTACCTTTATGGATCTTTTTAAAATTTTTCTTTAGACTTTTTTTCTTTACATTTTTATATGTCAAATGAACATTACTTTGACAATCAGATACAAAAACAGTTGTTTAGAATCTGTTTGTTGTTTTTGAATCATGAGGACCCATCTGACAT
This sequence comes from Nyctereutes procyonoides, assembly GCF_905146905.1. Classification (NCBI taxonomy): domain Eukaryota; kingdom Metazoa; phylum Chordata; class Mammalia; order Carnivora; family Canidae; genus Nyctereutes; species Nyctereutes procyonoides. The sequence goes on along the minus strand of NW_026575051.1, from coordinate 27,356,199 downwards.
GTTAGTTGAACAGATTGTGAAGCTGGCCTTCCATAGGAGGAACCGTAATCCTAGCACACTACTAATCTATGCAGAGAACACATTTTGATAATAGTGATGTAATGAGTATTCATTGGTTTCCAATTTTTAGAAGTTGCCCATCAGGAAAATATATAACACTGAAACATGGTTACAAAACAAAATACAAATGTAATCAACCTTGACACTTTTAAAGTAAAGGTGGAATTGACAGAAGCCAAGGGCCGGGAGTGAGGGTGGAGGGGTGTGAAAAGGGAGCAGGGTGTGAACATTTTAAACTATCAGAGAAGGAAGGTGAGAAATACTGAGTAAATTAGATATGTAAAGAAACATAGATTTAGGCATATAATACGATGACACAAAGATTACTAATAGGATGAGTCATATGTAAGGTACAAATATTGTGAAAGAGTGGTTTAAATTAACTAAACTCTTTCCTAGCAAGAAATTAATAGATCAAGTCTGAATTTGATTAGTCAAGAAGCACTATAATCATGCAATAGGAGAAAAAGACCAGAAGAACTAAAAACAGCCAAAAAAGCTGCTGTTTCTGGGAAATGAACACAAGAGTTAGGAAAAGATGGGTAAGGAACTGCTTTCTTTCATTAGAAGTCCTTCATTCCACTATATTTTTTACCCTATGTGCATGTTACTTTGATAAAATATTGAACAGAGCAAAAAATTAATAGTAATAGTAGATGACGGAACTCCCTTTTTAAGCGGTTGAGAGGATTTTAGGATTACAAGGCATGCTATCATGCTAAAATCAAATTTATTTATACAAAATGTTGGGTTTAGTAACCTGGAGAAGCAAATGATTCTAAGAGATGAAAAGGATACTTATACCTTTCGATGACAAGTCCAGTCTTGACATGTTATACTTTCTGACCTAAGAAGAGCGAAAGTTCCGACAGTTGCTTTTTCTTCTGGGGAAAGAACAGCTCTAAGTCTTGAGTCATGTGAGAATCAAGGACTCAAATGAAATTAGCAGCTGACACAGGCCTGCAGACTGCAGCTTTCCTCCAGTCTACTGATCACTCCTTATTTGTTTTTTGTTAGATTCCCTGGGCTTTAGTTTAGTAGAGAAGGGCTTAGCTTGACTGAGTGAAATCAGATTAGAAACAGTTCACTTCATCTGACTTCATTTTCATTAAAATTCCTTAAATAACAGATCAGTAAACATTACTGATGACATACTCCTGGATCCCATTTGACCCACTCTGCTTCCCTACATACATCCGGGCAGTGTCTTTCCCAGGACTCAATAGAAATCGAGCATTCAGTGTTTCAACCAGCTTCATATTACCACTGATGCATTTGTGGATTTGTTATAAATCATAAAACTGCCCCCTGCTTCTCTGACTGGATTTAGCTCTGACATAAGAAATTCTTCATTTAAAGACTGATTGTATTGTCACTGCTACCTCTTAAATCCCATTAGTGATTCCTGGAATGTGCTCGCCTCCTCAGTGGGTTTTGGTAATTGTGTATCTCCGTAAGACTGCCAGGGCTTGGTAGGGTATTATTAAGCTGAGTGCAACTAATGTGTTGATCCGGGAGCAACCAGAACTAGTGGGATTTGAATTGTGACTTGAATTGGAATGTCAGGAGGAACTATGTTTTTAAGCAGACAATACCTGACCCCAAATCAGAAATCAGGAGGTGAAATGTTTACCAGTTAAGGTGAAAATGGAATATATGTGAGGAAATACGCCTAATGTCAAGCTTTATCTGATTTGCCTCCCCCCCCCCCCCCCCGCCACACACACACACACTCACTCAGTTGAAAAGTGAGAAACAGGGATCCCTGGGTGGAGCACCGGTTTAGCGCCTGCCTTTGGCCCAGGGCGCGATCCTGGAGACCCGGGATCGAATCCCACGTCGGGCTCCCGGTGCATGGAGCCTGCTTCTCCCTCTGCCTATGTCTCTGCCTCTCTCTCTCTCTCTCTCTCTCTCTCTCTGTTTGTGACTATCATAAATAAATAAAAAAAAATTGAAAAGTGAGAAACAGCAGATCCTTGTGACTTCCTACATTAAATCAGTCATGTGACAGTCACTGAACACAGGCTGTATGCCTGGTACTATCATAGGCACTTCGGACACATCCATGAACCGGAAATACTAAAATAAATGCCTGCCCTCACGGAGCTTTCTTGTCTTTTTTTAAGATTTTATTTATTTATTTATTTATTTGAGAGAAAGTGAGCATGAACTGGGGGGGGGGGGGGAACAGAGGCAGAGGGACAAGCAGACTCCGTAATGAGGACAGAGCCCTTGAGGGACTCAATCCCAAGATCATGACTTGAGCCAAAGTCAAAAGTCAGATGCTTAACCAACTACCAGGCACCCTTGGGGTTTATTTTCTAGTGTAATCCTGAACAATATGGAGAATAAAATCAGAGGGTATCATATCTTTTTTTTTTTTTCTGGGAAGGCATGAAACTCATTTTGTAGGCAATTAGCACTAAGGGAGAGTCATGGAGCATGCTTAACCAAATAAGTCAATAAAAACCTCCTCTTTCTGCTAGTAATAAAAATCATTTTATTAGCCAGCATCATCTACACTTAAATTTTCAAAGCATTTCATACACATCAACACAGTTGATCTTCTCAGCTTCTATATTCTTATCATTCCCCATCATGAAGTTGTGAAAAAGACACAGAGACGGTAAATGACCTACTTAAAGTCACACAGCTCCTCAGAGACCTGTGCTTGTCTCAATATGCCACACTGTTTTCCTAAATTAGTGGAAAATGCATGAAGCATCAGTCCACAGCAGAGAAACCAGTCTGAGCATTAAAAGAACAGAAGTCTGGGCAGTTTAATGTAACAATTCACTTATTTTCTTGTAGGTTGTTGCATAAAGGTGACCTGAACAGTCACAACCAGAAACAACTGGTTCTTTGCCATTACCTCCACATTACCCAACACAGCCATCTCATACCCAGTGGTTTGCAGTGCCCTCTATCTAGCCAGAAGCCTAGCTTCTGCTTCTGGCTTCTACTTAGTGATCTTATGTGCCAGAGACTCTGCAGCAACTGGTTTCCATTTTGACACACCGATAATATGACAGAATTAAGGTGAAGGAGCTGTTTGGTATTTCTAGCCACAGAAGGGATAGAGAATATCGAACCGAAGTGATAGCTAAGAAATGCCATCTCAGAAAACAGCTCAACCACACTCAGCCCACAGGGGAAGAAAAGGAAAAAGTAAAATCCATCTCAATTCAGGTGACATTGTTTCCAGATCAGCAGAATCACTAATTGTTTTATGGTCATGACTTTTTAGGCTTCCGTAAGGCAAAGTAATAGTAAATCTTCAAAACCTGTCAGGTGCTTGGGGCATGGCTTATGACACAATGGTAGATTTTTGCCTGAATCTGACTTAATGCAAAGAGCATATGACTCAAAATCATGAGACCTGAGCTCAAATCTCACTTCTGCCTCTTAACTGCAGGACCCTGATCGATAACCTCAGACTAGTCTAGAATTACGTGCATAATCTCATTCTCAACAATGATTCTTTGTTTGAATTTAATATCCCTACTTCTCTGTTGAGAAAACTGAGGTGCATACAGTTAGGAAGAGCAGAACCAAGCTAAGAATCCGTTACTTGACTCTAAAGCCCATACATTTTATTAGTCTTTGTCTATTTCATAGCAAATTGGTATAATGCTACCCACTCAGTCTTTTGCAAAGAGAAATTGTGAAATGAAGAAAGGTCATATATTTTAAAAGCTCTTTGAATGGATCCACAAATATTTATTGGAATTCAGTTTTGTTTAGTACTGAGCTAAGTACAAATATAATAATAGCTGAATTATAAAGTATAAGGCACATCTTCTGCCCAAATATAGGTCATTATTAACATTGTCAATTTGTACACAATAATAATGTGGTCAATAAGTAACTTCCTTATAAGTATCCAGTGCTTCCAGATGCATTACAAGACACAGTACCACTAAGCACTCAATGATATTCATGATATTACTGTGAAGTTATTACTGTCATAGACATCAATGCTGACCCAAAAAGCTGTGAGTTAGCTTCTGGGCTGTCAAAATGTGACCCACATTTTCAATCTAGTTCTTCCACTGATAATCATTTATAAGCCACTTACTCTCTCCATTCCTTCACCTTCTGTCTTTCATATAATGAAGAAAGAGTAACCACCACTAGATGTGTTGTTGAGAGCTCTGAGAGACTAGATATTAAGACGTGCTGAGTCCATTAAATGCACTTTGAAAGTCCCTGGTGATATTAATATTTAACTTCTACATACAGTATGCTATGAGATGAACAACTGTACAGAAAATAAAAATGCTAAAGGCCTTTCCTGCTAGGCCATTATAATCTAAGAAGAAAAGACCAATTGTTCCCTTTGTATAGCTTGTCACAGCATGTGGTAAGGATTCTTTCATTCTGTGACGTTTTTCTGGAGTGATTGAAAGTTAAGGATATGACTGACTAGATTAATTCCCAATTTCCATAGAATTTAATTAGACATCTTAAAAGGTGACAGTTAAGGGGAACCTTGAAAGAATTATGTACCTGTTGACAAGCCCATGCTGATAGGATGATCCATGTGGGTAAAGTACCATGACAGAGATACTAGAAATATGGAAAAGTACTTGAATACCAAATGAAAGGTACTACAACTTCTATTTTGTACAAGCCTGCAAAATGAGCCTAATTTGTTGAATTTTCATGTTAGAATTTTCAGAATTAGCTATTGCCTAGAGTGGGTAAAGTTGTACTCATTTTCTTTAGTATGACATTACATTTTTCTTCTATTTCTCTTGTTTTTGCTGATGAACAGGAGTGATGACATTTAGACCTGGATAACAAGAATAAATCACTGAGTTGCTATTTTTGTCTAGAAACATACTTTTTTTTTCAGAGATATTTGACACTTCCCAGAAATTCTCCAACACACAGTGCAAATTAGTGAACATTTGCATCTTTTGCTAATTTCTTAAGCCATTGATATCTTCGTTATACAGATATGAGATTTGAGCCTCCAAATTAAGTTGCCCAAAGATTTGCAACACATGCATTTTTATGCCCTGAGTATCTCATGCTGTTGTCAACCCAAAATATCCACATGAACTATCTTGGTTTATGCCCTTAGGTCCTCTTGTCATCATTGCTGGGTAGTGGTGGGTGACGGAAGAAAATCTCACTTCTCAGTTCTTTCGGTGATCAGTGACTGCATTAACAAAAGAATATAGAGATGACCCCAGACTCTTCACGTATATCATTTATTTCCCATTCGTACTTTTCTATTGTGGGCTAAATAGGGAAACAAGCAAAGCTAATAACATAAATTTTAATGCTAGAGATCCAGTTTATTCATTATAACCTGGCCTTAGTAGAGCAAGTAGAATCATAGTAAGTAACCACTGAAATTTGCAGATTATCTGACCTTGCTTTCACATTTTAGAGATCAGGAATCTGTACCCAACAGAGATTAAGTGGTTGTCCCTGTTACAAAAGTTGTTAAGGGCTGCATATTCTGATGGCCACCAGAAAAGAGTTATCTCAATTCCAGTCTTTTTCGCAGTTTCAGCTTCACTACTGTTAAGTAATGGTTAGTACTCCTTGCATTTATACTAGGTATTTCACAAACAAAGGTGCCATCGTATACTCTAAGCAATGGATTTGATCTAACACATCATGTAGAAATTATCATTGCACATAATGTATCGCTTGTGATTTATTGCCTACACAAACAACTTCAAAATGCTTTTCTAGAATAAAAAGGCTTTTCCTTCTTCATGCAGTGCATTTCAAGAGTAGCTCTAAGCAATTCATTCTGCATAAAAACTATGGTAATAAACTGAGTTTTGACTTCCTACAAGCCTAAACATAGAAATCATTGCACATTTTAGAAACTAAATTATACGACCCAATTAATTTTGAAAAGGAGAAGAAATAACAATTCTTCAAAGAAGTGACATATAATATTACATACAATAAGGCAAGTTTCCCACCACTGAATTCAAAATTGTATATGCTTTAGAGAAATTTTTTTTAAATATCATTTTATGCTCTAAGCTTAACATGTAAGCTTTCAAAAAAATATCTATGAATAGCACCATTTGGCTGGTTACTGTATTATACTTACTGATCAATCAGATCCCAGAATTAAAGAGAAATGATTCAATATTTAATTTCTTAAGATACCAACCAGAGTCTTTAAGAAGAAAGGTAAAGATTAGGCTTTAACAGTGGCCCACTTTGGTATCATTTCAGTGGTTTAAATAGGCAGTGTTATTTGCTGTCTTCTAATTAGCATCTTTTAAAAAGGAATGTAACCTGGGGATCCCTGGGTGGCGCAGCGGTTTAGCGCCTGCCTTTGGCCCAGGGTGTGGTCCTGGAGACCCGGGATCGAATCCCACGTCGGGCTCCCGGTGCATGGAGCCTGCTTCTCCCTCTGCCTGTGTCTCTGCCTCTCTCTCTCTCCCTGTGACTATCATAAATAAATAAAAATTAAAAAAAAACTTTAAAAAGGAATGTAACCTATAATTTCAGTGACCTTTACTATCCAGAGAAGTATGGCTCTTTTACCTCAGGAAATATCACTTTCTAACCTTTTATCATGTTAGCTTACTCTTTGCTTCCACCTAGTGCAGTGTTTCTAGAATAGCAAGTTTTAAAAATTGTCCTATTTGCATAAATGTTCTGAAAAGGAATCTTGGTTTACACAGTATACTGATTTTCACATTTTACCATCAGGAACCTTGTTTGTCTTGTTATTTGAAAATCACAATATTTTATTTTCTATGCTGGGAAAATGAAAACAACACATGACAAATTAAGAGCATAGTGAATATATTTGCCTATCATTACATTTATAAGCAGTTTTAGCAGCATTCTGTAACAGCCTATATAGCATCTTTCAGACTAATTACTTAAAGTTCAGCAAACTTACAACACATTGGCAAACACATATATAAAGTGTTAGAGCTCAAAGGGATCCCAGACACCATTCAAGTACTGCTCCTTTTTACAGATGAGGGATAAATGACTTGTTCAAAGTCACAGCTATATGACAAGAAGAAACAAGGTCAGCCAGTAGCCAGTCCAGGGTGCCTTCCACCATACATCCTGCTTTTCTGATTAGATGTCAGAGTTATTGTTGTAAACTGACCCAAGCTAGGTTGATCAAAAATTACATTTAGATAGCTTTACAAAATCACTATCTAAAAATTTTACTCCTCCACTAAATTTAACAGATTTTTCCACACTGAGTAGTACAAATCAGTGAGAATACTTCATGTGAAAGGACAATTAACAACGAAGTATGAGAAATTACATTTTTTATTTAAACTCACGTTTTAGTGAGTTTAGTGAGTCATGTTTTAATGACTTTTTTTTCCTATTAGGTCATGCCTAATTATCTTGTCTCCTTCAGTATGAATGATTTCAGGACTTGTTAATAATCTCTGACCGTTAAAATGTGTAAGTCAGATCCACTTGCCATAACAAAAGAACAGAGACTGGATGGCTTAAACAACAGAAATTTATTTCCCCACAGTTCTGGAGGCTGGAAGTCTAAGATCAAGGTTCCAGCAGGGTCAGTGTCTGGTGAGAGCAGTCTTCCAAGTTTATAGACAGCCACATTCTTGCAACGTGCTCACATGGCTTTTCCTCAGTGTATGCAAGCAGAGAGAGAGATCTTTCTCTTGTCTTCGTAAAATGCCACAGTACTATTGGATTACAGCCTCATCCTTATACTTCCTTTAACTACCTCTTAAAATAAATTGCTATACAGTTACTTTGGGGGTTAGGGCTTCAACGTATGAATGGGGTGGAAGTGGGGACACAGTTCAGTCCATAGCATCAAGTGTTTGCTACTCTAAAATGAGTAACCATTATTTAATTGACTCAAAATACTGCTATGCCATGTATGATTCTGAGGAGAGAAGTTTGTCCAAATTAGATAACTTAGAAATCTTGTGAACCCTACAAACTCACTTGAGAAGAAAAATAATAATAGGAAGGCAGTAATCCTCAGACTCATTGCTCTATCTTTATTTCATAGTTTTTGTTCCCTGCTCTTCACTAAGACCTATCTCTTTCATCTCTTGCCAACATAAGATGTGCGTTAATGCTAAAGTGTGGGGCATAAATCATCTTTCTTCATTTGGCTTTAAGGACCTATATATATTCTTAAAAACAAAGAATTTTGATTTTTGAATGGACCTCTAAACACCATCCAGTCCCATTTCAGTACTTCATATTGACACCCAAGAGGTTCATAGTAATGATATTGTTCCTATTGATTTCAAAAATGCTCCCATTTTTTTCATTATGGCTTTACATTAACCCTGTGAGGAAGGTTTGGTAGGTGTTACTACTATGATTTCATCCACAAGGAAATGAAACCCACCAGAGGCTATACAGCTTGCTCTAGGCCCCAAAGTCCCTAGACTTAAAATATAAATATGCAAGTAGAAGCAAGAACCAACAGAAATATCCATCAGATATTTTTTAAAACCAGTCATCCAGCCACAAAAACTAGACCACCAGCTGGGATACCTGGGTGGCTCAGGTGGTTAGGCATCTGAATCTTGCATTCAACTATTGATTTAGGCTCAAGTCATGATCTCAGGATCATGAGATCCAGCCCTACATCAGGCTCCATGCTTCTCTCTCTCCCTCCCACTCCCCCCCCCTTTAAAAAAAAAAACTAGGCCACTATAACAATATAATTAATTTAAATGAAAATAGGAATTGAAACATTAATTAATGCCACATGAAAACCCCAAATCATCAAGAGCAGCAGATACAAGAGGGGTATGAGAGGATGGAGATCAATGGTATGACATGACAACAGCTGTAGAAGTACTACATCATCTTTTATGCCTTCCTGCTTCATAGTTTTCAGATGGCAGTCACACATTGTGCCCCATGTGCACTTCGCAATCATCCAATGAGATATTTACATGCAGCAGGTAATCAGGCCTCAGTCACAAATACGAAGACAGCCCACAGGACTAGGCCAAAGGCTTGCCTGAGATCGCAAAGTGAGTTCCTCTCACTCACTCCCTTTCCAGTGCTCATCACAGCAAGTCTCATGCCCTTTACTAGCTATCACTGATTGTAAAATCATAGATTTCCTGTGGTTCAATGCATGATACATGATTCTTTTCTGAAAACTCAGAAAGTATGTTTTTGGGAAACACCCCCCTTATATTAGTCAGAGTTGTGGCAGAAAACAAAATCCAACTCAGGAAGTTCAAGACACTGTAATGAATTTTATTTTCTGAGGTGTCAGAACATTAAATGAACCAAGAAATAAGGTGGAGGCACCTGGAGATCTCAGGAAGAGTGGCTGTTGCCCCCTGGGGACCAGGAGAAGGAAGTTGTGTTTGCAGCAGCCCAGGGAGAACCAGAGCTGTGAAGGAGACATTGCCAGGCAGGAGCTGTTGTCATGGATGGTGTAACACCTTCCAGAAAACGTGGCCCAGAGCAAGGAGGAAGAAATACCCTAACTTTTCTCTGCTCCCACCTTTCAGTCCCTTGCTGGTGCTTTGCATTAACAAAACCCAATCAGAAGCCACCCAGCAGGGAATTTTGGGGGATAAAGTGGGAAGAAGTCAGCATCCTGGACACAGAGCAAGGGGTAGGAGGAAAAGAATGGACCAGAGGGGACTGAGAAGAACAATATCCTGCATATCCCTTACCTTTAGCATCTAAAAGTGCTTTCTAAAAATAATAATAATAAAATAGGGACACCTGGTTGGCTCAGTCAGTTAAGCATCCAACTCTTGGTTTCAGTCCAGGTCATGATCTCAAGATCACAAGATTGAGCTCCCCATCAGGCTCTGTGCTGGGCATGGAGCCTGCTTAACATTCTCTCTTTTTCCCAATCCCTTTGACCCTCTCTACCCCTTCTCTTTAAAAATAATAATAATAATAAAGTGTTTTCCATAAAAAATGAAAGGCTTTGAAATGCTACTAATCAAATCTTTAGTGATTCTAATATTTTATTAAAACTAGAAGTGATTAAACACACACACAAATATACATAAATAATAGTAGACCATATATACATACATATATATACTTTCCTTCAGGTCATTGGTAATAAAAACTAAAACAAGTGCATGTTTGCCAAAGGATTCAGTGATCAAACGACAAATCAATTTACCCAATTTACTTAGTGCCAAGCACCCATGTATTTAGAAACATGTGGATAACTGACTACACGTTACCTTGGAATGTGGCAGTCCAACCGCACAGCAGAGTCTGGCTAAATAAGATGACACTCTGCTGCAGTGCACAAGAAATTAGCTCCTGGGTGAGTGTGGAGCAAACAGAGCAGACATGTGTAGCAAGTGGAGAAAAGGTTGGCGGAGAAAGCCAGCACCAGTTGTGGCTTTGCCACATTCATTTCAACCCTTCCCCGGATAGAGAGTCTTGACCAGGTAGAGAGGCTTGAATCGCCAAACCTCCCGTAAGTTCCACCCAGGAGAGCTGGCCTCAGATTAAGTCAATGTCACAGTTTAATAAGATTTTATGCCTACTTTCCAAACTCTATTCACTGAATTTTGACATTGAGGAAGATAGGAAATAAAATCGCAATTTGATTTAGATACAGAGGGTACTAGAAATTATACTTATATCCAGTTTGAATAAGGATATGTGAGGTTTTTTAGTAAGATCTGGAACAAAATATTTTAATTCCATGGATTTAGGCTAAAACAACCTCCCAAACTGTAAAAGAAAAAAATCTCTACTCCCTTCCTTTCTCCCTCCCCCATTTCTGAGTCCCCCCCTCACATACCCACCTCTCTCTCCCACTTCTGTTCACTAGTCCTATGGCCTCCCATCTGACCTCTCTCCCCCTACATGCCCACCGTCATCACCACCAACCTCCTTGCACCTTTTATTAGAACCGTGGTTCCTGGCCTGCCATGCTCCTTTCTTCACCTATTCTTCTTGGACCAGAAGAATGGTCCCACAACACAGCTTCAAAGAAAATAGCCACGTATTTAAGGTTAAATGTAGTTATAGCCTTATGGACTCAATAGTCTTGAAAATAAGTCCAATGCAAGGCTCATAGAAGGTTCTCTATACATTCTTGTAAATGGAATGGACTGGAGTGGAGCAGTCACTTCTGAAAGCTTCCATATAATTCAATAAAGAGAATAAATTTACTTTGCTTCTTTCTTCCAAAGACACTGTTTAGATAAAAGTGATATACAGCACTTAAGTAGTTGAGGTGAGTTCTCAGACTTTGAAGACTTTTCCTGCTACCTGGTGAATTCTACGTCACTCTTGAAGATTTGGCTGAGTCATCTCCTTGAAGTCTTTACTGATGCTAGTTGCCTGAGCAGGTCCCCTTTCTGAACTTCCACACAGATCTGTAGGTGAATTCCCTAGTTGCCTACCTACTATTGCCACTGAAATGGTTTCAGGATATTGTTTATTTCATGTCTTAGCAATTAATACAGCATCTGTATTCCATGGTTGAGACACAACTTTTCATCTGTTGAATTGAACTAATGTCAAAGAAGCAAGAGGAATTATCATATTAAATAGGTACACCACACAATATTGAAAGTTATGATCAATGAATTCATATTAACAGACCACCCTAGGTTTTAGGGTATTATTTTCCTTTTATATGGCAATGAACTATAAAATATTTCAGTAATGCCTGCTCATTCCACTAAATTAAAAAAAAAAAGCCCTCAATGGCTTTATAGAACACCAGATTGCAAGGGGTGAAAGGAAGCCTGTAAACGTTATCTGGTGATTTTCACCATCAGTATTATTTATATAACAAGATTTTATCTGCATTTGCTCTTAGTTGCCAAAGTCTTCTGCATAACAGGTTGCCTTGAGGTAATTCTCAAACCAGCACAGCCTAGGATCTAAAGCCACACTAGACACAGAATAAACGTTTATGTACTTTAGTGGATCTCCTGAATAATATGCGCCAAGAAGGCTGTGCAGAATTTTGAACACTCTCTTTGCCAAGTGTCTCTTATCAGAATAGTACCCAAAACTAATGCGTGATGTGTGCTTTGCTAAGGGCTTTGCAGCTAGCAATAAGAAAGGAGAGTCGGAGAATCTATTTTGCCTTGTTTCCCACTGATAAGGCTCATTAAAGCAAGTAAGAGTGAGGCATGCACACCAATGGGAGAATAGATCCCCAGGGTTCTCTCTGGTCTAAAAATTGGGCTTGTCATAAAAGCTGTGTAACTCAGCCTTTTGTGAAATCAACCTTATTGATTTTACCTTTATTGCCTCTTTCATGTCTGTTTTAATTTCAATTCCTGCTGTTTGACATTTGGTACAAGTGATAATTTTAAGAACGTTTTATCTCCAGTTTTGCCCAGTGTTTATGATAAGTTATACATTTACCTAAATAGACTTTAAAATATAAAAGGGAAGGTAAGAACTGGCTTGGCCAAGAGCAAAGCCGAAGGTGAAATTATTTCTTCTCTGGTTTGGTATAGACAGAGGGAAACTGCACAGCCTTTGAGAGATTCCCCCAATCCACTGAAGAAGTGGTACAGTCCTTCTTGATTTCTCAGAATGTTGAGGGACCGAGCTGCTGAGGAAGGACCTCAGTTAACTAATTTACCTTTTCCCAGATTCCAGGGAATTCATACTGTGAAATCAATACCATGTTGTTTTTTAGAGCTGGAATTTGCATTGAAACACTGGTCCAGTCCACTGACCCTATTTGGGTGATCCCTATCTTGCAGAGTGTCCGTAGGAATAAGCATATATTCAGTTATATTCAGCATGTACCGCATGTATAAGTAGTCTGGCCCATATTTTCAACCTAGTAGAATAAACAACAGGAAATCTTTTTTTTTTTTTCATTTAAAAAAAATAATTCAGGGATCCCTGGGTGGCGCAGTGGTTTGGCGCCAGCCTTTGGCCCAGGGCACGATCCTGGAGACCCGAGATCGAATCCCACGTGGGGCTCCCGGTGCATGGAGCCTACTTCTCCCTCTGCCTGTGTCTCTGCCTCTCTCTCTCTCTCTGTGACTATCATAAATAAATAAAAATTTTAAAAAAATAAAAATAATAATTCATTTTGCAGAAGCCTGAAAAGAACCCCTAAATAAAATATCTGCTCTGAGTACAGAGCTCTTTTGCAGTTCGTTGGCTTTGGACTTAACCAACAATACAAGCTGATAAGGGAGCTTTGTCCTTCTGTGACTTTATATACCATTCTATCAACAGTAATCTCTATCAGCTGGCACTTCTGTGCTCAGCCAAACCAATAACTGACCTCCGGAAAGATGACCTAAGAGAGGCTGCAAGATCCTACAGTGTGTTCTCTAAACACACACACACACACACACACACACACACACACACACACACACACGTTACATGACACTGCCTTGTATCAGAAATTAAAAATTTCATCACATTCCAAGTATTTTAAAACTATATCCATGATCCATGAACAGTAAACATCCATGAACAGTAAACATGACTAGATTCTTTCTTCCCCTCATTGTTTCTTTTAAAGATTTTATTTGAGAGAGAGAGAGTGTGTGTGTGAAAGAGAGAGGGAGTGGTGAGGGGGAGATCACAAGCAATAGGTAGGGGCAAGGGAGTACTGAGCAGGGAACCCAATGTGGGCTCCATCCCAGGACCCGGGGATCATGACCTGAGCTGAAGGCAGACACTTAACTGACTGAGCCACCCAGGCACCCTTTCCCCTCACTATTAAATAATATTTCTTGACCTCTTGGTTTCTAAATTGTTACCTCTAAAACCTTCTTTAGTCTCTCACCCCCAGGAGCTGATATTAGTTGTTCTTGCAGGGTGAATCCACAACACTTTGAACCCTGCCTTTCTTGCTTTACTGTCACTGCTTGTTTAATTGCCATTGACTTGTACATCTTAAATGAGTGAATTTTATTATGTAAAATTATATCTTAGTAAAGAGATAGATACCAAAAGCAATATATTCATTATATTGCATGTATAATGAGTAGTTGTATATTTATATAACTATTGCATATATATATATATATATATATATATATATATATATATATATATGACTAGTTCACACATCAATTTTCTTCTTCCCCTCACATCCAAGTCCCTGGAGCAATCTCATAGCTTGGAAAAAGAAATATGAAAACTTTCAAGTTTTGCAAGAATTTAGAACTAAACCAACTGAGCCTTCTATATAACTCCCACAGAGTTGCTTTCTGGTTCCCCTGAGGAGATATTAAAAAATGACTTTACCTGGTTCAGCCTGAGAAAAGCTGTCTGGTAAATTGTCAAGATTCTTATACACACACAGAATGAAGTAGATAAAGGGAAGCCCTAAAGAGTTAAAGGTCTAGAACTGTGCTGTCCAACACAATAACCATGAGCCTCATGCAGCTACTGAGCACTTGAAATGTGGCTAATCTGAATTGAGCTGTGGTCTAAGTGTAAAATACACACTGGACTTTTTTTTAAGTAAAATATCTTTTTTCTATATTTGATTATATTTTGAAGTGATATGTTCTGGATATATTGAATTAAATAGAATATTTTCTTGAAAATTTCACCTGTTTATTTTTTTATAACATAGATTCTGGAAATTTTTTAATTTCATATGTGACTCAGATTATATTTATATTGGCTGCCCCTGGCCTAGAATCTTGAATGCTAAATGATGCCATGACACATTTGGTACAAGTTAAAAATTCTAGTAACATGGCAAGACTCAGGAAAAAAGAATGATTCTCTATTAAGGTCTTGAGATAGAGGTTAAGGTGATAAGAAACAGGAAGAGCAAAGCTCTTTCTGGTGTTCTTGCTCCTTCTCTTTCTCTCTCTTCATCTCCCTCCCTTCATCTCTAAAGCAGTCCAAATCCCAGAGACAAACCATACTCTAGGGCTTCTTGAACCCACATTAATACTACAGACAATCCTCCAGTTCCATCCACGTTGAAGCAAATTGTGGGTATTTGTCGTTTCTAATAGCTGAGTAATGGAACTGGAGGGTATTATGCTGAGTGAAATAAGTCAATCGGAGAAGGACAAACCTTATATGGTCTCATTCATTTGGGGAATATAAAAAATAGTGAAAGGGAATAAAGGGGAAAGGAGAAAAAATAAGTGGGAAATATCAGAAAGGGAGACAGAACATGAAAGACTCCTAACTCTGGGAAACGAACTAGGGGTGGTGGAAAGGGAGGTGGGCGGGGGGTGGCGGTAACTTGGTGGCGGGCACTGAGGTGGGCACTTGACGGGATGACCACTGGGTGTTATTCTGTATGTTGACAAATTGAACACCAATAAAAAATAAATTAATTTTAAAAAATAAAAAAATAATAGTTGTGAATTCAAAAAAAATAGTACAATCAATTAAGTCAATCAATCAATCTTGGGCTTTCTGATCTATGTTTATGATAGTGCTAATTATAATTATTAGTTTATATCTACCTTCTCCATTAACGGTTAGCTCCTGTTTTAGTCTTTGCATCCACCCAGCATGTAGGAGATGCTGAATAAATAACTTGTTAAATTTGAGATAAATAGAGAAGAACATAGCTGGCCAAGTAGACTCTGTTGGCTTGTGTTTTTCTAAGCAGTTACAGAATTACATGTTATCTATAGTTAGTACGGTGAAGAGTAAAAAATTTTTCAAAGAAAAAACAATATTTTTAGTTAACCTAAAAAATTTGAATCTATACCAGACTATATCCTTAGATGAAGAAAGAAAATAAGTCATCATAACGACTAACAAGGAATTATTTAGGGTCATATTGTCCAAACTTTTGATAAAGTTTAATTAGTCTTATTATTCAAGGGTTATCAATTATGATGTAAAAGACCAAGTAAACAATAAGTGAATTGACAATAATGTGAATAAAAGCCAAACCAAGTCTGACGTCAGTGGGAGTTCTGATTACGGGATGAGTCTGTTTTTAGCAGTTCATCTATATCAGGTTGTTCATTTATTAGTCTTTTTTTACTCAATTTCCTATTTTTAAAAACTATTTTTAATGAGCATAAGGGAAGATGTTTATCCTGGAGAATAAGTTATAGCAACATTAAGTAGCAGACATGTATACCTCTGGGACATTTGTAACACAGAATACATTATTCCTGACACTTAGGAGACTAAGCAGCAGGAAGTCAGCTTCAGATTTTTATCAGCTTCAACTGCTAATGGAGCTGATAAAGCTGATTTGTGGGAAAAGTGACTGCAATTGAAATGTGTGCAGATGCATTTACATTAGGGTTAAAAAAAAAAAACAATGACTTCAACCTAGATTTCAGAATTTTTTGCTTTGCTAAGCAATATCATAATCTGTGAACAGGTCAAGTTCAAGCCAAATGTGTTTGCATTCTTCCCTCACTGCTATAACATATTATTTTGGGAAACCATAATCAAGTAACCTTTCTTGAATAGAAATAGCTTTGATTTATTTTTCACTTCAATTAATACTAAGTAATGACCATCTAAAATAATTTTGCCATAACTTTAAATTAATCAAGTAAACGTAGAAAATGGTAGGAGAAAGTTCTTTAAGATTCTTAACATAAAAGTATTTTAACTCTCTCATTTGCTTGTTTTGGAAAGTGTATTGAACACACTTGAAATAGACATTATCCTTGACAAATTTTAAGATAATTAACTGCCATTTATAACCATCTAAAATTTCGATATGTTTTAAAAGAATTTTAGTCTTTTTTTTTTTAAGATTTTATTTATCCATGAAAGACATAGAGCAGGGGGCGGGGGAGGCAGAGACACAGGCAGAGGGAGAAGCAGGCTCCATGCAGGGAGCCTGACATGGGACTTGATCCCTGGACCTGGGATCACACCCTGAGCTGAAGGCAGACGCTCAACCACTGAGCCACCCAGGGATCCCCCAAGTTTTAGTCTTGATATTGAGGTGAACATTCTTCTGTATGATAAGCACAATTAAAAACAAAATAACAATGATAGTAAAACTGATCATAAGACACTAGTGTTACTATATTGAACCAAAGAAAAAGGCTTTACTGATGGCCATTGGGACAGAAGTATTTAGAAGGAGCCAGAGCATGCAATCCTAAAGATTTGAATAGTTATTCTTCTTTCCTATTTTTTTTAGCAAGATCACTTTGTACACCAGATTCTGCCATAAATTAAATCAGAATCTCATGTACCTGATTAGATACTCATTAAATTTTTGCATCTTTTTAGTGTAAAGATTGTCTATCAGTCCCAATCTCCCCTTCAATGAAGGCCGCTTTCAACAATACCACTGACATGTAGCCATCCAGCTTCCAAATTTCCCCTGAAAGTGGTCCACTCTCTGTGAGAATGTTTTAACAATTCAAAAGTTTTTATAGGGCAAAAAATATTCTTGCCATGGTCTAGTTCTACCTTATGGAGCTGGAAACTTTCTAACTGGTTGATTTCTGTAGTAGTCTTTTCTTCTATTTCTCCCATTTCTCAGTCTTTGTAAATCCCTCCTCCTCTTGGATTCACATCTTTAACAGTGATATTCCCTGGGGTTCTTTCGGGGGATATTTAAATAGTCCTGATGCCCATATGACATCCTCTACCAGTTTAATTGAAATTTCTGGAGGTGGTGCCCAGGCACTAGAATTTTTACATCTCCCCAGGTAATTCTAATGTGCACTGAAGTTTGAGAACTGGCAGTGGTGCGCTAGTAAACATTTAAAAACCGGTTCTTTGCAAGGATGCAAGAGGGAGGGAACTGCAGAGTCTGATGTGTAGCATCTTGCTGAATTCACTGGTTTAATACCCCAAGTGTGAGTTGAAGCTTCACATCAATTTTAAACTGCCAACCTGATGTCAACCAGCTTCCCAAAATTCCTGAAATTTAACAGTTTGCTCTGGCAATATTCATAATCAGCAACTCCAGCACCCCACTAGAACTGGGGTACCACTGTATCCAGTTTCCTGCTGAATAAATTAACCAGATGGTCCACTGGGATATATGTGTCAGTAGATTTCCTCTTCAAAGACCTGTTCTATAGAATCTAAGTAAATAACAGATAGATAATAACAATGATAGATGATAGATGATAGATAGATAGATAGATAGATAGATAGATAGATAGATAGATAGATGATACACAGATAGATAGATTGGGGGACTGCGCTCCTCTAATGAAATGAGTAGAGAGGCACATCTACTGGCTACTCCTCCTTGCGCCCTGGGCTGTTATCTGAAGGACTTCCCCGGAAACCAGAAGGCAACTTAGAGGGTGTTTTAAGAATTGCTCACCTATAAATAAAACCCATATTTCTCATCTCCCCATATGTATTCTCTTCATGATCACATTGCACAGACCTTTACAGGCTCAATTCTTCCAGGTTCTACCTCACATTTTACACTATAATGATAGTCAATAACCAGAATGTTCACATCTTATTTTCCTACCTTTTCCAAAAACAGAAATGGCCTTCAGTGATCACACCAGTCCCCTAGAACACTCATTTGTTTGCTCTCAAATTATGTAAAATAGATATGTTCTTTAATTCCAAGAAATATCTTTTCCTGCCCCCTTTTCTGACCTCAGTTGAGGAGTGAGCTCAGCACCAATGCTTATTGCCATTCAGGTTGAAAATAATGATTTGGTTTTTTAATGAATGTTTTGGCACTAACATATATCTAAGTTACTTTAAGGGGAGTGCTTAGAAATATTTGGAGCACTGTAAAGAGGAATACAGAGAAAGAGCAGTACCTGTAGCTTCTCAGAATCATATTATCAAAATCAGAAGCTGACTTAGTAGACCTTGAGGGCGAGAAAGATGAAAAGCAGACAAAAAGTCAAATACCTCAAAACTTTAGCAATTCTTAACCCTGCAGATCCAAAGTGATTTAGAGGATCATGAGGACGAATCCCCACCCCCTCAACCCTGTTTCTATACTTTTCTTTATCCATGGCCTGTGTAAATCTGAAGGAATATGTGGCCCGTTTAGAACAAAGGAGACGTATAGGTTTCACACATACTAGGCAAAAAGTGGAACTCTGAATAAATCCCTTAAGTTTGAGGGCCAAACATTATGTTAATGTATGAAACAGTCCTAAAAGGAAAGGTAGCAAGGAAGGTATTTCTTCCTTGCAGGAGCCATCAAGCCCCAGTCCAAGTCACTACACCACAGATGAGCACAGAAATGAAGAGAGAACACTAGGGTCCAGGCATGAACCTGCCATGTACATGCTGTGTGACCTTGGCTTTCCTGCTATGGGTAGTGAATATCAACACACTATTTTGAACTGAAAGAGCTGGACCAATGTTTTCATTATTGTCCCTCTAAAAGTACTTTTTTACACATTTTTTCCCTAATTGCCCTATCCATGAGATTTTAATACCATGGATATACTGCATATCTGTTTATATAGTGTATGCATATCTGTGATTTATATGTAAAAAGTTTAAGATTTTTTGCTGCCCCTGAGAAACAGTTTTCAGTCCTTTGGAATGCATGAGCTAGCAGATGAAGGCTCATTTTATTATCATACCTGTGTTACCCAAGCAAGACTTTCAAAACTAAGTATAAGTGAAATGTTACAAAAACTAAATTATGTTAAAATATGACATTAGAATGGAAGGCTTTTCCAAAGCATTCAGTAAGTTTCAAATACAGAAGACTAAAGTTCTAAGAACACTAAAATAGGCCATGATTTGTATCCAAAGTCTAATGGATATGTTTTCAGAGACTTTGTTGTTTGAATAAATATGAAGATTGTACTAACCTCTCACTGAAAATGGACACAGTTGTGGGCAGAGATAAGCAAAGTGTGAAGGAACTTCAAACCAGGTGCTATTGGTTGTCCTATTAGAAATGCAGCAGATACCTTTTGCAGACATTATTTGCATGGTAGGTGCAGTACTTTGTGTATGGCACCTCAGATAAAACATAAAGCGTCTTTCGACCCTTACAATACAGTAGACTAAAACTAGAGTCAACAAAATGCTAAATAAATTACTGAAAACTGAGTAGTGTTTTGTAGTTAGGTAGAGTAATTACCCTTCCTAACAGGAAAAGTTGGATGTAATTTTGTTATGTAGAATCTCTCTTACTCAAAATACTCTCAATGCTTTATAACAAATTAGAGATAGATGGCATAGTGGTAACATTAGTGAACCTGGCAGTTATTTCTCACCTGGTGGTAGTATACATACATAGGTTCTTAAATATGAAAGCATATATTCAAATATTCTTCAGGAATTTAGCAAAGAACGTGTTATTTTCAAATGTTCTCAATAAAACCAGGGAGAAATAGTTTTTTCTCTTGAACTTCAGTGGGCACTTTGGATGCCGACCCAGAAGAGAAAGGCAGTACTTGGGGATCATACAAAGGGAGAAGGGGAAGGACAGGCACCCAACACAAGGATTACTTCTGAGTAGAATGTATAAAAGTCCAAAAAAAAAAAAGTTTAGGAGTCAGTCAAGATCATTTGATTAAAATCAGCAAAAAGACTAGAAAAGACAGGTAGATTCTAGTTCACTGGCTCAGGGAATTGAATGCAGTATAATAGTATGAAAAGTTCTGCCCATAGTATCTGAGTCATTCTTTCAAATTTTACTCTTGAAATTCTTTTATTCAGTTGGCTACATGCTTTCTAAAATTCTCATTTATTTAAAAGACCTTTCCACATGAAAAGGAATGAGATACTGATACATGCTACAACGTGAATAAACTTGAAAACACGCTAAGTGAAAGAAGTCAGACATGGACACAAAATGGCCGCATGTTATATCATTCCACTTTTATGAAATATTCAGAGTAGGCAATTCTACTGAAAGAGAACGTAGATTAGTGGTTGACAAGGGCAAGAGACAATGGGGAATGGGGAGTGACTGCTTAACGTGTATAGTGTTTCCTGTTGGGGTGATACAAATATCCTACAACCAGATAATGGTGATGGTGCCACAACATTGTTAAGGTACCAAAGGCCATGGGATGGTAGACTTTAAAATTAGAATGACAGGGAAGCCCCAGTGGCCCAGTGGTTTAGTGCTGCCTTCAGCCCAGGGCCTGATCCTGGAGACCTGGGATGGAGTCCCACATCGGGGTCCCTGCATGGAATCTGCTTCTCTCCCTCTCCTTCTGCCTGTGTCTCTGCCTCTCTCTCTCTGTGTCTGTCATGAATAAATGAATAAAATCTTTAAAAAAAATAAAAATAGAATGACAAGTTTTATGTTGTGTGTATTTTACCACATATGAAAGAGAGGGCTTTCTAATTTGTCTGATTTGACCCCTATAAAACCATCTTTCCAGTAATAGACTTAAGTTTTCCTTCCAATGGTAAATCCACATTTTGTAGAGCTCTGAAGCCTTTGTAACTTCAGTAGGTTTCTAAGAAAAATAAATCAGAGTTACAAAGTCAAAATACCTGTGGCTGCTCTGGGAAGGGCCTCTGCAACTTTGGGGACCTGAAGCTTAAGCTTTCACAGCCTCTTCTTACTTCCTCCCACAAGAACTACAGAAGAGCACTTCTCATTTCCTAGCCTGACTGTTCAGTCAGTTCTTCAGTTCAGTCCATATTTGCCAACATCTCAGAAGGTCATTGTTTGGGGCGCCTGGGTGGCGCAGTAGGTTAAGCACCCAGCTCTTGGTTTCAGCTCAGGTCTCATCTCAAGGTCATGAGATTAAGCCTCTTGTCAAGCTCCCTGCCCAGTGAGGTGCCTGCTTGAGTTTCTCTCTCTTCCTCTGTCCCTACCCCCTGCTCTCTGTCTCTCTGTCTCTCTCTCTCTCTCTCTCTCTCACCGAAATAAATAAATCTTAAAAAAAAAGAGGTTACCAAGTTCCATACCATTGGATCAGTTTTGAAAGACTTCCTCTTTTTTCCAATAAGATGAAGAGTCCAATGTCTGACACCTCTCCTAGGCTGGATATGCATACTTCTACCTATATTGAACTACGTATTAAAATTACTGGTCTTAAAAACTAGTAGCATGGGTTCTATTGCCGGATAGTCAGTTGCTAAGTGTAGCAAGAGTTAGTATAGTGTGAAGGTAGAAAAAAACTTTATGTTCAAATGAGATTCTATTATGATTATTATGATAAAGATGGAAAATAAATATATAAGTTACTGGAAACAATTCAAGTCAAAAAGACATTCAGAGAAAATGGAAAAGGTATGGAAGAGGAGGCTGCACACTGTTTATATTCCCAAGACCATGAAGTGAGGACACTTCAGACACAGAACCCCACCTGGGCAAGCAGAGATCTTACAGGCCCACCCCTGGCTATCACAATTTCATGTTGGACTCTTGTTCTATTAAAGACATTGCACGAGAAATGCCACAGAAAAATAGATAGGAGTAGAGCAATACTGGTCTAGTTATCTTTACCTTGGAGTAAATTGGGGAGAGAAGGGCAAAGGTTAGGGTCATATATGAAAAAGGATGAAATTTTGATTATAAATAGAAGTGTAAGCATAATCTCACCTTTCCAGAATACCTTCCTGCAGCTTTTTTGTATCCTTCTCACATGGTCAGTGAACAAGATTAATTAGAAACAATGCCCATGTATATTGCCTAATCTGTCCCAGTTTGTGGCTGATTTTGCTTGTATTCTATCAATATTTACTCGGGGTGGCTGGGATCCAGACTACTCTTTTAGGTGTTGAACAAAACAGAAAAATGTCCCTGTCTTTACTCTGCTTATGTTCTAGTGCCAGGGAACAGATAATAAACATATCAGTAGATTATTGTGAATGTTATTATGTATAACGGAAAATGAAGAAGCGAGTAAAGGGGATGAGGAGTGCCTTCAAGGAGCAGGATGGCAAGGGGAGAGTATCAGTTTTAAACAGGGTCAAGTTAGAGCTGAGAAGGAGAAGGAAACTAAGAAGATGTTGTTGTGTGCGCAAGACTTAAAGGAGTTTAGGAATATCAGGGAGAATCACAGCTTGGCTGATGTGTATGAGGAACACTGGGGAGACCAATGGGCTGAAGCTGAAAGCACCAAAGAAGAATCAGAGGAAATGTGGAGATTCAGGACCTTGTGGACCATGGAAAGATCTTTGACTTATGTATGGCTGAGAGAAGGTGGAGCTCACTTTCTCAGCCTGGCGACTTCCACGATTGAGGTTGGCTTGCTATTAACTGTGGCAGACATCCATCTTGACTGCTAGGCCCAACTTGACTACCACCACAGGTTGTTAGTCAACAAAGTTGAGAAAGTATCTAAGTGTCATCTGAGTCTATATTCTTGAACTAATTTTATTAGTTCCTATTACATATCTACCACATCAGAAAGCTGCTTACTTTACTTATTATGTACTTATTTCTACTTCTATATTTTTGCTCATGTTATTCTCCCAACACCTTGGATCTCTGGCCCAGTGACTTTAATATCCCAACACGTCCTCGTTTTCTTCTATATCCAGCTTAGATTCCATCTTCAATGAGGATACTCACTTCCTTCATATAATCTCAAATAACCTTCCTTTCATTCCCCTCCTCTGTGCCTATACCTGTGCATCTAACCTTGGCTAGAGAAAAACACAGGACCGTGATGACTGATTAAACTTTAAATATATGATCACTAACTTTCAAAGGATCCTTAGTGCAACTACAAAATCCTATCACATTCCCAACTCCATTGATTCTTATCTTTTCCCAGATGACACTTCACTCTTCTCCTTTCTCCTCAAATTCTAGCACTTCCTTCCCTACTTACTGCTTAGCTGATTGCCCCAATAGAAGCAATGAGAAGAGAACTCACACATCTTTCTGCCATTCAGACCTCCCCAAGCAATATGCATCTTTGTCCATATACTTACTCTCCTTCGCTTTCAGTAGATGAGCTATTCCCCTATTTCTCCTTTAATGATTTCTTTTATGGTAAATAAATATTTCTTAGTGTACCATGTAAATTCCTTTCAGTGAAATTCTTGGTTGACGGTGTTTTTTCAGCAACGTGAATATCTTATTCCAGTGCCTTCCAGCCTGTATTATCTCTGATGAGAAGTCAGTTAAGTATCATACTGTTTTTTTCCCTGTTTCTGCTGAGTTGTTTATCTCTTGCTACTTTCCAGGTTTTCTCTTCGGCTTTCAAAAGTTTGACTATATGTGTCTCTAGATGTGGAAAATTTTGTATTTATCCTACTTTATATTCATTGAGCTTCTTGGACTTATAAATTAATGTTTTTCATAAAATTTGGGAAGCTTTTAGCCATTTTTTCTTGGACTATTTTTAGGTCCATTTCTCCATCTTTTTTATCCCTTTAGGACTCATACATGTGTCTGTATGATTTATACTGTCCCACATATCTCCGAGACTGTTCATTTTACTGCAGTCCTGTTTCCCTGTTCTTCTGTTTGGATAATTTCTATTTATTTATCTTCAAGCTACTGATTCTTTCCTCTAGAATCTCCAGTTTTCTGCTGAGCCCCTCCGGTAAATTTTTCATTTCAGTCATTGTATGTTTCAATTACAGAATATCCATTTGGTTCTCTGTTTTTCAATAATTTCTATCTCTTTATTGGATTTCCTATTCACTGAATGATTGTCATCTAACTTTCCCTTAATTCTTTATAGTTTCCTTTAGCTCGTTAAATATATTTATAATAGCTACTTTTAAATTTTTGTGTCCTCGGGGCACCTACATGGCTCAGTCAGTTAAGCATCTGACTCTTGGTTTCAGCTCAGGTTTTATCTCAGTGCATGAGATAAAGTCCCACATCAAGCACCTGCTCAGCAGGGAGTCTATTTCTCTCCCTCTGCCTCTCCTCTTGCTCATGTTCTGTTTCTCTCTCAAATAAATAAATAAATCTTTTAAAACTAATTAATTAAATCTTTGTATGCTAAATCCATCGTCCAAGGACACTCAGAGAGTTTTATTCACTACTTTTTCCCCCTAAATATATGTCACACTTTCTTATTTCTTTGCATGTCTCATAGTTTTATTTTGTTTTTTAAACACTGGCTTTTATTATTTTTAAGATGTATTTATTTATTTATTTATGAGAGAGAAAGAGAGCATGAGTGGGGGGAGGAGCAGAGGGGGAGGTAGAGAGAGAATTTCCAGCAGACTCTCCCATGAGCACAGAGCCTGACACAGGGCTCAATCCCACGACCCCAAGATCCTGACCTGAGCTGAAAACCAGCTGTGCCACTCAGGCGCCCCTACACACTGGCCTTTTGAATAATATATTGTGACAACTCTGGATTCTAGTTTTCTCCTGGGGGAATGTTGTTGTTTTTTTCTGTTTAGTAAACTTGCTTAGACTAAATTTATGTAGTATATCTCCACCGAAGTGTACAGCCACGGATATCTCTGTTCATTTATTATTTTCCTTCTTTTTGTTTTTAAGCTTGCCTTCCTAGAGCTCACCCATGCATTTGTATAGCTTGGCTTTCAGTAAAAGATTGCACAGAGATTGTTTCACACTTCAAGCCAAAAAGGCTTCCACTTTCTGCTGATGGATCTTTGTGTGAGCTGGAGAAAATATTAAACCATTAGATCATTTTCAACTCTTCCCAGGCTTTTAACTTTCCACCAGGTTTTTGTCACATAATCTCTGCACCTGCATGCAGGTTCTGTCAGCCAAGGATAGGTGGATGACTTGGGACCTCTCTGGTCCCTGTGTACATATGCACAGCCTCAACTGTTAGGATCTATTTAAGACCTGAACAGGGATCCCTGGGTGGCGCAGCGGTTTGTCGCCTGCCTTTGGCCCAGGGCGCGATCCTGGAGACCTGGGATCGAATCCCACATTGGGCTCCCGGTGCATGGAGCCTGCTTCTCCCTCTGCCTGTGTCTCTGCCTCTCTCTCTCTCTCTCTCTCTCTGTGACTATCATAAATAAATAAAAATTTTAAAAAAAACCTGAACATATGAGAAAGCTATGTGCTGTACCAAGAGTTTCCTTTTTTGTTATGAAGAGAAGTTAGTGTAATTTGATTTTTCTCAAGGGCCACCTTCCATTACACACTTTCTAATAGATAATAAAGCTCATTACAAAGCAAGGGCATCCCACAGCAGAGCACCACGAAAAAGTATGATATTTTATTATACTAAACATTTACATCTAGAGAAGATTGATGCATTTGTTAATGTTGTTGTTCTATGCTAAGAAAAAATAAAAGAAAAAGAAAAAAGAAACATGAATGACCCCTGCAGGCTGTTCAGTGTCATTAAAAACACTATGACTTTTTAAAAATAGCCATACTAGATGGGAGTTACAGCCCAAAAAACTCCAAATACATCTGATTTCAGAGGAAGGTGCAAAGCCAACTGTATAGCTACATCTGATTATTTTCTGATTATTGCACTAAGGGGAAAGAAGGCTAATATCAAATGAAAATAGATAAATAAAATCTTTCTGGAAAACATACTTATGACACTGGGCTATATAAAATATAGGTTTCAGCCAAAATTAACATAAAGGCTACCCCCTCTAGCCTTCAGTCACCAAGTATTTTCTCTTTATTTGTAAAAAATCCATTTATTTATTCATTAGGCATTCATGGAGCATCTGCTGTGGGCCAAACACTGGGCCAAGCACTCTACTAAATACTGGATATATGGAGTGTATGAGTTAGCCTCTGTGTACTAAAAGACCTTACAACTGAGCAAGGGAGAAGAATGAATAAACCTAACATGTAAGCATACTATAATCAGTGCTATGAAAAAAAATTCCTACCTGAAAGGATCAGAGAACACTTCCCAAAAGAGATGACATGAATGGATCCTGAAACATAAATAGGAATTAGCCTAGCATTTGAAGAAGGGACAAGCAGTTCTGGGTATAGACAAAAGCAAGGAGTATTTGAGGGAACTGCAAGTAGTTTAGTAGCTGGAGCATATAATTCTAAGGATGTGGTATGAGAGAAAGAAAGAGAAGAAGGCAGGATCATATCATCAAGTTCTTAGATCCTCAGCTGAGTGTTTAGTGTCACTCTCAATGTGATTCAGAACCTCTGTTGGTATTTGGGGAGGATACTGACATTTGGGACCCTGTGCTTTGGAGATCTGTTGGTGGCTATCTTCTCTATTAACTCAACACATGTTGAAAAGATACTTTGAAATAAAACTAGCCACTGATTTCGCTGATCCTTAGAACAAAGAGGGGAGGGAAATACATTAGTAAGCAGCATGAGTCTGATAGGGTCCTTAAATTATCTTCATGTTTAGAGGTTAAAGATGCTTGTTTGAAATTTAATTATCAATTAATCATTCTAGAATTATCTATTCTCTGAGTGTCAGTGTCAGTCAATAAATGTAATAATCAGCACTTCCTCTTTTTCATTTTAGCGGTTTTCAGCTTAACCTTTAGCAGGTCATAGCTGCTTTTACTTGACATTTATTAACCTTTTATAAAGTAATTATTACTAGCTTAGAGAGCCTGGTAGTGACTCCATGTTTATTCACTTCATTTAAATAATAATTGCCCTTATTCTTCAGAATGATGTATTAAAAACTCATCACTTCCAAATCTGACTAGTCTATTTGTTATTAGCGAAATGATACCATTAATGCATTGTTAGAATGCTACGTATTTAATCTTATATATTTCTGAAATTAACACTTGAAGAGGTAGTGATATCCACTTACAATAATTTGATTCATCATTCAAGTGATATTTGAATCACATAAAATTAAATCATAACATTAGTAATCTTTACTTGATGGAAGTTGTGTATGGTATAAATTTCTGTGTTGATCCATTTTCCAAAGGTTCCCACTTAAAACACACACACACAGAGACACACACATTATCAAGGATATGGGAAAAGATTGTTTAAAATCACATTTTTCAAACAATATTATCTCCAGTAAAATAATTTTCAAAATAGTACTCAAATCATTTCTCAGAAGAACTACTACAATTTGGGTAAGGTATTTAGCAAAAAGCCAAAAATCTAATGGAAAGAATTATTAGGAGCCTGATGCTGAGCCCAGAAGGGTAACATGGCTCAAAAATGATGTAACTGTTCAATTCCACTTCAGAAAATCTCTTAAATTAAAAGCTCTCCTCCCCAGTGCTGCAGTCACTTGCAGTTCAAACCCTTATTAAATTCTTATCAGAGGAACAATGTCATTAGTATCCTCAATTCCATACTCTCCATCTCCCTCAGAAACAAAGGTGACAGTGTTACTCTTACTTTAAAGCCTCCATTGGCTTTTTACTGATCACTGGGAAACAAAAGCAGCTTGCCTTGGTCCATACCCCTTCATGCCAAAACTAACCTATCATATAAAACTTAGTCCCACTTTTTTTTAAAGATTTTATTTATTTATTCATGAGAGACACAGAGTGAGAGAGGCAGAGACACAGGCAGAGAGAGAAGCAGGCTCCATGCAGGAAGCTCGATGTGGGACTCGATCCAGTGACTCCAGGATCACGTCCTGGGCCGACTGACAGGCCTGCACTAAACCGCTGAGCCATCAAGGGATCCCAGTCTCACATTTCAAGGTCAAGGCCAGTGTCCCATTGGTTTTTGTTTTTTTTTTTTTTACCTACACCATATGACCCAGTACAGAAATATAGTAGGTCCTTGTATTAGTTTTCTATGGCTATAATAAAAAATTATCATGAACTTTGTGATTTAAAGCAACAGAAATTTATTCTCTCACAGTTCTGGAGGCTAGAAATTCAAGCTAAAATTCTAGGCTGAATTCAAGGATAGCCCATAGTCATGCTCCCACTGAAAGCTATAAGAAAAAAATCTTTCTTGCCTCTTTCAGCTTCTGATGGCTATAACAGTCCTTGGTTGTGGCTATATCACTCCAGTCTCTACTTTTGTGTTCACATTGCTTTCTCCTATTCTGTATGAGTAATCCCTCTGTCTGCTTTTCTCTTCTAAGGATGGTCGTAATGACATTATGGGTCTACCCAGATAATCCAAGATATAATCTCCCCCAGATTATGCATGTATTTAGTACATAAAAATGCATGTATCTAGTACATAGGAATTGGGTACAAAATGATTTAAGCATTATTTGACATTGAAGGTCCCGACCTATTAAAAAAATGATCCAATAAATCGTGACACATAAAATGAGAGAAGAACTGCTTAGAAGCTAAACTGGTAAGAAAACCTTGGTATTCATAAAAAACTCAGATGGACATGCAGATTTGGGATTTGTAATGAAGTAGGAAATGGTTGAAGTCATGAAAGTTATGAGAATAATTGAAGAAATTATTAAGGGCAGCTTTCCAGTCCAGGGTACTGATCTTCCAAGTAACTTATAAAATAGTTAGACAGATAGACACATATCCAAGTAATGTGGTGAATACTAATATAAAAATACCTACAAAGTGCTTTGGAGTAATAGAGAGAAACATTTAGCCCAAATTCATAGAAAGTATAGAGCAGAATACCATGAATCAGGTATCAATCTCAGGGGAGCAGAACATGGTGCACTGGTTGACTGTACCAGGGGAGATCTCCAAAAACCTCTATCTATTGTATCTTGGTATCAGAGTTGCCAAAGAAAACATAAGAGCTAAGTACTTCCCCCAACACCAGAAGCTGACACAGGGCAATTGACCTATAAGAACCCCTCTTGTGCTACAGTGGATGGACCCTGATTCTTTCCCCATGGAATCTAAAATACTGAAGGCTGGGAGCATGCCCAAGGGCCATTGCATGCACACTTTAGCAGAACAAAAGAATATTAATCAAGCTTAAAACAGTAATATCTTGGGACACCTGGGTGGCTCAGTGGGTTAGGCATCTCCCTTCAGCTCAGATCATGATCTCAGGCTCCCTGGGCTCCCTACTCAGCAGGGACCCTGATTCTCCCTCTCCCTCTGCCTATGGCTCCCCCTGCTTGTGTTCTCTCTCTCTCTCTTTCTCTTTCTCTCTCACTCTTTCTGTCAAATCTTTTTTAAAAGAAAGAAAGGAAAGAAAAGAAAGAAAGAAAAAGAAAGAAAGAAAGAAAGAAAGAAGAAAGAAAGAAAGAAAGAAAGAAAAGAAAGAAAGAAAGAAAGAAAGAAAGAAAGAAAGAGGAATATCTTGAAAAGATGTTCCAACACAAGGTTGATAAACCCAGTACAGGCTGTGTGGATTCTTTAGCTCTTGGTAAGGAAATATTCTAAGCCCAAGGCCAGTTCTTTTTTTTTTTTAAGATTTTATTTATTTATTCATGACAGACACAGAGAAAGAGAGAGAGGCAGAGACACAGGCAGAGGGAGAAGCAGGGAACCCGACGTGGGACTCGATCCCAAGTCTCCAGGATCACACCCTAGGCCGAAGGCAGCACTAAACCGCTGAGCCACCGGGGCTGCCCCCAAGGCCAGTTCTTATGCAGCCTGGTAGGGGTTGAAAGATTGCATCAAAGAGATTGCATTTCTCAACAAAAGCCTGTCAAATTTATGGAAAACATTTTGAAAAAAATGACATCTGAAAGTCTTTAAAGATTAAATAAGAATTACCCACATAAAGAGGAAGATTTGGGACAAATGTTGGCTAAGCAGAGGGAGGAGTTCAATAAAAAGGCATGAAAATGTAGGAATCATGCATGGTTCAATATGAGAGTGAAGGGAAGAAAGAAGTATTTGGTTTAGGGTAACAGTATGAGTTTGAAAAGTGTGTAAGGGCAAGCAGAAGGGATGAGTTGTTTGTTAGGTGCACCTTCCTAAAAGATGCCAGTAGAGGGATCCCTGGGTGGCGCAGCGGTTTGGCGCCTGCCTTTGGCCCAGGGCGTGATCCTGGAAACCCGGGATCGAATCCCATGTCGGGCTTCCGGTGCATGGAGCCTGCTTCTCCCTCTGGCTATGTCTCTGCCTCTCTCTCTCTCTCTGTGACTATCATAAATAAATAAAAAAAAAATTTAAAAAAAAAAAAAAAAAAAAAAAAGATGCCAGTAGAGTGACCACATAATAAGATTCAGACCAGAACAGATAAAAGCTAGCATTAGTCCTAAAATCATCCAGGAACTATGTAGGTTCATAGAATGGCTGGGACAGGTTAATCAGCAATATCCTAAAGTTACTGCTTTCCTCATAGGATATTTAGTTTCTGAGAAGTTTCAATTCTGCTGCTAACTAGCTGTGCTGACTTCATGGTTCTCAGTTCCTTCATCCCTAAGGTAAAACAGATGTTAAATTAAATTATTTTTTTCTTGTCTCCTAAAATCCAAAGTGCAGCTTTGATGCTTACATCTTCATTTTCTCTCATATCATGCAGTAATTAATACTACAAAACAATTCATATTATAGTAGCTCCATAACACTTTTAGTTAATTTGATTAACAACTGAAGAAAATGAAAATCATTGAAATTATGGGGAAAGATGTTATTTAAATTTAAATATGATATATCTTCAATATTCATGCTCGACACTATTCCTTTTTCGAAAGCCAACACAAATACCTTTTATTTCCCTTTTTGTTAAGGGCCTCTTAGTTTGGGCCACTTAATAGTCTGGATATATTCTTATTATACTACATGTTCAACATAAAGAAATAGAACTATATTAACATTTCCTTAGAACAAGGTAGTGTGTTTATATATTTGGAGCTTAAATTAATATCTAATTGGTCCTTATGCCTGTAGGTGCTATATCCCTAGTAGGCCCTTGTTCTATCAATTTGTTCCCAGGTCAACAGGATGCATTTTACTGTTATAAATGAGCCAGACAGTGTACTGACCTACCTTCCTCCTAGTGTCAGATTTAAAGAATAAAGCAATTAAGTTCTTAATTCCACTCTAATAGCAAAGAGTAAGAAAACAACCCTTTAGTCCAAATATAAAAGTTGCCTCACCCTCTATACTCAGATTTAATTTTCCCAGGTACACTTGCCTTCCACGCTAATATTCAACACTCTGAAACTCTTGCTTTTGCACTTTTTGCACTTTTGAAAAATGTCAACACTCAGTTTTATAGCATTTGATTTAACGTTTTTGGGGGCACTTTCAACCTTTCATAATTTATAGTCATCTCCCAAAAATGTGTGATAGGCACAGTTAAGGTAGCAGTCAGAATAAAAGGTCAGTATATATATTGAAGTGTTATAAGACAGCAATAAAGATAATGGACTAAAAAAAATGCAAAGCAGAAACTAACTTCTTTCACACCTCATCATCTCATTATCACCTCATTACCAAATTCCTAAAAGTTCATCATTTTGAAAATATGCTATTTTGCAACTTGTATAACATTACTTATTCCTTGAATCTTCCAAACATTTAACAGTGACCTAAATAATATCAGAATTTTTTCATATGATGCATTCCCTTTTCTCTTTGTGCTTAGTTTGTACAGACTATGACATTTCCAACTGTGACTTGATTTCATATTATCTAACCTAGCAAATGGAGAATAGGTCTTGTTTTATAAACAAGGTATCTTAAAATACAAACTTAAAATAAGTCGTCTTAATCCTGTAAAATGTACTCAAAAGAAAACTCAGTGCTCTTGAAATCAAAGTTTTAAGATTATCTTTATGTGACCCATGCCATTAAATATGAAACTATGTTCTTTTGCTCAATAAAAAAAATGTATAAATGATTTAGACACTTTCAAATGAAGGCATGACAAAAGCATTGAGCATCAAGTTTCCTTTTTCTTCATCCTAGAAACCAGGAATCTCAGATGCCAACTTTTAAGTTCTTTTATAGGTCTTGAAGCCATGCCATATGAAAGATGCTTCAAAAAAAAAAAAAAGAAAGAAAGAAAGATGCTTCATCTGAAGACAGCTCAGTTTGAAAAGATCGTCATTCATTCATTTTGCATTCAACAAATATTTGATAGATCATTCACTTTCCACCATTTACGTTGGAAGAATATTCCCTTCTAGCAGTACAATCATAACCAGTGCTTACATCTAAAATAAGTTGAAGAGATTCAGTTCAATATAAAGACTCTTTTTACTCCCAAAGTGGGTCAAGTTCTTATAGCAAAAATATTGTAAAAGAAAGGAAACCAGGTCACCAGAAATGTATATCACAATCATTTGGAAACTTGTGAAAAATATGCATGCCCACTTCCATGCCTATGGATCTGTACTTTTGACATATCTGTATTTTCCCATTAGCAATTCTAATGAGAAACTAATTATAAGAACTACTAATCTAAACTAAAATCTCACTAAGATGTAGTCATGTCTTATTGGTCTTTCTTTCCTCAAGGCCATTCTATGCCTGATTCATGTTAGGACCTCATAAATATTACTGAATATCTGACGGGGTAACTGAATGGCATCAATGTGTCAAAAATAAAAGAAGTTCATTCTGGCCATGGGTATCATTGAGAAGGTGGCATTGAGGTAGTGCTTAAGGTATGAGAAGAAACTTTAATTTTCTACCTAAAAAGAACAAACCCTGAAAATAGATTTTTATTGAGCAGGACAATGGGCAGACATTTCTGGATTGGAGAACTTCCAGCCTCTCAACCCATACCACAAAAGCAGCAGTCAGCTTGGCCAGCAACTAAGATTCACCCTAATGCTACTGAATTACTCTTGGACTTTCAGTGCCTCACAGAATATGTGACTCGCCACTGCATCATCAAAAAAGCTTAATTGCTATTTACAAAACACAGAATTTGTGACTAAGATATTGGAGGATATTAGATTTCCATTTAGAAACTACACTTAAATTGGTGTTAATTTAGTTATGTGCTTTAGCAAGAGACCCAAACAGAGAGAACAGCCTAATATAAATTTAATAAAAATGGAAGTGCTCCACACAGACAATAGAGTATCTCTTCACAGGACGAAGAACTAAAAACTTTAAGATATTTTCATAACATCTGATAAGGTAATTTAAATTAATATGCAATTCCTATGTTATGATGTATATAAAGCAGGGATTCTTTTTAAGGTTTTCCTTGATCAACTGATAGGGAAAACATGGCAATATTATGTGTTACATATTTTTTGATATAAAATCAGAGGCACCCCTGCATGATCATAACCTGTGGCTAGTTCTTCAAATCCTCTCCTTTTTCTGAACTCTAGGCATAATGGCTGTTTCTGAATCCTGAGATGTGTCAGGCTTTCTCTCATATCCTGGCTTTCATACATGTTGCTCACTGTTTGAAACACTCCCACTCTTCACCTAACCCAATTCCTTATTTTTTATATTTCAGTTTAATTATTAATGCCACTGAAAATTCCCCTTTGCCCACCATCTAAAAGAATCCCCCTGCTGTCGTCTTCTGTAGCACCATGTGATATTCTTTCTTAGCACTTAATAAAATTTATAATTGCATACCTGATTGTTTAATTCCTCTCTCCCCATTCAGACTGTAAATGTAATAAAAAAGGGAACTGTATCTTTTTTATTCACCACAATGTTACAGTACCTAGCATAGAGACGTCCAGTAAATGTTTGTTGAAAACGAATGATTCAAGATAAAAGTGAACTAGCTCTGATTGAGACATGACACCAGTGACCCTTTGTCCCTCCTGAAGGCTATGGAACACCTTCAAGGAACTTTAGTGTAAAACTAAACACAATGTGAAAGCATTGTTTTTGGCAAAAAATATCTCTGAAAAATATTTGTATGAAGCTATTTATTGGAGACTTGAGGGACACCTTTTGTAATAAAACGAGGTATCCCTTAAATAGTCTGCTGTATGTATTATGATCTGCCTTCATACCTAGAGGTTCCCTGAAGGAATTAGGAGAGTCACTAACAATACTTTCGATAATAAATGAGTCTTGAATAACTTCCAGATTAGCAAGTTCTTTTTTGTTCTTTTTTAGAACAAGATAACTTGATTCTCAATATCAGGGGTTGAAAGTAGCTGCAGGATTTTTCTATTAAAAGATCTACTATGTCTCTTCTTTCTATTGTGAAAGGTTAAATCAGTTTCAGGGAAATGCTGACATAGGATTAAGATAAACTGTGCCCTGTCTTTAAAAATCCTATAGAATAATCAGCCTTTCTAAGTCCCAAGGATACCAATAGTTTCCTATGTAAGATTAAACTGGCAAACAACTCTTTGCCCTTTGACTTTCATTGTTGGTTTCTATTTTACTTTAATTAGATTTAAAACAACTAAGACAATTCAATATTTTTCTAGCCCATTTTACAAGTTAGTGTAAATAAAACCTGAGTCAAAAATTCAAATAAATAAATAAATAAATAAATAATTCAACTTGATTGTGATAACTCCTCCATGCTGAAGTCTAGTATTTTGCATATATGTATCATGGAAGGGGAAGAAGAGAGATTAACTTTAAATGAAATGAATTAAGAACTGAACTCAAGATTCCTAATTCTGGGAAAAAACAGGGTCGCAAGGGGGGAGGTGGATGTGGGGATGGGGTAAATGGGTGATGGGCTAGGAGGGCACTTAATATAATAAGCACTGGGTGTTATACGTAACTGATGAATCACTAAATTCTACCCTTGAAACTAATAATACACTATATGTGAACTAAATTGAATTTAAATTAAAAAAAAATTTAAAAACTGAATTCAAGTTAAGATTTAATAAATTCTGAGAAAAGGGTATTTAAATATGTATCCATTCAAATACAATTTAAAGTTGCATAGAAAATTTTAATTCAGTTTGAACTGATGGGAGAGTTTACAACAACTAATAACTCATAATACTCATAATGTTAGTTACCAGGAGATAGAACTTTTTTACCAGGAAATAGTTCAAACCTATGAAACAAAACTTCAGATGATTCTTACTAAAAAAAAAAAATGTAAAGTTGCCTCTGACATTCAGAGATCTGTCCCATGCTATAACCTGTCTCAGAAGGCTCTCTGAATCCAATAGGTAATCCCCTTCCAAACCAGTTCTATTTTTGTGCTATAGTGAGCCTAGCAGTTTTGGATTTGTTGAGTGAAGCAATTTAAGAATTGCTTCCTGCAGATGGAGATGCATTTTATGGTGAATCATTGGAGCTTTAAAAATAACAAACTGCTGGAAAAGAGGCTTAAAATGATCCCCCAAATAGTGAAATCTTATCTAGCCCATCTGATAGAGCAATTGAGGGGAAAGAAACTAATTGAAACTATAGAAACAGCAGGAAAAGTTGACTATTTCTCTTTTTTTATCCATTTAATGTAAAAGAAAATTGTCACATCTAATAGAGTGTCAAAAAAATGTTAACTAGATATAAATGCTTTTAAAACTGTCCTTTACCTTCCATAAGGTCACTGAACTGAGAAGCATGCCTCCAGCAGAAACACCTTTTGATGAAGGCTGGCCATTGTACATGGTTTTCAAAGAAATACCATGGTCCATTTTAACATCATGTCAACCAATTCCAAGAAGAGATTTAGTCTTTTCCAGTGCAAAGAAGCTGAAAACTTAAACTTTTAATTGAAAAAGCCTGAAGCTACTTTCAACTTCTTGTATTTAAAACTCAAATTATCCCTTTCAGGATTAAAAAAAAAAGAGAGAAGACCACATATCAAAGGTAGCAAAGCAGTGATTTATTATCCGTAGTTCTTTTTTTAGGAAAGCTGTTTTCAGTTCTCAGCGCTTTGTATCTCAATTTTATCAACTTAGAAGAAAATATTCTTCTAAGATCATGCCCTAAGTATGTGTAAATTTGAACTCTAATAGAATAAGTTTCCAAATAATGCAGCAGTTAAAATAAAATAATTGCCTTTCTACTTCAGAATTCGTTTTAGGTGGGAATTCTTCACATTTAATTAGTACATTCAATAGACTAAGGGGAAATATTATGACCCCAAACAGAAACCCCAGTTTGTTTGGGATACCCCTGTTTATTCTGGTTGCCCTGGCATCCTGTCTAGTTTAGTACTCATCAAAGATGTTTCACTTTATAAAGAATTTTCATTATCATCATCATAATCGTGAACAGTTACATGAAACTGAGCTGAATGCTTTCTGCCCAGTGAACTCTTTCTCACAGACCTAGCATCTCAACTGTGCCCACAAAGCTAACCAAATTGTCCTCAGGAAGAACAGCTATGTCATACATGGTAATTGTATTAATAAAAGAATATTTTTTTAAAAAAAGAATATTCCTTTAAGCTTAAAAGGAACTTAGCCATGCCATGTTTCCACACACATGGGCATCTTTCCATGTAACGATAACAGAAGTATAATGGTTAAATGTTTTTAGTGCAGCCTTCCTTATTTCATTGATATGGTAAGTAAGTGGTCCAATACTTTAAATTCTTTAGGTCTTTGAGTCAAAGTTTATTTTCCTTCAGGTGCCTAACCCCCCAACCCCAACTAGCATAATAACACAGAGGTTCTCTTGTGATCAAAACCAAATTATCTTTTTACAATCACAACTTATTTTGACACTACCTAACATATTGACTATGATACCCATGGATACTTCAAATACATGTATAAAATTAGCTGTGGGGCAGCCCTGGTGGCTCAGTGGTTTAGCGCCACCTTCAGCCCAAGGTGTGATCCTGGAGACCCAGGATCAAGTCCCAAGTCAAGCTCCCTGTGTGGAGCCTGCTTCTCCCTCTGTCTGTGTCTCTGCCTCACTCTCTCTCTCTGTCATGAATAAATAAATAAAATCTTAAAAATAAAATAAAATAATAAAATAAAATTAGCTGTGTATTGTCCTATTCTGATTTTGGAAACAAATCTGTATTCTTCAGTTTTAAGAATGGCATCAAAATCTATTCAAGTTATCCAACATATCATCAGTTAAATACATATTTTTCCTCTAAACATCTATTAAATCATTTCTCTCCATGCCTGCTTCCATTGAGCTTATCTACACTTCTGCTTGGATTTTGTTGATAACCCCCTCCCAAATGGCTTTTCTGTATATAATTCAGAGTCCAGGCAGGAGACAGAAGCCATATAGTAATTGGGAATATTTAATGTGAAGAACTAGTAACTAGTAACAGAGGATTAACTCCTAAGCGTCAAAGAGTACATTAAGAGTTTAGGTATAGCACATGTAGGGAGCAATCCTTACCTTTAGGGCTAGGGAAGAATACTCAAAAAACAAATTTGGAAGACACACACACACACACAGATTGGTACTTAGACCACCATGGAGAGCATGTGGTGACTGGATATAGAAAAGTTCACTGAGCTGCCACAGGTCAGGACTGGGAAAGAGGAAGCTATCCACTGAGGGGCTGAAGAAACTGCTGAAGTATTGCTGAAATTCACCAGGAACCTCATGGGGAAGCCATCCCCTGGGAATCTAGGGACCTCACTGAGAAACCACCCACAGGGCTATTACTAAACTTACTAGGATTTTGCCCACTGGGTTTCTGTGAAACTCTATTACAAACCACCCCTAGAGAGTCAGCAGAACTGTCTGGAAAGCCACTCTTGGGGGCTACTGCTTGCTAAGAATCCATTTGCCCACTGGGACACCTGACTTTCACAGAGAACCCAGCTGGAACACAGGCTTAGTGGGAATTCGCTAGGAGATGCTGCTGAAACTTGCTAGGGGTGAGCAACACTGGGTTTCTTGCATATGCCCAACAGGAGTAAGAAGAGAAGAAAGGGCATCCCTTTTTTTCTCATTGTCCCTCCAGTACATTTTCCACACCGTAGCCTCAGAAAGACAATTCTAAAACACACTAGGATTATTTATCTGCCTAAAACCCTTTAATAGTATAAAAAGAAAGAAGAGTGGAGAAATAAGTGCAAGAGATGATGTGGGAAGTCAAGGGTTGGTATTGATGACCACAATTTTATCTTTCTATAGAGGATGAAATGAAGTCATCTCACATGAATGTGGGACACAAGGCTTAGAGACTGGGAAAGATCTGAACAACCAGTTTTGTGGGAGGAAAGGAGTCAAAGTCAAAATTAATGGAAACGTTTTGCCAATGAACTGGGAATGTTACCTGGACTAACACAAATGTGTAGTATATGCTACAGGCAGGAAGCTGCATGACTTGAGGGTCTGAACTGGGTTTGGGATTGAGGAAATAATTTCTTATAATATGGGCAAACATTGAGTGGCAAATTTCATATTGTTCCTTATAATTGTATAGCAAACCTAGTATCGGGACCTCAGAACTATAAGCTAAATATACCACATGGTTCAAGGGGTAGGCATTAAACATGTTTCTAGTCAGCAGTCTCCTATCTATAATTATTGAGGGCATTGACTCTGTATAATGAGGTTTAGGACAATTCCATATGTCCCCCCTTTTCCTTGTAGTTTGAGAGCAAGTCTGATGCATCAACATATTTAGAGGCAAGAACTCCTCTAAATGTCTTGCTTTTTCCCCACATGAAATTAAAGCATAAACACTTGATGAAAGTGAGAAATTGGAATAAATTAAATTTCTTGTTGCAAATTCAATGTAGGAATGTGGCAATGTTCATAAAGAATGTTTCCATGTTTATAAATATTTATCTTTCTAGGGAGTTATTTACTATTCCTTATGTGTGTGAGGAATAAATCCCTCCCCCAGCAATTTTGTAAATATTTCTTAATATCAGAAAAGAACAATCATCAACGCTGCATGCACTGTTTCCACCTCCCAGGCAACAGTTGCATTCACCATGGAAACCACTGAGTAAAAATTGTGTGTATGTGAACATTAGTGAGGTCAAGGGAATGGGTGAAACAGCACTTTATTGACTTAAATATTTTAAGAGAATTTTTGTTTCTTTTTAGTAGGAGTTAAAATAGCATTTTAAAAGCTTAAACCAACTCTTCCAGCCTTAAATAGCCTCGAAATAGGCACATTATCTTCACGGGAAATTATCTGAGAACTCCAGAGCTTCATAAGCACTGCATTTACTGATTCTGTTAGATTAAATCCTCCCCAAATTGCCCTTCCAGTACAGGGGACTGGAGACCAGCTAATTTTGCAATGAACACAGAGTAAGAAAATCTATTATGAAATTATTGCTTGGTCACAAAGTCTAATCTTAAAACCCTGAGATATTTTTTAATTGGGGGAGGTAATTTTAGACGTGTGAAATGATATAATCATTCAACAATTATCAATGCATTCTTTTATTTTTTCTCACCCACTGGTACCCTCTACCTCATGCATGCTTCTTTCCCAACCCACTTCTCTTTCTATTAGACTCCTTTCTGTTTGCCCTTACCCCACCATTAACTGATTCGGATTCAATTAATTGTATGTTTTATCTATGC
Source organism: Nyctereutes procyonoides (assembly GCF_905146905.1). NCBI lineage: Eukaryota > Metazoa > Chordata > Mammalia > Carnivora > Canidae > Nyctereutes > Nyctereutes procyonoides. Next base: position 27,316,209 of record NW_026575051.1, on the reverse strand, counting down.
CCACCTCCTTTCCCTATCACATAATGAGCAGCTAGCTGAGCAATGCCAGCTACTGTGCCAGACACATTCTCATGTGTATTTCATTTAAGTTATTGGGTTATGGCCACATTTACCATGTTAGCTCCCTGTTTGGGGGTTGGTATTTTCTGAGGCTCCTCTCTTGGAAGCAAAGCTGTATCTCCATTTCAAAAGGACTAGTGAGTCCCATGGCAAAAGAAATGGAAAAGATTGCTCTTGCTGGGAAGGAAATTTCAGATCATCCTTCGCTACCAACGAAGAACTTTTCATAAAGTGAACCATGGCTTTAAGAGAGAGCAGGAAGATGGGGAAAGAGAGAGAGATTATAACATAAATTCAATCTTCCTTCACAAAATATGCACAGGATTGAATTGGACAGATCCTAGAACAAGAACAAAAATATTTTGTATTGTTGTGAATCATCCCTATTTTGTGTAGTATTTTTTCACATGTAATTCTCTTTTATTACTGCTCATATCCTTTTTCGTCTTCTGTTTCTACCTTTAATAAAATCTTTTCACATAAAGCAAAAAGCTCCTGGAAACTGAAGGACGTTTTCCCTGAGATCCCCCATCATGGGTATGTTATACAGACTGTGTTTCCTTAAGTTCACTTTCTAGGCCCCCTTAAGAAAATTTTGGGGTTTTTTTTCTATTATTTTCACATTTGGCTACTTTCAAAAAAAATGAAAAATGTCCGTGATGATGATGCCTTACTGCAAGAAATAGCATCCTTTTAGGCAGCTCTGTCTTAAAAACAAACTATCTGTGGATGATGTGACACTCGAGTCTCCACACACAGCTGACAACTCACTTGAAAAGAGTTCAAAAATTGTAAGGAAGATTGGGATGGGGGTGGGGTGGGAGGGTTGGGGGGCATATTGCTTTGTAATCAGCAGACTCTTACTGTGGTGGTGGGAAATTCATGAAAAAAGAGTGAAAGTTCCACTTGAACCACAACTACTTGGGATCTCATTTACATTCTCAAGCCTATGCTGTGGTGCTATAAATAGAAGAGCCTATACATAGAGATGGGTTATTTCTGCCAATAGTAATTTTATTTTTTAAAAGTACCTAGAGACATTATTCATAAGGACTCATTTCTGCTCCCTTTCCTGCCGAGAATATCCCTCTCTTGACACCGTGGGTGGTCAACTTTGAAATCCGCTAATGATCCATTAGCTACAAAGAGTGCAGGAAGAGTTATTTATTTTTTTAAGTTAATACATGCAGGAGTCCTTTTAGTTCTGAAAATTTTCAGGCATCTGGCTGTTATGTAAATAGGGGCATCCTTTTCAAGCCAGCATCTTGATTTTTGTATTCAGCTAAATTTTCTAAAGATAATTTTTAATACCCGTAGAAACTTAATGACAGTCATTTGATATGCTAACCATATTGTGACTTGTAATTGAAAATGCTATAATAGTTACAGTGCCAAAGTATACAGATGTTTGCATACACTTAGATAGGTAGTATTTTTTTAACTAAGCTTTAAAATGACTGAGTGAATGTTTTCCTACCATATATTGTTAAGTGTAATATACATGCAGTAGACCATATACCCATATATGGTCCTAGTAAAATAAAAAATCCTCTAAAATTTGTACTTTAATGGAAAAATATTGTATCTTCAGATAGACATTAGTCAAAAGCTAAAACATAGCCCAAAAAAGGAAAATTATAATGCCCTGGCATCCTTCTAGACACAATAGTAACTAATACCCATCAAGTTTTTATTCTGGGGAGAAAATATGTCTCAGGGGATCTGGCTTTTGCACAAAGTAGGCCTTGTAAGAGGGTCACATGATGACATTCTTAAAACACAGAATCTTGGGCCTCACCCTCCATCTCCTAACTCAGCATCTCAGAAGGCAAGGGCAGCGCAGGAATCTGCATTTTAAAAGCCACATGGATGACTCACTGGTAACATTCTTTGGTGCCAGTCGTCAGAGCAGCTTTTAGAAGTTACTGACATTTGAATCCACATTATTACAGAGCTAAGGCCTTAAAATCCTTGCCTACTGCCTAAATTCCCTTTTCAGATACCTATGCTGTATTTTACAAAGATTAGTTCCTGCACTTATATTGTCTTCCTAAACAAGAACGGAAGCATTATTCCATGGCACATGGCTCTGTCCACAACATAGGTGCACAACAAATATTGATTGACAGCAATTGGCAATAAATACAGTGTTATGGTCTACAGGTAAGAACTTCAGCAATATCTGGAATGTTTCTCAGACTTACTTTTAATTCAGAAAAGTGCTCTGACCTTCTTAGAGGAAGATTTGCAAAACGGTTTTCTATATGGTTCCCAGGTCTGTGAAGGGTAAGATTTTTACAACTTTTTCACATTTAAAAAACTGTATTGCTTATAAATATATTCCTTCATAACTAATTAAAAAATTAGGGGTTTTTTTGTTTCCAAAAAATTCACAGTGATATTACAACATTTAAAGTAAATTGGGTCAAGGAAGGTGACACTGGTTTAATCATTGTTTCCAAACTTGGTCTGTTACCTAGGTCCTTCAACCTCCAGGCACTGACTTTCTTGGTCAACACTGCGATTTGCTTCAGGGTGTGGAGAGGTGTCATTTGACCTAAGTGACAGCAAACATAGCTGACTTGCTAGCTTTTGAAGAAGTTGGGATATAGTAATGACATCTTTGGCAAGATGTGAGTGGGAGAAACCTTTAGGTCCAGATTAATACAGCTGGTGGCAAAAAAAAAAAAAGATTTTATTAAAACTATTGATGAAATATCTGGCACTCCAGGATATATTTTGGAATTTGAGGGTACAATTTGAAGTGAAATATATAGGCGCCTCACCATCTGGCTTAAAATTTCAGTTGGCTAATGTGGACTCTTTCTAATGGAATGCTAATGGAATATCAAGATGGGCAAGAGGGCTCTGGACACTTGCTCCTGGTCAGCCAGATAAGGTGATCTTCCCCTTTCATGGAGCATTTCCTAGAGAAGTTCCATTTCTGTCTCTGCTCTAGCTGCCTGCTGATGTACAGATGCACGCGGTTAGTCATCTCCGCATGGATTTATAACAACCGACTTCTTCCAACACCTGATGAAAGCAAAAAGGAAATGAGGCTTGATTGATCAATAGGATATGATTAAAATTAGTGCTTTCCTCGATTTGTAACAGAAAAACATCTTTCCTGCATTTCAAGTCTGGGTGGGTCTATATGATTCAAGCACTTAAATCAATCAATATTTAGATTCGTTTATCTTTCATATATGTGGCATTCTCCTTCGCTATAAAAAGACTAATTTGGTCCTTCCAGAATACAGCTTTCAGGAGTGTTATACTCCGAGACTTTATCCCAGAATACCAGATGCTTAATATTGAGCTTTTAATTCCACATTAAATGAGTGGAGGTGAAATTACATGGGATTTATCCATGGCCCCAAGCAACATTAAGTTCCAACCTAACACTTGAAGTCACACCTGTCCCTGCCAGGTGGTCTGGCTATGCTTTTACCACTATTTTCAGGCAAGAAGGAACAGCATTGGCTCAAGGGTCCTCAAAATTCTGGTTTGTAAGCTCCAAAACAAAAGAGTTTGTTTAGGGTGCCTAAATAACCATATTAATGACATTGCTCCTTGATTTTCTTCCCACCTACGAAAACCTATGAGATTCTATATCTGTCTAGTAAGTGTAAAATGCTATGCAAGTTGCCATGAAAGTTATAAAATTAGTAAATTACTGGTCTCTCATGTTTAGCACCTTACATGTCAGCAAAGTCTGAAGGTCTCAAAGCCTCACCCACCAAAGCTAGATTTACCTGCTATCTAATACATAAATTCTCTCCAGAGTGCTTCATCCCATTAACATAGAGAATTAATAGAAAATACATACATATTTGGAAAGGGAAGCTCTTCCAATTTCAAAATCAGGTATTCATTAGTAGGAAAGAATCTAATACTTTCCTGCAGGTTAATTTATTTTAGACTAAGAGAATTAAAAGATGGAAAGAAGGTATGAAGAGACTACAAAGACCACAAATGGAAAATTCTCTGGTATGGGCAAGATCTGCAAGTAGATTGGGAGGCTGAGTCATGAAACAAAAGATGCTGGCATCCTAATTTTGGGGACCATGCTGGCACTTATCCTTAAGAGTTAGCAGTTGTGTTTAGAAGATAAGATATAAGCAAAGGGGAAAACTCTAAAGATTCATACATGGCAAGATGTGTGGGCTAAAGCAATAAAGGGAAAAAAGGGCATCAATATTAAATAGTATTCATTTAATTGCAAGTGACAAAACCCCCATGCAAACTGGCTTGAAGATTAAAAAGGGGGTTAAAATCCACTGATTCAGGCAGCTTCGGTGGCTCAGCGGTTTAGTGCTGCCTTCCGCCCAGGGCCTGATCCTGGAGTCCCGGAATAGAGTCCCACGTCGGGCTCCCTGCATGGAGCCTGCTTCTCCCTCTGCCTGTCTCTGCCTCTCTCTCTCTCTCTCTCTCTCTCTCTCTCTCTCTCTCTCTCTCTCTCTTTGTCTCTCATGAATAAATAAATAAAATCTTTAAAATAAATAAACAAACCAACCAACCACTGGTTCGCATTACTACAGAGTAACGGTTGGATCTAGTACCCAAATAATATCCACCATCTATCTGCTCCAGTCCCTTACATTTGCACCGTTAGGCATCTATCATCTATTCTTAGCCATGCTCTCCCCTCTGAACCGGCAAACACTACCAGCAGCTACCAGAGTAGTAATGTCTACAGAGAAAGCCATCAGCTTTCTTGGCCTTGGGTCCATCCTGCACTAATCACTGGGATTGACACCAGGAGTGGGGCTCTGCCCTCCAGGTCAGCGTGTGCTAAGAATGGTGGAGGAGTGGTCCACAAAGGCAAGCTGGGGCTACTTTTACTTTAAAAGGGGGGGAATAGATGCAAGGAAGGCAGAAATACCAGATTTCTGGTCACCTTCCCCCCTGAGGAAGGCTTGCCCAGCAGGTGTGCATAGTTTTCAGCTCTGCTTTCACAGACACTCTCAGCCTAGGGCCACCAAGCCATATTTGAAGCTGGAGAGATGTTTAGTCATTATGGCTCCCCACAGTGCTTTTCTTTCCAAGTTACCTCAAGGGTGGCTTCTGGAAGACTTTGTCCTTAGTGGAAAAAGCTTATCCCCAGCTTGAAATTCTCCTCTAAGATGTTTTCTTCTAATATACATTTGAAGCACTTTACTGAGGCAACGGCACACATATTTAATGAAGTCCTAGAAAGGCACCCAGTGAGAAACAAAAGGTGAGATAATTCAAAAATAAAAATAGATGGCTTAAAATAGAACTCATGGCTTCAGGCAAACTATAAAGCTGCTAGTCTTCTTTGATGTGAAGTACACAGCTACAGATATTTTAAAGTTGAAAGACAGAAAGAGAAAGGGGGAAGACAAGCTGCAGTTTTCATTTTATTTGTGTGTGTATTTGTGCCTGTGTGTGAAAGATCAACTGTTTTCTTATTGGTTGTATCATTCCTTTTCCCTCCTCAGTGAAAATGGAAACTGGTTTTGTGAGTGTCCACGGCTGTACTCAGGCAAGATGTGCCAGTATGCAACCTGTGAAAACAACCCATGTGGAAATGGTGCCACCTGTGTTCCTAAATCCAGGACAGATATTGTCTGCCTCTGCCCGTATGGGAGGTCTGGACTCCTCTGCAAGGACGGTAGGAGCATTATTAAACATGGTGTGGGGGCAAAAGGATGTGAGGAGTAGACAAGTCACTCAGAGGAACCAAAGACAGCACCTGACTGATCAAAAATGTCTAATCTTTTCCTTGGTTCTTTTCAAGTCAATCCAGACAAGACCTATTAATGAGACTGATCACTGAGCAGGTATTTCTCACAGCCATCATGTAATTACAAAGGAGGTAATGAGTGCTCCCTGAGGTTAGACTACAGAAAATCGCTGTGTTATAAAATCTCAAAGTCATTCTAAAGATTGATTTATTTATTTATTTTTATGATAGACACAGAGAGAAAGAGAGAGGCAGAGACACAGGAGGAGGGAGAAGCAGGCTCCATGCCCGGAGCCTGACGTGGGACTCGATCCCGGGACTCCAGGATCATGCCCTGGGCCAAAGGCAGGTGCCAAACCACTGAGCCACCCAGGGATCCCCTCAAATCATTCTAATGCTCAAAAAGTAACAAGGAAAATCAGATGCAATACATAAAATCAAAATATTTTATCTCATTTTGGCAAACTGAGGACACAATATTAACTAACAGATCTAGGTATTGTAGACCAGTTTTTTGTTGTTGTTGTTGTTGTTGTTGTTGTTGTCTTTAAACAAAGACAGACATATTAAAAACCCATGACATGGTTATTTTATAGCAAGAAACAAAAATCACAAATAATATCCATGGGCATCTCCTTAGGAGAATCTAGTATGTGGAAATCCTAAATCACAAAAAGAACAAGATACTATAATATAAGATTGTTTTAAGAAGTAACTTGCCTAAGAAGGTAATAGTAGCTTTGATATAGAGAAATAAATATTTCTAGAGATAATTATAAGTATTTGGTATTAATATTTCATCAACTCAGGTTTGGACTTGTTTCATTTTTATTTTCACCATAAAAATTTTATTGTTTTTTTTTTAAGATTTAATTTATTTGAGGGGGTGCAGATTCTCAAGCGGATTCTCTGCTGAGTCCTGAGGTCTGACAGGGCTCAGGCTCACACCTCTGAGATCATGACCTGAGCCGAAATCAAGAGTCAGATGCTTGCCTGACTGAGGCACTCCAGTGCCCTCTACCATAAAAATTTTAAAAAACAAAGCTTACTATCTCTTTGGTGTCAGTGGTATTTGTTACCAAATTCTAGAGTAAGGTTATCAAAGTGAGCAGAGGTCACTATGCCCCAGGTGCAAAATGAAACAAACCGATCTAACCTGTCCTGACTCCTCAAAAAGCTAGAGCACCACACCCTGACTTAACAGGTATGAAAATTGAAACTAGATAAAGAAGAATTTGTGACTAAAAGGTATTGAAATTTTTGATAATATATATCTTTAAGGGAATTGGGACAATGGATTTATACTTAGCTGGAAGAGGGGAAGTTAAGAAGTACAATGAGTTTCATTCTCTTTGTGGCAGGGTTATGTCAGAAGTTAGCCAAGTCACTTTTATAATAGAAAAGGCATTGTACACCCAATGGAATTGAAGTTTTACCTTTCCAATAAAAACAGAACCATTCATTCTATTGAGGTAAAAGCTATTGAAAAATGCAGTTGATCACAAAAAAATTTGATTACTGAAGGATGAATCATCAGTGTTGCTTCGTAGCTGAAAATCAGACTGATCACATGAAATAAGAAATGAAGATTTTTTTTTTAAGTAGGCTCCACACCTAGTGTGGAGCCCAGTGAGGGACTTGAACTCATGGCCCTGAGATCAAGAATTGAGCTGAGATGAAGAGTCAGATGCTTAACTGACTGAGCTACCCAGGTGCCACAAGAACTGAAGGGCTTGAACTCATGGGGCTTGAACTCATGGCCCTGAGATCAAGAACTGAGCTGAGATCAAGAATCAGATGCTTAACTGACTGAGCCACCCAGGCGCCACAACAAGTGAAGATTTATAAGCATGTCTTCCCATATTTACAAAAAAGTTGTTTATTCCCATCTTTTGCTCTTATTAGAGCTCCAGAGATCCAGAGATTAATGGATTATTGAGACAGGAGATATTAGCAAAATTTATTAGTCTCCTTGTTTCATTGTAGGTAAGAAGACATTCATACGTGCACCCATCCAGAAGAATTTCTTAAAATAATTAACCCTTCCACTAATATATTCCACAAAAGTGCCAGAGCAATTTGAGATTCCTGCCCTCATGAAGCTTACCTTCTAGCTGAGAAGATCAAAAGAAAATAAAACAGCTCACAACACAGTATAAAATTTAAGAAAAGAATTATGAAGGAAATAAATAAGGAGTGTAGGGAGTAACTAGGGAGAAGGGTACTCTTCCAGGCAGGTGCTCTTGACAAGAATGACTCCAGAAGAGTAGAGATTTATGCTAAAGCCTAAAGAATAGGAAACAGGACATATGAAACCAAGAAAACAACTATTCAAGCAGAAGTTTCAGAAAAATGAAAGACTCTGAAAAGAGCTAGAACCTGGGCTTTTTGAAGAATGAAAAGGTGCTGCTCTAGCAGAGCATAAGAGAGCAAGGGAGAAAACTATCTGACATGAGCAGGGCCTACATCATAAAGGGTCTTAGGCACATGGGAAGGTTTAGACTTTTATTTCTCACTGCCTTAAGAAGCCATTGGAAGGTTTTAAAGAGGCAGGTGGTGTGTATGTATTTGTTTAAATCATTCTGACTGCAGAATATTGATTTTAGAAGGCTTTTGTCAGTGACCCTGACAAAAGATAATTTTGCCTAAGACCAGGGAAGTGGAGATGGAAATAAGTGGGTGAACTTGAGATCTGTTCTGGAGATAGTAGTGACAGAACTTGCTGAAAAGAGTGTGAGAAGGGCTGAATCAAGAACATCTAGAGTTCTTTATTTTATTTGTTTGGACTATAGGTATTTTATTTTATTGTTGTGCCATGAGGAGGATTCAGAGTATAACAGGGTCTTAATAGGGCATTATTGGGAGATAAGTTTTATTGTGTACAGATGAAGAAAAAGATGCCTGTTAGATATCCAAACGGAGAAGATATATATAGGCAATTGGGTAAATTATGCTCAAGCTCATAGGAGAGTTCAGGACTAAAGATATAATTTGGAGAGTCATCAAAGTAGAGGTAATGGTTAACACCATGGAATCAGAGATTATCTAAGAAGAAAGTGTAGACAAAGAGGTAAAGAGAGCCAAGAACCAGAGTTCCACTATTTACGGATCTGGTAAAGGAGAGAAGGCCATGTGAAATGCCAATACCGTCCCCAAACACCCCTCCCACATTATCCTTCAGCCCATAAATATTGTTCCTCTGGTGATGTTACATTACCTTAGCTTAGATCTCCCATCAAAGCAGAACCTGGATAAAGAATTGCACTCAACAGTTTATTTTGGAAACGATCTCAAGAAACTGGAGTGAAGTGGAGACTTGGAGGGAATACAACAGGAAAGGGAGAAAGTGAGTACAAAGATGTCCTTGGGGTTGAACTGTGGCCAATTGTGCTCGATTCTGAGACCTTATGAGGAACCGCCTAAAATGACAACATTGTCTGATCTTAGGAGGAAATGTTTTACATTTCCTAATCATCATCATAGGATGATTCCGACAATTGCCTGCTCACAGGACAAAAGAGAGATGCATTTAACCGTTGACTCCTGGTTCATTTTAACTGAGGGTTCCCCTGCAGGACCTTATTTTCCCACACTTCTACATTGCCATACAAAACTAGCAAAAGTGCAAGCTCTTGCAAGCATCTCAGATAAGCAAAAGAGCTAGAGAAGCTGGAGATCAATAGGAGGAAAGAGAGCTTAACATATCAACACTCCAGTAACAATCACAAAAATGCCCAGAGTGGCAGCTCCCTCCAGGAGCCATCTTTGCATCCGCAAACATCAAGGCTTTCTTTACTCCCCCAACTCGTACAGGGTAGTGTCCCATATCATTTCTTGGACCATTCACTGTTACCGATCTGACCCTCAGGAGATTCTCTAGAACATACTGAATATATTCAATAGAGAAAAGCATAGAGCAAACCGATAAGCATAGCTGGTGCCCAGTTGCAACCACACGTGAGAAAAGGCACAGAATAATATGCAAACTCCGTTTTTTATCTTTGCCTTTTTGTTAATACCAGAGGATGAAAAATCAGCCAGTTTTATCAGCAGTTGTATTTGCTACATAGCACTTTTCTTTCAGATTGTAGCCATATCTACCATATTAAATAGATTCTTTGGAGGATAATAGGAAATATAATTATGACGTTTCCTACCTTGTTGATGTTTCCACTGGGGAATTCATCCCGGGGCAATCATGGCAGTGATGACAGGAGCCAAAATAAACAAACACTGCAAATGGAAAATTCACAGCTGCCTTCCTTTGTAAAGTGCTTTACTTTCCACATTCGTGCTCCTCATTCACACTTCCTGTTGCCTCTTCCCATATGCAAGAATAAGCTCTTCTTGTTTTCTTAACCACATCATTTTAAAGGCAAAGGGGGGAATGCTTTATCTTGTTTCTTGCTCTCTGTGTCCCTTCTAAAAATATGTCTTAATTTACTGTATCCTCCCAGCCTGCTGCGCCTGTCAATGGAGCATGGCTTTTGAAGAAAATAGTGTAACATGTAGCCTGAAAGCCTAGACCCTGGAATCCACATGGCTGGGTTAAAATCCTCACTCCCCTGCTGCATAGCCTGCAGAGTGACCTTGGGCAAGTCACTTGTTCTCTCTGTGCTTCGACTTCAAACAATCTACTAATAGAACCTAACTTACAGAGTTCATGAGAAATAAATGAGATGACTCATGTAAATTGCTTCACATATCACTGGACACATAGAAAATGCTTTTGTGTGTGTGTGTGTGTGTGTGTGTGTGTGTGTGTGTGTGTGTGTTTTAAGAGCTTTCAAGCCAAGACTCTGACCCCACAGAAAACTACCACATCTTGTCATTGTGGGAAAGAGGGCTGGATCTCCATCCCAGCTGAAAAGAAAACTCTAGAATGTCAAAGGAGATCAAAATTAATTTCCTTTTTAAGAATTTTTCTAACTTGTGACATTCTTTGCAGTGATTAGAGACAAGCCAGGGTATTACAAAGTCAGGTAGGAAAGCAACGCTCCAGGGATACAGATAATCACCAGGCTATTTAAGGACATGATACCTCTATAAAGCAGCTTAATGTCAGGCTGGCATTTTGTAATGGCATATTTCAAGTATATGTAATTTTCTGTCATGTAAGCTCGTAACTCTTTTGATAGCATCCACTCTGATATGATCCAGCTTTTTCTCTCCGACTCAACAGCTGTTTGATTACCCTGCTGTTCAACCCGTCTCAATATCCCTCATTTCCCTCCATGTTTAAACTGTCTATTTTCTAGCTCCTGGTTACAAAGAAATGTTAAAGGATCAAGCCCAATCCCAGAGGGAAGCAAGGAGACAGGGGTGATTGTGGCCACACAAGAAAGCACTCAGGAAAGTGATTCCTCTTGTTCTGGGTTGAAGGCAACCTTTTAGTGTCCTGCATTTTTTTCTTCCTTAAGAACTGAGGGAATTGCCTCTCCTTTTGCTCAGTGGGAAGGTTCACACCTCCTGCCTTTCACCTTTTTTTCTATTTCAGCATCTGCAAAGAAAAAAAGTTAGATTGGCACAGCTAAAAAAGCAGCACTTAAAATAAATATATATATTATTGTTCACTGAAACGTTCTTGAAAAATAGCTTTGATGGACTCCTGCAATCCCACCCACTGCACTGAATTAACACCTTTCTTTCATTTGTACAAGTGGCAGTCGCTGCAGAGCAAAGTTACAGTTCTTGTTCCAATAATTATTACTACTAGTTTGTGTTTATAAGCGAATGAGTCTGTGTGTGTGTGTGTGTATCTGGGAAAGATGTTTCCTAGTCAAAGTCTTTCATTAGGTTTAGAAATTGCTCATGTGTCTCTAGTTACTTCTGTCATCTTTCTCTGAAGGCGTTTTTCTTCCTAGCAATGAGTGGTGTTGGGTTTAGTTATATTACACACACACACACACACACACACACACACCTATTAAAAACAAGATAGTAAGGTGTTTTGTCTTGGGGAATTATATTGGTTCCGGCAGAGCCACCAGTTTCTCAAACAATCTATTCTCTCCTTTCTTACTAATGCATCCCTGATTGTATTGGAGGCAGTAATGTGCCCAACTAAAAAATCCCAGCCTCCCTTAAAACAGAGTGCAGCCATGGAACTAAGTTATGACAAGTGAATATAAGCAGAAGTGTTCGAGGATTGTACTGACCTCTGGGAAAACTCCTGAAGAGCGACATGACTCCCACCCTTGATTCTTTTTTTAGGTTCATTCTTTTTTTTTTTTTTTTTTTTTTAAGATTCTATCCATTTATTCATGAGAGAGAGGGAGAGAGAGAGAGAGGCAGAGACACAGGCAGAGAGAGAAGCAGGCTCCACGCCGGGAGCCCGACGTGGGACTCGAGCCCAGGACCCCAGGATCACGCCGGGGGCTGAAGGCAGCGCTAAACCACTGAGCCACCCAGGGACCCCCTTTTTAGGTTCATTCTAAGCTTATAATGTGTAAGAGGTGACTCAAATTCCAGAAGTGATCTTGGATCTTAAGCAACCTTGAAAACTGAATATACATGCTACCATAATGAAGCAAAAAAGATGGAAAAGCTTAATTAAGTCCCTGATAACTCTGGAACCACACCATACCATTCAGGGATTGTCCAATGTCACACATTTTTGAATGAGGGAGAAATAATCTATTTTGCTTAAATCTCTACTATTTTGTTATACATTTTCTGTAATATGTAGCTAAACTTCATACTTACTGATATGGTTACTGAACTTTATATCCTGATATGTTTTCTCAAATATTTCTGATTTTATTTATAAGCTCTTCGATTCCTTCTCAAAGAGAGAGAAAGTACAGGATTTCTTGTATCTTACTTATTTTCTTTCAGTCTAGGAGATTTAATAAATTACAACTTTATAAAATATATTTTGCAACCCAATAAAAGTATGGTATGAACATTATTCTAATACCATAAAAGAAATACCAAAGCAAGCAGCAAAATGAAAATGATATTTTTGCAAATTAAAAAAATAATTAGACAGCATATTTTAGATCTTACTTATGAAACATTACCTCTTATTTTAAAAGTACCCCCATGAGGCAATTTGTAACAATCACACTAAATGAAAAATCAAATTAATTTGTAGATTTTCACATCTCAATTCCTAGGAAGGCATGCAGCCATTATTGTCTGCTTTTATATTTTTTTATTGTCTGCTTTTAAACAGAGAACAAAGAATATTCACTATCAAACTCTTACTAACCATTTACCTCTGGAACACCATCAGTAGAACACTAAACTGCAAAGACCAAATGTTCCTTCTGTTCAATCCAGCACTATGTCATTGTTTAGCAACCTCACAGAATTTTCCCTCCCCACACAAGCATTTCCTGCTTATTAAAAATGTCTTTAAAATGGATAGACTGCACACAGGAGTAGAATTGTCTCTCCTGAATATATTTATGGCAAATTGATTTTGTAGACATTTGCAGAAACGTAGACCTCTGCAGTTTATCCCATAGCTCGCCAGAGAATTGAACTTTGCAGGTTTGTCAGCCCAGGGCCCCCCACAAAGAGTCGATTTTTTGGTATCAAATGAATACTGTCAGATCCTACCACACCTATCAGGTTATGCTTGGTTGGTTTAAGAGCTATGCTAATGTGATGCACCTGCCAGTTACCAAGCAATGGAGAACACAAACACATTTGCTGTACATTAAAAAACTCTTCACAGGAACAGAAAATTGACCAGAGCCTGGGTAAATTTATGCTACGTGAAAGACTGTAAAGTCAACATTTTATGAAGAGGCAATGGAATTTATTGATAGAGAGGAATGAAATAAACAGTGATGGAGATGCCGGTGTGTGATGTAAATTGCCTACCATTCCGTACAGTGATTAGCAGTTACTCAGTTCAAGGCATTTTTTGTTTGTCTATTTCCACTGACACACTCACATTGTCTTTTTGAATAGTTTGCCATCCTATGACTTTGTGCTTGAAAATAGCTTCCTCTGTCTCTTGGGATGAGGTAAGAACTGCTTAAAAGAAAGTGCAGACCTGACATGACAGATCCCACCTCATTCTGTAGCCCCCACCTTATACCCTCTGTCAGTTCACACTACCTTGTATTTATCCTTAAAATGTTGGCTATGTATCGTGTGAGTCCTTCCCTCAGACAGTCAGCTCTGTGATGGTGATATCACATCTGCCTTGGCCATCACCATACCTGTGGAGTAGCAAATGTTGCCTGACATATGGTAGGCTCTCATGTTTTTGCAGAAATGAAAGTTTGAAAGTTCTACAGAATATTCAACTAAGCTCTTACCTTGAGCCTACTATTATGCCTATTACTTAAGAGCTAGTCAATAAGTGTCAAATTGAAAAAGTAAACTAATAAAACAAGCAATGAATGAATAATCTAATCTGGAACATTTCAAAAAGTGTGGTCCACAGTGTTGTAAGGTGGCCCGTAAAAAAGAGTGTGTTGAAATGAACTCACATCTACTAAGTGCTCACTATATGCCAGGCCCTCAGCTAAGTACTTTACCTTCATCTTCCTATATGATCTACATAATAACCCAATGAGGTATGTCATCATTTCCATTGTGCAGATAAAGAACCTGAGGATCAGAGAATTTAAATAATCAGACAAAAGTAAAATAGTTCATGGGTGGTGGGTAAATCTGGAATCCAGATCTCCCTGACTTCAGCCTCTTTTTTTAAATAGTATATAGTACTCTGTTCTCCTTTTAGGAATTCAAGTGTATAGTAGTGATGTGGGAAACAAAGGCAAAAGAAAAATTAAATGTCCTTACTCCCCACTGCCCACTGACAAGTTCTTGAGACAGGCAGAGTGACCTTCCTCTAAGAACTCAGCTGCCCTGATGTTGATACTTTACTTAAGGCAAAAGGCGATCTTAGCCCCACCTCCTCCACTCTTCCAGGATCCTGTAAGTCTACTTTAACGTATAAAAATTCCTTTAGAAATTTCCTTTATCTCTAAACCCCTCAAGATACGTGTTGGCAATCATTTCCCCAAACATATGACCCACCAAAGTACATCTGACTCCTGATTAAGGTTTCATTAGTCAGTAATAAATGACCTTTCCTCAACAGTAGCTAGCCCTATCAAGGTCTTGGAAACTTTGCTTCCAAAATTCCTTAGGGACCTAGGATATCCCTAACCCCCTCCCTACTTGAAAGTATATAATGGGCCACTCCTCATGACCCCAGCACAGCTCTTTCTGCCCAAAGGTCCTGTCCCCATGCTTTAATAAAACTACTGTTTTGCACCAAAGACATCTCAAAATTTCTTTCTTGGCCATCGGCTTCAATCCCAAAAGTCTTTTCTACATCAGTAGCACAGTGAAGCCTCTGAGAAGTCCTTTAATAACACAGCATTAAACCAAGAGCTCTTCTGTCTCATAGAACAAGCATTTCACAAAATACACCACAGTAGTTCCCAAAGTGGTATATGTACACTCCACTGTGGTATATTAATTTTCTTTTTTGCCTTAATCTTTTAATTGCTACTGTTGTGTATTATGATGTCCATATTATATTAGTGTATTTGTATACCAATAACAATTTTAAATTAACATATTTGGGCCATGATCTAAAAAGTTTACAGACCACTCATTTAGACTATTCCCTTTCAAACATGGCCTGGATTTTTATTAGTTACATTGATTTCAAAGAATTAATTTAGAGAAGCTTATTTCAAATTTTGGTTGGAAAAAAAATTTGGTTGGAATGTTTAGGACATTTAATATATAAAATTTATTATCTATTTCCAATTGGTTGATATTGTTAGAGGAAACAATGGAGCAGCATATTCAAGAGCTACTTATTCGTGTTCTTAAAGTACATTAAAGCCACCCACTCACCCCAATACAATTAAATTTACTTAAATTTGCATTCTTTTAGCTCATTCTAACTGAGCTGTGAAGAAGGCAACAAGAGGACTATGGATACAAGAGTAGAGTGACAAGTGCCTCTGCTAATGCCAGCAGCAATCCCATCATAGAAAGTCAAGGATAAAATGTCATATGGCCATTTTCTGGAAATGTATTCATATGTGGTAGACATTCCCAGACGCAAAGAGTCACATAAGGCCACTGAGACCTAAACTACATAGAATAAGTAGGAGCTACTTCTCCTTTTTCTGATTGCAATTTAATAAAAATAAAAATGCTTACATTATACTATGCATTTATCAATTAGGGTTTTATTTTGTCTTCATTTTTCTCAATGAGTCAAATGAATTGATACTGTTTTCTTATTCTTTGTACTCTTAGCAAATGATGACCCTTCAATAATTTAAGTGTCCTTAAAAGTACTCAACTTTGATGAGGAAGCACATAATCAGTGAATATGAATTTCCATTCATATAATTGGGAAAATGCAAATTATATTTCACATATTTGATAAGAACAACTAAACCTGAAAAGATTGATGCTTTTAGAGGTATCATTTTGTCAACTCAGACAGATAATGTTTTTAGAGAAAAACATTATTCCATCAAAGGAGCATTTTTGGAAAGCATATCAATTACTGTAGAATTGATTAGTCAAAATGATTAGTCAAAATGATCATTTCAATGCTCTCATGTCCTATATCTATGATTAAAAGACTTGGCAAATGAGTTCTGGGATTCCTATCATTATGCATTTGTGAAACAAATATTAATTGGGGAAATAATGAGAAAAAATAAAGAGAATATGTCTGAAAATTAATTATAATTTGTAAACAAAGCCTGACTTAGTATGTACCTTTGTCGCATTAAGATTATCCAACGTATCCAACATATACATGCTTTCTACAATATTAGCATTCCATATGCTTTCCCTGGCCTTATCCCATCCTTACCCTTGAGAAATAAAGGACAAATCCAAAGGTAAGGGTAAGCAGTCTTAGATAATCAAGTCATGATCCCTGTTTGGTTGTAATGATGATTTTATAAAGCCTCAATGTGAATGTGAAGTACAAAAGGGAGTTCTACACATCCAATATCAGTAGTATGGCTCATGTCTCAAAATGTAGGAATCACTTAATGTGAACCATCATTCCCGAAGGGCTACTTGAGTCCTTATTTTTATAAGTAGGATGTGTTGTAGGGATTTACAAAGAACTGGGCTTCCTCTTCATTTCTGAAATTTCAAAATTTGTAGAACAAAGAATACCTTGCAAAACCTCACCTATTAATCTATTTTAAATTAAGAGGTTTTCTTTTCCTATGGGTTAAACAATAGACAAATATAGGTATATTCTTAATTCCCTTGTTCTAATGAAAGCACTTTGGTCCTGAGTAAGGGATTTGCGGGGAGTGAATTAACTCTTTCCTGACTCTGCTATTCTCAATAACTTCAGAGCATAACTAGTGCCTTGTAAAGTTAATATGGCTCTTTGAAAGTCAGCACTTTACTGCCCGTTTCAATTTGCATCCATGACTTAACACCTGGCAGGGAACATCCAGTCTTTTCCAGAGGGCAAATCTAAATATTGCACCTAATGATTCAGTCTCAGAAATGACATTTTGTAATTCTCTTTGCCATTCTAAAGGGGCCAAGGGTATTTTTGAATCTCATCTTTTTTGTTCTTGTGTATTAAATCAACTTGAAATTGTTAAAGTGAGACTCTTTCTGCCCTGAAGATGTTAAGCTCTAGAGAAAGAAAAGCTGTCATCAGAGTGAGTGGTTGATAATTCTGCTCATTGGAGTGTATCCCTGTCAGTCTCCAGGTAGATGGCTTAACACACACCTTGTTGACAGCTACCACCAAAGGGGGATTTCCTGCAGAAATATCACTGAGGCTGCCCAGCTGCATGAGTCCCCTAAGTACTTGTCAGGGTTGCTATCTTAACCATGGCAGAGTTGATTTTTCCTGAGATAGCCATATCCACTGTGTGTTAAGTTTGATTGCCTATGTAAGCTTTAAAAACAGAATGTTTAAGAATTATATGTTCCAGAGGTCTTTTTGTTTGTGGATTAAAAGAGCCCTTAACAGCATCGTCTGCTTCCTCCTCCATTATACCTCTCTCCTCCATCACTTGTTGTAACAAACAAATACTTTGGAGGAAAGTGCATCTTTAGGAGCCTATATTTTAAGTTACTGAATTCTAGTCTAACTCGGTGTGGCAAAAGGAAAATGGAAAGTATCAACAGCCATCTCTTCCACACGTTCTGACAAATAGGGGCTTATGCAATTTCCCACCCTGCAAATCAAAGGACTTAAGGTGCCCCTCTGCCAACATCTAAAAGCTTTCATGGTTATTCAACATTTGCCCTGTTGGAATAAGAGCATATCAGAACACCTGTGCAATACACAAAGGGCTGCAAAATTATGGGTGTATTAAGCAAAGTCTAATTTTAACTTGAGAAAAAAAAAAATCCCCTTGACAAAAGCCTATTTCCAGAGAAGCAGCTTTTGTAAGAACAAACTTAGAAATGATTATATCCCAAATGTGCTACTTGGTAAAACTGCAAAAAAGTGTTGCTCCAAGCATTCTTAGATACGGAAAGCAAAAGAACGCCACCTCTTTTTTTCACGCTTTATTCTCTAGAGTGGAGTAGGGTGCCACATCTTATCAACTCTTTAACATCTGCATGCTGTCATTAATGAATTTCATTGTTTCAGCGAACTCAAATAAATACTGTTTGGTTAACTAACAAGCCTTTATGTCACTTTATAGATGATGAAATCTGAAGTTGGCAGTATTAAACTATTAGTGTTGTATAAGGGGAAGGCCCTGCACTGGAGAACAGAACCCACACCCAGGTCCAAAATCTGAAACAACCAGCTGCGTGACATCCAACAAGTCACTTCACCTCCCTGCACTTCACTTCCTTCATCAGCTAATAAAGGAGTTGAATAGATCATCCTCCTCTTCATTTTTTTTATTCTGATCAGAACCCTTAGATTGAGAATAGGGAAAATCAGTTATGAGTTATTCCTGCTGTTTTATTTTGTGTCTTCTTCATTACAGTTCATTATGAAGCAGCTAATCAGAGTTAGCAGATATTTAAACTTGCAATGAAGACATTGTTCTAAGTGCTTTATATATCTCATTTAATTCTCAAAAGAGCACAAAGGGCAGCTATTATAGATCATCCCCATTTTCTAGATGAGAACACTGAAAATTAAGGTAAATAACCAGTATGAGGAATGGCTGGTTTGTGGCAAAGCTATGCTCTTAACTTTTATGTCACTCTGAATCCCACAAGTGTTTCAAATACAGATTCAGTTACACTGTACTTAAAGCACTAATCATGGAAGTGATTACTGATCATTTCAATAGAGACTGAAATTATAAAATATAAATTAATAATAACTGATAAATAATAATCTTCTTAAGCATACTAGATGTAGTATAAAATTATGAATCATTGACAAAGTCTTGCCATGTTATTAAAATGCTATCTAAACAAACCTAAGCACATGCAAAGATGTGTTATCAGTTATGAGTTGTCTCATTGGTGCAGAAATTTATTACATCTGACATCAATGTTCTTTACTTTTAGTAAAATGTATCCAAGTGAGAAACTCAATATTAGAAATTACCTGGAAAATTATGAGATAATAAATATGGTTTAATTATGTCATTTTAATTGTAAGAAAACTCATTCTATAATTTATTCATTTGACAAATACTGATTAAGAACCTATTATGTGCTGGGCCCATCCCAGGTGCTTAGTAAAACCTGGTAAACAAAACAGGCATAACTTCTTCAGTGAGACTTGAAATCCAAAAAGGCTACAGGCAAAAAGTAAATAAATATATTATCAAATTAGGACAGACGCTGTGGAAGAAATAAACAAATGACATGATAAAAACAGCAGAGTGGGACCCCGCTTGGACAGGTGGTCAGGGAGGGCTTCTCTGAAGAGGCCAGTGAAATTAGAGCATAAAGAACAAGGCAAGGGTGGCATAAGTGACTTTAGAGAAATAAGTTGAAGCCACATCATTCAGGGCTTCGTAGGTCATAGTAAGGAGTTTGGATTTTCTTCAGTGTCCAATGATAAGCCATGAGCTTAAGGAGGGGAGTGATTTGCTTTGATTTGTGTTTATAACCCATGACTTGGGTCAGGAATACTAGAAGAAGGGGGACAGATGTAGCTAATGCAAGAATTCATGTAAGAAGTGAAGTTTCCTGAGCAGAGTGGGGAAAAAACTAGCTAGATTCAAGTTTTATTTGAAAGTAGCTTTCACAAGACTTACTAGTAGATTGTGTTGAAGATGAGAAGAATCAAAAATGGCTACCAGATTTTTGGATTGAGTGATTTAGATAATAGAATGCTTTACTGAGAAGTGAGAAGAAGAAGCTTGGCATGGAAACAGGAGTTTAGTTTCGCTTTATTTATTTATTTATTTATTTTTATTTATTTATGATAGTCACACAGAGAGAGAGAGAGAGAGGCAGAGACACAGGCAGAGGGAGAAGCAGGCTCCATGCACCGGGAGCCCGATGTGGGATTCGATCCCGGGTCTCCAGGATCGCGCCCTGAGCCAAAGGCAGGCGCCAAACCGCTGCGCCACCCAGGGATCCCCTAGTTTCGCTTTAGATGCCTGTAGAATATGTAAGTGGACAAGTCAAAGAGGCAAGGGATGGGCAGCCCCGGTGGCTCAGTGGTTTAGGGCCGCCTTCAGCCCAGGGCCAGATCCTGGAGACCCAGGATCAAGTCCCATGTCGGACTCCCTGCATGGAGCCTGCTTCTCTTTCTGCCTGTCTCTGCCTCTCTCTCTCTCTCTCTCTCTCTCTCTCTCTCTCTCTCTCTCTCTCCTCTCTCTCTGTCTCTCATGAATAAATAAAACCTTTTTAAAAATTTTTAAAAAGAAGCAGGGGATATTTCATTTTAAACTCATAAAACTACATGAAATCACTTATGAAGAGAATGTATAGAGAGCTACATTCTGGGAACTACAACATTTAGAATGTAGGTATCGAAGAAAGAGGAGCAAAGAAAAGAAGACTGAGGAAGTATGGTCAGTGGTGGAAGAAAAAAGCCAGGAGAGCAAGGTGTGACAAAAGCCAAGGGAGGCCTACTTTCTGGGGAAAAGGCTTTACTAGGGCCTTATCCCACCTGAGAGATGGCGTGTTCCCTACCTCAGCCCCTCTTGCCTTCCTGCCTCACCTAAGGAGGGAAAAAAAGCTAAAAAAAATTTCTGAAAGTCACACAGGGACACAGCCTGCTAAGAGACTGAAATTGAATCATCACCTTCCCACCACAGGTGCAAGGCTCCAGTGTACTAACAGTGGACACGACAGACAGAGCCACAAGATATGCTATCACTGAAGAGAAGGACTAGGGAAACTTAACAGAGTAGACACAAACAATGACTCGAGAGCAATTTCAAACCTCTGGCATCTGTGGCTTCCCCAAACATCAAGTAAAGCCCAACTGCTAGTCAGATTAACACAAAACCCCACACTAAAGCTTTTTACTTTAGTTCCTATTACATGACACATGTCCAGCTTTCAACAAAAAATTACAAACCATACTAAAAAACAAAAAAGAAAAGAATAATTATCTGAAGCATCAGAACCAGTTATAGATATGAAACTGTTATTCTAATTGTCAGATAAAATTTTTAATCAGTAAGACATAAACATCACTTCAAATCATACAGATATTAGGAGGATTTGATGAACCACTTCATGTCAATATATTTGAAAAATTATATTAACTCCATAAAATCTTAGTAAAACAAAACTATTTAAAACTAGCATAAGAAAAATAATACAAACATGAATCATACATAATAAAACTCCTAAAGAAAAATCTTCCCGCTAAGAAAATCAAAACTCATGTGCCTTTAGTGACAAACTCTTCTGATTATATAAGGAAGAAATAACACCAGTTTTACATAAACTTTTCAAGTGAATAAAACAAGAGGGGAAAACTTCCAACTTCTTCCATGAGACAAGCACAATCTAGGTATTGCCTTTGATGAGAAAAACAAATGACAGCCCAGGCATGAATATTGAAGCAAAGTCCTAAACAAAATAATAACAAACATATTCCAACAATTCTTAACTTGGAAGAGGTTACAGGGAAATAGTGAGTTCACTTGATGAACTCTGCATTTTTTATTTTGATTTGTAAACTTTTCTGTATTCTACTTCAATAGAAAGCTAAATACAAGAAAAATCAGTCATCTAAAATATCAACCTATTAACTTCATCCCTTTGGCTAATCAGAAAGTTAGAGTGCCATTTGGTAGCATCATAAGCACAATATTTCTATATTTTCCCCCTTTCTTGCTTCTTGTTCAGAACACAGTCTGGATATCTATTTTCCATATCCACCTCACAGATTGCTCACTGAAACCTGCCTCATTTCAGATGAAGGACTCAAGTTTTGCCTATGTAGCAAGGAAAAAAAATCAATGACAAAAGTCTCCACTGAGAACAGAAAACCCTCATCAGTTTGCACACTGGTTTTAATTTCAACCAGGATCCTCAAGAATAGTGTATGTGTAGGCAAGTAGAAAAACAAAAACATAACTGGTCACTATGCAAGTTATGACAGTTCCAGAGTGTATTCAAATGTGGAAAAAAAAACAAAACAAAACAAAAGCAAACAAACAAAAAAAAACCAAGTGTGATATTTTTCTTATAAAATATTCCATTTTTTTAATTTGTTGTCAGTATAGCAGTGCTGTCAACAAATATCGATTGAATGCTACATGTGAACTGATGCAATGCCATCATATCAGATGCTATGGGGAATACAAAACAAATATAGTCTTTACCCTCAAATTTATTGTTTTGAAAGGTGGGAATGGATGTAGTAAAGTGAGAAAAAATACTTTTCATTAAAAAAAATCAAAGACTGGTACAAGACTGAGTTATAGCAAAGGATTATGTCTGATTCTTCTTTATGTCCCTCAAAGTTATTAGATGCTGTTATTTTCACCTACTGTTTTAGTAGACTAATAAATATTTGCTGGATGAATTGCATTACATTTGTGAGTTGTGCTGACTGAGGGATATATTAGTATTCTCCAAACAATAGGGATCCTAATAACTCTGATCCTTCTGTTACTATTTTGAAAATCACTCCTTCATTTCTTACCGGTAGGGTCATTATAGACAGGAATTTTTTATGTAAGTGGATTAGATATTTTCTTTCCATTTTTTAGAACAACGTTGCCGTTGTTCAGCATTAATTTCTGATAGATCATTTTTATTTTGTTATTTTTTTCCTTTTTCCTTCTTGTTCCTACATTAAACAAATACTGATATTTCATTAAAATTTCATGCTTTTAATCATGGCCTATATTATTGTTGATAACTTTGTGTGAATCACTTTACGTTTTATTTTTTTCATTTTGTTAGAGGCTTTAGATTCTTTTTTGTAAAAGACAAAATGTTTACTTCTTATGTTCCCCCAAGAGCTTAGAGAAGTTGTTTCCCTAGGAAGTATTCAGCAGGACATGTATTTTATTGGTGTAAATATTGGGTCGAATAACATATTCATGTCTAACTTAAAAGATTTTGCCAAACTTGCCCTTCAAACAATTTGTGTTCCCACCAAAATATGAGACTAGGAGAGTATCTTATCTCAAAAATTTATAGCCACATTGGGATTTTTAAAAATGATCTCATCATTGTTTTAATTTGCATTCTTTTATTTATAAGTGTGGTTCAGCAGTGTCACTTGTATTTCTGTAAATCTCTCACTCATATTTCATGACCATTTTTACTTGAATGCAATGTTTGCTGGATCTAGTTTTGTTAACAATAGCTTGAAAGCAGCCATCAGAGGAATATTTACAAAATTAAAAACAACTAACACTGCGGGGCTGCTGGCTGGCTCAGTCAGAGGAGTGTGAGGCAATCTCCCATCTCAGTCTTGGGGTAGTGAGTGCGAGCCCACGTGGGGTGCAGAGATTACTTAAATAAATAGAACTTTAAAAAAAGTTCTAACCCTGCAAATAAGGGCTTGCCTCACCAGGCCCCATGCCCTCGGAAAAGTTGTTAAACATTGGCCAGCATGATGCTACTTGGATTGTTTATTCTCGCTTTATGTTTGAGTAGGTTCCTGGCAATTAGGGAAAAAAGGCATTTTGGCTGTCATGTGTGTTGTGATGAAAGGATTCTTTCTGTTCCCCATTTGTCTTTTTTTAAATAATAATTTTATCGAGACACAATTTGCTTACAATAACATATATCATTTATTTATTTATTTATAAAGATTTTATTTATTTATTTGATGGAGCGACTGAAAGAGCATGAACAAGGAGAGGGGCAGAGGGAGAAAGAGAGGGAGAAAACTGCCCCCCACCCCGGTGACTGGGGAGCTGAACAAGGGGCTCGATCCCAGGACCCTGAGATCATGACCCAAGCCAAAGTCAGACCTTAACCGACCGAGCCACCCAGGCACTCCTACGCCCTTTTTAAAATGCACAGTTCACTGAAACCATCACCACTGTCTAATTTCAGACATTTGCATCACCCTAAGAAGAAATCAGTACCCATTAGCTTTCACTCCTCAGTATTCCCCTGCCCCACCCCCTGGAAACCAATAATCTATTTTCTATTTCTGTGGATTTACCTATTCTAAACATTTAATATAAATGGAGTGATATGATATATGGCCTTTTGTGATTGGCTTTTTTCACTTATTATGATGTTTTTGAAGTTCATCCATGTTGTAGTGTGTATCAGTACTTTATACATTGTTGGTGGGATTCTAAAACAGTGTAACAAATTTGGAAAACAAATTGCTCAAAATGTTTGACGGAGTTACTGTACGACCCAGCAATTCTACTCCCAGAACATACTCAAGACAAATGAAAACATGTATCTGCAAGAACCTATATAGGAGTGTTCATAGCACATTATTCATAATAGCCAAAAAAATGGCAGCAACTCAAATGTATATCGACAGAAGAATGGATAATCAAAAAATGTTATACCACTTGCAAAATCCATTTGTCTTGATTTTGTTTTCCCACATTCTTGGCATAAAGAAGCTTTTTCAATTTTAAGTAGCCAAATTTGTCACTCTCTTTCTGCTTTCTTTTACGATAGCCAGTTTAGAAAAATTAAAATTATATCAACCCATGCTTTCTATTTTTAAAGCTATTATGGTTTCATTTTTTAGTTTAATTTTTTTTTTATCCAGCTGGAGTATATATTTTGGGATTTGGAGTAAGTTAAAGAATTCTCCTTCATCCTAATGATTAGTTTACCTTAATAGTTACTGAATAATCCTTCTCTTTCTCAATAATTTGAAAAGCCACTCTCATAATAAAAATCTCCCAGATTTATTTGTGTCTTATTCTAAGCCCTTACTCCATGCCTAATATATTTCCATTAAAATCACGTTGGATTGATAAAATAATTTAATGGAAATTAACAAGTTTAGTATATCAAAAATTCCTATCAACATTATATATATTTATTTTTTCATTTAATTGTATTTTATTTACATTCAATTAGTTAACATATTGTGTATTATTAGTTTCAGAGGTAGATGTCAGTGATTCATCAGTTGTATATGATACCCAGTGCTTCTTACATCATGTGCTCTCCTTAATGCCCATCACCCAGTTACCCCATCCCCCCCCCCAGCTGCCCTCCAGCAACTCTCAGTTTGTTTCCTAAGGTTAAGAGTCTCTTTTGGTTTGCCTCCCTTTCTGATTTCATCTTGTTTTATTTTTCCCTCCCTTCCTCTATGCTCCTGTTTTGTTTCTTAAATTCCACAGATGAGTGAAATCACATAACTTTCTCTGATTGACTTATTTTGCTTAGTATAATACCCTGTATTTCCATCCACATAATTGCAAATGGCAAGATTTCTTTTTTTGATGGCTAAGTAATATCCCATTGTATATATATCATATCTTCTTTATCCATTCATCTGTCAATGGACATCTGGGCTCTTTCCATAGTTTGGCTGTTGTGGACATTGTTGCTGTAAACATTGGGGTGCAGGTGCCGCCTTCATATCACTACATTTGTATCTTTGGGGTAGATTCCTAGTATTATAATTGCTGGGTCATAGGATAGCTCTGTTCTTAAACATTATATGTATTTCTTCTTACTACAAACTTATTTTATGTCTCAATGATTTTTAAAGTTTTATTTACAACTTGCCTATTGTGTATTATGCTTCCATTGTAAATGTAAAGAAGGGATTTGGGGAAGATATCCTCCTTTATTTCCAATTCCAATCTGTCCCTTTTGATAGGCATAGTCTGAGGTTGGTAGGCAGCTTGTGAAAGTAGGGTCTGAAGTTCTAAGAGGATACCAGCAGGGTAGATTTCTCCTTTATGCATCAGGCAGGAGCCTGGAGATCAGTATCTTCAAACTCTGAGACATGATTAAAACAAAGTGAATCCAGGAGAAATATAAAATATAAGAATTTAGTGTTAATAGTAAGAAATATTTTAAAATAACAATAAAAGATAACAATAACTTAAAAACAGAGAAAGCTGAAAGAAATAAAATAGAACTAAAGACAAAAGATAAAAATATAGGAAGTAAGCAATCACCCATATTAAGATATAAATATTGAAATAAAAATAAATTGGAAAAAAGGGAATTGATGAAACTACAATAAATAAAATATAAATAAAATATAAAAGACCTTGTTTTTTTTATAAAGCCAAAAAGATTCCTCAAGAGAGTGATTAAATTAAAAGGGGTAAAAAAAAAATAAGATTAGGAATGAGAATATGATGGGAACACATATAAAGAAGAAAAAGAAATTTAAAGGATAAAATATGTACATCCATTGCAAACACCTTTAAAACTTAGAGAAAATGAATGTTTTATACCAAACTATAAATACTCAACCTGAGTAATTATTTGTGAAAAAATAATTGTTTAATTACTATATTAGCATTTGGAAGGTAATGAAATATCTACTATATTTTTTTAAGTAAACCCTACCCCCAAAGTGGAGCTCAAACTCACAACTCTGAGATCAAGAGTTGAGCTCCTTTGAGCTAGCCAGGCACCCCAAAATATCTACTATTTTAAATAGTCTCTTCAATGATACATGCTTAGATGTATTTTATCTATTAAGAACAAATTATTTCAGTTTTATTCATGTTTTTCCAAACCAAAAAAAAAAAAAAAAGGAAAAACAAATGTTTCTCAATTCATTGTGATAAACAACCATGACACGAAGAAGAGAAAACTATAGACCAATCTCACTTGAGCCTCTAGATAAAGCTACCCTATGACCCAGCTATTGTATTACTGAGTATTTACCCACAGATACAGATGTGGTGAAATGCTGGGACACCTGCACCCCAATGTTCATAGTAGCAATGTCCACAATAGCCAAATTGTAGAAGGAGCCATGATGTCCTTCGATAGATGAATGGATAAAGATGTGGCGTATGTATACAATGGAATATTACTCAGCTATCAGAAGACACAAATACCCACCATTTGCTTCGACATGGATGGAACTGGAGGGTATTATGTTGAGTGAAATAAATCAGTCGGAGAAGGACAATCATCATATGGTTGCACTCATACATGGGATATAAGAAATAGTGAAAGGGATTATGAGGGAAAGGAGGAGAATTGAGTGGGAAAAATTAGAGAGGGAGACAAATCATGAAAGACTCCTAACTCTGGGAAACAAAGGGTTGCAGAAGGGGAGGTGGGTGGAAGGATAAGGTAACTGGGTGACAGGCACTGAGGAGGGCACTTGATGGGATGAGCACTGGGTGATATACTATATGTTGTCAATTTGAACTTAAATAAAAACAAATGTAATAAATAAATACATAAATAAATAACTGACTTTAGAGGCAAAAACAAATAACAACAACAAAGGCTAAATTTTAGCAAATATACTCCAACAAGGTACCAAAATATTACATGATTATGATTGAGTTGGAAATATTCTGAGCATATAAGAGTGATGATTCAATGCCAGGAAATTTATCAATATAATTCAAAATCAAATAAAAATATTAAAGCAAGTTAACTTCTGATCCTATCAATAGATAATGAAATGTCACTCAATAGATACAGATAAGGCATTCAACCGAATTCAGCAGATGGGCTTTATTGTTTTATTGTTTTTTTTTTAAATTTTTTATTTATTTATGATATTCACACAGAGAGAGAGAGAGAGGCAGAGACACAGGCAGAGGGAGAAGCAGGCTCCATGCAGCGGGAGCCCGACGTGGGATTCGATCGCGAGTCTCCAGGATCACGCCCTGGGCCAAAGGCAGGCGCCAAACCGCTGCGCCACCCAGGGATCCCTGTTTTATTGTTTATGAAGAAAACTAAAAAAACGGAAATAGAAACTAAATTTTGAATAAAAATACTAAAATTTAAGGCTAACTTAAAACCAAAACCATATATTATTCCTAATTGGCAAACACCAGAACATTTTCAGTTAAAATCAAAACTTGACAAGTATACCTACTATTACTGTTATTTATTCACCATTGTCAGGACAGTCCAAGAAAATGCAGTGAGAAAAAAAGAAAAAAGAAAATTTGTCTTAACACTGGAAAGGAAGATACAAGTCTATTTCTTATTTATATCATTTAAATGAGAAAATCTGGTGCTGTTGCTAGTTACCAGACAAAAAATAAGTCAGTAGCTCTTTTTCATAATAGCATGGACACATGAAAACGTAAAGCAACTTCACTTTGTCTTCCATTCTCCCTTTAAAATTTGTTCAGTGGTGTTATTCCTTTTTTCAAGTGAAGATTTAGATGTGGTCCTTCCGGGGTCACAAACTATCACTTCCACACAGTAATGAGGTCATCCATTTTAACGTGGTAGGCAAATCTGTTTGCTTTAACCTTTGTGCTTTCCCAAGTGGGGGCTGAGTCAGGTAGAAAGTCTAAAGTCAGAGAAAAAGGAAACTTAAATCCTTCCTCCCCTCCTTTACTAATTGCAGGTCCAGATTGTTTCACAGGGAGCTGGGGGAGAAAGGAGATGGGAAACTTCTTTCTTGACTAATAAGGTCATGCTGATTTTGCTTCGCAGATGTCTGGATTTGGCAGATATTTAAAACCAACCTTGTCTTTTGGGGCAAAAAACCCCAAAAAACCAACCAGCTGGTTGTATCGCTAGCAATCTAGTGACACCTCTAGCTTTCCCTCCTGGGGGCTTTTCACCTCTTGAGGTGGTTCTTTTGGTCAGAACTTAAGAAAATCACCTCGATGTCTCTGTCCCATACTTGACCCACATCAGACACAAAGCAAACATTCACACATCTTTTCCACAACAATCTCTGGGAGTGCTGACCCATCCCAGTCAAGAATCAGACTCATCTGCTCTCTCCTTCAGTGCAGCCATCCAGTCTCTCAACCCTTACACTATCCAAGTAGGAGCCAGTCCACAGTGTCCCCTCACCCCAAACTTCAGGAACACACATTATTTCTACACGTTGTGTTCCTAAAACCTCCCCCCTCTTGACTTGAGGTGACAAAGTGAAAGAAAAGGCCTTCATAAGTCTTTCATACCCTCAGTGAGGTGACAAATGCAGGAGTCACCAACTGAATTTCAACCACCTGCTTTGTAGATCCTGGTTATCTCGCTCTGATGACGTGTCGTTTCTATTTTCTTTGTATTTCAGCTGAAACTTCTCTTTTTATATCTTGCTACACTAGCAAAACCAACCTAGATGTAACTTTTTTGTTTAAGATTTTATTTATTTGATAGAGAGAGAGAATGCAAGCAAGAAAGCACAAGCAGGGAGAGTGGCAGAGGGAGAGGGAGAAGCAGACTTCCCGCTGAGTAAGGAGCCCAATGTGAGGCTCAATCCCAGGACCCTACCATCACTACCCGAGCTGAAGGCAGTCGCTTAATCAACTGAGCCATCCAGGTGCCCTCCAACCTAGATGTAGAAGTAAAAAATTATTTTTACTCACAATTGTGACCAAAAATATCACAAAATATTTATAATAAATTTCATGAGAAAGGTCCAGGACTTCTATGTAGAAAATGATAAAACCTTAGTGATGTTAAAATGACACATGAGTGGCTAGGAAAAAAAAAAATGCCACATTCCTGGATGGGAAGAAAATGCCAAAAAAAAAAAAAAACAATTTCTCAAATATAGTATATAAAAAAGAATTCCAATAAAATTTCACAGCTTTTGAACCTTACATAGAATAATATATGTAAAAGTAACCCATTATGATCCAGTAAAAATATCTTAAAGAGAAGAAATGTGAGGGCAACTTGCCTTGCCAGATATAAGAATGCACGTTAAACCACTATCATCATTATTAATATGGTCCTGCCATAGTAAGATAAAACTATGTTAGTAGGACAAAGAGACAAGCCAGCAAAAGATCCCAGTATATATGATAATACAGTAGATGACAAAATTACTCAATAATGAACGTCTTGTGTAATAAATGGAACTGGCACAACCTGTTCTCCAACTGGAAAAAAAAATAAGTAGGACCTCTCTTACATTATGTACTAAAATGAAATGTAGAATTATTAAAGACTTAAATATAGAATATGAATTAGTAAATATCTTAGAACCAAATCTTGGAAGCTACATGTGTAATCTATGGGTGAAGGAAGGTTTCTTAAGACAAAATTTTGGAACTATAAAGAAAAAATATTTGTATAATATTTTAAAGGGATCCCTGGGTGGCGCAGCGGTTTGGCGCCTGCCTTTGGCCCAGGGCGCGATCCTGGAGACCCGGGATCGAATCCCATGTCGGGCTCCCGGTGCATGGAGCCTGCTTCTCCCTCTGCCTGTGTCTCTGCCTCTCTCTCTCTCTCTCTCTCTCTCTCTCTCTCTCTCTGTGTGTGTGTGTGACTATCATAAATCAAAAAAAAAGAATATTTTAAAAAGCAAATTTTGAGTTGCAAGGAGTATCACATCTAAAGTCAGTAGAAAAACGAAGATTTGGAGAAACTACTTGCAATGTGAATAGAAAAAATATAGTATCGACAGTTCTTAAGAGTTCTGAAAATAAACTCAAAAGAAAAAATGAGTAAAGGATACTAATGTATTGCACTAAAGAGATAGCCAACGTATAAAAGTTGTTCACTAGTAATCAGAGAAATGTGATTGAAGTAATATCTAGACAAATCACTCTCATCAATCTGTCAAAACCTAGAAAAAGCAATGATACCTATGACTGGAATGGATGTGAGAAAAATATTACACGTATTTTTTTGTTGGAAGAAAAAGAGGTTGTTAGAGGATTTAGAATGCAATCTGGCTGCACGTGGAAAGGGTTGTGGTAGAAGAATCTGAGGTAATGTGAAGCCTCAGCATTGACTTTGCTTAATAAAAATGATTTCAGAAGTGGCACTTCTGAATCTTCATTTCCCAATGGCTACAAACAATCCTGACCCTTGATATAGCCTTAGGGCTTCAGGGACTACCCTCAGTGGCAGGTTGATTACATTGTGGTAAGGGCAAGAATTTGTCCTTTTAGCCTGATCATTTGTTCTACCAGCCATGCTTCTTCCGGCACTTCTACTGATAACTCAGTCAGTACAGCATAAAGCATCATGATATTCTGAGCAACATTACTTCTAATCAACGGGTTTTGTGTTTTTTTTACAGGAAAAGAAATTAAGTAATGACAGATACTGGTCTTGTTAAGAAACTTACCATCAAAAAGCTGTTGTGTTTGTTCGTTTGTTTTTGTTGGTATAGAATGTTACAGTCATTTCAGGCATACAACCCAGTGATTCCACAAGTTTATACATTATGGGATGCTGAACCACAAATGTAGCAACCATCTGTCACCATGTAACACTGTTACAGTATCATTGACTATATTTCTAACACTCGGCCTTGGCTTATTCTTTCCATACCGGAAGCCTATATTTCCCATTCCCCGTCATCACCCATTTTGCTCATCCCCCCACCCTTCTCCCCTCTGGCAACCATCATTTGTTCTCTGTATTTATAGGTCTGATTCTGCTTTTTGTTTGTTCATTAGTCATTTGGGGTTTTTTTTTAGATTCCACATATAAGCGAAATCATGTATTTGTCTTTCTCTGACCCATTTCACTTAGCATAAATACTCTAGCTCCATCCACATCATTGCAAATGGCAAAATTTCATTCTTTTCAATGGCAGCATAATATATACCACATCTTCCTTATCCATTCGTCTGTTGGTGGACATTTAGGTTGCTCCGATGTCTTAGTTATTATAAATAATGCTGCAATAAACATAAAGATGTATATATCTTTTCAAATTACTGTTTTCATTTTCTTCAGGTAAATACCCAGTAGTGAAAAATTGGATAGTATGGCATTTCCATTTTTTTTAAGATTTTTATTTATTTATTCATGAGATACACAGAAAGAGGGAGAGAGAGGCAGAGACACAGGCAGAGGGAGAAGCAGGCTCCATGCAGGGAGCCCGACGTGGGACTCGATCCCGGGACTCCAGGATCAGACCCTGCGCCGGAGGCAGGCGCTAAACCGCTGAGCCACCAGGGATCCCCTGGCATTTCTATTTTTAATTTTTGAGGAAACTTCCATACATTTTCCATAGTGGCTGTACCAATTTACATTGCTACCAACAGTGTACAAGAGTTCCTTTTTCTTCACATCCTTGCTAACACTTGCTATTTCTAGTCTTTTTTTTATTATTATTATTCATTTTAGTCATTCGGGCAGATGTAAGGTGGATATCTCGTGGTTTTGATTTGCATTTCCCTAATGATCACTGATGTTGAGCATTTTTTCATGTTTGTTGGCCATCTGTACATCTTCTTTAGAAAAATATCTATTCAGATCCTCTTCTGATTTCTTAATCAGATTATTTTTTTGGTGTTGAGTTGTTTAAGTTCTGTATATATTTTGGATATTAATCCCTTATCAGATAAATCACTTACAAATATCTTCTCCCATTCAGTAGGTTTCCTGTTTGGTTGATGGTTTCCTTCACTGTGCAAAAGCTTATTATTTTGATGTAGTTCCAGTATTTATTTTGGGTTTTTAGAATGGCTTTTCGAATGGCAAAATAGTCTATGACAGCCACCTATCAGGGGGATCATGATGCCGTTTTGCAAGACGTCATGTATGCTTTGTAGCCATCACTAGTATGCAACGCTCTACCTTCCACAGCCTTCTTACACAGATTCAGGAACCATGCAGTTGCAGAAGGGTAGTCCCTCTCATGATTACCCCTGAACACCTGCTCACAACTTTTCTCCTTTCCATAAGTCTGAGCTCCACTAGCTTAGAAGCTTTGGGCCTCCAAAAGAGAAAAGCTCTTACCAAGAGAGCCAGTAATGTCCCCATTGAATTAGAAACTACAATAGCCACCCCCCCCCCCACGTTAAGCTTTTCTTGTACTTTGTTCATACACAAAAGGTTTATGTCCTTCAAGCGAAGATGTTGCCCAGAGTGACCACAAGAGGGCACAGGATGGAGATCCATGACTTCATTCGCTACATGGAGAGCCTGTTATGTGTCAGACACTGTCCACGTGCTTGAGACACAGCAGAAAACAAAAATGAGATCCCACCTTAAACTTCCCATTCCACAGTGGGGTGAGACTTTCTAGGGAATTGTTAAAAGGTAATCAACACTAAGGGTGAACAAACAAACCAGATAAACAAAAAAGTAGAGAAGAAAAGGAGAGAAAGGATATGCCAAGGAGAAATCAAATTGTTTTATAAGATTTAAAGATTTTTTTTTTTTTGATGGCAGGACAATGCACTCAAATGGATGAAAGGTGGAACTTTTGGCCACTTACAGCTCCAAACAAAAGAAGGTTGTCACACAGGGCCACACACTGGGTTGTGTACCAAGGATGGTGTTAACAGCAACCCAGAGCTATAGAAGACAGTTTATATGTGGCAACTGGAGTGATTGAGATTTCGAGGGTGCCTGTGGATTGGCTCTTTTGAACAATCTCCTGCGCTCTGAGAAACAGTGGCTGTTCCTATTGTCTGGTACCTGGCCCCGGGGATCAGGGAATTGCGTAAGTTCTCTGGAGCCTAACAAGCGAGTGGAGTGCTCACAAGTGTGGACTCAGCTTCTCAAGAAAGGAACTGAACAGCCTTTCACCAGGGCCTCCAAACTGGGTCAAGACAGCATTTTTAAAGTTACATGGCACAAGGGAAAGGTGAGATTAACTGTAATGGGCAAAGTAGGACAAGATAGACCTCAGTAAGAAGGGAGAGTTTAAGCAAACACTGAGGTGTGTCGGCATGTGAGGAAAAATATTCTGACAGAAGTCAGGTGATTCTCTAGGTCAAAGAAGCTGTGAATGTGGATGAGGGGGGAAAGACTACATCTTTTTACACCTGCAACAGAAATTTAACAAATTCTTAATTATGGATGGCAGCAACAATCCAGTCATGTCAGCAATAACTGTACTTTATCATGGGGAGAAATCAGATCTCTTTATATTACAATTTGTTGTACACTCTATTAAAATAATTTTGTGTTGCTTGCAATTTGAAATTGCTGGTCATTCTACCTGCTGCTAGATCTTGTTATTTATATGAATTATGAAAGAAGCATAATTTTACTTGATTACAAAGTTCTAGGTATATTTTATTAAGTATATTTCAAAAAGGTGGGGTTCCTTTATAATCCTATGTATTTTACTTCATGAATTTAGAAACATTATTTTTTTAAGATTTTTTAAAAAAGATTTTATTTATTTATTTGACAGACAGAGAGCACAAGTAGGCAGTGAGCGGCAGGCAGAAGGAGAGGGAGGAGGAGACTCCCCTCTGAGCAGGGAGCCCAATGCAAGGCTCAGTCCCAGGATCCTGATATCATGGCCTGAGCAGAGAGCAGATACTCAACCAGCTGAGCCACCCGGGCACCCCTAAAAACATTACTCTGAGGAGCATTGCCATTGGCTTCATAGAGTACTAAAGGAGGCCATGATGTAGGTGCACACACACATACACACGCATATGCATACCTACAAAAGGCAAGAAGTCCACCCTGGGGTACCTTACACATCCAGCAGTAAGAGTTAATAGAGGCCTCATGGAGCCCTAAACTGTAGGCCTATCATGGCTGGGGCTGCATCATCCCACCAAGCATACACTCTCATCAGTGTCAGGGCTCATGTAAGAAGACAGAGGGAAGAATTTAAATTTGCTTCCCCTACATGAAAGGAAATAGCATTCAAGGAGCAGAGGGACAAGATCAGAAGTGGCCTTCTGGCCAGTTTTAGAAATAAGGATTGTAGCCTCAGGGTTGCTTTCATTGCGATGTGTGCCAGGCACTTGCCTATTTTTCTCCAAGATCCATGTCTCATTTTCCCTACAAAAGGAAGAAGACTGGGGGGGGGGGGGGGGAGTAGGAGGAAGAGAAAATCCAGAGTATTTCTCTCCCATCCCCTGCTTCAGGTGGCATGTCTACAAGTAGCCGATTCCTCCATTGGTTCCTGGCCTTCCCACCCGTGGTCCCATGTCCTGATGAGCAGCCCCAGGGAAGGATCTAGCTTCTGCCAGGTGGTCTGGCTCTTGGGCTTTCAGAAACACCAGGCCTTACTCTTGTCCTGTCAGCCTTAGTGATGGCAGCTGCTGTCACCTGCTTAGCTATTGCCAGTGTCTGGGTGGCCTCACCATCCTCCTTTGTCTTTCTTGTTCCCCCATTATAATTAGCTATCCATATCAAGTTCCTTCCTTTGGACCACCTCTTGTCAACTCTGATGAGCAGCAAACCAAAGTAGTATTAGCAGCACCTTTGATTTTGTCACCTAAAGGTCACACATATCATTACATCAGTCATGTGCAGCCTGGTCTCTATATAAAGCACTTGGGTTTAGTACTATTGAGACCTTATCCATAATAGGACAGGATCACAACATAAAATGAGGAAAAAATGGCCACTATGCAGAGATTGTTTACTTGCAACAAAATGCAACCAAAGAAAAGACTTTAAAAAGACTCCATTTTGGAAAAGAGAGTGGCTTTTGAAAATTATGTAAGATTGTTGCATTATGTCAGAAGGAAGTTTTTGTTTTGTCTTGCTTTTTGTTTTTATTGAGATATAATTGACATAATACTAGATTTTTTCAGGTGTACCATATCATGATTCTCTATTTGTATATATTGCAAAATGATCATCATAATAAGTCTAATTAACACCTGTTACCATATATAGTTATAAATTTTTTTTCAAACAATGAGAACTTTCAAGATCTACTCTCTTACCAACTTTCAAGTATGGAATACAGTATTATCAACTATAGTCATCATACTCTACGGTACATCTCTGTGACTTTTATTTTCTAACTGGAAGCTTGTACCTTTTAACCCCCTTCACATATTTTGTTCCTCCTCCTCCTGCCTCTGGCAACCACCAGTATATTCACTGTGTTTATGAGCTCAGTTTTTGTTTGTTTTAGATTCCATACATAAGTGAGATTAACAGTATTTGTCTTTCCCTGTATGACTTATTTCACTTAAGTTAATGCCATCAAGGTCCATCCATGTTGTCACAAATGGCAAGATTTCCTTCTTTTTTATGGCTGGATAATGTTCCATTATACATATATATACCACATCTTCTTTATTCCTTCACCAACGAGGGACACTTACATCATTTCCATATCTCGACTATTATAAATAATGCCACAGTGAATATGAAAGTGTATCTGTTTCAGTTGGGGTTTTCATTTTGTTTGGATAATACCCAGAAGAATTACTGGATCATATGGTTAGTTCGATTTTTAACTTTTTGAGAAAACTGCATATTGTTTTTCATAGTGGCTGCTCCAATTTGCATTCCTACCAGGAGTGCACAAGGTTGCCTTTTCCCCACAACCACACTAACCCTTGTAATTTCTTGTCTTTTTGACAGTAGCCATTCTGACAGGTGTGAGGTGATATCTCATTGTGGTTTTGATTTGTATTTTCCTGATTAGTGATGTTGCATACCTTTTCATGTGCCAATTGGTCATTTGTATGTCTTCTTTGAAAAAATGCCTATTCAGATCCTCTGCCCAATTTTAAATCAGATTTTTTTTTGCTATTGAGTTGTGTGAATTTTTTATATTTTTTGAATATTAGCCCCTTATCACATACATAATTTGCAAGTATTTCTCCCTACT
Source organism: Nyctereutes procyonoides (assembly GCF_905146905.1). NCBI lineage: Eukaryota > Metazoa > Chordata > Mammalia > Carnivora > Canidae > Nyctereutes > Nyctereutes procyonoides. Next base: position 27,279,478 of record NW_026575051.1, on the reverse strand, counting down.
TAGGAGGTTGTCTTTTTATTTTGTTGATCGTTTCCTTGGCTGTGTGGAAGCTTTTTAGTTTGCTATAGTCCCACTTGTTTATTTTTGCTTTTGTTGCTTTTGCTTTTGGTGTCAAATCCAAAAAAACATTGCCTAGACCAATGTCAAGAAGCTTACCCTCTATGGTCTAGTTTCATTCTTCTGCATGTGGCTGTCTGGTTTTCCCCACACTATTTATTGATGAGACTGTCTTTTTCCCATTGTATATTCCTGGCTCCTTTGTCACAGAAGGAAGTTTTAATTTGAAAATGCAAGGACTAGAAAAAGAATGTGTATTGACACTAAATAACCAACGGTCTCTGAGAGACATCTATTGGTTATTGTGTTTTGTTTTTGTTTTTGGCTACACAGCACTTCCTTCCTATTTATGTGCACACACATGACCTATGATAGGCCGATGAGATACCCTGGGATTCAAATGGTAAGAAAGTCATTCAAAGAGAGAATGATACTTAGAAATTATTTGTAGCTGAGGTGGCCACATAGCTGTCCCCAGCCCTAGAGATGACAATGACTACATTCTGATGACACTGTTCACACAATGTGAACTTGGCTATGTTTGAACTGCCAACGTCCCTTTATTTCAGCCAACCAGAAATATCTACCCACCAGTTCTCCAGTCTTCCTGTTGATTCCATGAGCTAGCCTATCACCTGCCCATAAATTCCTTTCCTGCTCAGGATAGCCAGAGTCAGTTTCTGTTGAGTATAACCTTTAAGAAACCTAATAGGTAAGTTTTATTCCAGGCATTTCATGCTATAACAAATAAAATATTTTATTTCATTATATTTCCTAATTGTTGTTTGCATATTATGCCTCTAATTCTTAATATTCTAGTCCTTTTTGTGTAGTTTTGTTATATACCATTATAGTTTGAATTAGGTACTTACTCACTATTTATTAGTACATGAAGTCCTGGGGCTTTTATATATAATAAGATATTTTCCATTCAAAAATAATACTCTTATGCAAAATTTAAACACCACAAATTATGACTGATGATTTTTTTTGTTTTATTAGGAATATGAGTTAGAATAATCTCTTATGCCATATTTATTAACATAAAATCTTCCCTTTATTATATGCATTTGAAACACCATGTGTTGTAGTCCCCAGAAATGTTATTGTTTTGCAATATGCTACTGCTTTTTTCCAGCACATCAACAGTTAAACTATAGATGTCTTAAAAATAATTTCCCACTAGTATCTCTAGTACATATTTCTTATCGTCTTTCTCACAGAGTACATCAGCCTTATTATTTTGATAAATCAGCTTTATTGACAAATCATCTTTAGTTTTGGGGTCCTTGCTAGATTTTGCTTCTTCTAAACTATTTCTCCATAATGCCAAAACAAAATGAAAATTATAGTTAATCATCTGGAATATAAATATGTGTGCAGGTCAAATATTCAAACACTTAGAAAACTTTACAAACATACTGATTTTTTAACCACTACTTTTCACTTATGTTCTCTGCATATTATTAAATAATTATGCTCCTATTAAAACTTACCTATTGATAAATTCACTGGTATATATTGAGTACCAGTAAAATAGTTGGCACTGCAAGGCAGTTAAATGTATTTACATTTCTCTTAAATCTGAAAGAGAGAGTATAAGATTACTACCAATTTTCTTGGGTCCATGGACATGGACAAGGAAATAAGACAAATTTGTATGAAATCAATTTGGATACAAACTTGAATAATATAAATATGTATCAATAATTCTTAAATCAGCCAACATCATGAATATCCCACCCATCATTATAAAGAACACAGGCTTTGGAATCAGATGAGTTGGGGTTCAAATCCTAACTCTGCCATTATTTTACTGTGTGGCCTAACCTCTCTGAGCCTCATCTATCAGGTAGAAATATAAGAGTAAGAACATCTCTTTGGTGCACCATGAGAAATAAATTCAGAGAGGGCACCTAACAACTAGAACATAGTAACTATTATCATTGCTATTTTTTATTACTTTGGAGTATATAAAAATGTTTATATATCCATGGCTTAAAAAAAGAATATATTAAAAAGTTTTTTAACATTTCCCCTGAATTTGAATTATGACCCACTCCAACCTTGATGTTTCTTAATTTCTTAACTAAAAATCCATTAACTTGAAGAAACTCATGACTTAAGAATGAGAAAAGTGTTCCAAATACATCAGTTTTCAAATATTCCATGTGTGATATCTGGGAATTTTACTTTGTCGTACAAAAAAACTACAAAGCATATTTAGTCCCGTATAAATCTGCATTGTTTATATAATGTGAATAACAGATACATGAAACCATTCTCAAAGTTAATGCCATAAGCTGTAAGATCCACAATGTGACCTGTATCTTCTGGGGATTTTTCTTCTTTGACATTTCGTGGTACTGTGAAAAATCCTACTCTATCTGGTTTGGCTTGAAAGTAATACTTTGAGAAGCCAGAAGATGGCACTAATTTCTAAGAATTACACAGCTAAAAAGACTGCTGCTTCAGATCCTGATCCTTTACTATTTCTTTTGCTGGTGAAAATAATGATGCCCCACATTTTCATCAGTTTTCTTATCTTAATGTAAAATTCTGTTTGTTCTTAGCTTTTCTCTGACAACTAGACAGAGAAGTGAGAATGGTGGAATTCTGTATCTACACAGAATGTTTGAATGATTTAGTATAAGCCGGAATTGGCAATCAACCAATGATATTTATTTCATGTTTTTTCAATTCACCTAGGAGTGAATTGAATATTATATATCCATTTGAATAGAGAGCTTGATTTTATTCATGTATTGAGTATTACCTTGAGTTCAGAAAGAATAGGTAAGTATACGTTTTCTGTATAAGTCATCATCATCTATTACTGTTAATAACATCTTAGGAGAGACTTATTTTTCTCTTAAGTGAAAATGAAAATCACATTTGTAAGTTACTACTCTTTTATTTCTAAATGTTAATACTGAACAGTGTGGAAGCATGCTCGACAGGGAGCTTATTCAACAATAGAAATAGAAACAACAGCAATCGTGTATATAGTTTTATACCCTAACTGCATTTATGCAGGATATTGAGCTAAATTTATTGCTATATTACTAAGAAAAAGTTAAAAACAAAGAGAGAAGAAAGATGTTTACACTCAAATCTACAAAAGAAAGCTAGAGAGGCAAGCAGTGGTCTTGTATTTTTGCAGATTTATCCATCTGCCTAAGGGTATATGAATTTTTTCCTGGCAAAGTTAAATGTATATTTCGAGGTAGTCTATGCTGCTAAACACCATTCTTGCAAAACTGGCATACCAAAGTCTTTCAAACTCAGCAGTTTCCAGGGGGAAATCCATCTACCATCTGCTTGCTTCATTAAAATACATAATAAAAGAGGGAAGAACTGAACTGCATTTTTACTAGCTCAGCGCTCCCTGGTGTCCAGTCGGCTAAGTTTATATACAATGGCCTAGATAGAAAACAGAATCCAAGTAAAAATCAACAATAGTTTTATTTTGTTTTCTTCTTGTCTTTTGTATTTGTATAAAAATAGAGCAAAGAGCTTTATTTTAGAAAAATAGTTTAGACAACACAGTCTATCCTGAAAACACTGTACATTTTCAAGAATTCTTTAATGAACTTAAGGAACTTTTCCCAAGTCCATATTATAAAATTTCAAACAAGATTGTGAGAGAATATTTTGTCATGAAAAGCTAAAAATTTCTGTCAATAACTATCAATTGCCCCCAAGAAACATAAGTCAGTATTTTAATCTTAAAGTTCAAAAGACATTATTATCATATATTAAACATAAAACAATTTTAAAAGAAAAAACATGTGAAATTATGTTTGAAACATAGTTATGAAAAACAACTGATTTGTGAAGTTGGGGGTCTTTTCCTTGATTTCCAGTATCAATACAGAATTATTATTTGAATTTTGGCCACATTTGAAAAATTGAGATTCTAATATCTTTGCAAAAATCCAAAAATATTCATTATAAGCAAATGGCTAAAAAATGGGGGGAAAAGCAAACAAGCAATGGTTAGCATTGGTGATGGTACAGAAATTCCTTTTCCCAAACTCATCCAACAGATCCAGTTCTTTCTTTAATGACCTAAGAACAGAACAATTAAGATATTAAATAAACAATAACAGCAGAAATATTAACATCAGTGTCACTATTTTTTTCAACACTACGGTAAACCCTTTATAAACATTCACTCAACCATTTGATAAAGATGTATCCTATCCCTACCTGAGTCCAGGCACTGTTTTAAGCCCTGGACTTGGTGAAGGACAGGCAATCTCTGCCCTGATGAGCCCAACAATCTAACTGGGGAGAGAAACAGTAAAAAATAAACAAATGGTATATTATGTAATAACACTGTGGTAAGCAGAGCAGGTTAAAGAACTAGAGAGTAATGGGGGTAGGAGGAATTAATAATTTAGTAGAGTGGTTAGGGAAGACCCCTGTGAGGAGGAGATACTTGTGCAGAGCCTTGAAGGAAGTAATGGAGCAAGCCATGCATCTTTTGGGGGAGAATATGTTTCAGGCATTGGAAACTAGAGGAACAGAAGCTCTAAGCTAGGAGCGTGTTTGGTTTGTTTCAGAAACACAAAGAAGTTAGCCAGTTTGGAGCAGAATGAGCAAGAAGAAATGGGTATAAAATAAATACAGAGAGTAGGGATTTGAGGCTATGCTAAAGAGTTCAGGTTTTTTTAATTTCTAAATTTGAGGGAAAACACTAGAGGACTGTTAAGTACACAATTAATTTTTAAAAGTCCACAGTAGCTACAGTATGAAAGAGAGACTGCAAGGGACAAGGGTGGCAAGGGAAACTAGTAAAGAAGCCAACAGTAGTCCAGGCTAGAGAGAATAGTGCAGTAGGCTCTGGTGTATTGATGAAGGTGGTGAGAAGTAGTGAGACTCGAGGTATGTTTTGAAAATGAATAGAATTTTCCAGTCATCTGTTGATGTGGCAGAGAAAGAAACAATTTAGGTTATGACTAGTTGGGCACCTGGGTGGCTCAGTGGCTGAGCATCTGCCTTTGGCTCAGGGTGTGATCCTAGGGTCCTGGGATTGAGTCCTGCATTGAGCTACCCGCAGGAAGTCTGTTTCTTGCTCTGCCTGTGTCTCTGCCTCTCTCTCTCTCTCTCTCTTTCTCTCTCTCTCCCTCCCTGTGTCTCTCATGAATAAATAAATAATTTTTTAAAAAAGGTTATGACTAGTTTTTGTTCTGAACAAAGACAGAGAAGACTGGGGAAGAGATGTGGTTGGGAGGAGAGGTGATACAGATATGAGAATAAAGAGTTCCGTCTTGTGTATGTTCAGTTTGAGATTCCTATTGGTCATACAAATGTATATCAAATATCTAGTAGATAGTGGGATATATGAATGTGGAGCACTTATAAAAATCAAGGATAAAGACTCTCATTCAGGAGGCATCCTCCTGTAGTTGGTACATACGAGGAGATAATGATGGCAAATGGAGACAACTGAAAGAAAGAAGAATGAAGGGAGCAGTTGAAGGCAGGAAGAATACTAGGAAGGATATTATGACAATCAAATGAGGAAAGCATCTCAAGAGAAAGAAATCATCAATTGTGTCAACTGCACCTGAGATATTGAATGAGAAGAAAACAGAGAATTAGCATTGAATTTTAAAAGATGGTGGTCACTCGTGACCTTCACATCAGAAGTTTTAAAGGAAAGAGAGAGGATAACTTGGCTGGAAAGAAATCAAGAATGAATGGGTGTAAGAAAAAAAAAGGAAGGAAAGAAAGAAAGAAAAGAAAATGTAAACACAGATACTCTTTAGGAGACTCTTACTAGAATGCTAGAAAAACAAGGAGTAGTAGAGAAGACCGTGGAGTTGAGGAAGCAGTCTTTCAGATGGAGAGATTTTAGCATATTTAATGTTGAAGGGAATGATTCAATAGAGAAGAAGGAGAATTTGGTGTCTCCCGGGAAATGGAAAAGAATTGCAGAAATGATGCCTTTCTAAGGGCGGATGAAGGATCGATTCAATACCCAGGCAGAGTCAGCCTTGTAACCAGAAAAAAAAAGGCAGAATATATGAATCCAGATGAAAGCTCTGAGGCAGGATGGATTTGATGGCAGAAGAATGGGGCAGTTCTCTGCTCTTAGGTTACATTCCTCAATGAAATAAGAAGCAAAATCATCGACTGAGAAACAATGAATGTTAGATGTTAGAGGGGGAGGAGGAGGCATAAATTAGTTGCTTTAGTGACTTGCCTGGGAAAAGGGGTAGGATTACAGAGCTTGTGAGCTTGTGCAAGAGGCTCACTCACTTGAGACTTGTGGTTAGTTCAGATGTGTTTCCTTCAGCCACATGCTTTTCTCAACCCTCACAAGAAGTTGGAGGCTCTTACTATTCTCATTTTACACATGAATAAACTAAAACAGAGAAGTTAACTTGCCCAAATTTACTTAGAAAGTAAGGAAATCCAAAATTGAGTCTGAGCTGGTTACATCGAGTGGCCTCTCTTCAATCACCAAGACGTGGAATACCTCATGTCCCCACCAGCCGGTGGGCTTCAGGAAGCATCTCTGACTGCAGGGTTAAAAGGAAGGTATTCTGAGTCTGGGCGCTATTTGTCTTCTTCCCACATCCCAGTAGCTCATCTTGGTCGCCTCTATTAAAAAAAAAAAAACGTCAATAATTCAGGTAAGAGGACTAACCACACGATATTTTTAAAAGAAAAAAAAGTACAGGTACATTTAAAACAATCATGTGCTATTTCTCTGTCCTGATTGGGAATGAGGAAATTTTGCCACAGGAAATTTCCCTACAAGACAGAAGTTTATACCCTTTCTGTGGTAATTTTTGCTAAAATGTATTCCATGAGCATAATATGTTGTACAAAGATTTCACAAGGAGCCTGCAAACGAGCATGATATTATAGAAAAAGATTAAGATGTTCTCCCATCATTGAAGGTTGGTAGAATTTTTAATGACCCTAGGTGATGTTGAGATACATAAGGCTTTTTGACTGCCTGAAATGTTCCCAGACTGCTGTTAGTGATTTTGTTCCCTTACTCCACACAGTAAATAATTAATATTTAGTTCAAATCCCAACATCCCCCCTTTCTTCCTCGTGGTTCCAGTCTATTGCTAAAACTTTAACAGAACTGAAGAAAAAATGCAGAAGTTCACATATGGAAACCATGAGGCAACTAGGGATTACAAAAGAAAAAAATTCATTTAATAGCCCTAAAATATTCCCATTACAATCTGTTCATTCTACTGGTTTGATGACGACTGATGCTTCTAGAAGTCTGATTTGGGAATTTGTGTAATAGAGTAATCAAATTAACCAAATGTTGCCTGGTTGAAGATCATAAAGGGCTTACTTCCAAGAGCTGGAAAGAATCATTCGTGAGGTTGAAAGTCCTCTTTGTCTAATCAGGGTCCCTCCGTGTTCTCCAGCCTAAACCAGCAGGATGAAAACAGTGTGGGTAAGGGACACAGAGGATTCTTCACAGTGGGCTAGACATTCTTTGTCCAATTCTCCTGATTCCTGTTCTTCCCTTGGAAACCCCATCTTTTCACAGGCTCAGAGTTGCTAAAACACAGAGCCCCTTGATGTAAATCATAGCTAACAGTTTAGAGAAATAACTTACCTGCCCAGAGGCATGTGATTCTTTCTACAGTGCTATTCAGTAGAATATGAGTTGCCTGTGTAGTTTCATTTTTTTAGTAGCAACATTTTTAAAAATAAAAAAGACAGGTGAAAATTATTTTAACAATATATTGTATTTGACCCAATATTTAATGCATATAAAATATTATTAATAACATATTTCATATTCTTGGGGCACCTAAGTGGTTAAGCATTGAACTCTTGGTTTTGGTTCAGGTTGTGATCTCACAGTCATGAGGCCAAGCCCCACATCAGGCTCCACGCTCAGCACAAAGTCTGCTTAAGACTCTCTCTCCCTCTGCCTCTCCACACTGCAAGCACATGCCCTCACGTTCTCTCTGTCTCTCTCTCTATCTCTTCTCTCAAATAAATAAAGCTTTTGGGAAAAAAATATTTTACATTATTTTCTCCATCTCAGCCAACCTAGCCACAATTCAAGTACTCAACAGCCACATGTGGTGAGTGTCGACATTATTTGACGGTGTAGCTTTATTTTTTTTATTTCTTATTTATTTATTTATTTATTTATTTATTTATTTATTTATTTATTTTTTAATTTATTTATGATAGTCACACAGAGAGAGAGAGAGAGGCAGAGACACAGGCAGAGGGAGAAGCAGGCTCCATGCAAGGAGCCCGTCGCAGGACTCAATCCCAGGTCTCCAGGATCGCGCCCTGGGCCAAAGGCAGGCGCTAAACCGCTGCGCCACCCAGGGATCCCCGATGGTGTAGCTTTAGACTAAGAAATGTGCAGAGTGTGATGGATTTTTTCCTGTGGACATAGTTATCTTCAGTCTTCAGTAAACATTGTCCTTCTTTTCACTGGTATGAAATTGTGTCATAAACTTATTCTTATTGTATACATTTCTGTTCACTGTTTATATAAATACCACACCATTACCTTTTTCCATGACTGACCTATATATTTCCTCACATCTACAATTCAGTGTAAGCTTAGCTCATTGTTAGATTTCTTGGTGTCATCAAAGTCCTCATTTTTTATCTTAAAATTTGGTCCTCACTCTCTCCATCTAATCCAGCCTTCATATTTCATGACTAGAGTGATATTTCTAAGAGGCAACTCTGACCATTGCCCAACCACACAAAGATTATAGAGAAAATATCAAGCCCTTCATAATCTGACCCTCATCTGACTATCTCATTATATTTGCTAGTACTTTTCCTTTTTAAACTTCATTCTAAAATTGACGTATGCTGTGAGCTGCTTGAGTATGACACACTGTTTGGGCCTCCCTACCTGAAAATATGCTACTCTTTCTACCTGAAATGATGTTTCCTTTTCATCTGCCAGGTAATTGCTGCTCATCAGCTTTCAATTCAACTTTCCATCCAGTTCATGTGGATACATTAATTGACCACACACTGGTTCCTTGAGGCTTAGGATGGTGCTTTATTATCTATGTGTTACCAGCATCTAGCATAGAATCTGATAGTGAAATACCTACAAGGTATATCTCTTGATCTAACCTAAATGTAGTACTAAATCGATAAGTAGTCCCAGTTGTAAATTATAAACAGGAAGAAATATTGTTGAGTCATTACTTAAAAAAAATTCCTCTATTTTAGCATTTAGTTGAATTCTGTCTTTTTTAATGGCAACATCAAAACACTCAGTTTTTTATTTTGTTTCAATTCCAGTACATTTAATTTCCTTCAACTATCCTACCTACAGTACTACTGCAAGCAAAATCCCTGATAGGAAGACCATAGATGTATTGCCTCTGGAACACAAACCATAAATTACTTCATTAGATAAAAAATAAATATAAGAGGTGATATGTCTCACAATCATGTTTTGGATTCTGGTGAGTTTGGGGAAAAAGAACACTTATCCTAGGTCATACCTCCCAAAGAATAAACTGATAAGGTTTTTTTAAAAGATTTTATTTCATGAGAGACACAGAGAGAGGCAGAGACATAGGCAGAGGGAGAAACAGGCTCCCTGCGGGGAGCCCAATGCAGGACTTGCTCCCAGGACCCCAGGATCACTACCTGAGCCAAAGGCAGACGTTCATCCACTGAGCCACCCAAGTGCCCCTAAACTAATGAGACTGTAGTGAAATCTTATTCAGCTGACTCCATACAGTTACCCTACCTGAACAGTTGTATGAAACAAGCAGAAATAAAAGCCTCCGATAAGTGGAATCCCTTTTCCCAGGATAGTACAATTATCTGCTGTATAAACAATTATAACCAGATATAACAAGTGTTTTAAGCATTAGGTACCAGAGTGAGGATATTTCTTAAGGCTTATAAAAATTCTAGTTTTACAACTTCCCAGGAGAGGCAACATCTCTTGAGAAGAAGAGAGCAATATAAGATAATCAAAACAACCTCTTCTTCCCTCTATCAAGCTGCCTTCAACTATTAAAAACAAATCCTAGGGATCCCTGGGTGGCGCAGCGGTTTGGCGCCTGCCTTTGGCCCGGGGCGTGATCCTGGAGACCCGGGATCGAATCCCACGTCGGGCTCCCGGTGCATGGAGCCTGCTTCTCCCTCTGCCTGTGCCTCTGCCTCTCTCTCTCTGTGACTATCATAAATTAATAAAAAATAAAAAAATTAAAAAATAAAAACAAATCCTAGAAACATCTTTTAATCTGGGAATATCATCCCTAACAGACAGGGATAGGGATCAAAAGCCCCCTTCCCATTTCCTGTGGTCCTTTTGCAGTGGGGAAATAGAAGCCAGTTGGGACTATTTACAAACAAAACAGAGCAGTAAAAGAGAAAAGTTGGAAGCAAGATTAGAGGCAGGATGAAAAGAGCCTAGCTGGCTAACAGTACCCCTCAATTAAATTCTATTTTGTCCACACTGGCTCTTGAACTTCGTTTTTAACCATTTTCGGTTTCTACTAAATCTCCCTACGGTTTCAGTCCTATTGAAACCCGTGCTTTCATTTTTTTAACAAGCATCTTAACAGAGCAAGAAAAAACATATTTTTTGAAACAAAGATTTCTACTTAAAGAACAGTTCTGGTCATCGACAACATGGTGATGGAAAGCGATCTGTTTCCTGCCCATGTCTTGGCCTTCCCACCCCGACCTATGGCTTTGGCTCTCACGGATGTGCAGGACTAGAAAAGCAGAGTTTCAAGCTGTTGAGTTCCTGTCTAAGTCACAGCCAGTGTTCAGATGTCAGATCATGTATACAAAGCACCTGGGCAAATACTTTGCCAGTGATCTTTTTTTATTTCAAAAATTACTCCTCAAAATACAGGGGTTCGTTTTTTAAGTAAATTCTTCATTATGTATAAAGGGTATGCGAGTGAAAGGTTTATATACAGGATCTCAAAACACTGCACTTCCTTTGTTCTGGTTTTGAAATTCCCCATTGAGTCACTTAGTTGCTCAATGCTGAAGGGCACTTAAGTCTAATTAATGTGATAGTAAACAGAGTCTCTGGCCAGATACATCAGCAAAATATAACCCTCCTTTTACAAGTACATGTGCAGGTTTATTTTAACAATTTGGTTTGGGTTTTTCCACAGCTATTAATATTACTGAGCCCAGGTTCAGTGGCACAGATGCCTTTGGATACACTTCATTCCTGGCTTATTCACGGATCCCAGACATCAGCTTCGGTTATGAATTCCACTTGAAGTTTCAGCTGGCAAATAATCACTCGGCACTGCAAAATAACTTAATATTTTTCACTGGACAGAAGGGCCATGGTAAGATTAATTGAACCCTCTAGGACTTGCTTAGCTCCTTTAAGGATACTTTAGAAAATTTTTCAGGGGTACTCTAATTGGCTGTGGATAAAGGAGACATTTGCCTAAATGTAGCCTCCTCCTGTTTTCTGCCTCAAGCATGTTTCTTGTAATCCAATGCCTTCCAAAGTTCCCTGACCCTTTCTGAAGGAGCCCTGTTCACACCCAGGGCAAGAGTTCCTGCAGGCAAACAGGAGAGCAGAAAGGGGTAATTGTCACATGAGAGGTGAGCTTATTAACTTGTCCTTTCCTCTGTTTCTTTCCGTTTCCATATAGAAGGAGAGAAGGGAAATTCTCAGAAGGAACACCATTTCACCAAGTGTTGTGAAATGGGAATGGTTGCCCTCAAAGGAAACCATTCCAAATTGAAGAAGTGAGTAATTAAGAAAGTGCTCGGCCTGTGATATACTACTCCAATGTCCTAGTATTGGTGGGAAATCAACTTATAAGTTAAATTTGTCTGTTTTAAGTAGAAACCAGTTACATCTTGTGTGGAATCAAGGAAGAGCACATATATTTTACTCCCAAGTCGGTAGCTGACTAGTTAAGCAATTAATCACCTACTTTCTCTGAGTTCAGTATTCTCATCTGTGAAATCAACATATTACAGCAGAAGAGGACCTTTCTCTCAACCATCAGTGGTTCTGTTGTGCTACATGACATATTCTGTTCTTTTCGACTCGTTCAGTGACTGCCTCTAATTTGGAACAGTGGTTTCTGTATTAACACATTTCTGAAAGGAGCAGGGTGGGGTGTCAGCCTCCGACCACTTCTGGGAGGATGGGGGGGGCACTTTAACATGTGAAGTGCTGTTCACTCCACCTCCAAAGTCTGTCAGAATCTCGGCCCCATCTTTATTGCCAAACTGCATGACCTCCTGGAAGCTGATCTCCCTCCAGCCTTCCCCACCTGCAGTCCATTCTCCGAGTCATGGCAAGAGTCACTTTTTTTAAAGTCTTGCTTAAAAGCCACCTGTGACTTTCCACTGTACTGAGGATGCAGCCCAACCCTCCCTACCATGTCCTCAGAGGACCTTCAGGATCAGGCCCCTGTCTCCATCTCCAACCTCAAGCTCTCTCAGCCCTGTGCCCCTGTCCACAGGTCTTCTTAATGCTCAAGCACTTGCCTGTCGCAGAGGCTTTGTATGGGCTCTTTCCTCTGCCTTGACTGGAGATGGCTGTGGTCAAGAGAGCAGGCGGGGAGGCCTGGGCATGTAGACTTGGATGCAGTCTCCACCACCGACAGATTATGTGTCAACCTACTCAATGTCTCGATGCCTATTTCCTCACTTGTCAGATGGTCTAATAATTATACATTCTCAAATGGAGTTGTGAGGATTAACGTAGTTCATACAAGAAAAGCACTTAAAACAATGGGATTCAGTACACATGGCAGCTTATGTTTTCTCAGGGAGGCCTTCCCCAGCCACCTTCACAAAAGTAGATGCTATCACACTGCATCCAAGTTAGTCTCTACCACAGCTTATTTGTTTTCTTTAAAGTCTATACCTCAATTTAGAATTTTTGTCTATTTTTTAGGTAGTTTATTTTTGTCTGTTTCCACTCCTAGAATGGGAGCTCTGTGTGGAGAGAGACCAAGCCAGTCATCTTCGCCTTTATACACCTACACTTAGCACACTGCCTGACCCATAACCAGTACTGAATGAATGAATATGAGAACTGCCACAAAAGCAGATAATTGCATGACGTGTAAGACAGCAACACGGCCACACAAAGTTTTGAAAGTAGCTGTTCTTGGGGGTTTCCAGTTCAGATCTTTAACCCATCTTTAACCCACTGCTACCTTCCTCCCATCCATTGGGTCAACCTCCCCTGCCTCTGGGCATTGAGAGTGTGCCTGGCACTTAGAGCACAAACCCTTTGTTACGAACTTTGGTTTGCTAAATTTCTCTCTCAGTTCAGAAAAATGCTGTCCCGGGTATCTCCACATTGCCCACAAAGCCTCTCAAATATCTGCTGAGTGACTGCCAGAAGGCAGGGAAGAAGGGGAAAAAGAAGGAATTTTTACCCTTGACTCTACTCCGTACATCCTCCATCATATGTCCTTTGATTATATCCTTTTTTTTAAGATTGTATTTGTTTATTTATTTATTTACTTACTTACTTACTTATTTCCTTATTTATTTATTTAACAGAGAGAGAGAGAGAGAGCACAATGAGGGGGAGCAGCTGGCAGAGAGAGAGGGAGAAGCAGACTCCCCCATGACTAGGGACCCCACCGTGGAGCTCAGTCCCAGGGCCCGGATATCATGCCCTGAGCCGAAGGCAGAAACTTAACTGACAGAACCACTCAGGCGCCCCTGATTATATCCTTTTTAATTAGAACCCAAAAAGCCACACACACAAAAAGCCTGGCTGATGAAAAATTCAAATGAGCATTGAAGACCTGGGTCTGTCTTGTTTTAAAACAAATCTTCTAAATTCTGAAAGATTCAGGAGAACCCAAGTAAAGGATAAACACTTGCCTGTGCAAATGCTGCCACCAACTAATTCCCCAGTACTCTTCCAGGAAGAATCCTTCAAAAATTTCAAAACAAAAACAGACAAGCAAAAAGCAATGTTTTTAACACAGCATTTGTAAAATGTGGACTCTTTCTCAAGACATTTTTTGGTCCTCTCTAGTCATCTGCTCTATAGATAAGGAGCGGAATGTTCATTCATTCTGCACTTGTATTTTTAGGTTTATAGAATGATTAAAGACTAAATCACAGGTATATGGTGGAGCTGTTTCCTCTGGAGTGAAAATGAGAAATCTGAAATATGCAATTCTACATTAAACCACCTGGGGGAGCAAGAACACAGCTTAAAAATGCAGGTAGCACGCACTAAAGAGCTTTTTAAGGCAGAGCTCTCTTAAGTAGGACCTCTTCATGCCTGTGCCATGATCACATAAGGGCGCTTGTTAAAATACTAATTCCCAAACCTTCTTGAATTAAAAAAAAATAGAATTTTATCAAGCACGTTGGGTGCTTTTTATGTAAATAATGTTTGAGGACAACTAGTCAAAACCTCCAGGGACCAGCTAAATTAGACCATATTTAGAAAAGGACTGAGATATGTAATTACTGCCCATAATGTCATATGTTGGGATAACTCATCAATTTATGTCACATAAAATTATTAATTAAAAAATACACATTCCTGTAAAATATAATGGTTATAATTAATATCAACCATACAATTTGCTGTTGTCTATTTTATGTAAGAAACTATGATCTAAGTGTTTTGGGTTTTTTTAAAGATTTTATTTATTCATGAGAGACAGGCAGAGGGAGAATCAGGTTCCTTGCGGGGAGCCCAATTCAGAAGTCCATCCCAGGACCCCAGAACCATGACCCGAGCCAAAGGCAGATGCTCAATCACTGAGCCACCCAGGCGTCCCCTAAGTCAGTGTTTTTAACAGTGTTATCTCCACACTTAGATGTGTTTCTTAATTATTTGGTAACATCAGTCTCCTACCTGCTCGTTGGTTGTTACCACTAAAATCACCATTCCCCATGCCACCTTTGTCTTTCTCAGGTTAAAAGATGCACAAAGCCTGAGTTTATATAAATAAAATGTAAGCCAACCTCTAACTTCTGACACATCCATATAAAAAGGCAAAGGACCTTCATTGCCCAACACTGATGTTATTCCTCCAAGTTTCCCAAAGCTAAGCATTTATTTTGCCAGATTTCATTCTCATTGGATACTGACAAATCACCTTGTCAGACTTATTTCACTTGAAAATGTCTCTCCTGACTTGTGATTGTAACCTAACCTAATCCCATTCCTGTGTTTCTGCAGTCATATTTGACATTTCCTTTATTAGCTCCTCTTCCTTCCTTACGCCTTACTCCCTCATAGTGTACGTCTTATAGTTTGGCTCTTCCAGAAACCACACCATGTCCCACAGCGGTCCACAGGTGATTACAGTATCTTCCCCTCCTTTATCCCTTCTGCAGGCAACTGCCATTAATAAACATTATGCTTCAGCTACAAACCCAGAAGTCATCTAGGTTTCTCCCTTTATTCATTTTGACAAATATTTGCTGGCGCCCTCAATGAGGCATTCTTTTAGGTACTGGTGATACACTTATGAATATTGTCTTCTCTTCATTTTGTCGCCCATGTTCTATCAAACTCCAAAGTCTGTCCATCTTACCTCCCAGTTGCTTTTTGTATTTTCTGTTTCTTGACTCTTTCTTCTCCTCATTTGGGCCCAGTCTATCACAGACTATTGCAGGAGCAACAGCCTTCTTCCCAGGCTCCCTGCCAGTCATGCGTCTCCTCCCCTCTGTTCCCCACTTTGCTACAGCAGATCATTCTAACATTCAAATCCAAACTTACCTTGCCTAATCAGCATGCTTCATCACAACGTACACACCTAATAAGATCCTTTACATAATATGTATAGACATTTATCTGGCCCCTGGCTATTGCACAATCTCCTTTTCCTTCAGTCTGCCCTATAGCTGGCTGTATTGGCACATGTGAACATTCTGCATCATGTTGCCATGTCCTCCATTTCTATGCTTTTACTGAGGCTGTTCCATCTTCCTAAGCCACCCACACTTCACTTTCATGCCTCCAAAATACTTCTATCCTATAAGACACAGCTCAAAAGATCATTCTTCTTTGAAGTCTTTAATCCTTCAGGAAAATTCAAGAATTAATTAATCTCACTACAGTTTGCTGGGAACTGTTATCCTATCTTCTTTGTGTCCGGATCTCTTTGGGAACCACAACAATGGCTTTTATATATATATATAACTAGAGTAGCCGTCACATGTAGACACCCATTACAGTTTTTTAAAGAATAGATGCAAAAATTCATGGTCCCTGTTACACTAAAACTTAAAATCGATTCAGGGAGTCACAACATGTACGTACTTAAGATTTTGTTAACTAACAATACTAAATCAGAGCTAAGAAGCCATATCCACAATACATAGCATCCATCACAGTGTCTCATGCATGCATATCAGGAACATAGACATCACTGAATGAAAAGAGGCACGTAACTGATACAAAAGATGGAATTCAGAAAGTAGAGTTCTCATCCAAGTAGAACAGTCAAGGAATTTGTTTAGTGTGCTTCTCTTTGTGAGGCTTCCATTTCAACTAGTCCTCTACAATTAGCACTAGAACAGCCCCACTGGCATTTCCATTCCCATTCCCTCCTAGCCTGAGCCCAGCTAGTCCCCAGCCCAGCAGTCTGTATAAGCAGCCAGTTTATTCCATTGCCCTCATTACCTCTATCATTACAGCTTTCTATTGCCTGGAATGCCTGACCCAGTTCACTTTAATTAATTTTAAAAATTATTTTTTAATATTTTTATTTATTTGAAAAGAGAGAGTGTGCACATGCGAGCAGGGGTAGGGGCAGAGGGAGCGAGTCCTCAAGCCTACTCCCCACTGAGTGCAGAGCCCCACTCAGGGCTTGATCACACAACATCCTCCGATGAATTTGGGTCTCCTTACAGCCTATCAACAAAAAGCCTATATATAGAACTTTGAGGTTTTTTCTTTTTCTTTTTTTTAGAACTTGGAGTTTATGTCCCATAATAATTATATACTTCTTTGTCATTTACAACCACGACTTCGAATCATATGAAGCTACCAAATTCATAAATCAAAAACATTAAAATAGTGGCAATTTCCTAATCTTAATCTTGTCCCTTGGCAAGATTAATCTTAAATTCCTTTTAGACAATCCCTGTCTTTAATATATTTTGTATCCCCAACTGCATCATTCTCAGAATTGGCACTGTGTGAGAAATCAATAATTACATACTTATTGATTCTTTCACTAACCGAAAGACTCTCTGAAGACAGAGACTATCCTGGTTAGCTTGTAATACTGTATATCAAGATTGATGTGGACTATAGTGAAGAAGGTAGGGCCTAAATAAAGGATAGTGGGGGCACATGTATCTCTGTTCACATCATTGAAATGTAAGTTAAAATCTCAACATTAGCCTTTATTAAAAAGGTATAATACAGGGATACAATTTTTCAAAAAAACGTATATGACTTCTGGTTCTTTGATCTATGTACCTAAGTGCTTTGTGTGCATAGCTTCCTGTCAGTTCCTAGCATGTAGGTCTTCTATGCTGCAGTAATTAACTAGGAAAGGTTACCTCATATTTCATGCCAAATAATATCTTATTTACTTCAAGCCCTTGGTTATTAACTGTAACAGAAATAAGAGCGCATAAATATAGCTTGATGTTTTTCTGGGGGAAAAGATGAAATGAATGTCATCTACAGTACAGAAAAAGAAAAATGAAGGGGGGAGCGCATCACAAAATCCAATCAGCTCAGCCTGTTTTTTTATAGAGCTTTGATTCAGATAGGGCAGAAGGAAGATGCCTGATGAATGAGAGAGCAGGTTATAGCCGATTCCTTAATATAACACATCTCCCAATTCCATTGTACTGAGGCATTCTGGAACATAACTGACAGTGTATGCTCCTACCCAATATTTTCTACTGTAGAAGAATGTTCATTATTTTCTTCTGTAATCTCATCAGAATGAGTAGAAATTATGAGAATTTCTTCCTGACAACCTCAAACTATCAAATCTTAACTGTTGTGAAATTAAATATCCTGGACTATGATGTCAAAGTCGTCGGAGTTATTAAATAATTTGAGTTCTTATGGCTGTCCAAAAGAAGTTAAACTAATTCACATTACTGACTGAGAAATACATGAAAATTGTCACATTTGACCAGTACTTAAAGAGCATTGAAATGACAAAAATATGTAGATCTCTGCAAATCCTCCGGCCTTTATTATTTATTTTTTGGGTTTTTTTAATATTTTATTTATTTATTTATTTAGAAAAAGAGTGCACGTGCAAGCAGGGGGAGGGGCAGGAGAGAATCCTCAAACCAACTCTGCACTGAGCAGAGCTGGAGATCACGACCTGAGCCAAAATCAGAGGTCTGATATTTAACCAAATGAGCCATCCAGGAGTCCCCCACTCCTTTTTTAATTTATATGGAAGGGAATGTTCATTCATGCATAGTTCAATGTGCATAAACTTGATCTCAGAAAAGAACATCCGGAGGGCAAATTGCAAACCCATCCACTACAAGCCCACATTTTCACTCTTTGTTCTACACCTCCAATGAGCACCTTATGGAAACTCAAGTGTACCCACAAACTGGTGTTTACATCCCTTATTTTCATGATCTCATTTCTGACAGCAAACAGCAAGAGAGACCCAGACTTCCCACTTTTTCTAGTCTCAGCTCTTTTTGGTCAAAACATAGAAAAATATGGGCCATATGTAGCCTCAGAAAATGTGGTGTATCACATTCTCATGTGCTTTGAGCACAACGTTGCATTGGTTATTGCTGTCATCCTTCCCTCACCGTCTGTTCACCAGCACAGCTGGAAGCCAGGACATCATCTTGACCTGGCCACAAACAGTAGCTAGTTTACATTGCCTACATTTTAATCATTTAATCTCCTGAAGTAGAAACTACATGGTCTCCTTGTACACAATGGTTAACAAAGGAACATTGTGCACAGGGCTGTGCCTGGTTCTGATGCTTTCAGAGCTCTAGAATACCTTTAGTTTAATGGTCATATCTACAGAACAGGAAGCTGAAAGTTTGCCACTATGATTACAAGCTGTACAGTACAGGGACACCTGGGTCCTGCAGTCGGTTAAGCATCAGACTCTTGGTTTACAGCTCAAGGTCATGATCTCAGGGTCATGAGATTGAGCCTGTGTGGGGCTCCTGGCTCAGTGGGGAGTCTGCTTCTCTCCCTCTCCCCTCACCCCTCTCTGACTCTCTCTCTGTCCTCCTCTAAAATAAATATTTTTTTTAAAAAAAAGAGAGAAGCTGTACAGTACATATCATAAGATAAACCGGGAATGTAAGCTCCTTATGATTTCATTCAAAAATCTCCACTTATCTTTTTTTTTTAAGTAGCAACATGGGGCACGAGTTCATGACCCCTGAGATCAAGACCTGAGCTGAGGTCAAGAGTCGGAAGCTTAACCGACTGAGCCACCTCGGCATCCCAAAACCTCCAGTCATCTTAATTATAGTTTAGCACCCACTAAAGCAGATATCATCACTGAATATGGAGTAAAAATGGCTTCAATATCTAGAATCTTGAACCACTCAATATATATTGTTCCCGTAGGTAAGACTTTCATTCTCTTGGGTCTTATTTCTCACACATCAAGCTAGATATATTTTTGCTTTGCATCACGTTAGCTTCATTCTAATTTCATAAGCTTCTTCCATTATTTTGCTGAAATCATTCACACCTCTCTCTTTACTCATATCTAATTTAGCTTCCTCTCTTGAAAATTGTCTATACCCTCTCATGACCATTTGAACAGTCAGCTAAAGCTTAATTATGTGTCCAAAGTCAAGAATATTTAATTAAAAGGCAGTTTTCTTCTTTCAGAAATATAAAAGCTTTATAAGCCCTAGAATAATAGTCACATACCCTCACAAAGTATCTGTACACAAGGACTGGCTTTTCAGAAAAGAACTCCCACCAGGAACCAGGAACCAGGAACCATTCGCCAAGCAGGTTTCATTGGACCAGAAGAAAGTCACAGAATCATCTTGGTGGCTTGTCTCCCATCTATTCTTTCACTCAGGACAAGAAAGCTAGAAGGGAAAAGAAAAATCCACTTGTCACTTAGAATTTCTGAATCCGTTTGCAAAGATCTTATAAAACACTCTAAGTTATTGCTAGCGACAGTCTTGTGTTAGTATTATCATCACCATTTTTTCAAAAGAGAGGGAGAAGGAGAAGTGGGCAGCCAGAAGTTCAATGAGTAAAAAGCCTTTGTGATACTGGGACACTGCTTACCTCTGCGGGCTCCAGGTACAGTTTCATTTTGAGAGAGGTAAATTAGATTTAATACATGATAATATTTCACCAAACTGGAAGAATAGTTTGAAGAAATAATACAAATTACATTTGCTTTCAGTAGTTATAAATCAAAATTTCATCCTAAATAAAATACTTCAGAAAGTTTTTTTTTCTACTGGAATTAAAAGGTTGTTGGACACCTGAACAAGAATTATCATGCTTCTGTGACATAAAAGTCTCAATAAGAGGGATGCCTGGGTGCCTCAGCAGTTGAGCATCTGCCTTTGGCTCAGGGTGTGAGCCCAGTCTGGGATCAAGTCCCACATCAGGCTCCCTGTGAGGAGCCTGCTTCTCCCTCTGCCTGTGTCTCTGCCTTTCTCTGTGTCTCTCATGAATAAATAAATAAAATCTTTTTTTTAAAAGGCTCAATAATAACCTTTAAGTATGGTGAGCACTGAAATACACAGGGATTTTACAGCACTGTCTATATTCATGTTTTAGTTTCTCAATATGCCCCCTTAGAGCAACCAAGGAACAGCCCAAGAATCCCAGGAAAAGCCTTCCAACAGTTTTGAATCCTCACCAGGGCACCTGAGAATGAGCTTCTATCTTTAAAAAAAAAAAAAAATCATGAGAAACACACACAGAGAGAGAGAGAGAGAGAGAGAGAGAGAGAGAGGCAGAGACACAGGCAGAGGGAGAAGAGAAGCAGGCTCCATGCAGGGAGCCCAACGTGGGATTTGATCCCGGATCTCCAGGATCATGCCCTGAGCTGAAGGCAGATGCTCAGCTGCTGAGCCACCAAGGCGTCCCCGAGCTTCTACCTCTTTGCAGCCCAGTGGTTCTGATTTCTGGGGTATCCTTCTGAGCAGACCAAGTGAGAGCATATGTACATTCAGCTTTATGATTTACAACAGACAGTGATTGACCAAAATCAGTGGGAGAAACAGCAAGACAGGTTCTCCCAGAAATTATCTCCAATGCATAGGCTTGGGTTAATTCTTTTATACATGAGTCTTATTCTTCCTTTTAAGGACTTTGTTGATGAATCAGTGGTTCCAACCACTAGCTACTCTTCTCCAGGTCTTCCTTCAAGGTGAAGCTAATGAGACCAACACTAATTACTGTTACTGAATTTGCCTGGTGTTTTTCTCATAAAAATTCCTTTACAATCACCATATGGTATGCCAGCACGCTACTAAGGTCTACCTATTTTCTCTCTTTGTTTTTGTCTCTCTTTTCATTCAGGTCAAAGTGACCTGTATGATTTTTCCTGGGCTTACCATCTGAAACCTTTGATACCCTCCTCCTTTCTATATATAGATTTCTGCTTCCTGTCCATGCTTGCAAGTTAATCAGAGGCTATACTGATATGGTCCAACCATGTTGGAGAGCTGCTGGTATAAATACTAAAACCTTTAGTTCCTTTTTTTTAAGATTTTATTTATTTATTTATTTATTTATTTATTTATTTATTTGAGATACACAGAGAGAGAGAGGCAGAGACACAGGCAGAAGGAGAAGCAGGCTCCATCCAGGAAGCCTGATGTGGGACTCAATCCCGGGTCTCCAGGATCACACCCTGGGCTGAAGGTGGCGCTAAACAACCGAGCCACCGGGGCTGCCCAAACCTTTAGGTTTAAAAACAAACTACAAGCAAATCCAGTAAAGTTCAACCTCTTTGATCTTTCCTTCCAGATAATCCACGGCAGCATCCTTCACCTTGTTTCCATTTTTTTTAATTGAAGTATAGTTGATACCCTATGTTACATTAGTTTCAGGTATGCAACATAACAATTCATAGGATTCATAGGTTGCTATGCCCACAAGTGTAGATGCCATCTGTCACCATACACTATTACAGAACCACATTGACTACATTCCCTATGCTGGATGTCTCGTCCTGATGACTTACTCATTCCATAACTGCGAGCCTGTATCTCCCACTCCCCTTCATCCATCTTGCCCATCTCCCCATTTACTCCCTTCCAATAACCACCAGTTTGTTCTCCATATTTAAGGGCCTGTTTTTGCTTCTTTTGTGTGTCTGTTTGTTTTGTTTTCTAGATTCCATATATAACTGAAATCATGTAGCATTTGTCTTTCTCTGCCTGACTTTATTCACTTAGCATAATACCTTCTAGGTCCATCCATGTTGTTGAAAAATAGCAAGATCTCATTCTTTTTATGGCTGAATAATATTCTACTGTATGTGTGTGTGTGTATCTCACATAACCTATATCCATTCATCTATCAATGGACACTTCCATATCTCAGCAATTATAAATAGCACTGCAGTAAACATAGGGGTACATGTATCTTTTCAAATTAGTGTTTTCATTTTCTTTGGATAAATACCCACTAGTGGAATTACTGGGTCATGTGGTAATTCTATTTCTGATTTTTTGAAGGACCTCCATAATGACTTTCACAGTGGCTGCACCAGTTTGTATTCCCATCCACAGTGTACAAGAGTTCCTTTGTTTCCATTATTTATCATTGTTACCCTGGCCACCATCCCTCTCTTTATTTAGACTGTCCTTGCTTCTCTTGCTAAGTCACTGTTCTCTGTCCATTATGAGGCCAGATGCTTTTCTGACCACAGCATCTCATCTTCTTCCCCCATGAGATCTCCTGTAAGCAACATTATGAGTTGTTATAATGCTAAATATAGTTCTCCAACACATGGCCCACTTCAGAGCTCTCTGCTAAACAATATTTGTGGAACTGAATAATGACTCTTCTTTCTAGCCAAAGAGAGACCAAGTTTGTTTGGTTTTAGTTTTTTTTCTGTACATTCTAAAAGGATTTCTATTCACTTCCTAGATCTTGTTATTCATAGCTACTATTCATCCAAAGTTATCTCCTATTGTTTCCTTCCTCCCCCTTTACCACTTGCACAACATAATCTCATTAAATCCTTCCTTCTTAGCATCAGCTACTAAATAATATCCAACAAATATTCCTTGCTTTGTCTGAAAATCTTCTTCCTAAGCCTGGTTTCATTAAGGTTCACTCTGGCTTTAGGTTCTGCATGCCAAGTGAGCTTAGTTCCAATTCTTTTTATGAACAAACTCACTGTGTCAATCACTAAAAATCTCTAATAGTATAAATGCCAAATATCATCTGTAACTTTGTCAATTGACAAATGTAAAAATAGAAATTGCCCAAATATTTCTCAGAGCTACTCATAGAGTAATGTGATAAAGGAACACTTAAATTTGAGTCTGCAATTCAATTAGTGGTAGTTGTTTGAAATATGTCATTGTTAATATTATTACGTGCTTTAAGGCAAGAAATTTTCACTTCAGTAAATGTCACAGGAAAGTGACATAAGACATATAAATGGTTGCTAACAAACCTTACCCACAAGTCCCTTCACTTCACCTACATGGTTGACCCTCAAAAAAATTTCAGTTAAATCAGAGTAATGCACTGAAACAATCAGTCTATAGGTTTAAGAAAAAGAAAAAAGAAAAACTCTACGGTTGTCCCTGACCCCAAAGGTTAACTGAGAACACATGCATGCTCCTGCCTAAGGGCCAAGCATACCTGCTTCCCAGGCTTTGTACTGATGAAGTAGGAGAAGAAAACAGGATACACAAAGCTAGGGTCAGGCCTAGGCAAGGAGAAAAGGAAAAAAAAAATGCACCTATTGAGAACCTACCATGTGCTGGGTTGGCACTGTACTGATATTAAATATCACTTAATCCTTAGAAAACTCCTAAGAGATATTATTATTCCCCTTATTCCTCAGAAAGGAACATTCAGGAAGAGCTGGTGGTGGTGGAAGGTGGCACAGCTCCAGCCAGACACATGCTTCTTTTTCCTGCTACATGGACAGTGATTAAGAGTATAGGCTCTGGCATCAGGGTGACTTCAGATGCAGGCTCTGCCACCCAGCAGCTATGTGACCTTTAATGGTCCCATGTGTACCTCAGTATCACCCCACAAACCCTGACGCAGATCTGCCCCCACAAGTCTTAGCACCTCATCTACCTACAGAGTCTCCCAACAGCCTCAGATGCACAGATTAATAGTGTTTTCATTGCTTGCTCTTCTCTCCCAATTTGTTATATGAAGGCAACAAAGATTCCTCCCTCAGGCATGGCTAAGTAATTTGTGGGGCCCATTAGAAAATGAAAATTCAGGGTCTCTTGTTTAAAAAGCAAAGAAAAAAATGCCATTAGAGGTACTGAAAGTATTTCTTTTCTTCAGTGGTCTCTCAACCTTTTATGGTGTCTTTTAGTTGCTATTTATTTCAGTGTAAGTTAAGAAAAATTAAAATATTAAATTATTAACAAGACTTTTATCATTCATTTTTATATCATGAAATGCCAGTTTAAAATGCAAATATCAGAGCATTTAACTCATTTGCAGAATCACCAAAATTGGTATTTTGTAGCTTGTACCTGCATGTGTAATTTTTTCTTACCAGAATGCTAGAGATGCTGCACAAAATCAAGTCAACTTATCTTCATTTCACTTCTTGAAACACCCATGTTCTGTCAACATTCTCTCCCTTCACTTACTGGGGGCTAAGGAATGGCTGAAAAGAAATATATCTATGGACTCCCTTCTCTCCCTTTAGGTCAGTGTCACCATTTTCAGTGTAAATCATTAGCCAATGCAGAGAAGTAAAGAGAGTAAGAAAGGAATGCAAAGGCGCCTTGATCTTTCAAGTTCTAAGATAATCATTGCCTCTCTGTGCTGGAAGCAACTTTGTGGTTCAAATAGAAAGCATAACCTCTTGGGGTGGTCAGCACCATACCTATGCAGTCTTTAGACACAACACATTTATCTTATTAGTAGTAGTACTATTAATACTAATAATACTAGTATATAATCGTATAATTAGTAGCAGTAGTCGTCGTCATAGTAATACTAATAATACTAATAATAATCGTACACTGTGGCTCTCAACCCTGGCTGCGTATCACGCTCACCTGATGAGCTTCCAAAAATAACCCAGCTCACAGCCCATGGCAGACCCACGAGAAAAGCACAGGTAGATTCAAGTACTTCTAAATATTTGTCTTCCATTTTCCAATGCCTTGGGAAGCCCATCTCCCTACACTATCTAGAAACCCCCACCCCTGCAGATCTTCCTCTCCTTTACATTGCTTAGACTAACAGCAGAGGCCAAGGAAGCATACAACATCAACCTTAAAAGTGTAGGAGAGGGAGGCTGTGCACACTCACAACAAACTTTGTCCATGTCCAAGGACTCACTTCTGCTTTTTTTGATTAAACTTCTTACTTCTATCAGGCCTCATATTTTTCCTCTGAGCAGAAGTATTTGCCTTAGTTTCCTACCTGCAGACCTCAGTATTAAGTCCACAAACACACCTTTCAGAAACTGAATGATATATTTGGGTTCCTCCTCCCTGTGGACAGACCTCCTATGTCCACCTAACTCAAAAGCTCTGCCTTAACCTACATTTGTTCTGCCCACTTGCTGGCAGCATTGACCATCTCCAGTGTTCTATATGCTACCAGACCTACTGCCAGAACCCTTCTCTAGTGTCTGATGTTGGTTCTCTTCCAACCGCCTTCCCCTTTTTCCACGGGTCTCTATGAGCTGTATTCTGAATGCTCTGGGTCCTCACTGTACTCTATGGATGGTCCTGAGCTAATGGAGAGAGAATGAGAAAAGGGAACATAGACACAACCCACCTTTAAGTGGTCATGGGGGTATGGCCAAGAGCTTTTGTAAGAAAACAATTATATCCTGAGCAATTATGGAAATACAATTTTAAAAACTCTCTTCAAATCATAGACTTTCAAAGCTGATACTCAGTTATCTCAATTTATTGAATCTCCTCAACTATCAGAGCAGTTCTACTCTATTATAAAGTTCTATGTATTGTAAAGTGTACACTGAATTTCATTCAAACAAAAAGGAGATGTTAATCCCAACGTTTTAGGTATTGATCATTCCCCTCAGCTGGCAAGAACGCTTGTGGCTTCAAAGAAAAACTTTTCGGTGTTCACAAAATTTCTAAGGGTGTGAACAACAATACCCAGACACAGACATACCTGAGTGCCGATGAGAGGCTACATGTCTATTATACCTTCCTATATGCTGGTCTATACCTCAGAACTAGACAATAAAGTGAAGCTGACTAGAAACCTGAATTATCTCTCAGCAAGCATGCCTCACATGTCTTTTCATCCCAGGGTTGAACGGCGATGACTTCCTGGCTGTGGGTCTGCGCAATGGCAGTGTCATATATACTTACAACCTGGGATCGGGCATGGCAAGTATCAGCAGTGATCCCCTCGATCTGAGCCTTGGCATCCACTCAGTCCGTCTGGGGAGGCTCCTCCAGATGGGCTGGCTGAAGGTAAAGTGTCATCCCTTCATCTATCCCACAGCTTTGCGGAGCATTGCCAAATATCATTGGATCTGTGCAATAGAGACGAGAGGCAAGAGGCCCGTGCTGCCCGCCCCATGCAGTTCACAGACCAGTGCTCACAGCTGAGGATGAGAAGCATGCTTGCAATTAAGTGGTGTGGGGATAAGTAAAAGGGATGACTAATGTAGATAAGGTGAGAGAGAGGGCTCAGGAAATGCTCCCCTACAAAGGTGATGCTTGAGCACAACTGCAAATAAATAGGAGTTCAGAAAAACAACAGCAGCTAGTGTGTGTTGAAGAATGCAAGTAGTTCAGTGTGGCTCTGGGGTAGGGAGGAGCGAAAGAGGTGGACCAGGTCTGTATTATCAAAGGACTTCGATGTCATGCTAAGAAGTTAGATTTTTATCAAGAGCTATGGAGAACAACTGAGAAATTAAGAAGGGGGGTTGAGTACCACAGTGGAGTAACTTTTTTTGATAAATTACTCTGGTGGTTGTATTGAGAATGGAAGGGGAGGGAGCAAGGGTAGAAGGAGGAAGACCAGCCGGATGCCAGCTCCTGATCTTTGGAGAACTGTGATTTTGATTCAAATGCAAAACCATGACTGCAATATTAATATATCCATGGTAACAGACACCAGCAGAGAAGCAAAGAATAGAGTGGTGAGGTGTTTTTTATTTTTTCAAAATTCAGGTCTTTGTGAATTTTTCATGCCAAGTTAATGGAAAATAACAAAACAGTATCTTAACAGTTCACCCTGGGGAATTAATTCCTTTTTTAATAGGTTTTGAATTCTTTTCCTTTTGAAGGTAGATGATCATAAAAATAAATCCATCATCTCCCCGGGAAGACTGGTTGGTCTCAATGTCGTCAGTCAGTTTTATGTAGGTGGCTACAGTGAATACATACCAGATCTCTTACCCAATGGAGCCGATTTTAAAAATGGCTTTCAAGGTAAGGCTTGGATAGTTTTTACACTCTACCTACCAGTTTCAAATTCTGAGACAAGAAAAAACTTTAAATAATACATTTCTAGTTCCAAAACTAGAAAAATGAATTGCTCTCTAATCAGACTTAATCAAAGTTTAATTTTAATGGAAAGCATTCAGTCACTGTTTATTCATTGCTTCCTACCTATGTACTACATGTTTAGTATGTTTCAGTAAAGAAAACAAAGATCCCTGCACTTGTGAGTTTGCATTCCAATGGGGTAAAGGCAATAAACACTAAAAACGATGAATAAGTAAATTATATAGTAGTATGAGCTGATAAACTCTGTAAGGGGAAAAAGGAAATGTAGAGCATTATGGCGAGGAGGATCGGGGCATGGCTAATTTTTTTTATACAGGGTGCTTTTTAATATAGAGCAAGCAAGATAAACCTCATGGAATCACACTAAAAATTGAAACTCCAACTAACTTTGGAATATATTTGATGTAAAGGTGAGAGACAGACTGCAGCTAACTGATCCATGCCACCAAGGTGTGGACCATAGAGGCCACCACACGTCAAGAGGATTATTATGCTTGAGCAAGTAATTGTATGACCATAGTCTGTCTCCCTGTGTTCAGGAAGGGAAATAGACGCAGAACTTCTCCCACAAAGCTGACTTCTAGTAGACTTATAAAATAAAGACATGCTTCAAATTATTATAGTAGTGCATTTGGTGAGACTAAGCTTTTTGATGGATCCTAGTCTCAGAATATTTGGTCAAGGAGCTGTTTGTTACAGTGTCCTCAGCCACCCACCCATGACCAACCTACTCTCTGGCCGGAATCAAGGAATGGGGACAGGATGTGATGCACATTTCTGTGAGATAGGAGCTGCCATCAACAGCCATTTCAGGCACTTGAGTTCTCTGCCTGCCTGGCAGCATCCTTTTCCTCACCTTCACCAACTTCTGCCTAAACACGGATGTAGGAACCCACATATGTGAAACATGTGAAAGCAACATAGCCAATCCAGCATCATACAAGCTCCTCTTCCAGCAAAATGAGTTCCTTCTGCCAAGGTTGTCCAAGAAACTTTTTCTTTGATTATGTCATCAGTGTGGATTCTCCGAAGGGTGTCTTATACAAGAGTTTAAAGCCTATTAAGGCACTGTGCTAAATATAATAATTCAACAGTTCTTTCTCAGCAGGAGATAATCTGAAAAGGATTGTAAGGGCATGACAAATCCATGAGTTCTTGAAAACACTATATTCACGAAAAGGGATGGGTAAACCTATGAATGTGAAGAAGCACATCTACTCGGTGAAGTGGAGATCCTGGGAGGGGTCATCAAAACTTGGTCATTTATTCACAGACAAATGCTTACATAAATACTCTGGGTGTACCATCAAGGATAAGAGCATAGACGCAGAAACCCAACTGGCTGGATACACATCCCAGCTCTGCCACCTACAAGCCTCATGACCTTGGCTAGTCACCTCTCTGTGCCTAGCTGTGCCTCTTACCTATAAAATGGAATAATAATAGCACTTCTCTTGCTATGTAGTTCTGATATTGAGATAATGGTGAGAGAACACAAGATTAGAGCCTGCTTTGTGTTAGCGATGATGACGGTGCTGCTGGTGGGAGGTGGCACAGCTCCACTCATTCTCCTCTTGCTCGTGTGGACACTGGTTAGGTGTGCAGGCTCTGGAGTCAGGCCATCTTCAGATTCAGGCACTGCCACATAGCAGCTTCGGACCTAACTTGTAGCCTGTTATTCAAACTCTTTGTGTTTCCATTTTTTCTCTTTTCTCCTCAGAGGAGAAAAATATATACTTCATAGGGTTCTCCTGAGTTAATCAATAAAGTAAAATAATTATATTAAGTGCCTAACCCAGAAACCAATACATAAGAAACACTCAATGTATGTTTACTATTGTTAGCACTCTAACCTGTTGTCATAGAATTTGAGATTGTCAAATTTATTGAAGTCCAGTGCTTCCTGAGGTTTTCTCGTGCAATTTTCTCCCTCCTATTACAAATTTTCTGCACACTTTGCTAATGAGAACAGAGGCTCTCCTCAAACCTGTCATTTTTTTCCTTAAGTGTGTCGGTGACCTAAGCTGAGCATGCAGAGTAGGCCCTTCCTCTGGCAGAAATGCTAGGATTGCACATACCTGGAGCCACATAAGCTGCCATGGTTCTCAGGATAGAAGTCTTGGGCAGGTCTTCTTAGCAACTGCCACTTAATCCAGTCTCATGGAAGTTCCATGACCTTGAAATCCCCTACTCTTATCACACTTACCTCTTGAGTCCTCTGTTGATGTCTGCCTCTCCGCCTTGATAAACTCACATTTACCATTCTGCAAAGTATAGACACTTGTTACCAATATACCGTAACAAGCAGATCACAGCAGTACCACAAGCTTCTGACTCCCAAAAGGTGAGCTCTACTGTCTGTAAAGAATGATATAGGATAATTTTCTTAAAATATAGATTTCTGGACAGCCCGGGTGGCTCAGCGGTTTAGCGCTGCCTTCAGCCCAGGGCCTGATCCTAGAGACCCGGGATCGAGTCCCACATCAGGCTCCCTCCATGGAGCCTGCTTCTCCCTCTGCCTGTGTCTCTGCCTCTCTCTCTCTCTCTCTCTCTCTCTCTCTCTCATGAATAAATAAATAAAATCTTAAAAAATATATAGATTTCTGGACCCTATGCTAGAACTACCTCATCAAAATATTTATGATGGAATCTAGAACTTTGCATTTCAAAAAATAAAAAAATAATAAATAAGTAAAATTTTGCAACTCTATAAGCCAGTATATTAATTAATCATAACAAAACAAATACAGACTTTCATGAAAAATTTTAATACTTAGACTAAAGTTATCACATTTGTCTTTAGAGTGGCAATTAAATCACACATAGTAAAAGATTATATGATTTAGGCTTTCATATTCCTAATATAAAATGACTCTAATCCAGAAGTTCTCAGTCTAAAACACAAATCATTACTGTTGATAAAGCCCATGTGTTTTTGTTCTGGAAATGGTTTATAATGAGCTGTTATTTCCCTATAACCTTTAGTACTTATGAAGATACTGAAGTTATTTAACCCTTCTCTGGAGTAATCAACATATACCAGGCAGAGAAAGACTCTCTCTTCTGCCTTCCCCCCAAAGTTACATCTATTCCAAAGCTGTGGAGGTCTCAGGTTGAGTGATGTTCATGAATGGGATTCAATGGGTCCTGGAGTCTTCTAAAACCGCACATACAATCATGCACGTGCCCATCTGCATTTTATGGGAAGAAGATCCATCGCTTTCATCAATATTCTAAGATCTGTTGGTTTCAGTGACAGACCTACTTCGTACTGATGTAGAATTAAAAATTACTTTGGACTAGTGTGAACATGAGGAAATCTACTGTCCCATCCATTATTCTAGTGTTGCAGCAGCTCGGGTTCATTGATACCAGGATTACTAAATATTTATTACTTAACTGAATATCAGAGTGGACATGAAATAGATTCAGATTCAGTAACAACACTGTAGAGAACATGTTATTTCAACTAAAAGTGCCCTGCTCTGTCAGTACTGTCAGTTTCTTGATAGTTCAGCTTTCTCTCTCTCTTTTTAATTGCATGGTACTTTTCAAACCAGAACCCATAAGAGGGGCGAAAAAGGACTTATTGTAGTAATTTAAATATTATTTTACTCTCAAAAAAATGCTGTCACTTTTTTGCTGGTCCTACTTTCCAATATACACATGGCTGATGGCTTCCAAGTCTTTCTCATAACCACTGTACCATTCGCAGGAAGTCTGTATCGAATAGCTATTCCATGGTGCTACTCTAAGCACGTTATGCTTTGCTATATTAATAAGACTGAAAATATACAATATATATTCTACATATGGCTTCCACTGTAATTGCCTGTGCGCTGCATATGTTGACTGACATGAAGCATCTCTCTGTAAAAGAAAAGCAATTAACTATTTGTATTAGCCAAATGTTTCTCTAAATATAACATTCCCATGTTTTTAGCCAAAAATGTATTTCAGCAGTTCCTTCTAACAAAAACATTTCATTTATCCATATAAAGAAGTAGTTTTAAATGAACAGTTTCAGAATTTAATACTTGTTATAGTCATTTACAAGTTTTTTTCAGTGTGTGATTATAAAAACTACGCAAAGCTAATATTAGCATCCTTCAATTTTTGCTAAAAAGGAAATAATTTTTATAAAGGTGGGAAGAGGCTTGAGACAGTGAGGTAGTGTAGAATGATGAGACCTACTAATTGCCCATGGTCATACTGGCCAGTTTATGTACATTACCTTATTCCTCTTAACCCAGAGAATAGTTATTCTTGTCTCCATTTTAAAAGTGCAAGGATTGGCAATTGACACTCAGTGTGGATCATCTCCCCATTACATGGCAGAGATTACAGTTGAACCCAAACCCACCTGACTCTATCTTGTACTTTTGCTCTCTGATGAGTGCATTTCACTCTACAAAAAGCATGGGAAACCTTGCTTTGTTAATTAAGTCATCTGGTTATTCTGCATAAAGCTGGTAGCATCCATTAATTTCTTCATTTTGTGCAGAGCTTTTTTTTTTTTTTTTATGTAATAGCCCATGGCAGGACTTGAAGAAATAATAAAGGTTAAATCTGAGGAAGGACAATCACTGTTCTCTCACAATAAGAAAATATCAATGCCTGCTGAGAGTGGTGCTTGTCGGTGAAAATGCCAGTGAAAATTAAGTTGGAAAGTAAATTCTTGACCTTTCAAAACTAAACCCATATTTTTCACCAAGAGGAATTATTCCATGTATTTAGCTCCTGAAAGTTTTGAAAGTAAAATCCAGTCTAGCCTTTATCTTCTCTTTTTTTTTAATTTTTATTTATTTTTATTCATGAAAGACAGAGAGAGAGAGAGAGAGAGAGAGAGAGAGAGGCAGAGACACAGGCAGAGGGAGAAGCAGGCTCCATGCAGGGAGCCCGATGTGGGACTCAATCCCGGGTCTCCAGGATCAGGCCCTGGGCCAAAGGCGGCACTAAACTGCTGAGCCACCCGGGCTGCCCTAGCTTCTCATTTTAAAGACACTAGTTATGGTTGATAACCATATTAACTTAAAAGTACTTTATGGGAGCACCTGGGTGGCTCCATTGGTTAAGCATCTGCCTTCCACTCAGTCATGATCTTGGAGTCCTGGGATTGAGCCCCATTGGGCTCCCTGCTCAGTGGGGAGTCTGCTTCTCCTTCCCCCCTCACAACCCCCCACCCAGTTTGTGCTCTCTCTCTTTCTCTCTCTCAAATAAATAAATAAAATCTTTTTTTTAAAAAAACACTTTATGAACAAACTCTAAGTGCAGAAGGAGATGAGTAAAATTATAATACATCTCAGGATCTCAAACAGTTTCATATAAATTCTTTGTTGAACTGTCCTTTTTGTTTATATTTTCCTTGTCTTGGAGTATGAAAGATCTTTCTTTTCCCAGCCCTACTGAGTATAATTGACAAATAAAATAGTATATATTTAAGGTGTAGAATATGATGGTTTGGTATACATATACATTGTGAAAAGAGTATCAAGGTCAAGTTAACACATTCATCAACTAACATGGTTACCGTGTGTGTGTGTGTGTGTGTGTGTGTGTGTGGTGAAAATAAAGTTTACTTTCTCAGCAAATTTCAAGTATATAATACAGTATTATTAACTATCAGTGCAAACTATGCATTGGATCCCCAAAACTTACTCATCTTGTACGTGAGAGTTTGTACCACTTGACTAACATTTCTCCATTTCTCCCACTTCCATCCCCTGACAACCCCCATTCCTTTCTGCTTCTATGAGTGACTTTTTTAGATTCCATATATAAGTAAGATCAGTGTATAACTGGGAAAGAACTTTCTAAGGATATATGCAGAGACAAATCCTTGAGGGGAAAAAAAGAGAGTATTGTGACATAAATATTAAAAACTTTTCCATATAAAAAAATAAAAGTTTCACGTAAGCAAAATTAAGTGACAAATACTAAACTGAAAAATTATTAACAATACATGACAAGCAACTAATATGCTCATCATGTAAGCAGATCTTCTGAATTGATGTTTAAAGGGATGAACAGAGAAAAAATTACATAATAAACAAATGAAAAGGAAGAAATACAAATGGCTAATAAATTTATTTAAAAGTTTTAACCCTTAATTAAAAATAGCAAAAGAAAATTTTATTCTTTATTTCATTTTAAAATGAAACATAATAATCTCTTGCATGTAGTGACTTGTAAAGAAGCAGGTGTTCCAGTACCCAGTGTGGGAGATAAAACTGTGCAAAATATCTATGACATTGGTGCACCCTTCAAAGCATCCATATCATTTGCCCTAGTAGTTTTACTGCTAGAAATTATTACTAAGAAAATAATTAGCAAATACACAAGGATATCCTTATGTTAATCATAGCATTATTTTTAATAGCAAAAAGGTAGAACTCAGTCAGTTGCCCAATAATTGAAGGTTAATTAAATATATAAAAGAACTGTATGCCATCATTTAAAAATAGTTAATGCTATTAAAAAAAGAGTTAATGGTATTTATGATATACAAATGCTTGGAATACTTTCTGATATATATCTAATGCAGGATTCTATTTTTGTTTAAAATAAAATATAGCTAGAAAAACTGCTGTGTGTGTATATATATGCATATATATACATATATAATGTTAATTAGTGGCATATAATATATACCAAAATGTTAATAATTATTGTCTTTTCTAGTGGTGCCTGGATGGCTCAGTTGGTTGAGCAATCAAATCTTGGTTTCAGCTTAGGTCATGATCTCAGGTCCTGGGGATCCAGCCCTGCATTGGGCTGCCCACTCAGTGTGGAGTCTGCTTGAGATTCTCTCTTTCTGCCCCACCCCTGTTCTCACTCTCTAATACATAAATTAATCTTTTAAAGAAATTGTCCTTTCTACAGTGTTGATACTGTAGAAATTTTCTTTTATTTTTCTCTCTGTGCTTCTCTGTGTTTTTAAGTTTTTATAGTTTTTCCTTTAAAATTGACATATATTACTTTTTGTTGAAAAAAACGCTGCTTTAAAAATGAAAAATACTTCTCGTTTTATTTCTTCCAGTTTTTTTTTACATGAAGTATTTTTGCCTTTCTTCAAGGTTGTATTTTCACTATGCAAGTTCGCACTGAGAAGAAGGACCATTTCAGAGGTCTGGGAAACCCTGAGGGCCACCCGAATGCTGGGCGCAGTGTTAGCCAGTGTGATGCTTCTCCCTGCAGTTTAATGAAATGTGCCAATGGTGGGATGTGCATAGAGACTGGTTTCACTGTATAGTAAGTATGATATTATTAAGAAATAAACTAGCAAGTTATTGGCATGCTAAGCAGTACTCCACTCGCACAGACTGATGTTCACATTTAAAATATGTTTATGTGGACTTCCTAGGTGATTGGACAACAGATAAAAACTGGAAAAGGGTCGGTGCAGCATTTATGCCACCTTCTCAATTCTTTCAACAATGGAAATGAGTCACTGCATCTCATTCCAGATACCATGGAAAATAATCTTAAATTCATAACATTGAAAGTATTGCCAGAGATGTTAATCATACAAGAATTTGCCTACTGGGATTTGCTTTCATATTTAGGTTTGAGCTCTGTTAGAAAGGGTATTCGTGGGACGCCTGGGTGGCTCGGTGGTTGAGTGTCTGCCTTTGGCTCAGGGCGTGGTCCTGGAGTCCTGAGATGGAGTCTCACATCGGGCTCCCTGCATGGAGCCTGCTTGTCCATCTGCCCATATCTCTGCCTCCCTTGGTGTCCCTCATGAATAAATACATAAAATCTTAAAAAAAAAAAGAAAAAAGAAAGGGTCTTTGCTAGGTAGACCCTAGCAGAGCTGTGTGATTTGACTTCTGAACTACTTTAGTATGAAGAAAAAACATGGACTTGTTAAATGGGAAGAACAAAGGAATGTTGTCTTATGAAGAACTTCTTTTGTTGATCATTTCCTCCCTGCACAGGTAATATAAGAGGGTTATCTTGGAATATGCCAAAGAAAGAGAAAGTAAGCACTCAGTCTTTCCATTTCTTCCACTCTACTGTTTAGTTTCTTATAGGCCCTACATAATCTGACCTCTGCAGCCTCTTAGATCTTCTCTCTTACTCCTCCCTCATTACGCTCAAGTCCAGTTACCCTACTTCGTCTTTTGAACACATCCAGCTCATTTCTGCTTCTAGACCTGTGTTTTCCAGCAGAGGCAGGATCACCCTTGCACTCAGTCTCCATTTGGCTGCCTCCTTCATATCACCTCCTCAGAAAAGTGCTCCCTTAGATCAACTCAAAACTATCCCTCACTCTACTCATTCTCCATCACATCATCACATTTTCCTTTCTCCATAAATATCATTCTCTTTGTTTGCCTGTTTATGTGTTAGTTATTGTTTTTCCCTGACAATGGACCTGATCTTTCATTCTATCATTGTACCCCTCATACCTTGAAGAGTTGCCCAGCATAGAATAGACATTCATTAATTGTTCCGTTAATGAACCAATGAGCAGAAGGAATCTGTATTCCAAAGGTTCTAAGCACTAATGCAAATATAAGGACAAGCAAGGTGATCCCATGATGATCATGAGAATGAAGACAAACTAAACAGAATATTGTAATTGATTAAGTATGAGAAATGGGGCAGATGAAGTATAGAGGGAAGAGAAACTTACGTGATAGATAACAGATTTGATTGTCCTCAAGAATAAGACATAAACAGTTTCTAGGCAAGAAAAAGCCATAGTAAAGACAATCCTGTAAACATGTAAACATCCCTTTGCAGCATGGATGTATCACAGAATCACTAGGAGACAGTTTTGGAAAATCTAAGCACATTATGAAGGGCCTGATTTCAAGAAATAGTCATTTAAAAAAAGGAAAGAATTAATTCAGAAAATATTATAGAGAAATTTTCATGGTATACTATGACCTATTGATTATGATTGTGGGAGGAAGGTCAGTGGGGGAGTTAAATCTAAATTAATCCAAAACAAATATGAAAAGGCTTGATGTGTTCAGGTAGATCCAATACACCTAATGTGATAAACAGTAAGGTAAAAGCATGAGCTGAACTTTATGGAAACTTGTGAAGAAAAAATGTATAATGTGATCAAGTCCATGGAAGTGCTAAAGACAAAACCTGAAGCTTGGGACACAACCACCATGGAGCAATATAAATTCAAATTAGCTTAACCATTATGATTTTACTGTTCCTTCTTTACAATTGTTAATGAAACCTTTAGGTTTGCTTTATAACTTAGGCATTCTAATTTGCTCTACAGCCAAGCTTAATTATTCAAAAGAACAAATTTACCTCACTTTATCTAAAGAAATGTGGTCATTCTTCAGGTCACCTCTGAGGTGATTTGTTATCTTGTAATGTGATACTATACTGATAGTAATAAAGAATGTGATAACAAACAGTGGAAAGTGACAGGAAGAAAGCAGAAGGAAGGGGTGCCTGGGTGGCTCAGTGGGTTAGGCATCTGCCTTTGGCTCAGGTCATGATCTCAGAGTCCTGGGACTGAGCCCCACATTGGGCTCACTGCTCAGCGAGGAGCCTGATGCTCCCCTTGCTTGTGCTCTTATGGATAAATAAATAAATAAATAAATAAATAAATAAATAAATAAAATCTTTATAAAGAAAGCAAAGAAAATGGAAAGCCCAAGTAGGACATTCACTCCAACTCCTCATTATTCCATGTGGAACGAAGGGTCTGTTTCCATTTAAAAGCCACAAGTGTGGGCAGCCCAGGTGGCTCAGCAGTTTAGCACTGCCTTCAGCCTAGGGCCTGATCCCAGAAACCTGGGATCAAGTCCCACGTCAGGCTCCCTACATGGAGCCTGCCTTTCCCTCTGCCTGTGTCTCTGCCTCTCTCTTTGTGTCTCTCATTAATAAATAAATAAAACCTTTTTTAAAAAAAAAGCCACAAGTGTTTATCCTGGAAAGTATAATGCCAAGTGTAGACAGACATTCAGAACTATTTGCAGATTATTTCGATTAATATAGAAAATTTTCTTGATTTGTGATAATAAAAGTAATACCATATAATTGCACAGAAGTTTGTGGCTAACAGAGCATTTTTTGCGTACATTATTTCCATTTCCCCTATTTACACCTTCCTAAATTACTCAAGGCAGATATCCTAGTCCCAATTTAATGGATGGGAAACTAAGATTGCAAGTGAATCAAGAGGATAAACCAGCATCTTAAAAGTGTACAGCAGGCCCCAAAATCAAATCTAGTTCCTGGATCAAAACTCTTTCAGAACCTAAATAACAAGAAATTTAAAGCATTTTAAAAGCAGCTAATAATATAGATAAGGTAACAAATGTGTTAAGTATCTCTTTATCTGTAGTGTGTAATCTGCTCATTTATCCTTAATTTTTTTAAAAAATGAAGTTGTCTTCAATTGACATTCCATATTTTCTCCAAACTGGAAGTAACTTGCCTCATGACACAGAGCCTGGGGGTTTCATCAATTCCTGTGTGGGTAGAAAACTGTATCTCACAGTCTAACATGAGAGCCTTGACTTGAATAACAAATAGACTTGATTAATCATGTACAATGGGAATGATACCTCTGATAAGTTTCTTTATAGGATTCTAAAATCCATCTTACCAAAATTGGGACCAATATTTGGGTTCTTATTAAAATAACAACAGGAGCCTCTGGTGGCTCATCCGACTCTTGGTTTTGGCTCAGGTCATGATCTCAGGCTCATGAGATCAAGCCCCACATAAGGCTCTGTGCTCAGCATGGAGTCTGCTTCAGATACTCTTTCCCTCTCCCTCCCACTCACTCTCCCTCTCTCAAATAAATAAATTATTTTTAAAATCTTTTTTTAAATAAATAAATAAAATAACAAAATATGTACCATATTAACTACATATGAAACACGTATCTAGTCAGATGTAGCTCTTGTGAGTATTATATAATTATTTATTAAAAGTACAGCTCCCTGAATTTAAAAGAGGTAAATTTTATGGTATGTAAATTACACTTCAATAAAGCTGTTTAAAAGTATTAAGGTGCCCACTCACAGTCATTCAGCTCTAGTAGCAAGAGTTGACGGAGAATTTTACTTTGGTAAGTTTTGTAATGCTGCTCTCATCTCAATAATAAGAATCCCTTTTCAAAAGAAGCTGTTTTCTTTGTAATTACTTTTCAGTGGTGTTTAAGAAGTTTTCCTCTATCCCAGGCTTTTAACTTTACATGGCTCTATGCTTTTATTTTTTACCTGAAGCAGAGTAATATTACATTGAGTTTCTAGGTAATAATATAGACAGATCAAAGCTAAAGTTTGGTCTTTTTCTGAAAAATAACTAACACATATAATAAAACATTTCCTAAATGCTCAAGAGGTAAGTCCCAACTCAGAAGTATAAATGTGATGGTGTTTGGAATAAATTTTAAAAGCAAAATCTCAAAGCTGGTCAGTGTCTTAACAATGCATAGCTGAATGGTATAATTTAAAAAAAAAAAGAATTCAAAATGTTCCATTTGGCTCCTACTCCCACAGCTGGGAGTAGGAGGCATTGTTGATACCTAAGGGGAAGCCTTGTGCCAAGTAAGGTGAGAGGTCAGGCTTGATAAGGTGGGGACTGTGCTCTGGGACTCTGTAAACCACTGCAAGCCCTGCTTTCCTATTCCAAGTACGTCAGCATACACAGATCCAGTTGTGTTCTAATGCAGTTTCTCAAATGAGAGTATAATAAGGCAGAGTTCATGTAAGGACTTCATGCTCCTGGGATAAGCTCTGATGCAACAGAAAAGCAGTAAGCTATTTCTCTTGTTAGTCAGCAGCCAAGGCTAAGAGAAAAGGTTTGTTTAGTTGTAGCTTACCCATATATGTACATGTGTTTTGTGCAACATGTTTTAAAGCAGATTTTATATCATTTAATTTGCATTTTGCTTGACCTTTGTTGAAAACAAAACAACAGACCCAAAATGGAGTTGCTTATGCTAAGCCCTACATCGCCAAACCGAGATTCGACTTCACTAAGGTTTAGGCTGTCCCAGAAGTGAAATCTGAAACCAGTCAATCAGGAATCACCTGATCAATACGACTTAGATAATCTGATAGACCCCTGCCATCCCCTAAAGGGAAGTGACATTGTAATAACCAGTCTACTTTTTTGCCGGTATAACTTCCTTGTTCCTACTCCCTTCTGCCAGCGGTAAAAGTCTTTCATTTGGTACAGCTCCTTGGAGCTCCTTTCTATCTGCTAGACTGGAGCTGTCCAGTTCAAATCAATCTTTGCTCAAATAAACTCAAAATGTTTAATATGCCTCAGTTTCTTTTAGCACCATAAAGTCATATTCTAATGATGACTGAGGGTGATATGACATGTGTTCCTTGAAGAAAAGAACAGTGTAGGAAAGCCAGAACTTACAAAAACAAGCTAAATGTAAAAGTGAGCCACACAGACAGTAGGTACAATAGGAGTTCAGAGAGAATGTGGATCCCAGAAGTGAAATGCACCCAAGATTTATAATAAGTTCATAAATGAATCTATCAATGAGCACAGAATCTCACCAACCCTGGGTTTCCTGATTATTTTTTGGCTCACAGATGTCTGAGAATCAGGTGAAACCTAAAATTCCTTTCCTCTGAAAAATAAATACTTCGGACACAAAAACGTGAGTAAAATGTTAGAAGGTCCAATTCCAATTCCCCAATTGTAGACTCTCTGGGGTCCCCAAATTCTCCAAATGAAGAGTTCCTTGCCCATTTTGTCCTCTGATCTCACCCAGCAGAGTTTAGTGCAGTCTACTAGTGCTCCTATGCCTGACGGTGCTATCATTCGCCAACTAGCACCCTGCTCTCTAAACCCCCTCCCCTTGAATCTTGCTAAAAACTCTGCTTCTCTTTCCTGCTCAAAATGTCCCTTCATCTTTCATTGCCAGTGCAGCAAAACATGAGTTCTTGCTTCTGCTATTCAAGGTGTCACATGGCCTGCTGTCACCCTGTCTGCTCCTGCTGGACTTTCTCCCGCTCAGTATCCCCACGAATTGTATATCACTCTCCAGCCCCTCAGGAAACACTCCCTCTCCAAGCAACCAGCCGGTGTAGCCAGCTAGGTAACTCACTACCTCCCATTTGGTTTTCTTCCTTCCTCTCCCTTTGCTCTTTTCTTACTCTTGCTTGCAAGGCAGAGGACCCCTTCATTTCCCTGGAATTGCTTTTAGTCTCTGTTTTCTACGGATTCCAAGTTAAGGCTAATATTTTTTTCTTACCTTTGAGATTAAGAGAGAGTTCAAAAATTGCCTAATTTAGTGGCAGGGCTGTAGAGAAGTAGACACTGTCGTTACCAGAGCAAACTATTTGTTTAAACACAAGCTGTTCATCACTAGGT
Organism: Nyctereutes procyonoides; assembly: GCF_905146905.1. NCBI lineage: Eukaryota > Metazoa > Chordata > Mammalia > Carnivora > Canidae > Nyctereutes > Nyctereutes procyonoides. The sequence goes on along the minus strand of NW_026575051.1, from coordinate 27,238,498 downwards.
ATCTGACTGGTAAAGCTAAAGAACATTTACACAAGAGAGGACATGGCTATAAAAATCGTTATATGTTACTGATCCTTAGGATACAGTAAGTGAAAATAGTATGGTAAAGAAGCAAAGCATGCAAGGAAAGGGAATAATATAGATAAATAGATATAAATACACTCATATAAGTATGTGTATTATATATACACATACACATGTGCTCATGTTTTTCTAAGGAGAAAAAACAGAGGAAGATTACAGAAAAAATTATAAATGGTTACCTGAGAATGAGAAAGAGAACAAGGAGAAGTAACAGGCTTGAAAGCTGGACTTTTAAAAATATAGTCTGCTTCATTGTTTTTATTTGGAACTAGGTCAGTGTTTCACCTGGAAGATGGAAAAAAAAAGAAAAAGGAGTAATTCTTAAGCATTGAAAAGAAAATAAGGAAATAAATGAATCTAACTGTATTTCAGATTGGTGGCATAGGGCAGCCTGGGCGGCTCAGCGGTTTAGCACCGCCTTCAGCTCAGGTCATGATCCTGGAGTCCCAGGATCAAGTCCTACGTCGGGCTCCCTGCGTGGAGCCTGCTTCTTCTTCTGCCTGTGTGTCTCTGCCTCTCTCTGTGTGTTTCTCATGAATAAATAAATTTTTAAAAAATTAAAAAAACAAATTGGTGGCATAACCTAGGAGACACTTAATTCAAATGATTATTAATTGACTGTACAGTGAGTTATATCCAAAGACAAAAAGAACCATAAAGATATTTTATGTTGCATCCTATGATCTTGATATAAATGGTAGCATTGGTATTATTCTGAAACTAGAGATAAAAAAAGCTAGGTAGCAAGATAGCTTGATGGATGGATGGATGAATGAATGGATGGATATAAACCAAATGAGTAATTATCTTAATATTTCTCATTAGGAACCAAGATTTTCAGCATAAGAGAAAAGCGATATAGACATAAAATCAAAAAGTAAAAACCTCATTTTTAATTTGAACTCGAAATAACATATGAATTCATGACTTAATTATTTCCTAGCTATGTCCACTAAAGAAATCCAGAAACAACAGTGATTGGGTAGGAATGAAAACTCTACTACCAAAATCTTTATCTCCAAACAGCATTTTCCACAAAAAAATAAACATGACTTCTAAAAAAAATTAAAAAATAAACCAGAACTTCTGGTATAATTGGACATTCAACTCCGGGGTAGGAAATGTATGATATGATCCTGGATGTCTTTTTGTGCCTGAAAACAGGAGAGTTGTCAAAGACCACTAGGGTGATTTTGAAAGAAGACAGAAGCCAACCTTAAGAGACTCCCACTGGCTAAAGATGGAACAATTTCAGAATCCCAGAGAATAATATCTGTAATGGGTTTAAACATACCAATATATAAAATACATGTAGTTATAATGATACTCTATACACACATTCCACCAAAAAAAACTTGTCCCTTATGGAGATTGCTAGTGTACCACTCATTATTCTGAAATCCAACTAAAAGGAAAGATGGGTAGGTTCAACCTTCCCTTTCTATAAAGAGTATAGTAGCCAGCCTCCCAGTGGCCCTCCTAAGAGACACATCCTTCTGTAGTCCCTTCCCACACTGAATAGATGCTGACCTGGATAAATAATAAGATGTTCTATAAATGACAGCTTGTGACTTCAAAGCTAGGTAAAAAGTTGTTAGCACTATTCCTTTCTTAAATTGTGAAATTAAAGGATAAAATTATTCTACCCACTGAACAGTTTTAATAATGGTCAGGCTCTATTTTATATAGTTCCTCTGGCAGTTGTATAGAAAACAAATTTACAGGTGGCAAGCCTGAGAGCAGAATAACCTATTATGAGTCCATAATAATAAAAAATGGTTATTATTGCCTTGAACCATTAAGGTTCTGGAGTAATTTATTATGCAACAATAGGTAACTAATACTAAATAATATTAACTAGCCAGATAATTGATGAGAAGTAGTTCTTATTCGAACTGAGCTAATTTAAGTGCAGGATAAATAATGGAAATTAGAAATATCACCATTTTATAACCATCACAGAAAATAATGGCTACTTGAATCATTTACTGAAAGGTTGATAGAAAACTATATAATGGCTGGATCAAGCTAACACCACTTGAACCAACTGGCTAGTCAAAATTAAATGTGGAGCAAACATTACATGCCTCCTGGTAAGATGTCATTACTTACACAGTACCACCTCTAATGCATTAAAAAACCCGAACATGAATCTAATCAAGCCTCTGTATCTTCGAGACTCTGAAAAATAAGGGCCATAGATGAGAACAAGCTAAATGGTATTACAAGTATATAAACAACCAAAGCTAGTATATGGCAAATTCTACTGTACAAACAACACACAAAGCACACAGATGGAAAGAAATGCAATGGGAGAATTTTTATCTAGGTAACAAGCCTTAAGACACATACTCTGTAGATGCATTTGTGGAACTTGTTTGGATCCTGATGAACTGTCAAAAAAAAAAAAAGAAACTTTTTGAGATAATTATAATTAACTGAGCATAAAAATTAGATGATCATGAGGTATCAATGTCATTTTTTTGGGTACAATACAGATTTTACGTTGTGTTTTTTTTGTTTCTTATCTGCTGGTGATATATACTGAAATATTTATAGTATATATGTACTGTAAAAATGGGAATGGCTTCAAAACATTTTGGCCAAACAATAAAAAGAGTAGACAAAGAAGCAAATGAAACTTAAGAGCTAAAAATTGATCGTTTGAAACTGTTTAGGGAGATAGATTTACACTATTTTTTTCTACTTTTGTATTTGAATTTTAAAACAATAGTACATATAATATACATTTTTGTCTAATTTGAAAATTCATAAAGTATAAAATAAAGTATAGCATGCTTTTACCAGTTATAGATAGCTACTTTTAAAATGTGGGGATAAAAAAAATGTGGGGATATTTTATTCCAGTCTTTCCTCACCCTCAGTTCCTTAGTTGCCAAAACTATGCAAGTCCATTATTTGATGCCACCTTTGGAAAAATGTATTTGAAGGATGTAAATTCCAAAAGAAGTTCATACCTTTATTATTTAAATCGAGAGAAAATAACAATCGAAGTAAGAATTCAGTGTAGATTTTAGCAGGCCTCCCTATTACTGTGGTTTAAGGGGAATCTCTTTTTTCTCCTGCTTTGTAACTCAGATGTCAGTTGCTTTCTCCTAGACTCTTGAGAGGTCCCTACACTGTGGAAGTCCAAAAATCTTTCCAAGGTTAATGCAGATTCCAGGAGGATTGGGTATATTCTCAAAACCTTCTCTGGTTGCAGGTCTCCTTCCCACCCATACAGACTCTGCTCCATATAATGTATGTCTAAAAGTGGCAACTTATTTGATTTCTACCAAATTAACAAAACCATTCACACTTTGAGATAGATCAGACAGTTTATATAGGTACAGGGGGAGGGGGTGCATGCAGCTATAGAAGGAAACTGTTTATATTATAGCCACCTAAACCACTTTCAACTTGTGTTTTGTCCATCCCACCCCTGCAGAAAAAATACATGGCCACTCCACTCCACTTAATCTGTATCTTCTTGTTATTGCTTTATTTTGCTCCAACTGACTCTCTAGGTTAAAACAAACCAAATTTCCCGTCTAGCCCTAGGCAGAGCAATTTAGCTATTTTCTATTTGTAGTCCAGGCTCATGCTCACATTACTACAGCTAGGGTCCACCATCTACTCCAAGAAGCTCATGTAAATAATTCCCCAAAGACAATTCCCTCACTAAGAGGAACTGAATCCAACTGTTAACATGAAACAACGGTTAGGCCTTTACACTTTGGAGGACAGAACCATTAGGGCTGAAGCCCACAGACAACTGCCAATACTTTTTTTAGTATGTAAAGAGTAGCTTCTTCTCATCCTTCTACACTCTGTGTGGTGTCATCAGAGTTTGATGAATGATCTCACCAGCAAAGAAAGGAAGGCCATGGGGAAACTTAGTAGGTGGAGTGATTATAGAAACCCTTCCTTGTAAGCATGTTCTGTCTTGACATGCCATCACGTTCTACTGTAGAGTGAGGTTCATTTGTTTTACTGTTGTGTGCATATTTTTCAAAGGCTCAAATTTTGAGCATGTATTTGAGCACGTACATGTACTCAAATTGTACATTTGAGTAAATTTTGGCAGGTAAAATGATATCCATCATATCACACTTACGTTATTCTCCCAGTTTATTACTGAAATGGAAATAAATCATAAAGGAAAGCAAACTGACATGAAGTCATTCAGTACAACAGATGGTCTATCTAAGGAGGAGATTCATGTATGTTTCTCTTTTCCTTCAAATAACAAAGAAATAAGTTGTATATGCAGAAGTGGAGTCCTTTAAGCTATGTGACCATCTGTTGCTAAATAACATGCATTAATTCCATTATTCATATTAGCTTTATTATCACATTACATAGATTTCATTTTAAGTACTGTATCTGTGATTTTACTTATGCACAGAAAACCCACAAATCTGTAACCATAATTTTCTTACAGATCCAGTTCAAGGTAAATTTTCTCCAAAAACTTTTTCTTTTTTTTTTTTTTAAGATTTTATTTTTAAGTAATCTCTACACCCAACATAGGGCTCAAACTCACAACTTTGAGACCAGAGTCTACCAACTGAGCCAGTCAGGCATCCCCTCTTTTCTGCTCTCATCTCAGTGATGATTCTAATAACTTGCCCTCATTAGCCTCAACATATGTAAAAGAATTTCTCTTATGCAAAGCAATAAGAATCTATGTGATAAACTGAAAAAGAAGGTTAGGCAGGGGTTATATTTCTCTAAGTCTCTGCTTTTTAACTACACACAGAAAACTAATAATTGCATTTACCTCAGAGGGTTAATATGGGTATTAAATTAGTCACTACCTAAAAAAAAAAAAACCTTAAAATGGTGCCTGGACTAAAGTGAGGCCCTGAAAAACTTTGAATAATATATTTTACATATATATATTTCATATGAATAATTTATTGTAAATAAATTATCATAAAGCCCTTGGGAGGAAAAACCATGTTTTCTGCTTTGTATTCACCTTGGTAACAGAGTAGAGCAGTATACCATACTTCTCCTTTGGTGAATATTTACTAAGCAACTGAATGATGTTTAAGTGATATTCAGACACAGAATATTAAATCTTCCATCATCTCATTTTCAGTTAACTTTTATATGTCAATGTTCATCTTATATTTTAGAAGTCATAGAATTGCCTAATTACAAGAAAATTAAATTCTTCATGTTGAATATCTATTGTAACAAGAAAAAATTAATCCATAGATGTCTCTGAGCTATAAAACTGGCAATAAAACTCAGTTTATCTGCAATTTAGAAATTTAAAACAGTTTCATTCTAAATGCACAGATGTAAAATAATTAGCTATATTAGTAAAATACTCCAATACTCAATTCTCGATTGCCATCGTGACCAGCTGCTACTCATATTTATAAAGTGCCTAACACTTTCTTCTGTGTTATCATCTCTCCATGTTTAGAGGCAGAAGAACTCACAAACTATTCTTTATGTATTAACAATTGAGGATAGCTAACATTTTTGGAATGGACTTAAGAAAACAGTTCTATATATAATATCAATTATTCCTCAGTATCTTTTGAATATTCTTAGCTTATTCAGTAGGTGTTTCTGCCGTTTGTCTGCTGATCTGCTTAATTTACAAATCCGTCTTACTTACATCCTCACTTCTCATCAAATTGAAGAGCCGTATCACTAGATACTTAAAGGAAAAAAAGCCCTTTTATCACTGCTGTCACCTCCAACTCTGTAGCTAAAAGAAGATTTTTATATGTTTCCATTAAACTATATTCTCCAGATGTCCCTGTTCCCAATAATGGCACTATACTCTTTCAGTCATTTAATTTTGAAACCCCAAAGATTTCCATAGATTGAGAGACATAGAATAGAAGTTACATGCATAGGTTCCCTCACTCACAAATTGCCACACAATTTGCTTAACTCCTCTGTTCCTCAGGTTCCTCCTCTGCAACATGAGGAGATAATAGTATCCTCCTAATAGGATCGTAGGGAGGATTAAATGAATTAATACATTTAAAGTGCTAAGAAGAATGCCCGGGATATGGTAAGCCTCAGTAAATGTTTGCCATTACTATAACCTTTCATCTTTCAAACCAACATTTACCAAATGCTTGTCACATCTGCTTCTACCTCTCCATCCTCAAAGCCATTTCCCTGCCCAGGGCTCTTTGCATCCATGCACTTCCTTGTCCCCCAGCTGTGACTCATTCATTTACTTACCTATTTATTCCCCAGATGTTCAATGAAAAATTGCTATATGCCAGGAACTGTTTTAGGGCCTGGGACTGCAAAAGAGAGCAAAACAGACCTGATCTCTACCCCCATGCCATTAATGATATAGCGCAGGGATCAGCAAACTGTAGCCAATGGGCCAAATCTGATCCATTACCTGGTTTTGTAGATGAAGTTTAATTGGGATGCAGCCACGTCCATGCACTTGTGGATTGTCTGTGGCTGCTCTCAACAGTGGGCAGAGTTGAACTGTTGCAACAGAGCCTGTATGGCCACAAAGCAAATTATATACTGCTAAAGTTTGCCAGCCCCTGTTCTAATGATAAAAATACAGTAAGATCTGGGGCGCCTGGGTGGCTCAGTTGGTCAGGTGTCTGACTCTTGATTTTGGCTCAGGTCATGATCTCAAGATCATGGAACCGAGCCCCACATTGGGCTCCATGCTCAATGGGGAGTCTGCTTGAGAGTCTCTCTCTCTCTCTCTTCCCCCCCCCCCACCCTGCTCACGTGTGCTCTTTCTCTAGCTCTCTCTGGGTGAATAAAGTCTTTAAAAAAAGATAGTAAGATCCCACTAAAGTTAAACTTCTATTAACTATAGAGTTTATTGTTACACCATGGGGTCCTCTTACACATACCAAATTAATATTTTTAAAATATGCCTCATCAGTCATGTCAGTAGTCAACTTAAAATTGAACTTTCATGGGGTGCCTGGCTGGCTCTATCAGTAGAGTATGCGGCTCTTGATCTCGGGGTTGTGAGTTCAACCCTCATAGGGGTGTAGAGAGTACTTAAAAATTAAAAAAAAAAAAAAAGTTGAACTATCTCAGCCTGTTACTCAAAGCCCTTGAGCTCAAACCTCCTTTTCTAGCCTAATCTTCTACTGCCTTTCCCTCTTGATGCACTCATTTCATGTAGGCAAATCTCACTTCAGAAGCCTTCCCTGAATTCACTAAAATTGTTTAACTGTCCTTCCCATGGGCTCACATAGTATTCATCTTTGCACTTGTCACATTGTATTTAAATTGTCTGCTTACTAATCTGATCCTCTCAGAAAGAGCAAGTCCATGAGCACAGTGACAGACACTTAGCTTGTAAAAAATAATAGTAACAAACATTATTTAAATGAATGAATATCTACCTCTTCTTTGAGTTTTTTTCTGCTTTTTCCACTCTATGGACACCTCACCTCACATACACACACCTTTCCAAAACCCACATTTCCTCAAGGGAAGTAGTAAATACATGGTTAAAGGATGAAATGTTAATGAATTAATTTCAAGGCTTAGAAAAATATTGTCATCCAAACTAGAGAACAATGAATAAACAGATCTGAGACTTTTTATTATCTACCTTTCACAGGTTGCTAAAGAAGCCAGGAAGAGAACAAAAAGAAAATTTTGATCTTGCACAAAATCATTAGGGTGAAAATATCTCTTAAAATATAATGTAAGAAAATAATATATGGTATTTGAATGTAATTTTTTAAATCTTCAAATGCAGAGCTAACTGCTTCTGACCTAAAAATTCTGAGAGGAACAATATGAGAATTTATTTTATTTAAGAATTATTTTTTTCAAACAAGTTCATAACATCTGTATTATACTGTGTTTAGTGTGATTTAAGCTATATTTAATATAAAAATAAATATTTTACCGTTGTCATGTCTGTCTATAAGGCAATGAGATTAATTTTGGTTTTAGCTTTTTTTTTTCCAAGTTGATAAAAATAATCCACTAGATGGCGCAATTATCATAAAAAGTAATATAGTCATAAAAATTCTTACACCTTTATTTCTTTTATGAAATTGGTAAGACAGTCTATTTTTGGCTTCTGTTTTTTTATTTTAGAATCTATTAAATAGAAAATCTGTCAATTTGAACAGGAGGAGAAAAGGAAATTTATTTTTTATTTTTTTAAAGTTTTTTTTAATTTTTATTTATTTATGATAGTCAGAGAGAGAGAGAGAGGGAGAGAGGCAGACACAGGCAGAGGGAGAAGCAGGCTCCATGCACCGGGAGCCCGACGTGGGATTCGATCCCGGGTCTCCAGGATCGCGCCCTGGGCCAAAGGCAGGCGCTAAACCCCTGGGCCACCCAGGGATCCCCGGAAATTTATTTTTAAAAAAATAACATTTACAGGAAAATAGCCAAAATGTCATACAGTGCATATCATGCCTTCCCTATGTCAGAAAGTAGTTGCAAAGGCATCTCGTGCTAGCCTAGGAAGGCCCTACACATACCCTAAATTCCTAAATTCTAAACTTCATTGTACAAAATGCCACTTGAAACGTGTCGAAATGATCCAACCAAAGCAGTTTTTTCAATCTGAAGGACCGTAGGTACATTAAGAAGGTTGCACACAGTGGATTGCCGGTAGGGACGGTCCCTGCTGGGGGACAGCAGCGCCCCCACGTGAGTCATCCAGGCTCAGGCCACCGAGTGCAGGCCCACCTCTGGGAGCGCCGCAGGAGAGGACTGTGAGCCGGAAGACAGTCTATTTTTGTATTATAGTTCTTTACATATTTCATGCTTTTTGAACTCTTCAAACAATAACTAAAATCGATATGCAATTTTTAGCAGTTTAAATCAGTATTTTGTTTTTCTCCGTTTTGGACATAACCTTATGCAACTTTTCAAACTTTTTTTTCTCTGCACAAACTTTGATACAATAATCATATAAATCTTCTTTCATCAGGACTCAGCTAAATACCCTATTTAATGAAATGCCAGCATCCTCAGAAACTATTGTTTGCTTGTTTTTGACCATTTTATGCATGTGCCTATGCCTCTTTCTATAAGTTCCAAATAGACAAGAATTTTTGCTTTGAATTCCTCCCAGCACCAGAGTGTAACAGTACATTGGTGAGCATGTGGCTGTAATATGAATATTGTTCCCTGAGTTTTCCCCATGCTGGTTTCTGGATCCTGGCAGCACTTGTCTGTGCTACTTACTTGGCTCCTCAGCCTATGCAGCCCAGTGGTGCTTTCCTCTAGCATGCCTTCACCTCTGCCGAGGCCAGAGTTTATTCCTTACATGCCTTCTGCCCATCTGTTATGACCTAAGATAGTGCTATGCACATAGTAAATACCAAAAAAAATTTAGTTGTTAAAATGAATTTTGGTAAAGCATAAATGTGATTAGAATGCCAAATAATATAGGAAAATATAGGAGTTTGAAATGAATATGTTCTTAATAAATATGAATAGGCAAACACGGTCATTTTTATTTTAAGAAATAATAATTGGGTCAATAAAGAACAAGAAGCCTATAAAATATTGCCTATTTTTGAGCCTATATACATCTATTATTTCAGGAGCATTCTCATTCATTGATGATGGGAATGTAAATTGGTACAATTATTATGGGGAGCAGGTTGGAATATGTGTCCAAAGCCTAGAAGTCATGATGATATTTAAATTTACCCCAAGGAAATGACCAAGATGTGCACAAAGATTCAACTAGAAGAGTTTTATCACTGTAGTTTGTAGACAGTGAAAAATTAAAAACATAATATCTCACAAGTGACTATAAGGATAAAGTGTATCTTATCAAGTCAGTGAAATAACATTCAACCACGGAATGTGAGGTGTGAAAGAGAATTTAATGAATATGGAATAAAGAGTTCTGTTAGTGGAACTATGAGGTATTATACATCTTGAATGATCTTCCCAAATGAAAATGTTGAAATCCGAATAAAATATAAAGTGTATATATTCAGAACACTATTACCCAAAGGGACAACAACACATCTATAGATCTCAAATGAATAAAAGCAAGACTCTAGAAAGTGAGCACCAAAGTTGGCTTTTGCCCTGAGTTCCTGCTAAAATGTGAAGCATGTATGACCTTACCCTTTGAGGGCTGCACAGGCTACAGTGGACCTGTTTTAAAAGCTAAGGACTGCCTAGTAGGGGATCTATTAGCAGACTCCTCCCAGGCCTGAGACTCCTAGGAGCAACACCATCAATGGAAGAACAAAAGAAAAATAAGCCTTGTTATTAGACAAAGGGAAAGCAAGGAAATTTGGCTATCTTGAACTTGGGATTCATTTGAAGGGAAAGGTGTACAGAATAAAAGGCTAAGAATAGCCAAGACACTCTCAAACAGAAAAACAAGGTAGCAGAAAATTGCCGATCTAGTCATCAAGACCTATTATAAAAGCAGATGAAATTAAGACAGTGTGATATTGAAAAAAAAAAAGACAGTGTGATATTGGCGCCAGGTTAGAAAAACAGGATAGAGAGGACCAGGACAGTGCACACATGGACAGGGCTCATGAGTGGGAAAGAATGAACTAGTCAATGAAGAAAAGCTAAAACTATTGGTCATCCATATGGAAATCTGTAACTGGATCTCTAACCCTACATGAAACACAAAAAATAATTTCAGATGTATTAAGATATAAATGTAAAAGGAAAAAAACTGTAATAGTCTGAAGAGACAACATAAAATAATAACTTGCTAACCTCGAAATAGGGAAAGCTTTCTTAAATAAATTATTAAAAATGCAAACCATAAAAGAAAACACTGAAATTTCAACTACACAAAAAATAGGAACTTCTGTTCATCGGGTTATATGGTATGGACAGTTAATGCAGCAGCTACATGTGTCAATATGGGTGAATCCCAAAGATGTAATCTGGAATGAAAGACAGTAATATCATTACATTTATATAATGTTTTAAGAAAAGGAAAACTAAAAACTGTTTTCTTCTGGGAGTTTTACAGTTTTGGGCCTTACATTTAATTCTTTAATCCGTCTCAAGTTAATTTTTTTAAGTGGTTAAAATAGTGGTCTTGTTTCATTCTCTTACATGTAAATATCCAATTTTCCCAGCATTTTTAATCTTAAAATTTACTTAGAGGAAGTAGCAGAAAGATCCATGGCAAGTGCTAAAAAAAATGTCAGTCTTACCATGGTCAGAAGTTATAAGTGATTTTGATTTTCTTCTTTTGATTTAATCTCAATTTTATGAAGCTCTTACCTATTGTTAATGATGTTTGCAGAAAGAGTGTTCATTGTCCTTACTTCCCCCTTCCCCCTCCCCATGACATATAATGTGCCATATATGTTGCTATTGACAGATATTGTCATATACTGGTTGACCCACCCAGTGCGGACTACATGAGCTGCCTTTAATCCTCAGAATCTGTAAGGATTCCTCCAGCCTAAATAAAAAATAAAACTGAAAATATTTCTGTTTTCTACCTGTCTTATCTTGACTTGCTCACTTTAGGAATTATACTATAGGTATAATGCATTCAACAACCCCAGCAGTGCTGTTAATGTCATCTGTGTCTATAGTTTGTCATTAAGCAAAAAACCATTGTAATGATCTGAGAACAAGTCAGTTTGACCCTGGTCTCATAGATATAGTCATAACGTAAATTTACTTTTGTTGCTCGCTGTCTTTTTAAACTTGCTTAGGAGTCATTGTCTTCTTAGAACTGGATTAAAACATGGGAGGTCCATTGAAATTTCTGCTCCAGCTGAACTAATAAGACACTTTAATTTGCAAATATACTCTCAATTCATTAATTCAAAGGGTCCACTTCAAAATACTAACAACACTTCACTTTTCATGACTGTTGGCCTAAACTCAGCCAGGGTTTACCACATGAATGAAAGGTCTCTGAGAGAGGTGTGATCTGCTACTGCTGTCTTTTCCCAGTCTAGTGGTTTCTGACTCAGCGCCACGCACCGCATCCTGGAATGGACTTCCTTGACTTGCACCATTGTCTGATGGTTTAGTGCTCTCTGGGCCTGGAAGAGATAAAAAGCAAGCCTTTCTTTCATGTGCCCTTGGTATATAGGGTTGCCAGATTTAGGGGGGAAATACAAGACACTCAGATAAATTTGAATTCCAAATAGACAATAAATACTTTTTAGTCTATCTCAAATGTTGCTTATCTGAAATTCAAACACTTCATGGGACATACTGAAAAAGTATTCATTGTCTATCTGACTTTTAAATTTAATCAGAAGCCTTACATTTTATTTGGCATCTTTACATTTAGTGGGTCCACCACTCTCCTGTTGAGCTCCCTCCATATCACTCTCTAAATCCAGACACAGTCTGTCTTCAAAATAGGAAGTCTCCTTTACCTCTCAGATTCTGGCCCTGCTGTATACTGTCTGCCTGTCACTGCTGAGGTCTCTTCAGCTACGAGGATACCCTCTGGGCAAGATCCCTTTTACATGTCCCCAAGCTGATCCTAACTCAAAGTGCCCAGCCCATCCCTGGGTGTCACTGCCATCTGCCTTGCCTCTGGAGGGGTTCACATTTCCTTTTGCAGCCCCAGGAGCTAGACTTACATGTTCACCAACGTGGGGGAACATAAATTGAGCTGAACTTCTTTTCTGCTAGGATCAAGGTTAAGAGGCAGTGACTCTGTTCACAGCCTCTCCCTGGGTGGTGAGGTCAGGCAGGGAGAAGGACTTACAATTCTGTTCTGTACAAAGCAATGATTCTCTAAAACCTTCTTCAATTTCCATGTGCTAAACCTTTTTTTTTTTTAATTTTTATGTGAAGCCCAGTAATCCTATAATCAGTCATTAGGTCTTTCCCTCAACAGTTTGGCTCTTGGTAGCATGAATCACAATTTGCTTTGATATACAAAATCTTTTCTATCTTGGGACCTCAGTCAAAACTCTCAATCTAACATCAGCAAGTGTATATCCATCTCTATTCAAATGCTCAAATCATGTGACCTTCTTTCTCAACCTACAGCTGCGACTGTCCCACTGGGTGGAAAGGAGAATTCTGCACAGAGGCAGTTTCCACCTGTGACCCTGAACATGACCCTCCACACCACTGTAGCAAAGGAGCAACTTGTGTTCCGTCGCTTCACGGATACACCTGTTACTGCCCTCTGGGAACCACTGGAATCTATTGTGAACAAGGTAAGGCAAAATTTCAACTCTTGATTGTTCATAAATTAACTAAGTCCATGTCCTTTCGGAAAAGTGAAATTAAGAATATGTAATAATCCTCAACTTGCATAAGATCTGGATTTCCTCCACATTATACACACACCGTAGGGTGAAAGGGAGTAGGCAGGATAGGGCACTCTCATTCTATCCATCATAAATAGAGATGAACCAAAGTCATTTCTCTGCCGTGCCGCTTGTAGCCTAATAGCACAAACTCATCTTCATGGACTATCACTCAGCTAACACTGGCAGGAGAAGGAATGTGTTTCTCCACTGCCTATTATCCCCAAACTGCAAGCGAAAACTCTATGCTACATTTCATGCTTTCATCTCCTCCTATAACTTCCCTGACCACCTTCCCCTATCCCTGCCCTTATAGGCAAGATTGATGAGAGGGTTAAGAAAACTCTGCCATCTTCAAATCTCCTCAATCACAGCATTATCTTCTGATAAAGCTCTAGGAACACTAGGACAAGAGAACCCCTGAGGTGAACAAGTGACCACAAACTCAAAGTCTAAATGGGGACGTCATAAATGATGGGGACCATCAGTCTATGGTGAAAACTAGGAAAGTATATGTTGTTGAATATCTGAAGTTCTGCATCTTCCAAAAATCAATACTGCATATTTCATTTTGTCATATTTGGTGTAGTTCTAAATATCACAACAAAATTCAAATAAAAGATCCCCATGACATCATGCTCAGAGTTCTAAAAATTTAGTTGTGTAACAGGCCCAGTCGTGTTACTATAAGGCTAATGGAATGGCCTGACTGAACCTGCCCAGCCAGTCAGTATCCAGATGCACAATCCAAGTGGGTCCCACTCCTACTTCAGTTTGCTACCACCTGCTGGCTGCTGTCCTTTTCAGTTTAAGTATCACTAGGGATGATTGTGGGTCTTGGGACTGACTGGGACTTCAGAACAGTGTGGCAGAGAATCCAAGGAACTCATGGTTAAGGAATCTCAAGAGATTAAGCTGGAAAATAGGGGGTCATGGAGTTTTACCTGAGATTAGATAATCTACTATTACTCTCTCCCACCTCACCCTCTACCTGGAAGATAAAACCTTAGCCTCTACTTCCCCTATTTAGGAACAAAGGTTGGTATAGAAGGAGTACAGGAGCCAGCCACCAACTGTGTTGTATAGACATATAATTTGCGGCAGTTATCGTAATATCATATTCCTATGTGTGGTAAGAACAAATTTAATCTCAGATAACTTTATCATATACACTAATGCAAATATTTCTTATCCTATATTCTTTGAGATTGTATGTGTGTTTAACTCTCCTCCAAAAGTCAAACGTGTTGATAAATGGAAGACATTGGAGGTTTAAAATACTAGTGATTTAGTGAAAGAAATTTTTAATCATGTCACAAGGTGTAACTGAAATAATGAGATGGAGTTTTGTGTCTGGCTTATTATGGAAATCAGTCTTTTTCATAATGACATTAGAGACAGATCTTGATCTTTTAAAAATGGCAGTTCTTAGTTCCTGGAATGTGCCACACTCCATCCTGGAATAGCAGTTTTTCTCATACTCTTTCCTCTGCCTAAAATGTTCTCATCTGCCCCTCTACAGTCACTAATACTTATTTATCCTTCAGGTTTCAATTTCAGACCTTACTTTTCTAGAGAAGCCTTCCTTGATTCTCTGTCATAGAAGTGACGGCAGTGACCATGCCTATTTTTGTTTACTGTTAAATCTCTAACACCCATCATATAGTGCAGAGCAAAAAGAAAAAAAAAGATAGATAGATAGATAGATAGATAGATAGATAGATAGATAGATAGATGTATCTGTTATATACATTTCAACATACTGGTTCTAAAATAATAAAAACTGATTGTAATAGTTTTCAAGCAATAGTTCTTGACTGTAGTGAACAGCTAAGTACTCAAAATTTTATCAAGATAGTGTACTTCTATTACTCCCAGAAAGATAGCCATTAGAAACTGAAAGAAATAATAGAACAAGTTAACATAAGGGCTAGTAACTAACAATAGGGCAAGATAGATTTTTGAAGCTTAAAAGCTCAAATGATGAAGACCTGGGGGGTTAACCCAGAGTTTGTTTGGGTTGTGTGTGTATATAAATAGGTTATATAGAGAAATGGCAGATTGAGATGATAGATAAAGACAGAAATAGTGATAGCAATAAAGTTATTTCATAGAGAGTCTACAAAGTATGATAAAAGCTGTCAGAAAAATTGTATCATCCTCATAGAATTCTGAACAGAGTTGACTACTGATATACCCTGCTATGCTATAAAATGAGTTTGACTCATTTAAAAAAATAAGTCATAAAAAATTGTATCATAAATGCAGTTTTTTTGACAGGAAAAAATATTATATGGGGGGTGGGGCCATAGATTTTAGATTCTCAATTGAAAGTCATCTTCTATAGTAATTTTTATATTAAAGTTGATTTTAAGAACTATAAACTGTATTTTAAGAACTATAAACTGTATTTTTGGTGGAAATAATGAAGAGAGCTTAATCCAAATGACAGAGAAAATTTTTAAAAAAGATTTTATTTATTTATTCATGAGAGACACAGAGGTAGAGAGAGGCAGAGACACAGGCAGAGGGAGAAGCAGGCTCCCTGTGGGGAGCCTGATGCAGGACTCGATCCTGGGACACAGAATCATGCCCTGAGCCAAAGAGGGGGACACCAGGATAACACACTGAGCCGAAGGCAGATGTTCATCCACTGAGCCACCAAGTCATCCTGACAAAGAGAAACTTTAAGTCTAATTTTAAGTCTGTTTTTTTCATCTCCATTGACCCATTGACTTGGCAATTTTCCAAAATAGTAGCTATGGTACTAAAAGTTAATTAAATAAATAAATAAATAAATAGCACATAGCAACCAGGCCTCTGAAACCAGGCAGCAGTGCACTACTGTGTCTTGCCAATGGCTGCATTTTTCTAAATACCAGACAGCTCTTTTCCCAGTTGCATCACAACCAGGACCCCATAATTTCTACTCAGTATGGGCACCTAGAATTGGGATTCAATTCACCTTTATTGTACTTATAAACTGCTATAAAAATTATCAATGAATTCAGTACCAGCATCCTTAAACTTACAAATGCCTAAGATGTCCTCTTTTTCCTTCTTCTTTTCTATTTTCCCATTCCAAGAAACCTTAAGTCTTAGTAGGAAAATTAATTTGACTATACATGGAGCCTCTGACTTACAGCTTTCACACCTACCTAGTTTTATGACCATCTTTATTGTAAATAAGCCCCCCCCCCCCCAAGAATCAAAACTCATGCTTGTAATCTCTGAGTGACAAGAACAAGATGCAATTGATTGGCAAATCCAATGACACTGGAGGGGGGAGGAATGGTAAAAGGGTGTCACTTGCCTCAAAATACAGTCAAGCATTAGTAACCTTTGTTCTTTTCTCCTTCCCTTGGAGAACTGCTTATAGTATGGATTATTCACTAATTTAGTAAGATTGTTTACTAGTTCCAGACCAAGTGCGAGGGAATACTCCCTTAAGAAGATAGCTGCCCTGCCTCATAGAATTTACATTCTAATAGGGGGAGGCAAGCAAACACCATATCCACCAATCAGTGAGGAAAAATACAGATTGAGTTAATGCCAGAAAGGAAATAAAGAGGAAGAGGAGATAAAAAGTCATTGGAAGAGTACATTTTAGTTGGGATCGTCAAGAAAGGACTGTAAGTAGGGATATTTGAGCTAACATCTGGTGAGAATTAGCCATGTGTGAAGGCACGTGGGATAAATACTCTAGGCAGAGGCTAAACCTAGAAACAGGAAAATAGGGACACCTGGGTGGCTCAGTCAGTTCAGGTCATTATTCTATGTCCTGGGATTGAGTCCCATAGGCTCTCTGCTCAGCAGGGAATCTGCTTCCCCTTTTCCCCCTCTCCTCATTTGTGCTCTCTCGCTCGCTCGCTCTTGCTCTCGCTCTCTTGCTCTCTCAAATAAATAAAATCTTTTTTTAAAAATTAAAAAAACAACAACAGGTAAATAATATTACATATTTGAGGGAGAGAAAGGCAGCCAGTATTCCCAGAATGGGAGATAGTATTATAAGATGAATTTGGAAAGGCAAGCAGAAGTCAGATCACATAGAGTCTTGGAAAACATGGTAAAGAATTTTAATTTCATGCTAACAAAATAATAAGCCTGTGAAGACTATAAGCAGGAGTCTAAGAAGCAGAAAACTTGCATCCTGATGTTTCCAATAACTAGTGATTTGTTTCTGCTGTATCCTTTAACTCTCTGAGCCTCGATTTCATTATCTATAAAGTGGCAATCGTAAGTGTGCCACCTATTTTCCATCTGCCCCCCATTCCTGGTACTACTCTCACCTCTCTCCCTCTGCTCTGTATTCCCAAGGCCTTCCCAAAGGATTACATCAATGGGCTCCCATGTAGTCTGCCTCCAGTTGAATTTAGCCAAAGGAAGTCACCAACAGGCCATCAGAGGACAGAAGAGCGAGACAGAGTTATTTATTTCCTTAGAAATAAACTTCCTTGCCACTAGGTCATCAAAATTTCCTTTATCCAAGGACACAGTGTCTGTCAGGAGATTCTCACCTACCCCAATTTTAGGCCTAGGAGTAGAAACAGTTCCCTATTGAGACTAACCCCAGGGCAACACCCTGTATCCTATAATTTCCCTAAACCCTGCCCACATCTTTGTAAATGGTCTTTCCATTCCCTTATTTTGAGACTACTCTATTTGATCATATCATCTGTTCACTGCCAGGACCCTCACTGATATAATAAGTATTATTTTGTCTACCTTACAAAATTCATAGGAGGTAACATATAAAAAAGTTATTAAGTATAAAGTACTATAAAATATAGAGTATTATTTTTCCTCTTGTTCTCAAGATCCAAAATTCAGACCAACATTCTTAATAAAATAATTCAGCTCTATTATGAACTAAATATAAATCTTGGTATAGGGAGTTCCAGGAATGTAAAGTCATAGAATATTACCAATCATCTTCTAGTCCAACCGTATCAGTTTTAAATGAGGAGACTAATGCTCAGAGAAATTAAATAATGTACCAAAAATCTCAGAATCAAGTCTCTGGACTCTCAATCCAATTATTAGTAGTTGCTTAATAATTAATTAATATTAACACAGTAGATCATCAATGAGTTCAAAAATACTCTATTTCTAGATGTTAGCAGTCCCTTATAATAGCCATTCCAGAACTAAATGTAGTATAGGAACTAACAATATAGAGGTAACATATTTATCAACAACTATCATACTCCAGTTATCTAAGAAAACCTAATAAAAGGACAGTATGATCATTAAAATTCAAATAACTTCAAAAGTAAAGTTGGTATTTAAATGAGTCATCAAAAGCTAGGATTGAAAAGAAGCTTGAATATCACTTAATCCCAACTCTTCTACTTTGAAAGAGGTAAAAATCAAAACTCTGGATTAATGGTACTGAAAATATAAGCCTTCACACTGCCAATCCAGTGAGTGTCCCATGATACTGTATTGTTTATATTTCATAATCAATACATAAAAACTACCAGTCACATGAAATAAATGGAATCCTGTGCAGCTTGTGACATGTAAAACTGGTTAATAAGATGCCCTTGTCCCAGCATTTTAAGTAGTCTTAAGCATTTTAAAATATAAGTGTGTATCTGAGAAGAGTGGTGGGGGAAATTTTTATCCCAAGGTTACAATTTAAGTAGTGAAATTTGACTTTGTCTATCCCTTACTCTTAAGATGTCTGACTGAAGGGAAAAAGTGATCTTTCAAATCCCTTAAAACATTTACCTATAACTGACAGAAAGAAAAATCCATCTAAGGACAAGAGAAGGAGAATTCCTGATTGGCATAACTTTTCTTTTCACTATGGCCTCACCTCAAACTCCTTAGGAATTCCACTGAGGTATGGTGCTGTGGTAAGTAAAATATTAACAGGCCACTTGAATTCAATGGCTTTTAGGATCATAGCCACCAAAAATGATTCAAAATATCTGAGCCTGGTTCAGAAGTGCAAGAATCCACAATGTTCACATTGCCTGGCTGACAACACAGCTCAGATGTGTGTTTTTTAAACACTGAGGGAACCTAAACCAGCTTTAAAGATTAAACTGAAGATAAAGAAGGATGGTCAGCAAGCAATGGATCTGGGTTTGACAGTTCACAGAACTATTGATCTTAACCTAAAAAGAAATAACAGTTTAGGGTAAATATTTTGCAATCCAGTTTAGTCATTAAAATATTCTATTTCTAGCAGAATTCTGGCTTACAATTATTTTGCAAGATAGGCAATATGCCCAGTTACTTACCTTATTTACTCAAAGCTTGTTCATTTACTCTTTTTTTTTCTGTTGTAACTGTATTTCCTGTTACAATCTATGGTTTACAACTACACATATAATTACTGAATCATAAAATCTCTCCTCTCCATTTATTTTCCTCATATTATTGGTAAATTGTTTTTTTTCTTGGAATACTTTTATACCACTAAATTTTAGCTATTGCATATTGTTGACATTTAGCCAAATGAGATTCTGTAATATGTGTGTTTTTAACTTTTAGCCTGGAAAATACTGAAAATGTTTCCATTTTTCTTACATTCTTTCCATTCCTAGTGCAATTTTTGTCCACCCATTTCTCATTCCCTTAGGTACAGAAACCCATTCACATGCTGGCATTTTGAATGAAAAGGCAAACGTTCAAGCTACTTAGACCATCTTGATGCCAAGGATACTTTATGGCCCATTAAGCCCTAGGTTTCATTGAAATTAATTCAAGCTAATGGAGAAGCTCAGTTCTTCAAGCTTTCCTGACACATGGGGTGCTTTCCAGCCAAGTCTTTGGTTTTTCTGATAGTAGAGAAAATAGGCCACAGCACTTATAGATGACAATTTCAGGAATCGTTACTGTTTGTCTATGTTCAGATGCTCCTTTCCAGATGTATTTAACCATCTGGGAGTAGAGTAGGTAATTCACAAGCTTTCTTCATAGAAAAAAAAGGATTTTATTCTTTATTTCCCCTATTTTCAATCCCATCTTGACAGTTAATAAGAATGTGGTTACATGTTTACTAGATCCTCTATCTGTAGAATTTTGTAATACTTGTAAAAACTAAATAGGAACTAGCTATAATTCCTAGGAACACACATTTTAGTTCTTTAGTATTCTTTCTGTGTTCTTTAATACAAGCTGCTAAATCATAAATGAAACTCAGCGAGGAAGTGAATTATATGTAACAATTCTAAGGTTTATATGAACATTAAGCTTTCCAAGTGTCTAAAAGAATAGAAGTTGCAGGTGAATCTTAGTAGAAAGAAACAAACACAACTGCTTTTTCCCAACCTTGGACTTTAGGCAAGTAACTTAATTTTCCTGAACATTGTGTTTCTCAAGTGTGAAAAGAGAATATGTCAAAATCTCTGGGGGAAATTTTTGGCCAAAGTTTGGGAAGAGTCCATACTCTTTGTCAAGTCCTAAATTAATGATTATTCATTTTTATAAGGTAGTGAGTGGAAGGTTAAAAACTCTTGAGACAGACATCTATAAGAGGTTTTTCTTCAACAAAGTCCTTTTTATTTTCTATTCAAGATAACAGTAAGTAATGAACAAAACGCACTCACATTACATTTGCAGCTTTTACTACTGTTTCCTCCCTTGAAATGTTTCACATGTTGAAACATAAACCCTGTCCCCCACCTTAAGAAGGCAGCAAAACAATTAATTAATCAATCAATTAATTAATTAATTAATTTTAAAAGTTTGCTTAGTCACTTTCTATGGACAGGACTTCGTTGCCTCCCCACCCCACCCTGAGTAGGTAGGTTTGCCTACCTTTTAATCTGAAATGATTAACAGTGATAAGATCCAACCACAAACTTTACCTTCCAATTTGGGGAGCTAAGAGGTAGGCTCCCTCCTGTTTCCAATAATAATACTGAAAAGTGACAAACTACAAGTTTCATGATCATGAAAGATATAAAGAAATATTATTTCATTTTCTTCTTTTGATAAAATCTGTATAATCTATGTTAAAAAAAAATTTAAAAAGCAAACTCTCCTGTACCATGTTATTCTAGTGACCAAGGAATATCATATGACAAATGGTCAAGAAAGCACTATGGTCTGAGAGGCAGAATTGGCTAAGAGTCTCCTAATACAGCTTCATAAAGTTTATGATGGGATCTCATTGAAGTAAAAAGTTCAGGACAAAAAAAAAATGTCCAGGACAGTACCTGGCACCCAAGAAAAACTCCATTAGTAATTAGCCCCTCCTACAGAGGAAGAAAAATGTATTAGATTACAGTTGTGTTAAATACAAGCCAAGTCCGCATAGACATTTTGAACATTTTCATTTTTAAAATATGGGTTAGTTTTAAATAGATTCTTAAGTCAAAATATTTTAAACCTCCTAGTGTGAAAAAAACAGTCATTTTATTATATAAAAGATGTTTAAAAATATTTCATCATTATGATCAACATAGTTGACATAAACTTTTCAAAATGACTGAACAAAGTATTTTTTTTAAAAATTCGTTCTCTGTAGGAGTATGGCTGATTATTAAATGTTTAAAAAATATATTTATTAGAAGATACTCAGGCCACATGAAGAGATCAAAGCACTGTCAGACTCTCCTTTCAAAGAGTCAACAATTTAATTGGACACCAGGCAAAAGTCTGTGACAATCAAATCAAAATATATAATTGAAATCACAGTTCAGGGAAAAGAGGAAGAAATATCCCAGGGGATTGACTGTTTTAATTGCTAAACAATGATGCAATATGTGCATTATATCCTGCTACTAAGGATTGAATAGGCATTAGAAAGCAATGGAATTAAAGTAGGTATCAAAAAATAGGTAAGATTTGGATAGACTCAAATGGGATGGTAAGGTAGTTTTCCTAAGAATGAGAGCCACTAGGAAAGCATACGGAAGAATCAAAGAATGCACTTGCAAATGTGAGTAAACCTCTTCATCTGAAAAGGGAATGCCAGATAAAGTCTAAATTATTAAAATACCTCTGAGAAGGAAAGGAAGAGACAAGTGTAAGGCACAATGGATTGAAAAGTCATCAGGGGATGCTTACTGAGCTGGAGGGTGTGCCTTTCACATCAATGATGCTCAATTACATTTGTGAAGTACATGGTGATTATCCAAGGTTTATAATGTGGATGGCATATGCATATAATCAATATAGTCTCCCAGACCTTCAAATAAGCCTTTGAGACTCCTGAAACAGCCATAAATCTTCCTACACAAGTTACCTGATTCAATGGCTTGTTTTATTATTTATGACACTCCAAGTAGCATAAGAAAGAGCTCACAGTAAAAAAAAAATATATATATATATATATATATATATATATATATATATATATGTATATTTGAAAAGTAGTCAAGATAGTGGTAGAAATATAAAATCTGTCCTCTCAAGGAAAGAAAAGAAAGAGAAAAGAGGGAAGAGAGGGGATAATTGATATGCAGAGGGACAAAAAGAAAACACCGAGCAACACAAGACAAAACTAAAGTCTAAAACATGGTATGCAACTGAATGTAAAACTAACTTTAGATTTCCTAGAATTCAAAACATAAAACACAAAGGTTGCTACTCAATTATTGCCTAATAAAAGAAAGCATACCGGTAAAGTCATCACATTAAGGACAAAGAATTGTGTCCTAATATAAAACATATTGAGTAAGCTCCAATTTTTTAAAAAAAATAAACAGCAATATATATATTTGATGACAATTTTCTAGAAAATGAAGAGACAGGGGATCCCTGGTGGCTCAGCGGTTTAGCTCCTGCCTTTGGCCCAGGGCGTGATCCTGGAGACGCAGGATCGAGGCCCACATCAGGCTCCCTGCATAGAGCCTGCTTCTCCCTCTGCCTATGTCTCTGCCTCTCTGTGTGTGTGTGTGTGTGTGTGTGTGTGTGTGTGTGTGTGTGTGTGTGTGTCTCAAGAATAAATAGATAAAATCTTAAAAAAAAAAAAAAGAAAATGAAAAGACATTATATATATATGGGCATTTATCATACTGACACACAATAAAGGCTAAGGGTATAATATAAAGTTATAGTTCCATATAAATAATTATGCCAAAGCTACATGAATAAAGAATTCTAATGATGTGGCATGTTTCTGGGATAATACTAATCCTTAAAAATATTATTTAACATTTTCTTTAAACCATTGTTTTTTTTTTTAAACATTTTATCTATTTACTTGAGAGAGAGACAGAGAACAAACAGTGGGAGGGGCAAAGGGAGAGAGAGAAGCAGACTCCCTATTGAGCAGGAAGCCTGATGCGGGGCTCAATCCCAAAACCCGGAGATCATGACCTGAGTCAAAGGCAGAGACTTAACTGACTGAGCCACTCAGGTGCCCCTAAACCATTGCTTTAAAATATAAATTATATCAGCAAAGTTTTTGATAGTCAAGGCAAAGCAAAAAATTAAAAATTAAGATCCCTATAAAGAGTCTAGGTATCCTGGTTATTAATTGAATTATATGTTATTACATGCTTTATCTCATTTACATGCTTTATTTTTCAGATTTAAGTGACAAAGCTGGTGTTTTCATGTGAAAATTAAAGTTTAGCTAGGCATCAATTCAAAACCCCAAATTCTCCAAAAAATAGGGAGTAGAACACCTTGTCCTAGAAGATTTTGATAGCAAGAATCACCAGATGTCGCTAAGTATCATAAAACAATCTTGTGATTTTTATAGAATACTTAATTTCTAAGCAACACTCCTTCTTAATGGGCCTCCAAAGATCATTTAGAACCAAATCGCCATTCAAATAACTAAATGAGTTAAACAATTAAATAGTGTTATTCAGCATTATCCATATGGGTGCTAAAGAAAGTCTGCCTAAAGGAATGATTTTACTTTTTTAGTAATTGATACTTAACCATTCCTTCTGTTAGCAATTAGTCAACAGGTTCAATTGCTCATTCACACCACTCCCATAAGACTCTAGTAATGATCCAGCAAAGAGAAAGGATGTTTAGCTTCCATTTTTGCTATAATAACAAGGTGTATAATTAACCTAAAATTTGTCCAGCTGCTTAAGTTGAGATGGACAGGTAAATACTTAAGATTTCACATAGTTAAGGATGGAAAAAAAGTTACCTCTATCCATTAGATTATAACAAGTTAAGAAGCTACACTGAAGTCATATGCACTTACCCATAGACCTAAGAGGTAAATAATAGATTAACAAATACTATAAAAAGTCTTAAATTATTTTTATTTTGTTGTCTTTACTAACTGAATAGAACATAGCTATGGTACAGTAGAAAAACTGTGGCTAAAATCAAAATATTTTGCATTAAACATAATGAAATTGAAAGTATAACATGGAGAGCCCTGAATCTATTTGCTGAGAACACAGCAGATGTAAATCAGTGAGGAACATCTGTTTAACTTCATAGGCTTATAGGATATGGAGATTGAGAACTATCTATTTACTAGGTAAACTATGCTCTGAGAGCATCATGATAAAGTGTTCTGGGAATTAATGTATCTTAGAAATCTTGAGTTCACCACTAAGAACAGAAACATTTTGTAGTAAAATAACCTTCAATGGGACTTATTCAATTTAAAGTGATTAAAGGTATGTTTTTAAAAAGGAGGTGGCACCTATAAGGCTTAGTCAGTTAGGATTCTGCCTTTGGCTCAGGTCATGATCTGAAGGTCCTAGGATTTAGGCCCACGTCAGGCTCCCTGCTCAGTGCGGAATCTGCTTCTCCCTCTCCTTCTGCTTCTGCCCCTCTCCCTGCTTGTGCGCTCTCTCTCTCTCTCTCTCTCTCTCTCTCTCTCTCTTTCTCTCAAATAAATAAAAATTTAAAAAATAAAGCAAAATTTTAAAAATGAAGTTGCTACATCCAAGATAGAGAGGTGATAAAATTTTTAATAAATGAGGGGAGTTTTGCAGAGCTTTAGGTTTTAAAGGAAATTTATGCATTAAAAGCAGAGATGTAGGTTAATAAGATGGCAGAAAAGGAAGTTACAAACTCTGCTTCTCCCAACAGACACCAAGTAAACAACAATAAATGGACCATCATGCCTCTTTGAGAATTCTAGAGGCCAGTTGAGAAGCTACAGTATCCAGGCCATAATTGTGGAGAGACTGGTAGGGCTGGAAAACTATCATTTTGCATCCAAGTAAAGACGTACTCAGGCTAGAATCATCAGGGGATATTAAATCTAGGGGGTAGTTTTGATGAATAGCAGATATACATGGTCTTACACTATCTCCCCACACTACATATGAATTGCAAGAAAAAATAAAGCCACAATTATACAATGGAATATTATATGGTAGAAAAAAATTAGTCAACACCTTGACCAAGGTGATCAAAGTTAACTTCACCAATGAGGGACAGATAGATATCATATGCCTCCATATGTTATATACCCTGAGAAAAATCCATCATCATCTATGAATTATTTCAGCCAAGAATGCATAACCTGAATCTAATTATTAAGTAATCAGTCAAACCCAAAATGATTCATTTCAAAAAAACAGAGGGGAGTACCTGCATGACCAGTCAGTTGAGTATCTGACTCTTCGTTTCAGCTCAGGTCATGATCTCAGGGTCATGGGATCGAGCCCCGTGTCAGGCTCCCTGCTCAGGGGGAGATTCTCTCCCTCTCCCTTTGCCCCTCTCCCCATGCAAGTGCTCTTTCTCTTTCTCTGTCTTTCTCTCACTCTCTCTCTTAAATAAATAAATAAGTCTTTAAAAAAAAAATAAGAGGAGGAAAATATTAAAAAAATGTCAAGGTCATAGGGAGAAGAAAAAATGGTGGAATAGTAGAGAGACCCTGGGCTTTCCTTGTCCCTCAAACATAGCTAGATCAACATCAAATCATTCTGAACAACTAGGAAAAATAATCTGAGGATTAAGAAAACAATCTGCACAATTGGACAGAGAACATTGAAGATGCAGAATTTGGAGATGTGAATTGGGGGAGAGGAAAGCTACAGTGCCATGCAGGGGAAGAAGCACTTTTCATGGAGAGGAATCAGGAAAGGAGGGAGAGAGTGGGACAGCAGTGTGTAAGGTTTGTGCAAGACTCCATGGTGTCGGGATTCCCTGGATCACACTGGGAGAGAACATTCCCCTAAATGGAGCACATTTGGAAGAGGGTATAATGCCTCTCCATGGCACTATTGAGTGGCCATTCAACAGCAGTGGAAAGAGGTGCACATAAGAGAGCTTATAACTGGTTACAGCTTTTCACTATAGACTCTTGGAACCTACACAGGTGATGACTACTTTTCTGGGACAGAACAATGAGGCTGTCCTCTGGGGTTGAAGAACAGGCCAGGCCCATACCTTGCTGGGTCCTTTAAGATTTGGAGTTTTGAATCTCAGCCACTGGCCAGAGAAAACACTGGAGAACTATATTGCTGGGTATGCTAAAGGCCCAGTCACAGACAGGTTGAGGGCAGGGATATGAAAAAAAGCCTGGAACACAGGAGGGGAGATTTGTTCACTTTTCCATGAAGGCCTCTTGAATAGTGGTGGCCACAGGTTCCCCTTCCCAGGGACAAGAGGTGGGGTGATGCCATCCTCCACCCATCACTCCTTCCTCACCCCTATCACAGCACACCAGCATGGTTGGACTTCAGAGAGAAACAAAGCACCTCCAGTGGAGGCTGGAGTCACACCAAACTCGACCCCCCGACTCCCAGCTGGGTCATCTTTACTAGTGTAGATGTGACTGTGAAGCAGTGCAGCAACCTCTCCCTCAGAAGACCAACAGAGGCCCCAATCTGTACCAAGTCTATTGATAATATAGTGCTCCAAAGTGTCAGCTTCAGTTCTGGTGAAACTAGGACCAGGCTTTCCTTTTTTAAAATTTTTTTCTAAAAAAAAAAAAAAAAAAAAAAAAAAAAAAAAAAATTTCTGTGTTTTTTTTTTTTTCCTTTGGAATCAGGCTGATAGTTTGCTTGCTTGCTTGCTTATTGCTTTTCCTTTTTTCTTGGATCAGGTTTTTTGGTTATGGGGCCGTTGTCTTTTGGGGGGGTTAAAATCAGCTTTATCTTAAGCATACCTAATTAAAGGTCCAAACACTTATCACTGTGAGCCAGAAGGAACTCTGCAGAGGACTGACTTGTGGGAAAGAGCAGCCAAAACACAACAGCATGGTGCACACGCATACACCAGGAACACTTCCTGAAGCACCAGGCCCTGGATAGTGTTATGACTCCTACTTAATATAGTATTACTCTCAAGAACAGGAAACATAACAAGCTTTCATAACACTCAAAAGACAGAAACCTAGACATAATGACAAGATGGAGGAATTCTCCCCAAAAGAAAGATTAAGAAGAAATCACAGCCAGGTATTTGCTTAAATAGATATAAACAATATATCTGAACAAGAATTTAGGGCAGTCATAAGAATACTAGCTGGGGTGCAAAAAAGCATAGAAGACATCAGAGAAACCCTGGCTACAGAGATAAAAGACCTAAAAACAACTCAGGCTGAAATAACAAGTGCTATAGCTGAGATGCAAAACCGACTGGATGGAATTACGACAAGGATGGAAGAAGCAGAGGAATGAATAGGTAATATAGAAAATAAAATTATGGGAAATAATAAAGCTAAAAAGAAGGAAATAAAACTATTAGATCATGAATATAGACTTAGGGAACTCAGCGATTACACAAAGTACAATAATATCTGTTTACCATAGGAATCCCAGAAGAAGAGCAGGTAAAGGGACAGAAGATGTATTTGAATAAAATATAGCGGAGAACCTCTCTAATCTGGTGAAGGAAACAGACATTTAAGTACAAGAAGCACAGAGAACTCCCCTCAAAATAAACAAAAACAGATCAGCACCAAGACATATCATAGTGAAATTTGCAAAATACAAAGATAAAAAGAGAATTCTGAAAGCAGCTAGGGACAAAAGGTCCTTAACCTAACAAGGGTAGACACATAAGGTTGGCAGCAGAGCTGTCCACAGAAACTTGACTGGTCAGAAGAAAGTGGCATGATATACTCAATGTGCTAAAAGGAAATAATATGCAACTAAGAATACTTTATCCAGCAAGGCTGTCATTCAGAATGGAAGGAGAGATAAAGAGTTCCCAAAACAAGCAAAAACTAAGTTTATGAACACTAAACCAGCTCTGCAAGAAAAATTAAAGGGGATCCTTTGAGAGTGAGAGACCAAAAGCAACAAAGACTACGAAAGGAACAGAGACAATCTACAGGAACAACAATTTTATAGGTAATACAGTGGCACTAAATTCATATCTATCAATAATTACTCTGGACTAAATGCTCCAATCAAAAGACACAGGGTATCAGAATGGATTAAAAAACAAGACCCTGTTTACAAGAGACTCATTTTAGACCCATAGACACCTCCAGATTGTAAGTGAAGGGGTGGAAAACCATCTATCATGCTAATGGACATCAAAAGAAAACCTGAGTAGCCATACTTATATCAGACAAATTAGATTTTAAACCAAAGACTGTAATAAGAGATTTTTAAAATGGGCACCATATCATAATAAAGGATCTATCCAAGAAGATCTAACAATTTAAATATTTACACCCTCAACTTGGGAGCAGCCAAATATAAAAATCCATTAACAACAAACTTTTTAAAAACTCATTGATAATAATACCATAATAGTAGGGGACTTTAACACACCACTCACAGCATGGACAGATAATCTAAGCAGGATATCAACAAGGCAACAATGGCTTTGAATAACACATTGGATCAAAGGTACTTAACACATATATTGAGTATTTTATCCTAAAGCAGCAGAATATACATTCTTTTTTGAGTGAACATGAAACATTCTCCAGAACTGATCACATACTGAGTCACAAATCACCTCAACCAGTACAAAAAAACTGAGATCATACCGTGCATGTTTTCAGACCACAATGCTATGAAACTTGAAGTCAATCACAAGAAAAAATTTGGAAAGACCACAAACACATGGAAGTTAAAGAACATCCTACTAAAGAATGAATGGGTTAACCAGAAAATTAAGGAAGAAATTTAAAAATACATGGAAAAAAATGAAAATGGAAACATGACAGTTCAGAACCTTTTAGATGCAGCAAAGGTGGTCAAAAGAGGGAAGTATATAGCAATACAGGCCTTCTTAAGAAGCAAGAAAAGTCTCAAATACATGACTTAACCTTACACCTAAAGGAGCTGGAAAAAGAACAGCAAATAAAGCCTAAGACCAGCCCAAGAAGGGAAATTAATTAAGATTAAAGCAGAAATAAATGATATACAAATAAAAAAAATAGAACAGATCAATGCAACTAACAGCTGGTTCTTTGACAGAATTAACAAAATTGATAAACCCTTAGCCAGACTTATCGAAAAGAGAAAGGATCCAAATAAATAAAATCACAAATGAAAGAAGAGAGATCACATCTAACACCTTATAAGAAGATGTAGAAAATTTGAACAGACCCATAACTAGCAAAGAAATTGAATCAAACAATAATAAAAAAACTGCTGTCAAACGAGAGTCCAGTCCCCAATGGCTTCCCATGGAACTCTATCAAACATTTAAAGAAGGACTAATACCTATATTTCTGAAGCTGTTCCAGAAAAACAGAAATGAAAACTTCCAAATTCTTCTACAAGGCCAACATTACCTTGATTCCAAAACCAAAGACCCCACTAAAAAGAATTACAAACCAAACCAATATCCCTGATGAATATGAATGCAAAAATTCTCCACAAGATACTAGCTAATTGAATCCAACATTACATTAAGAGGATAATTCACCATGATTAAGTGAGATTTATTCCTGGGCTGCAGGAGTGGTTCAATACTTGCAATCTACATGATACACCACATTAATAAAAGAAAGGATAAAAAAACATATGACCTCCCAACTGTTGCTTAAGAAGCATTTGACAAAATACAGCATCCTTATTTGCAAAAAGACCCTCAAGAAAGTAGGGATAGAAGGAGCATACATCAACATCATAGAGGCTATAAATGAAAGACCCACAGCTCATCATCCCCAATGGAAAAAACTGTGAGCTTTTCCCCTAAGGTCAAGAACAGAACAGGAATGTCCACTCTCACCACCATTGTTCAACATAGTACTGGAAGTCCTAGCCTCAGCAATCAGACAACAAAAAGAATAAAAGGTATCCAAATTGGCAAGGAAAAAGTCAAACACACTCTTTGCAGATGACATAATACTCTATGCAGAAAACCCAAAAGACCTCACCAAAAAAATTGCTAGAACTGACACAGGAATTCAGCAAAGTCTCAGGATATAAAATTAACGTATAGAAAATCTGTTGCATTTCTATACATCATTAATGAAGCCGCAGAAAGAGAAATCAATGAATCGATCCCATTTATAATTACACCAAGAACTGTAAGATACCAAGGAATAAACCTAACCAAAGAGGTAAAAGATCTGCATGCTGAAAACTATAGAACACTTATGAAAGAAATTGAAGATCACACAAAGAAATAAATGCTCGTGGATTGGAAGTGCAAATAAAAACGTTTATACTACCGAAAGCAATCTATACATTCAATGCAATCCTGATCAAAATAACACCAGCATTTTTCACAGAACTAGAACAAACAATCCTAAAATTTGTATGGAACCAGAAAAGATGCTGAATAGCCAAAGTCGTGTTGAAAAAGAAAACCAAAGCTGGAGGCATCGCAATTCTGGACTTCAAGCTGTATTACAAGGCTATAATCATCAAAACAGAATGGTGCTGGCACAAAAACAGACAAATAGATCAAAGCAGCAGAACAGAGAACCCAGAAATGGACCCACAACTATATGGTCAACTAATCTTTGACAAAGCAGGAAAGCTATTCAATGGAAAAAAGCCTCTTCAGCAGTGTTGAGACAACTGGACAGCAACATGCAGAACAAAACGGGGCCACCTTCTTACACTATATACAAAAATAAATTCAAAATGGATGAAAGACCAAAATGTAAGACAGGAAAGCATCAAAATCCTAAGGAGAAAATAGGCAGTAACTTCTTTGACCTTGGCCATAGCAATTTCTTTTTTTTTAATTTTTTAAAATTTTTATTTATTTACGATAGTCACAGAGAGAGAAACTGAGAGAGAGGCAGAGACATAGGCAGAGGGAGAAGCAGGCTCCATGCACCGGGAGCCCGATGTGGGATTCGATCCCGGGTCTCCAGGATCGCGCCCTGGGCCAAAGGCAGGCGCCAAACCGCTGCCCCACACAGGGATCCCGGCCATAGCAATTTCTTATCAGACACATCTCCAGAGGCAAGGGAAACAAAGCAAAAATGAACTCAGACATCAAAGAGAACAAAATCCTGCCATTTGCAACAATGTGGATAGAAACTAGAGGGTATTATGCTAAGCAAAATAAGTCAGTCAGAGAAAGTTACATATTTGATTTTACTCATATGTGAAATTTAAGAAACAAAACAGATGAACATATGGAAAGGGAAGGAAAAAATAAAATAAGGTAAAAACAGAGAGGGAGGCAAACCATACGAGACTCTTAACTATGGAGAAAAAAGTAAGTGTTGCTGGAGGGGAGGGCATTGGGGATGGGCTAAATGGGTGATGGGCATTAAGAAGGGCACTCGGGATAAGCACTGGGCATTTTATGTAAGTGATGAATCACTAAATTCTACACTTGAAACCAATACTGTACTCTATGTTAGCTAACTTGAATTTAAATCTCAAAAAATGTCAAGGTCATAAAGACAATGAAAGGCTGTGGAATGTTCTAGTTTAAAAGACCTTTAAAGAGACATGATAGGGTGCTTGGGTGGCTCAGTCAGTTAGGTGTCTGACTTTGGCTGACGTCATGATCTCAGCGTCCTGGGATTGAGCCCCAAGTTGGGCTTCCTGCTCAATTCTCTGCCCCTCCCCATGCTCATGCTCTCTTTCTCAAAAAAATAAATAAAATCTTAAAAAAATAAAAATGAAAACTCAGTGCAACATCTCAGTTTAGATGTAATTTCACACTCCAGGGGAAAATATTGTAAAGGATGTTTAGTCAACTAAAAATACTGGAATATGAATGTCAGACAAAAGTATAGTATTAACATTACATTTAGTAATAACTGTACTGTGGTTTTATATAAAGAGAATATCTATAAGTTGTTAGGTGCAAAGAACCATGATGTATGGAACTTATCCTCAAATGATTCAGAAAAAATATATATAGATAGCTAGATAGAGCTTAGTAAAGGGGTTTAAGACTAGCAAGACAAATATGGGTACAACACTCTTTGGAGTAATTTTATTTTTTCAATTTTTTATAAAGTAAAAATTACTTCCAAACAAGAGGATAAAAATAATTCATTTTTAAAAGAATATGCAATAATTTGATTAAACTGGTAATTCTAGATTGGCTTAATATTGTTTTAATTTTGTACATTCTTTTCTTCCCCTGGGAGTCAATATTTTAAAATTATTTAAAGATTATTTGCAGAGAACTGTGAGCATAAATGTGTTTAATTAGCAAAGTATTGAGTTAGAGGTTATTTGAGTCACTCTGCAATGAGATTTGACTTTTCTGATTGTCTGCTTCTACTAAGGCCTCAAGGTAGAAAACAAAAAATTTCATATATACCCACTAATCTAAAAAGAGTTTATGGACAATGAGATACCACTATACACCTACTGGAAAAGCTAAAACTTAAAAAATAGAGATAATATCAAATGCTGGTGAGAATGTAGAGAAATTAGATGTAAACTTGTACAGCCAGTCTAGAAAATAGCTTGGTAGTTTCTTTAAAACTAAAATATGGCTCGTTTTAGAAATCTATGGATTCCCTAAATTAGATGGTGCATCATTGCAATCCAAGGATTCTTACTTCACTAAATAGCCCATTCTACTTTCTTTTTTACCAGCTTGCGCTAGCCTGGTGCCAATCAATGACACAGTTGTTAAACAGTGGTAAATATTAATATTACTAATTTCTCAGAGAATCCTATTTATAATTAACAATGTCATAAAAGTGATGGCCATGATTGAAGTGTGTATAATTTAGAAAATCACTTGAATCATTAGCTATTATTCCTCTCAAAAAACTATCCCTTCTGTAACTGCTCCTTACACTGACCATCCCTGAAGCTGTTGGCCAGAACCCAGTAGATTATTTATCCAAGAAGAGGGGTGTTGGTGTTTCCTTCTTAATTAACCTGGTAAGATGACTCGCTGTTAGAAAAACTTAGTAGTGTCACTGAAAAATCTAGACTTTTCCCAGATTCATGAAGGTTCCTATAGCTCTTAGCTATAGGAACATAAAGAACACAGCACTTCCTGATACACATTCTTGTCAAAAACATATGAAACATTTACAAATATTATCTATGTTCTAGGCCATAAGACAAGCCTCAATAAATACCAAGAGAATGATATTATATAAACATTTACAGATTTTTGCAAAACTATAATTCAGAGGAAAAAACAAGCTAATCACCCCTATCAGTAATAGGTAGCACTAGATCTTATGATGATCAGTTTAATCTTCACCTTTGAGAGTTTTGGTTTGGTTTGGTTTTTTAGTTGCTGTATCTGAGCTTGTTTTTGAGATGTTTAAAAAATCATTTTGTTCAAAAAACACAAAGGTAGTTTAAGTGTTGAAAGTGCTTATAAAAAGAGGTGTATAATAAAAATAGTAAGGAAAATAATTTTTAATAATTACTTTTAAATAATTATAAATTTATAGAAAAGTTGCTGTAATAAAAAGCATTCCTATATCTCCTTCTTCCATACTCTCCCCAACTGTATCATTTCATTTTCTTCACTGTCACACACACACACACACACACACACACACACCATTTGTCATTATTAGTCTTTTTCTGAACCACTTAAGAGCAATCTAAAGATGTGATGCCCCATCATTCTTAAACATCCTTGTGGTTATTTCCCCCAAACGAAAGGCTATTCTCTTATATAATCAGCACACAAACCTCCAGATCAGGAAATTAATATTGGTACAACACTACCATCCAACTCACAGACCAGATTCAAATGTCTTCAGCTGCCCCAACATGTGTTTATTCATTTAGAACCAGGATGCCCTCCAGGGATGTATGTTGCATTTGGTTGTCCTGTCTCTTCAGATTCCTTTAGTCTGGAACAGTTTCTCTATTTTACCTGTTTTCCATATCCTTGACAGTATTCTGTAGGATGATGACCTTCCACTCAGATCCATCTGATGTTTCTGCATGGCCAGGCTCAAATCACTTAATCTTTGCAGAAATACAGAAATGCCACAAATCTTTGCATAAAATGATTCTGTGCACATGAAGAATACACAATGTAGACTCATCTCACCACTGATAATTAACTTTGAAGCAAAGAGCCAGTTTGTTTCCTGCTTTAGAAGACAGAAATAATGTCTTCCTTCAGAGCAAGAGCAGGCATGCTCCCTGTCCATTAAAAAAGACTTAGACCTCTAAACTCAAGATTTCCTCTCTAAGCAACACACAGTAATCACTTGGTCCTCTCACATTTTTGTAAGAGAATAGGGGTTCCTGAAACTGACAATTTATGGTAACTCTTGTTACTTGCTATGAGTAATAAACTGTCCTTTGTTTCTGACCCAGGTATTTCATGTTTTCTGTAATTATCTATGAAATGTGGCAGTCTCTTATTACCCTACCAGTAGGTAAAATCTAAAATACATCACAATTCTTGACAACGTGATCTGGCCTCATAACCTCTCTGACCTCTCTTAAAACTCTCCACTTTTTTATTGCTCCTCCAGTCACACTGCCCTTCTTCCTGGACCTTGTTCATGGAAAGAAACTTCCCACCTCATGGGCCTTGCATTCACCTTTGTGAATGGTCATTTATTCACTTCTGTGGGGTCTTAATTCAAATGTCATTTTCCTTGACTCTACATGCGTACACCCAGATATTTCTCTTTAGGACATATCAACATCTAACATATCATACCCCTACACACCATTTTAGGCTAAAATCCAAAACACTGACAACACCAAATGCTGACCAGGATGTAGAGCAGCAGGAACTCTTTTTCATTGCTGATGGGTGTGAAATGGTATAGCCACTTTGGAAGAGAATTGGACAATTGGAAAGATGTTTAGGACATCTTGCTTCTTAATTGCCAAAATTAGGAAGCAACCAGGATATCTTTCAGTAGATAAATGAATAAATTAGCCGTGGTACATCCATCCAATGGTCTATTAATCAACACTAAAAGAAATGAGCTATGAAGAAATGAGACATGAATACATGGAGGAACCTTAAAATGCATTTTACTAACTGAAGAAAAGCCAAACTAAAAGGGCTACATGCTATATGATTCCAACTATATGACATACTGGAAAAGGCAAAAACTATGAAGACAGTAAAAATATTGGTGATTACCAAGGTTTGGGGAGGAAAAAGGAAGGACAAATGGGTGAGGCACAGAGGACTTTTAGGAGAGTAAAACTATTCTGTATGATACTGCAATGGTAGATACGTGTCATTATACATTTGTCACAATCCATAGAATGTACAATGAAAATTACCCTTAATGTAAGCCATGGACTTTGGATAATGATATGTCAATATAGGTTCATCAATTGTGCACTGTACAACTCTGTAGCAGAATGTTGATAGTGAAAAGGTCATATATATATATATTTATATAAATATGGAGTTAGGGGCAGGGAAGTATATGGAAACAACTGTACTTTCTGCTCAGTTTTCCTGTAAATCTAAAACTTCTCTAAAGATTTTTTTTAAGATTTTATTTATTTATTCATGAGAGACCCAGAGAGAGAGGGGCAGAGACAGAGGCAGAGGGAGAAGCAGGCTCCCCGCAGGGAGCCCAGGATCAGGACCCGAGCCAAAGGCAGACGCTCAACCACTGAGCAACCTAGGCCCCCTAAAGATAATTTATTTTTTAAAATACTGTGTGTTTAGAAGAAGCAATAGGCAAAATATGCTAACATCAGAGTCTCATTAAGATAGATTGTTGAGTGAAAAAAGTAAGTACCTTACTTTTTAAAAGATTTATTTATTTGAGAGAATTAAAACACAAGTTCAAGCAGGGGGAAGGGCAGGAGAGGGAGAAAAAGAATGTCTCTTCACTGAGCATGGAGCTTGATGAAAAGGGCTTGATCTCAAGACCCTGTGATCATGACTTGAGCCAAAACCAAGAGTCAGACATTTAACTGACTGAGCCATCCACGTGTCCTGAAGGTAAATGTA
Source organism: Nyctereutes procyonoides (assembly GCF_905146905.1). Classification (NCBI taxonomy): domain Eukaryota; kingdom Metazoa; phylum Chordata; class Mammalia; order Carnivora; family Canidae; genus Nyctereutes; species Nyctereutes procyonoides. The sequence goes on along the minus strand of NW_026575051.1, from coordinate 27,202,028 downwards.
TTATGCATAGTTTGTATATAATATGGTTTCTTTTATGTGAAATAAACCAAGTACTAGATATACACACACATCAAGTATATGTGCATCAGAAAGTAAAGTCTGGCTACATGTTCAATAAAGTGCTAACAATGGTTAGAGGAGACAGAACAATGGAATTTCATTGTTTTACTTTACTTTCTTCCATACTGTTTAAATGTCTTATAATGAATACCATAGTTCAATGTATTTAGCGAGGAGCAACTCTTGGAAGATAAGGTAAATCCGTAAATGATAAAATTATTTAACTTTACTGGTATTTATGAGCAATACTAGTTTTTTTTAACTCATGTTTTTGTTTTGTTAGCTTTATCTATAAGTGATCCATCTTTCAGAAGCCATGAATTATCCTGGATGTCTTTTGCTTCCTTCCGTATTCGAAAAAACACACACATTCAATTGCAGTTTCAGCCACTTTCCGAAGATGGCATCTTATTTTATGTTGCACAACACTTAAAAGCACAATCAGGTAAAGTTGGTAGCATGTTTGTGGGGGGGATAATCCTAATGAATTCCCAATAGTCTGTTAAGTAATGTATAATGAAGTATTTTTATTTTTTAAGTCACCTAGCCTATAAAATATCTAAATGTTTGATACTTGTATGTTCTGTTATCAAAGTGTATGTTAATGAACTGACTCTCTAAGTATAAATTTTAATAAAATAGCAAGAGTTGTGTTAGAATTAAAATTAGCAAAATCCAAATATAGTACATTATCAACTGTATAACAATCCCATCAGAAAAGATGTTGAAGCTGAGCATAATAGTCCTATGTCAAAAGGAACAAAATATGTATATAAAACATAAAGGAAGGCATGATTGATATATTTCCATAAATCTGTCCACATTTATAACTCCAAAAATTTTAAGTTATTTTGTTATCTAAATACTAAACCTAGGATTCACATTCCAAAATAAGTTTTAAAAATATTTTTTAACTATAAAAGTAGCACAATTATCGCAAAACAATATGGAATAAAAATATCTGTGTAGTATGCTGCAGTTTTAAAAACGTTGAGTTTTTATTACTTTACTGTTGATTTCCATTTTCATGTATCTTTTTCCAGAATTTTGACAAAGACATTTGCATTTACAGTTACATTCCTATTGCAAAATATTTATAGATTTTATGTTTGGCTTTTCTTTCATCTTGTTTCTCAGAAAATGAAATTTTAGTATTGGGAAATAATTAAATCAGTTTATTCTATTTTCTGTAGTCAACACAAATGGTACCCTGGTTTTCATAAACTATTTAAGGTAGCTCTTATGAATGTGTCTTAATATGCTGCTAAATGATTAAACTATCAGAGAATTAGACTCAAGTGTTTCCATCTCAGTGCACTGGTGAAATACCTTCAAAATAATTTCAAGGAGAAAAGATAAATTCAAAGAAAAAAATTAACATGATTGTACTACAAAATATACCTTAGGAGAGATTTATTTTCCTGAGATTTGATATTTCATTTTAAATTCATGATTAAATCTCCCTGTGAAAATGCCAAATGAAATGAATTGTACACAAATGGAAAATTTCTACTTACAAATCAAGAGACATTAAAAGACAATCAGCTGTAGTTATGCTGCTCATTAAAAAACTCAGGATTAACCATTGTGTGATAAGGGTATAAAATCAAGATAGATTTGGAACTGTGCTGGCAAAGAATGTTGTACTGTAGTTTTCTAACTAATACACTAGATATGTAATTATGTTTACATATGTAAAAAATTCATACACATTAACACATAGAGGCAGCCAAGGGCATATTTTCTTACACCTGTCATTAAATGGCACTGTATTTCAATTTATGTCAGTCAAGAGTTTTCTTTTTTCTGCCTTAAACACTTTGGAAAGAGATAATGGATTAGTTTCAAGTCATGGTTGATGCTGCATTTGACACTTATGTAAGGAAATCATGAAAACCTTAAAATGTTAAAAATCTAAGCTTTCATTCTCTTAGATTAACCTAAAGGTACTTACCAGATGAAAAGCATAGACTTACTTATTAGTGTTCAATCGGTATAATGAAGTGGCAAAGTATGTTTCATTTATTTATGGTTGCATAAAATACAAGTGATATTCTCATACTTTGTGCCATCTCTAAGAGTTATGTCTGATGTAAAAATTAATTAAGCCTTCTAGCTAATTCTCTGCTAAGTGGAGCTTTTGGTAAAAATGCCCACTTAATACACAATGTAAAAAACAAATTTAGATATCAGCAACCAACTAGATTATCATATGTAAAAAAACAAATTTTCAATTAACAAAGTATCTCTTTTTGGAGGTTAATAATTTTAATAATTTCAAATAATATAAAATTTAAAACAAAATGATAATTTCAAAATTATCCTCATTGATTTTAGTTATTTGATGTTTGGAAAGAGATTTTAAAGAAATAAGCCCTCAGGTCCTGTTTATCCATTGCTGTTTACTGTTTAAGTATTTCATACCTTAAAGTGAGTGTTCTGCTACATAAAAGTTATCAGTGCACAAATTCATCACAGCCTGAATTCATCTTGATAGTTATAATCCTCACAAATATGTTTTTAAAAAGCTTAGTCATCCACAATGTAATGTTAAAGCATATTCAAACAAACAATAGAAGATAAATGTAGGGAGCTAAAAATATATAAAATTTCCCTACTGTACTTCTTCTATAGTCCCTTCACAAATGTTAGGTCCTAAAAGATGGCTTTGATGCATGGCAATGGCAGCACAGATGAGGAAGGAAGGGCCCTAGACATGGTTAAAAAGGCACTACATAGCCAAGGTGAAATCATTTATGAGCTTTATTCCATTTATGAGCTCAAGTTTCTTAGGACTGTCCACTAGTAGTCAACTTCTAACATAAACTTACCCTAATGCCAATCTGTATTCATATCCCATGACTACAGCCATGACCTATATTCTAGTCAACTAAAATAAAAGGTTTGCATGACAAAATCTGCTAATACAGATACAAGAGCAATTTTAGCTTCCAGGGACACAGAAGGGGAAAAGAAAAACACCTTTTTTGGGAGGTCAGTTCTTCACAAGACAAGAACATACCAGCAACGCTATGTTAAAATAAGCCTTCCCTGGCAAGAGCTCTTCTCTTTGCTCTTAGTTGGCAACTTGACCAGTGATATTATAGATCACAGCTTTAGCTTTCCTAATCATTTTTTAGATACTTTTTATTCCAGTGTAGCTCTTCACTGTACCAGTTTACTAAAGGACACTCTAGGATACAAGTAGCAAGAGAAACTTCTTCCATAATCCTGTGAATTTGTGTCCATTACAGGTCACAAAGTATATTCAGAGTGGTATATATTTTAAAAAACTAATATCAATTATGTTTCATTGTTCTGGCTTATTATGGTACAAAAAAATTTAGATAATTCAGTCCACATTTAATTTTCTTTTATATAATCTAAAAGTTTGCAAAAAATAAAAAAATAAAAAATAAATAAATAAAAGTTTGCAAATTCCTCTCCATCTTATACTTAAAATACTATTCGTGTTAGAAAATATGTAAATAGAGTGAATTTCTTCCTCGTATTGGGAATTTTTTAAAACTTGCATATCATTACAGGAAAAAGATGTTTTATTTCTTGCTTTTCAGCTTCAAGCTAGTATTTGAGAAATACTTGGAGTCATTTCACCCCACAACTATACAAAGGTGATTTCTTAATTCCACCATTGTTTATTTAGCATCTTATTATGTGCCAGGAGCTGTGCTAGGTGCCAGAGATAAACTGTTGGGCCAAATCACACACACACCCTGTTCTCATGAAGTTTTCAAGCTAGTGGACAAGGCAGCTATTAATCAAATAGTCACAGATGTAATGACATTATATTCATTAGAAATTCTCTATGAGGAAAATGATTAAGAGAACCATACTTTGTGTGGGCTTAGTTTTCAAGTGGAAATCATAGGTGGATTATAGAACTCCTAGGTCTCCCAATCATCCTAGAATAACGGTCTGAAGTGGACCACAAGGATCAGTAGAAGAAAAGGACACTATTTTTGGGAGGAAGGTGGTGTAGTGTGGCACTGTCCAAGGAGAAAAGGAAGGAAGAGTAGCATGTGCCAAGAAATTTCCTTGGATAAGAAATTTTTTATTAGCTATTAAATGTGAGGGAGAAGGGAAAATGCTGTCTTGAGGAAGACATCTCCATTATTTGTTATGTAAACAACTTGGTAACTTCTTGAAATAGTCTTACGTTGAAGGGCTGCATTCTTTCCCTGGCATACAGAGTTGCATTTACTTTTCCTCTGAATGCCTCACTGCAACTTCATATACATGCTGGATCATATTTGTTCAGATTTGTTCACAGATGGCTATATAATTATAAAATGAGAGAAATATTAAGAAGAGAAACATGGTACAATTAAAGTACTAATAGAAAAAAAATTACCAACTCTGAGGAATCAAGAACATGTCTCTGAGGAAGTGGCATTTAATTTCAGATCTGAAGGATACTAGGAGTTACCTAGATGAGGTGGAATGGAGTGAAGTGTTCTGGAAAAAGAAAACAACATGCACAAAAGTTCTGAGGCAAGAACAAGGGCACTGTTGCTGGAATAGTGAGTGGAGGAAGAGGAGGAGAACACACTCCAGATAAAGCTAGAGAAAGGGGCTGGGAACCTGCAGAGACGTTAAGGATTTTAGGCTCTTATTTCAACATGCGTGGATGCTATTAAAGGGTAGTATAATGACCAGATCTCTTCATTTGAAAAGATCATTTTAGCCTCAGTATAGATTCTAAACTCAATTAGAAAGGAAGAGTGAGGAGACTCCAACAAAAGATCAAGCTAAAGATGACAGTAAAGCTAATGAAGGTGGCATAGGCAGACAGAATCAGCAGGTTTACAGTGAACCAAAATGTTAAATCTGTTTCAGGAGAGACCAGTCTTTGATAGACTGGTTACTGTGAAACAAAAAAATAATTATGGAACCAGGGACCACACCTACATTTTTGGTTTGAAGAAGCGGAGGAGAAACGGATTCCCTTAGTTTGGAAAGATCAGAAGATGCCAAGTATATGGAAGCAAGTTCACAGCCTGAGAATATGAACTTTACTTTGATGTTGGACGTGCCTTTTAAACACCCGAGGAGATCTCAACTAGGGATTTGTGTAGTTGTAGTCAGAACTTGATGCCAATGACAGGACTGAAACTTTGGAGAGCTTTTAATAATCTTGCTTACTTCCTCAACTGCTGTTAAAAACAGAATCAGCAGCTTGGAGTAAAACATCTATGTTACTTATTTTTACACATTCATCCTTAACCATATAAAATCATTAAAGGAAAACCTCACTTTAACTTAGTACCACAAGACATTCATTGTGGAATATTTACATTCACATTGTGAAATATTTACAACTAGGAAAAATCACTTGCGGCCAATTCCTGAATAATACAGGATTTATGTATGAATATATACATCTGTATTTTGATCTGTAAATGGCAACAAAATTCTCTTAACTTTATTTTGATCCGGACTGTTGCCTTTTTTCCCCCAAACCAAAACTTATTGAAATGGCCAAAAAGGGCAAGTTTTTTTAATGGAGAGACAATTTACTGTTACTAATTAACTGGTTTTCTTTCTCAACAGGGGATTTTTTATGTATCTCCCTAGTAAATGGTTTTGTTCAACTTCGCTACAATCTTGGTGACAGAACTATCATTCTAGAGACTCTCCAAAAAGTAACTACAAATGGAAGTACCTGGCATGTGATTAAAGCAGGAAGAGTTGGTGCAGAAGGCTACTTAGATCTGGATGGGATAAATGTAACAGAAAAAGCCAATGCTAAAATGAGCTCCCTGGACACGAATACTGACTTCTACATTGGAGGAGTGTCATCCTTAAATCTTGTAAATCCTATGTCAATAGCAAATGAACCTTCAGGTTTTCAGGGTTGTGTCCGAGAAGTTATCATAAATAATCAAGAATTACAGTTAACTGAATTAGGAGCAAAAGGAGGCTCAAATGTAGGTGACTGTGATGGGACACCCTGTGGGTATAATGTGTGCAGAAATGGTGGTGAATGTATAGTAAATGGCACAACTTTTTCTTGCAGATGTTTGCCACACTGGACTGGAAACACATGTGACCAGTCTGTGTATTGTTTGAATAACCTTTGTCTTCATCAATCTCTGTGTATACCTGATCAATTTTCTTACAGTTGCTTGTGTGCTTTGGGTTGGGTAGGAAAGTATTGTGAAAACAAAACTTCATTTTCAACTGCAAAATTTATGGGTAATTCTTATATAAAATACATCGATCCAGATTACGGAAGGAGAAACCTTCAGTTCACTACTGTATCCTTAAATTTCAGTACTACTGAAACAGAAGGCTTAATTGCATGGATAGGAAAAGCTCAAAATGAAGAAAATGATTTTCTGGCAATTGGTCTCCATAATCAGTCCTTGAAAATAGCAGTCAACTTAGGAGAAAGCATTTCTGTGCATATGACCTATAGCAACGGCACATTCCATTGTAATAAATGGCACCATGTAAGAGTAATTCAAAATCAGACTCTTATTAAGGCCTACCTAGATAACAATCTAATTCTCTCGGAGGATATTGACCCTCACAAAAAATTTGTTGCTCTGAACTATGATGGCATTAGTTATCTAGGGGGCTTTGAATATGGCCAAAAGTTAAATAAAGTGACTCATGAGATTTTTAAGAAAGATTTTGTTGGCAGAATTAAAGATGTATTTTTTCAGGATTCAAAAAAAATTGAGCTAATTAAATCCGAGGGATACAATGTTTTTAATGGAGATGAACAAAATTAATTATACCAACTAGTATTGATGACTTCAATATACAAAATATATGTGTAAATGTAGTTGTTTTGATAGTTATTTCTTTGGCACATTGTAGTCTAAATGCTAACACATCTTTTCTGTAAGCTTATAAAATGTAGCTAAAAATATGACTTTTGTTGTTTTTTCTACATCTAATGTATCTGTAAATACGTTGATTCCAAAGTTTTCACTCCATTAGTTCATTTAATGTTTACTCATCTGTGAATTGTTAAATAAAATTTAGGTGGAATAATTGATACAAAGAAAAATAAAATGAAATATAGCAAATTAATCATAGGAAAAATAAAAATTATATAAGAAAAAATATATAACCATTTTCTATTGCATGGCTCAGCTGTAAATATGTGATTACAATAATGTGAAATTTAAATATGGAAACCAAAAATTATTGCATGAATGTGGGAAGACAGAAAGTGGAGGAAAGGACAGTTGGCTGGTGACAGTTAAACACTTATCTTCTACAGTAAGACATTAATAAATACAGTTTTGTAATTTTTTAAGTATGGGTCACAAATATGAAGGCAAATATCCTAAGAAATGGCTAAAAGAATTGAAAATAGTTATCTCTGGAGAGAAGAGTAGTGCAAACTGTCATTTTATGACTCTTATAGACTTGACTTTTTAAAGCAAGTATTTATATAACTGATCAAATGTAAAAATTAAAGTTCATTTACACTTTTCAAGTCTATAGGTTTCAAAATTGGGCATATAACAGGATCTGAATAATGCTATTGAAGTTATACTATCTGTATCATTAAAAGCATTAACTTATGAAAGTCCATTTTACCCAACCTCAAGTTATTGATATAACTGTGAACAGAATTTTCTCTCTCCACCCCACTCCACTGCTGCAGACTGGGAAGTAGTTATTGCTGCTGTTATTTAGCATTTTTAGAGTTTGTTACAATTTATAACCATTTGGCCACCAAGAAAGCAAATGACACCATCACTAACACAATGCACTAATAGGTAGGACTATGCGGAGAAAAAAAAAATCATCTCGGTAATAAGCAACTGGTGAAATTTGAAAGGAAAAATATATAATCATTAAATGGAGATGAGAATTTATAAATAAAAGGATTGGTGCATGGTTAACTTCTCAATGCTTTAAGCAAAATCTGCCTGTGCAGGTTCCAGTCTATACAAAGAAACCAGGTAAGCAATTTATCATTTGAGGGATTTTAGATTGGGGAGAGAGGCTTGTTTTTGCCACATCATTGCAATCAGAAAGCTACACAGATGGGGCAGCCTGGATGGCTCAGCGGTTTAGTGCTGCCTCTGGCCAAGGGCATGATCCTGGAAACCTGGGATTGAGTCCCATGTCAGGCTCCCTGCATGGAGCCTGCTTTCTCCCTCTGGCCTCTCTTTCTGCGTCTCTCATGAATACATAAATATAATCTTAAAAAAAAAAAAGGAAAGGAAAGGAAAGCTACAGATGCTCTTGGAGGGCCCCAGAACTAAAGTGGAGCTTTGGCACCATTCAGAGAACACAAATTGCCCCCAGGTATATTAACAAAGTGTGAGCAAGGGGCACCTGGGTGGCTCAGTGGTTGAGTGTGGGGTCAGATCAAGATCCCGGGGTCCTGGAATGAGACCCACATCAGGCTCCCTGTGGGGAGTCTGCTTCTCCCACTGTCTATCTCATGAATAAAATCTTTAAAATAGTAAAATATAAAACTTCCAAATGTCTGTATATTGATTCATAGTTTAACAGAAACCATGCAAGAAAACATTGTCCAAAACTCGCTGAAAAACTGACCTAAATTTATTTTGGTCCATACCTTTTAATTTTGGTAATACTAAGATCAAAATAATTGCTCTTAAATAATTTTGATGGCTGATAATTAGATCTAACTTTAAAAATACACATTTTATGTATAAAGTTAAGAACACCTTCTAAGGTTACCAAACCTTCAGTGAACCACACACACACCCCATCACAGTAGCCAGCCACATGTTCTCTCTCAATAAATGCAGAGTGCCTATCTTTAAAGCAGCGCTTCTCAAAGTGTAAAACAAGGATCTCTGAAAGCCTATAAATCTTCTGGGGATCCAAAGAATACTACTACTCTCAAAATTATTCCATGCGAAGTCAAATTTTCTTCATGTATTTCAAACAAAATGACATACTGCAAAACACTGAATGCAGAAGATTAAGAGAATCCAGCTGTCTTTTAAGTCAGACTTTGGAGAGGAGCAAAAAATGAAATCAATGGCATTTAGTGCTATTTTTCATACAAATGTTATATTAACATAATAGGATTATTGTTAAATGTTTTTAAAATTATAACATTTAATTTCTAAAATGCTAAATGATAGAACCCATATTTAGGGTTCTCAGTAATTTTCCAGAGTAAAGTGATCCTGAAACCAAAGTTTGAGAATGCCTTAAAGCTGTTTATCAGCTGCAATTTTACATTAAGACATAACAACCTGCCTTCTACACTACACTGCAAGCTCCAAGAGATTGGAGGCTAATGGTACTGCTCACTGATGAATTCTAAGAATCTAGCACAAAGTAGAATAGGCACAAAATAAATAAGAACTGCTACCCAGCAATTTCCTCTAAGTCAAAATGACTTAATGAAAAGATTCCTTTTAAAGAAGCTGCTGCAAAAAAATCATTAACCTTGTGGGGAAAGTATCCCCTTTTAAATGGGGAATATTTTAAAAATACAGCTTGGGTAGATATATCCATACACACGGAGTTATTTCACAGAAAAAGCAGTATTTGGGGGTATTCGTAGTCATACTTTAAGTACGTATGTTGGGAGTCTCTCCCAATGACTGTTCTGCCTCTATTAGACTCATGTTTTCAAGACACTTCCAGAAAAGGAATACCCTCCTCTGACACCTTGGTCTCAACTTGCTGAGATCTGCTTTAGACTTCTGGTCTACAGAAATGTACAATGAATTTGTGTGGTTTTAAGCCACTGTTTTGAATGATTTGTCACAGCAGCAATAGAAGATAAAAGAGGGCTTGAGAATTAGGATTTGAAATGAATGTAAACTTTGCAAATCTATGCAAGGGAGACTACAGGTTTTTGTGTCTTCCTGCTCATTCTGAGGAGCTGCATTGTCCAATAAAAGGTTTCAAGACAGGTTGGTGAAATAGAGGAAAGAGGCTATGAAAGGCCTATATAGTAACCAGGCTTTTGTCTCTCTCTCCTGTTCTCAATTCTCATACAACTGACATGCATAATGGACTTTGGAGAAAAACAGAACTGAGCTAGAATTCATTTCTGACAATAGCAGTCTAACCTTGAGCAAGTTTTAAAAGTTTTCTAGGGATCCCTGGGTGGCGCAGCGGTTTGGCGCCTGCCTTTGGCCCAGGGCGCGATCCTGGAGACCCGGGATCGAATCCCACATCAGGCTCCCGGTGCATGGAGCCTGCTTCTCCCTCTGCCTGTGTCTCTGCCTCTCTCTCTCTCTCTCTGTGACTATCCTAAGTAAATAAAAATTAAAAAAAAAAAAAAGAAAAAAAGTTTTCTAAGTACAAGTTTCCTTTAAGGTGAGTCTTCACCTTTTAGGCTGACCACGGGTTATATAAAGCACCCCACACAGGATCTGACATACAGAGGGTTCACAGAGGATTACAAGAGGTGCATTTTTAAAATACTGAGACTCTGCGGTACATTTAACTTAGTAATATAATGTATAAACTGTCTTAAGATGGTTCTAAATTTTAAAAAGCATCAAACCATTTATACAGAGCAAGTTTTCCTTTAGACAGGAGAAACAAAGATGTACTTCATTTAACTCATCTTTATGTAAGGCTCGCTGTAGGTGAGACTTAAAGACTGAGAATAGCTTTGGATCTACTTCTCACCGAAAACTTTTCTTTTTCCCCTCTTTCCTCACAAGTTAAAACCTTACTCAATACACCTATACTTCCCCTACTCTCTACAATATTTCAGTCAACCAGGAGGTTGAGAGACTTGGTTCTAACGCTTAGCCCTATAATCTCAGGAGATGGCCACTACTAATATGGGTCTCTATGGAATGGATCATGTTCCAATGAGGTATGAAGAAAGAACTTTAATCATCACAATATACACAAGAAACTACAGACTAAAAAGTAATCAAAAACTAACTTAAAGGCTTTCTTCCACTGGTTAGCCCATTCTTCTTTAGTTATAAAAATAAAAAATAAAATTAAAAAAACCCAGTGTCTGCTCTACCCCACAACCAGATAAATCAGAGAAAGCAGACTTACTACATACTTGAAATAAATATGCTAACTTTTTGTTTTGTTTTTTTTTTTTAATTTTTTTTAATTTATTTATGATAGTCAGAGAGAGAGAGAGAGAGAGAGAGGCAGAGACATAGGCAGAGGGAGAAGCAGGCTCCATGCACCGGGAGCCCGATGTGGGAATCGATCCCAGGTCTCCAGGATCGCGCCCTGGGCCAAAGGCAGGCGCCAAACCGCTGTGCCACCCAGGGATCCCAAATATGCTAACTTTTTGAAGTGGGTTTTTGTTGTTTTCAGTAAAACTCTGAAAACAATTTCATCAAATGGTGCAAAAGATGAGTGACCTTGGGTTTTGTTTGCAAAATGCTAGTTTTCTAACAAGTTAATTTCCAAAAGAAAAGTAGACCAAAATTAAACAAACTTTATTTAAATACAAGTCCTCTGTTTCAGAACTTTTAGGATGATTGATTTCAGAGGATAAGGATGACAAGGGCTGCAAATGAGACAAAATGTTTGGTTTTGAATTCAAACTCCTTTTCTCTCCAGTGAAAGCAGCAAAGCTGATTCAATTTCAAAAGCTATTTTTAACTGTAATCTTTAGACTTAAGAAAACAAACTTTATCTTTTTGTGAAGTCATTTATATTTGTCTTCATTAATATAAATGAGTTCAAATACTGTTTTTTCCCCTCTCTTTTTGGGTCTCAAGTGTTAGTATCTTTTGGTAGCTATTTTTTTTTTAATTATAACAATCAATACAGTAGGTAATTTAGGGTTTAAATAAATTTAAATTTGGATTAACAATAGCCTCCATGTGCTATTTCACGCAAAACTGGCATACAAAACTATATTCCTCGCCCCACCTCCACCAACAGTTAATTACACATTTTACAGAGATTCACAACACGTGTCTCTTAAATAAGTTCTGTAACAATTAGTGTACCAAATTTTGATGGTATACAAGTTTTCAGAAACATACCTATATAATGTGTTATAGCTACACATTTGTTCATTGGTAGTTCTCAATTCTAACCTCTTTAGAACTGCATGATTTATTTCAATAGCCTGTAATCCATGATATAGAATTGTTTTTTCCCTCATCTATTGCCTGCACAGAGAGCTATTGTCTGTATGTTCTGGATGGAGAAAGAGTTTAGTATCTGATGATAATTATAGCTTTAAAGAAGAAATACTTTTACTACTGAATTTCAAATCACACACACAAAATAGGTGAGAAATTCTTTTATCATATTTAGAATCAAAATATCCCTTAAAATATTTACATTTTACAGTAAAAAGGATAGCAAAACACAAGATCATGTACAAGCTTAAGTATTCAAGTTTCCAAAGAGCCAAAAATGAAAAGGAAAAAAATGGCCTACCACAAAGTTGTAGTATATGGTAATAAATGCCTTCAATGAATGCAGATTAAAGCAATAAATGTACTCCTTGGGCATCTGATTCTTGGTCAAAACTGCTGAACTAAATGATTAATATAATCTGATTATGAAGTTGCTTGGCTTTCTGTTGCTCCTCTACAGTTTCTTTAAAAACAGTGCAATTTAAAACAAACTTACAGAGCACACATTACTCTCAAATTAGTCATTATATAAAGGACATTCACTAGAGGCAGTAAATATATTCCATAGTTAACCGTATTTACCAAGTAAGGAATAAAACTAAAATTTCTAAGCCTTTATTGCATATTAATAAAACAAATCTTTGAATATACAGCAATGTAAAACTTTTAAAAATATTAAATTCCTATAACTAGGGACAGTCGGTGTGAAAGGGACAATGGGCACTGGGGACAGAGAGCAGTCTGCACCAACACACAGATTTTATTGTTCTGCAAACCACCAATATTAAAAATTTAAAAGATGGCACAATCCTAGCAGGCAATTGTCAAGTTTTTAAGATACATTTCAGTTATTTAAATGTAATCTTGAAGCAGCCTGCAAATTTTACCTTTTGCTTTTAGCTCTGTCAATGTGGTCCCTATCTTTGTGGTACCTATCTCTGTCCTTTTCTCCTTCTCTATGTTTACTTTTCTCTCGTTCTTTGTCCTTTTCATGGTCTTCACTTTTAGGTTTATCTGGTTTCTTGTCTGCATTCCTACTATCCCGGCTTGCTTTTCCATCTGCTCCTCGATCACCATGTGATAACCGTGCCCTCTCTTTATCTTTGTGCCCTTCCTCTCTGCTTTTTCTGTCTCTGTCCTTGTCCTGGGTTCTGTCTCTGCGTCTATGCCTTTCAGATTCTTGCTCCCATTCCTTTTCATGTCGATCTCTTTTCAAATGGTATGAATCACTATAAAATCTCTGTCGATCCCCTTTCCCCCTATTAAATGGCCTATCCAGTTGCTGTTGGTCTGGCCTACCCCAAGGGTCACTATGGCGCCTTTCTGGTCTTCGAATGTCTTTAACCTGGTAAAAATTTTGTGGGCCTATATATCTTGATGTTTGTGAAAGGGGACCCATCATACGTTGCGGCTGGCCTGTCAGATGAACAACAGGAGGCCAAGGAACCATGGGATTTTGAGCAAAGCCAAAGCCTGGAGGAGGAAGTAAAGGGGGTGGCAAATGTGGTGGAAATCCAAACATATTTTGTGGGGGAAAATTAGGAGGCCCTGGAAATGGAAATCCGGGAGGGCTAGACTTGAGATGCTGAAGGTTAGGCTGCTGTGGCCTCATGGGTGAAAAGTTTGCACTTGTTCTGGGGCTGGTGCTTCTGGAAGTAAAGTTGATGCTTTTAGAAGGAAACTCCGACTGACATGTGTTTCCAACTTCAAAATGAGATGATGTTGCTGTCGACCCTCTGCGAAACGGGTGCACAGTTTCGATATTTTGCATTAAAATATCCTCCTGTAAGGGTTTTGCTTGTTCTGTTTGAGATGCGTGTATGTTTTCTACTGATGGTGAGTTCTGTGCAACTGCTGAACTGTTCCCCTGCTGAACACAGGAGTTTTTCTCTACAGAAGCCAACTTTTCCTCTACACTGATTTGTTCTGTTAAGTGCTCCTTGTTGTGTGACAGACCAGTCAGGGTGTGTTTTTCTCCATTCCGACAATTATCTCCATCTTTGCTTTCTGAAGCAGTTATCTGCTGACTTCGTCCTGCCGCTTGTCTAGGATCCCGTTTCAGGTTGATAAACTGTGGGGACCTTGTTGTATTAGCAACAAGGTTTTCACTGCAACTGACATTACTGTCTATGTTTCCTTTTCCTACATTAGACCTGCATGGAGAACTAGTACTTGAAGTCCGATTATCTTGCAAATTATTCTCTTGATCCTGTAGCAACTGTCTTTTTAATGTTCTCTCTTTATTCTCCACAGTCTCCTCCTGTTTTGACTGAATTGATAAATTTGTTAAGAATGCTTCTGTAGAAACATCTGGTGGCTTACCTCTGAGGCTAAGATTTGTCAAAGGTCCAGGAGAAATGGAAGAAGACCCCATTACTGATGTTTCTTCTCCTCCTACTACTGAATTACCTGCAGATTCTGAAAGATCATCTACTTTAAGCTTTACCTCCTTGGTTTCACCATCAGTTACTTCCACTTTATCTATTTTCTCTGCTTTGGGGTCAGCTTGCTCATCTATAAATGGAATTTCTTTGAGAGTGTTTTGTTCTATCACTGTTTGAGCCTGTTCATATACCTGACCAGTAGTGCCCAAAAGGCTCTGAAGTATATCATCCACAGGAAGAGGTTTATTTGCTAATTCCAGAGTAGAAGGTTGATTTTCCCAGCCAATCAATACCCCAGGAAGGAATCTTAAAGGTTTTGGTGGCTCCTGTTTGGTGACTTCCACTAAAGGTTCAATCACTGTCGGAAGGTCTTCCTGAAGAGTCTGCTGAGGCTTATTTCTCTGCTTGTGCAATACAGTTGTAAAAGAATTAAAAAAGTCATTTTCTTCCTCTGGTGTTTCTTCTGTGGAAACGTCTATTTTACTTTTTTTATCAGGTGGCAAAGTCATTGGTACACTTTCAGAAGTCTCAACTGTGTGACTAGTACTAGTACTAGAACTATGTTGCCGCTTCAGTTTTTGACGGATAATTAAGCCCAACAACAGATTAGGTCTATGTAGTTCAAGCCCTGTATAAAATAAAAAACATCAATTAATAGTCATTTTCAAACATTACAATAAAGGGTATATTTCTGCATCTAACTTATTACAGCCTATTAAGTGGGCACCTGCCCCTTTCAAGTTAGCTCTAGAGGGCTGGATCCTGGGAAAGAAAGAATCCCTTCTGTAACTCTAGTCTCACCTCCCACTTTATTTTATTCATTCTTATTATTAAAATGTGTACCTACCAGGTCCATCAAAAGGCACAAGAGGGTGTGGAATTTTATCTGCAGCACCCAAAGGAATAAGGTACATATCTTTAACCTGCTTCATGTTGTTAGCAGCTACTCCATAGCGCTTTCTGCTACTGAAGTATGCAAATAGCAAAGTATAAGAAATTTGATCTTCTTCAGTTACGGGTGTGAAGCGAACGACACAAATTTCCTATTCAAGAAAATAATACATGATTGTTTAAAATAACCTAAAGAATAGCTTGGTTTTAAATATCATTTCTCAATTAGTAATAATCTAGTAAATTTTATAATGATGATTGCCAAATAACATGATTTATAACTTGAATGTAGATAAAAATAATAAATGGCAGCAACTCTTAACAGAAGATCTTTGCTGATCCACTGATAGATTCATTTTATCTGAAGGTGTCCCATGAGACACTGAGTCCCAAGGTAATTAGTATGCTCAAGGTGACACAATTGTCAGTGACAGAGAACATATTTAAACCTAAGTTTTTTGGTATCTACACAATCTCATTTCTGATGTTATAGCCTCCACAAAAGGCTGCCTGTGTTTTCAGCATACTGAAAATATCACCTACCACCACCACGTACCATGTACATATACACAAGAATACTGCCATGTACATATACACAAGAATACTTAAATCCACTGCAAATCCAATTTACAAGGACTGGATACAGAAATAAAAGAGGCTGTGTGGGAGAATTAAAAAACACAGAGGCCATAAATTTTGTAGAATCATTTGGCTTACTTGGGAACTTATTTGTGTGACTCTGGGTTCTAGGTTTTGTTTCCAACAGAAAAGGGTGTCCCAGTGTAGTATTAATTTGGTAATGTAAAAAACTGGATGCCTTTTCATGAAAGTACAGTCAAAATGGAGAGGGCCAGACCTGCGATAAAGCCTAAATTGATGTTAGATCCTAAAGAAAAATGTGCAAATGATCTAAACTATGGTTCTAGCTCTTATAAAAGGTATGTCATCTAAACTGTCCCCTTTTAGAGGTAACATTATAGTGTTTCAGTCAGTTCAGGAAGGAGGCATACTATAAAGTGTCAGGCAGAAATATATGGATAGATAAGAGTGATTCCCAAACTGTCCAAGGGTAATACATTCCCAATGCTTTCCCATGACTTTTACTATCATGAGAAAGTGAAGGCAAGTAAGTGTTTGTAATTTTCTTAGAGTGCTTCAAAGTTTATTTGTATTCTATCAATCTAAATTCTAAAATCTATTATTGAAAAATATATATTCTTTTTAGCTTGAGATCATCCATTTTGGATTATTTCTAATCTTACTAATAAACAGGTCTAGTCTTAAGAAAAAGATAAAAAATTAATGTTCCTTTATTCAAGATTTTTTGAATGTCTGTAATATGCTGGGTACTATCATCCTTGGAGGGAAAAAATAATTTCCTCTAATGATTAAGTTTTCCTACATAGTCCTGTTCTACAAGTTAAAGAAATGATAGAAAATATAGAAAGAGAAAAGGAAAAAATAATATTGTGATAGAGGCTACTAATTATTACCAACTATCTATTCTCGTCCTTTCCTCTTATTACAAAAAGAAGCCTTTTAGCCAGGCACATCACCAACCCAGAGAGACAACATTTCGTGAGATTACATTTCCCAGCCTTCTTAGCAGGTACATAAGGCTACATTACTAAAAAGTTCTTGCCAATGTAAGTTAGAGGAAGTGAAATGTTAACAGCAATTTCCAGGTCTTGCTTTTAAAACAAACAGGCATTCTTCATTTTTCCCTCTTGAGGTTGATAAGTCAGCTTTGACCATGTTTGACTGAAAAGGGCAACACTCTTGGAAACAGCCAAATAACAAGACAGAAGAAGCCTGGTCCCTGAATGATCTTATAGAACAAGAGCCCCCAGAACTACTCTGAACCACTGACATATTAAAAAAAACAAACCTCTATATTCTTTGCGCCACTATACTTTTAGGGTCTCTGTGCAGCAGCTTAGCCTATGCCCTAAGTGAACAAATGTCTATAATCAAAGCAAGGCAAAAATCCAGGAGGAATCTCAATACATAAACCTAAAACATTTCTTCCAAAACACTGACAGAAATCATTACGAAAGCATACCAGAAAGAAAGAAAAACCTACAAAAGGAATACTGAGCTGTTCTGAGCTTTTAGCAAATGGCTTTAGTTCAGTTTTGTCAGGCATACTATGTAGATTTATAATTTGTATTGGCTCCATCCCCCAGGGTATCCTGCATAAAGAACCCAATGATTTACTTCTCAAATACTCTCTCATGCTAATATAACTAAAGAAATTTTCCTTACCTTGGTTCCTGATGCTTTAATTTTTTCAACATAATCCCAAACTGTCTGAGGCGATATCCTGCCACCTACTTGAATACTATCCGGTAGATCCTACAGTAAAAAATGAAGATGAGCAACAGAGACAGAATATCTTTATTATAATATTCATAATTCATTCAAATTTAGCTCTAAGACTAATTTCAAATGGTAATAAAAAAAACAAGTGAATAAAAAGATTTGTATCATAAAACAAGAAAGTACAGGGGCAGCCATCAAGCTTTACACCTCAAATGTCAACTGCAAATAACTAACGTGGGTACCCAAGATACAACTGAAATAGAATCTGAGGTCATATCAGTTCTCAGCACGAAAGACAGGAAAAGGGAAGCAGCAGTGGCAAGCATATGACACATTGACAATCCAGAATATAAGAGATTTCAGAATATTGCTTTTCTTCTCCAACCTCATTTCAGAATATTGCTTTTCTTCTCCAACCTCCTTCTTTCCCACCCCCACCTTTGCTTGGTGGTAGTGGGTAAGGATATTACTTAATCATTAATAGCTGGATTTCAGAAGTAATCGAATTTAATTACAGAGCATATTTTTGCACAGTAAGGAATAACACTGTAATAATGCAAGTTCATATTTTTAAATGGTAGAATCTTTCTGAAAACAGATGACTATACATAAAATCAGTTAACTATGTAATTAAAAATATTTAAAACTAACCAGTATGTTTCTTTTTTCTATGAAGCTGTCATAAAAAGTAATAATTAATTGATATTAAGTTCAATTCAGTTTATTTAAATTATTAATTGCTTTAAATATATATTTGGGATTTTAGTCCTAAACTAAAGTAGAAAGTAGAGATAGAATTCTGGAAAGCAACCACACAGAAACTGGCCCAGGAAGGAGAATAGCTTTGTTTAAAATCAAGTCCAAACTGTTTAGGACTTCTTTCCCATTTAAAAGAAGAGTTCTCCATAAAGACTTCTAACTCTGGGAAATGAACTAGGGGTGGTGGAAGGGGAGGAGGGCGGGGGGTGGGGGTGAATGGGTGACGGGCACGGAGGGGGACACTTGACGGAATGAGCACTGGGTGTTATTCTGTATGTTGGTAAATTGAACACCAATAAAAATTAATTTATTTAAAAAAATAAAAAAAAAATAAAAGAAGAGTTCTCATCACCACAGACTGATCAGACTACATTTCTAAACACATTTGTTTAAAAAGAACATCATGGGGTCCAGTCCATTTAATTTTCCTCATATAAAATCAATGTTTCTAAAATTATTTGCCAAGAAAACTATATGTGAAATAATTAGGTTATTAAAACATAATTATAACTTAGGCTTTTTCAAATACTGAAAGAATTTTGTTTTGTTTTTAATTTTTGCCTTCATGGTCAGCATACTGAAAATGGATGGAAAAGGATAATGTAAGATATGAACATAATAGAAAATGTAACCTCAACAAAAATACAGTACAAGTGTATGGATTTATTTTCTTTCTGCAACAGAAAAATATAACTTTCTTCAAAATAGTTCAAAAATGGCATACTTTCTCATATACCATAATATAATACTACAGCTGCTTATTTTCCGTAAATACTGCATAACAAGACTTGTTAACAAGGAAAAATCTTCCTGACAGGCTAACACTGAAGAGCATACTAAGTAGGACAATCTTTTATCAAATCTATATTTAAAGAAAGACTTAGGCTCTCTATGCAGACTCTCATTAATTTTTAATTTTCTGATATAGTAAAGCACATCTTGGAGTATAGGACATGTGGGTTTAAAACTTTCAGAACACAGTTATCTATACTTCAAAAACTCCATTTGTGGGACACCTGGGTGGCTCAGTGGTTGGGTGTCTGCCTTCGGCTTAGGGCATGATCCCAGAGTTTAGGGATCAAGTCCTAAATCGGGCTCCCTGTGTGGAGGAGCCTGCGCTTCTCCCTCCACCTGTGTCTCTGACTTCTCTGTCTCTCATGAATAAATAAATAAAATCTTAAAAAAAAAAACAAACCCTCCATTTGTGAACTCATAGTTTCATTAATTGAATGGTTTTAGGATCACTGTCTAGTTTTCTTATGAATGAAAATAAAATATTTTTATTATTTATAATATTGTTTTCTCTCCTACTGTTTTGAGAAACACATATGTCAATCCAAGCAGAAAAGGGTAAAAAAGTTCATAGTACCTCTGTCAAATAATCAGGGGAACCAGACACTGGATAGGCTTTGGTAACAAATTTTGCCACAGAAGGCATGTTGATAAAACCTTTCCAGATGAAGTTCAATCGAGCCAGGAAGGTAGACTCAACTTCAACAGTTCCAGGCATCTCTGGACTAAAATATAACATTAAAAATTTTTAGCTTAAAGATATGCTCACGAATAAATCTATTTTCTACTAAGTCATCAATTACTTCTATTTTAGCATATAAAGAAAGCCAAAATATGTAAAGACTATTGATCAGTTTATATTTTCACTTTATAAAACTACATTCGTATTTATGTGATCATGTTTTACAAAATCATCCTTCATGAGTGGTTTAGATGAACGTCCAGAGAAGTACAAGCAATTTTTCTTAAATGACCTATCCTCTTGCCTCTCTGGACCAACATAACTAAACAGAATTTTAAAGTCAAGTCCCCACATACACAGACTCAAATCTCTAAATTAACTTTGAGTCTTATTCTTTTATTTCAATTAGTTTAGTGTTTAAGAAGGTACAGTTACTTTCTCAAAAGGAAGGTCCCTGAGAAGTATGTTACTTTTGTGTTTTTGAAGATCTCCAAGTGTAGTCTGGCAAAGATCTAGAATGATTATTACAGAAACTGTAGCTAAGAGAAAATTACCGTGGAGCAGGAGAGAACGTTGACTTCGGAGACTCTTGTTTCTCCTCTTCAAAGAATTCAGAAGCCAAAATATTTGAGGTTGAAGACAATGCATCTGCTATACTTTCTGCTTCATTATCTGAATGTTTACGAGATACTCCAACAACAACTTTAACTTTTTTTGGAGAAAGATCATCTACAGGTGGTGCCATTCGACCTAACACCAGATGACACCAAAATAAACCATTTTTGTAATCTGAAATTTCTGTAACTTCATCTATTTTTGCTTCTAAAGTTACTCAATTTTTCTGAATCTGAAACTAATCTTGTTGCATAACCTTAGATCTCCTGGGGTAATTTTTAACTATCATCATCTCTCATATTGTGTTATATTACACCTCTCTGATATGAAAAATTAGGAAAAGAGGATGTTAACTAACTTAGATAAGCTGGAATGGAAACATTATAACTAGAACCCAAACTAGGCTTCTTGATTCCCTAGCAATTTTCTTTTAACTCAACTACACCAAATTCCAAGTCTTCAGAACTGAGTAAAACAACTCTGCACCCTACTTTGTGTTACATACAGCAGCAGCTCATGACATAAATGCATAGTGCAGTGCCTAGTTACTAAGTACGAAAAATATTAGTAAAGTTTAAAAAATGACATTGATCTCAGGCTATAGCATCAAGAAGACTTTCTGAAAATAGGTTAAGTGTAGTAGTGTTTAACAAACGTTTTTGTGTGCTACCATAAATTTACTGAAATATTACCATGGAAATGATTAAAATTAACAGAAATGATTAAGAATTTTTTTTATTAAGACAGAACTAAATCTGGTACTTAAAAATATTATCATACCATGGATGGCTTTCTTTAAGAATAACAAAGTCTAAAAACATTCTGCCCTTTAAGTCTTTATCACTGTACAGATTGTAAAATATGTAAACACAACTTTGAGAAGATAGGATTATTTTCATTATAGGAAAATTACTTAATTTGTAAAATAAATTTCATCTAGCCTCTAATTCAATGATGGTGGACAGCAAATAGATTAACCTAAGAATTTTCATTTTACTGTACAAGGTACGTATCATTCCTTAGCATATTATAGTAAAAAAAAAATAAAAATTAAGAGCCATGTCTCCAAGGTTTACAAAATTCCTGATCCTCTATTTTTTTAAACAAACTGAATATAATTTAAATTCCTTAATTACATCCCCAATTTTTTATGCCCTAAATTTAATCAATCTCCAACATCTATTAATATTACCTAATGTGAGTATCTAAAGCCTCCACTTATTTCCAATGACCACTCTAATCACTCTAATTAAAACTGTCATCTCCCACTTGGATTAGTGTAAAGGCTTCCTACGGAGTTTCCCTCCTTCCTCTCCTTGCTTCTCCCACTGTTATCTCTTCTCAAAGTCAGAGATATCTTCATAAAATTACAATTTGATCATGTCATTCCCTTGCTAAAAAACCCTTTATAGTTACTGTCACTGATCTTAAAGACCAAAAATCTTCAATGCAGCTACAAAAGTATATTTTCAGCATTTCTGATCATGATCTGTAAATATTTTATCCCATTATCCATATTTAAACACACACACACACACACACACCCCTCTGTGGGGGTGTGTGTGCATGTGTGTATGTGTGTGTGTATATATATATATATATATATATATATATACACACACAAATTATACACATGTACATATATGTATGTGTGTATATGTATTTTTTGTTATAGATACTCATCTTTATAAGTGC
Organism: Nyctereutes procyonoides; assembly: GCF_905146905.1. Lineage (NCBI taxonomy): Eukaryota > Metazoa > Chordata > Mammalia > Carnivora > Canidae > Nyctereutes > Nyctereutes procyonoides. The sequence goes on along the minus strand of NW_026575051.1, from coordinate 27,179,766 downwards.
AGTCATTGTGGTATTTTCTATTTTGTTTTTGAAATGCTAATAACTACTTACTCAATTGATTTCACTACTACAAAGTCACAATCTCAAGTTTGAAAGGCAAAAAGATATTACAAAATGTGATCTATAAATAGGTCTTCAAACAAATCATATCCCTCTCTCCTCTTCTCAAATTCAATTCAAGTTCATGCCATTCCCACTATTCAGAATGGTCTTTCTCTCCTTGCAGGCTTACTTTTCAACCTTCATGTCTCAAATGTCAATTCCTCAGCCAAGTCCCCCAGTGCCCCAGTCTACGCTAGGTCTTCCTGCTAGCTAAATACATTTATAACTGTACTTCTGTAACTCAAATCATCACCTGTTTGTCTTTCCTGCTAGACTATAGTTTTTCTTAAAGTTTGGATAACATCTGATTTTTTCACCACTATGTTCCCTGCACCAGAAACTGCTCAGCAAGAATTCAATAAATATTTACTGAATGAATGACCAAATAGAAGAGTACTAGAGAAAAGGTATTTTAGGATTTGTTTCATTTGTTATATATAATAAAAAAACACAAATGCTACTTTACTCCTTCATTTAATAAATGACGGTACCATCAGAACTACACAACATTTCTGATGCCTATTCTAATGCTTAAATTCTGGTCTTTTGCCCCCAGGGTTGTTAAGTTTAGATTTTACATAATACAATTAATTGTAGACAATAAACTATACCACAGTAACAAACTATACCTCAACTCTGTAGACCAGTTAGTCAAAAAATGTGCTACTTCTCAAAGGGAGTGAACAGGTACCTCCCCTATACTGAAAAAACAAAGCCTATCTAAATTACAAACACAAGCATCTTTCAAAATGAAAGCAACATTTCAGAAAGAAAAAGTTCCAATTACCTATGCAAATTTTACAGTTCAGATCAAAAAGATGTTGTCTGTGTTGACTAGTGGTATCTTTGGACATAGAATCAATCTCTTCTTTTTGTTTTTCAGTTCCTTCCATCTTTTCCAATGACTTGTTACTTGTAGGTTCCTTTAAAAAAAAAAGTAAAAAGTTTTAGCAAAATTCAGCCCCAATTATTAAAAATCAACTTATATTTCATATTGATATTTCTCTAAAATGAAAACTGTTCCATTCATAGGTTTTTACTTTTTTTAAGATTTTATTTATTTATTTAGAGCAAGTGGGGCAGGCGGCAGCAGAGGGAAGGGAGGGAAAAAGAATCTCAAGCAGACTCCACGCCAAACAAGGAGCCTGATATGGAGCTCGATCTCACAACCTTGAGATCATGACCTGAGCAAAACCAAGAGTCTGGCACTCAACAGATTGTACCACCTAGGCGCTTCCTTCACTATTTCTTTAAAAAATAAATGCTAAATGTTAATTATGACCTAAAGTAGAACAAAAATTCACATTACTCATTCTTTAAGGCCTCTAAGAAGATTTCATAAATTTCCTGATATTTGAAAGCAAGAAAAGCTATGCCAAGCTCTCATATCAGTCTGCCTAAGAAGCACTTAGAGATTGACAGGCCTACTAAAGAATTCACCAAGTCACAGAGACCCCCGGAATCTACATTTTAACAAGTGCTTAACAGGTGCTTGTGATGCAGATAGTCTGTGTAACTATATACAAGAAACAATATTGTAAACACTCTCAAAAAACTATAATATGAGCTACTTTAAAATATATGTATTTCTTAAAATTCTTCTTTCACCTTTAAGTACACTTTAGGCAAATAAATCTTTTCTGAATCTTCATGTTTCGAGCACTATAAAACATGACAATTTTATTATTTTTACCTGAATCTCCATGGCTGCTTCCTGTTCTTTCATTGGAGCATCACTCTCAATTTCAATTTCACCTTTATGAGTTATTTTTGTGATTGGTCGTCTTTCCACTTCTCTCTGCTCTTTCTCAATCATTTCTATGGTCTAAAGGAAATATTTTAAAGAAACATTTCACAATTAAAATATACATATTTCCAAAAAATATATATACATATTTCCAAATGTACAGCTTTAAATAATAAAAGCTTATCTAAAAATGAAAGCAACATCACAGATGATTTTTAATTTTTAGGTGATCTTTCAAACAATAAATATATAATGAGTACTTACAAATGCTAGAGACTGTTCTGGTGCGGGGGGGGGGGGGGGGGGTCATAAGCCTTGAGAAGTTCACATGTAAATTAACCAGAAGCAACTGAAGTGCTACGTAATTTGCAAAGGGTTTCTTAAAACATTGTATTTAGTTCTGATTTACTATTTTACCAGCTGCCACCAGGGAAATGAGAAATACCTTCCTCAGATTCCTAATTTGATGTTCTTAACAACTCCCAAAATAATGGAAGTTTATTTAAACACCAAAAATTATCAGGTAGTCCCTTAGCTGTCTCCTAAACAGTGATAATTAGTTGAAAAACCTTGGCAACAAAGTATTAAGCGAGTGTAGCAAGAACTAATAAAAAGTAGTCAAGAATGGAATGGGTTAAGAAAGGTAAACATGGGTCTGGTCATTAGTCTTGCCTTTGTTAAGTACAAATCATCTTTAAAGAAAGAAATCAGATACATGGCCTAAAGAAAGAACAAACTGGTCTCCAAAGCAGATGGTACTTGTAGCCACAGGGTTAAAGCAGAAGAGAGGCGTACACATATTTGGAATATGGAGGGAAAGAAGTTAAAGTGAGACTGTTTTCAAAATAAAAGGAAAAATTACAAAGGGTGAAAGTCAAAGAAATATATTAATAAATACATCATATCAAGCCCTTTTGTGCTTCAAACTAAATTTGGCAAAAGACCAACGTGGAGGATTTTAATGCCTAAGGTACAAGTATTATGGAAAAAAGAACCAGGTAAACCATGAAGAATTCACATGAACTATAAGTAACCAGTATTTTCTAGAATAAAAAAAGCTAATATTCTGAGGATACTGTAATAAAAACAGTAATGTGGTCATCCCACTATCACAATAACTTAAAGTCACATATTCTCTTAATTTTTAAAGGTATTTCAAAGTTCACAACATCCAAAAGAAAACTCTTGGCATTGGTGACTTCCAGAATTTTTTAGTTTTAAAAATGGACTATGGTGCACATACTATTTATGTTACATAACACTTCAGTTGAGCTGGGACCTCATGAGCTACTTAAGCCCACAACATTTCTGTATAATGAACATTTATACATGACAATTCAGATCAAGTTTTATCAATGAACGTGTTTAAGGGGGAAAAATCTTGTTTTTCTGAACTTTTGGCATTTGAAACTGAATTGTAAGGGATTATTCACCTATAAAATTTTCGTTCTGAATCTAGTGCTAAAAATTACCAATATTCATAATACCTTCAAATTGCATTTTTGAAAAGTACAGATCTGATTAAGATGGACCTATTTTCCCATCTTTCTGATTTACAAAGTATAACAAAATAAAGTTAATTATATAATCTGATAATTGGAAAAAAATGAGAAAAAAGCAGCAGAGATAAGGAAAAAGATTGAATTTAAGAACTTCATTAATGGGGGATAGTAATTTAGAAGACACACAGAACAGGAAGTTCATATTATTGTGCACTCTGTATTAAATTACTTCTGTGTGTATATATGTAATTTTTCCCCTATGGCTGAAAACTATAGGTTCTGATAATCCAAACACATATTCATAGATAATCTTACATGTCTATTTTCTCTCCGCCTCCATGCAGCTAACTCTTTAGAAGCCAGTTCTTCTGGACTCATTCTTATAAGATGATCAGGGGTTACTTCTCCTTTCAGTACTTTCTTAAATAATATCTGGAAATATTTAAAACAAGAATGAAAGAGAAGAAAAACATTTTCAAAATAAAGAGGAACTGCTGTATAAAAACTTGGAATAAATAAAGATGCAATTTTGAAACCTGATTTATAAATGTTTAATGATTTATATATTATCTACAACAGAAATTTATTGACAGCCCTGTATTCTAAGAACTTATCATCTAAGTCAGCAAAATATACTTTTTTTTTTTTTTTTTTTTAAATTCATGAGAGACAGGGTGGGGAGAGCCACAGGCAGAGGGAGAAGTAGGCTCCATGCAGGGAGCCTGACTTGGGACTCGATCCCAGGTCTCCAGGATCAGGCCCTGGGCTGAAGGCGGCACTAAGCCACTGAGCCACCCGGGCTGCCCCAAAATACCCCTTTCATATGAAATCAACACATAGTGGAGAAACGTGTCCAGCAGAATCCTTAAAACGTCTACCCAAAAATTGTATGGAGACTGTTCCCCGCCCCCACCACCCCCACAATAGATTCTTAGAGTTTTCCCAGGAACACACATTCAGTCATAATAGCCAACCTGTAGTATAGCTACGTACTGCATACTACAGTGTAAAAAAAAAAAAAAAAAAGAAAGAAAAAAAATTGAGAGCCACATCTCCAGAATTTACAAAACTCTTGATCCTCTATTTTTAACAATAAACTGAATATGATTTAAATTTAAATGTAAACTTTGCTGAATGTGGGGTCTTTCATATTTTTAAGATTTCATGTTTAAGTTCTAACAAGCTTAGAAGGGACTCCAAAGCAAAGAATTCACTGCAAGAATGAAACCTAAAGGAAATAAATGTTTACTTACTGAAGAAGAGCTTCCTGACTATATTATTGAAGTATCTGATCCGCTGGACCATGATAACAGATTGTACAATGTAGATTTTTCTTAAGTAGCTGTTAGTATACCTCAAGGAAATACCTCATATCACATACTATATACTGAAAATATTATTATACAAATTGACCAACTTATTATGTAAAAATATTATAAAAATTAAGCAAATATATAAGGAGTTTGTATTTACACATACATAGCTTTTAGATTTCCTCTAGTCCCAAACAAGAAATGCCAGGAAATGATTAACAGTTCAAGTAAAAGATACTTAGAATTAAAGTCATATTTAAATTAGCAACATGGGGGGCGCTTGGATGGCTCAGCATCTGCCTCTGGCTCAGGTTGTGATCCCGGGGTCCTGGAATCTAGTCGAATTCCATATCAGATCCCCACAGGAAGTCTGCTTCTCCCTCTGCCTACCTCTCTGCCTCGGTCTCTCATAAATAAATAAAATCTTAAATAAATAAGCAAAATGTTTTAAGTTATATTCTTTTTTTTACTAAATGTATTTATTTTCTTAAAGAGTGTTACTCTGCTTTTAAATTTAGATCAGAAGTACCAGTATAGTATTTGTTATGAATTCTGGCTTAACAGTGTTTTTAAAGAATACATATGAATTTATTTTTAATAAACTGGATTAAATAAGAGACAAAGGGGAAAAATTCACATAAATCAGGTTAAGACAGACGTCGTATTTTACATTTTAAAAGACTCATTTTATAACACTAGCCACCACTATGCAGAATTCATAACTCAGTTCAGCAGCAAAAGACTATTAAAATGACAGTCTCATTTAAAGAAATAAATTATAGATCTATTATAATCTTAAAAACCAATGTATTTAGGAAAGCTGAAGCATAAGTAGCTATAGACATGAAGAAAAACATGAACAAAAACACTTACATTGTTTTTAGGATCTTTCAAATTGAACATCAAACTTCTGTATTTGTTCTTATATTTAGCATCGGTGTCCCGAAAAAAAGAGAAAAGCTCTTTTTCAATTTTTGTGGCAACTTTTGCTGCTTTTTCCTCTGGTACCTTCAAATTTGATTCTGTAAGTCTTAAAGTTAGAATAATTCAATTATCTTTCAAATATGTGAAGCATGTATTATTCAATTTTGTATAATTATAACGCATGTTACCTTCTCATAAGAATGTCTTTGAGAGAATGTCTGACACTTTGTCTGATCTGATCTGCAGAAGGCTTAGAAGTAGAAGTAGTAGGAACATGCACATTAGGTATTCCCTTTTCACTTTTCTTCTTTTTTATCTCTTGCTTCTCATGAGCCCCTAAATTAAACAATTATCAAAACTCATTAAGTTGCTTTTAAAAAGTCATCTTCCTTTTTAATGCATTATGTAAGTTTATAAACAAAATTGACTGATTAAAAATTACTATTCAGAAATAAGATCAGAACCCATATTCCATACTGAAATATTTCAGGCATTACAATTCTAATCTATGTATGGTGACAGTTGTTATCTAGACTTCTTGTGATCATTTTGCAATATATACAAATATCCAATCATTGTTACACACTTGAAACATAAAGCCATATACTAATTATATCAATTAAAAAATTCTAATTTAAATGAATTTTAATTACAAATTAAGTGACTAAAAAGTGGCCCTAAAGCTATGAAACATATATATCCTTTACCCATTTTATTTTTTCACATTTTTTAAAGTTTTAATTAAGTAATCTCTATACCCCACATGGGGCTCTGAGTCACAACCCCAAGGATTAAGAATCACATGCTCTTCTGACTGAGTCAGCCAGGTGCCCCCCTTCAACAATTCTTAAATCTATCATTTTTACCACTGATGTTCTTATTTTCCCACATAACCAACTTTGATGAGACAGTCCGACATTATTACTACATCCTTGCATCCTAAACACCTTTATCCTCTCTTCTTTAAACATCTGCATTTGCAAAACCACAAGCACCAGTAAAGGCCAACTTTATCCTTCACCCAAATAGCCTACAAACAGCTATAGGCAACTGGAGAAAAACACTGATGCTAACAGATCTCACTTTAATTTTAAAACCACAAATCTTAAGTAGATAACAATCTGCTGTTCTAATCCTATTGTTTTCCTAGTAAATTTCCTCTCTCACACATTCCAAAACATCTATTTTACACTTTTTCTCCTTTCTTCTCAAATCAACAATACCTCCTTCCACAACTTCAACCTCATTTCATTTTCTTCACTTCATATTTCACTAAAATGACTGCTATTCACATCTTCCCATCACCAAATCTAACCTACCTGCATTTATCCTCCCTTCTACCATACACAGTCATCTTTCCCTACCATTACACTGGTGTCTTTTTCTACGACCAACCCTTCTATGTAAATCCCATCCCCTTTTGTTTCTTTATGGACTTTGAACCCCTCAGTTATCACCTCCTTCTCCTACATCATCAAATTCTCTCTCTACTGGATCATTCCCGTAGTCTTACAAATATTATCTCCCTTAAAAAAAATCCTTGACCTCACAGATCTTTCTAGCTACCACACCATTTCTGTTCCCTTTAACAGCAAAATTACTTAAAACAGTAATCAGTATCTCTGGTTCCTCTCTTCCCAGTCTTCCAGTAAAGTGGCTTCTATCCCCAGTGTTCCACCAAAACCATTCTATTCAAGGTCACTAATGATTTCCACTTCACTAAATCACATATGATCTGTGTCCATGTTATTAGATGTCCAAACACTGGACACAAGTGATCATCCCCTCCTCCTTGAAACTTCATCATGGTCTCCCACAGACCACCTCTTAGTCTCCTTTGCTGGATCTTCTTGTCTTAACTTCTAAATGCCGATATGTCCCCTAAGAACTATGCTTCTGCCTCTTTGTTATCAAGCTCTTTTTGTAGCTGTTTATATCTAAGTCTATGATTTTAAATAACTATGTACTGATATATCCCTTATTTATATACCACCTCCTGAAGTCTTCTCTAAACTCCAGACTCATCAGCCAAAGATTTACTTAAACACCTTCACCTGGATATCTAACAGGCTAAAAACACCTAAACATAATTTTTCAAATTTTCCTCCCCAAATCTGTTTTTCTCAAAAAATAGCATTAACATTTATCTAATCCTCTGGTAGATTCTCTTTTTCAGCTACCTATAACTAATCCACCACCAAGTTCTGCCAATTCTACTATATAATATATTAGAATCTGACAACTTCTCATTCCTCTATTGTACCTCTGTTCCAAGCTACCATCATTTCTTTCCTCGGATACTACTATAGACTCCTAACTAACCTTGTTCTCTCCTATTCTCCTATAGTCTAATCTTCATAGGAAAACCACAGTAACTCATCATTCCCTTGTACAAAATACTCTGAAGCTTTCCCATTACATTCAGAATAAAATATAAACTCTTTGCCATGGCCTCAAACTTTTTACGTAATTTTCTATGAACTCATCTTGGCCATCATTCTCTCTCTCCTATTACCATCCAACCACTCCATGATAGCTCTCGTGCTCCTCAAATACCAAGCTTATTTCTACCTCAAAACCTTTGTTCTGCACCCTGCCCAGTCCTCCAAAAAAAGTTCCCATCCCTTCAAATCCTACTCACAGGTTACCTTCTCCATTCTATCTAAAACAAACTCCCTCTACTCTCTGCAACTGTTACTCTTCACCCCATCTACTTTTTCTCACAGTGCCTATATGCTGTATTTCTTGTATTTCTTATTGTCTTCTTCTCCTATTAGTGTGTAAGTGCCATGAGGGAGGGTTCTTACTAAGTTCATTAGTACTTCCTAGAATTTAGAGCAATGGTTTTTAATTTCAAGAAAGGTCAATCATCTAAGCTATTTTTATTGTCTTTAAAACATTAAAATAGCTAAATTTCCCTAAATATGATAATTGATGGTATATGGAATCCAACTTTATTAGTACATAATTAATCTTTATTAATCTTACTACCTGGCTTGGAGCCTTTTTCTCCTGTGCAAATAACAGTTGTAGTCTCTTTTGTTATTTTTTCACTTTTTTCTTCTGAGGATCTCCGAGGTAAAACTGGTTGTCCCGTCTTTCGAAGAGGAGCTAGCTGCCATTTTTTTATTTCACTATCTCTACAGTCTGCTGAGTTTTTGCCTTCACCAGGTTCCTGGAAGAAAACAGTATTTAACTTATTAGAATGAAAACTACTAAAGCAAGGCTTAAGAGTACGTGGATGAAAAGAATTAAACCTGATTAGTATTACAAGATAGCAAATATCATATTGTTTAGCCCAATAATTATTTAAGTTTTTTTTAAAAATATGTACAAAAATAACTCTCAATAGCAAAAAGGAAACTCATTCTCCCACTCAAAATCCACATTAAGCACCTATTCTGCAGAACACATAATAGCCTATAAAGGGAAACTAAAAAACGTGGATAACATTTTCCCAGTAATGATATTAGAAAACTATGTACAAGAGTTCTTTTAGTTTATGTGGATATGGAAAACAGAGGGAGAGATTGTGGAGAAATAGGTATCATGTTTTTCACTATTTCCTAAAACAAATGAAATCACCCACCTATAAGTGTCTCAATTAAAGTCTCACTGTATCAATTGGCAATTTTAACTCCCATAAAGTACAACAAACCATCAGAATACCTGCTACTCTCATCCTAACTATAACCCACCACAACGAACTCCAGTGAACTAGAATTCTAAGACTTTTTAAAGTAATGAATCACATCATGGTAGTGTTTGAAAGATAGAAAAACACTATGATATATAATCATAGGTTTTTATAGGTTGTAAGACACGGTACATACAAAAAACCTGATTTTCTCTAGACTTGGAATCCTCTAATTTTTTTTTTAAATTTTTCTTTATTTCATTTATTTATGATAGTCACAGAGAGAGAGAGAGAGAGAGAGAGAGAGGCAGAGACACAGGCAGAGGGAGAAGCAGGCTCCATGCACCGGGAGCCCGACGTGGGATTCGATCCCGGGATCTCCAGGATCGCGCCCTGGGCCAAAGGCAGGCGCCAAACCGCTGCGCCACCCAGGGATTCCCCCTCTAATTTTTTTTAATTTGTTTTCTATCTCTCCAACTAGACTTGAGAGCAACAACATATTTCAATCAGCGCTATATACCCAAGTCTGGTACCATGCTTGGCACACAATAGGAACTCAATAAATGGTTCAACATAAAATCTAAGGATAAGAAGTAGTATTTTAGGAAAGCAGATTCCATAAACTAAAATGAGAAAAATCCAAATAAGATTTAACAGTTCATCATCAAAAAGAAAAGGAAGCAGCAATCATTTCATTTGGGTGGCACATATATTTACAAAATCAGACTAACTTAATTTCTTTTCTGACATAGAGAATGAATAGAGTGGTTTCTCAAACATCTAATGTTTTATGTCTTTTTAGACAAGATGGAGACAACTTAGCTAAACAACAAAACAATGAGCTATATTCCTGACTGGCCAAGATATCACATCCAAGAAATAATGATTAATAGTTAATAATTAAAAGTCTTCCAAAGATGTGCTATGAACTGTTCTCAGTGGATCTCTCAATTCTAAATCATCAATTACTTTGGTGCTAATCAAATCAACAGGAAAAGGAATAGCAAATGTCAGAAAAACATAATCTGATTTTCAAAAAGTCTGAGCAGTCAGAAAATGCTGGATGCTACAAGACTAGCCAACTGCAACTTAATCCAGATTTGTCCTATACAGAGTATCTCAAAGAACTGAGTTTGTAAATAATGAAGATGATTTTGGAGAAAACATGCTTATGATTCTTTAATCTCAATGGCTGGATTACAAGGTTTCCAAGGTTCCTTCTAACTTTCCAATTCATGTTCAATGTCTTTTGGGTTATTATATTGACTATCCACATATATTTTGTTGCCACTGTTGTCTCTTTCCTAGAACTGTTAAGAATAACAAATCAAAATAGAAAAATCATGTAACAAAAATGTTGACAGTGAAAATCATAAAATAGAAAAATCACGTAACAAAAACGTAGACAATGAAAATTTGAAAGTTTAATCAGATAAAGCACTGAATCTTCTGCAATTGACCATCTTGAAATTTCTGTTTAGAAAATACATTTAGAAATTAGTTAAAAATATAAGATAAGGGAAAACTGACAACCTTTTTAGGAAAGAAATTATGAAGTGAAGGTTCTAAGCAAACACTGGCACAAAGTCAAAAGAATTAGGTCTATTTTTCCTTAAATGGACAAAGTAATTCTTCTACCTGAAAATAATAATGTAGAATGTGGCTTATGAATTACTACATATTTATGGACTGAAAAGTTTTAAAAAGTGTATCAACAAACACAATGTACAGCTTAGTACCACTGTAATATCACAAGATCACACACACATGCTATCAAAAAAAAAAAATCCAAATACCAACCTAGAGACTAGAAACTACACAAAACTTTGTAAGAAATAAGATCTACATTTTGTGAAGATTTCACTACTTGTTTTTTTCACCAAGATTGCCAAAGTATTTTAAATAAAATCCATCCATTTTTGGTAAAGCAAATTTGAAAACGTACACTCAGAACAATGAAACCCAAAGAAAAATTTCAAGTTGCCAGACTTATACAGAATTAAGTAAAAAGAATGCATTAACGAGCTTACCCGTTTTAAAATTTTGACCTTGTGCTTCACTGTGTCTTCTATATATTTGGTTTTGTCGTTTGTCGGGGTGTGCTTTGATAATCCAAGCTTTTCATATTCCGTTGTTCTATCTTCACTCTGGACTTCAACTTTAGCCTGGTTTTCCAAAATATCTGAATCTACTATTTCAGTCTTTTTATCTTCCTCAGCACAACATTTCACACACACGTATTCTTTGTCTTCTTCTCCCATTTGTTGTGCTTGACAAAGACTTAAACCAACACAATCACCATGAAACCAGTCATCACATCTCCCACAGCCAACCATAAACCTGGGAAAAGGGGGGGGGGGGAAACTTTGATTCAATACATTTTTTAAAAATGTCAAAAATGAGCCTAAATTAAATTTTTAATCATCTTCTATTTGTTTTCCATCTTTACCCATTCTATTGGTTCAACATGGAGCAAGTTTTCAAAGAATATTCTATGAAGAAGGAACTTTTAAGAAGTCAAATATATTCCCTGTAGTATGAGAAAATACAAAAAAACCATAAAGTGAAAAAAAGGGTAACTGATCTTTGTGAGCATACTATGTAGAATAACAAAGTATAAAGTAACATTTCTCCACTGAAAAGGGTGTTAAGAGCTATGATAATCTGATCACAGATAATGCATGAAAGTTGAATTACATTTACCCCACAGATCTGAAATCCTATATAAACTGAAGAACCACTTATCCAATGAATAATTTTGAATGCCAAAGATTGGAATTAAAATCCAACTCAACAACTAACATAATGGAAACTCTCAGATTGTTTATTAACCATCTTAACTATGTCATTATTTACTCTTTGAGCTCAAAATATTCTGGTTCATGGTGTCAGTGATTAAGCTGAAGAATTTTTTTTAACAGACTTCCGAGTGCAGACTTCCTTACTACTGATCATGGTTTAGATAATAAAGTTGTTTTTCTGAGCAAAAATCATTATATCTTAACATGAAGGTATTAATATTCAGGCTGAAATTTCTTTAATTTCCAATCCCCTTATAAAAGTTTCCCTTTACTGCATTTTATCTAAATAACTTCATTAACCAATGGAGGAAAAAAAAAATCACGGGGCACGAGATTTAGGAGTCTAAAAAGCTGGTTTTCCTAACTTAGAACTATCTGGAATTACTTTTGAATAAAATGATAAATCAGATGTACAAAGAGGTAAGTTACTCTTATCTTCAGAGATAAGTTACTTTTTAAAAGCTCTTAACCCATTGTTAGGTAAACTAGAGAGCTCACTTAAATATGTAATTATCCTTTCATCCTCAGGTTGGTAATTCATGGTATGTTTGAAAGATTAAGAATAAAAAAGACAGGTATATTCTTTAATGAATTAAAGACTTTCTGCTGATTTTGCTAACAGTGGCACCCAACAATGCCAAAACTCATTTTAAAAACCTGTGTCCTAATGGGAAAATGCTTTACGGTAACACAATGCGTGATAATGGCCAACTCTCTAAATAATTAAGAGGTTTTGAGGTTGAAACTATTTTTTTAAAAAATCACTTTCAAACCTTCCAGGTCTTGAAAAAAGTCACAGCAAATACTCATTCCTCAACAGCACATTTCTCTCTTCCTCACGTACCCTTCTATTGTGTATCAAACTACCGCTGTGCATTAAGGAAACTTGACTTTGTGTTTGATTCACCATTCTTTACCCTAACTAGTAACGCCTGTGCTAGCTTTATCAAGTAATCACTTACCCAAAACGATGGGGGGGGGGGGGGGCACGAAAGACACAAAACAAGAAAACCTCCTTTCTCATGTAAAAAAACCCAAAAACACAATTGTTTTGGATTTGTAACCCAGAAGGAAAACTCAAACCATATGGTATTTGCAAGATAAAAATGGTCTATCTAGGCTTGGGGAGATTTTAGATGGGTCCATGTTCCAATGATACATATCTTCCAGCCAATAAAGAGTTTGGAAAAATGCAAGTGCACAGTTTTTCTCTTTCAGGTTGCAAAGTTATAAAAACTATTTCTTGAGAATGGGTGGGTACATGTATTTCTTTGAAATACTGAAGGAAAGCTAGCAGTTGTTTCCCTTTATTTCCACTATCAGAGCTACATTTTGATTCCTTCAAAGCAAGTCTAGACTAGTTTCAATAAGACACTACTTAAAAACCCATACATCGTGGCCATAGCTATGTGTTTAACCCATATTCACGTCTAAATATCAAATTATAAAACGCGTGTTAAAAATTACAAATTCTTAATCAGGAAAGTTGTTTTATGATAAAACTCACTAGGTAATTGTACTTCATCATGCTTTATTTCAAGTCTACTTTGGAAATGTTTCCTGAAAGTTGAGGCTCTGAAAAGCAAATCTCTAGTGCCATCTCCAGAGGTATCTTAATAGTTTAGGATTTTATAAAAAGATAATGCAGTTAAATAAAATTCTGAAAAATCACTGATAAAAATAATTTCCACATGTCCTAGGGAAAAATAAAACTAATTCAACTTGAAAGTAAAACTGATTTTGCAAAAATGTAAATATGGATCATTTCTAGGTCTAAAAATTAGAAGTACTACAAATTTTACAAACTATAAAAAAAGGCCTATCACAAAGAATATTTTCGTCACTTTTTGTATTACTCCTCATGGTTTTAAAATGTGTGTGGTGGGTAGTATGAATCACATAGCTAACAGAATTACCCCATTTCCCACTCTGGCCTTGAATTTCTGATTACTAATAGGCAAAATCACTTAAGGAAAAGACTATAAGCTGGATGTTAAATATTTCACTTAAAAAAAAAAAACTAATGTTGTATGGAGTTTACCAATGGATCAGTTAAGTAAACCAGGCAAGCATGAATCAGTTAATTGGGAGAGTTCAGAAATATGCTCTTCTACTGCTAAGTGTTCATACGCAAAATTTAAAAATAAAAAACCTAAGACTCTAAGACAAAAACTAAAATTCTAATCTTTTTGGCATAAACCAAAAAGAAAGAAATTTTCAAGTTCCTTCAAAGTAAATCACAAAGGCAAGTAACATCTGAGAACTCCTGTTCCTAGCAGATTTGTGTTACAATAATAATGCACCTGTTACAAGATGGGTCTTCAGTTCTGTTACGTGTGTGACAATCTATTACTGTGAATGTATATACATTCACAGCTTTCTAAAACTATTCTATTCCACATAAACATTCACTGTTTTTGTCACTAACAATCTAATCTGCAGATAAAAATCCATGAATCCATCCTGCTATGGAGGATTTGTTTTTAAATTTCATCCAATGCACTAAAATATCTACAGCTGGGCAAGAAACTGCAATACAAACTAAAAATGTAAACACCTGGAGAAATACCACAAAACTGCAATAGGTAATATAAAAAGACACACTTCTTCCTTTCTAAAATGGCAATTAGCTTATGTAAACATAAGTCCAAAGACCTTTTTTTTTTAAATGAGTACTAAGTAGTCCTGTTTTTTTAAATAATATACTTTGTTACAAGGCTGAATGAGGAAAATAAATGGAAGCAAAAACAACAGCTTGATGTGTAAATTAAGAGTCCATACCTACTGTCTTTAGGATATATATAGAAGTTCCTTATGGTTAAATATTTATTAATTTGGTGATTCCATCAACAAATCTATATTTAAAAATATAATTTCCAACTGGAATCACAGACAAGGACGCTAACTTCAGTTTTAATATGTGTAAAATGCCAAAGTTCTTAAAACAGTCCTTACAGAAGCAAAACTATCACAAGTGTTAGAAAAATGTCACTATTAACACTATTAACACTATTAACACTAGCTTTTCAAATGGCTAGTGCATGAAATGGATGAAAATTATTTACAGATATGCCATTCCTAATAAATTCATAGTCTTACACATGGATTAAAATAGGAAATTTACATGCTGTATGCCAGGTATATTTTTTGAGTAAATTCAATGTATATAAGCATGATATATCAAAAAAGTAGTGAAGGCTAGTTAATATGTAAAGAAAAAACAATCACTTAGGCTTCTTTATTCACAAAATTGGAAGTAATGTGAAATGTTGCTTCCCAAATTGACTGTTTCCAATGTCATTATAATAGTATTCATGTTAACCACATAGGGTAAACTCAAAATCCCTACGTATCTAATATTCTAAATCATTTTCCACACTGAGGCAAAATAAACTCTAGGTTTTATAGAGCAAATACAAAAGGTGGCCTGGGAGTGGGGGAACCACAATATGGCTTAACACTCAATCTTCATTTTAGGAAAGTAACTGTTGATTGTTCTTAAGTTTGGAGCCATTGTTAAAAAGCCTGGGCAAACTCCTGAGGATCAGGCCATCAGAAGAGCTTATCTGAAACAAAGCTACACGGTAACATACTTAACATGACTTCCAACTCTAGGTCCAAATTTCATTTTAGAAACTCAATTCAAGTTAAGGCTCCTATTCCATATGTCAGTGTAATGATTTTTAGAATATTCTGGCAGAGAGAAAAGTGCTGGCTTAAAAGAATACTTAGAAGCACCACTCAGCCCTTAATACTGAAAATTAAACAGGCCCATTTTAGCATATCTGAATAAGGTGCTTAAAAAAAATCTTAAAAAACACATATGTGAGGAGAAATGTAGAATTATATTCAAATAGAACACAAAAACTGGAATATGTTGTTATAAGGAGTAACCACTGACTAAAAATAGGACATGGGCTGAATCATAAATTAAGACATAAAACTGTGTTATGTCTTTGACATAACAGTTGACATAAAACTTATTTTTTGCAGAATCCCCCCAGGAACTCCCAACCACTCTCCCCAACCACCACCTCCCACACCAAAATAATCACACAACATACTTTACTAAATTGTCCCTACCTAAAAAGTTTCATTTTTATGTAATCTGATAGTGCTGGGAAAAGTCATCCTAATATTTACTTTCATGAGTAAGGATAATATTACAATGTGCAAGTTATAATGTTCTTTTATGTCAATGTTGATAGAAGTTCCAACAGCAATCTCAACACTTGAACAGGATAATCTTGTAGCTGCAAACTCCACTTCATCTCCTGTTTTCCTTCTCTTAAAAAGCTAGCAAATAAAAAATACATGGGGGAGGGTCGGGCAGTGTCAAAAAGCTATACAACACCGAATCCTAAAATCACAAGATTAGAATTCACAAGAAATCCTTCAAATCCCTAAAACGTTCAAAAAAGAAATACAGGTTTTCTCTCTATTCTGCATTACATACACAATTCACCTGAATAATTTAACAGTTGTTTTAGCTACCAAACTTCATTCTAAGGTCAAGTCTGATAGTTATGAAGTGGTGGTATTTAAGTCATGGTAAGTAAGCTTCATTTACAAAAAAGAAAAAAAAAACTTCAAAAGAAAAATAGAATTTCCATTATGACCTTTACACTTTATTACTAGTTCTGCTCATGCCAAATAAAATAATATATAACTTACAGACCCAAAGCAGTATAACAATTTTCTGATTAGCAGCAAGCTCTTTTTCCTCTTTCAGATGCAGTAACTACACCACACTCTCTAACTGGTTACAGTAACAAAATATTTCCATATACCAGCCATTGGTCAGGCTATGCTTTTTTAAATGTTCTGGGATGATATATTTATAAATTCAGTGGCTTCAACTTTCTATCATTTATCCAGGATTGATGAGAGTTTTTTTGCTTCTGTAAGTCTTTGTATGTTAAGTAATTTCTTTCTATAAAAAATTCTCACATAACCACACCCTAAAAAGCAATTTCTCTTTAATGTACCTCTCTCTCTCTCAGTCACAGACACACACACACACACACACACCTGTTGCCATGTGGTTTTTTGCAAAACCCACACTGCTTGCTGGGAGTCCACATATATTTGCTTTCAAGTGAAGAACTATGATCTGAGCCTTCTCTTTTTATAGTAGCTATGTTGTCTGGAATGAACAATGGTGGTTCATCCAAAGAAAAACTTTTGCTGCTTCTTCTTTGGCGGGGTTGTAAGTTCTTCTCAGGTTTTTTAAGCTTCAGTTTATCTTCCTCCTTAAAATGCTCTACACCACCTGTATGTTCAAGCTCTTCCTTCACATGACTATTGGTTTTCATTGCTGCAGCCAGCTGTTGGGGCTTATGGCATTGTTTCTGGATGGAATGTAATAAATGTCCAGTTTGTGTAGGATGAGGGGGTTCTTTAGAGCAACCAGGGTGACCATGAGGCTTATCACTCAAAGAATGAGTTAAGGGTTTGGAAACCTGCACTAAATTTTGATCTTGTGACGTTTTTTTCAATACAGAATGAGCTTGATTTTTCACAGATTTAACACCAGAATTGCAACTCTGAATTTTTGAATCCTTCTCAATTTGTTTTTTTCTCACTTTGACCGGCCTATGAAAATTTTGCTGAGATTCTTGTTCATCAACATTTCGTTTCACACTCTTGACATTAATTTTAGTTTTGTTATGTATTAATTCATGCTTTGCTGCAACAATTTTTTTCAGAGTATCTGTGGTCATGTTTTGCTTAGAATGAATTATAGGTTTTGTTTGTTTGGATTTTACAGTTTTTGACTCTAAGCAAGAAACACTACTTGACTGGCTGTTTCTGTCATCCTGAAGGTCTGCTATTTCATGAGGCCCCATTTTAATACTTTCAACAATATTCAACTGTTCTGAATTTTGGTCAGGTGCATCGCAAATAGCATTTTCTAAAATATTACTTTCTGGTTCAAAAGCATTAGTATCAACCATCTCTAAGTTTGAGTTATTAAATTCTGTTTTCTCCAACTGCTTATCATTAGACTCTGTGTCTTTACAATAACCCAATGGTTCTATTTCATTTCTTTGAAAGGAGTTCTTAGCTTTATCAGAAACTTCCATGGTATTCTTCAATTCCAAATTACATTCATTTACTTCATCCACAGAACAAGACAAACCTACAAGGTTCTTTTCAGTCTTATCTGGATTTGTACAAGCCACAGCATCAGAAAGAGAAGCAGAAGATGCAGGTTCCTCAATAATTTGGTCATCTTCATGGGATAATTTTATTGTCTCATTTGATTCTTGTTCAACTTTTCCCTTTTCCCTCACTTCTTCAACAACAGTGACATCTATTTTATCAGAAATAGAATCATTCTGTTCTTCTTTATCTGAAAACTTAAACAGTGGGCTAGTAACAGTCTTGACTTTACATTCCATCAGAGCTTCATTTTTCTTTTCTTCAATACTAACACAAGTCTCTGAAATGAGTGAACAATTTAATTCATGAGATGGCACATTTGCTTCTCCCTGATTATTACACTCCTGCTTAGAATCTAATCCAGCTTCATCCTTCATTTCAAGACAAGGTGACGCTGAAGAATGACTTGAAGACACGGATACTTCTGGTACCACTTCAATTTGTCCAATATGTCGGCTGCTCCTTCTGCTCTCCTTATGGTACTCAGGTTTCGGTGACACAGAAACTTCTTTAATCTGACACCTTTCTGGATGTTTCACCCCTGCTTTAGGGGCAGATACAGTCTTCCCAGATGCCTTTTTTGTGCTATTTAAAGGTGCTGCATTTGAACGCTTGGCAATAGTGCTTTGTCGCAAACTTCTTACTTGTTCTATCACAAGGGAAAAAAATAAATAAAAATAACTTAGCTATTTTGCCATGTGTTTTTATTTCAATACAATTTAGAATATCACTTCTTTATTCTGAGCTATAAATTTGCATATTTCAATGAAAATGTACTGAACAGTTACACACGATCATCACATATTATACATACACACACACATACACACACACACATACACAGACCTGTTAAATTTTGTATTTATCAAAGTTCTATAAATTTTGGCAGGAGAAAAAAACTACAAAATTCAGACTGATACACTTTACTAGAAAGCAAGAATGTTTATAACAAGTTTCTATAGTAACTAAGCTAGGAGTAAAATAAGTAAAATGAGCTTCCTTTACATTAATGCCCATCATAAAACAAGACTATCATACAGTTTTAAACACTAAATATTTTTTTCTAACATTAAATACCTTTTTTTAAAAAAAAAAAAGATTTTATTTATACAGAGAGAGAGAGAGAGAGGGAGAGGCAGAGACACAGGCAGAGCTGGAGAAGCAGGCTCCATGCAGGGAGCCCGACGTGGGACTCGATCCTGTGTTCCCAGGATCATGCCCCAGGCCCAAGGCAGTGCTAAACCGCTGAGCCACCGGGATTGCCCCATTAAATACCTTTAAATAAATAATACCGAACAAGTTCAAGTTCCAGTAAAATATGAACTAGACCACCTATCACAAACAGGATCTGTGTATTTCAAAACAGTCTCACAAGAACTCTTAACTCCTTTATATGAATGCTTCACTTGTATCACCATTTTAGCATACAAGCTATTCCTAAGAAATGAAAGAGAAATTACAAAGAAATTTAAGCCAAGAAAATATTATCATGAAAGAAAGTGGGGAAAGTATGAGAATAATTTAATAAAGCTTCCCACCTTTAACAATATTCCTAACAAAGAATCCCCATGTGAGTTTTTCCTCTTTTCCCTATCTGGATATACCCTCCAGGATAACATATGGAGTCAAAAGAAACTAGAAAGAAAGAGAGCTGAAGTAGATTCATTAACTAGAAAAAGAACTCACAAACTAAAATACAGAATCAGCTATTTCCAACTCTATGCATATCCAATGCCTCCAAATAAACTCTGCATGAAAACTGAACACTATCAGATTTAAAAAAAAAAAAACCAATATGCACCAATACCTAAAACACTCACTTATTTGTCATATACCACTAAATTCTTAAAGAAGGTATCACATGTCTTCATTTGTCTTTAACAGTTCTAGGTGACACCCGAGGTCCCAATGTGATTATCAATAGCACACTCTTTTTTCTCTCAAAAGTGTCCTAGTTTAAACAAAAAATTATTCGGTCATCCTAGTTTTAGAGACCCTTTCTAATTTCCCTAGAACCCAGCACAGCATTTCATCATTAGGTACGTACTCAACAATTTTTTTAAATTAGTGTGGATTATTAACTGTTTATCACATGCTCAGATATGTAACATTTCTAAATAACTAAAAACTTAATGGTTTGTTAACATCTGGATATTTTTATATATTTTTTATATATTTTAAGCTTTGAAGCTGTCGCCTGTAATAATTTACAGCTCTACTTTATTTGTCTGCCTTGAAATAAAATAAATGAACTTGTAACACCCATTATCTAAGTTGTTGCTAAAAATGACGAATAGCATATGCAACTATAAAGGTAATTAAAATGAAAAAAACGTTTTCCAATAGTAACTGATTTATTGAGCCAAAGATCAAGTTGTTTTTCTACTCTAAATATAAACTGCCTTAGTTTGAATTCTGGTTGAATAGGCCAACATTAATCACTTGTCCATAATGTTCATCCTACTCTTTTCATTACTCAAAGTCACAAGTATTACCAAATAACACATTTTAAAAACTGATTAAAAATATAAATTGAGGGTAGAGAGCCTGGGTGGCTAAGTCGGTTAAGCATCTGACTCTTGATTTCAGCTCAGGTTGTGATTGATCTCAGGGTCTTGAGATCAAGCCCCCATGCAAAAGGCTTCACGCTCAGCTCAGAGTCTGCCTTAGTTTCCTTCCCCTTCCCTCTTCTGCCCCCTCTGCTTCTCCCCATGCTCACTCTAAAAAAAAAAAACTTAAAATACACACGTGTGTGTGTATAAAAATTGAGGAAAAGATGATAAATACATGAATCTAACTTTAAAATCCACTTCTGAAAACCCCACACTAAAGCTATACAAAAGGCATAACTCTAACGTGAAGAGAAGAGGAGAAAACAGTGATAGTTTTGGATGCCAAACAAGAGATGCTCAAGAAGTAACTGATATAGGAGACCCAAAAAAAAGACAAACTCTAAGAAGACAGTGTCAGCAAGAACCAGTATCATTGATAACTCTAAAGGGTTAGGAATTGGTGACCCCAGGTGATTCGAAAGTGTGGATGGAAGCAGGCAGTTAAAATAAAGATGAGATGAAAGCTGTTTAAGAAGCAGTTAGACCCCTAGCTCCTTCTCTCCCACTCCATCTGCCAGGCAACTGCCCTTTCCTGGTCCTAATCCAAGACTGAAAGCTTGCTTCTGTAAGAGAACAAAACAGGGTTTCTAGACAGGGTTTCTAGACTAAGGAACATCAGGCACAGATAAAAGTGGCAATAAAGTACGCTGAAATTTGTGACATTAGGTGAATTTATATATATCGAAACCTGAGATACCCTGTCAACTTCCCTAAAAGGTCCCCATAACATGCTACCAATCTAATGAGCCTAAGGGAATAACCCTAAATCTGACATCAGAGATTCTTTAAAAAAAAAAAAAAAACACCATCCCAAGAAGAACAAAAAAAAAAAAAACCCCATGTAACCAGATAATAAAACAGTGAAGCTCACAGTAGACAAAATCCAACCCACACAGTCTTTCTTTTAAGTGTTAACCTTTTAGACAGTTTTAGTTCCATACTCTTGAACATGAGTAAACAATCAAGGATCACAGTTTAGAAAGTCTCTAACGTGAAAGATGGGCAAGGGGGAGACAACATGGAGAAAAAAGAAACTATAATGATGAAAGGAGATTAAAAAAAGACAGCAGAGGATATTGTGTCTATGAAACAAGACCACAATACTACAAAAAGGACAATTCCCAAAACAAAAAAATTCAGAAATTAGAAATATAAAATTTGATGGAAAACCTGGAGGATAAATATGAAAAAACTTTACCAAGTAGAGGAAAAAGAGGTACAAAGTTGGCAAAATAAAGAAAATGGAAGGGCCAGTCCCTCCTAACATTTGAATAATGGGCTCCAGAAAGAAAGCTGAGAAAATAGAGTAACTACCAATGAAATAATACAAAAAATTTCCCCAGAATTGAATAATAATAGTTTTTGTGCTAAAGGATCCATGGAGTACCCAGAGCTCAATACTTAAAATACACTAATACCAAGACACATTATCAAAAATATCAGAGGTGCCTGCGTGACTCGGTTAAGCTTCTGCCTTCAACTCAGGCAAGGGATCGGGGTGCCATCAGGCTCCTTGATCCGTAGGAAGCGTGCTTCTCCCTTTCTCCCTCCCTCTACTTGTGCCTGCGCTTTCTCTCAAATAAATAAATAAAATCTTAAAAAAAAAAAATCAAAACACTAGAGCTGAAGAGGAAGACTCCACAAACTTCAAAAAAGTAAATAACATACCAAAAAAGAAAAAAAAGGAATCAGCATAAACTTCTCAACAACACTGAAATCAGAAGAAAGTAGAGGAACACTTTCAAATTTCTGAGGGAAAATTATCTCCAACCTTGAATTCTATGAACTGTAATTCCAATGTGAGACCAGATTAAATACATTTGCAGACACACAGTTTTAAAATAACATGCCTCCGTGTTCCTTTTTCACAGCAGAAGAAGTGTCACCAAAATGAAGGAACTAAGCCAAAAAAAGAGGAAGTAAGAACTACAATGCCAAACAGAATCATCATCAGAATAGTATAGGAGATCCTTGGATAATAGCTATGCATCAGGCTTTTTGCAGGGCTAACAAACCAGCACACATGGGAGATGAGAAAGCTCCAGGAGACTTATTCTATAAAATGAAAATGACAGAATATCTGATATGCAGAAGTATTTTTATGAAAGATTTAGACAACCAGCAAAGTAGTTGAAGTGTTATTACTGATACGTACACAGAAAACTGTGTACAAATGTACAAAACTATAAGCAAAGGAACAGAAACATTTATTAAATCATAAAGACAAAAAGTTGTATAGGAAAAAGTAACTTTAGTTTATTAAATTGATCTCTAACAGCATACAGAGTCCGAAAACATAAATAATAACTACTAATCTAAAAAAACTATGTATTAGAAGGATGAGAAAATGTACTTTTGTGTGATGTGGACAAGAGAACAAACACTGAATTCATCATCCAGGGTGGCAAGTTGATAAATACCTACACATCAGAATAATCAAAAAGTAGCAATATACATTATTACTTACAGACATGAAAGTAAATACCAAAAAATTAGTAAAACCAGCTGGTAGGTTAATAATGATTTCCTCTGGGGAAGGAAAATAAGTATCAGAAAGTTAAAGAATTAGTCAACCCTTTAAATTTTGTAAATATATAATTTCAATAAAAAATTTTAAAAATTAAACCAACAAATTGATATAATCTCAAAACTGATTATCAAAATGCTCAGACTAGTAAACATCATGAAAATATCTCTGCTTAGCAAGTTTACAAACTATCACATCTGTTCCTATACCTTTGATTTTCTAGCTCAACCTTCCTAGAAGGATTACCTTGTGCCATTAAACGAGGTGATTTTCTTGGTGACCTCACTGAATTTTCTTCTACTTTGTCCCTCAAATTCCTGTTAGGTAAAATCAGTTCTTCTTCATCAATGGTATCATTGCCACTTTCTTTAACGACTCCTTCATCCATAATATCGTCAAGACCAACAACTAGAGAAAAAACAAAAACAAGAAAATTAATTTTTAAAAATATTGAATACCTTAAGTATTTAAAGGCAGTTACAGAAAACATTGTGAGACATTTTAATGCAATACTACACTACACAGTCTTGAAAATCTAGGTCTGTTTCTATTATGTGATATTGCCACTATCAAGCTCCCAATTCAGCTTTACAAACTTTTTATTACTTTTATGAGGTAACTAGTCAGAGTAGCTAGGATTGTTCTTAATTTGACCTCCACTGTCACTCTCACTTTTTATTCACTGTACCTCTGTGAACATCATAAACAACTACACTTGAAATACTCAATTATCCCAATTTTGGTTAGAGTAGTATAAAAGTTTAATGCCCTGAAAAGCCTGTGATTCTAATTTGATGCTAGACCCAAAAGATTCTAGTCCTAAGTATAATTCTATTACTTAAAGATTTTATACTACATGTGCAGAAAGTAATAAAAGTACACCTTTAAGTGGTAGCAAAAATATATACACAGAGAGAAATGAAAAACATCATCTAACTTCCCCCTCTCCCAAATGCTAAGAAGTAAAATGGTAGGTGCATAGCTATATAATTAAATTACCTTCTACTCAAATGAGAGAGCATTTCATTAAATGGGGAGGGAGAAAATATGGGAAAGGATCGGGGGACACTAAAGAAAATATAAACACTGTATTCACATTGTCATTGGGTTTATCTCTATATATAACAATTTTATTTAACTAGCTGACATATATAATTCTAAATATGCAGCTATATGAAATCTTGTAAAAAGAATGTGATTATTTAGATCAGAAGGCCTGGATTCAAATCCCAGCTAAAACACTTAAATAAAACTTGACCAAGTCACTTAACCTCTCTATTAGTTTCTTTATCTCTAAAATGAGAATAACAATACCTGTCCTACCTACCTCACAGGGCTGTTGTGAGGATCAAGTGAGATGATGTATGAGAACTCACTTTGTAAACTTTAGAGCACTATACAAATGTTAGTTATTATCTTCATCCTAGGGGTTAGAAGGAACCTCAAGAAGTTATCTAGTCCTCATCTTTGTATCCAAGAAGAACTTCAATTAAAAGAGCTCAACAAGATAGTGGTCTATCCTAAAATTTAAAGAGAACAAAATTCTTTATAAATATACTTTCAAATGGTACAATCTTTTTGAAGAGCACTTTGACAACAAACAAGAATAATGAAACTGCTTATATACTTTGACCAATAAATTATAAATAGAATAAATTATGGGGAAAAAAAGCTGGCTACAAAACACTGTGATCTTTGTTAGTAAAAAACAAATGCATGTGTATGTACATTTAGACAAACAGAAAAAAAGATTAGCAGAAAATAGATGAAAATTATGTTATTCTATAAAAGTATACTTTTTTCCTGTTTTCCGTATTTCCTGCTATATGCATGTATTACTCTCAAAAATAGTCTATGCTTCAATCACTATTCTACACCCTGAAAGCTTAGAGAAGAATATACTTCAGGAAAATGCATCAGGACTCACTTAAAATAGAATTAGAGGAGAAATGACCGGGAAGTTCAGTCAGAAGGCTCATCATGATGAAATACTTATGCTGTGACCCATTCACACACATTCTCAAAAAATTTTTAATATTCATTCAAAAATGGAAAATTTAAGACTACTTTTCATATCAATTTTATATAAAAGCATATATACAATATATGCATTACAAACATACATAAATAGAAATGGATAGGGGAAAAAAAGCTCTGGAGTGTTATTAGTGATTATCTCTAGTGGTAAGGTAGACAAAGAATTTAAGTTTTTTCTATCATTTTACTGTCTCTGTGTTTTCCAACTTTTCTACAATCAGTGTGTATTTGGTATGATAATCAGGAGAGAAAAAGGAAAAACTCAAAAGAGGAAAATAGTCCAGGAGAAGAGCAATTGAAGCTCTTCTTCAAGAATTAATAATGTTTGTTGACAGGGAGTGAAAAAGTATGTTCTGAAATTCAGGGCTATATTGCAAAGCAAAAATCAAAGGGAGTTAGAAAGCCAAATCCAAAGGTCAATTATTAGTTTTATCCTACTCTATTTCCTAGTAGCCTCCCCGTGTAGCTGACCCATCTCCCCTTCCTGAATCCCTTTCTCCTCATTTAGCTTTCGAACATCAACAGCTTCCTATATCTATCTCACTAGCTACATCTCAATATCCTTTGATAGTGCTTCCTTTTCTTGAGGAAGAGATCTACACATTGGAGGACTTAAGGGTTCAGTCCTTCCCCATCTCTCTTCTTTATCTACACACAAAACCTGTTAAGTGATCTCATCCAGTACCATCTACACTTGGATGACTCAAAATTATTTTCTCCAGCTCCAAGCTCACATTTGACCTCTGGAAGAGTATAATTTGACATCTCCACTAGCTCTAATGGGTATCTCAAGGTTAGCATACTAAAAATAAACACTGCTTCTACCCATCCCTCTTCAATAAAACTGTCCCTCTTAAGATATTCCTGGTACTGGAACCTCCATTTACCCTGATGTTCAAACCCATAACTCTAGAACTTAGCTCCTTTCTCCTCATATACCACATCCAAATGATCAGCATATTCTGCTAGTTCTATCTATAAGACATAATCACTCAGGATGCCTGGGTGGCTCAGTGGGTTAAGCAGGCCAGCTCTTGATTTCGGCTCAAGTTATGATCTCGGGGTCCTGGGATGCAGCCCTGCATTGGGCTCTGCACTCAGCTGGGAGTCTGCTTGAGAATTCTCTCTCCCCCCTCTCCTGCCCCCCCCCCCACCTCAGGCGCTCGCGCGCTCTCTCTCTCTCTCTCTCTCTCTCTCTCTCTCTCTCACACACACACACACACACACACACTTCTTTAAAATAAATAAATTTTTAAAAAATAATAAATAAATAAAATCTATCACTCATCTAACCATTTACCACCTCCACAGCTAACATTCTACTCAAATTACCATTATCTCTTATCAAAACTATAGGATAACAGTGTCTCAGGTTCTTCTACTGACAAACACTCCCCATACACTCATCTCTCTCACACACACATAGCTTACTTCCCACACAGTCACACTGTGATCCTTCTAAAACATGAAGTCATATCTTGTTATCATTCTTCTGTTCAAGACCCTCCAAACTCTTACCACGGCACTTAGATTTACATCCAAGATCCTAGCCAGAGACCACAGGATCCTAAGATTTTCCCCAGCCAACTTCTCTATGACTCACTCTATTCCAGTCACGCTGGCCTTTGCTGACACTTTGCTGACACAGGAAAACCTAAGATCATCTCAGAGTCTTTGTACTTGCTATTCCCTCTGCCTGGGGTGCTTTTCTTCCAGATATCCACGTGACTCACTCTCGTCAAGTTTTACCCAAATATCGTCTTCTCAAAGAAACTTTTCATAACAATCTTAGCCAAAACAGCATACGCTCCCATCACTGCCTACTGACCATTAGTGTACTTTATCCTTTAAAACATGTTTCACACTACCTAAATATTTGTTTATTAACTATCTTCTCCACTAGGATGTAAGCTTACAAGTCACTCTCTTATTCGTTGCTGAAACTTCAGAACCTAGAATAATAACCTGGTAATAAAGGAAACACTCCAGAAATATTTGCTGAGCAAAAGAATTAGGGAAAAGGGGGGGGGGGGGTCAGGAAATTTTAAATGTTGATGAGTGAAAGAAAAAAGGTTCTCACCAACCAAAAGAAAGAAGTTGGAAAGAATAAACATGGAAGTGAGGCACTGACTTCACTTTTTGGATATACTGATGATACAAAGAAAAAGAGCAGGCAAAAGAAGCATCAAGGTAATACAACATCACACACACAAAAAAGGGTAAGGAGAATTTCAATGAAGTACAGATCAGGAAGGTTATTGTTACAGAGAAAAACAATGGAAGGAGGAAAATCCACTAATTTGACACACCGAAGCAGAGAATGAAATGACAAGAGGAAAAAAAAAAAAGTAAAGAATGACAACTGCAGTCTTTTATTTTTAAGAAGTTTAATGGTAAAAGACAAAGGTGGACAAACAAGGAAGTTAAAGGGACAAAAGATGGTTTTTCTATGTAAATGACAAATGAGAAAGGGAAATGGAAGGAGGTGAGGCAAGGAGAATCACCTTTTGGAAACAGATGAGGGAATGGGAAGGGAGAGAGAATTTGGCAAAAAAAAAAAAAAAAGAGTGGGGCGGGAGGTAGAGAAAAGAAAGGGGAGGAAGGGAAAAATCAACAAAGATACTGCATATTTGTATGTGCTAGAAAATAACTTAAAGTGTAAGTAATGCCTTGCGGTCCCATCATCATACAAAAACCCCCTAAATAAGAAACCTATGATTAGAATACCTAAGATTTCATTTGGGATATTTTTCAGAGTTGAAATTTCTAAGAATATAGCCTTTTTTATACTCCTGCTCTACTTGGCAACACATTTCCTTCACCTTGAAAAGCCCATCTTTACATTAAATCAAGTTCTACATGGTCTCTAATATTTCCAGGGCTCTCTCATCTGAACAAGGCCCCCAACAAGTAAAGAACCTACTTAACTTCTGTGCCTCAAATTCTTCAATAAAATGGAGAAAATACTAGTGGGTCAGAGGGCTACTGTGATAATTAAATTAATATATATAAAACACTTGGAAGTTGGGAAGCCCTCTATTAACTTGTTTCAGTCTCCCCCCCCTTAGATATCAAAACTTACGTATTCCTTCTTCCTCACTGCTTTTCTTCAACCCTCCCTAGAATGAATCAAATTTTTAAAAGTATCTGAAATTTCTTTCTTCTAATCCAATCATCTGACTAAAGTAATTCACATTGCAGAATGAACTCTGTGGCAAAACCCTCCCAATTAGGTATTTGTGTTTTAAACAGTTTAATCCAACTGCTTCTGCTAAGAAAATGAATAGAAGTAAAGGAGAATCTGGGCTGTTTTACCAACACTGCCTATTCTCAGGGACCTCCCACATCTCCTCCCTCCTGCCACAAGTATTTGATATCCACCTTTTAAATTCACTAAAATGGGAACTGTGGGTTATCAAAACAATGCAATGGCCCACATTCCTTAGGAGACAGTGTATGGTCATGCCATACAGAAAAAACAATGTTTTTTCCTCCCTGCCAGATTTCCAGAATTAGATGCCACTCTCATTTTGAAATTTTGGCATAAAATATACCATCATACTCAGAAATCCTTGAGTTTGCGTTCAGATCACATTAAAATTTCTCCCATCCTTATCCACAAATGGCCCTTATTAAATCTGCTGAGTTCTGGCGCCAGTCAAGTCTATGTGAAGTCCTCCTGACACTATTACTTTATTCCAGACTATTTCCAATCTATCTTTTTGGGAAGAGGAGGTAAATCAGATAAAATAAAACCAAATGATTTGGAGTTAAACTTACTGAATTTCTCAACAACTAGAATTAGTTTAAATCACTTTAATACCATATAAAAGAGAGAACCACAAATACAGTTAAGAAATTCTTCATTTTTGACATGCCTTAATTAATGCTGGCAGTACAAAGGCCAATCTCAACTACTTTTAGTTCCTCAACATTTACTGTATTACAAAAGTTGGCATTAAGTATCAGACTTGAGAAAAACCTAAAACCATGATGCTGCACCGTTGCAGCAAAAAGCTTTAGGAATCTATTTACAGGACTGATGAAGTAGAAAAAGAAATTATATGGGTATGTCCTCCTAACAGAGGCCCCACAGCTTTCTCCTCTAATACTGCAGAATACCACCCAGCCACTATTTAGACTCCTTTCAGTGAGAGTTATTTCCTTCACGGATGATACACCTATTCATTCCTAAAAGCAGCTGTGGCATGATATATATCAGGTTGTATGTTTACATAAAATGAACCATTTGGGGTAAATTTATCATTTTAGATATTAGACATTCCTAACTTGAAAAATACAAATATTGCTACTATGCACATACATCTTTTTTTCCTCTTCAATTCCTTCTCTACAATAAACTTTAAAATAGGGACGCCTGGGTGGCTCAGTGGTTGAGTGTCTGCCTTTGGCTCAGAGTGTGATCCCGGGGTCCTGAGATCAAGTCCCACATAGGGCTCCCTGCATGGAGCCTTCTTCTCCCTCTGCCTGTGTCTCTGCTTCCCTGTGTCTCTCATGAATAAATAAAATCTCAAAAAAAAAAAAAAACCCAATGAACTTTAAAACATACGTTTACTGAGTCAAAAAATGAAAATATACATATTTTACTATTTTATATATCTCATCATATAGTTTTCCATAAAGATTATAAAGAATTTACAGTACAAAGAGCTTCATATTAATAAGAACTCACTGGCATAGAGTTTCAGATTTTTAAAAGAGTTACTAAAGAACCTTGAACACTCACATGTGTACTGCCTTTTTGTATTACTTTAGCTCTGCCTACTCTGCCACTCAGGTGTAAAGGTGCTTTTCTCTCCAATGTTTATGAATTCTTTATATAATATCTATGTTACCCTACCTGATGCAAGTATTTTCCCTTGTTTACCTTATTTTAGTATTATCTGATGTCAATCTAAGCTCATTTTTCTTCAGAATGCTGTCTTCAGTTACTCTAATACTATTAAATTATCCATCCTTTCTAAATCATCAAATTTAGAATGTGTAATTTAACACATTCTAAAGTCTTATATTCAAACATGCACAAATATTTCAACTTTTGCCAAACTCAACTTCATACTTGGGTAAAACTTATTAGTATGTCTTGGAAAGGTGATTTTCTATCAAGCAAGTATAAAAGAGAGACACTGGGTTAAAGCAAATTAGAACAGTATTTTCCACTGCAGATCTTCAGTCTTCAATATGCTAAACAGGCATTGTATGAAAGAAAGAACTGCAAGTGGTATAATGTAATTGTTTTCCAAGTTTTATATTCTCTTACACACACACGCACCCCAAACATACACCAAAATGCTAATAATGGTTATTTTAGAGATTTTTCCTTTTTCTTATTCATTTTCCAATCCATCTCATATAAAATAGTTCTAGAAAAAGCAGTTAGAAAGATACACATTAAACAAAGGCTTTCTATGTAGAGGGAAATAGTATCATTGTTGCCACTTATTTTTTTTTTTTTTACCAAAGTTATAAATGCACACGGTTTTAAAGAGTTGTCTCTAGTTTCTAAAAATTTATTAGGAAAAACATTAATGCCCAGGACCCACTTCTCCATTTCTCCCACTAAACTTCAATTACCTCACTGGGAAAATGAAGACATGAACTCTTCATTGAAAGATTGCTGTAAAAACTGAATTAACTAATATAGCTTCTAAGACAGTGCATGGTATATAAATAATAAGATCTTAAATGGTAGCAATTATTAATGTATCTTGGAAGATTTTTTCAACTAACTTTCTGTAGCCCTAAGTGCCCTGCATCTGACCCCTTCTCAACTGTCTAAATAATTTCTCTTATTGCCAAGATCATTCTATCAAGCTAATGTAAAAGTGAGATGGTAATCATTCCCTAAAAATTTAACATCTTAATTCCATCCTAGAATACTATAAATTACTTACCTTTCAGTCAATTCCCTTAAAAATATTTACTGAGAAAAAAAATATTTACTGAGTACCTATTATATGTCACATGTTGGCCTAGATTATTCTAGGTACCAATGATACAGAATAGTTAAGATGAAATTACCTGGTTTCTTCAACAAATGAATATTGAGAAAGGGGATGGGGGGGAAGGAACCTATATAGACTGATACATACTTGCATACTAACCAATTGGATGTATTAATCTTATTTCAATTCCAATTCAAACTTAAAGAAAATGTTTAGGGAACTGGGTAAAAATGAAAGCTCAATTTAAAAATATTAAAAACTTTTTTAAAAAACATTTTGTTTATTTACTCATGAGAGACAGAGAGAGAGGGCGAGGCAGAAACACAGGCAGAGGGAGAAGCAGGCTCCATGCAGGAAGCTGGACGTGGGACTTGATCCCGGGTCTCCAGGATCGCACCCTGGGCTGAAGGTGGCACTAAACCGCTGAGCCACCTGGGCTGCCCAATATTAAGAACTTTTAGGCTGGGTAATAATATTGTGGCTATTTTTCTAAAATAAAGAATTTTTTTTTTTTAAGATTTTATTTGAGAGAGTAAGCAGTAGAGAGATCATGAGTGGGGTGTAAAGGGCAGAGGGAATGCAATGTGGGGCTCGATCCCACAATCCCAGGATCTCAGGACCATAACCTGGGCAGAAGGCAGATGCTAACCAACTGAGTCACCCAAGCACCCCAATCCTTGTATTTTAAAGATACATGCTGAAATACTTACAAATGAAATTATAGGACTTCTGGGCTGTGCTTCAAATAATCTTGGGGCAGGGGGGTAGGTAAGGAGTAGGATATAAATGAAATAAAACCAACTATTAACTATTTAAGCTAAGTTACAGGTACATGGAGGTTGATTACACTATTCTCACTGCTTTGTTTGATGTTTTCCATAAAATGCAAAATTTTTAGAAACGGTTTCCATAAAGCTTCAGCTACATTTTAATAAGAGTGAAACAAGCATTTACCATATTATATAAGTCTTAACACTTAAGAAAAAGACGAAGAGTGTGTGGAGAGGGGAACAAAGGATGGGTTTGATTTTTAAATAGAATACCCAAGGTCAGACGGGATGCCTGGAATGCCTGGGTGGCTCAACAGTTGAGCATCTGCCTTTGGCTCTGGGCGTGGTCCCAGAGTCCCAGGATCAAGTTTGGCATTGGGCTCCCTGCATGGAACCTGCTTCTCCCTCTGCCTGTGTCTCTGCCTCTCCCTGTGGGTCTCTCATGATTAATAAATAAAATCTTTTTTTAAAAAAAGAAAAAAGAATACCCAGGGAAAGTTAGGGACACTTGTACTGGTTATTGCACAACAGCTTCTGACCCAAAGGTTAAAGCAAAGACTGAAATCTAGGCCCCCCTCTGCTGCTCTCCAAGCAGTGCACAGAAGAAACGGTGTCTTTTTCTAATTCCCAAAAAGGCACTGTATAGTCTAGAAGGGACTGGGGAAGACACTGCTGAGAAGACTTCGCAGCAAAAACCTACACCAGTTGTGGCAACAGCTTTCTAGAAGCATATCAAATACCTAAGACTCTGAAGAAGAAACATCCTAGGATGTCAGAACAGAATGGGAGGCAGGTCTGTGTGGCTAGATTAGGGAAAGTGAGGGGGAGAATAGCAGGTAAAACTGCAGAGGTGTAAAGAGAAACTAAGAAGGGTCTAAACTACAAGGACTTTAACTTTTTTTCTCTGTGTGAAATAGAAAGTTACCAAAGCACTGTGAACACAAGGGTGATATAACCTAACTTGGTAAAGGATTACTTTTGGTGCTCTTTTCAGAACAGACTGTTATAAATCTCCAAGGGCAGAAGCTGAGAAGTCACTTAGAGACTAATGGGATAATCCAGGTGAGAGATGGTAATGGCTAAGACCACAGTGGTAGTGAAAAAAATGAGAAGTACAATTAGTCAGATTCTGGATATCCTGAAAATAAAGCCAACAAGATTTGCTGACCAACTGAATATGAAAATGTGAAAGAAAAGGATTAATTAAATAACGACTTCAAACTTTTTTTGCTAAGCCACTCAAAAGAAGGACTTGCCATTTATACAGATGTTAAAGATTGTAGGAAGAAGTGGTACAAGGGGAACTAGGAGGTAGGAAAGCAGGCACTGAGTTTAGTTTTAGACATTAATTAAGATACCCAATAGACATACAAGTTTAGAAATTAAGTTGAAACTAAAGATACATATATAAGTGTGTGTGTGTGTGTGTATATATATATATGCACACACACACACACACTTAATCATAAGGAGTATTTTTTAAGATCTTATTTTTACGTAATCTCTACACCCAACATAAAGCCCAAACTTAACCCCGAGATCAGGAGTCACATGCTCTACCAAGCTGAGCAAGCCAGGCACCTCATAAAAAGGTTTTAAGTAATAAAACTGGATAAAATCAGCACAATAGTTAGTAGAAAAAGAAAAGATACCTAAAATCTGAACTGAGATATTCCGATGTTTAGGAGTCAGGAAAATGAAGAGGAATATTACAAGAAACTGAAAGAAAGAAGGCAGGAAGATGAAAGAATAAGGAAGAGAGTTACAAACCAATCAAGTGAATAAATCATTTCAAGGTCAGAGATCAAATGAATTAAATGCCACTGATAAAAGAAAAATGGCCTTGGTATCTGGCAGAGTGATAGTAACTATAATCCAGTGGAGTAGATACGGCAAAATCAGAGTTTGGAGGAACGATACTGGATATAGAGAGCACAGAAAATTCCTTCCAGGAGTTTTGCTGTAAGCAAAGAGCAAAAGAATACAGTAATGCAAATATATGACAAATACATATAAAAATGTATACAAAATGAACTTCCAAACCATGATTTATGATAACGATGAAATTCAATTGTAAAGATCTGACAGTGTGTGTGTGTGTATGTGTACAGACTTCAATTCTACCAGAGATAAAACAAAAAGAGTAAATGTCTCATTGTGTTAACATTACAAATCATGCCTATGGAAAACAAAAAAATAAAAACCTAATCTCAAAGCATGAAAATTTAATTTCATAAATATCTAAATATAGGCCATAAGGACTAAAATCATACCAAAGTTTTTTTTTTAACTACCAGGAAACACTTATTATGAAATTAAGGAAAAGATCAAAATGCACATTAACAAATTTTCACATTAATTAGCTCTGTACCATGGTTCTAAAAACAAGCACAGAGAAGAAGCACTTGGCTACCCACTGGCTAACTGTGGAAACCTTACAGTGACCAGGTAAACACTGTTAACATGAGCTTGAATGTTTAGGGAGTACTGGGGAGTACTTAGTTGCTTAAGGACTGCTTCTGGTTATCTAATTTTATCTTTATTTCTTAGGGTTTTTTTTTTCTTTTTTGGTGGGATAGCACATGGGAATATCTGTGTTTCATAGTTCATTTACATTTTCTGGGTGAAAAACTAAATATGAATGCAATCATGTAACTACAACTGAGAGATACTAGAGCTATTTATTAACAGTGGATTACTTTATTCTAACAAAGGGACTCGCTAATCACCGCCTAAATTTATGCATCCTTTTCACTACCTATTTCTCTATGTGGAACATAGTTCACTTACCTGGGAACCCATGATCTTCAAAAGGCTGACCACAACATGTCTCTAAGAATGTTGCTAAAATGTCACCTCCACAGAGACCTCCTCTGACCAGCCCAACTCAAGTAAACCATGGCCTCCACCACCAAGCAACCATTCTCTATTGCCTTACACTTTCTGTAAGCTCCATTAGGACAGGGGCTTAATTTGTCTCTACCAAAACTGTACCCTCCAGGACTGGGAACAGTCTGGCACCTGATAGGTATGCAATAAATATTTGTTAAATGAACAGACAGTACCAACCGCTTTTATGCCAAAGCAAATCATTATACATTGTGGAACTATGCCATAAGCTCCAGATGCCTAGAATGCTATTAAGAATGACACCATAAGGATCCCTGGGTGGCGCAGCGATTTAGCGTCTGCCTTTGGCCCAGGGCACGATCCTGGAGACCCAGGATCGAATCCCACATCAGGCTCCCGGTGCATGGAGCCTGCTTCTCCCTCTGCCTATGTCTCTGCCTCTCTCTCATTCTGTGTGACTATCATAAATAAATAAAAATTAAAAAAAAAAAAAAGAATGACACCATAAAACAAAAGTTGTTTGGAAAAAATGCAACTCCATCTTGTTATATGGATCTTACCATTATTTATTCAGTTTCCCATTTCAATGAATCAGATCTCAATTATGCACTTTGTTCTATAACCAGATGTTTGGTTCACTTTTACTCAAATATAAGAGAAAACCAAAAACAAATGAAGCCAAGAGAAAAAGTTCTTAGAGGATTACATATTTTTCAGTAGGTAAGACTTAATTAATATTCTAATCTGTAACAGTGCAAGAGAAGATTTTCAATTTTACACAATAAATAAAATGTAAACTTCATGAGAGCAGGAATTTGTCATTATGCTGATACATCCCTAGTTCCTAGAACACACCTAGAATATACAGTCCTCAGCCCTGCGCAGTTTGAATGAACTGCATGAAAGTACGTTAAAATGTCACTGTTCCCAAGTTTCCATTTCAAGATATTAGAATTTCTACCTTAAACTAGACTCTAATCAGGAAATTACCCTTAGCAAGCAAAGAAACAGAATAAAGCACCTCTCTTCCATAACAGTAGTGTTGATTGACACCTAGCACTTCAACCTGTTACAAGACTCAGAAAAAAGAATGCTAACAGTTTAGAAAACAAAGATCAGAAGTATCTTACCATGGAACAACCAAATAACAACAAAGAAAGTTTGGCCAAGTATACTATCACACAGAGATTAAAGATATAACCTTCCATTTACAATTGCTTAAAAAAAACCCAATACTTAGCAATAAGTTTAACCAAGTATGTAAAAGATCTGTACACTGAAAACTACAAGACACGAAAGAAATGAAGTCGACACAAATAAATGGAGAGATGTTGCATCATGGATTAGAAGAATTAATGTTAAACATTGAACTCCTGATCTCAGAGTCATGAGTTCAAGCCCTGCTGGGCTCCAGGCTAAGCATGGAGCCTATTTAAAAAATAATAATAATAATAATGTTAAAATTTTCACAAATTACTCAAAGCAATCAACAGATTCAATGCAATCCCTATCAAAATTACAATGGCATTTTTCCACAGAAATAGAACAATCCTAAAATTTCTATGGAACCACAAAATACCTCAAATAGCCAAAGCCATCTTGAAAATGAAGAACAAAGCTAGAAGCACCACACTCCCAGATTGCAAACTACACTACAAAAGCTACAGCAATCAAAACAATAAAATACACAGAGATCAATAGAACAGAACAGAGAGCTCAGAAATAAACCCATGCATTTACATCAATTAATCTATGACAACAGAGACAAGAATATGCAAAGGAGAAAGAACATTCTCTTCCATAGTGTTGCAAAAATTGCATAGCTACATGCAAAAGAACGAAAGTGGACCTTTATCTCACACCATACAAAAAAATCAACTCAAAATGAATTAAAGACTGGAATGTAAGACACTGAAAACAAAACTCCTGCAAGGGCAGGCTCCTTTTTTTAGCCTTGGCAATACTTTTTTGGATTTAACACCAAATGCAAGGGCAACAAAAGCAAAAATAAACAAGGGGAACTACATCAAACTAAAAAGCTTCTGCACAACAAAGAAAACCATCAACAAAATGAAACAGCAACCTACATAATG
This sequence comes from Nyctereutes procyonoides, assembly GCF_905146905.1. Classification (NCBI taxonomy): domain Eukaryota; kingdom Metazoa; phylum Chordata; class Mammalia; order Carnivora; family Canidae; genus Nyctereutes; species Nyctereutes procyonoides. The sequence goes on along the minus strand of NW_026575051.1, from coordinate 27,142,720 downwards.
AAGAAAAGATCTGCATATCATGTATCTGAAAAGGCATTGATATCCAAAGCATACGAATAGGAGCGAATAGGAACGGAGCACACGTGGGTGGCTCTGCAGTTGAATATCTGCCTTTGGCTCAGGTCATGATCCTGGGGTCCTGGGATCGAGTCCTGCTTCAGGCTTCCCGCAGGGAGCCTGCTTCTCCCTCTGCTTCTCTCTGTCTCTCATGAATAAATAAAATCTTTAAATATATATATATATATATATATATATATATATATATAAACTCAATAGCCAATAACAATCCAATAAAATCATATGCAGAGGAACTGAATAGACATTTTTCAAAAAAAGACACACAAATAAATGGACAGGTATATGAAAAGGCATTCAAAATCCCTAATCATCAGGGAAATAAATGCAAATCAAAAACAAGATGAAATAATACTTCACACCTGTTAGAATGGCTATCTTCAAAAAGACAAAAAATAACAAATGTTAATAAAGATGTGGAGAAAAGGGAACCCTTGTTCACAGTTGGTTAGAATGTCAACTGGTATAGGCACTATGGAAAACATTACAGAAGTTCCTCAAAATACTAAAAGTAGAACTACCATATGATCCAGCAATCCCACTTCTAGGTACATTAACCAAACCAAACGAAAACAGGGTATCAAAGAGATATCTGCACTCCCATATTTGCAGCATTATTTGCAATATCCCTAATAAAGAAACTAAAGTGTCAATCAATGGATGAGTGGATAAAGATGTGGTGTGTATCTAGGTAGATAAACATACGCATACACACGCACACATACATACACAATGGAATATTATCCAGCCATGAGAAAAGGAGATCCTGTCATTTGGGATTACATGGATGGACCCTGAATACTATGCCAACTGAAATAAGTCAGGAAAAGACAGAGAAAGACAAATACTACATGGTATGACTTATATGTGGAATCAAAAAAAAAAAATGGAATCAAACTTATAGAAACAGACTGTAAAAATATAGATGCCACATTGTGGGGGAAATAGAGGTTGAGGTTGGTAAAAAGATACAAATTTTCAGCTATAAAAGGAGTATGATCTGAGGATCTAATGTAAAACATGATGTCTATAATTGACACCACTTTACTGCAAAACTGAAACTTGCTAAGTGAAATGTTCTTATCAAAAATATGAATATGAACACAAATATGTCAGATGATGATGTATTAATTAACTACATGGGGGAATCCTTTCACAAAGTATATGTATACCAAATCACCATGATATACAGTCTAAATATCATACAATTTTATATGCCAATTATGCTTCAATAACACAAATTTAAAAGCTGTAACTCAAAAACATTGTCAACTCTGCAATAAATTTAGAACACATATGAGAATTATTACAACTTGAAAAACACAACAAAAGAATTTTAAAAATACTGATAAATATTCCTAGGTAAAGGTCTCAATTTAATGAGCAAAACATGAATTAATACTTGAAGTATTTAGCCTTAAAGCAACTGTATATATAATAAAGCATATCTCATTCCATTTCATAATGTAGGTTTAGAAGTCAGCACATACTTGGTTATTTCAATGAGTCTCTCTAGACCTTTATGATCAATTTTGGACTGGGTGATTCCTTACCAAGTTCATTTCAGCAAAGAGTCTAAATCTAGAGCCCTTCCTAAGGAAAAGTAAATAGAGGCCTCAGTGAAAAACTACTTTAATAAAGTTTATTTTTTCTGTGATACACACACGTATCTTTGTTTACAAGCATGTACCCCCTTACTTTTATTTCATGTATTTTTAATAATCTCATTTCCCTGAGATTTAACAAAATACACTCAAAGCTTGGGAAAGACATGCTAATCATTCCAAAGACATTATTATTTTTAAAAAGGAAAAATAAATCATTAAAATAATTTTTTTCCAAGTATATTTGCCTCAGGCCCAATTACTGTAGGGACCAAAAGCCCTATCTACTAAAACAGTATCTAAGTATATCACTAATAATGATGTAATAGTTTATTTCCTAAGATAATTCAGTCAACAGTCACTAAATTCATGTTCACCATACTAATGTTTAAAAGAAGAGTTCTGTAACACATATTAGAAAATGACCCACCCAAAATAGTTAAAATAAAAAAAGCATTTCAAAACTACCTCTTTCTTGGGGACTATCTTATATGGATAATTACTTTCCTAAATCATCGGTGTTTCTTTTTTTAAAGATAATATCGGGGGCACCTGAGTGGCTTAGCCGGTTAAGCATCTGCCTTCGGCTCGAGTAATGATCCCAAGGTCCTGGGGATCTGAGATAGAGCCCCACGTTGAGCCCCAAGTTGGGCTCCCTGCTCAACAGGGTGTCTGCTTCTCCCTCAGCCCCTCTCTCTGCTCATGTTCTCTCTCTCAAATAAATGAATAAAATCTTTTAAAAATACCTATTTCAGAGGTTGAGCCAGACTCAGGGCGTGATCCTGGAGGCCCGGGATCGAGTCCCGGATCAGGCTCCCTGCATGGAGCCTGCTTCTCCCTCTGCCTGTGTCTCTGCCTCTCTCTCCGTGTCTCTCATGAATAAATAAATAAAATCTTAAATAAATAGGCCAATATTGCTTGTCCAGTAGTCAAGGTCATTTATCTGACAATTCTCCTGTGACTAAAGTGTATTAAATTTGATTTAAAGCATTTCTATCAATAAATAAATAAATAAATAAATAAATAGTAAAAACATAAAAAAATAAAGCATTTCTATCAACGTTAAACTTTAAAACTAGGAAAATTTTTCTACCAAAACCTATCAACAGATCAGCTAACCAAAATGACCTCTTTTTACATATTAGATGTACTTTTGTAATATCTGCTTATGAGGAAATCTTTTATCAAGAAATTGACTGTAATTATACCCATGAAATAAGAAAATATGGTTCTAAGGCCAAAATTTAAATATTCAATCCCAGAATGAAAAAAAGAAATAAGGAGCTACTCCACTTCTGGGATGCCTGGGTGTGCCTCAATGGTTGAGTTTTTTCCCTCTTTGGCTCAGGTCTTGATCGGGGGTCCTGGGAATCGAGTCCCGTGTTAGGCTCCTTCTGATCAGGAGCCTGCTTCTCCCTCTGCCTATGTCTCTGCCTCTCTCTCTCTCTGAGTAAATAAATAAAATCTTTAAAAAAAAAAAAAAAAAAAGCACTCCACCTCTGTAACAAAGCCAATGTATATAAATTCTATCTACAAAAATGTATACAACTGGACATCAATACACACTAATACACTGATTACATCTGGGGCAATTTAAGCATATGAAACAAAAAGGACGATTTGAGCATCAAAAAAAAAAGTATAACACAATGTGTTTTTTAAATCTGTGCACCAATTATGACAACCTAAAGATATACAAATAAGCTAGTATTTAAAAAGAAAAAAGTAAAAAAAAAAAAAAAAACTAAACAAACGAAAAATATGGGTGAGAAACTAAGATGAAGTCAAGGATGATGCCCAGAATGAGTTACAAATATTTACATTTAAAAAAAAAAAAAAACAAATATTTACATTTTATGAAGCTTAGAAGTCAAAGTTTGTCAGGCACTTATCAAAAACTCCTTAAAAATATGAAAAAATGGTCAGTATTCATTAAAAAGATACTGCCTCTAAATAAAATACCATTTCAATAGATATCCTTGTAACAACCTTCATCAGACTTCAAGTATATACTAAACAAATGGTCTCTTAAGGAGGCATACAGATCTAAAGACATACAATCAATCAATCTCTCTCTGGGAATGAAATCCTATTATGTATAGTAACTTACCTAAAAACTAAAAAGAAATTAAACTTCACCAGTATTTAATCAAGCTGACACTAGCATCCTTGTCATGTCAGTCACAATTTATCTAGAGATATCCTGAGAGAAGAGTGAGAATTCCATAAGTGATGGAGTCAGCACTCTTAAACCACTTGTTTGCCTTCAACATTTTACAGTTATAGAATGTCATCAACAGTTTTTTGTTATTTAAAAAAAAAAACCTTGCATGGAAAATTGGACAGCCATCTGCAGAAGAATGAAACTAGACCTTTCTCTTACACCATATACAAAGATAAACTCAAAATGGATGAAAGATCTAAATGTGAGACAAGAATCAATCAAAATCCTGGAGGAGAACACAGACAACACCCTTTCTGAATTTGGCCACAGCAACCTCTTGCTAGATACATCTATGAAGGCAAGGGAAACAAAAGCAAAAATGAATCATTGGGACTTGAAATCACAATAAAACACTTCTACACTGCAAAAGAAACAGTCAACAAAACTAAAAGACAACCTACAGAATGGGAGAAGATTGCAAATGACATATCAGATAAAGGGCTAGTATCCAAGATCTATAAAGAACTTATTAAAAACACCCAAGAAACAAACAATCCAATCATGAAATGGGCAAAAGACATGAGCAGAAATTTCACCAAAGACCTACACATGGCCAACAAGCACATGAGAAAATGCTCCATATCACTGCCATCAGGGAAATACAAATCAAAACCACAGTGAGATACCACCTCACACCAGTTTTCTGCCACTCCCAAAATGAACTTAATCCTAGGCCAAAAAGCCAAAAATTTTTATCAAGATAACCCAGTAAATCACAACTCATGAGAACCAAATCTATCACAGCAATAGACTAGGGAAGGAACAGAGCTTGGCTTTGGTTTTGATCTTCTGTTCCTTTGTCTAACCCTATAATTTTAAATCTTACTGATTTTTCCATCTGTAAGAAAAATGAATAATGAGCTCTCATTTTGCTGTCTCTTGATTTTGCTATCTCTTGAGGATGTTGACCAAAAGGAATTCTGATACAAGAGTGAGAGCTGCATCTGCAGTTCTTAACGAGATCTCAATGTTGAGACAGTTTGGCTGACTTTTAGTGACCCTGGAGAGAGATTACCTTGTTTTAAGGCCCTGTCCTGGCTTACCTTCCCTGTCCTAGTGATTAGTGTACCTGCCAGCCAGAGGAGTTGAGTTTCATAATTCTTTGGTAGTGGCAGATTTCAGTTTTTAGAGAATTAGGAAAGCCTAATTACCTAGATTCCCCAAATCATAGACCTAGGCATCCTAGGCCTACTTACTGATCGTAGAAATATTTTCCATATTCTAGCCACTACCAAAGAATTATGAAACTCAACTCCTCTGGCTGGCAGGTACACTAATCACTAGGACAGGGAAGGTAAGCCAGGACAGGGCCTTAAAACAAGGTAATCTCTCTCCAGGGTCACTAAAAGTCAGCCAAACTGTCTCAACATTGAGATCTCGTTAAGAACTGCAGATGCAGCTCTCACTCTTGTATCAGAATTCCTTTTGGTCAACATCCTCAAGAGATAGCAAAATCAAGAGACAGCAAAATGAGAGCTCATTATTCATTTTTCTTACAGATGGAAAAATCAGTAAGATTTAAAATTATAGGGTTAGACAAAGGAACAGAAGATCAAAACCAAAGCCAAGAAACCTTTGCTCAAGGATCCTTAATTTTCTTTATACCAAAATTACTGTTAAATTACAAAGTAGAATTCATTACTTTAAAGATTTAAGAGCTTCTCATAAACCATCTCATGTTATTAATAAGCTAAATATCAATGTTCACACATCTAGCATATATTAAATATTCTATGATTATGAGAAATAAGTATATTTAATCCAACTGCTACCACTTTAAACTGTCAATTTAAGACTCTAGTCTTTTAAACTGCAAAATCACAGAATATTAGCATTTCTGCCCAAAGAATACTATTCATCATCCAAACTTTTTTGCCCACTACGTTAGAATGCACAAAAATCCAATAACTGTAAAATCATTTGCATTAGATCCTCTTTTTTTTGTTTGTTTGTTTTTTGTTTTGTTTTGGTTTGGTTTGGTTTGGTTTTAGAAGGAGAAAAACCTTGGTGGCATCTTTATCTTGGACTCCTACTTTCCATAACTGTGAGAAAATTAATTTCTGTTGTTTAAACTAGTAAGTCTGTGGTGTGTTGTAATATTATCCCTTGGAAACTAAGAAAAGTGCTTTAAAGATTAACAGAAAAAATTATATTTTAACATATTAAAAATAACAAGGTCTTATATGCAAAAAAAAAAAACCATTATTTTTAATAATATAAACAGTCCTGGAACTGTAACCAATCACACCTAAATCAGGCAGGTACTAATGCGATAAGCTTACTTTGCTTAAATTCTGAGCTGAAATCACAGACAAGGTGTAAAAATAAATTCTGATAATAGAGTAAGCAGTTAATTCTAGAGAAAAACTCACAGATAAAGAAAGGCTAAAAGGAAGTCAGTTGGGAAGAGGCAGAAAAGTAAGAAAATTCAGATAATAAAATATAAGAGTCAAAAACAAGCATATCACGTATTTTCAAAATGCACCAGGATAGGGGTACAAACAACACTTCTCTTTCATACTTCTCCACAAAACCAGGCCTCAGAGGTCAGGCTCACTTTATTATTTTAATTCAACAGAGTATACATTTAAGAAGCATGTGAAAGTTAATATGAAAATCTGACCATTCCTAACCCTATTAAATGAGGAAGGTAAATGCAAATTTATACATCAGAACAGACTCCTTTTTAAGTTCTTCATTTTAACTACACTTTAACATAATTAGGATATCATTAATATCTGACATTCTCTTCAAAATACTGTGCCATCCATATCTTATAAATTTTACATTTTTTTAAATAACAAAAGTTATTTCTGATAAATGTTTTAAAATTAAGACTATACTTAGCTTCAGGAAGAAAAAAAAAATACCTTGCCTTTGTGACTCAAAGTACAGGAGGTATTTTTCTCTTCTCTTGCTATGAGAGTACACCACCACTAGGTGATGGTAGTCCAATCATCTCAGACAGAAGTCTAGCTTTTTTGTTTTGTTTTGTTTCTGAAGTCTAGTTTTAGTTTTTCAAGCTAGTAGTCTTCCAATGAGATTTGATAATATGACGCATTCCTCCTATTTAATCAAAAATTATTAACATAACCACAATGTAATTAAATAATTATCAGGCACAATTTTAAGTAAAAATATCTAAATATAAATGTAAACTATCCCAGTCAGCTGTCCACTCAACTTAAGGGGGCATTATTCACACTGTATTCCTGGATTGGTACCTACTAAAGTTGTGCAAGTCAACTAATGCTTTCACCCTAATCTGAGGCTCTGATTTCAGGAAATACCTTTACCAGGAAAAAAGGGAATTAGATCAATTAGCTTAGAACAATTTTGGATATCTCTCTGCTTTAGTAAATAAACTTCTAGTTAATCAACCCATAACAATTTACCTCTTTATACGATTCGTAACTAATTACCATTCGAGATGCACTGTGAAAAAATATCAAAATTAAAGAAAGGCAGCATTTTAGAGAAGAGATGGCAGAGGACAATAGTAACACCAGCAGCTCCAGTTAAGAAATCTTTTCAAAACATTATCCAACTAAGGTAATACATACAGAGGAGAGAAAAGTACAAGGGGTAGAAGTAGAAAGAACAAGCCTAAAGAGTTCCAAAGGAATCGAGGCAGTAATAATAGTGAAAATAGCCACAAGAGATTATACAATCCTCCCATGACTAGAAGAGAACACCAAGAATAATCTAATCGATTGGAATGAAAGAGGGTAGAATCTATTATTTTTACTCAAGTTGCTACTTAAAACAATGGCTATAAAACAAAAATTGTGCTATATGATCATCATTTATGTCTGAAATTATGAGGCTTCTCCTGTTCATTTACACCTCACAGAGTATGCAAAAATCATTTTCTGAGGAAAATAATGGCTCTGACCTCTGCTAGGGAGGGAGAGAAGCCTCTTATTCAAACAAATACTCCCATCAGAGCTCTTAAATTTACACAATCCCATACAGCCCTGTTTATTTATAAAGTTTATGTCTATGCATTTAGGCTGGCAAAAAAAAAAAAAAAAGGTAATTGCATTCCCATCAGTTCTCGGACAGTATTATACAACTCACCTTCACATGAATACATTTAAAAATCTAGTGTAAGAAATGATATCCAAGGAATACGCTGTTTGAAAGTAGTGTAACATCTAACATAGGATTAGGTCAGACCATTATTCTAGTCCTTGTGATACTACTCATACTGAGGTACATAGTGAGGGATATTATAAGAATAAACCCCCATGTTCACTGAATGTATGTTGCTAAGGATTTTTTTAAGTTGTATCACACATTAGGACAAAACTTTGGATAATGGGACACCTGAGTGGCTCAGTGGTTGAGCATCTGCCTTTGGCTCAGGCCATGATCCTGGGGTCCTGGAATCGAGTCCTGCACCAGGCTCCCCAGAGGGAACCTGCTTCTCCCTCTCCCTATAACTCTGCCTTTTTCTTTGTGTCTCTCATGAATAAATAAATAAAACCTTAAAAAAAAAAAAAACTTTGGATAAAATTTTTCTAGTTTTAGTGTCAGAAATTTTCCTTTTCCTGGATATTGGATTTGTTTTTACTTTAAGACTAATTTTGCACCTTGAAAGGTTTTCCTCTTCCACAGTGACTGCTAGAAACCTGGGAGCCAAAGCTGTGCCCCACCAGCAGCAAACATTCTATTTACTACCCTAACTTCTGGTCCCAGTACCTAGCCCCACTTTCTTCCTTTCCTTGTATGTCCCTTCTCCCACCCACCCCCCATTAAAATTTACTGAACACCTGCTCTGTGCTAGGCTAGGTACTATTCTAATACCTGTATGAACACCACAACGTATATAGAGATAGAGCTATCCCTGCCTTCATGTAAGTAAATTAGTTTTCCATCTTTAATAATTAAAGTGCTTGGTAAGCCCTCATATGATCATTTCTGAACAGAGTTCAACATGCTGAGAACATGAAGGGTCTGGGATTTTACCCTACTTGCAAACTAAAAAACTAGCCTATTATTGATACATGGTGTTGACAAAAGACTACTAGGTCAGAGACAAAGAATTCTGTCATCATGGCAGAGCAAGCAGCATGACCAAGATGCTGTCAGTTCTCTTTGCCCCCCTCCCCCACCCCAAGTCCACAGGGGCAACAGGTGAGCCTACACAGTGGGCTGAGATACAGGAGAAGAACATTGTGGGGAATTTATTGTTTTCACAGTAAACAGTAAGCAAGCCTGCAATTTGTCTGGGATAAAGGGGGGGGGGGGGAGTGAAGGAATAAATGTTATCTTATTCTTCAAGGTTGCTTGCTTCAAACACAACTCTAAAAAATGGCCCAGTTTCAGAGTGGTTAAGACCTTGCATTCTTGGCACACTCAGCAGGAACATTCAGGAACACACAAGACCCATGGTAGACTACCTCTCCCAGTAAGTGCATGTTAAATTAATAACTAGACTTATTAAGTACCCTCAAAACATCAGAAAAAATACTTCTATACTAAACCTGAAGTTCCATTAACAGACACTGAGTTTTGTTTCATTTAACGTTTTATATATATATATATATATATATATATATTTCTATTTCTACTGTCTGACACACTACCTGATACGAAATACACAATAAGTGACTAAAGCCAAAACAACCCGCTTTTAACAAAATTTCTTTAAGTAAATATTTACTTTTAAGTCTCAATTTCTTCGACTGTAAAATGAGGAGCGTTTAGATTTTTTTTATGTCTAACTGAATACTATCCTAAAACAATACTTTACCTGTTAAAGGTTTGATGTAGCTTGCAGTACACTTCTATCTGTTGACACGGGGTAAAATCACATCCTTAGAGCAACTTTCTAGGATTTACAATTGACTAAAATCACTTAAGGACTATCTCTCTCTAAAACATCTGGTCTTTAATAGGAAAGAGCTATATCAGGCATTCATAAATCTTTCTTACAAATCCCATATTCTTTGAAAGAAAATCTCCTTTTTCTTTTAAAAATGAAGCTTAAAAAAAAAAAGCTCCTTATTCTACTTTTGCTGAATTATGAAGCCAAATGAAATTTGGGGTACAGTTTAGAGCCTTGATCTCAAGAGCACTCATGTACTTGGAGGCAGAAAGACTGAGAAATCTTTTCTAGTGAACTTGGAAAATTACTTAATGAGACTCAAAATCTCTGTTTGTTTAGCTGTAAGATTAATAATATTTACAGCTTTCAAGGTTTTTGTGAAGAGTTAATGAGACAATGCTGGCCAAGTACAGTACTTGTTACATTAACATTCACACATACTAGCTATTCTATCAACTTCCTTTATATATAATCACTTACAAAGAAAAGACCTAGGAGCTTTATAACCTACCTCTGCCTGCAAACTCCCCAAGAAACCACTTTCTCAAAAATCCTGAGATTAGTTTCATGACAACATACATAAACTAGTATTAATAGTTCAAAGAATAATCTATCATGTTCTGACAGTCTGGTACCTTGCTCTGATGGTTAACTTCATTATGCCACAGAACCCAGTTACTTACAGAAATGCCTATCTAAATGTTACTGTGAATATATTTTTGATGGGAGATTAACATTTACACTAGTAGACTTTGAATAAAGCAGATTATCCTACATAACATGGATGGGCCCCCATTAAATCAACTGAAGGTCTTACGAAAAAGATGGAGGTCCCCCAAATAAGAGGGAATTCTGTCTTCAGACTCAAGATACAACATTAATTCTTCCCTCAGATTCCAGCCTACCAAACTATCTTGAAGATTTTAGGCTTGCTAGCCTCCACAGTCACATAAACTAATTTCTTATAATAAAACAATCTTAATTTTAATATCTCTCTCTCCCTATGTAATACACAAACATACATACACACAAACCCTACTGATTTCTCTTTCTTTGGAAAACTTTAATATACCTGCAAAGTCTGAGAAGTTTGTTAACAGCTTTATTACTAACAAAAAAAACTACCAATTAATACTACTAACAGTTTAAGAAATCTTAAAAGGAAGGGAACAATTGCAAACTGACCATGGAAGAAATCAAGAAAAGGATAAAATTCTACACTGATAAAGGCAAGATAATAATGGACAGGGCTCCAAAATTCTTAGGCAGGAATTACTAGCCATTAGACATTTTATCTGATTTAATTAAAAGAGTCATTGGCTCCAAGGGCAAACTTTTATCTCCCCTTTTTCACTAAATCCCACTAAAATAAGAATAAAGGAATAAAAGGCAAAAGCCTATAATAACAAAGTATAAGAGGAAGCCCAAAAGCAAATGAAAGATTTAACACATTTTTGAAAAATGAAAAGAAAATGAAACAGAAAAGATTAATGAAACAAAGAATGAAAAAGTCACAGCCTAGAGACAAAAGGGAACAACCCCACCTGGCAAAGGGCATTGGTAATGACTGGGCTAGAAATAAAGAATTAACTTAGGGACGAACATCCTGAGAAGACAACCTCATCCCTTCTCCTGACTTTAATATACCCAGCAAGGCCTGAAGCCAAGCACTGAATTCCAAGCAAGACAGTCTTTTCTTAACCCTAAACTGAAACTAACTAAATGAACAAGCTGGAGAGACTAGAGCAGGTAACACCTAATGATAAAGCGCTTTTCACCCTGTTATTCAAAGATTCCCCCCAAATAACTGTAGGCTATTTAGCAAACATTCATTTATCCCACAGCAAACCTGACATAAATTTCCAATTCTCCCAGTTTAAACATCAACAAGCAACCAAAAATAATTAGACATTTGGAAAAAGCTTGCAACACCATGAGAAAGATCAAAATATACAAATACAAAAAACAATTTAGACTATAAAATATATCCCTATGACAAAAGAAAACTATTTTAAAATGGTATGGATAGGGGCTCCTGGCTGGCTCAGTAGGTACAGCATGTGACTCTTAGGGTTGAGTTCAAGCCTCACACCGGGTATAGAACTTAATAAAAAAATGTTCTTGAAATATTTCTTTAAATGGTATGAATAAACACAAGAGTTCTTAGAAACAATAATATAATTGTCAAAATTAAATATTCAAAGAAACAAAAAAATATGGCAGTGAACGTTAAAAAGACATAAAACAGAAGATGGTAAAGATGCAAGAAAGAGATTTAAAAAATTGGCTCTAAAAAAAGCCAAAATTGGTCTACTAGCAGTTGCAGGGAAAAAAAAAAGAAAAGAAAAGAAGAAGAAGAAAGAAGAAAGAAGAAGAAGAAATAATTTCACAAAGCCAAAGGGATCACTCTTCAAACACTCTTCAAATTGAAAAGGCCCGGACGCCTGGGTGGCTCAGTGGTTGAGCATCTGCCTTTGGCTCAGGGCATGATCCCAGTTTGGGGATCGAGTCCCACATCGGGCTCCCTGCATAGAGCCTGCTTCTCCCTCTGCCTAGGTTTCTGCCTCTCTCTGTGTCTCTCATGAATAAATAAATAAAATCTAAAAAAAAAAAGACACACAAATGGAAAAGGCCCACCAAGTGTCCAACAAAAATGAAATACTAAACACCAAAAGATAAAGAAAAGATCCCAAAGCAGGGGTCAGGGATAGCCACCTAACAAAGCAAAACTCTCATACAAGAAATCAGACAACCCATCCACAATACCAGCTGCAGGAAGGCTAAGAAGCAAGGTTTTTAAAATTTTAAGAAAAGGTGATGTTCAACTTTGTTTTCTATATAAAAGCAAATTATTACTCAAATATGATGCTATTAGAAAGAAAGTTACTAAGAATGTCAGTAAGAGGGCACAGATAAAGAAAATGAAATACAGGAAAACAACAGCTCTCAAGGAGCGCAATAAAGCTCAAGGATGACAGATATTCAACAGGCCTGAAGAATGGCATATCTAGACAAGAGCAATACAATGACAGAGGGCCCTGTGAGGCACACATCCTGAAAAAAGGTAGATTCCACAGAACCAAATGTTCAAAGGCCCTGAAAAAAGCAGCCTGTTGTAGCAGTACAGATGTGCAAGTTAAATAAAAGATTGAGTCAGCAACCCAAAGAATAAAAACTGTTCTACTCTTGATCCAAGGTTTGTATTTTAAGCGAAATAAGCAACGGGCTACAGGAATAATAATGAAATAAATTTTAAGTGATAAAAATGAAAAAATGAAAGACATTAATTATGGATATAGTGATGAAGACATGATTTCAGATTTTAAATTAGGAAGACAGAAAATTAAATGCTCAGTCAATGCAAAGTTAAATTAATACATACATGACTTTATATTACATCAAGCAAAGTAAGGTGAGCAAAAGTCAACTATAAAAAAAAAGGATAAATTTATATCCTCAGAAAACTATTACTCGATTTTTGGAGAACCCCAAGTTCTTCCTTTTAGCCAAACTGTAGCTCTAACTGCTATCAAATGGGTCTAGCTCTTTCCCATTATTCATTAAAAGGTCAAATCTCTAGCCAATGTGACAAACTTTCAAGGATTTATGGCTGTTAATATACTCTATTCTTTCCACCTTCCAGCACTAAATTACATCTCTAACTCTACAAACCTTTCTACTCTTTTCTGTTTGCTTTCTTTTAAACATACCCACTTTTGCCAAAACCCCTAAGAACTCAATATGATATTTAATATTAATAATCAATCTTAAGAAATCAAGTTATAAGGCTATGCATGTTCTGACAGGACTGATCAGTTACTCTAAAATTAACAGTATACACCAATATATTTCATCTTATTCGTACTACTTTACTTACATGTATTAAGTTTGTATTTTCTTGTTCAAATGTAATTCTCAAAAAGATCAACCACACAAGAGGTTCACTGACTTCTTGCAATGGCACAAGAAAAAAAAAACAAAAACAAAAAAAACACTACCACTCAGAATAATAAACAGAAACAGTGAAAAAGGACCCAGTGAAAATATGGAATGAATTTATATGCATAGTTGGACCCACATATCTAAATAATTTACACAAAGAGTTTGCCACTCCCACAAATAAAGTATGGACAAGAACAATAATTAAAATCTGAAAACAGGATTTTATTGGACCAAAGGTCCACTGTGTTTAGTTCAATGTACTGTTTAATTAGAAATGTCCAAGAGAAACATGAAGCCATAAAAACTTGCAAAGACCTTTTAAACACATCTCAAGTGATGCAATAAGACACCCATTATTTTTTCAGAACAAGTACACATTTTTCTAATATTACCTAAATGAATTCTGCCTCTAATGAAGCCCCAACTACAGAGCTATGATTTATTAAAAACTCGTGTGCCAAAAAAGGAACCAAATCATACTAGCTACAAGGCTTATAAAACCAGTCTTAAGTATTACAATACTTTGCTGAGAGGAAAGCAATACAAGCTAAAATTCTTATTAAACAAAACTGCTTGATGTCATGTATTACCAATGTCATTCATGATAGGAAAGTATCACATGTGCATGTTAACAGAAATTTTCCTTTATAGTTGAAAAAAAATATTTAAGTGAACAATATGAATCAACTATTAGTCAATATGCTAGGTACCTGTAAAAATGTAATGACTAAGTTGTTTAATCTCTAAAAACAATGCAACAGGAGGGACTTTTTTTTTTTTTTTTTAAATTTAGTGAATGAAGATTTTGTAAGCCATAATGTAGCCTGGAAAGAACATCTTGATTATCACTGCAATGTGCAGTAGCTATGAGTGCTACTTGAATGAAGGGCTACTCTGAATATCCATATATCTACAATGTATCTATCTTCCTACTCTTAAGAAAATAAATCAAATTACAGTCACTGAACTTTTCTTTTCAATATACCATGTAAAAAAATGGTCAAACTGAGATCTGCTTCACATTTATGAATCACAGGCATCTATGTAAAAGGGGAACATGTTTTATTTTTTTTTAAGATTTTATTTATTTATTCATGAGAGAGAGAGAGAAGCGCAGAGACACAGACAGAGAGAGAAGCGGGCTCCATGCAGGGAGCCCGACATGGGACTCGATCCTGGGTCTCCAGGATCACGCCCTGGGCCAAAGGCGGCACTAAACCGCTGAGCCACCAGGGCTGCCCGGGGAACATGTTTTAAAATGAGAGATAAAATATTTCTTCATGACACTCTGTACTACCAGGTTTTCAAATACCATTTTGATGATTTTATATACATTCTTTAAGTGGTATATATAAATAATATATTTGGCATTTTGAACCTATTATTTGGGCAAATATTTTTATTTTAAGGCTAACAGGATTTTATAGACTTTTTTTTTAAATTTTTATTTATTTACGATAGTCACAGAGAGAGAGAGAGAGGCAGAGACACAGGCAGAGGGAGAAGCAGGCTCCATGCACCGGGAGCCCGACGTGGGATTTGATCCCGGGTCTCCAGGATCGCGCCCTGGGCCAAAGGCAGGCCCCAAACCGCTGCGCCACCCAGGGATCCCAAGGCTAACAGGATTTTAAAAGAATACCAATAACTGGGTCGCCTGGTTGGCTCAGAAGTTGAGCGTTTGCCTTCGGCTCAGGGCATGATCCCAGGATCCAGGATCGAGTCCCACATCGGACTCCTTGAGGGGAGCCTGTTTCTCCCTCTGCCTGTGTGTCTCTGCCTCTCTGTGTCTCTCATGAATAAATACATAAAATCTTAAAAACAAAAACAAACAAACAAAAAAAAACAATAACTGGCTTGATCATCAAGACCAAACATTTCCCCAATACTTAATGATTTTCCTTACTGGAGTTAAAAAAAAAAAAATGTTTACTGAGCAAATCTAAAAACCATTATGTAAACACTGCAATTATATACATAAAGAAATAATCTGGAGTCAAATGCACTTAAAAAAAAAGGGAGAAGAGGGACACCTGGGTACTCAGTGGTTAAGCATCTGCCTTCGGCCCTGGGCGTGATCATAAAGTCCTGGGATCAAGTCCCACATCAGGCTCCCTGCATGGAGCCTGTTTCTCTCTCTGCCTATGTCTCTGCCTGTGTGTGTGTGTGTGTGTGTGTGTGTGTCTCACGAATAAATAAAATCTTTTTTTAAAAAGGGGGGGGGGATGAGAAATCTACTGGTTAGCTCCCAAAATGAAACAATTAGCATCCTAACTTTTTTCCCTTGAACAGAGCCCTAAAAGTAATCTTCCATGTTTCTTTCCTATTTTTGTAATTTTTAAAGCGACTCTATGATTTCTGGAGATAACTGAAATATACACAAGCCACTCAACTATGTCAACAAAAAACTGGCCTTTAACAACTACAGCAAATCAACTCTGTTTAGCATAGCAGAGAACAAAACCAACACTTAGTTTTCTAGTTTTAACACTGTCAAAACCAAGGTTACAAAATAACCATAATCTATAGCTTTTACTGACATGAATATTGCCAGAATCATTTCCTTGCTAAAGGTAAGTCTAGATAATTAGTAAAAACTATGGACCCACATACAAAACATCTGGATAAAAACGATATCCTTTTTTATTGTATGACTAAAAGCGAAATAATATGTGAATAGCTAAAACTTATAAAAGTTGTCCATATAAGGTTTTCACTAGTTTATGTCTTCTTTCCAACTTTCTCTTAAATCCAAAATTATGTCAAAAAAATTTTTACAAAATGTAAATGATTTCCATTTTGCTATCGTTAGGATATACACAGGTCTTTTACTCAACCAAATATCCCAAAGGGCAAAAGGAACTTTGAAGCAATCGAGATAAATGCCCTACCTGGTGGCACAAATAAATCTAAACAATCCTAGACAGAAGAACTTTATTATTTAGAATATCCTCCACAAATACTCTACATAATTTAAAAACACATATAACTACATACATAGTAATACAAACAGTTCTGCTTCAGAACCAAGATAAATTGTAGCATTTTAAAATTCAAAAATTTAGATAATTCTACTTAACTTCTCAAATAAAAAAGTTAAAGTTTGTAACATAATAGAATCACAAATAATTAGTAATACCTCAAAAAAATCAAATATTTCAATAAAGATGTTCTAAGTCTTCTATTAACAAAAGAAATGTTCAAACTCAAGAACATCAATAAAATCTTTTCATATCAACAGAAATCAATTTTTTTTAATAAGGGGAACAGAAAGTAGGAATACTGGTCCCATAAAAAGGCTGTAATTTTTATAAATGAAGAAGTCTAAGAAGATGACACATTTGCCAATTTCAGACCTATCATAACATACTTAAGAGTAACTACATTTCCAGTAACAAACACATAAGTACTCAATAAATGTTTTTCCTGAATTTGGAATGAACTGTGAAACTGTGTATGCAACCAAGAACTGTCAAAAGCACTTGACAATAAAGATAATTAGGTACACTGTACTGACATAGGAACCAAAGTAAAAAAACTTGAACAATGTATACATAAAACAAAATTTTAAAAGCTTTATAACATTTAGAATACAACAAAAACAATGTAAACCTATGAAATAACACAATACAATGTATATAATTCGAGATAAACCATTAGCAAGCAATTCAAAGGACCTCAGCATTAAAGAGTTGTTAAAATGAAAAGATTCCTAGTAGTCAGTGTTGAGGTCTTCAAGCAGAATAATCTGACAAATTTATGGATGAATAGCAGGCCAGCCTAAACCAAACTTTAAATATTATTAAAATATTAGGTAGAAAATATTAAAAGGAAACAAAAACTATACTGAAAAACTAGTGCAGAAGTCAAGAAGCATTGAAAGACAGATCAACATTACATAAACCTGTGAATTACTCTAGGGGACAGTGAAGGAAAGCCTAACTTCTCCACTTGAGGCTGATTTTCCTTTATTTAATTTTAGCTTACAGAATAGCTAATTGCCCCAAAGTTTGTTGTAATATTTGCTTTGCTTAATAAAGGAAAACCTACTTCTTCCATATATTAACATCTCTGAAGTAATTTCTTAAGAATTAGACTAGCCTTCCAGAAAGTTACTATCCTCAATCTTTCAGTTACTTCCACTACAGAACCCAGAGCAGTGCTATCCAATAGAAATATAATGCAAGCCACATACGTAATTTTATATTTTCAAGTAGTCACTTTTAAAAAAAAAGGTTTAAAAAAGGTGAAATTAATTCTATTCATATGTTTTAACCAAAAGTATCTAAAATATCACAAATATAATCAACATTAAAAACTGATAAAATATATTTCACATTCTTTTTCAATATTGAGTCTTTAAAATCTAATGTGCACTTTACAGCACATTTCAGTTAAGACTGAACTCCTCTCAAGTGATTAACAGTTATTATGTGACTAGTGGTTACTACGTTGGACAGCACAAATCTAGAGTTCTTTCTCTGATTTTAAGATACATGTACAAAATGCCAAAATATCTGAAATGGAAGCACACAATATATTAAATTTGAAGGGCTGGGAGGGGCACTGAAAAAGGACAATTCGGCAGTTCCCATTGACTCCAGCAGGCCTAGGATGACATAATGAATGTCCCAATTTCTTAGGCAAACCCCTTTTTCTAGGGAGAGTCCCAATTTATACTTTTTGTCATGATGTAACTATTAACAGCACCCCTGTAATTCTAAAAAAGTATCCTCCTATGGATAATAAATTATATGATCATCCTATCTATATCCATAATATCCTTGAAGATAATTAATTCCACACTCTTTGGAAGAAAATTTAAAGTCTAATTCTGATTTCTAGAAAAGAAGCTCTAAATTCATATTAAAGAACCCTAAATTCACTACCCTCACCAAAAAAAAAAAAAAAAGAAAAAGAAAAAGAAAAAGAAAAAAAAGATGCTGCTGAAAATTTTTTATTTTAAATTGCAGACTAAAAAAAAAAAAAAAAAAAAAAGTAAGAATTACCTGTTGAACAAGGCATCTGGAAATTGGGATCATTGCTATCCAAAACAGGCAAACAGAACTGGTTACTTGCAGATCCTAGCATAGGATCCTTATCGCTGAGCATGTTCTTCAGCGAGTCCTCTAAGACATTTTGACTTGTACTAAAATCCTCACAGACTTCATTCTCCAGGTTGGATCCTAGAAATAGGGCATCATCTAAGTGTTCAGTAGGAATTAAATGATTAAATGTATCAACTATATCCATGAAGACTTCTGTGTCTTTCAGCCCTATAGAAAGACAAAAAAAATACCATAAGAAATAAAGCTATCAATTGATAATCACCTAAAACCAAATTATTTTAATAATTTTGAGTCTAAGAACACACTCAGGTATTTCTGAATTGTTTAAAAAAAATCCTCACTGTTTTTAGAATAAACATTTGGACATGTAGAACGAATCTTTACTAAATGTTTCTTCATCACACATGTAGAATATCATTTTACCAGAAATCCTATTAAATGTTTACTCAATTCATTATTTTGAGGGGAAAAAAAAAACTCTATGTATATAATCCATTAATTTGATACAGTTGAAAGAATGACATGGCTTAAACCACAAAAACCGTTTTTTAACCATAATCTTTTCATAAATGAAGAATGACGCTGCTTTTACAATAATCCATATAAAAGAATCAAAATTAAATCATTTAAATTACTGTTCCATAACTATTAAAACTGTAAAATAGCCTTGTTTTATTTACAAAGCATTTTAATCATTTAAAGAAAGGTAATATATAGAGAAAAGGTTGTTTGCAGGGATAGGAGGAAAAAATGGAAAGAAATTTAATTAAACCCAACAAACCAAAACTCAAAAAACTACACATACACAGGCAAAGAGATGTGCACGTACACGCATTTTAGTGGAGGAAATGACTTCCTTTTATCATAAAATGTATTATAAAATGAGATAAATGATAAGAAAACAATACATCAGAGATTTAATTTTATTTTAGTGAATCATGTGAGGTATATACAGATGTCAAGCTAGTTTCCTACTGATACTAGATACTGCTCAGAAAGGTCATCTAATGCTCTACAAGAGCCTCAATCAATCAAAAGTTTAATTACTTGCAATACTAGTTCCAGAAAAAAATGAACCAATGTATTCTAGATGATGGGGGAAGGCAAGGCATCAACAAAAAACATCTAATATTGAGTTGGCTAGAAAATTGACTAACAGAGAAACATGTTGGGTTCCAAAATTCCAATTTTTTTGCTTGGCTCCAAATCTACCCAAATTTCTCCAAACTGTCTCTGATTCTTTCCCCAATAAAAATGATAAAGGAAGGGTAAGTCCAAAGACATCCAACAATTTACTGGTTATATATTATATGCTGCTAACCATTTTACCTAAATTTAACCCATGTATTTCCAATAATAATAGACTCTATATAAAAAGTACATGTAAATAATTTCCTTTATGAAACAAAATTCATTTAAACAATTTAAATGTTTTCCCTCCAAATCATAAAATAGCCAAGACTCAATCCCAGGTTCCAAAACTCCATAGCCCTCGCCATATCTCCTCCCTTTTCACACCGAGCTACAGAGCTAGAAGTTGACTAGATCTGACTCATTAAAGGATCTTCTTTAAAAATAATTTTCCAGGGATCCCTGGGTGGTTAGGCGGCTTGGTGCCTGCCTGCCTTCAGCCCAGGGTGTGATCCAGTCCCACGTCTGGCTCCTTGCACGAGCCTGCTTCTCCCTCTGCCTGTGTCTCTGTGCGCCTCTCTCAATCTCTCTCTCATGAATAAATAAAATATTTTTTAAAAATAAAAATAATTTTCCATAATTTTCTAACAAATGAGTGGTTGCCTGGGTCCTTGGATAACAGAAGGCTAGATTGCAAAGGGACAGGAAGATACTTTAGGGGATGATGAAAATGTACCTAAATCCTGAATGTATAGTATATACATCCACTAAAATTCATCAACCAGCTCATTTTAAGTGCAAAGTTTAATGCAACTCAATTTAAAATCCTAAAAAAAGGAAAGAAAATTTCCTCATTCTCACAAAAGTCAATCCCCTTAACAGAAGGATTTTAGCATCTCTCCTCAAATTTTGCAACTTATATTAAAATATTTAAAAAACTGAAATAAAGTAATTATTTGATTGATTTGCTGGTTATTTTACATACATTCTTCTAATTATAACATTAAAAGAAAATTATAACTTACAATGCAGATGAAAAGTCAGGAAAAGTTTTAATTCCCTAATGTTATCTGATTCTCATTACCTAGGAAAGGCTCAACTATCATACATCACCAATACTTCTACTCATATGTTTTTAGGGACCAAAAAATTTTAGTGTAATAAATTTCTGGTGATTAAAAATAATTTACAAAAATTTTACTAAATGTTTAACAAAACCAAGTGGCTGGACCTACAGATAAATTAGTTTGTCTGAATCTGTTGGCATCCAAAAGCTACAGGCCAAGACTACCTCCTTTTCAAAGTTGCATCCCAAATAGTAATCTTTTTTTCCTCAGATGAATCAAAAAGAAAAAAAGGACAATTCCAGTTCTAAAAGCATATAGTTAACTTTCCTTCTACAAAAAAATATGCTGATTCTACTAAAAATGCACTCATTCCCATAGTCTCAAAAGTAAATTCTACAACTTCACCTGGAGTCAGTCTGTTACTATGTGCTTTCAAGTGACAATCAGAACATTCAGAAATTACGATCACACAGCCCCAAATCACAAAGCTATAGGAAAGACCACCCCATTCTAAACAGTGACCTTTTTTTCAGTAACACTGCTATCGGTGAATCATCCCAATAACTCCTTTATAAAAGGTACCTTAAGAGCCTGTGGCATATTTTTTTATCTCAATGGTACACAATATTCAGTCTTTAAAGAAGGAAAAAAAAAAAAAAAAAAGGTAAAGCATATTGTAAACAACATAGGTGAACCAAACTTTCCAGTACAGCTTTGTGGCCAAACTGGTATATAACATATAAAGTGTGTTTTATCTGGACTTAAATAAGCAAATCAGGGAAAAAGCTTCCATAGTCAAATGTTGAGGAGGACTTGGCATAACAAAGTTACATTTCTTTAATAATATCTTTAATTCATTCAAATGTTTACTAAATAACTGCCACTGAGATATTTTTAATATGCCAATACAGAATAGGGTATAAAGCATCCCAAACTTTAGGGTCCCAAGAAATGATTTCTACAGGACACATCACAAGACGAGTTCTCTTGTAAAATTGTTATAAATTAGTAAGACTAACTTTTCTTAAGCAGTTGCAACTGGCTCTGGGGGTAATTCCAAGGAAGAATTTCAAAAATGATGGTATACAGTCATCCCATAAGACTATCTTGAAAGTAACATTTAATGGAAGAATTAAGTAATTTATTTTTAAAAATCAGTTTCAAGTGCTCAGTATCCAAAATAACATTTCCCATGCTAAACTGAAAAACAAATATAAGCTGATTTTAGAAATATTAACTCACTTAACATGAACACACTCATCTACTAACTCGAAGTGGTAAACTTGATTGGATCATGGAAAAGAAAAAGGACAGTAGAAAAACCAATAAAAACAGAATAAAATCTGGAAGTTAGTTAATAGCAATGTACTAATGTTAATCTCTAGTTCTGACAAAGGCACTAGCATTATGTCAGATGTAACAACCAAGAAACTGGGATGAGGGCATATAATAGGAACTCTATACTACATAAGCAATTCTTGCAATTCTTCTATAAATCTATAATTATTCTAAAATAAGTCCTTTTTAAAACACTAATCTACATTTAGAGAAGGGGCAGCTGGCTGGCTCAGTCAGAGAGCAGGTGACTCTTGATCTCAGGTCATGAGTTCAAGCCCAACATTGAGTGTAAAGATTATGTAAATAAATAAACTTTTAAAAAATGATATTGTTGAAAACCATATTTTAAAAGCTAAAATGTGGGGAGATATCTAATAATGTGGATAAACAAAGACAATCAGATCTAATTAAGGAGAAAAACTGTGTTGATTCAGTATGTTAAACAGACTGCTTGAGTTAAACAAATTCCTATCTCTTACAATGAAATTATACTTAAATGCTTCCTTATATTGGGCATTATAAATGTAATAATTAAAACAGGGGGGCAGCCCGGGTGGCTCAGAAGTTTAGCGCCGCTTTCAGCCCAGGGCATGATCCTGGAGACTGGGGAACGAGTCCCACGTCAAGCTCCCTGCATGGAGCCTGCTTTGCCCTCTGCCTGTGTCTCTGCCTCTCTTTCTCTCTCTCTCTCATGAATAAAATCTTTAAATTAAAAAAATATATATTAATTAATTAATTTTAAAAAAACAGGGGCACCTGGCTGCCTCAGTCAGTGGAGCATCCGACTCTTGATCTCAGGGTTCTGAGTTCAAGCCCAAAACTGAGTGTAGCAAGATTATTTAAAAATAAAATCTTCAAGGAGCACCCGAGTGGCTCAGTTAGGTGTCCAACTCTTGATTTCAGCTCAGGTCATGACTTCAAGGTTATGAGATCAAGCCCAAATTGTACGCCATGCTGAGCGTGGAGACTTCTTGATATTCTCTCAGTCCCTCTCCCCTCCCACCCCTCCTCCCTAACAAAAAAATAATAAAATTGGCAATAAATAAATAACATAATAAGCCTATCTAAGGTGTGTGCTAAGTGGCTAATGATATGTATATGTACAATTAAATCAATACAAATATTTTGGGAATATATATGCTAAAACCAGAAATTATTTCTCAGTTCACAGTCACATCTCATGTTTACAGATGATAAAATATATCCAGCTAAGTCAGAGAATTGGATATTTCACTTAATTAGTTATCATAGGTACCAGTGAAACAAATGCCATTTTCAAAACTCAAGGAACTCACAATATAAAACAGAGTATAAACATATAAACAAATATAACAACATGTAAACATCACAACAAAATATGAAAGTGTCATACTGAAGGACTGCAGACAGTATCAGAGAGGAAGGTGAAATTTATGAGGCCAAGAAAATCTAAGCAAGTAATATATGAGCTGGATCTTCAAGGTCCAGAGGATACTCCAGGCAAAAGGAATAGTATGTGCTAATTATGAATGATAGAATTTGGTCCTAACAGACCATTTAGAAAGACTCAAAATGCAATTTAAAAATAAGTATTACTACCAACATTCTGAGTAAAATTTAAGCTGAGTTGAAGATATTTACTGCTTTAAAATATTTGTTTTATCTTGATTCACAAAAAATTATACTGCAACCAAATTTGGTTTACACTGAAAAAACTAGCACGTATTGTTCCATGTATGAATAGAAAGCAAAAAGATTTGGAAAGCACCAACAGCACACACACACACACACAAATTACACCTCTTCAAAAATCCCCTTTACATTAAGAGTACATTAAAACTATCTTGACTCATCTTCAAAGTAAAACTATGTTTTATCATGTTATCACCTGAAAAAAAAAACAGATCTAAACCTAACAATAAATTATTAAAGCTATCAAAGGCCGTAAGAAGTTATTCCATGATGAAGCTCTCTCAGGCAGTCTATGCTCTGTTTTATGTGCATGGGGGGGGGGTACAAATATATTCAGGATATTATAAAATCTATGATGAAAAATTAAACAAGGTAATAGTGATGGGGGGGAGGAGGGTTTTTACATACAATGGTAAATTAAGATTTTGTTTATTATAAGTCAACATATAAGCCAAAACCTGGAAAGAGAGAGTGGTCCATGCAAAAATGGGGAAAAGCAATCCAGGCCAAGACCTAAATGCAGGCCCTGGGAATGGAAACTTGGTGCCTTCTAGCCCCAACATTACAGTTTAAATTAAGCCATCAATTCATCAGGCACGATACCATGAACAAATTTCTAATAAGTAGTAGTAGTAGAAAAATAAAAGTACCACCACTAACAGTGATGAAAAATGTGAAATGAGGTTTTCTAATTTCACACCAGGCAATGTTCTACACGCTTCACATCAGTAATTCTCAATCAGAGGTGATTATGCCCCCTCCAGAGGACACTTGGCCATCAAAACGGGAGGGCAGGCCACTGGCATCTAGTAAATATACTACAATGCACTAGGAAAGCCCCACAACAAAGAATTACCCAGCTAGAAAACTGCTAACGTTAAGAAACTCTGCTCTACATTTATTAATTAATTTAATCCTCACAATCATGCTATAGTATAATCCATTAAACAAAGGAAGAAAAACACAAATGAAGGAAGGAAGAAATTAATTAGGATTAAAGAGATTAAATTACTTGCTATAGTAAGTGGTAGGGCTGAAATCTGAACTGAACCAAGAAAATTTCATTCAAGAATCAATGCACTTACCATAATATGGGGTAACCATATTATCTGTTTATAAAGTAAACTGCATTAAATATTTATTATGTGCCAGGTACTATGCTAAATCTAAATGTATGTCATTTAATCTTCACACCCACACAACTAGGAAGGTACTATTATTATTCTCAAATTGTAAAAGTGGGGCTAAAGTTTAGCAAAGTTACACCCTATATTACAGAATAAGTAAGTGACAAAGCTGGGACTCAATTCTGCTCTGACATAAAGGTCAGTTCTTAACCACCATAATATAACAACATTAAATAGGTTATTCTTCCAGGATAAAGGAAAAGCACTGAACAGTTAAACCATGATAGTATGATCCAATTCTACAAAGTACAATTCTGTAGAGCAATGCAACCTAATCAATTGCTCTAAAGACACACACCAAATTCTACTCTAGTTTCATTGGTTAAAATCTGTAAGCAGCAGCAAGGTTCATAACTTTTCTGAATTTATCAGGTATATTATTCTTATATCAAATATAAAAGAATCCAAAAAGTATCTGCCATACTAAGACTAAAGCCAACCTAAGAATCCAGAAAAAGAACCATCAAGTACAAGCTGAAACTGGCAAAAGCAGAATTACACTAGCCAACTGTACTGAATTAAAACTTCAATATTTACAACTATACCCTATTCATATTATGGGAAGCATTAACAGTGTGGATTAACCATAGAAAAAGTGGAAGCAGTTCATCACTAAAACTATAGCCTAGGTAGTAACAGACCAAGCTAAAATGTACTTTAGTATATACTATGCGCCACCAGGCCATATGCTCAGTGTATTGTAATGCATTTTCTCTTTAGTTCCTCCCAACAACCCTGTGAGGCAGGTGCAATTATTATACCTATTTTGCAGATGAGCAAATTGAGACCCAGACCATTATGTAATTTGCCCAGAATTACATATCCAGTATACCCAAACTGGAACCCAGGCAGTGTGATTCCTGAGACTACACGTTTAAACTACTATATTTTATGCACTCTACTTACATTAACACCTACTTATGTTTCTGTTCTTAATGTATCACTAATGAAATCCTACAAATACTAAAAACAAAGGGACACACACTTCCTCCAAAATAAGTCAGAATATACACACTTAGCCACTCCCTACACATAAAAATACAGTGGCTATTCTATGTATAAACATCATTTTAGAAGTTATCAACTAAACTCTGCAATTTATTTTCAAGTCCACAATTTTAGAATGTTTTCATGTGGCCAACTCACACAAATTATGAGTGAACCAAAATTATTAAAGTTTAGCCTTTCTGTACAATCTACTATGCCATTTAAAACTTCATCTAGGGATCCCTGGGTGGCGCAGCGGTTTGGCGCCTGCCTTTGGCCCAGGGCGGGATCCTGGAGACCCAGGATCGAGTCCCACGTCGGGCTCCCGGTGCATGGAGCCTGCTTCTCTCTCTGCGCCTCTCTCTCTCTCTCTCTCTCTCTGACTATCATAAATAAATAAAAATTTAAAAAAAAAAAATTTAAAACTTCATCTAATAAAGTTACATTGTGCAGATTAAAATTTCTGGATAATATTTGAAATTTTTATTAAACTATTTCTTTTCATCCATCCCCTCTCTTCATGTTACAAATAATCATAGAAACCAAAATCCCCTGACCATTAAAAAATGATCTAAACTAAGCACAAAATGCATAGGAGTAAGTGTCCCATCTATACACGTGGCAATTCCTCACACAATTCCTTTTTTAAGTCTTGAAATTTCTTCTTTTAACTCTAATACAATGATTTAACATCTCATGTCTTTGAATCTTGTTTCTCAACCTAGGTTTCTTGAGGGTACAAACAGCACCTAGGTCTCATATTTTGAACCAAACCAATACTCTCAGTATCTTTTCCCAGTAATCAAAGAGCAGCAACTAAAAGGGAGTATCTTCTGCTGTTCAGCATGCAACTATACTGTGTCTAACAATTTGCCGAGTCATTTTTGTAGTTAAAAAATGTTTATGCTTCTGAAAAGATACTCCAGGATTCTCAGAGGTGCTCTAAGAAGAAATAAGAGAGAAACCGAGCACGAGATGTACTACTCCACACAAGAAAGAAACCCAGCAGCCACTTGTCAGAAAGATTTCCTAAAACATCAATGAATGAAAATATTTAGAAGTCAACCCTCCAAGAACACTGATACTTCATGACACTGGTGAAGTAGTTATGGGTAATCCACAAACCTAAGATGTTGATCAATAAATCTCATTAAAAAATAGAAAAGATCTTATCTTCAGACAAAAAAATTAGGCAAAACAGATTTCATGAGAAATCTGTGTAAAAAAACAAACAACAATACGGGGAAAAAGTGCACATTTAAAAGCAAAATGTATCAAAAAGTGAAACACCATATTACCGAGGAAGATAACCATTATTATGTTTTAGTACTCAAAAAAAGAAAAAAAAAAAAAGAACGGTGTGATAATTTACATTCACCAGTTTTTTCCAAATATAATCCATACTCCATAAAAAAAAAAAAAACTCTGGATAATTTTACAGTAATCCAAATTGCTGACTGCTGCCTCCCAAACTTTTATCAATAATAGTCTTATTAATATTCTATTACATAAATCAAAGATTATCAACCTTAACAAATTCCAATCTCAATACAAATTTTAATAGTATGGTTTTAAAGGATTTTGACATAAAGGCAATTTCCTTTCCACATTTCTATCCTGAAATTTGCATTTAATCAACACTAATTTTCACCTCTATTTATTTACACAGACCGCTTCTCTTAGATTTGACTTCTTTGAATATGCAACAGATGAGCATACATACCAAAGGATCAACTGAAGTTCTGCGAAGTCTATCCCAATAGGATGGAATGCAAAACTAACGCAGTGTGATAGATAAGTTAGTTCACTACCCTCCCAAAGGATGCAAAAGTAGTATTAATAAATTACATTTTCATGCTCTTCAATAAACAGACCTATAAACCATTAAACAAACAGGGGGAACTGGTCCCACCAGAAGCTCATCTGTTATCTTTTGAAAAATTATGAGTACAGCTACCAAATAAAGCTTAAAGTCTATTGTTGTAATTCTGAACACTTAAAAAGTGGCCCACGTCAGCTGAGACGTCTTTCTGCAGCTCAAGAATTGACTGAACCGTGCGTGGCTTAATCAGAGCAATAATAGCTCCTATGTCCCTTCTTAAATTATATTACTATCGTCAGGAAATGAAGTTTGTATTTTAAAAAAAAAAATTAATAGTGATAATGATGATGGAGAAAAAAATCCATTATTGTAATACAGGGCCAGTAAACAGAAGAATCGGACAGATAATTAAGAAAAAGTCGAGTACTAGTGAAGATAAAAACTATCCGAAATAATAATCTTTACATATCTGTTGTGTTCTGGAATGAATACAAAAATTCAAAAACAGAAGAACGCCGCAAAGATTTCTTGGTTCTTCGACTCCTGTCTCTTTCCAACCACAAACACAACTACAAACATTTTCACGATCCCAAACACTTCATTCAAGAATCAAAAAATGGTAGGAAATGAATGAGTAATGGAGGCGTAGTTTTGGAAGATCTCAAACCACCAGTTTGTAAAAAGGAAGACAAGTTCGACCTCGAAATAGTAACTAAATAGAACAATGTACTAGGTACTCCCTAAATAGTTTACTGTATCTTTCTCTTTTTTTTTTTTTAAGCTTTAAAAAAAAAAAAAGGTAGTAAGCATTTGGGAAAGGCTCAGTAACCAAGTCTCATTTTAAACGAAGTATCTCTACACTTAATGAAGGCTTTACAGAGGCAGGTATCAAAGCGTTGTTGCCACTTACATTAATGATTATCCATGATCATAATCTGCGAAATGATTCCTGAATAGCACCAATAATCATGCATTCAAACTACCTCGAATCCTAGTCTCTAGGAAATGGCATTTAAAAATCCAAAGGTGGGAAAAGGTCATCGGACCCGGCAACACATTGCTGGGGGGAAGAAGGGAAACAGGGCTGTGCGCGGTACCAACATTCTCTCCCTTTCTCCCTCCTCCCCGCCCCCCCCCGTATCAGGTGATCAGTTATTTAGCACCATTAACACGCAAGTATCGACAAGTGGTTCATTAAATCACTCCTATTATCCGAAGGCCAGATTCTAGGCTTCCCATTTCAAACTAATCAAAAGGAGTCGACAGTTTGGGTCCCGAGCACAAAAGCGCGCGGTAAGCAGGAGGATGCACAGAGCGCCAACTCCCCCCTCTCCAAAAAGCTAGGACTGGGCTCGGCCTCGCCGGCAAAGGCCAATCCCGGCTTCCCAGACCTCGGGCCCGAGGCTCAAGGCCGGGCTCCCCTGGAGGGAAGAGGTCCGACAGGCCGGGTCCGGGGGCCTTGCGGGCCAGGCCTTCCTGGCAGCGCCCGCGGTGCCTCCGGGCCTGCGCGCCCGCCCGCCCGCCCGCCCGCCCGCGCGGCGGCGGCGGCGGCGGCGGCGGCGGCGGCGGGGCACACTCACCACCCGAGGCCCGGGAGCAGGAGCCGGGGAGAGGCCGCGGTCCCGAACCTCCGCCAGGCGCCCTCGCCGCCGCGGCTCCCTCCCAGCCCGCGGTCCAAACGCTCCCGGGCGACAGAGGCGCGGCCCGGGCAGGCCGAGGACGTTGCGCAAGAGGCCGGCGAGGCTTCCCGGCTGCGCGGGAGAAAGGCGCGGAGCGTCCGCCGCGGGAGGGGCGGGGAGGCCCGCGGAGGCGCTGTGCGTGTAGAAGGGGATGGGGGAGGGGAGGATTGCCCGTCTCCCTGGCCGCGGCCGGAGCCGCAACTCACCCAGCTCCGCCAGACGAGCGCTACCACTGGCAGCAAGAGGAAGATGGTGGCCGCTGCCGCCGCCGCCGCCGCCGCCGCCGCCGCCGCCGCCGCGAGGAGGAGGAGGAGGAGGAGGAGGGGGCCCGGTGGGTGCCGGGGAGAGGGGGTACGCGCAGGACGTCGGCGTCGCTGCCACTGCCTCTTTTCCTCACCGGGCCGGGCGGCTGCTGCTGACGACACCAGCCTGGCTTCCGCGCCGCCCCCTGTAGCTTCTTAGCAGCCGCCGCCGCCCAGGGACCGAGGGTCGCTCGCCTCGTGGGGACCGTGCGGCGGCGCGAGACCCCGCAGCCATCGGCGTGCGGCGGCGGCGCGGGGGCAGGAGCCGGGCCGCGTCACGTGACCCCACTGTTTACCGTTCCGGGGGCCGCGGCCTGCGCGCTGCGCCTGCGCAGTGTGGGGCCTCCCGGCCGCGCCGCGCAGCGCGTCCGCGGGGCCCCGGCAGTCGCTCTCCGCCGCGCTTCCGCGCCCCTCCCAGTCTTCCGAGGGCGCGGCTCGCCTGCGGGCCTGAAGCTCTCGGCTCCCCGGCGGCCGGCAGCGGAGGGGGAAGGCGCGGATCGGTTTTTCTCGATTGCGAGAAGCGCGCAGCCTTCGCCGTCTATGTAACATTGATGATCAAATTTGCCTCTCCATTAACTGGGTGCGCTTTCAGGAAGGGAGGCCAGGTGAGCCCCTGGCCCGGGAATCCCCGCGGGCTGCGCACCACGGCCCCGCCGCCCGCCGCCTCCATTCTCACCTTGGCTCTGAACAGCTGGTGTTCGGGACTCCAACGGCCTTCTCCGACAGTCGCTCCTGGTCGAAGCCAGCAGCTCTCAAAGTGTATCAAGAGGATCCTCCGAAGGAAGGGTCCCCGACACCTTTCAGAGGAGCTTCAGTCCTTTGACAGTGACCTATGTGGAAGGCCGGATTTTCTTCATCTTCTTCAACCAAAGCATGTAGCAGCTGATTAAATGCAAAAGCAGAGGGGGGATTCTAGCCATCAGCGGACATTGAAGAAATGTGCAAAAATCTAAAGCAATGCCACTCTTTTCATTAAGTTTTCTTGGAGAATGTATTTTTCATAATAAATCGTTTACGGTAACATGTAATAAATTGTTATTCTGTTAATGTTTATGATTTTTCTTGATTTATTTATGATAGTCACAGAGAGAGAGAGAGAGGCAGAGACACAGGCAGAGGGAGAAGCAGGCTCCACGCACCGGGAGCCCGACGTGGGATTCGATCCCGGGTCTCCAGGATCGCGCCCTGGGCCAAAGGCGGGCCCCAAACCGCTGCGCCACTCAGGGACCCCCGTGTTTTGTGATTCTTAGGTTTAACTCCTGCGATGGTAAATAACCCATGTAAACAAAAGCTCTCGGAAGTCCCTTAGTAATTTTTAAGAGTGTGTAAGGGTCCTGAGACTTTTGGACCACTGGTCTAGGTTATGTGCTTCCACAGCTTGGGCTGACCTCTATCTCAGCCCGTTATAGACACTGTGAGGTAATTGTTGCTGGTCATCCCCATGACCAAAATGAGTCCCTTTAAGCACTGGGATTGTGCCTCCTTTTTGCAAGGACCATAACAGTACCCACTAAAGAATGATAGGCAGCCCCTGCTGTGCTCCTCAGAAACCTTGACTTGTTGATTTAAGCCTCATGCCAACTGTAGTCCACCTTGTGAGATTTGTGCAGAGTAGAATAATAACTCACAGGCATGTGGTGAAGAGCTTTTCTTTACTCTCTCCAGTCTTTTGGTATTTCAAGCACTTCCAATACCAAATGCTCTTCCACAAGGTTTAGATTGTCCTAATTCTACTAGAATCCGAGAATTCCATCCCCTGCCTTGACTCATCAATCCCTAAAAACTTGGTTTTACGATCTTTGTTGTTTGTTTTTTTTATGAGTGTTTGTTTGTTTGTTTTTTTTTTTTGAGAAAGGAAAATAGAAACGAGTAATCAAATTTTTTTTTTTCACATAGAATGTCTGGGATGAATTGCACAAATAAGTCTTAAATTTATTTTTACTCTTCTGGACGTCAATGTGAAATTTGAAAAAGGTGTTAGGAAAGAATAAAATTATAAACAAAATCCAATCCTAAGGGATTTAATACAGTAGAACTCAAACGGAAAATCATTAGATGGAAAATTTCCTCGAAAGAACTGGGGAAAATTTATCTTGTTAAAGAAATTTTAGTAAATTTATGAAAAAAACACAATGGAGTTCAAAGGAAAATACAGGAATGATAAGCCTGTCACATTCACAAAATAAAGATTTTAATCCTAAAATAGCCAACAAGCTTACCACAAAGTATGATGTTTTGACTATTATTTTCAACCAGTCAAGCACCAAGGCTCACATTTGTTTATTAATCATCTTTGCTTTTCGCTTCCAGATATAAACACTATGTCTTTTGCCCAGTCTATAAGAAGGAATCATCAGTCTATAAAAAGGTTACTAGAAGAGGAACAAAGAAAGTGTGATAATGAGGAACACCTTGGGTGGCTCAGTCAGATACATGCAACTCTCAATTTTGGCTCAGGTCATGATGTCAGGGTTGTGAGATCAAGCCCCCCTGCCGGGCTCTGCACTGCTTAAGATTCTATCTCTCTCCATCTCCTTTTGCCCCTCCCTCCTATCTCTTTCTCCTTCTCAAATAAATAAATAAATAAATAATACTCAGAATGGCTTTAACAGCATGAAGGACTCTGTTTTAGTTAAAGGACCTATTGGAAAATCAGATTGCATTGATAACATTGAAAACTCCAAATTAACTCAGGAAAATTAAATTTGATAGAAAACAGGACAAGTAACAATGGCTAATACTGGCCAGTATACTTGTAATTGACTAAAAAATGATGGAAAAATGAAAATTGACAAAGTTTGGATCTTGCAAAACTTTACCCAGGAAAACAGCCTGGTAGAGAGTGAGGCCAGGGAAGGCAGCTCACAGTGCTGGTATGCAAGTTGAGTCTGATATGAAAAATGCTTGTCATCACTGAAACATCGGTGCTTACGTATCAGTTCACTAAAGATGAAAAAAATGGGAAGAGTTAACCGCAGCAAATGGAAATTCGATAAAAATATCAAGTATATTTAATGTTTTTTTTTTCTGGAAAACACTTTCTGCGTACACAGACACACTTTCATGTTAGTTTAGAATAGATTTAAATGTTTTTTTTCTAAAACATGGGATCAAAGCAGTGGAACCAAAATATTCTGAATTCATTTTACTAAGGTCATTGTGGAATTTAGGGGCTTCATCCAGAATACATTGGTCCTTCTGTCACACTTGCTCCCTTCCTACACATTTTTTTTTTTTTTTGCCTACTTTCTCCAGAAACATAGCTCCCAGCTAGCTACTCATGCTTTCAGCAGGAAACAATGGGTGAAAAGGAAGTGTCTGTCCTCACCCAGGGTAGATAATTTGCATGGTGTACCAAAGATCAGGGGGGCTTAGACAGGCTGGGTCAAACAATAAAATAAAATTTCTCCATGCACCAGGTCTGTACAAGGCATAAAACACCTTTGCAGACTTCAGCAACTATAAGGTACAGGGAAGGATCAATTCTGCCATTAAGTGCTTTGACAGTGCTTGGCACAAAGGACATGTATTCATGCTTTCCCTGGCGTGGAGAGGAAAAAAAGGCATTTCTGACATATTGATGCCTACAAGGGCAAGAAAGTTCCAGAAAATCTGTGTGGTTCTGGAGCTACAAATAATTCATTATCTGGTTAACATATTGTGAGTGAAAATAATGAAAATAATTGAAATTATTTTAACAAAGAAAGTGTGATAATGAGGAACACCTTGGGTGGCTCAGTCAGATACATACAACTCTCAATTTTGGCTCAGGTCATGATCTCAGGGTTGTGAGATCAAGCCCCCCTGCCGGGCTCTGCACTGACCATGGGGTCTGCTTAAGATTCTCTCTCTCCATCTCCTTTTCCCCTTCCCTCCTATCTCTTTCTCCTTCTCAAATAAATAAATAAATAAATAAATAAATAAATAAATAAGTGTGATAATGTCCCTCGGTGACAATGTCACCTCCCTACTTGAAATCTTTCCATGGTTCTCCAAAATAAAAAGAATAAAATCCAAACTTCTTAATATGACCATTAAGACACTTTAGGATTGGCCCTTGTCTATCTCTTAAGCCTCTTTTCTCACTATTACCTGCTGCTCTGACCAAGGGGCCTCTTTAAGGTTCTCTCTCTCCCTCCCCCTCTCCCTCTGTCCCTCCCTCCTAACTCTCTTTCTCTAAAAGTAAGTAAATAAGTAAATAAGTAAATAAATAAATAAATAAATAAATAAATAAATAAATAGTGATAATGTTCCTCAGTGACTTTAGGATTGGCCCTTGTCCAGCTCTTCAGCCTCTTTTCTATTACCTGTTTTTTAAATTTATGATACAACAGGATGTAACTTCTCACTGTTTCCTCTACACATCCATGCTGTCCCTCAACCTAAAGTCTGCTCATACTGTTACTTCTGACAGGAATGCCCTCTTCCAGAAAGCAGGTTAGTGGTTGCTTAGGACTGTGGTTGAAGGGATAATAGGGAAGTGATGGCTAAAAGTATAGAGTTTCAGGGATCCCTGGGTAGCTCAGTGGTTTGGTGCCTGCCTTTGGCCCAGGGCACGATCCTGGAGTCCCGGGATCGGGTCCCACATCGGGCTCCCTGCATGGGGCCTGCTTCTCCCTCTGCCTGTGTCTCTGCCTCTCTCTCTCTCTCTCTATCATAAATAAATAAATCTAAAAAAAATAAATAAAAGTATAGAGTTTCTTTTCAAACTGATGAAAATGTCCTAAAATTTACTGTCATAATAGTTACACCTATCTGTCAATTTCCAAAGAACAATTGAATTGTACACTTCAAATGGATGAATTGTATGGTATGTAACTTTTACCTCAGTGAAACTGTTATTTTTTTTAAGCAGAAACCTAAATAAGGACATACTATGTTCTATGTAGAGAAAAACAATATAATGAAGATGTCAGTTCTCCTCAAAATAACCATGAATGTTTTGCCATTCCTTTTTTAATTTGGCAAGTCATTTTTAAAGATTTTATTTATTTATTTGACAGAGAGAGAGAGCAAAGCAGAGGGAGCAGGAGAGGGAGAAGCAGGCTCCCTGCTGAGCAAGGAGCCCAATGTGGGACCCAATCCCAGGATTCTGGGATCAGGACTTGAGCCTAAGGCAGATGCTCAACCAACTGAGCCACCCACGTGCCCCAGCAAGAGAATTTTAATCTAAGAGAATGGCAGAGCTAATATAGTCATCAAAGTTAAAAAAAAAAAAAAGTAACCTGCAGGAGTGGGATATGGGGATTCAATTTGAGCATAAGAATATATAAACTTATCATAGTAAAAATGGCATGAAACCTTCTAGGGGACAGAGACATGGTCAGTTAACAGAATAAGAAGGCTAGGAACAGGGGGAATGAGGATTTGCTGTAATGGTTACAGAGTTTCCATTTGGATGATGAAAAAGTTTAGAAATAATGGGACATTCTGGATGTAATTAATGCCACTAAGTTGTACATTGAAACATGGTTAAAATGGCAACTTTTATATATGTTTTACCACATTCTTCAAAAATTAATAATATAGTATAACAAAAACCATTAAATTGTACAGTTTAGATGGGTTAGTTGTGTGGTATGTGAATTTACATCTCAGTAAAGCTGTTGAAAAGAAAGTCCGGAAGCAGAAACATAAACATAAATAAAATGAAAAATTTTAAAGATTTTATTTATTTATGTGACAGAGAGAGCACAAGCAGGGGGAGCAACAGAAAGAGAGAGAGAAGCAGGCTCCCCCCTGAACAGGGATTCTGATGCAGGGCTCCATCCCAGGACCCTGAGATCATCACCTGAGCCAAAGGCAGACACTCAACTGACTGAGCCACCCAGGCACCCCATAAAATCTTTGTCTCTAATAAAGATGCCATCTCAAGTCCATAGGGAAAGGATTATTTGCTTCATGGCAACAATTAGGGGAAATGTTAAAGTTGGATCCCAATCTCACATTTTATGCTAACATTATTTCCAGATATGTTTAAGACTCCAGAAGAAAGTAAATCTTTAACAAATGTATCAGAAAATGATCAACTTCATATTATATATCATCAGGCAGATAGGTAAAATATTTTAAAAAGTCACCATTCAGTGTTGATGTGGAATGGATAAACTGTCATATACTAAAGGATGGAATACAAATTGATAATTTTCTGGAGAAAATTTTGGGAAAGTGTACCAAAAGCCTTTATTTTTTTAAAGATTATTTATTTATTTATTTGAGAGAGAGAGAGAGAGAGAGAAGCAGACTCCCCACTGACCAGGAAGCCTGTGGGTCTCAACCCCAGGACACCAAGATCATGACCTGAGCTAAAGTCAGCCACTTAACCAACTGAGCCACCCAGGCGTCCCTCAAAAGCCCTTAAATGTACACACTTTTTGATACAGAATTTACATTCTTAGGACTCTTTCACTTGCTATCTCTGTCTTTCTCTCTCTCTAATAAATAAATAAAATATTTTTTAAAGAAGAGTCCTTTGAGTGATCCTGGGATTTGGAATCAAGTCCCGCATCGGGATCCCTGTAGAGAGCTTGTTTCTCCCTCTGCCTATGTCTCTGCCTCTCTCTGTGTGTCTCTCATGAATAAATAAAATAAATCTTTAACAAAAAAAAAAAGAAAAAGAGTCCTTCGACAGATGAATGCATAAAGAAGATGTGGTATATCTACAAATGGAATATTACTCAGCCATCAGAAAGGATTAATACCTATCATTTACATTGCCGTGGATAGGATTGGGGGGTATTATGCTAAGTGAAATAAGTCAATTGGTTTCACTCATATGTGAAACATAAGAAATAGTGAAAGGTACCATATGGAAAAGGAGGGGAAACTGAGTGGAGAAAAATTAGAGAGAAAGACAGACCATGAGAGACTCCTAACTGTGGGAAACAAAGAGTTGAAGAAGGAGAGGTAGGTGGGGGGATGGAGTAACAGTGATGGGCATTAAGGAGGGCACTTGATGAGATGAGCATTGGGTATTATACTATAGGTTGGCAAATTAAATTGAAATAAAAAATTTTAAAAAGGAAATAGAAGTTGATTATGCAAAGATTTGTATACAAAATGGGATTTACTATCTGTATTGCTTTGTTTGCTTTTAAAAAAATCAGTAATATACAGTAAAGATTCTTCCCAGTTAATCATACAACTCTGTAATAACATTTATTTTTGTAATAACATTTTTAAAGGAAATATAAAACTTGGAGTGCCTAGGTGGCTCAGGTGATTGGGCATCCTGCTCTTGATCTCCACTCAGGTTTTGATCTCAGGGTCATGTGCCACATAGAGCCCATGTTGGGCTCCAAGCTGGGTGTGGAGCCTACTTAAAAGATATATTTATACCCTGCTTCTCCTTCCTCCTGTGTCTCTGCCTCTCTCTCTCTCTCTCTCTCTCTCTCTCTCTCTCTCTCTCTCATAAATAAATAAATAAATAAATCTTTAAAAAAATAATGTTACTTCTCTGCTTATGACCTTTCAAAGTTCCACCCTGACTAAAATATAATCCTATGTTTAATTTCTTAGCATGATTTGTAAGATCAGGCATGATCCGATATCAACTCACAAATATCTTTGACTTGCTTCTCATGGTCCAGCCACCAAACTCCTCATAATTCTGTGGTGCTATCTCACTCTTCCCTTCCTTTGTACATGCTACTTTCTCTACTGGAAAATTCTGTTTGGCAAACTCTTACTCGCATGTCTCTTTCATAAAATCTTTTCTAATTGTCTCCCTCCCAAAGCATAATACTTCATTCTTCACTTTGCACCCTGTACACATTTCTGCTGTAGAACTTATTAGGCTGCTGTCTTTTCCATTCGAATCTGAGCTCTGAGGGGCACCTGGGTGGCCGAGTCGGTTAAGTGTCCAAGTGTCTACCTCTTGCTTTTGGCCCAGGTCATGGTCTCAGGGTCGTGAGATGGAGCCCTGAGTCAGGCTCTGTGCTCTGCAGGGAATCTGCTTGAGATTCTTTTCCTTTCCTTCTTCCCCTCCCCCTTGTGCATTCACTGTCTCTGTCTCTCAAATAAATGAATAAATCTAGAAAGAAAAAAAAAAGGAAAGAATTTGAGCTCTTAGAGGACCAAGACATTTCATTTCTGTGTCCCCAGCAGTAAGCACATTTATAGCCTAGCTTATTTGGTTAATGTTGCTCCACACAGCACTGATCTTTATGTCACTTGATTCTGAAATATTTTTCTTTAAAGATATGTATATTTAAAGCATCCATTAATAGACACTGATATATTTATGTTCTTATGCATATTCTGAGTGCTATTGCACATACTAAGACATTGATAGCTAACTTTGGGTAGATGGAAAAGTAAACCTTTAGTTGATGTGCATTAGCACAAATCATGCTGAACCCTCTCTTGGGCACTGTAGGTTCTGCTGCTGTTCTCATAATTATGTTCTACAAAGGGTATGCTTTGCTTTGCCGGAATTGTCTTTCTGTAATTTATTTTATGTTAATTGAGAACAGTTTTTTACTCATAGTGTCTAATAAAAGATGTGCAATTCATAGTGATGGCTTTGCCACATAAGAAACCAAGAAATAATATCAAGATTGAAGTTAAAAAAAAAAAAAACTTGTTGATTTGCAGCTAAAGCTCCCTCTGTAGAAATAGAAGAAGAAACAGTAGATATTGAGGCAGAGACAATGTGCATAGCAGCTGACTTGAAGTTTTATTGTTAAGGGAAGCATAGAAATGGAGCAACAGCAAGAGGCAACAAAGGAGAGTTGTGTGTTTGTGAGTAGTTTGCTGGTTTATATGCTAACACTAAACCTTTGGAGGTTAGCATTATATAGGCATAAGGATACTCTCACCATTTGAAAGGAGGGACGAGTGAGTCAAGCTACAGTTAAAACTGTTGTTTTTGTTATTGTGAGAGGATGAAGAAGTTCTTCCTAATGACTGACAGTAAGCAAAGGAGGCATATTGGAATATATGAAGAGAAAGGAGAAGCAATGAAGTTGATGTCTCTAGGAGTAGAAAAGCAAGCTTACCAAGGAAAATGGAAAAGATGTTTTGGGTAGTGTTGGACGTCTGTTTAAGGTTTGAGATGATAAAATGAAGCTATAATCAATTAAACGTCTGCCTTCAGCTTGGGTCATGATCCCAGCATCCTGGGATGGAGCTCCACATTAGGCTCCCAGCTCAACAGGCAGTCTGCTTCTCCCTCTCCCTCTCCTTCTCCCCCTGTTTGTGGTCACTTTGTCAAATAAACAATAAGATTTTTTTTTTTAAATCCAAAATGGCGGCACTTAGGTGGCTCAGTGGTTGAGCATCTGCCTTTGGCGTAGGTCGTGATTCCAGGGTCCTGGGATTGAGTCCTTGCATCAGGCTCCCACAGAAAGCCTGCTTCTCCCTTGGGCTGTCTCTGCCATTCTCTCTCTGTGTGTCTCTCGTGAATAAATAAATAAAATCTTTTTTTTTTTAAAGAATCTAAAATGAAGCCAGCTAGCTTAGTTGTATGATTTACCTCAGCAACAGTCTACTACTCAGCAATAGGCATTGAGAATGTGGATAATTGGATTCAATTAGAGTTGAGATTTTTGCCAGGCAAGTGTAGTGGAAGAAGAGAGAAGCAATAAGTTGTAGATAATTTTTAGGGAGTAGTAACAATGAACAATGAATCAGACCTTGGACTATAAGCAGAGGGACACAGGAAGTAAAGACGAGAAAAAGATAATAGATAATGAGAAGTAGCGAGGCTCAGTAGGTTGACATCTGAATGAGGAAGAAAATTACACTACTATGGATAGTAAAGCAAGGAAGGCCGGGCTGGTGATGAAACTGAAGATTTCTGAAATTGGAAGTAGTATAATTTCAGGTGATGACAAGTTTTCAAATATGACTCTGTGAATGAATACTTAAGGTGAAGTGGAAGTGAGTGTCAAGGATATGAGAGTTCAGTGTATTAAATGAGTCCTTTACATGAAAACTGTATATTGTGAAAATTACATAATGGTAGGAGTGCTGATGGCTGAGCTAGAAGCTAAAGGCATCATGAAAAGACCATGAACAATAAATAAATAAATAAATAAATAAATAAATAAATAAATAAATAAATAAATAAAAATAAAATAGAAATAAAAAAAGACCATGAACAGATAGATGACGGCAAATGAAGAGGACGATAGAGAGGTAGCAGGGGTTTTTTCCCCCAGAAGGGAGAGAAATAAGTGATCTAGAAGAACCTGCCATGGAGAAATGGAAAGCCTAGCCCAAGGTAAGAGGGGTGTGAAAAATATGTAGCCTCTACTTGAGAGGATTGCAGAGCAAATAAGGTCCTCAAGGAATAACCAGATTTCGATTAAGTCAAGGACATGAAGGGTATCTGCTGAGAGTCAGTTAAATATAACTGTCAACTAGTTAAAGTCTGATCTCCCATTTGCTAGAGCTGTTATTTGTACTCTGACTATAGACAACCAGATTCATCAGATATGATTACGATAAGTTTTATGCTGCCTGAACTAGGCCCAGTCACAGTGGGAAGGCGAAAGGGTAGGTCCTTAGCCCAAAGGCATAGAAGGATTACAACTCTTTTCATACCACGCAGAAGATAAAGAAGGGGATAATAGTCATTCTTGAAGCTTGCAGTTTCCCAAGATGCACTGAGTCTATGTCACACAGTCCAGAGGTGGAGAAGCAACTTCAACAGGAAGCTTGGCAAGTTACAACAGAGCCTAGACCCATGGGGCAAGACTCCTTGGAACAAGGTATGAGGGACCTCTTTTTTTATGGTACTAAATGTAGTCATGACTTTGTTCAAAAGGGACCAATCTGGCATTCCTAGGCTAGGCTGACCATTTATAACCTTTTCAAATTATGTCACTGAAACTGAATAACTTGTTTATAACTCTTGTTTGAATTCAAACTATTGTTGAGGAAAATAAGCTACAAAATATTATGTACAACTTAATGTCTGTGGATACAGAGCCTCAAGAAAATGTAGCATTTGCTATAAGGGTCCAGGCTTTTTCTTTTTTTTTTTTATAAGATTTATTTATTTATTCATGAGAGACACACAGAGAGGGAGAGAGAGAGAGAGAGAGAGAGAGAGAGAGAGGCAGAGACACAGGCAGAGGGAGAAGCAGGATCCCTGCAGGGAACCCCTTGCAGGACTTGATCCCAGGACTCCAGGATCACGCCCTGAGCCAATGGCAGGTGCTAAGCCGCTGAGCCACCCAGGGATCCCCCAGAAGGGTCCAGGCTTTATGAGAAAAGTTCTCTCAGGTAGTCCATTCAATAAAAATCTGTAGGAAACTAAAAGGAAAAAAAAAAAAAGAAATGTGAAGGAAACTTAAAAAGTGAGGGGAGAAACATGCTGACTCAGGCTGTAGAGCACACAACTTTTGATCTCAGATTGTGAGTTTGTTGGGTGCAGAGAATACTTAAGAAAAACAATCTTTTTTAAACATTCAGAAAAAAGTACATAGGAAACTTTCCTGATCCCAAGTTGGAATTTAGAACACACACTGGAAATGTTGAAGGGAGGACCAGGGAAAAGATTTCATCAGACAAGAGGAAGTACAGTGACGAGACTGTGTGACAATAGACAACCAGGGAGGTCACAAAGGAAGAGTACTCCAGGGAATGAAAAAGCTAATTCAAGACTATGATGGTAATGAATTTGGGATGCTCTAGAAACAGAAAAGGCTAGTGTGACTGGAGCATATGGTGCAAGTTAGAAAGCTGAGAGATTGGCAAGAACCTCGTAGGCTAAAAAAAGGAATTTAGAATCTATCACAAACAAAATTGAAAGCCACTGGGGAATGTGTTAAGCAAGGAATGGCATAATCTGATTTTTTCCTTTTCTTTTCTTAAATTTTTTTTAAATTTATTTATTTATGATAGTCATCAGAGAGAGACAGAGAGAGGCAGAGA
This sequence comes from Nyctereutes procyonoides, assembly GCF_905146905.1. Taxonomy (NCBI): domain Eukaryota; kingdom Metazoa; phylum Chordata; class Mammalia; order Carnivora; family Canidae; genus Nyctereutes; species Nyctereutes procyonoides. The sequence goes on along the minus strand of NW_026575051.1, from coordinate 27,100,909 downwards.
AACAGGCAGAGGGAGAAGCAGGCTCCATGCACCGGGAGCCCGATGTGGGATTCGATCCCGGGTCTCCAGGATCGTGCCCTGGGCCAAAGGCAGGCGCCAAACCGCTGCGCCACCCAGGGATCCCTTCTTTTCTTTTCTTTTCTTTCTTTCTTTCTTTCTTTCTTTCTTTCTTTCTTTCTTTTTTTTTTTTTGTAACAGCTTTAGGGAGACATAATTCACATACCATACAATTCACTGACTTAAAATGTTCTGACTTAAAATGTTCAAAATGATTTTAATACACTCACAGTTGCACACCATCACCACAATCAATTGTAGGAGGTTTAAATCACTTCAAAAAGTAATCTCAAATCTTTTAGCTATCATCATCCAACTCCCATCCTCCTGCCAGCCCTAAGCCACCAATAATCACTTTGACTAATCTAATTTCTGTCTCTGTAGATTTGTCTATTCTGGATGTTTTATAAAAATGGAATCAAAAACTATATAATTTTTTTGGTTTTAGCTCAAACATTGCTTCTTTCAGGACACCTTCTCTAACTCCCTATACCACAGTTTCTCCATTATATTCTCTTGGTTACCCCTCAACTTTTTCTTAACCTTGCCCACTTGTAACTATTTTATTAAGCATGTGTATATTAATTGTATAATGATCCTTCTGTCTTTATCCCATCAATGCTCCAATCACCCTGCTTCTGCATCCACCAGGCCAGGGATCAAAGAGAATGGAATGGGGTCTGGACAGCATATTGGCTCATGAGCCAAGGAGAGTATAATTTTGTCCGAATGCTTCTGTGGTTAGAAGCCAAAGGAGTTGTTTTCGATGAAGGAGCTCATAAAATGTGAAAATACAAAGCACCACTTCTTTGGTATCCGGAAGACTAAGTGTGGTATAGAAGAGGGAGGGGGTCGTTTCTCCAGGCCTGGAGTAGAACATAGACCGCTTTGTCACCTACCTTCAGGGAATGTGCTGCTTTGTTGGCTCCTTAAGTGTTAAGTTTATGGCTCTGAGAGACATGACCTTCACCCCCACCACCACTATTTATACAGTGCTTCCTCCTAACCAAACTTAGTTGTAGTGGCTTAGTAGACAATGAACATGAGGAAAGGTGGGGGATGGTAACAGAAGCCTGTGAGTTTATATGAAACCCACTAATCTTCAGATTAAGGCAAATACATCTAAACCAAAAATTTTAGGGGCACCTGGGTGGCACAGTCAGCTGGACATCCCACTTTTGGTTTCGGCTCAGGTCATGATCTCAGGGTTTTGAGATCAAGCCCAGAGTCAGCTTCTGTACTTGGTGTGGCCTCTGCTTGGGACTTTCTCTCTCCCTTTCTTTCTGCCCTTCCCCCTGCGCTTGCTCTCTCTCTCTCTCTCTCTCTCTCTCTCTCTCAAATGAATATATAAACCTTAAAAAAAAAATGCTAGCCATTGATACTCCTTATGGGATCACTAGACTCTTGTCTGTGTCTCTCCCTTTCCCCCAATAAAAGTAGTAGGAGCGGGCAGCCCAGGTGGCTCAGTGGTTTAGTACCACGTTCCACCCAGGATGTGATCCTGGGGACTCGGGATCGAGTCCGGCGTCGGGCTCCCGGCATGGAGCCTGCTTCTCCCTCTGCCTGTGTCTCTGTGTCTCTGCCTCTCTCTCTCTCTCTCTCATAAATAAATAAATAAATAAATAAATAAATAAATAAATAAATAAATATCTTAAAAAAATAGTAGGAGAGATGTTTGGTTCAAATATGTGAGTACTAGTTAGAATAAGAGGAATTCAAATTACACTAAAGATGGATTGGAAAACCCCAATTCCAGCTGGGGTAGGAGGAAGCGGGCATCTCTTTCACATTACAATGAAATGAAATAAGTATTTAGTCATACAGAGGTTAACATTTTAGGCAAATGACAAAGAGCTGAATGGTAAAGTGAATATGCAGCAAAAACTGATGCCAAACCAAATGGTATATTAAAAGGAGAAACCTCTAGAAAACAATAATGAACCTAAAACATAAAAAGCAAAAATCATTGCTATTTTAAGTTTATTATTAAAAAGTATTAGCAGTTCAGTTTTAAGTTTGATTTTTAAAAATATTTTATTTTTAAGTAGTCTCCACACCCAACACGGGGCTCGCATTCATAACCCTGAGATCAAGAGTCACGTGCTCTACTGACTGAGCCAGCCAGGTGCCCCAACAGTTTGATCCTATAGCGCATGAAAAACCATTGTTCAACACACAGCAACTATGTTGCCCTTATGATCACTTTATGAGCGTTTGTGTGACTAAGTATCATATTAAAGTTTTTTATTTACTTTCAATTGGGATCTTTAGAGAAGCTACTTTTCTGAGCAGTCTGTCGATGTAGACCATCACTGCTGATGGTGATGTTGCTATTAAGAGGCTTTCTCTCTTCTCGGAATAATTGACTAAAGTAAAGATTTATTTTTATTTCTGGATCGAAGATTTGATTGATACTTTTGATATAAATATAGACAATCCTATGGTATAAAACATTCTGTTCTTCCTCAAAAAGATGTTCCTAGGAGTTCTTGTCAAGGAGAAATTTACTTTTTCTTTTTTAAATTTTTCTATATGAGAGATGGATATTAGCTCAATCTATAGTAGTAATCACTTTCAAATACATAAAGTGATTAAAATCAAACCATCATGCTATACTCCTTAAACTTACATGATGACGTATGTCAGTTATTTCTCAATTTAAAAACTGGGGGGCGGGGGATCCCTGGGTGGCTCAGTGGTTTAGCGCCTGCCTTTGGCCCAGGGCGCGATCCTGGAGTCCCGGGATCAAATCCCATATCAGGGTCCTGGCATGGAGCCTGCTTCTCCCTCCTCCTGTGTCTCTGCCTCTCTCTCTCTCTCCATGTCTATCATAAATAGTAAATAAATAAATATTTAAAAAAATAAATAAAAAATAAATAAAAAATAAAAACTGGGGGGCAGGGATGTTCCTAATTATTTTTAGAATCAGTCTTTTTAATTTACTGTTTATTTATTTTTATTATTTATTTATTTATTTTTAAAATACACAATCTTAATATTGTTGTTCCCTTCACTATGAAGATACAATCTGGCAAATCCAGAACATGGAAATGCTACAAGTCAAGTTACCCAGTTTCTTTAGCAAATTAACATAATAATAATAATAAGAAGAAGAAGAACAAAGAGAAGGGAGAAATATAATTAAAAGGAACTTAGGGATGCCTGGCTGGCTCAGTAAACAGAGCATCCAACTCTTTATCTCAGGATCTTATGTTCAAGCCCCACATTGGGCATGGAACCTACTTAAAAAATAAAAGAAAATAAAAAATAAAAGAAACTTAAAGACATGTGAAACAAATACAATATGTAAATCTTATTTAGATTCTATTTTAACAAGCTAATAAACAACTGGACAAATAACTAAACCACAAGAAAGACTTTCAATGTAATTGGTGAAAGTTGAACACAGACTGGGTGTTTATGAAATTTAAAAAACTTCATTAAGTGTGTTAATAGTATTTTTAAAGAATCCCCTATCTTTTAGAGACACGTGGAAATTCATATGGGATGAAACCATATGATATCTGAAATTTTACCTAAATGACTCCAGAAAATATAAATAAATTTAAAAGTTCATGGAGCTGAGTGAAGTAAGTCAATCGGAGATCTGAGTGAAAGGGGATAGAAGGGAAGGGAAGGGAGAAGAAATAGGTAGGAAATATCAGAAAGGGACACAGAACATAAAGACTCCTAACTCTGGGAAACGAACTAGGGGTGGTGGAAGGGGAGGAGGGCAGGGGGTGGGGGTGAATGGGTGACGGGCACTGAGGGGGGCACTTGACGGGATGAGCACTGGGTGTTATTCTGTATGTTGGCAAATTGAACACCAATAAAAAATAAATTTATTTAAATAAATAAATAAATACAGGGAAATTGAAAAAAAATAAAAATAAATAAAAGTTAATGGAGATTAGATAACAGAAGAGTGATAAAATACTGGTAATTGTAGAGGCTAGGTGACAAGGCCAAAAGGGTTTATTATACTGTTCTTTCCTGTGTATATTTGAAAAGTTTTATGATAAGAAGTAAATTTTAAAAATTTGCTTTTACATATACACATTTAAAAAAATATCTTCGCATCAACTATTTCCTCTACCCAAACATTTTGTGCTTACACTTTGGATTAAAAATGTGGAAGTGGAAGTAGATTTGGCTTTAAGGAAAATAGAATCACCACTGAATTTCCATGTCCTTCTCAGCATTCATTACAAGCATACCAATTCCAGCATCTTCTTAGAGTTAAATGTCAGGGGGATCTTCACACTAGGTATCATGTGAGAAAGGCTTACCTTCTCCAGGCACATCATTGTATTTCCTCAGCAGCTAATGAACTTCTTTTGCAGGCAATCAGTGGTTGTTAGTCCTGCTATGCTAGTACTATCATCTGCAAAGGACAGTAAAAAAGGCTATCTTTGATTCCTTCAGCTTTTTATACATGTGATAATAGATTTCCATCTTGCTTGAATAGTTTGTAAATGAGCAACTCCAAAATCTGAGTCGACAAAATTAATATTCTTTTTAGTTCCACCTCACAGAAGTAAAAAAATCCCAAATGGGATATTTTTCTTCAAAGACTTTAAAAAATTTATTTATTTATTTATTTATGATAGTCATACACACACAGAGAGAGAGAGAGAGAGGCAGAGACACAGGCAGAGGGAGAAGCAGGCTCCATGCACCGGGAGCCCAACGTGGGACTCGATCCAGGGTCTCCAGGATCGCGCCCTGGGCCAAAGCCAGGCACTAAACCGCTGCGCCACCCAGGGATCCCCAAAGATTTTTTAATATAACTGAAATTAGGAATTCCTGGGTGGCAGTGGTTAAGCATTTGCCTTCAGCTCAGGGCATGATCCCAGAGTTCTGGGATCGAGTCCCACATCAGGCTCCCTGCATGGAGCCTGCTTCTCCCTCTGCCTATGTCTCTGCCTCTCTCTCTGTGTCTCTCGTGAATAAAGAAAAAAATCTTCAAAAAATATATAAATATATATATATGAAATTAAATAGTTAAGTATAAAATACAATTCTTTTTTTATAAAATACAATTCTTGAAGATTGTTTTGTTTGATGCTATGAATTCAGCCTGTCAAATGGTTCTACCAAAGTTCTATGAGATTATAACTATGATGATGATAAAATCTAATCTCTATTAGAGATTTATCAATCTCTATTGTTCTTTTGCTATTACTTAAGCTTTTATACATATCTGTGAGCCCAAAATGGATATAACCCACACTTAAAGTTTTCTAGCAAGTATTTTCTCTTGACACAATTCATATGTTGAAACCTTAACCTTCAGTGTGACTGTATTTGATTAAGGTCCTTAAAGAGATACTTAAGGTTAAACGAAGTGATAAAGATGCGACTGTCATCCAGCCTGAGTGAGCCTTTATAAGAAGGAGAGGAGGAGCCCCAAAGGATGCCAGTGCACAAGGAAAAGGCACATGCAGACGCACAGCCGGGCAGACCTCTGCAAGCCAAGGGGTAAGGCCCCTGGAGAAACCAGCCCAGTTGGCCCCTTGAGCTTAGGCACGCAGCCTCCAGAACTGTGGGAAATAAATCGCCCTTGTTTAAACTCTGCAGCCTGCGGTATTTTGCTTTGGCAGCCCTAGCGGACTACAAGTATCGATACATAGTGAATGTTTAGATTCTGTGACTCTCGTTAATGTCTGTTATTTTCCAAGCCCATTAAGGGGTCTAGCACCTCTCCTGTCAGGTTCTCAAGACTAAAAGGCTGATCTATCTTCCACGTGTTCCTACCTGCAGGTATCACTTTATATGGTTTTCTCTTCTCTGAAGACATCTTCGATGCTGTATGCATTCCTCTAAATGGTCAGCATCGTGTTTTTAGAGTCTCCATGTGGTATCCCAACACCTGACGTCTCTGAGGATCTGTTCCCTGCTCAGAGTAGCTAGTTTTTGGGGTTTTTTTTGGTTTTGTTTTGTTTTGTTTTGTTTTTGTTTTTTTTTTTTTTGAGGTGCCTGACTATGTCAGTTTCCTGGGCATGATATTTGAAAATAAAACACTTTGAAGTTACTTTTCTCCAAAAAAAGTTAGCACTTTTGTCTGGGCGTGTTGTAAGTCCTGGACCATCGAAAACCAAATTCATGTCTTGAGTCTTCCCGGATGTCCCAGGGAATTTGAGTGGGCTATAACTCTACGTAGGTACTTTCTCAGTTTGAAAGAAGAGTCCCTGTTTGGTGCAGGGATGATCCTTTAAAGCATACTCCAACCCCCAACCCTTGTTCCAGATGTGGATGGATTTATTTGCCTTGCAGTCCATATCAGTGTCAAATTCTACTTTCACCCTTGATCTTGGGGAAATGTCATTAACCAAAACCAGCTTCCTTTTTAAAAGTAACTCCCTAGGTTCTTGGTTTTTTTTCCTTCAAATTTGGCCTAATAATTTTTTTTAAGAGCTTGCTATTTATTCTGTACTGTTAAGAATATGTAGAAGGCAGACTGTTATGGAAGGGCAGTGTTCCAGAAAGGTAAAAAGCACCTAAAGGAAAAGTGGAAGGCAGAGGGAGGGAGTTTGGCTGCTGGTTCAGGCAGAGAGTTAATCAGCTCCATCTAGTTTTCCTTCAGTGGAGCTATGGTTAGGGGGTAGGCCTTTATGTCAGTGTCCTTTGAAGAAAATGTGGGAGTCATAGTAAGTAATAAATGTAAAATGAAAGGTTCTGCTATCACAGGACCAGTTGCAAAGGAGTGTGCAGACTTGTGACGCAGAATTGCATCCAATGCTAGCAGCATTGCATGATTCTTTGGTATATATATATTTTAAATATTTTATTTATTTATTCATGAAAGAAACACAGAGAGGCAGAGACATAGGCAGAGGGAGAAGCAGGCTTCCTGTGAGGAGCCTGATGTGGGATTTGATCCCAGATCCCAGGATCACATCCTGAGCCAAAGGCAGACGCTCAACCGCGGAGCCACCCAGGCATCCCTCTTGGCGTATTTGTTTTAAAAAAATTAAAAATTATTTGCTCTCCCAAAACAGCCTTCTGAGAATGAGAAAAACCTATAGCCCAACAAACCAATTTCATGTTAATATTGACACTGATATGCACTTAGTAAATATTTGTAAAATGAGTAAATAAAGCTAATAGCATGAGTACACTTATTTAATACTACTTTCTCCCCAAATATCATCTAAGTGACAGTAAAGAAAAACAAAGGAGAATAAACCCATAATAGTAAATAAAATGGGAAAGTGGTTGATTACTCAAATAAAGTTTTCAATGAATTTCTGAAAGATGGAAAATGGATGGTAGTTTGTTGACAAATGACACATGGAAACGCTTTACAAGGAGGAAAAAGCTGTAGTGTCATAGGATCTGAACTTTCTGGTAGAACCTAGAGAGGCTCTAGTTGTGAAATTGGCATTTGTAACAGGATAGTTATTAGTCCACTTCTAGAATAACTGTTCAGTTTGTCCTTCTGATTTTACTCTCTGTGTAGGAGCAAAGCAACTAAAAGCCTTACATTTATCAGTAGGGCTGAGTCGAGGCTGTTTTCTAAAGAAATTTAGAGAACTTCCTGCAAAGTACAAGGGTTATATCTCATAACAAAGTGCCCCCATCCCTACTCTGACTCTTTGGTGTTTCTCCAAATTGTCCTCTTGCTCTCTATTTGAAAATCCTACATAAAGTTGGCCAACCTGTGACTCTAACACATCTACATATATGGTGCTACTAGTCAGTGGAGAGACCTATTGGAGAAATAACACACAACGATAGAAACCCATGCTAGCATAAATCAACCTAAATTTTTATAAATATAAAAGGACAAGTATATATTCCCAGAAATATGAAGAAAATTAACAGTCTAAATGTAAAAAGGCCAAGGGGCACCTGGGTGGCACAGTTGGTTGAGCACCTGACTCTTCATTTTGGCTCAGGTCATGATCTCAGGTCAGGGTCAGGAGATCAAGCCCTGAGCTCGGTATGGAAACTGCTCTCTCGCTCTCTCCCTTTGTCCTCCCCATCTCTAAAAAAAATAAAATAAAATAAATGTAAAAGGCCAAGATGAACATGCAAACAGAAAAACTGGCAAAAACAGAGCCAATGTGTGATAGAGAACTTATAACACTAATAAAACTCCCAGAATTTACCCACTGAAAAGTTCAAAATGATATTTTATTCATAAAATTATGCTATCAACTGCTAAAAATGATGAAAAATAACCAATCAGAAGACAACTTTTGAAAACAAAATATTATTTTATTTTTTAAAGATTTTATTTATTTACTTGAGAGAGAGAGAGAGTGAGCAGGAGGAGAAGCAGAGAGAGAGGGATTAACAGACCGCACTGAGTGTGCTGCCCCACACGGGGCTCGATCTCATGATCCTGAGATCATGACCTGGTGGAAATCAAGAGCCAATCACTCAACGGACTGAGACACCCAGATGCCCCAACAAAAAATTATTTTTAAAAAATCAGTAGAAGGACTATAAGAAAATCTCCCAGAATGAGAAGGAAAAAGATAAAGATGGAAAGATGTTATACAGAGACTCAATCCAGGAACTCCAACATTTACCTAACATGTATTTCAGAAAGAGAGAATTGAAGAACTAGATATAGGAAATTATAAAAGAGAAGAAATGGGACACCTGGGTGGCTCAGTTGGTTAAGTGTCTGTATTAGGTTCAGATCATGATCTCAGGATCCTGGAATGGAGCCCTGCATGGAACTCCCTGCTCAGTGAGGAGCCGGCTTCTCCCTCTCCCTCTGCCCCTCCCCCAATTTGTGCTCTCTTGTGCTCTCTCTCTCTCTCTCTCTCAAATAAATAAATAAATTTTGGGATCCCTGGGTGGCGCAGCGGTTTGGCGCCTGCCTTTGGCCCAGGGCAGGATCCTGGAGACCCGGGATCGAATCCCACGTCGGGCTCCCGGTGCATGGAGCCTGCTTCTCCCTCTGCCTGTGTCTCTGCCTCTCTCTCTCTCTCTCACACTGTGTGCCTATCATAAATAAATAAATAAATAAAAATTTTTAAAAAAAAATAAATAAATAAATAAATTTTTTTAAAAGAAATGTTTGGGGACTGAAAACAAAGTTTTTAAATTGAAAATACCTATGAAGGGGATCCCTGAGTGGTTCAATGGTTTAGCACCTGCCTTCAGCCCAGGGTATGATCCTGGAGTTCTGGGATCGAGTCCCACACCAGGCTCCCTGCATGGAGCCTGCTTCTCCCTCTGCCTGTGTCTCTGCCTCTCTCTCTCTCTGTGTCTTTCATGAATAAATAAATAAAATCTTAAAAAAAAAGAAAATACCTATGAAAATTCAAGTGAGCTATATATGTATATAAAAATATAAAATTACATACACACATGTTCTCATTATATTGCAAATTACCATGGATAAAATTCTAAAGCCTCCATAAAGAAAACCCAGGTTCACTGCAGAGTAATGAGAACCCAACTGGCATTTCTCTTCTAATTAGTAGCACAGGATATGAGCAAATACTGAAGAGAAATGATTTTGGACTCAATATTTTATGCAAAGTTAAATAATCAGACAATTATGAGAGAATATAATACATTTTTTAAATTTGTAATAACTCAGAAAATTTTCCTCCCAATCATATTTTTAGAGGACACTATTTGAATATCTAGTTTAGTAAAACAAGGAACAAAGTGAAAGATGAGGAAAGTATTAGAACAATGAAGCTAAGCCAAAGGAAAATCAGGACAAAGGTTGTTCAGATAGAAACAGGAAATCAGAAGGATCCTGGGGGGGGGGGGGGGAGAAGGATCCTGGGAGAGTAATGCAACAGACAGTAGTATGTACACAGTAGATATTCTTCAGGCATATGCTAAAGTGTTATATTTCTTTTACTAGCAAGGCAAAAGAAAAGCAATTAGAAATACTAGTGAGAAATAAAAGCTTTATCAGAAACAATAATTTAAATATAGCAAATTGAATATGGAATGATTTGAGTAGATAGTTGAATATGAGAAAAGAAAATATTTTATCAATGTTTGGAACATCATTTTTTTGATCGGTGCATGGTGATAATGATGTTGGATTTTAAAAAAGTATAATCATATTACCTGCTTCTTCTGTTTATTAAGTAATATTCACATCAGGATCATAATGTAAATGCTATCTTTTGGCGGAGAGTTCAATTATCAGGATCATTCTATGCAAAACACAGAAACCTTAATTTTGGTTATAAAGCATAATTAATTATTGAATTAAATTAATAATTAAATTATTTAATTCCTATATATTTGGAGGTACAAGATCAAAGGTCAAATGGAAGAAAAGACAAGAATAGGATTTTGAGGAGGGAGCCAGTATATATTTTCTAAACTGATGGAATGAGAAATTAATATTTAAGAATATAATGTTAAATTTATAAACGTAACCATTTGAAGGAAAACAGCAACAAGTCATTACTTGTATAGCATTTACTATGTGTTAAGCACGGTTCTTTACATATATTAACTCATTTAATCCCCACAACAATCTTTTTTTTTTTTTTAAAGATTTTATTTATTTATTCATGACAGACAGAGAGAAAGAGAGGCAGAGGGAGAAGCAGGCTCCGTGCAGGGAGCCCGACATGGGACTCGATTCTGGTTCTCCAGGATCACGCCCTGGGCCGAAGGCTGCGCTAAAACTGCTGGGCCATGGGGGCTACCCAATCTCCACAACATTCTTATGAAGTTCAGATTTTCTTTATTTGGGAGTCAGTAAAACAGAGTCATAGATGGAGAGCTAACTTACCCGTGTTTACCTAGTGATGATGAATCAATAATGGAAATAAATCAACTATTTAATTTGGCAGAAGGTGTAGATTGGAAAAATAGTATGAAAAATAATTTGTATTAGGGTTCAAGATGTAGTACATATTAAATGAAGGTGATAAACCTAGAAATAAGAAACTATTTAGAGTTATGGTGTGATGAAGGTAATTATTAGAAGAATTAGAGGCAGGGCACCAGAGTATTTTCCATTTTAAACCATTTTTAACATTTACTTAATATATGCATAATATTTTTCTTTCAATTTAAACTCATCACATCCTCCCAAACTTTCCACTCAGTTACATTTAATAGAAAGTCTCTTAACTGAAAGATGGCTTCCTCTCAATTTTAGATATTAGTATGATCATACTTGGGAAATAATAGAGGGTATTATGCTAAGTGAAATAAGTCAATCAGAGAAAGATAATTATTATATTATTTCACTCATGTGTATTTTAAGAAGCAAAAGAGATAACATATGAGAAGGGAGGGAAAATAAAATAAGATGAAATCAGAGAGGGAGACAAATCATAAGAGTCTCTTATAGGAAACAAACTGAGGGTTACTGGAGGGGAGGTGGATGGGGGGATGCGGTAATTGGGTGATGGGCATTAAGGAAGGCATGTAATGTAATGACTACTGGGTGTTATATACAACAGATGAGTCACTGAACTTTACCTCTGAAACTAATAATACACTGTATGTTGATTAATTGAATTTAAATAAAGTAAAATATATATATTTTTAAAAAGATCATACTTGGGAAGATTGCAGATAACAAAATAGAACTCATTCTGGTTGAACATGTCTTATTTGCCATGTGTCTGCATAGAATTTGTTTTATGTTCATAAAAGATGACATTAAAGATATGTTGCAAAGCTATTGAAGTATGTTCCATATCACAAGACTTATAAAAGTAGTGTAGAGAAGAAAGATCTCATGGCCTTAGAAAGTAAAGATAATGGAAACATTACAGCACATACTACAGAGTCAAAGATACCAAATGAAAGATAAATCAGAAGCAGAGTCATCACAGAGTTGTAGAAAGGAAGAGAATGTTTATTCACGCTCTTTGTCAACTAATATTTATTTATAGGTTCTTAATACATTTCAGATGTTAAATGGTGAACATAAAAAAATTGAAAATGTAACTTGTTCTTAGATAGCTTACAGTTTAGCAGAGAGTATGAAGGATGTGTATATGAATACCCTTTGTATATAAAGGAAATTGATAAGTACCATCAGACGATAACAATTTGGCATGGTAACAAAAGTAAGGGGAAAATGATCCAGGGAGATGATAAAGAGAGCAATTTAGTGACTGTGTTAGTGTTATGTGCTCCATGACACGTAGGAAGCAAGGTAAGGTCCATCCCTGGGGTTGACAATTACGGTTAGGAGATAAGGAATATTATGTGATGCTGCTAATAAACCAATCAAATGCAAAAGTAACCATGTATTTCCTGGTAAGAGACCCCACTTCCTCCCAGTCTTTTTTTAGGACAGGATAGTTACCCACAACCCTGCTGGGAATGTGGCTCACCCAAAACTGGGATACTACAAGGAGAACAAGATGAGAAAAAAAAAAATACCGTACTCTTTGGCAAAACTACACACTAGATTCCATGATTTTAACCTTGAGGTGGTCAATTTTCCATCTTCTCTAATGTGTGTAGGATTTGATATTCTGTGGTGCCCCCAAAACTCCTACCCCCACTTCCTTTTCTCATTCTCTGTCTCATGCCATTGTTTGTCAGATTCAGAAGGACTTTGAGTCAAAGAGTGAGGAAAAGGAAATAGGGTGGTGCAGATGGGGAGGGAAGGGATAGGAAGGGATGAAGAACTTTATAGGGATCTTACGGGAAGAGAGGAAGAGAGACCAAGAGAAGGTAGCCTCAGTGCTCACCTGCAATAGACTCAGGGCGATCTGACCCACAAGAATTCCACTCCCCGTGGGTGTTTGATTTGTACATTTTCCTTTCTGGGAATGGCTCAGCTTTCTCTACCTCTCAAATATGATTAAAGCTTTAATATTTTATGGTGTAATTAGTTGCATTCAATACGTCAGAGGATTTTGGAAATCATAGGAGTGGACTTTAAGCTAGGGGGGCAGTGTCTGCTCTCACTGCACAGACTGTTTAATTTATACCTGCTGTCCTTAGGGTGACAAAAGCTAGTGAGCACACCCTCCACATTTTGCACATGTAATAAAGGGAGAACTGAAATTGACCACAGCATGTTAAGAAACTACTGTTGAGGGGCACCTGGGTGGCTCTCAGTTGGTTAAGTGTCTGCCTTCAGCTCAGGTCATGATCCCAAAGACCTGGGATCAAGTCCTACTGTTGGGCTCCCTGCTCAGTGGGGAGCCTGCTTCTTCCTCTTCCTCTGTCTGCCACTCCCACTGCTTGTGTGTTCTCTCTCTCTTTTCCTGTCAAATACATAATAAAACTAAAATATCTCTAAACTTAAAAAAAAACAAACAAAACAAAACCCTTTCAGTTCAAATAGCGTTTAAGCAATGGAGCAAGGTTCCAAATGGAAGACTTTCTTTTTATTATTATTATTTTTTTTAATAATAAACTTATTTTTTATTGGTGTTCAATTTGCCAACATACAGAATAACACCCAGTGCTCATCCCATCAAGTGCCCCCCTCAGTGCCCGTCACCCATTCACCCCCACCCCCCCTGCCCTCCTCCCTTTCCACCACCCCTTGTTCTTTTCCCAGAGTTAGGAGTCTTTATGTTCTGTCTCCCTTTCTGATATTTCCCACACATTTCTTCTCCCTTCCCTTCTATTCCCTTTCACTATTATTTATATTCCCCAAATGAATGAGAACATACACTGTTTGTCCTTCTCTGATTGACTTACTTCACTCAGCATAATACCCTCCAGTTCCATCCACGTTGAAGCAAATGGTGGGTATTTGTCATTTCTAATGGCTGAGTAATATTCCATTGTATACATAAACCACATCTTCTTTATCCAAATGGAAGACTTTCTGGCTCTAAAATCCAGGTGCATGCCATATGTTTAGAAAAGAACAGATACTGCAACTTAATTGTATTAATGTCCTATTTGAGATTTGATAAATTATAACTACAGAAATTATTTTGCAATGTCAGTTTGAGATAATTATACCAAAAGAAACATAAATGAATCTTCTAAAAAAAAAAAAAAAACCAAACACTTATCTTTGTTAATTCTCTTAAAACACACAACTATTGACTACATTCAGATCTATTACCTGCTTTGGTGGACTTAATAAAGTTTTATACACAATTACAAAATACTGAATGGAATCTAAATGTTCAAAAGCATAAAAATTGACTGCATTGTTGAAGTTTATCAAAGTGCTCGCCCCATACTCACTTAAAAAAAATATTCCAGGGGCACTTGGGTGGCTCAGTCTGTTGACTCTTGGTTTCTGTTCAGATGGGGATCTGGGGTCATGAGATAGAGCCCCAAGTCAGGCTCCACACTTAGACTTTCTCTCCTTCTCTCTCTGCCCTTCCCCATCTCAAATTAAAAAAAAAAAATCTAAAAAAAAATCTAAATTTTGGGATTAGAAGTTAAAGATGTTCTCCTGAACTTTCTCTGGAGCTTGGGCTCCAATCTATGGTTACCATCACAGTGGAAAACACATTCATCACTTTTCATTGTGAAGCTATAGCTATTTAACTCTGCCAGCAGACAATGGGTTCCAACAAGGTTAGATTCAGGTCTTACTTATTTTTCTGTTATTATTACTTTGTACTCTACCAGTTTCTTTTCTTTTCTTTCTTCCCATTTTTTCTTGCTTTCTTTTTTTTTGAAATAATGTAATAAAATGTTCCCCAAAGGTCAAAAACTACAATAGGAAGAATACCATAATTAAATACAAAACTTCATTTTATATTACATCTTTGGTTTTTTTTTTGTGATGCCAATTGAATTTTAAGTAGAAGGCTATAAGACAAAAGGTTTATAAATTAATGTAAGATGACTAATAAATACTATAATATAGAATAACAACTAATGGTTGCTGCAATCCCAACAAGGGGAATACTTTTACCTATTCCCCTTACATTTATCACGCTGAAATTTCAATTTAATGATAGCACAGGGAAATAGTTACAATGTTTAAAAGTAATGGAGTAGGCTCAGGGGTTGAGCATCTGCCTTTGGCTCAGGGATTGATCCCGCAGTCCTGGGATCGAGTCCCACATTGGGATCCCTGCATGGAGCCTGCTTCTCCCTCTGCCTCTGTCTCTGTCTCTCTCTCTCTGTGTCTCATGAATAAATGAATCAGATTTATTTCTTTGATATATACATATAGTTTTTGTTGATTGCTTCCCATTTAGTTTCTTAAGAAACTAAAGAGTATTTTGGGGGCATTGTGGGTGATATTGAAAACCAGTGAACAAAAAGAGGCAGGGAACATGACTGAACAATTTTTATAGGATGAAAAGACATTCAGAACTCATAATGTGCTCTAGAGTAATTACTACTTAGCAGTTGTAACATTACAATAAACCAAATGTCAGATTTTTAAACATTTATTTTTTATTTTTGAAAGTTTCATTTTTAAGTAATCCCTACACTCAAAATGCAGCTCAAACTCACAGCCGGAAGATCAAGTCACATGGTTCACTGGCTGAGCCAGGCACATGCCCCCAAATGCTAGATTTCATTTGTTTGTTTGAAACAGTGCACCAGCACATGAAGGGGTGGTGCGTAGGAGTGGGGAGGGACAGAGGGAGATAATCTTCAAGCTGATTCCCTACTGAGCACAGAGCCTGACCTGGGGCTTGGTCTACCGACCAATGAGATTATGACCTGAGCTGAAACCAAGAGCCAGAAGCTTAACCAACTGAGCCACCCAGGCACCCCGCCCCCCCAAATGTCAGATATTTAAATAATCAAATATATAAATGAACTGTTATGATACCTGCTGTAATGATCTTAAAAATCGAGTAACTTTGCCACTATCTTGGTACAAAAGATATCATTTCTAGGGTTATGGATCACATTTTCTCCTCATAACGCCTATGTTTTATGTGATTAAGATAGATCAAGTTGTGGCACCTGGGTAGCTCAGTGGTTGAGCGTCTGCCTTTAGCTCAGGGTGTGATCCAGGGTCCGGGGACCAAGTCCCGCATCGGGCTTCCTACAAAGAGCCTGTTTCTCCCTCTGTCTGTGTCTCTGCCTCTCTCTTTGTGTCTCTCATAAATAAATAAATAAAATCTTAAAAAAAAATAAAGTCAAGAGAGATAAACAATTACAGTGTATTCCTTTTACAACGTTACTGATTTTTTTTTTTAATGTAAACTTGTATTGCAGTATAAAAGTTGACGTTAGGTAAGAAGAACTGAGCACATTGTGGCCATTAACATTAAAACAAAGAAATATTTAAGGTATTTAATTTATGTTTATCATCAGATTCTTTTTAGTATTGTTGGTATAACTTTGTAGGCATTGGCCTCAAGATGACATCCAATCAGCTTTACTTCAATTATTCTTTTTCTTCAGCTACTGTTTGAATTATTTTCATCTTAGAATTTCTTCACGTAATAACAACAAACTGGAGTTAGGAGTTTTCCAATAGTCATTTCCTACTGAAGTCATAACAAATAAGTCCATTTAGTCACCATAAATTCTCACTTAGTCAAAGGAGGGCTATTTGGGAAATTTACTTTATACTTGACTCACAATTTAAAAATATTGAGCTCATGGGGCTCAGTCGGTAGACCATGTGACTCTTCATCTCAGGGCCATGAATTTGAGCCCTACACGAGGTGTAGAGATTACTTAAAAATGTAAAAAAAAAAAAAAAAAAAAAAAAAAAGAGTTTTCAAAAAAAAAAACGTTGAGCTCATTTTCAGGTGGCTGAAGAATAGAGCATTTGTTTGGGCTGTATTGGTGGTGTTTGGTGACAACATATTTGTGGGAATTGAGTAGCCTGGTTAGGGAAACAGAAGCAGTGTGGTTAGCAAGTCTTGGCTTCTAAGAGTTATGGAGGAAGATGTTAATTTCTAAGAGCAGTATAATCCATGAAGTGTGTTCTTGACAGAGAAGCAGTCTGTCAACTGGGAATACAAACTGCTAATGGTGATGTTTCCAGGGAGAGTTACTGGGACCCAGGACTTTTCTAAATGCATTGTTCTATCCGAGTCAGGGGGTTGGTAGACCAAATCAAGGAAGGTTGGATCCTAAGCTCAGGTAAGATTCAGTGGTTAGCAAAGTCCTGGAAACTGGACAGACTGTCAAACATTGCTTTTCACGACATTGTGGCACTATACTGGGTTGTCTGTTTACCTCTCTCCGCTTTTTCCTGGATATACAACTAGATACCCAGCTTCCCTTGCAGTTAGATGTAGAGTGTTACTATTAGAACGGGATTAAAAGCGATGTGCTTCATGCATTTTTCTCTTTTGGCCTGACTGGGATGGCAATGCACAGGGAAAGTTTGAAGCCACAGGTGAAAAATGGCGGAATTCATGAGAGCATGGTTACCCAAAGAGCTGTATGGAGCAGAGTTCCCCTCGCCCAACCGACTCTGCAAGCTGCCTGTATTCGTTCAAGTGACCATGAAGGTCTGAGCAGGTGCCATTCTAGGCTTTTGGGTGAATGAGAAGTAAATTGCTATTGAGTTGAAGCATTAAATTTTGGGGTCTATTTCTTACTGTAGCCTAGTCTACCTCAGAGATACATTTGGTAATATACAATATCTACATACTTAGTTGCCAGCAATTCTGCTTCTAAGTATATCTATTCTCTATGAAATTCACTGTTACGTGAACAAGGATACCTGTTCAAGAATGTTGATCACTGGGGTGCCCTCTTGGGTCAGTTAGTAGAGTATGTATCTCTTGGCATTGGGGTCCTGAGTTCAAGCCCCATGTTGGTTGAAGAGCTTAAGTTAAAAAAAAAAAATGTTAGTTGTAGCACTCATGTTAGTAGAAGTAAAATTGGGGGAAAACATAACTACTTTCACAGAGGAATGGGTAGATTGTGGTTTGCTCAATGGAATACTACAGAGTAGTAATTACGTAAACACATTAGCATGGATAAGGTAAGTAAAAAAGCAAACTCCAAATTAATTATGTAATAGCGCCAACCTAAATTTAAGACCAGCACATGATAGAATATTTATATCTACTCCTTATTTCTAGTGAAAGCATAAAAATTAGTATTATAATGAAAACCACTAATTTTGTATTTCTGGGACTGCCATGAATAATTGTGCTCTAGGGGGCACCTGAGTAACTCAGTTGGTTAAGTGTCCGCCTTCAGCTCAGGTCATGATTCCAGTGCCCTGGGATCGAGTCCCACATTGGGGTCCCTGCTCCTCAGGAAACCTGCTTCTCCCTCTCCCTCTGCCTGCCACTCCCCCTGCTTGTGCTCTCTCTCTCTCTCTCTGTCAAATAAATAAATAAAATCTTTTTTAAAAATTGTGTTCTAGTTACACAACCCTCTGGGTCAACATTCATGTAAACTACAACATTTATGCAATCTATACATTCTTATATGGCAGACCTAAGAAGGGAGGGCAGAAATATGAGGATGATTTTTAAAATTGTGTTTGCAACTGATTTTGAGAGAAAGAAGGAGAGAGAAAGAGAGGGAGAGAGATGAAGAGAGAGAGGGAGAAAAGAGGAGAGCTAATATGGTCGGAGCTAATATGGTCAAAAATTAAGTCTTGTGGTTCATTAGTAGATGCCTTTTTATTTTCATCTTTTTGATATGTATGGAGTATTTTATAATTTAGAATAAAAAATTAAAAAAAATACAAGTCAACAATATCCCAAGAGCTATTTTAAAAATGATTTCACTATAAGGTATTTCTGAAAATGTAAGATTATTCAGAAACCATTGAAAAAATGAAATTTCTTTTTCATAAATGTTTTAAAATATTTTATTTATTCATTTGAGACAGAGAGATAGACATAGAGAGAGAGAGAGAGAGAGAGAGTATGAGCAGGAGGAGAAACAGAGGGAGAAGGAGAAGCAGACACAGCCTAAGTCGGGACTGGACATAGGGCTTGCTCCCAGGACCCAGAGATCATGACCTGAGCCAAAGGCAGACACCCAACCATATAAGCCACCCAGGCACCCTGAAAAAATGAAATGTCTATTTAAAATGTAGTATATTCAGTGATATAATTTTATGCTTGTTTGTTAGCTATAAAATTCTATGCATATACTATGGTTTGTCTATAGCATATGTGCCAGAAAATAGAAATATCAGAATACATAGGCTACAAAATGACTTCTATGGTTTGTAAAGGTCTCTACCAAAATAAAACTCATTACTTTCAGTTGCTTTTACATTGGAATAAAGAGGGGATTGGTGGGAGTTTGTAGATACTTTACTATGGACACTTGAAACAAAGCACATTATGTCTATCATTTGTGTTATTACTTGTTCATCCATATTTATAAGAGTGAAGGCGAAATCTGGTTTTAATAGCGTTAAGGACAATCCAGAAGTACAAAAAATGAAGTATGTATGAAGGGTAGGTACAGTGTGGCAAATTATGTTTTCCAAGGGTGGCCACGACAATATCTCTCGTCCTGCTCACTCTTCTTACAATATGACTTTTTTTCTCCTTCCACAGATAAATGGATGGTGTCTAGGCTATGATTTCCCTCCTCCAGCCTAGGTAGGCCTTTGTGACTGTCTTAACCAAGGTGTATGACACAGGGTGCTGTGTGATTTCCAAGGATAGGTTGTAAATATGTTACACATGTTCATTTTCATCCCTTGGGGTGCTCATGTGAGGGTGTACCACCCACATATAACCACTTCAAGTGCCTTGAGGCTGCCATGCTGTAAGGAAGCCCAAACCAACACACAGTGAAGGACAAGGAGGAACTCTGAGACTACTAGGAAGAAAAGTGCCTGACCTGCCCTCAGCTGCTCCAGCTCTTCACTGTTCCCACTCTGACTGCAATTGCAGTCAGAACCGATAGTTAAGCCCTTCCTGAATTCCTGAGCCACAGAAACCATGAGAGATAAGACTGATGCTTTCAGTCACTAAATTTTTGGAGTGGTTTTGTTTATACCACAATATATAAGTGGAGCATGTAGAAGAGAGGGTAGGACCAGTTACCAGTCCCCAATTTCTCACGTTTCATAGTAGCAATTTCTCCTTTCCACTTGCACAGTCTCCTGGTCTGGTCCCTGGCAGTGCTTTATTCATCAAGAGGGAACAATCAGTGTTTCATGAATAAGTGAAGCAGTCTGAAGAAGCTGAGCACTTTCATCTCATCATCAAAACAGTTGAGAGAAACATACACACCCTTGCATTCTAGTCACTGTTCTTCCCACAAATAGGTCACACACCTATTTTGTAAAGTGGTCTGATAACTCACCCTTCTAAAGTTTGGCTTCAAAGTTTCACTTCATTTCTTCAGTCATAGTGTTTTCTTTTCAGTATAAATGTTAATGTACTGTCTTCAATATGCTAGCCTATTTATCTGAAATTTTTTAGCCACTGTATACTTGAAGAATGAGTTTAATGTTGAGGTATTGCATACATTATGGCCCAAGGACTTCTTTCTGTGTATTGTTACTTCTTATCCTTCAAATATGGAATAATGACCTTCAAAGAAAGGACAGGAAGCAGAATTTCCAAGGAAAAAGGATTACAAATTAACTTTAAAATGATCAAATCAAACATTAAAAAAAATTAAAGCTTTAGTTAACTAAGATGTAACTGATAAGTTTCCAGAGTATTTGTCTAATAGGTTCATTATAACTTTTGTTTGTAAATCAGAAAATCCCAGTTAGGGGACTAATTTAGGACAAAAAAGGAACTTGTTGGCTTGTGTAAACAGCTCCTATCAAGATGAGCAATACAACCAGCATCAGAGGTGTCTGGAACCAGAGACTCAACTGTCATTGGGGTCTCCTTCCCACCCTTTCTTCCTTTTTCTTTCTCTCTCCCTAATTCTTGGTTTGTTTCTCCTTGGTTGTTGATCCCCACACCACTCCCAAGACTGACTTTCTACTTGAGGCTGGGAAAATAGCTGTTAGTAATTCTTGGGCTCACATTCTCAGAGAGAAAGGAATTCTCTTTTGATAGCTCCAATTACAGAACTTGTTTCTCCCTTTAAGTCATACTAACTTCTTCCTTTTGGAAGAAATACTTTTCCTTCTCTTTAATTCCATAGTACTTTATCTGTTCTTCTGTAGCACTTTTCCACTCTGCCCTCTATTGCCTCCTTACAGAGCTGAGCTCTCCTAGTAGACTGTAAATTCCAAAAGGGTAGTGATTATGATAGGTCTTGGGTTTTTGTTTTGTTTCATTTTTCTGGTTTCTAGAACCTATAACATTAACAGTAGTAAGAGGCTTAAGAATATTTTAAATGAATGTTTATTTCTAAGGCGATATTCATAGTTCAATCTATTAATCCAGGAGATAAATATTCTTCACATAGTTTTGTGAAGCAGCAACTTCATTCAACAGCATGGGGAAAGGTACATGCAATCCAGTTGGTGTCTCACTGCAGGAGAGAGTAAAGTGGACTAGCAATTGACCGCTATGTGGGGGATGGGAATGTCAGTGGGGTGGGATATAGATAGTTAATAGGGCAAAAACATCAAATCTATACTGAGTGATACAAAAAGAGGTTTCATCAGGGAGACATTTGGTATCATGGTAGAAGTCACTGAGACTCAGAGTCATGAATCTAGACCTTGGAAAGCAAACTGACAAGAAAAAAAGACCTAAAAAGAGAATGAAGGTGCCAGAGAGGTAGCCAAGGGTGACTCAAACTAATAAAATAATCTAGCAGAGAAATGTCAAAGGGGATTTGCCAGGAATCAGCACTGGCAATGCTTGAATATAGTAACTAGTGGTCCTAGGAGCCAGAGGCAGGATTGAGTTTGAAGCTGGGGATGAAGGGTCTGCAGCTATGTAAAGATGGAAGCCAGGTTGGGCCCTACAAGTATAGCATAGAGGCAATACCCAGAACCAGGTTTGAGCAACACATGGGTGAAACAAATGATATTTCCCATTCCCCTCTATTACACCTTCAGGATTTTATCTTTTATTATGAGTATGGAAATCTCATATGTAGTGTAATGAAATGAACAAATAATATTTCCATCTTGAGCTGCTTTTTATTCTTCAGGATAATTTTTTCTCCTAATCATGAACTCCATCTTGCAAAAATGTTATCTTCAATATATTGACAACTTCTGAATAGAAAATATCAAACTAAATAACACCACTGGCTGGTTTTTGTTTTTTGTTTTGTTTGATGTTCTCATTGCTCTTTTTGATTCAGAGTCTAGTACAGTGGCTTCAGAGGCTGGTAAATGTGGAATGTATTACCCACTTCAAAGACTGAAGCTTAATTTTTTTTCCTCATTAAACTTTTGTTTTAATGGGTCTCAAAATTCTGTGACAGATTTTTGGTCAAGTTGTTTCCGTTAAAAAGTACTGATTTTTAAAAACTAATAACTTAAAACTGCCACACACGCACAAAAAAACCCAAATGGTCCACAAAACATTCTCCTTTCCTTCTGAAGGTTTTACGATGCATTGTTACCATTAACCAGTCTTTTACTATTAAACTTAAATGGCCAATTGACACAAACAGTTCTGAGACCGTTTTTCCACCACTGATTAAGACTGGGGTGGCAGGTATTGGGGATAATACTCATTTAGCCTTCTGAGCTTTCTGGGCAGACTTGGTGACTTTGCCAGCTCCAGCTGCCTTCTTGTCCACTGCTTTGATGCCACCCACAGCAACCTTCTGTCTCATGCCACGAACAGCAAAACAGCCCAGAGGAGGATAGTCAGAGAAGCTCTCAACACACATAGGTTTGCCAGGAACCATATCAACAATGGCAGCATCCCCAGATTTCAAGAACTTGGGACCATCTTCCAGCTTCTTTCTAGAATGATGGTCTATCTTTTCCTTCAGCTCAGCAAACTTGCAAGCAATGTGAGCTGTGTGACAATCCAGCACAGGGTCATATCCAGCACTGATTTGGCCTGGATGGTTCAGGATAATCACCTGAGCCGTGAAGCCAGCTGCTTCCATTGGTGGGTCATTTTTGCTGTCACCAGCCACGTTGCCACGATGAACATCTTTGACAGATACGTTCTTGACATTGAAGCCCACATTGTCCCCAGGAAGAGCCTCACTCAAAGCTTCATGGTGCATTTCAACAGACTTTACTTCAGTTGTAACATTGACCGGAGCAAAGGTGACCCCCATACCAGGCTTAAGAAAACCAGTTTACCCTCGGCCCACAGGGACAGTACCAATACCACCAATTTTGTAGACTTCCTAGAGAGGCAGACGCAAGGGCTTATCAGTTGGACGAGTTGGTGGCAGAATGCAATCCAGTGCTTCAAGCAGTGTGTTTCCACTGGTATCCCTATCTTTACAGGTGACTTTCCATCCCTTGAACCAAGACATGTTAGCACTTGGCTCCAGCATGTTGTCACCATTCCAGCCAGAAATTGGCACAAATGCTACTGTGTTCGGGGTTGTAGCCAATTTTCTTAATGTAGGTGCTGACTTCCCTAACGATTTCCTCGTATCTCTTCTGGGTGTAGGGTGGTTCAGTGGAATCCGTTTTGTTAACACCAACAATTAGTTGTTTTACACCCAGTGTGTAAGCCAGAAGGGCATGCTCACGGGTCTGCCCATTCTTGGAGACCCTGCTTCAGATTCACCAACGCCAGCAGCAACACTCAGGACAGCACAGTCAGCCTGAGATGTGCCTGTAATCATGTTTTTGATAAAGTCTCTGTGTCCTGGGGCATCAGTGATGGTCACATAATACGTGCTGGTCTCGAATTTCCACAGGGAGATCAGTGGTGACACCACGTTCACGTTCAGCTTTCAGTTTATTCAAGACCCAAGCATACTTGAAGGAGCCTTTTCCCATCTCAGCAGCCTCCTTCTCAAATTTTTCGATATTTCTTTTGTCGATCTCACCACATTTGTAGGTCAGATGGCCAGTAGTGGTAGACTTGCCCGAATCTACGTGTCCAATGATGACGATATTGATGTGAGCCTTTCCTTTCCCATTTTGGTTTAGGTTTAGCGGTGGTTTTCACGACACTTGTGTTCTGGCGGCAGACCCATTGTGAAAAAGCCTGAAGCTTAATTTGAATTAAGTTCTATCAATCCTTGGTTATGTAACAGAAAATATTATTTCATGTCTCTGAAATGGGGTTCTTTATCTGTAAAATATGACTGATGCTAAATATCAGGTGATTATGAAGATGAAGTAAAATGGTATATTAATAGCATTTGATATAGGACCTATCTTATTCGATATAGCACCTATCTTAGACAAAGTGAATGTTGGCTACAAATAAATGTGTATGGAATCGAATAATTGTTCTTATCTTATTTTTAGAGACTATAAATTTAAACACTTGTTGGTTAACATGTTATTTTTACTAAATTCTTGGTAACTTGGAAACTGAAGCAATATTGCCACTTCAAGTACATGTGAAGCAGTGGTGGGGGAGATGATTGGAGAATTTCTGCTTCAGGTACAGATAGACTAGACCATTTTGGTCTTTCTTTCTTTCTTTCTTTCTCTTTCTTTCTTTCTTTCTTTCTTTCTTTCTTTTTCTTTCTTTCTTTTCCTAAAGATTATCTATTTATTTTGGAGAGCGAGAGAGAGGGAGAGAGAGAGTGGGACCAGGGGCAGAGAGAGAGAAAGGGAATCCTAAAGCAGACTTCAGGCTTGATCCCAGGACTCTGAGATCATGACTAGAGCTGAAATGGAGCATCAGCCACCCAACAGATTGCACTACCCACGTGCCTCGTTGGTTCATCCTCCTGACTAAAAACATCATTGAAAGCTGAGGTTGATAGATGATCAATTTGAAGGCATCGTAGAGCAACAAAAGAAGTAGAAATTTGTGGATCAAGATCGAGGAGAGGAGGGAAGCCAAGAGCAGTGAGCCTGGCACTGGAGACTCCGTTCTTCCTTGAGGTGGTGGTCCGTTTCAGAAGCAGAAACTGAAAACCTGAAAAGTTTGGTTTTAAAATGAGTTTTGAATAGGTAACATATTCATATGGTATAACATTTACAGTATACAGGGAGAATCAGTGAAGGTTTCCTTTACATTTTTGTTCTTTAGATACTGTTTCCCTTTCCAGGAGGCAACCAGGGTTACACACAGGATATCTTTGTGTGCCTGAAAATTAGTAGGAAGCACTAGACAGATTTCCAGAGAGTTGCATGGCAGATCCTTCAGTGCCTGTTTGTTGCAAGTTTGCCATGCAAATAAATCTAGTGCTTAGGTCAGTCACTTTCAACCAATATTCTTAAATATTTGTTTAAAATATAATGAGGGGAAACTAATTTTTAAAATTATTTATTTATCTTAATTTTAATTTTTAAAAATATTTTATGTATTTATTCATGAGAGACACACAGAGAGAGAGAGAGGCAGAGACATAGGCAGAGGGGGAAGCAGGTTCCCCGGGGTGGGGACCCTGATGCAGAGCTTCATCCCAGGATCCCAGGATCATGACCTGAGCCAAAGGCAGACACCCCACCACTGAGCCACCCAGGTGCCACTATTTTTTTTTTAATTTTAAAAGATTTATTTATTTATTTATTTATTTATTTATTTATTTATTTGAGAGGGAGAGAGAGAGAGAGAGAGAGAGAGAGAGAGAGAGAACATGAGTGGGAAAGGCAGAGGGAGAAGGAGAGAGAATCTCTAGCAGATTCTGCTCTGAGCACACTATACACCTTGGAACAAGGAGCCTATCTTGGGGCTTGGAACTGGTCATGAGGCTAGATCTCACAACCCTGAGATCATGACCTGAGCAGAAACCAAGAGTTCGTAGCCCAACTGACTGACCTACCGCGGTGTCCCAGAGGGGAAAATAATTTTAAAATAAATATTGTATGTGGATATCAATTCACTTATTCCATTTATTAGCAATGCTCCAAAGAATTGTAAAACATTTGCTATAAGTTTTGTAATTTTCTTCTCCTGTTTTCTTTTATGAGCTTTCTAGAACACACACATTTGTGAAAGCCACGATGGACACTGTGTGTGGGTCTTGCAAAAATACTCAGCGGAGGCATGTTGGCATAATGAGGATTTCTTAAAGCCTCCACTAGAACTGTTGGTTAGAGTACGGTCAATTTAACTTTTTCTTAGTGTTAGTTGCCTCTGAAAATCCAAATTAATTGTAATTTTTCTATTGATGACTTAATCCTTTTCTAGTTACTTTCTTATTGTTTTAATATCCTTATCTAAATGAATGCTGTTTTGTGTTCCTTTTTTGTATTTTTCTATTTTATCACCTAGCTTTAAAATTAGAGGTCTCCTGTTTTAATTTCCCATCCATTCTAATTTTCCTACCTATTGAGTGTTTTTAATTTTTAATCAACCTTTATTTTTAATACAATCTAATTCTTTAAACTTTAATTTATTTTGGGACGCCTGGGTGGCTCAGAGTGTGATCCTGGAGTCCTGGGATCAAGTTCCACATCCAGCTGCCTGCATGGAGCCTGCTTCTCCCTCTACCTATGTCTCTGCCTCTCTCTCTGTGTCTCTCATGAATAAATAAATAAAATCTTTTAAAAATAAATAAATTTTAATTTATTTCATTCTAAAAATTCTTCATAGCCTTTGAATTTTTAAAAAAGATTTTATTTATTTATTCATAAGAGACACACAGAGAAAGGCAGAGACATAGGCAGAAGGAGAATCAGGCTCCCTGTGGAGAGCCCAATGTGGAACTTGATCCCAGGATCTTGGGATCATGACCTGAGCTGAAGGCAGACATGCAACCACTGAGCCACGCAGGTGTCCTATTAGCCTTTGAATTTTGGTCCTACTCCATTATTATTTTTAGTCTGTACTTATTATTGATTTATCTGTATAAAAGAGAAGTACCAGACCTTAGTCAAAATGAGGCATGGATCTACCAAGTTTAAGGAAATTGATTTTCGTTTATAATAATTGGGAAAGTCAAAGTTTTGAAAGATAGCCAGCTGGTATCGTCATCCAAATTTGTTTATATTACTGATTTTAACCATTCAATTTAGACTTCCCAGAAGGATTACAGCTTGTTTGTTTATCCCATTTCTTGACTAAGCTTGAGACCTAGATTTCCCAGAATCCCTTCTCCTGCATGGTTCCAGGTTAGAATTGAACAAAAGAAAAATTTGTATGGGATTTGGAAATGAATGAAATTGAAGACTACCTTCAGAAGGTCATTACCTCAGACTGGGTGATGGTAAATATACCTAGTGAGTCCCACCTTGCCCTTTCTTATCTCAAAACAGTGTCTTGCCTCTCTTGCCACCTACTGGTCCTGCTAACCAATCGCAGCCTCTGACCCCCCACTGGATGTGTGGCTGCAGAGCCAGAGGGGATAGCTACACAAAGGTGACTACTTCCTAAAGGTGACAATTGGAAGAGAACTATCTGCGAATTCTCACTTTCCAGTCCCACTTTGGCTAGCAGTTGAACTTGGTTTGTTGGATTTCTCTACCAGTTCCATTTTGTCCACTCACACTTTGTCTATTTTTCTGATTCTTTGACTCCCTTACCAGGCCTTTACTTTTGAAATTCTCCTTATATTTGTATAAAGTTCAATTATAATAATAAATCACCAATTCTTGTTATACTTACAGTGGCTCTGTTTTCCTACTGATACACTTGGAATCTTTTGATCTTTCTACTCTGTTTTTATTTATTTATTTCATTTCATTTTTTTTTTTTTACTCTGTGGTATTTATTTATTTATTTTAATTTATGATAGTCACACACACACAGAGAGAGAGAGAGAGAGAGAGAGAGAGAGAGGCAGAGACACAGGCAGAGGGAGAAGCAGGCTCCATGCACCGGGAGCCCGACGTGGGATTCGATCCTGGGTCTCCAGAATCGCGCCCTGGGCCAAAGGCAGGTGCCAAACCGCAGCGCCACCCAGGGATTCCCTACTCTGTTGTCTTTATTGTTTCAATCGTATCTTTCCTCATGGCTGCAAAATGGCCACCACAACCAGCCATTATGCTCTCACATGACATTACCACAAGCAAGAAGCAGGAGTATTGGCATCTAAAATCTTTCTCTTTATATTATTCTTGATTTCAGGGAGGAAAAATTTACCGTAAGCCCTTAGCAGAATCTTCCTTAAGTCTTGTCATTCAGAATAGTGTCATGTACCTTCCTCTGGTCAGTGACAAATGGAGTGGATTGCCATAACTGGTTTAGACCTGTGGTCCTGCTTCCTGGCTGCAGGTAAGGATAATCTGGAAGCTTTTAGAACATATTTTCACCTGTGCCCAACTTGCACAGATTCTAATTTAATTGTTCTGAGGTGGTGCCCTGGTATTTGTAAAATTCTCCCATGGCTTGGATCAAACATGATTCATTCTCTAGAGCTGTTGCACAACAAACAAAACCAGAGTTCTGTACAAGGAAGAAGGTAGAAGTGCCTGTAGGGTAGGCAATCAAGAGTGTCTTAGGACTTTTTTTTTCTATTTTATTTACTTAAGTACTCTCTATATCCAACATGGGGCTTGAACTTATGACCCCAAGATCAAGAGTCACATGCTCTTCCGACTGAGCCATACAGGCAACCCAGGATTTTTTTCTTAATTTTTCTTATTATCTCATATAAGGATGATCTATAGAAGAACACTTGGGTGGCTCTGTTGGTTAGGCATCCAATTCTTTATCTCAGCTCAGGTCTTAATTTCAGGGTCATGAGTTCAAGCTCCACATTGGGCTCCATGCTGGGCATGGAGGACCCAAAAAAAAAAAAAAAGATGAGAATAGACAAGAATATGACTAAAATCCCCATCATTTGCATCATATAAAATCATTAAGCCCTACTATATTTTATGCGTTATTCAAAGCATATGTTCCATTTTGATTAACTCTAGGAAAGATAGTAGGACAGCTATTCTTCCATTCCTTAGTTACTCGAGGTAAAGCCACCTTGAGTGTGCTACCAAACTATGCTGCACAGGGCTCAAGTAATAACTATTCCTTTGTGGGGCATGTAAGATTTTTAAAAAATCTATGCAAACATATAAGTCCCTAATCAGGAAAAACATTAAGTGATTTTCAGAAATTTTACCTAGTCTTGTCAAAGATTTGAGATGATATTTCTGTTAAATAAACCATAGAACGCTAAAGACATTCTGAGGTTGACACTGATCAGAATATCTCAGGTCAACTATATCTTTACCAAATATGCTTTTGCTAAGACCCACAGAAAGAAAAAAAAAAGTATAGCTTTGAGTGTTGTGTGTTCTAATATGCAGGCTACTTGAAGGAAAGGAAACACATCGGGTCCTTAACTTTAGGATCGAATCCAGCTACTAAGAATATTAATCACTGAAAGACACATTTCAGAAATCTGCCAAATCTAAAGTATTGGCTTATTTATCCTGTCATTCATTAACATTATAGCTTTTTTTTTTTTTTTTAGGATTTATTTGAAAGAGAGAGAGGGAGAGAGTGTAGAGTGGGGGGAGGGGCAGATGGAGAGGGAGAAAGAGAAAAAGGGATTCTAAGCTGAGAAAGAGGCGAGGCAGCTGATAGGGAGTGGCTTAATCTCAGGACCCTGAAATCAGGACCTGAGCAGAAATCAAGAGTGGGACTGCCCAACCTACTGAGCCACCCAGGCACCCTATAGCTTCCTTTATTAGAAGTTTATTTATTTATTTTTTTAGTAATCTCTACAACCAATATGGGGCTCACACTCACAACCCTAAGATCAAGAGTTATATACTCTGATTGAGCCAGTCAGGCACCCCTAGCATCATAGCTTTTGATAGACTGTTCTCTAAGGATTGGCAAGCAAACTTGATCTTTTAAAACGAAATCATGCTTAATCATTGTCTGCAACTCGGAGAAGTTGCAGGCTATACTTTACTTAGGCAAAATGATGGTTTTTATCTTACAGAAAAAAATTGGTTTTAAAATTGTATATGTTTATTTTTAAATGTATTCACATGGTTCAGACTTTAAAAAGAGTACCTATGATGACATCTTCCCAAAACCAAACAAAGAAACCTTCATTTGAACAAGTCTTTATCACTAACAATTTACAGAAAATACAACAACAACAAAACAGATAAGCATGTTGAATGATATCATGTGAATGCAGTTACCAACATCTGGAATATGGAAAAATCTATAGGACAAATAATTCAGCTTCTTCAACAAATAAATTGCAAAGTACAAAAAAGTAATTGAGAGAGAACCTATAAATTAAAAGAAACATGCAATGTTTGGAATTTATGTGAATCCTAAGTTGAAAAATCTTAAAAAAAGACTCCTGGGTGGCTTGGCAGTTGAGCATCTGCCTTCGACTCAGGGTGTGATCCCGGAGTCCCGGAATCAAGTCCCACATCGGGCTCCTTCCGGGAAGCCTGCTTCTCCCTCGGCCTATGTCTCTGCCCCCCTCTCTCTCTGTGTTTCTCATGAATAAACAAATAAAATCTTAAAAAAAAATAATTCACAGAAGTTTTGGGTATTTACCTTTCCTCAGTGCAGAGTCAGTTGTTAAACAGACTCTAGGGAAGATTTGAAGGAAAATTCACCATAAACATTGATAGAAGAGTGGCAAAGTCCTTTCAGACTCTCAACTGTCTTAGATTTGGGAATTGGAAAAGATCATGAATCTCACTACAGGAACTTGAATTACATATTCTGGCCAGAAGACCTATACTAAAGTATAGGTGTTAGGTGGCACCCCAGTAAGCTGCCTATTTATTTCATTTCCTATTTCATTTCTAGGGATTCCATGATGTACTAGTTACTACCACAGAACCCAGAAACAAAACCCTAATTACTATTTCATCCCTGTGGCTTATTGTAGTAATTTCATCTATCTTATCTCTGACAGTCCAGCACTGTTACCTGACCTCTAACACTCCAAGGTCTCATTTTTTCCCTTGGAGTTGGGTGATGCAATTCTGTTGTGGGATCCTGCAATATTATTATCATTCCTGGTATACAGAAGATATCTAC
Organism: Nyctereutes procyonoides; assembly: GCF_905146905.1. Taxonomy (NCBI): domain Eukaryota; kingdom Metazoa; phylum Chordata; class Mammalia; order Carnivora; family Canidae; genus Nyctereutes; species Nyctereutes procyonoides. Next base: position 27,070,118 of record NW_026575051.1, on the reverse strand, counting down.
TGCAGGCCTCATCATAGAAAGTGGTGTCATCATCCCTAATCCATTTTTTAATGCCTTTGTAAATGGCAAGTCCTCTGGGTTACTACAGAAGCTCTGGTTTAGGTTGCATATAGTAGATCCATGTCAACATTCCCATTTCCTTATGCATTTGAATAGCTTTTTCTAAAGCAGTGGTTCTAAACAGTTATTCCTAAGATCAGCAGCTACATCTGAGTACTTGTTAGAAATTCAAATATAGGGGATCCCTGGGTGGTGCAGTGGTTTGGCGCCTGCCTTTGGCCCAGGGCGTGATCCTGGAAACCCGGGATCGAATCCCATGTCGGCAACCGGTGCATGGAGCCTGCTTCTCCCTCTGTCTGTGTCTCTGCCTCTCTCTCTCTCTCTCTCTCTCTGTGACTATCATACATAAATAAAAATTAAAAAAAAAAGAAATTCAAATATGAAAACTCCAGACTATACCTACTAAATTAAAAATTCTGGGGGTAGGGTTCAGCAATCTGTGTTTTAACAAGCCCTCCAGTGATTCTGATGCAGGGTTAAGTTTGAGAATCACCATTTTAGTAAGAGTAGGTTAGAAAAACCGAATGACTATATGTCTAAGAATTTCTCATTATTATTTACTTTCAAAAATTGAAGTTATGGGGCACCTGGGTGGCTCAGTCAGTTAAGTGTCTGATTGTTGATTTCAGCTCAGGCCATGATCTTGGGCGTCATGGGATCAAGCTCCGAGTCAGGCCCCATGCTCAACAGGCAGTCTGCTTGGGATTCTCTCTCTCTCTCTCTCCTGCTGCCCCTTCCCTCACTCATGCTCTCTCTCCTTTCAAATAAATAAAATAAATCTTTTTAAAAAATTAAAGTTATAATTCAGAGAAAGTAATGCCAAAGAGCTAGAAAAATTATTTTACTTTTAAAAAATATTTTATTTTCTCACTAATGACTACACCCAATGTAGGGCTTGAACTCACAATCCCAAGATCAAAATTGCATGCTCTACTGGCTGAGCCAGCCAGGTGCCCCTACTTTACTTTCTATTGGGTTTGGGAATTTATTTTTGTATCTCTCAGGTAGGATAAAAAGATCACTCAAAGAAGGGCTGATTTCAAAGGAACGGGGTACTATTTAGTTTTGTGAGCCCTGTTAACTGTACCAGTGCCTTCCACACCATGGTGGAAATGATTAGTCCTCTCAGGTGAGTGCAAAGCAGTAAGGGAAGCAATTGCCTCTCTTTAACTTTCCAAAAGCTGGAAAGGACTAAGAAGCAAACTACATGAAAGTGAGGACAGTGAGAAGGAGAAGGATTTCAACAAAGGAAACCAAGTAAAGAATTTTTTTCTCCTGTGATGAATTTGTAAGTGATATTTGTAGCCAATATGCCACAAATGCTTGGAATTGATGACACCATGTATTGTCAAGAAATGAAAAGTTATTAGTACTAGTTCTGCCTATATTTATAGTAATAAAAGAAATTTTCAAAGAAAGAGAAAACAAAAAGTCTAAAAAAGAGTCTTCATTGATTGTACTGTCAGAGTTGTTGGAACTAAGTCAGAATAGAATTTTTTCATCCATTAGGAGGTAGATTTGGTAGGCAGAATCATTTTCCAAGTAGAAATTGTTGGTAATTTTAGATTCTTTGTAAGGAGCAACTTGATTTGTACGTGCAACCAGTTAAGCAACTCAATGCCAAGTTGGAAAGTTCACCCTGTCAAGTTTTTGCTGTGAAAGCTGCACTTTTGTGATGGGTTTGAGTATTTAGATGCACCAAAGAGCCCTATCAAGACTGGCAGTATTAATTTTCATGCACAGCAGATGTATGAGGCATAACTACAACTATCATTATTGTTTAAATATTTGCCGTCTTTGAATCTGTGTTTTAATGACATTCAGCTGGTAGCTTCCCATGAAAATTATTTGAATATACTTTTGTGACAGAAGCAATATACTTCTTTTGCAATCCAGAACCTGTAGGGAGGGTTATTTTTGTTCAGATAAACTTTTTATAATGCTATCCCCAAAAGTACAAGTTTAAATTTTGATCCCTAGCCTAAATTTGATGAAGGCAGGGACGAAGTTGGTCCTTGTTACTTTGTCCTCAGTGCTAAATACATGGAACAAAATGCTTACTCAATGAATGTCTATGGAATTAATGGACAATTTCCTGATTCTAGTCAATCAAAAAAATTCAATAGCTCTTTCAAGGCTAGGAGAATTTTGTCTCTTCTTGCCCCTAGCCCCAACAACAAACCAGAAGAATCTCTACTGTGTTTTAAAAAGAAAAAGAGCTCCTTACCTTTGCTTTGAACTGACAAAAAGTGTTTAATAATTGCATCTGGCATTTAATACTTGAATAAATCCCAGCAAATATAATAAGTCATAAAATAGTAACTAGTAAAAACAGAACAATTTGTCTTGTAAGGCTGTTTACCTTTGCATGTTAATTTTTTAATGTGTTCTTCTTCTTTTTTTTAATGTGTTCTTTTTTTTAAAGATTGATTGATTTAGGGCAGCCCTGGGTGGCTCAGCGGTTTAGCGCCGCCTTCAGCCCAGGGCCCGCCCAGGGCCTGATCCTGGAGACCCAGGATCGAGTCCCACGTCGGGCTCCCTGCATGGAGCCTGCTTCTCCCTCTGCCTGAATCTCGGCCTCTCTCTCTCTCTCTGTGTCTCTCATGAATAAAAAAATAATATCTTTAAAAAAAATCGATTGATTTAGATCAACTGTGAGTGGGGGAGGAGCAGAAGAAGAGGGAGAGAGAGAATCTCAAGTGGATTCCTGGCTGGATGAGTCATGGAGCTTGGCTCACAACCCTGAAATCATGACCTGAGCAGAAATCAAGAACAGGCCCTTACCCTTACCAACTGAGCCATCCAGGGGCTCTTAGTATGCTAATTTTTTTAATGATTGAATTCAAATTAGAGAAATATCTGGGCAGGGAGTTTTCTGAAACACTGTCCTTTGCAAAAGAAATAGTTATTTAAATATGTTGAAACAGGGTGCAGTGCGGGTGGGAGGTCCTAGTTGTTGTTAATAGTTGTTAAGTATAGTCAAGTGTAGGTTTTGCATTATGACAATAACAAAAACCAACTGATGGGTTGTTTCTCTCAGGGTGAATTGAATTCTTGGCTGACAAGAAGTGGGAGTTATTGGTGAAGTTCTTATCAACGGTTTGGCTGGGCTTCTAGTTTGAAAACTTCTAGTAGGTTTTTGATGAACACAGACAACTGAATAAAAGAATTATAGTGAGTCACACCTATTCAGATCTCATTAGATCAAATAGAAGGTGAACTCTTGCTTATTCCTTCAGACTAGGAGCTCTTTTTAGCTATATATTCATTATTTGAGTCTCTATGTAAATTAAGTCCCAGGGAAGCAAAATACAGTATTTTCTTTTTTCTTTCCTTTTTTTTTTTTTAAAGATTTTATTTATCGATTCATGAGAGACGAGAGAGAGAGAGAGAGAGAGAGAGAGAGAGAGAGAGAGAGGCAGAGGGAGAAGCAGGCTCCATGCAGGGAGCCCCATGTAGGACTCTATCCTAGGACTGCGGGATCATGCCCTGGACCAAAGGCAGACACTCAACCACTGAACCACCCAGGGATCCCCTTCTTTCTTTCTTTCTCTTTCTTTCTTTCTTTCTTTCTTTCTTTCTTTCTTTCTTTCTTTCTTTCTTTCTTTCTTCTTTCTTTCTTCTTTCTTTCTTTCTTCTTTCTTTCTTTCTTTCTTTCTTCTTTCTTTCTTTCCTTCTTTCTTTCTTTCTTTCTTTCTTTCTTTCTTTCTTTCTTTCTTTCCTTCTTTCTTTTTTTTTTTTGATTTTATTTACTTGATGAAAACACAAGAAGGGGGAGCTGTAGGCAGAGGGAGAGGGAAAAGCAGGTTAACCGCTGAGCAGGGAGCCTGATGTGGGAATCCATCTCAGGACCCTGAGATCATGACCTGAGCTTAAGGCAGATGCTTCACTGACTGAGCCACCCAGATGCCCCTGGGTATTTTCATTAATGAACAACCACTTATAAAATTATTCTACAAGTATTACTCCCTAATTAACAGTAGCATTGTGAATTACATTCCAACCCATTTGTTGGTCATTTTCTTGCCAGTGTAGCCAACAATACAATGTGAACATATGCAAGTGAAATTTATGTTTCAGGATTGTATGAAGTCAATGAAAGTTCTTTTGGAGAATTGTTCAAATCCCACAAAAGTTATTATCACATAAGTTTCTGGTAAAGTTAAATCAATTAAAAATTGGAAAGAAGAAAATTTATATGGATGCCATGGTAGATGCCATAGTAGCTTCAAGACAAATTATCTGAATAACTGGTTAAGAAAGATCTTTGGGAACAGGTCTTGGAACATTTTTTCTAGAATGACCAACTCTGTGATCATAGTTTGTAAGCAAAAGTGAAATGGGACATTATGCTGTCCCATTTATCTTACCATTTTGTTGGAGAAATTATACTCTGCTCCCCCCAAAATTGACACTTGATTAAATTGAAATTGAATGAATGAGCTGTTTCATATTAGTGTAAATTCTTCCATTGTCACTTTTTGAAAAGTGTGCTCATATGTATTACTTCGGTTATCTATAAATGGACAATGTCAAGTTTTCTGAAAACATGTTCTGCAGAACACATAGTCCCGGGATGCCTGGGTGGCTTCAGTGGTTGAGTGTCGGCCTTCAACTCAGGTCATGATCCCAGGGTCCTGGGATCAAGTTCCACATCGGGCTCCCCGCAGGGAGCCTGCTTCTCTGCCTTTCTCATAAAGTCTAAAAACAAAACAACAACAAAAAAAACCCCAAAAACTGTAGTCCCAAGCAGTCATCTGTGAAAAAAAGGAATCCACACTTGTACAGAATATTTTGTTTCCCACTCTCTCCTAGTATCCCTTCTGCTCTGTGTTCAAATGGTCATCTTAGATTCCAGGTTCCTTTGTCCTCCTCTCTGCCTTCCTCTTGGGTTGGGCTAAAGGGGATGAGGGCTGAGGGAGAATGGGGAGGTAAGCAGGACATTAAAGGAGATGGGGAAATGGAGATAGCTATTTATTCCTGGGTCTCTCACCTCCCTTTTGCAGGATCGCCACGAGTTAGTTGGCTGTCTTCCTACTAGAGTCACGGCTTCTGTGAAGCAGTCCTCTCTATTCAGCTGTTCTCTCCAGTGTTAACTGCTCTCCCCTCCTTTGCCTCTTACGGCCTGGAGATGGTAGCAGTACTGCATTCTCCCTTGTTGGTTTCCCTCTATTAAATGTTTTCAATTGCCCACTGTGAATGTACCATCTGTTTCCTTCTGGGAGCTGACTTATTCAACAATTATACATTATATTGTATGCTTGGAAAATTTCAAAATTCACATTAACATATTAAAGGCACTAAATAATATAGCAGTAAATAATGCCTAAGTTTAGGTTAGTGTTTGCCAAACTTTTTTCATGGCACCATTTTTCTAAGAACATCCCTTGAACATTTTCTTTTTTAAGATTTTACTTATTTGTGAAAGAGAGAGAGAGAGAGGGAGGCAGAGACACAGGCAGAGGGAGAAGCAGGCTCCCTGCAGGGAGCCAGATGCAGGACTCATCCCAGGACCCCAGGACCACAACCTGAGCTGAAGGCAGACGCTCAACCATTGAGCCAACCAGGTACCCCAAACATTTTAATTATAAAATTTCTTGCCTTAAAACATACAAAGCCAAATGTAATGGTTTGCAGCTTGATAATTCAGGGTAATCAGAAATATCTGTAATTGCTCTGTGCTCTGTGTGAAACATTGATGGACTGAAGGTCTACAGAGCTATCTAGGCCTACGCCTAAGGCTGTTAGTTATACCATTGATGTGTCCCAAATGGCTGTGCTTTTTGAATTCAGCTGTTTTCATAGTTCAAGTCTTTTAGTATCAGGTTAACAAGTATATCTTGCCCATGTGCTTCTTTCCCCATGTTCTGCATCATATCTACTACCTCTAGTCAGTCAGGAAACCAAACTACCAAAGCTGGCTAGTTAATCTAAAATAAGATTAAATAGGCTTAGATAAGCACCTTTGATTCCCTAATAAGCACACACTTGGATGCCTAAACTTCATGACATCTATTTTGGTTGCTCGAAAACTTTATCTCCCATGCTTGATATTTCAGTTATGTGGGATGTTACTGTAGATATACTATTTAAAAACAAATTTACTGTGGGGGGCACCTGGCTGGCTCAGTGGGTAGAGGATGTGAATCTTGATCACAGGGTTCTGAGTTCAAGCCCCAGGTTGGACATAGAGCTTACTTCAAAAAAAAAAAAAATTTGTAAACTCTGATGTGGTAGCAATTACTGCTGTGTATTTCTAGCTTTCTAGCACAATAAGATTGCATTTTTTTGTGGTGACTGTGACCAGTTCTGTCCAATGTGTTAAGAAGGATTTCTTAGTTAAGAACTTATTATCAAAGCTCGTTTGGCCTTTTGTCACAACTAGCACTGTTCTAGAGAGAAGATGCTCCATCAGGTGGGGTCCCTACAATGGATATGAAGCTTAAGGAATATCTAAATTTTCTGTTTATGCAGCATTATCTTAGCTTATCCTGCTTACTTCAAAAGGGTCTTTTCTATAAAAAAGGGTAAAAGTGGGATCCCTGGGTGGCGCAGTAGTTTAACGCCTGCCTTTGGCCCAGGGCGTGATCCTGGAGACCCGGGATCGAATCCCACGTCGGGCTCCCGGTGCATGGAGCTTGCTTCTCCCTCTGCCTGTCTCTGCCTCTCTCTCTCACTGTGTGCCTATCATGAATTAAAAAAAAAAAAACAAAAAAAAACCCAAAACGGGGTAAAAGTTCATTCAAAATGAAAAAATTTACAAAATCACATGGTATTTTCTTTCAAAAAAGGAGTTCCATAGGCAGTTCGAGAACTCCTAAAACCTTTTATTATTTTTTTTTAAAGATTTATTTATTCATGAGACACACACAGAGAGGCAGACTTAGGCAAAGGAGAAGCAGGCTCCCACAGGGAGCCTGATGTGGAACTCAATCCTGGATCCCAGGAGCTCAATGCAGATGCTCAACCACTGAGCCACTCAGTCGTCCCAAGAACTCCTAAAACCTTTAACTGATTACATAAATAAGGTCAGAGATATGCAGTCATAGCTGTGTGTAGTGTATAGTCACCTTTGAATCCCTGCATTTTTGAAAGATTTTGAGAGTTGAGGGAGAGCAGAGGAAAACTCAAGCAGACTCCCTGTTGAGTGTAGAGCCCAAAGAGGGGCTCAATTCAACAGTCCTGGGAGGATAACCTGAGCCAAACTCGAACTCAGAAGAGTCAGATGCTCAACTTGCTGAGCCACTCAGGTGCCCCAAATCCCTGCATTCTACTTATCATAGTCCCGTAAATGGAGGCTTATATCCTTTATGTATAAAATTAGGAAACACAGGATTTTAAGATATCAAATTATGAAAATTACCTGACAGTAAGATCCTTAATAAATATTAAATAATAGTAATTGGTTAACTTGGCAATATAGAATTGTAGAATTACTGTTAATCCTTCCATTTATAACTTACTGCACAAAACTGGCCTAATTCATTGAAGGCAAACATATTTTCCTTCCAGGGTTCTGGTTAGGCTACTTACACCAAGCATGATGCAGAAACATGATGTCAGACATTTTCAAACCAGTCTTTTAATTTTCGATTCAGGTGTAAGAATGCACCACACACACACACACACACACACACATTTATTCAAAGAAATCAGGGAATGTACAGTATAAATGTGTACAGCAAATCCTACTTCATGTATTCTTTTCAAAACCTACTTTTAAAAGAACTTGTCTACATGTAAAAAAAAAATTACTTTATCCTGTCATTTCCCTTTGAAATTACATTGTCTTAAATTCCAATAGAAAGTGTTCTTAATTATGGAAAGGACTGGAGTATTCATTGTAGGCCAAAACCTGGTGACACCATCTTTGTTTTCTGCTGTACTTTTAAGGGCCTAGAAACAGATGAATAGAATGACATTTAAAAATAAATCCCAGAGATCAAGATTCTGAAGCCAAGTTGATGGGGACCACATTATCATTTTGAAGTGCTCTGGCTAGAAAGGTGATGTAACCAGATGTGATCACATGCCTGGGCTGGATACTTCAAGGCATAGAGCTGTGTGAAGGTGTGGGAATAAGAGCACTGTTCTAGGAAAAAGGGGGCTTAGGAATAACAAATGGTTGCCCTGCACTGAAAAATGACCAACCTTATTTCTAGGTTTTGCTTTCAACTAAAAGACTGCATTGTGTCTTGTTATGATTCAGTACTCACATTACTTACTTGTCAGCATTATGGTTCCTATAAACAGGCCTATTCAACTAGTTACTATTTACTACTATGATAGCAGTTACTATCATCCTACTGAGGTAAATTGTTATCCAAAACCAAGTAACCAAGTTTTCAAACATCACCTGATAACTTCTTATATTCAAGACCTCATTATTTCTATTTTATTTCTTATTAGATATAAGGAATCTCCCAGAATGTGTAATGGGTATTTCTATAAGTAGCCATATTTACAAGACAGAAAATATCTGGATAAAAAGCAAATTTCATAATTTGTATACTGTACAGATGAGGTTTAAAAATCGATTTTTAAGCACCATATATATATATATATATATACACACACACACACACACACAATCCAATACTGCAAACCAACAATGTTTCAAACTCAAGATGTTTCATTAATCATGATGGCATCTCCTCTCAATAAACAAATGCTGTTTTATGGGCTGTGTGATAATAGCATTATCAGTTATCAATTACACAAAATTATCAAATTACCCTCAGGGGTATGCTGTGTTTAAAAAAGAACAGAACGGAGGTTAAATAACTAGCCCCGATTACAAAAGATCTAAGATTTAAGGAACTAAAGGATCCCCAAAGACCTTTTCTTATCTCTTTTGCCAGCTGTAAAGTTTCAACAATGGTGTATATTAAGTGCTAAACTGGCATAAAGAGACAGAAGCAAAAATCTTCTGTGGACTACCATTTTCTTTTGCATTTTACTCAGTTGTAACTTATATTAAAAATAAAAATCAGACAGACACATCTGTCCCTTTTAGATTAACATGAGCTATATGCAAAGGAAGTACTTCAGATTACCGAAAGGAATTTAACAGTTATTAAGCCCTCATGTGCCAAACACTGGTTCAAATATCAAAACCTATAAAGACATCTATTATTTGCAAACGAGAAAACAGGCTCAGAAGTTGCCCAAAATGGAGTTATTATTTGGTGGAACTGAGCTTCAAATTAAGGCCTTCCTCTACAGTTTCTCCATACAGCATAGTACATTGGTTCAAAACAATGTAAACCTTTAAGTCTATAATGGAAAGTATTTTTAATATTAAGCAGTTCTCATGACCTTAAATTGTGTAAAGAGCTTACTAAATGTCAACTTCATTTAATCCTTCATTTGTTAAAAAAAAGAGGACATACTTCAAATGGCACTAAGTGAAGCATAATTAATTTATATCATTTTCTACAAAATAAGTTAACTTTAAGCCAAACAATTTCAATGATGATAAATGCATTTCATTATTTATTTAGATGTTTAAGCTCTCGCACTAGATTTTTACAAGCTGGTGAACACTGACAAATTATTTCTCCCACAGAACTATAACCACACATTCCCAGACAGTATAAATATATGGTTGAACTAACATTAATACACATCACCATTTTATCAATTACATAATAAAACAAATTATCAAGTATCCAAATATTAAGTTACACAGCTCAAAAGGCATATAAAATATTAGATGTCTGCTCAATTCATTAGCAGAAACCCACTTTTTTTTTTTTTTTTTTTGCAAGAGAGGTTGGGAAGAGAAAAAAAATCACACTTCAAACAAAAATAAGTTGGTAAACAACTTCAGATAAGAAAAAAAATACAAGAATTTCAGAAATTTTATGATTAAGAATTGTTTTAGCTACAATAACAAAGCATCTCTACATTTTAAAAAAATATTTACTAAATTAAAGAGCATATTCTACATGTTCTGCACGAGACAAAGGCAACATTTACTAAAAATACTTAATAGCCCCCTCCCACTCTTTTTTCAGGCCCTCCCTGTAAGTTGCACCCCAAAGTGCAAACATTAAAATTAACTGTAAGGCTTTTTTGTCTGGAGACATTAAAGACATGTGCTTCTGTACAACGTAGATTTTCAAAATGGAGGTTTTCCATAACAGCACAAAATGAAGTTTGTAGAAAGACATGAAATAATCATTTTAAGACTTAGTAAAAATCCCCCCACCCCCAAAAAAAGGAAAAAAAAAAAAAGAGTTGAGCGAACCTGATGTATACTGGTATAAATGTGGGAGATGTAAACATAAAGTGAGCAGGCAAATAACCATATAGGCCCTAATTTCTATGTTTGAAATGACTGAAGGAATAAACCACATAAGGTCTAGAGTGTTCATAGTTCCTGGGATTTTAGTTCTGTATGATACTAAAAATATACAACAAGTATTGTGCTGGGTATTTTGGCACCTAATCTTTCTAAATTTCTTATATATTGATAAGATTCTGGCATGGGAATAGATTTAAAGACATAACTCAATACTGCATGATTTCAGGAAAGGTCAATTGGTACAAGTGATAAGCACATTTTAAATGCTGTAAAGCAAGAAACTTTTGCTAAGTGTCCAAATAGTTTGATCTTAACCCAAACAAACATAGAGGTTGCAATTCCATCAAACTTGTGGCCTGATAAAACCGCTTTCCAATACTCCTATGGAAGCTTCATTAGACTTAATCACCAAGCCAACATATTGGCTAATATGTATATATGACAAATTAGGTCCTGTTTCAAGTTCCACTTCCAAGGCAATGACATCAGGCACCCCAGTTTTATTGAATGCAACAGTTGTTTCTATGACCATTGGAGTCTTTGAAGCGCAGCCGCATTTTAGGACGATACTTCTCCAAATACAAAAGTTGCTTGCTGTTAAAAGCTCCACGCCGCTTTCTGGATGAAGAGAAACAAAAGATGAAGTTACTAAAGCAAAATCCCTCCATGTTACTGTTTACTATGCTATACACCAATTATCATCTGCCTTGGCAATTTATCTTTTATTCATATGCTGTGACTTTATGCTTAATGTATAGTTTGGCACACATGTGTAAATGGAAAAAGGGTACTAAAAAAATCCCAAATTCTCGAGTGTTGGTTACAATAGTCAAAAATTTATATATCCACTTACATGAGAGCCAAGAAAAGACAAATTTATTGATTAGAATCTCTGTAATAGGAGCATTTACATGGAGTGCAAAAAGAGTAAGATCTTATATTTCCTGGTTTTAATACTATCTTAAAAATGAACATAATGGATAGATAGGCTGTGGGGGAAAAACTAGGTTTCTCAGTAATAAAACTCACTGACAATGCAGAAATGAAAATTCATTATATACTCACTGTCTTATGAACTGTACTGCATCTTCATATTTCATTCCACCTTCAATTAATGCTAGGGCAACAAGCACTGGAGCTCTGGCAAGGTAAGAATTTTGATAAATCACTTTTTCAAAATCAAATCCTGAAAAATTCAATGCTCTAAACATTCATTCCCTAACCCAAAAGTACTATCATTTACTACCCTTCCTATGTAATACCTTATAGCAATAATGTTAAAAAACTAATAAAGCCATCAGCATTTCCCTACCAAATTCAGATTTTTATCTAGGACCAAAAATGAACGATGATGCCCTTAATTGTTACAAATAAGTTTAGAAATTAAGACTTGTATTATTTGAGGTCAACCTTGGGTGGGGGTGGGGGGGGTAAATCTTGATAAATGCAGACAATTTTTTTTCTGACTCTAAGCAGTGAAAAATACTATTTAAAACAATTTTTTTTTAAAGGTCATGAACTCCTTTTCCTAAAGATCTGGAAATGTCTGCTTCCTTTTTTGTTTATTATCGATGAGATTGTGACACAGTTGCATACCACCCTTTCCAGGGGCATCAATATTAATTTTACTGTTTTTTTTTTTTTTTTTTTTTCTGGTGGGGATGGTGGTAGGTACTCACAAATCTGGATATGGTTATTTTGGCATTACGTGGTTGAGTTCCCACTGAGTTGGAATCTCCAGGATCAAGAGTGCTTTCAAAAGTACCCCATATGCAGCGCAAACCACCTTAGAAACTGTTTTTAATTTTTTTCCCCCAATGAGCTTGGACAATGATTCTAGTATCATTGATATAACCTAGCACACACGATTTATTCTGTGAGCAACTGTGCTCACTGAGACAAGTATAAATTACAACTACAGCATTTGTTAGTTCCAGCTGTCCTGGAATACATTATTCTATTACATTCACCTACTTTTAAATTTAGTTTAATATGTAACCTAACAAAGCAAACTCACTCACAAAGTGATAACTGAATCTTTACTAGACCTAAAATCAAGTTTTTACTAGAATCACGACCAATAACATTGAATAGATTTAAGAAATCCTCTTACCTCCCAAGGCCTGCAACACAATGGACAGCAATACAACAACCAGGTTCTTCACGAAACTTAATTTTTACAAGACTTAACCAGTCATCAACAATCTGGTTGGATGGTGGTGCACCATCATCAAAAGGCCAATCCTAAATCAAAAGAACGAATAAACATTTTAGATTTTTAAATATAAATGTCAACTAATAATTCTAACACTCAAGTACCTTCAAAAGCATTTTAATATGCTTAAACATGTATTTTATGAAACCCCACTGTCCATGAAATGCAAATAAATGCTGATTCTTTATAAAGATCTCATTACTTCAAAGCTTTGCTTAGCTTTCATCTTTATTTAGAAATGAAGATGCTGCACACTTTTGTAATAACTTAAAAAGAAATCAAGTTTTTTGAAGTTGGTCACTTTGTAGCACTATCTCATAAACACATAGAAACTATTAAATACTTACGAGAACATGGATGCCTTCTTTCTCCACAAGAGTAGTGTCATAAGTTGCTTCACATACTCTAACTATTGTTGTAACTCCATACTTCTTAAGTTCCTGGATAAAACATACATAAAAAACACTTAACGAAGTCTTTTATAACTACGTTATTATTGCTCACCAATTGTCCAAAAGGTATTGCTAGTTGACAGAAAATCATGGAATGAATGGTATAACCTAAATGTATGTTTTACAGGAAAATGAAATCTTTCTATTTTTATTTATTTATTTTATTTTCATACCCACCCACATGCATGACTCAATCTTGGGAAGTGAATTTTTGTTTTAAATGACAACATTAGAATAACATAAAAGGGGAATATTAAACATATGTTTAATAAATGAGAAGTTAAAAGAAAAAAAAATCCTGTGGCCCTTCATATATGGAAGTAGTTTATAGTCATGGTAACACTGGCTAGATGGAGATGACAGAAGCAAATCAGGGACAAAGGTAAATAGAATCCAAAGGAATCACTCATGACCACAAGTAATCTGACTTGGCTTGATTACATTAACTCCTTAAACTTTTGCTCATTCAAAGTACACACTGTAATTCAGAAACTTAAAAAGTATATTCAAAGATTCTAAAACCCTGTAAGTACAGTGGAAAAAAACCCCACAGCATTTAAAACTACAAGCCTTTTTAAGGTTCATAATCCATTATTACTAATTATAATTAGTAGCTAAAAGTCGGCTTTTAAGCATCAAATTGGGTCCAAGATATTAACTAACTCTGGTTACAGTATTAGTCATTAGACTACATAAATAATCTCTTAAGTGGCAGCCTTCCTCCTATAAATTTCTTGTACGTGAGAATCATACTGTTATACTGCCCTTATATAGATTAAAACAGGCAAACTGTGAGGCAAGAACTAGATGATCTTATTACAAATCCAAACTAATTCAAGTACATGTCCTTTTTGAAATGTACAGAATTATCTTCCTGTATAACCTAAAGAAGAAACTGGTATTTCATTTCCGGGACCTGAAATATAGGTATACCAGTAAAAATTTCCTAAACTGTTTAGTTTGATAAAAAGCCCCACCATAAACCGCAATCAGTTTAAGACATTAAAAAAAGTATCAAACCTTACCTCTATAAATTTGTTTAAGGTCGCATTGGTTGGATTGTGTGTAATAAGAAATCTCATGTTCTTGTATGTGACTTCCACAGGAGCTGGGCGGTTCATTCGAGCCATGTTAATTTAATTAAAAAAACACTCAATAGGGTTATGAAAGAATTTTAAAAATTGAATACAGAAATGATGCAAAGAAACTGAGTCTACTTCAATATACTCCACTCGAAATTCTCAGTGCTTTGAGTATGAAGTTGGGGGTAATGGGAAATGAAATGAACCTCCTAACAAGAAGCAGCAATTCTTCAATCCAGTAATACTGAGGCAATAGAAAGGAAGTGCACTGAGGTTTACCCCATCCAGGTCAGAACTCTTGTAAAATGCTCTGTGGATTTCAATTCAACACTTCTGTGTCCAGGTTAACCACTCTTATGGGGGCTTCTTGGTGGAGTAGTAATGAATTTCTACAGTTCACTTGTCTGCATAGAGGTCGTGCTGTGCCTGGCAGTAATCTCCACTGCCCTTCAGAAACTCCATAAATGTGTGACCAAGAACACCACAGAACTGCTGTTTAAAAGAAAAAAAGAGAGAGAAGAAAAAAGTTGTTTTCCAATTCAAAGGTACATGTTATATGCTTTTGTAGTATTTAAGTGCACAATCGCCTTTTCAAATCTGGGCCCAAGCCACCTTTTCAACTTTTACTTAAACCACAAAAATACAAGGGTGATTGCAAATTAAATCAATAACCATAAAACAATCACTCACAAGTAGAGTACTTTTAATTGAAATTAATGACCTAATACAGAGACCCCTCGAAGAACACCGGCGTTATATTTAGACAAGATCACCTACACATACTCTTCCATTATTTATTCCTTTTAAATAGTTGGTGGCTTTACAATGTTATAAAATCTACAAACTTTCTATATTGATTTTTTCCAATAAGATATTTTTACATATTGTAAACTTAATGAAAACTTTGCATAATTTACTTACACCTCTAAAGACTCAACCAAGATACTTCTTTTAATTTTTAAAGTAATCTTCACATCCAATGTGGGGCTTGAACTTAACAACCCCACGTTGTACTGACTCAGCCAGCTAGGCACCCCTCAACCAATATGTTAAGAGGAAAAAAAAAGAAACTGGTTTTCAAAATGCTTCCACATAACACTAGATCTCATTTGATCTCTAGCAACCTATTAAGTTATAATTCCCTTTTAACAGATTTTCCTTATCTGAGTCTCTGGAAGTTAATGAACTTGTGTGTGCTTAGGAGTAAAGAGAGAAGTAAGAAAAACTGATAGGTTAACAAGAGCACCCAGGGCCAGCCACTGCCCCAAACACTGTATGTACACTCAAGGGCAAATTACCAAACAAAATCTTTTAACTAAAGATTCCCTTAGTTTAAATATAAGCATTTCAAAGGCTTAAAGTTAAATTCAAACTATCTGCTATTTTCATTTTGCACCTTTAAATAGCATTTTGCACCATGCTAGTTACAGTTTCTAGAATAGTTTTGCTAGATTTCGAAGAATTCATATGGAGATCTGGCAGATCATTGAAAAACATCAAGTCAAAAACCCACTTCATTTTTCTGTCAAAGGGAACTAAATCAAGAGTCATTTCTTACAAGGTTGTCTCAGAAGAAAGAGGACTTTCCCAATTCCGAAAAATTTAATTTCCAAATTTGTTCAAAGGAGCCCTCAGAGACTGTACCTTCATGTATTCGCGAGCTGGGTTAAAACATTAGTGACCACCATTAAGGACGTGGCTCTAGTACAGACTGCAGTAATCTGGAAAGTAATTTGTTACACTTCCACCTCAAATCCTAGATATTAACTTCCTCAGAATAAACGAATTTTGGCAGCCTTTCCAGGACACACAATGAATTAAAGAAGTCATTTGTGAAGCTGTTAAGTGCAAGGACTCGTAGCTCGGTATTCTGATTTACAGATTCTATCTTTATTCAATTGAAAGCAGATGTTTGAGAAAGGCAGTATTTCACATCAGGACTTCCACGCTTAATAGCTAAAATTCCTGTTACAGCTGAATTTGGCCCTCTCTATTCACAGAGGCTAGTTTCACATCAGTAGGCAGAGAAAGCAACAGAAATCACTTGGTGGAGCCATCCAGTGGCCGGGGGGGAACTTCCACCGACGGAGCAGTGACCGCGACTCCCTGACATCTGTTCTGCCCCAAGCATTCCCTCATCACCAATTTCCTCGCCACAGGAAAAACTATCCACAATAGGCAGCTCGGAAATACCAAGGCACTTCTTTCCCTTCCCACCTATCATCGCATATAATCACAATAACACACGCGAGGGGGGGAAACAAAGCAATTTCTGTGCAGCTTAAGGCTGGTTCTCAGACTGCAGAGTCCAAGCCCTTAATCCGTATAATCACTGTGCGCAATAGTTTGTTGGAAAGTTTGCCCCAGATCTACTCAGGGTAACGCATCTAGCATAGAGCATACATAAAACGCCGCTTTCCTCTTGGGAACTGCCTAGCTTTTCGGTTTTCAACGGATTTACTGCCATCAAACAAAATTCGTAAAAAAAAAAAAAAAAAAAAAAAAAAAAGGCAAAGAGTAACAGGAAGCATTGCCTCAGAATCTGGATCCCAGGCAGGTCGGCGGTTCCAACTACAGCGCAAATAACTTAATACTCTTGGAATGGCAGAAGGCTTCCACGGATAGAAGATAAACCTCAGAATTCTGGCCCTGGCTGGCTACTGCTGCCACAAGCCAAAGAAGCAGGCAAACACCACATTACACCGAGGATTTCAGGAACAGCTCTAAGTCGTCCCCGATTAAAAGGCGCCATCCAGGGCCCCAAGATCGGCAGGCGAAGCGCACACTGGTGCCCGGCCGTGGACTCCGTGGACTCCTTCGCTTCAGCGCAACAGTAGTCCTGGCAGTTTCCAAGGCGCTCGGACCCAGACCAGCGCTCCGCCGACCTGCCCCAGAGGAAGGACAAGACTCGGCTTGTTCCCATTACCCACAGCCCGAAGTGGGGCGTTAAATCCGGAACAGCTCGAATTACCAGGTGGAGGCCGAGGGCGCGGGGCGCGGGGCGCAGGGCGGGGCAGGGAGGCGGTCTCCTCACCTACAGCGGCGCCGCGCGCCAGCCCCCGCAAGGCGGCACCTCGCGGAAAGCCCCCGGAGGCCGCAGCTCCGCGCCGGGGCCCGCCCGCGGCGCCCCCTGTCCGCGCCGCAATCACGGGTTCGCGCCGCGCCTTCAGTCAGGCGCGCACGCCGAGGCCATTTTGTCTGAGGCGCCGGTCCGGGCCACGGAGCACAGGGGTGGCTGCGCCAGGCTCGCGTCCCGCGCCGGCCCCCCCGCCCCCCGCCCCCGGAGCCCTCTCGGCCGAGACCGTTATCAGCCTCGCCGGCCGCCCCGCCTACCCCACGCCGGCCCGGGCCTGGTGGCGACCCTGCCGCCGCGCCCTCCCCGTATCCGGCTCCGCAGTGACACGCGCAACCCTTGCCCCACCCCGGGCCACGTCTCCCGCTCCCCAGGCGGGCCGCTCTCCTTCGGCCAAACAAAGGGGCCTCGGGACGCCGCGGAGCCCGCCGGGCCCCGGACGGGCGCGCCAGACCGGAGGGCCAAGGGCGGAGGCGGCGGTCACAAAGCGGCTTTTGTGCCGCCCCGCCCGGCCTGCGGCGGGGGCCGAAACCGCCCCCGCCGCCCCCGCCGCCCCCGGCTCGGCAGGGACGGGGAAGCCGGTGCCTCCGGCGGCCAACCGCCGCCCCGCAGCGCCGCGGACCCCGGCGTCCGGGCCCCCGCTGCCAGGGGCCACCGGAACCGCGCGCCGGGGCGGCGGGGGGCGGACGCCGGGCTCCGAACAAAGGCGACGGTGGGGCCGGGGGGGCCGGCCGCGGAGCCCCGGCCCCAGGGGCGGCGGTGCGACGGGTACTCACAGGAATATGTTTACTCATTGAAGATTGTGGCCTAATCATACAGCCGGTCCCGAGGCGGCGGCGACACAGGCGGCGGCGGCGGCGGCGGCTGCAGGGCAGGGGGTAGCGGTGGTCGTGGCGGGGCGGCGGCGGCTTCGCAGGCGGCGGCGGGGGCACCAGACTCTACCATGCAGTGAGCGGCTCCGAGAAGAGCGCGTAGCCCAGCCGGCCCGCAGCACAGGGAGCCAATACGCGCGGCGAGGCGCCCTTGCGTCACGAGCCCTCCCTTTTATAGCCGGCGCGACGTGCGAACGCCCGGCCACCAATCAGGGCCGGGGGCCCCGGGCCGAGCGCCGACGAGCGGGGGCGGAGGCCCGTCCCCCTCGGACGTCACCGCGCGGCGGCCGCTGCCGGTGTGAACCGGTTGATGAATGGCGAAGCGCTGGAGTCGTAGCATCTCCCTGGCGGGGCGGGGCGGGGCGGGGCGGGGCGGAGCGGGGCGGAGCGGGGGGAGGGCCGGGGCAGTCGGCGGGGGGGCGGGGGGGACCCGGGGGCGGACGGAGCCTGGGGTGGGCGAGCGATGGGAGCGGGGTCGGGCGGGGGGCGGGGGGGCTCCCAGCGGATCGGCCGGAAACCCCGGTGGTCATAGTGAAAGCCGCCGAGGGGCGCGCACAGGTCGCGTGCGGAGCTTTGAAGTTGCCTCCACTTAAAACGCAATCCCTTTAGGGCTGGAAGTGTGTCTCAGCTGCGACCCCACTTTATTCTGCCCGAAGTCAAACCACAGCCCTCTTTGCCAGCGGTTTACCTTGGCACCTGCGCCACTACCATCTCCGTCATCAAGTCGTATTTATGTCGCACGACCGACCGCTGGACCCGGTGACTCAACACCGTGGATGCCACGGCCCTAGGCTTGCGCTAGGTGAACCCTTGTCCCCGGGGGCACTTCCCAAACTTTTGCTAGGGGAGCCCGGGAGAGTCCCTGGTGAGGCGGATGAAACCCCACGCTCCCCGGAGTCGAGTCTCTTCTTGGTCA
This sequence comes from Nyctereutes procyonoides, assembly GCF_905146905.1. Lineage (NCBI taxonomy): Eukaryota > Metazoa > Chordata > Mammalia > Carnivora > Canidae > Nyctereutes > Nyctereutes procyonoides. The sequence goes on along the minus strand of NW_026575051.1, from coordinate 27,051,139 downwards.
CGCCTCCATAGTACATACGCGGGCAACTGCAGTTGGCTCAGTCCAGTCGTGGCGTTTCGAAATCACACGCATCCTTTGTACGGCTGCTCACTTGATGTGTTGTCACAGATAATGAAAGGTTAGTCATTGCTAAAAGGAAGCGTTTTAAAAATTGAGAATCTTTGGTTATGTCAAGGACTGCTGTAATCCTTTGCGTCAAAGCTAAAGCTTTTTTTTTTTTTTTTTTGGTTCATTTTCAGTTCGGTGGCTCCACCGTGTTCATGATTTAGGCCCTTAAGAAGTAAAGCCTCATCGTAATTGTTTTGTGCTACACAAGGGCGATTTTGTCACTTATAACCCGGAAACTCCCTTTCTCCTCTACTTGATGGAAGGGACCAAATAGGACTTTTACCTGGCTATGAAGAACTCGGGTTCTCTACTAACACTGAGGCCTTTTGTTTGCTGTTTTCACTGAGCAGTAGATTGGTTGGAAAGGGCTTTAGGGATCAGATTATTGTGTTCTCTCGGTCAGTGTACTGCAGCATTTTAGGACTTATTAGTACTATTATTTAGAGACGGTGCTTGGGTCGTTATTCAGCATTCTTATAAACATATACTCTGTAAACAAAGTGAGCACTTTTGAAAAAAGGAATTGGGTCAGGCTTTTACAGAAGCAAACGTAAAATCACCTTCGCTTTAAAGAAATTACTCGCTTAGGAAACTTTTGAATGCACCTAAATCAAGGAAAACTAAAGAGCTTGAGAAACAATGTCCTTTTACAAATAACGTTAAAGGAGTAAATATTCTAAAAGTGTTATGTCAGAAAGTTATGTGAAAAAAAATCTTGGGGTGGGAGGGGCCTTCCTAAGTAGGTCAGAGAAACTCAAGTCACAAAGAAAAGGGCAGATTTCATTATATAAAAATTAAAATTTTTCATAGGACAGAGACTTTTGATAAAGTTAAAATGTGAATGGGACACTAAGAGAAAAATATTAATAGTGTGTGTTCTGGGCAGAATTAACTTCATGATAAACAAAAAGCTTGACCAACGCATATGATGGTGCAGCTGAAAAACATTCAATCAGCTGCTCTCACTCCAAAAGTTGGTCAGCACAGTGATGCTAATTGGAGTGGTGAAAGTTTTTCATGTAATGACTTTTCAAAGAATGAATTTGCTGGGACAAGATATAAACTCAACAAATGGAAAGCAGAGCCAAATCAGTATTAGCCAGTTTTCTTGTAGAACTTGTGATGCAAGTTGTGAGCCTTGTGATGTACACATCTTGTAATTACCGCAAGTACTGCTGACATGAAGTATCCAGTCAGCTATGCTTATCAGGCTCTAAAAGCCAGGCTCAAACTCACAAGTACATTAGTCAGCTTCCGGAGGTCTTAGTCTCTCAGATGGTGTACCCCCTCTTCTTCTGCTTTGAAAAGGACATAGTTCTAGGATGGAAAACTAGAGAAAGCTTTTGCTATTGAGAGAAAGAACACGCTTTAAACGAGGTACAAATATGGTCTTGCTGACCAGTTTGCTAAATTCTCTCAGGGTAGCTCTCGGGCCTATCACTCTGGCAGCTGCCATGGTGGTTCACTACAGTGCTAAGGGTGTATGGTCTTCTCAGCCTAACAGTGTAAAGATGTTGATTCTCAGCAAGCAATAGTCAATCCCAATACTGGTCAGGAGACTCCTGTGGTCTGAAGACCTACTAACCTCCACAGATTTTCATTTGGAGCATCAGCACCTGCATTTATTAGCAGAAGGTCTCCAGACTGAGCCAACATGTTTGCAAATAGTGGTCCAGACATCCAGAGGTAAGAAAACCCAAAGCTGAAATCCAATGCTTATTCTAAGCTACAGAAGAAGCCCTGAGATGGAAGACTTCTCCTACTAAATAAGATGCCCAGCTGTAAGTTACTTTTCTCAGCAAAACATGTCCAATATGTCCCATCATGGTAGGCAGGACTTTTTATCAGCATATTCAAAATGCAAAATCCAAAAGTTGAGAGATAAAAATGACTATAAGACAGTTATGAGGAAGATCCTTAGGGAAGATAAAAAACGCTGCAGAAGACAACAAATCAGTAAATTCTGATGATAGCAAATAGAGATATCCTTACAGGGGTGGCAGATCTAGTAAACATAGAATGACTCCAGTTATAATAGACATATAAAAAGAGTGGACAATTTCATCCCTTTCAATCTCCTCAGACTGATTGACACTAGAGAATGATGATTTGGGGCTATGAGGAAATCTGATTTAAAAAAAAAAACTCAATATAAAAATAAATAAAAATTCAATATAGTATGTATATTACCATTGCAATGATAGAAAGATCAAACGTGATGATATCCACCCAGAAACAAACAGACTGCAAGGCATAATATGCCAACTATACTTAGTAGAGGCAAATACCCTAGAGGGTGTCTAGGTGTCAGACGGGCAATCTTAAGTATTCCTGTACTTAAGAAGAAGTGTCCTAAAAATTTAGGGACACAAACACAGTTCCTATCAACATTGTAAAGGTCTATTTTTCTTTTGCTTTTATAGAATACCTTATTTTATGTCTAAAATTAATATTCTTGTGTGATTGTAAAAAATGTTTAAAAATGTAGAGTACATTTACATTTCTATGAACATATAATGGTCAGCATAAATGCTTAAAACTAATGCTCAAAGTTAAAAAGTCTTCTTCCCTTAAGACATTGATTTAAAGTTTTATGAAGACCCCCCAAAAAAGTTTTATGAAGCCTTTTTTCATATCTGTTTCTGTGTACTTATTTTACTGAGGTATAAATTATACACATCATATTAACTTCAGGTGTTCAACCTAGTGATTCAATATTTGTATACATTGTGAGATAATCACCCCAGTAAGTCTAGCTAACATCTGTCTCCATACATAGTTACGTTTTTTTTTTCTTGTGATGAAGATATCTAGTCTTTTTAATAAGTTTGATGAATAATAAAACCAAACAGCAATGTTACATCATCATTTCTGTGGGAATTTTAAACACAGAGATCTCCAACAAACAATTAAGCTTGTCATAACAGGCCTTCCAAGGACAAAGTCCATAGGCCAATAGCTGTACTTGGGCTGCTGTGTTTTGTACATGTCAGACATAGATACTGCCAGTTACTGACCCAAGTGGGTGCTAAAGATGTAAATATCTTTAGATAAATGAATCCTGCTGGATCAGAAGTCAAAATTTTATTAAGTCATCAAACCCAATCATTACAAGTAATATTATCTCAGTAAAATTAACGTTTTCAAACAACCTTAAAAATATTGTCCATTTAAAAAAGTAATTCTCTCCAGTTAATATCTATTATGTCCATTTTCTGTCTCTTTACTTTCATGACAAATTTTAATCGACTTACACATAAGCCTGGAAATTGCATAGGTAAGTCTTCAAATCAGAGGAAAATGTGTTTTCACCTTAGAAATCTTGCCACTTAATGTAATATTTGCTTCTGTGGAGGTTCAGCATGCACATTACAATGTGATGGACAGATTAGTCAAAAGAATAGTTCCATTCGCATGTTGAAAAGAACTGTTTCCTTGGGACACTGAACAAAGGACTTATGAACCTATAATAATTCGTCACATTTTCATAGCATGCCGTTATTATGACTGATTCACATATTTTTACCTGGAGGAATTTAAGAAAATTCTTATTTTTAGTGAGCTTTGAAAAATTTCTTTTGCTTTTCCAAAGTCTGAATGAAAATTACTTGGGATTTGGAAATCAGACGGGTTTCCTTGTAATTGTTTAGAACATATTGAATTATGCCACAGTCTGGAGTGAGTAAAAAATTGCTTAGGAAAGGAGAATTTAATCTGGCCAGAGAAAGGGAATGGAGTATAAATAAATTTTAAAGGTTGGTTATGCATGCTATGGCAAAGCTGTCACTTGACAGGTTTAATTTACAGAGTTGGCATTTAGGCTGCAGATAATCCAGATAGACACTGACCTAAGCAGCATTACTGGGGTAAGCCTTACATAAGGAGAAATGTTCTTGAACACTTCCTGACAAACATAATAACATTTATTTAACTAAAAGCTATAGTAGTCATACTTTTTTTTCCTACTCTAACACAATTTTTTTTTGAACTGGCCATGTTGAACAAACATTGCTATCTTAGTACATTTCTCATTGGATGACAGCAAATAGGTGAAATAAGTAAAATCACAGAAAAATGAATACCACATGATTTCACTTCTGTGTGGAATCTAGAAAACAAACAAATAAAAGCAGAAAGAAGCAGACCCATAAATATGAAGAACAAACTAGTAGTTGCTAGAGGGGAGGGGATACAGGGGTCGGTAAAATGGGTTTAGGGGAATGGGAGGTACAGGCTTCCAGTTACAGAATGAATAAGTCACAGGGACAAAAAGATAAAGCATGGGTAACATAGTCGGTGGTACTGTAATAGCATTGTTTGCTGACAGGTGATAGCTACACTTGTGGTGAGCACTGCATAATGCATAGAGCTGTATAATCACCATGTTATACTCCTGAAACTAATGTAACGTTGTGTGTCAACTATACTTCAATTAAAAAAAACAAGAGGTAAATTAGTATAGAAGCATTTCAAGATTTCTTTTAATTAAAGATAGTTGTCATATTATATGGCTCATGAATCCTCAGACATATTAATAGACATATAAATGTTTGTTTGGATATGATCAGGTTACTTTCTTACCTAAAATCCTTTTGGGGGCATCTCATTCCCAGTTTTCCTAAATTTTCTTTGTAGGCTGGTGTTCACTAGTTTTGTCCTAAGGCCTCTTGGCCCCAGTCTGCAAGCTCCCTGGGGTTTTCACCTGCTTCCATAGCTTTTAGCTGTTGATCTTCCCCTCCTCCTCAATACTTATTTTATGCGTTAAATGCCTAGCATATTCTAGGCACTCTGCTATCTTATGAAGAACATAAACATTGTTTTTGCCTCTGATAGAACTTATACACAGATGAGGAAAGAGAAAATAACAAGTGACTAAGCAAAGAATATAATTATAAGTTGTAATATGTGCTGTGAAGGAGGTAAGCAGAATAGCTGGCGGGGTGACTTACTTTAGACATGAAAGTCAAGGGTGGTATCTCCCAGGAGACCCAGACCTAAATGATGAGAATAAATCATGGAAAGAGGGAGAGAAAGAGAGCGATCTTCTTGGTGGAGGAAATGGCAAAACAAACATGGAGGTGGGAAGAATTTGATGGTGTTTAAAGAGGTGAAAGACTTGAGAACTGCAGCAAAAGAAGAGAAGAAAGCCGGGAATCAGCCTGGAGATCTGACAAGGACTAGATCACACAGGTCCTTGTAGGCCTTGGTAAGAATTTGGATTTTATTTTAAGGACTATGAGCAACGATGTATAACAGGAAATGCATGTTTTCAAGAACACAACTTTTCCTATTCTGTGGGGTATGGATTGGAAGGAGTCCTAGAATGGAATTAGTGTGATGGGGTCCAAGACTTGAGGTTTCTATCTTGCTAAATGGGGGACAACAAAAGGGTTGACTATCATAGGACAGCAGAAATGGTCAAAAGTGGCTAGACAGAGATACGGAAATAGAACTGAGAAGACTTGAATCCCAATATGTCCATGGCTTCCAAAAAATTTTTGTTAATGTTCCAACAAGAATATAAGGCCATTATTGTAAGCCTATTTTACGCTATGATGCTGAATGGTGGAGGCACACTGACATACAGTTCCATAATTCACATGATCATTTGTATTAGCACTGTGTTTGTGAGGAAGACACTAGAAGCTTAAAAGAAATAAAGGTACTCAAAGTATGCTCGGAGAAAGGCTCTATTTCTGAAGATTTTAAAGAACAGAGTGGGAACTCCTAAAAATTATATATTTAATTTGTTTTAGAGAACAATCAAACTCCTGTTAGATAACTATAACTAAGAAAAGCTTGGGGTGCCTGGATGGTTAAGTGTCTAATTCTTGATTTTGGCTTAGGTCATAATCTCAGGATAGTGAGATTGAGCTCTGCGTCGGGTTCTATGCTGGGTATGGAGCCTGCTTAAGATTCTTTACCTCTGCCCATCTCTACCATCTAAAAAATAAATAAAATAAAAATAAACGAATGCAAGCTAAAATTTATTGTGCCCTTATTGCTTTCCAAGCTGTGCTAAATACACATTTGCATTTTTTTCTTGAAATTGTTAGAAAAATCAGACTGAGAGATTCTTTAAAGGAAACAATGCATAGTAGTAGTGATGTCACTTGAGATATCTACATAGTGAAACATCTGCATAATGGCATATTCTTCAGGTATTAAAAAAGTATCCTTTAATGACTTTAACATGGAGAAAATGCTTACTTTGTAATGTTAAGTAAAAAGAAACAATGCAAGTTACATAATTTGTATAATTACAACTATGTAAAAATAGAAGTTAAAAATAGAAAAAAGATAAGCCAAAATGTTAACCATGTTATAAATGACATTTAAGTGCTTTGCAGGTATCACTGAGAGATGGGATGAGCAATTTTTTTCTTCTTTTCTATATTTTCTAATTTCTTTCCCAAAATGCCACTCTTATAATGGGAAGAGAGATCAACTGAGTGCTTAAAGGAATTTAATTACACCCAATATTATTTTTTAAAGATTTTTATTTATTTGAGAGAGAGCAGGGTGGGGGGAGGGGCAGAGGGAGAGGCAAACTCCCTGCTGAGCAGGGAGCTCAACAGAGGGGCTTTATCCCAGGACCTCTGGGGATCATGACCTGATCCAAAAACAGATACTTAACTGACTAAGCCACCCAGGTGCCCCTCGTATCCAATGTTCTTAATGTTTTGAGAATTTCAGGTAATATTTTCTGAAAATGAGTGTTTAGAATGTTATTTACATGGAAGCAATTTGAAACATAGTTGTACAATGATTATTTAGAAGTAGAAGTGGCTTTGTCCAAGAAAAGGTTGTTCTGATAGGTCTGAAGCCTTATAATCTCTGCAGCAGAAATGGAGGCACCAGGTAATCCTGACTCCAGCTGTCAAAACATCACAACCATTCTTGTTTTGAGTACATGTTCCAGATAATTAATCTCATTATAATTTGCTTTTAATGTAGATTTATTTTCCATCAGATGTGGGAATGTAATGCCCAACCAGTGAGAAGCTCTCTGGGAACTTGAAAAAAAAGAAGAATTCTCCTTTGGAGAATTAAAATAAACACTGCCATAATGAAGGTGTTTATATCCATACTGTGGTTATAAACCAAAGGATTGCCTATAAATGTGTGACTAACATTTGGAAATATCTAAAATTTGAGTCAAGGTGACTCAAATGTGATCTAAGGGAAGTAGTACTGGAATGTGTAAGCTGAAACGGAATCAATTTTTTTGTGTCTGTCCAGAGGAAGATTGTGAGAACAGAAGGAAGATGATGATTAGGTACATAGAATAAAGTCGAAAGATTTGAAGGTTGTCAGTGTTTATCTAGCTCTATCTAGGGAAGAAGTACCAAATCTGTACACCATGAACATGTTGCTTGTTATAGAGAGATCTATTATTTAGGATGGTATTAATATCAACTGACATTTATTGAATGCTTACTATGCACTGGATACTGCATTAAGCACTGTATTAATCCTTTTATAAATCCCTCCTCATTAATATTACGTCCATGATAAAAATTAGGACATGGAGCCTTGGAAAGTTTCACGTCACACAAATATTGCATGATGCAGTTGGGATTCAAATCCTAGTGGCTTGAATGCAAGAGTCTCTGCCTCTACCACTCTGCCAAGCTGTTCTCCTTGCCTTGAATACTCCTTTAAGGTTATTTCCTTCCTTCCTCCTCCTCCTCCTCCCCTCTCCTCCTTCTTGTTTTTTTGTTTATTTACCTATGATCTGGTTCTTTGCTCAACAAACTTTTATTTATTTATTTTTTTAGTAATCTCTTACATCCAAAGTGTGGCTCAAACTCACTACCTCAAGATGAAGAGTCAGATGCTCTTCCAACTAAGCCAGCCAGGTGCCCCTCAACAAACTTTTAATTGTTAATTTGGATTCTCACATATTCTAATCCTAGAAGGGATTATCCCATTGCAAATGAATTTGCATTCTGGTTTGTATGTCATCTTTCTAAGAGTGTAGTATGAGTGAAACATAAAGTATGATTATATAGTAAGTTACTAAAAACCTCACCTCATGAATATTTCAAGAGAAATTGTCCTCTAGACCAGTGCTACTCAAGACGTAGTTCGTGAACTGGTGCCAAGTAAAGAAAAGATAAGTATAGAAGTCGAGAGTAAGCATTTAAAAACTTTTATAGTTAGATGCTTGGTGTGGCTCAGCGGTCAGGGGTCTGCCTTTGGCTCAGGGCGTGATCCTGGTCTGGGGATCAAGTCCCGCAAATCGGGCTCCCTGTGGGGAGCCTGCTTCTCCCTCTGCCTATGTCTCTGCTTCTCTCTGTGTCTCTCAGGAATAGATATATAAAATCTTAAAAAAAACTTTTATAGTAATTTGATAGGGTAATTTTATGCCTATTGAATTTAATTTTAGAAATTCGATTTGTATTTTTACACACTTTAAAATGTTCTAACAGATGAAAACTATGGAAGTTAGTTATAAAAAGCAATACTGTGAGTATTTTCCTTAGTCTTTCATGAATGATGCCACTCCATGATGTTTTACGATATTGTTTATTCTTAGTCTATCCATCCTGGGTTGCTTTCACCAGGAAGAAAGAAACCGTTTATACTCTTTCTCAGCTTCCTTCAGTAAGCTTTAAATAAGAATTATGGTTGTGGTTTTACAAATATATGAATGTATTTTTGTTACTACATCGGTGTGCACCTGTAGGGACAATTTAGAGTCACTGCAGCGCACTTCCACAGAGTTCAAAAGGAAACGAAAAATTATTTACAAGAGATGACAGGAAAACTATGTCTACAACAAACTTATAGACCAATAATTACAATACTTTTTACTGCCATTTAAGTTTTTCCTTTTATTCAATATTCATTGTGCAAAGTAAATTCAATATTTAAAAAGTAATGGTGGAAATGGAACTCTATTGAATAGCTTTATATACTATTACTTCCCCAAATAACTCCCATTTAAGTCCTTGCTGTTTACAAGAGTCATCATGATCCTTTTCATTACTTTGGAATGGCCTTAAAAATTTGTTACAAAGGAGTATTTATAGTTATAAGATTATTTGTCTTCATTAGTGTGCTATTTGTAAATATGAATTCATTTTGATGAAACTGTACTAATTAATTCCCCACTAATAGACATTATGAATAGCAATGACTCATCTCCTGTGTTCTTTCATTTTAAAAATATTTTATTTATTTACTTCTTTGAGAGAGAAAGAGAGGAGGGAGGGGCATCGAAAGAGAGAGAGACAGAGAGGGAGAGAATCAAGTGGACTCTGCTGAGCATGGAGCCTGAGACGGGACTCTTTATCTGACAATTCTGAGCCAAAATCAAGAGTCAGTCACTTATCCACTGAGCCACCAGTTGACCTTCTGTGTTCTTTCTACTAAAAAAGGGATCAAAGTGAGCAAAATTATCCCCTGCACTGCCATAGAGTCTTAATGCCTTGGATATTTCCAGCCCAAAACTAAACATCCTACAATATTTATTCAGTACTTACTACATGCTGGCTTTGTGATGAACACTTGATGAGCGTTATCTGACAACCTACTTGGCACATAAAGAAACTCATTTCTTATCTTTATTTCCTTCTTGAAACTCTCTTGTTTCACCGGCCTCTCTAGGGGCTCCAGAGATGGCTTCTTCCTCTACCTTCCTGCCCTACAAGTGTCGGTATTTTTAAGAATATTTATTTATTTCTTCTCTGGCATTCTCTTACACTTTACAGTCTCAGAGCGATTTAGAGAGGACTTCTTTGGTCTCATCTTCCAAAATATTCAATGATAATTAAAATGTGCTTCTAGTAATGACTTCTCTCTTGAGTCTTGGATATATATTTCAATGGGATATACTCCAAGTACTTTGTACTCAATATGGTAGAGCTGAGTCAATAATCTCTTTCCTTCTGCCATGAGAGTTGTTCATCTTACTTTGTTTTAATACCAGTAAATTGCACCTCTGCCCCTTAGGTTTTAAAGCTAGAAACCTAGCAGTCATACTAGACTCCTACCTTTTCCTCCTTTGTCTGATTGGCTACCAGTTTCTACTGAGTCTACCTACTATATATCTTGGAAATTGTCCCCTTCCATTTTTTTACTAGTAGGTCAGTCGGCCCTCCCTCCCTCCCTCCCTCCCTCCCTCCCTCCCTCCCTCCCCCTCCCTCCCTCCCTCTTCCTCGCTATCTCCTTTAATTCCTTTAATAAGATTTACTAAGTTGTATTGAAATAGTTTGAGTGAATAACTTCTAGTCTTGTATCTACCTAATCCATCCTGTATTTTTGTCATTCTCCTATTTAAAATCCTTCAGGGGCCCTCCATTAAGTTTTGGAGAAAGTCTAAATTTTAGCAAGATATTTGCCTTATCAGCCCTACCTTCTGTTCCACTGTTACTCTTCTTGCCTTTGAAACCAATTGTGATTTCCAAAAGAATATATATACTGTGCTTTATTAAACCACCATGGTCTGTAATTCCTTTAACCTGGAAAATTCTCTTTTTACTTCCCTTAAAACCTGCATATTAATTCTTTTTAAAAAATCTTATTTATTTGAGAAAGAAAGAGCACAAACAAGCATGAGCATGGGGAGGGGCAGAGGGAGAGGGACAAGCAGACTCCTCACTGAGCAGGGAGCCTGGCTTGGGGCTTCATCCCAGGACCTGAGATCATGACCTGAGCTGAAGTCAGATGCTTAACCAACTGAGCCACCCAAGTGTTCCTGAAAATCAATTCTTTTATGAAGTTTTCTTAACCTCCCCATCAACATAGATACTGCATCCCCTGTAGTTTCATAGTACCTTGTGCACACCTCAATTGTAGCATTTATTACATTATGGTAATCATTTTTGCAAGCTTCATCTGTCTCCCTCATATACCATGAAGCTCTCCAAGGCAGAGGCCATGTCCTATTGATTTCCCTCTGCCTAACACAGTACTTGGCATATGGTAGGTATTTAATGAGCAACTAGTGCGTTTTGCGCTATTATTGTTTTGTGCCTGATTTAAGGATGTTTGGAGGACAATGCTGATGTTTGGCAGGCACAAAAACACCGAGAAATAGGATCTGGCAGCAGACAATGAGATTAGAAGGTGAAATCAAGAAAGTGATGATGATAACAGGCTGACTTATCTTGGATAGTATCACCCAAGAGGACAGATTGTTTCCTATCTTTTTATTTTTATTTTTTCTGTATTTGAGAATTTCTCCAAAAAGACTATAATTCGCTTTTACATTACTGTTTAGAATAATCTCACTTTTTATTCCTTGAAATGAATAACGAGGCAAAAAAACTGACAAATAGTATCAGTGACTCAGGAATAAATTATTGATTGAGTACAGATTCACCCAAAGTGATAGTGACATGCTGATCTCTTTGGCAGAGCCTTTGAACCGAGAATTCTAGACTTAACTTCCCCTCTAGTATCATCCTCCAATTCGTACACTATAAGGCAAACAGAACGTGTGCCCTGGAGAAATTATTTAACCTGGCAAGCCTAAAGCAAGTTTACTGTAATATTTCAAAATTGTTATATTGTATTAGTGATTAATCTTTTAGATTAGCAAAAATGTGAAATGGACGACTGGACTAACTTTTTGGAATTTTATGGGAAATATTTCCTTTGTCTCTATTGGTTGGTTGTACCAAAGAAATACTGATTAATATTAAAATTTAATTGGGAAGAGTACGGCACATGTTAATGGCTGTTGGGTAATGTTTATATACACTGAAATTGCTGATCAATCAGTGGTAGTGATGATTAAGAAAAGATTTTACAGTATTTTTATTTTTTATTTTTTAAAAATTAAAAACAAATCAGTTATTTATTTATTTATTTATTTATTTATTTATTTATTTATTTACTTACTTACTTACTTACTTCTCTATGCCCAAAATGGGGCTGAAACTCACAACTCTGACACCAAGAGTCACATGCTCTACTGACTTAGCCAGCCAGGTGCCCCCAGATTTCACAATATTTCTATTAGTTTTCCTCTAATTATGCCTTTTTTGAGTGGGAAAAATCCTGGCAGGTGACTATTGCACATATAGAGATTAGTTCACAATGGCAAATATCTTGGGAGTAGTTGCATCCTATTTAGAGTTTTATCCTGAAACCATGCACAAAATGTATAATATTATGGAAACCATTAAAAATGTCCCTTTGTGGTTCTTGGTTATTTTTTATTCTTGGACCCCTGGCTTCTACATAATAACCTTTCATTTTTAAGGGGCTTTTATCTTTTCAAAGCACTCTAACTACATGGCTCAGCCTCTCTCTCTGCTTGCCATGGTCATTGTAAGGGGGGAAATGGTGAAGTGTTTATAACTGCATGCTGTTTTGGAGGCACTGAGATTCCAAAGCTGTTAGAATGATGAAAGGCAGGAAATGCAGCAAGGGGTTGGAGAATGGAGTTTTTCCAAATATAAGAAGATGAAAGAAATTTAGAGCCATGTAAAGATAGAACTGGAAAGTCCTGGAAGATAATCCAATTATACCTCAGAGAACAGACCTCTAGAGCCGATAACTGACTCATCCAAGTGCTCACAAAAGGTGGCAGTCATCTCAAAGCCAAGGGGAAGTCCTCCTAACAGGAATGTACCTTACATTTCCATGCAATTTAGCTCCCCAAATAATTTCCTTTATATTATCTGATCACATGTCTTACCTATTCTAGCAAGGCATTGGGAGGAGAATTGGCTATCCCATCTTACATAACTCCTTACAAAACTCACATAGTAAATGAGCCCGTCAAAACTGAAAACTGATCCCAGACTCATTAATCTTTCCATAATTCCAGAATCCACACATCCCTTAAATAATGCCCAAATCTTCTCTGATCCCCTGGCTCCCAAACCTGTTATAGACACCTAGACTGGTTTTGATTATTTATAAGATAGGGTTTGTGAATCTTAAAAGCTCCCTGGAGCTGCTGCTCTAAGATAGCTCACCATTGCTGGGCAGAAAGGAAGCCCACCTTTGGTAATATAAGGTAGGTATATTACTCAGAAAGACAAAGTCATACATTTCTAGTGCAGTGGGGTACACAAGCTTCTTTGTGGTTTCAAAAATTGTGATTGCAGTATCAGCCACAGCAGCAGTAGTAATAGCTTTGGTAACCCAGGTACACACCCCCCCCCGCCCCCCCCCCCCCCCGCCGTCACTTCTACAAATCTGCATCTAAAGAGACAGGAGAGGGGGGCACTGGCTGACAGTAATTTCAAGGATTTTTGCCTCCTTTTGGTCTAGATCTACTCTAAGGAGTGTGATGAGAAAACCCAGTTCTTAAATGTTCTGATTTCCAGGGAACTCTTCCAAGGCCCTTGTCTGTATTCTGAAAACTCTGACTCAATCTTTAATGATGGAGATGGTTGCCATGGTGAGTCATACCTGTACCTCCACCTATCTTGACAGCCTCTAAAGTTCCTGTGGAGCCTTTTCTCTTTGCTGAGCCAAATATGTTCTCCTTGGAAGAAGGGAGGATCAGTTTAGCACTATTTCTATTACTAGAAATAAACAGCAGTTCTGATAGTGAAGAGATTAAAAGAAATGGAGGTACAAGTTTTCTAGGAATACATGGAATAATTGCTGCTTTGCTTGGCTCTGTTCTAATATCAACCACAAGTTAACATCTTCAGCACATCTTCAGCAGAAACCACACCATTTGTTTCAGAATTGCCCACACTGCCCCTAGAAATGCTTTTCTCCTTATAGGATTCTGACAATAATTTCTGTTGGTATTTAGTGTGCATTGGTCTAAGAAATGGGTATGCAACCATGACAAAGATGCTCTCCTCCTCAAAAGTGACCCGTATGTAAATGACTATAATACCCTGCAATAAAAGGTATACTGGATGTTTTCTGTTGTGTGCTATGGGAACCCGGCAGGGTGATGCCTAGTTTTGCCTGGGGGGGTTGAAATGGGGAGTAGATATGAAGTCAAGATAGTATTCCTAAGGAGGGACTAGAGACTAGAAAAAAGAGTATAAGAATTTTTGGTCCCAAATTTTAAACCACATACTCCCAGTATTATGGTAATTGGATAAAAAGGACATAAGTGGTTTTCATATATGTTGAGGTTTTCCAGAGGGATCAGAAACTTGACAAGAATAGAGAAAAATTCTACTGTAATGAAATGTACTTGGAAAAAAAACCCTGCAAGACTGTATTGTAACTAAATACATTTCTGGTGAGAATTGTAAAGTCTTTTTATTGCCTCTGCTGAGAGAAGTCTGCCATCTGGTAATCTGAATATTTGTGCTTCCAGTATTCTGCTTTAAAAAAAATTAGGGGCACCTGGCTGGCTCATCTGGTAGAGCATGCAACCGTTGATCTTGCGGTTGTTAAGTTCGAGCCCCATGTTGGGTGTAGAGATTACTTAGAAATAAAATCTTTAAAAAAATGTAAATCACCGAATTACCAAAAGAAAAAAAAAAGGAAAAAAAAGTATGGTCTATGGAAGTTTCTAGATTTATAATTGGAAATTTCCAGCTCTGCTTATTAGTTTCTTAAGGCCAAGGAATATGACATCACTAAATTTGATGCCCTACTATTATTCATTCTTATTTTTCTGCTTTAAACAACTGTAACCATTACCTTTTAAATATTTTGAGTTAGATAAGTTAGTTGTATCCCACTACAATTACATTCCCAAGCTGGACAATAGTTTTGCTTAGCTGCTCACACCATAATTTCTTCTTCCTTTCCCTTGTCCTACTACCCTTTGTGAATTTTAAATCATGCTTTACCTTTTCTTGCTTCTCTATACAAAAACACTGAATTCTAATCTCCTCCTGATCTAATCAGAAACTATGCAATCAATTATTCCCTAGTAAACTACACATTCTTTAGCTGTGATTACTTAGTTGGGGCATTAAGATCTAAAATATGTGCTAAAGGCCAGAGAAGATTGACAAATCTAGCTACACTGTGGCACCAAAATAGCTGTACTACATGACAGGATTCCAAGCTGGCTGTCATTAACCTGTCTTAGCCAACAAGAACTCTATTTTTAGGTCACCCATGTAATTGGTTATTTATAAGGAGGAAGCACATTGACATTTGGTTTTCACTATGGAGCATAGAAACTAAAACTGTGTACAAAGCATTTAATTATCACAGTAGGTTCTACACAAACTTGAGTGACAATACCTTCTAAAATAAAGCTTTGAAATCACCAAGAGGTTGCATTCACTAAGTCATAGCTCACTAATATTGGGGAGTTATTTGATTAGACAAAATATGTAGTTTAAAGAAAGAGTATACTTTGAGGAAAAAAATGGTTTGAACTTAATCAGTATTCTAAGATACATCTTTTCCTTACTACTTTGAACTTTGCAATCTGATAAATTTGTATGCAACTATAGAATTCTATGCAACTATTTATATTACATTTCCCAAGAGTATTCACTGAAAATAGACCCTGGTCATGAAGCAATGTTAAGGATAATGAAGCTTATATGACATAATCTTAGTTTTTTTTTTTTAATAATCCTAGTTTTGAAACAGAGTGTATGTACAGAAAAAAATTCTAGAAAGAAATATATCGAAATGCACATAGTGACTATTTCTGAAGTTGTATAAATTATGGACATTTTATACTTTTTCCTTATTTTTCCACTTATTTACAAGGCTTGTATTGCTTTCATATATAATGAGAACGCTATCAACAGTTTTTTAAAGGCCCAGGTAATTATGATTAAGTATGTTCAATTAAATTCTCCCTCTTTTTTTTTTTTAAAGATTTTATTTATTTATTCATGATAGTAACAGAGAGAGAGACAGAGAGGCAGAGACACAGACAGAGGGAGAAGCAGGCTCCATGCAGAGAGCCCGACATGGGATTCGATCCCTGGTCTCCAGGATTGCGCCCCAGGCCAAAGGCAGGCGCCAAACTGCTGCGCCACCCAGGGATCCCTAATTAGATTCTCAATGCAAAATTTTTATTTTCAGGTTATAAAAATTAATTGTGGTTCACCTTTCAATTATCAGACTGATTTTTTAAATTATAAAAAAATACTAATTTTTTACATTTCCAGAGACCAGATATTACGTTATTACTTGGTACAGCTCAACTGGACCTGGTTTCTAAGTTTGATAATCCTTGAATAATCAAAATATAAATTTTGTGATCATAGTTTCCCCAATTATCTGGGATAGATCTGATGTCACATATTTATCCTATTGACTGATCTGATTATTTGGACTGTACAATATGATCACATGTGTAATTTGGCAACCAGATTACTTCCTTACAAACTGAAACTTTTTTTGATTAGAAAAATAATCATGTACACAATTCTAAAAATCAAACAATTCAGAGATATTTAGAAACAAATCCCCCCCCCCCACAAACACTTGTATCCCATATTTACTCCTCAGAAAGAACCACTGTTAACAGTTCTTAAGGGCTGAGGAGCTCAGCTTTTGGACCAGTTGGTGTGGGTCCACTCACCTTCTCTCTAAGGTGTTCTCTTGGGGTCCGGTCCGTTGGGTCAGTTATCAGAAGATTCCACAGTGTGTGGCTATATTGTCAGCTCTCCAAGTGGATCACCCAAGCCTCTACTCCTTTTATACTCCTTAAGGAGTGGGCAAATCATTCCTCCTCTGTTGATTACATTATCTGTAAATACTATTGAGATTACGGATCTCACACCTCTGTTGATAGCTCTCCAGGAAGTGGCACTGAGAGCCCTTTGTTTTGAATGTATTCTATAGATTCAAAAAGCAATCACTGTGGGTTGTCTGTTTGCTGTGTGGTTCCTACTTCCCAATTTAAAAGTTTTGTTGTTGTTGTTGTTGTTGTTGTTTTTTAGGCCTTCACATCTTGTCAACATTTGTCTCTAGTTGCTGGAGGGAAGAGGAGGGGTGGTGGTCAAGGGATAGGCAATATGGGTAAAATGGAGTGGAAGATCCAGTTCCAGTTGTGGAATGAATAAGTCTGAGACTGAAAGATACACCATAAGGAGTAAGGACAATGATAGGATAATAGTGTCGTATGACGACAAGTAGCTATACTTGCGGTGAGCATAGCAGAACATAGAAGTTGAATCATTATGTTGTATACCTGGAACTAATGCCACATTGCGTGTCAATTATACTTGATATCTATAAAAGGTCAGTTCTCAAAAGTTTTTGACAGAAAAATCAATGAAGGTCAGTTAGTACCACTTTAATTCAAAACTTTTAAAAACTTATTCCTGGGAATATCTTTTTGAATGATTTTTCTTTCTTTAATCACTATCTCAATCCATTTTCCTTATGAGTCATTTTCTAATTTAAAGATTTTATTTATTTATTTGAGAGCGAGAGTCTGAGCTCATATGAGTGGGGTGGGGGAGGGGCTGAGGGAGAAGCAGACTTCCAGCTGAGTGCAGAGCCACTTGCAGCCTGGGCTGGACACCTGGCTAGACACTGGGCTGGACCTGAGAACACTGAGATCATGACCTGAGCCAAAGTCAGACGATTAACCTACTCACCCATCCAGGCACCCCAGTGCTTATGAATCTTAAAAAACTATTTGGATGGGGCGCCTGGATGGCTCAGTTGGATGGGCATCCAGCTCTTGATTTCTTTTTTTTTTTTTTTAAGATTTTATTTATTCATGAGAGACACAGAGAGAGAGAGGTAGAGAGAGAGAGAGGTAGAGTCATAGGCAGAGGGAAAAGCAGGCTCCTCACAGGGAGTTCGATGTGGGACTCGATCCCCATACTCTAGGATCACAACCTGAGCCAAAGGTAGACACTCAACCTCTGAGCCACCAGGCGTCTCCCATCCAGCTCTTGATTTCAGTTCAGGTCATAATCTCCAGTCATGAGACTGACCCCCAGGTGGGACTCCATGCTCAATGCAGAGTCTGCTTGTCTCTCTCTCTCTGCTCCTTCCCCTATTCTCAAATAAATAAATAAATGAAATCTTAAAAAATTTTTTAAATTTGGATCACTTATTAAATAAATCATTATCAAGAGTCAGATGCATGAATCTTGTGACAGCAGGGGAAACAGGGTTATATGGGACCATCTCCTGATTCAGGGAGCCTAGATAGATGTCATTCCTTACTCAAGAACACTTCTCAAAGACAAAAAACTCTAAATAAATACTGAACTATAGTCAGAAGCCTTGGTTATCTCAGTACTCTGAAATTACTTTCTGAATATTCTTTAATTAAGAAAATAAGTAAATATATTTTGTATAATTGAACAAGGATTTTCATTTCCAGAAAAGAGGAGTTATAAATGTGGAACATGGGAAAGCTGGGATATTGGATTGGATTTCAAGCACACCTAATGTCCAGATTTTGGTTTCTGAAAAGCATTCTCCTCTAAAAGGAAACATGTCTCCTTGGAGAAATGAATGGTTCCTGGGCTGAGTCTGGGAAAATACAAAATGAGTCTGGAACATCTTGAGCTAGAAATTTAACAAGTGCTCAAAGATGAAAGGAAATGTATAAACAGAAGTCAGAAACCAGCTTGAAAGGGGCTCCTACTGGCCAGATCTGGGACAATTTGGTATTAAAATAAGGATAATAACAGATTATGATCCATTGAATAAAGTAAGAATCCATGAGTCCATACTTAAATATCTGAAGGAGTAGGGAAAGATTTCTTATTGCACAATGCAGTTAGTACATGTGGAAGAAACGGAAATCACCACTAGCAAATGACCATTTGGCAACTATCATAATAATAATTCAGGAAATAGTCATCAATGAATGCTAAAACTAGTGAGTGAATGTTTGATATGTAATTGGATATTTATATAGTTTCAAAGTATCCTACCAGAGATACTTATTAATTCCAAAGGAAAATATGGTTACCTTAGCGAGGGAAACCTGGTAGTTGCCACCTTAACAAAATTAGCCTAATTAGTATCATCAGTAATGGGAAAATCTGACATCAACTGCCTTCTGATAGAGTACACAGAGAAGAAAATAACATCACTTCATGGGTATTCTTGCCAAATATGCGTAACCAAATCTAATTTTGAGAAAACATTAGACAAACCCAAACTGAGGCATATCCTAAAAACAACTGCTTGTACAGTAGTCCCCTCTTATCTGTGGGAGTATGGTCCGAGACCCACAGTTGATGCATGAAACTGCATATAGTGCTGAACCTTATGTACACTGTTTTTCCTATACATAATATATCTATGACATAATTTAATTTATAAATTTGGCATGGTAAGAAGTTAACAACAATAATAAAATAGAACAATTATAATAATATACTGTAATAAAATTATGTGAAGGTGATCTCTCATAATATCTTATTGTGCTGTACTCACTCTTGGGATAATGTGAAATGATAAAATGTCTATGTGATGAGATGAAATGAAGTGAATGACATAGGCATTGTGATGTGAGGTTAGGCTACTGCTGACCTTCTGACAGTACATCAGAAGGAGTATCATCTGCTTCTGGAATGCAGTTGAATGCCAGACACTGAAACCCCAGAAAGTGAAATTGTGGATAAGTGAGAACTACAGTATTCATCAAAGGTCCTGAATGAAGTACTGTCAAGATTAAAGCAAGCATGACATGACAACTGAATACAGTCTATAACCTAGGATTTTTTTGTTGTTGTTGTAAACATTATTGGGACTGTTAGAAAAAATATGAATGTGTGTGAATTAGCTACTATTATTGTGTCAGTGCTAATTTCCTGATTTTGATAATTGTCTGCAATGATGTAAGAAAATATTCTATTTCTCATTTTCAGGACTCTGGGGTTTAGGGCAATAAGGGATGGAGGCCATCATGTCTGCAGCTTACTTTCAGTTTAGAGAATAAAATAATATTCATACATATGAAATTTGATAGAAATCTCATTTTGTGTCTTTAAAAAAACCAAAACTAGGTTTTAAGATTTATCTGTGTTTCTATGTGTACATGTAGTCTTCTGTTTCTTCTAATTGCAGGATGGGAGTTCAAGGAGTAATTGCTTCTACACATTTTGTTTATCTACACCCCCTCCCGCCTCCCCAATCATGGACACTAGATTGTCTCTGACTTTTATCACAATCTTCAAACAAGTCTCTTTTCTTAGGAAATGATAGTCAGGACCTCAATTGCAGGGGGCACAGCGTATACCAGTACTGATTTGACCAAGAAACTAGATTGTTTTTTCGAAGTCTGCACCCATAGGCATAGAACTCCTGTCTCCCTCTGCACCTCAAACCCTCCAACACTTGGCATTACGCAGCTTCCTAATTTTTGCCCATTAAATGGATGTAAAGTGGGATGCCTGGGTGACTCAGTGGTTGAGCATCTGCCTTTGACTCAGGTTGTGATCCTGGGGTCCTGGGATTGAGTCCCGCATCAGGCTCCCTACAGGGAGCCTGCTTCTCCCTCTGCCTATGTCTCCACCTCTCTCTATATGTCTCTCATGTATAAATAAAATCTTTAAAAAAAATGGATGTAAAGTATTATTTCATAGTTCTTGAAAATCCTGTGTTCCTCTGACTTTATTAAGTTTCAACATGACTTAATAATATATTTACTTATCATCAACTGGTAATCATCATCTTTTGAGTTTCTTCTGAAAATAGCCTATTTATATTCTTCATCTTTAAAACAAACCTTTCCTGTTCCTTGTTGATTTGCAGTTCTTTGAAGACCATAAAGAATCATGATTAAACATGAAGGATAATGATTACCCCTACATAAGTTGGAAGAGGAAAGAATCCAGGAAAGATACATAGGGGAACTCAACTGTAATGTTTAATTTCTTAGATTAGGTAGTAGGTCAAGTATATGTATTGACTTATTTTTTATCTCTTGGTAAATCTTATGTGTTATATAATTTTAAACAAATTGAAAATGCTAGAGTTTAATCAGTATTCTAAATCAGTGCTTCTCAAAGTGTGTTCTCAGAGCAGTAGTACAGCATCACGAGAGAACTTAAAAATGCAAGATATACCTGCACTCCTGAACTCTGAACTCAGAAACTCTGGAGGCAAGGCCCAGCAATCTGTTTTTTCAAGGTTCCCAGATGATTCTGGGGCAGTTAAAGTTTTTGAACTATTGTAGGGAAAACCTAAGGCACATTTTGATGCTATCTTAAAAATAAATTATAGTCTTGAGACCCCCAACTGTTCTTTTTCTATTTTTATTTTTTGAATGCCATTTCTTGGTATCTTCAGTATTTTATATGCCTGGACCATATTTCAAAAAAAATTAAGTTATGTATTGCTTATTTAATGCCACAGCTTAAATACTGGGACATGTAACTTCATCACTAAGTGTCTTCAACTGAAAGTTAAACCAATTAGGTGCACCTGGGTGGCTTAGTTGATTAAGCTGTCTGCCTTCAGCTCAGGTCATGATCTAAGGATCCTGGGATCAAGCCCCATGTTGAGTTCCCTAAGCAGGGGGTCTGCTTCTCCCTCTCCTTTTGCCCCTCTTCTTGATTGTATCCTCTCTCTCAAAGAAATAAATAAAATCTTTAAAAAATAAGAAAATAAACCAATCGAATTTCTAATTTCTTTAACTCAGAATATTCAACACTCACCTTTTATAATTTAATCAATAAATTATTGTCTCAGCTTTTGTATGTCTATTCTTTTTTATGAAAAATGGAGATCCTTCTAACAATGTTTGCTAAACTTTCAGGATAATTTCTGGAAATCTTGGTGCTAGAGAAACTAGTAGAACAGGCCTGGGAGTTTCTGTTTCTTTCCCTTGATTCCCGCTTCCAACTGGAAACCCAGGAAACACCATCTCTCTCTGTCTTTTTTAAAAAGATTTTATTTATTTATTCATGAGAGACAGAGAGAGAGAGAGAGGTAGAGACACAGGCAGAGGGAGAAGCAGGCTCCATGCAGGGAGCCCAACGCAGGACTCGATCCCAGGTCTCCAGGATCAGGCCCTCGGCTGAAGGTGGTGCCAAACTGCTGAGCCACCTGGGCTGCCCTCTGTCTTTTTAAAGATTTTATCCATTTGTTAGAGAGAGAGAGAGAGAGAGAGAGAGAGAGAGAGAATAGTAGGGGTGCAGGGGGGAGGGCAGAGGGATAGGGAGAAGCAGATATACCTGCTGAGAGGGGAGCCCGACATGGGGCTCAATTCCAGGACTCTGGGATCATGACCTGAACTGAATGAAGGCAGATACTTAACTGACTGAGCCACCCAGGCGCCTAGTAAACAGCATCTCTTGAAAAACCCATCATTTCTTTCGTAAACATCCCAGCTCCTATTCTGAGGAACCTTCCTTGGGAATGACTGGGCACAGTTCTGCTGAGATAGTGCCTGGAATTTACATGTACATTTAATGTCAGGAAATTTTTAAAAGTTTCCCCACTATTCGCAAGATAATTTCAGAGATAATTTATCTTTGTACCTGACTAATCTCCATTTGGCTGTACAAGGTTAGCCTAATCTCCATTTGGCTGTACAAGGTTAGCCTCAGGTAAACTGATTGACGCTGATGAGATTTGTCTGTGACACCATATCCGCTTTTTCTTCTTTTAATTCCCTGTCTGGGCCTGCTTGTACTCCTATAGGAGGACTCTCCTATCTTCCCCTCCACTAGGGCTGTGGCCCTTTCCCCAGATTCTTGGCTGTTGAGGTGTCCTCACTGCACCTCATGGGTCAGGATGGTCCTCTTCTCTTCTTTTCATCAAATGAAGCTGTAGTGTCCTTATTGCCTTGGGGTTAGGAGCTACTGATGAAGATGTTCATGGATTTCAATAGAATGAATCAATCCTGACTATGCTCAGCCTGTGGTTTTCAAATTTAAGAACATCTGTCATTGGAAAAGAAGTAAACGGGTTCAAGATTCAGCTAATTCTGTTGAAGGAGGGTTTTGGAGCTCAGCCAGTTGGCTTCTTTCTCTGGGGTTGGAGAAGGGCTAAGGCAGATTTTCTGCCCAACAATCAGAAGCACCTGGGGACTGTTGAAAACTATATTGGTGTCAAGGCCCCGTCCCTAAAGATTCTGATATAATTGGTCTGAGATGGGGCCTGGGTAATGTTTTAAAAGCTCTCAGGTGTTACTAATATGGTTCTCCACCTTTATCATGCATAGAATCACCTCCAGAGCTTTGTTAAAACTTGATTACTGGTGTGCTTGCTTCGGCAGCACATATACTAAAAAACTTGATTACTGGGCTCCACCCTTTAGTTGCTGGTTCAGTAGGTCAGGGACGGGGCCTGATAATTTACTATTCTAACAAGTTTCCAGGGGATGCTGATTTGGCTGGTCCTGGGACCACATTCTGAGAACCACTGCTCTAGTGAGTGAAAAGTTGAAAATCATTGTTAGGTGACTTCTGTCCTGCCCATGAAATACTGTCCCTCTCCCTTTAAAAAAATGCTTTTTATTTTTTAATTATTTTAATTATTATTTTTTTTAATAATAAATTTATTTCTTATTGGTGTTCAATTTGCCAACATACAGGACAACACCCAATGCTCATCCCGTCAAGTGCCCCCCCAGTGCCCCTCACCCATTCACCCCCACCCCCCGCCCCCCCTCCCCTTCCACCACCCCTAGTTCATTTCCCAGAGTTAGGAGTCTTCATGTTCTGTCTCCCTTTCTGACATTTCCCGCCCATTTCTTCTCCCTTCCCTTCTATTCCCTTTCACTATTATTTATATTCCCCAAATGAATGAGACCATATAATGTTTGTCCTTCTCCGATTGACTTACTTCACTCAGCATAATACTCTCTAGTTCCATCCACATTGAAGCAAATGGTGGGAATTTGTCATTTCTAATGGCTGAGTAATATTCCATTGTATAAATAAACCACATCTTCTTTATCCATTCATCTTTCAATGGACACCGAGGCTCCTTCCACAGTTTGGCTATTGTGGACATTGCTGCTAGAAACATCGGGGTGCAGGTGTCCTGGCATTTCATTGCATCTGTATCTTTGGGGTAAATCCCCAGCAGTGCAATTGCTGGGTCGTAGGGCAGATCTATTTTTAACTCTTTGAGGAACCTCCACACAGTTTTCCCGAGTGGCTGCACCAGTTCACATTCCCACCAACAGTATAAGAGGGTTCCCTTTTCTCCGCATCCTCTCCAACATTTGTGGTTTCCTGCCTTGTTAATTTTCCCATTCTCACTGGTGTGAGGTGGTATCTCATTGTGGTTTTGATTTATATTTCCCTGATGACAAGTGATGCAGAGCATTTTCTCATGTGCATGTTGGCCATGTCTATGTCTTCCTCTGTGAGATTTCTGTTCATGTCTTTTGCCCATTTCATGATTGGATTGTTTCTTTGGTGTTGAGTTTAATAAGTTCTTTATAGATCTTGGAAAAATACTTTTTAAACTTTAGAATGATTATAAACATTATTCTTCATACTTCCTTCCATTTTATAATCATCAGTCCATGAAAGCTCCTCTCATTTTAGTTTTTAAACTTCTTACCTTAATTTACAATTCTTACTCCCGTTCCTTCCTCCTTCACCAAAGGCACTCCCTCTAACTTATTGATATATGACCTTTTGTAATAATGCAGAAATACAATCATTAAAAATGCTATTTGAGGGACACCTGAGTGGCTCAGCAGTTGAGCGCCTGCCTTTGGCTCAGGGCGTGATCCCGGAGACCTGGGATCAAGTCCCACATCAGGCTCCCTGTATGGAGCCTGCTTCTCCCTTTGCCTGTGTCTCTGCCCCCACCCCCACCCCCATCTCTCATGAATAAATAAATAAAAAAATCTTTAAAAAATGCCATTTGAAGTAGTAACAGTAATCCTGAGAGTTACAGTCACAGAGTTTGCTCAAAGGAGAATTTAAATCTGGAATGCTTTGGCGGGGAACTTCAAGTTATAGAAGAGCACTATAATAGCTAAGACTGTTAAAAACTGTACACCCAAACTTTAAATTTATAATTACTTTTAAAAGGCATATAAATAATATAATAAAAACTACAGTTGCTTTTTATTGATGCTTATTTTTTAGAGAGTAGAAAATTTCTTTAGAACATTTATTATTCTTGAGGATAAAACACAGTAACCATATATGCTACAGTGGGGAACACTGTAAATCATTTATAGCTTAAAACTGGATAAAATGATGTGAATAAAATATAAACAGTGATCTGTTTCCTGTGGGGTTCCCGAGTTCAGATATTTTCTAATTCCACTGTTTTAAACCAAAATTTTTTGTGTATTTCACTCTTTCAGCAAAGTTAATGAGACATCCTTAAGCTCTTGTGACTGGCTTTCAAATACCAGCAAAGCAGAGTAATAAAATGACTTATGAAAAAAATAAACATATATTGATTTTTAACTCTGCCATAATGTTTTGGGGGCTGTCAGCTGTCTGATCCTTTGATATGTGTGGGGCACAGTCCTTGTGACTGACTCATCAAAGCTACTCTAAGTGTGTTTGTGATGTTGCTTTAGGTATCAGGCTTATTTTTATAAATACTTCTATATTTATTTGTATTAACATCTAATTTACCTCAGGACATTAATCTTGGAGAAATCATAATGACAGATATAATTGACAAATGCCACCAATTTGAATTATGGAATAAACAAAATTTATTTCCTATCTAGTTAAGGAATAAAATGTATATTATCATTGTGTTTTTAATCCTTTCAAATTCTCCTTTGCCCACAGACACCATGCCCTATTTATCTCATTGTATCCAGTACTTGGTACAGTGTTATATATAAATGTTTTGAATAGACCCCAATTTTAGGCCCCTTTGACACTACTCTGACATTCCTTCCACTCAGGGGAGAAATCTAACATGTGCAAAATCTCTGTAGTCAAATACCTTTAGGAAATCATTTTCTCCTGAATTAAAGTAAACCTTGATCCATGAGATATTGCATGGTACCAGACGTAGTGGGAAAATATATTATTTTCTGTTTCCTTCCAATTACACTGTTGTTAAACCACCTCCAAAATGAAGCATTTAAAAAACGTAATTGCTATACTTACTGATGTGTATTCAATTTGTGATGAATAGTGGTTTCTGCATTTTAAAAATGTTTGTTCAAGAAATTGGTACATTTTGTTTGTGTAGTTAAAAAAAATCGTAAGTGTACTTCCTCACACATTTCTCAACACAATTGCTCATCAGTCTATTTATATGACTCCTTTTCCAGCTTTGCAAGGTCATTTAGAATTCTAATCCTGTCCTCCAAAGTAATAACCACTTAGTCCAATTTGCTATTATCTGTAAATTTAATCATCATGTGCTCTAGTCCATCAACCACACAAGTGATGAAAATGTTAAATAGCTTTGAATCCAAGATGAAACAGGCACACTAAAAGTTGGGTAGGCACTATTCCTTCCACAACATCAGTGTGAATCTCCAACCAAACTCATTTTCAAATAGTATCATGTCCTTTATTTTTTCATGTAATTAACGTGTATAACATAAAATCAAGATGTTCATAATGCCAACATATATTCATTTTATTGTTTCTTTTTAATCTATCAAGTATTTTAAAGCAGAAAATAAATGTCTATACATTTTGTTGCCCCTGTCGGGTCACTTGTTCTTCAAAATCAAGACCTGGTGATAGATTTCTGTCTGTCTCCTCCTCTCTCATGCCATTGAACGTGGGATCACATCAGGAATGTGACACATTACTTATTAACTGGTTAACTAAGAAGCATCTATAAGTTAATCATTACAACAAAAAAATGTATTGGGCACTATTTTTTTCCTAGATGATATTTTTGGTCACTTCTCAAATTGATTGTATTGTTATTGGACCTGGATACTGATTTAACATGGCCATGTTAACTCACATTGATTAGGACTGACTTTTGATTCACTCTTCAATCTCCCCTGCATCACACTTGCCCTTCAGGTGGGTGACGTGCAGTGGTCTAGGGCATTTTTGAGATCCAACCAAGGGTATGGTGAATATAGGATATTTTTGTTTGGGTTTAACAGGACATATTTACCTGGTTTGGAATTCTCCCCTGTGCAGTTAGCTGCCTTGGTATAAAAATGGCTTCCAGAAATCATCCATTATGTTGTACCAACAAAGGCATAGGATGTATATATGGAACCATGAGCAGGTCCTGTAATGCCTGGTGCTGGCAGTATGTGGGTAGTGGAGGAGATTTAAAATTTGAGAGGTATGCATCTGGAATCTAGACTGTGAAAGATTCTTCCAAATTTTAAAGCCATATATGAAAAAAAGAATTTGATAGAAGCCTACCTAAATTTGATAACATTCCTGAAAATGTATATAACTATAATGCTGTTAACTGATTAAAAAGCTGCTAATTTAGTTAATGGAAAAATAAAGAAAATTAGGAATAAGGAAAAGTGAATTCAAGCATACTTACAGAAACTTTATTATTTTGATATAGTTTCTGGTCATTTTTTCTATGTATATGTTTTATTTGAAAAAAAAAAGTCACTATCATGCTTTATTTTTAAGTAATCTCTACCCCCAATGTCAGGCTTGAACTCACAGTTTGAACTCAGGGCTGTGAGTTCAAGAGTCACACTTTCCACCAAATGAGCCAGCCCGGTGCCCCTCTTGCCAAATTTTAGGTATGATTTTATATCCTGCTTTTTTCTCTTATTCTGTATGACTCCAACAGGTTAACACAGAAGGGCCTCCACATCTCACAGATTCAGGGGGCTCCTTTCACATTGTAGCCTCTGTGAATGGCGCCCCCTGGCATTGTGCAGTGAACAGCCTGTGTGCCCATGTGAAGCAATCTTGTGCCTGGGTGCCTGTCTTCAAGGTAACTGTAGTATCTTCTTGGGCCAATCATTTAAGCTATAGACTTGGCAAGGCAAACCTTTCCTGGCTGCCTTCCAGTAACACCATATAAATTCAATATTTAGCCTTTGTGCCCTTTTTCTCAGGCTGGCTTTGTCTGTAGCTATGTCCCACAGCTCTCGTCTTACAAGATTACACCTATATCTTTTCTTCATTTTGGGATAATCTGCTGACTCCCAGGGACAGAAAAGAGTGTTAAGTAAATTAACCTCACAGCTACCTTAATGATTGCACTTCATTGTTACTTCATTTTGCATGGTTCCAATTTGACTTCCTTCTGCCAGTTTAGATTGATTTTCTATCTGTTCATTTTCAGGAAACTATACTGTTATTATCTTTGTCCAATCTCTAGCAACAGTTAATCTTCATGATTCTAATTTTCTCTTTGTCAGAAAATGAAATATTGCTTATAATCCCATAAAGGCATCTAGATGGTGAAAAGCCAAAGTACATAATTATTTATAATGGTAAAATATAATATTTCTCTAGTAGTGGAAATACTAACTTGTTGGTAATTAAAACATATTTTTACACCTAATTTATAATTTTTAGCCCTCTCATAGTTCCTGCCAACTCCCCTGAAGCACATATTTTACCAAAATAGGTTGTGTGTGGATGAGGGATTATTCAGTAAAACCAGACCTAGTTCTCTGCTGATGGCATGATCTCAGGGACAATGGGCTATGCGGGAACGTTCATAACTCACCCTTCTACCCTTGGGTCACAAAACTTAGTTTTTTAACTTTTATTTTCTGCAAACAGGACTGGCTGCTTAGATAGGCTTGAGACAAAGTGCAGCAAACAAAGCAATTTCTTTAAGGTTAAGTCCCTACTCCACAAAATGAAAGAAAATTGGGGAGAATTAGAAAGGACAGAAGTAGAAAGAGAAGACCGGGTGGTTAGGAAAAGGGTCAGGAGAGGCAAGAGCAGGTTAAAGAGGGGCAGAGGAAAGAAAGGTTAAACTATTGGGGCAGTTGACATTTAGAAGTTTGAGAGACATTGCCCACCTGAACTGATGATGTAGGAAATTAAGTTTTACTTGGTTTGATCTTTGTTCTAATCTAATATTTGTCTTGCAATAAGACCATCTTATATATCAAATATTCTATAGAAGATAAGTAGATACAGATTATAATATTTCTTTGAGACTCTAGGGAACCTGAGTGGGTACCTTTTGAAATTATCTGAAAGCTCTGTAAAGTTATTAACACATATTTTTGTAAAATATGATCTTTATTACAAGTCCTCTATTGAGAGTGCCACCAAAGGTATATACTAACCTTATTTTTCAGAGAGCTCAACAGGAGAAAAAAATATATTCAGTGTGTACTATCTGCACTATGCCCCTCTATGTTGCTAGTGTGTTTGAAATTTTTGAGCCAGTAAGAATTTCAGTGGCTCACTAGACTTTATGAAACAATACACAGGACTGGGTTACCCAGCAACTGCTCTAGTTTAAGACGGGAAGGAGGAGGATATGGGAAGCCACACTTACCTTTCTGTTGCCTGCCTTCCTCCTCCCATAGCCATGCTCCTGGCTGGGGTGAAGAGGTGGATGGGGATCCTCCAAGATCTGCAGTACTATCACCAGCCCATTGTGTTCCTTTCATAAACACATAGATACTTTTCTAAATCCAGCAGAAATCTGACTCCCTGGCCTGATCATTACACTTGTGGTCAGAATCCTAGCACATGAACTGGCACTGCTGCCGGGAACTCTGAGTCATTCCTTTCAAGTTGTTCCTGGTGCTGAAGGGGAGTCTCTGCAGAGGAAGAAGAGCAATCTGTCAGGTGAGCTCATCACCACCATCATCATCATCTGAGCACCAACTTTCCGAGGGACCATATCATATGTGTGAAAAGAGCCCTTGTCAAATTCCAGGAATATCACTGTCTCATTATGTGACCTTGGACAAGGTCACTTAAGTTCTTAGAGCCTTAGTTTCCTTGATTAAAATAGAAAATAGTTCCACAGAAGTGGCACCAGAATTTTAAGCAGTTAATATGTGGAGAGTGTTATGCAGACTTAGACAAATGAAAACAATTATTTTATAACACTGTGAACATAGTGTAAGACATATTGGATATTGTCTGTATCCTCTCCATTTGTAAAATAATTTGAAATAGCTATAATATAGTATAGGAGAAATGGTTGACTTCTAAAAAATGTAGATGACTATCATTAGGTCATTTATTCACTCAACAAATTTTATCAGTCACTATTCGATGCAAGGTCATTGGGAGCATTGCGAGGATACATGGCTACAGGATATATGGCTTGTTCTTAAAGAATTGATAGGTTGGATGTGTCTACAAGCAATTCAAAAGATAACCTTTGCTATGTATAAAATGTACTGCCATGGCAGTTCAAAACAGAATAATCCTGAGGAAGGCTTAATGTAGAAAGAAGTCAGTGAAAGCCATTTCCAACATGTGTTGAGTTCCCATTATGTATCCTGATCTAGATATCTGCATATTCAGTGAGGACTCCCAGGCAGAGAAAACTGCTTGAGCCAATGTAGCAGGGAGGCAGGACTCCAAACATAAGGTATTTCATGGAACAGCTAGCTCAGGAGGAAGCAACACCATAATAAAGATGATTAAAATGAGTTTCAAGAATTTTGTAGGCATAACTTCATGAGTGGCTTTAAATATAAAGCCACGGTTTGGCCTTTGTCTTGCAGATAATGAAAGTAAAGCTTCCAGTGAAAGCCCTTAGGAAGAATGAATATTTCTTTTGATAAAAATTTTTGTCCTGCTCCCAGGCTCATAAGTGGGCTACTCCTATATAAAAGCAGATTAGCTCTGAATCTGGGAAAGCTTATGTGAGAAATTTTCATTTTGAATTAGGAAGTTTCTGGAAATTATGTGCTTATGTGCTTATCTGGAACCCAAAGCTTCTGGAAATTTCTTAAGGCAATAGCATGTAGTAGTTGAAGCTCTTGGTACTAGTCTTTTATTTATTGCTCTCAAAATAGGAGTTTGAACAATTGATAAGTGAACAATCTCTTGGGTTAAGAGATATGCTGTTGGCTCCTTAATCCTCAAGTCACTAGAACTCAATTTTTGTGTGTGTGTGTTTGAGTTTTTACTTGAACTCTAGTTAGTTAACTAACATATAGTGTAACATTGGTTTCAGGAGTAGACTTTAGTGAGTCATCTCTTACATATGACACCCAGTGCTCATCACAAGTGCCCTCCCTAATACCAATCACCCATCTAGCCCATCCCCCACCCACCTCTCCTCCAGCAACTGTCAGTTTGTTCTCTATCGTTAAGAGTCTCATGATTTGCCTCCCTTTCCTTTTTCCCTTCCACATCTGTTTCGTTTTTTAAATTTCACATATGAGTGAGCTCATATGATATTTGTCTTTCTCTGTTTGATTTATTTTACTTAGCATAATACACTGTAGCTCCATCCTCATTTTTTTAAAATTTATGATAGTCACACACACACACACACAGAGAGAGAGAGAGAGAGAGAGAGAGAGGCAGAGACACAGGCAGAGGGAGAAGCAGGCTCCATGCACCAGGAGCCCAACGTGGGATTCGATCCCGGGTCTCCAGGATTGCGCCCTGAGCCAAAGGCAGGCGCTAAACCCCTGCGCCACCCAGGGATCCCTAGCTCCATCCTCATTGTTGCAAATGGCAAGATTTCATTCTTTTGGATGGCTGAGTAATATTTCATTGTGTATATATACCACATATTCCTTATCCATTCATCATTCAATGGACATTGGGCTCTTTCCATAGTTTGGCTATTGTTGATAATGCAGCTGTCAACACTGGGGTGCATGTGCCCCTTCAGATCAGTATGTTTATATCCTTTGGGTTAATACCTCGTAATGCAATTGCTAGGTCTATGGTAGAACACAAATTTTAATATCTGTATCAATCAGGGTCCAACTCAGGAAAAAAAAAAACCCTACCAGTTTTTCAGATAATTTATAGAGGGAATTGATTATATAGGTATCAGAGGTCGAAAAGGAACAAACTTAACACAGGGAAATTGCAAGAAGTAGTTGCAATTAGGCTGGGAGGTGGGGGAGCAAGGGGAAAAAGTTGGGTTGCTAGGACTTAGAAGCTTGGAGGAAGAATCCAGACTTCTGAGGTGAGGAAGCTGCCTGGATGGTGCTGGTGCCTCAGGAACTCAGAGGAGAGCCCAGTGGAGCTGGAACCCAGACTTCAGAAGATGCTGATGCTCAAAATGAGCACCACCAGCCTGGTTCTGTGAGATGGAAATGAAGTGGAAAATGGAACCAACTGCTACTAGAAACAATGAGCACTACTGGGGTGAAGGCTGTGACTGAGTGACACTGACAGGAACAATGAGCAAACTAGGAGCGTGGCACATCTCGTTCCACCCAGCATCTTTGCTCCCTTCCTATTGGCAGAACCTAACAGCGAGCAGGTTGCAAGGAAGAAATTTGGTTACGAAGACTTAGTCGCAGCATCACAAAGCCAAAAAGAGAAGGGTGGGTTTGATCCTGATAGATGTTTAATAACCAAACACCACAAGTATACAATTCACCCAGGAAAACTTACTTACAATTGAGATTCCTGAATTTCTGATTTTGTAATGGAGTGTAGGCCAGAAATCTTAACATTTGAAAAAGAACCTGGAATAGTTTGATTCAGGGGATCTTCAAATCACACTTTCAGAAATGCTCCTCTAGTTTTTCCAAGCTAAATCCTTGAATCAAGTTAGGACAAGAGATTGTGAAACACTAAATTCCACTAATTTAGTTCTCTGAGATGATTATATTCATAAATGACTTTCTCTTTCTTGACTTTTTCCACTTCAAGAAATGCTAATATGAAAAGTGCCTGTAACAACTGCAGTTGAGAGTTTTGTCTATTATAATATTCATCATCTGTTATTTTGGCATTTACATGTAATTCTTGCTCTGATTTAATACCAGGAGAAGACAAATGTATCTTTTCACATGAATTTGTATACTTTCTTTTACCAGACAAAAGGAAGGAAAGAAAATAACACCTCGAATTTCTTTCTTGCTTTGCTGCTGGGAATCTTAGAGTCATGAGAGCATAATCTACTCTAAGGCTTTGCTTAATAATTTTGTTTTTCTATTTCTTGAAGTTATGAGTTACCTCACCTATTTTTCCCTTGTGATAGGTTGGACATATATAAATATAATAAAAATGATAACTGTTATATCTTTCAAAATACTTTTACATATAGTAACTTAAACTTCCCCACCGATTAACTCAGGGTGAAACAAAAGCCACAGTTTTCCTTTTAGAGGAAATGTGTCTGCTGTGGCAGTTTTCAGAAGGTATTGGGTTTGAATATGAAATCATTTTTCGGCCAGCCCCGGTGGCTCAGCGGTTTAGCGCCGCCTTCAGCCCAGGGTGTGATCCTGGAGACCCAGGATCGAGTCCCACATCAGGCTCCCTGCATGGAGCCTGCTTCTCCCTCTGCCTGTGTCTCTGCTTCTCTCTCTCCTCTCTGTGTATTCTCATGAATAAATAAATAAAATCTTTTAAAAAAAAGAAATCTTTTTTCATATGAATGTACATCATTAAGGCCTCTGTGTACTTTATAAACCAAAATTAAAAATCTATTGGTAAAATTCTACCTTTTCTGTATTTAGTTTCTTTTTACTATTTTTATAGTTGTATCTTGAAAACCTGGGAATGACAACAAAACATTTTTATGCTAGAAGTGGATGATCTCTAAAAATTCAGAAGAAGAATG
Organism: Nyctereutes procyonoides; assembly: GCF_905146905.1. Taxonomy (NCBI): domain Eukaryota; kingdom Metazoa; phylum Chordata; class Mammalia; order Carnivora; family Canidae; genus Nyctereutes; species Nyctereutes procyonoides. Next base: position 27,017,608 of record NW_026575051.1, on the reverse strand, counting down.
CTCTAGGTGGATAAGTTGTCTTGCCCTGTCTTGAGGGGGCTTATTGCAGATTGATATGGGATTTCACTTATAAAGATCGTATTGTTTAGAATACCTAAGAAAGCACATAATCAACAGTGAAATAAAGTCACCGTGGACCCTTATTTTATGGCTATTTCTTGATGATTCTTTTTTTTTTTAAGATTTTATTTATTTATTCATGAGAGACACACACAGAGAGAGGCGCAGAGACACAGGCAGAGGAAAAAGCAGGGAGCCATGCAGAGTCTGACTTGGGACACGATCCCGGGGCTCCAGGATCACACCCTGGGCTGAAGGTGGCGCTAAACCGCCGAGGCACCCGGGCTGCCCTTTCTTGATGATTCTTGAAGTTGATTATCTCTTCTAAAGGAGATCACATAACTACCTTTATGTCAGAACCTCCTTATGTAGCAACTGAAGCAGACCCATTGCACTGAATCTTCTACTACAGCAAATAGTATCATGGTATTGCTCCCACTGTCCAAGTAACAGCAACTCTGAATACATATATGAGCAAATACTTGTTTCCTGCCAATTATACTATTTTATTTAATAGTACCATTGTGTTCTTCTAACTAATACAAGTAGTACAATTTGGTAGACACTCAATTTATAGAGTCTTTTTGTAGAAAAAGAGAAAACACTTCCCGCTGTTCTCTTTGCTTATCAGAAGCTTGTCTTGGAAGCAGTTTTGGTGAGAGTGACAAAGAACTCTGTGACATATGACAACACCTCACATTATTTCATCCGAGTTGTATCTAGGTTCTCCTAATGAGCATGATCTACTCTACAGATAGTTAATTTGTTGTTTATCATTTTTCTCTCTCACTAGCAGCATTATTTACAATTGCCAAGATATGGAAGCGATTTAAGTGTCCATAAGAAGATGAATGGATAGGAGGATGTGGTATATATGCATAATGGAATATTACTCAGCCTTAAAGAGGAATGAAATCTTGCCATGTGCAACAGCATAGATAGATCTAGAAGGTGTTATGCTAAGTGAAATAAGTCAGAGAAAGAAGAATACCATATGATTTCACTTTTATGTGTAATCTAAAAAACAAAACAAGACAAATGAACAAAAAAACCAGAAAGAGACTTATAAATACATAGAACATGCTGGTGGTTGCCTGAGGGAAGTGGGGGTGGGGAAAATTGGTGAATGGGATTAACTTCCACTTATAAAATAAGTAAGTCGTGAGAATGTAAAACACAGCATAGGGAATATAGTCAATAATATTGCAATAACTTTCTATGGTGACAGATAACTAGACTTATTGTGGGGATCATTTAATAATGTATATAAATGTTGAATCACTATATTTTACACCTGAAACTACTCCAATATTATGTGTCAACTGTTCTTCGATGAAAACAATTTTTTAGCAGATAGGTTGTGGTGATTCTACTTATATCATGGATATGGTTTTTCAACCTCTTATCCTACTCATAATTATGTAAATTATTCAGCTAAATTCAAATAAATAATAAAAACAATAAATTTGTAGCATAGCTTTTGAAATGCTTTGGATAAAATGTGATATAAAACCTCATAAAATGGGCAGCCCGGGTGGCTCAGCAGTTTAGCGCCACCTTCAGTCCAGGGCCTGATCCAGGTGACCCGGGATCGAGTCCCACGTCGGGCTCCCTATGTGGAGCCTGCTTCTCCCTCTGCCTGTGTCTCTACCTCTCTCTCTCTGTGTCTCTCATGGATAAATAAGTAAAATATTAAAAAATCCTCATAAAATGAAAAAAGTGTAATTATAGGATTAAGATGAAGAAATTAAAGAGCCTTATGGAAGACAAAGACTTAGCTGCCTCTTTGACAAAAGGTCTACACACCTGTTGTGGTCCTATATGAAACATGATCTAAGGGAGCCTGTGGGAAAGAGCACTGGAGAGGGAGTTGGATGACTTGAGTTCTAGTCTGGGCTCTGCCACTCAGTGTGTGCCCTGACCAAACCACTACTTTTTGGCCACCACTCTATTTTATCTAAATAATCAGAGAATTGGATTAATACATTTTATTATAAGATTGCCATTGGCTCTCTCTAAGCGCTCCACAAAATAACCCATGTAGATAAATTTTAAAGTGACATATTTGGTGAAGGTTATTTGGAATTCATTCTGTATTTGGATGCTGGAAAAAGCAAACAAAAGGCTTGGGAGCCAGAAAGTGGGTGAACATAATTGAAACTGTTAATGAGTTACTGTAGGGGAGGCAATGAAAGGACAGGCACGTTCTGCTTATTTTTCAATTTATATAGGTCAAGGGGCACTTTATAAAATATGTGCTATTGTTTCCAAACTATGTTCCCTTAGGAAAGAAATGATTTTGGTGGTTAACGTGTTAATGGTAATATTTGTAGAATTTAGTTATCGCATTTAGCCATCTGTCTTTTACCCCTTTTATGGGTTGTGTTTATATGTCTTTTCTGTTTTTCATGTAATTAGCTACTTTTGTGCATTTTTACACAGGAGGGTAGCTGCCTCTTCCTGATGCTACATGAGCTTCTGTAATATAGAATTAGATTGGGGAAAAAATTGAATTGAGAACTGATTAAAAAAAAAGATTTGTTTTATGTTAGGATATGACAAGCCAGAAATTACTTTCTAGGCAATAATTGAAAAATTACTTTCTATTTTTTTTTCTTTTCTTGCTCAGTATTTTTTTTTTACTTTTTTATATTCTTATTCAGTTTTAAAATGAATTGTGCATGCAACATATTCCCTGCAGCACATATCTAATTATGTGGTCTCTTTACTATCTGTTTACAAGGCAAAAAATCAAAAAGAGTAGTAGCCATTGTCACATTGACAATGATGCCATAAAGCACAGGCCACAAGTTTATTAAGGGAAATAATTATGCCAAAATAATTTTTAGATGTCTATGTCCATTTTTAGTATTTTACTATTTTTACTAGTTCTTAGCAATATTAATTGGTAAGTCTCCTGAAGATCAAGGCCAACATATTTCAACACTTGAAAATAAAAATTCTACAAATATCTAATGGGAAAATAGTCTCAGTTGTAGAATCAAGGAAGACTGAAGATCAAAAGAGACACAGACCAGGAGGGAGAAATATCAATGCAATCCCAGAGAATAACGAAGTAAGACAGTTAGTGGTTAATTTTTTTGGTGACTACATGCTATGTGCAAATTTATCTGTAGTTTTAGAATATGTTGGATCCAGGTATAGAGGCTCCTCAACAAATGACAGATGATAACATGTTAAATCACTCCACAGGTTTACACAGGTACAGGGTAGAAATGATTGTTTGCTGAATTTTATTTTATGTATTTAGTTTTTTTAATCAACTCTTTATTTTTATTTTTTTGAGATTTTAATTTTAGGTCACCTCTACACCCAATGTGGGGCTTGAATTTACAATCTGGAGATCAAGAGTTTCATGCTCTACCGACTGCCAGCCAGGCACCCTGTTTGCTGAATTTTAATGTGCTGAATGTTTATTTCAAATCCAACTGTCAAAGGACGATAACAAATGTCTTTAATGTGAACAGAGATAGACCTTATTGGTACATTAATGATTGAATTTCAGGGACTAATAATCTATTTATAGTACTTCCTAATTTTCTCCATTGTTTATTTGCAAGTTAAGTGTAAAACTTGGAAGTTAAGTATAGTTTTAGCATTGAATTAGAACAGTCACACATTGAATTACTTAATAGCTTATCTGGATTTTAGTAGACTGACCTGTATTTCATTTTCATGGCCTACTTTTAAATTCAATTGAGTCACATAATAGACTGTAACTGAGTCACAAAACAGGAAACAAGCTTGTGCCAAATATATGGTACAAACTTGGCATATGTGGTGTCTTCATTCTGTTCCTGGAAAGACAATTCTGATAATCAGTTTGTCATGAGTATTTCCCTCACCTGGTGAGACAGGACATAGTATAGGTCCATGTCCCTTACCTATAATTATGAAATCCAAAAAGCTATGAAAAGAGGAAGTATTTTAGGAACTTGAAGCTTGACCAGACCTGAACTCATTGAGCAATGAAAACTACTGAACTAACATGTGACTTTTATAGCTTTTATATATGCCACTTAGTGTGAATACTCATATGCTTTACCACAGAAATATTAATGTGTTTGATAATGGGGTGCTATTTAGATCCTACTGGAAGTGTAACATAATATATGGTTTATGTACCCTTTTTTTCTTTCTAAAATCTGAAAGATACTGAATTCCAAAACATATCTGGCTTCAAGAGTACCTTTTCTTTGATCCAAAATCTCTTAATATTTCTCAATGTTGAGTCACTTTTTTAAAAAAAAATTTTATTTATTTATTTGAGAAAGAGAGAGAGCACGATCAGGAGGAGGGGCAGAGGGAGAGGGAGAAGCAGAGCACGGAGCCCCATGTGGGGCTTGATCCCAGGACTCCCGAATCATGACCCAAGCCGAAGTCAGACACCTAACTGACTGAGCCCCGTGGGTGCCCCTTGAGTCACTTAAAAAAATATTTTCTGCAAATTCCCAAGTACATTCATAATTATTGCATTACTATTCCAAATATTAAAGTCAAAATCCTGCTTTTTATCCTCTCTGTCCTTAGTATATTGTGGAGGCTGAATGGCTTGCTGAAAAGAGCCCTCACTATAGAGTTAAGTAAAATCAAATCTTGGTTTGGAGGCTCACAAACAAGCTGTGTGACCTTGGTCAAGTTATTAAGCATCTCTGAGCATTACATTTGTTTACTTGAAAAATTGTGATGCTAATACCTGTATCGCCTCCCAACTTCTTTTTTGTCTCAATCTCAAAAAAGTATGAATCGTACTGAGGTGAGAATGGTCCTTATCCTTTACCACTTTCAGATTCCATTGTTAGTTCTTTGCAATGGGGATGCCTAAAATGCTAATTGTATACAGAACAATTATAAAATTTACTTTTGCTTTTTCTGCCAGGGCCTCAAGATGCCTAGGCTATGAGTTTAGATACAAGTAACTAGAAAAGTAAATAAAATCAACAGAATTAGTATTGCAATTCCTAGGGAAAGCAAAATAATCAACCTAAAGTGTGTTCTGGAAGCAGTAGAATTATGGGAAAGATGTAAAAATCATGTCAATGAATGCTTTGAAAAACTATTGTGTTGCATTAGAAACCTTTTTATGACATTATTTGGGACACAGTCTATGATTAGAGGTGGAGGGAGGGAGGCAGCTCCTAAATCTTCAAATTCTCCATCAGTATCTCTGATACATATGTAATGTCAGAGGATTCTTGACAAATTCTGATGCAGAAATCATATACATATATTTATATTACTTATTTATTATATATATTTTCCTAGTAATATTCCTTTTTTGAGCTTTTAGGGCTTATTTCTCTTTTCAAAATTGTTTCTTTTTTGCAAGGTGCTATTGCTGACAAATGAGGTTACCATTAGGAGATCCATCACCAGTCAGAGGGTTTTGCTTTATAGCAAACTACATGTACATACCTTTATTTTTCATATTAAATTTCTCATTAAAATTCAGGATCCTTCAGACTGGGAACACTAGACAACACTTGGTATAAGAAAACATTGTTACCATGGAGATTGGGAGCTATTAACCTCTTTTCTTTATTGTAGGTAATTTATTCCAATAGCATCAAAAGTTGCTTTCCAGGATAGAATTTACCATTTGATAGATGTCTTTATAATTCCTTAGTGCCATTGGTCTGAAAGGTAAGCTTTTATAGATATATTTTTTCTTTTGAATATTTAGCCCATAATATTATCTTTGAATAATAACATTAAGCATCATTTATTGTGCACTTACTATGTAGCTAACTCATGATCTCATTTAATTCTTAAGATCTTTTTCTTTTTTTAAGGATTTTATTTATTTGAGAGAGAAAGCTAGTAAGAGTGAGAGAGCAAGAGTGGTGGTGGGGAAGTGGCAGAAGGAGAGGAAGAAGCAGACTCCCCACTGAGCAGGGAGCCCAACACAGGGCTCAATCCCAGGACCCTGGGATCATGAACTGAGCCAAAGACAGACACTTAGCTTGTTGAGCCACCCAGGTGTCCCAACCTTTCTTTGTGGTAGTATTATCAGTTAGGATTAGGGTTGACAGAGATAATTATATACCCTCAAATGATGACTTTAGTAGATGGTTTATTTCTCTTTCCTGCTCAGGTATCCCAGAAATAGTCCAGGGCTGATATGACATAGTGGCAGGGATTCAATCTCTGTTTTATGCCTGTCATATGTAGCTTTCTTTCACAAGATTGCCTCATGAACAAAGCAAGTGGTTAGAGCCCCAGCCATCATGTCCATATTCCAACTGTAGGAAGAAGGAAGGGTGAGAAGGTCACACCTTCTTTCCTTGAAGACACTTCCCAGAAGCAGCATATACTGTTTCCACATACATACCAGAACTTAGACTAATGACCACACCTAGTTGTAAAAGAGATTTTTACAATTATTTATGTGTCTAGCTAAAAATTAAGGTTCTATTGTTAAGGAAGAAGGAGAGAATGGGTATTGGGAGACAGCCAACAGTCTCTGCTGCATTTGAGCTATTATCTCCATCTTACAAATGGAAAAATTGAGTCATAGGGAAGTTAAACTACGATCTCACATTGGCAGAGCCAAGATTCAAACCCAGATCTATCAAATGTTGGAGCCCTTAAGCACTACTTTGAAGTTCCTCAACCTTAAAACAGTTATTTGACTTTATTCTGTCTCTTCATCTAAATTAGTATAAAGAACACCTTTCTGACTAAGTCGCTAGGTCAACCTATTGAAACAATGGAATTCTTTATTTTACCAAGCGTTCTTGGCAAAGGACATAGTACTGGTATCAACTTGTGCAATGAAACCTTTACTTCTGCTGACCTTTTGGATAGGTGGATTCACAGAATTTAGTGACAGGGTTAGAAAATTGCCTAGCTGACAGATTAAAGTCTTATTGCCAGTCTCCTACTTGTTCAGGGTTGCAACAGGTTTAAATGTCATTAAAATATGCTTTGCTATCTTATTGATGGTTTAGATTTTAGATTTTAAACAAGGTAATAGAAACCAAGATTTCCAATAAGATTAATAAGAATAAATAGAAAAAATATTTGCCATAGGAAAAAAATTACTGTATTTTTATGATTTATTCTTCAAAGATAAATTTTTAAGTCAATGACAGCACATTCTAGAATAAATCGGACCATACTTCTAAGTTATTTGAAAATTACTAACCACTTAGGTGGCTAACCAGTGATTTTCTAATATCTTACCTGAGTAAAAATCTAAATCATATAACACATTATGAATAAGGGTCTCTTCCTTCCTTCCTTCCTTCCTTCCTTCCTTCCATTTCATAAAGCTTTTTTTTTTAGCCCCAGTTTTATTCAGATCCTTGTTTCTGGCTAGTTTGTGAGGGTTTTTAATCTTTCTTATGTCTTCCCATCTCTCTGCTTTTCTAGCACCAAGAGAGAACATGTGAATGTGAATGAATAAATCAACAAACAAGGAAATATATGTTTTATAAGTTGCAACTGAAATGTTGCTTTGTTGCTTAAACTTTCTAACATTTTATAGAATCTCTGTGTGTTTATCAAAACTTTTCAAGAATGTTATTAAAATTTATATATATATATATATATATATATATATATATATATATATATCAGTTATTCAACAGAAGTCCTTTACTTAACCAGTTACAACAACACTATGGAGGCTGAGTGACTAATCACAAGCTAATGATTCAATGGCGTGCCTACAAGTAAAGAGACATTTTCACTGCTGTGATTATTTGCAGAAAAGGCATTTCAATGTGAAGAAACAAAATTTGGGTTCAAGATGGTAATGTAGGAAAACCCTGCACTCCCCTCCTTCATGGGCATACCAGATCAATACCTGTGAATAGAGCAATTCTTCCTGAAGAAGTGAGAGCTGAGTGAACAGCTTCTGTACAACAATGGATGGTTGGACCACATAGAGAATGGCAAGAGACAGAGACATGGAATGCATGGGAATCCCACCCCAGATGCTGTGACCTATAATGGAGATGGAGAGTACTGAGGGACCAAGAGCAGATTTATCCTCCTTGGGGCACAGAAAAAAAAACCAAAAACCAAAACCAAAACCCAAAAACCAAAACAACCATGGTTTAAAATGGCACTTAGAATTTAAAGATCTCACTAGCCCCTCAGTGTCTACCAAATGATGAGGGGGGGTGTCATATGGGGTGCTCTTGAGCGTCAGAAGGACTGGTGAGCACCATTGTTTTTGCTCACCATTCATCTTGATAGCATAGACAGCAGCAGGGTCTGGGTACCCTAGCCAGCCTGCCACTTTAGTAAGTCTGGGCCCCTAGCCCCATACCAGCCCCCGCGTGACCCCCAGGGTAGCCCCCACCCACACACCTGTCCAAGCTCCAGCCATACCACTAAGGTGGCCTTAGCACAGCACACACCAGAACACACCTGGACAGTAGCCCTGCAGTTCCAGCTGTCTGGCTGAGACAACACAGGTGCCAAGCTCCCTGAGACAAAACTGGCCTATAGCTGTTTCAGCTCCAAATGACTCATCAGGGCACCCTCTGCATAGAGTCCCCTGAGACTGCCTAGCACCAACCCACTTCAGGTCCAGCTATCCTGCCAGTCCCTCATGTGGAGAATTCTGAGACCTTCTGGCCCATGCCCATCTCAGCTCCAGCTGTCCTGCAAGGCTGCTTCCTCCTTGGAAGGACTACCCCCGGACTACCCAGTCTGCACCCATTTCAGCTCTAGCCATCCTGCCAGGGAGTCCTTTGCATGGAACACCCTGAGAACATCCTCCCCTAGCCTCCTGTCCTCCTCAGCCTGCACCTACTTCAGCTTCAGTTGTCTGGCATCTCTGTGTAGAGTGCCCTGTGACTCCCCAGTCTATGCCTGCTATAGCTCAAGCCCGCCAGCCAAAGCCACCAGACACATGCAATCTACCCAGAGATGTTCCTACAGAAGACCATTCCTTTGAGACTGACTGGAAGAAGTGCTTTACTATTTAATTCATAGAAACATGGTTAATCAAAATGAGGAGACAGGGCAGCTCGGGTGGCTCAGTGGTTTAGCACCACCTTTAGCCCAGGGTGTGATCATGGAGACCCAGGATCGAGTCCCACGTCGGGCTCCCTGCATGGAGCCTGCTTCTCCCTCTACCTGTGTCTCTGTCTCTGTCTCTCTCTCTCTGTGTGTCTCTTATTAATAAATAAAATCTTAAAAAAATGAAGAGAGGAATATGCCCCAAATGAAAGAAAAAGACCAAACTCTAGAAAGGGAACTAAGCAAAACAAAGATAAGCACTCTACCTGAGAAAGAGTTCAAAGCAATGGTCATTGAACTTGAGAGAAGGTAGATGAACTCAGTGAAAAGTTCAACAATAAGATAGAACCAATCAGGCTGAAGAATACAATAACTGAAATGAAAAACACACTAGAGGAAATCAAAAGAAGATTAGAGGATGCAGAACAGATCAGTTGCTTTGAAAGATAGGGTATTGGAAAGCAACCAAGCTGAACAGCAAAAAGAAAAAAGAATTAAAAAAATAAGGATACATTAAAGGATCTCTGGGACAAAATCAAGTGTACTAACATTCTCAGTATAGGGGTTCCAGAAGGAAAAGAGAGAGAGAAAGGAGTAGAACTTATTTGAAGAAATAATAGCTAAAAACTTTCCTAATCTGGGGGAATCAAATAGAATCCAGATTCAGGTAGTGCAGAGAGCTTCAAACAAACAAACAAACAAACAAAAACAAAAAACAAACCCATAGAGATCCAGACCAAGACACATAATAATTAAAATGTAAAAGTTTAAAAAAAAAGGTAAAAGATTCAAGATAAAGACAGAATCTGAAGAGCAGCAAGAGAAAATCAAGTGTTAAATACAAGAGGCTATCAGTTGATTTTTTTAGCACAAACTTCGCAGGTCAGAAGAGAGTGGCATGATGTAGTCAATGCCCTAACAAGACAAACCTATAGCCAAGAACACTATTTCCAGAAAGTGATTATTCAGAATTGAAGTTGAGAGATAATTTTCCAGACAAACGTTAAAGGAATTTATCACCACTAAACCAACCTTACAAGGAATGTTAAAGGAATTTCTACAAGTGGAAAAGAAAAGATGGAAAAGATCTTATCTTTTTGTAGTTATCTACAAGGAAAAAAATATGAAAGGAAAAAATTTCACAAGTGAAAGCAAACGCACAATAAAGGTACTAGACCAATCACTTATAAAGCTGGTATGAAGATTAAAAGACAAAAGTAGTAAAATCAAGTCTATCTAAGAATTAGTTAAGAGACTCACAAAATAAAAAGATGTAAAATACGACATCGTATACTTAAAATGTGGAGGCGGGGCAAGGGCACCTGGGTAGTGCAGTCAGTTAAATATCTGACTGTTGGTTTTGGCTCAGGTTGTGATCTCAGGGTCATGAGATCGAGCCCTGCACTGGGCTCTGTGTTCAGTACAGAATTGGCTTTAGACTCTGTCTCCCTTTCTCTTTGCCCACCCCCCTGCTCTCTAAAATAAATAAATAAATCCTTTAAAAGATAAGGAGGAGGAATAAAAATATAGTACTTTTAGAATGTGTTTCAACTTAAGTGACCATCAACTTCATAAAGACTGCTATATATTAGGGATGTTATATACAAGCCTTTATGGTAACCACAAACCAAAAACCTGTAATAGATATACAAAAAAGATAAAGAGAAAGATACCCAAGAATAACACTAAAGAAAGTCCTTAATCAAGGAAAGAGACAAGAGAAGAGAAAAAGGAACAGAGAAGAACTATAAAAACAATCAGAAAACAGTGAACAATATGTCAATAAGGACATATCTATCAGTAATTACTTTAAATGTGGAACATCTGGATAGTGCAGTCAGTTCAACGCTCAACTCTTGGTTTTGGGCACGTGGGATCAAGCTTCCAAGTTTATTCTATGAGATCAGCATTACCCTGATACCCAAACCAGACAACACTACAAAAAAAGAAAACTACAGGTCAATAACTCATGAGCACAGATGCAGAAACCCTCAACAACAGGTAAGCAAGCCGAATCAGTATGTTCAAGGGATCATTGACCATGATCAACTGGGATTTATTCCAGGAATGCAAGGATGGCTTAAAATCTGCAAAGCTTTTGACAAAATTCAAGATTCATTCATGATAAAAACGATCAACAAAGTGGGTTTAGAGGGAATGTACCTCAACATAATAAAAGTCATATATAACAAACCCACAGCTAACGTGATACTGGATGGTAAAAAACGGAAAGCTTTCCCTTTAAGATCAGGAAAAACAATGCTGTCCACTCCCACTGCTTTTATTCACCATGGTACTGGAAGTCCTAGCTGCACAATCAGAAAAGAAAGAGAAATGAACGGCATCCATACTGGAAAGGAAAAAGTAAAATAGTCACTATAACATGGTAAATACACATATGCAATGGAATATTAGTCATAAAAAAGAATGAGGTCTTGCCATTTGCAACAAGGATGGACCTAGAGTATAGGATGCTAAGTGAAATAAGGCAGACAGAGAAAGACCAAATACCATACGATTTTATTTATATGTGGAATTTAAAAAACAAAATAAAAATAGTAGAAAACAGACCCATAAATACAGGGAACAAACTGGTGATTGCCAGAGAGGAAGGGTGTGGAGGAAGGGGTGAAATAGGGGAAGGGGATTAAGAGGTACAAACTTCCAGTTATAAAATAAATAAATGGAATAAATAAGTTATAAAATAAGATAAATAAGTGCCTGGCCGCTTAGTTGGTAGAGCATGAGACTTTTGATATTGAGGTTGTGAGTTTGAGCCTGACATTAGCTGTGGAGTTTACTTAAAAAAAGAAAATCTTTAAATATAAATGAATGAATGAATGAATGAATGAATGAATGAATAAATAAGTCAGTCACAGAGATGAAAAGTACAGCATAGGGAACTTAGTCAATACTACTGTAATAATGTATGGTGACAGGTAGTGACTACACTTGTGGTGAGCACTGAGTAATGTACAGAATTGTCAGATCTCTATGTTGCGCTCCTAAAACTAGTATACCATTGTATGTTAACTATACCTCAATAATAAAAATTAAAAAAAATGAAGAAAGATAATAAGGTGATATGATAAGAAATGCGAGAGAATTCATAGAAGAGATCAAGAGTCCGACCTCAGCAGAGGTTTTTACTTGTTTGCTGGATATCTCTGGTCTGGTTCTTTGCAAACTTTAAGCAGGTAGAGGACCAGTTTCCAGATGATGTGGACAAAAGAGCACAGATTATTAGTATTTAATAGATTTTCCACTAATCCTTTATTATTAACTTATATTTAAATAAGTAATACATTAATGCATATTCCTTATTAAATTTTAAAAGCTCCATTTGTATAAAGGCAAAATCTTCATTTTCCAGTGTGTTTTTTTTTTTTTTAACAGCAATACCTTTATCATATGGCAAGGAGTCTGGAGATAGCTTGGGTTCAACCATGTCATTAAGAACCAAACCTCTTTTCATTTCTCCATGCTCCCATTCTTGATGTGGTGGCTTAGTCCTCAAGCTCCATCCTTCATTTTGGCAAGGTGGCTGCTGCAGATCCTGACATCACATGAAACACTGAGAAGAGGATTATTTCCTTCTGTGGACCACCTTATCTTTCTTCAAAATCCGCAGCAGAATTAGCCTCACTGGCCCCAATTATCTCTCGTGCCCAGGCATAAGTCACTCAAACAAGACTGATTTTCCTGGGGCCGAGGAAGGGTCTGTCCTCCTTTGGATAATGTGTTGAAAGATAAAAAAAATCTGGGGTTTTATTAGCAAGGAAAAAGCAATATAAGGCAAACAAAATTTGCATTGCACATTGTATTTTCAGAGAAATTATACTCAAAATAAAAATTCCATATAAAATAAGTACAAAATCTTTACCACCCACAACTATAGGTATGATGCTTAGTGTCTGATCTAAGATCCATTCATTCTTTATTCTTTCAACAAGTATTCCTCAACCACTTACTACATGTCAGCCACTGTTCTCAGTATTAAAATTAGAGAGATAAACAAGTTAGACATTTATCTGTATTAGGATTGCCTCTAGCAGCAAGTAGCATGATAGTTCAAAGTGGCTTAAACCATAGAGATATGTAATATTTACATAACAGAAATTGAGGACAGACAGTTCATAGTCCAGTCCCGCCTAAAATGTTACCAAGGATACAGGCTCTTTCTTCTCTGTGTCTTTAGCATACTGGCTTGGGTCTTTATTCTTGTCACCTCATTGCTCCATGATTGCCATAGCTCCAAACATCTCATCTGATTTCAAATCAGAAAGAAGTAGTAAAGGAAGCTCTTTTCTTATTGTTTTTACAAGCACTGAAAAACTCTCAGAAGCCTCTTAGCAGATTTCCATGAAATCTCATTGGCAGAACCGTGCTACCCTGTTACGCTCAACAGCAAAGGAGTCTGGAATGGTAATTATCTCACAAAGTACTATGGGCTGTACACATCATTGCCTCTAATAAAATCGAGATTCTGTTTATAAGGACACATGGATAATGATTAGTCTATTACAGTACCTTCCATAGTCCCCTTTTTCATGGAATTAGCTCTCTGGTCACTTTATGGAAAGGTAGAGATAAAACATGAGTCTTTTTATACTCTAGTCTTTGAAATTATATGTGAGGAATTTACATAGTGTCTTTTTAAATAGTAGTGTTTGTTTTGCACATTCAGATAGAAAAATTATTCACTTATATAAGCTTGACATGACCAGGGGATTGGAATCTGTTGGGCTTCACTTGGTTTCCTCTTGTGGATCTAAGATGGTATAAAGAGGGATAGAAATGTAGAAACAGACACTTGTGCTAAGTATTAGTTGATGGTTATTCCTGGGGTAAAAAGTGCCATGGGCAGAGCATTCACCGGTTTCCATATAGTACCACCCCCAGCTTATTGCCATCATCAGCTTATTTGTCTGGCTGCCTCACTAGATAATGAGCTTCTGGAGGGAAGAGACTTATTTATTTCTGCCTTCCTAACCCTGCCCTGTGGATGGTGTCTGCACATAGTATGTACTCAGTGAAGGGTTGGAGGTTAGAGATTATCTTTTAGAAAGTAAAATGTGGAGAGGAAAGTTTGAACAGTGCATATTAAGAGCTAAAACTTGTAGTGTTTAGAAAACTAATTTAAAAAATGAGAAATAGGCAAGTGTTAGAAACAGGTTTGGCGGCAACTAGGACTTAGGAGTAATTTGTCTCTTATTTTTTATCTTTTTCTTTCTGGGAGGTATAGTTGAGGTCATGTGGTGTTTGTGCAAACTGCTTGGGTCTACATGGCAGAGAAGTGGGGCTAAAGTACGAAGGAGGTGGAACTCAGAAACAGTCTGTCAAAACAAGAGTGACTGAAAGCAGTTGCCCTGTATGTTGCATCATTTTTACTGCAATATAAGCAGTAATGATGGACTTTATATTGCAGTCACAAGCTACCATTACTAAGTCAGATAAGTGAATTCAAGCAGGTCTTCTAGAAGTCGAGAGGCCTGTTGTCCTTTCTTTCTTTAAAAAATTCAAAAATAAAATTGCTCCAAAGATACTTTTTAACATTTGCTGTCTTGAACTGTTACTGCATTACAGATTTACATTTTATTGGTGATATTGCTCAATTATGCTCACAATACTCATGTTTTGAAAAGTCAGTAAAACTTTCCTTAAAGAGCAAGGCTTTGTGTTCATCTTCCATGCATGGCATACATCAGAGTAAGAGGGACATGAGAACCTTTCACTGAACTGTGCCCTGTCCGAGGTCCAAGACTAACTAATCCTGGACGTTGGCCAAGTCAGTTAGCCTATCTGCTCTTTGGTTTCTACATCTGTGAAATAGAGGTGTGTGAGAAGATGGTTTCATGATTTTTTTTCTAGCTCTAAGATTTTATGATTATAACATATTAAATGCCTACATTGACAGGAACTGAAGAGAGTTCAGGGTTAATACAAGTACTTGCCCCACAAATTAGGTTTATCACTCATCTTTTGTAAATCATCTTAGAAATTATTATATTGGACATTTAAGGAAATATGGCAACTATATAAAATAATTAGAAAACAAATAACACTCGGCATATTTATTTTGATGCCTATTTCTACAAATATCCAATGTACATATGCATAACTGGAATCACACTGTATACAGAATTGATGTCTGCCTTTTTCCTGCTGAATTTTATATTGTGAGCACTTTCCCATGCCACTAAAAAAATCCTTAAAAAAACCCAATAGTTTTCTTTATTTTTTTTGTATTTTAAATATAACACAGATACAGAAAACTGTATAAATGAATTGTTGTAAGGTAAGCACTATGATAGCCACCACTTGTCTCAGCCACCCCAGAAACACTCTTCTAACATGAACCACCTCCTGCTGAAATTCATTGCCTTAATGACTTTCACGGTAATAATATCCTTACTTTTATTTTTATTTTTACCACCCAATGTACATCCCTAAATGTTATCATTTAGAGTTGCCTAAAAACGTAATTTTTAGTGAATATTTATTCCATCATATAAAAATACATCAATACATGCACATACAGCTTATTGGATTATTTACTTCATTTTTGCACAGTTGATTTATTTATTTTATTTTATTTTTTGATTTGATATCTGTTCATGTAATGCAAAAGTTTGAAGGCTTACAGGAATGTGGTGAAAAGTGTTCCTCCCACTTCTGTTCTCTAGCAACCTGGCTATCTCTATGACAAGTTGCCAGGAAGTTGTTTTTGAGAAAGAAGGAGCCTAAGAATGGTATTGTTATGTTTTCAGTTTTAATGTCCAAAGTAGTCTTAAGTAGGTACAAAAAATGTAATTCTTACTAAAGCATGAAAAATCCCTGTAATTGATTCTTTTCTATGATATCAACAGAGTTTCTGGAGTGTATATGTAGTTTCACTCCTAGGTTAAATTCATAACATTGAATGTTGTATGAATTGAATGTGAAATAACTGCAGAAGGAAGTCTAGGATCAAATGAGATGTAAATAGTATTGTGGTATTTTACTTTGCTCTACTGTATAGGTGAGAGACTCAAGTGGCTTCGGGTCTTTGGCACAATGAGAAACTCAGTTTCTTACATTTTGCTCTGGCAGATCAAGAAATAATGTCATCAAGATAATTATGCTAATGCAAAAATACATAATTCAGAATGAAGGAATCAACTATATAATTATCTAATCTGACCTGTACACAATTTTTATGCACTAGGGTTTTTTGGTTGCAAGAAACAAAAGCAGACTGCTTAACTGAAATAAAAGGAAATTGTCAGATTTGTCAGAAGCGTTCAGGTACTCATTGACAGAAAGGCTGGAGAACCAGGCTTTGAAATGGACAGGGCCAATACAACTTAGGAGGTCCAGGAATTGGGGATGACAACAATGGTTTCAAATGGTATTAAATAGGTTTTGGATATTTTATTAGATTCTGGTAGAAACTGTGTGCCTGATAATGGAACATCAGGTGACTACACAACCAGAACTGTCCATCATGATATTATCAGATACAATGTTAGTGCTAAGTTTGGGTAGATATATCAGCAGACTTATGATAGAAATGAAACATTGGGATCCAGCCTGAATATGTCCAGAAGGCATGAATAAATTACATGTACATGTAATTTGAACTCCGACGTCACCTGCCACTGCTGCACCAATGGACCTCTCTCAACATACTTGGGATCTCATGGGGTGGAGGAGAGAGAATAGGTGATCCCCTATGACCAAGTGAGAGAAGAAAAGACAATTTAGGCCCAATTTACATGTGAATATTCACCATGCATTAGTGCTAGCAGAAAACGGATTGCCACCACATTACAGTCCTACCCAGCGATGGAAGGATAGTCTTGAAAGGAAATTCTCTCTGTAGGCGGTGTTATGAGTAGTACAAATGGCCATTGACTTAGTATGGAGAGAGAAAAATGTACTGAGATGTAGATATACTGAGGCTCTGGGACAGGTGGGAATGGCTTGACTGCTTTGTCAGGGTCTTGGAAGAAGCAAAACTGGAAGATTCTCCTGGTAAGTCATCCTCATATTGGAGCTTTTATTTTTCTTTCCTCACTCTTCTGTTCTGTCACTCCCATTTCCCTGGGATTGTGGAAATACTAATAAAGGTAGTATGACATGAACTTTTGCCTCAGCCATGAGGGCAACTAGACTCTTGAAAAGTTCAGTGAAATATTTGTGGGCAATTCAGACTCCCAGACCAAATTATACAGGCTCTGCCCAAGCAGTGATATATATCTAGTGATGGCTCAAAGTATTCTTAAGACTATTTCCATTATCTGAGAAAGAAAATGAAGAGAAGTTTGTCCAAATTATTTCTGATAACTTTCAAGTATACTCAAGTATAAGTCTCTGAAAATCTCTCTAACTTAACCATTTATGAAATAATTGGCCTAGCAATCAGAGATAGAAATCTGTTTGTGAACAGAATGGATAAGAAAATTATCTCAACAAAACAAGAAGCTATCTCATTCTCCTTATCCTAAGAAAAATCGATATGTAATCAAGATTTTTATTTTTTTTCTTGAAACTACTCCACAGGTTGAATTTGACTATTTCTCCATACTGTCAACTCTGCCGAAACCTAAGCAAAGAATGTAATTACCTTTTAAAGTATTTCTCCCACTCTGCTCCTTGAGGAGTCTGAAACTGTTAAACGACTGGCAACTGTTCTCCTTAGTTTAGCACTTGGCGTATCTCCCTTCTAAGGACATCTGAGATACCCTGTATTCCACTAAAAATAAAGGATGGAAGGTAGAGAAGTGGGACACCTAGCTGGCTCAGTCGGTAGAGCATGTGACTCTTGATTGCAGAGTTGTGAGTTCAAGCCCCACGTTGGGTGTGGAGCCTACTTAAAAAAAAAAAAAAAGAAAAAGAAAAAACATAGTAACATAGTTCCTTTGCCTCATTTCATAATGTTTGGATGGGGATAGATATTAATAAAGTGCAGAAAGTTTCCAGCAGGAGTAAGGAAGCAACTGAGAGTCAAAATGTGGGATGAGGTGGGTGTTCTGTATAACATGGCACAGCAAAGGAGAAGGAAGGTCATGTCTGTGGTGTTGACCGACCAGTCACATATGGTGATGTGAAAGAGAAATGAAGCACAGCCGATCATATTATTTTGGGTGACATCATTCATACTTTAAAAAATATTTTATTTAAATTCAATATGCCAACATATGGTATAGCATCCAGTGCTCATCTCATCATGTGCCCTCCTTACACCTTTCATGCTCAATATGGTGTGACAAGCCACTTCCTCATCAAATCAGCTGATTGTGTCACCACTCAGCAATGGGGACTAAACTCCGTTAGTGAACTGACTATATCATGAACCCTAGAGCTTTCCACGACTCATAACTCCACCTTGAATAAAATCTACTTAGCTTCTCTTGTACTGCAATGACTGAGGTCATTAAGCAAATGATAAGGAGCTTCCTGGGTTTTCAGAATGGCTCAAAGAATTATTTTAATTTAACCATGAGTTGAAAATAGGTAAGGCAATTTACAGAAAATGGTTAAGGATGGTGTATCAGGCATCTTAAATTTATGACTGCCCAGCATTCGTTTCCCCTTCTTACTTCCACATTTCTTCTAGAGAAATTATAATTGTATTATTATTATTAATATTATTACTATACTATTATTATTAGTTCAGCCTGATGGGATTGTACTCCAGGATGCCCACCTATACTTTCTTAACCAAAGTTTGAGTATATGATTGAAATTAGATCAAACAATCATCCCCCGGAATTTAAATCTTGGGTAGAAGATTAAAGACAGAGAAAATGGTAGGAATTCATCTAACCCAGGAGTAAGGTCCTTAGATGTTTGCCACCATGACATACTGTCATCCCCAGAACCTGGGCCTAGGGATACCTTGGCTCTGTACATTTTCCAGTCTGGTTCTTTAGCCTTCTTGCCTGATAATGAGGCCTGGTATCTTTTAATAAGTTTTCTTTGTATAAAATAACTGGAGCCTATTTGTTTCTGTTATCTACATCTGTAGAACTTTGGCTCATTCAGAAAGTGTACCTTAGCAATTAGGTAGGTTAAAGAAAAGTTGAATGTATTGCTATAAGATAAGTGGTATGGGACTGTAGCCAGAAGTAATACTATACTTAATTATTTAAACAACAATTTTTTAAAAATTTAAAATTTAAAAGACTTTAGAAAATATTTACTAATGATAATTACAAAAATTTTATAGAGAAAAAGACTAGAAAAAATGTTGAACAAAAGCTAGGAAATATATTTTTGATAATTATGGTAAAAATATGAAAGAGATGACAATAGGTTTTTAAAAATGTCTCACATTGATTCCTTGATTGCCATTGACAGATGAGAGCATAGGTCTTATTCTAGCTGGAGTTATTTCTGATTACCACACTATTCCTCATTATTTAAATCCTACAGACATTTTCTGGCTAGGTCTATATTTTTAGGTATAGAGGTATAAAATTTCAGGGCAATGGATTGATTTGACTCAAATCCTCCTAGAAGTGAGAATTGAATAGTGAGTTTAGTCAGATGGAATTTAATATGATCCAACATTCGGGATTTATTTATTTTTCCCTTTGAAGGTTCAGTAACACTGATGATTTGTGTGGGAAGAACGTCTTGATGTATCATATTAAAAAAAAGTGAAGGCCTGATTGCTTGTCACATTCCATCTGTATCATTATTATTAAGGGTCACCAGGTATAATCCTCTTTATCAACAGACTTAATATATTTTATTACCTTTCTTTGTTTTCCATGTGCTTTTTTTTGGCAATGGAAATGAAAGCTTATTTTTATCCTATGTCTGAATTTCATTCTCACAGAAATTATGTAAAATAGAACAGAATGAGCCATAGAATATCAAATATCATAACTTTTTTTTTTATTACAGAAGGACTTTGAGAATTATTTCCCTAAATAGATAACTGGTTAGCATAAAGAAAAGACTGAATGGAGTCTGATGTCACAGTTCCACCAAGACTTAACTCTCTGCTTTTTCTTACAGAAGCTAACACTTCTGCAACAGATACTATCTATTTAAGGAGAAAAGGTTCTGAAGTCTTTGCTGTCAAGGCTTAAGGTGATAAGTCTCCCTTTATCTGATAAGTCTGTGTGATTAAGAATTTGTGACAAACTGTACTCAGCACAGAAAATTTACAGTAATGTTTATTTATTTATTTTTATTTATGTGAGAAAGAGCATGAGAGCATGGTGAGGAGGGGATGGGCAGAGGGAGAGGGAGTCTTAAGCAGACTCCAAGTTGAGTGTGGAGCAGGAGGCAGGGCTCAAGCTCACGACCCTGAGCCAAAAGCAAAAGACAGACACTTTAACTGACTGTGCCACCCAAGTGCCCCTACAGTAATGTTTACTTAGTAGTCTAAGCTTTCATATAGCACTGACATCTTCTTTTTTTTTTAAAGATTTTATTTATTTATTCATGAGAGGCACACACACACACACACACAGAGAGAGAGAGAGAGAGAGAGAGAGAGAGGCAGAGACACAGGCAGAAGGAGAAACAGGCTCCATGCAGGGAGCTCAATGGTTCTGGGTCTTCAGGATCATGCCCTGGGCCAAAGGCGGTGCTAAACCGCTGGGCCACTGGGGCTGCCCTTACAGATTCCTTAAGCAGCAGGAACTTCCTTAAGAATGATCTTCTTTGGGGAATCCCTGGGTGGCTCAGCGGTTTAGCTCTGCCTTCAGCCCAAGGTGTGATCCTGGAGTCCTGGGATTGAGTTCCACGTCAGGTTCCCTGCATGGAGCCTGTTTCTCCCTCTGCCTGTGTCTCTGCCTCTCTCTCTCTCTCTCTCTCTCTGTCTCTCATGAATAAATAATTAAATCTTAAAAAAAATGATCTTTGAAATTTGATCATGCTACTACTTTACTATATCAGGAATGTTTTCAGCTGCAAGTAATAGAAAAATCTACCAATTACTTAAAAAAATAGCACTTTATTTTTCTCACATTAGATAAAGTCTGGCAGCAGACTTCAAGGCTGTATAACAACTTAATAAAGTCATCAAAGATAAATCTCATTTGTATTTTTTTTACTCAGCCACACATTGCATATTTTCTTGTTGCTTCATAATCTTAAAATAGTTGCCAAAACTCCATATATCACATCTACATTGGAAGCAAGAAGAGTAAGGAGGTGGTGACAGTGAACTCTCCTCTCTAGTTTTCTCCTTTTAAAAATAAGCAAAGCTCTTCACGAAGCCTTCTACCACACTCATCTGCCAGAATATAGTCTCACACCCAACCCTAAAAGCAATCACTGGTGAAGGAGCATAGCATTACCGCGATTGGTTAAAACCAACTCTTATTCATGTCATGGGTAGGAGGAAGGAGGTTCCAGGGGCGTCAGCATTCCCTACCTAAAGGCATGTGTGCTAATTACCAAGACACAGAATCTGGTTCCTTCTCACTTTTTAAGTTTCTCTTTAAATGCGTCTCTTCAAAAAACCCTTTGTAACCACATAATCTGAAGTAGGTCTCCTGACTATTTTTGATCACAGAAAACTGCCTATAGCATTCCTCTCAATTAGTAATTATGTGTTTTTAAAATTTACTGTCTCTTTTTTGCTCCCATTGCCCCAAGGATGATGCCCCTTTGAGGAAAAAGCAGTGTAATAGAACCATGGTTTGCAGAGCAAAATGACATTCCTATTCCAGGGGCACCTGGGTGACAGAGTCATTTAAGTATCAGCCTCTTGGTTTTGGCTCAGGTCACTATCTCAGGTCATGAGATCAAGCCCCAAGTCAGGCTCCACACTCAGCAGGGAGTCTGCTTGAGTTCCTCTCTTCCTCTCTTTCTGCCCCTTCCCGCTGTTCTTGTATGTTTTTTATCTCTCAAATAAATAAATCTTTAAAAAACCCCATTCCATTATTGGGGGACACAATTAATACAGACCTTAACTAGTCTACATAATAATAAAGTTTGTCTTTCTTTTGGGCAGAGGACAGATTGGTTAATTAAAGGGCAAAAATGATTTTTCTTCAATCTCTGTATTTCAGACAAAATCGGAGATCTGGATTTAGGGGAAGAGAAATGACAGTAATATCACAGGAGGTAAATTAATCCCTAGAGTATGTTGACAGGCTGAGTGCGAAACAGGCACAAACAGTAGTGATAATGATAACAGCAACAACAACAATAATAATAGTAAACAGTTTCTGAGTGCCTACTACACATCAGGAAGAAGTCTAAGTAATATTTAAGGTGACTCAGTTAGTTTTCAAGATATTTTTGTGTGGTAGTTATCCTCTGAAATACCTAGATTTTAAATAAGCTGTCACAGCTCACTCTTTCATCTAGGTTATTTCTTTTTTTTCTTTTTAAAATTTATTTATTTATGATAGTCAGAGAGAGAGAGAGAGAGAGAGAGAGAGAGAGAGGGAGGCAGAGGGAGAAGCAGGCTCCATGCACCGGGAGCCTGATGTGGGATTCGATCCCGGGTCTCCAGGATCACGCCCTGGACCAAAGGCAGGCACTAAACCGCTGCGCCACCCAGGGATCCCTCATCTAGGTTATTTCTTGAGTCATGCTCTCAACCACATGCTCTTAACCACTGCCTCCTTCGGATCAATGGTTACTTAATTGAATTATGTTCTTCTTTTTTCATTATAATTTCCCTTTATATCTTCAAGTCTTCAGTAAGTTTCGTTAAATGCTATCACTTAATTTTAGCTGTGCTTCTTGAGCTTAGGAAGGAGCCTCTGTTAACATATAACAGGAGAATTTAGGTAGGCAATACTGGCTTATTAAAGTGACCTGCATGATGTGGAGCAGAATGATTGTCTAAAGCAATGAGGCACAACCAGCAGAGCCGCGAGGATTTGAGGAATATACCTTCCACAGAGATGGATGCCCAAGGATTTGAAGAAG
This sequence comes from Nyctereutes procyonoides, assembly GCF_905146905.1. Taxonomy (NCBI): domain Eukaryota; kingdom Metazoa; phylum Chordata; class Mammalia; order Carnivora; family Canidae; genus Nyctereutes; species Nyctereutes procyonoides. Next base: position 26,994,661 of record NW_026575051.1, on the reverse strand, counting down.
GGATGTATCCTTGCTAAAGTATAGAATTATATGGAAGCTTAAATTATCACTACCTAGATTTGTAAATATCTACTCAGAAGACCAAAAACTTGGACATCTGGTTGCATGAGTCTCTGACATCTGGTTTCTAGTCCCTGGACTTTATATAAATTAGATATATGAACATAACCAAATCCCTTCTTTCTGCTAAATCCAAATACGACCCTCCATTCTACTCTGTCTACCTCCTGGCGTCCATGAAGAGGAGGTTGAATTGGTCAGGTGCATAGAGCCTAAAGGTGTCCTAGTAGTGGAAGGCTTTAAACAACATAAAAGATGTGACTACATGTCTCATAGGCAGTGTACAGAGAGAAACCCAATATCTGGAGGAAATTCTGAACTGGAAATTTTAGCGACAGTTATGAAGATCTTTGATGCACCTGAATCAGGAGAGAACTCTCTTTTGTTCAAATGCCGTGAAAAGAGAGGGCTGCTTCTATACAATCCAAAGACTACACTGCAAAGAAGTAGGAGAGATTGAAAGGCTCTTAAAACTGCATTCACAGCAGCTGGATAGCTTTTTAGGGATCTAATGTTATATGATAAGATAGCTAAATTTTGAGCTATTATTATTTGCCAGACATGGTTTATTTGATTCTCACGACTCTATAAATTAGGGATTATTCTACTCTGCATTTCATAGACTCCAGTACAGCATTTCTTGTCTGACATAGCACAGCTGCTCAGTGGTAGAACTGGGAGAGCTGGTACAGAACCCACTGACCATGTTCTATTTTTTTCTTGCATTCTTTTTGGCTTTTATGGAAATTACCAATGTTCTTTTCCAATGGAAGGAAAATTATGCATGTGAAAATTATGATTCAAATGTATAAAGGAAAATTCTGCACATTGTGGATATATACAGGGCATGGACAGATCATTAAGCAAGCAAACCAGAACTGATTTATCTTTGGATGTGGCAGGGAAAATTCCAGAACCAATATGTACACAAAATAGATTCACTTGATTTTTACAGACTAAAAAATTCCTAAAAGAATATAAGATGTAGAAAAGAAACTCTAAGGATGTTATATTTAATGGGGATTTTTTTGATAAAGCACTTGTTTTAGGTAGGAGCTGATAATAGTTAATTTAATTTATTAATGTAAACTCAGTGTGGACTCAGATAAGTACCAAATGACCTTTTGGTATACTGATGCTCTCCCATTTGCTTTCTACATCTCCGTTACCCTACAATCTTCCTCGCATTACTCAATCCAAAACCACTTTTCACTGTTGGGAAGAGTTTCCCATAAAGACCCCCAATTAATTCCTGTTTTCTTTCATTCCCTGCCCACATTAACTCTTGTAAATGAGCAGTTATCTCCTAGCCAGAACAGTGGGAGGGGGAGGAACCACAGGAATGCATTGCTCCGCTGTCCTGCACTTTTTCAACCAACATGTCCTCTGTCCGTGATGAGACTACAGGCTTTGGAGATTTAGGTTTCGTTCATTTCTGCAACAAACCTTGAGTGAATATCTACTGCTATAAGGTGAAGATTAGAGAATGAGACTGACCCCAGACCCCGCTTTCTTAGAGCTTATATTCCAGGGGGAGCAAATAGAAAATAAGTACAATGTAGAGATATGCCATAGGAGGGATAAGCACTCTGTTGCCAAAGACAATACAAGATGAGATAAAGAGTGATGGAGTTGGGGTGGCTTCAGTTTGTGTTGCCAGGTAGGGAAGGCTGCTCTGACTGGGTTTCCTTTAAACTGAAGTCTACATGATGAGCCAGATCAAGCTTTGTCCTGCTTGGACACCTATTCAGGGGAGAAACCGCTGGCAAGTCCCTAAAACTCTGAGTCTCAGTTTTTTCCTCTCCAAACCAGGGAACATAACAACTTCTAAAAAACTGTGAAGAACAATGAAATAATTTGTCATATAACTTCGTATATGGGTAGAGACTTACTATATTCAGTTACTGAATTCAGAATGTATGTTAATTACCTGGACTTAACAATATTCCCACAAAAGTATAGAGGGCTATATAAAGGCCTGTTGCTGTAGTTCTTTTTATTATTATTAAACTTCCTCCCCCTTCCTCCAGGTCAGGCTCCTTTCCCCAGATGCCTTCCAGGGAGTGTTCTGAAGCCTACTTAAGCCGAATGTGGAAAAAAATAGCACAACTGCTCATTTTTCCTTTTTTGCTTTTCCCATCTCAACTTTCTCTCAGTGTTAGGTAATGCTAGAACTTTCTGACATTCCACTCAAGAATCTTTGTCATAACCTTTGAATCATTGTTCTGGTAGCCATGTTGATGCTCAAAGTGCTCTCAGATCCCGTTTGGGCAAGGACAGAACAAAACTCCATGAGTTCTTGCGGCAAAGAGTTCTCTCCCGGGTGATGTTAAAATATTTACCTCTTTGTGTTTCATCTATAAAGTGGGAATAAGGACAGTACCTACCTCACAGGATTGTTGTTATAAAGCATAAATGGCTTATTACCTCTAAAGCACTTCAAACAGTAAGTTCTACATAAATGTTGTTTATTTTATAACCCACTCATTGACTCCATCCATTCTTTTTCTCTCGTCTTATCCAGGCCTTTGCCATCTCACTTCAGCTACTACCACTCCACACAGCCACATGCAAAATTGTCTTACTTGCCCATAATTCCTTCACTCCTTCCTTAATTCCACAAATGCTTGTAAGGCACTTACTGTGTGTATGTCTTTGTACTAGGTCCAATAGAAAAACACTAGCCAATAGAAAACACAGTTCTTCATTGGTAAGGTCAGAATCCAGCTGAAGAAAGGATTCATATACATGGAAAATCCCAAACAACAATATGGGTTAAATAGCCATGAGATTAATACAAGAACAGTCACATGACATTACCTGAGTTTCCCACTTTGCAAGCATGCAGGCATTCCTTTACTGTTTTAATAATTTGCACTCATGTTTTCAGGTGTATGTAGTATTTATTATATTTTCCCTTTGGTCCCTATACTAATTCTCTCAGTAGACTGAATACCTTTGACAAGAGGGAGTGGATATATACCAGAGTTGTTAGTACATAGGCTCCAGGGGCAGAAGAATCTCTCCTCTGCTGCTAACTGTGAGATGTTGGGCAAGTTGCCCAGCTTCTTTGAACCACCTCATTTCGTCTTCATAAAATGGGGATAAAATAATACTTTTTGGGTTAACATGAAAATTGAATAATATAATCCATGTAAATTCTTAATGCAAAGCCTGGCATTTGTACGTGCACAATAAAAACAAGCTATATTCATAATTGGTTTTTATAGACTTGTTATAAGTGAAAGTCAATATATTTCACAAGGTGTCTAGTATGGTGCTTTGTAAATAGTAGATAATGAATTAACTTTGTTATTATATAGGTTATCAACCATGAAAACTCTCTATCTTCACCCTCAAAAGCTTAAAATGTATATTTTAATATTTACTAAAATAAGGCAAACTTATGAATGTAGGAATTGTTGATATTGAAATGAGTAGCTAATGTTCTTTTTTTTATTTTAAAGATTTTATTTATTCATGAGACACACACACACACACACAGAGAGAGAGAGAGAGAGAGAGAGAGAGAGAGAGGCAGAGACACAGGCAGGGGGAGAAGCAGGCTCCATGTAGGGAGCCCGACACTGGCCTCGATCCTGGGTCTCCAGGATCATGTCCTGGGCTGAAGGCAGTGCCAAACCGCTGAGCCACCCGGGTTGCCCAAGTAGCTAATGTTCTTCCAGCACAAGGTAAAAGTTTTTGCCTATAACAACCTTCTCTTTAAAAGTAGAGCAGAGGGATCCCTGGGTGGCGCAGCGGTTTGGCGCCTGCCTTTGGCCCAGGGTGCGATCCTGGAGACCCGGGATCGAGTCCTGCGTCGGGCTCCCGGTGCATGGAGCCTGCTTCTCCCTCTGCCTGTGTCTCTGCCTCTCTCTCTCTCTGTGTGACTATCATAAATAAATAAAAATTTTTTAAAAAAAGTAGAGCAGATAGTTCAAAAATTCTCAAATACTATTTCTCTTTAGAAATTAGATGATGAGCCTTTCAGTAATTGGTGGGATGTCAATTCTCAAATAGCTTCAACTATGGATCTATAACTAAAATCAGAATTTTGATTTACTCCTCTATTGCTTCCACGTACACATTCTACTTACTCTACATATTTTACATTGAGACTTAGTGAATACATAGAATTTGTAATGATAAATTGCTATAGGCTACTGCTTCTGAAAAAATATGAGGATCCAAGGAACCATGGGATAGATTCGTTCACTCTCCCTACTCCAAAGGAGCCTGAAATATGATGACTCCCCTTTTCCATTTTTGGAAATTCAACCTGTCTCTGAAAAACAATTTTAGCTTTATAAATCCATAGTTTATAGAACTTCGGAAACCATTCCCAGGGACCACTTGAAAATGAGTCATCAAAGAACTGATACCTGAATCAGAAGGAAAGATCATTCGTGGGGCTTAGGCATGTGAGGCCAGCAGGCTCATGATTTTGCTTTACAAGAGGCAGGGCAGAAAGAGATGGCTGAGGAGTCCATGTTGTTGTATAGGCAAGGGTGAAGGCTCCCCCTCGAGAGAGGATGGAGTTGCCTTCCGCAAGAGAGACCTGAGGTCTGAAGTACAGAATGACTTAGCATCATAGGGGATGGTCTGAATGTTTCCACACTAGGATTAAATATCAGAAACCAAGTTATCAGACTGAAAACAGAGGAGAAGGTCTTTTTAAAAAAAATTATTTATTTATTCATGAGAGACACAGAGAGAGAGAGGCAGAGACACAGGCAGAGGGAGAAGCAGGCTCCCTGTGGGGAGTCTGATGCGGGGCTCCATCCCAGGACCCTGAGATTACGACCTGAGTCAAAGGCAGATGCTCAATGACTGAGCCACCCAGGCACCCCCAGAGGAGAGGTTCTTATAGACGTGTCCACACCAAAGTATCAGGGTTGAAATCTAAGGAATATTTCTCCCATCCAACCTGAGGAGTTGTGGAAAAAAGGTGGAGGAAAAAGGGCTTTGCAGCTGAATCAGACTGCTGATTGCATTTTATTAAACTTGGGTAAGAAATCTATGTTTTGTAAAATCATTGCTTTCTACACTTTTGCGTTTCCTTTACTTCTCCTTAGTTTTATAATGAAAACAATTTTTATTTCAAATTCACAGGGAGTCTTTGTGACTTCACTTTTCTAAGACTAATTTCTGTGGAAGGAACCAACCAAAGCAGATATACAGAAAAAAAAAATATGATGACAAAATATACCAAGTTTCTCATCAAACCTGGAGAAGCTGAAAAGGAGTTTGGGGAGAAGAAAGAAAAGCCCATGAGACACTGGAGAAAAGTTAATTAAGAGCACTTCATAAACATAACTCAAAGCAGAATATTCTGTAAAACGTGATGTTCAAAGTCAAATCAGCACTTCAGGCAAAAATGATACTTCTTTTGTGGCTTTATGAGACAGAATCCTAAAGGTCACACATACCTTCAAATATCTTTAAAAGTGCAGTCATTTCTCACAAGTAGTTGGTCTGAAGTGTGATTTTAAAGTTGTATTTAGATGTAAAACTCAAGTCATTAAACCTGTGTGTTTACTGAACTTTTTATAGATGTCTATTTACTGGGCAACCATTGATATTGTCTTCCGTGAGTACACACTGTTCTGTGCCTGGAGAAGGTTTGCTGCCTCTGTGTGGTTGTCTGAAATGTCAAGGCTGCTGCTGCTGTAACAGCCCCTCCTACCTCCTCCGGGGCTCTATGCAAACCCACTAGCATGAAACAAGAAGCAAAGTTCTGGGGAACAAAGTTAGGATAGTAAAATGTCCTTTTATGTACAAACCCTGTCAGAACCCTGTCTGTCTCGGTGCTGAGCTTGCTAATAGCTTCAAACATGTAACACCAGTTAATCACCCAATTGTTGGGAGCTGCAAAGTCACTGTATAATTACTGAGGTTTTCAAAGGAATTAGCATGTAGTTACTATGAACAACATGTTCTATTTTGTGGAAACTATGCAATTAAATTGTCTTAGGCTAATAAATTAAGTGTAGCATAAGCTCATATAACAGCTGGTTGAAAGGAGGGGCTGGATGGCGATGCATTTATTGAGATCACTTTGAACTCAATAGCCTCTATACTCAATGCAGAGATAGGCGTGTCCTGCTTTAGGGAAGTTATACACAAGCCCACATTTACTCCATAGATATTTTAGGAGGTTTGAACATACTTGGTTAGGGGATAGAAGGTGAGATAGAATGTAGCAGGAGGAAAAAGTAGTGAAAATGATGTTAAATTCTTAGACACTAATTTGGAGTGGAGATGGAATGGCAACATGACATATATGAACTGTCCTGCAAATCCACTCTTGCACATGACACTGCAGGAATTCAGTTTAAAGTCAGTTTATCATGAACATGTCTATTGCAATTGGAAATCCTTGTACCATGCTCAGGAAGTTCTTGATTATTTACAATGGGTTAAAAAACATTGTAACTCCTCTTTTATGTCTTCTGCCCATTCAGATTTGATAATAACACTTGGCTTAGATTTGTTTGAAAAAGAAGAAAAAGTCCTCAAGTTTATTTTTCAGTGGAGGGTTGGAGAGGGTTCTGAAGGAATTTATTGATCGCTTTAGGACCTCTTTTAGAATTCAGCTTTGGTGTATTTTCAGGAAAAGATCTAGTATAAGAATTGCTGGAACTTGAGGGCTGACTTCATGGTACCCAGATTTGAAAAGTCCAGGGCTAGAACTCTGAGCTCCCAGCCTCTAGACAGGGGTACTCTGCTGGTGTTGCTAATGTCAGAGAGGAGAAGGACCCTTCTGCCATGTGACAAAGTTCCTAACTCTGGTTGGGTTATGATTGAAGGTTAGGCTTAACAACTGGATGGAAGAATGTTCTTTCCCTGTATCTTTCCTTGACTAGAAATCCTAAGATTGTATACCTTATCTCAACATCTGCCAGCAATCTCTCTAAGAAATGATTGTGGAGGTAGGTATCATACATTCTTATTTAGAAACTGCCCCTCCTTAACTTTCCTACAATTTCCCATCCACTCCCAACCTTACACAGATCACTAGTGAGAACATATGGGAAAAAGGTAAGACTGTTTCTAATCACCAGTGAGACCACGTATTTTTACTTTTGATTGAACCTTCTGCACATATGTTGGAGTATTTTCTTATGTAACAGTATATGCCATAAAGTGTCATATCATATTTTTTCTACTAAAAAAAAGAGTTATTTATTTGAGCAAGCAAGAGAGAGCATGAGTGCATGAGTGGGTGGAGGGGCAGAGGGAGAGAGAGAGAGTCCTCAAGCAGACTCCCCATTAAGCACAGAGCCTGAGGAGGCACTCAATCCTGTGATCCCAAACCGAGAGAAAGGGTCACTCAACCTCCTGAGCCATCCAGGTGCCACTCATGGTTTTTCACTTAAGTAAAACTCAGTGGTCAGTCCAACAACAAAAGAAACAGATGGCATCTTCTTGATTATTTTTATATTTTAAAAGTAAAATATAGACTTAGTTTTTGAATTAAAAAGAACTAGAATTAAAAAGAACTAGCCAGAATTCCTGGCTAGTTAGACATAGCAGAATCTTAACCTGTATAAGGATGGCAAATAAAGCTCTTAGATCTTTTTTTTTAGAGATTTTTTTTTTTAATTTTTAGGGTATCTCTGTACTTAACATGGGTCTCGAACTCACAATCCTGAGATCAAGGGTGGCATGCTCCAGTGGATGAGCCAGCCAGACGCTCCAAAGCTCATATGTCTTTAGCAAAATGTAATTATTGAATATATTCCATGAAATATTAATTTTGTAGAGCAAGAATATTCATTTAGGTTAAACTATTCTATGAACTGACTTTATAATCCATTTTCATGACTTTGTTATTCAGGTGTCCCCTCTGCTTTTTGAACATTTGTCTTACACCTCTTCACTTTCATGCAAGACCTATATTAATACCGGTTTTTGCTAACTGAAAGAAATCTAAAGAGGATTTTCACTTTTACAAAAAAAGATGCAAAAAAAAAAAAAGATGCAAAGTGAAAATTGCATTTAGCATTTGTTTTGCAATGAGGAGTTATAGAGGCAGAAGACACCCCAACAGCGAGAATGGCCCTGCTAAGCTCTTTCCCTTGAGCCACACCCAGCATCTTAGCGTCAAGCTGCCATATCTCTGAACTGTGTTGGTGAGCATCTGTGCTTTATCTCGATTTATTGTGTGCATCCTCTAGTAAGATGGTGTCCCAAAGTATCAGAAAAGCCTAAGAGATTATTTTTTGTGTCTGGGAACACTTGAAAAATTTTCCGTATAAATTAATGGCAATTGCTTCTTCACTTTATGCCATTTCAGCTTACAAAAGTTTTCACCAGCCAGCCCTTTCAAATACTGGGGGAAACCTGTATTTGAAAAATGATTCAAAGATATGCATTTTTGTTCAGTAGTATATCAACACTATTTTAATTACTCTTAGCAAAAAATTAAATATAAAATTTAACCTCTCTGGTGTCTGTTACATTTATTTGCTATCTTTTGTCAGTTCAAAACTGAAAGAGAATTTTTCTTCAAGTGACTTCTTTTTTTTTTAATTTTTATTTATTTATGATAGTCACACACACACAGAGAGAGAGAGAAAGAGAAAGAGGCAGAGACATAGGCAGAAGGAGAAGCAGGCTCCATGCACCGGGAGCCCGACGTGGGATTCGATCCTGGGTCTCCAGGATCGCGCCCTAGGCCAAAGGCAGGCGCCAAACCGCTGTGCCACCCAGGGATCCCTCTTCAAGTGACTTCTTGAAGATTTTTTGTCATAAACATAAAAATAAGAATTACTTATTCTGTTCAAAGTTTTGTCAAGATTTAATACTTTGAATATCTACCAGTTAATTCGCTTTCTTTATTGCAGAAGAGTCTTTTTGAATGAGAAAAAGGGAAATTCATGCCTCAAGTCACATATATTCTCATATTTCTTCAGACATTATTGAGAAAAAAAAGATGCAAGGAACTTATTGTTCAGAGAAGCTGAAAAGAGACAAATTTCCCTCTATGGTGAAAGCTAAAAGGATGATTGAGTAAAGAGGTGCTGGCAATGGCCTCTTGCTCATTAAGCAGGGAACAGAGTTTTGAGGAGCCCAGGAATGGAAGTGGACAGAACTCAACTCTGCTTCCTGCTTCTTGTAGCATGTTGGGCAATTAGCCAGCAGCCCTGATCCATCCTTTTCTTACTTGAGACAGAAGATAGTACTCATCAAGTAGGTATGAAAATTAAGTTAAATGATGTAAAATATCTAGAGGACCTCTTAGATCTTACCATTTTTGATAAAAGGTAAATATGATCAAAAGCAAGCTTTTAAACCCTTCCCTAAGAAGAAATTATTTTCTGTTTAGGTTACTTATGATTATCAGTTTATCTTATTAGAAAAGCAGCTGGATGTTATTAATATGGATAAGCCTTCCTGATGCAGTTTGGTTAGCTGATTGGAAAGTTTAAGGATGATAAGAGTATTTAGAGTTTATAGGATTCAGTGTCTTCAAAGTCAGTAGTTTAAAAAAAAAGTGTCCCTCAAGCGTTGCCATTTTCCCCAATGCAAAGAATTATTGCACATACTCTTGACAACTGTCTTAGGCAGAAAAAGTCAACTAGCAGAAAACATCACAGAAGCACATCACACCCTGTTAGGGCACATGTGTGCAAATTTTGCAATTGTAAAAATTATATAATTAAATTTAGATAATACTTGCTTCCATTTTATCCCTCCTTTGGGATCATGTTTTATTTACTTTTGTATACTAACAATATGATCTGATATTTAGTAGGTTATCAGTATTAATATTCTTGCTGAATAAAGTAACTGGGTAATTAGGTAAATGGGTGCAGCAGTGAGTACAATCCTCTAAGGCTACCCTTAGAGGCGTTTCCTATTACCAGAGACTAAATTATTTGCCTCTATACTTTAGTGACTAATTCAAACTACCAGCTTTCCCCTGTCTCCACTAATGTCAGTAAGCACGGTTTTTTATTTATTCATACCTGTGTGGTCCCCTTCTTTCATTGCCATAACCTACCAACCTGCTCAGAGGGGCTAGTGGTTATAAAACATCAATCACTATTTCAGTACAGTGATGGTTTTCACCTCTGTTTTATGGAGTATGAGGTTTTGAGGATGCTCAGGGGCCAGATGGGGTCAGAATCTAATGCAGGGAATGTAAAGGTAAGGGTCTGAGGAGAAGCCCCAGCTCATGATGGCATCACTTCCACAACTCTGAGAGAGCAGGTCTGCTTTGATGTGTTTTATATGTTGAGGCTGTATGCAAGATTCTGCTTGAGATTAGGATACACCCCTAAAAAAGTTTGAAGCCTGAGTTCATGATTATATAAAATATTAAACAGAAAGATCTATCTTCTGAAGTCAATGAAAGAAGACAGGCTTCCGTTCTTCTAGCACTCAGGCGAAATTTGAGTCATTAAAGCAAGGTAAATTAAAAGGTAGTGTTGACTGAAAATAAAAGGTTAGAGAACCATTTACCATTCAAATGGTTCTCAAAATATACCCTAAAAACTATAGAACACTTCTGAAAGAAATTGAGGAAGACACAAAGAGATGGAAAAATATTCCATGCTCATGGATTGGCAGAATTAATATTGTGAAAATGTCAATGTTACCCAGGGCAATTTACACGTATAATGCAATCCCTATCAAAATACCATGGACTTTCTTCAGAGACTTAGAACAAATTATTTTAAGATTTGTGTGGAATCAGAAAAAACCCCAAACAGCCAGGGGAATTTTAAAAAAGAAAACCGTATCTGGGGGCATCACAATGCCAGATTTCAGGTTGTACTACAAAGCTGTGTTCATCAAGACAGTGTGGTACTGGCACAAAAACAGACACATAGATCAATGGAACAGAATAGAGAACCCAGAAGTGGACCCTCAACTTTATGGTCAACTAATATACGATAAAGGAGGAAAGACGATCCACTGGAAGAAAGACAGTCTCTTCAATAAATGGTGCTGGGAAAATTGGACATCCACATGCAGAAGAATGAAACTGGACCACTCTCTTGCACCATACACAAAGATAAACTCAAAATAGATGAAAGATCTAAATGTGAGACAAGATTCCATCAAAATCCCAGAGGAGAACTCAGGCAACACCCTTTTTGAACTTGGCCACAGTAACCGGAGAAGGACAAACAGTGTATGTTCTCATTCATTTGGGGAATATGAATAATAGTGAAAGGGAATATAAGGGAAGGGAGAAGAAATGTGTGGGAGATATCAGAAAGGGAGACAGAACATAAAGACTTCTAACTCTGGGAAATGAACTAGGGGTGGTGGAGGGGGAGGAGGGCGGGGGGTGGGGGTGAATGGGTGACGGGCACTGAGGGGGACACTTGACGGGATGAGCACTGGGTGTTATTCTGTATGTTGGTAAATTGAACACCAATAAAAATTAATTTATAAAAAAAAAAAAGGTAGTGTTGAGAGATAATTCCAGCACTTCTGGATGGCTTCTAAGCAAAGAGAATCGACAATTTTGTCCAAGGCTGTTTGCACAGTTGCTCCAGGCAGGGAGCAGGTTTGCTTATTTTCCAGGATAATGAAGTTAGTTTCCCACCCTCCCTGGAGACAGTCCGGGGTGATAAGGATACTATCTCCCTCTGAATCAGTAGGCAGATTTGTTTCCTGATCAGCATGGTAAAGATAACGTCTCTCTCTGTAGGGTGGATAGACAGGTTTACCAGTAGCTTCTTTTAGAAACTGGGGTTTCTCTAAGCTCAGGGTTCCTTACTATGACCCAAACTCACCTTGTGTCTGTCTGGGCCTAACTCTTCTTGGATGCCATGGAATTTGGGGTATGAGAGCAACCAGTGTGAACGTGGAGCTCATGCTATCTTCTGTGCCATGTGTAATAAGCTGTGCAAATCCATGTGGGCTCATCACCTCCTCACTGCTGAATCCAGGAAGTTTGGCAAATTGACCTAGCAGTTGCCGTGGTGGCTGCTGTTCAGGATCTGCTTGGCTGCTTGACAGGTAGGACCTTTGCCTTTTTTAAAAATCTTGACCAGGCATACCTTACTTGGAAGATAAATTTCCATTCTTGCCTATGATTTTCACTTCCTATGAAAGCCCTTAATCATGTGATAGACTTCAGTAAGAGTATTCATAATGACATTTGGGTTAATGTGTGTCCTATGTACAACTGCGTTCAAAACAAATATTAACAAAGTGTTAGTATTTATTTTCCTGCTATCCCTAAGGAGCACCCCCATCTATCCACCAAAGTAAATGTTTTGGGTATGAGATCTTGATCAACTCCTAAAAACAATACTCCTCAAGTGTGTGTGTTTTAAAATTTTTATTTTTAAGTAGGCTCTGCACCCAGTGTGGAACCCAATGTGGGGCTTTAACTCATAATCCTGAGATCAAGATCTGAGCTGAGATCGAGTCAGATACTTGGCTGGTTGAGCCATCCAGATGCCCCAGAGTACTTCAAGTTTTATTATACATAAGAATCATCTGAAGAACTTGTTACAAAAGCAGACTCCTGGGTCCCATCCCCAGGGAATCACCTTCTGTGGGTCTGGAGATCCACACTGTCTGCTAATAATAAGAACCCAGGTGATTCTGATTTTGCTGAAAGGCTTACATTTTAAGAAACAAGATTTTAAAATACCCCTAATATCTTTTTATAAATAAAAAGTGGATAAAATTCTCAACTTCCTTCAAATCCTGAAGGGTTGATTGGCGAGGCAGATGGGGAGAAACAGTGTGCTCACAAGCTGGTAAGTTATAACTCAACACTTTACCCCTACTTCTAACATACTGAAAACACTTCAGTGTTTCTTTTGTAAAAAGCCCACTATTTTTTTTTCAACAGTAGTACCATATATTACTGATACAACTGGCCCAGAAGTCAATCACCTTGGCCAAGTCATTCTATAATATAATTAATGTCTTAGATCATCTTTTAATATGTGTGTTGGTGTCGAATGTAGATTTGAGGTGTCAATTTGAAAGTAAACTAAGCCTGTCCACTTGCCAAAAAAAAACTGAAAACATACCTGTAAGGCTCTCTAGTTCCTTTACTTACATGTTGTCAATTGGCTTTTGTATCTGGGCAGTCTTCTGGGATTTTCTATGTGGGCTGATGCTCATTTATTTTAGGGTGGGTGTTTAGTGCCTGAATTAATTTTAAGATCTATTTTGTTGTTAACCCTACTTGGTTTGTAGAAACCTAGTTGGTTGTGTGCTATGCACTGCATTGTTTCCTGCCCTCCTCCCAAGTTCATGTTGAAGCCCGAACCCCTAGTACCTCAGAATGTGACTGTATTTGGAGACAAAGTCTTTCAAGAGGTAATTAAATTAAAATGAGGTCATCAGGGTGGGTTGTCATCCAATATGACTGGTGTCCTTATAAGAGGAAATTTGGGCACAGACGTATCAGAAGACCATGTGAAGACAGAGAGAAGACAAGCATCTACAAGCCAAGGAGAAACCTCAGAAAAAATCCACACTGTGTACACCCTTTTTCTAGACTTCAGAACTGTTGAGAAAATAAATTTCTGTTGTTTAAGCCACCACTCTCTGGTGCTTTATTGCTAAAGCCCTAGCAACTGAATACATTGATTTCCTTTACGTGGCTCTCAGGGCAGGTCCCTCATCCATTAGAAAAAGTTTGCTTGGATTCCTTCTATCAGTGTTAGAGGGCATCTTCAGTAGGTCAAGCCTTTAGGCAATACCCACGTTACATTAATGTTCTTGTTTTACTCTGGTCACTAAGTCCTTTTTGGATAATTTCTAATAATCCTAGCCTTAGCAACAGAATTATTAGATTGTTTCAGTGATATTTCCCTCAAATAAGGGATCTAGGTGGAAGCCAGATTTGATATATGTAATTCAATAAATATTTTTTGGCTGCCTACCATGTGATAAGAATTATTGTATGTTATAGGTACTGGGGACCTAGCAATTTGAATTAAACAAAGCTCAGGCTTTCGTGAAACCTACAGTTAGCATGTAGAGTGTGTTTGTGTGTGTGTCTGTAATGTGTAGAAAATATACACTTAAATAAATATATAGAATGTTCAGTGGAAATAAAACAGGGTATGGGAGAAAGAAGGCTAGGATTTTATTTGGGGGGTAAAAATGGAAATATTTTACAAAAGATGGTTAGAAGAGCTTCTCTGAGGAGGTAAGCTATATGCAGAGTCTGCATGAAGTGGGAAATGTGTAGATGCAGAGAGGGGCCACCCAGATTGCCCTTCAAGGAAGAGTTTCTGCCCCAGTTGCTGGTGAGCTGTTACCAGACAGCTTTCAATGTCAGAACTTTCAGGGTTTGCTTCAGCTTCAAAATGCCTCTTTCTTAAGGGCACATCCTTTCTGTGGGTGGCCCACATCTAATGACTAATCAAGGTGAGGGTATTAAAACTCAAACAAGACCTACCTGATGGACAATTTCTGCTTCAGTGTCTCCCCCTGGGGCAATTGAGTATGTTGAGCCCACATAGCCCTTGCAGCATCCTTTCCCCCCTTTCCACAGTTGATTCTAAGAATATCCCCTCATAAACATCCGAAGTGCAGAGATCTGTTTCAGAGTGAGCTTTCTGGGGAACGCAATGTGACGGGGAGGCATCCATGTGATCATCTGAGGAAGAACATTTCCTTGCAGAAGAAACAGTAAGTTCAAAAATCATCAAACTATTATCCATATGGTAATGACATGGCTATACAAGGAAGGGACAGAACAAATCTTCTTTGCTTTGTGGGGTCATCCCAGAGGGACCTGAATGGGACAGAGATGGCCAAGGGAAGGGATTAGGGAGCAACTTCTTTTTGGGGGGTAGTAAAAATCTTCCTGCGGAGGAGGAAGTAAAAAGGAGACACAGAAATGGAGGTGATTTTGATTTTGAATTAAAATGTTAATCCAACAGGCTTCTTTGGGACTTCTAAGACTCTGAGGCCTGTGGTTTCCCCCACCCATGTATGGTCAGTGTTCTCCCCAATCCCAGGGATATGCTGTATTATTTTCAAGCCCAAAACCCATGTCTTCACTCCAACTCTCTACACACTTCCTCCTCCTCATTCTCTTCCTTCTCCTGTTACCTACTGCTTCTTTTCCTCTTTGATTACAATCTTCTCACACATCTCTATTTTTCACATTCGAGGTTTTCAGAGGGCAAGGAAACAGCTTTGTCTAGCCTAGGACACTAATCAACCTATTAGAGCTTCAAAAATGCTGTTGTTGTAAAGAGATTATGGAAGCTAACTGTAGAAACCAAGCAATATTCCCTTTACCTCATACCTCCTGTCCCCAAGACAAAATAAAGCACAATGCCTTGAAAGGAGATCAAGGAGAAGATGGTTAAAGAACCAAATTTTCTTTACAAAGGGAGATAATTCCAAAATCATCTCTTTATTTACATAGGACGTAGGGAAGAGGTTTGCATGAAAATTGGACAGTTTGATTTTTATATGAGTAAACAAAAACCACACAGTATGTGTTCTGATTTTCAAAGCATTATTACTATTCTTTTCTGCTTATGTCTGTATCAGGGTGTCTAGCTCATAGACAAATAAACACCTTGTTTACTCAAGATTGTGTTAATTCTTGCAATTCCTTTTGCGGGAATAAGTTTGAATTCTTGAATATTTAGAGCAGAATGAACTATGATCATACATGGGACTGGTATGAGCCATAAGTGGGGGTGGTGAGGTGGCACTTTCAGTTTGGGATTATTTTTGGCTCTTTGTTCCTCAGACAATTCTTTCCTTTTTGCTTATCTCTCACAAACCCACCAGGATGGTGCAACACAACCTATTTAGGATCAATGATTGGAAATGTAGGATTTCTTCAGATCAGAACAAATCCTAGGGCCCAGAGGAGTATTAGGAAAACCAATACACAAAGAGTTGAACTTCATTACCAGAACATTTTCCTCACCCCAAGAAGAAATCCTGACCCATTAACAATCATTCCCCATTGTCCTTCCTCCAGTCCCTGACAACCACTTATCTATTTTCTGTCACTATGGATTTTACCTCTCACCTACTATATATTTTAAATCTCTTTTAGCCTAATACTCTACCAACCATTTAAAATCTTCTCTCTTTGCTTTAAATAGTTTTTTTTTAGTTGAATTTAAATGACTGTCTACTACTAACTTGAAACTCTTCTAATTTAGGGACGTTTAGTGAAGAGCCATAGATTTGATTCCACAAATCCTTGCAGTGAAAGATATACAAAGCTTCATGTTTAGTTTTTCCCCTTTTATTGATTTTCTTCATTTCCCTTTAATATAAATCAAATTCAAGGGCACAGAATGTTTAAAAAAAAGGGAAAAGAAATTTGAGAAGCATATATAGAAGGAAATGCAGAAGAGAAGGAGGAGGGGGAGAAGGAATATGACAGTATCATAGAAGAAAAGTAATTATATTGAAGAAACTAAAGGAGAAACAGCCACTGACTGATTCTAGAAAAAAAAAAAAAAAACTTCTACTACCCCAAGTCTGTTAACAAAAAGGGATGAAGAAACAGAACCAGATCATGCATGATGAAGAACATTTTTAAGTTTCACAGTCTAGGATCTGGGCCCCAAGGCAAGTTTGAAAGGAAGCCTCCATTTCCATGTTAAGCTCTAATTCCTTTCAATAAGGCATCTGATTTGGGGTGTGGATTCTAAGTGCTTTGTTAGCCATGAGGAAAGAAGATACAGCAATTTCGTCATTATGGGAAAAATAAGAACATCCTTTTACTCTTTGAGAGTTTTAGAGATCAGAAACATCTTTTTTACATGGGAACAAAAGACAAAGAATTTGATTAAAAGTGATATTATAAGCCTTTATTGTATAAAGGTAATTTGAGATTAACTAGGAACAGACTACATAACACCAAGTGTACTAGAACAGCATGTAACAAAGACAAGTCTACTGCCTGTCTTTCCTGATTCTCAAGCTTAAGAAACTTTGTTTTGTATTATTTCTTCAAGGGAGATTAGCTGAAATTCTATACATTAAATTTAACTCAAAAATAACATTCCTGTCACAAACTGTGCATGAGAAATGTTGCTTCTAAAAGTTTTGGTACTGTAAAAGCAGTAAATTGAATGTTAGAAACAAATGAAACATAGAGAACATGCTTTCTGTACCTGCAGGCTTGACTTTAAAGGATTTGAATTTCCAAATTTAGATGTGAATGAGTAACATAAGGTAGGTAGAAAAAGCAATTATGGAAAATTTATGGAAAGGCATTTATGGTGGATTAAAGATGGTAGCAAATTCTTTGATGCTCCTTTTGTAGACTAATGGGATACATTGAATCCAGGCTAGTCTTAGTGATTTCCTCAACCAAAAGAGTTCAGTGCCCATGACTTAAAAGCTGAATGACTTTTAAGGTCAAGTCAGTAGTCTTGCAGCTTCTTCCTTGGTCTCTGGAAATGCTTGCTCTCTGCACTCTTCAGACTCTTCCTCTTTAGATACTGCCTCTTTAAAACCAGTGGGTCTGCAGTGAGAAGAGCCAGCCACACTGAGAGAGGGATGTAGGTGCTTGAGTTAACAGCTCCAGCTGAGCTCTCAGCTGGTAGCCTGAAGGAACTATTGGTTGTCTTGGACATCCCATCCAGCTGGCTTTCAAATTATTGTAGAGTCCAGCCAGTATCTGGACTGCAACTGTCTGAGGGTCTCTAAGGAGAATTACTCAATTGAACCCTTCGCGCATTGCTGACACCTAACACTGTAAACAAATAAATGATTGTTTTGAGCTGCTAAATTTGGGGGTACTTTATTATGCCACAAGAATTAACCAGAACTGTCCTGGTTTTGTCAGACTACTCTAGCAACTTCTGTGACATCAGGCTTTACATGATGAGGTTGTTGGATTTCCAAGAATAGCAGAACTCAATTTGAAAACTTGCAGCAAACAAGTCCTATAATTATGAAGTAATACTCCTAACACCAAAGTGAACTTTTAATGATTTTATTGTTAGGTGAAGTGTTTCCTTAAGCCTCTATGTCTTATGTCTTCATTACATCTAACAGGAAAAAAAAACCCTAAATTAATACTGTCCATCATCTTCACTCTTTTCTTTATCTGAATGATGTTAGACTGAGTGAGTGCTCTACCTACTTGAACTTTGCTCCAGACCACCTGTTCTCTCCCTCTTCAGAGAAGGATTGCCTTTGATTACAGTACTCCCTGGGCCTGCCAGGATTTCAGCAACCCTGCTCACAGTTGATTCCAGGGCAGACTGTCCTGAGCATGACCTGCTGGCATCACAATGCTGTGTGTGACTACATGCTGATCTACTCAAAATATTTTCTGACTTTCTTCCAGGCTGCCTACACTGCCACTGACTCTTCCTCCTCCGTATTGCCTAATCAGTGCTTACAGGATTTATTTAACTACCATTAGCCCAAATTTCAGAAATGTGTTTCTGCCATATCAACCAGCCTTTGTCTATATTCTATATCAAGTCTGAAATACTGCATATCAAGCTTGAAGCATATGCCAGTTCTTATTTCCATATAGCTCTGTACTGGTCTAGGACAGCAGATAAAACTTACCACCAATCTATATGAAATATCTAGTTGTATAATGTCTCAAATTTTGTTTCACCATTAAGTCACTGAGTTTTCCTATGCATCTCAAAGTATACACATATCTGTTCTTCATGATTTACAATCGTTATTAGCCAGAAAAATACCATTTTGTTATGGTATTCTTAGATGAGAGGTGTGTTTGGTCCATGTGAGTTAATAGGCAGTTGGGTATCACTTCTTTTTATAGATTTTTTTTTTAGAGCAGAAGTTGCAAACTCAAAAGCGAGTGGGGTAGATCGGCGATAAAGGTAGGAGGTTAGGGTGTAGGGAGCTGTATGATGAGGTACATGAGTGAAGACAGCCAGCTTTGTAAATGCATATTACATATTACATTCCCAAACAACCCTGACATCTCAGTTCCTTTTATTATTATTCATTTTTATTTCATCACACTTGTTTTTTCCTTGTAGTTTTTTTTTAAAAATATTATTTATTTGTTTATTCATGGGAGACACACACACACACACACACACAGAGAGAGAGAGAGAGAGAGAGAGGCAGAGACACAGGCAGAGGGAGAAGCAGGCCCCATGCTGGGAGCCCGATGTGGGACTCGATTCTGGGACTCCAGAACCATGCCTTGGGCCAAAAGCAGGCACTAAACCGCTGAGCCACCCAGGGATCCCTTCCTTATAGTTCTTATACTGGTTTGTTTTATAATGATGTCTTAAGTTGAATGCTTTCAGCTTAAAATATGCTTTATATTAAACCTGTAAGGATATATTTTTTGCTCCTAACAAAGAATATACTCATCTCATTTTTGCAAAATCTGTTTCATTTTTCCACCTTTGATGTGGGCATAAATGCAAAGACATATTTCTGTGTTCCAAGAATATCAGCAGTGCAAGAATAAATGATAAATGGCAGTTCACACTTGGTTTGTGTGTTAGAGAGAAAACAGAAAGTGGTGATTACTGGATTGAATTGGAGAAAGGAAGCAGCATCTATCTAAAGGAGGCATTGCCACTTAGCTCCAGATGTGTCATGTGGGAATGTCAGAATATGGGCCAAGCTTTGCCGTATCTTCTGATTTTTCATGAAAAGTTGGATATTTGAATAAAAATCTTTTTAAAAGATTTTATTTATTTATTAGAGACAGAGTGAGAGAGAAAGAGATCATGAGCAGAGAGAAGGATAGAGGAAGGAGAAACAGGCTCCTTGCTGAGCAGGGAGCCCAATACAGGATTTGCTCCTAGGACCCTGGGATTATGACCTGAGCTGAAGGCAGAGACACTTAACCAACTGCGTCACCCAGGTACCCACTGAATAAAAATCTTCTGATTTCGAAGTATGGGTTATCAGTAAACAAATGTGTGAGTCAAACACAGCACAGTGCCAACAATATATGGCTTGAGGATCTTGGCTTAGAGCATGCATGCATCTATATCTAAATCTGGAAGGTTATGAAATAGAATTTTAGTTCCTGGCTTTTCTGCATAATTATGATGCATATTGTTATTTTCAGGTAACACTGAGTGATTATAACCAAGGACAATTTTCTGGAGTTGGAATGAGACTCAAATAGAGAAGTGACATCCTAAAGACTTATGGGAAACAAATCCATGTGGCATATACAGAGGACTAAATGGAAGGAGAAGGACCTGGACCCTGGGTTGGAAGACAGCAGAGACTCCTCTCACCCACATTGGCAAATGATCTTTTCATCTGTCTTATAGTGATGAGGAACTAAAAATTGATATAAAATCTGTTGTGACCTGTTTCTCCCAATTATGTATGTGTGGGTATGTGGTAGGAGCAAGAGAGTAGAGTTGGTACAGCTGAGATGTTAGCCCGGGACAGAACTTAAGCATGAGCTGGAGTTGGGAGTGTATCAGTTAGAGACCTTCTAAAGGAAGGTCTAATGTGGCCTTCCTTGAATTGAGTCCAGGACACTGTGTCATACTTCCTTTCCTGGAGTACAGGAAAGTATTTGCTAGACTTGGCTAAACTGTAAGAGCCTACCCTTTACGATATCTTGATTGGTAGAAATGCCAGCACTTTGAAAATTTAGCCTAGAATTGAACATAATTTTCATGGAAAGAACTTCCCATTTGCCTCTGCTGGTTGGTGGAATAGGAGGCTTCTCCCAAAATAATGGGTTGTAGATATATACATGTATGTAGTCTTGATTAGTATCTATGGGTATTTTATAGACTGATTCTTGAAACTCTCTGGGGACCTGGCAGAGGTAAGAGATTCTGTTGATACATGCAGGTGATAGTTTTGAAAGTCTCTGTTAAGCACCCAGTGCTGCAGTGGTTCAGGCATCAATAAAATCCAGTTCATTTTGTCCTGAGGAACTTTGAAATCTTGATGCATTTCCCTACTTGCTCCCCATCCCCCATTTCTATTTTTGAATAAATTCTCAGCCAAGAAGGGGCCACGTCTGATTGAGTCAATTGTGAACTAATGGGCTAGAGTTCGGGATGGATTGCTTTGGACTGGGAACTAGAATATGGCTTCTCACTGGACACAAGGATTGATAAGACTGTGCACCATCAAAACCCATAAAAGAGTACAAAGAAGAGGTGAATTAGAAAGATGGCTAAATCTGTGGCTGCAGTGGCAGGAAGTTAGAAGTTGAGGATTAGAGATGGAGAAACAGAAATAATCCTGGATCACATTAAGGTGTGATTAGGTGGGAGAATAAGAGTGATTCTGATCAATTGCTTAAGAGTGACCAAATCTGTCAGTGTGCATCACAGGAAAATCTGCTGGAAAAACCTAGGAAGGTTCTAGGAGCACTTTCCTAGAATGTCCATTGTGCTTAAGGATAGTCTAAATTACATTACTTCCTACATCACAGAATCAAATGCAAATTTTGCATGAATTTTTAAGATAAAACCTAAGACTTCAAAGACAATTTATTCTTGTGTGGCTGCTAAAGCCACCGGGGTTACATGCATAGTCTCTCTCCTTTGCTGTTATAAAGGATACTTCAGCGGCTGAGAAGCAATGGAGAGGAACATCAAAGAGTGGCCTGGGCTTGCTCTGATGGGCGGTAGATGCATGGTCACATGGATGGATGGGTCAACTGACTTTAAAGGACAAGGGATGAAACTTTTGGTATATTCTTTATAATTATTGCTTCATTGCATCAGTCTGTGCCTACATCAACTATTGAGCATCATCTTTAAAAGTGGTATTTTTTAGGAGTGCCTGTGGCTCAGTTGATGACGGATCTGCCTTCAGCTCAGGTCAGGATCTCAGGGTCCTAGGATTCAGCCCTGTGTTGGGCTCCTTGCTCACTGGGGAGTCTGCCCCTCTCCCATGGCTCATTCTCTCTCCCTCTCTCTCTTGCTCTCTTCCTGTCTGAAATAAATAAATAAAACCTTAAAAAAACTTTTTTAGAAAAGTATTTTTTCTTTATTTTTAAAAATATTTTACTTAATTATTCATGAGAGACAAGAGAGGCAGAGATAGGCAGAGGGAGAAGCAGGAAGCAGGCTCCTTGAGGGGAGCCCCATGTGGGGCTTGATCTCAGGACCCTGGGACCCCGGAACCATGCCCTGAGCCAAAGGCAGATGCTCAACCACTGAGCCACCCAGGTGTCCCTAAAAATTGGTATTTTAAAAAAAGATTTTATTTATTTATTTGGCAGAGAGAGGGGGTGGAGAACATATGTAGGGGGAGGGGCAGAGGGAGAAGGAGAAGCAGACTACCCGCTGAGCAGGGAGCCCAATGCAGGGCTCAATCCTAGGACCCTAGGATCACCATCTGAACTGAAGGCAGATGCTTAACTGACTGAGCTACCCAGGTGCCCCAAAAGTCATATTTTTTAAACAGTGAGTTACAATGGTTTAACAGAGCATGAAAATGTTTAGTGGGATTGTTACTCATGTTAAAAAAGAGAGAAATAGAAAAAGACCACATTTTTAGCATTATTTTGTGAAGATTTCATTATATTTAGGTGAGTTCGATGTAAAATATATTCACTGTGGGTTGTTCTAAAAGACTAAGTCAGTATTCTAAAATTTTTTGGTTTATCAAGATATTAGTAGGTTATTTCATTAAAAAAAGAAGTATTCCTTGGTTAAGTAAATTTGACCCTTCAAACAAATTTAAAGTCTTTTAAAAATTTTAACTAAAGTACTTTTTTTAAAGCTTTTTTTTTTAAGGTTTTATTTATTTATTCATGAGAGACACACAGAGAGAGAGGCAGAGACACAGGCAGAGGGAGAAGCAAGCTCCATGCCTGGAGCCCGATGTGGGACTCGATCCTGGGACTCCAGGATCATGCCCTAGGCCGAAGGCAGGCACTAAACCGTTGAGACACCCAGGGATCCCCACTAAAGTACTTTTTCAGAACAATAAATATGCTACTGAAAATTAGAAACAAACAAGCTCTTTTTTATTTTTAAGGTTTATTGCTTATTAGAGCAAGGAAACTAGTGGAAATAAAAATGCCCTAGTAAAGCATGAGAAGTCACAAGTCTCTAGCATCTTTATGCATTATTTTTTGGGGGGGGGGGTTAAAATAAAAATATGTATTATATATCTCCTAAAGAAGAAAGGAGTCATGTTTTCAACAGATAATTTTCTTAATACATTTTGTGACTTCCCATCGTATCTGAAATTCTAGTGGTCCTGCTCCACAGATTTTTTTTCTGGTTCTTTGATTTTTACTTTTATTTCTAACAGTGATGCTTGCAGCATTACCTCCCAGCATCTGGCTTAGCTTTTGGTAAGGATTATGTAGAATTTTTCCTTCCTGATTATCCTTCTTCTCAGTATCAAAGCCTAAAGATGCAATCAAAGCAGAATAGCAGCAGCCTTTATTTCTTAGAGAGGACATTTGCACTTCTGAAGACAGCACACTGGTGCATACCAAGTGCCCATCTCCTCTGCACAACTCAGGAACGTTCCTTCCGGACACTTTCACTCACGTGCATTCCATATTATCATTAGAAAGTAATTTTAGGGCAAACCAAACATTCTATAATAATATTGACTTAAAGAGGATGAATATAACATTTACAGTATACAGTCTTACTTGAGGATTTTTTTTTCAAATGCTGTTAATAAAAACTGTCACTGATCCTTACAGACTCAATTGTGTCCCCTGCCCCCAGACCCCCCAAATTCATGTGTTGAATTCCTAACCTCCAACATGACTGTATTTGAAGATAGGGACTTAAAAAAGGTAATTAAGATTAATGAAGTCATAAGTGTGAGGTTCTAACCCAATAGGAATGCTCCTTAAGAGAAGGAGACACTCCAGGGTTGCTCATGCACAGAGAAGTCATTTGAGGACACAGGGAGAGGGTGGCGGTCTGCAAGCCAAGGCAGGAGGTTTCAGGAAAAATCAAACCTGCTGACATCTTGATCTTGGACTTCCAGCCTCCAGAACTGTGAGAAAATGTGTTCATCTTGTTGAAGGCATGCAATTTGTGGTATTTGCTTACGGCAGCCCTAGCAAACTAATACACAATTAATTGTGTTTCCTTTTTTGCTGTGAGTTCTAAAAAACTCAGAACCAAACACAGAGTTCATAGAAACCATATTATTATTTCTCATTGTTCACATGTTTTTAGTCTTTCTTTTGCGACACACACTTTTTCTATTTAAATTTTATTAGCTTATTATTTGTTTTCATTGCTTACCACCTCAAAGCTTTTGTAGGAAAGAACCAGGGTACAGAGAAATAACAATTTAAATGAATTCTTTGTTTATAGTTTCTTCTCCTATTTCACAAGCTTACCTTCTCAGTATCCTGTGCTGGTCCTTTTTCATTTTCTGGACTCTTTAATGTTGGAGTGCTGCAAACTTAACTCCGTCCTGAGTAAACTTGCTCTGGGTAGGATCTCAGTCTCATGCCTTTAAACACCAGCTATATATACATTTAGCCTAAACTTTCCCCCTGAACTCCTCATACAAATAGCCAACTGTCTATTTGGTATCTTCACTTGGGCATCTAATAGGCTTCTCATATTTAAGGTTTTTTTAAAGATTTTATTGATTTTTTCATGAGACACACACACACACACACACACACACGCACAGAGGCAGAGACACAGGCAGAGGGAGAAGTAGGCTCCATGCAGGGAGCCTGACATGGGACTTGATCCTGGGACTCCAGGATCAGGCCCTGGGCCAAAGGCAGGCACCAAACCACTGAGCCACCCAGGCATCCCTCATATTTAATTTGTCCAAAGGCAAGCCAAGCTCCAAATTCTTCCCACTCCTTTCTGTGGTGTTGATAAACATCTCAGTAAACCAACTCCATCCTTCCACTTGTCTAGGCCTAAAACCTTGGAGTCACCTTTGCCTTTCCTTTCTCTCATCACCAATTTCCCATCTTACAGCAAGTCCTGTTGGCTTTTCCATCAAAATGTATCTAAAAGTTGACCATTTTTTACGTCTCTTTTACTACCAAAGTAAAAAACACCATCATCTTGCCTCCCAATGATGTTTCTGCTTCTGTATTTCCTTCTGGTATTCTCCACAGCAGTGAGAGCATCCTATTAATATAGAAGTCAGAACAGGTTACTTTATTGCTCATAACTTCCAGGGGTTTTCCATTTCTTCCAGATTAAAATGCAGTCCTTATAGGGCACCAAAAGAGTTGGTTTTCATTCCCTCTGACTTGCATTTTCTCCTGACTCCCCTGGTTGCAGCCCCTCTGGCCTACACTTGCTGCTGCTTCTGCCTAGAACACTCTTCTGCAGGATATTAGCAAGACTCAGTTTCATCTCCAAGTCTCTTGATCACTTTATTAACCAACTACTACCTTATTAGAGAAACTTACCCTGTAGTATGCTGCTAAAGGTTTAATAACTGGCTTTCTGAGGAAAAATGTGTGCTTATATTTACATTATAACACAATTTTAAGTTTCATCTGCATGGTTGACATTTTATTAATCATTTCTGAAGTTTAGGGTGACCATCAAAAAATAAACCAAGCCTGATTTGATGCATTCATCAAATTTCCTGGTGTAAATATTCCCACCATGGTCAATTTCAGGCTTCTACAATGCTGTTATTTAAGGTGGCAATGGGAATAGATGTGTAGTAGTAGCACTCCTTTACATAGCATTTCCGCCATACAGACGCAATAGACATGAATAACCTCAAAAGAATGGATAATAGTAAAGTGTAGCAAAATGATTAGTTTTAAGTACTTACTTTGTTTTTATAAAACTTGTTTAATCATAAGCTGATAGAATTTAATATTTAGTGATGACTTTTTCAACTGGCTTATAGAATTCCTGCAAACTTAATTGCTTTTGTGAGCTGGCAAGAGTAAGTTCTGGTATAGTACTGACTATTTTGCTTATTCTATATCAAGTGGCTATCCCCTTCCAATCACTCTTTATCCCTCTTATCCTGTTATATTTTTCTCCATTAGCATTTAAGACATACACATACACTTTTTTTTTCTTGCCACCAGAATTTAGGTGAAGTAAAGCCAGGTAATTTGCTTATTTTGTTTTCCTCTGTATTCCCGGTGCTTAGAACATATCTTGCACATCCTTTAGGCGCTTATTTATTGAAATAATGCGTGAGTCTATAAACATATTGTTCAAAATGGGTATTAGCTTGTTATGGATAAAGCAAACAACTGGGGTTCAGGATACTACTCTGTGCAATTGCTGCCTACAATAGTTCCATGCAGTTCGTCTGATTCTCACCACTTTCTTAGAAAGGAAGTACTATTACTGTTACCATTGGGCACAGCTTTGCCCAGTGACAGCAGATAAAGAATACAGCCAGGATTCACACTCTGACATTTTGGTTGTAGAAACAACACTATAAAAGAGAGTGTTTTCATAATTGTTGAAAATTTAAAACATGTACAGAAGTAGATGGAATAAAATAATACACCCCAGGGTGGCCTGGGTGGCTCAGCGGTTTAGCGCCGCCTTCGGTCCAGGGCCTGATCTGGAGTCCTGGGATCAAGTCCCATGTCCGGCTCCCTGCACGGAGCCTGCTTCTCTCTCTGTCTGTGTCTCTGCCTCTCTCTCTTTGTGTCTTTCCTAAATAAATAAATAAATAAATAAATAAATAAATAAATAAAATCCTAAAAAAAAAAGATAATACACTCCAAATGTCCATCATCCAACTTCAACATTTATAAACTCCTGGCCAGGTTTTTTTTTTTTTTTTTTTTTCATCTATGCTTCTTTTCCCAATTAGATTATTTTGAAGGAAATCCAAACCATTATTTTATTAATATGTCAACACTTATCTCAAAAAGATAAATACTAAATCACATTCTGGTTGGAAATTTGGTATTACCCATTTTTGGCCTAGTGGTTTGTGGGTGTTATTTAATTTTTCCGAAATGAGGTTCCTTATCTGCAAAATGGATACACTATTTTTTCTCAGATTTTTTTGAATATTAATTAAAACAATATATATAAAATACTTTGTTAAACTACAAAGTATTATATAAAGGTTGGGTTTACAACTCATATGTCATTACCCACATTGTGCTATTGGTATAGTTAAAGGCTCTACATCAAAGCCTAGCTTGGCTGAGTACAGACAAGCATGACCTGCTTTTTCCAGCAACGTGGTTTCCCAAATAACAACATGCCTCATAAATACACCAGAGTTCTTATAGTCAGCAGTTACCTGGCACATATAAGTCCCTGCAAGACTGTAAAGCCTTAAGAGAAAACAATAAAGTATTACTTTTATATTGTAGTAAAGAGGAGCTGTTGAGTATCATAAATATTTAAAGACTATCACAATGTGCTTCCAAATAGGTGTATGAATGCTTCTAGACATAAGTAACATTGTACAAAGGTAAGAGAGGGAATAAGACCAGAGGACAAGATCCCTGTGGCACATCTTCGTGGAGCCTCACTTGTTCTCTATCGTAAATGATTTAAAACGTTCTTTTAAGTAATAGTAACAATCATATCGTCATACACTTATATAGTTCTTGATATGTGTCAGGCACCGTTTCAAATGCTTAACCTGTATTGACTCATTTAATCCTCACAACTTCATGAGGTAAGTGCAGTTATTATCTCCTTCTGGAACTGAGCAAACAGAGGCACAAAAAGGTTAAGAAATTTGCCAACATCACATAGCTAGCAGTGGGGAAGCCGTGACTTCAACCTAGCTGTCTGGTTTCAGAGTCTGTGCTTCTGCCTGTATGCTATCTGTCCTATCAAAAGAAAAAGGAGTGCTCCCTTTGGCAGCACATACTCTAAAATTGGAACAATACAGAGAAGATCAGCATGGCCCCAATGCAGCGAGTGCTCAGAAGTTCATGAAGCATTTCATATGTTTCCGGATTGATACGAGGTTCAAGGTATTTGTGGTAGTAATGTCCTGTGGTTTTAAAAAGTAATTATTAGATTTAAGTCAGAAGATTGGGTGGGAGGTCCTGTGCTATGGTTTACTAAATAAATAACTTGGGTAAATTAAAAAAAAGAAAAAGAAAAAGAAAAAAGAAGAGAAAGGAATAAATAAAGCAATATCTTCCAAATGTCTGGATAGTCAAGTACTCCCTTTATATTTCCTATTTGTAAAAAAACATCCATGAAATCAACAGACTGGTCAGCTGTTCACGTTTTGATCTATGACACACTTGAAGATAAATTCATATTTACAAAAAAAAAACAGGCCACCCTTGAACAAGGTGAGGGTTAGGGGCATCAGTTTCCACGCAGTTGAAAATCTGTGTATTACTTCTGATTCTCCAAAACTAATAGCCTACCGTTGACCAGAAGCCTTACTGATAACATAACCAGTAAGTTAACACATATTTTGTATGGTCTATGTATGATATACTGTATTCTTACAATAAAATAAGCTACAGAAAAGAAAATGCTATTGAGAAAGTCATAAGGAGAGAAAATATATATTTATTACTATAAAATATCTGCATGTAAGTGAGCCCTTTCAGTTCAAACCTGTTATTTCAGGGTCAATGGTTCACTTGTCTGTATTTCATTCCTGATGATCTCGTCTATCACGATCTTGGACATATTGGATTATGGGGTAGACTGTGGCAAAATTGAAACAAATTGATAATCAAAATGTCAAAATTTGAACTCATGGCAAGTATGTTGTATACAGTTAGGCCTTTTGGACACATTCTTCTACTGTCAGAGATGTGCAGGTGGAAGTATGAAATGAACTGCTTAGAGACGGAGGCTTAGAAAACAAAACAAAATCTAGGGATACATATCTGTAAACAGTGGGGATTTATCATGGGGTTTCTCAGGAGTTCTTACTTCCTGACACTAGGGATATTCCCTGAATAACAATCCTCATTTTCAAGTACCTCCAAGCCTACTGGGCAAGACAGATGTGTAGATATTGTAAAGCAATGTGATAGGGACTTTGAGACAATTTTTTTTGACAAGTTTGAAAAAGATAGTAAGTTTACAGGGTAAAAAGTGTTCATGTTCTGTCTGGGAGAATTGGAAATGGCTTAGTCATGACTTTGAGAAAAAAATCTAGAAAAGAAAGAAAGACTTTGAGGCTTGCAGAAAAGAAGGAAGGGAGAAGCCTGTCAGTGCCAGGCCCTTTTCAATCCTGGGAAATAGTTATTAGTCGATTGTATGGAGAAGGAAAACTGATACTCAGGGATGTATGCCGATATGTAGGACATGTGTTTGTCCATCCTTACTCTATGTCCACAGCTCCAACTCCTTTGACTTCTACACATAAGAACTGGAGTTGGAACTAGAATTGTGTTTGCTTCAGGATTTATTGTGTCTGGGCACATCTTATGAAGAAGTGACATGAGACGACCAATATTTTCTGACATGGATGCAGCATAATATGATGCTTAGGTTACTGCATATTTGGTATACAAATTACTAGAAAATAGAGAAGTCTGCATATTATATACTTCAAGATTGTGGGTACAGAGATCAGATTTAATTCTGAGTTCTATATCTTGTCAACTATATGATGTGGGGTAATTAATTTATTGATGCCTCTGTTTTT
Organism: Nyctereutes procyonoides; assembly: GCF_905146905.1. Classification (NCBI taxonomy): domain Eukaryota; kingdom Metazoa; phylum Chordata; class Mammalia; order Carnivora; family Canidae; genus Nyctereutes; species Nyctereutes procyonoides. The sequence continues at coordinate 26,965,141 of NW_026575051.1, read as the reverse complement.
TAATCTGTAAAACTGGTGGCACCAGGGAGGGGGTGGTCATCAAAATTAAATTAGATCATGTATCTGTAGAAACATTCTGGCAACAAAGAACTTCATGGAAAATAGCTTGTTATGTGGAAAGAGAAAGTTCACAATATTGGTGAGAATAGTTTTGGTTTGAGAACAGTCAGCCAGTATTTTGGGTGAGGAATTATCATCTAGTTTAGGATCCATGAATTTGGGTCTAAATCTCAGGATAAGGGAATACAAATGGAGAACAAGTGGAAATCAAAAGAGCAGAGATATCTAAAGCTCATGGTGGCAATGGCAATGGTACCAGTAGTTACCAAAGTTAAAGCTCTCTTGAGGCCCCCTCGGCCCCCTCAATACCAGGCATTCAGTGCAGACTTCAGTGGGCCACAGCAGTGTGCTTGCTTTTGTGTGGCAGTAGAGACCTCTTCAGTAAACATCATTCTGGCTATTGCACTGGATGTCAAGGGCTATAGGAGACATCACTTCAGTAAGCTAGAACAGAAGACTACAGCCAATGGAATGAATATTCAGAAGAACACATTCTTAAGTGTTTGGGTGGCTGGCTCAGTTTTCTACAGAACATGCTAGGACAGAACCAAAAAAATCCTGATGCCTAATTACCATTGTGATGATTTTTTCCCCTTGGGCTGGCATGTTCTGGGAAACAGTTTCCACCTAAGTAATAGTGGAAGGAAAGGAAGTAAGGAAATTTCTCCTAATAATAAAAATGGATGAGAAAGTAACAAGTAATATTCAGTATAGGACTGGTCAGAAGCCAGCAATGAATATTAGAAAGTGTGATTTCAAGATAAAGGATTCTGAGATGTCAATTTGAATTCAAGGGTAGATTTTGATTATTTTGTAGTAAAATAACACATTGGGTATTATTTTAATACAAGTGAAATATTAGATATTATTAGGAAAGTTATTATCATGATAAAAGAAAGCATAGTTTTCTTTTACTCAAAAAAACGTGGTGTGTTTTAGGCAACATACCCATAGAAGACAATAGAGCTAAAAATAAATAAAGGTCATTGCCATTGGTAGAAGGTAATCAAAATTAGGGAATGGAAAACTTCCACGTAGAAGCAGATTTGAAAGCCTGGAATGTGATGTGGAAAAGGCCCAGAAGGAGATAGAATCAAAGTCTGTTGCTCAATAAAGGGTGTGGAGGGGGAGAGTGGACTTGGTCATCAAATCTCTAAATTCCAGCGTTATTAGGTAATCATTCAAACTTCAAAAAAGTTAATTTAGGACAAATAGACAGTAGATCGACTTTAAAAAAATGCATGATATACATATGGAATTCATCCTGAACAGGTTGAAAACTTAAATATTAAATTTAAAATTTAGAAGAGCAAGATAACCAATTTGTAATGAACTTCCGTAAACGTTTAGGCAGCTTGAGTGTTTTCAAGGCTTTCCTTAAGTCATGGGGAACAATGAAAAAGGTCTCTACCTATCCACAGACAGACTTGGGGTACTTGGTTGAATGGCATTTGTTTCCCATCTTTTGAGAGTATTGAAATGGTTTGTCATTTTATGATCTCATAAGGCAGTGGCTGCGTTAAAAATATAAACTATATATATATATATATATATATATATATATATATATATATATACCCTGACATCGGACTTCCATTTTAGGACACCTTAGGGAACAGTGTCTATAGTTCATGAGAACACTGTTGATATTTTGAATTATAACCATTAACAATATAAACAAGAGATTTTTTTTAAAGGTAATATCACCATCTTACACAAAGCAAAGCACTCTATTCTTAGGCAAATCATAAGCCTCTTAGTCTGAGAGCCACTTGCTAAATAATTCTCAAGGTGATATTTTAGTCTATGAATAAACAGAAGGCTTCACATATCATTATTGCTCTGGTATGAACTTTATGTAATAGTAACAAAAAACCTGAGTCTAATTAGTCTCTTCCAGTAAAAGTATTTGAGAAATTTTCCATTGCCCAATCCCTTCCCATAATGGAAAATACACTGCATGGGAGGTATGTGTAAATATTTGATTCGTGTTTTACTGATTTCAGTGTCACAACCTATCAATCATTAACACTTCAAAGAATATATACCTGGTTGGTTGTTTCCAAAGTACATTCTTTCTCTGAAGGATTTTTAGACTCTTAGAGAGGTCCCTGGTGAACACCTAGTCTAATTTTTTAATGTCACAGGTGCTGAAAATGAGACCCAAGAATGTTGAAGTGACTTTCACAGAGTCCTCCATCCAACCTCAACTGGCTCCTAAGGACCAAGACCTTCAGGCTCCCAACTAAGGGCTCTTCTTAAGATACTAAGGAGGACTTCTGTTCACCTTTTGTTCTGAAAGAAGATGTATGGAAATATGTAACGTTCTCATAGTTGTAGGAAACGAAGTGAAGAAATTTAGAAACTTGTAGGCCCTGGCATTTATTTCCAATGCTATGAGGTGGTCACTTAATACAATAAAGTAATAGCATTGATAGAATTGTGAGGATGTCAGCTTGACAATTTACTACTATGAGGTCAAGATTCCCAACCTAGTGCCTAGCGTATGGTCTGCTTGTAAAAGTGTTAATTAAGTCTGATTGGGCAACAATACGCTAGGGCCTGACCTTGTGGCAAAGTAACTTTTTCTTCCCTTCTCTACTTGATAAAAGGGCCTCTACATATCAGTTTCCAAATCTCTGTTCTTCAGCCAGTGCCAGAGCTAATGGCTCAACATCATATTTTCAGTTTCTTAGGAGCAGAGGCAATGGGGCATGGCAGATTAGAACCCAAGCTCCAAGGAGCTGCTGCCGGATGAGGATGTTCTGCTGAGTTTGTGGGGCAGTGTGGCATATCCTCACACTACTTGCAGTGTCACTTTCTTTTGAGACAAACTAATAACTGGGAACCATATGGTGCTATGGGTTGGGATGCTTTGGCTTAGTTTCTTAAATAAAATAACTATAAAAACTTCTACTTTAGATCTTGGTCTTAGGTTTATTATCTGTCAATAAATAACTTGTTAGTAACTGAAATAGAAATTAGTTGCAGTAAGGAAAACTTAACACTTTCTTCCCCCAGAACCAATTCAGGGAAATAAAAATATTTCAATCTATGTTTTTATTTTCCTCATGCACAGTGGTAATAACCTTACAGGGTTACAGAGTTCCATGATGATAGTTAAAAAAAGGTACACATTTGCATATTTTATTTATATTGAAATGTAAGTGAAAATAATATGATATAGACATATTTGAGAAGTCACATCAGGAGAAGACAACTAGGTGCTTTGGAAACAGGCTTAGTGGAGAAACAGTGCAGGGTAGTCTTGAATACTCTATCTTAACTTTGTCACATGAGAATAGCAATAGTACCTAATTCATAGTTTTTTTTTTTTTTTAAGATTTTACTTATTTATTCATGAGAGACACAGAGAGAGGAGAGAGAGAGGCAGAGACACAGGCAGAGGGAGAGGCAGGCTCTCTGTGGGCTTTCTGCAGAGAGCCCGATGTAGGACTCAATAGATCCCAGAACTCTGGGACCATGCCCTGAGCTGAAGGCAGCCGCTCAACAGCTGAACCACCCAGGTATCCCTTCATAGAGTTATTTTGGATGTTAAATGTACTGACATATGTTAGTTAAAAATAAAAGGATAGAAAACAATATACAATACAAACACTAACAAACAAAACAATCAAAGCAAAGCAAAAAATAACAGTGGTGGTTATGTTAATAACAGGTAAAGTAGTTATGGTAAAGGATATTACTAGGGACAAAGAAAGGTATTATACAATGATAAAGGGGTTAAATCATTAAGAAGACCTAATAGTCCTAAATGTATATGCACCTAAAAACAGAGTTTTAAAATACCTGATGCAAACCACTGATAGAACTGAAATGAGAAATTATTAATTCACAATCCTAATTGGAGATTTTAACCCTCTCTCTTAGTAGTTAATAGAACAAATAGATAGAAAGTCAAGATAGAAGACTTCAACAACATAATCAACCAATTTGACCTATTCATTATTTATGGGAAACACCATGCAGCAGCAGAATATATACTCCTTTCAAGTGCACATGTAACATTCACCAAGACAGACCACATTCTAGTCCATAACACAGATCTTAATTAATTCAACTGGATTGAAATAAAATAGTACAAATTATGTTCTCTCACTACAAAGAAATCAAAATAGAAATCAATGACAGAAATATATGGAAAATCTTCAAATACTTGAAAATTAAACAACGTATTCTAAAACATGGGTCAAACAAATATCACAATTGAGTTCATAAAACAATTTGGACTGAATTAAATGAAAATATAACATATCAAGATTTGTGGGTGCATCTAAACTACTTGTCAGAAAGTTTTTGCATTAAATTCTTTTTTTTTTTTTAAGAAAAAGATATTGTTCATTCATTTGAGAAAGAAAGTGAGTGTGTGAGAGAGCATAAGCTTGGGGAGGGGCAGAGGGAGAGCAAGAAGCAGAATCCCTGCTGAGCTGGGGGGGTGAGGGAGGGAGTGATGGGGATGGGGGGGATGGGGAGCCTGACTCAGGGCTCCATCCTGGGACTCCAGGATAATGACCTGAACTGAAGGTCATGAATTGACTGAGCCATCCAGGCACCCCACATTAAATTCTTATATTCAAAAAGAAGAAAGATCTTAAATCAGTGATAGAAGCTTCAATCTTAAGAAACTTAAAAAAAATCAAATTAAGTCCAAAGTAAGTCTAAGGAAATAATAAAAATAAGATAAGGAATTAGTGAAATAGAAAGCAGAAAAATATAAAGAAAAATCAATGGAATGTAACACTTGTTTACAATGGTCAATAAAAGTGATAAATTTGCAGCCAGATTGACAGAGTAAAAAAAAGAGAGAGAAAAAATTGCTTACCAATATTAGGAATGAAATAAGAGACACCATTACAGTTCCCACAGACACTTTAAAAACACTAATAAGTATTATGACTAAATTTGTGCCAATAAATTTGGAAAGTTAGATGAGCTAGGCCAATTCTCTTGAAATCAGAAACTGCCAAAGTTCATGTAAAAAGAAACAGAAAACCTAAATAGTTCTATTATCTATTAAAAACCATAGATGTTACAGTGAAAAACTGTTCTATGAAGGAAACCCTAGGCTCAGGTGGCTTAATTGGTGAATTCTACTAATTAATTGATTTAAGGTTGGAGCAATACCAATTCTACACAAGCGCTTCCAGAAAATAAAAAAGGAGAGAGCACATCTCAATTCATTTCATGATGCCAGCATTACTTTAATAAAGACATTGAAAGAAAAGAAAACTAAACTCCAATATCCCTCATGAACATAGACGCAATGTAAAAATCCTTGACAAAGTGTTAGAAATAGAATTCAGTGATATATAAAACATAATACATCATGATCAAATGAGTTTATCCCATGGATTCCAGTTTAGTTCAAAGTGCGAAAATCAATCAGTATAATATAACTTATCAACAGCCTAGAAATCATATAATAATTTCAATTGATGCCTAAAATACATTTATTTCACTGTATGTTGCTCTTTTCACTTAGCTTTGTTTTTTTTTTTAAATTTTAATCTATTTTAACTAATGAATACTTTTCAAATGGTATTATCAAGCTCTTATAAAAAGGCAGTCCTCTGTCCCTTTTGATTTTTTTTTCACTTTTGGTTTTTTATTTCTTGAAACAATCACTTTCTTTTTTTTTTTTTTTAAGATTTTTAATTTATTTATTCATAGAGACGGGGGGGGGGGGGCGGCGGGAGCAGAGACACAGGCAGAGGGAGAAGCAGGCGCCATACAGGGAGCCCTGCATGGGACTCCATCTGGAGTCTCCAGGATCACACTCCCAGCTGCAGGCGACGCTAAACCACTGTGCCACCGGGGCTGCCCAAACAATCACTTTCAAATACTTTAGCTCTTTATTTTGGTATTTACCTTGATGTTTGTAGCTAACATGCTTCTTAAGGTTTTTATTTTTAGACATTATCTATTGCTTTTCTGAGGAAGATGATAATTTTGTTCTCTCACACACATTCGGATACATACTTCTTCATATATCACAACCCTTAAGAATGTAGTATTGTTTTTTTAAGTTCAATCAATGATAGAGTTTATTTATTTATTTGTTTGAGAGAGAGAGAGAGCGCAAACAAGAGAGCACAAGCAGGAGGAGCAACAGAGGGAGAGGGAGAAGCAGATTCTCCACTGAGCAGGGAGACCAGTGTGGGGCTTAATCTCAGGACCCTGAGATCATGACCTGAGCAGAAGGCAGCCACTTAATGGACTGAGTCACCCAGGAGCCCCAATCTGTGCTTGTATTATTATGTAACAATTATTTGTAGTTAAGTCACATAGTGTACTATGCTTATACCTCTTGTTTAACTTCTTGTATTTTCTGAAGTTGGTACTGCTCAGAGTTAGTGCTTTGTTTCTGTTGCTTTCAACCACTAATTCAACCACTAATTCAACCCCAAATTCTACCTATGTACTTAAAAAAAATCTCTTCTGAATAGCTCACACATCATATATTCATTTTTTCCTGGATGATACCCTTTCTTTTGTCTCTTTCATCCAATTTGGGCTGGTTGCTTTCTAGGAATTTTGAACAACTGTAATCTTGGGGTTCCTATTCATTATTATAGATGTTTTTTCCCCACCTCTCTCTCTTTTTGTCCTTCTAGTTATTCCCTTCCCAGTTATCTTATTTTGGATCTCCTGTTTACTGCTGTCTCTGTGGATTTATCCACTTAAAATTTTGTAACTGTTGTTGTATAGGTACTTGGGTCAAAGCTGAAGATAAAAATATGAGTTCAATATGTAACTGGATCAAAGTTGTTAACTTTCCATAGATTTGGCTCGAAATATCTCAGAAAGTTGTTCCTTTGACTCATGCATAAAGATATTTAATCTTCCATAAAACATTCAGAACATTCAGTGAAGTCATGGGAGATTTAGGTATATGTTAATTTTTAGTTTTCGAACAAATCGAAATTGCTGATTCTTTGATAAAGGAATTTAAGGTAGCTAGATCTCCTATTTATACTTATGAGTCTTTTCTAAGTTTTATTTATTTTTTCTTTGTATAACAAAAAAGTATTTAGGACATTGTGAAATAGCATAGTGAGATAGTAATGTTCTATATTTGCACAGCGCCTTTTATCCTGAAGGTTTGCCAAGTACTTTATAACTTGAAGAAGAGATTGTTTTGTTCTGAATTTAAAAGCACCTCATTCTGTGATGAAATATTAGTATGTCATGAGGTACAGCTTTATAAAATAACATTTTAATGAAAGAAACGTATCTTTTGGGGAAATATAAGAATTGGATGACCTTTGCTGACAAGATTTTTCAATGGTTATAGCTCACCAGGCCCTTTCAGTTTCTGTAGGATGGCATCTAAATTCTACTGGGGAACTTAGTTAGATTTCTTGTTTTGAATTAGGGATAAATGCAATCCATCATTTAGTTATTGGTAATATGCCTTATAGCATTCTATTACTAGAAGTCAGCATCTTCAAACTAACTCAAAAAGAGTGTTCCATTAAGACTGCCCAATGGTTAGAGGCATAAATAAATAAAAAGTTTTGATTATTTTATAATACTTATAGTTTCCAAAGTAGTAGTAATCCTAAGGTTTTACCAAGAATGTTCATATATATATATATATATATATATATGTCTCAAATTTTTAATATCCCAAAGGAATTCTATGATTATAGAGCCATGAAGATGGCAAAACCAGATATTCTTTTTTCATTTTAAAGAGTTTACTTATTTATTCATCACACACACACACACACACACACACACACACAGAGGCAAAGACACAGGCAGAGGGAGAAGCAGACTCCATGCAGGGAGCCCGACGTGGGACTCGATCCTGGGTCTCCAGGATCACGCCCTGGGCTGAAGGTGGCGCTTAAACTGGTGAGCCACCGGGCTGTCCAAAACCAGATATTCTATTTTGTAGACTACTATTTAAATTCTACAATGACACTGCTTACTTAGTAGTCAGACTTTTGGCAACCTCAAACCAAACCTGGAGCTGAGAACTTGCACATAAATATAAAAAGCATCTGAATGGTCACAATAGATGTCCAAAAAGCTGGCACTTTATTTGTAGTAGAGACATGTCAGCTCTCACATTTAGCAGATATTCCATTCCACAACTGTTTATAAAAAAGGAAAGGCTGCTATCCATAGGTACACAGACAGCAGAGTCTATACTATTTTTAAAAGATTTCCAAAGATGAACAAACAAATCTGTTTTGCTAACTACTATTAAACAAAATAGTGATTCTCGTTGGACTGCACTTTCTCCAACCATACTGAAATTTTCTTGCATCAAATAAAATCCCCAACTGACATCAACTTAAAAGTCAGTATTAGCTAAAAAGCTTGGGGTTATGTTCGAAATGCATCAGAACTCTTGGTATAGGGATGCCTGGGTGGCTCAGCAGTTTAGCCAGGGAAGAAATGTAGTCCTGAGACGGGAAGTACCTGTCATGTTCATTTTTAGACCATCTTCAGAACTCTTGCTTTTACTTGGAGAGAAATGAGGGGGTCGTGGTGGGTTTTGAGATAATATGACATACTTTAGAAGGATCCTTATGGCTGCTGTGTGGAGGATAGGTAATAGGAGGTTTTAAGTAGAAAGAAGAACAATGTAGGCAGGCAACTGCAATAATTCAGGCGAGAGTTTATACAACTTCCACATACATTAAGTATTTTATTAAAACATAATTCTGCCATGGACACAGGACTTGTCCAGGGACACTATGTATGCCCAGGGTTTGCAGTAGCTCCCTCCCTTCTTCCAGCCTGCTGTGGGTTGACTGGCTAGGGAATTGGCCCAAGGGCAGCCATCTATAGCCTGCTAGTCTTCCAAGAGTGGGCCTGGGACAGGTAGGTTAACGGTGGAATGGTAGAGTAAAGAACTGTTATGAAGTCCTGCTCTTCAGATCCACAGAGAAGATTAGGAATCAGAAAGAACTTATAGTTTCTGGCCCTATGTGGTTGATTCTACATTGTTCCTGCTTTTTTCGGGTTTCCACATATGTTTGAACTTATATTCCCATCCTTCCTCATCCCTTACACTGTTTCAGGTAAATTGAAAAAAAAATCTCTATTTCTTACAAATAAATGAGCCTAACAGAAATTATAACCACTAGTGTATCAGAATTCTTGCACTCATGAACATATATAAATCAGTTTAGGCTATGAAATCTCAAAAAAGATGCTCACTTTCTATGTCCTTAAGATGTAGGGGATAAGAACACAGATTTAGCAGCCAGACTGCCTGAGTTCCAGCTCTATCCCTTACCACCTAGGTGATTTTGGGCAAGTGATGTAACCAGCTTTTTTCAGTTTCCACATCTATAAAAAAGAGTTAACAATATCTCTTGGTGGTGTTGAGACTCTTAAATGTGTGAATATGGAAAGCCTTCAGACAATAACCCAGTATGTAGTGAGGACTCCATAGGCATCATGTCCTGATGATGAAATAAACTATTATTCCAAGGTATTAAAAAAAATACTCCAGGTGACTGCTATTGTTTGTGAATTAACTGCTGTTACTAAGATAGTGGTATTTACTATTAGATTCTTCAAATAGTTAGACAATGTCTACACTCTATCTGGCATGTTTCAGCTAACAAACCTTTGTTAATGGCAGAGCAACAGTTATCTATGGGACAGAGGGACCTGGCAGGCACAGCTCAATGCAGGAAGGATCTTATATTTGGTGCCTAGGAAAGTGATACTGACGCTCAAGGAACTTAAAACTTACTCATGACTAGAATCCAAGCTCCATGAGAACTTAGAGGTCTTTGTTTTCTTTCTTTCTTTCTTTTTTTTTTTTTCCTGTAACTGCTACATACCAGCACCTGGAATATAGTAGCAGTCAATAGGTCTTTTTCGAATGAGTAAGTAAACATTGAATAAATGAAAAGTAATCACAATGAATAAGAAGGCAATCAGAAGATTTTGAAGTTAGGAGAGAGTTATAAATAAAGGGTTATAAAAACACAGAGGGAAGGATAATAAATTCTGACCAGGGTGTCAGACCACCACGTTGGACCACGTATATGGGAATGGAAGATTCAGCATCTGAATTGGACCTTGATGACTGGAGTTTTGCCAAGTGGCCCAGTGGGCTGGGGCTCAAAGGGAAAGTCTTCTCACCTGAGAGAATTCCAAGAGATCAGAGATGTGAAAGTATATATTCAATCTGGAGAACAGAAAGTGGTCTGGGGTGGTTGGAACTGAGAAAAGCTGGTGGAGGACAAGAGCAGTCCAAAGGATATGACTAAAGATAAGACTGAGAAGGTTGTTTGGAACCAGAACGTAAAATGACCTCCTATCTCATAGGTTGGATTTTATCATATAGGTGTGAAATTAAAACCAAAAGAGCTTCTATTGAATTACATACGTATAGTTCACAATATTTAAACAGTATCAAATATTCACTAGGACAAAAGAGACCTAATAATCTCTGAGAATTTATTTTATTTTTTCTTATTTATTTATTTATTTATTTATTTATTTATTTAAAACAATATTTTATTTAATCACGAGAGACGCAGAGAGAGAGGGCAAGACATAGGCAGAGGGAGAAGCAGGCTCCCTGCAGAGAGCCGGATGGGGCGGGGGCGGGGACACTTGATCCCAGGAGCCCAGGGTCATGACCTCAGCCAAAGGCAGATGCTCAACCACTGAGCCACCCAAGTGCCCCATCCCTGAGATTTTATAAGGCAATTCTCATGGTAACATGGGCGGAGACTAGAGCAGAGAGAGGCTAGATTTGGAGGGACAGTTGGTTATTGCACTAAATCTTCTAAGAGAAAAATGTGTTTAGGATTTCTGGAATTTCAACAAACTCTAATTAACTCCATTAATCATTTTCAGTTTCTGCCACAGCTTCTAAAATTAATAGTGCTTTTGAACTCCTTTTCTTCATTAGAAAGTGAATTCAAGAAATATATATTGTGGTCCTATTTAAGCATTGTGTACTTCGGAGCAGGCAGACTAAGAAGCTCCCCGTCTAGTGGAAGACAGATCTCAGGCTCAGGCTTAAAGAGTGAGTTATCAAATGTTTAGATCTTTGATAATCTGATTGGTCAAAGAAAAAAAGATATTTCAATTTTAATTTCTTTTCTCTTCTTGAGACAATGGCTGTCCTTTCATATTTCCAGGAGCTATCTTTTGAGAAGTCTCTTCTAGGTATAGTCTATTTTGTCCATTTGGATTGTTGATCTTTTCTCACTGGTTATATATTAAGGGACATAGTTGCTCATATTATGAATTGCAATACTTTCCCCATTCTCTCACTGGCCTTTGTTTGCAGTTTTTTTATTTAGAATCTTTATACATAGTCAGATATATCCAATTTTTCTTTTATGGCTTCTGAGTTTAGTGTTATATTTAGAGTGGCATTTCACAGTTATAAAATGCTTCTATGTTTTGGTATTTTTATAATTGTATTAATTCATTTAGAGTTTATTTTGGTTTAACTTTTATTTTTTCCCCCAGTGGTGACCCAGTTATCTCAACACTGTTTATCAAATAATCTATAATCTATCTTTCCTGCACTGATTTGAAATTCCATCTTTGGTCTGGTCTATATAATTCTTATGGTTTTAGATTTATTTATGCTATTTGTAATATACATTTTAATGAATGTTACTCCCTCTTATTTCTTATCAATCCTCCTAATCTTTCCCCATTTTTTTATTAGTATCAACTGTGAATTCTTCCCTTGATGATTATTAATTTCTTTTTTACATCATAGATCCTCTCTTTTAAGAAACATATTGGCATTTTCATTGTTTTAAAACAATGCTAAAACATGTATTTGGACTGAGGCATATTTGATATGGAGTCTGCTATTTCTCTGATCCTTTCTTCACCAGACTCTAGCCATCCTAGTCTTTTTCATTTTTCTCAAACACTCCAAGCTTGTTTCTGCTTCAGAGCCTTTGTATCTGCTATTCCTGTTGCCAGATTTCTTTTCTGTATCTTTGCATGGTTGATTCCTTTTCATTATTCAGCTGAGATATCACTAGTCTGACAAGCCTTCCATGATCTTCCTGGTTAAAGTAACTCCCACGCCACCCTCTCTCATTCCCAGGTGCTTCATTTTATTTTTTTGCATGGGGCTTATCGCTATCTAATAGAATTCTTTTTTATTTGTGGCTTCCTTATTTATTTCCCTTCTCTTTCCACTAGAACATAAGTTTTATGAAGGCTGATACCTTGTCAATCTTGCTCACCATTTTATCCTCAGGAATAAGAACTGTGAATGGCATATATTAGGCCACTAATATTTGGCAAATACATATTTGTTGAATGAATGAATTAATAAGCCCTTGCTTTTTCTAAGAATATCGTCTTATTCTTCAAAACTCTGTGGAGTTGCTGGGCCTCCAATCCCAATCAGCATGCTCTGGGCCAGTCTTCTTCTGCCTTTCTTGTTAATCCTCAGTCTTGCTGTAGGGAATGGTGGTCGTTGCTTGCTTCCTTTTAAGAACAGGCAGGGTCCCAAGAAGACCAATCTGCTGAAGGAGCAGCAAAGCCTAGAGTTAGAAGGTCCTTAGTCACAGGGGCTAGCATACTTGCAAATGGAGTGGACCAATTCACTTATTCACTTATTTTGAAAACAATTGGTTTTAATGTAACTTCTTATTAATAACCCATGCTATATGTTTGCTTTAAGAAATAAACATTATTTATTTATTTATTTTTATATTTTTAAAAGCTTTTATTTATTTATTTGACAGAAAGAGGGAGAAAGAGAGACAAGCAGACGTAGTGGCAGATAGATGGAGAGGAAGAAGCAGGCTATCCCCAGAGCTGAGAGCCTGAAGTGGGGCTCGATCCCAGGACCCCAGGATCATGACCTGAGCCAAAGGCATACACTTAACCAACAAAGCCACACAGGTGCCCAAAGAAAGAAACATTTTTTAATATATATAAGTGATGAATCACTAAATTCTACTCCTGATACCAAAATTACAATATATATTAACTAACTAGAATTTAAATAAAAATTCGAAAAAAATGAAAAAAATTTTATAGGTAAACTTTAAAAAGAAAGAAATAACCTTTTCTTCTGTCCCTTAAGACTTGCAACAAATTGCATATACTATGAAATTAATTTTCTGGTTGATGTGTTATTAAAAATTGCCACATGCTTAATCAGTGTAACTAACTGGATTTCTGAAGTGAAAATGTTGGAATAAAGTTGGATTTTTGAACAAGGTAGGCTGAGGTAAGAGTCCAAGAATTGTAAGAGTTGAAGCTTGGCACCAAAGATCTGAGATAATTGGGGGTTCTTGCTGGTCACAGAGGAGGCTTTAGCTGGCTTTGGCCTTTGAAGTAGTAGTATGCTGAGGTCTGTAGACAGTTCTTCTCAGTATCTCTTTAAGCCCTCAGTCTAGGCAGGTTAAGTCAGATACTCATTCTACTCTCTTCTCCGGACTACCACCCGGCTGGAGCCTCACCTGCCAACAATCTCCCTTGATGTTGCTAGCAGTAGGTGGAGTCCTAGAGGCAGCAGTGAGACAGGTGTGCGTATTTGGGGTGGAGAAGAGAGCTGTACGGCAGGGGATGGTGAGAAGCAAGGTGGTTCCTCGAGAAGGAAACTGGGTCCTTTGTTACTTCCAGGGTCCTCTTTACATATCATTTTTTTCAAGTCCATCCCTTTACTTCATTCTTTTCTCCATCTATCCATTCATGCATCCAATAGATTCACTGACAATTTTTTGAGCCCCTATTATTCTAGGCATGGGGATAGTGTGGTGAACACAATGAAGTCCTTATTCTCATAGAGTTTAATTCTAGTAAGGAGACAGATAAAACAGACAAACAAATACGTGTTTCATTTGTTAATAAAAGTCTTGGAGAAAATTAAGTAGGGTAAAGAAAAAGAGAGTGAAGATGTTGGTGGGTTACTTTATATATGGTGGTCTAGAAAGTTCTCCCTGGATATGTAACATTTGAATTCAAAAACAATAAAGGGTGGCCTACTCATGGTTTTCTGGGCAAATTTATTTCACAACCCATTAATGAACTGCGATGCATGGTCTGGAAAATTCTGATAAGACTTTGAGAATTTGGCAAGGTTGGAATTTTATTGTAAATGAAATGGGAAAGCATTAAGAATTTAAAGCAGAAAAATAACATGATCTGACTTAACATTTCAAAAGAATTGCTGTTGTATGGATAATAAATAGACACTGTGGGTGGGTAGGTTGGGGGAACGTAAAGTTGGGACACCTGTCCACTCAGTCCTTGCTATAATTTTATTTACTTCTCATCATTAGAATTTGTCAAACTTCCTTTATCAGATATGCTAAAAATCGGTCAATAACAGCCAGCTTTTAAATAGAAGTTTCAAAATTTGTGTTTTTGGATGAAACGATGCATGTGAAACCTGACAGAACTGGTGCTCAGTAAACTTCAATTTTCTCTATCTATCCTGCAGTATTCATTGAATCTTCTCCTTGGCTGAACAAGACTGATCTGGAACACAGTCCAGTTTCTCTACAAATCTCATTTAAAATTGTTGCATCTTGGTTGGCCTCAGGCAGGCTTCCTTTGATGCCACCCTTATTCCCGAGATCTCCACCTGCACAGCCAATGTCTTCTGACTCAGCTGGTGTATCTCCATGGTGGATCGGAGCTTTCTGTCCTTCATGAATGGTTCAAGGCACACGATAACTTTGCTCTTGCTGCTGATTGTGGAGAAGCTCTTAATTGTGTATATCTTGCCCTTTACCATGAGTAGCTAATGAATGAGAAACTGCTTTTTTTTTTTTTTTTAAGAATTCCTTTGCAAAGAACAGGTAGTGGGAGCTCTTTTATCCCAGAATATACCTGATATTTCTTGTTTCTTTCTCCTTATTGGTTTTTTTCATCCTACTTTAGTCTGCTTTGTGTCCTAGAAGGCTGACTTTTATGGATGGCAGCAAAGGCTCCCTCCCTCTCTGGTTTCAAGTTGGGTCTGGCAAACTGGAAACATCAGTGAAATCTGAAAATGAGAGGGGAATGGGTTTGAAGTATATATTCTTTCAGCTTCTTTATGCCAGATGGCCACTGATGGTTTTGTCCCTCTGATAAAGGTCATACTTCCTGAGGGCAGCCCTCTGCTACAACCATAGGTATGCCTCAGAGATATTGTGAATTTTGTTTCAGACTACTGCAAAAAAAGCGAGTCAAGTGAATTTTTTTGTTTTCCCAGTGCATATAAAAGTTATGTTTACACTATCCTGTAGTCTATGAAGTGCACAATAGCATTATGTCTAAAAAATGCATATACCTTAATTAAAAAATACTTTATTACTAAAAATGTTAGCCCTCATCAAAGCTTTCAGAGAGTCATAATCGCAGATCACAGATCACCCTAACAAATATAATAATAATGAAAAAGTTTGAAATATTGTGAGACTTACCAAAATGTGGCACAGAGATGTGAAGTGAACAAATGTTGATGGAAAAGTGGCACCAAATGGTGCCGATAGACTTGTTTCAGGCCGGGTTACCACAAACCTTCTAAGTTGTAAAAAAAAAAAAAATCACAATTTCTGCAAAGCAGAATAAAGTGAAGAGCAATAAAAAGAAATAGGCCTGTATAACTTCTCTCTATGATTTCTAGTAGCTCTCTCTAACCCTTCAGAGCAAAGGCGGGTAATGGCTCTAACTCTTCAGAGCAAAGGCGGGTAATGGCTCTAACCCTTCAGAGCAAAGGCGGGTAATGGCTCCTGATAGTTCCTAGTACCAGGGAGCTGCACCAGCCTTTGTGGATTTCTCTGAACACTGCCTACTCCCCTGTAAATAATCTCTTCAGTTGTCCTGTTTTCTGTTAGTCCCACAGATGGATACACAGAGGTTTCTCTGTAGGAGTAGCTGAGTCGGCAAGTACAAACTTTTGTACGGAAAAATACTCAAAACTATGCAGATATCAGAGACAATTTTATCTTACTGTGATACAAAATTAGCCTATCAGGTTAGCCTATGGGCATCAACACACTTATACTTATGGCTGGTGTGTGGTCCATTCAGAGAATTGGCATGGGGGCACCTGGCTGGCTCAGTCAGCGGAGCCCGTGACTCTTGATCTTGAGGTCATGAGTTCTAGCCCCATGTTGAGGATAGAGGTTACTAAAAACAAAACAAAGCAGAGAGGAATTGGCAGAATTATTTCAAGGGCCAAATGTTTTATATTAAGCATTTAACAGCTACTTGTATACTTTCAAGAACCACAAAGACAGGGCAGAAGGACAATTTCTTTATAAAGTTCTGTCCAGGGCAGCCTGGGTGGCTCAGCGGTTTAGTGCTGCCTTCAGCCCAGGGCGTGATCCTGGAGACCCAGGATTGAGTCCCTCGTCAGGCTCCCTGCATGGAGCCTGCTTCTCCCTCTGCCTGTGTCTCTGCCTCTCTCTCTCTCTCTCTCTCTCTCTCTCTCTCTCTATCATGATTAAATAAGTAAAATCTTTTTTTTTTTAAAAATAAAGTTCTTGTCCACTGGGAGAGAAAGTAACTGGATATGAATGAATAAGAGCTTTCTAGTGGTGAGACACAGTGAATACTGGTTCAATAGGAATCATGAATATTCAGTGAGAAAGGTTATTGGTTAGAGGAAGGATGGCATGGCATTTTAGAGCACAGCTTCTGAAGTTGTCCTTTCTGGGTTCAAATCCTGCCTCTGCTATTTACTAGTTGGGAGGCTTTGGGCACATTACTTGGTATCTCTGTGCCTCGGTGTCCCATGTTAACAACGGAAAAATAGGAGAACCTAACTTATAGTATTGTTATGAGGAATGAGTGAGTCCATTTATGTCAAGCACTTAAGAGAGTGCCTGGTGAGAAATGTTTAATAATTCTATTTATCTGTATTATCCTGAAAGTAGACATGAAGTTGCTGGGATAGGGACTGATTATTATTATTATATATATTTTTACAAAAACAACCTTATTTCTTGCCCCCCCCCATTACTCCTGCTTATGGGATGATGCAATGAGAACTAACGGATAGGCCTGTACATGGAGGTGTATGTTGTACTTAGGACAGGAATCCCCAAAATATGAACCTGGAACATATATAGAAGGATGGCTGAGATACTTTTCCTCCCTACTGTAAACAAAGTCTCCTTGGAAAGAGAAGGGGAAGGATCCTGAGTTTTTATTCTCTGGAATGTAAATAAATGTATTCTGGGGAAGATGAGACAAGTGTTTTTAGGTTTACAAACTGTGGAATGTCTCTATGGCTTGGGGTCTCATCTGTCCCTAAGTGTAAACATGTATCTCTGGGGAGGGGAATTGTTTGTTATCTATTCAATAATCTTTTAGATTTCAAAGCTTGTCTTTTAACCTAAGTCCCAGTAAAAATTTCCCAAAAAGCTGTAACTGTTAGACACATTAAAAATTTATTTCCTGACACCTGGCACATAGCAAACCTAGGTCACTGTCTGCTATCAGGATCTTGCGAATAGTTTGAAGCCATGGAGCTGTGTGGTAACTTTAGAGATTTATTCCTAGTGAGGGTTGTTTGATAAATCTATCAGCATTAATGTAGAAGTACAGAGAAAGCAGTTTCTTTTATTTTTATTTTTATTTTTTGAGAAAGCAGTTTCTTAATGAAAGGTAAAAAGTACATAGAATCCAAATTATTTATAATCATGATGATTATGAATGTGGAATGTTACATTTATTGAGTTAAAGCTAATCACTTTACAAAAATGATCTCATTTAGGCCTGATGGCAATACTGTAAGATGAGTACTTAATGTTTGCATTTTATAGAATAGGAAAATAAAGCTCATGAAGCTTAAGTAACTTGCCCCAAAGTCATAAAACTAGTAAGCAGTAGAGCCAGGATTCCAATGCATGTTTATATGACTTCAAAACTCATGCTTTTTACTGATTCAATTGGAAGCTGCATCTGTATTTTTCAAGATAAACTGAGTTGTCTATTCTCTCTGCTAAACTGCATCTGAGAATCAGAGAAGCTGTGATTCTCTGATTGCTCTTTCTCTTCCGCACCACCTCACCCAACATTTGGGTTTAGTTTTGTGCCCTAAATCCATAGCCAGACACACTGCCTAAGGCTTAGCTCTGGAACCCCGATTTTGGAATTCAAACAAACACCTCACTTTGCTTTAGAGTTCCACTACTTACTAACTGTGTGACCCAACACAAAATGGTCATTCTCTGTGAACTTCTGATAAGTCATCGAGAAAATGAGGATAAAAATGTCTGTCTTACCTTACTCACAGGGTTATTTTTGAGGATGGAATGGGGTAATGTATGTGGAGGCACATCGTATACTGCAAAGCTTTCTATAAGAGTAAGGAATTCTCACAAGTAGACATGTATTTTGTCAGACACTGAGTTAGTTGAAGAAAATAAATGAAAAAGATACTATTACTCAGGTTGCTTTTAAAATTATCTCTAATTAGAGATCATATGGTGTAGATAATGTTAGGTACCTATCAAATTGCCATAGCCCTGTTTTTTGTTTTTCATTTTTTGTTTTTAACTTAATTAAACATTTCAGGGTTCCCTGGGCCTGATCCTGCTGCTTTTCCAGCCTCCTTTGCAGTTAAAGATTTATCTATGTACCTCAGTTGGAGTCCTGGCTCAGAATATAATTTTACTCAGATGGTCAACTAAAACTGTTTCAATGATGGGTTTATTTACAGACATGGGGGCAAGGTTAAAGGTATAACAAGGAACCCAGATAATCAGCTACAGTGACATGGCCTGAAAAGGCAAGAGGTGAAGTGTTGTTGCCAGAGCCCAGACAGACCTAGAGCCATGGAGGAGTGTGCCCAGCAGGAGCTGTAGTTATGGGAGGATATGCCAGAAATGCAGTGCTGAAAATGGGACAAGGTGAAGAAGAGGGAAGAAATTCCCTGACCTCTCCCAACTCACCCTCTCAGGGCTTTGCTTACATCTCTTACTTGTCCAAGCCTCATCAGGATTCAGAAGGCAAATGAGGTCATCATGTGACTTCATTCTGTTCAATAAGATGTATGCAATAGGAAGTCTGTTATAGTCATTTTCAGGAAATTGTGACTTTCCTGATAGAAAGGGTCGGGCATGGATGGCAGTTTCCCCTTATTTCTCCTTTCCTTCCTTGAATAGAAGACATGATGGCCAGAGGGCAGCAATTCATCTTGCAATCATGGGGCATCAGGCATGAAGGTGAAGGACAACAGGCTCAGAGTAGGAGCAGAATGATAGGAGGAGCATGGCATTGTTAAGCAGTTGAATAAGCTTCTATAATCACTGTCTTCAGACTTCTTTTGTAAATATATTTGGGTCTCTTTACTTCCATCTGGTCCAAGTCCTTTGCAGTATACTGTATAACTTTCATGGTTGGTCTGAGGAGAGACAATAAAATCTAAAACCTATTGAAAAACAGCCCAAAGTAGTGAGGATAAAGGATTCTCATGATTGAGGAAGTAAAACTATGGCATCTGGGTTCATATAGTCCCAAAATTTAAAAAGTGAAACTCGTATCCAATGGCACATTTTTTATTTTGTTTTTATTTTTATTTTTTTAAATTTTATTTAAATTCAATTAATTAACTTGTGTCATTGGTTTCAGAGGTAAGGTCAGTGATTCATCAGTCAAAACACTCAGTGCTCATTACATCATGTGTGCTCCTTAATGCCCATTACCCAGTTACCCCATCCTCCCACTGCCCTCCCTTCCAGCCACACTCATTTTTTTTCTTATGATTAAGAGTCTCTTACAGTTTGCCTCTCTAATTTTGTCTTGTTTTATTTTTCCCTCTCTTCTCCTATGATCCTCTGTTTTGTCTTTGTCATTTCCATATATGAGGGGATCCCTGAGTGGTGCAGTGGTTTGGCGCCTGCCTTTGGCCCAGGGCACGATCCTGGAGACCCGGGATCGAATCCCACGTCGGGCTCCCGGTGCATGGAGCCTGCTTCTCCCTCTGCCTGTGTCTCTGCCTCTCTCTCTCTCTCTCTCTCTCTGTGACTATCATAAATAAATAAAAATTTAAAAAACAATTTCCATATATGAGTGAGATCATACAGTTGTCTCTGACTTATTTTGCTCATCCATGTCATTGCAAATGGCAAGATTTCATGTGTGTTGATGGCTGAGCAGTAGTCCTCCAAAAGAACGGTTCCACTACTACATTTTTGTTATGCCTCCCACTCTGTAATACATACTTGCTTGAAAATTGCCTTTGGTTGAACTATAGGTTCTTGCTGCTGGGACCCTGCCTGTCATGCTGGCCGCCCATTTCTAAGGCCTCCTGCACTGCCTAACAAAGAGCATGCTCCCAATAGCTGGTTATTGACTTAAACCCAAAGTGTCCAGAGCCGTTCAAGTCAAACATTGACTTTTCTCTATTTTTCTCAACCTTTGCTGAGGTCAAGAACTTGCTATAATTTTCTTGGATTAAAAATTCTCTGAGTCCCAGCTTCTCAAGCAAAATTTTATCTAGAAGAGCCGAGACATCAAAGACTCTGATTTTCTCTACCAGTCATTAATAGTTGAAGGTATTCCCTTGACTGTGAGTGAATGAATAGGAACAGCAATTTATAGATAGTTTTGGGTCACAGGATCGAGTTTCTAGAAGCTGTTGTGCAGGCTGTGCTGGAATCTCTTCCTTATTTAAAAGAATTATGCCCCTATTTGTTTGTACAGCCCTGTAGACAAATACCTCAGATCCAAGCCACAAAACTAAAGGCAGATTTACTTAAGGAGGAGGATGAAAACTGGAAGACAAGCTGCATTTTCTTGGGGAAGAAGGTGGGTGGGGACCTGCTTTATTGTGAAAACATATTTTTATTTTGAGGTGTTATTAATAGAATTTGTTTTTTTTTTTAAATAGAATTTGGTTACCAAAAAAAAAAAAAAAAACCCAAAAAACAAAACACCTAGTGTAACTGGAATGCTGGTCTATGTATGGGGAAAAGTCACATAAATAATTCATTTTTTTAATGGCTTCCTTTTATGAAAATGACATAATCTAAATGCTATAATTTATGTTCTGTTAAGTGGCTACAATTACACATGAAGTTAAAAATGATTATACTAGTATTTATGCGCTATCTCGTTAAATACTAGAGATATAGAGATAATTAGATGCATGATATATCTTTTCAAATCAATAACTTGAAGAAAACAGGCTTCTAGTGTAGGCTACAATTTATTCGAGCTACTCATTATATCTCTGGTTGATTTTAGATAGGAGCAGAATTTTGAGGGAGCAAGAGTATTTTTAACAGGTAATTTGATTATTGGTAACAGTTCTCCATGATCTGGTCACAAGAAGACAGTGTTCCTTTTCATAATCTTATTTTAACCAAGCTATCCACAAAGAGAAAAACAAATTTATAATAATTTAGTAACTAAAAAAAACTCTGAATTGCTAGGAAAAGGATTAGAGAGTGTAAAATTGAAGGGAACTGATTTGACTGGCAAGTGACTAAACTCTGAACTGTTTTCCTGCTCAGCCTGTTTATTTTCCAAACAGTTCAGATTAGCACATAAAACAATCGAGAATCTGTGCTGAGGCACTTTACATTGTGAAGGCAGATCAGAAATAGCTGGTTTTCCTTTCTCTAATCTTTCTCTGTTTATAGTTTTAGTTTTCTACACCTGTGTGAGAAAAAAGAAACAGTTTGTAGTAGAAAAATGACCATGGTATTTACTGTCTTGGGAGAGAAAGGGAAAAGAGATAATTGCAATAAAAAGGAAATGTCTAGGTCTGGAAATTCCCAAGTGTCCGTCCTTTTAGTTAACTGTTAGGAGCTTTGGGCTCCTTATCTGAATATGACAGGACAGTGTCCACAAACTATGAGAGGGCATCTGGGTGGTTCAGTGGTTGAGCATCTGCCTTCAGCTCTGGTTGTGATCCAGGGGTCCTTGGATCCAGTCCCACATTGGGCTCCCCGCAGGGAGTCTGCTTCTCCCTCTGCTTAGGTCTTTGCCTCTCTCTCTGTGTCTCTCATGAATAAGTAAATAAAACCTTAAAAAAATTATGAGAGATGCAAAAACGCAGCATGTTGGTTTCAAGAGTTATTTTATGTTGTGGTAATTCAGAAAGTCAAGATAATGATTTGTTCTTGGCTTATCCTTAACGAAGGAGAATTTAAAATCAATATCTTAATGCAGCCTGTGGTTACCTGGAATACACTCCCAGCACATGCATAAAAGAAAAGCACTTTGTGTGCGTGTGTGTGAAGGAGGGGGTGGGCTAGGAGGAGGTTGAGAGTTGAATAGTTCTAATATCAATTTTACAGCATCCCTTTATGACTATAATTGCTTTTATGGGGTTTAGCAACTCCCAGTTGGATCAGCTTAAATTTAATTTGCATTAGAATTGCAAAATTTGGTAAGGGAAACCAAATCCCTGTGGATCATAAACAATTGGATGCTAGGGAGTTAATACATCTTATGAAATACTGGGTGAAACAACCACATTTTGAGAAAAAGCAGGGTATCATGGCCCATGACCTGAAGGAGCTGCCACCTTCTTTCCAAGTAGTCTCTTATCATGTTGACTGGCTGAGAACTGTGGTCTTTTCCCTTGCATTAAAAAATATTTTTTTTTATGTTTAAAAAAATTTTTTTGGGTAATTGTAGACTTACATGCAGTTGTAAGGAATAATAGAGAGATCTTGCTTACATTTTACCCAGTTTCCTCCCCTGGTAATATCATGCAAAATTGTAGTACACATCAAAACCAAGAGATTGACATAGCTACAGTCAAGATACAGAACATTTCTATCACAACCAGAATCCCTCATGTTGCCTTTTATAGCCACATCCACTCCCCTCCCACACTCTATCTCCTTTTTAACTTCTGATAACTACTAATCTGCTCCCCATCTCTCTAATTTTATCATTTCAAGAATGTTATATAAATGGAATTGGTATGTAACCTTTTGGGATTGGGCTTTTTTCCTCCCCACAAAGTATTATTATCTAGAGATTTATCCAAATTGTGGCATGCACCAAAGGTTCAAGTCTTTTTATTACAGAATAGCATTCCATGATACAGATATACTACAGTTTGTTTTATCATTTACCACTGATAGATATCTGGGTTGTTTCCAGTTTGGGGCTATTATGAATAAAGCTGCTATAAACATTCATGTATAAGTTTTTTGTGTGAACATAGTCTTCATTTCTCTGGGATAAATGCCTACGAGTGCAATTGCTGGATTGTTGTAGTAATTGCATGTTTAGCTTTTAAAGAAAATGCCAGTCTGTTTTCTAGAGTGGCTGTACCATTTTATATTTCTACCAGCAGTGAGTGAGATCCAGTTTCTCCATATCCTTGCTAGCATTTAGTGTCACTATTTTTATTGTACCCATTCTGGTAGGTATGTAGTGATACCTCACTGTGATTTTAATTTGCAGTTCTGATTGCTAATCATGCTGAACATCTTTTCATGTGCCCATTGCCATCAATAAAATGTCTCTTCGCATCTTTTGCCAATTTTCTAATTGGATTGTTTATTTTTTTACTGGTGAGTTCTGGGAGTTATTTTTATGTTTTAGGTAATAATCCTTTCTTGCATATGTGGCCTGCAAATATGGATTTATCACTTTCTTTTCTCTTTTGTACTGTGTGTGGCTGGTGTTGGTATCATGGTAATAGTAGCTTTATAAAATGAATTGGGAAATGTTTCTTGCTCTGTTCCTTTTTGAAAGAGGTTATATAGCATTAGTGTTAATTCTTTAAATATTTGGTAGAATTTTCCAGTAAAGCCATTTGGCCTGGAGATTTCATTTTTAAGAATTTTAAAATTATAAATTCAATTTCAATGGTTATGAGGATATGCAAATGATCTATTTCATACTGGATGAGTTATGGTAGTTTGTGGGCTTTTTTTTTTAAAGATATTATTTATTTATTCAAGAAAGAGAGAAAGAGTGCACAAGCAGGGTGAGTGGCAGGTAGAAGGGTTAGCAGGCTCCCTACTTAGCAGGGAGCCCAATGGGGGTCTCCATCCCAGGACCCTGAGATTGTGACCTGAGCCAAAGGTAGACACTTAACCGACTGAGCCACCCAGGCACTCGTTTTTTTTTTAATTAGTCCATTTTATCTAAGTTTTTGAATTTATGTGAATAAGCTGTCCTAGTAATGTCTATTATCCTTTTGATATCTTCAGGGTCTGTAGTGATATCTCCTGGTTGATCTAAAAAGAAATAAACCAAAACAAGCTCAAAATTGTCAAAACAATGAGCTTATTTGGGAATAACAGGAATTATAATTCAGGACACACAAACCGATTAAGTTATAGGTAAGTCCATTGAGGGTTTGGGGTAGGTTGTATTTATAGGCAGGAAGTGTAAAGAGGAGAGAGTTCAGTGAGAGTCTGTGAAAATCAAAAACAAATGGAGACCAGCTTTGAAAATTCCCTGAGTAGGCAAAAACAGTCCAATCATACAAATAAGGCTTAATTCAATTTATTCTGTGAGATCAACCTGACTTGGGTCATTTCTTGCTTATGTCTCTGAAAACCATAAGCAAAAATTTCCTAAGGTTAATATGAGGTAACCCTGACCAGCTCCCTGGCATTTAAGAACAATCCAACATTATCAGTTTTCTATAAATCAAACATTTGTGGAAAATCAGTCTCTCAGTCTTTAAGTTTTGCTTTTTTGAGGGCACATGTGTGAGATTTTCTATTTTATATCCTCCAGTTCCTTACTTGATTAATTACTTTTTTAATTTATAGGTTTATTCATTTTAGAAAGAGACAACGAGCAAGCACATGCCAGGTGAGGGGCAGAGGAAGAGAAATTCAAGCAGACTTGAAACTGAACCTGAGCTCTCTCTCAGACCCTGAGATCAGGTCCTGAGCTGAGGTCAAGAGCCAATGGCTCAACCAACTGAGCCACACAGGTGCCCCTTTTCCTCTTTTATTCTCTCCCTTTTATTTTTCTTCTCTTTTCCTTTTATTCTCTCATGAATAAATAAATAAAATCTTAAAAAAAAAAGAAAAAGAAGGTGTGTTCTTCTGTTGCTGGGTAGAAGGTTTTGTTTTGTTTTTAAAGATTTATTTATTTATGAGAGACACAGAGAGAGGCAGAGGGAGAAGCAGGCCCCATGCAGGGAGCCCAATGTGGGACCCAATCCTGGGTCTCCAGGATCATGCCCGGAGCTGAAGGCCGCGCTAAACCGCTGAGCCACCCAGGCTGCCAGGCTAGAAGGTTTTGTAAATATGGATTAGATCCTACTGATCAGTGATGTTGAATTCTTTAATATCTTTGCTGATTTCCTGTTTAGTTGTTCTATTAATTATTTAAAGAGAAGCACTGAAGTTTCCAACTATAATTATAAATTTCTTTGTTTTTCCTTTCAGTTCTATGAATTTGTTTCATATATTTTGCATATCTGTTTGGTGTAGTCACATCCTGCACTAAATGTTAGGATCATTATTATTTTTTTGGTGGATTACTCTTTCATTGTTATATAAAGTCCCTCTCTTTGATTATTTATTATCTCTTGCTCTGAAGTCTACTTTCATTGATAATAGTTTTGCCCATTCCTGCTCTCTTTTAATTAATGCTTACATGATACATCTCTTTTCTATTTTTTTACTTTCAAACTGTCTATTTGAAGTGAATTTCTTCTAGATGGCATATAGTTGGGTCATGTTTTCTTAATTCATTCTGTCAATCTCTGGCTTTTAATTAGTGTATTTAGACAAAGTACATTAATATAGTTATTGATACATTAGCGGGGCATCTGGGTGGCTGAGTCAGTTAAGCACCCAACTCTTGATCTCAGCTCAGGTCTTGATCTCAGGGTCATGAGTACAAACATACTTAAGAAAAATATCTATTACTTGCATATTTCTTAGAATTCTATTTTATCTATAGTATTTTTGAGTGTGTCTCTTCATATAGATAGACCTTTGAGGAATTATGATATATATATATATTTAGGCATATAAATATATATATTTAGGCATTATGATATATAATATTTATATGTTTATTTGGTTTTATGGTATGCATGTTTGATATATATGTTATATATTTATATATTTACTTATTATGTCATAATAAAACTTATCACTGTTCATTATTTATTTGAGAGAGAGAAAAAGCACAAGCGGAGGAGTGGGGGAAAGACAGAGAAAGAGGGAGAAGCAGACCCCCCACTGAGCAGGATACTAGACATGGGGCTAGATCCCAAGACCCTGAGATCATGACCTGAGCCGAAGGCAGCTGCTTAATCAGCTGAGCCACATAGATGCCCGTAATCTTCCTGTTTAGAAACACATTAGACAATGTTATAATCTTTGCTTCAACCCTCAAACAATTCAGAAAACCCAAAAGAAGGAAAATCTGTTGTATTGACTTATGTTTTCTTTTTTCCTGATATTACAAGGATATATTTTAATTGTCTTCTTTCTTTTAGAGAATTTCTGTTAGCCATCCTTTAGGGTAGGTCTGCTGGCAACAAATTCTGGCATTCTTCATCTGAAAACATCTTGCTTTCCTTTTATTTTTAGAGTGTATTTTCACTGTATATAGAATTCTGGATCCATAGTACTTTTTCCAGCAAGTGAAAAATGTTATTCTACTACTTTCTGACTTTATGTTTTTTTTTTCCAATGAGGAATCCATTCTCATTCAAATTGTTTCTCCCTATATATAAGGTGGCATTTTTCTCTCATTTTTAAAATATATTTTATTTTTAAGGGCAGTTTTAGGTTCACAGCAAAACTGAGCCTAAAGTATAGAGATCTTGGAATACCTGGGTGGCTTGTTGGGTCAAATGTCTGATTCTTGATTTTGGCTCAGGTCATGATCTCAGAGTGGTAAGATCAAGCACTATATCAGGCTCCAAGCTCAGTGGGGGAGTCTGCTTCTCTTCCTCTGCCCTTGCCCCTGCTTGTGCTCTCTCTTTATCTCTCTCTCTCTAAAATAAATAAATAAATAAATAAATAAATAAATAAATAAATAAATAAATAAATCTTTAAAAAGAAAAGTACAGAGATCCCATATACGCCTTATTCCTATACACCCCATACATATAGACATAGCCTCCCTCAATTTCAGTATCATGCATCAGAGTAGTACATGTGTGACACCTCTTGCTGTTTTTAAAAGTTTTTCTTTGTCAGGGGCTTCTGGGTGGCTTAGTGGTTGAGCAACTGCCTTTGGCTCATGAGGTCCCGCATCAGGCTCCCTGCAAGAGGCCTGCTTCTCTCTCTGCTTGTGTCTCTGCCTCTCTCTCTCTGTGTCTCTCATGAATAAATAAATAAAATCTTAAAAAAAAAGAGTTTTTCTTTGTCTTTAATTTTCAGAAGTTTGACTATGATGTGTGCTTGCTATGTATTTCTTTGGTTTATACTATGTGGAATTCACTCAGCTTCTTGAATCTGTTGGTTTAAGTCTTTTGTCAAATTTGGGAACTTTTCAGATATTATTTCCTCAAGTACTTTGGTCAGTCCCATCATGTTTCTCCTCTTGCTTTCTGGGACTCTGATAACAAGAATGTTGGAACTTTTGTGATTATCTCACAATGGATCTGTAAACTTTTGATTCAGCCTATTTTCTCTCTGATGTTCAAGATGAATAATTTCTATTGTTTTATGATCTAGTTCACTGATTCTATTTCCTCCACTCTGCCGTTGAATCCACCCACTGAGCTTTTTATTTATTATTATATTTTTAAATTTAAAGTTTCCATTTGATTTTTCTTTATATCTTGCATTTCTTTGCTGAGATTTTCTCTTTTTAAAATTGTGTCAAGTGAGTTCATAATTGCTTGTTGAAAAATTTTTGTGATGACTGCTTTACATCATTGATCGCCAGGGAAATGCAAACCTAAACCACAATGAGATATCACCTCATACCCTCTGGGATGGCTAATATCAAAAAGAAAAAAAAATAAGTGTTCATGAAGATGTAATATAAAAGAAACTCTCATGCACTGTTGGTGGGAATGTAATTGGTAAATTAAAATTTTTTATGATGACTGCTTTGTCAGGTAATTCTATTCTCTCTGATATATTTTTTTTTCTTTCAGTTTGAGATCTTCCTGGTTTTTGGTATGATGAATGATTTTTGAAGGAAACTTGGATGTTTGGCTATAAGACTCTAGATTTTTTTTTAAGATTTTATTTATTTATTCACCAGAGATATAGAGGCAGAAACATAGGCAGAGGGAGAAGCAGGCTCCTTGCAGGGAGCCTAATGTGGGACTTGATTCCAGGACCCCGGGATCACAACCTGAGCCAAAGGCAGACACTCAACCACTGAGCCACCCAGGTATCCCAAGACTCTATATTTTATCTAAACTTGTTCTGGCTGGCTTTCTCTAATTCCAGTCCATCAGGGGAAGAGGACACTACTTTGCTACTGCCAGGTGAGTGTGGAAGTTCTGACTGCCTACAAGGCCATCAGTGATATCTCACCCATGAAAGGGGTACTTGCTAACCCACAGGGAGGTGAGCTGCTAGGCATCAGAGTAGCCCATTAAAATAACAAGCCAAATAACAAACCTTTAATCATTTACTGTGATAGTATAAGCAAAAATCTAAACTGGGAAGAAAGTTGGCTCCCCCTTTTCTATTTTACCCCATGGAGTAGGGAGCCAATTGAGGGTCAGGTGAATCAACACAGATATGGGGGCCTGGGTATAATATCACTGCTGAGTGAGCCTTGAAGAAAAGGCTACTACTGTTTTAAGGATCCAAAAGTCAGGAGGAAAGGAGTGGGGGAAAGAACTAGGAGTAGAAAAATATTAAGTCCTCTGTCAGAGTAGAGAAAATATCTTCCGGTTTCCCAAGTATGGAAACTACCAAAATATGGAAACTTCCAATGGAAGGGCCCTGGGCTAAGAATGCAGCTAAGCATAAGAACAAGACCAGCCAGGTGGGCCTGAGTCCCTGACTCCCTTTAGAGTCTGCAGTGCATTGACTGGGCACCAAGTCTGGTGTAGGGAGGGCAGCTTTCCCTGCTGAGGCCTGCTCAGTAAAGCATTTTTAATTTCCTACAATCAGGTCTGAAAAATCACAATAAGATTTTGGCTGGGAGCCAGAATCTTCAGTTCCTTTCTCATGCTCTCTATGTAGTTTCAGCTGACACCATAGGGTAGGAGGTGGGGTGGGTAGAGGGTGTCCTCATTATCTCTGCTTGGTGGAGAAGGTCCTGACTCTTCTGGTAACCACCTCAGTGAGTAAGAGGAATGATGCTCCATTACTGCTGGGGGGTGGGGTGGGGTGGGCAGAGAAAGTTCTGATTCCCCACATGTTCTTCACTGTCACTGCTGGGCTGGCTGGGGGTAGGCTACAGCAGTTTCTGTTGTGTTTGGCTGGAGAAGAGCAGCTATTGTCTATAAGTTTTCTGTCTTGCAAGGTTGACCCTCTCCTCTCCTGATTCTTTGGCTAGAAAGAGTGGACTTTTGTTGAGGTTTTTTTTCATCTGTGCTTATTGATGTTTCCTAGTAGCTGGCTTCTTCACTTCTATGTCTGGAATATATGAGGCAGAAAAAAGACCCAGGAATCTCATCAGGGTGTTGTTCCTTGGGTCCTGAGGTTCCTACCCAGTCTACCTTCTCCAGCTTTCTTATGTTTGTCTTAAACACATTTGTTTTTAATTGTAATTAGTGGGAGAAATAGGGAAAAGTAGGATACTCCATTATTACAGAAGTGAAAGTCCTTTTCCCTGCATTTTTAAAATGCAAATTTGAACAGGTTAATAAAATATTAAAAATAGAATGGGAACACTTATGAGAAGGACAACTATGCTTTGTCCCGCTCCAGCACATCTCCAGTATTGTCCCTCAGAGATAAACATCTTAATCACTTGTATCTAATTTTGGGCGGTTCATCTTTATGTAGGTAAATAATGTGCTTATTCTATGACTTTTTATTGATCATTTCTAAACATCATTCTGCTCTGTTATAACATAATTTAATTTGCTTACACTTTATCTTCCATCTTCTCTTCATTCTGTTGTCATATGTCACTGGCCCTAGTTCTTCTACTGGTCACCTATACAACTTCAAATTATACTAATACTTATGCTACTATATCTACCATGGACAGTATTTCTTATCTTCCCACTTTGTCAGAAGAAATATTAGCCCTCCCTTCCTTTTCTTTACTATTTTTTCTCCTCACTCCATCCTACAATCTCTAACACACACTTATTTTACCTTTTTTCATGTTCAATTTTACATAAAATTTTATTTTAAAGTTTATTTATTTATTTATTTATTTATGGAGAGAGAGAATGCAAGTGGGGGGAGGGGCAGAGGGAGAGAGAGGGAGAGAGAGAGAATCATCATTCCTGATTCTTAAGGAATGAGACTTGAGAAGTCTCAAGCCTACTCCCTGCTGAGTACAGAGCCTAAGGTAGGCTCCATCTCATGACACTGAGATCATGAAATCATGAGCTGAAATCAAGAGGCGGTTGTTTATGGACTGAGCCACTTAGGTGCCCCCATACAGTTTTATTTCAAAACTATCTCAGTGTACTTATTTTATATATTACCACTTTATATGTGTTAAATTGTATCTTAGTCAAGGTCCAGACAGGGGACAGAAATCACACCTGATACCTAAACAGAGAGAATTTGAAGAATTGTTAACTAAATATCAATTTGTTGACCAGATAACTAAAAGAGTAAAAAGTGAACTTTAGGGGAACCTGGGAGGCTCAGTCAGTTAAGCATTGGACTCTCGAGTTTGACTCTGGTTCATGAGCTCAGGGTTGTGGGATCGAGCCCCTCATTGAGCTCCACACTCAGCAGGGAGTCTGCTTGTGAG
Organism: Nyctereutes procyonoides; assembly: GCF_905146905.1. Classification (NCBI taxonomy): domain Eukaryota; kingdom Metazoa; phylum Chordata; class Mammalia; order Carnivora; family Canidae; genus Nyctereutes; species Nyctereutes procyonoides. The sequence goes on along the minus strand of NW_026575051.1, from coordinate 26,934,340 downwards.
TCTCTCTTTCCTTCTTCCTCTGCGCCCTCAACCCCCTTCCCCACTGTCTGTCTCTCTCTAAAATAAAGAAATAGATATTTTTTAAAAAGTGAATTCTAGTCATCAAGGAAGTAACAGCTATAGAAAGCAGCTGTTCATAGGATTGAGAGAACAGTGAAGACATTAGAATTACAAAAACTCAGAAACTCAGAGGGCAGTTCCTGCAACGCTGCAACTCAGACTTGAGTTGCTCAGCTAGCTGGTGCTGACGCTTTGTGGTGGAAGGATGTGCTGAGGCTGGTTCTGTGACTCTCGGAAAACCTGCAAACCATCAGCTGCATCCATGGGAAGAAACTCTTGCTCCCAAGATGAAGAAGATTTAATGGGGTGATGCTCACAGGAATGGAAAACAGACAGGAAGAAGCACCCTCTTTCTTCTTCCTCTTGCCTTGTAGTCTCCTTCTACTCCCTCTAAGAATCAGCTGAAAAAGCAGATGTGGGGTCTCCAGAGTCCTAGATCCAGTGTCACAAAGCAGAGAACAGAGGGTGGTTTGGAGCCAAGAGACAGTAACTTAATAACTGGCACTAGATGTACTTGAGAATTATTTTAGTGTTGTTTGATAGAAGCTTTTCACAAAGACTAGGCTTTTCATTTTTTTTTATTGTAAGTTCAACTTTCCTTTAAAGTATATATTCATCTCAAAGATGATGGGTACAAAATACTGAAACTACTCTATAAGCAGACTCAGTTCATTTTAAGCCATATTCAGTTATTAAAAGAATTTTCAATTTCATTTGTTAGTGGCAGCCTGGAGGGAGTAAGGAGAGGTATAAAGCAGGAGTGAGTGACTTGAGAGAGGACAGGATACAGTATATCAAAAATATATATTCATTACTTCTCAGTTTGGCCCTCAATGTCATTTCATAGATTTCTTTGGGCTATTGATTGTTCATCTGTACTCTAGGGAATGCTAAATTCCTTTAATATAAACATGTATTCCAGTGTTGGTAGAAGTTCTCTATCTTAGGAGCATTTGAAACAATGGTAATGAATCCTGCTGCCTTGTAGTAATTTTTTTCAAAGATAAGGCATGGGAGACAACCCTAACTAAATCCTGCTCAATTTTTTCCCCTTTCTTCTTTCTTTCTTTAATTGCATCATCTTTGGAAATGGAAGAAGAGACGAAATGTGAGATATGAATAAAAGGACCTTGGCATAAAAGCTTTCTTCTTTCCTTATTGGCCAAAAACAGGAAATAAGGATAATTTGTTTCATCTTGAATTTTTAATCTCATTTTTTAGAGCAAATAAATGGCCTCACCTCTCACCCTAACATATACATTCTTCATGTATTTGATGAAAGTGGATGAAAGGATAAAAAATGCCTAGGTGAAACTAAAGAGAGTTCACACAACATTGTTTATCCAAACATCTAGGGTAGGAAGTAAAATCTATTGACAATTTAGAACTTCAAGAAGTAAAGGCATAAAATACCAGAAAACTCTTTTGACTTCTAGGTGTAGGAGCCACTCTAGCTATCTCAAGAAATGGAGAGATATTTATGTGTTATATATTATATATATAACAACAAAAGTATCAAAGGTCTCACAAAATTTCTTGAAAGAATATAAAACTTGACATTTTTTGAGCACTTCATGTGCATCAGGTCCTGTGCCAGTTTCTATCTATTAACACACTTAACCTTCCTAAAAGAGAACAAAACAAAATGAGATAGTATTATTTTCTGCATTTCCTAAAGGCTAGAGTTGTACCTTGACCAGGGTTACTATAGAGGCAGTGAAGGGTTTGTGATTCCAATGCCCACTCTTCTTAATTGCCCCCTTCTTATACTTATTACAAGTATAAGAAGTCACCAAGACTAATAACATTAGTCACCAAGACTAATAACAGCCACAAGACTAACAAATCCTCTTACTTGTAATATTTAAGATAATTGTGATCATTTAGTTGGATATAAATGAATTACATGTACACACATGAAAGCTACTATATATTTTTATAAGAGTTACTATCTTTAAATAATAATCAAAACTCTATTCTTTTTGAGCTTATGATCTTATTCTATTAAAGTTAAATCATTACAAGTTATTAAATGTGACACTAATATAAACATATTTTATGCTACTTTACTTTTATTTGGAGTAACTGATATTATTTAGATAAAGGAAGATAATCATATAACAGCTCTTATGCAATCTATCCTGTAGATAGAAAATGACATTTTAGTTTTGATTATGATGATTTGAGATTCTTGCTGAGAAGGTTGCCTAAGGTCACAGAACTACTCAGAGCTAGAAATACAGCACAGGAATCTCTATTTCTAGTCCAGTGATCCACTTAGTTAAAACAGGGCTCATGCTATTCATAAAGCAATGTCATTTGTCACAGATAAATCTGGTTAAGTAAGAAGAGAGCAAGAATTAGATGTTAGGATAAACAATGATTTATGTAATAAATGCCAACTAATCTTATTTTGAACTCATTTTATAATATCATCTATCCATTTCTTAGAAGAAAGGTTTTATAGATTTAGGAAAAGTATATAACTATTCTTATTATTATCTGCCCTTGTTGAGATGCAGAAGTTGTATTGTGAGTTCAGTTTGTAAAGACCAAGGATGTCTTGTAGGATTAGATGCCAAAGAATTGAAGATTATTACTAATTTACAGATCTCCATGCTAATGAGTAACCTCTGTGATGTATGGTGTTGCTTTATATTTTATTAATCAGGGTGTTCAACATTGATACTTTAATTCAGAAACTGTCTATTTTAGAGTTTTTGTAATGAGTTTCAGGGATTACAGTGCTCTCTAATATTTTCTACTCTCACTCCATATACTTAAACCAGAAAATAACCAATACCTCTTGCCCCTAGTTTACCTTCATTTATTTAAGTCTCTAAAAACAATCCTGAAAAATCACTATTTTTAGTTTTTCTCTTGGTCTTTACTATTAGGTTATAATAAAAACTCCCTATATTCTTATGTGTTTTGTTTGTTTATCTTACCTGTGTTTCTACATAAAATATTTTCTTTTGGAGTTTTTAAATTCCAAGTATTCATTGAGTACTAGAACATTTAATTATGCCTGATAAGTATTTTAACAGTACTGAGCATCTTATAAAGCCTCAATAAAAGATCATTTTATTATTCTTAGAACCATTAATAGCATAAACAATGCAATAGAACTTTAGATCAAGGGCCCTGTCCTCAACAAATCTAGAAATTCAACAACAGAGGAGTTATAGCATTTAGAAAGGAGATAACACACAAAACAAACTATGTCCTGATACATCTCATCTTTGATGCCCTTGCCTACTTTCTCTTTACTTACTATTCCCTTACTTGATATCTAACTTGAAACTGAAAGCAATGGGGAGAGTGCCTGTGTCAGTGTCAGCTCATGCCATAATTCCTGACGCTTGGGGAAATTCTCAATCAGATTTAAATCAAGAAAGTTTTGGAGATCCTTGGGGCAGTGGATATTATTCCTTGGAGACTTGGTCAGATTTTTTGATAGATTTCAGGAAGGCTTCCCTGGAGTCCTGAGGCCATTCAGAGATATATTATAGTTGTGCATCCCGAGAAACACTCTGGATAGCACGAGGCAACAGCTTACTTGTTAGCACATGGGGTTACTCTAAGATTGCCTTAGATCCTTTTGTGCCACTCAGTCCTAACAATATTTACTCAATGCTCACTAAGTGGCCAATACTATACTAGATATTTGGTAAGATATGCGTCATAAGGTTCTTGTCCTTGAGTAGCTTACAGTTTCAAAGGAGTGGGTTTTAAGCTGTGTTTGTTGCACTTTATTGTTTAAAGGAGACTTCCAGAGCCACCATAGGGTTGCTACAATTTTAGAAGTGTACCTGGCACGTGACAGGTGCCCACTAAATGCAGCCTTAGGGGCTTATGATTAGACTGAGAAACTTTCCTTTTATTTGCTTTATATATTTGAGATTATCTATCTATCTATCTATCTATCTATCTATCTATCTATCTAGTCTTCCAAGAGGAACTTTATTTGAAAAAAAAAAAAAAGGTCTGCTGCTGAAAAAAGTTTAAAAAATTAATGGTCTCAGGTGCCTCATATTTCAAGATCATATTAAATATTCACATATTGATTCAATCAAGGCTACTCAATTTTATATTATAACGTGATTAAATGACTGTCTAGAAAAAATAAAAACATTTTGACAAATATGTATTATGTACTGAGTTTTGGAATGGCCCAATTATAGATAATAGTTACAAATAGTTATAGCCTCCAACATTATGAAACATTGTATGTGTTGAGCATATATCAGCCTGTCCCAATGTTACAAAGGCTAATATTTATTGCATGCTCAGTACTAATATAAAATCATTTTATATATTTTATGTCACTTTATCTTTTTAAAGAAAATTTGTTATTGAGGCATAGTTGACACATGGTCTTATTTTAGTTTCAGGTGCACAATTATGTCATTTAATCTTCTTAACCGCATTATGAGGTAGGTATTATTATTATCCTGTTTTACAGATGAGGTAATACTAAGACCAGAAATATTACTTAACATGCCCCAAATTATATAGTAAGAAAGTGGCAGAGCTGACACAAAAATACTCTGTTTTCCAGAGCCATTAAGTATTATTATCCCAATTTTATAAATCAGGAAATTAAGGTACAAGGTATTAGAATTTTTGTCTTAGGTTAGCCAACTATTAACGGTCATGCCAGAATTTAAAATAAGGTCATCTGTACTAAAGCCCAGTGGTTAAGAACTACCATAATAATTGGAAATAGTTCAAACTTAGCAAAAGATAAATTGGTTGTTTCTGACAGTTATATAAAATGAATATGTGATTGTGAATTTTAGACACATGTAAAATTAAAACAATTTTAAAAAGCCTGAGAGACTGAGCAGGTAACATTTGATGGCCATTAATGTTATCTAAGGAAAGATTTTATCAGTCTACAGAGACATTTAGTATTATTTTGTCAGATATACCCACCCTAAGTATTCAATACTTTTCATATTATAAAAGATATTTTAAAAAATTCCAGTTCCTGATTACTTCTTGCAAGTATATGGAAATTCAATAGATTCTTTGTATATTGGTCATATAGCCTGAAATCTTGCTAAGCTTACATATTAGTTCTAGAATCTTCTTTGCAGATTCCATATTTTACCTATTTCTTCTTGGGTGAGATTGGGTAAGTTGTATTTTTCAAAGAAAATGACAATTTTATCTAAGTCATCAAATTCATGAGTATAGACTCATTCATTGTTATATTAATTATCTGTTGCTATGTAGCAAATGATCACAAACTCTGTGACTTAAAAGACACATTGATTCTCTCACAGTTTCTGAGGATCAGAAGTCTGGGTCTTTTGTAGGGACCTCTGCTTAAGGGTCTTTCAAGGCTCTAGTCAGGATATTGACCGGGGCTGAGTTCTCATCAGAAGCTTGGTCAAGGAAGGATTTGCATCCATGCTTTATCAGGTTGTGGGCGGAATTCACTTCTTTGTGGTTGTAGGATTTATGGCAGCTTTGGTTTATTTTTTTTTATTTATTTTTTTTAGGCCAGCAATGAAGGAAGAGACACTCCAGCAATATAGTCAGGATGCTCTTATATAATCATATCCATGAAATCATGTACATCCATTGCCTCCACTACATTCCATTGGTTAAAAGTAAATCACACAGCCTGTTTACACTCAAGGGGATAGGATTATATAAAGTCATGAACAGCAAGATGTGAAGATCATGGAGCACATCTTAAAGTTTGTCCACCACAATAATATTCCCCTATTTACTATCTGCAGAATCTATATGATGTTGCAAATGAGTCCAGGCTGCTCTGCTCACTGCACAACAGGCCAATGAGTTGAGAGGTAAGATGTGGGGTGCAAAAAATGACTTTATTTGGAAAGTCAGCAAACCAAGGAGGTGGCAGACTATTTTCCTAAAGAACTACCCCCCCAACATGAAATACAAGCTTCTTTTGTGGTAGCAAAAGGGGCCATAAAGAGGGGTTTGGGTCAAAGTTGACAGACATCTGTAGACATATGAGGTCTACATTTGAGGGTCATGTAAGTTCTTTGTCTTTAGTCAGTTGATCTTTGTGCACAGGAGTCTGGTCATATCATTCCTGTAATTATTTTTTTTTAATATTTTATTTATTTATCCATGAGAGAAGCAGAGAGAGGCAGAGACACAGGCAGAGGGAGAAGCAGACTCCATGCAGAGACCCCGATGTGGGACTTGATCCCAGGACCCCAGGATCACCACCTGAGCCAAAGGCAGATGCTCAACCACTGAGCCACCCAGGTGCTCCCATTATTAATTTATTAGTATATATTAATGTATCTTAAACATAGTCATTTCTCTACATATTTCCTTATCTCCTTGGATAAGGCAGATTTTGGGTAAAAAGCAGTTTCTGCAAGTCTTAGCTGTAACCTGCCTATGTGCAAGGCTAAGCAGAGTTTCTAAGTGACAAGTCACAGCAGCAAGGGAAATAGAAACAGCATACAGTATATGTGCTTAGTTTCTCCCTCTTCTGTTGTCAGCTCCCTCATTTCAGATATCGCTGATTTGTGCCTTCTAGCTTTTTTTCCAATCAGTCTGGAGAGGGTTTAATTGACTTTACTGATCTTCCCAATCAGCTTTTGATGTCATAAATGTTTCCTATTGTCCTATTGTTTTTGTTTTCTCTTTATCAATTGATGCTTGGATTTTATTATTTACCTTTTATATTTACTTTGGATTTCAATTGATCTTTATTTTCCTAAATTCTTGAGGTGAAAAGCTGTGGTCATTGTGTTAAGACTTTTATTATTTTTTAATTTAGGCATTTAGTACCATAAGCTCCCTCCTAAATTCTTCTTCTATGTCATCTCACAGATTTGATGTATAGTATATGTCTCCTTACTCTTTTCTGTCTCAAAAATAATCTGCATTGCATCCTTAGTATAATATCCACCTGACCTCAATCCCACCTTCCTAAGTATGTCATGGCTGTCAGCCCCAATGGCAAACTTTAAGGGTAATATCCATTTTTATTACCTATATTAGTCAGCATTCTCTAAAGAAACAGAAGGAATAGGACCTGTATAGACACATATACACACATAGAATGAATATATGTATACATTCTAAAAAACTAATCCTAATAGAGCTAATAGAATGATTCTGTGTAAAAATCCTATAAAATCTTATAAATCCTATAGCCAGAGAATGCAAACAACTCTGAATGTATGCCTGTGCATAATCAGAACATTATTATAGAATAATTTATTGAATTTACCTGTGACCAGGTGGATACAAACATCCAGTTATGTTTACATATTCACATATTCACTGTGCACTTTAATTATGGCTTCATCAAATATTTAATATTGAATATTTTATTTCACATAGTATTAATTTTTCAGGATTGGATGACCAATAATGCCAGTGTAATGGAATCTCCATATGAAATTCCCCAGGACACAATGTCATTCTCTAGAAAGGTTACTAGAAATACATATGTATTTTCATTATAATGTTTGCAGAAATGGTATTTGTAAGAACAAGTCATGAATATGTTCATGTGGGACAGTTGACTGTATTTCATCTTATATTAAGATAGGAGGATGTCCACTACTGTCTAGCAAGATAGCTTGCTCATTAAAGGTCCTGGATGTCTACTTTTCCACTTTTTTGGTAGAGACTCTGCAATACTCCTACTCTTTCTGCCCCTCTCTCATTCCTAAAACCCTGAAGAAGTTAGCTGCTTATGAGGAAACACTCTTGTCTCTCCATTAACAGTGCACTTGCCCAATAGACTTGATGCCCAGGACTCCTGCTCCTGACAAACAGCTTTTCTCACTGTTCAGGCTTGAAGCTGAGACCCTCCTTAGTAAAATCAACCCAAATATTTTTGACATTATTGATTTGTTTCATGGATTTTATTTGATTAAACTTTTATTTAACACCTTCTATATGCCAGGCACTCTACAAGATGCTGGGCATTAAGGAGTAAACAAGATAAGGGCAAATTTTGGAATATGAAATCTATATAAAAATTATGTAGAAATATATTATCAGAAAACGTCTACATTGAGAGCAAGAAAAACTGAAAATAATTAAGTAACCACCACTTTTGTGTTAGAGAATGAAAACAGCATTGTTGTTTTTATAAATTTTAAAAAGTGAATACCATTGATTTTTTTTTTTTTTAAAGAAGGCATATATGCTGGGGAAGAGACCATGCTGCCCTGGGTGCCTAAAATACCTAAGATCCTCTTCTGAGAGGTTGCCATGTTCATAGCCTCATTCTGTGAAACAAAACAAAAGAAAAAACAAGCTAGCTCATCAGACAACCATGCTTTTGTGTCACTTGACTCCTGATATTATGGGTCAGTTGACTTAATTGAACGGATTAACCTTTGCAGCAATATGGAGAGTGAAAGTCCTGGCCATTAGCCCATGGAATGACCTGTTACTAAACTGTGCCCAATAATGGTGGTCAATATTGGGTGGTGACTAGCTCTCTTTGGAGAAAAACTTAAGGGGGCAGAAAGCTAGAGACCCACTTGAGGCTTCAGAAGTCATAGGACAATAAAAGCCTTAAGACAGGTACCCTGAGGCAAGAGAGGTTTAGAGGAGAGACCAAGGATAGGCAGAAATAGTGGTTGATCTTAATGATCAACTCAATCACAAGCTGAGATAGAGTCCTTGTCACAGGAAGCAACAAAAATTTGCTACTGGACAGACTTCTGTAGGTATTCCTGTTGGTTGTTAAAAGCTGCTGTTGGTCCTCCACAGATATTGTAGGTCCTGAATGAATCACAGTCTAGTGGCCTGGCTGAGCAGTTGATAAGATGCAACTTCTTGCTCCTTTCTTCCCGTATGTATCTTTAAACCTACACCAACTAAGATAACTTGAAAATATGGTTTCTATAACTCAAAGAAGATTGACCACTAAGAGCACCACCATGTTGAAAATAAATCATGCAAGACAAATATGTCTGACAGTATTTAGTGATTCTACTTGTCTATTTAACTGAAGCTATCAATTTATTTAGGATTACTTCTAATCCAAAGTGAAAGTAAAAGTAGTGCATATTCTCCAACTCACATTGTTAAGATTCAAATACCTGAAAGGGAATTAAGAAAATGAAAAGATATGATTTGAACTCATTCAATTCTGATTGTCAATAAAACAATTTCAATTTGTCTGTAATATGCTCCCTACTTAATAAAAAAGCATAAGTGACATTGAGTGGCAAATTTGTCAGTAAATCATGTATCTTAAGGAGGTAACAGTTAAACCAAATCTACAGAATCTTTTTTGCCCTTTTTTCAACTATTCTAAATCTGTTTTTTTTTTTTAACTTTAGATTTTTCTGCTTCTCTTAAAAGAATCCACCTGCAGCAAACACACTTGGGAGCTCAATAAATAATATGTAACAAAGTCTAAAGAGGCTTATTCACAAAGAAGGGGCCCAAATCCCTCAGCTTTAGAATTATTCTTTATCTTTATGCAGTTTCTGAGACCCTGAGGGTCTTTCCCTTCCTTTTCCCACAGTCTCCCTACTTAGCATTCACAGAAGGTATCTCTCCTTTAGGCTAGATTAATTTCAACATAAAAAAAAAATTTCTCTCACTTTTTTTTTTTGGCAGGGTGGGGGAGATAAGAAAAGGAGTTAAACTTGGAAGCATGTACTTATCACGAATGCACTTTATTGCCAGAGAGCACCGACCAGATTATTTTTTATTGCCAAAAATAATGTTAAAATAATTACATTTTATGATCTTAACAATTTATTTCTGTATCCATCAACTTTGAGTATTCATGTATTGAAGTAATAGTACTGACATGATCTTTTCCATTAATAAAAGTAGCCTCACAAAATATTGTTGTTTATTCACTGGTTTACATACTATTGCAATGCAACTGTGTAGCAGTTTCCCAGCACATAGTAGCAAGCAAGAGTTCTCTACACAAATAAGATTTGAGGGAACCACAAAGAATCATTGTTCAAAACATAAGCCATGCTTTCATGAAGGTTAAACCACACAGTTCATTCAAATTTTCCTATTCCTTTCTCTCCCCCTATTATATCAGATTGTGTTTATTTTGCAATGGGGTCAAGGGTACAAGCAGAAGAAGACAATGGGTTGTTTTGCTGGAATAGGCCTGGCATGTTCTAAATCTAGTGTGTGTTACATTTGCTTATTTAAAAATGAACACAGAGAAATACAAGAAGATAAGAAATGAATCAGCCAATATCCTTCCCTCTCTATCTAGAAATGTAAAGCAAGATTAGGTTCTTTTCTATTCTGTTAGTAACAAAATGTGAGAGTAGTACTGGGAAATAAAGGGTTTTATTTTTATTCTGTATTTTTTGTGATTTTTTTCCCCTTATGGATCTATTATTTATTCTAGCTCTTCCACTTATTGTGCAACTCTAGGCAATTTGCTTAATCTCTCCATGATACGGTTTCCCCCTTTGCAAACTGGGGACAATAATATTAAATTTAGTTACTCATAGGGTGGTTCTAGAAAGGGGGTTAATGCTGGTAAGGGTTAACTCTTTCCTATCCCTGACTCCTCCTTCTTTCCTTTTCCTTCTTCATTTTCTTTATATTTTATCCTTGTGGGCCAAGCAAGAGTTACCACTTCCTGTGCATTTTGCTTAAATATGTGCTTTCGAAGATGACTTTTGAGTGAGTATACATGGTTTATACCAAGGATAAGAACATTTTCTACTCTGCTTTCAACTCATTGCCTTAAGCTGCTCAATGACTGACGGCATTTTGTCTGTTAGAACCACATTAGACTGATCATATGACGGCTATTAGCATGAGATCAGCACAAATGGGAATGCTTTGACCAGGTATCCATGAGCAACAGGAACCCACTTAAATGGATTATTGTCATGTTCCAATTTAGAAAGTTTCATTCACTTCTCAGATGAAGATCCCTACATTTTGGCAGGCCACCTCTAGAATCTGATGGTTGAGACTCATTACCAGGCTGCCAGTTTCTCTCTTATTTTTCTGAACCCTGTATCTCCAGACCATTATTTATACTATTTATGTCTAGTTCTAGACTTGTATGCTTTTTAGGGGCTGCCACAGACTGAGCAGCTTGCTTCAGAAGTGTATCTTCTCACAGTTCAGGAGGTTAAAAGTCTGAGATTCAGGTGTCACCAGGGTTGGAGTCCTGAGAGGCCCCAGTCCTTGGCTTGTAGATGGCTGTCTGCTCCCTGTGTGTTTACGTGGTCTTCCTCTTGTACATGTCTGTGTCCTAACACTTCTTATGAGGACATCAGTCACCCTAAGTGACCTCATTTTAAGTTAATTACTGTTTTAAAGACTCCATCTTCAAACATTCTGAGGTACCGGGACTAGGGTTTTACTATATAAATTTTGGGGGGATATAATTTAGCTCATAATAGGAACTTACCTTGCTTACTAAGAAGCTCATATTTTAATTTTCTTTTTTTTTAAATTTTTATTTATTTATGATAGTCACACACACAGAGAGGGAGAGACAGAGAGAGCGCGCGCGAGAGAGAGGCAGAGACATAGGCAGAGGGAGAAGCAGGCTCCATGCACCGGGAGCCCGACGTGGGATTCGATCCCGGGTCTCCAGGATCGCGCCCTGGGCCAAAGGCAGGCGCTAAACCACTGCACCACCCAGGGATCCCCATATTTTAATTTTCTGACCAACTTCTGAAACTTGTGAAATTTCTTAAATTTTTCCCTTGGGGTGTTTGGGTAGCTCAATTGGTTAAGCATCTGGCTCTTGGTTTTAGCTCAAGTCATGATCTCATTAGTCATGGGATCAAGCGCCATGATGGGCTCCATGATCAGCAGGTAGTCTGCTTGAAGATTCTCTCCCTCCCCCAACCCCTGCTCATGTGCATGTGTGCTCTGTCTCCCAAAATAAATAATAAATCTTAAAAAGAAACCTTTTATAACTGAATACACAGAAGAGTCATTTTCAAATTATAGTCTGTACTCCTATTCTTAAAATTATTGATTAAAATTAATCACAATGCTGATCTTTGTGTCACCTCCCCCATTAGTTGTCTTTCTCTATTGTTATGTTCTAATTTTTGGAACCAAGGCATTTCTTTATCCATGGTAAAATAATTTCTGTGAGATATTTGGTATAGAGAATTTAGGCTAACTAGTTATGGTTAGAAACAGGGAAATTAATATGTCATTGTGGATGCACAAATTAGGAAATGAGTTTGGAAATATGTAAGGATGTTGCCAAAATAGGGTCATGAAATAAGATGAGGAGTCAGTCAAAGCAAACCAATAAAAGCAAAATACAAAACCCTCTAGAAGTCACTGATATTTATTCCCAAATGGCTTAGATTAGAGTATCTTTGCCACCTAAATAAGCTACAAAAAGGAAAATGTTTTGCCATGATATATCTTTTCTGACTTAATTTTGACTTATAGGTTAAGCTTCATGTGTCCAATCTTCCCAGACTCACAAAGAATCTGTCATAGAGTCTTTTTGAAAGATTCCATCAAACTTCCAGCTAAGGAGGTAGGAGTCTATAATTCCAATGTGTCTTATTTATTTATTATTTATTTATTTATTTATTTATTTATTTATTTATTTATTTATTTATTCATTAGAGACACAGAGAGAGAGAGGCAGAGACATAGACAGAGGGAGAAGCAGGCTCCTCTCAGGGAGCCCAATGTGGGACTCGATCCTGGGGTCGGGATCACACCCTGAGCCAAAGGCAGATGCTCAAACACTGAGCCACCCAGGCATCTCTCAAATGTGTCTTTTAATGAGTTATGTCCTTAAATATCTGGCTATTTGTAAAATTGATTAGAAATTTCTTATATTTCTGTAATGTCACCTTTTAATTCTTTCAAAACTGTTGAATGAATACTGTCTCGCCCAACATGAAAACATCTCATTCATTCATTCATAAAATAATGGAAATAATGAAGTATTGAGTACTTAAGAGAGAAGTCGGTATATGGAAGTGGATCATAATGGATAACCAGAGAAAACTGAGATAAAAAAAGTTCCAAGGGTGGCTCAAGAAATAGTTATGAAGATCCTGACTTTCAGAACAGGTAGTATATTGTGCCTTAAGTGAGTATTTACCCTTTCAGAACTTTATTTATTTGTAAAGTGGGGATGGTAAAATCAATTATTTCACAGATTTCGAGGATTAAATAAGACAACTTAGGTGAAAGGACTTATGAAACTATCAAGTACTATACAGACATTGTAAGTTATTTTAATGTATAATTACAATATTTATTCTAGTTTTGACTTGTCTGTGTCCAGCACAGTTTGAGAGAGGAGCTTAGTTCAGTAAAGATTAACAGAATTAATATAATCTGTCGTGTGTTTCATTTTTATTCACAAGGGCATAATTTGTACTGCAGTCATTAGATAGTGTGGGATATGTGGATTTAAAAAGCCCTGTTCAAAATGTTTGCCTCTAAATTCTAGTCTCGTCTATTCTGGTGTGTACTTACACCTAAAGAATATGTAGTTTTCACTTTGGGTACATGCATATGTGTACATGTGTGTATGTTAAGCAAGGGATATGTAGCTTATTTCTGGATATGAACCCATGAGTTGGTTGATTCCTCTCTGCCTTGACGAAGTTGGGAAAAAAATCCATCTTTTTTTAAATAGATTTTTTTTAATTGAGTACAGTTGATGCAGTGTTATGTTAGTTTCAGGTGTACAACAGTGATTTAACTTCTCTATTTATTTTTTATGCTCACTACCAGTATAGTTACCATCTGTCACCATATAATACTATTACAATATCATTGACTATATTTCCTATGCTGTGCCTTTTATTTCCATGCCTTATTCATTCCATAACTGGAGGCCTGTATCTTCCACTCCCTTTTACTCATTTTGCTGATTCCTTACCTCCACTCCTCTGGCAACCATTGGTTTGTTCTCTGTATTCCAATTCTGCTAAGAAATCCACCTTTTTAAAAGGTACTTAAAATTTTAATTCTAAAGCAAACAAAAGCAGGCAAAGTTAATCAGTCTTTCAAACTTGAAATACATATGACTGTAACTAGTTCATTAATTAGAATGTGGGTCTTACACCAACTCATGAAAATCATTGACTCAATCTCTTCTGTTTGTTCAGGTCTAATGATGGTAATGATGTTGATTTTTTACCTACCCCAGCACTGTAGAAACCGCACAGTATGTAACTATTGCAATTCCTACATATAACCGTATGCTGTAGAGTTATGTCTCAGTTTGGGTTCCTCAGGAAGCAGAGCTTGAGACAAAGACTTGTTTTCAAACACTTAATTGAGGAACATGAGCCCCGGGAGCAAAGATGAATGATAGGCGGAGTAAAACAGGAAATAAGAGGGATGCAAAATGAGGATGTATTGTCAAGTAGATATCTCTACAGACAACTAGCTGTTCAATCATTTCAGCCACGTAACATATCTCTTGGGACTGTCCTGTGATAGGACCTATTCGACCTGCTGTTGGTCAAATAATTGGCCTTGACCTTCTGAGTAGCACATGCATGGATGCAAAACATGCTTCTGTTTCAGCCCACACAGTGGTATCAATGGAGAATGCCTGGGCTTCTGGGACTGGTCTGAGTCAAGGCACTGTCAAGGGCCACGTGCATGAAAATGTTTGAAGATACGTGGACTGATTGTTTCACCTGTGGATGGACTAAATGAGAAGTGAGCTGAGAAGAATCCAAAAGGGTGCATAAGACATATCCAATACACCATGTACATATGTGGGTATACGAGCAAATAATTTGGGATAACTAAAGCGGGTTTTGTTTTTTTTTCAATATCAAGAGTCACATGCTTTACTGACTGAGCCAGCTAGGTGTTCCCTGGATAACTACAGTTTTACTATTGGAATAAATATTATTTCTGGGAAGGATTTATGGTGAAGAGATATTTTATATGGATGTATTTAGAAATATGAAGCTCTCCACAATGTGGATGGCATCCTATGTATTCTAAAATGCTTACCTACCCAATTTAATACATTTTTCAGAGGAAATACAATACTCATGGGTTCTGCTTTTTGCTTTCTTTTTCTTCTTGAAAATTGAGAGAAATAGTAATGATTGGAAAATAATGACATTTGGGGAATTGCATTAACTTTTAAGTTGGAGTCCCACAGTTACTCTCCACAAATGAGGATCCTGAGCCACAGTCCTGGACAAGGGGGAGCTTGCAGGACAGACTCAGGGGCCCTGAGTGGGCAGGAGGGATCCATGATGGAGTTGGGAGGCAAAACCGAAGTCACAAACAGGCACAGATTGATGAAGGTGTTTTCAGGAAGTGAGGCAGACAGAGGGAATCCGGGCACTTGACCCTGACCTCAGGATGGCTTCCAGGCTGGGAGGACAGGAGTCTGAGGAGTCATTCCACCCCTGCAAGGGCACAGCAACTGGAGGGTCACATGGTCCACAGCTTTCATTTCCCTGCTCTAATAAAACTGGCTGGGTTATCTATATTAAAAAAAAAATTAACATACATGCTGGAAAGTCCACCATGAGAGAGAAAACATGATATAATATTTAAAAGCTATCATGTAGTGAGAAAAGAACATCTTTGGAATTAAAGACACAATATTATTCCTTAGTGACTTTTGGTAACATTCAATTTAATGTCAGAGAGATTTCTGTTTTCCCAGATGACCTTATGCTTTATACCCTAGGTATAATGCCATATTCTGGAGCCAATGTCTAGGCTCCATTGCTTGTTTCTCTAGGTTTGGACAAGATGGACTGGTAGTATCAACTAGTCACCTGCACTTTAATATGATTTCTTACTGTAATTATAGTTATCATGGCCATATATTGATACAACTTAATTTTTTTCTAGATGAGTGTGTTGCTTTGCAAACCTATGGTGAAGAGGTAAATTTTAGTAACCTTTGTCTGTTAGGAACAACAAAAGTTGTTGTATCGAAAAGGCTTTCTATTGGATGAATTTTACCGAGAAAATGCTAGTTTGTTTGATATTACTTATCTGAAGAAGTTATTTCCCGGAAGAGTGGGGTCTAGGAAAGAAGGCAAAGTTTGTCTTGGTATAAATGTTTTCTTTCAGTACCAAGGTCAAATGTCTAATGATGTAATTTAAGGGTAGTGGTTACATTTTGAGCGAGAAAAGTATTTTCTTATCCAGACGAGTATAGTGTATTGTGACCACCTACTTACTGCCATAAGCTCTGATACAAACTATTTCCCTATGACACTGGCACACAGATTACTAGTGAGTTTAAACCAACTTATATCCACCTGCTTATTTTCCATTATAAAGTTTTTTTCTTAAGTTGCTAATAATTTCCAGGTATTTTATCCTCTCATACAACTATATGGCATATTTCCATCTGCCACAGCTACTAACGGACACACATTTAAAGAAGGCTAAACTTCTTGCTTTATTATAATTTTTACATGCATTTTAAAAGATAAAAGTGATCTTACAGAAGCTTTAGGAAATAGAAAAAAGACGTAAAAATCTTCTGTAAGCTTGATCAAGTATTATTACTCTTTTGGGTATTTCCTTCCAGTAATTTTTCATATATATGTATATATGTATATAGGGAAGATATAGTTTACATTGAATAATTAAAGGCATATGTTCACATAATTGTTAAGGCTTCTCTTTTCCAGCTAACGAAATTTGTATCTACTCTGCTAGTGTGAGTAAAACATGTTACTTTCTAAAGGGAATATTGATAACAGAAGTGACAAAAGACTTAAGATACTCATACTCTTTGGTTTAGCACTATCATGCCTAGAAAAATTTTGAAGATCAAAGATGTCATCTTTAAGAATATTAATAATGTTTGCCAGTGTTTTATAATACCTAAATTGAGCATGAACATAGTGATCCAAAAATATGAGATTGGTTAAATAAATTTTGGTATAACAACACAATGAACTAATTTTCAGCTATTAAAATTATGTTGTAGAAATGAGTATATTGATTAGGGAAAATGTTTATGATCTATAGCTAAGGGAAGATTTAAATTTTTTTTTATTCATTTATTTATGATAGGCACACAGTGAGAGAGAGAGAGAGGCAGAGACACAGGCAGAGGGAGAAGCAGGCTCCATGCACCGGGAGCCCGACGTGGGATTCGATCCCGGGTCTCCAGGATCGCGCCCTGGGCCAAAGGCAGGCGCCAAACCGCTGCGCCACCCAGGGAGCTAAGGGAAGATTTAGACTAAAAACCCAGTACATTCCATACCATTCCATAAAAAAGCTATACGTATGCACATATATATATAGATATAACTATAAAGTAAGACAATGAAAGATTAATAGTGATTGCCTCTGGTTTATGAGATTACCATTAAAAAAGTTTGGGCTCAGTTGCAGGTACAATATATTCTAGAAAGGAATAATAAGAGAATTATGTGCTTACAAAAATCATTGTAAGAGCTAGAGAAGCAAGCTCTTGATTGACTGAATTTCCATAAATGACTCCTAGACTTGCCAAGTTGGCTGCTTTCTCTGCCATGATCTGGAAACTGCTGCCATGATCGTTGGCTCCAGACTAGATAAACTCAGCTGAGATCCACACCAGCAAAATGGTGTAGCCACTAAGCCAGGGAACAGATACTATTATCTCTGTTAGCACTGTGGCAGAAAAACTAATGCCAGCAGGACTGTGCCTGACAGCAAAAAGTAGAAGTGTAGACACAACCTCTTTCCATCTTCCAAATCTGTGTGTGTATATAGGCTTGGTGGAAACTAGGACATACGTGGACACCAAGCTCCATGAGTATATTAGTCTTCAGCTCTCCATGCTCCAAAAATGCCACAGGGGATTGGAATAAAGTTGTGAACCAATAAGCAACTAGTGGACCTAAAAATGATTTCAATTTCATCCTTTTTATTGTGATGTTTTCTAAGGTTTTCAGCATTGAGCATTTATTTGTGATTGAAAAAAAAGAAAAAGATTTTATTAGGAAGTCTCACTGTTATTATACAGGTTTAATACCCATCACTGTTAATAGCTACTTGCTTGGTACTCAACTGAAAAAGAAAACTTCCATGCTTTCCCTCTCCAAAGTGAGGTCCAATTCTAAATAGTTTCTGTGTTGATATAAAGTTATTGAAAGTATTTAAACTGTATGAGATTCAGAGCAAAAACCACATATGTGAAAGGCAAAAACTTGTGATCTGTAGAATGAGGATCAAGGGCACATGTATTTAGGAAAAAAAGAAAACAAATATTTTTCATCTTGATGCAACAATGGTACACAATTTTACCTTGTTGGCCAACTCACAACATGACAAATAAAAATGCTTCCTCATAACTTTCCTATGAGGACTGAAAAAAAAATGTATCTGGAAAGTGAGTCTTCTTGAGTCAATCATGTAAGAGTCTACCTGTCAAACATGGCAGATTTAGGTTGGTGATACTTATGACGTCTCTACCAAAAAAGAGCAGCTTGAACATAAAAATAGTTTTGTGCTCTAGGGAGGAATGCTATTTCTTTCCTTGTATTATACATCTGCAGAATCATCTCTATCCAGAATACCAATTCGGTTTGATTTTATTGCTTTCTATTCTGTATTTTTGAAGTGTCTACTGGGTGCCTACCAATGTGCAATGTGGCACAGAAATTAAACAGTAGGAATAGGGTCTCTGATTCTTGGAAAACTTGTTTTTAGAGCAGTGAGTTGAGACACCTACATCTAATAAATAATGAGAAAAACTGAAGATTACTAAAATTCAGAGTAGATCTTTAGATAGAAAATAATTTCATGGCAGATTGCTCTTTCATTTTCATTTCATCTTCCAAACCTCGCAAATTAAAAAAGAAAATACAGCTTCATGGATCTTACTCTGAGAATTTGGTTCAGTAAAATGAGTGCGTGACTGAGGACTGTATTTTTAAAAAAGCTTTTGGATGATCATTTAGATATTGACCACTAGACAAGAGGAGGCAAAGAGGACCAGCTCTAATTGGATTTGACACACTCACATCACACAGTCTCTTAATATCAGTCATTGAGAAAAACTAAAAAGACAGTTTTGTTGGCAATATAAAGAAAGAAATGACATCAACTACCCATCCACTTTCCCTCCTATTTTTCCTCCCAGATGTGAACATTCACCCCCAAGGAGGCTGTGACTGACTCTGGATGCTATGCAAAGTTCCTTCTCTCACTGGGATCTGATGGCACTGAATGTCTACTGATGCTTGTGTCTAGAAGAAAGGAATGGACATGTCAGTAATAGTAGTTTCTTGTCAAGTTCAGAGCTCCGGACTCATGGTGCCTCCCTTACTTAGTTCTATTTACCAAAGCATGTCTGTGTGTGACTGACATCTTCCGCAGGGCTGCTACATCATAAGTAGGAGCTCAGTTTTTATGAGACATTTATTCCACAAGGCTCTCAAAGAAGCACGTTTTTAATTTAGGGAGGGGGACAATTATTCTTTCTCCTGTTAGTCTTCAACATTTTTCATTCTCTAACAGCATTACTTCCACAACTTTTACTCTGAACAATGCCTATCCAATTAGAGGTGAGAAGGCCAATGGGGCAAAACCCCCAGCAAAACTACAAAAACTGATTTAAAAAAATCTGATCCTCTAATTAAAAAATAATTCTTCGCTGGCTCCTCATTGCCCTTAGAATAAGTCACAAACTACTTACACATGACTTACAAAGGCTATCAATATCATATCTACATCAAAGACGCACTAAACATTCCATCTGCTCCCCTACATTTCTAGTTCTTTGCAGGTGGGGCAGGGGACATGTAAGTCGTGTTAGCCAGTGAGCTGTGGGTCTATGTGACATGTGTCTCTTCCGGGATGAAATACATAAAAGACATTCAGATGTCTCCTTCCCTGTTGGGAGTGGTGAAAAAAGCCAGCTGTTCCTGGTATTGCGACTACAAGATGACAAATGCCAATCATCCTAGACTCCTAAGTGACTGTGAACTGTACCACACCACTTCTGGCTTGCCTCCAACTTACATTGGATATATATCTTGAATGAGACATGACTATTATTGAGTCAAATCACAATTTGGTATTTTGGTAATTATTTGTTGCTTGGGTATAACTTATATAATCCTGACTAATACACAGAACTTAACTTAACCTACCCTTCTCATTTCATTTTTTGTCATCCTCCTTACACTTGAAGCATCAGCCAGACTGAATTTCAAGTTCCTTAAGTGTGCCTGCCTCTGAGCCTCTGAGGCTGGTCCCTTTCTAGATTGCTTTTCTGTTTTTTCTTCATTTGTCTAACTTTTCATCCTCCTTTTCTCAATCAGGACATTCCTTCCTCCAGGAAACTGTTTTCTGATCTTTCAAGTCTGCATTAGATGCCCTTTCTATAACAACTTGAATTTCCCCTCTGCTTATCACACCATGAAGTGATTGCCTGTGTGGTTATTCTTACTTATGTTCCATATCTAACTCTCTATGTTTTGACCACTATTTTATTCCTAACATGAAGAACAATACCAGCCACATGGTAAGCTCTCAATAAATATTTGTTGAACAAATGACAGAATGAACGAACTCCACCAGGCTGAGAGTTTGGAGAGCTAGGGCAAAAGACAGAGTGAGGCAGACAGCATGGCAGCAATTGTAAGACTGCTGAACATTTGCCTTCAGGGCACGCAGATGATGGTTATCCATCTCTGCTCTACTGCCTGTGTGATTGCTGGGACTAGAGTGCTCCTTCTAACGTTGCTCTCTCCCTGTTGGCTTTCCATAATTTATCAAAGATATGTTAGTGTCGATTGCCAAAGATTTAAAAAAAAAATCTAACTGGCTCCTGAATACTAAGTGGCAAATGTTTACTATAAGCCAGATGAAGACAGGCTGTTCCCTTGTTATATTTTGCTTCTATGTAAAAAAGAAAATTAATCTAAAATTTGATTGCTATAATGTCAGAGGATCAGTGCCTATCTGTCTGCTTCTTTTTTGAAGCATCCTTTGCACTTCAAGTAATTTTCTTAAAATGGGAGCATTCTGTTCCAGGTTAGAAAAGCTGAAAGAAGGCACCCCACATAATATATTTTTCTTCTGTTTCTGTTTTTTTCTGGGTTTGGCAATCCAGGAACACCACTTCCCTCCACTGAGTGATGTTGGGATAAAAATAGTGGCCATTTGTGAATGTATACCATTGTTAAAATGCACCCCATATGTTTTAATGAAAGTTATTCACCCAGAAATCTTGTTCCAGCTAGCCAACTGATTCAATCACTGAAGGTAGATGACTTGTTAAAAAAATCAAATAAAATACCAATTTCCCATTTTCCTCTTCATTTTAAGCCTATTCACTAATGCTACTTTCTCATATTTAAAATTCTACTGGGCTCAAGTAAAAGGCAGTCAGACAATTAGAAAAGAAATTAAAGAGAAATGCAGTGGTTGAATGTTTTTTAGAATCTCAGAAAAGGCTGAGTGTATCCATTGCCATTTGCTTGAGTCTATTAGGGAATTATAGTGCAGAATATTGAATCCAAGCATTGTGATTTTTCTAGATGTCAGCATTAGTAGCCAGAGGGCTTGCTCTTCATCAAGACAATTTTCACCCTTCATAAGTGTGGGCCTGAATAAATAGAAAGTATTGATTAAGAGAAGTGAGGATGGGGAATATTTTTGATGTTTCTTCGGTTTCAAATAGTATTCTTGGGTATTTGTTATTTGCATTGCTCTCTGCTGAGAGCCCCAAGGGAGTTTCTTCAGAAATGCTGTGCCCTGCCCTTTCGGTAAGTAAAACAGAAAGAGAAAGTCTTTTCTCTGCCTTTGAGGAGTATGTGAATGGTCAGAGAGACAATATGCAGAAAATTCAAGCACAATTAGAAAGCAGAAGGGAATACAGGTAAGATACTCTGGTATAAAGTAGCATTTATAGAATAAGGAGTCAGACATTGTGGGGACAGCACTGTGCAGTGTTTAAGAACATGAGATCCAACAGTTTGGGTTCAAATCTCATCACTATTTATATTTAATGTGTGACTTTAGGGAAGTCATATAACCTCTAGACAAAATAGGGACATAACGTTCGCCTCATATCATCCTCAAGATGACATGAGACATTAACAGAGGACTCTGTTTTATTCACAGTGTCTTTTTTGTATGATCAGGAGTAGTAGCATAACCAGAGACACTCAGTCACAAAATTGCCTATTCATCTGTAGGAGTTATGTACACATGATTCCTGAAGTCAACACCTGAGGGAAGATGCAGGTTGGGGAGGATTCTGCAGACATCAATGACCATAAACATAAATTAAAAAGATTCATCCTGAAAAATGAGAAGACTTGGGAATACTGTATTTATTATGCAAAAGGAAAGACTAAGGGGGAAATGTGTTTGGTGCTATGAAAAATATGAACTAGGAACAAGCAGGACTTTAACAAAACTACTCTTGGGTGTCTATCTTTCTCCTACCACCACTACCCCGGACATGAGAAATTTCATTGCCCAATTACAGGAACTTAAAAGGACCAAGTGTCATTAGCATTAGCTCATGGCAATCCAAATCGTTCCATATTTGGTGAATATGTCTTTAGACTAATAAAACGGTATTGTTTTGAGGGCTGGTTCTCATTTACAGGTAAAGATAGAAAAAAAATAGTGACTATTTTGGCAGCTTCAGTGAACAGAGAACAATTACTTCCTTCTCTTTTTGGCTTTTTTGAATTCTCAAGGAGGTACAGCAGAAAAATCAACACCAGATGGCTCTAAAGGAGATTACATTGATTTTTTATTTATGTCCTGTTTCTAAAAAGAATTTAAGGTAGCTCAAAGTCTCAAATCATTTGCAGAGTAGAAACTTCTTACTATTCTGGATGTAAGTCTCCCTAGAGGAGGATGTCATTTTCATTGCTTTACAAAGCAAATCTCATGGCTCAGTGGTTTAGATGTTGTCTGATGCTTGCATGATGAGGTTCTATGAATTTAATTGCTGTGGTAAAGACTCACCTAAGTCCTGCTCCAAAGCACCTAGAAAATAGAAATTATCTGAGGAAAACCATCCAAAACATGTTCTAGATTATCCTCTGAGATCTTAGACAAAACTGGATAGAGACATGCCCATCAATAGTTAACAACTCACATTATTGAAAAGAAACATGTTGACAGACATAAAGACAATGAACTAACAATGAAATAAATTTGCTAGGCTTTCCATCTCACAAAAGTAATCTATTTGTCTCATATTTTCTTTCTGATGTATGCACAAAAATTATGTAACATAAACATCTATGGCTCACAAGCCGCTATATAATTTGCAGGACCCAGTACAAAATGGAAATGTGGGCTCTTTGTTCAAAAAGCAGGAAGAATGCTTTTTCTTCTTTTCCAAGGTTTCTTTCACTACCCGTCATACTCTTTTGTATTAGCTATGTAGTAGCATGCTCTCCCTGGCATGAAGTTACTTGCAGGGCAAGTGAAGACCCTTATAGGAGCTCAGGGCTCTGCCCTGTGACTTGGCAAGCAGGGCATTTGCATCTGACCCCAAACCATGACCAGGTCCAAGTAGGGAGGGGGTGAGGGGCCACAGTGGTTGCTGGTGGGTGAGGAGAGCATCCTCAGAAAGTCTGCCTGAGGGCAGCCCGGGTGGCTCAGCGGTTTAGCGCCACCTTCAGCCCAGAGTGTGATCCTGGGGACCCGGGATCGAGTCCCATGTCGGGGTCCCTGCATGGAGCCTACTTTTCCCTCTGCCTGTGTCTCTGCCTCTCTCTCTCTCTCCTCTCTGTGTATTCTCATGAATAAATAAATAAAATCTTCAAAAAAAAAAAAAGAGAGAAAGTCTTCCTGGGGAGAGGGGGAGGCAAGACCCTACGGGAGTCCAGGTTCTGAGCATCTAGTGCCTACTCCTTTGTCCCATTAGACTTCACTTACCAAAGTGAAAGTCAAAGATAAAATTGTCAAGAATTTCAAGACAATGGCCACAAAGAATTACAACTGTGAACAGAGGGCCCATCAGAGTGTGGCCCTGTGAGATTCTACTGGTCACATGGCCTTGCTTGCAAGTCCTTCTGAGGTAGGTTCTGTTATCTTTATTTGATAAAGAAGGTAAACTGAATGTTCATGCCTGCTAAATGACAGAATTGGACATTAAACCCATGTTGGTTTGACTTCTGTGCCTGTGCCTGGGATACTGTGCCAGCACATCTTGCTGGTGGTTATTCTCTTCTGGAGTCTATCTTAGGGCACACATAGCAGTTTGCTCCAACTTTGCAATGTGATTCTTCTTCTTCTTCTTCTTCTTCTTCTTCTTCTTCTTCTTCTTCTTTCTTCTTCTTTTCTTGTTCTTTGGAGAGGGAGGGAGAGAGAGAGAGAATCTTAAGCAGGCACCATCCATGCCCAGAGGGAGCCCTATGCAGGCTCCATCTCATGACCCTGAGATTATGACCTGAGCCGAAATCAAGAGTCTGACATAACTGCCTGAGTCACCCAGGTGCCCCTGCAATGTGTTTTTTTTTATTTGAGAGGAACGTCATACACAGTTCATAGAACGAATTGTAGACTGAAATAATTGCATTTCCACCATCATAAATGGTAATGCCTATAATTCTCCATGTTTTCAAGAGAAACTTGCCTTTGCTTCTTTTTCTTGAATGTTTTTGAAACCCCTATTCCTATTAATACCATGTGCTTCTTGGAATAATTTTGTAAACTCATTATACAAGTTTAACCGTTCCCTTGGTTATTTTCCAGAGAATAGATCTTTACTGCATTGACTCTCTACCTACCTGCACATTATAATCACCTTGGAAGCTTAAGAAAATACTTGGCCTTACCCTTCACTACTTAAAGCAGAACCTCTGGAAGTGAGAACCAGGCACTAGTGCTTGCAAATCTTCCCACGTGATTCTAGTTTGAGAATAGGTTCAAGCACCACTGCTCTACTTATAGCCCCAAGCAGCCTGATGTGGACTAAATTCTTCCACAAAAGGAGTCTTTTCATTGTCAGGATAAATTTCAAGTCACCTAGCATCATTTCCATCTAATATGTAGTATTTACAATTACATTTACTTATGAACGTGGCCAAACGAACACCAAATTGTTTCTCCCATATGTACTTACTCATCATAATGGACCTCTACTGACATTTTAAGAAGCAGCACATATGTGTGCAACTCACACGATTTATTCCATCTACAGATCATGCTGGATGTTTGCTGAAGTCACTTTAGGAACTCCCTGGGCCAATCTCTCCAAGTTTTAATCTGGGTATGAGTTAGTTCATCATAACATAGTGTACTTAAATTGAGCTTCCCTTCCATATTAAAATATAAAGACACACCCTAATCCCTTTATAAAGACAAATATGAGCAACATCAATTTGAAGGAATGTCTCTGAATTTTCCACAACTGTAATTGAAGATAGTGCTTGGTGTTACTTTAGATGTGGCCCCATCTGGGACAAGCTGATAGCGGGCAGTCAACTCTACCTTAGCACGAATAGAGGGGCTGTTAATCGTAAGTTTAAATGACTATCTGGGATGCTTGGGTGGCTCAGCAGTTTAGTGCCTGCTTTCAGCCCAGGGTATGATCCTGAAGACCTGGGATCAGGTCCCACAGTCGGGCTCCCTGCATGGAGCCTGCTTCTCCCTCTGCCTCTGTCTCTGTCTCTCTCTGTGTCTCTCATGAATAAATAAATAAAATCTTTTAAAAAAATGATTGTTCCTTAAACATTCATTTTGCAGTTGCTCTGTGCAAGGCCTGCTTCTCATTCCAGAGGACATTGCAGTAAATTAAAACAGATATAAAGTTTTGCCTTTATGAAGTTTACATTCCAATAGGGGGAGATGGACAATAAAATAAATGAGTTTAAAAAATTAGGTGACAATACAAGTTTTGGAGAAAATTAATGCAAAGAAATGGAAAAAAGGCAGTGAGGCGGCAACATGGTGGGGGGTTATTTTGTAAATGAGGTGACCAGGAAAGGCTTTACCTAGAAGGTGACATTTTAATAGATATTTGAAGGAGCTGAAGCAGCTAGCCAAGAATATATTTGGAGAGTGCAAGTGAAGGGCCTGGTGTTTCCCCAGGAAAAGCAGCAATACTATATTGTTGGAGTAGAGGAAGCCTGGGTGAGAGAAATTCCAGTAGGTGGTGAAGTTGGATGGATTGTGAACTTCTGTTGCTAGAGGTGATGACACACAAGTTGGTGCCATTTTAAGGACTCTTATCAAAGATTCACTATCTGACAAATACAAATACTGAACCAGTGGGGGAGAAAGGATCAAAAGTCAAACTTGGTTTCCCCTTTTATTGAAACTCATTGAAGGCAAAGAGTTTTACAGTTGTGTTCGCTGCTTTGTCCTCAGGAGCTAAAAGTGTGCAAGATGAATATTTGCAGCAAAATAAATATTTGTTTAAAGAATAAACAATCACTATCCCCTCCATTCTTGCTAAAGATAAGTTAACTGAAAATCATTAGCTTGTTCAGAGTTAAAAAGAATTATTTGTGGTTGTAATACTCATAGACATTTCTTTTATAATCATGAAAATAGTTTCAGGAATGAAGACAATTGGTCACATTACAATTTTGACACTTAAAATCCCATAATTTCAGGAGGAGATATCTCTTCTTTCAGTAATCTGCATGATCCATTTTCTCACTTCTTTGTTCAAATCTCACTTTATTCAAATGTCATTTTCCATGACCACCTTATCTTTTTTTTTCATGACCACCTTACCTAAATATGCTTCCCCTCCCTTTCCTACTTTCTATTGCCTTTACTCTTTTATTTTTTTCATCGTATAGGTTATGAGTTGAATTTGGTCCCCATCAAAATGTGTGTTGAACCACTAACTCCTAGCACCTCAGATTGTGAGCTTCTTTGTAAGCTCACAGTCTTACAAATTGTGGCTACATCTACATCTTTGTAGATGTAGTCATATTAAAATGAGATTATTAGGGTGGGTCTTAGTCCAATATAACTGCTGTGTTTATAAAAAGGGGAAATTTGGGCATAAACATAGACATGTATAGAAAGAAGAGTATATGAAGGGAGAGGAGGAGAATACATGTGAAGACAGAGGATGGAAGTGAGGTATCTACAAGCCAAGGAATACCAAGGATCGCTGGAAAACCACCAGAAGCTAGGAAAAGGCAAGGAAGTGTCTTTATAGGTTTCAGAGAGCATGGCCTTGTAGATGATTTTAGATTTTAGATTTTTATCTCTAGAATTGCAAGACCATAAATTTCCATTGTTTTAACTCATCTAGTTTGTGGTACTTTGTTGTAGCAGCTCTAGGAAATAAATTTATCACTTGACATATACCATTTATTTGTGTAACTTCGGCCTGCCCCCACCAGATTCCCAGTTCCAGGAGGAAAGAGATGTGATATATTTTGTTCACTTTTTTTTTTTTTTTTTTTTTTATGATAGTCACAGAGAGAGAGAGAGAGAGAGGGGCAGAGACACAGGCAGAGGGAGAAGCAGGCTCCATGCACTGGGAGCCCGACGTGGGATTCGATCCCGGGTCTCCAGGATCGCGCCCTGGGCCAAAGGCAGGCGCCAAACCACTGTGCCACCCAGGGATCCCTATTTTTTTCACTTTGAACCCCAAGTACTTAGAAGAGTCCCTGGAACTCAATAAATATTTGCCAAGTGTAAGGAAAGAATATATTTTTTCCCTATTCTTTTCCTTACTACTATTTGTTCTTTCTTATCTAAAAATAAAACTAAGTCCAGGATTGGAGGGGTAGGAAAAAAATTCAATAACTGTAAAAGAGTATAGAGGAAAATTTTACTTCATCTTTTTTTATTTTAAAGATTTTATCTATTTATTTGAGAGAGAGGGAGAGAGCACAAGAAGAGGAAGTAGCAGAGGGAAAGGGAGAAGCAGGCACTCTGCTGAGCAGGGAGACCGAGGGGGGTTAGATCATGACCTGGGAGCAGAAGACAGACACTTAACCGACTAAGCCACCCAGGTGCCCCTCACTTCATATTCTATTATGGTTCCCTAAAAAGATACTCTGTGGTAGGAACTAATTCTCTGGTAGGCAGAGTCTTAAATATCTCTGAGAGTGTCCACGAAGGCACCATGACCAGGATGAAGACACTGCCCATCCAGGAGACTCTGTTGGGTACTTAGGATTAGGATATCCTGTGTGTTGTCAGCCTCTTGATTGTGCAACTCAAAGAAAGTGACAACAATTTCTGGCAGAGTTGCTCCATTTCCTTCCGCTTTGCTGTTACTGACCTCTGCTGTTATAAAGCAGCACCTCTGCTCACCTCTCAGGGCTGCGCTCTGATCTGATTTCCCACCGGGAGAATGTTCAGAAACAAATCTCATCGTTCTGAAAAATAAAAATACCCCCAGGCCTCAAAGATCACAGTGACTTTGGCCATTTATCTTCTAAAATGGCTTCTTAGGTTTGGAAACTGATCTGTGAGAAACCACATGCAGGGCCATGTGTCTTCAGCCTTCAGTGTTACTGAGAGTCCAACGTGCTCAGAAGAGAAAAGGAAACTTGATGCAGCTTCTGCCTTCCCTTGACCCCTAGATGTGCCTCTAGCAGCAACTTGCTGCAAACTCTATTGAGGTCATGCCATGGTGTTTTGTTTTTTTTTTTTTTTTAATGTAAAGTATCCACGCTTCTCTTGATCCTCACTCTTATCTAATTCAACCACCCCATCTGACCAGCTCGTGTGAGGAAAAAAATTCCATCCCTTCGTTTAGATGAACAACCTAATATGCCTCACAAATAAAACATTAAGATTAATGATTTCAGTGAAGTCCTTCTGATAAGGCAGCAGCATGTGCTGAAAGAATAAAAACATAGAATATGTTCGTGCATAAATATCCCTTTTAATACATGAGTTTTGGAAAGTCCCACATTTCATGAATCATTAGCCTGTTTTATCTTGGTGTTATACAATCATTTCAAAAACAAGACTGTGTACATGTTGCCACCTACTGTTTGCCTGGGAACATACAAGTATAATTCACTTTATATAACCATACTCTTCCTTCCTACTGCATTTCTTTTTCTACAAAGACCATTTTTATCTCAATTCCTTCTTTTCTTAAAAATAATTTATTTAATCACTTACTCTTTGGTACTCTACAAAATTATCACAAGAAATCCTTCCACTGATACATTGAGAAATCCTGAGGAAGTAACCTAATTTTCCTTAAATCTTCCCCAGTATATTGAAAAAATTTTTAGCTTCAAAAAGATATATAGTATGTGTAATTGAGACTCCATATTAAAAACATATTAGTCTCCAATCTAAGTCAAAGAAGTTAAGATTACTGGATTGCTTTTAGTTTTAAGATTCAAATGAAGATATTTATAAGACAAATATGTGCTTTTATTTCCTGTAAATAGATTGAGATGTCTCTGATTGTCAAATTCTTTTTATTAGGATAAAATACCAATTATTCTACTAATGAACATAGTTCCATGAGGTGCGTGTAGCACTATTTTAAGTATGATGTTGTTTCAAACCAGAAATAAAGTAAAAATTTTTAAATCTTTGCAACCCTATTTAAGGCTAATTTAAATGCACTGAGATAATCTATGGCTTGCAGACAAATAACTATTCCTGACCTAGTAATAATCATAATTAAAATCTGTGAACTGTTTTACAGTATATAATTTTTTGGTATATCTTAGTGAATTTGGTGCTAGTAACAATACTGTGAAGTAATTAGTACAGTAATTGTTTCCATATTACAGATAAAGAAAGTGAGACTGAAAGAAATCAAGATACTTGTTCAAGACTACATGGTCCAAATAACTATAAATCCAATTCTATTAACTCTTAAGCTTATTCACTTATTATTCCTTGGGAGTTAGTTTAGTTAACTCACATGGTAGGTATTCAACTCTTTCAACTTTTGCTTGTTAAGTGATTAATTTAATTTATTTATTTAATTTTTTATTTAAATTCAATTTGCCAAAATAAAGTATAACACCCAGTGTAAGTGATTAGAGTGTTTTAAAAAATCATGCCATTCACTTCCAAATCATTGAGCAAGTCTCTAATAAATGAAGTTTACTGAAATGTATTCTTATCCTATTAAACTGACCTGGAAAAGCAGGTCCCAAAATGCTGCCTTCCTTAAGTGTGTGCTGAATACTTGGTTTAGTAAAGAGCAAATCCTTTAAAATGGTATAAAGTACTACATTTCATTGCTTGTACTATTTTTATTGCTGCTAACAAGTTACAAAAAAACTTAGAGGCTTAAAATAACACAAACATATGATATCAAAACTTCTGTAGGTCAGACATCTTGGCAAGATGTGAGTGAATTCTGGGCTCAAAGTATCACAGGGCTGAAATCAAGATACTGGTCAGACTGAGTTTTTGTGTGGAGACTCTAGGGAACAATCTACTACAAATTTATTCATGTTGTGGACAGAATTCAGTTCCTGTCTGTTGTTAAGACTGAAGACCCCATTTCCTTGCTGGCTGTTGACCGAGGGGCCAATCTTAGCTCTCCCAGAGGCTGCTGACCTTCCTTGCCATACAGAACCCTCTCCATCTTCAAAGCCAGTAGTGGAAAAATTTTGCCTTGTTGAACCCTCTCATGCTTTGACTCTAACTTCCTATGTCTGATTTCTAGACACAGATAGATTAAAGGGACTCATGTGATTCACCGAGGCGCTCCTGGATGACTTCTTTACGTTAAGGCCAGCTGATCTGGGACCTTAATTACATCCCCAAGTTCCTTCACAGCAACATCTCAATTAACGTTTGACTAAATAACTGGGAGAAGGGGTGTGCACACCAAGGTCTGGGAATTTGGGGGGACTTTAAAAAATTTTGCTGACCATGCTTGCCATCTGTGCAGCTACAAGCATTTTCTAATTTGGCCTCTTATCTCCAGTCTCTGCCTTAATACTCCCATAAATTCACATTACAGAGTAGGACCCTCAATGAATCATTCTAAAGCACAGTTCTGATTAAATTTAATATCTTGCTTAAATTGATAATAAAACAACCAACACTTTGAAGGTCTCTCATGGGGTGTAAGTAAGGTCATTGAAAATCAAGATCTGTGCCACCTGTTTCTCTCTACCTTCTTTCATGCATCATTAAATTGAGAATTCACCCTGTTTGTCCTGTGTACAGCAAGCTCAGTGCTTCGACTTTTTCTTTTCCTTGCCCTCATCTTTACAAATTTCAAATGATGTTTCAAGGCTGCATTCCAATGCCAACTGTTCCAAAGAATTTTGCATTAACCTCTTGTCCTTTGAATGCTTTATTTTTTTTTATTTAATTTTTTAAGTAGTTGGTGCTCCACCTTGGGTTAAGGTAAATAATAAATGCCTTCTTGCTCATACTGAATGGCGAATTCTTCTAGGCCAGATCTGGATTTGATTCATCTTTGTCTATCTACAACACTAGATAGTACCTTGTAGAGATTTCATGTTGCAAAATGTCTGTTGAGCCATTAACTAAAAATCAAAATAGAAACCAGAGTGGGCCAAGAATTCATAGATCTTCATTGTAAATACTTAATTACATATCTACATCTTTGGCAGTTAGGGCTGATAGTCTGTTCTTTCTTTTGTGGTTACTATATTTAAAGGTCATTGACTCCAGAGCTATGGTCTTTAAGTTAAAATATATTCTTCAAAAGCGTACTTAATATTGAATGATCAACTCATTTGTTTTTCTTTTTATTATAAATAAACGTTTTTGATTTACTAGAGAAAAATGCTTTTCTGCTTAAATTTAAGAAAACTTTCAAGAACTAGAGACACACTTAGTCTTTTATCTTATTTTCTCATTCACAGAGAGTTAACTGTTATCTAATATTAGTAATATTTCTCTACAAGTCATTCCTTGACTAGTGGGCTCTGTTATATGAGTCATGTGTGACTCAGCGATTGTTCTGGATTTCCAAATGAGTTACCATTTATTTTAGCGGGTTTTAGAAACATGATTAGTCATTCTGAGATGCAGCTTGCACATTTCCAGTTATAATTAATTAAAAATAAGAACAGGACAGATATTTACTTGGTAACTTTCTGAATTTTCAAAGGACTTTGGCATTATCTAATTTTATTTCATAAAGCATGTATTTTATCAGCTGTGAAAAACGGTACCTTATCTTAGAGGTCCTTTTTTATTTTTTATTTATTTTTATTTTTTAAAAAGATTTTATTTATTTATTAATGAGACACAGAGAGGGAGAGAGAGAGAGAGACAGAGACAGAGAGACAGAGACACAGGCAGAGGGAGAAGCAGGCTCCATGCAGGGAGCCTATGTGGGACTCTCAATCCCGGCTCTCCAAGATTACTCCCTGGGCCGAAGGCAGGTGCTAAACCGCTGAGCCACCCAGGGATCCCCCTCTTAGAGATCCTTTTAGAGACAAACTGGAGTAAGTCATTTTGGAAAAACAGAATTAATTTGTGAATGAAAAAAGTGACGAACTTATGGAAAAAAATGGATTATAAAATAAACTGAAGCAGAGAAAAATAAACTCTAAAAATGCACATTTGAACAATAATCAAAACCTTACAACTTAAGAACACAAAGAAGAGCTGAATAAATAATCATGTCATTATAATAACACTATGAATTGTAAAGATGTCAGTTTTCCCTAAGTATTCTACAAGTTGATGTGAGTCCAAAGTATCAAATAGGTTTTTTTTCTTGTTTTGGCCTTGTAATTCATCTGTAAGGGAAAATGCACAGAACTATTAAACATTTTTTGAAAAAG
The DNA here is from genome assembly GCF_905146905.1 of Nyctereutes procyonoides. Classification (NCBI taxonomy): domain Eukaryota; kingdom Metazoa; phylum Chordata; class Mammalia; order Carnivora; family Canidae; genus Nyctereutes; species Nyctereutes procyonoides. The sequence continues at coordinate 26,901,656 of NW_026575051.1, read as the reverse complement.
GAACAATAAAGTAAGATTTGACCCACTGTATATCCAAAGTGTACTTTAAATATGTAGTAAGTAAATCATGCAGAATTAGTGTAAGACTCAATAAATAGGTCAACAGACTGTAATATGGAATTCAGAAACATACCATTTATGTTTGGAAATTTAAAGGGTGGTCTTTCATTAAATGGAAAAAATTTTGAAGCAAAAGATGTTGCATCAGAGATTGCTAATTGGCCCATTCTTCTCTGTCTCTTTAGTTGTAGAACCATGATTTCCAGCTGAGAATATGGATGCCCACAGTAGAGACTTTACCTTTCAGCCTCACTTACAGCAGAGTGGCCATGTGATTAATTCCAGATCAACGGGATGGAAGCATGAAGTTTGTCCTGTGATCTCAAAGTAAAGGGCATAGCCACTTTTGCCTTTCCTCCTTCCTGCTGGTTGAAAGGAACACAATATCTGCTATCTTAAAGCAGTCTTGGCCATGTGGAAAGAGCAATGGTTGTAGTTGGCAGAGAAATAAGATAGAAGGAACAGGGGTTCATGATACTGTGAGCACTAGCTTGCCTATCTTTAGGTTTTATTTTTGGAGAAAAATAAAATCTTATTTTATTTGTGCTGCTATTATTTTGGATTTTCTGTCATCTCTAGATGAACCTTGTTCTAGCTGTCACAGATATAAGGCTGTTATGATTATGCATTTAAGAAAGAAATTAAAAATCTACAAAAAGTAAAAAAAAAGAAGAAATAAAAAAGAAACAATCTTATTAAAACACATTAAAAGGGAAAGAAAAAGGAAAGAGAGATCAGCCAAGTTTCATCTCTCTACTGTTGATGTAATAATTCTTTAAAGGGATGTCTTTATTTTTGTGGGATAATGGTATCTATTCCAAAGTTCATTTGCAAGTTTCTTGATTAGAGCTGGAATATATTTTCAGGTAGAACTAAAGTTACAGATGATGGTTGGGTTCCCTCTGAGCCCATGCTACAGAGGACAATAGCAGGTTTGGATGAACACATGGGAGAAGAATCTATGTTCAAGCCTTTGTAGATTTTTGATGTAATTTGGTTTTCATTTATAGGATTCAGGCTCCCATTTTCATGCTAGAGCTCAGCTGCAGGTTGCTCACATTGCTTGTCAAGTGGCCTCTTCTATCTTCAAGTGAGCAACAAATGGTCCTCTGAATCTTTCTGGTGCTTTCCATCTCTGATTTTCCCTCCAGCTGCCTGGCCAGAGAAAATGCTCTGCTTTTAAAGGGCTAATGGGATTAGATTAAATCCATTTGGATAATCTCTATATCATAAAAGTCTATGACATGGAATTTGAATTGCCTAAGCAAATCCTTTCATAGCAGTACCTAGATTAGTATTCCATTGAATAACCAGATGATAGACATCTTGGGGGGCCCATCTTTAGAATTTGGCCTATCATAGTAACTACTTGTACTTTGGAGTGAACTAATTCTAGAGTTGCATAAATGAGTATATAACAGTTGGGGTACTTAGTAACAGAAATCAACTCTGATAGATTTAACAGAAAACAAACTTGCAAAGACATCAGATAGCTTACAGAGTCATCAAGGAAGCTGATACTAGCCCCAGAAATTGGAGAAAAGCAGACTGAACTATGGCTTAAAAGAATGGCACGGAACTGACCGTACAAAGACACATCCACCACTGAGCAGTAGATGATGTAGCTTGTCCCTGAATTACTCACAGAACACCAAGCCCTGCCACTTCTGCCTCTAGAAACTGGATCTTTCAGCCACTGCTACCATGTACAGAGAAGTCTTCCCTGTCCCTGCTCCTTTGTCCAATAGCTTTGGACTGAGAGTTTTTTAGTTCTGTCTGATTGGCTGAGCAGAAGACAAATACCTGTTCCTAGATGAGGTGCATACAGGTTAACTGTAGGGTTAGAAATTTGAGAATCTAGTATTTTTAGCCTCTGTAGTGAGAATTGGTCTGTTTTTTCCACCAACATTCTCAACATAGGTCTCTTTTCCCCCCAAACACAAGATGCGTTTTAGATTCTAGGCAGTAAACAAAATGAAACAGAACAGCATCAATATCCATAAGAGGTTATGAGTAAACAATGCTCATTATGAATCTAACTGAATTGATAAAGCAAATAGCAAAGTGAATATTTGTACTTTTACCATTCACTGATAATAGCATTTAAAATATCCCAGTTTTAATCATTTTTCTAAACATTGAATTCCTTTATGAGATTTCACATTATGTTCTTGATGCACTGGACTACTTTTGTTCTCTTTGGGGTTCTTAAAAAATGATGAGGAGATGGTGAGGGCCTGAAGAGCAGATGGTTGCTCTGGAGGGATCTGCAGGGCATCTCTACCCCTCTGCCCTCAGCTCAGTCACAGTGATATCACAGTGCTCTCCATGCCATCTTGTTTATTTTTTTAAGATAATTTTAAATTTACAAAGGACTTTCAAATATAGTACAGAGTTCCAGCATGCTCTTCTCCAAGCTTCCTCTTATGTTTGCATCTTACATAACCATAGAACATTTATCAAAACTAAGAAATTAATCTTGGCACAATACTATTAACTAGAAAATTTATTTGTATTTCACCAGTTTTTCCAATAATGTCCTTTATTTGTTTCAGATACCATCTTGTGTTTAGGAATTCCATCATTTTATTTTTATTTCATTTTTTTTTATTATTCCCTATGCCCAATACACGGAAATGTTCCAATTCTTACCTGGGCTACTCATGCTAGGTGCTTAGTTGGAATTAATTTATAAGGTCATTTTTCTATTATGGCAATTACCGCATGAAAGTGAAGGGTTTACATAAAACCTGGAATACACCACAGGGAGCATAAATACGGGAAGAATCTGAGACATCATCTTACCTCAATCCTCATTTTGCAAAGAAGCCAAGATCAAGCAAATTAGGTGATGTGCCTTTAAGGAACAAGGCTTTATTTGAACTCAGGTCTTTAATCTGCTGGCTGTTCCCCTATAGCAGCAGTTCTCAGTGTGGTCCAGGGATCCCCAGGGAACCTCAGACCCTTTGAGGAGACTATGAAGTCAAAATTATTTCTGTAGTAAGATGTTATTTGTCTTTTTCATTCTCATTCTCTCATGAGTGTAGAGTGGAGTTATTCAGAGGCTGCATGGCATGTAGTACTGCAATGGAATGAATGCAAAAGTAGAGATGAGATTCTAGTGAGTTTTGACTTCTAGATATTAAAAAAGATTTGCAAAAATATAAAATGGTGGCAAGCTTCTTTTTTATGTTTTGGAGAATATAGTTATTTTTCTTGTAAATATATTTTTATGTTAATATTTAGTATGTTCATCACTATTCTATTTTGAAATATGCTAAATACTGAATGACATATCTACATAAATGAAAGATTTTGGAATTGCCAATAATTTTTAAGCGCTGTCCTAATATTTGGAAGGACATTAGTAAGAAAAGGACACATGGACAACACTGACTATCAAATTTATTAAATTAATGGTGTTATAAAAATGTATTCTATGACACTGCCCTTCTTTTTCTAAATAGAGCTCTGGTTGTTTTGGAGTAATTTTTAGCTCATTATATGTGAATGCAAGCTCCTTATGTGCCTTGGAACTCAGATTTCATGCTCCTACATTCACGATCGACTTCATTTAACTTTATGGAGTTTGGCTAAATATATGAATAATAATTGAGAATCCTGTATTAAATGATTTTGAACTAGTTTTTTTTTAATTTTACCAACTCTACATAATTGTCATATACTTTTTTAGGGAGTTGCATTATTTAGTACTTACTGCTTAATTGAATTTATAGAAGGATCAGATGATAGGAGAAATTCTTTTTCCAGAGTAAATGAAAAGGACAACAACAAAAATCCTCCCATCTCCTGCTTATGTGTGTGTTTTTTAAAGATTTGTTTGTTTGAGAGTGAGCAAGTACGGGGGAAGGGCAGAGGGAAAAGGAAAGGGAAGAATCTTGAAGTAGACTCCCAACTGAGTGTGGAGCCCAACACAATGTGGGGATTGATCTCAGGACCCCGAGATCATGACCTAAGCCGAAATCAAGAGTTGGCTGTCTTACTGACTGAGGCACCCAGGATCTCCCCCACCCCAGCAGTGTGTTTTTCTGCACATTCATGAAATCACTGATCTTCTACTCAGCTCTACCCAAACTATTTATTTTTAACGATAGGTTTTAAATCTCAATCCTGTAAACAGATCTACTGTTTCTTTAGAAGATGAATTGTTTCTAGGCAGAATTGGGGAGAATTGGGGGCTGGGTAGGTGGAGGGGACTACAGGAAGCTGTTCTGATCAGGAGTTCCAGAACTACTGAAAGCCCAAATATTGCTCTTCACAATGTTTGGCCACATTCTCTTCAACAGGTACATATGAAAGAGGAGCAAACCCATGCAGCTTCTAGAACAACCACAAATCTGGAGAAAAACAGGTGGAAGTATCCTTTGTCACTGTTGTCAAGGCCTCCCGCTGACCCTAAACTATGATTTTGTGATGGATGGAGGTGGAAAAAAAGACTATTCTCTCCTCTGTATTCAGTAATCATTCTCGCAAATCACCTAGGCCCTTAGTCACATTGGGCATGTTTTATTCTATTTCTTTAGCAGTTAGTGCTGGGAAGGCAAGAACTTTGTGTCTCATACATTGTCTTGTAACATATAATATACATAAACATGAAATGAAACCAGAATTATTATGGTTTTCATTTTCTCCCACTGTTTCTTCTACATTGAAAGAATAAGTTTGATCTTGTACTTAATTTGCATCTTTTGCTCCTCCAGTCCTGTTAAATAATTCATCAGAAGTCAGTAACTTAGTGGTAAACAACCCACTATTTCCCCTTGTTGGTACTTAGTAAACTTTAGCTTCTGCAGTCTGTTCTCATAAAATGAATCCCATCATTCCTTTAATCATTTTAGCCACTCTTTTCTGGATCCACTCAATTAGATTACCTCTTTTTGGCAAGAGAAGTACTCGAGTTGAACAGTCTTCCCATATGTTGTCTCAGAAGAGGGGTAGGGAAAAGACTTGAATCTTACATTCATGGCTCAGTGGCTATAATCATTTGCCTGATATTGTAGGTATTGAACAAGTGCTTGTGAATGAGAAATATTGAATATGGACTTCTGACAATTCATTGCTTTTCCCTATCTATCTCTTAAACCCGTTACTACATTTGGTTTCTTGAAAACTGATTTTTATAATAAGACTTTTAATGTATCTCCTGCTAATATCACAGATTTGGTTATATACCATTTATCCATGCACAACAAGTGATTGTGGTAGCTGCCTGCATAGTTAGCCTGTGATGCAGCTATTCACCACACATGTGCTGGACTGCATCATGAATAAAGGGATGACTAAGTGGACTAGCAAAAAAATGAGAATTTTCCAAAAGGACGTTAAATATATGCACATCAATATGTATAAGGGAAATAGAGGATACCAGCAGAGTTTCCTTTAACCCATATGGCTCCCGATAGGTTTGCATAAATGCAAAGAGACAAGGATTGTTAAAGATTCCTCACTTTAAATTTATGGATATATTAATGCTTTCTTGGGAACTGTGTTCTTTTAAGCTTGAGTCCCTTCCCATCTTGTCCTTGTGGTTGAGACTTTTGGGGCTAAGCTATTAGAGTTCGGAAGCTGGTGTTGCCACTTAAGCTGTGGAGCTTCAGCAAGATACATAAGATATATATACCTTAGTTACTCCACCTGTGAAATGGGGGTAATAATAGTAACTCATTATTTTGGAGAAATCAAATGAGTTAGTATCTGTGAAGCACTTAGATTTTCGCTTGCACACACAAAGAAGTATATAAGTGTGTCTTATTTTATCTACTACAATGTTGTAGCAGGGTTAAACATTTGTAAAATTCCTAAAGCTTTTGTCATGATTACAAACTTTTACAACAGGAGTAGAGGAAACAATGTGGGCTCTTCAACTTCATCTAGGTCACAGTTCCAAAGTAAAGAGATTGAAACACACTATATCAGTAAAAGGGCTTTCATTGAAGAAGTGCAATTAGTGGGCCCCCAAAAAAGGTATTTTTGGAAGTTTTTTTTTTATTTGCTTCTTTTTTTAAGTATGTTTGCTTAATTAAAGACATATTACTTTATAATTTATGATGCCAGGGGATCCCTGGGTGGCTCAGTGGTTTAGCACCTGCCTTCAGCCCAGGGCGTGATCCTAGAGTCCCGGGATCGAGTCCCGAGTCAGGCTCCCTGCATGGAGCCTGCTTCTCCCTCTGCCTGTGCTTCTGCCTCTCTCTTTCTTTCTGTCTCTCATGAATAAATAAACATGAGTTTATTTATATAAAATCTTTAAAAAAATAAAATTTATGATGCCATCAGAAATTTGTTTGTGATATACCAGTGCACATGAGAAATATACCATTTAGATTATCATCTTCCATCCTTTATAACAGCCAGAACACAATGGAAATCAAATTTTTGAAATGAGGTTTGGCCCTATTAGAGTCTACTGTCTTTATTTTTTAATATTTTGTATGTAGATTATAATTCTATCTATTTTGCAGAAAAAATTATTCATAAATCATCTAGATTCAAGGAGAATATACATCTTATCCTTAACTCTGTCTACTGTCTAGGAGGCAATGTGGTGAGAATATTGTGTTCAGTTTGTGAATCTTCTTAATTGAGTACCCTGTAGAGGTTCTCAACAAATCTGAAATAATACATATTATTTTCTAAAGCAGCAAACTGGTCAGAGAACACTCAAGTGTTTGGTATATAAATTATATGAAGGGCTTTGACTTTACCTAAAACATAATCATAATCTTGAATATAAATTGTCACTTCTGGGTGCAGATGTCTGAAAATAGATGTTTTCAGTCCTTTAATAGAAAGAAAGCACTCATGTTATCTTCAGTGGCTACAGTGAATGGAGCATAGAGGTTATCATTTGAGACTGAGTTATCATAAAAATTTGATTTAGAATGGCAAAAGAGTCTATTTGTTTTTTTGGCAATATATACTTAATTCTCATAACAGGAGTGTGGCATTTTTTCCCTAAACAATAAATTCAGTCTTTCTCATACCTCATTCATTCATTCATTCATTCACTCATTCAACAAAAGTATATTGATGTCTTATTATGAAATAGGCAGTGTTCCAGGTGCTCAAGTTACAAAATAGAATCCAAACCCTCTAGAAACTCACAGCATAGATGGGGGACATAAAGACAGGTAAAATACTCTACCATATGGGAAACACTATATAAACTTACGTGAAGGGATAAAGTGACTAATTGTACATAAAGAAATTACATAAGACTTTTTACCAAAAAGCAAAAAAGAAGAAGAAAGAAAAATCAAGTAAACACAATTGGAAGAGCTGCCTTTTCAAGAATGAATATCAGCAATTCACCCCTCCTCCACACACCAATTTTCATGTTTATTAAAGATCATGGATTCAAGCATCGAGCAGTTCCTCATCGCACTTCTGTTTCCCTTCCCAAGACATCTAATCTCAATTTCTTTAGCTGGATCTTTTTAACTCAGTATCTCTAAAAATTGCACTTATATTACTGTTTACTCATCTTTAAGTTTTTGGCATTAACTATGGACTTCTCACTTTGGATGAATGAGGATTTAGTTCTTTCCTTGCTTCTCCCTAAATACAATTGAAATGCAAAATTTCAATTCCCACAGCTGTCCTAACAAAGCATTGTAATGTTATTAAAATCAATATTTCGTATCTACATTATCATGATTATGTAAAGCTATACACAGTTGAGCCATGTGATTTTTTTTTTTTACTCTTGATATTCAGCTGTTGTTCTGAGATTTTACCTTATCAATTTCCTGGGGATTCACTTTACTGTCTCCCATGTTGGATCTGTTGTTACTTGGATCTATGGTTTTCTACTGTATTGGTTTCCTCTATTGGAAAAATATATCCATCATTAGTTTTCTGAGAAAGGGCATATAAATCATATGTGAAACGTGAAATATGCCTTAATTTTGTTCATTTGATTGATAGTTTTGATTCAATATAGAATAATGGGTTAAGTGTTTCTCTACAGAATTTCAAAATCTTTTCTCCATTGTTTTCTAGTTTCCAGTGTTGCCATTAAGAAGTCTAGGTTCTTTTGGATTCTTCATATATTGTATGTGTTAGAGTTTTGAAATTTTATGATAATGAGTCTTGATGTGTATGAATTTTAATCTATTTAGCTAGTTATTCAGCATACCCTTTCATTCTGGAAACTCATGCCCTTCAATTCTGGGAAATGATTATTTTTGAAGATAGGTTCCCCTCTATTTTTCCTCTATTTTCTTTTTTTCTGAAACGTATTATTCATATGTCAAACCTCCTAGATTGGTCATCTTTTTCGTTTTAGGTCCCTTTGATCTTATTCTTTCATTTCTTTGCCTTTTTTCTCTTATTTCTGGAAAGTTCTACAATGCACGTTGCATTCTTTCTTGACTTTTCTCACTGATTATTTAGAATTAGCTTTCTGTGGTTTATTAAACATTTTCTACAATTTGTCTACATACTTTCTACCACCCAAATCTTTTTTCAGTTGTCCCCATTTCCATTTTCTTTTTCACTTATGCCCTTTAGTTAGATTTTCACTCTCTCTCTCTCCCTCTTTTTTTTTTTTTAGCTAGCAAAAGTGAATGCAGGTGTTATATCTGGCATCTCTCTCCAAATGCTCTCATCCACTTTTTAAAGAAAAGTTTGTAAAGATAAAGAAGATCTTTTATCTTAAACAATCAGTGGAAAATTGGTTGATTGATCAGGAAAGTCAGCTGAAATAAAGTACCCTAAAAAGGAGTACTTATCTGAAGATACTCTTTTAACTTAAGTCATATAATTATACATTTATCATCCAATCTATTGATTTGGGATCAATACCTTGTTTTGAGTATATATTCACTGATTTGAATCTCATATTGTCTTTCTTGCATAAACTGTTATCATAATGCATCATATAAGAATAATAGAAGATTATTTAGTGATGTAAGATCTTAGGATAAACCAAAAGAAAATTCTATACTTTAATAAATTATCTTATTTTTTACAGGTGTATTACCTAAACAGAATTTAGCAACAATTTTTTATTATACATGTACTGCTATTTACTGAATCCTTCATGAATGGGATTAGTACCCTCCTAAAAGAGACTCCAGAAAGCTCTATTTGAGGATGCAATGAGAAGACTACCATTTATGAACCAGGAAGTAGGCCCTCACCAGACATTGAATCTGTAGTGTCTTGATCTTGGACTTCTTAGCCTTTAGAATTATAAGAAATATATTTTTATAATTTATAAACTACCTAGGCAATGGTATTTTTTTTAAAACATAACAAACTAAGACTTGTATCATTTTCAAGTCTTTGTAAAGTGTTCATCTTAGCTTTGAAGCAATGTTAACTATCTTTCTTTGTATTAGTTTATATAATATTTAATTAAACTGCATATTTGCAATAACTAGTGCAATTAAGATAAGCAATTTTGAAAATAACTATGATTAATTTTTAGTAAGTATACAACTAGACAAGTGGAAGCAGTTGTGGAGGTGACTTGTTAAAGTAGCTAATCTTGAGGTTTAGAGTGAGGAGAGTCTAAAGCAATTTGACTGGGAAGTCAGAAATGATGAGTTACAGGTCTACTGAATACAACAAAATTGGAAAGATGATCAATGAATAGATTGTCACTGGAAATTAGAATCTCTGAATTAAGATCTCTCTGACATATGGTGTGCAGTTTGTGCCACTATTGGGCAGGTAAAACTGCTTTGCATGGGACATGAAAACTCTCATATAATGAATAATAAAGAAGTTCTAACAACTTAGTAAGACTTAACTATTTATCTGACTTATTTTTCAGAAATGTACCAACTCCCTGTTTTATGATACAACAATATTTTCATTTTACCTTGTTTATTAGAATAAGAATTGATGATTAACTGGATTAACTGGAGGGTTAAAGAAAGAGAGTGTGGTTATGGATGTAAACAGTATGTAAGTTGTTATATTTCATATAAATAATATTGATTATCTGAAAACTTCAGCTATAATTTTTTTACTTTGTCTTGATTTATTAAAGTTTATAAAGAAAATTAGTATTGACATTTGGATTTGGATCAAATTATGAAAAATCAACATAAAGTAATTAGGTAAACAAGTCCAGTTTGATTTTTTAAGTTTTAGGAGAGAAATGAAAAACTTTTTATATACTAAGTTTTGTAATTAAGAACAGAGAAGAAAACTTATCAGCAGTATAGCTTCTGTTATAAACTGTGTTTGAATTCTATCTTATGGTTTGATTAGAAGTAGACACAGAGGGCAAACTAAGAAGATACTGAAATTTATAATGTAGAAAAGAGACACAAAGATAGAGGCAGGTGGAAAGATGAGTAAAGAAATAAGTGAAAAAAAATAAATGAAAAAGTAGAGTTGACTACAACAAACATAAAATAATAACTAAGCTATTGTGGAAATAGAACAAGGGAGTTAGGCCTGGATGATGGGCTGGAGTGCTGGCCTGAGCTTCCTCAGGCCAAAGTCCAGGAATGAAGTGATCAGCTATGGAAGACTGTACACTCAAACATGGAAAATGCTTAGAAAGGATTTGATTTGATTTAGAAACACTCTCTACCCTCTTTCACCAACTTAAAGTCACAATTGAAGGCAGCAGAAGTATAATTTCATTGAAAAAGCATTCCTTGTTCTCTCTGACTGAGTTAGGATTGTTCCTAGGACCATATAGGGTAACCTGTAGATCTTTGTATGTTCCCCCTGGCCAGCTGGGAAGGGCTGGGGTTTGTCAGAGGCTGACATTTGTAGAATTAGAAAGGCTAAAGAAAGATGGGTTTTGTTATATAATGAAGGACCGGGATTAATTTAGAGGCTAGAAGGGACCCTAGAAAAGAAAGGAAAAGAAAAATAGGAACTACAAATGAGTGGATCTTTGCCATTGGTACAAATCTGGGTCACTTACAGCTGTGTTTTTCCATTTGTGTTTTGTCTGTGGACCGTGATTGCATAGTCGTCTAATAAAGGTTTCATCATCTGAATCTAACAATAGATTTCATTCTAGAATACAATTGTTATATAACAAAATTCAATGTTGGAGAAAAAGTCAGTCAACACAGTTTTAAGCATTGTAATGTCCTTTGTTTGTAGGGAGTCAGGCATAAATGAGCATTTGTCATTTGACTCTTCTAGTGCATTTCCAGCATTTGTCATTTGACTCTTCTAGTGCCTTGGGCATGACACATCAGAGTCTGGTGTTTATCTTTTATTACCTGCCAGACCACTCTGGAAAGAGCCTCCATGGAATTCATCATCTGCAGTGTTTGTTTCAGGTATACATATAAATACATGTTGAATGCATTTGCTGGGCATATTGTGGTTTCCAAAGTCGACTTAAATAAAAAAAGTGTGAGATGAATGATGAAGGGGACCTTCTGCAGGAGGTATGAAGTTAATAGTTAAAATGTTATTTACCAAAATACTGACAGTAAAGATTTTTATTATTCTATGTCATCTATTTGAGTGCCAGTATGAATAAGGGCAACATGATTATACTTGCTTTATGTCTGCTTTGGAGAAGTTTGTGAAGAAACGCTCCTCCACTATGTATTGAGTTTATAAATATAATAAAAACTAAATTCAGAATTTGCATTAGAAAAGCTCACTTAGTTTGAACGATCATTGAAAATAACTTCATTAGGCACTGGGTTTCAGAAGCAGAAGGATGCTATAAAATTCTTCTATGCCTATGTTGGTTGTTATTAAGAGCCCAATCTTTGTTTTTCTCAAAGCTTTTGTCTCATTGTAATAAAAATGCTTTGAGGTTAAGTGGCTAAAGGTGAAAACCCATTTTCAAATTATAATTGAAAAGCGTGGCATTTTAAATAGTGATAGCCTCTCATCTGCTCTAGAATATATTAAAATACTCACTTGTCAACATGTAACATTTCTTGCTAGTTTTTAATGTGTATGTACCCAGCTTCTACTCTTGTATTTCTGACAGACTATTCTAAAAGACTGAAATATAGACTGGGAGGCATGCTGTGGTCAAGTCTGGGAGGATGTGGGTTTTCTTTAGATGAAGTTAAGAAAATAAACTAGAAGAAGCACTACTGTTATGTGCAAAGCATAGTGGTAGAGAAATGCACTGTATTTGAAATAGTGGCATAGAGGAAATAGACCTGATATCCACTCCTCCATCTAGTGGAGAAGAAAGCTGGAAGATCAAGGAATAATAGGGTCATTGCTATGTTTAATGAATATGAGCAATGCTCATGGAGACAACAAATGTACTTTCCACAAGGAAACTAGGCAACAGTATGTGCAGCAGGGGCTCGCTGGAAAGAAGCTGTGGTTCATCAAGCAGTGTCCTGTCATTGTCTGAGACATCAAATGATGGACATGTTTGTTCAACAGAACAAGTTTATCTGAAAGTAAATTTGTAGCTGCAAATGATGGCTTTGAGAAAGTAATTAGTATGCACATCTTTACCTTTTTGAGATATTGATGTCTAACTATTCAACTTCTTCTTGGTCTAGGTTTTACTACTTGTGATCCTATGGCAAACCTGTTCCCTAACCCTACCTCCTACAGTTTTAGCCAAGAATCCCAGGTGACTCTTTTTTTGTGAAAATCCTTACGAGTCACAGTCTCCTAAGAGCAGTGTAGATCAATGTTGATTGGAGAATAGAAAAACCAGCAAAATGGTTTTAAAGTACACAATTTTCACAGCAAGAGACAAACACTGTCTCTTGGGGGAAAAGTTCCTTGATAACTGGGAGAGAACATTATATTTAATAGATGTAATAAGAGTAAGCCTTGGTGTCCACTTGACCCAACTCTCCACTGAATAGCTCTTGTGCTGCCCTGTGTAGAGTCATATTCTCAGGAAGAGAAAGAATGTGGGAGGTGGGAGGGAGATAGTGTGTGACATTCCATTTTCCATTAACTTGTATCTGGAAAAGGACAATGATTTTGTTCCATACCAGATGTCCTGGTAACGTGAGCAGCAGCCGTATGAGGTTAACTGCAAAAAATACAGCAGCTGAACAAAGGCTGGATAAATCAAAAGGTCAGACTGTATGTGTGAAGAAAACTCCCAGGATGATTACTTCCCAACCTGAACAAATTCTTTAGTAGAGTCTCTTCAGTGAAAATGAATAGTTCCTAATCTTAGATTTAGTATTTTCCTAAAGAATATTTTACTGAGATTCTCTATTCAAAACAATGTCATAAAGTCATGTATCCAGCCAAATTCTTAGCAGTAGTGAACAGAAAATAGATAAAAAACAGTATTATTCCCAAAAGTAGACCCTACAGGTGTATGAAGTTGCAAATTGAGGGAAATGGCAGCACATCATAATAATTAAAATCTATTTTTCAAAAGCCATGTATGAGGTACTGAGCAGAGTAATATTCCAAGTGAGTTGGGGAAGATCTGTTCTCTGCCCTGTAGATGATACTTATGCCTCAATACCTGTGAGGTAGACACCAAGGAAAACACCTGCACAGGTAGACACAAACAGGTGATGTTTCCATATTGCAGGAAGAATGGATCCTATCTGGTTCAGACCAGAGTTTCACTCTGTTCTGCAGCCTGTGTCATCTGTGTGTGCATGCATGTGTGTGTATGTGTGTGCGTGTGTGTGTGTGTGTGTTGGAGCATTAAATGCAGCTCTGTGGGAGGCCATGACTGACTTTCTAGAAGCAGAACTCAAGGCTTGAGATTCCCCTATCCCAATTTACCCTAATTTTCCTTGCTTTATGCTTCTCTGTGCAACTCTAGAAAGATTTCCTGATTCTTTTTTTATATTTTAAATGTGTTTGGTCTCTTAAAATTCAGTTTTGTTCTTAGATTCCAAGGTTTTTGGTTCATTTTATATTTGTTTTTATTTACCTCACATCCACTTTCCTTTATGTACGTCTCTTGAGGTTAAAAATTAGGTCTGTGTTTCATATGCAGTGGTTAAGAGTGTATTCCTTGAAACCGGAAGGCCTGTGTTTTAATCTTGGCTCTACTACTCATTAACTGGGTGAGATGGGACAAATTATTGGATTTCTCTGTGCTTCATTTGGATGTTAATATTATCGACTGGAAGAGATTTTGTAAAGAGATTAAATGAGTTAATATGTGTTCAGTGCTTAGAATAGTGCTTAGAACATAGTGAATACAGGAATTATTCATCATATATACTTTATTATGTTGTAGATGACCAGTAATAACTCCCCTAAGTTTTCATTTTTATAGCCTTGAAGAGTTTTGCACTTTTTCTTTTACACAGTAGAATTTTATTTGCCTTTCTATATGATAATGATAACAATTCTATGTGGTATACATTTATATAAATAAACACATATAGATCCACTTCTAGCCCATTAATATTTTCCTAGGGACAGTGACTAGAACTATATTTAGTATTCCAGCCATAAGCACATCATATTTTTCTAAAAGATGGAACACCTTTTGCTGTCACATTTAAAATCTTCTTTTTGATGAAGCCCAATATTTTTATCTGCAACAGCCTATTAGCTGATATCTTCACTGACAGTTCTATGTTTTTGGATCTTACTTCACACTGTATTATAGAACCCATTGCCATAAATATATATCATATACTATATGTATATTCAAATTTTTCTACAAATCTTTTCTCACCTTTGAAACTTTGAAGCTTTTGTGTTGCCTTTCTGCCTATCACCAAGCCTTCAAAAATTACTTTGAACTTATTTAGGGACAAAAATCTTCATTTCTCTGGAAAATATGGAAATTTCTTTTTCAATAAAAAAAGAAAGCCAGTACTAACACCAAGCTCAGGGGATTGACCAAATATTTGATCCTTAATTATTTTAGCTTCGTTTTTTATTTAGCTTCGTATTGTGAAAATAACATGCTGTTAGATATTTATAAAATCACTATTTTCCTTCTCTGAAACTATTGGCTAAGCACAATTTTCTCATATGAAATGTTCTGTTACAGATTTTGCATTGCCTTACCTCCAGAGGTGAGATTTGCTCTAGGCTTGTTGCTGCTGTTGCATATTTTGTCATCTTCTTGGAAACAGAAGTGAGATCCAGAGCTCTTCACATCATTTACATTGTGGGAACAGCCGCATCATATACATTGTGACATTTCTTTCACATAGAAGCTCTTTATAACGATAGTTTTCCTCTATTCTTGGGTGAGGGTGGAGATAAAGGTGGAACAGTGTTCCATCTCACCTACCGACTTGGATTGAGGTTATTTTATTACAAAAATGGTGTCTCTGGTGGAAGATCTGGAAACTATCTGAATCATTTCTGACATTTGACTCTCTAACCCCTCCACAGATGTGCTTGAGGATGAGAAACCTGACAAGTTTCCAAATAGCCCATCCCAGTTTTAGACATTCTATTAAGTAAAATTTGGATTCTCTGTAACTTCCAAGAAATTTACCTGTATTTACCTTTCTGTGCTTAGTTTTTACCTCAAAAGGCAGGGATGCTACTGAACTCTATACTGAACTGTGAAGTTAAAAAGAAAACATTTGAATTTCTTGCTGCCTTTTATATAAAACTGCTCAGTATTTAGTTTTTAGTCAACATTTTTAGTTTTCAGTGTTTTGTTGCCTGTAACCAATGTAAGTAGGATGAAAAAAAAATGGAAGAAGAGTTTCCAACTACACGTTTGGACTCTGCTACTTTCTAGGTGTGAAGTCAGAGGAGTTACTGCAACTTTCAGAGGCTCAGCTGCTTCATCAGGAAGATGGTTCTAGTAGTAGCTTCCTCATGTATAGTATACCTATGCCCACTATCATGTATTATATTTATTTTCCATGGAACAATAAGTAGCTCGTCTTTATTTCTCTTAGAGCATCCAGACCTATGACTGGCCTCTCGTAGATATTCACTAAGTATTTGTTAAGTAAATGAGTGAATTTCATACAAAGGATTGCCCCAGTAGTCACCTGTCAACAAGGGGTGTATGAATGTACTGTATCTATTCCCTTCCATTTCTACTTTTGGTATATTTCAAAATGTGTCTAGTACCGATCAATATTGACACATTAAATCATCACTGAGAACAATTCTTAAAAAAACTTATATTAGAAAATAAGCCATTATAAGAGTTATTCGTAGTAGTAAGAAATAAGTCTTTCTGAAAATATTTGCTTGTTAAAAATCTAAAGGTTAGACGGAAACAGAGGACTCTTCTTGTTTTTTAAGTTTTCCATTTTACTTTATGAGTTTCTGACCTTTGAATTTTTACATTGAAGATTGTTACATTTGTAATAAAGAACAAATTATAACAAAAATCTCCAGAGAGTCCATGTATTTAGATGGAACTTCCTAAAATGCAATGCAGTTTAAGGATTAAAACTCTTTAAAAATATACAGATGAAGGTCTAGTGTTGGGGATAAGTAGATCTGTTGGTAAAGTCTTCCTAAAAGTGTCTCACTTTTTTTTAAAGTTTGGAAATGGTGTTCATTTGGGTCCTTGTCTTTAATGATCTCAGGGACTCTGATTTAATATAAGACTAAAATAACTTTGCAGAAACAGCCTGTTTGAAAGAGTGAATCACTTACTAGACCGTGAAGAAGTGTTCTAAATTTTCAAATAAGTTTCCAAATGATGCTTATTTATCTGGTTGGTGAATTAGAGAACTAAAAGGAAAATACCTCAGACAGATCTTGAGTAGGATAAACAACAGATTAAAATTGAAGAAAACATATTTAATTACCAAGACAATAGAAAACTGATATTTTGTAGTTTTGGTTCTTTTTTATTTATTTTATAATGTTCCTTAATATTTAGAAAATTCTTTTGAAATATCAGCATGTTTTAATTATACTATGAGGAAACAGAAAATAAGAGTTTGTCTTAAAGGGAATAATTATAACCTTGAAAATAAGGTGTGGCTTTGAGGTTAAGTACAGTGAAAAAATATTGAAGGAAAAGTAGAATTAATGGCATAAAGGAACAGAGTCATTGTGGAGCATCTTATTATCAGCAGAGCTTCTTTTTCTCTTTGCTCTTCTTGAGAAAACTAAAGGAGTCCATGTAATATTTTATCTAGGAAAAGTGTTTTGATTACATCAACCAATTGAATCGCCATCAGGTCCTTTTGGACATCCAAAAATATTTAATTTTGAATCATTTATGAAGGAAAGATCTGAGTCGAAATTTCCTTCTGGCATTATATTTCAACATGGTAGGCGTTGGTTGTATTCATTTATTAAAAGGTATTTGCTCAATTCCTATTTTATTCTAGTCAATATACTCAGCTCAATGATACATCTAAAATGCTACCTTCTAGGGCGCTCCAATTTGTTGACTGGGTTCTTCTTATCAGTCTTTCCTGATTTCATTTTCCATTCCATCTATCTTGGATTCCATATTTCATTATTTTAGTCTTCCTTGTCAATATCTCCAACCTATTTTTTGTCATTGTCTTCCTAAGTTTGTATCCTCACAAAACCTCAATCCTGAGTTTTTCACATCTCTGAAAGAGTTTTGCTGGAGAAAAAATAATTTACCCTTGCAGATTGATGCCACTATAACTTAAAAGTCTCCAATTTCTATGGGGCACTCAACATTTTTTTCCCGAGTTGATTTTTTTCACATTCTCTGCTATGACAAATGGCCAACCATTTCCATTCTCTCTAAATTTTTAGTCTTCCATATTTCTACTGTCTGAGCACCTCCCACCTAGAAGAGAAAACTTGAAGTTCCATAACTGGCTACCTTTCTATAGATAAAGATAGAGGGTTTAAAATTAGTTTCACATTCAGATTCTGCCACTTACTGGGTGAACTTAATCGTCCATTCTGTCATCTGAAAAGCACCCATTAAATGTTGACAATTTCTTCCTTCCTCTCCTCTTAATTTTCCTTTCCTCCTTAAGTTTTCTCTTCTTGCTTTCTTCTAGCATTGTGTCTTCTTTTCTTCCTCTTATAGAGGAGGCTATATTAAGGTTAATCCCTTCATTGCAACTCTAGTTTCCATCTTTTCTGCTTGAATTCAGGAACCTCACTTTATCCTTTTTCTTTTTCTCTTCAACATCTTTATTAACTCCTTTCTTCTTTTTTTTTTAAAGATTTTATTTATTTATTCATGAGAGACACACAGATAGAGGCAGAGACACAGGCAGAGGGAGAAACTCCCCACAGGGAGCCTGATGCAGGACTTGATCCCAGGACTCCAGGATCATGACCTGAGCCAAAGGCAGACGCTCAACCAGTGAGTCACCCAGGTGTCCCTATTTTTTTTTATTATTTTTTTTAATTTTTTTATTTATTTATGATAGTCACAGAGAGAGAGAGAGAGAGAGAGGCACAGAGACATAGGCAGAGGGAGAAGCAGGCTCCATGCACTGGGAGCCCGATGTGGGATTCGATCCTGGGTCTCCAGGATCGCGCCCTGGGCCAAAGGCAGGCGCCAAACCGCTGCGCCACCCAGGGATCCCCAGGTGTCTCTATTAACTCCTTTCATTAAGCATTTAAATGTGTGTAAGTCTGTTCTTCCTAAAAGCAACATAAGCTTTCTTAGACCTCTATGTACTTCTCCAGTGGTCATTGTCTGTCTCCTTCTCCTTTACTTTTGAGTTATATGTCCTGACTGTCTCCACTTAGCAGTAGAGAACATTCCTGGTGTGCTTATCATGTGTAGACCCTGGATTAAGCACCTCTCATTCCTTCCCAAATCACTGCAGTCTGGCTACTGCTCACATTCTTCTACTGAACCTGCCTTTACCAATGCCTCTAGTGACCTGGGTCACAAAATACAATGAATTGGTCTTAATACCAACCTTGTTTATCATTTCAGTAGTAGGCCTATTGGTGCTCCCTTATTTTAAGACAGCTTTATCTCTTGCTATCAGTGAAACCACTCTGCCCCAACTTTTTCTTTCTCTTTCTTATCATTTTTTTCTCTGATTACTTTTTGGGACTCCATTCCTATATTTACTTATTAGATATTGTTGTTTCCCAGTTCTATCTTGTTCTCTTATTTTCTCAATCTCTGCTCTTTCTCTTAATGATTCCAAGCACTTTCAGGAGTTTTCTTTCCTTGCATTTTATCTTTTGGGTTCTGACCCACATGGCCAATGCTTGCTGGATGCTTTCAGATGACACAATTATCATACATTCCATGCACTCAAAACAGAACTTAGCAACTCATCTCTCAGGTGTCCTCCTCATTCTGGGTTCCCAAGTCAGAAACCTGACTATCACCTTTGACCCTCTATCTCTTGCACTTCCTATATCAAGTCAATCTCCAAACTGCCAAATTTACTTCCCAAATATATCTGTAGTATGCTCATTTTCACCATCCTTACAGCCATTACCATAGTCTGATCAATATGATCTCTATCCTAGATTGCCCAAGTGCATTTTGGGTTATAAGTAGTTCCATGTTTTATAGCTGCAGTGATTATTATTATTATTTTTTAAAAATTTTATTTATTTATTCATGATAGAGAGAGAGAGAGAGAGAGAGACAGGCAGAGGGAGAAGCAGGCTCCATGCAGGGAGCCCGACGCAGGACTCAATCCCGGGTCTCCAGGATCGCGCTCTGGGCCAAAGGCAGGCACTAAACCGCTGAGCCACCCAGGGATCCCCAGCTGCAGTGATTATTAATTCTAGAAGAACACCTAAACATATTCTTGGCACTTAAGGAACCATAATAGTTAGGCTAATCATTGCCTTTTGGTTGAGTCAGAGGAATGATAAAACTGGTTTTGCATGGATGGAGATAAAGTTTGTGCATAAAAATGGCCAGCTACGGAATCTGCAGGGATCAGTGAGACTGGCCTTTGCAGAGCCTCAGAGAATACTAATTTAAATTTTTTCTGAGGTGATGCAAAATTGTGAAAGTATCCCAAGCAGAGAAATAATAAGACCAAAATTGTGATTTAAAGAAGCACCGTGGTGGGGTGCCTCAGTGGGTCCGTCTGTTAAGTGTCTGCCTTTGGCTCAGGTCACCATCCTGAGTCCTAGGATCGAGCCCCGAGTCTGTCTGGCTTCCTGCTCAGCGTGGGAGTCTATTTCTCCCTCTCCCTCTGCTCCTGCCTGTCTGCTCACTCACTCTCTCAAATAAATAAATAGAATTTTTTTGAAAATAAAGAAGTACCCTGGGTAGTACCCTGAAGGATGGGTAGAAGTGGAGAATGGAGGGAGAACCACTATGTAACTATTGTAATCCAGGTGACAAAAATAGGAAATGTAAGCATTCATTTTTAAATGGTGAATTTCCTGAGTAGAACTACCACAATGTATTTAAATCTTCCCACTTCATTGTGTGCTGCTTTCAAGTTTTTATCATAACAAAGGTGGCATTGGACACACATATAACTTTATATATTTTGTATTATATTCTTAGAACAAATTGCCAGAAGAAGAAATAGTGGTAAATCAGTATGGATATTTTTAGATTAGTTGACATAAGTTTGCACTGTGTTCTTTGAAGTATCTCTTCTATAAATATTTTGAATACATTTTTTCCCCCTTTTTCTTTGAAGAGCACACTTTAAGGAAACTGAAGGCACTTTCATATTCTTTTACATTTGGTAATCATTGATAGATACTTTTTTCCCATTATTTCTAACAGAGGTTAAAACTTGATAAGATTCTTTTTGGCTTGCTCTCTTTGTCACACACCCTTATCATTAATGAAATCAGAATGTTTAGTAGATCCATTAATGATTATGCTTCAGACTATAGCCAGTATATAAGGGTAAAACAAAGGTTTTTAAAGTATTGATATTAAAAAGGTGGCCATTAGACAAAATGAAAAGCAAATGAGTAAGTCAGTGATATTTAGAATCTAAATAACACCGGTTAATACATGGAACGGAAACTTATTAGGTCAAAATAGGGTCTAAATTTAATGGTTGGCAGGATCCCTTTAGGTGAAGTCTCTTTTTAGTTAATTTGATCAAGCCACTGAGTTGAAATGCAAAATGACAAACTTATACTAAACCATATAACAGCTTTCAAAAAGAAACAATGTGATGAGGAAAACATGAATTGTGAAAAATTCTTGTGATATGAAACATTCTTTAAGGCCAGTCCCATGTATGAGACAAAGGGGTCCTCTAATGGGATGATAGCAGAAACATTTCTGAAGTGAGAAAAGCTTCTCCTTTGGAAATGTCAAATCAAGTCAGGATCAACCTGTTGTTGTAGAATTTTGATATTGTCTAAATTAAGCAAGAATTAGATTTGCATATTTATGTTATGCTATCAAAATGAAATTGAATATCTGTGCTTATGCTTGTGGTTCTTCCAACCTGGTTTACTTCACCTCTATCTTCAGCTTAAGTGTCCTTTCTTCATTTTAAAGCTTGCCCTAGTTTCCCTGGCTGTCTGAAGACTATTTGTAAAATAGTCTGCCTGTTTAATAATAGCGGTGCTGTAGAGTCTAAGCATGAGTATATAGGTCACAGCACCCTCTCTGACGACCCTCAGACTGCTTGACATACCCTAATCTCTCTGAGGGGTTCCTCTAGTTTATCGTTCAGAATCTAGAGCTGTTTATTTTTATTTTAAGATTTTATTTATTTATTCAGGAGAGACACACAGAGAAAGGCAGAGACATAGGCAGAGGGAGAAGCAGGCTCCATGCAGGGAGCCCCATGTGGGACTCCATCCAAGGACCCCGGGATCACGACCTGAACGGAAGGCACATGCTCAACCACTGAGCCACCTAGGTGCCCCAAATCTAGAGCTCTTTAGATAAAGGATTAGTGCTTGACTCAGTGAGAGCCAGCTCCCATGAGTCAGGGGCGCATGTGGTAACCTAGAATGAGATATCTTCCCAACAGAGATCTCCAGTAATGCACAGTGCCTCTGTAATAATAATCAGGATTAACATCTGTTTAGTAGTTACTATATACATCAGGCACTGCTTATCCAACATGATGGAGCAACCAGGAGATCTGTAAATTGGAACTATGTTATTGAATGCCTGACAAATGATGAAAAATTTATTTTTATTTTTTAAAAAAGATTTTATTTATTTATTTGAGAGAGAGAGAATGAGTGGGAGAAGGGCAGAGGGAGAGGGAAAAGTTGACTCCTCACTGAGCAGGGAGCTCAACATGGGGCTGGATTCCAGGACCCTGAGGTCATGACCTGAGCCAAAGGCAGACGCTTAATCAACTGAGCCACCCAGGCACATCTGGTGAAAAGTTTCTAAACTAGTTGGTAAACAGGTGCTGACAAGAGTCCCTTGTCTCCTCCCAAGCCTCCTAACTTCTGTATCTAGCCAACTAATCCTCTTGGGCCTTTGTAAGTTTTCACGATCCATCCACTAAAGAGTTAAGATCTGGCCCTGTAGGGGCTCTCTAGAACCTTGCCCTAGCTTCCCAGCACCCCAGCAGTGATGCAGGGATATTCTGATGGTACTCGTTAGGGATACATTAAGTGCTCGTACTCTGGAGCTGATTGCCTGGGTTCAAATCTTTGCCAATTATGAGAAATGTGATTTTGAGCCAGTTAATTAGTCTTTCTTTGACTCAGTTATCCTCATAATCTAAAAGGGCTTGTTTTGAGACTAAATGAATTGATATATACAAAGGATTTAGAAGAGAGATGACATGTAGTAGATATAATAAAAGTGTTTTTTATTTTTGTCAGCTATAATAAGAGTTAAATGTTTTGACCATTATCTCTTAGTACCACACTAGATACCAGTGCTAGGGAAAATATACGTGGCCACTGATGCTATCATTGTGACCAGGCCCCTGTAGAACTGCTGCATATTCTGAACTGCATTCCAGTCTTTTTGAGACCTGGCTGTGTGGAAGTTGAGAAACTTTCTTTCCTTCTTTATTCCTTACTTATACTTTGTTAACATTTAAAAATCATAAAATTTCACCAAAATCCAGACTTTTGGCATTCCTTAGATTGCCAACACTGGCATTCTAAAGCTGGCAACACTGGGACCATGTTTATCATGGCAGTGATTGGCTCGAACCAAGTTAGGCTTCTTCCTGGAAAGAGATGTCAGCTTTGGTGGTCACTCTCCAGCCCTCTGAGTCTCTTTGTTTTCTGTCTGGTATTTGAGTTTGCTATCCCCGACCTATATCTCTTTCTTGACAATGTGGAAACTTTGATTTCTATAACACTTTATTGCTTGTACTAAATTGTAAGATTGTTTATGAAAGATATGTTTTATTTATTTTATCTCTTTGACTTTGCCTTACCATAGCAATTTGCATAGGCCTCACTGTTTGGACTGATGAAGTTTAAAGCTGGTAGTGACTTAAGGTTGTTTTAAGCCTTACACAGAGAAGAGTTATTAAAAAATATGCAAATGAAAAAATCTGTAATTGAGGAAGTTGAGTGAACAAGGTTTTACCAGTTGTACAGATAACATTATATAATAGAAGTGAAATTTCCTCCAGTTCAACTGTCTGGGTACAATGCTGTGGGAAGCTCCTCAAATAATTCCCATTCTTCCTTGGCTGTCATATGACCTTGAACAAATCACTTAACTTCTTTTTTTTTTTTTTAAAGATTTTATTTATTTATTTATTCATGAGAGACAGAGAGATAGAGAGATAGAGATAGATAGATAGATAGAGAGAGAGAGAGAGAGAGAGAGAGGCAGAGACACAGGCAGAGGGAGAAGAGGCTCCATGCAGGGAGCCTGATGTGGGACTTGATCCTGGGACTCCAGGATGACACCCTGGGCCGAAGGCAGGTGCTAAACTGCTGAGCCACCTAGGGATCCTCTGTAGCATTTAAACAATTTTATTTATGTAATGATATTAATCTTTCACACAACCCTCAAAGTTCCATGAGGTAGGGACTGTTTTCTCTTGCTAACCATGGTATTACTAGGGCCCCAGTACCTTATGTACAATAGGTAGTGTACACTCAGTACTCTCTTAGTAGGTACAGCCTTTCCCCCAAATCTAGCTCAGTAGATTCTACTCTCCAAGGAGACGTGGACGGTTCAGAAACTTTGTGAGCTTGGTGGTGGAGACAGTGGTTGAAGGGCCAGAGGGATGGCAGAGGTAAGGGCTGGTGTAATGGGATCCTGGGGAGATGAAACGATGCTCATTTAATGAGTCTCCTCCCATGATCCCAACCTTCCATTCCCACCCCAAAGGAGTCTGTCTTCAACCACCTATGCATTCATTTCTCCAGAGAAAGAGGTAAACCTCACAGTATAAAACCAAAGCCAGAGTAACTTTGCAGAATTAGAAAGTGTCCAAGGAACCAGTTACAACTCGACTGAATTGGACTTCAACACAGAAATGATCATGTTCCTCCAAATACTCTTCAGTCTCAGAAGCTCACACTCCTCCAGCAAGTAGAAAGATAAATACACCTTCTTCTGTGGTCAGCTGCTGAGGAAGAACTTTTCTCTTCTGATGGACCAGCACTATTTCTTTTTTGTGGCTCTTTTCCCTTCTCCTTTCCTAGGTTTTCCTTTGCCACGAAGCTTCTTGAGACGCAGCTGCTCATCCTTGAAGTCCTGATGCTCATCTCTATAGAGGCCAAGGAAACGTAGTGTCCCCATGAGTGCAAAATAAGTGTTGTGATTTGGATACCAGTCATAAGTCTCCTTCCTCTTGGCCAAAGGCTGCTCACTAAACAGTTTCACCACTTTCATTGATTTGGAGTCAGTAGGCCTGGCAATTTCACCGAACAGCCGGGCGCTCAGACGAGTCATGCGCAAGGCATATTCTGAAAGGGAAGACATTTCCTGAGCAGCAAGAGGCCCTCCTCGCGACCTTCCTCTCCCACGCGCCCCTCTCCCAAATCACTTAACTTCTATGGACCTATATCTGCTTTGGCAAAATGTAGGCAATAATAAATGTTCCTTTGATGTTGTTGTATTAAATTAAATTTAAAATATTGCCTGATTATGAAAATACTTGTAAATGTGAATATAATTGCTGGGTATATTTATATTTATAGCAGTGTTTACAGATGAAAATGACAAGGCTCCTGAAGGACTTGCAACTCAGTGGAAAAGTCAGAATTAGAATGCAAACTTCATGAATCTTGGCTAGTTGGCTTTTTTACTGATATATTATTCATATTGTAACCAAATATAATTGAAAGATTTAGGAGAACAAAAACATTCTACTGGGGTCAGGATAAGCCAAGGATCTAATAAATTTGGTTCAGCTGTTACAGCTGTGTCTATACTTTGATCATCCTTGTATATAAAAAATAATTCAAAGGACTGAACTAAATGTATTCTTAATTTGAAAAAAATTCTTTTGAGCATCTTTATGGAGTTAGAGGCATGAATTATGACTTAGTTCTTGGGCTTTAATTGGTAAAAATCTCAGGTTAGTAATGAGGTGAATTATCTTTTTTTTTTTTCTTAAACTTTCCCTTTTGATCTGGTTTCTATGAAAGCAGGTGAACGTTATTAAAATGAATCCTCTCTAAACTTGAATCTCTGGCATTTAGGAAGTAGAATGGCATTTTGGAAATTAGAAGACCTGTTTGTAAACTGCATCTCATTCACTTCTGTGGCCTCGGGCAAGTTATTTTAGGTCTCACTTTTCTCATTTGTAAAATGGAGATTCTGTTACCTTAAGGGTTATGCTGAAAAATGTGTCTGACAAAGTGCTCAGTTTTAGCACATTGTTATTCAATTGAGGTTAGAGGTTTTTTTTTTTTAAGATTTTATTTATTAATTCATGAGAAACACACAGAGAGAGGCAGAGACATAGGCAGAAGGAGAAGCAGGCTCCCTCCTGGGAGTCTGATGTGGGATTCGATCCCAGGACCCCAGGATCATGACCTGAGCGGAAGGCAGATGCTCAACCACTGAGCCACTCAGATGCATGAGGTTAGAGTTTGAAGCTGAAAGAAAGTCTATCTCATTTGATTCCTTTAATTTGTATGTGAGAGGATCCTTAATGGAAAAGTTAACACAAATGTTAGTTTACTCAATTACCTTTCATATTTATATACCTGACCAAGTATTTCATTTCTAAACAAGACTTTTTTTAAAGATTTATTTTATTTTACAGAGAGAAAGTGCACAAGCGAGGGGTGAGGAGGGAAGAGGTAGAGGGAGAGAATCCTACAGTCGACTCCCCACTGAGCCCAATGTGGGACTCTATTTCATGACTCAAGCCTGAAACCAGGAGTTAGAATCTTAAGTGACTGTGCCACCCAGGCACCCCTAAACAAGACTTCTTAATAAAGCTAGAGTCATTTGTTTATAAAAACACTTACCAAAAAGTACAATTATAAAATGTATATTTCTGGCAATGCAATTTTGAAGATAGTGACTATGTACAATAAGGCCAGTATATCACTGTCAGAATTCTATGAGAAGTGTATTGGGAAAATATTTAAATAAAATAATAAGCTGATAGAAAAAAATAAACTATATCTTGCAAGAAGTATCACATCATCCAAATATAAAATTATCTGGG
This sequence comes from Nyctereutes procyonoides, assembly GCF_905146905.1. Lineage (NCBI taxonomy): Eukaryota > Metazoa > Chordata > Mammalia > Carnivora > Canidae > Nyctereutes > Nyctereutes procyonoides. The sequence continues at coordinate 26,875,257 of NW_026575051.1, read as the reverse complement.
GTAAAAGGAACCACAATATTCTAAGATGTGAAATTTTAAGATGACATGAAAGATTTTATCCTATGAAATATCTTTTTTAAACATAGTAACAATAATAACAATGTATCATAATTACATATAAATACAAGTTCAATTCTTTTTACTTATTTTAGCTTTTAGAGAGTGAATTGGTATCGACAAATGTGTGCAGCTGTTCCCCAGTAACCACTCTGGACGCATATTTATAACTTGCTCCCAGATGTGGAAACTTTCAGAACCTGCTCTTCAAAAAGACAATAGCTCAAAACATTTTAGACTACAGTTATTGACTCTATCCCTGCTCCTTTCCTCCTCCTTCAAAGTACAAAAAGGGTTTGCAGAAAACAAAAAACAGCAATGTCAGCTTTTTTTGTTTTCTTTCTTTTTTTTCTTTTTCTTTTTTCTTTTTCTTCTTCTTTTTTTTTTTTTTCCAGTGTTAGCTTTTGTGTCCTGGGACTGCAGGGGTGATTCTTCCCACTGTTAGTGTAGAGATGCAGGAGCTTTTCACCCCTCAGCCCCTGCTTCACCGCCCAGCTCCATGCTGGGAATAGTCCTCGACAGGTATATCAAGAAATTCTGTCAAGGATGAGAACTAGATTGTAAAAGTTAGGCTATTTTTTTAGGCTATTTTGTTTTAAAATGTTTTTTTAGGTTTTCCCAAGCCATAAAACTATTTAAGTATAATATTTGTTTTACAAATACAAAATAGTATTTTATGAATGCAACTGCTTTTTTTTTCAAGTAAATATGGATACAATAAGGATGAGTGTAAGAAAAAAGAGAGAATAAAATCTAATTCTTCAGGTACTTGTGCTTCTGGCCAAAAGGTTTGAGATCCTAAAAAAGATGGAAGTCATAAAAAGAGGACTTTGAAGCTGAAATGGATTTGGTAAAATATTTTTAGGAATGGATAATATAAAATATCCCAGGGTAAAAAATAAACATAAAAATCTTCACTAGTTGGACAAGATCTTAATTTATTTAATGACACTTCTATACCCATATAAAAGGACTGTAGAATATCCAGACTGTAAGCAAAATATTAGACTTTTAAATTTTGAATTATTCAAGAGCATATGGAAGTGACAAAATTTACCTCTTTGTAAAAATCTCTTATATTCACTTTAAAACTTAGCTATGCAATTGCCATGCTTTCTTGACATCCAAATTTAGTTGCATGCATGATCTGTTATTTGGCCTTTTGTTTATTAATTATTACAGAATACGAGAGATGAAGGTAATGAGACTGAAGCCAGCAGGATGAGTAAATTAAGAAGAACAAGAAAGAAAGTCACAAAACAACATATTTTTTCAACTGAAGTAGGAGAAATGGATGTATCAAACTCAAAAGGTATCTTAGCTCTTATGATCTCTTAGGAATATATGATGTCAATGACAATCTCTATTTGGTTTTCTTTTTCCTAAAACGTTTTCTTTTCATCTAAGGGAGAAGCAAAAACAAGGGAATAAAATTTATTTCTATATAGGCAGTGTACAAGATACCAAATGTAAGGGTATAATGTAAATATATAAAAATAAGCAATCAAAATATTCAGAATTTAAAGGGAACAGAACTAGGAGGTAGTGGAGGTGGGGGAGCAGGGAAAAAGAACACAACAGAAGGAACGTATGCATAAGAAGGGAAACATATGTCTGCTCTGGGACTTGAGTGCAAGGATCATTACTAAGGACTTGGGAGACCACAATAAAGATGTGGAACAAGTTTTCATATCACATGCTAGAATTCCAACTTGACTCAGTAGATCTGAAACAGTGCTGAACCTACGAATTAATTGAACAAGAGACCCAATCCAAGAACAGTGGTGTTCCAAGGCAGGGGCAGTAGGAATGGCCAATGTATGGTAACAGTAAAAAGCAATCAGAGCTTTTGTCGATATTACTATTGTTTTTAAACTTTCTACAGACAACACACTCCCTTCTGGTCCACAACTAGGGCAGACCATTGCCCTTCATTTGGTATGTCACTGCCTAGAAATATATATATATATATATATATTAGAAATATATATATATATATATATATATTAGAAATATATATATATATATATATTAGAAATATATTCTTTTCTTAAAGATTCCTCTCCATATCATGTTAAAATACAGTTGAAAACAAAGGCAATGTGTTTTAACATTTTTCTTTATTATTAAAGAAAGGATCAGAAGCCAAATGGTGTGCCACAAGTTGGAGAATATGAGCAAACCAGTTGTGGGACCTGGCTCTGCAGACTCTCATCTACCACAAGATGACAAGGACTCTGAGAATCAGACGACAGTGATAAAACCATCACCCCTCAAAACATCAGCCAGTGCTCCTTGTAGTGAATTTAACACAAACTCCAACCATGCTGGTAAGGACTCAGAAACAAACTGACATATGATTCTAGCCACTAATCCCAAATTTGTATTTGATTTACAGATAATGAGGCATTGATTGAGGAATGCCAGTCTGGGAGTCAGAAGAATTTTTATAACTATCATTTATAAAAGACTTTATAGTTTTCTTTAACCACTAGGCTGCTCATTTAGAAAATGGAAGGGCTGCAATGAATGATCTTCCTAGCCTTTTCTAAAAGTGAAATTTTGTTGTTTTAAGTTTCTGGCTTATCAATAGTGATACAACTATTTTGGCCTATCAGTGCATTGGTTAAAAATCTCTGGGACTGAGTTAAGAGGAAACTAGTTAAAATGAGGTATTTATTTCACAAGGGAATCCATGATGAAAGGATTGAACAAACAAGGTTTGGAAGGCAGAAATACAGCAGTATGTGAAGTTAGGACAGGGTCCATGAGGCTACCCCTCACTACTAAGATCAATTGGAAGTTAGGGAATTCCCTAAGACTAACCCTAGTTTTGCTATAAGGACTCACAGAACTCACTGAAAATTATTACTCAAGGTTATAGTTTATTACAGTGAACAAATACAGATTAAAATCAGCCAAGGGAAGAGGTCCAGTGGGGAAAATACAGGAAAGCTTTAAGCATGGAGATTCTATTTGTTTCTCCCAGTGGAGTCATGGACAGCACCACTCTTTTGGCAATGATATGTAACAATATGCATGGAGTATTGACAAGCAGGGAATCTCACCTCAGTCTTGGTGTCCAGTTTTTTGTTTTGTTTGTTTTTTTTTTTTTTTTTTTTTTTTTTTTTTTTTTTGAGGCTCTACAGTGGGGCTTCATGGGGCTGACCACAGTTTCCAGCTTCTCTGGGAATCAAGCGGATACCATATGACTCAAAGCTTCCAGGATAAATGACATTATTGGATTTTCTACTGTGGCCCAGAAGCCCCAGGTAAACAAAGACACTCTTGTTAGGCAGGACACTCCAGACTATCATTCAGGAGCAAAGGGTAAAGAGGTCTTCTTTGGCAAGGTTAAATTCCTTATTACACACAGGGACTAAGGAGGAACTAGAGCCTGGGAAGTGAACACTGTCCGAATTCCATATGTATTTGTTTTCTATTGCCAGCATAAAGAATCACCACAAATTTAGTAACTTAAGAGAACACAATTCATTACCTTGTAGTTCTATATGCCAGAAGTCTGGGTTGATTCAGCTAGTTTCTCTGTTTCAGATTTTGCAAGATTGAAGTCAAGGGGTTGGATCTGGATTCTTATCGAGAGACTCTAGGGAGTTTGTTCAGATTATTGGGAGAATCCAGTTCCTTGGGGGTGTTGGACTGAGTATTGATTCCTTGCTGGCGCTCCTCTGGGGTGGCACTCAGCTCTTGGAAGCCTCTCTCTGGTCCTGTGTCTTAGGACCAAGATGATCCCTCAAATACCTATGTTTGGAACCTCTCAAAATTTTCCTTCTTCCATACCTCTTTTCTGCTTACAGCTGGAGAAAGTTCTCTGCTTTTAAGAACCCAGGACAATCTAAGACAGTATCCCTATTTTGAGGTTTATGTCCTTAATTGCATTTGCAAAGTCCCTTTTGGCCTGCATTTTAACATATTCTGCAGGTTTCAGGGCTCAAGATGTGAACATATTTGTGGGGCAGTTCTGCCTACCACGACATTTCCACTATTAACACAAATGGCACAGGGGCCAGGTAAATAATACAAGTGAGTGAGGTGAGCTGGCATAAGGAAACGGTCAATAATGCTGGCTGTGAGAAACTACAGCAGACATTGACAAATGGCGGCCCACACGCCAAATTCAGCCTGCTGGCCATTATTTGTAAAAGTTTGTGTATTGTCTATGACTGCTTTTGTGTTACAAAGGCACAGTTGAAAAGTTGCAACAGATACCATATGGCTTACAGAGCTGCAAATATTTACTATCTGGCCCTTTATAGAAAACATTTGCCAATCCATGAATTAGAGGATACACGCCCCATTTCGGGCCACCTCAGAGCACTAGCCAGTGGTTGCTATGGAGAAATAACCACCCAGTGTTACCAAATTTAATTTCTTCAAGAGAAGCTTGAACTCAAGATTTTTGTATGAAATGTTCAGATATTTAAGTGCTGACTATTCTAAAAGTTTCCAAACAGTGGGACCACTAGTAAGAAAACATCTGCTGGCCACATTGGCTCTTCCAGTTTGTGACCCTTGTTTTATATAGTCTCTGCCATAACACTGAGATGAAATTGACCATTTCTTAGTCTTCAATCAAAAAAAAATATGAAGAAGAAACTTGTGTCACAAACTCTCTGTACCAACTGACTGTGACTATGAGAATGGGCATCATTATTCACTTAACTTGGTTAATTCAGAAGCTCCCTCTTTGGCCCCAGGCTAGATTGTTTCTTAATAGACCCAAAGTACCAAAAAGTTTATAGCTTTAAACAAACCACTAATACAGAATTTAAAGATGAATATGAAAATCTACTCCTCAATAAGTGTTAGAAATTTTAACATGGTGTTTTCTTCTCTGATGTTTTATTTTTATTTATTTATTTTTTAAAAAAGATTTTATTTATTTATCCATGAGAAACACACACAGAGAGAGGCAGAGACATAGGCAGAGGGAAAGCAGGCTCTATGTGGGGAGCCTGTTGTGGGACCCGATCCCGGGATTCTGGGATCATGCCCTGAACCAAAGTCAGACGCTCAACTGCTGAGCCACCCAGGCATCCCATTTCTGACGTTTTAAAAAATTTTTTTTTTTCAAAGAAAAGCTCCTCCTCTCCAGTTTTTTTTTACTGTTTTTGCTTTTTGTTCCTGCTTTTACTTGGTTATTCTGCTATCTGGGCTAACATGCTGTGACGGGAGGTGGGGTCACATTTACTCTGAGAGGGTGTCTCTCAAAGCAGCCATGTGGATGAAGGAGAGCAGGTCCTGGGAAAGTAGTATGGCATATCATCCCGAGCATTCCATAAGCTAAATAAATGTGTTGCAGAGTATTTACTTCTGAATGCACTTTCTCCTTTATGGACTGATATTTCTGAATGCTCAAAAGCCTATTCAATCTGCCTTTATAAGCGATCACAGCTTGTCTGCTATAACTGAAATATGTCCTCATCATCACTGAACACAGGCAACATTTCTCCAAGGTCTTCTAGTTGCTATAGAGCTTTGAGGTTTTATTTTAATTTTTTTAGTGTCCCCCCGCCCCAACACTTACAGCAGGAAAACTTCCTCTATTAAAGCAGATTGATTTAATTTATTAGTCTTCTGAGGGGATGGGAAAGGAGAACACCTCCCAGGAACTATACTGTAAGAAAAACAAATGAGTCCCCAAACTAGCAATTATCTGCCTGCTATTCATCATGTGCATCTGGGAAGGTCTGACCAAAAGGTTTAATTGTAACTAACAAGTATGATTTATTTGAAGAAAAGAAATTCAGACAATGATTCAGTAAGATTGGTTGATTCCTTGTAAATGAAATTAGATTGGATAGAGTTCTCATATTTGGTGAAAGAATTAAACTTTCAAATGAATAAAATGATACTTAAGATACTTACCAAAATATGTGATGACAATTTCTATTTGTTAATTAGACAAGGTCAAATCACCCAGGCTGTATTAATTAATTTACTCACAAACCCCTTGTTAAAGGACTAGTCATTGAGCATCTATGATACTTTTATATTGCTGCAGGCACTGATAGCAGCAGGTGAAGCTGAGCCCCTATTCTCCTAGAACTGACCTGCAGGGGGAAAGGACAGAAAGTAAACATGTGATTACACAATATGGTGGGTGGTGATAAGGACTCTGAAGAAAATGGAAATGGGATGATATATTATGGGCTGAATTATGTTTCCCCCCATTCATAGGTGGTTGGAGTCCTATCCCATCACACCTCACATCGTGACTGTATTTGGAGATAGGGTTTAAAAGAAGTAATCAATGTTAAATGAAGTCTATGGGGGGGGGGACTCTAATCCAACATGACGGGTGTTCATACGAAGAGAAGATTAGAACACCCACAAACAGAGGGAAGATCATGTGACGAAGATAGCCATTTACAAGCCAACGAGAGAGGCTCTCAGAAGAGACCAATATGGTTGACACTTTGACCTTAGACTTCTACCCTCTGGAACTGTAAGAACATAACATTTCTGTTTTAGCCACCTGGTCTGTGGTATTTATTAGGGCAGCCCTGGCAAACAAATACAAGAAGTATATTGTCCAGCCCTAGATATATGTCCAATATAAATAGTATATGGTAACCAAACAACCTGTCTTGAGTGGATGCATATTTATTTTACAAACTTTAGAAGATATAGATAAGACAAAGAATTAATAAGACTGGCTGTGATCATATTACTGGTGAGCCAATAAAATGACTTTACTCCTTTAATAGGAGATGCCTACTGATTTTTTATGTTGTTAAAATATTTATAGCTTATATATAAGTCCTTATTATTTTTAGAATACTGCTTTTCAGAAATATTCCATATTTTCAGGTGCCTGTAAATTTCATTTTTCAGTGAGGAGAATTGTTCAACTTGGGCAAAACTCCCAATACTTCAGGATAGGTTGGGAAGACAGCAACTGCTAATTTAGCATGAAACATTGTAATTGCTACAGCTTAATTGTTTGTGTTAAATGGGAGGTAGTTATAAAGCCTCAGGAGTCTCAGAGTAGCCAAATGTATCAGTGACAGGACATTATCTCTAATATATTTGTATAGGTGGCAACTAGTAATTTGTTTTCCTCATGCTTCATGTACTTAAAATCTACTTAATCTGTGTTTTTTAACCTGTCAATCTTTATGCTTATTTCTATAGCCAATTATATCTCAAAAAAGGATATTCAGGTATCATTTTAAAATTATAGCTGCTTGTCATCAGTGATGTGACAGATTGATGGGAATTCAGATTCAGACATGATCACGGTACTATGATCCCTAGTAAGGGTTAGAGTAATTGTGTTCACTTTATGTGTTTAAGAAGCACTTATATGGTGCTTAATGTCTGCCGGGAACTGTTAAATGACTTGCTTAATTGTCACAACAAACCTATGAAGTGGATAATATTGTATCAGTGAGAAAGCCCAGGCTCAGAGAAGTAAGAAAACATCTAGGGCACAAGCAGGATTCTGAGGGAGGCAGATGACTTCAGTGTTTGTGCTGAATCTCTACCGTCTGCTACTTCTCCGAAAGTTTGGACGGTAGCTAACATTTGTGACGTGTACTATGTGCCTGACCCTTTTATATGTTTAAGATACATTCATTCATTTTAAGGTGATGAGTCACCCACTGGGAGTTAAGAGGTCTGGTTTGTAGCTTCAGTTTTGGCAATGAACTGAAAATAATTTGGACTACGTCACTGTACCTACCTCTCTGGGACTCAAGCTAGCAAGTCAGTTGCATTAGGTAATTTATTGCCAAACTCTCTTCTAGCTCTGAAGTTTTGGAATTTGTAGTCTATCTTTATATGTATATATATATATATATATATATATATATATACACACACACACATACATACATATACATACATATGTATATATATATATTTAGATTTCTGTTTTTAATATTGAGTAATCAGTCTAGATTTTCCATTTCTTACACTCTTACCCTTGAAAAATAATTTTGTTTGCTCATTTATACTGATTTTAAAGTTTAAATCTGACAGAGACATGTAGATGTCTTAGATTCAGCTGCTATCATAAAGCCCTTTTGGCAAACAAAACAAAAAAATGCAGATCTGCAGAAAATAAACAAAAACCAAACAATGTTGCCCTTAAACATACAAGAACTTTTAATTTAGGTATTATCAGTTAGTTCAAGAAGCTCAGTTTTTTCAATGATCTGCATGCAGACTTGTATGGTGCCCAAGCTGTCCAGTTATGCAAATGTATCCTAACTTCCATAAGCAAAGGCATTTTCAGTTAAGTACTTACATATGATATTGCTCTATGCTTATGCAAGTAACTTAACTTTCACTTAGCCCCAAGTGCCAAACAATCTCTTAGGCTGTTTAGAGATCATGTTCTTGGGATTATGGTAAAGGCAGAGTTTGAAAGGTAAAATCTCCAATTGTAAGTCAATGACATGAGTATGTGATGATTTTGTCGACAATCATGATGATTAGACTACTCTGTGGCCTCCTTTTGCTTTTCAATTCATCATGATCTAATGTCTTAGGGCCATCTTCTATTCTACAGATAACACCTGGGAGGACACTCAAATTCCGACCACACCTCACCTCTCCTCTAGAATGAAGCACATTAAACAAGAGATGGCCAAGAATCACCTTCAATTTGTGAGATTTGAAGCCACAGACCTTCATGGTGTGTCCAGATCGAAGAGTATCCCTGCACACTTTTTCCAAGTGAGTTTTACAGATAGAGTTATGATTGAATGTAATTTCATGACTGTAAGCAAGCAAATGGTCCTTACTACTCTATCTTATTTTCTTGTAATCTATACAGTAACTAAAGGTGAAAACCAATAATTTATTTTGTTTCTCCCTTGTCCCTCTCCAAACACATCATTGCTCCCTAAGGAGCTGAACATACACTTTCAGGGCTCAAACAGCAATTCCTTTACCCATAGAAATACAAAACTAATTGAGACTGGTAATTTTAGTCTTTCTGCCTTGAATAATTTGCCTCCATAGAATTATCTTCTCTCCCTTACTGCAATTATGGAGATTATATTTTGTTTGACATGAGAAAATTGCAACGAAGACCCAAGAGCAAATATAAAATGAGAAAAAAAAAGATTAAAATTTGCTAGGTAGAAAGCATATCCCTTTCAGCTTCTAATTCTGATAAAAAAATACACTATTGTTGTTGGATGACTTAATAAATACTATTAAGTTCTTGAAAATAGTGATACCAAGAAATGTTGTCTTTTGAATATGTTTTGAGACTTTCTGAGATTTTTCAGTTTATGTCATGTATTTATTTTATTGACTGATTTGTTGTGTCACTGAAACATTTCTTAGAAGGAAGGGACATCAGTAAGTATTATATAGGAAAATATAAAAGTTAAACAACCTCCAAATTTATTTTAATTATAATTTTCTCATTTGTATTATGTTGGGAAACATTGAGCATCATCAAAAACACTTTTTGAGATAATTCCAACAGTTTCAAATTTGTTTACTAAAAATGCTCAACCTCACTCATCATCAGTGAAATGCAAATCAAAATCACAATGAGATATTATTACCTCTCACCAGTCAGAATGGCTGGTATCAAAAAGACAAGAAATAATAAGTGTTGGCAAGGATGTGGAGAAAAGGGAATGCTTGTGCACTGTTGTTGGGAATGTAAATTGGTGTAAGCACTGTGGAAAATCACAGTATGGAGGTTACTCAAAAAATTAAAAGTAGAAATACCAAACCATCTGGTAATTCCATTACTGGGTATTTATCCTCCAAAACTGAAAAAGATCCATGTACCCCTATGTTTATTGCAGCCTTATTTACAATAGCAAAGATATAGAAGCAGCTCAAGTGTCCATTGATAAATGAATAAAGAAGATGTAGTATACATATATAATGAACTATTTCTCAGCCATAAAATGATGAGATCTTACCATTTGTGACAGCATGGATGGAACCAGGGGGTGTCAGGTTAAGTGAAATAAGTCTGAAAGAAAAAAGACAAGTATTATATGATTTCACTTACATGTGGAATCTAAAAAAATAAAACAAATGAACAAACTGAAACAGAGTCATTAATGCAGAAAACAAACTGATAGTTTCCCAAGGGTAGAGGATGGGTGAAATAGGTGAGGGCAATGAAGAGGTACAAAACTTTCAGTTATAAATAAGTCATGGGGATGAAAAGTGCAGCACAGGGAATATAGCCAACACTATTGTAATAACATTGCATGGTGACTGCACTTCTCTTGGTGAGCACAGAATAATGTATACAATTGTCAAATCACTATGTTGTACACCTGAAACTGATATAACATTGTATGTCAACTATACTTAACAACAATAAAAAAGAAACAAAAATCCCCATATTTGTCTTTTAAGAAATCATTTAGACCTGCCTGCAGACATTATTTTCTCTTCATTCAGGGAAGAATACATGTTGGCTAATTTTGATAAGAAAATGTGAAATTTACTGTGAACTGGCTGAGAATCTAATTTATATGAATTTCTTTCAATCAATAAGAAAACACAACTGGCACTTCAGGCACTTGCCAGAGACCTCAATATAAAATTGTTTGCTATTCAGTTTTTGTCAAATCCTAATCTTCTATTCCACTAATGGCATCTCAAAGTTACATATTTGGAGTATTATTCTAGTTCCTCAAAGAAACTCTTATGAAAATATAATTTAATGTGCTCCCTCTACTTGCTGGGGATTGATATAATTGACATAGAAAGAAAATGTTTGCATTTCTTTTTTTTTAATACTATTGAAAATACTTTTCATTATCTTGTTCAGTGTCCAATATATTAGAATCATTTTTTTCCCTGGAGTTTATGAGGGGAAAAAGTTTGTCTATCATCAGAATTTTAATATATCTTGTCATACTTCCTCTCAATTGCTGCATTTATTTTTAGCCTTAGTTTGCTAATACAAGCTCACTTTCTCATTTCATTACCCAGTCATTATCTTATTCTTATTTAATGATCATATGGTATCTATTTTTTAACAAAACATTTTATTTTATTTTTTTAAATTTTTTTTTAATTTTTATTTATTTATGATAGTCACAGAGAGAGAGAGAGTGAGAGGCAGAGACACAGACAGAGGGAGAAGCAGGCTCCATGCACTGGGAGCCCGATGTGGGATTTGATCCCGGGTCTCCAGGATCACGCCCTGGGCCAAAGGCAGGCACCAAACCGCTGCGCCACCCAGGGATCCCTAACAAAACATTTTAAATTCATTTTGGAACTTGTGAAGTATAGGTAATAGTGAATACTGACATCACAAGTATTTGTAATTTAAAATTAAATAATTCATTTTGGAAAATTTATTGCAAATGGACATAAAAAACAAGTTCAGCCGTGTAAAACAATATAAACAACATGTGTTTGTTTATAAACACAATTCTGTATGGGGAACTCATTAAATAAAGAGTGGAGTCCATGATTTAAATTTGCCTATAACTTAGTGAAAAGTAATTTCCATCCTCCTAAAGTAATTTTTAAACCTCTTTCTATTTGTGGAAAACAGATGTCAATTTAAAAATTATTGTTAGACCCTTAAAGGGAATATAAGAGAATATAATCCATCTTCTTCATTTGTAGATGAGTGAAGTGAGGCCCAGAAAAGTTGAGGAAAGCTTTCTTAAAATTATACCCATAATTAGAGACAGAGCTGGGATGTTCACCTGTGATTCTTCACTTCCAGTTCCTATTCTCCTCCTCCCCCTCCTTTTCCTCCTCTCCCTTTCTCTCTGCTTTATTGTCTCTTTCTTACTGTACCTACAGTCTCCAGCTCAGCTTTTTAAAAAATATTTTATTTTTCAATAATCTCCACAGCCAACATGGGGCTCAAACCCACAACCCTAACATCAAGAGTTGCATGCTCCACTGACTCAGCCAGCCAGGTGCCCCCAGCTCAGCTTTTTTTTTTTTTTTCAGCTCAGCTTTTATATTTCTTTTTATTCTTTATTTGAGCTAAGTATCCTTTCTAATTAAAAAAAAAAACAACAAGATTGATTTCTTCTTAAAACAAGCCACCTACTAAGAATAGAGGAAAAGACTGCTGTGTAATTGGAAAAAGCCAAATTGGGAAACTCTGATGGTATCTACTTTTCAAAGAAAATTTATCAGGTGCCTGGCACTGTGCTAAATCCCTTACAAACATTAGCTGATTAAAACTTACCACCAACTTATATTGTTTCTGTTGCATCAAAAGACTAATTTCTATTTAAATTATATACAGATAATGTGGATTATTTCTATCTTTGATCTAATCAAAACATGATATATTAGAATAGAATTTATAACTAATTGTTTGGTGGCTTTCACTGTGGTCCAAATTTCAGTTATCATACAGATTTGAGCTATTTTACATGAGTTTTTATTGAATCCCTGGTGAGCAACATTGAAGTGTAAAGTTGTCCTAGTGCTTTGTACTTAGAAACACATTTTAAGGTAACTTAATTTGTTGTCATGAGCAAGACATGTTTATATATATTTCCCACTACTAATAAAGAGTGGTTTGAATTCAGAATGTCCAAAAAAAAGAATAAAGGAAATTACAATGTTAAAAAAGAGTGCTCAGAAAAACACATATTAAATAGTTTGAAGAATAAAGTGTGACTTTTTCCTATTCTTTATTTTTATTTTTTTCTCTCTTTTTCCTATTCTTTAAATATGTGAAAGCATAGGGGAAGGAAATGGTAACAACTTTTCCCTATTGTTCACACCCAGGTGGATAAAACACAGATTTCAATTGTAGGAACTTTTGGAAGTCTCATGAATAAAATGCATTACCCTTCATTTTAGGAATATATAGAACTAACATACAGATTTTCAAACTAAAAAAAACTGAAAAGTAGGGAAATAACATTACTTCTTGCAGTAGAAATTCAAATTAAAAGATTTCATACTAAAGTTCTCTAGAATTCTATAATGCTTGTGTGTGTGTGTGTGTGTGTGTACAGGTCCCTGATGGAATTGAAAAAATTAAGCAGGCACTGCATAGTGCTTGGCTTTCTCAGCTTTATTACTGGCAAAAGCAGAATTGTATCAGCCAAGTCAAATGACATTTGAAAATCTATGTATAGATGGTGGAAAGTGAAAGAGGTCATGGGTTACAGTCAAAGGCAGAAGAGTGACCAGTAGGTTATCTCTGTTAGTAACAGCTCCTCTTTGGTAGCCATACTCTTTGAGTTGGAGGTAACATAAGAAACAATTTGGCTTACAGATTGTTAGTGTGTTTTATAATATACATTGACATTATGGGAACCAAACTTTATAGTTAGCTTTTTCGCTACCATTAATATAACCTTTAACACATGAAGCCTTGTTATATTATGACACAATTTCTAGAAATTGTTTCACATGTCTGCTCAACTTTATAACCTCATCATATCCCTGTTGTCTGGTACATAGCAAAAGTTAAATAAATGACCAAATCCACTAACCCCAAGAGGTATATGGCTAGAAAGTGCCTTAGCAAGCATCGAGTCTAACAGTTGTTTCACAGACATGGAAGCTGACATAGTCCAGTGATTTGCTTAACTTCCAGCAAGTGATTAGTGAAAGAGCTAGGGCTAGAAGTCAGATTTGATGACACCCAGTTCATGGTTGACTTGAAGGCTACAACGTTTTGGATCTATAGCTTTGAGGATACAGGTCCACACTCACAGGCAGTTTCTGGGACCTTGAGGCTGTGATGTGTTCATTCTTACTGAGTTGTAAAAGTGAATGAAGAGAGGAGTGCAGCTTTCAGCAGATCTGGCTCCTCTGGTGTTAGGATGACTGTCGTGTGTGTTCTAGGACTAACCACAATCAAGTCTCTGGGAAGGACTGAGGACTCTCAGTTACTATAGGGATTACAATAGAATAAGCCAAAATAAAACCTTCTCTAAAGTATTAGCAACTATGCCATAAAATAAAAAGTGTTTTAAAAAAGACTAGGTAATAATCATTTCAAATAATTTCACAAAGCTTTACCTATGTCATTTGCTATAAAGACATTTTCTTGATCTTTGTACCTTCTATTTATGACGCTATTTTCAGATCTCAAAGCATGTGAAGACTTGAAGGCTAAAAATATTAAGAACTGTTTATAAAAGTAACCTGGGGGTTTATTTTAAAATATTTTAAATTTGGGGGCCCCTGGGTGGCTCAGTCAGTCAGGTGGCCAACTCTTGATTTCAGCTCTGGTCATGATCTCAGAGTCCTGGGATGAAGCCTGTATCCGGGCTCTGCATTCAGCAGGGATTTGGCTTGAGGATTCTTTTTTTTTTTTTTTTTTTTTTTTATAAATTAATTTTTATTGGTGTTCAATTTACCAACATACAGAATAACACCCAGTGCTCATCCCGTCAAGTGTCCCCCTCCGTGCCCGTCACCCATTCACCCCCACCCCCCGCCCTCCTCCCCTTCCACCACCCCTAGTTCATTTCCCAGAGTTAGAAGTCTTTATGTTCTGTGTCCCTTTCTGATATCTCCCACACATTTCTTCTCCCTTCCCTTATATTCCCCTTCACTATTATTCATATTCCCCAAATGAATGAGAACATACACTGTTTGTCCTTCTCCGATTGACTTACTTCACTCAGCATAATACCCTCCAGTTCCATCCACGTTGAAGCAAATGGTGGGTATTTGTCGTTTCTAATGGCTGAGTAATATTCCATTGTGGCTTGAGGATTCTATCTCTTCCTCTCTTCTCTGCCTCTCCTTCCCACTATTTCTCTCTCAAATAATTAAATATATCTTTAAAAAATAAAATACTTAGAATTTATTTGATATTAAGCTAGTGTTAACCAACGGATGTTAAACACATTTTTCCTCATTAGCAATGTCCCCCCCCCCCTTTTTGTTTGTTTTCAAGTTTCAAAATCTGATTGCTCTGTCTTTTCATTTCTTTAGGAAAAAGTGATCCATGGTGTTTGCATGCCCCGAGGTTATCTTGAACTGATACCAAATCCTAAGGATGATGAAGTGGATCACATAAGAGCAACATGTTTTAATAGTGACATAGTCCTAATGCCAGAGCTCTCAACCTTTAGAGTCTTGCCATGGGCTGAGAGAACTGCAAGAGTGATATGTGACACATTCACTGTGACTGGCGAGCCTCTTTTGACTTCCCCAAGGTACATCGCAAAGAGGCAGCTGAGCCAGCTGCAGGACTCTGGCTTTTCCCTGCTCTCTGCCTTCATCTATGATTTTTGCATTTTTGCTGTGCCTGAAATTATCAATTCAAAGACCATATCTTTTCCTGCCTCCACATTGCTAAATAATCATGACCAGCCTTTCATCCAGGAACTCGTTGATGGTTTGTATCATACTGGAGCGAATGTCGAGAGTTTTTCCTCCTCTACCAGGCCTGGTCAGATGGAAATCTGTTTTTTGCCTGAATTTGGCATCAGTTCAGCTGATAATGCATTTACCCTCAGAACAGGTGTCAAAGAAGTGGCAAGGAAATATAATTACATCGCTAGCTTTTTCATCGAGACTGGATTTTGCAATTCAGGAATTTTGTCTCATAGTCTCTGGGATGTCGATGGGAAGAAAAATATGTTCTGCAGTAGTTCTGGAATTGAAGAGCTCACGATCACGGGGAAAAAATGGTTGGCAGGACTCTTGAAGCACTCGGCTGCTCTCAGCTGCCTGATGGCTCCTGCTGTCAGCTGCCGAAAGCGTTACTCCAAGGAGAGTAAAGACCTCAAGGAGAGCGTGCCTGCAACATGGGGATACAATGATAACAGCTGTGCTTTTAATATCAAGTGTCATGGTGAGAAAGGCACCCGGATAGAAAATAAACTGGGCTCAGCCACTGCAAATCCTTACCTGGTGCTGGCGGCGACTGTCGCTGCGGGCTTGGATGGACTTCAAAGCAGCGATGGTGTCTTGGCCAGTCCAGATGACAGCACGGACTTCTATCCGTCAAAATCTTCCGAGATCCCCTTGAAACTGGAAGATGCTCTTGTGGCGCTGGAGGAAGATCAATGTTTGAGACAGGCTCTGGGGGAAACGTTTATTCGCTATTTTGTTGCCATGAAAAAATATGATTTGGAAAATGAAGAAACAGATGCCGAGAGAAATAAATTCTTAGAGTATTTTATTTAGGATAGAACCCTTAACTATTCTTTTGGAGATGTGACTTTTACTTAAGTAGCTGATCTCCCAGGAAGAAAAGATTGGATTTTTATCATCAACAACAAAAAGACTACATATGCTTTCGCTCTTCTTTGTCTTGGTGGAATACTTGACAGATGACATGGGACTGCCAAGAGGATTCTGATAGTAGAAACAAACAATAAAGTTGTGGTGCAGCTGTAATATGCAAATTTCCCAGGTCTCGTTAGTCAGTCATCATTTCCTCTGTGTATGTTGACCTAGATTGAAACCTTCAGTTATTTCAGGGAACAGATACCTTCACACAATAAAAAAGTCTTAAGAATTACATAGCAAAATTTAAACGACCAAAAAAAAAAAAAAAAGGAGAATTTCAATCATGCACATACATTGTGACTGCCAGGGAGAAAAAAATGCTTACTAATGCAATCTCACTAATCTCAACATATATAGGATGGATGCTCTATTTCCTGCCCTTCCCCCATCCTTCTGAAATTACCCTTCCTGTCAGCTAAACTGCAGATCATGTGGGTTAGGGTAACCTAACTATTCTACTCTAGTGAATAGAGCCTACAAAAGATGGAGTAACAAGGTGGAAGCTCTGCTTTGTGGAGCAAATTTTGCAAACATCATTGTGATCTTTCTAAATAATTGTAAAAAGTTATCAAAAGTAAGTCATGATGGCAAGTTAGCAGATAGTTTCATCCCTTCTTTTTACCCTTCATTACTAGCTCCTGAAAGGCCTAGAAAGTTCAAGGCTATACTCTCCACAAGAAACAAATTCATAAGAAGTAAAATTTGATGGGGAGCAATGAGGTCAAATATTTGAAAGTCATGAAAATTTTTCTTTAAACAATATCTCATATAGAACCCAGATATAAAACACAGGTGGAATGGGTATGTGTGTGGGGGTGGGTGGGCTCTTTGGGGATGGATGGGCTCTTTCTTCATGCTTTGTTCTGTTCTTTGAAGCTAAGATTTCAAAGACACCTGTAGTGCTTTGTGAAGTGTGAGAAGAACTGCCTATATAACCAGGGCTATGCTTGTGGCTTAAATTTGTATTTAAATGACTGGTTCTGCTGCCCACAGAGGTTGATATGTCCCAGAGAATACTAAATGTTCCAGACCTTCATTTGAATGAGATAATATTGGAACTATCACTAAAGTTTAGCTTCTTTGGGGAAAAATCTAAAATCCACTGACTAGAAAATGAAAACCCTATTCTCCTGCTTAGAATCAAACAAGAGATTTTATTGTTCAATTAAACCTGACAGTGGTCTTGATTTAGATAGCAAACACAAAAGCAGAGGATTACACTTGGCTCAGATCCTCCTATTCAAATTCATAGTACCCAGTGGCTTAAATAGTAAAAGTCACCTGTCCTTTACTAATCATTCCCCTCTTTTCTCCTTTGAGCAGAGATGTGTTTGAATACATAAGAATAATGTTCTTGGTGTATTAAAAGGTAGAGGAAAAGACAGCGCAGGGCAGGTGGGGAAGGAAAGGAATCTGCCTTGAAACGTTTGAGAATGAAATCCCACACATTATGCCATGGGAAGGATAGTAGGGAGGAACGAACCCCATGGCAGCTCACTAGTTATTTACTATATCCATTCTCCGTCTGTTCTCAGGAATAGTACCTAAATGTGTCAGTTGGGAACACACTATGGAAAATAAAAATCACATCTCTGAGTTCCCACTGTGGCTGAATGTGGTTGTGTTATTAGATTCAGGCCAAAGAGATGGAAGTAGAAGTGTTGTATGGAAGCTCTGGGAAAATTCTTTAAAGGACAGATACTCTATTTCTTGCCCTTTCTCTGTCCTGCCTTTGCCCTTCCTGTTGGCTAACCTGCAGGTATTGTGGCTACAGTAATGCTCTTGGGAATGGAGTCCACACATTATGGAGTAACAAGGTGGAAGCTCTGCTTTGTGTAGCTGAGCTCTGTTTGCCTACATTCAGATTTTTACCTGGAAGAGAAAGAAACTATCTCCTTTAAGGCACACCGATTTGGGGTCTTTGTTATTGTAACAAAACTTACTTTCCTTCCTACTTGTGAGTGTGACTGTGTGTATGTGTACATGAGTGTTTGTGTCTGGGTGAATGTGTATGCATGTGCGTGGGGAAAACATTTGAGAAGTTTGGGGATAAAAGAATAAAGATATAAGAAACAGTGAAAGACCACTTCCTCAATCTCCCTCTCCCTCTTTTTTTCTTTTTGAGAGAGACAAAGAGAGAGAGCAAGTATGCACTAAGGAACAGGAGGGAGTGACAGAGGGAAAGGGAGAGAGAGAGAATCTTAAGCAGCCTCCTGCTGACAGTGGAGCTGATCATGAGGTTCAATCCCAGGATCTTGAGATCGTGACCTGAGCCAAAATCAAGAGGCAGTCACTTAATTGACTGAGCCACCCAGGTGCCCCTCAATCTTTCCACTTTTTGGGAAGAGAATCTAAATTAGAGGGATACACACATGTAAACAAAACAAAACAAAACAAAAAACAACAAACAAAATCAAACCCTGTGCTGACTCCCACCCTAGCAGAGCTGTATAAACACCCCTGTGGGAAAACAAAACAAAACAAAACAAAACACCCTTGTGGAGCCTTCATGAAGCATAGCTAGCGCTTTGGCTTGGCTTTTCCACAACAGATAAAAGATGTTATAAAAATTCTGCTAATCAAGTTGTTTGTAGCCTCCTCCTCTTACATTATATTAGCATAACTTAAAAAACACAATATTCAGGATGGCAGTGTGAGGGAATTATGTCAAACTAGCAATAATACCTTCAGTGTTAATTGTACCACAATGAGTTGACAGAAAATATTCAGCCGTGTGTTACCAATCAATAAGTTGAGGTGACAATCTTCACAGAGACTTCCCTTAGGTGTGCGCTGATGTATATTTTTGTTCTGTGAGGTAAACCCAAAGTAAACATGGGCCAGGAGTAAAGCTTAGGGCTAAAGAAGAATTGGGTAGATGTAAAAATTCAATTATCTGTTTCTTTTCTATTTCCTTTATCTGTCCACAAGCTTTCTATCTCAGAGGGGACTATTTTTTTTAAGATTTTTTTATTTATTCATTTGA
Organism: Nyctereutes procyonoides; assembly: GCF_905146905.1. Classification (NCBI taxonomy): domain Eukaryota; kingdom Metazoa; phylum Chordata; class Mammalia; order Carnivora; family Canidae; genus Nyctereutes; species Nyctereutes procyonoides. The sequence continues at coordinate 26,856,011 of NW_026575051.1, read as the reverse complement.
GAGTGAGAGAGAGCACCAGAAAGCTTAAGAAAGCACGAGCAGGGGGAGGCACAGAGGGAGAGGGAGAAGCAGACTCGCAGCTGAGCAGAGAGCCTGAGTGGGGCTCCATTTTAGGATCATAACCTAAGCCGAAGGCAGATACTTAACCAACCTAGCCACCTAGGCACCCCTCAGAGGGGACTTTCTGCTGATGCTTCTACCTTTTTAGTCTAGGCAAGAGGGTGAGACACTCACTCCACAGCATTTATTTAGCACATTTTGTGTGCTAAGTCTTCTGCTGGGAGCCAAAGTACCAGGCTAGACCCAGAAAAAGAAGATGAGCAGACAATGAAAATGTGTTGGATCTGTGTATGTTCAGCAGAACAGAATCTTTTTTTTTTTTTTTTTTGGTAGACCCAATGCTGAAAAAATCTATTTGGAAGGCTGCTTTATGGCTTGAAAAGGATGCTTTATGAATCTCTTTACAGAAATTACTTTCTTATTTTCATTTACTATAATTGTTCTAATCAAAGCTTAGGGGAAAATGTGATTACTGAATTTAAAGTTGGTTATTAAATGAGTATACATAAGAAATGTAAATGAAAAACTGTAATGTTTTAAGACTAGAAACTAAAACATTAGTATCATAGTAAGAAGTATCTATTTTCAAGGACACTTTATGATCTAAAATTTCATTTTACAGTGTCTGAATAATAGCAAAGCTTGAAATGATGATTTGAAGGCAATGAAAGATCTAAAAACTTTAATATGAATAAAAATTGAAAGTGCACAGTAAGGTCTGAACTTATCAGCAATGTACAACAGTTCATTGACATATCTCCAGTCTCCGGTTTAACAAAATAGACTTACCGATATGTTTTCCATGTAGGTATTATTGGACAATACCTTTAATCCTAGGTTTCCTACTACAAGTATCTCTAAACATTACATATATGCACAGTGCCCTACATCTTCCGTTAAAGTGTTTTTCATGTTGCCTGTAGTTAGCAGTTTATAGGATAGATTTCCTAAGTAGAATGTGAGTTCCAAGAATGAAGGACACAGATCTTATTCATATTAGTGCTTATATTTCTTATTCCTTGCAGATGTTCTGGAATTCAATTTATGTTTAATCAAGTAATCAATGTATATAGCATCAGCATAAGTTCTATGCTTGTACAGTATGATACTGTCACACATGTTCACATGTCCAGAGAGAGGCAAAAGTAGAAATGGAGACAGCTGAGAGAATCAATGATTTGTGGTTGGTTATTGCCCTGAAATTTATTTCTTTCTTAAAGATTTTACTTATTTATTCATGAGAAACACACAGAGAGAGGCAGAGGCAGAGGGAGAAGCAGGCTTCCCATGGAGAGCCCAATGTGGGACTTGATCCCAAGACCCTAGGATCATAACCTGAGCTGAAGGCAGGCGATCAACCACTGAGTCACCCAGGCACCCAGCCCTGAAATATCTGCCATTAGAGGAACTTCTTTAGCTTCTCTGTTTCTAGGAACTCTTGAGTAAACAATTTCCTCAGCTTGATGTGGGGTCGTAAAACACAGAGAGCAGAGAGGAGCGGTTATGCTTTTTGGCCACATCGAACCCTTGCGTAACTTTCTTCTGTTTATAGAATTTCTTTTGTCTTCTCTCGTCCAAGCTAGAAGTTAGAACCTCAACTTTCCTGTTTTTCTGGCAGCCACAGTACAGTGTCTGCCAATCAAATGCAATCATTTACCCCTCATGGACTCCACTCTAGGTAAATCTGAGGAAGCAGCAGTGACAAGTGGTAGCCTCCTCGGGTGGCATTGGTGGTACTGTTGCCCAGTGACAGTGGCTTTGGATCTCTGCGCAACAGTTGGTATAACTTCTAAACCTGCTTTTCTTACCCTCCCAGATTCTGTGACTTACCTAATATCTCTTAATAAATTCATTTTCTGCTTAAAATAGCTAGAATTTGCAAAAAGACTGGAAAACAGTACATAAGGTTACACAAGGAACAAGAAACTTGGGTAAGAGGAACAAGGATAATAGAAAATGCTCCCTAATTAGAAGAGTAGGAAAAATTCAATATTTGTATTAGGTTTATATTAAACAAAGGTCGACTAGGCTGCTTATACATGCATCATGCTGGCGCTCTCTCATTCACTGTCTCATTTGATGGTTTCTACAATTTCATGAGCATGGTATGCTCATCATTTTAAGTGTAAGAGAGGCAGGATTCAGAAGTTAAGTGAGGCAGAACTCTATGCTATACTCAAATGTCATTTCCTACACAGTTCCAGCCAAGAACAATGTTGAAAATTAAGCTGCACATCATGTTTCAATTTTAAGGCTTTGGAGCACCAGAGTGCAAGTAGGTACTTAAATAAACATACCTTTCCTTTTTGTTACTATATGGTTTAATTTAATGTCATTTCATTGAGTTTTAGTCAATATGTTTGACTATAAATAAATTTCAACAAGCCAGATGTGGAATTGTCCAGGTAATGAATAGCTGATACCTCTATCCAGGCCAGAAGATCTCATCGCAGAGGAGTATCAGCTCACAACAGCATCTAATTCAGAACTTTTTTCAGAGAAGAATAGTAATTCAAGCCTTAAATAGTTTTATAATTTTTTGAACATAAAAACACCTGGTTGAAGTTTCTGACAGTCCTGGGAATTTGAACTGAAATTATTTTGTTCCATCTTCAGAGATATCATTTGACAAGTGTTCAGCATTCACCGAGAGCATAAAAGATTTGATACTTCTCTCTGGCTGCTTAAGGAATAAAAGATAAGAGAAAGTACATTGATTTTTAAAAACAGTCAGCTTACCTGAAGGGAAAAGGTGTAAATTAAGGTGAAAAGAGAATCGGCTGAGAACCTGACACACAATGGGGGAGCCTTTTCTTTTTTTTTCCCCTTTTTAAGACTTTTATTTTCTTTTAGAATTTGATCAGTTGATTAACTGATCATTTAATCTTATCTGGAAAGCAAAGAAATGTATAACTCCAATTAATAGCTGTGCAAAGATAGAGCTTTCAATATATCATTCACTGAAAACCAACAGATATCTGTTGATTGGACATATATGAGGGATTTACCGAATAAATTGTTATGTGGTGGAGAACTTTGCAAAAGTAAGCTAGAGGGCGGCAGTGTACCATCAAACATTCAGTATCGGTGGCTCAGAATTCATCATGAAACCTAATATTAAACATGAAAGTAACCAGATCTTAAATGAATGGAAATTGAAAAAAAATGTATTAGAAATACTAATAGCAGAAATGCATTTCCAATCACATGACTTGCATTTGAATATCTTCAGGTTAACATATTAAGTACAGGCTCAATATCGGGGCAGGGTGGGGGAGAGAAGAAAAGAGCATTGGAAGGATATATTATTACTGACACTGAAGAGTAGATTCAAGAGCCATTAGAAATATGAAACCATGGAAACATTAGCTTCATTATGTGAAGCCTGAAATTAATCCAGGTTTTTAAAATTCTGGATGACTCTGCAATGGATTTGGAATAAATAGTTCTGAAAGGGACTAAAGAAGAAATGTTTAATATTTAACACGCTATGAAAGGAATGATAAAAAACCTAGCTATAATTTGTCACTTGTTTGGAGGTTCACTTCAATGAATCAGATTATAAAAGTCTCTAAAACATCTACAAATTAAGTAAATCCCACAAAGTGCTAGTTTTCTTTCTGAGATCACTAGAAAACACTCTTGCCAACTCACCTTTTACAAGGTAATCAGAAATTATGATACTTTAGTGTCAGAAGTGAAAAGAAATGGTGAGGTTTCAGCATATGTGCTGCTGAAATGAGCAAAAGATGGTGAGATTTTAGATTGTTATTGACTTAGATACTAAACAGCATTTCTTTTTTTTTCTTTTTTAAAGATTTTATTTATTTATTCATGAGAGACACAGAGAGAGGCAGAGACATAGGCAGAAAGAGAAGCAGGCTTCCTGTGGGGAGCCTGATGTGGAACTTGATCCCAGAACCCTGGGATCATGCCCTGAGCCCAAGGTAGATGCTCAACCACTGAGTCACCCAGGTGCCTCCTAAACAGCATTTCTATCTAACTTTTTAAATGATTGTTTTTGAGAGTCTTTGGTACATAAATTACTGAAGAGAAAGGTGTAAAACTGAAGGGGAAGGGCAACACATGATTCTCTCTCACCAAGAATTTTCAACTTCACTGAGAGAGTAAGACATGTTTATATATGTCTATGGACTGAGGACAGGTATGTGTTGCAGAAGAGAATAAAACAGCATAGAGGAGAATGCCATTGAGCAAGCAATACTCAAGTCTGTTTGTTTCTTGTCCTTGACTCCAACCTCGTTCCCCACTGGATGGCAGGGGTTATAGGGTTCCGTGTCTCCAGGACTTGCAGAAGGAAAAGATGTGTGGCTAGGAACAAGAGAAGAAACAGCTCTTCCACAGTTGCACTTCCTTCATCCCTTGACAGAGAACAGGCACTACACCTCTGCTTTGCCACGTAATGCAAGAGGCATCTCTTAGATGTTCTCAGGATCCCACCCTTCTGGTCTTCTCAGGCCCTAATGCTACCAATCACCCCTTTTCTACTCCATCTCCTGTATGGCCCATTCTTGACGTTTCTTTCCCATCAGAATATAAACATGTTAACGCATTTTCAATGTGTATAATACATGCACACACAACCTGAGAGGAGAAAAAACAACTGTACCAATCCCAAGAACCCTTCATACTCTTTATTATTATTATTATTATTATTTTTAAAGATTTTATTTATTTATTCATGAGAGACACAAGAGAGAGAGGCAGAGACATAGGCAGAGGGAGAAGAAGGCTTCCTGTGGGGAGCCTGAGGTGGGACTGGATCCCAGGACCCCAAGATCATGACTTGAGCCAAAGGCAGATGCTCAACCACTGAGCCACCCAGGTGCCTCTATACTCTCCCCTTTAAACCAAATTTGTTGATTAGGTTATATACCCTTGCTCTTTCTATCTGTTGTTATTTACTATTGTTATTTACTCCTGACAATTCCATACCAATCTACTCCAACTGCTCTCACCAAGTTCAACAGTGACCTCTCTCCCTCTTGTGAGGCCCACTAGCCATGTCTTCTTTATGTCTCATGATTGCTAGGCAGGCAGGATTTGACATAGCTGACCTCTACCTTTTTGTGGAAATGCTTTTCTCTTGACTTGTAAGAGGCTCTGGGTTTTCTTCTCTCTCTGGCCACGTCTCAACCTCCTATGAACCTCTGTCTTCTGTCTGATATTTATTGTTGGTTATTACTATTGTTGATTTTTATTATTCAGGATCCTTCTCCTCTCCTTGTTCTAAAAACTGTCCCCACAACATCCTATCTCTATTATTGATATTACTTTTTATGGATTAGTGCTTTTGGTTTGAAGTAACAGAAACCAAATTGAACTTGATTAAATGAAAGAGAAGTTTTGTTTTTGTTTTTTTTTTTCCTGGAAGAGGTAGAAGTGTGCCTCATGGGCCATGAGAACTTGGGTGAAGCTTGGTCCCAGAAATGGGTCTAATTAGGGACCAAAGCACTGCAGATAAACCAGGATGTCTCTGTGCTCTCTGTGTTTCTCTTTATGCCAGCATTATGCGTTCTCTCTTGCCATAGCCCGGCTTTCTGTTTCTTTCTCTGTACAATGGAGAATGGCTGCTGGGACAATAGACCAAATTCATATCTTTTATGTGCAATAAGCACCTGCCTTAAGCTGGACTTTCCAGTTCCAGTTTCAAATTGGCTGGTTCAGTTGGCCAGTGTGCCCACTCCTCCTGCAGTTAACTGTGGCCTGCGAGGGAGAAGTCAGAGTGTACAAACATGGCTGCTTTCTCTATTACAACATGGGTGGGACAGAGAAGGCGGAATCCTTACAGGATTACATGAAAACCCAGTGAGTCCACACTAAGTCCCATCTCCCCAGTTGCCATCTACAAGCAGATGATTGCCAAAATGATTTCTCAAAATGCGTTTCCACTGGAACGTCCCCCTGTCATCTAGAGCTCAGTATCCAGTGTTTAACTCATGAACTTTGGCCTAAAAATTTACCTATCAGTCCCCTGCTATTTCTTCAGTCTTTGCTGACCTCCTCCTAGGAGAAGGCCCTTGTCATGCCTGGTTACTGGTCATCAGCTACCATCCATAGTTTAAGCCCAAGAGGCCTGGTAAGACATGTGGTCTCTTCTCTTGACATAGTCAGGGTTCCCCCTCACCCCAATTCCTCTTATCCACTCATGATAGTGTCGCTCCAGCTTCTTCTGGCAGTAAGGGCCCTCTGAGTCCCAGTCACGTCCTCCATTCACTGAAAGGCTTATATAGTACACTGCGCAGCTTCAGCTACAGCTTTACCTCATCCTGCACACTGGTTTGCAGCTGCCATTTCTCTCTATGCTTTTGGCATGTGATTTTGGGCAAGCAACCTAATTTCTTTGAGTCAGGTTTCCTCCATTAATAAAATAAGGATATCCTCCTTAGTCATAGCAGCAGGTCTTTTACAATAATTCTTCCTCCTGCCACCCTTTTTAACTTAAAAAGACTATAGGAACACCCGTGTGGCTCAGCTGGTTAAGCATCCAACTCTTGATTTTGGTCCAGGTCATGATCTCAGGGTCCTGAGATTTTGCCCAGTGTCTGGCCCCATGTTGGGCTCTGCACTGGGTGTGGAGCCTGCTTAAGATTCTCTCTCTCTTGGGATGCTTGGGTGGCTCAGTGGTTGAGCGTCCACCTTTGGCTCAGGGCATGATCCCAGTCCAGGGATCCAGTCCCACATCAGGCTCCCTGTGAGGAGCCTGCTTCTCCCTCTGCCTATGTCTCTGCCCCCCTCTCTCTGTGTCTCATGAATAAATAAATAAAATCTTAAAAAAAAAAAAAGATTATCTCTCTCCTTCTCTATCCCTCCTAGCAGCTCATGCATGCTCCTTCTCTCTTTCTAAAAACAAAAACAAAAACAAAAACAAAAATCTGACTCTTGAGCTTAGCTCAGGTCATGATCTCAAGGTTATGAGTTATGAGTTCAAGTCCTGTGTTGGACTTCACACTTGGTGTGAAGCTTACTTAAAAAAAAAGAGACCATAGATAAAGTCAGATCACATTGCTAAGAAGTTTCAAAAAGGAATTGTACTAACCTTCTTTGGATATTCCTTTAGAAACATTACACCAAATGAATGATCATATGACTTGATCATCCAACAGTTACTGAAAACTTTGTCATGAGTTAGATGAGCAGAAACCTAAAGCTGAATGGAGAATAAAGAAATGTTTTGGGGATCCCTGGGTGGCGCAGGGGTTTGGCGCCTGCCTTTGGCTCAGGGCGCGATCCTGGAGACCCGGGATCGAGTCCCATATCGGGCTCCCGGTGCATGGAGCCTGCTTCTCCCTCTGCCTGTGTCTCTGCCTCTCTCTCTCTCTCTCTCTCTCTCTCTCTCTGTGACTATCATAAATAAATAAATTTAAAAAAAAAAGAAATGTTTTGATTGAAATCCGCAGAGAGCATCTGAATTGGACCCCACATGCAATCTACCTCAAATCTTCTTGGTTTCTCTTTACAGTATGAAACAACACCCTAAGGGTTCAATTGGCAAGGTCACTTGCCACAGTGGGAGCTCATAGAGACAGTGGGATAGAATGATTTTCTCACTTCAGGGATACTCATTTTTCATACTCATGTACTCAAGGAAGCCCCATGCTGCATGGTGGCCTTATAGTTTGTTTTGGTTTTTTGGTCAGGGCATAGTAATTGTTTTTGTATGTCCTGTGGTTCCCAGAGCTGTTTCTCTGTCTCACTGGTATGAAAGAAGAGGGAAAAAAATAGTGAGAAAGTGAGGCAGCTTTGAGAATCACAGTGGTTAAAGGGATGCCCTAAAACAGTGTTGCTTGGAGATGCTCAAAGGAATCCTTGCAACAGCAGAAACATCACTTCTGAGCTTTTTAGAAATGCAAACTCTCAGGCCCAGGAATGTGTGTTTTCACAAGTGCTCTAGGCAATTCCTTTGCAGCTTAGGTTTGAGAAGCACTGACCTGCAAGATCAAGGCCTGTCCAGTAGTTCATGGAGATTTCTATAAGTCCCAAATCTAAGGGGAAAGCACACAAAGTCTCTGCTGCTTTTGAGAAGCTACTTCTGTGCTTCTAGTTTCTTGTGTCCCTGGGGCTAACATTTGCTATTCTAAACTGCTACAGAGCCAAACAGCTGTTCTCACACCTAGGATATCTTCTTAATACTCAAGAAAGGCTTTTGCACGCTTCAAAAAAGTACATTATCTGCTGTGCTATTAGGTCCAATGTGATGACTATTAATCATGTTTGTAGCTAAGACAGTTAAAAGCTTCTTGACATGTGAATGATCTCACTTCAGTTCATCATTTACTCCTTTAAAGGAGAGAAACTCTATCAAGAATAGTCTTTGACTGAATGGCTCCCAACTTACTGGGTTTGGGATATTTTTAAGAATACAATTTTGGCAGGACATTTAACCTTATTGAGTTATCTGATATTCCCAGGAGGCAAAATTCTTGCATGATCAAGAAGTCACATGGATTTGTTTGGTACTAGTTGGGGTTATGCAATGCCTCTTAATTCTCTTAATGCCTCTTAATTCTCTCTAATAAGCAGCACATTTTTTTTTTCCACAGGACAGGAACAACTGTGTCAGGATATATACTCACAGTAGGAAACACATTGTACACATTGCATTTGTGAAAGATTCTGAAATTTCTGAAATGCATTATTCACATCAGATTCACAGGCACACACCGATGCACACACATACACAGGAATGAGAGAGAAAGAAATGTATTTATGCACAATAGATCTAAACCTCTACGTAAAACAACACACAAATGTGTGATTTGGAAAGTGCAGTTATTATGCTTATTGCACAGTCTTCGACGGTGCAGTCTGGAATTAGACTCTGGGCTTGAGACCCAGTTCTATCTTTCATTATCTCTCTGTCCTTGTGAAGGTTTTGTAAACTTTCTGTGTGCAGTTTCTGCATCTATAAAAGGAGGCTCAAAATAAAACCTCAAAAGTCAAAGTGAGGATTAAATTAGTTAATGCATGGAAAGCCCTTGAAATAGTGCCTGTCATTTGTTAAACATACAGTAAATTTTGCAAACAAATTGTAATATTATTTAAGTTTTGTGACAAGAGAAAACGGGATTTCCTTTTATCCTGTCCATTTGGTTTGAGACCTTCCTAGCTGGGGGCTATAGTTTTAAAAAAGAAGTTCTTGTGGAGACATTTATCATGGGCTTGTACAAAGGAGGCAAATTTAGGGATCCCTAAATGTCTCCCAACCTCTATATTGTTCTTCTCCTTCCCATTGTAAATAATTCCTGGACAGGATAAGGGAGCTTTCTTTTTTCTCTTTCCTTTCCATTCCTTTCCTTTCCTTTCCTTTCCTTTCCTTTCCTTTCCTTTCCTTTCCTTTCCTTTCCTTTCCTTTCCTTTCCTTCTTTCCTTAGTCTTTATGGTTTCTAAAAATTTACTTTATTACCTGTAATACACTTCACAGGTAATCTTTGACTGACAGGAAATATAATAGTATATCAGATTCAAGCAGTCCTTCAAACATTATTCTTTGTGGATATATTTTATACATATGTAAGAAGAAGACAGCTTTTGCAAATGGAAGTTCCTGGAAGAAATCCCATGTAGCATGGATTTTCATCTGCCTGTGAAGTTGAAAGGAATCTTTCTAGCATACTAAATCACGATGTGTTTCTTGAACAATACAAAGGACTGAAATGCAAGACTATTCATTCCTTTGCTTACTACCAAGTACAATTTTCATGTTAAGTCAAAGAAGAAATATGCAGGGTTAAGAGAAAGGCAGATTTGAATAATTTATATAAAGGATAGAAACCTAACATACACTCAAAATAATGTTTGACACTGGGGTTTCTTCTGAAAAGAGTTCACTTTATTAGATTTCAAGGAAAGCAAGCTTATTCTAAAGACTAATAGATTTATAACTTTTTCAACAAAAAATTATCTCAATGAGGAGTATCTATAATTAAATTTAGAAATCAAATATTACAAACTGACAACAGCTTTTGGACCAAGAAACATAGTTTTATACATTTTATGTTTTTTCTATATTATTTTCAAATTTGCAAATCTTGGAAGACTTTTTTTCCTGAAGTCTTTAAAAAAATCATCCCTAGTATAGCAATCTATTGTGTTTTGTGCTACCTCATTTAGCTCTACATAGTTCAAATAGTGATTAAACAGACTTTTCTAAATGGAAAAAAAATATGAGCAAATTTAGATATTCTTAGATATTCACAAGCAATCTCAAAGTATTTTATAAAGTATAGCTAATCTTAAAATGAATGATCACATTGTTATTTCTCCTTCCAAATTTATACTATGAACTTTGGTATTAACACTTTTTTTGTAAGGATAAAATCTTTCATCCTTCTTACTAAGATGAAGATTAGCAACACATGTCTTATGCCAGAAACTGTTCTCCTGAGGTTGTTTTTTTCATGAGTTCCATACAGAACACTGTGCTTGCTACTGTTCATGGTTGGTTAGAGCCACATCTCAGTCTATGAAGGGCTTCTACTGAGAAATTCACAATGAATTAATGAAATTTCAAGTTTTGTTACTATAGAGTGACACAATAAAATCCTCTGGGATCTGTATTAAATCAGAGGGTTTCACTACCCTCTGTGACTGAGTTGGTTTCATGCTACCGCACAATGAATAAGAGTCTCTCAATAAAGCCACACCATGAGCTTCTATATATTGTACAGTAAATCAATAGCATTTTACAACAGAATTATATGGTAAGCTTCCCTGTGCTTTACTCTAAATCAATGGAGAATCACAATAGGATTCACCTTTTAGCTTCTATGAATTGCATGGTAAATCAAGTAGCTTTATTTATTTTAAAATTGGATAGTTGCCATTACATTAGGCAATAAAGCTATAGGCATAACATTTCTGATAAGAATGAAGTCTTATTTCCAACACTTGCCCCAAGATAATGAGTTTCTCAAGAATAATGATAGGAGCTTCTATGATGTCAAATATTGGAGCTACTTGGACAAAAGGAGCAAAACTTACTGGAAGTGGCAAGATAATTTTCTGAACCACAAAGTCATGAAGAAACCAAGGTCTAAGAAATCTTTCTGTTGGGAAGAGGTAAGACTAGGATGGGAAAAAGGATTTAGAAAGATTGAGGAAGTTGTAAGATGGAAGAGAATGGGATGCTTGTCAAACATTGACTGAAAAGTCCCATCCAGCAATTACTAAAAATTTTATTCTTTATTGCCAGAGAGAAATAGTTACTTGATTCCATGGTCTCTTTTAATTATGACATTTTAGGAATTAAGGAAAAATAATTTCTAGAGAAAATATTTTACTAATCTGGAAATGTTTTCTCAATTCTGAAAACATCTTGCCTTTTTAGTACAATGCTATTAATTTTTTACAGACTAAATTTAAGTAGGGTGAGTTCAGATTGGGTTTTAGTCTAGTGTAGTGGGAGAGAATTATATGTATCAAATTTTATTTTAAAGCGATTTTCACTTATGAGACAATCAAATAATGTAGAACTTTCAGACAATTCAAAGTGTGAGGCTTTTAAGTAGATATAGAACCAAACACTTTAGGAATATGAAAGATACCAATTATCCCTCACCTTTCTTTTAAAAATGAGGAACCTAAGGCCCAGAAAGTTTTATACGACTTGCCCAGGGCTGTTAGTCACTGGCAGGGCCAAAATTGTATCAGGATCTGCTAATTTCCAGTCTAGTGCTTTTTTTTTTAAATGCTGTACAATGTCATCTTCCTATTATCCCATATTTAAATAGAATTTTTGTGCTGTCACTGGAACTTGTAAAATATTTTTACCCTTGAATCTGCCCTTTTATTTGCGTTTTGCCATGTTTTAAAGCCCCATTGGTTTTCTGCCTAGAGGAATTTTGAATTAAATTGCCTTTTGGGTTCTAAATTTGTTTTAAAACTCATTTTGAATTGGCTCATAAAACTGAGCTTGTCCTGCTTGAGTTTGGGCCCATCCCCTGATTTAAACTGACTTAGACATAAACTGGAGGTAATTTCCAATTTTCCTTTACTTCCCAATCATCAGTCAGACTTTTGCTATCCTGTTTTACGTTCTTATGACAGAAACTGAGGAAAGCCTCCAACCCTTGAGATGATTTAGAGAATCTTGGACCAGATTCAAATACATTAAGGGGGGAAAAAAAGAGTAGTGGTAGATTTTAGATAAAAAGTATATTCAAACCTGTTCCAGAAAAAATGCCAGCAAGTGTCGCTGACTCATAGTCCTCCAGTCCTTTATCACCTCATTAGCTTCTGACTGTCTGACTCTGGATGCTCATGGCTATGTCAGTGCCAGCTTCTGGTTTCCTATTTGTCTCAGACATCTGAATTATCCCCCCACTCAACCTAAAGCTTTTACTGACAATATCTGGGAATCCCAGTAGCAGAGAAATACTGTGTAAACATACTGGTTCTGTTTTGTGCACCTTTACCTCTAATCTTCAATGATCTTTGAGATTTTTACTTTATCTTCTTTGTGGCTAGTCCAGCCCAAAACTTGCAACATTCTGACCTTCCTTTCTTCCCATTGAAGTCTTGAAATACTCAAGGGGACAAAGTTTTAAGCAAGAGTTTGCAATGGACATTACATGAGTAAGCGCGTATGTGTGTTTCAGAGTGTGGGTGTGGATGCAGGTAAACAAGTTAGAAATAGAAAATCATCCATATATTTTTTTAAGAGTGAAAGGTAATGTTTACATTTAGCTTAAATATCTGTTGGGTAAATGAGTGAAATGAAGAGACATTTCTCTGGCATTTCAGTTTAGAATGTTTAAGTATTCTGATCCAGTGGAAGGCAGGTTAACTAGAAGCTTCGGACCCAGTTCTCTGCTCTCGGTTAGAAGCTACAGCCAAGCTGGCGTCAGATGTTCACGTGTCATCACATTCAGGGTGATGACTCTATGACTTGCAGCCGAAGGGGGGAGGGGGGAGAGAGAAGGCAGAGAGAGAGAGAGGTGAGCCGGGGGAACACAAAACCAAACAACTCTGACTATTTCCACCCCTTAAATCAGTGGTTCTCTCCTTGGCTGCACATTGCAGTTACCTGGGGAGCTTTGAAAAACCCTGATGCTTTAGGTCCCACCCTCAAATGTCCTGCTGCAGTTGGTCTGGAGTGGGGCATGAACATCAGGATTTTTCAAAAACCTCCCAAGGTGATTGTAATGTGCAGGGGAGTTGTTCTTAATCTTGGCCTTAAGGAACTATTGACTATCATTTCTGCTTCTGATTTAACCAATAATTCTCAAACCTGCCTGTGAATGGGAATTGCCTTAGGAGGCTGTTAATGACACAGATTCCTAACCTTATCTTGCTTAACTAAACAGAATTACTTGAGGGCGGGTCCCAAAAATCTGCTTTTAAGAAAATACCTCCTCAGTGATATTTTATGCAGCCAGCTACTTGAGAAATAGAGAATTGCTTATCATTCTGACAACTACACAACAATTTCTACTGACTTGCGTCCTTAAAGCTCCATAGGAGTTTCTGCTGACAGTACTCTTCATAGCTGAGGAAAGGGAAGGTTTACAGAGTTTACAGAAAAGTCCAAGTTATGCTGGAAACACCTTCCAAGTGGGAAGAAGAATAGGAGGGAATATAGAAAAGGAGGAGAATATCTTTGTGCAATTTTAATACTATTTATTGATAAACCTCTCTTGAGCTAGGTATAAATTGATTGAGTCTCTACTGATGCAAAAGATCTGGATTTGCATCCTGGGGCAGCCACTTATTCTCGTGCAAACTCGAGAGATCTGTGTTTTCAGCTAGATGTTTTTACTTGCTATTTTATTTATTATTTCACAATAATCCTACATTTTTTGGTGAGGTATTATGAAATAGCATATGTAATGTGTCTCATACAGTCTTTGTGTGGAAGAGAGTAAGAGGCAGCCATTACTTTTATCACATATACATAATTTTTTTCTGAGCAATAATACATGTAGGGAGGATGACAAGGAGAGGATAATTAAGCAGAAGCCTATCAAGCCTGGAACAATCGTAAAACTTAATTGCCGTCTATTAAGAAAAACAAAAATTTCAAGGTTTTTTTTATTTGAATCTTATTTATTATGTTGCTTTTAAAAATGTAGGCAGTCTCAAAAATGCAATTGTATTTTGAAACATTTCATTTTAAGATCATTAGTGACTTCTATCTAATCAAGAACATATCTATCCAAGAATGTTTGCAATTATCACTGGTATTATAATCATCATCCATAGAATTATTATTTTTCTATCCTAGATATGCAAAAATAGCTTAAAAGATGAATTTTGGCTTCATTATATTGAGTTTTCTTTCTCTTCTCCAAAACCCTATTAGTTTCTTAAATTACAGGAAAACATAATGTGAATTTGAGTCTGATATTTATTAAATAGGATATCCATTTGATCTGATGTATCAATTTTAATATATTCAAGCCTCTCAATAGTCTATATTTATAGATAATACAAACTATGTAAATATGAAAAGCAGGCTGGCTAAGTTCCTTTGGCTTCCTTGGTAAAGCCTATGATTATAAACGGCAAGAAGACTTAAAATATCTCCTGATCTGGCAATGGAAAATCATCACATGTACTATTCTGATAGCCTAGTTTCAGAGAGAGAACAAGGAAGGCATGTTTTTACCATTGCAGGATTTCCTTTTTTTCTTAGTATGAACCTTTCACACAATGCCCTCAAGACCTCTGAATGGGTCATAATATAATTATCCCTTTATAAAAATATTACTGGTGACCTATTGTAAAAGTATCATTGGTAACTACCATAGCCCCAGGAATGCACAGACAGATGAATAGAAAAAGAAGACTTCCAAGACCTAGTGGTATAAGGATATGAGAACCATAGACTTAGGTTCTCGAGGGGAGTAATTGTACCAGGAGAATGAATGGAGGATGTGGAATTCACACAACAGCTTCAGGTTACGGAGTGAGAGCTTCAAGTTTCAAGAGATGCTGCAAAGCAAACTTAAGAAATTAATGGTTTCGAAGACAAGGAAAGAGAGGCTTCAAATAGACTTCTCTAAGGAAGGACATTATAACATTATATAACATCATGATGTTGATGAGGAATAGCTTATGAAAAGTAATTTGTATTTGATCAGAACTATAGAATAATTAGCTTAAATGTGTGGTTTATTCTCCAGTGGCTCACCCCATTTCTGAGATACTACCAGAGTGGGCTGCATCCGAGCAGTTATTATGCATGAGGGCAGGCCAAGAGTGCCAGGCATTCTTCTAATACCCGAATAGCAGTTGTTCATGGTGACTTAATGTGTTTCTCATTATTCACGCGGAAGAGTAATATCTCCGAGGATTTGACTCATGTAATTAACAAAAAGATCAATTCTTCCAGGCTGGAGGACTCAGATCTTCTCAGTTGGTGGGTTCTCCAGAGAACTTTTCAGACAGAATAATAAATAAGCCAAAATCCTATTCAAATTTAAGGTCTCACAGGGTGGCATACACCTAGTCATTAGGTGTAGGTAATTTAGGTGATCTAAGTATGAGTCCAGCTGTATGTCCCCTATTTTGTTCTCAGATGACAAAATAAGTATATGTCATCTTATAAAAACTTTCATGTGTTGACATCTTATATACAAGATATCTTTTTCTTATTTTTTATTTTTCCACTAATAATATGGATATTTAATTCTTCGTATACATGGATGAATCTTTTTGAAATATAGTTCAGATATAATCACTCCTGCTCCAACAGAAAACATTAGTACCTCACAGCTGCCTGGAAACAATATTTATATTCCTTAGCCTTTATCTACCCTCTGCACATAGCCCAGCTATACTGAACTATTCACAGTTTTTATTTTCACGTGGTGTTTTTGCATCAATGTGTCTGCTTTTGTTCTTGGTGTCCCTTTCATCTGAACTTCCATTTATCCACATCTTTATCTGTCCAAGTCTTGTATCCTTCACAAGCTAGCTATGATATTCTTTTCCACTCCATCTCTTATTTTCTTTAAGCCACACGCAAAATTAAAAATACATTTTTTTTGAGCTCCTAGACTGTCCCATTAGCAGGAGATTTTATAGACCTCACAAACCCAATCAGGGTCTTGTGAGTAATCAATGTAATATCAAGACTCAAAGGAGTAAACATTTTCTCACATTTAGTGTGAACAATTCCCGTGTTAATGGTCCAGTGTCTTTTCTAAAAGGCTTATTTGTTCACCTCCCTTCCCACAGCAGGAAAATCCTTGTTTTGACAAGGTCCATTATTAACAGAGCCAGAGGGGAATGCAGATGGAGGAAGCTTTTGATATTTCTCTCTACTCATTTCATCTGGTACTCTTATTTTGTAATGTCTTCTTGTCTTAGTCAGCTCAAGCTGCTGTAACAAAATGCCATAGACTGGGGTGGCTTAAACAACAGACATTCATTTGTTTTTCACAGTTCTTTCTGTAAGCTAAGAAGTCCAAAATCAAGGTGCCAGAAGATTTGGGCCTTGGCAAGGGCTCTCTTCCTGCCTTGCAGATGGCTGCCATCTCTTGTGTGCACACATGGTCTCTCTTGATGCATGCCAGTGGAGAGAGAAAGTAATGTATTCCTTTCCTTTTAAAGGCACTAACCTCATCATGAGGGTTCCATTCTCATGACCTATTCCAAACCTAATTACCTCCCAAAGACCCCAAAGATTACTTCTTCAACATACGAATTTTGAAGGGACATAACCATTTGGTTAACACTATCTTAATATATTGCTCCTGCTAAGTTTCCAGGACAAGTTCTAGATGTTTTGGAGGATTTCTGAGTCTTTGGCCTGAAGTACTCTACTTAAGTTATTATTTGTTCTCTCCATATCCATAATCTATAAGTTATTAGAAAATGAGAACCCATCTTAGAGAAACTCTGCAGAACAAATAGGATAAGGGTAATGGAAGAGTAACTATAGTCTAATTACAGGCTGTAAAACATTTCCAAACAAAATAGAATTCAGAGGGCTTTCCATTTTCTCAGAAGATAAAAGGTAGGATATTAGAGAAGGTGGTATTTATGCTAAAACCTTCCAACCAGGAACAACAAAATTCGCTGTGATAGGTGAGTCAGGGAAAAGTTTAAGAACTCTGCATGTTCTGCTGGATGATTAGATGGATTCCATCCCATCTTCACATATTCTCATTTGAAAATCTATCAGATAGTAACCTCTTTGAAGACAAGTACCATATTTCATGCTTTATAATTCCTGTAGCCTTTGTATGGCCTAGGCACTCAGGAAATAATTATTGAATTAAAAAATGAAAACTGGTATTCTGTGTGGTATGTTGGAAAATGTTTAAGATTTTGAGTTGAGTTTCAGCTTGGTTATTTACTAGCTGCGTGATATAGGTAAATCATTTAACTTGACAAGTTCTTAGTTTAGCCATAACTTACTTATAAAAGTAAGTTATAGTGGTATCTAATTTACAGTTTATTGCAAGGATTAAAGTTAATTTAAAAAATTCCTGTCCTCAGTTTGTATTCATTTATTCAACATACAGTTAATGATACCTGCTCTGCTTTAGACAGTTCTATGACCTTGGGATACATCAATAAATGGAAGAGACAAAAACTCCCTTATAGAACTTGTATTCCAGTGCAGGAGAAACAATAATGAAACCAATCAATCAGTTGTAGAGGATGTTGGAAGGCCACAAGTGCCATAGAAAGAAAAAAAGAACAGAGATGAGGGGATTGGAACTATGGTGATGGTGGTGCAGGAGCCACATCAGTGTTGGATAAAGTATTCAGAGTAGGCCTCATGGTGAGGGTGGGATGTAAATAACAATTGGAGTGAGGGGAGCGTGTTAGGTAAGTAGATACCTGGAGGAGGATGGGTCTAGGGTTGGCCAATGTCCTCAGAGGAGCCAGCCTAGGGATTCTTTGGTGAGGTTGTTATCATCTGAGCAAGTGGGGAGAAGAGCAGCAAATGAGTCAGAGAAGTAAGGGGGGATGTTGATAGCGGAACATTTGGGGCCTTGTAGACCTCTGAATATATTTCAGCTTTCCTTTGGATCCGACTGGGACTTTGAGCAAAGATGACATGATCTGACTTCTATTCGCATTTAGTGCATTGAACACAGTGGACATCTGTTGCACATATCATGATGTTTGTGAATTGAAATTTATATTTAAGTGATTATTTATGATTTTCTTTAATCAGAATAAAATTTTGGTTGCATCTGTAGCATGCCAAAGTGATAAACAAAATACAAGGAATTTCTGTCAGCTTATTGTCAACCTTCTAGGTTGACTAAGTATTATTATTTTTAAAGATTTTATTTGATTTCTTTGACAGAGGAAGAGAGAATGCGTGTGGGTGCAAGAGCACAAGCAGAGGGAGAAGCAGAGGGAGAGGGAGAAACAGCCTCCCTGCTGAGCAAGGGGGCCCAGGCAGAGCTCCATCTATCCTGGGACCCCCAGATCTTGACATGAGCTGAAAGCAGACACTTAACTGAACCCAGATGCCCCTTGATTCAATATTAATAATATATATATATATTTATTTATTTAAATATTTTATTTATCCATTCATGAAAGGCACAGAAAGAGGCAGAGACATAGAGGGAGAAGCAGGCTCCTCGCAGGGAGCCTGATGTGGGACTCAATCCCCAGACCTGGGATCATGCCCTGAGCCTAAGGTGGTTGCTCAACCACTGAGCCACCCAGGCATCCCTATTAATAAAATATTTGATTTGTGTTTGCCTTAGAGTTATTTCTTAGAAAGTGAACATATTTTGGCTTTTGTGAAAATCAGTATAAAATGTCTTCTCTTCTTAAGTACTCTGGAAACTTAGGAGAAATTTTTGGAGAATTTAAAGCACTTTATTTTTCTTAAAAATAATACTCTTTTTCTATGAAGAGGCATTTTTCTGACCTATATCTGGTAGAAATGACAAGACAGACTTTCATTCTCTAGTAAGTGAAATGAGTTCACTGTGCTTATTGTACTGGTTGGGGTTCCACTACACTGCTTTTTCCTTTAGCTCAAACCACTAATCCAGGCTTCTCTGTTACTCATACTGTTGGCATTGTCAGAAAAAAAAATCAGATTTAGCATTAGAACCTTCACAGAGCTTTTAATTTTCTTCTCTACTACGGCCACTCCTGTCTCCCAGCAACTTGCTTACTTCTAATCAGAAGAAACACTTTGAATCGTTCTTTTCTTATTTTCAAAGGGTCCTGAGGGTACAGTTGCAACAACTATACTAGTTACAATTTAATTAAATGACATTCTTTCCTGAATAAATTACTGACATCCACAGACATTTAGTCTTCAAACTGTCTTTAAAAACTAAAAAGGAAAAAGCCCTTTACGAATTTTGCAAATCCTCACAAAAGACAGGTTAGAATACTTTTATCTTTAAAATCATTTAATGCACCTTATTGACACATCTTAGGTCTGTCAAATGACAACATTCTCTGAAACTTATTTTATGCTATTTCAAAATACTGACTATGTATTTGATTCAATGAAAAGAATATTAAATTTTACTCAGTTGTCAAGAGAGTTATAATCTTGTTTAGGTCTCTGAATTTAGTTTCAAAGAAATAATATGCTAGTATATTACTTGGTAATATTTATGCTACACTCTGTAGACAGACTAATGGCCCTCCAAAGATTCCGCATCTACTATCTGGAACCTAGGAACATATTACCTTAAATTGCAAAAGGGACTTTTGTGATTAAGTTGTGGGTCTGGAGATGGTAAGATTATCCTGAATTATACAAGGATCCTTATATGGGGGAAGCAAGAGGATCAAAGTTATAACAGGTGATATGGTAAGAATAGAGGTTTGAAGTGAGCTGAATCACAAACCAAAGAATGCCAGAAGCCTCCAGAAGCTATAAGAGGCAAGGAATGTCCAAAAGGAAGCATCCCTGAAGACACCCTGACTTTAGCCCAGTGAGGTTGATTTTGGACTTCTGATCTTCAGACCTGTGAGATAATAAATTTGTGTTGTTTTAAGCTACCAAATTTGTGGTAATTTGTTACATAGCAATAGGAAATAACACACTGCCATATAACTAAAACAAATCTACATTTTTAGAAGTTGATAACACACTAATGTATGTGTTCAATCTTTGATAGCACACACAGAAAAAGAGTAAGAAGTATCATCCACTATTGTTTTCATGTACTTAACATAGAGACAGAAGTAGAGGACTATTCTAAAAATCTTGTGGACTATGCAGTTCCAGGGATAGCCAGTAATTTAGCAGTCTATTAGGTTATCCTGTAGGTTACCATGCCCGGATGAGATGTCAGAGACACTTGTAGTTACAATTGGGAAGAGGGAAAACTCATTGTTGATGTCCTTTGCTGGACACCCTTCTGGGGTCCTTTATTATTCCTGTGGCTTTCTTCATCTGACTCTGCCTTTTGCTTTATGTCCCACTTATCAAAAGTAAAATTTCTGACAAGTTCATACTGTATCATCATTTTTTGAATTTGTTGAATATAATCAGAGATATTTATCTTTCTGGATATATATATATATATTTTTTTGAAAAAACCCAAGGGAATATTAAACACCCATGGGGTAATTTTAAGCATCAGGGCATCTTTTTTGAAGAGAAATTGAGTAGGACTGGGAAGTGGGGAGATGTGATGGTGTGTTACCATACTTTGCATAGAATAGAAATCTGAAACTGATATATTTTGAATTTTTAAAGCTTTCCATTTTTATTCAATATAGTAAACAACTTAGCAGGTAGTGAAGTATATAAAATGAGTATTCCAATAATAAGAAATAATATTAATAATTGCTAGTAGCAGTAGTATTCCTTTCTGATATTATTATAGAGATATATTTTTATACATCTGATGCTAAATTTTATATTTTTAATCTTGCTTTTTTCACTTAACATTGTATCATGAATATTTCTGCATCATTGAAAACTCACAAGAATTCTGCTATCAAGAAAATTAAAATTCTTCGTTGTTTTTTTTAACTCAGAGTCACATTTATGTATTTTTATTTATTTTATTTATTTATTCATGACAGACACAGAGAGGCAGAGACACAGACAGAGGGAGAAGCAGGCTCCATGCAGGGAGCCCGATGTGGGACTCGATCCCGAGACTTTAGGATCACGCCCTGAGCCAAAGGCAGACACTCAACCGCTGAGCCACCCAAGAGTCCCCAGAGTCACATTTAATTAGCTGTTTTATAAAGAGAAAAATCTTTAGATATGTTCTTATTTCTAGATCTGCAAATCCTTCCATACTGGTTAGGTTAAACATAAGTAGATGAATGTAATCATAATAAATATCACTAAGTCAATAAATATAATCAATTTTAAAGTTTACACCAGACACCATTTTCTCTGACAAAAATTTTAACGAGTAGACTCTTCATTAGCACTCATAGAGTTAAAAAATGCCAAGAGCTCATGAAAACTTAAAAAAAAATTCAATATTAGAGAATAGGATGTTTTGATCCCTTAATTAAAGAGATTTAGAAGAGATAGACAATAAGAATAGTTTATTTTATATTTTGTTGTATATGTGAGGTGTATGTCAACTCTTTCTGATTTTCCTAAGTAAATACTAATACATAATATTTTCCTTTATAGTCTCAAAAGTCCTCATGTCAGCAACTTTTCATTCTCATGTTTTCTGAAAAAAGAATACACTTTAATTTTGATAAAGACTGAATTAAAGACTTTGAGTGCATATAAATAGTATATATCCATTCTTCTTAATAGATTTACCATAATTTACTCAGCTCTTTCTCTAGTTCAGACATTTAGATTGATTCCTATTTTTCACTCCTATAAATAATGCTGCAGTGGCTCCTTCATGGATGAAATCTCATTTATATTTGTAGTTTTTTCTTCAGGAGGGGTTTCTAAGTCATAGGTTATTTGCATTTCAAAATGATACATAATGCTTATCTGCTTTGTAGAAAAGTTAAAACATTTGAATCTCTCATCAGCAGAGTATAAATATTTTTATTTCATTGTGCCATTGAGGAAATTGAATATTACTTAAAAACACTTTGTTAATTTGATAGGCAAAGAATGATAGCCTACTGTTGATTAATAACATTGTCTCTTTGATTATTCTTGAGAATTAATTATCTTAGGAACTTATTTGAACTTCTTTTGTGATTTATTTGTTCATTATTAGGAAGAGGGGAGATTAATATTTTTAAAAAATTTTTGATCTCTTTATGTAGTAAGGATACAAAGCACTTATCTATCATATTTATTGTGAATATTTTTCCAATTTCTCCTTTGTCTTTTATTTCTATTGTGTGGTTTTCCTGTGTTGAAATTCAAATTTTATGTAGTTCAATCCATCCATCTTTTCTGTTGTAATTTCTTTTATTATTTTTATTTTTTATTTATTTATTTTTTTTCTTTTATTATTTTTAATATCAGAGAGTTCCTCCCTCAAAATATTAGATATTCATTTATATTTTCTTGTAGCTTGAAAATTTAGATTTTATTGCTGATTTTCTTAAATTTATTTTACATTAGGTCCACTTAGAATTTATTTGGAAGTGTTTTGGAAGACAATCTTCTTTGAATCTTTTATGACTCTGCACATGTTGCATGAGAGCACTAACTACTCTGTTTCACACTCCTTCTTAAAGGATGTTTGTATAGCAAATAGCCTTAGAAGATAGACCTACTGTCTCCCTCCAGAGCAAAGGGCAGGCATACTTACTGAACATTATAAAATATGAAGGTTCCCTAAATTCAGAGCTTCTCTCCTTTATTGCAAACCTCTATGTGCACAGGCAGCAATCTGGACCCATTTTTGTTCCCTCTGTGGGATACTTAGGGGCCAGGAAAACCAATGCAAGTATGCTTAGGCTCAGAAGGCTTGCCAAGCTGTGAGTAATAAAGTCTTTTTTCTTTAACACAGCATTCATAGAACTGTGGCAAGCTAATTTGTTGCTTTGCAAATAGGGAATAATTTCAGATACTTTACTTTTCTTGATAAGTATACTATTTAATTTTAAGTAATGGTTGATGAACTACTTGCTCATTAAGTAGGTCTATATCATTTTATTATATTTTTTAAATATACTTTAAAATATCTAAGGCATGGTATGTATTTTTAAGCCTATGATGGTGTAAATGTTCTTTTTTTATACTGTGAATGTTCTATTGAAAGAATTAAGAAATTATTCTCTTATATCCATGTTTTTCAATTGAATTAGTATTTTGAGATCCATTTGATTGCATTTATAAAGAATTAATAAAAGTCCGTGTACCACAGTTTTGAGACATATTCCCACTTAAAATTGCTTGGCTAAGCAATAGGTCATACTTAATCAGGACAGCTAACCTAATGTTTTTTGGATACTGAACCAAAGCATAAAAAAATTCATTTAGGATATCATGGACTAGATATTTGTAGGTGAAGAAAAAGTTAATAAACATTTAGAATCTTACAAATTAATATGGCACCTCAAGAGTTTTCCAAACTAATATGTATGTGTGTATATACGTGTGTGTATATATATATTACAAATATATATCAAAAGGCAGTAACTGATAGCTGACAGAAATTATGATGCTTTGACAAAAAACTAATTGAAAGAAGTTGAAAATTTCAGCTGATCATTTTAATGTTCAATATAAACAAGTGATGCTTAAATACTTTTCAATATTAAAAAAGATGACATATATCTCTTTTGTTATGTTTAGAAACAAAAGATCATTCTCAATTTTTTCAGTAAAAAAAGTATAAAATAATACAAAATGTAATTTTGTCAGCTTCTGCTGCTATAATAAAATCCTAATATTTCCATGGTTTACAATAACAATATTTTTTTCTCTTGTTCACAATTCCATGAAGGCTTTGGATTTGGCTGTAGGGTTGTACTGGGCTAGAGTAGGTGCAAGGTCATAGGTCAGGTTTAGGTATTCTCCAAAAACCTATTCATCTTGGAACTAAGATAGTCCTCATCTTAGACTCTTACCCCCATTCCTCACAATTTATGTGAATACTTCAATTGTGCCTTTAAGTTTTTTGTAATGCCATAAAAATAAGTATCTAGATGGTTTTTAAATGTATTCTTTGAAAATTATTTAAAATAAATATTACTGAATTATTAAAAAAAAAAAAAAGACCTGAGACAGGGTTTTCCCTGTCAGTGGGCACAGGAGAAAGAAAGACCAAGCCAAACAATGCAATTATATTTGAAACTTCTTCTCAGACATGACAATATTATATCCCACTTGTATCTCAGTGGCCAAAGCCTGTCATATGATAAACCTCAAATGTGTAGGCAAGGAAAGTGAACTCAGCATGATTAAACTGGCAGGAGAACAAATAATTGTGAGTAAATAATATTAATGCAGAAAAGTGTTCATGACACAAGGAATAAAGATATAAAACTCTTATTACTAAAATCTGTATAACCATTGATTGGATTAACAGTATATTGTTACTAAAACAGTATATTGCCACTATCAAAAGGCCCGTCTTTATCATTTCTCATCTATGGTTCTGTATTTCTGTTATATCAATGTAGCTTTGTTGCTCCCTTTCTGAAATCTTACCTACAGTATGGTCTAAGTTGAAAAAGCAATCAGGTTTTATGCTGTTTTAAACTGTGGAATATCTAATGCAGATAAGAACCATGTTTATATGTAAGCTATATTACAATTTTCAAACTTCTTTCAAAAATATATATGGATGAGGGGTGCCTCTGTTGCTCAGTCAGTTAAATGCCCGGCTCTTGATTTAGGTTCAAGTTATGATCTCAGAGTCATGACATCGAGCCCCACATCAAGGCCTGCATGGAGCTCCCCTCTTAATGGAGAATCTGCTTCTCTCCCTCTCCATCTGCCTCTTTCCTCACTCAAGTGTTGTCTCCCTCTCTCTCTCAAATAAATAAATAAATCTTGAAAATAAACCCCAACCATGTAGAAGAGATTTGACATTGACTGGTCTAGCTGGACAGTAGGGCCTTTGTAGATCATTGGAATATTAATTTGGATAAATGGGTCCAGATTGTGGAGGCCTTTCAGTATCAGTTTATCTAAGTTATCTGCAAATAGCCAAAAAAAAAAAAAAAAAAATCCCACTCAATGCTCATCGTAATGGTTTACTAACTTGTAATTCAGGAAGGGAAATAAAAGTTAACCATATGCCTTCTCTGTTAATATCCTATCCAAATCCTATTCCTTCCTCAAGGCCCTGTTAAAATCTATGTAGGTCATAGAAGCTGCCACCAGGATATAACAATCTCTTCATTGCACTAGAGTCCAAGACTTTAAATTTCTTAGACCAAAGATTGTGTTTTGACCAGTTAATGGATGAAAGAAAAGAAGTTTGAGAAACTAAGAGATGTTATGAAATTATGTGTCTGAAGCCATGTTTGACTGACTATTCCCCTGCTTTGAGCACAATAAAGACAAAATATTCTTCCTGTTTAAAAGCCATCATTGTTTTTGGTGCCAATATTTTAGTAGCCCCACCAAAATATTAGATGAGATCACTGTGAAATTTATTTAGAAATATATATATTTTGGACATATATAACAAACATATATATCATATAATGTATACATTTATATCCCAGTATAAATACATACCATACACGTATACATATACATACACACATAGGTAATATATTAATGTCATCTCAGAAACTAAAAGGGAATTTCAGAATACTTATAAAAATAGGATATTGAGTCTGATAAAACTGGACTACTGTACTATAAGATTGTATGTAGAGGGATAAGTTTAGAGAAATATCCCCTGCTATCTGGACTAAGGGTGCATTACAAGCAAGAAACAGATTTGAGACAAGAACAAAAGTGACAAGGGCTTGAACAGGTAATTTTTGTATGTTTTATAGATTGAGAATCTTGAAAGGTGTTATTTGAACAGAGTGCCACCACTATTCTTAGTATTGTGACAATCAGCATTTAAAAATTATTTTAAAAATTATTAAAGTTTGCAAGAAAATTCAGAAATACAGAAACATAAGAAAAGGTACCCATGATACCTCAATGATATTTGATGTAAATTTTTTTTTGAAATTTTTTTCTGTAAATTTTCTAAGCATTTAAAAAAAATCTCCAGAAATGATTTTTGAAATAACATAAATACCTCCATATGCACCTCACCCCCAAATAAACTAAAACAGAAGTTTCTGACATGAAAATAAAGTCTCTCCATCCTCAGTACCAATTCCTTGATATAATTATCTTACTATTTTTGCAGTCGGCTTATGGATATGATAGCACAAAATACTTGGAATTCCAACTGATAGGGGCTACAATTTATGTGAGTGTGTATGTGTGTGTGCGTGTGTGTGGTGTGTATAGATAACACTGACATACAATAAACTGCATATTTATTTTTTTAAGATTTTATTTATTTATTCATGAGAGAGGCAGAGACACAGGCAGAAGGAGAAGCAGGCTCCATGCAGGGAGCCCAATATGGGACTCCATCCCGGGACTCTGGGATCACCTCCTGGGCCAAAGGCAGATGCTCAACCGCTGAGCCACCCAGGCGTCCCATGTATACCTGTTTTAATTGAAGAAGGAAAAGGATTTCTAATTTTTTAAAGAAAAATTTTGAATATGGATTCACAACATATTACAGTCATTAAGTATAAATTCTTAAAAAGTCACACCTCATTCAGAGCCGCCAAATCCTCTAAAAGCAAACTGCAAGTAAATATAATGGTAACTTGTATTTCTATTTTTTTCTTTTTTCTTTTCTTTTCTTTTTTCTTTTTTCTTTTTTTTTTTTTAGATTTTATTTATTTATTCATGAGAGATACAGAGAGAGAGGCAGAGACACAGGCAGAGGGAAAAGCAGGCTCTATGCAGGGACCCTGACATGGGACTCCATCCTGGGTCTCCAGGATCACGCCCTGGGCTGAAGGCGGTGCTAAACTGCTGAGCCACTCCGGCTGCCCGGGTAACTGTTATTTCTAAAGCAACTTCCCAGCGGTGATACGGCATGAGTCTAGGGGTTCAACTGTTATGCGGGTTTACTTAGTATGTGGCCACTTATTTAAACTTCCCAATGTTCTGTTTCATTATTAAAAGAGAGATAAATAATAAATTCTCATAGATCAGGAGAAATAAATTAAGTATATAAAATGCCTAACCTCACAAATAATGAAACAAGTATTTGAGATTGCTGTCTTTTTAGAATCTAAAATAATCCTAAATATTCTGTATTCCTGGAATATGCAAGAGATGACCTGCATACTCCAAGTCACCTCTGTGAAAAGGATAAAAGAAGGTTTTGAAAGTGGTACCTCGGGATGTCTGGGTGGCTCAGTGGTTGAACGTCTACCTTGGGCTCAGGCATGATCCTGGGGTCCTGGGATCTAGTCCTGCATCAGGCTCTTCACAGGAGCCTGCTTCCCCCTCTGTCTGTGTCTGTGCCTCTCTCTCTGTGTGTCTCTACTGAATAAATAAATAAAATCTTAAAAAAAAAAAGAAAGAAAGTGGTACCTCTGGCCCCATGAATTTCTGTCTATATTGGGTGACTTTTAAAATGAGCTTTTGGTATTAGAGACACATGGTACACTTGTCAAGACAAGACTTAGCAAAACAAAACTTATAGTCTTTTCCAGGTCAATAAGGAGAGTGTGGAGTGGAGCATATTAGACTTGCCTTTCCACCTGGGTGGCCCTCCTTGGCAAAATTTTCACCAACATCATGCCAGTTGGTGTCTTGGTTGGCAAGTTTACTCATGTCTGGGCTAACACATGGGGGAAAGAAATGATCTGTGATCTAGGACTCACTATGGCAGGCAGAAAATTTACCATGGATCTTCATACCAAGAGCACAGGTGGAAACTCTAGCTTCCACATAAATGCACCATGATTGTCAAGACCTACTTATGCTGATGGGCAAAGAAGATCACCATGGTGGTATGGTCAACAAGAAATGTTATAGGAATACCCTCCCACCTGTGACATTCCCAATACCGATTTCATCTATCTCTTCCCCCCAACACTCCCCACTGCTTTGGACCCCTCTCCATTCCCACTTCCACAAACACTATTTTTATTTTGGGATCCATTACCCCACACACTTTATCACTGCCAAAACCACATGAGCTAGGGGCTGGGCCTGGTGGACAGACACCTCCCCCCTACCCATACCCTTCCTGTATGTGGTTGGAAAATTTTTTTGGCTTTTCTTTTTCTTTCTTTCTTTTTTTTTTTTTTTGCTTTTTTTCTTTAATAAATAAAACTCTAAAAAAGTGTGTGCGTGCATGTGTGTGTGTGTGTGTGTGTGTGTGTGTGTGTAGCATTCCATATTAAGTCTGTGGCTTTTGAGTCCTAGTGATTAGTAATGATGATGGTGATTCCCATGATATGAAATGTAATTAGCAGAATCCCTCAAAGTGTTCTTTCCCAATAGCACTTATATCCCTGTGGATTGGCTTCATATTCCTATCTCAAAAATGAACCTAACGGGAATTCTAGTTTCCTATCATTTTAAAATATAATATTTTTAATAAAACATAAATATGAGATAAAGAGAAAAAGAAAAGAAAAGGGAAGAGGCTGATAACTTAGGTCCTAAGCTACCATGTGTGAATTGGGTCAGTTATTTACCCTCTGTGGCTAGTTTCCTCATCTAGTTCCCATACTCAAGGGCTGTTAAGATTCAGTAAGTTGATATGTGTACTTCCAAGTCCAGAGTAAGAGCAATTAGATATTTGCCATTATGAGCATTGTTTTGTTTTTTTTTTTAATCAAAAGTTGAAACATGTCTCACTAGTGAAGGAGAGAAAAATACCTTTCTTCTGCTTCCACCACATACAAAGCTGTGAATACCACTCTAGCATGCTGATTCTCAAATAAGGTAGGTTGCCCTTTTAAAAATTAATTAGAGAGAACTTTGGTGACAACTTATCTTTTTTTTTTTTTTTGACAACTTATCTTTAAGTAGCTTCATGCACCTCCTTTTTCTTGAGGAATTAGACATGAATCAGCAAGGTCAGTTATTCCCTTTCAATAGAGCTGACAAGCCAAGCCCTATCTGCTGATATCTCTGCCCCAAGCATTTCCACTAGAGTACTAGTGGATGGCAAAAAAATCTGGCGACAAAACCAAAAAACCTAGTTTCTCTAAGATATAGGAACATGCATTTTCATGATAACTGTGAAATGTAGGTTCAACGATGACACATAAAGCACTGCAAAAAATATTAATTTATGATGACCTTCTTGACAGAACATCTCCTATCCCCGGGGAGTAGGGTTTCCAGACACTGAGGCTATAATTATACTAAAAATGATTATTGTTTATCTGAAATTCCAATTTAGTTGGGTGTCCTTTTATTTCTTAAATCTGTCAGCCTTATAGAGAGAGTGAGATATGCAGCGGTAAAGGATCATACAGCCAGAGGAATTAAAATGAATACAAATACATCTGGTGAAATGGACCCTTCAGGAGCTGCAGTGTCCCTAAGGTAAACTGTGTGGTCTCCTTTTGTATTGGCCTTTGTAAGAACCAGATAAAGTTCTGGGCAAACTTACTGACTCATTTCTTGCAGGCATCTGCAGCAGAATAGAAGAAAAATCCCTCTCATGGAGTCTGAGATTCAGCAAAGTCTATTTTACAAATGTTCCCACCAGAGGTGGAAGCTCTGTCTGCTAATGCATTCCTCTTTCCCCTCAGCCCATCAGCATCACACCTCCTCCTATTCTTTCACGAGCCCTTATTAATACTGTCATCTTTTGAATGCCAGCATACCTACAGTCATTAAGGAATTTTGCACCAGTTAGTATTCCATTTCTAGTGCTTGCCCATGTTTCTTTGCTTTCCATGTTGTGACTGCAAAATAATGTTCTCTTTCTGTTTATACATTAAATCATGAGCTCCACCAGCCTGGTGGCAAAATACCAGCTCCCTGTCATGATGCCCACCACCTATCCTAGTTTCCCAGAAGACTTTCTCACCTCTATCCTGGAAATTCATTGTTTTGGCTTCCCTATCATCCTACCATAATGCTAACTCTGCTACTGTCACCTCTGGAGAGATTGCCACTCCTTTGGGACAGCTGTCCTCTGCCAGAAATAGCTAATTTTTAAGTAATTAAGTTAAATTAATTTATTTTTATTTTAATTCCAGTGTAGTTAACATATAGTGTTATATTAATTTTGGGTTTATAATATAGTGATTCAACAATTCTATACATTAGTGGGTGCTCATCATGATAAGCGTATTCTTAATCCCCTTTACCTATTTTGCCCATCTCTCCCACTACCCCTACCAGTTTGTTCCCTATAGTTAAGAGTCTGTTTCTTGGTTTCTCTCTCTTTCCTTTTGCTCATTTTTGGTTGTTTGTTTCTTATATTCTACATATGAGTAAAATCATACGGTATTTGTCTTCCTCTGATTGAATTATTTTGCTTAGCATTATATACTCTAGCTCCATCCATGTGGTGGCAAAAGGCAAAATTTTATTCTTTTTATGGAAGAATTATAAAATGTATACCACCCCTTCTTTATCCATTCATCTATCAATGGACACTTGGGGTGCTTCCATAATTTGGCTATTGTAAATAATGCTGCTATAAACACAGGGGTGTATATATCCCTTTGAATTAATGTTTTTTTATACCAAAAAATATTATCACTGGATCTCAGGGTAGTCTATTTTTAACTTTATGAGGGAATTCCATACTTTTTTCCATAGCAGTTGCACCGGTCCGTATTCCCACCAACAGTACATGAGGATTCCTTTTTCTCCATATCCTTGCCAGAACTTGTTTCTTGTGTTTTTGATTTTAGCCTTTCTGACAGGTGTGAGGGGATATCTCATTGTGGTTTTGATTTGCATTTCCCTGATGATGCTGCTGAGCATCTTTTCATGTGTCTATTGGGCCCCTGGATATCTTCTTTGGAGAAATGTCTGTTCATGTCTTCTGCCCATTTTAATTGGATTATTTGTTTTTTTGATGGATTTCTGGTCAGCATTCAGCTTAAGACTGGAGGAGGACCCACTTTGGATCTCTGGAACACTTCCTTTGCAAGCTTTCTCCTCTATGGTGCTCTGCCTTGAAAACATTAGCTGCCTTAACCTCCTCAATCTCAAATCAAGAGACAACTGACTTCTCCCTGGATTCCTCCTCACTGTACTGCAGGTTGGAAACTCTCTAGGCAGTAGCCTGGGGCAATCATAAGTTCATATCATTTCCCCCCTTTCTCTTAGGATTTATCTTTTGTTGCCTGATTTCCATTGTCTTGAAAATCAGTGTCTGATAAGTTTTGCCTGGTTTTTCAATTATTTAAGGAATGAGGATAAATCCAATTCTCATTATTCCTTCTTGCTTGAAAGGAAAACTCAAGTCTTCTTTCTTAACCTAGGAAATTCTTCTTCCTAAAATGATTTATTCAGGCAAATTAAAATCCACTTACGTATGTCAGGGAAAAACTCAGCTCTAACCACTATATCGTGGCCTTGCTTTTCAAATCCCAGAAATACAATTAAACTTCACCAGGAAATCATGGGCAAAACATTTAAAATGTTAGATTTTCCAGTCCTCTCCCAGTTTTAAAGAACACGTATAACTCTAGTCCTGTCTTCGTCAACTGCCAACATCTCAATTCGGTCTTCTTCAAAGCCCTTATTCCAGCTTTATTCCTGGGATAGACCAGGACTGCAAGCATTTCCTGGAGTTTCTAGGGTCCCTATTCCTAATTTCAAGTGAGAACCTGCACAGAAAACACTGCCTGCAAGCATATGGAGTACCACTAAGGCAAAGTGTGGTCTAAATCCAGATTAAAAAACAGACATTTTTTTCTGAAGGAAATATATCCCTAAGGATGAAACTGTTCTCCAACCATGGCATTTTACATGGTTATGGGGAGCCCTTTAGTTCCTTGAGGGCTCATTGATTTTATTCTCCCCCATTTTAAGCAGAGGTCTATATCAAAGTATGCATTCAAACCTCAACTTCTTGGGGGAATAAATCCATTTGCAACATTTAAGGAAGTTTTTCAACATTCCCCGATCCAGAGTTTCATTAAGATCCATCTCGTTAGGGCCTCATAATCCCCTTTATTCTAGGTTACTTAATATCTGTACAGCCCACCCGCATTTTCATGTTGATGTACGTTTATGGTCTCCCATCTCAGCTGGCT
Source organism: Nyctereutes procyonoides (assembly GCF_905146905.1). NCBI lineage: Eukaryota > Metazoa > Chordata > Mammalia > Carnivora > Canidae > Nyctereutes > Nyctereutes procyonoides. Next base: position 26,823,854 of record NW_026575051.1, on the reverse strand, counting down.
CTCGGCCTTCCTCAGCCACCTGTGCGTTTCACACAGGTCAACTCTTCTTTGAATCTAATAATCACATAGAATCATTCTTTTTCTATCTAATATTAATTATTCCAAATCTTTCTATCCTGAACTCCTTTGCCAATTTCTCTTCCTGTCCCAACATATGACCTTGAACTGAACCTGAATTCACTCAACTTCCAGGGACCCCTACAAAATGAGTTGCCATCTCACTCTTCATTCCTTTTTGGTCTTCTGTGTAAAGGAAGTGGATGTCTCCTATGTCTAAGGTGAATCCCTTCATATGACCATGGGTCCTGCTCTCTTCCACCTCTCTGTGTATTTTCTCTATCAATTATTAAGAGCCTTCCTGATTCACATCTGTCCGTAAATCATTATTGGAATGAAATACAAACTGCTGAGAGGACTGGTTGCCACAAATGTAAGTTTGTACTATTTTGAATCATGTCAAAATGATCCAGGGCAGAATAAATTAGCAACACACATCAAATGGGCATTTTTGTTTCTGGCTTTCTATTTTTCCATGTAAATATACTCTAAATCATTCAGAGGGAAGGTAATTTACAGTGATCTGTGACAGAAATGAGACACAATGATAGCTGCCATTTGTTGAGTGGTTGTTTGGACCAGATCCTGTTGTAGATGCTTCATATACATTCCCTCTGTTAATCCTCAAATAACCTTTATAAATAACATCCCATCTGTAAATGTGATGAAAATGAGGCTTGTAGAAGTTAAGCAATTCATCTAGGTTCCCGAGGACTTATTAAAGTCTTAGGCAAGGGTATTCAAACCAGTAGAATGTTTGGGAAGCGATGCCAAAAAAAAGTGAAGAACGAGTAAAGCAGGAAAGAGAGAATGGGAACACAAAGGATACACTATTAGGTTGGCCTCCATTATAGGAGGCTGTGGCTACATCTCACCTTCTCAGGAGCCTTATGAAATGTTTTGCAGAACTGTCCTCCCAAGGACATAAGTGTTTAATTATCAGTTCCCTTTCTCTTTTGGACAAGGGTGTCCCCACAGGTGTAAAGTTTCTTGCATCCTGGGTTTGCATGAGTAAGAGAAGCTGCATCCATGAGAAGCCATTTGAAGCCTGCATGGAACCGTATGTACAGCTGGGGGAGAAATGGAGCCAGAGGGTTTGAAGTGACACTCTTGAGAGGTGTATGATACAATCCACTCTTATTTCATTCAGATCTCCTGTGTCCTGTGTCTTTTAAGTCCATTGTTATGGAGTCCCTCAAGGTGGTGACCAGATGCAATCTCTGCAGGGACTTATGACAAGAGGCTTCTGGACCTGGACCCAAGGCTTTAACCGATATTTATCATCTCTGTCCTCTGCCTTCCAGGCTAGATTTTTCTCATTTTTGGCCAGGACCCTGCCAAGAGCCACCCTGGCATCTAAAGCTTGGCTTGAGTTATCTGGTTCTTATTCCTGACAGTTCTGAGCCCTTCTCTTGGCTTTGCTGGGTAGTGATTATGGCAATTGTTTGCTCATTATTATTGCTCTGAACGGACACACAAAGGCATGATCCAGTGAATTCACTGTGTTCAAAACACACTCCTTTCTGCTCCATCGTTTAGTAGCAACTCAGCTCTTCATAGTAATCAGAGCTAATTATCCCTGCAACAGAGTAATTCCTTTCTTTGCCTACTGGCCTGCTGGCAGGAGAAGTCTAAGGTTACCAAAAGAGTTGCATATAACTTCAAGTGGAAATCTTATTGGATACCCTGGTGAAAATTTCTCTCCCAGTATCTTCAATCCTGCTGTGCCTTTCCTCCTCCCTGACTGCCTCTTTACCCTCTACCTCCAAATCTGGCATAGCCTGAATTCAGGGGATGAGAAAAAACAAATTCAGTGAATGCATCATTAGGAATTATGATGAGCAGAGCCAGTCCTTCCACCTTTTGATTCATAGGCTGATGTATTTTTGCATTGGGGAACACTTCACCACATATTAGCTGTCGGTTTAGCACATCCCAGAGGACAGTGACCAAGCTGACAGGGTACTGTCTCCAATCTGCTGCCAAGGCTGAGTCTTTTACAGGCCCTTCCAAACTCTTCTATTTTGCTGCCTGCTTCTGGGTGATGGAGTATAAGGTAAGTGCTGTGGATCTTATGACCTCATGTTATTTCTCTCACCTTCTTTGCCCTGAATAGGTACTTAAGTCTGAGGCAATTTTGTGCAGTTTATCACACCTATAGATTAGGCATTTTCTAATTCTTTGATTAGAGGAGCTGATGGAAACAGTGAGATCAGGGAAGGCAAAGGATACCTATAATAGGTACCAATTCTATGAAGGACAAAACACTGCCTCCTCCAGGGAGGAAGGAGTCTAATATAATCAGTGTTGGAGCCAGCCTTAACATTCCCCTCAGATGGACTGTGAACTTTAGAAAGCTTTCTTCCTGACTCTAGAACCATGGCCTCCTTTTTCTTAGAACATTTACTTTAGCAAACATAATAAGTGCAATTTCTTTCTGTGCTCCTTTGAGATGTAAATCTTTTAAAATCATCTTGCTGGTTGTATAATCCAGGAAAGTTTTCATCAAGGACCTGGGATCCATCAGGAGGATTTCACCCCTATAACTAGGTCTGTGCGGGAGCACAGGGGCTTAACTTCGATAAGCACCAATTAGCAAACACAGAGGACTAATTACAGAGAAAAACATTTGCAAACTCAGGAATGATTCAATATCACAACATAGCTCATTGGTCCACTGCCTCCCGAATGTACAGTACTTTTCCACTAGCTCACCCTGGTGCTTAAAAACATTCCTGCCCTTTGCTTCATGGAATTTGAGTGTTGATTGCTTTCCTGTCTCTCCTATTAACATAGTCTCAAATAAAGTCTTTCTTACCTGTTTAATTTTGTCCGGTGTAATTTTTTCTTTGATGTCAGTGTGCTAGCAGTGGCTGGCTGGCCTTCTTGAAGATGGTGCTATGCTGAAGCTCGTCAACGGTCTCTGCTGCTGACAGGTTGGACAGTTGGCAGTGACAGTAACTACAGCTGTCTTAGTGGCTGTAGTGAGAGAGAGTAGGTACTGTTGGCTCCATGTATAGCCTCCATTCTTATGGATATGTATATTCTTGTGTGTGTATAAATATATATATTTATTTTTTTTCTGGATCATTTGAGAATAAGTTTCATGCTTCATGGCCTTTTCCTTCTAGATACTATTTTTTTTTAGTTTTTTTTTTTTAGATTTTATTTATTTATTCATGAATACACACACAGAGAGACAGAGACATAGGCAGAGGGAGAAGCAGGCTCCCCATGGGGACCCCGATGCAGGACTCGATCCCAGGACCCAGGGGTCATAACCTGAGCCAAAGGCAGATGCTCAGCCACTGAACCATCCAGTTACCGCTCCTTCTAGATACTTTAGTTTTATTTCCTAAGAATGTGGATATTCTCTTCTGTACACTGATTACAGTGACAACCTTTAATAAACTTAACATTGATACAATATATTTTGAATCTGCCATTCATATATCAATTTTGTCAATTGACCTAATAGTGTCATTTATAGCACTTGCCTCCCAGGATTTGTATTTATATCAAATACTGAATTTAGTTGTCATGGCTCTTTAGTCTATATATTTTCTCAGCCTTTCTTTGATTTATGACATTGACATTTTTGAATAATATAGTTCTCCTTACCTATCTCCCATTTAAAAATAGAATATTTCACAATTTGAGTTTGACTAATGCTTCCTCATAAGTAGACTCAGGCTATACATCCTCTGTCAAAATATTATAAATATGAGGTGGTATCTTTCTCAGAACATCACATTTGAAGGCACACTATATTCATCTGCTCCTTGCTTGTGATGTTCATTCTGATCAATTGGTCAAGGCATGATTTCCCAATTGCTAGTTTTTTTTTCTCCTTTGACTAATAAGTAATCTGTGGGGAAACATTTTAAGATTATACAAATATCTTGCTCTCCCCTCACGGAGAGGGCACTTGGGTTAAATCCTCCCTCCCTCATTTTTCCCTTAGGTTTTATTATTCATTTGAAATACAGTTGGGTTCATTTATTTCAGTTTTAGTTTTGCTTTAGATTTATTTGCTTTCAGTTTTAGCCCCTTACCCATCCACTTCTCATCCTGCTGATTCTATCTTTTTAAACTTACAGACTATTAACATGTTTCTAAAAGTTAGGACTATGAAAAGTATTTGCAAAGAAATATCACTCCTAACCTGGACCATTCTGCTCCCTTCCATTCCACACCTTTTCAGTAACCAATGTTACAGTTTTCTGATTTATCTTTCTAGTGTTTCCTTTTGGAAAGATAGGCAGATACATGTGCATATTTATGTTTTCCTTCCTTTCACAAATGGTAGCGTATCCTGTTTTATACTTGGCTTTTTTTCCACTTAGCAATATCTTCTGGAAAACACTCCATTAATCAGTTACTTTTTGTCAATGTGCTAAACAAAATTTAAATGTTGATCAATTTTTTAAAAATATTGTTGTGAAACAGTAAGGAATACCTTGCATTCCAATTGAAACAGAGGCATCATTTAATTAATTAATTGAATTAATAGTGCTCGAGATGGACTCTCAGGTATCTGGTCTGACAGAGAGTGGTACAGTATGAGGTCCCTTTTTCTGGACCATCTTCTATTGGGAGTTGAAGATTTTTAAAGTGAGAAAATACCCAGTTGATTGCTTGTCAGCTGATGTTTCAATTGTTCAAATAAAATGTGCAATTTCAACATGTCAGCATATGCGTATTGGTAAATTCTCATTAAAATTATCATAGAATTCATGCTTTCTGGGTTCATCTTTGTTTTTCATCTAAATTTACTGAATAAAAAATTCTTATGTGTGTTTTTTCAAATTGCTGGACTGTGGCACTGTGGGTCATTACAAACTCATGGTATTTCACCTGTGAAGAGTGAATATGTTTTTGCTCTCATGAAACATGTTGCTCAGGTTTTGAAAGATTTATTAAAAGGGAATAAAGAAACTTTCCTTTACAGATAACCTGCTTCAACTTGTTTTATTAGGATTCAGTGCAGAGGAATAATTTAGACATATTCTCTTGAAATGAGATTGCATAATCACCTAAGTTATCTTCCTTAGGTCCAGAGAATATAATGCTATACAGGTTTAATATGAATGCTGTACTTAAAAAGTTGAATGTTAATTTAGTACAATATCAAACTGCATCTTAAACTATTATTTCTCAGTGTTACCACTCAGTGCTTGTATTACTAACACTTTCCAAATTGTAGGTGATGTGTTGCAGATTCTGAGATCTTCTAGCATGTAATAGTAGAAGGAACACTGGACCAGAGCCCTAATAGTTTAGATCACAGTCCTGGCTTTGAAAGATTTGACCATCTGATCTTGTTAGAAGATCTCTGGAACATTATCTAGTCTAGTTCACTGGCTTATGGATTTTTCTAAGACAATATAAAAATTTGGGATACTGACTTGGGGTTGACAACTTTTAATTTTGCCAAAAAGGGACATTATAATACATTACAAGTAACTGTAACTAAAGGGCATAAAATACAAAAAAGAAATCATTTTAACACACATACATACATACACATTCCAAACAATAAATTCACTAGCACAGAATAAACTATGATAGTTCAGACTGAATAAATATATAGCTCTATGGGGAAAAAAAGAACACCCTAGAGAGTGCAATGGAAGACCAGACATTTCTTTGTACCCCATCTTTTTTTTTTCCTTATTCATCTCATCCTTGACAGCAAAGAAGGTTTTTTTTTGTTTGTTTTTTGTTTTTGTTTTTTAAAGACAGAGACTATTCATATAAAAGCATATTGGCTTAATCTAGGAGAGATGATCAATATTAGCAGAAAAAGATTTGTTTGTCTTGTAGATACCTCAATTTGAAAGCCCTAACTTTCACCCAGAGATGTACACTGGGGATCTAAGGTAAAGCATTCATCAAGGAACTGGAAACCTAGGAGAAGAGCAGAAGAGAAGCAAGACCAAGGAGATCATAAGGGGCAGGAGGTGAAGGAAGGGAGAAGAAGGCAAAGGGAAATAAATTGAGGGAGAGGGGAATTTGTGGATGCTGCGGCAGACACTGGATTGATGTGGGGGAGTAAATAGAGAAATCCTTTGGACTATGTATATGGCATTTATTTCTTAAAAAGATATACTTCTGGCAACGGACTGCTCATGACCCATGTCTAGGGTGTTATGTGCATAGATTTAGAGCCATATAATTTATTTTTAATACTTTTCTCTTAGTTGTTGAAAACTTTATCAAGGACCGCATTTGAGATTCACTGATTCAAAACATTTCTTTTCTGCCAGAAATTCAGGATTTCATGCTTCCACATGCTTTTTTCCTCGGCTTCAGAGGTCCACTGTTCCTTCTCCATCTAGATAATTTCTAGTTGTTTTTCATGATTCATTGCAAACAGTAACTCCTCCAAAAAGCTTTCCTACCCTCTCTTTCTAAACTGATGCCCTTTGGTGTGTCACAGTACCCTTGCTACTTTCAGCTTTTTTATGACACTGAATCATACTTGTCTTGCGTAATTGTCCTCTACTTATCTATAAGATTTCTGACAATAAGAACTGTATCTTAAGGTTTTTTTTTTTTTTGCACCTCACTTCATGTTGAATGAATAAATGCTATTTTCCCCGATTATGATTCCTTTCTTCTTGTCTTTTTGGGAAACTTATTTCTTTTAACATTCTTCATGTTAAGTTGCTCTTCCAAATCTTTCTTGACCTTTTCTCTTATTGCAGCAGATTTAATCATGTGATTCTGTGTCTTAATTTTGTAACTTTCATGAAAGAATAATTTGCAAAATGATAAAATTACATCTCTTTACAAATATAAAATGAAATACATGTGAACTATTTCATTTAACTCATAAAATAACAAGTGAACCAGAGGATGTGACAACTACTTCGAATGAGAAATGGATTTATGGAAATTTATATATTTGCTTGACAAATCCATTTGCATTGCCCAAAACAGGAGCTATTTACATTACTGTGGACAAGGAATACCTGTATCACCATTATTTTTCCACAGGTTAACTTCCATCTTGACAGAGCTGTAGAATATTCTAGTGAAAGACAGATTCTTACAGAGTCAGATAACCCCCAAAATTCCATGAAAAGGACACTCAATAATCCTTTTGCTATATGACAGTCATTAACATTTTTCCTGACAGTTCCAATAATCTATTACTAAATTTTCACTTTTTTGAGATTATTTTCATAACCCCCTGCTCCCTACCACAAGTCCTAGGAAAGGGACTTGATCCTAAACTCTTCTGTGGGCAGAGTAAATAATCTCCTATTTCCCTCTTCTGTTTGGCTGAAACCAGCTACAACAAGGAAAGTCAGTTAATTAGTAACTTAAAAGTAAAAATGTAACTTTTTTTTAAAAAAAGGTCTATTTGTTTATTTTCAGAAAGAATACAGAGGGGAGGGACAGAGTGAGAGGAAGAGAGAGTCTTAAGCAGGCTCTGTGGTCAGTGCTCAGTGTAGAGTCTGACTTGGGGCTCAATTTCACAACACTGAGATCACAAACTGAGCCAAAATCAAGAGTTGGAAGCTTTAACTGACTGTCACCCAGGTACCCCCAAAATTTAACTTTTAGTTTTTAACATGTTTTATTTATTTAGAAAGCAGAGTGGAGGGAGAGAGAGAATTCCAAGTAGACTCCCAGCTGACCATGGAGCCTGACACAGAGCTCGATCCCACAACCCTGAGATCATGACTTGAATCTAAATCAAGAGTCAGATGCTGAACTGACTGAGCCAACCAGGCACACCTAATGTAAGTAACTTTTAAAAACTAAGTGTGAGAAAGCAGTGGAGAATTGGGAAGATTAGTAGGTGATTCTTGCACTGATCGTTCCAGCATCTTTAAATTTAATCTCCCAATGCTTAGCTTACCAGTTTAAGCTCATTTCTTTTAGACAGAGAAAATTAGGGATTTATCGAGGAGTTAAGAGTGTGAGGAAAGCTAACAGAGAAGCCTATGACAAAGATAATAGTGTTCAGAACAATAACTATACTTTTAGAGAATCCACCATTGACCAGGCCCTTTACAATGTAGTTTCTACTTTGGTTGGAGATTGAACCATTACTAGCATCCTACAGAAGAGTGGTTAAGTAACCTGTGGAAGACCACAGATTAGGACTTAAATCCAGCATTCTGATCCAGCAACCTGAAATCCAGGTTCTGAGCTTATAAACATTAAGCACTCAGCCTGGGAGCAGCCTGAGCACAGGAATGTTCGCAGCAGAGTGGGCTGTGACATGGTGCTGTTTGAGGCTGAGTTCACCAGGGTGTTTTTAGCAGAGGCTACCTCGGTGCACTGTTTTAACAGTCAACTCAGTAAAACTAAGCAAATAACCACCCAAATACTTACCCATATGGTAGGTGTTGACTTATGAACTATTGTCCTCATATTTGGTGAGCACTTTATTATTGGTACCAATGGGGGTGGAGAAGGAGATGGGCAGCCACATTCATAATTAAGAATACTAGATTCTCTACACACTCTCATGTTTGCTTTTAAATACACTCTTGAAATTATTTGAATACATCTGTGTCAGTTACTTTAGAAATCTTCATAACTTTTTTAAAAAACATTTTTATTTATGAGACAGAGAGAGAGAGAGAATGAACAGAAGGAGGGGCAGAGGGAGGGAGAGAAGCAGGCTCCCCGCTGAGCAAGAAGCCAGTCACAGGGCTCCCTCCCAGGATTCTGAGATCAAGACCCGAGCCAAAGACAGACATTTAACCAGATGAGCCACCAAGACAGACACCTCTTAGAAATTTCTTTGAATAATATTGTTATATACTGTTTCCTTGGTTCTGAGTACTACTCCAGGTATTTATATATTGACTCATTTAATCCTTAGGACCGCCCCTTGGAGTTGGTACTATAGCATTTTATGGCTAAGCAGATGGAGACACAAAATGTTGGAACTGGGCTTCAAATACATGCAGGCTGGCTCCAACAACATACGGTCCTCACTGAGAGTTGCCTCCTGGTGAGACCAAACTCAGAAATGCACATTTACAGGTGAGGAGAACACCCTCAGGAATGAAATTATACTTCTATTCTCGTCTTGTCACTCTTAGCCTGGATTATCTATAGTTTATGTAGGCTTTGTTCTTCCTGAATAAATAAGAAGATTGGGTTTGAGAAGACACTTTTTTACAAAATAAATAAAAGCTGAGATGTCAAGGAAATGACGCTGAGCAGAAGTCGAGTTATAAATAGTAAGAGCAATTTACTTTACTTTTTAAGTGCCAACCTAATCAACTAGAAGCAAATACAGAGAAAAGTGTAGTTAAAAGGGTAGCAAACTGCAGAAATGAATGTGGATGATTTTACAGACCAGCTACAGATCATAAATAATAGAAATAAGAAGTGACTTCTAGGAATTTAATAAAATTCATTGTAGCATCACAACTGTTTTTTTTTTTTAAGATTTTATTTATTTACTCATGAGAGACAAAGAGAAAGAGGCAGAGACATAGGCAGAGGGAGAATAGGCTCCCTGCGGGGAGCCTGATGTGGGACTCCATCCTAGGACCCTGGGATCATGACCCGAGCCAAAGGAAGATGCTCAACCACTGAGCCACCCAGGTGTCCCTGGGCTCAGATTCTTATTAGTTGTGTGACCTTGAGCAAACTAACCACTGTGAGCCTTAGTTTCCTCATTTGTAAAATGAGATACTGAGTGGGGTGCCTGGTGGCGCAGTCAGGTGTCTGACTCACGGTTCCAGCTGGCGTTGTGATCTTAGGGTGGTAAATTGAGCCCTGAGTCAGGCAGCATGAGGTCTGCTTGAGATTCTCTCTTCCTCTCCTTCTACCCCTCTTGCTAGTACTCTCTCTCTCTAAAATAAATAGTAAGTACTTACCTCATAGTGATAGAAAGAAAACTGAGATGTTTGTTAAAGTGCTTAGCATAGACCTGACAAATGGTAAATGCTCAAGTCATGGTAGTGATTATAAATGACTAACAAATGCTCTTCTGCAGCCATTGAAGTTATCTTTGAGGGCACAGAAGATGGCTAACAGTGGAAGTTTTTACTTCACAATCAGGTACAAATGTGTGGTACTCTGGATGCAGAAATCTTGAAATCATAGCAAGTCTTGAAACGGGACAAAGGAGGTATTTCAAAACAGCTAGGATAAACTGACCTACAGTCACATAGAGTCTAGCTATCTGTTACCCATCATCTGACAGGACACAGTAGAGAGACAGTGACAAGGACATAAAACATTTATATTTAGAAAATTTTTCATATGTTTTAAAATTTCCTCTAATAAATAGAAAAATTATTTTATTAAAAATATTTACTTTGGGCATTTGGATGGTTCAGTGGTTGAATGTCTGCCGTGGGCTCAGGTCATGATCCCAGGTCCTGGGATGGAGTCTGGCATCGAGCTCCTGAGCCTGCTTTTCCCTCTGCCTATGTCTTTGCCTTCTCTGTGTCTCTCATGAATAAATAAATAAACTCTTAAAATAAAAAAAAACTTACTTTAACTTGTTCTATTAAGTAATTAAGGAAACCATATTCTTTTAATTTGGTAAATAGCTTTATACTGTCTGTCAGAACATAGCAATGAGTTCTGTAAAAATTCTAGTTAATTTTTGTTTTCTATCACTTTTAGGCTTATTATAATTTCTGTATTTGGAATAAAGTATCCATTCAATGCCCACCTTGATCCAAAAGCTGTATTTTTAGCTCACTTGTTGGCATGCAATGTAGCTGAGGTTACAATATAATTAAGCTGATTTTTTTTTAGTAATGTTAGAGATTCAAATGAATCTTTAATATCTTGAGAACATAGTTTTAATCTAAGATCCATTTTCAAGATTCTTTGTACTTGCTGTTTTTGGATTAAGTTTTCTCTGAAGCACAATTACATTCTTATTTTTGGTTCCCACTGGGTACATTTAAAGTGATGGCAAACCTTTCCAACGGAGTAAAAATATATGTGCAATTTTATTCTGGAGGAATATTTTCTAAGTAGAAGAATTTATTACTTACTTATTGCTTATTTTAGGCTTGTAAATGGTCCTGGGCTAAAGCTGTTACTTTTGTTGTTTTCACAGTAGATTGACTTTGCTGTTAGTAGAAGTAAAGATTTGGTGGAAATCATATAGTATAATTCTATGTTGTTAGAAACACAGTACAGTATATAAATTATTACAGGTCATAGAAAAAGATGAAGTTTTTTCAATTTGCTTTATAATACCTACATAATCTTTAAAAAAAAACCCAAACATGATGTAAATGGAAAACAAAACCAAAATTTTCATACATACACATCATACACCAACATTTATAGATCCAGGAAAAGAAAGAGAACATTGTAATTTTAGGGCTAAAAGCCACTTTTAGAGAAAATTAAGCTTAACCTCTTTGAATTCCAAGGAATAAATGAGAAAATGTTGGCTCATTGAGATTAAATGATTGATGAAAAATAATGCAGCCAGTTGACCAATATGGTGTGCTAGAATGAGGAATTCAAAGATCAATTCTAATGTTATAGAAAAGTAACTGCAGGGGTCCCTGGGTGGTTCGATGGGTTGGGTGTCTGACTCTTGGTTTCTGCTCAGGTCATGATTTCATGGGTCATTACACTGAGCCTCACATTGGGCTCCACACTCAGTTGGGACTCTGCTTGAGGATTCTCTCCTCTATCCCTCTTCCCACTTATACACACATGCACACTCTGTCTCAAATAAATAGATACATCTTTAAAATAAAAGACAAAAAAGACAAAAAAAACAAAAGTAATTGCATAGGAAAATAACTTTATCATGACACCAAAAAAAAAAAAAAAAAAAGGAAACCCAGCAACCAACTCTGTTATGAAAAGGAATGATTGTTAGCATGTGGCTAAGTTGCTATACTATGTCACTGCAGAGTAGCCATGACTTTAGACCTTGCCCTTTAATTCTCAATTAATTTTGCTACTTTGATGAATTTGATCTGCTAGTGTAACCACATTTTAGTCATTCAGTTAAACCAGGTGTTCTTTAAATGACCACTTAACCAAATTAATACTTATTTTGGTAACTGGTGTTGAATTGACAGGTTACTTGGGCAGTTTTAATGTATTTTTTAAAAAGATATTATGAAATAAATGATTGATTTATATGGGTTAACAAACAAAAGATATAGTGGCATTTTATAACATTTTACAAATTACTGGAAGTTGGTTTCTGTCGTAGTCCTCAAAACAGGTTGTGCAAGAATAAGTCACAGGAATAAAAGATAGCATAAGGAATATAGTCAATGATATTGTAATAGGACTGTATGGTGACAGATGGTAGCCACCCTTGTGGTGAGCACGGCATAATGTAAACACTTGTCAAAGCACTACCTTGTACGCCTGAAACTAATGTAGCAGTGTGTCAGCTGTGCTTTTAAAAAAAAAAATTGTACAAGTTCACAAACCAATCCTGAAAATTCAGTGAAATAGTTGGCTACATTTTGAATTGAACTGAAAGTTTGTGCTATTGTAGATATTGCCTAAACCAGAGAATTATTTATTTGTTCTTTCTTTTCTTTAATCTTTCTTTTCCTTAATCTGTTCTTTTTCTTTTTTTTTCTTTAAAGATTTTATTTATTTATTTGAGACAGAGAGAGAAACAATTAGGCAGAGCAGCAGGCAGAGTGAAAGGGAGAATCAAGCTCCCCTTGGAGCAGGAAGCCTGATGTGGGGATCAGTTTCAGAACCCTGGGATCATGACCTGAGCCTGAAACAGATGCTTAACCAACTGAGTCACCCAAGAACCCCTAACGTGTTCTTTTTCTGAGTTGTTTAATCTGTGTAATCTGAGTTTTCAATCTGAGAAGGCTGGTATATTTTTCGTTATTTCTTACAGTTAAAAAAAAAAAAAGCTGAACAATGAAATATTCCCCTTCTTTAGCAATTCAATTATCAGCAAGTGTTAATCAGTAGTAATCAAAAATGTTAATTAATTAAAAAAACACCAGCTAAAATGAAGCAGACAGGTCAGGTCTGAGGATCCAGAAAGGGTCCGGCAGGACCAGCCAAAAGGGTCCTTGGTTTCTTGCAGAATGGAAATCAAACATGAGCCAAGAGGAAGAAAGAGCAGAGTTTCCTGAAGACAGACAGAGAACAGATATAGACAAGAGTGTCTAGGAGACTCGGGAAGGAAAAGGAGCAGGAGTCTCATCTTTCTTTGGCAGTCTGGAGTTCTTGTTGAGGTGAGTGGTCTGGCATACATCTCCTCTCAGGAATCCAGGAACTGGTTGAACAAGAATGAGTGTTCAAGTGTCTTCCACAAGTCACTTATGCCCTGGACACCAGAGGTCTTGGTGTTAAGGTGTTAGGAATCAGTGGTTTTAGAGTTTGTTTATGATGAACCTCACCCTGTCACTCCTTAGATGTTATCTGTTGTGCTGGAAGACTCTGAAGAAATAAGTTCCTTGATTTTCACAAGGAGGACATACATTAAAGCATGTGTAATGGGGGTGTGCAGGTCCTGGCAAGAATGGAAGCAGGAAAAGGAGCAAAGAAAAAACTTAATTTTTTTCATGGGGCTCCTTCAGTTTTCCTGTGTCAAAAACAATAGGAAATTGAATGCTAGTAAAATGAATTACACACAATGCATGATATAGTTAGCATTTTCTTCTAGTCTAATGTTTTGGGTAGCTTCCTATAAATGCAGCAATTTAGAGTACAATTTGAAGATGTGGCCAATTTGCAACATCTCAATCAATGTATAAGGCCCTAGAAATGTAAGTTCTTGTAATATTCAGGATAGTAAGCTTTTCCCTCAATGGGTTCAAACAGAAAATCTTTGCATTACAAACGTTGATGCTGTGGTTTAATGTTTTGGGATTCTCATGTTGTCCTTCCTGTCCTCATATTTCAACAGCATTCAAAGCACAACAGCTGGCCGATCAGGAAGTTTTTTCCCATAGCCATTGGCCACTGTGATTCTTTTTGTGTTCTTAATGGCTATAGATAGCTGCTAGGCCAGCATCTGCTTGAGACACAACTACAGTGAGAAATTCACAATCACAACCTGAAGCCTCTGGCTCTTTGTGATTTATACAGAGTTGGGGCTCAGATTGTTATGTACATCTGAAAAAAATGAGTATCTGTTCACTAGGGAAAGTAGGAGAGAAAACGAGGAAAGACTAGGGAAAATACATGAGAGTTTAACAGTCTGTTCATTTCATGTTACTGGACAGAAAATCTTTTTGAAACAGCATGAAAACAACATGAATATGGTTGTTTTTAGAGTTTTCAAGTTCAGGTAAATTCTCTAGAGAGTATGTTTAGCTACCGTACTCAATTTCAGGGTGTGCTGAAAGCTCTCATTACTGATAGAGCTCTATGAATAGCAGACCCCCATATTGATTAAAAACCAATCACCCTGCAGTAGTTGTGTAAATTCGCTTTCATGTATAAATCTGCATATATGAATATGTTTGTATATATTCCAGTATTATATGGTACAAATGATAAAAAAATATGGCTTATGTTTTTTCTGTGAATTAATGGGTATTTTATATTGTGTTTGTACTGCATTAATGGATGTTTTAGTAATTTATATGAATAAACTATAACTTTCCACAGATTTCTGAAACATAGCAGTTTTATTGTTACTTTGAGGAAATATAAATAATAAGGGTGGCCATAAAATTGTAGCTGTTTGAAGCATTTGATTTTAATTTCTGTGGGTTTGAGCATCTGTTTCCCATCATGAACTAAGTTATATTGCCTATGTTTGTACCAATCATCATTTACTTAAGAATGAAAAATAAGGTCTGTAGGAAAGTTTAAGCACTTATTCCTATTTGATTTGTAATTAAGGCCAGTGATCAGAAGTTTTTTGGGAAAAATGCAAAAAATTAAAATTTTATTTGTTTAACAATATTTGTAACTCAAATTATTTATGTGTAGCAAGTAGTAGCTTTAAAAGATATAAAGTATCCGAACACAGCTCAGAAGATAAACTTAATAACACTTGGATGAGCAGTAAAATCTTTTTCTTATGACTACAATCATTAGTCATATTCATGTATATTCATCTCTATCCACAATATACTTGTACATTAGGCATATGTATCCATGATGTAATAATATAAGAATCATATTTCTGAATTTTCTAGATATGAAGGTATAGTCCAGGTATAGTCTACATAATCAATGGACATCCCCCAAGATAGTAACTATGAAGACTATATATTAGAAAGTAGTGGTAATCAAAACAACAGGTTTTCCCCTTTCTCTGCATCCTTGCCAACACTTGTTATTTCTTGGTTTTTTGAGGAGAACCCTCCTGCACTGTTAGTGGAAATGCAAACTGCTGCAGCCATTGTGGAAAACAGTATGGAGGTTCTTCAAAAAGTTAAAAACAGAACTACCCAAGACCCAGCAATTGCACTGCTAGGTATTTACTCAAAGAATACAAAAGTGCTAATTCACAGGGATACATGCACCTTGATGTTTATAGCAGCATTATCTACAATAGCCAAATTATGGAAATAGCCCAAATGTCCATCAAGTAACACATAGATAAACAAGTGAGATATATATATATATATATATGAATATTCATATATGTATATGAATATTAGCTATAAAAAAGGATGAAATCAGTGTGCCTGGGTGGCTGAGTCAGGTAAGTGTCTGCCTTCTGCTCAGGTCATGATCATGGAGTCCCAGGATCAAGCCCGGAATTAGGCTTTCTGCTCTGTGAGGAGTCTGCTTCTGCCTCTCCTCACTGTGCCCCACCCCCTTGCTCTCTTGCTCAGTCTCTCAAATAAAAATAAATAAAATCTTTTTAAAAAATGAAATCTTGCCATTTGCAATGACATGGATAGAGCTCCAGAGTATTATGCTAAGCAAAATAAGTCAGTCAGAGAAAGACAAATAACATGTGATTTTGCTCATATGTAGAATTTAAGGAACAAAACAATCATAGGGAAAAAAAGAGAGGCAAATCAAGAAACAGACTCTTGACTCTAGAGAACAAGCTGATGGTTAGCAGAGGAAAGGTGGATGGCTGAAATAGGTGACAGGGATTAAGGAGTGCACTTTTGATGAGCACCAGGTGTATGCAAATGCTGACTCACTATACTATACATCTGAAACTAATATTACACTCTATGTTAACCAACTGGAATTAAAATAAAATCTTTAAAAAATATGAAAAAAAAGAGAAAGTAGTAGGAACAATTTTATAAAATAATCTTGGAAAGGAAAAAGTTACAAAGGAAAATGAAAATAAAAGCTAAAGAAAAATGAGAATGGCTTATTTTCTTTAGTATATAAGAAGCTCTTATCTTTAAATAAAAAAGGCAGGAGACTTGCATAGTCAATTCACAACGAAAGAAGCTAAGTAAGGCTCACTCATAATTAAACCTATGCAAATTAAAGCAACAAAAACCATTGATCATGTTCTTTGGAAAAAAGAGCTTGATCATACCCACATTTGATGAGAGTATGAGGAAATAGGTGGAACATATATTTCTGCTAGCTATGTATTTCTGTTAACTTTTTGAAGTGCAATTTTGCAATATCTATGTAATAGGGCACATAGTTCTGACCCAGTAACTGCACTGTTAGGAATTTATCCCTATTGATGTATTTGTAATCATATGTCAACACATGCACAAACACGTGCGCACATCATCTATAATATCAAAATAGAATCTACTGGATATCAATACTAGGTACACGAATATTAGTGAGCCACATGAGTGGAATTCCAAGGATTCCATACAAAAGAATGAAGCAAGCCTGTACATGCTGATTTGGAAATAACCTCATGATATGTTTTTGGGAAGAAAAAGAACAAGTTTTAGGAGACAGTACATAACACAATGTATGTATTATGCTTCCATTCATCTAAACAAAATAATAACCAAGACATCCTGAGTATAGCTATATGCCAAGATTTATACTAATTGCTTTACAAACTTCAACATCAAAACAGCCCTTATCTTTCCATTTTGAGGATTAGAAAGGATTTGTAATTTTCCTAAAGTTATGCAAGTGGCTAAAGCCATTTACTTGAATTAAGTTCCAGTCTCAGTATGTAATTGCTAAGGTTGTTGGGGTCAACTATTTAGGAATGTTCCTGAAATTTAATAAATTGCAGTTACAGAAAGAACATGGGCACAACCTCCACAGAGAATTTCATGTAAAAATGAGAGTTCATTCTACATTTCTTACCATCTTATTTACATATCTATGGTAGTTTCTTCTTCTTCTTTTTTTTTTTTTGAGAAAAGCACGCACATTTGTACCCCTTTCCTTTGAAAACATAATAGTCCATTTTTTAAAATGTAGTTTTTTAGAATTAGTATAAGGTGTCCAACAGTCATATAGGGTAGGTGCTTTGGGCCTGAGGAGACTGGGCTGTCACGCGCAAAGCAAAGCAGTGGTCTCTTGTGGAGTTACATGGGTTCCTTACCTTTGACACCAGATGTCTTGTTTTTTCTCATCCTGAGACTCAGTGTTTGATGTAGGGCATCAAGTAAGGCTCAAGGGCTTTACACCAAAGTGCTACATCAGTTCAGCAACACTCACTAACACATCTTAAACCGAAAGGGCAATTGTTTCTTGCCTTTTCTTTCTTCTTTTTCCCTTATGCATAATTCATACAAGATTATTCGTCTATGTTTATCATGCTACTGTATGATCTAACTGAAGATTAGAAATGAGAAAATAAAACTCTGTCAGTCATAGATTCAGAAATAATCTTTTGCTTTTAAATGTAATCAATTTATTTTGCTCTCTGAATTGAAAGTCTCATAATTTTGAAATCTGAAATATCTTTGTAAAGAAAGTAGTACAATAATGGTGAATAACAATGGAGTATAAATCTGTAGCCTTACAAATGATTTTGCAACAAGGAGTAGAGAACAACATATTTTTCTAACACTCCTAAATTAAACTTTTATAATAACTTAAAAAATGAGTCATGAAAATGGATGACCTAGATTAGTTAGTGTATGGGCTGAACTGTGAGAACAAAAATGCCCTAGGGTGGAGGGACAGCCAGCCAGCACTATAGTCCTCTTTCAATTTGCAGTCCAGGGTGGGCTAGTGGCCACAGGCTGACAGGCCACTTTTCAATGCCCCTAGATGCTGGCCTCAAAACTATTGCAGCCGTTTCTAGCTGCAAGGAAAAGGAAAGAAAGGAAGGGGAGGGAAGCATTCGTAAAAGGCAAGTGATGCAGGAATTGCACACTTCCCTTCCTTATGGAGTCCATTGGTAAGAACTTAGACACATGGCCAGTCATACCTCTGAGGGAGACTGGGAAATGTGGTTTTCATCTGGGCGGCTAGCTGAAATGTTACTGTCACACACACACACACACACACACACACACGAACAGATGGGGGCAGGAAGCAGCAGTCTGTCATATGTACCTTTAATTATTTTATAACTTTAAAATTCATTTTACAATTGCATATAAATTCTAAAGAGGTAGAGATCAATAAAGCACAACTTGAAACTGCTACAATATAAATTAAGATGCATTTTAGCTCCAAGCATTTAATTTAAATGTGCTTTTACTTAGGGTGTTGAGTAATTAAAACTAAAATGTCAGGAGTCAATAGTTTAATCCAAGTCATTTGTAGGAGGGCCTATAAGATAAGCTACATTACCTTCTCTTCATGTAAGAATTCTACAACTGAAAAGTCATTTCATGTTCCTTTTTTTTTAAAAGATTTTATTTATTTATTCATGAGACACAGAGAGAGGCAGACATATGTAGAGGGAGAAGCAGGGTACCTGCAGGGAGCCTGATGCAGGACTCAATCCCAGGACCCTAGGATCAAGACCTGAGCCTAAGGCAGATGCTCAACCACTGAGGCACCCAGGTGTTCCTCATTCCATGTTATTACACTTCAAAAACCTTCTAAGCAAGTTTCTTCATTTAGTCATTCAAGAATCTCTAAATCGATTTAATTTTCCCAATACTTCTGAAAATGTTACTATTGTTAGCATGGCATCTAAATCCTTGGAGTTAGACTGTTGATTGTGGAGAGGATGTGCCTCCCCCCCCCACTTGATATCTAGCTGACCTGGGCGGTGGGAGATGCCCCACCCTCTCCTGTCCTTATGATATTAAGCGCTCTGCTTGCCTTTCTCACGCTGGAAGCTGCCACAGAGACACAGCCTGGAGATAGTGATGTGTTGTTCAGGCTCCGTGGATGATATATGTGGCTGAACCTAACAGAGGTCTCTACATAAACTTTTAAGATTCTGGCAGGTAGATGCAGAGATTTACTGGTCTTGCAGCTGCCTAAGACAAGCCTCGTATGCAAGTATGCTTGCTTTATTAATCCTGCCACCTACCAACCTGGAACAATCTACCTCTTCTTGGGTCTCTCCTTACCCTCCCTATGAGGGCCAGTTTGCAAACCAACACAGACCTCTAAAACTTTTGCTTAAGTGAATTTACTGTTGTGCAGCTAAGTAGGGTACTGTGATTCTGTAACCACTCTTGTCAATTTACTGCAGGAAGTTCTAGTAGAGACACATGAAGCTGAACATTTTAAAGAAAAATGGCAGGATAGATAAATCTCAGAGTTGTTCAGTGTTTTGAATATGGACTCAGAGTCATTTTTTCTATGTGTTCTGTTATGTACTGTGTTAATTTAAAAGGCAAAAGGGTGCTTGGTATTTGGTTTATCAGAACAGATACAGAAGCAGTGGGCCAGCTTGACAATTCACAGCCCTCTTATACTGATAGAAACACTAGAGTAATCAAGAAAGTTTAAGAAGCCAGCGAGCATTCTTGAATACATGTTTATTTAACTCTTTCTATGCAGAAAGATAATATTTTTTCATTCTTTGTTGAATGTTGACGTTATGGCTATGTATCTTTCATTTTTATGGTTTTTAAAAATAATAGCAGAATTGTGAATTTCTCATTAACTTTTCTTTAGGTTAAATACATTTTGTGCAGCTTATGCTTGCCATTAGGGCTAAGAACTTCACTACACTTGGAATAGAACTACATTTGACTTACACTGCAAAATTTTTCGATTAGAATTCTTCTGATAATACTTCACACATTCCATAGCCATCTATATGCTAATATTTCCAACAAATTATTATATGCTATTTCTACATAACCTTTTTCTCAACAAATGACCTGTCATGTTCATAATGGCCTCAATTTTTGGTGGCAGTTTTAATTTTATCTAGCAAAAAATTGAAGGCCCATAAAGAAACTAATTACATAGTTTCACAGTTAATAATATGGTTTCTAGTTTTAAGACTTGTAATGTGCAAATTTATCTGGTTAAATTTTCTAAGATCCAAGGCCTTTATTTTAAAAAAGCATGTAGAAAGCTTTTAGAAGCAACATAGAAGTTTTCATACCATGGACATAGAAACATTGAATGTTGATTTTCTATTACTGTTATTGATATTTTTTGTTAAGCTTAAACTGTATTTCAGTTATACACATATGTCTTATTAAGGTTCTATCTTTGAAGAATTAATGGCTCTCCAAAATATAATCAGAAGAAAGGCACATCAGCTGAAAAATTCATGTGAATTGTTTACCAATATCATTACATATCTGAAACCTTAAGATTTATAGGACTCTTAAAGTATACAGTTCTTCTGACTCCTGACTACTGCCAGGCAGGCAGTGGAAAGGAAATCCATGATGTGGAGGGTTGTTTCATCTGCATCTAGGTGATCTTAATAAAGACTCAATTAAAAATAAATAAACTGATACAAAACTGTATATAATTTGATATAGTTTTAAGAAATAAATATTTAAAAACCAGTATTAAAACAACAGACAGATGAGGTGCCTGGGTGGCTCAGTGGTTGAGCATCTGCCATTGGCTCAGGTCTTGATCCTGGGGTCCTGGGATCGAGTCTTGCATTAGACTTCTCATAGGGCGTCTGCTTCTCCCTCTGCATATGTCTCTGCCTCTCTCTCTGTGTCTCTCATGAATAAATAAAATCCTTAAAAAAATGTAGAAGGACTTTTAGAAATTTTCATTTGATACTCCCCTTGATAACTTGAAGAAAGGATTTAAAATGGGAAAAGCAAAGCAACAGAGGAAAAAAGACAAAAGGAGATGATCTTAGAAAGCAAGAGATTCACAATAGGGACACTGAGAGAAAAACCTATGAAGAAAAACTATTGAGAAAAAGGAAGAAAAATAAAGATTTGAATCGAAGTAGAGGTTTACTAAGCTTTTAGGTTAGGTATTCTGGTAAATGTTTTCTTTAACGTACAGAGACTTGAGTATTCCTTCATTTATCTTCTGATCATAGAAGAACTCTGTCATTCATATGTCCATCTGCAGATACAGGATTTCCATACTGACACCAGGAAGGCTCTAAGCACATCTTGTCAGCTTGCTGTTTTGCTTTCCAAATCTAATCTGAAAATATGCTTTCCTCCATTCTATTGCCTTAATTGCTTTCTCTCATAATTGGTTTGGTGAATGAATGACTTAAATGTATTCATTGTGTAATGGCATTGCACTACTTTACATAATTTATATGATCACCATTACATTATTTAATTATTTTTCTCATTTTATTTCATAAGGCTTTTGGGGCATAGCTTAGTTGAAAGACATATTCAAAAAAGCTCACACATATTGTTCTTTAATGTCAAATTACTGTTTCCATTAAGCTTAATGGTCCTTCAGAGAAATTGACTTTTGAATATACAAAACTATTTTATCATTTTGATTGAAATAGTTTTAATTCGGGCACTTTGTTGTCTGCAAAGCATTGAATGCTTGCATGATTGGGCTTAACTGCACACGCGCACTCAGTGGATCTATCATAGAGCAAATTGTGTGTTTTATCATCCATTCTCATTACTACTGGTTGACTTTAGCATTTCAGACTCCAACAAGGATAGTGTTGCTAAATGACTACAGCATATTGATTCAGAAGCCAACTTCCTAGTCCTTGAAAATTTCAGAAAGAAGCCCTATTCCTTTTCAACAGAAGGAATTTAAAGTGGAGACTGAAATCTCACACTACTTAAACTGCCATAATACTGTAAATGTAGTACATAATCACACATTTGATGCTACTAAATTAAACACTTGCAGCGGTGATGAAAGCAACCGAAATTTTTGCTCTATATTGTGTAGAAGGCTGGGAAGATATTTCTTTCCCTGTGTCTGATTGACTAATTTGTTTAGGGGACAGAGAGATAGGAAGAAAGGCAGTTTGTAAACTTGATTTTTGAAAGGCATTTTCTTTGAGAATTTTTGTTTCTCTAATAAAAAGCAAATTACTGTGTAAATAACTATCCCATGTCTGGTTTAAACTGTTTGGCTTGGGCAGCCCTGGTGGCGCAGCGGTTTAGCGCTGCCTGCAGCCCAGGGTGTGATCCTGGAGACTCGGGATCGAGTCCCGCGTCGGGCTCTCTGCATGGAGCCTGCTTCTCCCTCTGCCTGTGTCTCTGCCCCCCCCCTGCATTTCTATGAATAAATAAATAAAAAATCTTTTTAAAAAAATAAACTTTTTGGCTCAAGCTTGCATCTTGTCTTCTCAAGTCCATGAAGATGGTAACAAAACAATAGAGAAAGGAATCCTACTCTTAGATTTGCTGCTATAAATTCAAAAGACTCTTGGTGAACAAAAATCATTGATCCTAAAGAATTTGAGTTCTGGTCGATAGTGGTAGACAATAAGCATAATGAATTAGTAAACTAAGTCTTGGGTTAAAAGATTAACTGCTATGGGAAAATGGAGCAGGTAAGAGAGATGGAAGTGTTGAAGTGGTTAAGTCTTAAGGAGAAGCTGACGTTTGAGAAGAAGCCTAAAGAAAGACAGAGAGTGAGCATGCAGGTATCTGAAGGAAGAGTATTCCAGGCAGAAGGAAAGTCAGTGCCAAGGTCCTAAAGCAGAAATTTGCCCTGTGATTTACGGGATTAGAAAGAGCCCAGTGTGGTATGAGCAGGAGTCATAGGAGATAAGGTCAGAGAGATAATGGCTTTGGTTTTTGTTTTGAGAAAGGAATAACACATGACTTACATTTTTAAAAGACCTCTTTGGATGCTGTCTTGAGAATAGACTGAAGTGGGACAAGGCTGATGAAGAGCAGTCAGAGGTTATGGCAATAATTCAGGTGAGAGATGATGGTGGTATGGACCAAGATCATTGGTTAAGGTTTGGATGAAGCAATTGAAGTATGGAATTTTGAAGGCAGAGCTAGAGGATTTCCCAATGAATCAGATCAGAAGAGTGAGAGAATGGAGTCAAGGGTGATTCCAAGAGATTTTGGCCTGAGATACTGGTGGGATGGAATTGCCAATTGTGAGATGGGGAAGGCAGTGGGAGGCACAGGTCTAGGATAAGATCATGGGTTCAGCTTTGGAACCATTAAATTACAAAGACCTATTACTCCTGTAATTGAGATGTTGAGGAAGTTGCAAGAAGAGGAGGTCCAGAGGAGAGGTTAATTTTTGAGATGATTGGCATGCTTGGAATGAATCCATCTGCCTATGGATACTTAAAGCAACGTTAATGAACGATGTTACCAAGGGGGGTGTCTATAAATAGAGAAGACACACAGTCCAGGCACTCCAATCTATGAGAGACTTTTGGCTAACTAACAACCCAGGGAGGAGTATCAACCTCAACAATGAAGTAGCATTTAGGAAGATGCAGCCTGGACCATGAGTAAAGGGAACTGTGACTGACTTTGCAGCAGAACCCTGGAAATCTTCCCAATTTAGACTTTGCATGAGGGGAAAAGGCAAGCATGAGAAGGCTTATCACTACCTTTTAGAATTGCAGTTGAGATTTGTAAGCCAATATTTTGAATGAATTCATGTTTGTAAAGGATTTAGAAACAATGCCTCCTATGGCATATTATACTAGTGTTTGTTAAATAGATACATTTACAAAATAGTCATCAGTTTCCCAGACCCTTCAATCCTTTTACCAACATCTCCATACAAAATGGCTTAGAGTCAGACTTTTATCCTCAGGTAAAAATATCCAAGGAATGTTCTTTAATTTTTTAATATGGAGGAAATCTTAATTTATTAGTAATAGATTTTTGCAGTTAAAAGACTTAAAAAATAATCTCTGCCCAATGTGGGGTTTGAACTCATAACCTAGAGATAAGATACATGCTATATGAATGAGTCAGCCAGGTGCCCCAGTTAAGAAACTTTAAAGCAGATGCTTTAATAAGCCATTTGCTGAGGGAGTGAAAACTTGAAAGGGCTTCCTTGAGAGAAAATAGATGGTCTTTGTCCATTGTGCTGGTAACTAGTAAACTATTATTTTGTAGAATGGGGTAAGCAAGCTAAGGGACAAACTGAACTGCTCCACACAATTTTGGGTGTTTCCTGGGAGTTGTATGCAGGAAGGAGGAAGAGAAGAGATTAAGTTGCTGAGTTGGGAAACAATCAAAAATAGAAATATTTAATGGAGAATTTTATTACATTTTTGCTGTGCAATACGTGACAAGAATGTTTTCCTCCCACCTCTCTACAAAATAGTCAGTAAAATACTATGTTTTGAATGTGTTGTTGAATTGGATATTTCAATGAATATGATAAAATACCTCTTGTTCCACAGAGAATTTGAAGTGATATCACAGATACGAAATGTTAGAGCTTGAATATTTTTCCTACTTTCCAAGGCCACATAGATTTTCTTGTTTCTGAACCTTGTATCTTTTGATAGCTATTTTAACATTTTCTATACATTTTCTGCAGAAACCAGTATGAAAGTGTTAGTAAGTATAACTTGAAAATATATGGATTAAACACAATTAAATAGCTGCTTTTCCTGTAAGAATTCTATATTATTTGGCAACATAAATCATCAAGCAAGGGAATATAACATACACTTAAAAAAAAAAGTGTTTATCTCATAAGGTTCATGGCACACACTTGAAGAAGCCGTTCAATTGTAACTAATTTTTAATCAATTCTTATGTCTTGGTTTTAGTTTTTTTCCAGCTACAAAATCCCCCCCCCCCCCCATCGCAACAAACTGGACCCAAAAATAGATTTGTGAATTGAATGGCAAGGTGACCTTGAGTTCTAGAAGACCTCAGTACTGGTTGAATGGGAGACAAGTAGGCCCAATCTTTGCTGTATTTTGGCACCATCTGGTGGCAGTTAAGTGACTCGGCTGAAGTATCATTCGGAAGGATTGAGTCTGTTACTGATTGGGACTTCCAGTGCAGTAGGGGAAATTGCAGAAATCTTCCAGTTTCTTGGTGCAGGAAAAGACTAGGAAGGAGAAACTCCCTTCTGCTCTCTGCACCCCTTCTTGTATCCTGAGGTAGACCACCTGTCATTTTCCTGGGTTTATTCCCTTCTGTCCACAGAAGATTAGAACTTGTATCTGCCCCCATTTGAGTAATGGAGGTTAGGTGAAAGATGGGGTCCAATCACAATTGAGCCATTTTCAGTTCAAGTTATCATGGGGTTTTGCTATATAAGTTCTTAAAACTTAGAAAATGTGTGTCATATTCCATTCACTCTTCAAGGAGGATTTGTTTTGTGATAGTATAAAATGAACAAAACTTAGTTTTTACTTTCATGCATTAACAGTATAGCGGGATGACTGTAAACAGATAATTCTAATAGAGCTAAAATAATGTTATATCATTATAGCCAAAACTCGGGACTGGCTACATAATTTGTGGAGCATAGTGTAAAACGACAATACAAGACCCTTTGTTAACAACTTATTAAGAATTTGAAGACAGCAATAGCAAGGCATTAAGACAAGCATAAGGCCCAACTAACTTCAGGGTCCTGTTCAATGACACAGGTTGTGTATCTAGGGGTCCAGGACTGCTAATTATTATTGAATTCACAGTATATTAGGAATGACTAGATGCATGCTTTACATATATTAATTGACTTAATACCCCTGATTTCTTACCCCAATTCATCCAATGAGTACTCCCTCTCTCTTCCCAGAATTCTGTGGTTTCTATGTTCCTATCCTCCAGAAATCTACATTTGGTGTGGGAAGAGAGAAAGAAGTTGACACACTGGGGTGGAGACTAGTTCAAGGAGAAAGATGTATATTAAATTGTTGGGATAGTACCTGTTAAAGGAACAAGAGACTTATTATGATGTACCTACCAACTTGAAGGGTTCTGCTGAGTGGCTTAGATGGCCTGTCATCAGTCTTCTCATTTTTTAGAATCTTCCTTTGATGATGGAGGAGCAGAGACCTAAAGACGTTAAATGCTGAGTTGGTGGCAGATCTATGATGACACCCTCCATGTGTCATTGCCCATGTCTATGTTCTTTTCAGTATACCAAGAACTTTCTCTCTCCTCAAATCAGTCTTTTCGTGAATGATATATCTTGATTAATAACTGCCAAAGAGGACTCATTTTATTTGACATGATTGACAGTATTTTCATAGTCTTTTCTACTGGTTTAATTATTAATCCATAGTGGAAAGTCTACATATTTGTAGGCTGAGCTGGTACAAGTGGAGAAGATAGTTCTATAATGTCTTGCTTAGAATGCCAATGGGAAATATTAAAAGTTGATTCAGTTTTGTGCCTCTTCCAGTGAATATGAACCTAGTATTTGGTTTTGGAGAGTACACATGACATCAATAGACTTACAACATATTTACTTAAGATGATGATTATATTAAAAATAATTAGGAATTTATTCTCATTCTACTCCCAAGACAGTTTTGATTCATTTCACTTTCTGCTTTGACCAGAGAGTTTGGCCTAATCTAATTTTAAGTTGTGACTATAAAGTAGAAACTGACTCCACAAGAAGAAAGTTTGTCTTATGACTTGTGGTAAACCTTTCTACTGCACAGCAGAACAGAGATCTACCAGTGTAGATATACCATTCTTATATAATCCTAACTGTAGGTTTTTCTTTAATTTCTTTTATTTTACTGGGGTCAATGAAAAAAAAATCTAAATCACCACCCAAAAACTATGTGCTTATTTTAATATATTTTTTAAAGATTGTATTTATTGGAGAGAGAGAGAGAGACAGGAGAGGAGCTGAGGGGGATGGAGAGGGAAAGGGAAAGAATCTCAAGCAGACTCTATGCTGAGCATGGAGCCTGACGGGCTTTATCCCAATACCCTGAGATCATGACCTGAGCCAAAACCAGGAGTCAGATGCTTAACCAACTGAGCTACTTAGGTGCCCCATGTATTTACTTTAATTTTGGAAATACAGGAAAGGAAATCATAACATATATTTTGATGTTTTTTTAATGGGGGCAATGCATTATTGCTTTTAATGATTTGTGGGAGGGACTATAAGAAGTTTGTTTTTGAAAGTACATTCTTCTTCATTCTCCTTGATGACAGGAATTAATAAATACTTTCATTAATTGTATTTACAAGCCAGAGGGTGCATAATGAAGTTAAAAGTATATATCATTAGAACACTCTAATTTCCTTGGGGAAAGGTATATTTATCAGATTAGAGTTTTCTTATTAGTCATTTGGTTTTTCATTCCACGAAGCTGTTTCCTCCAAAGAAAAATTGAAAAACATTAATTTAAAACCCATATGATCATTTTTATTAAAAAAATCCCTATAAACCCTAGAAATAAAAGTCAGCATTTCTCAGAGGTTTCAGTTCTGTTCTTCTCAGCATTTTATACAAAAGCCAAGTGAGCACATAGTTACACCTTTGATGAAAAAACAAAAATGAATAAAAGTCATTGAAATTCTGCCATCAGTCTTGAGTAGCCTTTGAAGGGGTAGTTCATATTTATTCTGTGATAAGGATATAAAAAAGAAGAGACATTTTGCTAAGGTGATTGGTTTTTGAAAACATTGGCTGAAACATCAGATAGATTTAGAGCGCAGTGTTGCTGTAGAGAACCAGTAAAAAGATAGGTTATAAAAAAAAAAAGTCTGAAACTAAATATCACACCTATAATATTTAAAGTAGACACAAGCTATCTCCTGGAGACTTTAATGATTATATTTCTTTTATATGCTGATAGAAACATTGTCACCTTTCTATAATGAACTCAATAGTACCTGGAGGCTTTTTAATCTTAGAAGTTTATAGTCATGCATCAGTGCTGAAATTGTAGATCTCACATGTTTTATGATTGAGAGAACTCTGGACACATAAGATTGGATGTCAGTAACATTCCATTGAATTCCCTTGCTAGTGAGTTTTCATTGTAATTTAAACACCCTTATTAACAGAAGACGTTAGACTAAAAAGCAAATTCTAGATGACAAATACACAATACAAACTTGACAAAACATACAAAAAAAAACACAATTAAACCATTTAAATTATTGGCTCCAAATTTACCACTTTAGAGCCCAAAGAAAGCAAATTGTAATTTAGATCAAATTCATAGGCATTTATCACTTCTATTATTTGTGAAACTTTGCTTTGACCAAATTTGCTGTTCATGAATGTTTTGTTTTTGTAAGCAAACACTTTGATATTCTATTGCAGTATAGTTCATCAAGCAGTAAAATGGAAATGGAATTTACTTGGGAAAGGGGAAAATCTTTCTCTTCAACTTCAGTGTTCAGTTTTAACTTATTCAAAAGTTTGGAGTAGAAAAATGTTCACTTATTATATACACCCAAACATTAAAAAAAAAAAAAGAAACAACTCTGGCAATTAAAAAAATGGTAGAATTTACTGGTATAACTGGAGTGACAATTGTTTGGAATGCTTACTTCCAGATATTTCTGTTGGCTGAGTTAAGAGAGAGAAAAGAGGAAGAACAAAGTTGCTTAGCATGATTTCAAACAACTAAATGCTAGAAAATCACTTATATTTTCTCTAATTTCTGAAGGCTACTTAGGACAGCTTGAATTAGGCCTTTTCTTTTTTCTCTTAATTCTTAACATTAGGGGTCTTCCAACTCTATATTGTGGAAATTTGTTGAATGTATATAGTACCTTCTGAAAACATGTGTCTTTATGGCAGTTTGTTTTTGCGAATAGCTTGTTATGAAAGCATAATATTTCTTTAAATAAAAACAATTATAGGTAAATAGTAGCAGATATCATTAAGGGCAAGTCTCATATTTTATGGAATCATATTTTATGGAGTCTAAGAAACAATTATAGACAATATTTAATGATTTTAAAAATTTTTACTTATTTGCACCTTAAAAGTGATGAAAACAATGTCCCTTCTCACACATTTTCAAGCTGACTTTTTTTTTTATCATAATTTACAATGGATGTGAGGGTATAATTTATGGTATTTTGTAAATATTGATTTTTTAAAAAATAAAACTGCTGCACTTAATAGAGTGTAAAGTCCATAGAGACTTTATAGTTACCATTATTAATTTGAAAAAGCATGAACAAGCTCTTACTAAATAGCCATAAATTTTCTAATTTCCTTTTTTTTATATTTGCGTGTTCAATCCACTCCCCCCATAAAATTTTAGATGAATGTAAAGTGCTACCTTTAATGTATAGCATTCATTTTCAGATCATATATAAACATTTGCAACAAAAATATGTAAGTAAATTAAAATTTAAAACTAAATTTTCCATAGTCATTGATTCTGAATTATTTTATATTCATTAGGATACAACTGCTAATAATAACCTAAACAAATTCAAAATTTGCTAAGTAAATCTTATCTCATAATAATATGGTTGCAATTTAAAAAATAATTCTTATATCTGTTGATAATAAACATTACTTTTTGTTAGAATAATATCCAACTTCAATTCTACTCCTGTGTTTCATTATTATAGGTAAGTACCCAGCAAACTTGTTTACATAAATGGATGTGAATGAGAAATGCCACTCAATCCTTTGTGCCCTTTAGATATAAATGCAAAATATTATATTATGATATATTATTAGAAAATCATGTTTAAAGTTCAACCAGCAATTAGTTCCATCAGATTCTTCAGTTTTGTTGATTACCAAGAATTGGATATCATCTGACTAGCACAGAGATTTTTTTTACCCAGTTATTGGAGTTCAGTTTCACAATGATATTTTAATTTTTTTTCATTGTTCTGGAAGTTTTAACATCTCCAGCTTCAGCCCATGAAATATACTATAGTAAGATAGAGGATGGGTAAGATACATAATCTTTGTTTTGTAAATCGGAGGAATAGCTATTAAAGACAGAGTTGTACCCTGTGTGAATCCTATCAGAATGTTGCTAATAGACTATAAAAAGAATTTGTAATAAAAACCCTTAAGTAAAAAGAAACAAACAAACCAAACCCTTAAGTAGATCTGTCTTAATAAAGAACCCTTATGTAACTATCCTTGAACATGTCATGTTTTCAAAATCATTGTGAAACACACAACTGCTTGTTTTATAGGGTTAGAAACTGAGAGATAGTGGTAAAAACATAATGATAGAGCTGGTATTAGAAATATGTCTGTATGTGAGCTGGTCCATACTAAAAGTTATCAACTTTGTTGTGTGTGGTTGGACTTATGGTGGATATAGTCACTACTTACATTGTGGTATAAAATAATTTTACTTGGGGTTGCCTGGGTGGCTCAGTTGGCTGCATCTACTTTCAGGTCAGGTCATGATCCCAGGGTCCTGGGATTGCCTGGCATTGGTGTCAGGCTCCCTGCTCAGCAGGGAGTCTGCTTCTCCCTCTTCCTCTGAAGGCCTCCTCCCACCCTGCTCATGCTCTTGTTGTTGCTCTCTTTTTCTCTCAAATGAATAAATTAAAAAAAAATAATCTGACTTGGCTGATAATGACTAATACCAAGCTATTGAGTATAGCTCTACTTCCTTTTTCCCTAGTCAATAAAGCATATTGAAAGAGAATTGAATACAGCAGGCTTCATATGCTGTAAATGATTAATTAAATATTTTTTCTCTGTGCTTATATGATCTGTGTTGGGGTTCAATGATCATTTCCTCTGTGCCTTTCATTTCCTCTTCAATCCCAAGAATTCTTTTTTCAGATTTTGTAATTTTCGCCATTTGGTCCTTTTTAAAGATTCCTTTTTTTTTTTTTCTGTTGAAATTCTCATCTTTTTCTCTATTTCTTCCTTCACTTTCTCTACTTTGAAAACATTCTTACAATAGATATTTTTAAGTCATTTTCTGGAAATTCTAACATCTGGATCATACATGAATCTACTCCAATCGGCTATCTTTTTTCTTAACTGTAGGTCATATTCCCTAATTTCTTATTATTTGCTAGACAGGGTGCATAGAAAAACCATAGAGAGGGAAGTAGATGTTATTTTCCTCAAAGACAGCCCTTTCTTTCTTTTGTCAGGAAGCTAGGTGAATGAGTTTATCACTTGGATCTTGAGCTGGATTAGGGCTCAGTAGCAGCTTTTAGTTAGTTTTAGTTACTCTGTGGTTTCAAATGCCTTGAGGGAAAATCTTTACTTGGACTTTAATTACAAGTCTTTCTTTATCATTAAGATTTTATTGTCAAGGTGCTATGTTCTCTGTCTTTTCAGCCCAGCTTCTAGCCACGGAGCCATGAAATCAGCCACAGTCCCAAGGAGAATCTCAGAAGATGGAGAAAACTAAATGCAATGTGACTCTCTTTCAGATCAAAATGCATTATGCCAAACTATGTGGTCATTAAAAGCTATTCCAGTTTTTCCTTACCAAAGTGGGTCCCTCACATTATGTAAGGTCTGTCAGCCCATGCTCAGATTCAGCAAATACCCTCAAAGGGAAACCAGTCATTCTTACCTAGGAATGTCTTATTTCTCACTGGAATTTATTTTCTTTAAACTTCTTTGCAAGTCTTAAAGCCAATACAAAATATGATTTTACAGTTATCTGTTTTTCCCCCTGGTTTTATAACAGCACTAAACTACACCCTATCCAGAATTGGAAATCACTGTTTTTAAAGAACAAAAATTTGTTCTCGACAAATTTGACAAATTTTGGTTCCTGTTATTACAAACAAATAATTTGTGACAGATGTCAGAATTAATTGTGATTTAAGAGATTTGAAAATTTTTATGCAGTTTTTATTGTTTTTATTATTTGTATTTAAATTTTTTTGAACTGTTCTTACTAAAATATACAATGATTAAAAAAAAAAAAAATCTAGCTTCTCTTGAGGGATTGGAAGCCCTGAGAGCACTGGTTTAGCATTTCCAAGAGTCAACCATCATCTACAGCTGGGCTGTAGTCTCTTTCTTTTGTTACAAGAGTGATATGCTTTCTACTTCCCTTTTGTCTTCACTTTATTCCAGCTCTGTCCTTATAAACATATGCCCTAAGGACAAATATGCAAATTAGATGGGTAGAGTAGAATGTTGTGGTGGATGTGACATAGAGTTATGCTCCCTTCAAGATCTTCCTTTAGAGAACCTGCTGCTGAGAACATAGTTGTCTGACAGCCTCCAGCTGCTATACCTTCAGATTCATTGCGGCACTCATGTGTTGACTATTCTTCCTGGGTTGCTCCCAGCCAGTGACAGAGTTCAGATCACAGAGATACCAGAGGTACACCATTTCTGCTCAATATGAGATTCCCCTAACAGGCAACTTTTGCTTGGAGACTCCATTAGACTGAATGAGACAGTTTCTGAACAGCATTACTTATCAGTTGGCAAAGAAGCTATCAAGGAGCACCCCATTCTGAGTAGAATGTGTGGCATGGGGAGTCTCTGGAACATTGTGGCAGCCCAACTGCTGAAACTAGTCATGGCTTGGGATAATATCCCAGTGGAGAGGAATATCTTGCTGCTGTGATCATGTAAGCAACTGAAGGCAAAGGTTGAGGGTGGAGTTGGACAATGATTATAAAAACAGTAGAACTGGCTGGTTTTTATCAGGCTGTACTGTAGCCCGGTAGAGGGATATTGAGAAACTGAGTGTGGTTAACATACTGTTAAAAGCTAAATGTGAGAGCCAGGGGACAAACCTGGTGAATTACAAATAGGCCCTTATTTCCTTCAGAGGAAGAATGAACATAATGAGGAATAGATGGACTTGATATGTAGTGTCACAGAGCTTCAGGGACATTTAAATGCTTAGTGAGGACAAAAAAAAAATTCTTAGAGCAGACAAGTCTTTTATGCTAAAATTAAATAAAATACCAGGTCTTTCTCTTGGTTGGGAAAACCTGGGGCCCTGGGATATAATCTTGGAAAATCTAGGTAGATGCTCCTGAAGAATTTGCCTTTGCAGACCTTTCCAAACCCTTAGAGTTTACAGAGGTACTCCATGCCTCTCTAGTTAGAGTGAGCATTTCTCCTGTATGAAAAGACACTGCAGAGACCTCTCCCTTGCAAAGCAACAGGTGTTCCACTCTGGCTGCCTCATCCACTCTCTTGGCTGCCAAGGGAAAAGTAGTTTTAAATCACCAAATAAATCTGCTGGATCACATTGGATCTCACACTGGAAGAAAGAGATTATACTCTGAACAAGCTACAAAAATTAGGTAGTATGTACCAGCAAGAACCAGGGAATGGTACCATTACTGGAATTTTATGATGAACAAGGGAGCCAGAACATAGGCAAAGTAAGGAAGAATTCATTAATTTGGGGACACTTTCTTAGGACACTGGGTTTAACACTCTGGCAAGAACTCTAAGGAATAAGGAAACTCACTGAGATGAGACCTATGGGAGCTCTTAGAAACTTTAAGAAAAGGATTATGGCCCTTTCTGAGCCGAGTAGAAATGACTTAGTTGTCCTTTAAGATGCTAAGGAATAAATGGGCCAAGGGAAGTAGATGTACAGGGATACATATATTACATGAGGCCAAGAGACCCACTAGAAATTTATATCTGCTGTGAGTTGTTAAAAATACCATATCTCAACCAAGGGGTTAAAAACCCTAAGGAAAAACTTCAAGTATTCAGTGCCATTTTCTGGGATAAATGACTATGTGACTCTTGTTCTTTCACTGTTAGGCAGGTCACATAGAGCTTACCACTCAGAGCATAAGAAATACAGAAGAATAAGAATTTTGTGAATATGAATCTTTTTCTTCCTCATAATCCTCTTTTTTTATTGGTGTTTCTACTTCACCTTCTCTATATAGACAAAGCTTAAAACAATTTTGTGATTTACTTAGATGAAGGAATAAACAAGGGGTTAAATTTTGAATGAGTCATCTGCAAAGGCAAAAGGGATAAGAGAATATACAATGCAGTTGAGGGAAAGGAAATAATTCAGCTAACCAAAGAGAAGGAGTGAAGAAGGATGATAGATTAGACTAAACAGGAAATGTAACCAGATGCCATATCCTGAAGATGGTAGGGATTTGTATTTTAGGCATATATTTCTGGAAGCTGAGAGCTAGACAGAGCAAGAGCTAGGAGGGATATTACATTTTCTCAGGCAGTAAATGATGAAAATTTGAACTTGATTCTGCAAGTTTGGATGGATAATGTGATGGTTAATTTGATGTGTCCACTTGACTGGGCCATGGGTTTTCAGATATTTGATTCAACATTATTTCCGGCTGTGTCTGTGAGGGTGTTTCTGGATGAGGTCACATTTGAATCATAGACTGAGGAAAGAAGATTGCCCTGCCCAATGAGGATGGACCTTATCCAATCTCTTGAAGGCCTGAGTAGAATAAAAGGCTAGGTAAGAAAGGATTCTCTCTTTGCTCGATTGTTTTCAAGCCGGGACATTAGTGTTTTCCTGTCTTTGGCTCAGACTGGAACTGGAATTTATAGCATGAGCTCTTCTGTTTCTTAGGCCTTTGGACTCTGACTGGAAGTACACCGTTGGCTTTCCTGGGTCTGGACTTTGCAGCCTCCATAATCACATGAGTCAAATCCTTGTAATCTCTATATATATACATATTCCTTTGGTTCTGTTTCTCTAGAAAATCCTGATGAATATAGATTTTGGTACTGAGAAATGGAATGCTATGTAACAAGTATCTTAAAATATGGAAGTGGCTTTGGAACTGGTAATGGGTAGAGACTGCAAGAGTTTTGAGGTGCATGTTAGAAAAGCCTAGATTGCCATAAAGAGACTTTTAAAGGTAATTCTGGAAGAAGAGAAGAAAGCTATAGAGAAAGGTTCCATCTTCTTAGAGAATACACAACTAAGCATGAACAGAATGTTGGTAGAAATATGCATAGTAAAGGTGATTCTGGTGAGGTCCCAGATGGAAATGAGGAACATATCAGTAGACGATGGAGAAAAGGTAATCCTTGTTATAAAACATCAAGGAACCTGGCTGAATTGTGTTCTAGTGTTTTGTGAAGACAGAATTTGCAAGGGATGAAGCTGGATATTTAGCTGAGGAGATTTTAAAACCAAAAAGTGGTTTGGTTCCTTCTGACTTTAGAGAAAATGTGAGAAGAGAGAAATGAATTGAAGAAGGAAATGTTAAGCAAAAAGGAACTAGACTTTAAAGATTTGGAAAAATTTCAGCCTATATATCAATATTGCCAAAATGAGAAAACTTGTTCTGAAGAGAACCATACGAGTATGGCTGAACGATCATTTGCTAAGGAGTTTATCAGTGTGAAAGAACCGCAGACCTACTCAGCTACCTGAGCAGGAATACTGCCAGTTTGAACTAAAGAGGACAGAGACAGGATAAAATGAAAGAAAGCTGTAAGACTTTTAAGGTCCTACCAGCTGGACCATAGAGTTATTTGGCAGCAAACATGAGCTATTCTTCAAGACAAGCCAGAAATGACACTGAAGGTGATTCAAAGATCACCAGGATTGCCTTCTCAGCTCCAAAGTGGGGAGGGGAGGGACATTACCTCCATTTCAACAGAATGGACAGCAGCAGCCTGGAGACCCATCCTCCGTAGGACTTTGGAGGCAGGACAATATCTGCACTGGGTCCTGAACACAGAGTATCAACCCAAAGAAAGTTATTCTTAAACCCTAAGATCTACTGGTGTTTACCTTGCTAGGTTTTGGAGTTACATGAAGCCCGCCACTCCTTTTTTCTTCTGATTTCTCCCTTTTGGAACAAGAGTGTCTATCCAAGGTCCGGCCTACTATTGTATTTTGGAAGCACATAACTTCTCTCTGGTTTTACAGGTTTACAACTGGAGAAAGATCTACTTCAGGGTAAATTGTACCTCAAGCCTCATTATTGAGATAATATTTATAAATTTTTTTTAAATTTTTTTTTAATTATTTATTTATTTATGATAGGCACACACAGAGAGAGAGAGAGAGAGAGAGAGAGAGAGAGAGAGAGGCAGAGACACAGGCAGAGGGAGAAGCAGGCTCCATGCACCGGGAGCCCGACGTGGGATTCGATCCCGGGTCCCCAGGATCGCGCCCTGGGCCAAAGGCAGGCGCCAAACCGCTGCGCCACCCAGGGATCCCTTGAGATAATATTTAAATGCATTGGGATTGTTGGGATGGAATGAATGCCTTTTGCATCCAAGAAAGACATGAAATTTGGGGAGCCATGGGTGAAATATTATGGGCTGAATATTTGTGTCCTCTCCAAATACATTTTTTAAAAAAATTATTTATTCATGAGAGACACACAGAGAGAGGCAGGACACAGGCAGAGGGAGAAGCAGGCTCCATGTAGGGAGCCCGATGTGGGACATGATCTAGGGACTTGATACCCGGACTCCTCAATCGTGCTCTGAGCCAAAGGCAGACACTCAACCACTGAACCACCCAGGTGTCCCTCCAAATACATATGTTGAAGCCTTAACCTCCAATATGATGGTATTTGCTGGTAGTGCCTTTGGGAAGTAATTAGGTTTAGAGAAGGTCATGAGAGTCAGCTCCCATGGTGGATTAGTGTCCTTATAAGAAGAGAAAAAGAGACCAGAATTATCTTTCTGCCATGTTAGAACACTAGAAGAAGATAGCTAACTGCAAGTCAGGAAAAAAAGCCTTCCTTGATCTCGGACTTTCTAGCCTCCAGAACTCTGAGCAATAAATGTCTTTTGTTTAAGCCACTAGCCTATGGTATTATTATTATTTTTTTTTCTAGCAGCCTGAGCAGACTAAATCAGATAATGAGAGGGAAGATGCAATGATTACTTGGAGGTTTCTTAAAAAAACAAAAAAAAAAAGAAAAAGAAAAAGAAAAAGAAAAAAGAAAGAAAGAAAAAGAAAAAAAGTAGTGAGGATGGTGTCATCTCCTAGGAGAGGGATTTTTAGAATAAAGGATGTGAAAAATAAAGAAAAAAGATTTTAAGAGCAATGATGATTACTCACTTGGAACATATTGGAGTGGAGGTGTCTGTGGAGTTGAAGTCTTTAAGAGGAGAAGTTTGGAACATATTGGGTATTTGGATGGGTCTGGAACAGAGGAAAGCTATTTGGAATTGAAATGTAAATTTAAGAAATTTAGTTCATAATAAGAATATCATAAATATGTACAAGAAAATAACTTTACAGGAGGAACAAATTTCAAAATGGGAAAGATATATAAATAGTGTCTTAAAAATAAAAAAAAATATTATTTAGGCCCATCCTTGAGTTATGGGCTAAAAGAGACCATTACAGTTTGTCTAATCTATCATCATCTTGCCTCCCAGGAGCAAGACTCATTCCTGTCAGAACACCCAGTCATTTATGGTACAACAGAGAGAACCCAGGAAACAATGAGGTTAAGATTCCCCCGCCACTTCCTCTTTATTCCAAAACTGAACTCTTTTAGGGCACTCAAAGGTAAGAGGGCTCAATATGCAAAAGCTACAGAAGGAATGTTTCCTTTTGTTTTTCTTTTGCCATATCAGAAACCAGCAAAACTTTCCTATATAGGCAAAATCAATAATCTGCTAAATTCAGTTTTTTCTCATGCTTGACTTCTGTATATCATCTCATTGTGCAGTATTTCTCCTTTTTTATACCTGTAGAGATTCTCTTAGGTTAAGTCACTAGGAACAGAGTCCACTAAATTCCACCCTGGCTGACAAAGAAAGGGTAAATGCTTTCAGAAAAAGTGTCTAGTGATTACGAGAATGCCCTCAGGTCATATCACTTGACCCATGGGTCATGGGCTAACCAAAAAAAAAAAAAAAAGACTAACTTATCATTTCAGCATTCTAGTATGGAGCTATTTAGGTTATACCTATTGCTTACTCACACATTTGTTTCTCACTTAAGACTTTAAAATATTGAATTTAGGCCCTGGGAAAGCAATAATTTATAGAATGTATAGTTCTATTTTTCTAGGTGAGGAAACAGGCACAAAAAGGTATAAATGACTGGTCCATTTAGGTTATTTATAAGCTTTTCACTCTGTCAACCCAACACTCTCCATTGCTATTGCTTCCTTTTTAGCATCTTGTGTTCTATCAACACAGAACTTTCAGAAGTCTGCAAAATTAAATGAACACAATCCTGTTGGGTTCAACCTCCACAGAAGGCAGCAAACTATGGTAGTGCACAGATGGTATGTCAGTTTGTATTTCCCCAGAAGCAGAGCTGGAAACAAGGACTTGGCTGCAGAGAGCTTATTGGGGGATTATCTAAGGAAGCAAGATTGAGGGTTGGGAAAACTGAAGACAGGAGGAAAAGCAATATGATGATGTATTCCCAAGGCAATTGGTCTGAGAAATGAAGAATATATTCCAATAGGTATCCTGAGAAGCATACAGGAAGCTTCCAAGAATTATCCATACAGAAAAATGAAAGGTATTTATTATCCACCTCATGTCCATGGTTTGACGGTTGCTGCTATGGCATTAACTAACCCATATTTCTGGGATGAAATTTTGCAGAACAATGAGATATCAAATAAGACAGACCTGAGTTCAAATGCTGGCTTCATTTTCAAAAGATTTATTATTACTTAGCATTTTGGAGATGTAAACTCATTTCCCCCATCTATTATATAGTGTTATCTCATTGGACTGATATGAAAGACATTTGTTACAATGTGGCTGTATGCAGTTTTTTCTTTGCATAGTGGAGTTTAGCAAATTACAAATTTATATTGGATATTTTTCAAGCACTTAAAAATTCAACAGCAGAGACAGCACAACCTAATCATAACACTGTCATGTGGCTAGACTACATGAAGCCAAGGGTATGTCATAGTGCAATTCCTGAGTACATTAAGGAAAAAAAAAGAATAAGCATATAGTGCCAAAATTAGTTTTCGGGATTTGGAATATGTATAACTGTGTTAAGAAAATGGGAAAGAAGTCCCTTTTAATAGAATGACAGTGGCTCATATTTCATGAATATTAAGAATTACAGGATGTGATAATGGGAAATTGAGAAGACTGGCAATTACCATGAGACAGAAATGCTTTTTTGAAATTTATTCTTATTCTATGAGTGCCTATGTCCTGAAAAAATTACATATATCTGTATAATCCCCAAGGATTCCTCATGGTGTATTCCTAGCTCATATACACACGAGATCAGAGAACTCCAGTTGTTAGCAAGAGAGGAAAGCATTAAGTATAATGGATTAAGTGATTAAAATAGCAATGGATTTACACTTAGGTCTGCATGGAAAAACTGTTAGAGATTAGATACACCTTAGGTAGATGCCAGAGTTGTTGCTAAATTGTTCTAAATTTCTTGATGATATAATGATGACAGTGTTCATTTCTTTATATCCTTGAGTGTGCTATGTAACTTGGAAATATATTTTAAGTTGAAGATTTAATCTGACTTTGAAAATTTGAAATTCTCACATTCAACACTAGAATAAATGTTTGAAAAATTCCCTTTTCAGTTTGGAATACTTTGTGAGTAACAAAAATACATTGGTATCTCCTCTATGAAAGATACTTACAAAATTCATAACTCATAGTAAGGAAGATGAACATTGTAAGATATTTTTTCCCTCATCCAGTTATTATGGGACAGTATCATCATAGCAATTTTGTGCTAAACTCCTACTTTTTAGTTGTGAGTCCTAAGACACCCTTATCAGTTTTAAAGTACAGCTCAGTCTGGAAGTAAAACACCAGTCTAGTTAACTCCTTAAAGTCTCGATTCCTTCTATATTTCAGGATATTAAGTGGGAAAAGGGGAAGAAAGTATCATGATTATTTACATGCTATTTATAATATAAGGACAATGAAAGTCAGGTCACATGTAATATCCATGATTTAGGCTTCACCAACATAGTAACATTGTTTATATCCAAATTAGAACTCCACAAACCATCTCTGGGTTGCTAAATGTAAATTGCTCTCAATGTATTTCTTATAATTTTTAGAACTAATAAAATGAGATTCCGATATTCTCATAATCCAGGCAGTTAGCTACAATTACTGAGGGCATTACTTTCTTCATCTTTTTCTGGTTTCCATCTGCTTGCATCAACTGACTGGGAAAGCCACTTAGCCACTGCCTGCATTGGGAACTCCAGCGTCAATGTGAAATGACCAGACTCTGAGTGTTGTCTCAACGCTTCCAGTCTTGGAGTTTCCAGATAGTGGTCGGTTTCTATGAAGAGTTAGGGTAAATAGGGAGAATTGGGTTCTCTAAAGTTATTTACCACGCTTTGTTTC
Organism: Nyctereutes procyonoides; assembly: GCF_905146905.1. Taxonomy (NCBI): domain Eukaryota; kingdom Metazoa; phylum Chordata; class Mammalia; order Carnivora; family Canidae; genus Nyctereutes; species Nyctereutes procyonoides. Next base: position 26,783,480 of record NW_026575051.1, on the reverse strand, counting down.
CTCATCTTTAAAACACTTACATCTGTCTCATAATCTTACCAATCTACCAGACAGTTAGCAACTTGTCATCTAATCTCGAGTTTACCTGGTCTGGAAGCCTGCTAGATAATAGGCTCTGTTCTCTTCAAGGAGAAAGAGTTGAGGAAGATGTGAGGGTGAGGCATGTTTCTTCTAAAAACATTTGTGCCTCAATTAAGCCATCAAAAGCTGCCTTATTGCATCCCCGTTCTTATTTAACCCATAAAAATAATCGCACGCTTCATTTTATTGATAAGGAAGCAAATTGAACCAAAGTAACTAACATGATTGGGGTCATACAACTAAACCTGAACCAAAATCCGATCAAGTCTGTCTAAGACCATACAAACAACTGCAAATATTAGGTAACTGAGTCATAAGAATGAAAACTTTGAGATATTAATGTTTGCTGTTTTCCTTATTATGCAATTATGCAATGCAAAAAAAGGAAATCTGACATATTTAGAAATGTAATGTTAAAAAAATTTAGATATTCTGTCTTTCAAATATCAAGACAATATTGTCTGTTTAGATAATGCTGATCATTATATGCGAAGATGATAGCAAGATTAATGTCTCTTTTTCCAATTTTTTTCATTGTGGTAAAATATGCTAACACAAAATTTACCATCATACCCATTTTTAAGTGTACAGTTTGGTAGTTAAATACATTCATAATATGCTACCATCAACACCAACCATCTCCAGAACTCTTTTCATCTTGTAAAACTGAAATTCTTTATCAGTTAGAAAACAACTTCCATCCCCCTTCCCTCTAGCCCCTGGCAACTGCCCTTTCACTTTCTGTTTCTATGATTTTGACTATTCCAAGTACCTCATATATGTGGAATCACACAGTGTTTGTTTTTTGTAATTGGCTTATTTTACTTAGCATAAGGTCCTCGAGGTTCAACCATGTTGTAGCATATGTCAGAATTTACTTTCTTTTTAAGATTGAGTAATATTCCACTGTATGTGTATGTAAAAATTTGCTTATACTTCATCTGTTGATAGATCGTAGGTTTCTTCCATATTTTAGCTATTGTTAATGTCTTAGTCTGTTTGGACTTCTATAACAAAAATACCACATACTAGGAGACTTATAGAAGTCAGAAACTTATTACAGTTCTGGAGTCCTGAAAGCCCAAGATTAACGTGCTGGCAGATTCGGTGATTATCAGCTTTTTGGTTTACCATGTGTAAACCACATGACCATGTGTGGTCATCTTCTAGCTGTGTCCTCATGTGGTAGACAAGGCAAGAGAGCTATCTGGGGTCTTTTTAATAAGGACATTATTAATCCCATTCATGAGGGGTCTACCTTTATGTCCTATTATCTCCCAAAGATCCTATTTCCTAAACCATCATGTTGGATTTTGGAGGGACACATTCAGTCCACAACAGTGAATAATGCTGCTATGAATATAGGTATATAAATATCTCTTTAAGACCCTGCTTTCAATTCTTTTAGGTATATACCCAGAAATGGAATTTCTGGATCATATGGTAATTCCATTTTTATTTTTATTTTTTGAAGAATCATCATACAGTTTTCCATAGCAGCTGTACTATTTTATGTCCCACCAACAGTGAACATTTTCCCCATATCCTCACTAACATTTGCTGTTTTTTCCCCCTTTTTTTGATAGTAGCTATCCTAATGAGTGTGAGATAGACTCTTATTGTAGTTTGTGATTAGTGATGTTGAGCAACTTTTCATGTGCTTATGGGCCATTTATATATCTTCTTTTGAGAAATGTTTATTCAAGTCCTTTGACCCTTTTATTAATTGAATTATTTGGTTTTTAATTGCTGAGTTTTAGGAATTCTTTATATATTTTAGATATCTCTTATAAGGTATAGGATTTGCAAATACTGTCTCCTATTTTGTGAGTTGCCTTTTTTATTTTATTGATAGGTCTTTTGATGCACAAAATTTAAAAATTTTTGTGAAGTCTCTTTCTGCATCAATTGAGATGATCACATGGTTTTTTCCCTCTTCATTCTGTTAATATGGTATTTCATCAATTGATTTTTTTTTTTGTATGTTGAAACATCCTTGCATTCCAGCAATAAATACCATTTGGTCATGATGTATAATCCCGTAAAAATACTTGCAAATTTGGTTTGCTTGTATTTTGTTAAGGATATTTTAAATCAATGTTCATAAGGAATATTGGTCTGTAGTTTTCATTTAGTGTCATTTGGCTTTGGTATCAAGGTAATGATGGGCTCAAAGAATGAGTTAGGAAGCATTCCTTTTCAGTTTTTTGGAATAGTTTGAGAAGGATTTGTGTTAGTTCTTTAAATGTTTGGCAAAATTCACTAACGAAGCAATCAGGTCCAGGGCTTTTCTTTGTTGGGAGGCTTTTGATTACTGATTCAATAACTTTATTAGTTATAAATGTATTTAGATTTTCTATTTCTTCATGATTTGATCATGTAGGAATTTGTCCACTGAATCTACGTTATGAAATTTGTTGGTGTATGATTGTTCATAGTACTCTCTTACAATTCATTTTATTTCTGTAAAATCAGTAGTAATACCCCCACTTTCAGGTTTTAATAATTGAGACTTCTTTTTTTTTTCTTAGTCCATTTAGCTAATGGTTTGTCAATTTGTTGATATTTTCAATAAATCAATTTTGGTTGCATTGATTTTTCTCTACTATTTTTTCTATTCTCTATTTTATTTATTTCTATTGTAATCTTTATTATTTCCTTCTGCTAACTTTGGACTTAGTGTGTTTCTCTTTCTCTAGTTCTTCAAGTTATAAGTCAGATTGTGATTTTAGATACTTCTTGTTTTTTAATATAAGCATTAATAACATTTCTCCCTTAGCATTTCTTTTGCTATATCTCTTAAGTATTGGTATACTATATATTTATTTTCATTCATCTCTAAGTATTTTCTAATTTCTCTTGTGATTTATTCTTTGATCTACTGATTGTTTAAGAATGTTTTTCCTGAGCAAATATGTGAATTTTCTAGCTTTCCTTTTGTTATTGATTCCCATCTTTATCCCCAATATCCCATTGTGATCAAAGAAGTTACCTTGTATAGTATCTATCTTTGAAAATTGATTCAGACTTAATTTGTAGTTTAATATATAATGTGTCTTAGAAAATGTCCTATGTGTACTTGAGAAGAATGCTACCCTGTGGTTGTTAAGTAGAGTTTTCCATATGTATGTTACATCTAATTAGTTTATTATATTGTTCAACTTCTCTATTTCCTTACTTAACTTCTGTCTTGTTCTTCTATTCATTATTGCGAGTGAGGTATTGAAGTCTCCACCTATAATCATAGAACTCTTTCTCACTTCAATTCTGTCAGTTTGCCCATATTTTGATGATTTTGCTCTTAGGTGCATGAATATTTATAATTGTTATATTCTTGCTGCATCAAAACTTTTATTAATATGTAATGTCTTTCTTTGTAACTTTTTTGGCTTAAAAGTCTGTTTTGTCTGATATTAGTATAGCCATCCCTGATTTTTTTTTTATTTGCATGGAGTATCATTTTCCATTTCCAATTCCACTTTCAACTTACTTGTATCTTTGGATCTAAGGTGAGTCTTAGTGATGTACATAGCTGGATCATGCTTTCTAATAATCCCTTCTTCTAATCTTTATCTTCTGATTGGAGAATTTAATCCATTTACATTTAAACTAATTACCGATAGTGGGATATATATCTTAAATTATTTTTTCCCTGTAGAGTTTATATGCTTGCTTTCAATCATTTTTATATTTTTATTTAATTCACTTTTTAAAAAATATTATTTATTTATGAGAGACATAGAGAGGAGAGAGAGGCAGAGACACAGGCAGAGGGAGAAGCAGGCTCCATGCAGGGAGCTTGAGGCAGGACTCAATCCCGGGTCTCTAGGATCACTCGCTGGGCTGAAGGCAGCGCTAAACTGCTGAGCCACCCAAGCTGCCCTTAATTCACTTTTCAAGACCTTTCAAGACATTTAAAATTGTTATTGAAGATTAGCATTGCATTTCTGCATTTCCTGGCTATTGTAAAGAGTGATGTTAACTTTTTTTGTGGTGAAATTAAAAAAAATTACTTTGAGTTGGAAAGTAATGAACGTAGTGAAAAGTACATTGTGAAGTATAGTGGTGGGTGATTTAACAGAAATTTGGCAGAGAAGAGATGAACCACAATTCTCACATTTTTCTCCTAGAAACTCATCAATGTAGGTTTATAATCTAGAAATATGATACAAAATAAAAGAGAGGTTTATCAGTTCATATTTTGTGAGCCAATCAGCTACAATATTAGAGGATGTTTATTAACAAAGTATCAGAATTAAAATTGGGATTTTTCTCTATTTCCAGAAAGAATGCAGCCAGTTGAGAGAACACTAACAATTATTCAAAAGTTTAGATTCTGGAACTAAACTCAATCTAAGCATGAGAGTCTGGGAATGCCAAGGTTATTTTATTTACTTGATTTTGCTGAGAATTATCTTGTTTTTTAACATATGTGTATGATGTTATTTTTAGAAATATTAAATACATTGCCTCATCAAATTTTATAGTGATTCAATCTTAAGGAGCTCAGGAAAATGTTAATGTGATATACAATGAGGAAAAACAGCAGATGGATCTGTGATACAATCCCATAGTGTTGGATGCCTTATGCTATATGTATTGTCTAATGGATCTTTCTAAGCCAAATTCAAGTGTACCAGCTTCATTCTAAATGCAATATCAAAGTTTTCTGGTTTGAATTGTTTCTGACAAGCTAATTTATGATATCCTCTAAAGTGGAATTTAAAGTAAAAGTGTGAGTTATATAATGTATAAATAAGCAAAGCGAAAACAGTATAATAAAGAAAGCAGTCCCCTTTGATTTAATCTACATGATGGCAATTTTATAAGGCAGGCATGTTGAATTTTCTAACAGGAATGAAAATGTATGAACAATACTTCCTTCAAGTAGTGAGTTCTTGGTTCCCTTAGGTGATTCATTTCTATTCAGTAAAATAGATGTCTTCAGGTTCTGAGTAATCAGTTTATCTCTAGAGAGAACACAAAGCATACTGGGGCATTATTTTTCAGCAGTATAGAGTTATCATTAATAATCCAAAGAATAATGGACGTTTTATTCAAAGGATTTCTGGGAACTTCTATCATTCAATATGATAGCTTTCCTTGAGGCATTCTCTGATCAAAATCTCTTACTTTTATTAGAGAGTTAAGATAAAATTCATAATTCAAATAACATATGCAAACAGAATGCTGTCTCATTTCAGGTTTATCTAAGTGATTCTGAAAAAAAAAACCCTCACTATGAGGCAGACTTTTTACTTGAATTGCTGAAGTACAGATGAATAAATCCTTAAATTTGTCTTTTCTTAAATACTGATTAGTTAAAAGAATAGTATTTAAAAATACCATCCTCCAAATCATTCTTCTTTGAAAAGGCAAAAATATCAATGCAAACATAATATTTTAAATGATTTTATATTTCATTTAGCAAATTCATGAAACAAGCAAATATGCCAAAAATAAATCAACACTTCAAAGCAGTTTTCAAATTTGCACATATATTTGAAAATTAATGGACAAGAGCACAAAAACTATTGCCCTAAGAGACTATGGGCATTTCTGAAATGACAGGGAATAACAGGTTATAGCTATTTGTGTTTGTCTGTCTTTCCTCTTCCTCCTCTTCTTGCTCCTTCTTCCCCTTCCCATTCTCCTCTTCCTCCTTTTTCTTTTTCTTGTTTTTGGAGGCTTGGAGGAGTACCTTTAAAATCCCCTCTTCCAAGTTTTTAATGAAGTAGACTCTTACGACTCCTAAATATTAAGAAGAACAGATGCATCATTGAACTGTATTTCCTAATTAACTATTATAAGATATGGATAGTCAGTGTGAGGTAATGGAAAAAAATATACATCTGCTCCCAGTTCCTGGCATGGGTCTTCTAAACCCTTGTAACTTCTTAAGTTGATGAGAGCACTTGGCACATATTTTGTTCTATTGAGAGGACTCCGAGTGGGCTCCTGGTTGACTCCTGGATGAGGACTGGTCACCAGAAAGACCAAGCCATGATTAGAAGCTTGGAATTTCTAGCCTACCTTTCACCCTCTGAGCAAGGGAGAGGGACTAGAAATGGAGTTACTAATTGATCATGCCAATGTGTGGAAACTTACACAAAGTCCCAATAGTATAGAATTCAGAGAGCTTCCAGGTGGGGAACATACCAATACTGGGATGGCTGACATACCCCAACTCCACAGGGACAGAAGCTACTATACTAGAAATGTCCTCAGACCCCATCCTATGTATCTCTTTTTCTGGCTGTTCATTTGTGCTTTATTCTTCTTCAAAAAACTGGTAAATATAAGTTATGTGTTTCCCCAAGTTCAATGAACTACTCCAGCAAATTACTTGAATCCTAGGAGAGAGTCATTGGAAACTCAGATCTAAAGCTGGTTGGTCAGACGCACAAATGATAACTGGGCTTGTGACTGGCCTGTGGAGTGTCTGTGTGTGTGAGAGGGGTGGAGGACAGTCTCCTGGGACTGAGCCTTTACCTGTGGTATCTAACACTATGTACAGGTAGATAGTGTCATAATTGAGTCAAATTATAAGACATCCGGTTGGTGTTACAGAGAATTGCTTCTTTTTGGGGAAAACCTCCACACATTTGGTGACCAGAAGTGTCAGAATTGAAGTGTTCTGTGTGAGTAGTAAAAGAGACACAAGAGAGAAACACAGTGGGGAAGAACTGGGTTTTTACCTGCCTAGGAAGGAAAGTCTGAGTTTTTTATTTCCAGTCAGTTTTAAAGGAATTTGGATATAATTAGATATAATTCACACCATAAATCACACTATACAGGATTTAATTTGTGTTTTTTATTCTGAAGGGATTTAGTATCAACAGTCCTTTAGAGTCATTATAATAAATATTGTGTGTGTTTCATACTTAAGAAAAAATTCTTACTCTCTGTACTTTGTAACAGCCTAGATTCTAGATGTGTGTGATTTTAGTATGTTAATACACCTCTCTGTGACTTTTGAAGGTTTCTCTTTAATATGTATATGACTTTTTAAAAAATTCTCTTTATCACAGGTTTAGTCTTGGGTTGTAAATCTGTCCTGCGTTTTACTGAGCTATAAAAGTCCTTGCACACTGATCATAGAACGACAAAACCATCAGTGGATTTATCAAATTGACTTATCTATAATCTTGTAGTTTACTGGGCAATAAAGCAGCATCAGGGTATGTTGTGTTTGTACCTCATTTTGGAAAACTTTGGGCTGGTAATGTTAAAGGTCTAGAATAGTCCTTTCTATTTGATGATTCTTTCTATTAGCTTAGAATTTAACAAAATATATCTAACTTAACAGTTATAAATCCCCTCGTGTACACATATGCCTCAGAGTATTCAAAATGCCAGGCTCTGGGGATGTCAGTAATCTGATGCAGATTGTTATTTAGTTGTGCTTCTTCTGTTTGAAAGAAAGGTTTCAGTTTTCAGTTGGCCCCTCAGGACAATATGGTAGACCAGTTTCATTCATCTGTTTGAGAAAACAGTTTATAGATTTGTAGGTTATGTAGACAGGCTATGTTAAATATTAACAATATATTTTTAATGAAGTGAATTCTAATGAAGTCACAGTATCAGCAGAGCTCCTGAACTACATAAACCTAATGTGGAGAACATAGCTGCCAGAAAAATCGTGCTCACCCTGATTACCCATGTTAAATGAAACAGAAGGTGCTTATTAGATAAATGTTGTTTTGATTAAATTTCTATTTTCTCACTGAAAGCATTTATAAAGCCTGTCTCTTTGAGGGTGTTTTAATTTTTGTTCTTGGTTTAGGATGGAAATTTTCAAGCACTAACACTTGCAAACACTAAAAATTTCACCTGAAATATCCAACAGGAATACTTGAAATTGCAGCACATTGAGTTTTAAATTCTATGGAAAAAATTTTAAAATCAGAATTTGCATATAATAGCTCATTTGCTTTCAGGAAAATAATATATGCTCGCTTTGATGATTGTGGCAATGCAGATGAAATGTAACTATGTATAAATCTAAAATTAGAAAAGTTGCAGTTAAAATAAATTTCCAAAAGCAGAAATTAGGGTTCTTATGTTACATCCATAGAAAACTCTTCTATACTTGTTCTTTGAAGAGATTAGAAAAACACGGAGGGGAAATGTTAATATTTTCTTCTGTAACTGACATTGAATAGAGATTTTTGGTCCAAATCTTTTGGAAACTCTGGTAATCAATCTGAAAACACTTTGGAAATGCTTTAGACATATATAAGAGTCTAAAGTGTTCTTTTGTGAAAAAGAGAAAATAAATAACAATAAACAGTAACGAAATGAGTAGTTATGTTTTTACCATCCAGTTTTAAAAAATAGATCATTAGCCTTGAAGTGCCATTGGTATCTCTGAAGTGCTTCTTCCTGCTCTCCTTCACCCCTTCTTTCTCAGAGAATACATTACCCTGAAAACCGTGCCGTTTCTGGCCTTCTTTAGCATTTATCCTACATATCTATTGATTTGTTGATCTATTGATCAATCCATCCATCCATCCATTCATCCATCCATCCATCCATCTAGATCTCTACTTCTCTTGCCAAAGTAATAAAGATATTGCTGAAATATTTTAACAAAATATAAAGGTTTTACCATTTATATTTAAGTCCTTAAACTTTCTTGATTTTTGTGCATGACATGAATGGGGGGATTCAGTTGTTTTTCTCTGATTCAAATTTCCAACTTATTGAATACCACTCTTTTTTACTTGATCTATAATTCTCCTTCTACCATATAGCAAATTCCTCTTTATATATGAGTCTGTCTTAATGTTCACTCTTCTATTATATTGAACTGTTTGCTTGTCACCTAGGCTGATACCACACCATCTTAATTATAATAGTTTATAATTAGTTTTTGATATGCCAAATTACCTTATTATTCTTTTTCAGAAATACCTTGCCTCTTCTATAAAAATTTAAAATCAGCTTCTCAAATTCCATGAAACAATATATTGGGGTTTTTGATTGAAATTATATTTATTCTGTATTTAAAGTGATAGTATCTTATATTTCATGAATTTCTATGTTTCTCCATGTCTTTTTTTGGGCAGGTCTTTCAGAGGTCTTTCATATTTCTACATGAAGGAGAGCTTTGTTTTTGTTTTTATTGTTAGATTGCTAGTAGTTTATATTATTTTGTTTCTAATCTTTCAACTTTTGTTGCTGGAGTATAAAGCACAAGAGATCTTTCCATTTGATTTTATATCTAGAAAATTTGTTGATCTCTCATCAGTTCTAATAATTTGTAAATTATTTTGTGCATATAAACAACAGTGACAATTTGGTGCTCCCTTTCTAATCCTTATGCTTTTTCTTTTTTCCTCTTTTATTGTGCTGGCTGGGAACTCCAGTACAATCTTGGATAAGACTGCTGGTAGAGGGCAAATATATTTTATTTCTTTTCAAAAGTATTTTAAAATTTTTACTCCTTTTGTATGCTATTTTCTGCATTTTTTTGGTAGGTGAGTCAAGAAATGGACTTTTTATTTCTAGTTTGCATACAGCTTTTAAAGATCAGCGATAGAAATGAAATTTTATCAGAAAAATTATCTATGAATATATGGCAATAGATTTTTCTAATTTGGAATCATTACACATCACTGAATAAACTTGGTTTTGTCAAGATATATTACCCCTTTTTTTTTTAATTTTTTATTTATGACAGGCACACAGTGAGAGAGAGAGAGGCAGAGACACAGGCAGAGGGAGAAGCAGGCTCCATGCACCGGGAGCCCGATGTGGGATTCGATCCCGGGTCTCCAGGATCGCGCCCTGGGCCAAAGGCAGGCGCCAAACCGCTGCACCACCCAGGGATCCCGATATATTACCCTTTTGATAGACTTTTAATTTTAGCTTTTAATAGTTTTGTGAATGAATTTTCTAAGTTTATGATTAAAAGTGGTCTATAATTCTGTCTTTATCTCATATCGGAATCAAAGTCACCTTACTACTGCTGCTAGTATATCTGCAATTGCAACTAGAGCTCTTTTTGCCAGGGGGCACTTCTGAGCACTTCACATGTGATGACTCTGAGTTCTCATAAGAGCCATATGACATAAACACTGTCTGTGTCTCCATTTTACTTATGGAGGAAAGCAGAACATAGAGAGACTAGTAAGGGACCAAGATGGGATTTGAACTCAGCCAGTTTGGTTTCATGGCTGTGCACTTAACCACGATGGTATATTAATTTCACAAAATGGTTTGGCAAATGTGCAGAAAAAGGTTAAGATGGCAAGCCTGAAATTGCTATCTTTGGAAAGGCCTGCATGCAAGGTTGGCTCTTAGTTAGCATCTGAGAATTTGAAAGGTAAACTATTCTGTGCACAGATATAAAACTTTCCCTAAATGATAAAAGCTGCTCAATGTACATAATAGGGCTTATTCTGAGCACCTATTTTTCCTTTGGAAGCCTGGAATTTTGGCATGCACCAGGCAGATGATGCCTATATCACAAGCCCCCAATAAAATTTGGACACTGACTCTCTAATGAGCTTCTCTGATGGACAAAATTCACATGTTTTGTCACAACTTTCAGTTGCTGAAAGAGTTAAACACACTTGTGTAATTCCATGGGAAACAACTCTTGGGAGTTTATACCTGGTTTCCCCTAGATGACAGCGTTTCCTTTTGATGCGTTTTTTTTTTTTTTAAAGATTTTATTTATTTATGAGAGACACAGAGAAAGACAGAGACACAGGCAGAGGGAGAAGCAGGCTCCATGCAGGGAGCCCGACGTGGGACTCGATCCCGGGTCTCCAGGATCATGCCCTGGGCTGAAGACGGCACTAAACCACTGAGCCACCGGGGCTGCCCCTCCTTTTGATGATTTTGTATCCATTTTTTTTTTCTACCCATTTCCTATAATAAATTATAGCAGCCATATAATTCTATCCTGAGTTCTGTGAGTCCTCCTAGTGAATAACCAAATTTGGGCATAATCATGGGGACCCCTGTCACAGGAAATGTCCCCTCTTTTTTTAAAAAAAAATATATAAAAGAGTTGGTGTAAGATTGGAATGATCTGTTATTGACCGATTGATAAAATTTGTCTATAAAACCATTTGGTACAACCATCAGAGTTATGTGTTACATCCTTCATTTTGCAGATAGGAAAACTGAAGCTCAGAAAATGAAATAACTTGCCCAAAGTCATATAATTAGTAATAATCAGATGTAAATTTTGAGCTCTGTTCTATTTGGTTCCCAAACCATAATCTTCACCAATTTAAGTGTTCGTTTATATTGTAAGTTTCTTATTCTAATTTTACTCAGCTTCCACAATCTTAAAAACATAACTTGAAATTTAAATTTAAGGTGAGCTGTTTCTCAACAGTTAGCATGAAGTAATTAAACTTTAATATCCCTGAATTTTGTAGCCCGGGAGAAAGTTAATGCTTATATACAGAACATGGCATAGTATCCTTAGTGCTAGTCAATGGGGATCTCTGTTTTCTAAAATAGCCTACAATTAAGAAGTTAATCTTCCAATCAAATGGGGTTAAAATATCTATTTTGGAACACAGAGGAATATTTCTCTCTCAATAGTCCAGGACACAAAAATAGTTCACAACATTAATTCTAATTTGCAGGCTCAGAAGGGCTGTGCAAACAGACTGAGGCTATTCCTCAGGTAATAAGTCTAATTATTCAACATCTTCACAGTCCATTTAAGCTAATATTTGTGGAGTACATACTATGAGCCAACCTGTGTTGTGTACAAAGAGAGGGGTACAAAGATGAGTTACAGTCTGTGTACTTTAGGATATTATAGCTTAGAGGAGAAGACAGAGATGCAAACATGTTAAATGAAATGTGGAAAGTTTATTGACAGAAATATGCATAGAGATCTTTAGCAGCAGAAAAAAGTAGAAAAAGAGGAGTTTCCGGAGAAGATAAACTTCAAGGGCAAGTAGCTATTAGTAGGTGAAAAAAGTATGGAGAAGCGTATTCCAGGCAGAAGAAAACTTATGAACAAAGGCTCATGATGTGGTATAATTAGAGCATAACTGGAAACTAGGCCATAGCAAAGGAATTTACACCAACAGGGAAGGCTGGATTAGGAAGAGAAATGCATATACTGATTTTCATTGTCTAGATGGTAAAAGCTAATGAAGACTTTAAGGAGGGAAATAATATGATTTTGAATACATCAAACTCAAAGTGGTACAGCAAATAGATTTTAGACGGGCAAGACTGAAGAGAAGGGGATTGTTAGTATTGTATTCACATATAGACAATGTAGTCATACTCCCACTGACATAAATTAAAGTCCTCACTAACATGTCCTGGTGTGGTGACTGGAGGAAAGAGACAAATTTCACACGTAGCAAGGAGGTAAAATTCATAATGTTTAGCATTGACTGCTGAAGGGGAGGGAGGAAGATGAATCCTAGATGACTCTCAAGTTTCTGACTGGGGTATTCAATGAGAGGCTATGAACTATGAAAGGAAACAATAAATGAGATAATATGTTTAGAGTTGAGGTAGTTAAATTTAGGTTTACTCATGTGGTATAGAGGTGCTCATTAACCATCAGGAAAGGCTGACTCAGATGCATTTGAATAAATGAATCTGAAACACAGGGCAAAAATATGTTTTTTGGGTGGTATTTAAAACCATGATAGTGGACAAGGTCCCAAATGAAGAATATGAAGAATTAGGAGAGAATTGTGCCAACGGCAGAACCATAGAAGCATCAACTTTTTTTCCCCCAATTTTTATTTAAATTCAAATTAATTACCATATAGTGTAATACTGGTTTCAGGAGAATTCAGTGATTCATCACATATACAATACTATGAAAAGCATCAACTTTTTAAGTCTTCAATTCTGAAGGATGACTAGAGAAAGAACCCATCATAGATAAATTTTAAAAAAATATACTTACTTTCTACCAATTTTCATGCGTGAATTATTAATTATTTTTTAGTTTTGGGTCACTGGGCAAGGCTCTAATTATTATTATAATTGATCGTGTTAAAATTAAACATACAAAATAATATTTCTAATATTTATATGGGGTATCAATAAGGAGAATTTTGTGTACTTCTCACCTATCTTAATAAATGAAAGTTTGCCATTACCTTTGAGACCTATGTGCCCACCCCAATTCCCTTCCCAAACCTACTCTATGCCCAAGGTAACCAATATGATGAATTTTATGTATATTATTTCCTTTATTTCCCCATAGTTTCATTATCTATGAATGTATATATTATTCTAAATTGTTTTTGAACTTCATTTAATGAAATTGTACTCTATTCCTTTGAGTCTTGTTTTTCCCCCCAAATGTCACATTTTTGAGATTCACTGATGTTGAACCTCATTGATATTCTCTATTGTAGTCCATTATATCAGCATATCACATTTTATATACACATTTCAACACAAATGTATATTAGAGTATTTTTCTATCTCTCCCTTTTTTCGGTCTTTTATTTGCTGCAATGAATAATTTTGCTTGCATCTCTTAAGTAAGAGAAAGTGGTTTCTCAGAGCATATCACCAGATAGAGGATTATGGAGTAGTAAGTGATGCCCATATTTAATTTTAAAAAGTGCTTGTACCAATTTATACTCCAACTAGAAAGGTTTAAATTGTTTTTCTTTCTTTCTTTCTTTCTTTCTTTCTTTCTTTCTTTCTTTCTTTCTTTCTTTCTTTCTTTCTTTTTCTTTCTTCTTTCTTTCTTTTTTTTACTGTACATCTTCTCCAAATGAAGATAGCATCAGAATTTGAAACTTTGGTCAATCTAGCAGATATAAAATGGTATCTAACTGGGTTTTAATTTATGATTCCTTATTAATAATGAATATTTTTAATACACTTATTAGTCCAGTTTTCTATTTCTCTTACTGATTCATAAGAACTATGTATATATATGTACACACATACATGCACACATATATACATACACATTTACACATCACATGTACCAATATGACCATATATAACCATATAATCCTTCCCTACAGTGAAATAGATGTTTCCCCAATGAAGAGAGTAATTGGATCACAAGTTGACAGCAATACTATTTTCTATAAATTTTATAGTTTTGTTTTCATATTTAAACTTTTAATCTATCTGCAATTAATTTTTTAAAAAATTAAAAATAATTTTAACTGCTAAGATGTGCACAGAGAAAGCCAAAATGGTCCACTATTTGTACTACACAGCTATCCTTAATTTCTAAGATAAGAACTTTGGATTTAATATTTAGGTAGTGGGTATCTTTATAATGATATTTCAACAAGAAAAAGATGTGCATCTGATAGAAATTGATCTATGGTAGTCTTTTTAAGGGATTGGAGAGGATAAGAAGCAATATTGGTTAATCCATGTTATAGATAGGTGATAAGCTGACACACAATCAGACTCCCATGAATCAGAGTTCTTGGTATCAAAGTTTACTAAATGTGGGAATTCAAGTAATCAAAAGACTCAGAGGAAACAAGAAGAGATCTGGAATGTCAAAGGTGGCTTTTCAAGTCCTTTCTGTTGTAGAAATGAGATCTCTATGTGAGATCCACATGATAACTTTACACAGTAGGAGCATTTAATCATGAAATATTTCCATTTTATACTCTGGAATGCTGTGTAGCTTACCTGACATTTTCTAGGGAGGAATCCTTCATAGATACAGTGTTCTACCTACTATAGATAACCCTTTGCCAGGGACATCCTGCTAATGGCATTTCAGAGATAAAGCTTATTTCTAGCAAATATTATCAGTCTACTTATTCAGAGGTCCAGTCATTAGGGAGATCAGACGGGGAACTCTAGTGTTTTCCATTCCAACTCCCTGGGTCATTTCACCCAGGAAAACAATGTAATTGGATCACAAGTTAGCTGTGTTAGCTCCTTTGTCTCAAGTGGTAAAGTTTGGAATAGAAAGGGGACAAGACTTGAAGGCTAAAAGGAGGATTAACATTACTGTAAACAAAAGGGAAGGAGAGAGGGTCCAGAATTTCCTCTCAGAATTAGAGCCAGATAAAATATCTTCTCTGACAAAAATATGAAAACTTGAGGGACATTATATTTTAAGTAGGTTGAGTTTAAAGGGATGGGGGGGTGTGAAAGCAAAAATATTCAGTAAACAATAAAGAAGGAAGGCCAGGCCCGGAGCTATAGATTGAATAAGCTGAAAATTCAAACCTTATGGATGATTAATTCTTTTAGTAACTTTGATGAAGCTCACAGGGCAATAGAGATCAAAGGATGAAATCTGTGACAATTATACTTTATTTTCATCACTGACTTTTGCTTTTATGTTGAAATGTCTTATAGAGCTTAGAAAACCAGGTTAGTAGAGTACCCAAAATTCAGAGATTTTATATATATATAGAATATATATATAATATTATATATTAATATATATAATATATATAAAATATATATAATATATATAAATATATATATATAAAGAAAAGAAGTATTCAAAACCAAAAGGGTTAGTGAAGGAGGACTTGGAAGGGATAGCTGAATAGATCCATTTGGAGAAATTGTTGATATTCAGTTGAACATATATCCTTGTATATAATAGGTTGAATAGTGGCCTTCCCAAAACATATGCCTATGTCCTAATCTCTGGAACATGTGAATATGACTTTATGTGGGAAAAGAGTGAATATTATTTTATAAGACAAAAGATATAATTAACTTAAACATCTTGAGAGAAGTTTATCCTGAATTATCTGGATGGGCACTAAAAATAGTAATAAATGTCCTTATAAGGGGAAGGCAGAGGGAGATTTGACAGGCAGGAGAGAAGTCAATGTGACCACAGAAGTAGAAATTAAGAGTTTAGAGCGATGTGGCCACAAGTCAAGGAATGCTGACAACCATAACTAGAAGAGGCAGAGAATGAGTTCTCCCCTGTGTCTCCAGAAGAAGTGCAGCTCTGCTGACATCTTAACTTCAGAATTCTGGTCTCCAGAACTATGAAAATAAGTTCATGTTATTTTAAGCCATGTACTTTCTGGTAGTTTGTTTCAGTAGCCTCAAGAAACAAATATATTGTATATAAAAATGTCTTTTTTAAAGTAGAAACAAGTATTTAATATAAAAGTGGACATAACAAACATGCCATCTTGCTCAGTCTCTAAGAATTATCTCCTTTTTTCATAGGGCTGGATTCATTTTCCCATTGTAGGTCTATCTCAAGTAAGGGTTTTGCACAGAGAATTTGGACTTTTATACTATTGAAAAGAGGGTGAAGAATTATGTAAGTCATAGTGGAATAAGTTATCAATAAGAATGTCCTGAATTTTTCTATATTCCCTAAAGGAATGAAGACTTTTCAGAGAGAAAAATTATATTTGAGAAAGAGGATTTTTCTAATTTCTATGTCCAGAGCCAGTGGCCAAGCATGAAGCTGAGCAATGTCAGAATGATTTCATTAGCAGGTGCCCCGGGTCAGAGATGATCAAGAATGAAGAGAGGTCATAGTCTCTCTCAGTATCCTCAGTTTTAAAATGAGTGGTGAGAAGGGATGGAAAGTAGAATGCTATAGCCCCTGGCAATATTTATCTTTCCTTCTCAGAAAAAGGGAGGACAATTTATCACTCTACATATTGTTCTCAGGTTTAACCACTTCAAATCATTTGCTTGATTTCATTATCTTTATTGAGTTAGATAGTATTTCACTACTTCTGGACTTCTATTCCACTGAGCTTCACAAACCTAAGAGTAA
This sequence comes from Nyctereutes procyonoides, assembly GCF_905146905.1. Taxonomy (NCBI): domain Eukaryota; kingdom Metazoa; phylum Chordata; class Mammalia; order Carnivora; family Canidae; genus Nyctereutes; species Nyctereutes procyonoides. Next base: position 26,766,688 of record NW_026575051.1, on the reverse strand, counting down.
AAATGTCTGTAATTCTATAGGAAAGACAATTGGTTATTTTGTTCACCTCAGTATAATGATCAGTTTGGTAGTCCCGTGTAGATCCTGCTGTGAGCATCAAGAGGCAGAGTAGTCTCCCTTACAATACAATGGTATTTTCATTATCGTCCGGATAAACACGCTGCAAGTTTTCCCTTGCTACAGAGAAATTATAATGGCCCATGTGTTAAAGTGTACTCATTTGCTGTAAAGAGGCATTTGTGGTTGATTAAACACATCAGCCTCATTTTGCATTTAATCAAATGCAGGGCCCATTTATTACTTTGAATATTCCAGTACCCTGGACATTAGCCCTTGACTAATCTACACTACCTAATTGAAGAGCATTTCAGGTGCAACCAATTATAATAGAATGAGTTTTATTCCTAGACTCTACTCCAGAAATTTCTTAATATATGAGCCTTAATGAAAACTTCTGTCCATCTAGGAAGACCATGATGCATTTAATTTGGATAATCAACTTACAGCTGGCTTTACTATAAAACTAACATTCAATGCAATTTGTATTATCCAGTCCTTCTAATGTTAATAAGTACACTACATTTTGTGTTTTCTAAAACTAAATACAAACAATTCTAGAGTTTTCAGGTAATAAAAAAAGTGCATTTGGCAGGACTTTTTCTTGTTCTCACAATGCAGTAGTAGTCTCATGTCATTTTTCATGCAATAAAGTGGAGGCTATTTCTTTTATTTTTTCAAACTGCAGTTGTGAGATCTTTTACCTTCTATATTTTTACTATGCCCTTTCTTTAAAAATGTACTTTCTACCAGTTTCTTTAAAAAAAAAAAAACACTACTTTATTGAGGTATGACTGACATGCAAAAAGCTGTACATATTAAATGTACACAATTTGCTGAATTTGGAGATAAGTTTTGTTTGTAAAACTATCACCATAATCTATGCCATAAACATATATATCACCTCCAAAAGTTTCCTCCAAATTTCTTTATTTATTATTATTACTGTATGTGATAAGAATACTTAATATAAGATATACTCTGTTGGTAAATTTTTAAGTACACAACATGGTATTGTTAACTATAGGCATTATGCAGTGCAGTAGGTCTCTAAGATTTATTCCTTTTTGTATAACTAAAAGCTTTGTACCCTTTGTCTAACACCTCACCATTTCCCCCTCCCCACACCCCATGGAAAGCACTGTTCTCCCTGCTGTTATAAGTTTGACTATTTTATGTTCCTCACATAAACGGTGTCATGTAATACCTGTCTTTCTGTTTCTGGCTTATTTCACTTAGCAGAATGTCCTCCAAGTACATCCATGTTGTTGTAAATGACAGGATCTCCTTAATTTTTAAGGTTAAATAATATTCCACTATATGTATATTCCCCATTTCTTTATCCTGGCATCTGTCAGTGGACATTTAGGTTGATTCCATGTCTTGGCTATAATGAATTATGCTGCAATGATTATGGGACTCCAGATCCTGAAAATCAATTCCTTTAGATATATACTCTAAAGTGGGACTGCTGGATCGTATAAGTAGCTTTATTTTTCAATTTTTTTATGGAACTTCCATCCCATTTTTTGTAGTGGCTGTATCAATTTACATTCTCACCAACAGTATCCAAGGGTGTCCTTTTCATCAACACTTATTTTTTTTTGAGTACAGTTAATAGGCATTCTAATTGATGTGAAGTGATATGTCATTGTGGTTTAGGTTTGCATTTCTCTGGCAATTAGTGATGTTGAACATGTTTTCACATACCTGTTGGCCATTTATATCTCTTCTTTTGAACAAATGTTAATTTAGGTTCTTTGTCAATTTCTTAAATCAATTTATTTGTTTTTCTGTTATTGAGTTGTAGGAATTTCCCTGTATATTTTGGATATTAACTCTCTATCAGATGTATAGTTCACAAACATTTTATTGCACTCTGTAGGTTGCTTTTTCATTTTGTTAATGTTTTCTTTTTCTGTGCAGAAACTTTTTAGTTTGATGTAGTCCCACTTGTTTACTTTTGCTTTTGTTGCCTTGGTTTTTGGTGTCCTATCTAAAAAAAAAAAAAAAAAAAAATCATTGCCAAGACCAAACAAAGTTTACTGCCTATGTTGTCTTCTAGGAATTTTATGGTTTCAGGTCTTACATTTAAGTCTTTGATCCATTTCGAACTGATTTTTGTCTATGCTGTAAGATAGAGATCTGTTTTTCCTTTTGCATGTGGTTATCCAGGTTTCCCAACACCATTTATTGAAGAGACTATCCTTTCCTCATTGTGTATTCTTGGCATGTTTGTTGAAGATCAGTTGACTATAAATGCATGGCTTTATTTTTGGGCTCTTTATTTTGTTACTTTGGTTTGCATGTCTGTTATTATGCCAGTACCATATTTCCTTGTACGAGGCACACTTCACTTCTAATCAAGATTTATAGAGCAAAGATATATTAAGTTAAAAAAGAAATATTTGCCATGCTTTCATATGCTGATTCTAAAAGTGAAGTGAATTGATTCTTTACTTCTTTAATTCTTTTGATTTTGTTTACGTATCAATAAAAAGAGGACTTGATAGTAGATTTTGGTGGCCCTTCAAGCTGTAGGACTCTCTGATTATAAAAATCTTTCTTTTACTCTACATGGGCAAATATACTAATTCTCTCTCTCTCTCTCTCTTTTTTTTTTTGCCTTGACAGCTCATTCTTGACTCCCTTGGAGAGAAGCCTTGGCTTCTCCAGGCTATTAACTGTATTATGCTAAGCCCATCCTTTGAAGTTGTACAAATGTTTCCTTGAAATAGGCCTCATTTATGGTTTAATTAAAAAAAATGACATTTCCTCTTGACTTAGGTCAAATAAGTGAAAAGTTTCCAGATTACTAGAAATTTATAAATGCTTTTACTTTTGGAGTCCATGTCATCGTCCTTATTGTGTTCCAATGGCTATCCACATGGATGGCTTCGTGATGTGTCAATTTAGCTAGCCTAAACTACATCCCCATAATTTGCTTTCTTGTATGATTTCAGGTAGTGAGCTACAAAGGATATTCTCTAATAAAAGTTAGAGGACAGAGGGAGGCAGCAGCCATTTTGTGGCACAAAAACACCTTCTTCTGATAATTCAGACAAACACAACATAAGGTGCTGCTGTGAGGGGATTTCTCAGGTATTCTTAAAGTTCCCAACCAGTTGACTTTAGGTTAATCCAAAAGCAGATTACTGGGTGGGTCTGATCTAATTAGTGTGAAAACCTTTAAAGTAGGACATGGATCTTCCCTGAGTTCAGAGACTCCAAGCTTCAGCTACTGCTGGTGGGTTTCCAGTTTGCTTGTGAGCTTTCCTTCCTGGCTGCCTGCCCTACAGACTTCGGATTTGCTTAGCCAACCCCTACAATTGTGTATGTCAGTTCTTTGTAATAATCCCCCTTTCCCTCCTTATTTTCAACTAGTCCTGCTTCTCTGATTAAAAGTAGACATACAAAGCATATACTCAGTAAATGTTAAGTGCTTACATATATTTTAGATCATTTCTATCAATTAGGGTTATGTTGATGAGTGACTAGCAAATGGGAAGGTGATCTGAAAAAATTATAAAAATTTATGGCTAGTCTTTCTTTGGGAATGTGAATATGTTGAAACTGATTTTGATCAGATGAATCTAAATTTGTATTTTGTGTTTATTTCTAAATTATTCATTCTGTTTCCAAATATCTTACAGATGTGCAAAAAGTTCCTTTAAAAAGAAAAAGATTTATTTATTTGAGAGGAGGAGCAGGAGAGGGAAAGAAAATCCCAAGGAGATTGTGCTGAGTACACTGAGTATACACAGGGCTTGATCTCATGATCTTGAGATCAGAACCCTGAGATCACAACTGAAGCCGAAGCCAAGAGTCAGACACTTAATGACTCCACCACCCAGGCACCCCAGAAGTTCCTAGTCTGTAAAGTTAACAGATCAGTAGGAACATTTATTCAGCTAATATTTATTGAATGCCTACTATATGCCAGGTACTCATCGAGGCACTGGAGATTTATAGGTGAACCAAACGGGAAAACAAGCAAATATCCTTAACCATAGAAAGTTTACATTCTTGATACTAAGAACCAGTCAGTCAATCAGCTGTTAAGTCCTGACAATGCACCTTTTAGGAATGGAATTCAGTGTTGGTCCTTGACTTCAAAATAATAAAATATGGACTTAATCCACAAATTTGCTGATTACTGATATACATCAGTCATTTAAGTCCTTGTGTTCACAGTTTATGTGTCTACACACATTCTCTTTTTTTAATAGCTTTTGTTTTAAATTAAGATTCAATATGCTCTGTATAGGACATAAATAGATACTTGGTATTGTCCTAACTTGCAGATTCCTTCAATGCCACAATTCTCTATAGAGTATACCAAATCTCTTATTAAAACATACTCATAAGACTAGTTACCAGCCACCTGTTCTTTTATTTGATAGTTGTAAAGTTATTACCCTGCTTGCAAACATATCCCTCTATTGATTTTCTACTTCTAGTTTATTGTTTAGAAAAAATTTCTTCTATATATATTTTTTTCTCTCTCTATTCATCTTAGTTCTAATGTCTTCCTTTATTTACTGGGCATTGCTTCCATTTGAAAGTGAAAATAATTTTTGGTTAGAAAGCTGGGATTTTTCTCTTCTTTGTGTTTCTAATAGCATTTCCACAGCATTTTACAAATAATAGATATGTACTAAAAGTTGGTTAATCATATGAATGATTATTGATTACTATATTTTATGTAACATTTTTCAGAGCAGTCTGAAGGATTTAAAATGCAAGCCATAAAAAAATAAAAATGAAAATAAATAAAATGCAAGCCATAACTAAAGGGAAACATATGCTGTCTTTTAAAACTTAATAAGTAAAATAAGAAGGAATGTTACCTAACAAAAATTTTCAGATTGATCTTTCTCAAACCTCAGCAAATAATCAGGATTTTAAATATCAGAATTCCATTTCTTGGTAAATTTTGATATTTTTTAAACCTCAGGAAATTATTATGGTCCTTTAATAAAGCTACCACTATTTGAAAATATAGAGTCTGTGTTTAAAATGAAAAAAAGGTTATGAGAACACGTGTGATAAGTATACACATGGAAGTAGAAATATTAAAACATTGCTTACATAATATCAAAAAGGCATTCAAGTTGTCTTTACATTTCACTTTCTCCTTACTCCAATAGAATACCCAATTTTTATTCTTTTCTTCCCCTACCTATAAATTTGGACCAGGATTTTGTATGTCCCTTGGACTGGCAAGGAACAGAACATTGCCAGTGGTTTTGTCTAACCCCAAAGCAAGAACTCATCCATTTGGAAATTTCTAAGGGCGTTCAGTGCTATAACAATAAAAAAATACCCAGGGGTTTAGAGATTATCTCATCTTTTATTAATTTGTCCATGGAGAAAGTCAAAGATATGCCTAGAGGACAATCATAGCTCTTTTTACAAGAGTAGGATGAAAACACTTTTGCATTTTGGAGACTCCTGTGAGCTGAAGTGGAGCTCCAGTTGTTGCCAGGGAGTGTCACTTGTCAAGATATACGCCTGCCTATTTTCTCTTTACATTGTCATTTTCTCACCAGAGGCTTTGTTCTATCTTAGCTCTGATGATAGGAACTAAGAATTCAGGAGTTGAGGAGAAAGGGCAGTAGAAACCCCCAGCAGCAAGGGCAAGCTCCTGGCAGTAGAATGGCTAAACAGCTAGTGAGGATTTCTTTTCTATGAACTATAGCATTTAAGGAGTCTTTGTAAATAACACTTATTAGAGTAGATGCCTTACTGCACTGTAGTATCATGGGCTATGTTGTTTATGTGCAGGGGATATTTCTTAAAACAATTTTAACTAGTTTACTCGAGTGATTAAAGAAAACAATGCCTGATTTTTTTTTTTCCCAAAAACATGCAATTAAGTTGTTGAATCTTTCTATACTGGCAACCTAGAAACCTAGTGTTAAATTTGTTTCTGACATTCAAATTCAATGCTGCAACAAACATGTCTGATTTTTTTTTCCATCAAACTAATTATAACACTTTGGATATCAGTATATTTAGAAACTAGCTTTAAAAACCAAGTTACAAAGTAATTGGTTAATCACTTAACGTTTGCTGCACCTATAGTCTAACACTAACCCTAACAGCAGGGGTTTTATACTACTAATTTTTTTTTAATCAGATTGCTCCCAAATTCTGTGCTATTATGAGTGGATATATTTTAGTTGTTGAAAGCAGAAATTTTGGATGGAAAATTCCAAGTTATTGTCTCTATTTCCTAGCTTCAAACTGCACAGAAAATTCGTGATTATGAACCTAATAGCCTTCTTTAAGCAGCCATTCATCTGAATTAACAACATATTAAGTCTATTTCTCCCAGGAGGCACATAAAATCAAGTTCATGAGATTGTATTAAACAATAACAGTGAGGAGAGTGTTCATCTTTGTTAAAGTTGTTGTCAAGTGTCCAGATACCAACATTTTTCTTTTGTTCATTCATTAGGTCAACAAATATTTATCAGTTATCTACTATATAAATAGATATCATAGTAGGTGCTCTGTCCCAGAGCTCATGGTTTTGTGTTGCTGACAGGGTGAATATACTAGAGAAAACAGATTGATGATGATGGATTTGAGGACTTGAAACATCCTTTTGAACAATCGGCTTATGGGGATACAACTCCCCTAATCACCAAACCCCAGGTTATATCACCTACCGATTCACTTCAATCTGAATCTTTTATACCGATCATAGTATACTGATCATATACTGATAATATTAGCTTAGGTGGCTAAATCTTCATTCTCAAACTTTTCAGTTCCATGTCTCACCTAAACTTCAGGCTTGACTTTGTTTCTTGCTTCAGTGTCTATTGGCTTAGACATCTTTGCTTTTACCATGATAGGATAATCAGTTTTGGCCTATATAATATCACTGAAGGGTCACTACTCGTATACTGTCATAGTTCTTTCAAAATACTTGTATTAAATACTTGCATTATCACATTGGAAAAAAATTATATTTTGATCATTTCTGATTGATAATATTGCTCATCTAAGATAGTTATGGTATTTTAGGTTTTTAAAGAATCTTAGAAGCTTACCTTATCTTATGCATCTATTCCAGAATATTCTAAGGTGTATTTGTCTAAAAATATTTCAGAAATCATGGATAAATGCTGCCACCAAAAAAAAAAAAAAAAAGATCAATGACTGGAGAGTAAAGTTCAGAACAGTTCATAGGACTGAAAAACACTATGCCATCATTTGTGAAAAGGGGATGTATATTTAAATGTACCTATGTATGCACAGAATGTTTTTGAAATGATCCATAGACTGTTTATGATAGTTGATTGTGAGGTGCTAAGAGTTTTGAATGGGATGAAATCTTTTTTTTTTTTTTTTTTTGAAGTTTGATTTGCCAACATATAGTATAACACCCAGGGCTCATCCCATCAAGTGCCCCCCTCAGTGCCCGTCACCCAGTTAAGTTACCCTATCCCCTCACCCACTTCCCCTTCCACTACCCTTTGTTCATTTCCCAGATTTAGGAATCCCTCATGTTTTGTCACCCTCTCTCATTTTTCCCACTCATTTTTCCTCCTTTCCCTTATAATCCCTTTCACTATTTCTTATATTCCCCGTATGAATGAAACCATATGATGATTGTCCTTCACTGATTGACTTACTTCACTCAGCATAATACCCTCCAGTTCCATCCATGTCGAAGCAAATGGTGGGTATTCATCCTTTCTATTGGCTGAGTAATATTCCATTGTATACATAAACCACATCTTCTTTATCCATTCATCTTTCGATGAACACCGAGGCTCCTTCCACAGTTTGGCTATTGTGGACATTGCTGCTACAAACATTGGGGTGCAGGTGTCTCGGCTTTTCACTGCATCTGTATCTTTGGGGTAAATACCCAGTAGTGCAATTGTGGGGTTGTAGGGTAGCTCTATTTTTAACTCTTTGAGGAACCTCTACTCAGTTTTCCAGAGTGGCTGCATCAGTTCACATTCCACCAATAGTGCAAGAGGGTTCCCCTTTCTCCACATCCTCTCCAACATTTGCTGTTTCCTGTCTTGTTAATCTTCCCCATTCTCACTGGTGTGAGGTGGTATCTCATTGTGGTCTTGATTTGTATTTCCCTGATGGCAAGTGATGCGGAGCATTTTCTCATGTGCTTGTTGGCCATGTGTATGTCTTCTTTGGTGAATTTCTGTTCATGTCCTCTACCCATTTCATGATTGGGTTGTTTGTTTCTTGGATGTTGAGTTTAATAAGTTATTTAAAAAAAAGATTTTATTTATTTATTCATGAGAGACACAGAGAGAGAGGCAGAGACACAGGCAGAGGGAATAGCAGGCTCCATGCAGGGAGCCCGACTCAGGACTCGATCCCTGGACTCCAGGATCTTGCCCTGGGCTGAAGGAAGTGCTAAACCTCTGAGCCACCCAGGTTGCCCTAGTAAGTTCTTTATAGATCTTCAATACTAGCCCTTTATCTTATATGTCATTTACAAATATCTTCTCCCATTCTGTAGGTTGCCTTTTAGTTTTGTTGACTTTTGCTGTGCAGAAGCTTTTTATCCTGATTAAATCCCAATAGTCCATTTTTGCCTTTGTTTCTTTTGCCTTCACAGATGTATCTCGCAAGAAGTTACTGTGGCCAAGTTCAAAAAGGGTGTTCCTGTGTTCTTCGCTAGGATTTTGATGGATTCTTGTCTCACATTTAGATCTTTCATCCATTTTGAGTTTATCTTTGTGTATGGTGTAAGAGAATGGCCTAGTTTCATTCTTCTGCACATGGTTGTCCAATGAATGAGAGGAAATCTTATATTTCATGACAATTCCTTTCTTAATCTTTGACTTGTTTTTTTCTAACCACACTGATGCATTATTTTTTTTAAATGGAAAAAAACCCTACAAATATATATGCATATATAATTTTTAAAATATAAATACATATAATTCAAAACATTTTAGAAATCATCCATGCAAATCTCCTTATTTATTTTTTAAATTTTATTTATTTATTTGTTTGAGAGCACAAGCAGGGGGAGTGGCAGATGGAGAGGCAGAAGCAGGCTTCCCACTGAGCAGGGAGCCCAATGAGGGGCTCTATCCCAGGACCTTGGGTTCATGACCTGAAGTAAAGGCAGGTGCTTAACCGAATGAGCGACTCAGGTGCCTCAATCTCTTTATTTTTAAAGATATGAAAACTGATATTTAGGGAGGTTGTGATTTTGTCATAATTGTATATTCAGTAAGTGGTGGAACTGAATCTAGGTTCCTTGATGATAGCTCTTTCTCCTGTACTCTTCTTAGTAGAAGTAATAATGCAGAAGATATATTCTTGAGGAAATCATTCGTGTGGGGTTCATTGTATATGCTACCATAGTGTGCAAAGATTTAATGTTTTACTAAAGTATGTATTGTGAGTCGAATCATGTCCCTCTAAAAAGAATATGTTGAAATCCTAACCCCTAGTACTTTAGAATGTAATCTTATTTAGAAATTAGATCTTTACAGAAGTAAACATGTTAAAAGGAAGTCATTAGGGTAGGTACTAATCCAACATATCTTGTGTCCTTAAAAAAAGAGATTTGGGCAGATTAGACATGGACATAAGAAAAATGCTATGTGAACATGAAGGCAGAAATCAGAGTGATGCATCTACAAGTCAAGGAACACCAAAGATTTCCAGAAAACTACCAGAAGCTAGCGGGGAGCCATGGGACAGATTCTCCCTCACAGACCTCCAAAGGAACCAATCCTGCTGACATATCTTGATCTTGGACTTCTAACCTCTGGAACTCAGACAATACATCTCTTTTGCTTAAGTCACCCAGTTTGTGGCACTTTGTTATGGTAGCCCTAGCAAAATAATACAGCATATATTCATATATCTTACATAAACTAAGTTTGTCTGGTTTATTATTTTTCATTTTTTCCTCTTAAATTAAAAGTATTTGAATGCAATGCTTCTCAAACTTTTGTGTATATATATTCTTTCCAAGTGATACAAATACATCTCAATTTGGCCAATTCTGCTGAAAAAAATTAGTTATTTGAATCAATGTTATGAATTTAGTGTCATATTGATATATATAGTCTGTGAATAAAAGTTGATCATTTAAAAACAAATTGCTTCAAATAATGTTTTCATAATTTTAAGTTACTTTTTTTTTGAAGATATACATATTCGAAAGGATGTCCTATTATTTAGGAAGTGCATCTGTATTGTGTGTTTTACTGAGAGTATAAAAACCGGGCATGCATAAATAAATGGTGATGAAGGAATTCAAAACATGGTTTGTTAACCATATTGTTAATATCACATTTCAATACCACTGTTAATTAAGAATGTAGTCGTATTTGGTAATGTCCACAGTTATGAGAGTAGGAAAGAGATGGTTGCTTAGATACTGCTAATTTGAAGTAGTTATTTTAAAATTTCATTGGAAAAAGAAGAAATAGAGATAATGAGAATTGATACTTTTGTTTTCTGAATGTAAGAGTGATATCTTAAGAAAAATTGACCTTCTAACAAGTGTTTTTCTACTTCTTTCTCCTATCAGCTTTAGTAGTTGTTATATCTTTATATCTAACTGTGTTGATGTTTTTGGTAAGGATTACTAATTATAGAAATACATAACTTTGGCTTTAAGTAAGACAAACAAGGGGCTTACTGCAAAATTAAAATAATTTGTTCCTATGCATAATTTTATAGAAATGAAAGTAATATCATTTTAATGGTCATTGGGAGCACAAAGAAATTTTATTCTCAAAATTAAATTAAATCAGGGGGTGGTGGAGTGAGACAGTCAGCTCAGCATTGGATTCTTGATTTTGGCTCAGGTTGTGATCTTAGGGTTGTGAGATCGAGCCCCAAGGGGGGAATCCACAGTCAGCAAGGAGTTTGCTTGACATTCTCACTCCCTTTTCTTCTGTCCTTCCTGTTCATGCTCTTTCTCTCTCTCTCTCTCAAATAAACAAACAAACAAATAAATAAATAATTCTTTTAATAAAAAGAGTAAAGGTGTACTTTATCAGAATATTTTATATTAATCTCATAGAATGAATTAAACCTTTAACAAATAGAATATTTAAAACATTATTTCTACACTTAAGGTTGAAATGGAGCAAAGCAATTTGTTGTACAATCTGACCTATTTTGGTATTTCAATTTATTTCTTATTCTTTCTGTTTAAAAGTCTTGAAATAAATTCGATTCTAACTTGATTTGATTAAAAAATATTATGAAAAACTTAAAAAATCACTTAGGGTTGAATTTCAGATTAAAAAGAGAAATATCCATGTCGGTTTGACATTTGCCATTTTGGTTTTAGGTTCACTATTTTACTTACTATTCTGGTTTTAATGAATTCTGATCATTTTTCTGACACCGTGCCTATCATCTTCAACCCTTTATTCAGATAGGCATAGAGCACTGAGTGATCAAAGCAGATGCTCCCAATCAAACACTAACCCACTACAAGGGATGAATAAACCAGCTACTGGCTCTGAGAGCAACCAGTATCATAGCTGTCTTTGTCTCCTTTTCCATTGCCAACAATCTTCCCAGCATCTTTGTCCTTTCTCATTGCTGGATCTGCTTCTTAATTGATGTCTTTGCTTCTAGTGTCTGTTCACATCACATATCTTTGTAAATCTATCTTTGTAAATAAATCATGGTTAATCATTTCTTTGCCCAAGGATCTATCTCTTATTAAGACCTTGATTAGGTTTTCAGAACTTGTCATCACCTCACTTTTCCCTTCTCACTTCCTTTCTTTACTTGGGGCTCCAACATGCTGCTACAGGGTTTTGTGTACTTATTTGTGCCCCTTGGATTGTGTACATGTTGTCTTCCACTTTAAAACTGTGCTCTCCATCTTTCTTTGTTCCCTATATCCAAATATATCCAAATTCTGCTGTGTTTCCAGTCACCACTGAGATTTTCTTTAGATGAATCTAATTCCACCCATGCTTTACCTGTGGTTTTCCTTCCAAAAACATCTTGCAATTTATAGTGCATAGACAGTGAGATGTTTTACAGCTATTTAAAATGATAATTATGAAGACTCTAAATGTTAATAAATATGTGTGAACATGTTAAATAAGGAAGATAAATAGTAGATGGTTTCCTTTAAATTTTTATGTAGTGCTTCTCAAATTTTAGGGTGCTTAAGACTCCTCAGGAACATTTATTAAAAATGCCTACCCAAAGATTCTTATTCTGTTGGTCTTGTGTAGGCTTTGGGAATCTGCATTGCCCTATCCTCTTCCTGCTCCCAGAGGAAAGACTGAGTATCTTCTCTACCCTTTATTTTAGTTTTTTTTTTAAAAAAAAAAAACCAAAACTTTTATTGTGGAAAATGTCAAGAACACACAATTGTAGAAACAATAATATAGTAAACCTTCATGAATCCGCTACCCAGCCACAATCATTTCTGCCATTTTACCAAACTGTTCATCTATCTCCTTCTCTACTTTTTGCAATCTGAATTGTCACAAAGCACCCATCACAAACCTCCTTTAAAATTAAGAAGTAGGGACGCCTGGGTGGTTCAGCGGTTGAGCATCTGCCTTCAGCTCAGGGTGTGATCCTGGAGTCCTGGGATTGAGTCCCACATTGGGCTCCCTGCATGGAGCCTGTTTCTCCCTCTGCCTGTGTCTGTCTCTCTCTGTGTCTCTCATGAATAAATAAATAAAATATTTTTAAAAAAATAAATTAAGAAGTAATGATGATGTCTTCTAACTGCAGCAAAGCACAGAGTCTGCAAAGTAAAAAAGCCCCTGATTAAAACTTCTGTCCAGGTGAGGCTTTTGCCCGTGGCTATTCACATATGGAACCAATTGGAGATAAAGAGATTAGAAGGCTAATATATTTTTGAGAGAACTATCTTGCCAAAATCATCCACAAATTCAGCCTGCAACAACCAGTGCCTTACTTCCTAAAACAACCTGTGGTCCCTGGGATGGGCACCAGCACACGCTACAGCTGGGTAGCTACTGGGAAGGAAATGCTCCAGTTACCCACATCAGAGGGCTGAGCCACAGGCTGCAGAGAACAGTAGACCAAGGAGAACCTCTCAGAAGGGTGAACCAGGAGTTTACAAACTAGCTCACCAAGCATTCACTCCATTTTAGGACTGGGGCCCTTTCTTACTCTTGCCCAGCAGGACCAGGGATTATATTTCCCTACTCTCACTTTTTCTGTATTGGCAGGGCCAGGGGTGGTGATAGCAGGGGAGGGGTGATAGGCTGTTTTTTACCTTCAGTGTATTCTGTTTCATTGTAACCATTGACTATGAATACTGGGTGTAGACAACCTGTCTTTTTTAGTCTATAGGTTACCAGACCATGATGCATCTCCTCAGGACTCAATGGAGAAGACTGCAACTTGACCAGAGGTCCTGGACACTGAGATGGATGCTATAATCTGATGTGATTTTTCGGTTGTTTCTGTAGAGAAGGAGGAAGTGTATGTTCCTGTAGAGAAGAGAGAGTATGATTGTTGGTTGGATAAAGGGGTAATGGCATGTATACATGTTCATTCTTCCTTTCATCACTAACATAGCACTAACATTTCTCAGAATATCATGAAGATAGAGGTGGCCAATGAGATGTAAATGTATATTTTGTCATATGACACTTGGAAAATCCTTCCTGCAGTTGCTTGGAAAATAGGCAAGATGATTTAAACTTCAGATACCAAACTTGAGAATAGAAGCCACTTGCCAAGGATTGCAGAACAGAAAGGACGAGCCTGGATCCATGATAATATCCTAGATCTGGCTTAATAGCCCTTGACCTCCTGTCTCCTAATTTCTTTTCCATAAAAGGTAATTTCTAACTTTCTTAATTTTGGCCTCTGTTATTAGCAGTGAGATGCAATTTCTAAATGATACATCTATTAATTTTCATTGCCTATTTTCCTACTGGTGACAGTATTGGCCTTTGAGAATCTTTCATATATTAAAGATAGTAATACTTTCTGGTTGTATATATTAAAAATATTCTCAGTTTTTTAATCTTTTAATTTGTTTTAGTACTTTGACATACAACAGTGACAGGTTTTTTGTTTTGTTTTGTTTTTAACAATGACAGGTTTTAGTCAATCAAAACTTTTTTTTTTTATTGCTTCTGTCTTTCAGTTCATGGCTGCGAAGTCTTTTCCCATGGACAGGTTTATAAAACTATTTAGCCATTGAATTACTAAGGATAGAGTAAACTGTGCTGCAGTAACGAATTGACCTTCTCATCTCAGTAAATTAACACAATAAAAATTTATTTTTTCTTCGCATAAGTCTGATGTGGGTCAATTCTCAATTTTTTAATTATGCCACTTGGAACACAGAGCTTCCAAATCATTGAGAGAAATAGAGGAAGCACATTTTTGGGAAAGGCAATCTCATGCACACTGTCTTTTGACACCCCTCTTGTCCACATAAGAATGGGTCTTGAGCCTTGAACACTTTTTGACCAAGAGATAAAGAATGCGCATAGCCTGTGCTGGTGCATCTTGCATGGGAATATCATTCCCTGTTTTACGCTTAATGAGTGCTCTTTTGTTCTGCTTAAGCACATGCATCATATGGCCCTTAGGCAGCCCCACTGCTCTATTTGTCATCTGTGGGGAGGGGGTCATCTTGAGGCACAAGAGAGGTGTGTGTTCTGCATCAGTTGCTAGGAGAGACTTGCTGGCCATGGGTATCAATACCCACTATCAAAGTTGATCTTTCTCTGCCTCTTCTCTATGTTAGTAAAGTCACAATCTAGTGCTTTATTGTACTGTATTTTCCTTGATGACTTTGATACCAATATGTAATGAGAAGAAATGTTTTAACTTCCATTTTTGGTGGTTGGCAAAGTGATGATCTTTGCTATACTCCATGCAGTTTAAAGTCCTCCGGGATTCATACTGCTGCACAGTGTTCTGCTCTCTTGAGATCGATAACCAGTGCATAGCACTCTTCTTGACACACATTGACTTTTAACTGCCTTGACCTGGAAGTGACACAGCCACTTCTGTTCACATTTGGATAGCCAACCACGGTCATATAACCCGAATCTAACTGGGTGGGGGATTCTACAACATAGAGGATTCAATTGATGTTTAATGTGCACTGATAGACATGGCTATGCCTGTTTTTAAAAATTTCCTTTAATTCTTTAATCCACGAATGGTTTACTACAGTGCATGATATTAGGCAGGGATATGTATTGGTTGAGCAGAGCCAGTGAATATTTGATTTAATTCAGACACACTCTTGGAGATGGTCTTTCCTGTCACCACTTGCCTTAAATTAAAAAAAAAAAATCATTGCTCCTCAACACTTCACTCTTTTGGGATTGGATGAGTTATGTAGACACCTGCCCATTTAGTGCTAATGAATAGGGACATTCCCTGTTCTGAAGAAACTCTTTTGTTTACTATTGTTCATTATTTCCCACCATAAAGGTAAGGTAGATCTGTCCAGCTAACAGAGATGTGAGGACATTTTTTCTATACATCAACTTTCCTACCCATCTTGTATCCTTTTTTTGCCATATGAGGGCAAAAAAACTAATTGTGAATAATGTTTACCACAACCCCTGTGTGTGTGCACTCAGCTTTGACACTGTGCTGTGGCCATCTACTCTCAACTGGTGACATTATCTATGACCTTGATAAATGTGAGCCCTTCGCTTATGGGAAAGTGAGAAATAGCCATGATCCCATCAGTAGTCTTTGTGAATAATGCCATAACTTGGGACAAATATAAAGTAAACTTAGCAGCAGATCCCTTTGGATTTTGTGTTTACAACCTAAGTCAGAGACCTCATAAATTTTGGCAAACTACTTTCCCATTAAAATATAGCTAGAAGCTGGGGCACCGCGAAAGAGAATTTTCACTTTACTTTCTGTGAGGGAAGGAACTTTTAGGAAAAGCTGATGTAGTAGTTCACCCTCTAGAAAAGTGGCTCAGCACCGATCCTTTCCACAATGGCTACTAGATTCACACTTGGTTATAGGATATGTCTTTTTGTTTTGGGCTACTAAACCCTCTTATATGGAAGAGAAATCTGGGAAGAGAGAATTGCCTTCATTTTGGAAATAGTGGACAGTATGAATTATATGAAGGGAGATACATGGTTAAATGCCCCAATATGTTTGAAAAAATGAGCTCATATCCCTCTGAGATTGTATGTTTCAGGCACAGACTGGAGAGAATGATTAGAGGTTAATTTCTTGACAGTTACATGTGGATGAGGAGCTCTACACCACCTCTGCAGGCTAAGGATGATGGCAAAACTCTTACAGGGATTGCTTATCAAAGGTTTTTGGAGTTTTGGGGTATAAATTGGTCATGTGAGCACTGATGCCTGTACAGTTCCTTATGCTACCAAGTAGCTCATTTCCCTGTGTCTTTGAAAAATAATATAAGTTTTTCATTGTTCCTTTTTTTTTCCTGCACCATAATATTTTGATTATGATTACATTGTGGTATGTTTTAACACTTGGGAGGACAAGTCACCCTCTTTGCTGTTATTGTTTTTCCTTCCAACTTTTTTGAGTTCTTTAGAAGAAGGACCACTTAAAGAAAGGTTAAAAAAATTGAAATCTAGCATTCATATAACTCTACTATGAGCCAGAGATTGTAATAAGCACTTTTATATGTATTAATTTTTTTAATCCTCACAAAAACTTTACAAGGTAAATACTTTTATTATCCCATTATACAGATGAACAGAAGAAAGTGTAGAAAAATTAAGTAATTTGACCAAGTTGCTCAATTAGTAATTGATGTATCTGTGATTCAAATTCAGATCCTTTGTATCCAGAATTATCTATAATTTTAACTTTTGTGCTAACTTAAAAGGTTATTTTTTTCATTTTTGTCAATTCTTAGACATTTATTGTTTTACTTATTACTGTGTACAATATTTTATTTGATACTTTGTCAGTAACATACATTAGTAAGTATTCTCTCCCAGATTGTGACTAGTCTTTTAACTTTCTTAGTATTTTTTGTACTAATGTTTAAAATTTGAACAGAGTCGAATTTATCAATAGTTTTACATGCAATTTGTACATTTTCTTCTTCATTTTAAGGTCATAATGATGTTCTCTTATATTTTCTTAGGAGAATTTAAAAATTACTTTTTGATCAGTCTTTAATTTCTCTTATAAGACTTTGTGGACTTTGACAGAAGAAGAGGAAGGAGGAAAATTCTTTTTTAAAATTTAAAGAATATCCCTCAAAGGCCCACCCAATATTGTCTCATGAGAGACAGAGAGAGAGAGAGAGAGAGAGAGAGAGAGAGAGAGAGAGAGACAGGCAGACGGAGAAGCAGGCTCCCCACAAGGAGCCTGATGTGGGACTCGATCCCGCACCCCAGGATCACACCCTGGGCCAAAGGCAGATGCTCAACTGCTAAGCCACCCAGGTGTCCCCAGTGGATATGTTTTCTACCAGGCCCCTTATCGATACATACAACTACAGAGGAAGGCTGCTGGATAGTATCAGTGACTTTGATTGCAAGTATTGCTAAACCACAGGATGTCAGTGATGAATATTTCTTTTTTATTGTTCTCTAACCTCTTCTTTATCTGTCTTTGGTCAAAACAACCAGAAGATGGAGGGTAAGGATGCTCATTGATGCAGATCAGACAATTCAGCCTCTTGTGAACAGAGAACAGTATCAAGTAGAGAGGAAAGTGTGTATCTTTGGAGGCAAACATGTACCAAATTCTTCAAAATGGTTCCCCAAAGGAGTATGATTATAAGAGAGGAGGAGAGAAATTTTTTTCTCTTTTTTTAACATCTCTTTTTTTATTTCAATTTAATTGAATTAAATAAAGCATTAAAAAGAGCTTTGCTGTGCAGGGGGTACATAGGGTAAAAGTTTGGGGAACAGTGAAAAAGTGCACCTAGATAACAAAGATTGCAACATTCTCTCTTTTCTCTCTATTTCCTAACTTCTTTTAAGCACTCTCCAATTATTTCCTGGGTTTTAAGGCACAAAGGTGTGTGTGTGTATATGTTTGTGTGTAAGAAGTAGAAACAAGAAGGGTGAAAGCCTGTGTATGGGAAGGGTATTCTTTTACTCTCACAGATAAGTCTACAAAAGGCCATTCCACCATTCTATAGTGCCACTGCTTCAGGAGGATGGGGAACCAGAGAATTCCATGAACAAGTGTCCAGTGTTGCACTTCTTTTGCTGTGAAGTGAGTTCCTTGGTCAAAAGCAGTGCTGTTTGGAAAACTATAATGGTGGATAAGGGATTCTGTAAGTCCATAAATGATAGTTTTGGTAGAAGTATTGTGCAAAGGGAAGGAAAATCTGTATCTAGATTTATTCCAATATTTATCTCAGTATAAATATTTATTTCATAAGGACAAAACATGGTCCATTCTATGACAGCAGTGGTTCAGTGTACCTGAACCTGCTGCGATGTAGCTAGCTGAACACCCTGGGAATGATGCCATATCAGGAATTTAGTGTTTATCTGTACTTCTGGCAGACTGGGCAGTCAACATTCATCATAGCCAGGTCAGACTTTGTGAGTGAAAGTCCATGTTGCCATGTATTAACATCTGTCTCTGCCACCACTGTCACTTTGTTATGAGCCTATTGAGTGATGACAAGGGTGTCTGAGAAAGTAAGCTGACTGGTATCCACAAGAATTGGCCATCCGATTTACCTGGTCATTAAAATCCTCCTTTGCTGAGATCACCCTTTGGTGACCATTCACATGGACACAAATATCTTCATTTTTTTTTGTCCATTCAGAAATGTCTATCCAGATACCTCTTCCATAGTTTTATTTGTCACAATTTTTCCAATTGTGTTTCATCTGAGCCTCTACAACTCAAGTTAAACAATTGGCTACAGCCCATGAATTGGTATATAATTGCATGTCCGGCCATCTCTCTAAGCAAAGTGCACAACTAGCTCTACTACCCAAGGCTCAGCCCACTGAAAATATTTCCTTCCCCTCTGTCCTTTAGGGATATCCAAGAGTCGGTCTGTCTGTTTTCAGATGGTGTCTGCATTTTGTGCAGAGAACCATCTGTAGACCATGCTTGAGTCTTCTCTTTCTCTTTCAAGGCTAGGGAAAGAAGGCAGTGTAGTAGCAGAACTGGGGACCACAGGCATTTAGGCCACTTCTTCACGTAACTTACTTATGCCTTCAGGGCCTATTTGGGCCCAATCATGTATATTCCACTTCTATTTGATAATGGAATGCTATGCAAATTATGGCCTGATGAATCAGATAACATTTAGTTTATGATAGGCAGTTCGGGTCACATGGTAACTTGATAGTCTATGGTCAGATGTTCTGTCTCTAGTGGGCCCTCAGAAGCAGGCCAAAGCTGCTTCACAGAGGAACTAGTTATTTGCAGGTGACAGAGCCTTACTCAAATCCAAAGGTTTTTGAGCCACCTATGAGGCCTTGTCAAAGATTCCAGACAGCTCTTCTCTCTGCCACTGACACACACCATTGGATCTGCTGGATCATAGGCCCAAGTGATAGAGCATCTTTAATAGCAGCCTGCACCGCCTGCAGGGTCTTCTCTTATTCTGGGCTCCACTCAAAACTAGAAGTTTTTGAGGTCACTCATTGAGTGGGCCATTGTAACAGCCTTAAGTAAAGAGTATATCCAAAATCCAAAGAGGACAACTTGGCTTCATGTCTCTTTCTTTGTTGTAGGAGTAACCAGATGCAATAACTTATCCTTTACTTTAGAAGGAATAGCCAGACATATCCTACACTACTAGACCCCTAAAAATTTCACTGAGGTGGAAGGCCTCTGAATGTAATCAGATTTATTTCCCACCTTCTGACACACTATCTTCTTACTAATAAGTCTAGAGCCATTGCAACTTCTTATTCACTAGATCCAGGCAGCATAATGTCATTAATGTAATGGATCAGTGTGTTATCTTCTGGAAGGAAAAATGATCAACATCCCCTTAATTAAATTATGACATAGGATTAGAGAGAGTTGATATACCCCTAAAGTAGAACAGTAAAGATTCTAGCCTTGCCAGCTGAAAGCAAGTTACTTTTGGTGGACATGATAGACAAGTAGGAAGAAAAATACACTTGCAGATCAATAGATACATCTCACGTACCACGGGATGTATTAATTTTCTCAAAGAATAGAATCACATCTGTATAATAAGCCACAATTGGAGTCACCAGTTGGCTGTTATAATAATCAATTGTCTTTCTTCACCATCCATCTGTCTTCTGCACAGGACATATATAAAAATTGGATGGGGATATGATGGAATCACCACCCCTTTATATTTCAAGTCTTTCATCATGACACAAATCTCTACAATACCTCCAGGAATCCTCTATTGCTATTTTCTTAATGTTACAGTTCCTAAAGCACTACTGGCTTCCTCTTGGCTTTTCTCACATTATAGCCCTTACTCTATAGGTCAGGGAATGAATGTATGCAATCTGCCAGCTTCTAGGTATGCCCATTTTAATTATGCATTTTGGAACTGGAGAAAAGACCACAGGATGAATCTGGGGATCCACTAGATCCACTGTGAATAGGTTTCAGCTACAACCTAGCAGTGAAGTGCTACTATAACAAATTCTAAAAAATGAAGAAATAGCTATGGAAGTAGGTAATGGGTAGAGGCTAGTTTTGAAGTACATGCTGGCAAAACCCTATAAGACATTATGGGTGATGCTGATGGGAGCTTGGAAAGAAAAATGAAGAGCTGAAAAGAGAAAGTTCCGAGAAAGCCTTCAATTGAGAAAGATTTAATCTTTGTAAAGATTAAGTGATCCTCAATAGAATGTTGGTAGAAAAATGGACATTAAAGACTATCCGATGAAGTACCAGATGCAAATGGAGACTAATTGGAAGCTGGAAGAAGGATGATCCCTGTTAGAAAATGGCAAAGAACTTGGTTGAATTGTGTTCATGTTTGATGTTTTGTGGAAAGTAGTGCTTTTCAGGGATAGAATCATTTTAGCTGAACTTATTTCTCAGCAAAGTGTTGAAGGAACAATTTCATTCCTCCTGACTGCTTATAGTAAAATTTGAGAAGATATAAATGATTTAAAGACTGAATTTTTAATTAAAAAGAAAAGAGTTAAAAATGGGAATATTCTTAGTCTACCCATATTTTTAAAAATGAGAAAGTGTGATTGAAAGAGAACACTAAGGGTATGGCCAACAATTATTTTATAAGGAGATTAGCTAGCCATCTTAATAAAAGCCAGGAGTGACAATTCAATACAATGAAAGAATAACTGAAGGAAATTCAGAAATCATCATGGTGCATCTCCCTTCATAGGCTCAGAGTAGTTTCAAAGTAGGGGCAGTTAATGCCTGTGACATCTAGGGGCAAGTCCTGGGGCTGCTTCCTATTGCAGGTTCTGTTCTGTGTACTCTATCACTATCTTAGGTGTGACTCCAGTGGCTCCAGTGGCCCTGTGTGGTACAGGCTGCAGTGGTCACTCCTCTAGAAGGCAAAGGCACCACAGCTACTAGTGCACAGACTGTATGAGGTGTATGGGTGAGGCTACATATGAGACTCCAGATCAATAAAGCAGCCTGCTCAAGATTCCAG
The DNA here is from genome assembly GCF_905146905.1 of Nyctereutes procyonoides. NCBI lineage: Eukaryota > Metazoa > Chordata > Mammalia > Carnivora > Canidae > Nyctereutes > Nyctereutes procyonoides. The sequence goes on along the minus strand of NW_026575051.1, from coordinate 26,745,069 downwards.
CTCTGATGAACTGCAGAAATGAGGTTACAGTCCCAATGGATCTGGAAGGCGAGGCATCAAACCAAAGACAATTATTCTTAAGCCTTAAGATCTCATGGAGTTTGCCTTGTACTTTGGACTTACTTGGAACCTGCTATCCCATTCTTTTTTCCTATTTCTTTTGGAATATGTCTATTCTATGCCTGTCTATCTTGTCTATCCTCTGTATTGTAGTTTGGAACCACATAATATGTGGGTTTCACAAGGTCACAGCAGACGAATTTGCCTCAGGATGAGTGGTACCTTGAGTCGCATCCTTATCTCATTTAGATGAGATACTAGCCTTTAAAGTTGATCTTGGAAGAAGTTGGGACTTTAAGTGCTATTGGGATGGAATGAATGTATTTTGTATATGAGTGGGACATGGATTTGGAGAGGGGCTAGGGACAGAAAGCTATTGACTAAATGTGTGTTACCCCCATGGCACTATGCATATAGTAAAGCCTAATCTCCAATATGATTTGGAATTGGGAGCTTTGGGAAGTGATTCCATCATAAGGATGGAACCCTTATAAATGGGACTGATGCCCTTATAAAAGAAACCTGTGAGAGCTTCCTTGCTCTTTCTGCCATGTTAAGTCATAGTGAAAAGATAGCTGTCTATCAACTAGGAAGTGAGCTCTCCTTGGACGCGGAAACTTCTGCACCTTAAACTTGGTCTTCTCAGTCTCCAGAAGTGGGAGAAACAAAATTTTGTTGTTTATAAGCCATCTAATTGTAATTACAGCAGTCTGAACAGACTGAGGCAATTGTATTTACTAATTTTGTAGTTAAAATATTTTTTTTTGCTTCAGTATAGAAAGCTGAAAATACTTCTAAGTTTTAAAATTTCAAATTCCAGACTTAGTAGTTCCTGAGCAAGGGAATTTTTGCTGATAACTCAAGATTCTGTTATGTATCTGAGTTCTCCTTTCTTAAACTTAATTTTTTTTAGAAATGAGTCTCAATCTGAATAGACTCAAGACATCCACCAGAAATGCTCTTTGCCATTAGTTGTATTATTTATTGGATTCCTAGCACTTTATATTATAAAGTTTTAAAAAATAAGAAATAAAAAGAAAAATAAATATTGTTAAATAATGGCAAAAGATAATGACAGTTTTGGTATATAAAGCACCAACCTTTGGGAGCACAGGCTGTTTGCTGTCATGATTCTTGTGTTTGTAGAGGAATTCAGCATAACAAATTAAATGATTTCAGGCAAAAGAGAGAGAGAGAGAGAGAGAGAGAGAGAAACCCACTTAGTGGCAGTAAAATCTTTTTTTGTGAAAGCTAAAATCTATAAAATCACTTATATAAAGTGTGGACAGCCTTAATACTTTACTAGAAGCGATAAACAGCTAAGATTTGGTGATATAAAAATCAATTTAAAAAAAAGAAAGTTAAATCAAATTCCAAAATGTCTATAGTGTGGGCAGTAAAGGCCCCAGTGTGCCTTTCTCAATTACATAAGGGGTCAAAAGTTCTAGATTTTCAGTAGGCAGACCTGGGTTTGACACTTTGGACATATTATTTGATTTTACTAATAATTCATTTTTCTTGATCAATACCTTTGGAAAATCCAGTATCATAGGCTGCTGGTGTGTGTGTGTGTGTGTGTGTGTGTGTGTGTGTGTGAGTGTGGTGTGTGTGTGTGTGATCTTCATTTGTCACATAGCAATCTTTTTTTTTTTTTTTCATCTAGAGGAATATGAGCTTCATGAAGTGTCACCAGTGTGCCTAGAATATGATACACTGCAAGGCAGTAAGACAAGAAAGATGTATGAAGTGTTCTGCAAATCTCTTATATTTCTTGTTTTCTGTCTTGGGATAGTGAGCATACTAGCAACTTTGTGATATTTCTATTAGAGAGTAGATGAGATCCTTTTATTAGCATCCTCTCCTTCAGGGATAGCTATAATCAAATGGTATCATTGTCAATCATTGTAGTTGCAAAATAAGAGGTCAGTGGTATGCTGTGGCCAAGTCCACACTGGCACATCTCTTCCCAACTCTGGGTTTAGTGACATCATGTGGTATCTTGCAATTGGACACTGTAGAAGTATTCCCACCCCAGAAATTGGCAAATGCTACAAATTATCCAAACCTCCCACCCCACCCTCCCAATTGGAAATCAGACTGGTTAACATTTAACAACACTGTACACAAGTGGATACGTTTTAGGATTTTCCAGACAGAGCCTTAAATTCCCTTGGTTTGCCCAAGTCACCATAAACATTAGAGAGAAATATATTATATTTACACAAACTCCAGATAGATGTTTAATTAACCAGTCTAAGGGGCTTCAAAAGTCAAGAACAAGTCTTAAGTTTAATAAAAAAAAAAGTTGAATAGAAATAATCAGGGCAAATGAAATCATTTAACCTACCTTACAGAGTTCTGACATAAAGATATGTGAATTTCAGGTATTAGATACCTGGAACAGCATTATTTGTTATGAACTACCCAAAAACATTTTTATATGTACAAAAGTTCATCATTGCTTACATGTGTTTAATCTCCATGCAGTTTATCCTCTTATAAAACAGATGAGTATTACAGATGTTTATAGATATTACATTCTAATGAGATCAGACATTCCATCATTTAGTGATCTATAAACTTACTGTGAATTTTTCGCTGTGAGACTACTTGCATTTATACCCCTATACCAGCTTGAAAAAGAAGGAACATGCATAATATTCCTGCAGTAATGTGTGTTGGCAGCTTTTGCTGCATCGCCTACATACCCAGGCACACTAAATCATGGTGGGCTACTAACTCTTTCCCTCCTTTCCAACTAAAAAGCACAGTGTAAATGGATGCTCTTTTTCCTATAGAAAAAGAATCATCCTTGCTAGAATAGATTATAATTCAGAGGAAATAATTTTTTTATTTAAAGATTTGAATTTATTTATTCACGAGAGACACACACAGAGAGAGAGGCAGAGACACAGGCAGAGGGAAAAGCAGGATCCACACAGGGACCCCGATGTGGGACTCCATCCCAGGACTCCAGGATCATACCCTGGGCCGAAGGCAGGTGCTTAACCACTGAGCCGCCCAGGCATCCCAGGAAATCAGTTTAAACATTATTATGCCCAGCAAGATAATATACATTCACAGGACCTCTTAGTTTTCAAGCCAGTGCAACCACCTACAGTTTACAAGGTGACTATATGACCCTCAAATAAAGTGTTTACTTTAGTGGTAATAGGTAGTCAGCTTGAGGCTTTAGTAATTTTTAACCTTTTCATTTATTTAATTTATAGTGTTGAGTTGTAGGTAAGTTTTCATATTAGAATTTGAATTTACTTTTACATGATTTAGATATATCCATCTAGTCTAATGACAGATTTATGCTTTCTATAAACTTAAACAAACCAATGTGAAGGAATTATTTTGATAAAATATTCCTCTGTCCAATTCTATTCTTCCATTAATGCAATATGTACCTAAAGAGGTGCATAATTCTTTGCCAATAATATCTATTTCCTATTAGATTTCCTAATAATAAAGGTGTTTATTGAGTTTACAAAACTGCATGCATTATTGAGGGAATAATTACAGATTAGGAGAACTTAAAGGAGGGAGAGAGGGCTGAGGATAATAGGTGTGGAAATAGTGGGGAAATATGAAATTATTTCACTCAAATTTCCGTATTGACTTGCTATATGGTTCAAGTTCACAGAAAAACAAACAGCTCAATTTCCATTTTTACTTGCTTGGCTCAAAATTGAGCTGTAAAAAGAGATGAGAAGTGACTTTGACTAAACTGCTTTTTACCTGCTTAATGAGTTGAGAATGTGGTGTTTATTATCTTTTCTGAAATCTAACTATCCATTGAAACTCAATGCCAAAATCACAAGTTGTTAATGTAGTGAGCATAAGGCTTTTACTTATGTTTTTGTAAGTATAAAGTTATAATAATTTTGGTGTATTTGAAGTCTTTTGTTTTAGAAAGAGATTAAATACATCACTCAACAGTTTTTCAGATGTTCATATTGGTCAACAAGGAGAAATGTTTATTTGGAAACCTAATGAGAAATATACATACAATTCAGTAGAAACTGATGAAGTTTCCAGCTGAATGAAAGAATCCTGTTGGTACAAAATTAATCCTGAGTTATTGTGTTTATTGCATCTATATCTTTGTAGGCTGGCAGATCAGTACAAAACATGCAGCTATATTCTTCTTCTAGATGCATGGCACATTTAGCATGAAAGGGAAGGGTTTTTCCATTCCACAGCCTTTGCAAATGTTACCATTCCACAAGAAATTGATTGTGAACAACAACAAAAATCAATGAATTCTTTTTCAATAATACAAAATTCTTGATGGTACGGAACAACACCATTTCTCCTTTAGTAGGATACTAACATGATATTTAACTATAAAGAATATTGATGATATTCTTAGAGGACAATCAACTGATGGAAAAACACTTCAGCGGATAGTATAAGACAGACCATCAACAAGGAGTGTAAACAAGATGTAAGGGTTCATTACGGAAAAATTAATCTTCTGATGCAAATCCAAACATCATAGATGTATATGTTTAACTGGAAGCAGCTTCCAGCAGCAGGATTTGAAGGGTCGATATATGGATTGAGATGAAAGTCTATTCTTTATACGTATTAAACTGCTTTCTTTTACTCTTCAAATCTCTTCTATGTAAATACTCTTAGACTCAATTCTTGTTTTCCCACATACCATTTTTGCCTTTTGGCTGATATATCTCTGTAGGCCACAATTTCCAATGGAAAGTTGTCATAATTCTTCCTTATGAGGGCTGCCTCTCTTTGAAACATGGAACATTTACCTTGGGGAGAAGTAGTGCAATCTTACTTTGCACTGCATGTCTGTGGAATGTATATCTCCAATATCTATCAATGTATTGTAAATGTTCATTGAAATAGTAATAAATATACTAGTTAACACCTATTGAGCACTTAATACAAGTGTGCCAGACAACACACTTTATAGTTTTCTGAAGTAGAGCATGTTATTTTTATTCATTTTATAGATGAGGGAGTTGGAACAAAAAGTTTATGTAATTTGCCCAAGGTGACACAGCTATTAAATAGCAGAGCCTGGATTAAAATTTTAATACTCTATTCCCAGTCTCTGCATCTTAACATCTTGTAGGACCATGTAATAATACACAGATGGAGAGAAAATTCTCAAACAACTGATGCTTAAGTTTTCTTTAACTTTATATACTGTGGAACTTTCCATTTTTGCTAATGACCTCCATTATTTCATTAATCACTGAAGTCAAAACCATGGCCTCGTCTTAGATTCTTTTTTTTTAAAGATTTTATTTATTTATTCATGAGAGACACAGAGAAATAGAGAGAAAGACTGAGACACAGGCAGAGGGAGAAGCAGGCTCCATGCAGGGAGCCTTCCACCTTCCTTTTATTCTAATCCATTTTCCAAAATGTTGTAGCGAATCTAGCTGTACTTTGCTACAAATAAGCAGAACTACTGACTACTCCCCAAATAGACTTTGCAGGTTCCCATCAATGTAGTTTTCACATGTTATTCTCTACCTGTCAACATCTTATATATAAAGACAAATCTCAAATGGTCACTTTCTTTGTGAAGGCTTTTCTGTAGTCTCTAACCAGATGTAGGAAGGATAATCATTTTAGATAATAGTATCCAATACAGTTTATTTTCCTTTGCTTGTGAAAGGGCATGTAGGTTTGGAAGTACTGTTGCAGCATCTTTGGAGCATAGTATCTGAAAGATACAAGTCTTTATTGTTTTATCTTTCACATTTAGATCATAATCCACATGAAATTATTATTGCAAATACTGTGAAGTACAGTGAAGATACAGATACTTCTGATATTTGGATATTTAATTGATCCTTTGTACTGAAAGGACTAGCCACTCTGCTGTATATGCAGTGACTTTTTTTTTCATAAATTAGGTTTTTGTAAATGTGTAGATCTGTTTCTGGACGTGCTATTCTATTATTCTATTTTCCATTCATGTCCGATGGAAGTCTGTCTTAATTACTGTTCCTTTATAAATCGTGCTCTCTGGTGAACTTTTTCTTTGTCAATATTATTTTGATTATTCTTTGTCCTTTGCATTTCTATAAACACCATAAAATAAGCTCATTAATTTCATGCAGAGTATTTTCACTGCTCTGAAATAAAATAGTGAGAAAGCAATCAAGTTAGGATTCAAACTAATGTCCTCCTACTACCCTGAGAACAATATTTAATAGATACGATATTTAGATATTTTAGCAAAAAAATCGGTGTTCCTATATTCAGTAAACTGGTCTAGAAAAATAAGACATAAACAAGTAAATTGGTGACAAGATTAGGTAACAATTTAAGGACTAGATATGTATTTGAAAAGATAACATTCTAAAAACTAAATAGGAGCTTTTGAAGAGGATGGTCAGGGAAAAATTCCTGGTATTAGGTTTGGAAATGTGTATTGAAAGACAGAGAGGGCTTTGGTAGGCAGAGGAAGGAGATATGGCATTGAGAGAGAAGATCCAGGGATAAAAGTAGGTAAGAGAAAGATAATTGGGTAGCAGTTAAGAAGACAGTTTAGGTTTACATTTTATCTAAGGAAACCTTTTGAAGATGTACAAATATCACCTATGTTATCATCTTTCAATGTTTTATGATGAAGTTGATGAGGGAATAGCACACTGGGAAGACATTGAAAAACATTCTTAATGTTTTTCAAGTGTCAAAGGAAGGTACATTGGAAGGTACAAAGGAAGGTAAATTTGGGTGGAGGATATAATATTGAGTAGAAGGTAACTATGCAGAATTAGAGAGAGAGAGAAAGAGAGAGAGAGAGAGAGAGAGAGAGAGAGAGAGAGAAGATATTTTGTGGGAAGGATATAAATAAAGAAAAATGACCAAAAAACTATAATGTGTTGTTAAAAACAAATTTTAAGTTATCGACATCTTTCTTCTGCTTTGACTATTTATGGAATTACTCAAAAATGTATAATATGCCATTAAAATATGATAAGAGAAACAAGGAAAAATGTGAAGTTAACATTTGTGGAACATTTTCCATGTTCCAGGCATTATGCCACATATTTTATACTAAGTCACTCAGTGCTGTCTATGAGTTAGATCTTTTATTATTCTCATTGTACAAATAAAAAAATCTGAAGTTAAAAGAGTGACTTTTTCAAGATCTCTGTTGAGTAGTAGCTGATCTTGGGCTTTAACTCTAAACTTTGGATACATACTACCTCATAATACTGCGGCAGATGAATAATATAGAAGTTGAGATGATAGAGAATTCTAGGCTTTTTAAGTGAGAGCACTCTACAGGTAATATAATTCATCTGTTTTATGGCACACTTTGCTACAAGGTTGTAGTTTCATTCCAAATTAATTTAAAAAATTTTATCATACCCTATTTCATGATTGGATGCTCTAGTATTTTACCTACAAGACTAATAGCACTTGTCTGAATTAAGTTTGTACTTCACACTTAAATCCCTCTGATTTTCTGATTTAAATTTATTATGGGTATCAATGTCTTGGTGGCCGGGACTAGTTTGACCTTCACAAAAAATAAGCAAACAACAAATTCTCTTTGGTCAAAACAAAACCCATTTACTAAGGGAATAAATGTTAAAGTGACTTTTTTCTACATCCTGAAAGGCTATTGATAAATCTGTAGCTATGAGGTCCTGAAAAGATGTAAAATATCTTCTGAAATTTTCTATTTGGAGACTATCTGGAAGCCAACGTTTTCATTGTAATCAGTCACTATAATGTTTAAGCCCAGTAGATTCTTATGTTTGAAGAAAAAAATTGCAGTTTGGCAATGGAATGTCTACAACTACACAACAGGCCTCACAGGCTTTATTTTCTGAAACTTTTACTAATAATTCTAATCTCTAAAATTTTGTTTTAACTCTTCTTTAGTAAAAACAACAACAGCAATCATGACAATAGCAATATGAGACTATGAAAACTCTGGAATATCATAAGTGCATAGATTTCCTTGCTTATTTGAGGATTAAAATCTTTATCTGAACATAAAAATGATAGTGTGTTCTGCAGACTAACTGTCCAAAACAAAGTTGACAAATCTTAGTTTTTATTTAACTCTATTATACCGTTAAGTATATCAGATTATAAGAAATTCATATTGTAAAAATACATTTTAAAATCCTGTGATTTTTCTTCATCAAATTATAAGTAAAATATCTTATGTTGTCAAATGATCTCTTTGCACACAAAAGGATCAATAGTAACTCTTAAATTTCAACGAAAATAAGAACAAGGCAGTAAGTTAATGAAAAATGAAAATTGGGCAGCCCGGGTGGCTCAGCGGTTTAGCACGGACTTCAGCCCAGGGCATAATTCTGGAGACCCGGGATCGAGTGTCACGTTGGGCTCCCTGCATGGAGCCTGCTTCTCCCTCTGCCTGTGTCTCTGCCTCTCTCTCTCTCTCTCTCTGTCTCTCATGAATAAATAAATAAAATCTTAAAAAAATAAAAATAAATAAAAATTCCCTATTCTATTCCCTTTATTCAAAATTCAGTACATTGGGAATGAGACCCAGAAACCATATGTTTAATATATACCTCAGTACATCTCATGCAGATCATAATTGGTTGTATGGATATGTCAATCAAAAGATTTATGCCAAAACTTTTAGACTTAGTACTTTTACTAATGGGGAGAAGACCAACCAGGACATTTGATATTTAAAGGTTTGTGTTTAGTATCCTAGCCTTTTTTCGCTGTTAAAATCCCAGCCCTGATTTTTTGAGTCTGGTAATCATGAAGTAGCTTTAGAACAACTAAAACCTGAACAAAACCATAAAATATCAGTTTGAACTCTGGAGTACTACCCAGGCAGTAAGGATTGGAAGAGTTAAGATCTCGAGAAGAGAACAAAAAAATGAAATTGATATGTGGCATTGGTTTTCCTTTCATTGGTGACTGAGGGACTGAGCATCTGAGCAGAATTCTCAGCAATATTATAGATCATGACAGGAGTGTGGAAATTGGAATTCCATGTCCTATGAGGAATAAGAGCTTTGGTAAACACTGATATATACACCTATATATCTGTTTATTTCTCTTGACTCTCACTTGATTAATGATACAGACTCTGGAATTAGAACAAATTGGATTTAAGTCATGGGAGTTTTGGGGTCAGTTATCTAATATATTCTTCATCAAAACCACTTTCCATTTGTTTATTCATTTAGTAAATATTTAATGTGTGACTATCATATTCCAGAGAGTTTAGTGTATATTTTAAAGGATAATGCCTACTTCATTTGGTTGTTCTGAATATTATAATTCCGTGATTTTTAGCATCTAGCACCATGACTCATATATAACGGTTCCCAATATATATGTGCTAAATAAAATAATTTATCAAAGCAGAAACATCAGACTTCTAATAGAAATCTCTTTTTTGTCTCATATATTTTCAATTACCCTAGCAAGAAATCTAAATGTCATACCCTAGCAAGAAATCTATTTCCTGATTAATTTTCAGAATATGAATATAAAGAAATTTGTCATAACTATTTTATTTTATACGTGAAAACAAAAAGTAACTCTAAGTAAGATGACAAGTTCATGATACTTGCTCTAAATCTTATTCAAACTTCTCATATTCTAGTTCCTTTTTGTTTGTTTGTTTTAGGCTAGATTCTTTTATTTTTATTGAGACATAATTGACATATCACATTGTATTAGTTCTAGGTATACAACCTAATGATTTGATACGTGGATGTATTCTGAAGTGATTACCACAGTAAGTTTGGTTATTTTCCATCACCACATAGAATTGCAAAAAAAAAAAAAAAATTGTGGTGAAAACTTTTAGGATCTCTTCTCTTATCAACTTGCAAATGTACAATATATTATTGTTATCCATATTTTCCATGATGTGCCTTACATCTCAAGATTTATTTATTATATAACTGGAAGTTTCAACCTTTTGAACATCTTCACCCATTTTATCTTCCCACCCCCAACCTCTGGCAACCACCAATCCATCTCTTTGTGAGTTTGTTTTTTAAGATTCCACATATAAGGGGGAACATACAATATTTGTCTTTCTCTGCCTTATTTCACTTAACATGATGCCTTCAATGTCCATCCATTGTTGCAAATGGCAGGCTTTCTTACTTTAAATGGCTGAATAATATTCAATTGTGTATATAACTATACCCACATTTTTAATCCATTAATTTGTTAATGATTACTTAAGTTGTTTCTGTGACTTGGCTATTATAGATAAAGCTGCAATGAGCATGGGGGTATAAATATCTTTTAAAGACAGTGATTTCAAAAAAATAAATAAATAAAGATAGTGAGTTCATTTCTTTTGGATAAATACCCACAAGTGGAATTGCTAGATTCTTGATACTGTCCTTTTGAAAGTTTTTCCATACTTTGTAAAATACTTCTAAATTCAGGCCAAAATTCATCTTAATTGCTATCTAGCAAGATATATCTGATTACTTGACTATTGGAGTTCTGTGTAATGTTAGCTCTTTTTAAATATAAAATAAAAATACTAATTTTTGCTAAGTACACGTGAATGTTTTACAGAAGATTTAAAATAGGTTCTAAGATATGAATTCTAGGGGGCCATTGGGTGGCTCAGGCAGTTAAGTGTCTGCATTCAGTTCAGGTCTTGATCCCAGGGTCCTTGGATTGAGCCCTGCATCGGGCTCCTTGCTCAGCAGGGAGTCTGCTTCTCCCTCTCTTGTTCCCCTTGCTTGTGATCTCTCTTTCTTTCTCTGTATAATAAAAATAAATAAATAAATAAATAAATAAATAAATAAATAAATAAATCTTAAAAAAATAAAATAAAGCATAAATTCTAGGAAGGAATAAATTGTCATTCTGAAAACATTTAATAAGAAAACTATATGAATTTAAAAATATTATTCCTGTGATAAAGCTGCTCCTATAAGGTAAGAATAAATTAATAATGAGAAGACAAGCACCAAGACTTTTTTTTTTAAAGTCCTCTATTCAACTTTGAAAACTTTCTTAATTGGGATCCCTTGACAACACCCTTTACAAATAGAATAGTGCATCTGCACTTCTGTTAATCTTTAACTCATAAATTGAGAATTGCCTTTATTTTCTTGGCAGGAATAGTTTTTTTTCCTCTCTAAATTGCAGTATAACTTTTAATAATGAAGTTGCTTAATTTTGATATTTCTTCCCCTCCCACTTAAGTTGTGTTAATATCATTTTTATCTACATGCATGAAATTTTAATTACACTTCATTTTTTTTCATTCTCATATTCATTCTTTCAATATTTATTGTGTAGAGACAATTGATATCAAACTTGCAAAGCCCATGATATTCATTGCCAAGAATTTCACAGTCTATTGGGGTTTGGAATATTTAGAGATAAATGTAAAACTGATATATGAGAAGAAAGTGCTGATCTTTACAAATTGAGTTAACTCACAAGAAACTTCTGTGTATCTATATATCTACTTTAAAAATAATGGAAGAAATCTAAAGACTGATGAAATACAGATTTAAAATGCAACATATTGGAAGTTTCCTACTTGGGTCTGCATTTGAAAAAGCTTTAAAAGAAAGCAAAACCGAACAACTTGCCTGGATGTTTGTGTTCTGCAGACACAATTTGCCCATTTTTGAGTTAGGGCATATGGATCAGAGGTGCAAGTATGCAGATGAACTTCATTTTTTGGCTAATTGACAAGACTTGACTTCCTAAACATCAAGAACTGGATCTTGGTAGGATAATATCACCGGGGCTTGACCTAGCTCTGACATATAGTAGGTAAATAAGGAAATTGTTGAATTATTTATTGGTTTGGAATTCATTATAATCAACAATAAAGAACAAGGGTTTTTGACTTGAACTTCATGAACTTCTATTGATGGTTAAATTTCAGGATGTTGTGTTAAATGTTTGAAATGTAGGCAAACATTACATGGGCTTATGAGTTTTTATAATAAACTATTCTGGAGGTATATTTTATTGTTATACATTGTAAAATTCTATAACTCTAGCACCCTGGAGAAATAGTCTGAAGCAATTATACAGCTACTAAATTAAACACAGTTAAAGCATTGACAAAGTTGCATCAATAATAGCGTGATTATATTCCTCTGATGATTTGTCCACAAACATGCCATACATTTGAACTGGAAGGCTGTCTGATGCTGGCACAAAAATGGAAAGGGAAGTGTTATATGCTTGTATCTCTAAGACTCTGGCTCTATCCTGGAGCTCCTGTTAGATCACAGCAGGAAGTATGAATCATTTCTCAGACCCAAATGGGATCCATTTATGGCTCAGGGGCAATGTCTCTGAGACACCAGTCTTGTATTCCCAGTTTCTTCCTGTTTTGGAGGAATTGTTCTGAATGACAAGTGTCATAGCTCAAGGCAGTATATCTCAAACCTGTGCTTGTACAAATCCTCTTTCAAAGGAAAATTTTCTCATCAACTTCTAACGCAGAAGTGAATTCTTTTCATTACAGTATACTTATAAGTGTACAAACTTAACAGTGTGTATTCATTTCTTATGTTTATGGTCCTTACACACCTTTGAAACAAAAATACTTACAAAGATACACAAATAGTAGAACAAAATAAAACAATTTCAAACTAATAATATTGATATTTAAAAACATTTTATTGAAGTGCAGCAGATATACATACAATAAAGTACATGAATCAAGTTTCAAATTGTATGAATTTTATACACATTATTTATTTTTATATTCATCTGAGTAATGACCTCAAGAATCAAGATATAAAATATTCATACTTCCCCAAAAGACTCTCTTGTATCCTTTTGCAATCAATACTGTCCATCATCCACCCCTTTGACACAGATGTAGGCACCTGAAGCTAGTTTTCTTCTTCCTGAAGTTCACATAAATGGAACCATTCATATTCTTTTATATCTTCCTTCTTTCCCTTAGCATGTCATCTTTGAGACTCTTCAAAACTCTCCTTAATACAATTGTGATTGCTTTTGCTACTGAAAACATGAACACAAATTGATGACCAGTGATATTGCTTTGTGGCTTTTGGCATTCCCAAACTAGCATGTTCTCTCTGTGCAATTTTCCCACCTTTCTTGTTTTGTATTGTTTTAGACTATCATCATCACAAAAGTATAAAATTAAAAATTTCAACAGATCATCTGTGGAACTCCAGAATCTGTGGACTCTGTTTTGGTATGTTCTGATTTTTTTAAAAAGATTTTATTTATTTATTCATGAGAGACACACACAGAGAGAGGCAGAGACATAAGCAGAGGGAGAAGCAGGCTTCCTGTGGAGACCCTGATATGGGACATGATCCTAGGAGTCTGGGATCAGGACCTGAGCCAAAGGCAGATGCTCGGCCACTGAGCCACCCAGGTGCCCGGTGAATTCTGATTTAGAAGGAGGAATTATCTGGTACCTAATCATATAAGCCTTGACAGATATCTGAGTAATAGCTAATTCAGATGCCCTTTCATTGGGAAACTCAGGAGAAGCAAAACTTTTCTTTTGCCACATAACTTGTTTGGGCACCGGTGCTGATTCTGGAAGACATTTGTTTTTTAGCTAATGAGTTGTTTCCTTTTTAGCTTACTTGGGCAAAATTTGAGCTTATCCTATTAATGCCGACAATACTCGAAGGTTCTTCCTAAACTGCGTCTGTGTTCAGCATTATATTTCAGGGTAAGTTACAATGGGGACATTGCAAATAACTAGAACAATACCCATAATGTCAGGATAATGTTCTTCTTTTGAAACCAAGCGAATTGATAAAAAACGATTGACACTATCCTACCTTTGCTCTCAGGAGGGCTGTTAAGAAGTCTCTGTAATGAAATCGTGGACAATAAAAGGACCCTGTCATGCCGTTTGTAAAATTCTTTATAGCAGCCCTTGAAATTAAATGCATTCTTTATAGCTATGCTTATATTGTAGTTTTATTTAAGTACTTATTTGAGATCTTTGGGGAAGAGTGTTCTTACAGGCACGGAAAAAGTTGTAAAAGTGAGGTGAAAGTAGAAATAAATAAATGGTAGTGCTTAAACAATATTCCTTCAGTTTAGAATGCTCCAATAGAGACAATATAAACCAATAATTAATAATTTGTCAATTAGGGGATCTCCGGGTGACGCAGCGGTTGAGCGCCTGCCTTTGGCCCAGGGCGCGATCCTGGAGCCCCAGGATCGAATCCCACGTTGGACTCCCGGTGCATGGAGCCTGCTTCTCCCTCTGCCTATGTCTCTGCCTCTCTCTCTCTCACTGTGTGCCTATCATAAATAAATTTTAAAAAAATTAAAAAAAATTGTCAATTAGATAATAACTGTTTTCTTTATTTATGTGCAGAGTCAAACTCTCTTTTTATCTTGGAAACAAAGCATACATGGGCATGCTCAAAATCAGACTACTGGAGGAAACTACCTGCATGAAAAATATATTTCAATCGTATTCAGTGCTGATCACAACAGTTTTACCACTTACTGGAAAATTGTAATGCAGATATATCAGAACAAACAGGTCAGATAGTTTTCGTACTTTAACCCTAATGGCCATGTAATGTAATAAAGCCTCTAAATTTTTCTTTAGATTTGACTTAGCTCTCTTAGGTAAACACCTATGACTTCTCAGAGCAGCATCTCTTACCACACCTTACAATTATTTTATGGGTTGCTAAGTTTGGGACATTATCTAAATCAAATATAATCAACCCACAAACCAATCCACCACATAAACAAACCAACCAACACGCAAACATATTTTGGTCCTAAAGTCTTTTGTCATGAAGGGTAGAAAATATTTGTTTTAATATGTCTGAAGGAGCTATAGATTTATCATGTGATAAAACTATTTTTCTTGAATAAGAAAGAATGTAAAAGAAAGAAAAATTACATAAAAATTAATTTTAAGTGAAAGAATGGATAATACCTTAAAATGTTTGGTATATACCAAAAGGGATCAAATCTTTTGTTACTTATGTATGCAGCTGTAAGGAATCACACTAACTCTAATCTTGTATTGTTCTATGTAGTAGTCATTAGTACTATTTCATAAATACTTGTGATTGCCTTTGAAATCTGTAGAATGGCAATTTTTTGCCTTTTGAAGTTAGCTGTGGCCATGCAACTTGCCTTATTAGTGAAAATAAGAAGTAATATTGGTTATTTCTGGAAGACAGTTTTAAGAGCTGATTTGTGACTTGCCTCTCAGACTTTCTCCTTGATATATTGACTCCAGACAATGGCTGCTGTATTAGCCTCTTTCCGACTGAGAATGACATGAAGCAGAGCCTCAGCTAGACAGGAATGGACTATGAGCATGAATGAGAAACATGACTTGCTGTTTAAAGTCACTGAGATTGAGGTATTTGTGTTACTGAGTCTTCACTGAGGGAGTCCCATTTCATCCACTGACAATAGCAAAAATCAACACAGACAACTCACTCATCCACATGCTCAGGCAAGAGAGATATAGAAAGAAGAGGTGAGTTATGGTTAAGTGAAGAAAGGAAAAAGAAGAAATATTTAGAGAAAGAAAAAGGAAGACCAGAATATATTTTAATCATTATTATTTTTTAAAGTTTTATTTATTTATTTTAGAGAGAGAAAGAGAGCAGAGGTGGGGAGGGGAAGAAAGAGAGGGGGAGAGAATTTCAAGCAGACTCCCTGCTGAGCATGGAGCCTGATGCAGGGCTGGATCCCATGACCCTGAGATCATGACCTGAGCAGAAATCAAGTGCTGGCCACTCAACCAACTAAGCCACCCAGGTGCCCCTATATTGATTATTTTTAATTTAAATAATTGTTTTCCTAGGCATTCATTTTATCTCACGTAAAGAGTGTATTAGGAAGAAAGGAACTTGGAAAGAAAAGAATAAAATCTTATTTTAAGTAAAATTCCATATTATTTTATTTCTATACACGTGTAAGATGATTGGAGAGTCAAAGCATCTATAAAATCTCATGGTTTAGCAGGAAATAATTGATTATAGTCTTTTTCTTTTAAAGATTTTACTTATTTATTCATGAAAGACACAGAGAGAGAGAGACAGAGATATAGGAAAAGCTCCTTGCTCTCCTGCAAGGAGCTGCCGGATGTGGGACTCGATCCTGTACCCTAGGATCACACCCTGAGCCTAAGGCAGACGTTCAACCTCTGAGCCACCTAGGGGTCCCTGATTACGGTCTTAAATGCTTCTGTTGAAAACTCAGAGATGACTGATTGTGACAGTTTGGCAAATGCAGCTGATGTGGATGAAGGTGAAGCATACTGAGGCTGTTTGCATCATGACAACCACCACAACACATGTTGAAAAGTGGGAAATTCAGATATTTAGAGCATTTTGTCTGAACATCATCAGTCAGCTGCATGGACTCAGTATTTATTTTGCTTTTAAGACATTGCTAAGAAGAACAAACATTCTAACTAAATAACTCGATTTGTTTGCTACTAAAATTACCCATTCAATACCAACAGAAGAGATCATACACATTATGCTGCAAACAGACAAAAAGAATCAAAACAAAAAGACAGATGTACGGAGACTCTTTCATTAGACTGTGAAGCTAATTCAATTCAAGAATCATTTAGTATTTGCCACATGCTTTGTTTAGGAACCCTGATATATTGTTCACATCATTCAACAAAGCGAAATAACAACAAGAACACAATAACAACAATTAACTCTCTCAGAATTCTTACTAATTGCTGAGACTTTTTCTAAAGTGTTTTAATATAAAAATATAAAGTGCTTTAATATAAAAGCTATCTAATCCTCTCCACCAAACTGTTAGGTCGATATTACTATAATTCTGCTTTATAGTTGAAAAATTGGGGCAAACAGAGGTTAAGGAACTTGCCTCAGGTCTCATGGCTAGTGAGTAGAGAAGCTCAGAATCAGACCCAAATAATGGGGCCCCAGAGCTCATAGCTTTTCTACTTCATTGTTTTTAGAAAAGGGCAGCAAATTAGAGGAGCCCAGTCGTAAAGTCAGAATCTGATTCCCAAAAAAGGTGATTGGCTTTTATTTTGAATTTAAAATTGCAAAATAATATTAGAATTGCAAAAATCATTTTTTAAAAAAAAAACAAAATAAGCCATCTTTTATGTTCTCACTCTCCATGGTTACACAATTTTTTCCCATTGTTATTCTAGACTTTATTCAAATGTTTATGGAATTTTTTATGTAGTTGAAAGCTTAATATATAATTTTATATTCCATTTATTTTGTCTTTCCCTAGATAATTCCATATATTGATGCAGTTTTTAATAATTATCCATTTTTAAAAATTTTATTTATTTATTCATGAGAGACACAGAGAGAGAGCGAGAGGGAGGCAAAGACACAGGCAGAGGGAGAAGCAGGCCCCATGCAGAGGACTCGACATGGGACTCGATTCCAGGTCCCCAGGATCATGCCCTGGGCCGAAGGTGGCGCTAAACTGCTGAGGCATCCAGACTGCCTCAATATTTATACATTGTAATGGCTGTTTAATATATCATGTAGTTGATATATCAGAATTACATTATTTTTTTTCATTGGCTATTTTAGCTACTTATTATTATTATTATTATTACTTTGGTAAATAATGCTGCAACAGATTTTCACAAAATATTTCCTTAGGAAGAATATATTACAATACATTTACTTATAATTCACAAGTCTCCTTGTAATTCATGCATTTTATTGCCAAATGATGTTCTAATTATCCTGTCAGCAGTGTATAAATACAATAATGTTACTTTACCAGCTTTTGAAATTACCATTATTTTAGATTTTTGTTGCTTTAAAAGATATGAAATGGTATACGCTATTTGATCGGTTTCTTTGATGTAGTGGGGTCATAAATTGGTGCCCTATACTCTCATGTGCCAAGAAATATGTAGTTACTCTTATTTCCTATGTGATCTGATCTTTTTTTATGTGTCAGTTCATACAGTGTCTCTGTTTAAAGATGTAGTCTATTTGAAGTTAAATTCTTTACTAGAACTGATTTAGTTCTTCAAGACTGTTCAGTCTCAGGTAAACAGTAAATCTTAGGTAATGTTTAGGCCTAGGTAAAGTCACAGATAAGGTCCTTAGGGAAATGCTTAGTCTTTTACCGTTGCCCCCAACCTCCTTCCCCTTTTCATATCGGATCTGGAAATCCTAGGGGAACTATGTTGTTCTTACAGTGAAAGGGCAAGAGGAAGCTTCGCCACGTTGTCTCCCAGATCCTCAGGAATTTCTTTCGAGAGGTGGCTGATTTGGGTTCTGCTTTTTGTACTAGTAAATACTCAGGTTTGATTGAGGCCACTGCTGCCTTCTGAACTTTTGGGAGTGACTCTAGACACCTCCTACAGAAGCTCGTGCCCTGAACAGTAAATCCCAATGCTCAGCAGCCACTTTATTCTGACATGAGACCCCTGCTTGCTCTGCTGTAGCACATGCTCTGCCTTCTCACCACTCCCATAACCACTCCTCTGCTGGTGCTCCTGGTAACTTCTGGATCTCCTCCGTAGGAAACCTGGAGGGCTGCTTCACACAAGTCATTTTTCTGGACATCTTCCACAAACAGTGCAGCATAATTATCCTCTACCATGTTGATATTAATCACGTGAGGGATATCCTCTCCTAGAGACTTCAGGCTGCCCAAAGATGCCAGGAAAGAATTCCAGCAGCATCTAGTCTTTCCAGTAGCCCTGGTCTCTCTAAACTGAGTTTAATATATTTTACTGGACATTCCCCCTTTGAGCTTCATTAAAAGAGGCTACACACAAGGATACATACCGTATTCACTCCCTCTTACTCCTTTCTTTTTTTTCCTGAAATTTGCTAAGCAAGAAGGGACAGATTTTACTCTTCAGATCCTATATAATGTTACATCCTGTTTCTTCTAAAGTGTTACTCTGCCTCCTTCTATGAGGTTCAGTGGCAATCAGGACATGGTGTAAGGAGGGCAGTAGCTTGCTAAACAAGAAACAAAAACATATCTTTATAAACTTTTAAAACTTTTAAATTGAAGTGTTGCATACACACTGTAACATGCACAAATCTTGGGGGCGCCTCAGTGGCACATTCAGTTAAGCTACTGACTCTTGATTTTGGCTTTGGTCATGATCCCAGGATGGTGAGATCAAGTCCAGACTGGGGCTTTGTGCTCAGTGGGAAGGCTGCTTGAGATTCTCTCTCTCTCCCTCTGCTCCTCCTCCTTTCAAATAAATAAATAAATAAATAAATAAATAAATAAATAAATAAATCTTTTTTTAAAGAAGCACAAATCCTGTACTTTATGATTTTTTTTTAACACGGAGAAAATACCTGTATAACCACTATCTGGGTCAAGATGTAGAATATAAACAGCATCTCAGATATTTCCCTCCTGCTTCCTTCCAAATACTACCTTTCCATCTCTCAAAGTTTGCAGCTAGCTGTGTGCTTTTTCCTTTTCTTTCTTTCTTTCTTTCTTTCTTTCTTTCTTTCTTTCTTTCTTTCTTTCTTTCTTCTTTTTCTTTCTTTCTTTCTTTCTTCTTTCTTTCTTTCCTCCTTCCTTCCTTTTTTGTTTTTTTTTTTTCTGCTTGAAGAAAAAAATTTCATGAAAGTTTGTTTTGATGTCTTTCATCAGTTTTGGAAAATTCTTGGGTCTCATTTTTTTTAAGGGGGAAGGAGCAGAGGGAGAAGGAGAGAGAGAATTTCAAGCAGACTCTGCACTGAGCATCAGAACCCAACCTAGGACTTGATCCCATGATCCTGAGATACTGACCTGAGCCAAAACCAAGATTCGGTCACTTAACTAAGTGAGCCACCTGGGTACCTCTCAGCTTTCATTCTTAATCATTTCTGTCTCATAATCTCTACTTCTGGGACTCTAAAGGATTTCTCCATTAGTTATATTTAAGTATTTTCCATCTTAAAACCATCCTAATTTTACCACGTCTAATCTAATTTGAGTCCATCAATTGAATTCTTAATTTCAGTGATAGTATTTTTAATTTCTGTCATTTTTATTGAATTTTCTATATAGATTTCAATTCTGTGGTAGAATTCTGAACTTTTCACTCATCCTCAAATACATTAAACATAGTTATTTACAGCCCATGTCTGATAACTCCAATATCTCAATCATCTTTGGATTTGTTACTCTTCAATATTTTTTGTTTTTAAGTTATTTGGTTCTGTATCTTAGCATGTATATATTTTAAAATCAATTCTAGATAGCATGTATAAAAACTGTAAAGTATTGATTAATATCTTCTCCCTTTGGTCTGAGCTTGTATGTATCTGTCAGGCCTACCTGTCCAATACATAGTCAATGACTGTCAAAGACTGTTAATATTCTATTGGGTATTTGAAAAGGATGGTATATTCTCTACTATAGTAATCAATATACATCAGTTAGATTGGTTTTATTAATTATATTATTCTTTTTGCCACATTTAATATTTTTGTGTTAAAATTCATGTAGTTTGATACTAAGGTAGTAATATTAATTTTTGTTTGTTTACAGTTGCCTATCCCTTTATTCTTAACTTTAAAGAATCACTTTATTTTATGTGTGTCTCTTAAATACATCCTAGAGTTGGTGTTTGGAATAGGACCAAGTCTGATTTTTTTAATATGGCTATATTTATTTACATTTAATTCTATAGCACATATGTTGGATTTTAATTTCATCATGTGATATTTTCTCTTTTTATATTTTTTTCTTAAAAATCTTTTACTCAATGGGCTGTTTTATTTATTGTTTTTGTGGCTCTTTCTATAGTTAGGAAGTTTTCTATTTTTCTCTCTCCTCCCTTCTTTTCTTCCATCATTCAATTTTAGTCAATAGTATAATAGAATGCTTGTTCTTAGTATCTTGCTCTTAAATACTTCACTACTCTTTGCTTGATTTATTTTAAATGATATTTTTCTTGCCTTTAGTTCTTAAAATGTATTAAACACCAATTTTTTCCTGTATCCCAACTCTTTTCCTTCTGCTTTCAGGATTTTAAAGTTCACATTTTATCTAGAAATCATAAAAATATGTTTGTTTAAACTCCCTCTCCCCATAATTTGTTGTCTTATTCAGTTATATATTCATTTTTGGTCTTTATGCTGAATTTATGTAGTCATATTGTAGTTAGCTAAAGTTAGGTATCTAGTAATTTCTTCAAGAAAAAGCTCATGAGAACAATATTAGCAGAATTTTTGCATGTTCAAAATTGTTATCTGTAGTGTATAAGTATGGCTGGTTATAAATTTCTGGGCTCCAACGTTTTAACTTGAATACCTTGTAAATATTGTTCAATTACCTTGTGATATTGAATGTTGCAACAGAGAAATCTGAAGTCATTCCAACTTTTCCCTTTGTACACAGAGTGATTTAGTAATAAATCTTCAAGAGCAAGATACTTTGGATAGCAGAGCAATAACCAGACAAGATGCAGGGTAAACAGGTGTAACCCAGGACTGTCTTCATCAAATTGGTATGTTTCATCCCCCAACTTATTGGAGTGCTTTCACTTACATATAGCTGGTTTTATTTTCCGTAGGGAACTCAAATCATGTGAATTTTGGCTCTCTTTTGATTGTACATATTTCAATGATTTTATCTCCAGTACTTTAAACATTTAAGAAATTTCCATTTTACTTTCTTTCTCAATATCCCTTATTGTATTTCCTAGGCTCTTTTTACTTCTTTCAGTTTTTTCTTTATATAGCGTGTGTGTGTGTGTGTGTGTGTGTGTGTGTTAGTCTACTTTTTTTGTATGTGTGAATTCTGCTAACACATTTCATTTCCACTTGTTTTCTTGCCATATTTTTGCTAAATTCTTTTTTTTTTTTTTGTAAGCAAGGAGAGTCTTTTTATTGATCAAAAATAAAATACACATTAAAAAAAACCACCAAGGATGCCTGGGTGGCTCAGTTGGTTAAGCAGCTGCCTTCACCTCAGGTCATAATCCCAGGGTTCTGGGTTTGAACTCCATATCAGGCCCCTTGCTCAGAGGGGGCCTGCTTCTCCCTCTCTTTCTGTCTGCCACTCCACCTGCTTGTGCTCTCTCCTTTTCTCTCTCTTTCTGTCAAGTAATTAAAACCTTTAAAATAAATACATAAATAAAAACAACCCCCACATAGTATTTAATAAATACTAAACCAGTTCTTGGAGATATGAAATAAGCTCACAAAAACAAATCCAGGATATATAGATAGTATATATCCATACATAGAAATCTACTTCCTATAGACAAGAATGTGTTTTATTTTCAAGTTTCCAGGTTATTACTAAGTTTTGCTGTGTATTATGAGCAAAATTTCAATAAGGACAGAATAGAAAATGATCCAGAACTCTTTTGCTGACCATAATACAATAAACCAGAAATTAGTAACCGAAGTATAAACACAAAGTCTTGGCAATTAAAGAAACTCTCTCTAAGTGACTCTTGGGTACAATAAAAAATTAAAATTGCAATTACAAAACAGAGAATAAGAATAATTAGTACATTCTTTATCAAAATTTATTAGATATAACCAAAATTACTCAGATAAAAATTCATAGTGTTAAAAGCTTATATTATTAAATGAGAAATAATAAAAATAAAGCAACAAAACTTTTAGCACAAGAGGCTAGAAAAAGAACAAAAAACTTAATTAAGGAGAGAAAATAAAAGGAGCAAAGACTTAGAATCAATATATTGGTAAAAATGATGGGATGATTCTTTGGAGAGCAAAATAACTTATGAAGTCAATAATTCAATTTTTTAAGAAGAGTTAATTTGCATGCTTTGACAATTATTTTAGAGAATCTCAAAAGGTTAAGTGTTCCATTTTTTAAAAAAGTGATTAATTTTTGTCTAATTATGTTTAGTAATGAAGCTTACCCTGAATTGCCTTTAAAATCAGAATAGTTCCCCCAGCATTCTTACACTTCCTTACTCTGTTCTATTTTTGCCATGGCGCTTCTCACCTTGTTGGTGAGGATTTGGAGAAAAAGTAACCTTTGCACACTGTTGGTGGGAATGCAAATAAGTGCGGCCCCTGCGGATAAGAGTATGGAACTTTCTCAAAAATTAAAAATAGAATTACTATACGGGTCCAGTAATTCCACTACTGGATATTTACCCAAAATGGATGCACCCTTTTGTTTATTGCATCATTATTACAATGGCCAGGATAGATAGAGGGTATAAATCTAAGGTAAATAAGTCAATTAGAGAAAGACAAATGCCATATGATTTCACTTATATGTAGAATTTAAGAAACAAAACAAAGAAAAAAAAAAGAAACAAACAAAAAACCCCAGACTCTTAAATAAAGAGAACAAACTAGTGGTTACCAGAGGGCAGATGTCGGGGGATGGGTGAAATAGGGGAATGCAATGAAGAGTATACTTATCTTGATGAGCACTGAATAATGTATATTATTCTTGAATCATTATATTGTACTCCTGAAACTAATATAACACAGTATGTTAATTATACTTGAATAAAAAAAGAAAATAAATACTTCTTACCTTCTAGCATACTATAGAATTTGTTTATAATGTTGTTTGCTTTCTCTTTTCTAGCCTTGGCTAAAATGTAAGGTCCATAAGAATAGGAACTTGGTCTGGTTATTCTCTAGAACAGTTCATGGCATGTAGTACATGCTAAGTAAATATTTGCTGAATAAACAAACATAACCCAACCTTCAGAGTAGCAATAACAATAAAATAAAATATACGGAAAGTATAAAAAGCACTTTATTGTTTATTCCTTCACAATTTACAAAGAGAAAACAGAAGGAAGAAATTAAAATGATTTCTCTAACAGCCCACAGTCACATAGATGGGACAAGAGTTATAGTCTCTGGGCCCCTGATTCACTTGTTGTTTCACCATGTATATGACCTTTCTCATCCCAAACCTAAGCAACTTATCATTATTTTCCATCTCACTGGCACTTCAGATTCCAAATTTGTTCACATAAAAGATTAAAAACTCCAACGCACGAGAATATCAACATCCCACAGCAACATTTCACAGCTAGTTAGTAGAACTGCAGACTCCACCCCTACAGGTATCATTCGTGAGTCTCTCACTCTCTTTGTAAACTAGAAGAATAACCAATTAGTTGTGGTTCATCCACCAGAGTCTTCTACCTTTTAACTATAAAATCTTGTAAAGGGCTTGGGCATTGTGCTTCTTCTTCAGGATAAGGGTGCTGCTTTGTGAAATCTGCTACTGCTTCAGCCCTTTGACGCTCCCCATGGTATTGTTTGTGTGGCTTTGGCCATTCCTCAGATCTTTCTGGGAGTCTTAGGAGTATCTTGAATTTGGTGGATATTTCTTTCTCTTAATTTCATTGAAAATGGAGTTTGTGTGTGTGCGTGTTTTATTTTCCATGTTGCTTTGTATGCTTTCCAGGAACAGAAGGGAGAAATTCCTGTAGTTTTGTATGGATGCTGTGTTTATTTCTTTGGTTGTTACTCACTTTGGAATGAGTCAGATCTTCCTGGATCACTAGCCTCGAGCTGACTTCAGCATGTACAATGAGGCCGGAGTTGGTTTCTAGACTTTGTGACTCAAACGCTCCCTCCATACTGATGGAGCACTTCTGGGTCACCACAGCTCCTCTGATTCTCAGAAATTAACCTGGTTCTGGACCACTTTTGCTTCTCTCCCTAGATTTTCCCAGTTTTTTTCATCAGGAACACGAGTCCTATTTTCCACAGTAGTACATTGCTTTTCAAAGGTGGCCTTGCTGGTGCTTCCTAGAACTGCTGCTTCTGTCTGCAGCCTCCCTTCCATGACTGAAACTCTGCTTCTGCCGGGACTCAAGATGGACTCAAGGCAGCCTGTGCAGAGACCTTCCTTCTCGGGATGGGGGCACCTTTTAGTTGGGTATCGGGCACCTTTAGTTGGGTATCAGGCAGCATGAGCAAGATATCTGTCGCTATCAGATAACTTCACGGTTGTCTTTGCTGCAGGCTGCAGGCTCAGTCTTCTGAACATGTTTTGCCTTGGTCATGATTCTTAACTGCCAGTTGCCATGCACACATATAATTTGAAATTGGTGAGTTTTCTCTTTCTGTTTTAGTTAGTATGTTTTTCAGGTTTTTATCTTTTCTTTGGTTTGCCCCTTATGTTTTCCAGTAGGATAACTCAAAATGAAGCTACCATTTTCCTGGTAGAAGAAAATAGCTCTTCTTTGAGTTTTGTGTTTCTGCTTTATGGTCTTCCTTCATATTGGTTACAATTTAATACTATATATTAATCATATTATATTAGTTCATGTTGAAATGTTTATAACAGTTTCCATCTTCTTAATTATAATACTTTTTCTGTTCTTTTTTTTGCCTAAGGATATGTTTTATGCTTATTCCTCACCCACAAATTTCCTCATTTTATTGGTTCTATGTTATCTCCATTTTATTTATTTATTTTTTTGTCTCAGGAAAGATGAGCTTTCTTGGAAGAATAATTTCCAAGATATTCTTTCAGCCTGGGGGGGAAAATCATTTCCACACCTTGTAATTATAAGTTCCTTCTTTTGTTGTCATGAAGATGGACTCTTTTCTTGATATGATGCCTCTCTGTATTCCTCTGGGCCAGCTGGCTTCCTCTGTTTCCTCGAACCAAACCATACCCATAAGAATCTCTGCCACCAGCCATGTTTGCCCCATTCTCCCCATCACTGCTGCAATCAAGACAATGACCTCTGAGTCCAAGGTCAACCCCTCACTCTCAACAAGTAATTGTTAGTTCTGATATCTGCTACTGCTTCTCTCCTCACCTCCCACCAAGACCTCTGACAGTTCAATCTCGGTTCTGTTTGATCTCAGCAGATCTCACTGGAATTGTGGTGGACAAGGAATTCAGCATTGTGCTACCTCTTCAGGATGTGAGTGCTACTTTGGGATATCTGCTACTGGTCAGGCCCTTGGATGCTCCCTGTGGCATTGTGTTCATGGCTTCTGCCAGTTTTTAGAACTTCCTGGGAAACTTATGTATATTTTGGATTTGGTGGATAGTTCTTTTTCCTAATTTCATTGAAAATGGAGTTTGTGTGTGTGTGATTTTTTTATTTTCTATACAAAGCAAGTATGCTTTCCAGGAACAGAAGCAGGAAATTTTGATGCAAGTGGTCAACATGTTTGTCTCAAATAACTTATTCATCTCAAATAGCTTCATGTTCAATTTGTTCAAAACACTTCTTAGAATTAACATCTTTTCCTAGCTATCTTCTTGTGATGAAGTAATGATTATGCCTTTGGAACAGTTACATTCAAGTGGTCTGTTAACTTCTGCTTTTATTCATATACAAGATGTATTCTTCCAATACAATATATTTTTCCTTGGTTTTCTTTATATGATTTATAATAAACTAACATTTAGCATTTATACTTTCCTTGTGGAACAAATCAAAAGCACCCCTGCTGGTAATATTTCTGTTGTTTTGACTTCAATAATACATCTGAAAAATATCATGTTTCTGACTTCAATTAATGGAAACAAAGACATTTTGGAAAATATGTACTGATAGGCTATTCCTTAGTGATTTATTTAAGTCATAAAAGATAATTAACTTTGGAAAGAAAAATATCATCTTTTTCTTTTTGATTGAAAAGAAAAATATCAAGAAATTAACCTAAATCATGTGTCCTGCATACTCTTCAAAGAAGATGTCAGGAACAGGTATTATAACACAAGATGAAATTTAAGAAAAGATGCTTCTTGGAATTCACCTCATTTTAGCAATCATGCTTTCATCAGAGTGAAGAATTGACCTCCCATAAGCCCCTACCACTTTAGCAAACACAAAAGGATAGCAGCCGGCTACGGAAGGGGCAAAGTTTATTGTCTGATTGCAGACAAGTTATCCGACATTTCTGAATCTCTCTTATCTCATCTGTCAAACAGGACTTAGAAGAATATATCACTCAGTGGTGTTGGGATGATTAAATAAAATAATAATTTATGTATGTGGCAAAGCAAGTAGTAGATTTTATTTTTTTTAACATTTTATTTATTTTTTCATGAGAGACACACAGAGAGAGGCAGAGAAATAGGCAGAGGGAGAAGCAGGCTCCCCGCCATGAGCCTTATGCAGGTGGGAGGAGTGTAGGGGGTGTGGGGAGTGTGTGGGGTGGAGGTGTGGGGTGGGGGTGTGGGGATAGGGGGTGGGAGATCCTGGGATCACAACCTGAACCAAATGCAGACACTCAACCACTGAGCCACTCAAACATCCCCATAGTAGATTTTAAAAATGGCAATTATTACTTTATGGAATGTGGTGAAAGAACATTTCTACCCATAAAAGAAGTGACTGTATGTAGTGGTTGCTCTCACATACTGTACAGCTTCGTTCTTTGTGAAAGAAGCACTCATTCTGCCAGCTGCTGGGACCTTCGGCTGCTGACTGGTCATAGCTAAGCTCAGTGACTGACTCAGGAGGAGCCCAAAGGCACCAACCCATTGCCTCAATGTGGACATCTTTGAAAGATGGTCCTGGCTCCAGAGCTTCCTGCTGGGTTGGCTCTGGTCTCTGTTGCAACTGCATTGCACTTCTCTCTATCCTGCTTTGTTCACTCTGTCATGGGTGCTGCTTCTGAGAGCAGTTCCCAATAAACTTCCTTTAAGAAAATCTGTGTCAAAGTCCCTGTCCAGAGCACCCAACCCAGGATGGGGTGACTTGCAGAATGCTGAAATTTCTCCCCAGTGGCGCACTTGAAGTGTTCAATACTAATGTCCACCATTCTCACATTCACACCTGCTTTCCCTTCATTGAGGGCCTGCTACATGTCAAGTACTACTGTATGTCCTTTTCAGAGTTTTCAGAAATGAGGCACTGCTCAAGCAAGAGCAAAACCTTCTAACCTGTTGGCGGCAGTGAGATTTTCTGACTGTCTGTTACCAATCAGTGTCAGCTAGTGGGGACTGTTTTGTCAGGTTTACTAGAAAACATTCACTAAGTAGAAGAGGTATACATTGGATTTATGTTGAGAGAAATGATGTAGCAGCATGAATAAATTATGAAAATATGCTATTATAACACAGGCGGTACATTAGAATAACAGATGCAAACTTGTTTTGTGAATTATGAGGTTATTCTCGAGTTATGTATGATTTTATTCTCAAGCTGTTCATTGCATCTTTTCTCCTATTTCATTTAATTTGAAAGCATGTTTTTCTAAATGGGGACTGGTTTATGTTCTAAAATTAGAGGCAGCAGGGTGAAATGAAAAAAGAGCATAGGTTTTAGTGTAAAAGGATTTGGGACTGAATTGCTTTGCCACTTTATAACTGTGACCTTGGGGAAATCACCATTCTCTTTGAGCCTGGACTTCCTGGTAAGTTAAATGAGGATACCAAATATCTACTCCATCGAATTTTTAAGATAATTAAAATGAGCTAATACATGTAAAAAGCACTATTTCACATAAAAAGAACTCAATAAATAATAGTAATTACTGTTATTGTTATAATATCTATGTGCATACACGACGCTCATCAGTTGACAAACTGCACTGTATAATTGATACATCACTAATATGTGGGAATTCAGGATTTTCTAAAGTGAGCATTTAATCTGAGAGGTTATAAAGAGAACACTCTCATCTAGACTCAAATTTGTGAGGATTAGATGAGTTGATATATATATAGATATATATACATATATATGCATATATATTTTTAAAATTGTAATGCGCATGATAAAAATCAGCTTTTTATAGTTGTTAATGAGCGTATCTCTTAAATAAAATTTAATTAATCAGATAAGCACTAGGATATTTGTTAAACTTTAAAAAAAACATTTGTTTCATTATTAAAATTATCAATCTGCTTCAAATTACAATAGTATGGGCCTTGTAAGTTTTAGCTATTTACAAGGAGACCAAACTATTCTAAAAAAAGTGTTCTAACCTGGTCATGGAGAAGTAGATCTAGGGCTGTATATATATATTGAGTAGTTAAACGTAGTAAAATTAAAACAGAAAAAAATATTGAGCATATCTTCTACTTAAAACTTTGAGAGAAATGTAGTTCATATATTTTTTTTCTGAACTTTCCAGCGACTAATACTTTCTTTAAATTATCATAGCTTATAGAAAAACTATCTTGAATATACCTCAGTTGAATCTAGACCAAATGCCCTGGCATAGGTTAAAATGGGCTCAGTTTATTCCCATGATTCCAGCTGAAAAAAAAATAGGTTCCTTTTTTTCTGGTCTACATACTTTGGGAGTTTTGTGATATTTCTTAGACCATTGATTGTTTCTAGAAAATGTAATTTAGGGCAAGGCTTTGATGCATTTTCATATAACTACTGTATTCAGACTGAACTAAAGACTTAGATATGGCTTCATGCCAGAAGGACCATCTTGAAATGTATAACAAATGCATTAGCTTGGAGCAACACAGATTTATGTATCTTTATCTTCTAATACTTTAAAACTCTGCTGTGACTGTGTGTGGCATGGAAAGTAAATGACTTGATAGTAATCATAAATGAGAATTTTTCATTTTACATGGATCACATTTGTAATGGTTCCCAAAGAAGAAAAAATTACTTTATAATTTATGTGGATATATGGTGATGGCTTTATTTTCCAACATTAAAGTGATATTACAATGCTGATAAGTTTATAGCAAGGCAGCAGAGTCATCAGTAGAGAGGATGTTCTCCCCTATTCTATGATGTCAGGGAGTTGGGAGAGTCTTCTGGCAGATGAAGGGCCTGCAAATATCAGGGTTCTGGTTGTGGGCTAGCCTAGCCAGCAAAATGACCGTGAGGCCCACAGCAGGAGTCCCATGCAGTCACGGCTAATACAGGATTTGTCTGCCAGAGGCAATAGTTTCTTCTGGTAAGGTCAGATTTAGAGAGAAGGAAGGTAAATGTGAATCTTGAAACTGTTATGAGGGACGTCTACTAAATTTCTATGCTTTAGGCAAGTAACTTTAAGTATCGATGACCACTCTATCAAACAGGAGATGAGGTATTTAAAAAGATTTTGAAACACATAAAGTGCTACATAAACATAAGTTATTACCAGTATAATTTAATTCATTTTTAGTGGCTTTTAAATGTCAAAGATATTTAAATATTTCCTTTTCTTCCTCTAGACTAATAGTGTTGATAACACCCTTTCTAAGGTACAAGGCAGAGGAGGGTTCTGTTTGCCTTGTCTAATCCCAGAATCCTTCTTTTTCATGAACAGTCAATAAAATGCTATTAGATAGGCTATGTGACTGGCTCAAATATCATTTTCACAGAACTTTTCTAAGGAGATAGTATGACAGTTATTGGAGAATCACCACCAATTCTATTTTTTAAAACACTACTGTTCACTGAAAACAAGAGTTGAGAGCAGAGATCTATTTATGGATACAGTAGAGAGGATTTTTTTTTTTACTCTTTTCTGCTGCAGAGACCCCTTAATGAAGCCTGTTTCAGCTTCACAGATTAATGCTGCTTCATTTCACATGCCCACCTTTCTCCTTTCCTAGGAAAATGAGAGTAGTAAGATTCATGAATGAACTTGTATTCATTTATTTATTTTTTAAAAGATTGATTGATTGACTTATGAGAGACACAGAGAGAGGCAGAGACATAGTCAGAGGGAGAAGCAGGCTACCTCTAGGGAGCCAGAAGCAGGACTTGATCCCAGGACCCTGGGATCACAACCTAAACCAAAAGCAGATATTCAACCACTGAACCACCCAGGTGCCCTGAATATGTGTTCTTTTAAAAAGGCTTCTCCTTTCCCTCTGGCAAGACTGCTGGTTCTATGAACACAAAGAAATGGCAATGCCAAAAAGAAGTGGAACCAGTGAAGACTCTACAAGTGTGGCCACAAATTGAAAGAAATCTTTTCCATTATTAATTCAACAGAGGATAATTGGCAAACATGGCCTGCATTGATGGTTGCCTAGCCATTCTTTAGACTCCTAGTTCTCGGCTGGTAGGAGAAACCTCCAATCATAAAAACTGTAAAAAGTCAGATACTCACTTTCTCACATGCTTGCAATAAGGGCCTGGTCATGGAATGTAAGCTGAAATAGAGAGAAGTCACTTCATAGGGTTTCTGGGAAAGCTTTGTAAACTATGCATCTCAGTTGTCATGACCCTATGGGCTTTGTTTTCTTCTGTCTGCCTATGATATGTAACAAGATGTCTAGAGGTGGAATGTTTGTAACCATAAGGACAAAATCCCTATCAAAACAGAGTGAGTTGAGTTACCTTGATGGTATCAGTTCTGGACTATTTATTTGCCTTCTGAATTTCCTAAATGAGAAAAACAGAACCACAACAACAAAGAAACAAATAAAAATCTCAATAGACTTAAATCTTGTTAAGTTCTTTGTTATCTGCAGTAAAATTTCTTTGCCCCTAATACTAGATCCAATTTATAGTAGTGTCTGGGTTACTATTTTCACAGTATCTTCTTTGACCAGCCAATAGAACATGTTTGCTAACAGATGCATACTGCAGAAAACAGTAGTGAGTAAATTTGAAGATGGTCCTGTTTTAGGAAAGGTCAACTCCACCTATTTCCCTACTTTGATAACCTTCGATAAGTAGGCTCAACATGACTTTCAGTCTAAGTTCAGTAGTTAAAGCTCTGCTTACTGAAAACTTGAGGAAACTTGTCTATAAATACTTCTGAGCCCCAATTTTTCCTTGGAGAGAATTCTTTGATTATTTTTTCCATCTTTTCAATATTTCTGTTCTGTTTAATTTTCAGCTTTTTGTAATTTAGATGTTAGGTTAGGTTTTATTTAAAATTACTTATATATTTTTTAAACTTTAATAAGTATACTTCAGTTTCATCATTTATAAAAAATGAAAAATGTGCATAATTTATATAATTCTGATGTTGCTTTCCATTTTTGTTGTATTTGATTTTTGTGACTTGATTGTCAAAATTTTGTAAAACTGAATATGTTAGAAATTTCATTTGGCCTTTAGAGATAGAGATCAGAGAAAACAATGGCTTAAACAAAGTTTTCAAGGCTCTAACATAAAACATATTCAAATAGGAGTAGTCCAAGTTTGTTGAGATAGGTTCACAATTATCAGGGACTCTACCCCTTTTAAAATTTCTGTTTTCTTACAGTGAGCACATAATTTTCAACCCAAGGGTTCCTTATAACCCAGGTAGTTTCTGAAAATCCAGGCTTCACAACTGAGTTCAAGGCAGAAGCAGGAATAAGAGGGAAGGCAACAAGGGATTTCCCATTCAGTAAATTTCCTTTACATATAATTGACCATTCCTATTTGCAAGGGCTGTGGGGAAGTAGTTTTTCAGTAAGACACAACACTCAAGTTCTTTTAGTGAAGAAGGGGAAGATGGCAATTGAGCAGACAATTTTCAGTTTCTGTCACACTAAATATGCAGAAATTTTGTGCTAGTATTGTTATAAAATGCAAGTTATGGGAAAATCTACCGGGAAAAATACTCAACATAGTTTGTTCTGATTTTCAGTTTTAAAAAAATGAAATTAAGTTTGTCCAAAAGTCATTTAAAAAATTGCATTCTACTAAACACAACTAGATAGTTCTGGTGCAATTAGAGTGGTGATTGCAGTTTGGACACTAAAATGATGTTACAGTTGTCCCCCATTATCCGTGGCTTGGTTTTCTGCAGTTTCAGTTACCTGCGGTCGAGCTGGAAGCAGATGATCCACCTTCTGTTTTGTAGTCAGAAGGTCAATAGTAGCCTAACAGTACATCACAATGCTTACACCATTCACCTCATTTCATCTCAACAATAGGCACTTTATCAGTTCACATTATCACAAGAAGAAGGGTGAATGCAGTTCACTGAGATACTTTGAGAAAGAGACCACATTCACATAACTTTTGTTGCAGTCCGTTGTTATAATTGTTCTATTTTATTATTAGTTCTTGTTATTATTTATTTATTTTAAAGATTTCATTTTATTTATTCTCTGAGAGGCACAGAGACAGATGCAAAGTTACAGGCAGACGGAGAAGCAGGCTCCTCGCAGGGAGCCCAATGCGGGACTCGATCTCGAGCCTCCAGTATCACGCCCCGGGCTGAAGGCGGCGCTAAACCACTGGGCTACCGGGGCCGCCCTATTAGTTCTTGTTAATCTCTTAATGTGTCTAATTTATAAATTAAACTTTATCACAGTATGCATGTATAGGCAAAGCATAATATATATGAGGTTTACTACTATCTGTGGTTTTAGGGATCCACTGGGAGTCTTGTAACACATACCCTCTGGTAAGGGGAGAGATTATTTTATTTTTTCTTCATCACAGAGATGACTATATCCTAGTCTTTGTTTTTTTAAATTGTTTTTATTGCTTTTTGTTTCCAGTTGTGTGTCCTCACAAGTTTAGTTCTCTTGCCAATGTTAAGGAAAGTTTAAGTTCTACTAACACTACCAATATAGTATCTTGGGATAAGGAAGGGAAATATGGGTATCCTATGCTGCTTGAAATAAAATATAAAGTGGAATCTAATTAGAAATGTTTATCAACATATAGTTGATATACTTTAAATCAACTAAATGGGCTGATACTACTGCCAATGTATACAGACATATACACAGAGTTCAAATTCTCAGTATACTTTCACAAAAACAATCTAAATTACATGAATTTTTGTTGAAACTGAGCCTTATCCTATGTATGTCCTCAAAAAGACTGTCTTCTATGAAGCATTGAATTAAACCATTTTATTCTCAATGAGACAGGGGCAAGCCAAAGAGTATCATATTATGATCCCTTATATTGACTAAGTAAGTGAATTTACCATAATGCTTCTAAGTGGCCTATTAAAAAAAATTGCCTGGACCATTTATGTCAAAAATTTTAACATCTGTCGGCACCACAAATATATCTTAAAAACACATTTTTAAAAATCTTGTGGTTAAAACTTGTTGATATAATGAATGTCTTACATTATACTTATATAATTTATGATATACTCCCTATATATATATAATTTTTATATATAGCCATTTTACTTTCATCACTTAATAGCTGTGCATCCTTGAAGAACCTCTGTTGTACTACCATGTTTATTTTTTTTAAAGATTCTATTTATTTATTTATGAGACTCAGAGAGAGAAAGAGGCAGAGACATAGGCAGAGAGAGAAGCAGGCTGCATGCAAGAAGCCCGTTGTGGGACTCGATCTCCAGGCTCCGAGATCACACGCTGAGCCAAAGGCAGATGCTCAACAGCTGAGCCATCCAGGTGTCCCTGCTACCATGTTCCTAAAGTAACTATTATACCTAGCTTTAAACTTCTTGTGAGAGTTAGATAAATTAACACAAAGAAACACATTCAGAAGAATACTTGGGTTTATAGTAAATAATCAATAATTTTCTTCTATCATGTCAGTTACTAATATGATGATGATCATCACAGCTATTCATCCATTCATTAACTCATAACCATATATAGAACACTAGGGTCTAGCTCCTTTTTTGGTTTTTCCCTAACCTCATGAATAACATGGAGCAGGTTGCTTAAGTCTTCTGTAGTCTGCTTTCCTCATCTATAAGGTAGAACTAACTCTAAGGGTCTAATAGCTGTCCAGTAGTGCTTTCTGCAGGTGATACAATTCTATAACTATACTGGCCATACTGTACATACACCCACTAGCCACATGAAGAACTGAATTTTCTACTTAATTTTAATCAATTAAAATTTAAATAGTCCCATATATCTGGTGGCTACTGTATCAGAGTGCAGATTTATAGCATTCTAGGATTGTGAACTTACCCATATTCATCAACAAAATAACAATGTAACTGGAAAAAATATATTTTTTAAAATATTTATTTATTTATTCATGAGAGATACAAAGAGAGAGAGAGGCAGAGACAAGCAGAGGGAGAAGCAGGCTCTTCGCAGGAGCCCCACGTGGGACTCGATCCCAAATCCCGGGATCATGACCTGAGCCGAAGGCAGACGCTCAACCGCTGAGCCACCCTGGTGTCCCTGGAAAAAATATTTTATAGGTCCATGATATCCATTAATTCCCAGAAGCAGTCTGCCTTCAGGGAACATCTGAGGTGCTCTTACTGGGCTGAGATAGCTTACTTCTTTTAACTTATGTACATGTCAATTTATTTTTCCCTTATATTTGCATATTTTAATGATGACTGCTTTATTAAAGTACGTGTTTGTGGTTTTCATTTACATATTTAAGATTTCTTAATATCTGGTGATCATACTGAAGTTGTCTTACAAAACCCCAGAGAAAGAATAAACATGTCAAAAATGAAAACTATAGGCTAGAATAGAAGGTTTTCCACCATGGGTGTATATTAGAATCACCTGAGAGGTTTAAAAAAATCCCACTCTTTGAACCTTCTTCCCAAAGATTCTGATTCAGTTGGTCTAGAGTGAGGCCATGCATTGGCATGTTTCCACATGATTCAAATAGGCAGTCAGGGTGAGAACCACTGGCTAAAACCTTTGGGGAAATATAACGTGCCATTAATTCTCACAGCATCCCAGGAATTAGTGCCATGTGTTGTTATTCTCATTTCAGAGTCATATTTATCGAATTTCAGTATGCATAGAATTCCCTTAGGATCTTCGTTTTGACAGGCACTCCAGTGATTCTGATGCAGACAGAGCTTGGATTACATGTTGAGAAGTACTGCTTTGCAGAACACGGAGTTTATGCCAACTCGTTAAGCTTGAGATGAGATAGGAAATAAGAGAGAGAACTTTGACTATTGCAAAATGTTATATTAACATGAAGTCTTTTATATTTGTTAGATTCCAGACATGGGTTAGGAATGAATGCAGTGTGAGAGGAGATGGTGGTGATGAAGCAGGGTGATGGTGATAGCAGAGACAGTGGATGTGGTCTGGAGGAAGATAATGGGTGCTTCTATTTGCCTCGTTGGTAATGATGGATGGTGACATCATCCCTTTTCCATCTCTGGCTGTCAGAATTTAGACAGGAAGGGAAGGCTTTAGTTTGTAGCCCATAACAATAAGTTTTTGATTAGGCTACTTGTTGACTCCTGAAAGGTCTACTAGGGTGCCAGTTATCACCATGGTAAATTTCAAATGACCTGATTCTGATCCCTAGTCTTTGCATACCCAGAACCTTATTTTGTCTGAAACTACATATAATCATTAGAGGTTATGTTTACTAACCAAGGTGACTCAACAGATGAAAACAAATAAGAATGACAACTTATCAATTCACAATGAGAAATTATTGCTACACAGAATGGAATACTTATGTCTCATTGATTAATGCATTTTATTCCTATAGATCATACATATGATCTATACAAACCTAGGTTTGTTTACCAGCCATGAAATAAGATTAAATAGAGTATTTAGATTAATGGGAGTGTCATGCCTCCAGACGAAAAGGAGATGGACGCATCCATATCATGACAGACATGGTCTAATAATGGTCCAGAACACCTGCAATCCCATAGCTGCATTTCTTCTCCCCTGGGCAGTGTGAGGATAGATGCTGCCAACATTTCCTTCCATTATGCTTTCATGGCTAAATAACTCTTTTATAGGTACATTCTTTTTCTAGATATGAGAATGCATTGAATTGAGTTTTAGTCTTCTTTAGCACTGACTCATTGAAGTTGCAAAGAGCAGACACTCTTAGATTTCTGCAGGTGATAATGAATGCAGGTTTATTATAAGATTTCAGGGAAGGGATAATTTTGCAGCTGATATCAATCAACTGTGGAGGAATTGAATAAATTTCATGATATAGCAATGACCCTAGCGACCTTGTATTAACCCAGCTGTTCTTTATATTTCTTTTCCATTGCCTTTAGTCCTCTTTGAGTGTCTCACAATCAGCATCCTGAGAGGGGTTATTACTTGATCTCATTCTTACTAAGAGAAAATACTCACATTGGGTTGGGTTCCTAGGTCATCTCTCTCTGTAAACTATTTGTCTTCTCTATGTTCAATTTATTGATGGCTACCTTTGTTAGAATGCTGGTCTTTGGTCATTTTTTTTTAAGATTTTATTTATTTATTCATGAGAGACACACAGAGAGAGACAGAGAGGCAGAGACACAGGCAGAGGGAAAAACAGGCTCCATGCAGGGAGCCCAACGTGGGACTCGATCCTGGATCTCCAGGATCACACCCTGGGCTGAAGGGCAGCGCTAAACTGCTGAGCCACCTGGGCTACCCTGGTCTGTGGTCTTAATACAAAAGACGTGGATACTTGTGAGCAAATTCCTGCTTCAGTCAGCTTTCTTCACAAGAGGGCTGTAGACTGTCAGGTTTTAGGTCTTTATAACCTTTATAAAACATTCCAGGTCTTGCAGGAATGCTTCATAACTCTTTCTTATATATTGATTTTAAAGTTTTAAAGTCTCAGAGAGCAATCTAATTTCCCTTATTTATAAGTTCTTGAGGGAATTGTCCCTCAATACTACCAAAGAGATTAAAATGGACCAACTTATTTTAAGCAAAATTGATTAATCTAGCAAGAAAGATGAGATATGAAATCTGATTAAAGTAATTAGGAGTCATAAAGAGACTACAAAATATTTGTACAGAATCTAAGACATTTAACAATGGAAAAATTTTACAGTCATCTTAAAAGTTATGGTTATTATTTAGATGAATTTTCATATAATATAGTTAAGTTTACATATTATAGCACAAAATACAAATAACTGTACAAAATAAGAAAATGTTCAATTTTATTCTAAAAGAAATGAGTGAATATCTATTATGTAATAATATGTACTTCCTGTTCTTTATTAAGCTATATAAATTTTAAAGAAACTAGGATCTGCATGAATGTAATATTGTTATGTATTCTATATTTCATAAATATTAAATTTTGAATCCAAAGTCAAATGCTGCAAGTAATAATATTCAGTAAATTCTTTATAAATGTGTCAATTAAACTTTTAAAGGATATAAATATTAATATCTTGTATTCATTGCCATTTGAATTTTCTCAAATCACTTATTAATTATCCTTCTTACAGATTTAATTTTTTTCCAGTATATCTTACAGAATGTATGCCATGTTGGACAGAAAAATCTTCTATTTATGTTTAAAGTTAGATGATCTCAGATACTTGTATTTTTGACACTTGCCATCACTATAAAGCAATTCCAGTAATTTATTTAAGCATTACATAACTCAAGGGGTAAGAGGAAAAAATAAGTAAGTTAAACTTAATCTGCTTTGTATTTCACAGTACTATCTTTTATATGTTCTATACATAAATGGTTTGTGTTGCTCTCTTCTGCAGGTATAAATGACAATATAAGTAAATACTCAGAGTGTGAATCTAAATATGGTTTGCTATACATCCACATTATTGAGGATATGGTGACATTGAAATAAATAATTATTTAAGATAGAAACAGGAGGGGATAAAAAAAAAAAAAAAAAGGGATCCCTGGGTGGCGCAGCGGTTTGGCGCCTGCCTTTGGCCCAGGGCGCGATCCTGGAGACCCGGGATCGAATCCCATATCGGGCTCCCGGTGCATGGAGCCTGCTTCCCACTCTGCCTGTGTCTCTGCCTCTCTCTCTCTCTGTGACTATCATAAAATAAAAAAATAATAAAAAAAAAAAAAGAAAGAAACAGGAGGGGATCCCTGGGTGGCGCAGTGGTTTGGCGCCTGCCTTTGGCCCAGGGCACGATCCTGGAGACCCGGGATCGAATCCCACATCGGGCTCCCGATGCATGGAGCCTGCTTCTCCCTCTGCCTATGTCTCTGCCCCTCTCTCTCTCTCTGTGTGACTATCATAAATAAATAAAAATAAATAAAAATTAAAAAAATTAAAAAAAAAAGAAACAGGAGATGTTTTTCCAACCAGAAAATGGGTAAAAGGCCCACAGAAACTGTCAATGACTTACACATGATTTCTCTGCTTTGTTAAGAAAATTTAAAAATGAGAAAGCTGTATAACTTTTAAAATACCTTTTGCTTTTGCAGTATTTTTCAAAATACTCTGGTACATAAGTGTGTTAAGTGTACTATTTTGTGATACATGAGACTAAATCTTTAAGGTCGGAGGTGGGGAAAACCTTGAACCACATATATCTTAACTTGCATTTTGCAGATGAGAAAAATGAGTCTCAGAAAGTCTTCAGTGCCTTGATCATAGTCGCATGTTTTATAGATAGATAAGCTAGGAAAGTTCACAGTACTGCAAGTCAAGAATTCTTTCCCTCCCTCCAAAGCTGTCATACTATTGAATTCAAGATACTATTTTTGATAAGGTCTTCTCTAGGGGTCTATTTTCTATCCTAATTTTGTTACCATGCTTAAGGAGGTCAGTCTCTTAGGTTTGGTTGTACCATAAGATACTATTTAATAACCTGTGAATGGTGTAGAAAAGGAGGATTTGAAAGTAAGTCTAGACTCTAAGACTCGAACTAGCCTGTTTCACAAATAGGTGGAGAATTTGAAATACTAAAAAAAAAAAAAATCTTGGAAACCTTTTCAAAGTGAAAAAATACTTGGGAGTTACCTAATCATTGCTTTAAAATGTCTTTGTGACTGAGGACTTAGAGTATTAGCAACATTACTGAACTTGGCCGATTTTTAATATGAAGGAATTCTTAAATCTCACCCACATGATTCTAGTATATTTACACAAACATCTCAAATCTTATCTCTTATCTTAATAAGAGTGAAATCTATGGAGAAAGGGACAAAGCAGTTTGAATTCTGAAAAACATCAAAAGTGTTTGATTTGATTCTTTACATAGTTGAGGTTCTCTTATTGGAAGGGTATGTATTTATGATTGTTAGATTCTTCTAATTTACTGAAATTTTATCATTATGAAATGCACCTTTTAACTTTCTGGTTATATTCTGCATCTTGAAGTTAATATATTATTATAGCTATTACAAATTTTCTATATCGACTGTTTATTGGGACATTGATTTTCCATTTACTTACTTTAAACTGATTTGTTTCTTAACATAGGCATAACTTGGAGATATTGCAATTTCAGTTCCAGACCACCAGAATAAAGTGAGTATCACAGCAAAGCAAATTAAAATAATTTTTTATATTTTATAAAAAATAATATAAAAATTATATTTATACTATATTGTAGTCTATTACGTGTGCAATAGCATTATCTCTAAAAAACAATGTATATACCTTAATTAAAATACTTTATGGCTAAAAAAATGCTAATCATCATCTGAGCTTTCAGTGATTCATAATCTTTTTGTGGGTGGAGGGTGTTGCCTGGGATATTGATGGCTGCTGATTGGTCATTGTGGGGGTTTCTGAAGGTGAGGGTGGCTATGGCAACTTCTTAAAATAAGACAATGAAGTTTGCCACATCAATTGACTCTTCCTTTCACAGGTGATTTTTCTGTAGTATGCAATGCTACTTGCTAATATTTTACCCAGAGTGGAACTCTTTTCAAAATTAAAGTCAATCCCCCTCAAATTCTGTAGGTGCTTTATCAATTAAGTTTAGGCAATAGTCTAAATCCTTTGTTGTCATTTCAACAATCATCACAGCACTTTACCAGGAGTAGTTTCTATCTCAAGAATTTACTTTCTCTGCTCATTCATAAGAAGCAACTCATCATTCATTAAAGTTTTATCATAAGATTGCAGCAATTCAGTCACATCTTTAAGCTCCACTTCCATTCTCTTGCTTTATCACAACATCTAGTTACTTTCTCCACAGAAATCTTAAGCCCTTCAAAGTCATCCATGAGGGTTGGTTTCAACTTCTTCCAAAGTCCTGTTTATATTGATATTCTGACTTCTTTGCATGAGTCATAGAGGATCTTAATGGCATCTAGAGTGGCGAATTGTCTCTAAAGCGTTTCTGATTTACTTTTCCCAGATTCAACAGAATAATCATTGTCTATGGCAGCTAGAGCTTTATAAGATACATTTCTTAAATAATAAGACTTGAAAGTTAAGCCTTGATCTAATGGCTACAGAGTGAATGTTGTGTTAATAAGCATGAAAACAACATTAGTCTCTGTGGGCATCTTCATCAGACCTCTTGGGTGATCAGGTGCATTGTCAATGAGTAGTGACTTTTTTTAAAAGATTTAATTTATTTATGCATGAGAGACACAGAGAGAGGCAAGACAGAGGGAGAAGCAGGCTCTCTATGGGGATCCCAATGTGGGACTCGATCCCGAGACCCCAGGATCACGTCCTGAGCCAAAGAAAAATGGTCAATCACTGACCCACTTAGGCATCCAGAGCAGTGATATTTTAAAATAAATCTTTTTTTTTTTTTCTGGGCAGTAGGTCTCAACAGTGGGCTTAAATATTCAATTAACTATGTTACAAACAGATGTGCTGTCATCCAGGCTTTATTGTTCAATTTATAGAGCACAGAGTCAAGTGAGCATATTTCCTAAGGACCCTAGGATTTTCAGAATGGTAAATGAGTGTTGGCTTCAACTTTGAAGTCATCAGCTGCACTAGCCCCTAATAAGACAGTCATCTTGTCCTTAGAAGCTTTGAAGCCAAGCTTTAACTTCTCTCTAGCTTGGAAAGTCCTAGATGGCATCAACAGTTCACCTACAATGAAAACCTGTTGTTTAGTGTAGCCATCTTCATAAATTATCTCAGCTATATCTTCTGGATAACTTGCTACAGCTTCTACAACAGCACTTGCTGCTTCACCTTGCACTTTAATTTATGGAGATATCCTTTTTCCTTAAACCCCATGAACCAACCTCTGCTTGCTTCAGACTATTCTGCAGCTTTCTCACCATTCTCAGCCTTCATAGAATTGAAGAGAGTTAGGGATGTGTTCTGGTTTAGACTTTGGCTTAAAGGGATATTGTGGCTGGTTTGATCTATCCAGATCATGAAAACTTTCTCCATATCGGCAATAAGGCTGTTTCACTTTCTTATCATGTGTGTGTTCACTGGAGTAGCACTTTTAATTTCTTTTAAAATGTTGCCTTTGCATTTAGAACTTAACTGGTATAAAATGCCTAGCTTTTGGCCAAACTTAGCTTTCAACATGCCTGCTTCAACAAACTTAATCATTTCTAGATTAGATTTAAAGTGAGAGAAATGAAACTCTTCCTTTCAGTTGAACACTTAGAGACCATTGTGGGTCTATTAATTGGCCTAATTTCAAAATTGTTTTGTCTCAGGAAATAGTAAGACCCGAGTTGGGGAAGATAAATGGAGGAAGGGCCAGGTGGTAGAGCAATCAGAACATACACATGTATTAAGTTCACTGTCTTATGTGAGCACAGTTCATGGCACCCAAAATAATTATAATAGCAACATCAAAGATCACTGATTACAGGTCACCAAAACAAATATAATAATAATAATGGAAACATTTGAAATATTGAATTACCAAAATGTGACACAGAGGCGTGAAGTGAACAAGTGATGTTGGAAAAATGGCACTCATAGACTTGCTCAATGCAGTGTTGGCAACAAACTTTGATTTTCTGTAAAGCAAAATAAAACAAAGCACAGTGAAATGAAGTATGCCTTTATTTAGTGTAAATTTTGAAAACAGCAGAGTTAGGTTTCATATGTTTGTTTGTTTATTTAAATCCATTTTGATAATCTATAGGTCTTAATTGGAGCCCTTAGTCAATTAGGACTTAATTATTGATATGGTTATATTTAGGTTATATTTCACTATTTGTTTTTTGTCTTCTCTATTTTTCTTTTTGTTTCCATTGTTGTTATTTTTCTCTTTTTCATTTTTTTCTTGCCTTGTTTAGAACTATTAAGTGTGTATTCAAATTTAGTTTTAACTTATCTATGTTTTCACTTATGCCACTTCACATTTTTTTGGTGGTAATTGTAGGGATGTAGATCCTTAAAATCTCACAGTATACATAGAGTTAATATTGTACTACTTCACATTAGAAATCTTACTACTGTATAGGTCCATTTGACCTACCTCTTATGCTATATAGAGTTACATAAGAATTAGCATATTAGAGTCACGGAAGTGATACACCTCACAAAACAATATTTTAATTTTTTAAACAGTTGTATTTATTTTAATTAAATTTAAATAGAATAATAGTCTTTTGAATTTATCCACACAAGTATCATTTTCAATGTTCTTCAGATTTCTTGAAGATTTGAGTTTCTACCTGGTCACATATTCTTTCAGTGAACTTAGCCTTGCTTGTAGTACATGTCTCCTGGTGAAAATTGTACCGTTTTTAAAAATCTGAAAATTACTATTTTTCTTCATTCTTGAATGTTGGTTCTACAGGATACAGAACATTCTGGGTTGATGATTTTTTTTGGCAGCAATTTAAAGATGTCTTCTGACCTCAGTTTTCATAAGCTAGAATACATTCAAAGGTGTTTCTAAGAGATCCAGGTTAGACAATGGCTAACATTCTAGGGTCCTTTACTTTATCAGAAACTTCCTATTTTTAACAGAATTTTTGGAATACAAGACATTCTCAAGACAAAGAAGTAGAAATAATACCTTCAGATGTCTAGTTTAAACAGTGATTCAAAAAGCCAATTTCTGATACATCTCTTTGGCAATTAGTATTTACCTATCTTTAAAAATAAATCACCCTCAGGGTGCTTGGCTGGGTCAGTCAGTGTAGCATCTGACTCTTGATGTATGACTCCCATTCTTTAAAAAAAAGTCACCCTTAATCTTTTATTTATTGCCTTACACATGCAGAATAACGTTACCTTTTTGTAAAAGATAAAATAAAATTAGTCAAAGTATCATCTTATAAGTTGAATCCTTTTCCAAGCTGCAAATGCTATTTTCCTCTTCACTTGTCATCTTCTACTTTTTCTGTACTTCTCTTTTGATGTTGGTAATTTTCACTTAAAATCTACTAGTCTATTTGAATCACTTGAATGCAAGATTCATATCTGGTTCATCTGTACCTCCATGTATCTACTTGAACACTTAAAATGTCTGTGAATATAGAGTATTCAGTAAATATTTTTTATGTGAAAAGATTGCTTAAAACTCCTTTTATGATTTTTTTCCTCTAGGGAAGGAGTTGTCAGCCTGTTTTTACTGGGGAATTACCTAAAGATATTATAATCTTTTCTTGGTAAAAGAGGAAAGCAATATTCATGTTGAAAGTGTTTGAATTTTGATAGTATGTATGTTT
Source organism: Nyctereutes procyonoides (assembly GCF_905146905.1). Classification (NCBI taxonomy): domain Eukaryota; kingdom Metazoa; phylum Chordata; class Mammalia; order Carnivora; family Canidae; genus Nyctereutes; species Nyctereutes procyonoides. The sequence goes on along the minus strand of NW_026575051.1, from coordinate 26,700,999 downwards.
GGGCATAAATGTATATTTGTGAAAAAGTGAATTAGAGCTCATTTAGTGCAATTTAGTAAGACTCGGTCATAAAGATAGTCTAATTTCAGTGCATTATTCACTTGATATCAAAACAAAATCAGGCAGCTGAGCTTTTTAATTCTCGTTAATGGAAGCAGGTCTTTCAATGAAATAGAATAATGAAAAGTATACTAACATTTCTGATGTAATTAAACTGAATTATGAATCAGTGAGGGTTAGGTGTGTGATTGAAAGATGAACAAGAGCAGAAGTGGAGAGGTGGAGCACTATGATGCCTTGTACTTAAGGGGAGATCTGTGTATGCTTTTTGGAGATCCAGGACATCTTCCTAGCCTTCTTTTGATCCATAGTCAGATATGTTATCCATTGAGTGAGTGGTCCTCTTTCTTAGGTCTCCTTAACAAAAAACTTAAAGATGATCCAGGAGTAGACTAGCAAGTCCAAAAGGTGCTATTAATAGTCTATCTCCAGTGACTAAAGACCTCCTGTCAGAGTATCCTGCTCTATGCTAGAGGCAGTGGGAATTTGGTGCCATTTGTACTTTTTGTAAGTGACTGGCCTTAAATTCTCAGACTACGGACATCACTGGAGAAATAAAATAGGCTGTTTTTGTTTTACCTAGCGAATGCAGAAGCTATCTGCAGTATTAAAATAAATGGATGAACCAAAAACTGTAATTTTCAACATTAAAAATATGCCACAGTTTGCTTAGAGATTACATGTGTAATTTAGGATGCTTTGGGCTACAAGTAAAAGAAATCTTGAATGTATTAGTGTTTCATATCTCACAAAGAAGGAAATCTAAAGGTACAACAGAATCTTGGTCCGATACCAGCAGGGCTCTGATCCCATTTCTCTGCCATTCAGTGTTTTGGGTTTTTTTTTTTGTTTTTTGTTTTTTTTCCTTTTGGTCTTGATTTGGGCTTTGTCTTGGTCAGAAGATGGCTGCCAGTACCTACTGAACAACATATGTCTGTTCACCTATGGTAAAAAATAGAAACTCTCTTCTAATTATGGAATGTTAAGTCTTCATCTTCAGTCTGATCCATATAGTCTCTCCAGACCAATAGCAATCTCTAAGAGAGTGCTATGTACCATTAGCTTACCTCTGGCTCTCTGAAAAAACATTGTCAAAGATAAATAGAATAATCATAATACAGGTTAATTTTTTTAAAAGAGAGAAGGAAGGATGTTGGTCAGATAACCTCAGGCTATATGGAAAGAGTACACTGCTATTGATAACATAATAAACATAGAAGCAGATATGTAAATAAAAACAGATGAATTATTGTAGGTTCTATTTTCCTGCATTGAAATACTATTTAATTCCATGTTACTAATTGCATTTTCTCAACAAATCAAATTCAGCTTTTGTTCAAGTGAACAAAAAATGTGTTTAAAGAACAAATGTCATATTGAAAATGCCATTTAAATTAATCACTTTGCTTTTTAAAATATGTGAGAAAACACCTGAAAGCAAGGCAAGATAATCTTGCTCTCTTCAAGAAAGCCTAAAAGTTTGACATTCTTATTCTGAAAGTTTTCCTGTGGTTATTCTTTTAAAACTTTTAACACGTATCTCCATATTTATATAATTTGCAATAAGAAAAGATCTAATAGGTCAAATGTATAACTTATGTAGGGAAGTTGAAATATTTCAAATGATTTTTTTTTTAATGGGGCTATTGTAAGAGGCTTACTTTGTTTAGGGACTCTTAAATCATCATAGAGCTTCCTCTGGGATGGAAAAATATTTCTTGAAACTTTTCATAATTAGCAGAAGGTCTGACACTCTGAATAACTATGTATGGCTAAAACACTATAAAATGCTTAACCTAAATTGGCTTCTCTGTCCAAAATTTTGTGTATTACAGGACAAAATTTGCACCTTGAACCATAAGGTGTAAATCTAACGCAATACATTTAACTAATCAGGGCTCTTTTACAAGTTGCTACTGATTTGCCTAAATATTTCAGCAGTCTGGGCTACACCCCCCTACCTATGGCTGTCACATTTCTCCCAGAACACACAAATCTGCCTGCTGGCTCAGGAGAAATAACGGGTGAGGACGACCTTAGAAAAAGTGTAGGCAAAAAAAAATTTTCTTTAAAGTAAAAGTCACTTGATTTTTAATCAAGTGCTTAATTCTTTCACGGATTAGGAATTTTGCTCTGTCTAAATTCCAAACCACAATCTATGGCAGTAACTTATAGTCGTTAGGAAGCTGGAGACAAAAACTGACTCAGGAAAGGGAAGGGATGCCTCATTTTATCAAACATTCATTTGATTTCTGCTTAAAAATTTAATATGCACCAAATCTGTAGAATTGATTCTACAACTATTTTCACTTCTTAATCTGCTTCTAAAACAACTGTAACTCCTACTACTTAAAGGGAAATGAGTTGAATAGAAATAGATAACAAGCAATAAGAATCCAGAAAAGATGTCTTTTTTCAGAATCACATAAGCTTTTTAGAAAGATGCTAATCAAATTTACCCATAAACATGTCAGAAAAAGAACTCAAATATCAAGGAACTTTGAAATTGAACTACAGTAGTTAAAATTAAATTGGTGGCCATTGTTTGTTCTATAGAAACTTAAATCATTATGGAATTAAAGTTGGCAGTGCTTTATTTTTTACTGGGAGCTCCATAGAAAATATCTGATAAACATAGAATGTGTGGAAGATGAATACCAAAGGAATCCAGCTAAGTTTTTCTGGCGTAATGCCAATAAAATATATTGTCTTCATTGATATTTATGACATTTTATAGTAGTAAAAATAAGTTCTGTCAACTATCAGTAGACATAGCCAGAACCTTTAAACCAATTTAATCAATTTTTAACCAAAAGTCCGGTTTTCCAGATTATATAGAATAGTATTTATTAAATAAATACAATGAAATTAAATATAATTTTGATCATTAGAGATATAATGGTAAACATTTTCATTCTTAGGGGTAAAACATTCTCCAATATATAACTATTAACCACTGTATCAGTCTTTATTATTTCAAGGAAGAATTTATCAAATCTCTTATGAAGGTTTATATTTTTGGTTTATAAATTAGTAAGACAAAGAACCTGATTCTTTCAAGTATTCCAAAAAATTAAAACCTAAATCAAACCCAAGAGCAAAGACCCTGTAGAATAATTTGTAAGTCTCTCATGAAACTTATTAAAAAGAGGGTGACATATTCAATAGTTTTTTTTCCATGTTACTATTTTAAGAGAATGACTATTTATATGTATATTCAACACATAACCAATTTTGACATCAGTAAATATTAATGTAGTTTTAGTAATATATTAAATATATACTTAATATGGATTTAAAAACTGCTCTTCAAAGTCAACAATTATTATATTCCTTTTTCATATCTCAGAGATTTTCAACTAGATTATAGAGGAAACAAACAAATGAATGATAATCCAGTAGTAATTTACACAAGAAGCAGCACTGAACACAAATATTTTTGAAAGTACTAATTTGGAAAACTATGAGTTTGTTTCTAAATGTGTAACTGCTATTTCCTGTGATATAAAAACAGGCATAAATATTTAGAATTTGTGCTTTCAAAACAGATTTGTATCTGATATTGTTTCTGGCTCAAATTATAGTTAGGATTACATCAGAAAATAACTGTATATGTTTTCTTAAATAAGTTTTCTTCCACTATTTTTTTCAAAGCGAGTGCAATGCTAATTGAGTTTCACTGTATTAGGTATGGAGTATTTAATGTACCTAGATGAATAAGAATTTATTCATAGCTTCTGGGAGTATTGATGAGTTTATACTGAAGAAAGAAAAAAAAATCATGACTAATTACAAAGAGAGCCAGTAAGGGAGGGCAAAACATACCCATTTCAGCAGACATTCAGCAAAAAGAATGCTGTGTGTTCTCAGGTGACCTTTGGAGTTCTTCAATGCCAGTCCTAGGCAGCATTTATAATGTCTTTGTGAAGGGAATGATGGTAGCTGAGTGGTTGAATCAATAACTCAGGGTGAATCTATACACAATTGCAGAGCTAAAAAGACCCAAACAATTGATTCTTTGATTCTTAGCTAGAATACACACTGGGTTAAAATAAGGATAAACATTGAAGCACCAGCCTCTACAACTATTAAGACATTTTTCCAAGTGTTTCTCTACTTCCATACCAATGCAAAAACCATAGATATAGCCCTCAACAACCTCAGAGTATACAAGATATCAGAGAATCTAACAATCTAAAAGGACATAAAGGAATTGACTTCTAACCAAGCTGAATTGAATGATTCACATATTTTCCAGGATTGCCTCTCTGCCAGTTCTTTTTTTTTTTTTTTTAAGATTTTATTTATTTATTCATGAGAGAGAGAGAGAGAGAGAGGCAGAGACACAGGCAGAGGGAGAAGCAGGCTCCACACAGGGAGCCCGATGTGAGACTTGATCCTGGACTCCAGGATCACACCCTGAGCCAAAGGCAGACGCCCACCCACTGAGCCACCCAGCATCCCTCTGCCAGTTCTTTTGAACTTACTGAAAGAGTATAGCAGAATGGAAGATCAGATTTAATTTGAAAAATGCTTTTCTATTTTTATTGGTAAAATTACATGATATAAATAGTTTTGAAGCTATGGTGATCATGTTTAAAAGAGTGTATTTAAAAACATTATATGGATAATGTTCTTAAATGTAAATTGAACCTAAAGTATCATATTATTGACAAATCTAGATTTCTGTAGCTCCCTGAAAGCCATGCTGCGTTTTTAATTCTACCAATCACATCACCACAAAAGTGAAGAAAAACTACATTATAAGGTTTAGCTATTCATTCAATAAACAGTTATGGATCCTATATAGAGCGCCTGCGATGTGCCTATGCACATTGTGCAAAGTGGGGCAGCCCCAGTGGCTCAGCGGTTTAGCGCCACCTTCGGCCCTGGGTGTGATCCTGGAGACCTGGGATCTAGTCCCACGTCGGGCTCGCCGCATGGAGCCTGCTTCTCCCTCTGCCTGTGTCTCTGCTGCTCTCTCTCTCTCTCTTATTTATAAATAAATAAAATATTAAAAAAAAAACCTTTCTAGTGGATTCAAGATTTTCTTTACTGTAGGTCCAGTGGCCTTCATTTTCTTAGGGACCCTATTCTCCATGGCCTGCAGGTGAAGAGAGTAGGTACCTTGTCAAGGACCTAGGAAATACCTAAACTCTGCTTAGATTCCCCTTGATTTTCTCTCCAAATCTGTTCCTTCCTTGCTTGGAAAGGGCCTTGATCATCTTGCATGTACAAAGAAATTGTGTTTATGTTATATGGTGCATTCTGCCAAACTCTCTGATTAACTTTTCTAAATCCTTATCCTTGTCCTCCACATTTGGCCTCAGATTCTAAAGCTAAGTTCTTTTGAAACTCAAAAACCATAACAATAACATTTTCTTCTCTCCAACTTTAGCATATTGCAAATATAAAATGGTTTGGCTTTGGACTCTCGTTTATGCTGTGACTAAAGAAATTTATTCACCCTTTCAATATTCTAGGCTGGTGTTATGCTATTGCTAGGGTCAAAAAATGAAGAAGAACCTTTGGGCCAGTAAGAAAACTGAAAATGGAACAGTGGGATTCGAGGTTAAAATATTTAAGTATTACCCCATTTTATAAAAAACAATTACTACACTCTTTCAAGTTCTGACTAAAATAGATATAACTTGCCATCAGAAGATCCTGACTTTGTGGGCTTATCTTTACATAGTTTATTGAGGAGAAACTTTAAAAGGAAAGCAAGTGAGTAGTCATTTGATAGTTGGATGAAAAGTTTGAATTTCATTGGTTGCAATCTTCCATTGCTCTTCATCAGTTCTTTAAAAAAATATTTCAAATGTTTCTAATTGTTAGCCATCCATGGAGGATGTGGAGTTGAAGTAGGCTTTGGAAGAATACTCAGGTGTGGACATAAGTCAAAGAAAACAGTAATAAAATACATCAAAGTGAACTATTTATTGTAGAATATAAGTATTTCCTAGAATTTTGGTTCTGGTTGCAAATTCAGAGCTCCACCAATTTAGACATCCTCCTTGAGAGCTGAGGAGCTGGGGACCCAATGGACTGTTGGGAGAGGCAGAGAAACATGGATACGTGTGTATATTAAGCAGAAAGCTAGGTTTCCCAACTTTCTTTCCTTTGCCAGAGAAACATCTAGCCTGGGATGGAGAAACTAGGGGAATAAGTAATAAAGTGATCATACTCTTTTCTTGTATGATGATGAAGACTATCCAGGTGAGAGACAGAACAGGTGGATAAGGGTGGAGAATAAATCTGGAGGGGAAATAGGGAGAACCAGCATGCCAGGGTTTTGTGGGTTGTTTTTCCTTTAAGAATTTATTATATTAATTAAAGATACTTTATATTCTGATCACTATTCTTTTTCACTTTTATAATTTTTTAAGATACAGATCAGATAAAATTTTCTTTAGAAAACCAAGCCAACCTCTGTTTTGCCCACCACTCTTACCTAGCTTAAATAGTATGACAAAGATGTTACAATTTTGAGATACAATGACATCAGTGAAGTAGAGAATTAGAAGTCATACCTCACCATGCAGATTATGAAACTGAGTTCATTTGCCCTTGTGTTTAAAAGCAATTCTCAGTGTGAGGAAATGGTTTCCATATTCTGTAATGCTTGTGCTATCTATGTGGGTTTTTTTCCCCTAAGAGTGTTTTTATGCTCAAGAAAGTAACTCTGTTACCTCACACACACAAAAAATCAAATGCTGAATACATAGACAAAAGGAAAATCATTCCTGACCCATGTAGGTGAATGGTTTGCATCCTGAATATAATGTTTTATTACCCATATCATTGTCCTAGCTTGAAAATATTTATGAGTGGTCATAAAATTAGCTATCCCTTTTCAAATATTCAACTCACAGGATGTATGTTGCCGACCTCCAGGGGAAGGTATTGCCCTGCTTGACGATTTTATACATCTTATATATTATTTTTAAAAAAGACTTCTTTTTATTGGCTTAAAATTTATCTACTTTAATTTTATTAAAGTTTTCACATTTTTTACATTTTCATTATGATAAAAAATTGAAATTGAGAGCTTAATCAGTTTTCCTTGTATTCTTTGAAATTGTTTCCAAATACATTTTCATGCTTAACTGTTTCAGACAACTAAGCTTAACGGATATGCACACTTATAAAGAGAAAATCAGAAAAACTAATTTCTAAGTATAGTCTTAATAGGAAACTAATTTCACCATTTAGCAACATTACCTTTTCTGCAGAAGGAAATGATACCCTCAATCAAGGTCTTAACAGGGGGATTTGCATAATCGAGACTATGTCCTAAAAATGTAATAAAATAGTTCGAAATTCTGTTGTAATTTTATCCAGGTTCATTACCTCATGAAGGTGAAAAGTCTATGTAATACAGAGGAAAATACAAAACACTGTTGTGCTGAATTTTTAAGTACTGTGTTAGACTTGTTCCTTTAGAAATGAAGACCCAAGGGCACATGCGTGACTCAGTCAGTTAAGCATCTGACTCTTGATCTCGGTTCAAGTCATGATCTGAGGGTCATGATATCAGGCCCCACATTGGGCTCTTTGGTCAGCAGGGAGTCTCCTTTTCCTTCTCCCTCTGCTCCTCCCCCTGCTTGCTCTCTCTTTCTCTCTCTCAAATGAATTTTAAAAAATCTTTAAAAGGAAATCAAGTCTTGAGGCAAAGATTAAAGTGCTGCCACTTTCTTTGGGAAATACAAGCCTGGAGTGATCCGGAATAAGAAAAAAGAAAGCCAGCCAAACAAAGATACGAAACTGGCCACTGAGTCACAATCAGCCAAGTGAAATAAGGCTTTGTTCAGCAAGCAGGCAGATTGTTTTCTTGTGTGAGACTTTCTTTGGAAGAACTATAAAGAGAAATCATACTTTAGAGAATACTAGGAAAGGAATAAGGAGAGGAATGCATCTGTTCCTCTTTCATACATCATTTCTCATTGGCCAAGGATAATTCCATGGAATGGAATTTCTTTAATTTCTGGGTTTTGTCGTCCTTCCGCTTGGAAACCCATCAGGAAGATATAGTCCATGCTCAACAAAGTAGCATTCCATCTAAGTAAGAAAATGTCACACAGAGGTGAGGAGCTCAGTGTTTGTGGAGTGAAGCAAGTGGGATTTGAACAGATAGATTTGGAATTGAAACTTGGGACCCCAGCCAGTTAAGTGAGCTTATCAGAGGGAGGCTTCTTTGGAAAGAAAGAATTAAGGAAAAGAATCTGAGAAGGCACACAGATAATGCAGGAAAAATAAGTTCACGGAAATGATATGAACTTGATAATGGCTTTGAAAGAGGGAACATTCAAGACAATGAAATAATAAGTATTTACTGATAATCGTGTTATATTAGAACTACATCTGTGGGATCCCTGGGTGGCGCATCGGTTTGGCGCCTGCCTTTGGCCTAGGGCGCGATCCTGGGGACCCGGGATCGAATCCCATGTCGGGCTCCCGGTGCATGGAGCCTGCTTCTCCCTCTGCCTATGTCTCTGCCTCTCTCTCTCACTGTGTGCCTATCATAAAAAAAAAAAAAAAAAAAAGAACTACATCTGTACTCTCTCTTCCATTAGATTGTGAATATTTGGACAGGATTTTTTTCTGATTTAATTTTATAATCTTTGTATGCTTAGACTTTGTAATTAGTGGACAAAAATATATTAACATATTTTAGTTACCAGGGTATTTCAAATAATAGAGTTTCAAAAATGTTTTGGATTTTGTATAAATGTATAGTCTCTAAAGGTGGTCATTTGGAGGGGAATTATGCTTTTTTTGGTTAAAATTTTAGATAATATTTGTAGGGAACCTTATTGGAGAGCAGAACACCCACAAGATTAAAAAAAAAAGTTGAAAATTTAAAGCCATGAATAAAAGAAGTACCATACATCATTTCATTTTACAAGTTCTTGGTTGGATACTAGTAAAAACTAGGATTTATTTTATTCATTAAAAATTTATTCAATAAAATTCATGAAATACCTTCTTTATTCTATATCCCTATACTAGCACCGAAGATGTCAAAATGAGTAAAACAATATTCCTTCCATAATCTTACAGTCTAATGAAGGAAACAGGCATATAAGCAATTCATTATTCATTACAATAACTTTTAAGAGTTCCTTTAATAGACAAATAATGAACAGGGATTCCATAAGCCAGCTTTTTACAGCTGCGAAATTACTCTGGACTAGTTCCACCTAAAATCATAGCAATGACAAATAGAAAATCAAAATGATCTTGAACATTTACAACACTTCCAACATATATAATGAAGTAAACAGAATTAAAATACAAGAATCAAATCTGGTGCACAGCACTGGCATTATATAATTGTAATTTAGTGCACGCAGACTGCTATCATTTTCTGTAGAATAAATCAAAATTTCCCAACATCAGTAGAAACACAACTATCTGTATATAAGAATCCCATATAATTTATTGAGGAAAAAAAATGAATCTTATTGTAAATATCATGTGGTCTGAAATTTTTCTGAAGGTTTTTTATCCTATATTTTGATTCTAGTGCCTGAGAGCAAGTGCATGTAATTGAATAAGGAGAAAAGAAGAAATGCTAAATTATAGTCTTGATAATGTGGATTAAAAAATTAAAATAGAATATACTTACCCTGTTTCTTATTCTCCACCATCCACCTAAAAATATGTAAGGCAATTTATGAAAATAAATCAAGGATAAACATAGGAAATGAAAGGCAAAGGGAAAATAGGGTGGCAAAAATATACAGTTTATTTAAGTTATTTAGATTAGTATATTGAATGCTTACCAGGAGTAGGGCACAAATGTGACATTAAACTTTTTAGCAGCCATGTGTATGTGTGTGTGTGAAAGAGATGCAAAGAGAGAAATTGTAAGTTCTAAAATTAAGCATTTATTAGATAAAACTGTTTCTTAAACAGATATATATTTATTCTTGATACTGAAATTCAAGTTATTGCTATAAACCTGGTGACATACTTCACCGGGCAATTTCTTAATATTAGTTGGTGGCATGATACCAAAGCACAAAAAACACACTTCTTATAGTAGTAAAACAAAACAAAACAGAATAAAAAAGTAATAGGACTAAGGTATATGGCTCTCTGATGATCTAGCTTATAACAGGGATAGATTTTAAATTATCTAAAGAATGAATGAATTGCATATCCTTCCTGCTACATTGCTGGAATAATGAATTGAGTATCCATTAACTCCGTTTCTCTCTACTGAGCTTTTGAAAGCTTTCTATTTAGTGACAGAGCTTTTGAAGTTCTACTCCTTGACATGTACTGAGGTGCTTGTATTCTTTATAAAACAAGTGCACAGCTGTGTGTTTTTAATAGCTGATAGGGTAAAAATTGAAGAACCACATAAAGAAAGTGGAGACAGTCTACATGTAATGCCATTCCAAGTCTTCATGGAAGTAAGCAAAAAGACATAACTGGAATCACATTTCTGTTGGATTTTGGTTAATGGATTTACAAAGCAGATACAGTTTTATTTTATCAAATGTAATTTATATATGACATTATATAAATTTAGGGTATGTAATATGTTGATTCGATTCACTTACATATTGCAATATAATTACCACTATAGTGTTAGTTAATGCCTCTACCACACTACATAATTATCACTTCTTTTTTGTGGTGAGAGCAAGTAAGGTCTAGTCTCTTAGCAATTTTGAAGTTTATAAATGGCATTGTTGACTATAATCTCTATGCTGTGCATTAGATATCAAAGACTTATTTATCTACTAGTTACAAGTTTGTTCCTTTATACAACATCCCTCCAATTCCTCCACCCCCTGACTCCTGGTCACCACCATTCTATTCTATGCTCCAATGAGTCTGATTTTTTCTGATTCCACATATAAGTGATATCATGCAGTATTTGAAAAGACAGTTATTTTAGTTGCAACAAAAGCCAAAATAAATGCATGAGCACACACACAGCATTAAAGAATATTGAGCTTGGAACTATATAGATTACTTTTGTACCTTCTAAGATAAACTAGTGACAAAATGTACATATGGATGATTAATTGAAGTGACTTGAGAAATAGAGTACATTTTTTAAAATTTATTTATTTATTCATGAAAGACAGAGGGGGGTGGCAGAGACATAGGCAGAGGGAGAAGCAGGTTCTGTGCAGGGAGCCCGACGTGGGACTCGATCCTGGGTTTCCAGGATCACACCCTGGGCTGAAGGTGGCGCTAAACGCTGAGCTACCAGGGATGCCCAATAGAGTACATTTTTTAAGTTTTATTTGCTAACTTAAAAATCCCATTTAGAGACGTTTATTCATGTTCATAATTATTCAATTATTTGGTCAGTAATATTACTGAATGTTTGAATATTAATGAATAATTGAATAATTATGAACAAAGTCATTTGAATAAAAAATACATATATACATATATACACACACACAGGACTAGTTTCTGATGAAAGTTAGATAGCAGAAGCATCTATCTACCAAATATTCCTAATTCATAATAACAACCTCATTTGATTTCTACAAAACATGTAAATACATATAATATGCATAGTAGACAAAGAACTTGCATTGGACCATCCAACATGGTAAGAAACAATTAAGAAACAAATAAAAAGACATGGGTCAGTTCCCATCCCTTTTTAAATGTAATCATGAGACAGTACTTTTGAAATACTGTGTTAAAAAATCCCACAAATTCATATTACTTTTCGGCTTTCTGCTCATTGAAATTGGGGCAGTCTTTGTTTTGGGAAAGGGAGATACAGCCAAAGGAAAGAAACAAAGAAGTTATAGGTAACTCTGATTTTCAAAAATAATATTTAATATCTAGAGAAGAAAAAAAATTAAGTCTTAAAATGTGGCCAGAACCCACTGTATGCTGGGATTGCAAATTGACTGCCCCTGTTTCCCAGAGCCCCTGAAAGAAGAGCCCTATACACTAAGGAGTTAATGCTGGCCTGAATGCTAGGGAGTGGGGGCTTCAGCCACTGCCAAGGGGATTCTGTAGGAAAAGAATCCTCAAAGTAGAGTCTGGCTGGGGGAATGTGGCTTTGTCCACAAGTTGTAGGTGTCACCAGAGCTTAAGGAGGACAGTGTTGGAAGGTATGTGGGTTTGAGTGGTTGGGTTAGGCCAGGGCTGGCAGGAGGTGGGGCAACAAGGGTGCCATCATTGTGCATCATTGCTCTGAGAGAACAGACTGTATCTTACACAGATCACAATAACTAAATAGGATGGTGGTATGATGACAGATATTACTGTTACTGGAAAGCATCATATCAATTATATGCTATAAGAAATTATCTGACTCATATGGATCTATTCCTTATGACACTGGCTTGCTGAAATTTTATTGTAGTTTCAGGAGAATCATTGGTGACCACAGATCTACAGTGAGGTCATGGAGGTTAGATCATAACTGATTTCTGTCCACAGTGTCAAAGAACAAAGGAAGGTCACTGAGAGCTGTTAACAATCCTATACACAAAATTTCTTTACAAGGCTCTACATAATAGAAGGGTGATCTTTAGCAGAGTGTTCATGCTTAAGAGCCATCTGCCATTCATATTATCCATTGTCTGGAGAGACTTGCAGTTTACCAAAAGCAAACTTTTATTTAGGTCTATATTTTTATATTTTACCATTTGTTACAATTCCCCATTCTTCTGTGGTTTTTGAATACACAGAATATACAAGGTACAGAACCCAAAAGGTGCAAAATGGTATACAGTGAAAAATAATACTCTCACTTTTCTCATTTTCCAGTTGTATGGTTTTTCTCTCCAAAGGCAGCCACCACGACTAGATTCTTATGTCTCTTTCTGCTCTTTTGTCCTTCAGATCAACCCAATTTAATCTGGTTTCTGGATCCATCACTTTATGGAAAAAAATATCTTAAGTCACTAAGTCACTAACTCCAATAAACATTCAAAATAGACCTTGTCCAGGACCCCTCCATGGCAATCAGTGTTGATTATTGGTCTTCTTGGCTTGCTCATTCTTTCTATTTGGAGAAGATTTGAAATCCTAAAGCCTTGGTCTTAGTACTTCTATCTTCCCTTAGGTAAAATCATTCACATCTGCAGATTCTATTACTATCAGACATAGATGACTCACATCTCATAGATGACTCACACTCATGCTCAGATCCAGACAACTTTTCTAGATCTACAGCTAACTTTTCACTCGATACTTTCTATTGGATAACCTAAAGCCATCTGAAAATCATCAAAAAGAAGGCTAAAGTCAGGGTCTTCTCCTTCAAAGTTGACCTTCCAGTTTGCACACCGAAGTGAATATCTCCACATTTCAGAATCCTTAGAACAATTTTGGATGTCTCTTTTTCTCTCTCTTTAGGAAGAACTAGTCCTTTTTTCTTTTTCTTTTTATTTATTTATTTATTTATTTATTTATTTATTTATTTATTTATTTATTTATTTTAGAGATCTGAGAGGGGCAGAGGAAGAGGGAGAGAGAGAATCTCTGATGCAGAGCTTGATCCCACAACCCTGAGATCATGACCTGAGCTGCAATCAAGAGTCAGACAGTCCATCAACTGAGCCACAAAGGTGCCCCATTTCTTTAAAACTGATTGTCCCTCTTCCTTTTCTACATTCAAACACAATTACTATTATCCACGCTCTCTTCCTTTTTCAGCAGCATTACTGCATTGGCCTCCCAAGTATTCAATTTATGCATGCTTTGAACTCTACTCCTACTTAACATAGTGAAGTGTTATTTTTCAGATTAAAAACTTGACCACATCACCCTCATTTCTTGAAAATGTTAATGTCTTGCTCTTGTCCTTAAATGAAGGCAGTGTTCCCTAAAATGGCTTATGAGGTTATGCATGATCTAGCTTCTACACATGAAATCACTTCTAGTCAATGTAGGAAATTTGTGCAAATCAGAACAAGGTGCCTCTTCTGGGAGATATTCTACTCTGGGAATTTCTAGCTACAGTTCAAGGTGTTTTATTTGTTTGTTCCTATTCACTGATAACACTTTATTAAATATCATCAGGTGTAGGGAAACCTCTTCCATTAACGGCTTTATGCATGGAGTTTTGTAGATTCAATTCACTCCCTAAGAACTGAAAATCTCAGATCCTCAAGTATATGTATGGTTGCAGTTTCCTTATAAGGATATGACATATTTACAGTTTCAGTTTTGAATGCCCTTCTTATTTTTGGCACTTAGAAATTTTATGGCATCTCCTTCCAGAAATCTGCTATATATTTTGAGATATTTGGTAATGTTTTATACAGCATTGGTATGAAATGTTTCCTTTGCCTTATCAATTACAAGTTCATTGGTAGATTTCTGGCATGAAAAGTTCTCATCTTTATAGGTAAATTCTGCTTGGACATCATTTACTTAATATACTTTTGAACTTGGTCTTGAAATATTTAATTTAGTATATTTCACCTGAATTAATAGGTGAGGTTAAACAATTATTTTATTTAGCTTTTGGCATATATTTTTGTAATAAACATTTTGTTTGCCTTGTAGAATTAGTTGGCTGTCTTCCACTCCACCACCACCCACATACTCTAGAATAATTTATGTGAGTTGGACTATCTGTTTCTTGAGCTATAGAGAAGTTTGTGCAAGTGAGGATATTTCTTTCTTGAACTTTTGATAAAGACATCTAGGCTTTTACATTTTGTTCATGTATATTTTTGGCTACCATTTCAATATCTACTGAGGTTATAATATTAATATTATTTCCACTTTTTAGAAAAAATAAAGTGATAAGGACCAGGTTTATTTTTCAGCCTGCAACTACCAAAAACTGAACAAAATATATGAAGCAATGCTTCTCAGATATTGAACATCAGGCAATAAAAGACAACAATCCTGAGAAATGGGAAATAAATGAGGGAAACCTTATAATTGTCACAATTTACTGTCAGAGAGCATTATCTGAGCCTAGCACATACAGGTGGAACCCAAGCCAAGCCAGATGATCAATCTGAGTTGAGACAGAGTTGGAAGGCCAGAGAGACAAGGGTGACTGGAGTTCACAGGGTTGAGTATTGGAGAGAGTTACAGAGGGAGGTGACAACACTATAGATTGTATAGATATTAAAAGGACAATAAAAGAATATTATGAACAATTTTATGCCAATCAATAAACTTAAAAGGCACAAACCTCCAGTTATAAAATAAGTAAGACTTGGAGATGCAATGTACATCACAGGGAATATAATTAATAATATTGTAAAAACTTTGTATAGTGACAGATGGTAGTTAGATTTCTGGTGGTGATAACTTCATAATGTATACAAATGTTGAATTGTTATGCTGTGCACCTGAAACCAACATAATATTGTATGTAAACTACCCTTCAATAAAATAAAATTTGAAAAGTAAATTAATTAACTTAGTTAAGCAAGTTAATAAACTCAGATGGGCAAATTCCTTGAAAGACAAGCTACAATCCTTACTGAAGAATAGATAATCTGATTGGCCCTATACCTTTGAAAGAAATTTAATTTGTAGTTTAAAAATGTCCTGTAATGAAAACTCCAGCTCCATATGGCTTGACTGATGAGTTCTACAAAAATTTAAGGAAGAACTGTCAAATCTATGCAAATGCTTCTGAAAAATTGAAGAAGAAAGAATATATTCCCACTTATTTCATGAATTTGGGTCAAGAATTATACTTTATCTTTCTTTGCTGATTTAAAATGCATTTTGGGATTTCTCAGTAGCTTTATAGTGATAATTATCACCATGGAATATCCCTGGCACTGTTCTGGTTACAGCTGTGTTTTTTGTTTGTTTGTTTTTTATGATATGATGTTAGGGTTTTATGTTAAATAGACCAAATGGCTCTTTCATTTGAGAATTTGCAGTAGAGAACTACATCTTGGTGGATCTGAATTTGGAATTTCTTTTATTGTCCTAAGTGTTTTGAGTTTGTAAAGCCTTTTAAGTACACATAAGTATTTTTCTTATTTGTGAAAACTGAGATTAAACCCTATACATTATACAATTGTACGATCTTTGTTTTTCATAAGCTTCTCATCTTCTTCTTCCCATCATCTGAAATAGTTAAAATAAATAATCTAATAAGGTAATATTCTCCCAAATTATTGGCCTACAAAATGCTGTCATCTGCATTATGATTATAATATTAAAATCAAGTAATTTTTTCCTGATAATTTAGGAAGAGAATAAACACATATATTGTGCTCTCTCTATAAAAACATATGTAAAAATATCAATACTTGTATTGATTCTAAGACATAAATAGAAAGAGTTAGAAAATAGACAAAGACACACCAATACATATCAGGAAAATACCACTTAGGAGTACAGATTTGCCATTCTAGTACAAAACAACGAAGTTCAATAATGATTCAATTTGATGTCATGCTTTTTCCACAAATTCTCAAATATAATAATTTGAAAGTAACATGAGACTTTTCTGAGGTACAACTGACAAATATAATGGTAGATAGTTAAGATGTACAATGTGATACTTGAATGTATACATTGTGAAAAGATTCCCCTACTGAGTAAATTACATATCTATCTCTCACATATTTATTTTTTGGGGGGAGGGGAATACATCAAAGTTCTACTCTCTTTGCAAATTTCAATTATACAATATAGTGCTATCAACCATTGTCACCATGTTATATATTGGTTCCTCAGATCTTATTTATTATGTAACTGAAAGTTTGTACCCTTTTACCGGTGTTTCTCTATATCCCTTTACCCTCAGCCTCTGCCAACCACTTTTATACTGTCTCTGTGAATTTGAGTTTTTTTTTGTTTGCTTGTTTGTTTTTTGTTTTTAGATTCTTACATACAAATGATATCATCCAGTATTTGTGTTTTTCTGTCTGGTTTATTTCACTTAACATAATGCCCTTTCAGATTCATCCATGTTGCTGCAAATTACAGGATTCCTCTGTTCTCTTGGTTGAATGCTCTTCCATTGTATGTATATACCATATCATTTTATCTATTCATCCATTGATTGACACTTGTACCTTGGCTACTGTGAATAACACTGCAGTGAACGTGGGAGTACAGATAACTCTTTAAGACAATGATTTCATTTCTTTAGATACATACCCAAAAGTGTGATTGCTGGATCACATACGTGGTAGTTCTATTTTCAATTTCTTGAGACATCTCCATAGAGGTTTTCCATCTTGAGTACACCAGTTTATATTCCCACCAACAGTGTACAAAGATACCCTTTTCTCTACACCTTGTCAGCATTGATCTATTTGTTTTTTGATAATAGCCATACTAACACATGTGAAATGAAATCTCATGTGGTTTTGATTTGCATTTCTTTGATGATTAGTGATGTTGAGCATCTTTTCATGTATCTGTTGTACATTTGTAGGTCTTCTTTGGAAAAAATGTATAATCAGGTATTTATTTATTTACTTATTTGTTTAGCTATAAAGTTGTATAAGTTCTTTGTTTCTTGTGTATTTTGTATATTAATGTCTTACTGGATATGTGGTTTGCAAATATTTTCTCCCATTCCATAGGTTGCCTTTTCATTTTGTTGGTGGCTTCCTTTGCTGTGCAGAAGCTTTTTAGTTTGATGTAGTCCCACTTGTTTATTTTTGCTTTTATTTCCTCAGCTTTTGATGTTAAATCCAAAAAAATATTGCTGAGATGGATGTCAAGAAGATTATCCATTATGTTTTCTTCTAGGAGTTTTATGGTTTCAGGTCTTATGTTCAAATCTTTAATCCATTTTGAGTTGAATTCTGTGTATGGATAAGACAGGGGTCGACTGTCTTTTTCTTTCTTTTGCATGTGGCTGCCCAGTTTTGTAGTCACAATTTATTGAAGAGATTAGTCTTCCCCATTGTATATTTTTGGTTCCTTTATCACCAACTAATTGGCCATGTAGTGCATGACATATAACATGAGAATTTAAGCATTGTACTGGTATTTTATTCTTGATTTGAATTAAGTTAATAGAGATAAGTTATATCTGACATGTGAACAAATGATAAACTGATTGAAAGTTTGGAAAGAATTATTTCTGGGAGTGATTACTGGATGAAAATATTTAAAAATTCTTTTTAGCATAGTTTAGTATGTTTTCAAATAATAGACTTTGAGGCCTAATGTCCTAGTTTCTCCAGTGTCATGATGAGCCAAGCTTTGAAGAAACTTGTTTGTCATTAGAATTGGCATTCTTGAAGTGAAGTAATGAAAACAGTGGGCCTCTTCTGCCTATTTTTCCTAGAACATATCCTCTTTCCAATAAGTGGTTCTTTTGAAGTATAAGCAACATATTTAGAAAGGATCAAATAACATCAATTATAACAATCCATTTTTTTAAGAGAAGCTAGAACCACATTTCAATGATTCTTTATATTGGGACTTGTATAGAATAATTGTTTTTTAGGACTCCAATCTTCTCTAGAATTTTGTATATATAAAGTTATGTATACAAAGTAAATCATAAATCAAATACAAATTAAATTATAAATCAAATAAATATTTAACATTAACAACAATAATTTAACATATAAATACATAATATAATACATAATACATAATTTTAAAGTTGTTTATTTCACCCATTAAGATATAATTTAAATTAAGAATTTGGAGTTTAAAAATTGTAGCAAAGTTTTAAAAATAAAAAATGTGCTCTGGAAGGAAATTTTGTGTTATTGATAACTTATAGTTTTGGTTAAAATATTTCTTTAGATTCCCAAAGTGAATTTTTAAGGAGTAAAGTAGAAAAATAAACAGGAACACAATGTTATTTATAATAGAAAAGCCACATTATTTCAAATATTTAAACACCTTTAAAATCTTCAATGGATTTTCAAGAGAAGTAGAAATAAATTGCTGTGCTAAAATTATTTATAGTTTAAGTCTTTCCAGCTACCAGAAAAAAACAATTTTTTTATTATTTCAGGTAAGCGTATTTTTGATAAAAAATAGAAAATCTCTACAATCCACTCTATGTAGAGGATAAGCAAACACTATTTAAAATTAATGATGATTTGTGTAAATATATTATTATTATTTTTTTTGTTTTTTTTTGTTTTGTTTTTTTAAATTTTTATTTATTTATGATAGTCACACAGAGACAGAGAGAGAGAGAGAGAGAGAGAGAGAGAGAGAGAGAGAGGCAGAGATACAGGCAGAGGGAGAAGCAGGCTCCATGCACCGGGAGCCCGACGTGGGATTCGATCCTGGGTCTCCAGGATCGTGCCCTGGGCCAAAGGCAGGCGCCAAACCGCTGCGCCACCCAGGGATCCCGTGTAAATATATTATTAAGCACTTTTATGAAAATGTGAAGAAAAAATACAGCTTATAAAACGTCCAAAATATTTAACTATCATGATACCTTGTGATGAATCAAGCCAGAAAAATTAAAACCTTGTGGCATAAGATTGTTTTTAAAATCATGAATTGTGGGCAGCCCTGGTGGCTCAGTGGTTTAGCGCCGCCTTCAGCCTAGGGTGTGATCCTGGAGACCTGGGATTAAGTCCCAGGTCAGGCTCCCTGCTCCCTCTTCCTCTCTCTCTCTCTGTGCCTCTCATGAATAAAAAAATAAAATCTTAAAAAAAAAATCGCAAATTGCCAGAAATTTAAAAGTACTTTCCTTTATGTTAAGTACGTATCAGATAGAACAAGGAAACAAGGAAACAACGAACCATCCAACCAGAACATGAGTCAGTACTTTCCTTTGAGTTCTGTCTCAAGTTTCTCTGGCTCTATTACTATATTAAGTTCCATAAAATTTCTAATAAATATGGGTTGTACATATAATTTAATTTATAAGTTTTATAATTTACGTGCTTGCTAGTTTTATGTTTGTATTACAGTTAAAATTTTTTTTAATGTTGTTTTCATTCATGGGATATTTGCTAACATTCTTTTGAACTAAGTTTATCCATACCATTTTTCTAATTAAAAGATTTTGCACCCTCATTTTGTAAACAATCTCCTACAAATTGATAAGTTTAAATGACCTATACTCTTCTTACTCTACAGTAGGCATATTTTGCAATGATAGCACTTCAATATCTCCTAAATAAGATTTTACACCTTACCTGAAAGTAAAGGTATTTGTATGGGAAAGAAGTGCTTAATTTCAAATTTTCATAAACGGAGAATAAGCAAAAAAGCATCCTATTTAGCCATTGCACATATTATAAATAGTATTACTGTCATCAGTTTTACTTATAAAATCAGCTGTAAATGTCAAAATTTAGAATTATCACTGTAAAGTGGTATATTTTTATGTGCATGAGTTCTTTGAACAGTGAATGTTTTTTTAGTACTCTTTCCTATTGTAATTACTACTATGTATTTTTATTACTCAAAAGATTTTTTTTTGTCGTATTTTTAAAAATTTAAGTTTCAGTGGAAAGTGGGCAATACCAACTGGATGATGACAGTTCCCCAAAGAGGTCATTTTATATGTCGGGCAGATTGATACAGATTAATTATATTTTGGAAGCTGAGATAAAACAGATTAACAAATGTTAATGCAACAGTTTTGAAAGTGAAAAAGTTTCTTTTAATGACTGATTCAGAAGATTTCATTAACAAAATGCACATTTAATTATGTATTTTGAGCAATATTGTACCCAAAATGGAAAAATGGTAAAACTCATTACTAGTCTACAGATGTTTTGTGCAATTTTTAAACTGTACACAAAAATTGATGGTGCTTCTTTGTCTATAAGCCATCTGGTCATATTTTATTAAGACATCTGTCTGTTCTTTGTATAAAAATATAATGAAATCAGAATAGATTTAACTTAAATAGAAACTGTGGAAATTGAGATTGTAGCTATTCAAAGAAAAACAATAAAACAAAATATACACTTTTTCTCTACTGGTAGCATACCTAAAAAGTTGACATAAAAAATTCAGAAACAGTGCAAGGAAATATATATCTTCCGCCTGGACTATATTTCTTCTTTTTCTTCACCAAATCTTTCCTTGCTCTGATCCCATATTACTATGCCTCTGCAGAACCAAATGTACTGAATCTTTCTATTTTAATTACATAACAAAGCTAATTGGCAACTCCTAAAATCTTCAGTGATCTAGCTAAAGTGACAAGCTCTTGTAATTATAGCAGTTTATTGAGGGAAAGCATTAATTATATACCGCAAGAAAAAAGAGCATTTAGCTGGTAGATCTCTTCTCTCACTAGTCTGTTTCTCATCTCAGATCTAGGATATGGATCCTCCTATTTCCCAAAAGGCTTTTGATGGTGAAGCACAAGGCTGGTGAAACTCCTGGTCTGTTCTCTGTTGCTTTATTTTTTTTTTTAAGATTTTATTTATTTATTCATGAGAGATACAGAGAGAAAAGCAAAGAAACAGGCAGAGGGAGAAGCAGGCTCCTCAAAAGGAGCCCAATGCAGGACTTGATCCAAGGACACTGAGATCATGAACAGAGCCAAAGGCAGACAATCAACCACTGAGCCACCCAGGCGTCTCTGTTCTGTGTTGCTTTTGATGGTAACTTTTTCCAATCTGACCTATGGTCTTGTTATAAACTGAATGTTGTGTTCTCTTAAAATTCAAATGTTAACCACTACCACCACCAGCGTCCCCCCCGCCCCGCCGCCGCCAACACCAAGTGTGATGGTATTAGGAAGTGGGGCCATTGAGAGATAATTAGGATTCGATGAGGTTATGAAGGTGAAGACCTCATGAATAAGGTTAGTGCTTTTTATGAGTCACCAGTGAGTTTGCTTCCTTCCTCTGCTCTCTACCTGTGAGTATAGGAAGTCTGCAAGCCAGAAGAGAGCTCTCACTAGAACCAGACACACTAGCACCCTGATCTCATGCTTCCAGCCTCCAAATTGTAAAAAATAAATTTATGTTATTTGATAAGCCATCCAGTGTGTGGTACTTTGTTATAGTAGCCTTGACTCTATTGGCACCAACAGTGAAGTGCTGCTGTAATAAATGCCTAAAAATATGGAGTAGTTTTAGAACTGGGTAATGGGCTGGGGTTTGAAGTGCTTGATAGAAATATGGATGTTAAGGGTGATTCTGATGAGGACTCAGAAGGAAAAGAGTAGAACTGTAGAGAAAGCCTCAATCTTTTTTAAGCAATACATAAATAATCATGAATAGAAACTTGATAGAAACAGAAAATATAAATGCCATTTGACAAAATCTCAGACAGAATGACTTGTGCATATGAGTATGATCAAAGGCAGTTTAGAAGTCTTTGGCAAATGATGAAAATAGACGAGACTTGGTAGAAAAATATAAGGATTAAATAAAATTCCAAAGGCGCACAGCAAAAGATATATCAATTGAGTAATCAGTGATTGAAGGCAAAAAGCCCATGCCATGACAGGCAGGTGTGTACCTTCAGGCCATCTCAAACCAACCCTGCTACTTGATTTGTCCTTTGGAAGGAGGCCAGGCAGTGGTCAGATAAGTCCAAGAATAACTCCTTCCACAACATCTCAGGAAGTTGCCTTTAGAAACCTGTTTGGTTCTATCATTAAGAAAGTCTCTATGACTGAGGGTTGTGGGTAGGAAAACAGGTAGCTTACATGTTTGTCTTCTATTGTTGGATGAAACATTCCAAGCAAAAGTCCAAAGCTTTAAGAGCTTCTTATTTAGGTTTATCCTCAGTCAAGTGAGGAATATATAAATTAAGATAGATATAGAAGGTGGTTTATATCTTTGAGAGTTAGAATTAATCTTGGAAATAATTTATAATTCAGTTTCCATTAACTGTAGTGACAAAGAGTGTTAACCTTTCTTCAGTGGGCCAGTGGGTGGGTGGGACTAGATCAACAGTATTAATTCTTATTTAACAGACTTTGAAATAAAAATCTCTGAGTACATATGGAGAAATCATTATCTTACTTTTAGGCGAGAGAATTAAGATGGGAAATGATTGATAAGATTCAGATGAGGTATCTAAACCCATTTCAGACAGATGGGATTGAGAGTAGGGGTTAATCTCCCCCATTAGAAAACTGAATTGAAGTCAGGAAACCAAGCCCACCTGTATCACCATGGAACATTACTGTGGAGTTAAGAAGAAAGAGTAGTCAAATGTTCAAGAGCTCTTGGATATATTTAAAGGAATAAATTTCATTCTGGGCCTCACTGAATAATTCATAAAATAGTTACAGGCTTGGCCAGGATCAGTTCAAATGTTGGCTAGGGTGATCCTACAAATGTAAGGTCTGATAACCAGAAAGAACTAGAGAAAGGAAACTTGACACCTGATATTCTTCATCTTATATTAAAAACTTCAACCAATTTTCAATCCACTTATAGTAGCTTCAAATGCAATTTGAAAATGAGAAATATTCTGATGTTCCCAGAATATCATAACAACACAAATAAATATTTACTGTATCACCTTGAGCTTTTTTTATTGCTTAAGCATAATATTTGACCAAACTAAATAAGTGCCTGAAGGATTTATGACTTACTTTAGTAAGAAGTTATAAATACTGAATATCTTAATCTAACTCAGAATCACTTGAAGAGTTTTAATATTTAAGTTGGATTTGAAAATCACCAATTCTTTAAAAATATTTCCTTAGTTTTTTTTTATCCTGTAAATTATTCTCTTTTATGGATACTAAAACCTGATTTTCACAGATCTCTCCTACAGGATGATCTCTGGACAAGACTGAAAGTCACTGCCATCCTGTGCAATGGTGGGCATTAAAAGTTGCCTGAATACAGAGGTAGCCCTGCTCAACTCCTTTATTTAGGAAATGCCTTTTTAGTACCTCTGTGTGTCAGAGACCATGTACCATTCCAGAAATAGAAATAAGAAACAATCATACGGGCAGCCCGGGTGGCTCAGCGGTTTAGCGCTGCCTTCAGCCCAGGGCCTGATCCTGGAGTCAGGGGATGGAATCCCACGTTGGGCTCCCTGCATGGAGCCTGCTTCTCCCTCTGCCTGTGTCTCTGCCTCTCTCTATCTCTCTCTGTGTGTGTCTCTCATGAATAAATAAATAAATGAATCTTAAAAAAAAAAAAGAAACAATCATACTAGTGAAAGAGCTTGGCAAATATACGAGCCAATTCCTGAGTATAGGAAGTGCTAAATGAAGCAAACACAGGGTACATTAGGAGCCTTCTCAGACTCCCTCTTCCTCTTCCTGACTGGATCAGATATCTCAAATAGGAAGGAGGTGAGTTCTGAAAGGTTTTCCCAAATATGTCTAAGCCAAAAGTTGAAACAAAGCAGAACTTGGCCAGATAAGAGAGAGGCAGTGGACTGAAAGATCATCTCAAGCGTAAGTAATAGCATAAACTCATTCCTTTTAGCATTAGAGAGCCTGGTCTATTTAGGAATTGATGCATGTTTCAGTAATGTTGAAAGATAGTGTAAGGAGGGAGACATTGAGTGTCAGATAGAAAGATGAGTTCTTAGTAAATAAGCAGACGCCTGCTTAAGTATATTTTCAAGCCAGACTATAACAGCATTATAATTGGAACTTCCTCATTCATCTTAGTATGTGGAGTTTGGAAGAATTCTGCTGCCTCCTCATGTCTAATCTGTAACACATATGGCCCATCTGCTTGAAGCTTTCTGCTAGCATTCTGGTTTCTACTCTCCTGCTCCTCTGGAACAGAAGCTTTTTCTCACTTCTTTGTGGTTTACCACCCTCATTTTTCTGGCCCTCTCCCGTGGCTTTCACATTTCTCTAAACTTGGTTGCCATATTAGGGTTCTCCAAAGAAACAGAACCAACAGGATATATGTAAAATAAGTGCGTTGTAAGGAATTGGATTATGTAATTATGGAGTCTGAGAAGTTCTATGATTTGCTGTCTGCAAGCAGGAGGCCAGGAAAACCAGTGGTGTAGTTCTAGTTCTTACCTAATGGCCTGAGAATCAAGAAGCTGCTGGCATAAATTCTAGTCTAATCCAAAGACTTTAGGCAAATGCTCATCTTCCAGAAATACCCTCATAGGCATAACCAGAGATAATTTTTTACCAGTAACCTGAGCATCCCATGGTTTAGTTAAGTTGACACATGAAATTAACCATCACTGTTGGATGCTCTTTCCTAATGTTCTCCAGCATTACGTCTCCTGGACTTCTCTGATCATTAGTTTACCTCCTCAAGACCATCTTGGATATAGTCTCACATCTGTTCTGAAGAATATTAATTCTTATGAAAAATGAGAGTTCCATAATCAAATATGTCAGGACAGTGCTGTGAAGGCGACAGCTCTTCCATGGGGTCCTGCTGAACTTGTATGTACCCATATAAACCACACAGGCAGGGGCTCATACAATGGTTAATCTGAGTCTTGGCAGAATGCCTTGTGGATTCTTCATGAGGACTGAGACACTTAATAAAAGAGCTACTACAAGGTCATCTCCATTTGCTTGCTTATGTCCTCTGAGGGGTTATCGAGACAGTTTCTTATCACCTCCCAGGTTCTGATGAGATATGAGGCCCCCTTGCCTTAAAGCTACACAATATAAAACCACTTAGCTGCAGTCTAGAATTTGCTCCTCAGCAATGGAGTCCATGAAAACTCACTGTAGTTATCTGGCCCCTTTTATTTCAAATCCTTTTTGCTGTGTGGAGATTGCAGGGAGCTGGTGCTTTTGGCTAATCTTCCTTTCACTATGTAAATAATAAACTGAGTCTAAAAGTTTCTTATCCAATCTTTACCAATCGTATTAGATGATTTTGCCTTGCCTTGTGTTGCATGTGTGCTGACTTACATCAGCCAATGTTCACCTCCTAGAAACTCATAAGGTAGGATCTTCAAGGATCTGATCAGTCTAGTAATAAAGGCATCTATTCAACTTTGCTCTAGTCAATATTTCCTAATTTATTCAAATGCAAAATTTGTCTTACAAAATCCCTACTAAAACCACATGGAATGCACTCTTAGAAGCAGTGGACAAAATAGTGCTTTAGAGTTAGTGTTATTCTTTCTTTGGAGAGATTTCTAAATTCCATTTATGATTCATTTAAAAATTGATATTTAAATTGTCTATAGATTCTCTTTTCACATTCAAAGAGAGAAGCTCTAATTCTCTAAAATAAATATGTGCTTTTTAAAAAGATATACTTATTTCAGAGAGAGAGAGAGAGAGAGAAAGCATGCAGACATGCAGAGGGCACGGCAGAGGGGGAGAGAGAGTCAAGCTGACTTTATGCTGAGCACAGAGCCCAGTGCAAGGCTGGATCTTTCACCCTGAGATCAGACTTGAGCTGAAACCAAGAGTTGGTCACTCAACCAGCTGCACTACCTAGGTGCCTTTAATTATATTAAAATAAATATTGCCTTTAATTCATTCTCTTCAGAATTTCTGTAAACGCTCGACAAAATGATACTGTCTGGAATAAAATGGTACAAGTTTTTTCCATTCATGTTCCTAAGTCTCAGATTCACAAGGCAAATAATTTTGGATGGTGAATGGTTATTGAACTTGAGGCACTTGCTATTTCTCACAAACTGGTTTTCTTGGACAGTAGCCTCACCAAACAGTGCTTTGTACTGTTTAAAATGTTAGGTTAGCTGAGACAGGGAGGGACTGTTGCTATTATATGGACATATCCTATTCCTCCAACCTCCTAAATTTTGTCCACTAGTACATGGTTAAAAACAGTCCACTTAATCTCTACATTTGAAAACCAAATTATCTTCTTTTTGACCAATAAGTGATCAACTGCTTTTGAGCAATTCAAGGAATAATTCTGGATGGTAAATGATGCCATAATTAGTGATGGCTAAAGAAAAAATGTATCTGGAAATATTTCCATTAATTAATCTATAAATAAAAAAGTCAACTTTCAAAAGGAACTCTCCAGAACCTAGAAAATGATATAAAGAATATTGACTACTTAATCTTAAAATCTCAGGTTTATATTTTATTTTTAGATGAATAATAAAAAGTAATAGAAAGAAGCAATATTTCAATAGTTGATATAACTAGTGAGTGGGTTTCACAAAGGCACACTGACATTTTACTCATTGACCAGGTTAGTAAGGACTTTCGGTTGGCATCTTACTGTTGTGTGAATATTAACCAATATAAAGCTGTGAATACAGTAATGGCTTATAATAAAAGCAGAGGCATAGATTTTTAATTAGTTATTAAATGTTTAATTATTTAATCAGCACTTTATGGCTCAACTGATATTCAAGAATAAATCCTTGGGCTGTTAAAAATGGATATAATGAAGGTATATATGAATATATATATATACATATATATCCTTAATTTAGAGAACTCAAAGTTCTTTTTTTATTTTTTTTTAATTTTTTATTTACTTATGATACTCACAGAGACAGAAAGAGAGAGAGGCAGAGACATAGGCAGAAGGAGAAGCAGGCTCCATGCACCGGGAGCCCGATGTGGGATTCGATCCCGGGTCTCCAGGATCGCGCCCTGGGCCAAAGGCAGGCGCCAAACCGCTACGCCACCCAGGGATCCCAAACTCAAAGTTCTTAATAGTTAATCAAATTTGATTTTATAATCTGAAGTTTATAGATACTTAGTAGGCACTTCATAAAATATTTGCTAAGTGAGTGGATGATTTTAATATTGATAGTCAATTCTACTAGGTGCTATTGAGTGAAATAAAATCTTTTAGTAATTTAAGAATTTATAATATTTCTGACTACTAGATCTTTCCTTCCACCTTCCTTCCTGCACCCACCTGCCTATAACACAGACTTTCAAACACAAATATATAACCTTTTGCACCTGAACAAATTTAATAAAGGATGCTTTAATAAGACATACAGTTAACTGAAAAACTGTCTATTCACCTGATCTCATTCCTAAAGAGATGATGGTCCCTGGAGTCTCCTTAAGTTTGGAAAATATGGCAGACAGGGAAATGATGTAGACCTAGGACATCATAGAGAAGCAAACAAGTTTTTTTTTTTTTTTTTTTTTTTTTTTTTTTTTTTAGGGAGACAAATCAAATTACATTGACATGAATGAAGAGCTTGTGTTGTGGTGTTGTAAAAGAAGTTGGTGAAGTGAGAATAGCTTAATATAGAATCAAATATTAAAAATGTTTAAGGCTTATATAGGGAGAGAAAATAAAACTCTCTATAGGGAGTTCTCTCTCTATAAAGAGAAAAAAATAAAACACTTCCAGAAAAAAAAAAAAAAAAGAAGAAGAACAATGTGCAAGTTACCTAAAGAAGGAATTGGGGATTATGACTTGACTTGTTGAGTATCTTTGCCTATCCATATTTGATATGATGAATGCTCAGTAGTAATGGCTGGAATCTGGTAACTTCCTAGAACAGTGCATAGTACATAAGAATAGAGATTTGGGAGCCTGGCTGCGTGGGTTCAGATTTGGGTTCAATCACTTACCAACTAGATGACCTTGGGCAATTTTCCCATTTAAGAAAAAGAAATGATTATATTGTCAAGATTAAATGAATGACTTTTTTTTTTTTGTAAATTAAGGGCAGTTTCTATTAAACCCTAAGGGAACTGGCAAAGAAAGTAAGAAATTGATCTATTTTCTTTTTCCTGGAGTATTTCACTAAATGCTGATTGAAATCAGACTTATCAAATATGGGACCTAATTCACAGAAAACTGTGGTAAATTATTCCCAAAACTTCTTGAACAAGAGACTAAAAAGATCACATTCCAATGACTTAAAGATACTTTTATCAGGTATACAAGTTATATATAGATGTATGTATAATGTGTTGAACTTGTTTGACTTTATATTTAATTCTAGGCAGTAGTAATAGAGTTTTTTTTTTAATGTAGGAACCAAGAGGAACCTCTATACTGTTTTCCAGAGTGTTTGCACCAGCTGCATTCCCACCAATGTGCAAGAGGGTTCCCCTTTCTCTGCATCCTCACCAACACCTATTGTTTCCTTGTTGTTAATTTTAGCCATTCTGACAGGTGTGAGGTGATATCTCATTGTAGTTTTGATTTGCATTTCCCTAGTTATGAGTGATACTGAGCATCTTTTCGTGTGTCCATTAGCCCCGATGTTTATAGCAGCATTATCAACAATAGCCAAATTGTGGAAAGAGCCCAAATGTCCCTCGACTGATGAATAGATAAAAAAGATGTAGTATATATACACAACTGAATATTACTCAGCCATAAAAAATATTACTCAGCCATTTGCAACAGTGTAGATGTAGCTAGAGCGTATTATACTAAGTGAAATAAGTCAGAGAAAGACAGATACCACATGATTTCACTTATATGGAGAATTTAAGAAATAAAACAGGTGAACATCAGCGGGGAGCAGGACAGGGGCGGGGTGGGAAGAGAGGCATACCAGGAAACAGACTCTTAACTATAGAGACCAAACTGAGAGTTGCTGGAGGGGAGGTGGATAGGAAATGGGCTAGATGGGTGATGGGTATTATGGAGGGGACTTGTCATGAACCGTGGGCGTTATGTTAGTGATGTATAAGTGACTGGAATTTAAATAAAAACTTGAAAAAAAAAAGTAAGAACCAAGAGATTCTTAGATTCTTTCATTTTCCAGATAATAAACAGAGACTCAATGAAAGTAATCAATATTTCAAAAAAAAAAAACCACATAGCCACAAATTTGAGATAGATCCAGATCTCAGTGCCTTTTTCACTACAGCATGCTGCCATTCAATCACAAATCCTTTTTCTTGACAGTTCGTCCCTTTAGAGAAAAATAGATTTTGAAAATATCATTTGCTTTAAGTCATGTAAATCTTATTTTTTAACTTTTTAAAATAAAAATTTTGTTAGTTATGTAAAAGTTCCAAATGTGTCCTATGTATTTTAAGCAATATAGAAAAGTACAAAAAAATCTTCCTACAATGAACTCAAACTCTATACTACAATAGTAATCATTAATAGAAAATGAATAACCTTTCACATATCTTTCTAAAGATAGAGATTCAAAACCAACTAGTAAGATACATAGAAATTGTTTTATGGAAATACTGTAATATTTCTTTGTATTAGCATATAGTGTATATTTTTAAATTAAATTATTAAATATATTTAAATTTCATTTGTATTTAACTTGAAATATCAACAAATCTGAAACTAAAAGAATTGTTGAGTTATAGCTATCTTCTCAAAACTCAAGTTATTAATTTTGGTTCATGCTTTGATTAACCGAATTTCATTATTGCATTTCTGAAAGTTCTTGGTTTGTAACAATAGAAACTGACTGGGTAACATAAGGAGAGAATGAATTTATTCTAATGATATATAGTATCTCAAAGAATTTACAGGATTGTTAGAGAATTAGGCTCAGGCAGAGATCAAGAAAGGCAAGGCATGGACAAGATGCTGCCATAGAACCAGTATCCTCAGTAATGAACTATTTGACAGTTGGATACTTGACACTGCTTCGATCATTGAAATCATTTGATACACATGGAAAGGATAATGGACTTTACCGCTTTTGCATATTTTTTCCAGGCTTTTGGACATGTATGTCTTTACAAAACCATTTCCTCTTTGACCCTGGGGTCCATGAAAATATCTAGATATCTTTAAACTGGATACTACATTCAATATTAAATAGGATTATCTTAACTACAGGCCAGCTGTCAGGGTATTGGGAAAAGGAATGACTAATATCTTATATACATCTTTCATCTGTGGAGGAATCCTAGGACAGATCTCACCTATCTGGAATTTCTTCAAAATAGGTCATGGATTCAAAGGCTATACATTCAAGTTGACAATTATTCATTAAATATAGTCAATGCTACTTTTTTTAAGCTTTAAAAAGTTCAATATTTTTTGAGCTCATTTTTGCTTTGGGGGTTACTTTTTGTTATTTTATACTCCCAGTGCATTTTGAGTTGGCTATTTGTAAAAGTCATGATTTACACTTGCCCTTCAGATTTTGAAGATATTGTCTCATTACCATCTGTCATCAAGCATGATAGTAATTCTTTCATTACAGCTTCTCTATTCAAGGTGACTTGTCTCTTTCCCCTAAGTATTTTTTTTTTGTTTATTCTTGAAAGTCAATAACAAAATAAGAAAATGTTTCTGATATCATGATGATAAACATTATTTGTTTTAGAACTTAGTATACCCTTACAATGTGCAGATGTCATTTTTTTCTCTTTAATTCGGGCAAATATTCTCTAGTGGAAGTGTGTGTGTAATCTTTTTGAGAAGCCTTCGTTTTTTTTCTAAAATTTTATGAAATGTCCCATACCAGGGTTCAATATACCAAATTGGAATATTAGCTTAGGCCCCTCCAGGATACTTTCTGTATTGATTTATTCTCAATCTGTATCAAAATCATAATCACACGTTTTATCGAAATTTTTAAAAATCTAAAATTCATGTGGAGCCATGGAGATCTCAAATAGCCAAAACAATCTTAAGAAAGAAGAACAAAGCTAAAGACATCACACTTCCTAATAAAAACATATTTTGAATATATTACCAAATTACAGAAATTAACCCAGAATTGTATCTAATGTACCTAGAAATAAGCCCATGCCCATATACAGTCAAGTAATCTTCAACTATTGTGTCAAGGAAACACAATGGGAAAAGGATGGTTCCTTCAACAAATGGTGCTGGGAAAATTGGATATTTATATGCAAAGATTAGATTGAACCCTTATCTTACACCATATACAAAAATCAACTCAAATGGATTAAAGTCTTTTTTTAAAAAAAAGATTTTATTTATTTATTCATGAGACACACACACACAGAGGCAGAGACATGGGTAGAGGGAGGAGCAGGCTCCTCAAGAGGAGACTGATGTGGAACTTGATCCCAGGACCCTGGGATCATGCCCTGAGCCAAAAGCAAGACGTTCAACTACTGAGCCACCCAGGTGTCCCCAGATGGGTTAAAGTCTTAAACATAAGACTTGA
Source organism: Nyctereutes procyonoides (assembly GCF_905146905.1). Lineage (NCBI taxonomy): Eukaryota > Metazoa > Chordata > Mammalia > Carnivora > Canidae > Nyctereutes > Nyctereutes procyonoides. Next base: position 26,669,109 of record NW_026575051.1, on the reverse strand, counting down.
TATTATGAAACTCCTAGAGGACTATGTAGAAGAAATCTTCATGACATTGGTCTTGGCAATGATATCTTGGATATGACACCAAAAGCACAGGCAACAAAAGCAAGAGTAGACAAGTAAGACTACATTAAACTAAAGTTTCTTCACTGTAAAGGAAGGAATCAACAGAGCAAAAGGCAACCTACAGAGTAGGAGAAAATATAAGATACTTCAGAAGATGTACAAATGGCCATTGAAAAGATGCTCAATACCACTTAGTCCTCAGGGAAATTCAAATCTAAACCACAGTGAGGTAATCATTTCATACCTGTTAGGATGGCAATTATAAAAAAAAAAGATAAAATGCATTGGGGAAGATGTGGAGAAATTGGGACTTTTGAACATTGTAATGAGAATGTAAAATAGTTTAGTTATGTAAAACAGAATAGGGATTCCTCAAAAAATTAAAATAGATCTATCATGTGATCTAGCAATTCCTCTTTTGCTCTTTTGTATTTATCCAAGAAAATTGAAATCAAGATCTTAAAAAGATATTTACACTCCCGTGTTCATTGCAGCATTATTCAAAATAGCCCAAATGTGGGATCAACTCTCTAAATACCCATGATAAATAAATGGATAACGAAAATGTAGTATATATAAGTACAATGTAATATTACTCAGCCCTTAAAAAGAAGGAAATCCTGACATGTTGAGGGCATTGAAATAAGCTAATCACAGGACAAATATTGAATAATCCTGTTACATGAGGTATTTAAAATAGTCCAATTTATAGAAGATGAGAATAGGTTGGTGGTTACCAGATGCTGGGGGTGGGGGAAATGGAAAGTTCCATTTAGCAGGAATAAAGTTTCAGGTATGCAACTAATAGGTTCCACAAATCTGCCATACAATACTGTACTTATAGTTACAAATATTGTATTGTACACTGGAAAATTTGTTCAGGGTAGGTGTCACTTTAAGTGTTCTTTTCATAATAGAAAAAAGATTATATGGAAAATAGTAAGTCATATTAGTTTTTCCTTTCTGTGTACGGTTCTAGAAATTTTGTTAGTGTTAGGTTGAAGTTTACATCTTAATGGTTTCCCACTTGGTTTTTCCAATGTTCTCACACTCTCAATTTTCTTTTTCTTTCTTTCTTTCTTTCTTTCTTTCTTTCTTTCTTTCTTTCTTTCTTTCTTTCTTTCTTTCTTTCTTTCTTTCTTTCTTCTTCTTTCTTTTCTTTCTTTCTTTCTTTCTTTCTTTTCTTCTTTCTTCTTTCTTTCTTTTTCTTTCTTCTCCTGTCTTTCTTTCATTTTTAGTTTTTTGGAAGGTATGGTAAAGAATTGCCAGAATTTTTTCTCTGTCTAGTTAAGAGTCATCTGCTGGCTACAGGCAGCAACTTTAACCGTATGCATCTGAAGAATTCCACATTGCTTGTAACCTACAATCTTCCCTTCCTGACGGCCTGCCCTATGGGTTTTGGACTTGTATTGCCTCCTCCCACAATTGCATACACTGCTTCTCTCTAATATATCTTTCTGTGTGTGCTACTGGATATGGATATGCTCCTCTGGTTAGTTCTGACATTTACAATTATGGTTCCTTTAGAAATTTTATGATACTGTCAAAGATGAACCAAGCTATGTGCCAAGATTTAAGCAAAAGGGAAAATATTAGGACTATAGATTTGTCACTTTAGAAGCAGAATTTTAAAAGCTCAAGTCTCTACTTGTTAAAGTAGTAATTTTAAAAACAAATTACAAAATAATAGTATTGTATGTAATTTTAGAGTTATGGAATTTGGAGGCAGCATCCTGATCACATTATCCACTGATGTTCAACGTTCATGCTCTCTAAATCCAAGAGTATGTGTGGTGGGGGAGCTGCTTCCAGCACTACTGAGAGGAAGGGGCTGGAAGGCCTGAGTTGACTGGAATCTGGGCCCTCTCCTAGCTTCTCCCAGAAGCATTTATTTACTTAATTTACATGTATGTCTTCTAGGTACGGTTTTGTTTGAATAAGGAAATTGGTTTCAATGCTACTGGTCTAACTTAACACAATTTTTTTATACTTGAGCAACACAGCCTAGAAAAATGAGGTGACTGGTCCAAACCTCATACCTGGTAAAGGTGGAATTAGTACCCATATCTCCTGATTCCAAACTAAGAGCACAGTTCATTCATTCCCCAGTGCTGCTTATAAAGTTTAAGAATAAATGCCTTGATGTCAGGATCCAAGTGTTGTCCCTCATATACATACACCGGAGACTTTAAATTTAATTGTGGTGACAAGAAAGACATACAGATCCAAAACAGTGTGTGGATAACATGGTTTTATAATGTAGGAAATAAATACTATTAACCTTCAGAAGAAGGAAAGCATCAGTTTGGGGTACAAGGCTTCATAGACAAAATTTAATTTGTATTGGGTCTTAAAGTTTTGCTGGCATTTTAATATGCAGTGATTAAGGGGCATGGGATTATGCATAGAGAGTACCATAAAACTATAGTGGAAGAAATCATTCAGATTTTCCTTTTAACAAGACTTAACTTAGAGACTCCTATGTCCAGGTACTATACATGATGGGAAATGCACATCAGGCGATGAGTGCAAAAAAAGAAAAAGTTCTGCCATAAGAAGTTCACATTCAAAAGATGTAATTGATAAGTACATTGCCAGATCTGTTGTGTTAGAGTGTTGAAATTTAAGGAGCTGAAGGAATAAAGATAGAAAAATAGGTAGGAATTAGATTGTGAAGGATCTGGAATGTTTGGTTGTAGCACCTGAAATATTACCCTGACAATGAGGTAAAAACATGGATACCAACAGAAGGTAACTGCAATCTTAGTGAGGAGAAATGGCCAGGGAAGAATGCTCAGTAAATAAAGTGGGTTAAGTGGCATATTAGTTTTCTACTGCTGTAACAAACTCCCATAAAATTAGTTGCTTAAATCACCACAAATGTATTATCTTGTAGTTATGAAAGTCAGGTTTTGACATAAGTGTCACTGGGGCAAAATCATGGTGTTGACAGAGATGCATTCCCTTTTGGAGGCCCTAGTTCCCAGGCTCTAGAGGCAATCTAGAATCAAGACTATTCTCCACAGGGCATTATCTACTTCACACACTTGGGCTCTAGGTAGTTTCCAAGTGTATTCCCATGGGTACCACACCTCAGTCTCAGAGAAGATTCAGGGCAATAATGAAGCATATAGAAGTGCAGAATCGATGCAGGGCACTGTCAATTTACATCTGGATAAAGCTAATAGAAGCCCTAGTGAAATAGTTGTTATAACTGTTTCTAGATTAACAGAAAGGGCAAGAGGGTTTGATTTTGAAGTAATTCTTAAATGTGTACAATACAGTACTTATATTCCACCATTTGGATACATTTATAACCTTCATTAGGTCCAGTCTATCACCTAGAGTCTCAGTCCAGGTGGTAGCCAGCAACCATATTTATAAATACTTAATTAAAGAAGATAAGTAAAAAAGTTGCAGTCCCCATTGCTATAGCTGGTCCTGAGACTGATCACTTTTAATCATCTGCTTCTTCCACCAATGATGCTGGATATCCCTCACCTTCACATAGCTCTTGAGGTTGCTGTCCTTATGTGGAGACGCAGACCCTCATACCTCAATGTTCTGGACTCTTAGTTGACTCACCTCTGTAGTTTTCTTTAATAGCCCTCTAAACATTATCTCTGTACAAAAAAGCATGGAGAATCACTCTGATGAAGACCCTGGACACCATGAATATTCCCTTTCCTCGTTTTTAGCAGCAACTGTGGGTTCTCATAGAAATCAGAACTGATTAGCCATCCATTTTAATGATTCCTCTCTTTGCCTGCTGATTCAAACAAGAATTCAGTGTTGGGACAGAGTCTGAGAACCAGGACAGAGCCAGGTAAAATACAGGATTGCAAAGACAAAAAGGAAAATTCAGCATTTGGAACACAGGAAGTGATGGGGAGAAGTCCCAATCATATTTTTTTCTCTTGGTTCTGGACCATAAAATTCTAGCTGCTTGGGGCACAGCACTCTGTGTTGGTGGTTGGTTAAGAATATACACTCATCATAGAGGACAGGGCTGAGGGTTGTCTCTAAGCTGTCACTGTAGCTTGAGACTTTAACAAAACATTTTTTGTTCTATCACATTGGATGCTTCTGGGTAAAACAGTATGTAGTAAGACAAATAGACCCCAAGGGCATGCACCTATTATTGCAACTCCTTTGTTTTAAAATGAGTCTCTTGATTTGATGCAATATGGTGGGAGATATCATGACAATAAATCAGACATTCTGTAAATCTTCAGATGAGGTTCATCTTTTCAGGTAATTAATTTATATCTTCTGGATAAATTCATATCCAATCCCAAATGTACCTTTTCTTCTACAAAATAGATGCCTTCTGTAACTACCTTTATGACTTTGTGGATCATATTGGGAAGCTTTAATCACATAGTTATTGATTCCTTGTAGTCAAGTGCTCAGTAACATTTTAGGAAATCTTTGCATTTGGAAAGTAACTTTCTTCTTAAGAAGGTACGGTCTTACTCCAGAATCTCTGGAGTCTGTCCTGTGACCCTGAGATTTATTTCTGGGTACAATTTATGCAGTCACCGATATCCACAGAGACTCCCAAAACACAACAATTTATTATTAATTGAAGGAATTTGTCTTTTCCTTAGAATATATGTCCTGTTAGTCTTCAGATCACTGGGTAGCCACAACTTCGCAGATGTTGCTTTACTTTGAATCGTTAGAGAGTTTATCTACAACCTTCTGGAACACATGTATCTTTAATGCTTATTCTCTAAGTAAGCCCTGCAAACTTGAGACAAGATAGACCTTTGAGGCCCCTGTTATTAACATCAGTTTTGGTTCCATTATCTAACAGCCATCAATAAATCCTGATTACATTCCTTTTTCCAGTGCACAATTATCCAAGAAAACTGTTTTAAGTTTCTTGAGGAAATGATCATAAGAATATTTTCTGTAAGTATGCACAAGGGTATTGTATTAATGTTGGACAAGGGGACCTGGCTCTCTTTCAATCTGTTTTTGGGTTTATGAATGACTAATATCTAGAAACTGAGTAAGTATACCTTGGTGACTTGAGATAGACTAAGTAGAAAATACCACTGAAAAATCAAGAGAAACAACATTTATCTCCATATCACTAAAACAACAAAACTTATAGAACTATGTGTACCTTGAGAATAGATTCAATAAGGAGGTTTAGCAATTGTTTGAGCTGTCATTAAAACATGGCACTGAAGACTAATTCTTAGAATATACGAATGGAAAATGAAAATGAAGGAATTGAAATGAAAATGGGGGATCCCTGAGTGGCTCAGTGGTTTAGCACCTGCCTTCAGCCCAGGGTGGGATCCTGGAGTCCTGGGATTGAGTCCCATATCGGGCTCCCTGCGTGGAGCCTGCTTTTCCCTCTGCCTGTGTCTCTGCCTCTCTTTCTGTCTCTGTGTATCTCATGAATAAATAAAATCTTTTAAAAAAAGAAATGAAAATGTGATAATTTGTTGGTTATTCTTTGCATAAAAATTGCTGGGTCTGCATACTCTTAAAGTGTTTAGTAGAAATATTCAAAATCATGACATATATCTCATTTCTTAACTATGTGTACCAAGTGTAAATCTATACATCATGCTTATTTAAAAATATGGCTCAATGCATAAACTATTCTACTCAATTTTCCTCATTTATATTCTTGGACATTTCAAACCATTTGCTTTATTTTAAAAATGTGTACTGCACACACTTGGTTATGGTTAATTATTTCTTGTATTTTCATAGTTTAAAATAATTAAAGTTAAACCTACAACATATGAAATCAGTTATCTGCAAAAGTATTAAACAACAACAACACCATGCTGAGACAGTTCTTAGGCATGGGAAAAATACTTTCTTAAATGAAATCAAAATGAGAAAGGTATTGCTGAAATTTAGTCAAATAACGTGGTCTATCAACTGAGGAAGGCAGCACTGAAATATAATTGATGTAAAAAAAAGATATAATCTAATTCTGTGTTATTTTGGCATTTTGAAAGAGCAATAAGTATGTGTTAGGTGAAGATTGAAGTTTGGCATGGAGTTCACAAAAAGGGTAGTAAAAGAGCAAGAATACATCAGAATAATTTCAGACTGTCCAAGGAGAGGGACATATATTTCTGATGGTTGCCTCAGATGGCCACAAATTGGTAACACTAACTGTGACAATCATCTTCCTAATTGCCCTTGCTCACGAAGTAATATTCTGATTATCCTTGCTCCCATAAAGACTTTATTACTGTGGTTAGAATGTACTGACCAGCTGACAAGAATATTCTTGACCTTTAGAAGTTCTCTCTCATTGAATTAATACATTGGCGATCTGTTTTATAGGTTAGTCTCTCATGAGCTTGATTAATGTGAGCGAGTCACTGAGCCTGACACATTGCGAGTGTCCTGACAAATGTGATTTGAACCTAGAACATGGATTCTTTCCACAGTGATTCTGGCTTTAGAAGTCATTGCTTTTGTAGCTGTCCACTTAGACTTCTCTCTTAAAGGTAATATTCTGTAAATGCACATTTTCTGTCTCTCACTCTCATGTTCTTATTGGAAAACAAAAGTGTCAGGATCAGTGGACAATGCATGCATTCATCAAGAAAAAAATTGTTGAGCATCCACAATAAATATGGCATTATGCTAGACATTGATGTATGGGAGGGAAAAAAAGAAACAACAGTTACTCTTTTATCATTGGGTCTTGGAACATGACCAGTGCTCCAGACTGAAACTTTGTTATTAAATTTGAAACTGTTGGTTAAGCTCTGGATTAATTTCATTGATTACACGAAGCATCATATGTATGGAACTTTGCAGGGTCATGGCAGATGAATGCTAAATGTTGATTAGTTTCCTTTCTTTTCTTATCTGCATTTCTCCTTATTTGCAAATGATTAAATATTGGAACTTTAGATTTATTTTTTGAAATTCAATCATTGTCTACTTAGAATAGGATGATACATTGCCTGTATATTGGGTGATATTTTAAGAAAAAAAATTGAATATACTAGACATTTTCACAAATATTTTAACTACTTGTGGATCAGTTAAATGTTCAATACATTTTATTTAACTTATCTTCACCTAAATACATAATTATTAATTTTATTCATATATTTTTCTGAAACTGTATGAAGGCTGATAATCTTTATTAAAATGTTAGTCCCTTATTTCAGAATTGCATGTTTAATTTTCTAATTATTCTAAATAAGTCAGGAGATTGAAGAAAAAGTAAAGCAAGAACATTTATCATTAAAACACTTGAAAATTATTTTTGACATTAGTACTATTTTGTACCTTAGTAGTTTACTAACAACTTATGAAAAAATTATAAAAGTTAAGGATGCATAGTAAATAATCTTCATTAAAATTAGTTCAAGATGTCTATTCATGTGAAATGTGAAAATATAGCAAATAACAGAAAACTGAGAGTCAGTATAGTATTAAAAATATGTGTCAACTCATGAGTCAAAATTAATTTTCTTGCTCTTTCTATGTCACGTAGTTAGTAACACTTCAATTGAGGTAAAACTGATAGATAACAAACTGCATAAAAACTGTGCAATTTTGTAATCTTTGTATATGTGTATGCATATATTTAAAAAGGTTTCTCAGTTCTTCATTCATTAAGCAATGTCTTTCCATGTCTTTTCAATGCTAAATTTGTAATTTTGAAAAAATCCAGTTGATCTGTGGAATGTATTTTTCATGTTGTAGCTAAGAAATCTTTGACAAACTAAGGGATACAGAGTATTTCCCTATGTTTTCTTTGAGAAGTCTTATAATTCTGGGTTTTATATTTGGGATTGGATATATTTTGACTTAAAAATTGTTACATGGTATAAACTAGTATAAGTTTTGAAGTTTTTTTCATATGGCTATCCAATTGTTTTAGCACCATGTAAATTAGTTATTCATATATATGTGGGTTTATTTCTGGAATTTATCCTAGTCTCTTGATCTTATTGCAAATCTTTGTACCAATACTCTACTGTTGGTTTATAATAATGCTTGATATGAAGTAGAATTAGTCCTCTAACTTCATTATTATTTTTTGCAGTGGTTTTAGTTGTTCTTTGCATTTCCACAGAAATTTTAGAAAGAGATTGTCAATTTCTACAAGAAGTCCATTTGGATTTTAATAGGAATTATGTTGAATTTATTGATCAATCTGGGAAGAGTTGACTCCATGAACATCATGTATCTCTACATTTATTTAGGTCTTCAATTTCTCTCAACAATTACTTTTAGTTTTTAGTTTACAAAACTTGCATAATTTGTAAAGTGTAGTGTGGTCATTATTAGTAAATGGAATATAATTTATTTTGATGTTAAGTTTGCATATTACAACTTCACTAAACTCATTAATTCTAGAAGCATTTTTGGAGATTTAACCGTTTGGTTTTTTTTAAATTGATGATCATGCATCTGTGTGTGAATAAAGGAAGCAATTTTAATTTTTCCTTTCTGATCTGGATGCTATTCATTATTTTCTATTACTTTTTTTCTTCATTCCATGGCCAGAATTTCCAGTATAATGTTAAATAAAAGTGCTGAAGCAAGTATCTTAGACTTGATGCTGATGTCAGGTGGAAGTATTCAGTCTTTCATTATAATTATAATCAAAATAACAATTATTATTTTAGAGACAGAGAGAGCACAGATGCATGGGAGGGTGGGGAGGAGGGTCAGAGGGAGAGGGAGAGAATCTTAAGCAGGCTTTAGGCCCAGTGTGGAGCAGACACCCTGAGATCATGACTTGAGCCAAAATCAAGAATCTATCACCTGACTGAGCCACCCAGGTACCTCTTTAGTCTTTCATTATTAAATATGATATTAAATGTAGGCTTTTCAAGATGCCCTTTACAAGACAGAATATTCTGTTCTATTCCTAATTTGCTAAGAGTGTTTATCCAGAATGAATGTTAAATTTTGTCAAATGTTTTTCTGACTTTATTAGGACATGCAGCATTTGTTGTTATTGTTGTTGCTTAATGTTAATATAGTGCAATATTGACTGAGTTTTCAAGTGTTAAATCAATGTAGAATTCCTTGGATAATCCCCACATAGTCATGTTGTATAACCTTTCCAGATATGGTTGGATTAATTTGCTAAAATTTTGTTAAAATTGTTTTGCATATGTTTATAAAGGATACAGGTCTATAATATTTTTTTCTCTTTTGTAATATTTTTGGGTGGTTTTTGTTTTGGTTTAATACTAGCCTCATAAAATGAACTGTGGAGTATAATATCTTCTTCAATTTTTCTGGAACAGCAAAAATTTGATATAATTCTTTCCTCAAATTTTCAGTAAATTTTGTCACTGAAGCTATCTGTGCTTGAAGTTCTCTTTTTAGTAAACTTCAAATTTCCTTCCTATAAGAGATATAGAATTTTTCAGGGGCACCTGGTGGCTCAGACAGTAATGTGCCTGCTTTTGGCTCAGGTCTTGATCCCAGGGTCTTGGGATCAAGCTCCCACACCAGGCTCCCTGCTCAACAAGGGATTGACTTCTCCCTCTCCCTCTTCTCCTCCCTCAGTTCATGTTCTCTCTCTCACTCTCTCAAATGCATAAATAAATCTTAAAAAAAAAACTATTCAGATAACTGAATTTCAGACAATTATTTTTTTAGTCTCTTCCCAGAAGTTATCTATTTTATCTAAGTTGTCGAATTTGTTATCACAGTTACTGATGTTTGTTATTACCTTTTTAATATCTGTAGAATCTGAAGTAATGTTACTGTTCTCATTTCTAGTACTGGTAATTGGCTTCTTCTCTTGGGCAGTTTGCTTAGAAGCTATCATTTTTATTTATTTTCTTGGAAACATAGCTTTTTATTTCATTGACTTATTATATTATTATCTGGATTTCTATTTCATTGATACCTGCTCCTATATTTATTATTTTCCTTCCTCTGCTTACTTTGGGTTTGATTTGTTCTTCATTTTCCAGTTCCTTATATCAGAAGCTGAGCTTTCTGAGTTGAGACATTTTCTTTTCTAAAATAGGCTTGTAGAACACTTGTGCTCTAAATATCACGTCAGTCAGCTCACTCACCAAATTTGCTATGTTGTATTTCATTCTGTTTAATGTAGTTTCTGATTTCTCTTTTGCTTTTTTCTTTGAAACATAGGTTAATTTCTAAATATTTGGGATTTTTCCATAATTCATTCTCTTTTTTTTTTTAAAGATTTTATTTATTCATTCATGAGAGACACAGAGAGAGGCAGAGACATAAGCAGAGGGAGAAGCAGGCTCCATGCAGGGAGCCAGATGTGGGACTTGTTCTGGGGACTCTACAATCATGCCCTGAGTCAAAGGCAGACACTTAATGGCTGAGCCACCCAGGCGTCCCCATAATTCATTCTCTTACTGATTTCTAATTTAAGTCCACTGTGATAAGTGAATATAATATTTATTAATTTAATTCTGTTAAATGTATTAGGCCAATCCTGGTGAATGTTCCTGTGCATTTGTAAACAATATGCTTTCTGCCATTTTGTGAGGTGTTTTATAAATGTCGGGTTATTTGGGTTATAGTGTTTTCAATTTTTTTAATTCTTACTGAACATCAATTGTTCTATCAATTATTGAGAGATATGTTGAAATTTCCAACTAAATTTGTGGATTTGTGGGTTTCTTCTTATTGCTCTGTCAATTTTTCCTTCTCATATTTTGAAGTTCTGTTATTAAGTGTAGAATTGTTTAAGATTGCCATATCTTTTGATAATTGACACTTATCATTATATAATGATTCTCTTTCTCCCTGGTAATTTTGTTGCTCTGAAATCTATGCTGATGTTCACATGGCTGCTCCAGCTTTCTTTTGACTACAGTTAGTATGATGTATTTTTTAATCCATACTTTTACATTTAAGTTATTTATATCTTGATACTCAAAATGGTTTTCCTATAGGCAGCTAATAGTTCTTACCCAATATCTATGCTCTTTTTTTTTAAAGGGAGTATTTAAATTATTTAAATTAAATTTGATTATTGATTTGGTTGCAGTTAAAGCTGCTATCTTGGCACTTGTTTTTATACTTGTATTTGTTTCATCTTGTTCTTGTTACTCTTTTCCTCTTTTTCTGTTTTCTTTCATATTAATAAAGTATTTTTAAAGAGTCTATCTTCTTTGTTAGCTTTGACACACCTTTCCTGTGTATCTCAGTGGTTGCATTAGGGTTTATAATATAAATCTTTACCTTATGCCGTATACTTTCAGATAATATTAATAACATTTCACATTTCAAATCTTAAAATGGTATAATTAGATTTCTTCCCACCTTTGTACTATTTCAACATGTATTTTCCTTATGCAGCCGTTATTCTAATGCATTGTTAATGTTTTTATCTTAAACAATCATTTCTATTTCAAAGGGATATTAAAAATAAAAGTAAATCCTTTTAATTTACCCCTTTTTTATTGTTTCTGATTTTCTTCATTCTTTTATTCAGATGCAGGTTTTATATGGTACCATTTCCCTTTTTCTTAAAAGACTTCCTTTACCATTTCTTTTTTTCTTCAAGCTTTTATTTAAATTACAGTTAGTTCACATACAGTGAAATATTAGTTTCAAGTGTACAGTATAGTGATCAGCACTTACATACAATATCTGGTGCTCATCACAAGTGCCGTCCTTCATTTCCATCACCCATTTAATCCATCCTCTTGCCCACGTCCCCTCCAGCAACCCTCAGTTTGTTCTTCATAGTTAAGAATCTGTTTCATGGTTTGCATCTCTCTCCCTTTTTTGTCCCATATGTTCATCTGCTTTATTTCTTAAGTTCCACATATGAGTGAAATCATATGGTATTTGTCTTTCTTTGACTGACTTATTCCTTATTCCATTTCTTGTAATGAATATAGGCAGAGTTTGTGTGAGAAGACTGCTTTCTGATCCTTGTTTCTCTGTATGTTATGTTTCCCTTTTCTCTAGATGCTTTTAAAATTTTCTCTTTGTCATTGATTTTAAACAATTTTATTGTGATGTGCCTTGGTGTAGTTTTCTTCATGTTTCTTGTACTCAGGATTTGTTGAGCTTTTTGGATTTGAGGTTTATAGTTTTTATCAAATTTGAAAAAGAATGGCCACAATTTCTTATTTACAGGAATTCAAAAATATCCAACAAATAGCACTATGATAGTCACAAAGTCTGGCACCACTTAAAAGTGCTAGCCATGCAGAGAAACAGGCAAATTTTTGTTTATAATAAGAGAAAATACCAACTAACAGAAATGAATTCTGAAATAATATAGATGATAAAATTATTAGTCAAGGACATGAAAGAGTTATGAAAATATCGTATATATTCTAGAAGGTAATAAAAGACCGAACATTTTAAGATGAGACAAGAATGACACTAAAAAGAACCAAGTTGAAATTTTGAGATGAAAAGTAAAATTCTATTAAAAATTTGTGGGATGTTGTTAATAACATATTAGACGCAGCAGAAAAAAATCAATTTACCTAAGGACATACATGCAATATAAACTACCCAAAGAAACAGAGAGAGCAAAAAAGGATGAATTAATATTGAAAAGAACATCAGTGAACTATGAGATAACTTCAAGAGGCCAATTATATATAATAGAAATTGGGGAAGAAGAAGGAGAAAGAAATGTATTCCAGAGCTCTGTTCTGAGATGCAGTAAAAGTGCTTGGAAACAGTTTGATCAAATTTAGTTCTTAAAGTTTTTTCAGAAAGGACCAAAACAGCCTTTTCCTCCAGAAGTGAGTCAATGTCTTTCTGAGTACTCTAACCAATGCGTGCAGGAACATGTACTATTCCTTTCCCTGTGTAAGCTGCTAGGAAAGCTTTCAGATGATTCTTTTCCCAGCTTGGGTAGTTCCCTCAGATGCCTGTGCTGATGCATCAGGGTGAAGCTGCTGACTCATGTGGGGACCCCAGCAGGTGTCCAACACTGTTTTTTTTTTTATACATAGCTCTCTCTTCTCTGATACTCTGTTCTGTGAGCTCTAGCTGTCTTTGATTCCCTGGACTCCCAGCTTCACCCTCTCAAAGTGTTAAGACTGCTGAGCTCCACTTGATTTCTCACACATGCACAAGGTATACTTGGAAACCCTCTGCAGCAGTGAGCTGGGAAATCAGAGGGCTCACTTCTTTGTTTTCTTACACTAAGGGAAAACTGTAGTTCTTCTATATGTCCAAAATAGGAAACCATTCTTTTGTACATCATGCTCTGTTTTTCAGTTGTTTTAAACCAGGGGTAACTCCTGTCTCATTACTCCATCTTGGATGGGAGGCTAAGTCCTTATATGTTAGTCCATATAATGTTCAATATGTTTATAGTGAATAAGAAAATAGCTGCACTGTGACTTAAAATGGAATGTATGTTTCTATCTTTTTATGCCAACTTTTAAAAAGTGAAGCTAATGAGCAGTACTCTGTGACAATTATTTAATAAACTTTGTACCTGTACCATAACCATCAAGAAACAAAACTATTTAGGCTTTACAAACTTTCCATTTTATAGCAGAAAAATAGGCTCAGGTACAATTTTTTTGTGAGTATGATAAAGTTAAGAGTAGCTTTTTTTTTTAAAGATCGTATTTATTTATTTATTTATTTATTTATTTATTTATTTATTTATTTGACAGAGAGAAAGAGGGAGAAGCAGGCTCCTGGCTGAGCAAGGAGCATGATATGGGGCTCAAACCCAGGACCCTGAGATCATGACCTGAGCCAAAGGCAGACGCTTAACTGATTGAGCCACCCAGGTAACCCTAAGAGTAGCTTTAATATAATTTAAGTAGTTCTCCCAATGAAAAAGCTGGTTGTTAGTTTGTGAATTACTCATTCTTTAGTTCTTCTTGGCCTTGACATGAGCAAGTTAATATAGAGGACCAGTGGATATACCAGAAAGTGCTAGACTGTTTCTAAGCAAGCCAGATGGGATAGGGGATGATAAAAACTGAAGGGTCAGGGTATGTGAGAGAAAAATCTCCCACTTTGCATAAGCAATTGCCTACTTGAATATTCAAACACAGTTCTGAAGCTTATACAAGTTTTATGATCATGGCTTCGGTAACAACCTTGAAAAGCCTGAACTGATGTTCTCAAATGATATTCTATTTGTAAATTCTGGTCGAAGCTGTAGTAATAATTACACTGTTTTCAGTGAATGTAATATGAATTATACACAGAATCTATCAAACTTATCCTTTCTTATATATTAGTGTCATAATCACAATGAAACGTCTTTTATTTGTGTTTAGAAAAACACATTTCAAAATTACATTTCATTAGTTTGAAATGTGTATTTTTCCAGGGCTTATCACATACATATTAATTTACCAAATCTACTTCAGATTTATACTGACTTAATTCCAGTGAGATATAGGAACATTACACCTATATAATTCTCTTCTCTCTTATGCCTTTTTCTGCTACTGTGGTTATACCTATTACAACTATGTATTATAAATCCATCACTATATTGTTATAATTCCTACATTATATAATTTTATGAGAAAAGACATAATAAAGGAGAAACAGAAGAAAAATGACTTAAGACATACAGAAAACGAAAAGTAAAATGGCAGCTATAAATCCTATTATATCAATAATAATATTAAAAATGAATGAATTAAACTACATGAAAAAAAAGAAATGAATGTTTTTGTGCATGTTGTTAAAGTAACCAGATTAGGCCCAAGAGTCACTCATGCTAAATCCCATGTCAGTAAACCAAAATTTAACTTTCTGTTTGGCTCTTCCAGAAAAGGAAGGCCTACGTCAACCCATCAGCACTTGCCTACTCAAACAAGTGCCTAACATAGCTCTAAGACTTCCCTTTGCTCTGGATAAGAAAAGTCACCCTGAGAAATAAATACCCAGTAGAACTTCCTTCTTCCTGTTCAATTTGGTCTTTAAAAATTTCTTGCCTGTACAACCCTTTGGAGCTCCTTTCTATCTGTTACATCGGATACTACCTGATTCATGAATCACTGAATATGAGCCTCCTAGATCAGTAAATCATCTGTGGAAAATTTTCTTTTTTAACAGTATGTACATTAAACCTTTCAGTTCAGTTAAATCAGGAAACATTTTTTATAAAACATGGCTGTCGAATCATATAACTTGCATTCCTACTTAGAAACCGTAACTTTCCTAGATTTTCCTTCCCTTTTAATTTTAAAGCTTATACCTAAACTTTCACCTTTAATGTTTTGTGAAGCTTTTAAAGAAGAGGTGTGGTAGAAATTTTGGATTCTTCCTGGCAGTCACTTTGCTCTTCACTTCATAATAACAGGGCAATGTACACAGTGGCTGTTGAGGACTTCAGTTGGAGTTTAGACAGCAGGAGATGGCTGCTGGAGTCCTGAGAGAGACTTGCTTTCATATGTTGAAGTCTCAGTAAAGGAAATTCTCTATTCTCCAGATGAGGAGAATGCATTAGAATCACAATCACATTTATCACTTTGATAAAAAACAAATTACTGAGGCTTTTTTCTAGCTTGGTAGAACTCAATGTGTTACATTTCTAATAAATTATAAGTTATTGATATTGGTGCTAATATACAAGGGTCACATTTTGAGAGCTGCGGCTCTGATCTTAAGATAACTTAAGATCAGCACTCTGTCAGCACTTTGGAGATACCTGAGAGTTTATAAATACAGACAGTGCCCACCTTGCATGGTAGTAAGGCATCATAGAAATGACCATGCAACTTGAAACCATGCAAAGCAATCTTAACAATCATTAGAAAAATTACAATTGTTCCCTTATCTTTAAATATTTTTTTGTCAAAATATGATAAAGCTTTCTGTCTCTCTTGTGTGGGGTAAAAATTTTTAAAATAAAATATTTATTTATGACTCTGTAATTTAAAATGTTATAAATATTGAGAATAATGTTTTCCTTCTTTGTAGAAAACTTATCAAATGTAATTTAAGCAGTGCTGGCCTTGTTATTACTATGATATGACTGTGCTTTTTTTTCTGTGCATTGGCAAATTTTCATACTCTTTTCTGAGTTTAGGTCAGCTTCAACATTGTATACTTTGGCCTTTCAATGTTGTGAAATATCTGTGAAAGTTTCTTTGGTGTGAATTTTTTTGCCAAAGTCACTTATTCAGGGACTTCATTCTTTTTTTCACAACCATCTTCCTTGTTTCTGTTGATAGATTTGCCTTTACTGAGTTCCTCTGGCTTTACATCTAGAATCTATCGAACAGCATTAGTGTCAACATTCCCATGGTGGGCTCTTTCTTTCATAATTCCATTACTTTTGATTTGCATTTCACTTCCACTATTATCACTTTTTCTTTCTTTGGTGCTCTTCTATCTTTGTTGGCTAATTTCCTTTTCTGATTATCCATTTTTGTAAGACATCACATGGATTTATCACTGAGGGATACACTCTGCTGTCAATGTGTGAACTGAGTAACAGATGCAGTGCAGTGACTGATCAGAGACGTGCTGTAAAAAAAAAAACGTGATTGGTCACTGATTCTAACGCACTTTTGTTATTTAAGTAGAGATTTGTGGACTGAGGAAGATGTAATGAAGTCTATACTTCACGCAGTTACTGGCAGTTAATATGCCATCAACAACTGAAATTTCAACCATGTTTTTGAGAATTGGTGTTACTTCACCGAACTGTGAAATCTGCATCCAAAGCAAAGACTGCCTGTAAGAGCACTGCCTGGTCCTTATCTCAGACCAGTAAAATTAGACTCTCTGACATAAGACCGATATTATTTTTAAATCTCCCCCAGGTTATATTTATATGCAACCAGGTTTGACAACTTTGCTCTAGAGAAATGATTCTCAAAATTTAGTGTTTATAGAAATCATATGGAGGGCTTGTTAAGACAGATTTTTGGACCCCATCCCAGAAATTTTTATTCAGAGATTTGACTAATTGAAATATTATGTGTTCCATTTACCTAACAATTTACCTAAGATTTGAATTTTTCACAAGCCCCTAGCTGATGCTGCTGATGCTGGTCCATGACCACACTTGGAGTAGTTATCTGAATGTAAGGCCTGTAATAGAGGCACTTGCTTTCTCTACAAGGTAGAAAGCTGCAAAGAGGGCATACTTGACATAGGAAGGAAAAGGAAGGCAGAGGAGTTCCTGTGAATTCAAGATGGAAATCTGGTGACTTAGTAAAACCTCCGGACCAAACCACACCTAAAGTCCTTTCTTGGACTTTTCAATTATATAAGCCAATAAATATTCATGAATTTAAAGCAATTTTCAGTTAGAGCTCAATATTTAAACCACTGAATTCAGTCTCATGAACAGTTTGATTCACTGTTGTGTAAAATTTCCTTTCATTTTACTAATTCTGTTTTCTTTTTTATTAACATTTTATTTTATTTTATTTTTAAAGATTTACTTATTTATTCACGAGAGACACAGACTGGGAGAGAGAGGCAGAGACATAGGCAGAGGGAGAAGCAGGCTCCTCACAGGTAGCCTGAGGCAAGACTCACTCCCAGATCCCAGGATCACCACCTGAGCCGAAGGCAGGTGCCCAACCACTGAGCAACCTAGGCATCCCTTTTTATTACATTTTAGAAATGGGCAAAGTGTGAAAGACCTTTAAATTAAATGTGAGTAGGAACTGAGAATACCCCATTTGGTTTTTCAATATGATCAGGCCCACTCATGTCAGACTCTCCTCCCTTTAAGGGTGATTTTCAATATTGGGAGTGCAAACATTGTCCATGAATTTGTTTAGTAATCAATTAATTGATTGATTTTGAATGATGAGGTTTTTTTTTCTATGAAGTTGATATTAACACTTTCATTGATGAAAAATTATGATGAATATTTTAGTCTAATTTATTATAATCAACTAGCAGTTGACCTAAAATGTTGACTAGAAATATCAATTATCTGCCCTTTCCATTTCATCTAATTATGTAGACCCAATAAACTCAATGAAAGCTTTCCATTTAATAGGCCTTATAATTAAACACATTTATTACATTGATACTCAGTATTCCATTGCCCGGTGTTTTAGTTTGGTGGGGCTGCCATAACAATGTACCAGACTGGGTGTAGCTCAAATAATGTATTTTCTTACAATCCTGGAGGCTATAAGTCTGAGATCAAGGTATTGGCATGTTTGGTTTCTTTTGAGGTCTCTCACCTTGGCTTATAGATTGTTTTTCCATCTTGTTTGTGCATGGCCTTCCCTTCTGTATCTGTTTTGTATTATCTTCTTTTTATAAGGATGCAGTATATTGGATTAGCGCCTGCTCTAATGACCTCATTTTATCTTAATTACTTTTCTTAAAGACCCTACTCCACATAAGGTTATATTCTTTTTTTTTTTAAGGTATATTCTAAGGTACTAGGAGTTAAGATATCAATACATAAATTATGTGAGGGAGAGTGACAATTCATCCCATAACACCCAGGTAATTTTAACTTCCTAGTCTATCAAGTCCTATTTTTTTTAAGATTTATTTATTAATTTTAGAGAGAGAACACATGAGCGCAGGGGGAGGGGCAGAGGGAGAGGGAAAGAGAGAATCTCAAGCAGATTCCCTGCTGAGCACGGAGCCATGTGTTGCTCAATCTCACAACCCTGAGACCATGACTTGAACTGAAATCAAGAGTTGGAGGTGTTCAACCGATTGAGCCACCCAAATACCCCTTAGGTTCTATTTTATAATTCCTTACCTTCTTCCCTTTTTCTTTCCATCTTTTCTTCCTGTCAATGTACTATAAATTGTTTTCCTTCTTAATATGTGGAAATGGGTGTTGGGTCTGATAATTTAATGCCCAATGATGATGGTTGTGCTGTGCAGACTACAGGAACATTTACTTCTTCACAAATGGCACAGTGCATGTGAGTTCCAGTAAAGGTTAAAAATGTATCATAGCACAGAACCAACCTCCAAAAACCATTTTCTTTTTTTCTAAGAGGAATGACAAATTACCTGTTCATAAAATGAAGGTAAATTTATACCAAGCCTTGCTACAAAGTTTCCAAAGGTGATGTGGGAATGTATGCTTTGACCTTGGCTGAATGTGAAACTTGTGAGTAATATAGCAAGGTGTGTTTGTGGTGGACATAAAATGACTTATTTCTGTTCTTGGCAAACAAGCATTTCCTGTGCTTGGTGCTTTATTCCACCTTTAAAATAAAGTTATTGAAAATATAGCTATAATATACCACTACATGATTGCTTGGACCGTGTTTGCCAGATGACACTATTAAAAGCTTATAGTCAGTTAATGTCTGTTGGTTAATGAATGATCTGCAAGGTAATGCATATTAGATTAACTTATTGTTTATATATGTATATATATCGAAATTCATCATAGAAATGCCACTGACAATTATTCTCCCCTCATGAAAAATTACAATTAAGACAATAGCAAGATCTTGTAATTCACCTATTTTTATTGAAAATTAATAGGAAACCTTTGGTTTACATTTTTTGGATTTTAAACAAAAATATGTCATACATGTAAACAGTTCCCTTTGAAGAGGATTTTATTGCAATTTTTTTTTTACTCTTTTTTATCACAAAGATTTGTATTTCTTTCCTTGAAGTGACATTTTAAACAGTGCCTGTTTCCTTCGGTAACAACAATAAAATATTTTGTTCTGTATCTTTCTTGATATTAAAACCCTAATAAAAAGCAAGTAGTATATTTGAAAAGATAGTATTTCAAAACAATATGTAGCTTTTTGTAAAGGAGTGTGGTTTGTTTGGCACTCTGTGGTTCCAGGAGTCAGTGATTTTCAGATGTTTTAAATACAGAACACTTACATATAACTCCAGAATATATAATAATGAAAAGGCCTTTGTTCTTGTTGAAGCAGGCTTCTCCGAGGTCCTCTTGACTCCAAAGAAACTGAGAGACCATGAGTTTCCGATGACATGAATTTTAGGTCATTAGTTTAAGGTGGCACATGTCCTAGATAGTTTTCTGTTCTTAGCATTCCTTGCAATACTTGCTTTATGGAAAGTCTAATCTCTTCCCAGGATTCTTATATAATAAGATCCTGGGAAATATTTAATGCATATAAAACATAAGTAATTCATGATGGAGGCCTACAGAGCAGATGGTCAAGAAAGAATTCTCGAGATATTTTATGATCCAAAAAGGTGCTTTTATTCAAGCACCCAGAAAGGTCCGGTGGGCAGAAGGAGCTGCACTGGGATTGTGAGAAGTAACTGATTATGTACTTTTAGTTAGTGGGGATTAGGGATGGTGTAAATCTCTAAGGAATTTGTGCATGTTAAACACAAGGCCTTCAGGACCTTGGAGGGGCCAGCTGCTGTTAAGATAAGGTTATTTACTACTGTCTAGTAATTTTAGTCTTGAGACCCTTCAGATATATATCAGTGGGCCATATTTTAAAAGATGATTGCTAACATATATATTGAGAGTGGGGGGTACAGTTATCAGAGGTAAGTAACATTAGGGAGAGCAAAGCTATGATGATCAAACATTAAAGGAAATCCTTGAGAGATCTGTAGGAGTGTTACAGCCTGTAGGCCTCAGGAATGCTGCCTGCAAAGTCCCAGCCTATGGTCCTTCTCCCATCAGTTTTATGACAGATAAAGATTATATATTATATGTAATGATCTCACCAAACTTAATGCTATTAGATGAAAATTCACAGGTGCACAGAAAAAGAAAACAAAACAAAACAAAACACAAAACACAAAAAACCGACAGCCACATAAACAAAACTGGAGTGGGGAAGTGGTTGGGCAGTCCCGGAGCCAGCCTCCCAACTGCTTGTATTCAACCTAACTTCCTCTGGGAGCTAAATGCAACTCCAGGGAGTGCCATTGCTGTTTATCCTTCAGACATCCTTCAACTAAGAACTCTGTTTTCTATCTAAATGTCCCATTCACATTGCCATCTATGGATAGGATTTGCTTGCCTACCCCATTTCCCCCAGTAATTTCCTGAACAGCATCTGGAGGTGACCCTGTCTACTTGTTATTTCAAGGGAGCGCGCACAGATCTTCTACCTGACAAACGTGAGGAGAAAAAAAAGCCAAGTTATAATTTATTCTGATCAACAGATATTCCCTTTCAATAGTATTGACTTTAAATTACCAGATAATACAGCAGCTTTGTCTTTTGTTAAAATCTCCTCATTTGGATGTTTTGAGCTATATTCAGCTAAATAATGACTCATCTCTAGTAAGTCTTATTCATAACAGTTGCAGCTGAATCTTTTAAGAAAAGACGGGCCGCAGCAACTCTGGTGAACAGAAGATATCTCACCCTTCTGTACAGTGATTCTCAGATTAGATGCTTTTTCACATAGTTTAAGTCTGTAAACAGTGTAGACAGTTGCCAGCTGAGTTGATGTAAGAGATTATGCTATTCAAATGTAAAAATGTATGTAGAGCAGGTAGCTAAGAATACAGCTAATCTAATAGAGCATTTATTTATGAACACACTGAGAGCCAGTGTTTGAAGATACTTGTGTGAAAGGGATAAAAAATTATGGAACCAAATTCTAGCAACTTAGAAGGAAATCATTAAGTAATCGTGGATGCATAGTTAGAAAAAAAAAAATCCCTTCATTTTAATAATGACACCCAGAGACCAGAAGTAACTCATGTGAGGTTAAATGGCCAGTTCATAGCAAAGCCAGGGAAGAAAATTTGTCTTCACATATTAGAGCAGTGCTCTTTCCACACATCAAGAATTAAAGATTTAATTAACATAAATACTTACAAATAGTAAACATGACCATCTCTTTACGACACAGTGTTACTTTAAATCTCTGAGATAAAAGTAATAGTGACTGAGTTTACATTTTAAACCTGCAATTAGACAATGGTGATAAGCTGGATTTATCCAAGGTCTAATGCTACAACATGTTCAGAGAAGAACCTCTGGTTACGATCCAGGTACCTGTGTGATCTCACAAGATTAGATGCACAATTGGTTTAGATAAACTTTTGGTTCTGTGTTTCTCCATCAATAAAATATTGGATTAGGGAGGCAAATTCAAAACTTGCTGACCACTTCTACTATTTAGTCCTACTAAAAGCTGCAAACATTTCAGATTAACTCCACCTTTTTGGTCAAATAGCTGATTACCAGCCAGGATAGTTCAACTATGTCTACCTTGTATTATTTACTTCCTATCTTGATATGTTCACTAAAATTATCACTAGGAGTTAAACAGATTGGACCATACTGTTCCCAGTGATCATCAAGAGATGCTACAGTGGTACTAATCAGAGGCTAGCACAAGAGGGAAATTAGTAGTGAGTGAGTGAGAAGACCTGAGTCTTAGTTTCTGGGTCCACCATTTAGTAGTCATGTGAATTTGGGCTAATCCATCCTTAACCTTTCAAATTTGTGTGGATGTAAAACAAGGCAATAATTTTGTCTACCTTGCAACATTACAAAAATAAATGAAATAATGTATTTTATAACATGCTTTTAAATGGAAGCTATTATTATTAATCAGTATATCATACTGATGCACCTACAATCTATTATGACTTAGTTTAGATATTTGAAGCAGGCGTTTACCATATTGTACCTCATATAGTATTACTGTACCTTTCAGAGAACAAAAGAATAATTTGCTATTTAGAAAATAAGATATTTTAATGTGTCACAGAGGAATAAAGAGAATGATCATCATTTTGGAGGATGATTTAAGAAGAGAAAACTCAGTGACAAATCTCTATTACAATTGGTTCTTGATAAATTATAATTAATTAATTTAGAGAAGAGAAAATAAGGAGGGTAATTATTACACTTATAGGAAGGCAAATGCAATAGAGCAGAAAAAAATTAGTTGTTTTATTGATGCATTCTTTCAAAACTTTTAAAAAATCTAAAAATAAGCCTATTAATGTATGTGAGGACTACAAATTCTGCTTGTGCCATCAGAGGATTTAAAATATACTGATCTAGGGCACTTGGGTGGCTCAGTCACTTAAGCATCCGGCTTCGGCTAAGGTCATGACCTTGGGAGTCCTGGGATCAAGCCCCACATTGGGTTCCCTGCTTTGTGGCGGTCTGTTTTTCCCCTCTGCCCCTCCGCCTGCTCATGCTCTCTGTCTCTCTTCTCTGAAATAAATATAGATAAATAAATAAATAAATAAATAAATAAATAAATAAAATCTTTAAAAATAAATAAAAAAAATCTACGATTTGCTAAACCTGACATTGGTGTTTCTTAGAATAATTTATGGAAAGATCTGAATCTTGCTGGAGAGAGGATGTAAATTGGAAACTTGGCTCAAGAGGATAAAAATTCTCTCTTCTTGTGCCTTTGCAGTGTGGTGCATTTTAAAGTGGACACTTGGGTACAAAAGACACTAACAACAGTGAGACTGGAAATTGAATATGGTCTGATAGCTTGCAATGCTATGCTGTTAAAATAAGAGAGAAACCTGACACCTCACTGCAGGAAAACATTATGCATTTCTATTTAATATGCAATTTAAAGAACACATTTTGGCCTCTTCCTCAAATCCTACAATTTTCCAAAGATCATGTTTTCCCTCCTTATCACTTGGCATGCTCTCTTTGTCAACGTGGTATTATTTTCTACAACTAGTCCTCATGTTCATGTTTAAAACTTTTTAAACTTTTATTTTTAAAATTTTACCTTTTAGATAGAATTTGAAATGGACTATTTCAGGACTTAATTGTTATGGAAGGACTAGTTTAATTGCTCTGAAACATCAGGAGCATAAATAGTAAGTATAAGCTTGTTAAAATGCAACTGTATATCCCCTATTCCCAAAGATACATTGCATAGTTGGAGTTCATGAAACTATCTATCATCCTCTATTTCCATGTTGATATACCTAAATATCTCTGTATATTTACAGGTGATCTCTGCATACACTGAGGAACTATGAACTTGATACATGTGAACATAGGTGAGAGGAATTTGGGAATCGGTATTCTGAGGAATTTAAAGACTTGTGTCAAGAGAAAGAGGCAGAGATTAATATTAATTGAGCAGGGGTTAAATCATTGTGCTAAGAGTTTTTTACACGTCATGTCTCAGTCTTACCAAAACCTTCTCAGGAGTGGACATTATTATAACAGTTTTAGTTATCATCAATCATTAAGTAATGGAGCTGGATTTTTGTTTTTAACATCAGTGTCTAACAAGATCCTGCTTTTTACTATAATCCATTAAAAACATTTAGACCTTAAAAAAAAATCTCACAAATACTGCTAAGTAAATCTGTGACTATTCAGCACAATGAGGGCAAGGCAAAAAAGACTTTTACAGGAAATACTTTTTAGAGATATTATGAATTAAATCCAAAGAACTTGTAGGATGAAGAATTAGTGAAGAGTAAATTGTTTTAGTCATTATGTAGGGAGGTGGGAAGAAATACAGGACCGTAGTTTCTTTCAATAATTTCCTAGCTTTGCACGAGAGTGTGTTCCGTCATCCACAAGGGGGGTAATAACCATACAAAGAGACGAAGTTAGTTAGGATTATGAAAGGGGAACTGTTAAAAGCACTATTGAAATTCAGAGATTGGATACTGAGAAATGAGCCTGTACATTTCTTTTCCGCCAGTGGCCATGGCTCCGGGTCATGCTGCTTGGAAGAATGAAGAATGAAGGTGGGCAGCAAAGCAAAGTTTACTGAGCGATAATACAAAGCGCCCGAGGAAGGATGGGACCCCAGATGGTTGCCCTCTGAGTTTCGAAGCTTAGGGGTTTATATGGGTTTAGATAATGGGAACTCTCCATGAACCTGTCACCCAATCAGGTTTTGGTCCACATGTTCATCTACCTATCTATCAGGTTCAAGTTGGAAGCGGTGGAGGGCTTCTTCCAGGGTGGTGTCCCATAGCCTCAGGAATCAAAAGGGTTAAGGCATGCCGGACAGCCACAGGCCACCAGATGAAGCTCTTTATTTAAATATTCCAGTGGCTGTTGAACTGCCTCCCAGGCCTGGGTTAGGACATCCAAGGCCATTCCTTTCCTTCTGTCATATGTAAGTTGTAAATCTTCCCAGCAGGAAGCTGAGACACTGAATAAAGTCTAGAATCAGAATGGGGTCTTTTTCCTTTTAAGGGTGGTTTCCTCTTAGGATGGGGCCCCCTGTCCCAGCCTGCCTGCCTTTCTTCCAACTATCTGCCATTATTTTCATGTAACGTTATATTTGACATTATAGTATTTGGCACAATAACACATTGTTATTGTATGGTGTGTGTTTGTGTGTGTGTGTATGATGGGGAGGCAGGGCAAAGACAGTGTTTATAAAGTAGGAAAATTTTGATGTTTATTCCCAGCCTTGAGCTGCAACTTTACTTCTCTTATTGATCCTAACTACTTTTGCCCAATGTTGTCTTCTTCGTCTTTTACTTTGTCTCTGGTCTTTCTATGTTAAAAGAAAAATCTTCAATGATTTTTCATTGTTGCACAAGTCACATTCTCCTCACCTCTCCATGTTTCTGAACCAATTCTCTTGCTTGTCTACATACTCCAGCCCAATCTCTTTATAGGTCTGAAGTCCCAACATCCACAGGTTCTCTGGACTCACTTCCACAACTCAGGTCTTTGGGTCCTTTCTGGGGCTCTGATCTGTGATTGACAAATTTTGCATCAAGTGTAAGAATCATTTTGAAGTTCAACTTAATGAAGGATAGTTGGAATAAAGGCAGGCATGGACAACGGGCCCCTGCCCTAAGAGGAAACCACCCTTAAAAGGATTTTACACCACCTTGGAAAGAGCTGTCCATCCTTTCCCACGTGACAGGTAAATGGCAAAAACCTGATTGGATGACAGGTACATGGAGGGTTAATCAGATTAAAACAGCCTGCCGACCAGCCCCCAAAACCCCCTAGATCTAACCACCAAATCGGCAGCCCTCTTGGGTCCCTTCCCTCTTTGGGAGCTTTGTAGTCTCAATGAACTTTGCTTTGCTGCCCACCACTCTTTGTCTGGTCTACCTCTTCATTCTTTGAAGTGGCGTGACCCAGAACCACAGGTACTAAAGGAGAAGAAATCCTGTAACAAAAGTCCTGTAAGTCCCCTTCTGAAATTAATTTAAAAAAGTGGTTTCCTCCCATAGCTTACAATTTGGATAGACTACTACCATGATTATTTAACTTGAAGACCAGTTCCATTATATACTTGGCTTTACCCATCTTTCTTAAATCAGAGTGAAAGAAAATCTCATAAATTAAATCAAACTTCTAAGAGGAAACAGTATTTTGAATATAATCTGACAGGTTTAATTTTTCAGACAATTAAGGATGTAGAAAACTAGTGACAGATGATTTTATTAATGTTACCAAGCATTCTAAAGAAGTCACTGTTTTACATTTTAGGAACAATGAGCCATTATATATAAAATTTGCTTCTGGTAACCAGTGTATTAATCACATGAAATTATTACATATTTAAAAGGGTAAAATATTTTGAAACAGTGTATGATGGCATATTTGTTCTTGATTCAAATAAATATATAAAGAGAAACTAGTGACTTATTCAACCAAATGTTTCTAATATGTTTCTAATGTTTGTAGGGTTCATATGATCTAGCTCCCATTCAATTGTGTATTCGGAAAATGAAGGCTACTCCAGGTAAATACAATTGGAAGCCGTACAGAGCAGAGTAGCAAGGGATTCTCCAGAGGACATCTGGATCATCCAGTAACAGCAGGAAGGTCCACCCAGTGAACTCAGCTACCTGTAATGAAAACATAGGCAAGACTCCATGTTCTCTCACAGCTGTTTCCAGAGACTAATCAATTCTCCTCTTCTGCTTTCCAAATCCAGCATGAACGATCCCAGGTGCCATCCTCTAATCAGAAACTGGCTGGAAAGAAGATCTCTGAAGGATGGGGATTATACTGATTGTAAACAAACTACATCTGAAATGATGAAATAACAAGTAGTCATTCATATGTTTTTGTGAAAATGTTCAGTAATGACCAATTCACAAACTCTCAAAGGAAGCTTTCCCTTTTTCTTTTTTGATAGCTCCAATTATAAGAACACTTACCTTAGTTTGAACAAAATCATACTTTTCTTTAACTTGCATCCTTTCTTTCAATCTGCTGTCTGGCATGGAGTATGCTGTGTCTTCTCCCTTATTTAAACTAAGAGGCTAAACAGCTTGATTATAATTTTCTCACATAAAGTGGATTTAAACTGGAGTGTATTTCATATTTTGAATGCCCATTACAGAATACACCTTAGTTTTGATGTTGACATTCATGTGCTGAAGTGGCCTGACCCATTTAGTCTTCAAAGGAAATCATAACTCTTTCTGTTAATTTCACCCACTATTGCAAAGTATCTGTTTCTGACATCAACATTAACCTTGCAAATACAAAAAAAAAAACTTAGATTTTGCCTCTTACTCATAATTTCAAATGTTATTTTGAATCTAAATGTAGAATGTTTCATGAATTTCTATTACATTTTATCTTGGTTGTTTTTAACCATTGTTCTAATCTGTCAAGATTTCTTGAATCCTAGTTTTTTTAAAGACTAAATTAACTTTGAGGGAGTGAATTAGGTGAAAAAAAATTTTTTTGTAAGAGTCAAGACATATTCACTCACATATATTTTGTTTTTCTTCCTTGTTTTGGTCTGAATGTATTCTCCCAAATTCATATGTTGAAATTATCCCCCAAGTTGATGATATGAGGAGGTGGAGCCTTTGGGAGGTGATTAGGTCATGAAGATGGAGCCCTTTAATTAATGGCCTTATTAAAGAGGCCCATAGAGATGCCTTGCACCTTCTGCCATGTGAGGATATCATGAGAATTTGGCAGTCTGCAATTTTGAATCCTCACTAGAACCTGACCAAGCTGGCCCCTGATCTTGTACTTCCAGCCTCTAGAACTATAAGCACTATATCTGTAAAGTTATTTTTACTGCAAAGAAAATTAAATTTTATATCTGAGTATGAGATCTTAAAAAATCTTTGTAATTTACGCTAATCCTTTTGTCTCTAATTTGTGTGTAACTGAGTTTTAAAGCTTTTGCATAAACTTAATTTTACACCATTTTCTTTTTAAATCTGTTTTATATATACAAGTTGATGGTATTATAAGATAAAAAAGAAGCAGTTCAGTTCTATTCAATCATAGTTCTTTTTTTTTCTTTAAGATTTTTAAATTTATTTATTCACGAGAGACACACAGAGAGGCAGAGGCATAGGCAGAGGGAAAAGCAGGCTCCCAGTGGGGAGCCTGATGCAAGACTGCATCCCAGGACCTGGGATCATGACCTGAGCAGAAGGCAGATGCTCAAGCACTGAGCTACCCAGGTGTCCCCAACCACAGTTCTTTTCATTAGAATCCACTCTTTCTTCTTCTTCTTCTTCTTCTTCTTCTTCTTCTTTCTTCTTCTTCTTTTCTTCTTTCTTCTTCCTCTTTTTTTTTTGAGAGAAAGAGAGAGTGCATATGTATGAGGTGGGTGAGGACAGAGGCAAAAGGAGAGAATCCTAAGCAGACTCCACTCTGAGTGTGGAGCCCATGGTGCAGCTCAATCCCATGACCCTGAGATCATGACCTGAACCCAAATCAAGAGTTGGACTGACTGAGCCACCCAGGCTCCCCAAGAATCTACTCTGTCAAGTTCAGGATCTGCATGTAGAATTTTAAGGCTTAGTTTCTGAAACTGGCAACAAAAAAACCAATGTTTTTTGTTTCTCTGATCACTATGGGTCCATTGATTAGAACTTGTTTTCTTATGGGCTCAGTAATAAATTTATGGGTAGATTTATGCTTTCAGTCATGGTAGATGGAAAATTCTCTTGCAGAGAAAAATGAGAAAAGTTGAGGACTATTTACTTGAAGCCATAAAAAAAAAATCAGGTGGTAAAGAATGAGAAAGCTAATGTCTTGAAGAAGAGAGGTATGCACAATATTTGGGGCTGCTTTTGCCTGAAGAGTTTCTATGGATTTAAGATGAGGTAATTGAATGGCTGAGAAACTGAAGGGGTTTTTGAAAATGCTATGAAGCTGGAGGAACAAAAATTCAAGTCTAGGCACTGCAAGAGAGGGCAAATTAAATCTCCCATATTTGGTTGAGATTCTGAAGGGTTGTACACTATAAGTAAGGGTGCAGTCAAAATAGGTCACCTCTGTATAGGTTGGAACCCAGCTATAAATCTTTTTAAGCCCTAACATTGGATGAAAGTGATCCCAGAATGCTCCTAGTCTACAGGAGGTAAATGTAAATTCTCTTCTGAGGATTGTATCACCATCATCTGAAACCTCATATTATTTCTACAGTTTCAGATTTGCAATGCTTAACACTCACTCAAAAATGGCAGGCATACTAGTATTTAAGACAACAAGGACAAAAATAAAGGAAAAGCAAAGGACAATAGAAACATAACTGTGGAACTCCAGATACAGGATTTATCAGACACAGACTTTTAAATAACCGTGGTTAATTTGTTGAAAAGGACAACAGATGGACTTGGAGATTTTAGCAGAGAATTGAAAGTATAAAAAAATCAAATGGAAGTTCTAAACTGAAAAAAATACAATATTTAAAATTGAGAAATCAGTGGCTGGGCTTTTTTGTTGTTGTTGTTGTAATGGCTAGGCTTAACAGTAGATTGGACACAGTTGAAGAGAGAATTAATTGAGATATGACTTTGCAGAAGAATCAATGGAAACTGAACAGAATGGAATCTTTAAGATGCTGAAATAAAATTACTGCCAGTGAGAGTGCTAAGCCCACGGGATTTTCCTTTAAGACTGAAGAGGAAGGCAATTTTTGAACAACAAAAATCCTGAATTTATCACTATAGATGAGAAAAAAGGGAAATAAAAGATTGCTCTCTGATGAAAAGAAACAATTCCCCCCCAAAAAAAAAAGAAAGAAAGAAACAATTCCCAAATGGAAGCCCAGTGATGCAGAAGGAAATAAAAAATAATAAAATTATAATTATCTGAAAAAAATATAAATACATATTAATTGCCAAAAAAGCAGTAATAGTCACTTCTAGGGTTGAAGATACACATAAAGTGAAAGAACATGATAACAATAACCCAAAAGGCACGGGATGGGACAAGAGAGTTAAACTGTTTTCATACCTTGCGTTGTCTGATAACGGGATATGCCTGCCGATTAAACTGAATCCCACCCAGAACAGCTTATCCCTTTCCCATCTTTATTTTTTCTGCATGGTATTATTAACACCTGACTATTCACATGTGTTATTTATATTTACTGTCTCTCTAGCTCGTCTTGAATGTAAGCTCCATGTAAGTGACTTATCTTATTCCTTGTGACACCTGACATCAACAACAGAATAGTATGTTCCCCATAAATATTTATTGAATCACTTAATTATAATGGTAAATTATTTGCAAATTTACTTTTAAAATAATGTAGTATTATAGAAACAATTGCTTATACATAGGAAATACTGTTGAAAACAATAAATCTTAAAGGGGTCATTTGGAAAAGACGTGTCTGTCGTGCTCTGTCTTTTAGCTTTGACTTATCAAAATCAGCTAGGTTGGTAATGTTATATACTGACATAATCTAAGTCAACATGGCATTTTAATAATAGGCAAAGCCTGAAAAATGATGGTATGACTGGATCATAATGTCATGGCAAATATGATTAATGATTACCTTTATAAATGTTAATGTGTTTTATGCTGTAGAATATCAGGGCTATCACGTCACTTGCCATATATATGTATATTTGCAAATTAATCTGAGGAGAAGAAGTGGGTTATCATCTTATCTTTATGTATAAAATATTTATATTTTTAAATAATGATACAGTCTTCCTGAATATATTTGAAACTTTTCTCTCCACAACTATATAGAAACGTGACCAAAAAAATTTTATTGAATTAAGATGTTTGATAATTTTAAGTTCTCATGCTGTTTATTTTTCAATTAACAAATCTGTGTCAAGAGGGATAAATCTTTTTCGAAGACAGAGTAAATGAATCACATTTCCAAATAAATCATTTGGAGGAAGTAAACAAAACCTTAAAAATTCACCTATTTAAAAAATGTCTTGCATCAGTCAGCATCTTTGAAGGAGAATAATGACACATTTAAGTGAGTTCATTAAAGAGAATTTAATAAGGGAGCTATTTACAGAACCAGAGACAGGATATGGGACAAGGATAAAGGTTGATGCTATACTCCAAAACCAGCACAACAGGAAGCTCTGTCTGTTTCTAAGCTGATGAAGCAAGGAAGAGAGTGGGTATGGAGAGGTCTGTAGTTTCCAGGAGAAAATTACCCAAAGGAGACAAGGTCTTCCATAAAGGTATGCAGCCCTGCAGGCAGAGAGCTGCGGGAATCAGTGTCTCTCCTTGCTCTCCCCCTGCCTTCAGAGCCCCTCCTTGTGCTTTGCAATATCCAAACATACCTCGAAACCAGAGGGCAAAGGAGCCTGGGAGATCCAGTCCATAAAATTCAGTTTCTTGGAGGCCAATGAGACTGGAGGAGGGCAAGGAGTTCTTCTGGAAGGCAAAGGCAAGGTGTTCAGCACACACCCTCAAATCACTCAGAGATAAAAGTGAAATGAAACATAGTCATAAACATTGCATTGCATTTTCCATGTGCTCCATGATTCTGAAGTTATTCTATGTAATTATATGAGAGAACATCATGACATTTAAAGTGAATAAACAAATTTATCATGCAAAGAAAACTATTTTAGAGAAAACACATTCTAAAAGCTGGAAGTCAAAGTATTTTTCCCATAACCACATTAAAACCCATGTAAATAAAACCTTGTAATGCAACTGCTAATCACTTAAATCGAGATTTGTGGAGTTAATGGATCCTAAATCAAAGAACAGAATATATTAAATGAAAATTGAATCATTTCACTGAAAAATTCTTTAAAAATATTTTTTTAACAAATTGTAACTTTTAGGGATCTCTGGGTGGCGCAGCGGTTTGGCGCCTGCCTTTGGCCCAGAGCACGATCCTGGAGACCCGGGATCGAATCCCACATCGGGCTCCCGGTGCATGGAGCCTGCTTCTCCCTCTGCCTATGTCTCTGCCTCTCTCTCTTTCTCTCTCTGTGACTATCATAAATAAATAAAAAATAAAATTTAAAAAAAAATTGTAACTTTTAATTACTTCTAGATTTAAGCAATTCCTTGAAGATACCTCAAACCAGAAATTCATTCATTCATTTAAGCATTTGATTAGCACCTAATATGGTCCAGGGGACTACATTAGACTTTTAAGCTACCAATTAGAAATGAGCACAAATCTGTCAGAAATTAACACTGTCCTTCTAGAACACATATATTAGATATCTAAAATAAGTGCTTACAGTTTTGTGTATTAGAAGCATATTATGTATTGCTGGAATTTATTAAATATTAATATTGGGAGTGATATTCTGATAGGTGCCTATGAATCTATCAGAAAATATTATTATACACAGTGGGATATTAACTGACTCATTTCTTTTATGATAAACATTACCAAGCAGTATTTATTTAAGGACAATGATACACTCAAAAGGGAGATTTTTCTCTAAATGTTATTGACTTTCAATCAACTTCAGAATCAACATGGAATATTGTACTAACATTAAAATCATTCTAAATAATGCAAATTTAAGAGTATATTAAAATAGAAACACTAAAATACGTTTAATGAACTCTTGCAGGTTTTTAGGTAGCAGATAATTTTTTCTGAAATTATAATCATTCCAACACATTGATGCAAATTACCAAGAATTTCACAATTACAATATACATAAGTAATAAGATTGGCCTTACTTATTGAAAGATTCAGGGGTGGCATCATTTTCTTAATGTCATATTACCTCAAAATGAAATAAAGACTAATACGTTTTTAAATTCATATGCAATATTGCTTCCAAGTCATGAGACACACCTAGTGAAGAAAAGATGTTTTCCATAAAGGCAGATAGAATAGATTTTACCCCAAGAAAAACCTCATAGCATGTAAAATTCTTAATATGCTGAATTTTATCCTTATATTTGTACTTATCCTAATGGAATTATTCATGAAAATACTATAGAAACTCCTAGGGTATTATTCCAAAAGCAGACTAGTTATATGTATTGACAGTATAGGAGTCATGCCTGAGCAGAGGACAGAATCCACTGGGATGACTTAAATGATGAGGCTTTAGTTGAGGTGTATGTACAGACACAAGACAGGAGCAAATAGGGATGTTGTAGCATTCAGAGACTAGCAACACTAGGAAACTATTACCACATCTGGAGAGAGGGTGAATATTTTACTGGAGCCCAGTGAAGAGCTATGAAGAGAGAGATGCAGTAGCTGTCAGAGTCAGAGTGCTGACAAAAGGAGGAAAGCAGAAAGAAATAGTCTAGTTTCTCTCCGCCTTCAATCTCCTACTATTGCTTCTTGGTCCAAATTGCTCCAGGTTAGAGGATAAGGGAGTCCAGGTAATGCCTCCTACATTTTAAAAACAATTGATGTGAGACCAAAGAGGAGACTAACTAGCAGAGTAAGTAAAAAGCTTCATCACCTCTATCTCTGCAAAAATACTAATTAAATTTATAGGGGATATATATATATATATATATACACACACACACATATACATATATATATATACAGCCTATATATATACATATATATGTATATATATAGGCTGAAAATTCAAAACATTATTTTCTTAGTTGTTTTTCATATTGTTTTTACCATTTGTGGTGGTGAAGAAAACCATCTTTGTGAAAAGCAAAATACATTAATTCCTTCTTTTCAAAATGCCTTTCTAATTTCAAAAATAAATCTCAGAGCACTTCATAGGTATAAAAGAAAGAATAGTTTATTAATGACTTCAGTTTCAAAGTACGTTTGATTAACTAGCACCAACTACATTGGGAGGCAAACTACTTTTCATTAATGATTCTTTTTATTGTTTCCATTATAAAATGTCTCTAATTGACAGCACATATTTTCCAAACTGTATGATTAGATTAGAAACCTGATGCTGTTCACATCTGGGTACCTGAGCAAAAATTAATTAAATTTAATAATAATGAAAAGAACCCACAGTAATCCATCATGCCACTACTGTAGCTTGAGCCATGAAGTTGAACAAGTGCCAAATTAGAATAGGAATCCATAAAAATATGCCAATTACTATAATCATAATAAAATTTCTGTCTCAATTCTAATGAATGAAAACCATGATCATCACCTCAAATCAAACTCCTTAGGACTCCATGGTTTCTAAATGTTAGAAATTTTCCAAATGCACATTTGATACAAAAATTGTATGAAAGCTTAAGAAGAACATCAAAATCCTAGAGGAGAACATAGGAGAAAGGAGAAACCTTTCTGACCTAGGCTGCAACAACTTCTTGCTAGTCACATCTCTAAAGGAAAGAGAAAAGAAAGCAAAAATAACTACTGGGACCTCATCATCCTTTGCACAGCAAAGGAAACAGTAAACAAAACTAAAAGACAAACTATGGAATGGGAGAAGAAATTTGCAAATGTCTTATTAGATAAAGGGCTAGTATCCAAAATCTATGAAGAACTTAACCAAACTCAATAGCCCAAAACAACTAATCCAATCAAGGAATGGGTAGACATAAATAGACATTTCTCCAAAGAAGACATACAAATGGCCAACTTGAAAAAATGCTCAACACCACTTGGCATCAGGGAAATACAAATTTTAACCACAATGAGATACCACCTCACACATGTCAGATTGGCTAAAATTAACAACAGGAAACAACAGATGTTGGTGAAGATACAGAGAAAGGGGAACCCTCTTATACTGCTGGTGGGAATGCAAGCCACTCTGGAAAACAGTACAGGGTTTCCTCATAAAGTTAAAAGTAGAGCTAACCTACAATCCAGCAACTGTGCTACTAGGTATTTATCCAAAGGATATAAACATAATGATCTGAAGGGGCACATGCACTTCAATGTTTATAGTAGCATTATCAACAATAGCCAAAATATGGAAAGAGCCCAGATATCCAGTGACAGATTGACAGATGAATGGATAGAGTGTGCGTGTGTGTGTGTGTGTGTGTGTGAATATTATTCAGCCTTGAAAAATAATGAAATCTTGCCATTTGCAATGACATGGATGGAATTAGAGGGTATTATGCTAAGCAAAGTAATTCAATCAGAAAAAGACAAATACCATATGACACTCATGTGGAATTTAAGAAACAAAACAGATGAACATAAAGGAAGGGGAGGAAAAATAAGATGAAAATAGAGAAGGAGGCAAACTATAAGAGATGCTGAACTCTAGGAAACAAATTAAGGGTTGCTGGAGGGAAAGTGGGTAGGGGGAAGTGATAATTAGGTGATGGGCATTAAGGAAGGTGCTTGATGTAATGGGCCCTGGGTGTTACATGCAACCGATGAATCACTAAATTCTACCCCTGAAATTAATAATGCAGTGTATGTTAGCTAAATTGAATCTATTTTTTTTTTAAAAAAAGAACATACTTTCTTAAAGCAATCATAACCCCATTCAGTCATATAACTCAGTTAATGAAATTTACTTTGCAAGTGATTCAGTATGATCTCTCCTGAGCCTTACTTGGACAAATAGAGGAATACCA
Organism: Nyctereutes procyonoides; assembly: GCF_905146905.1. Lineage (NCBI taxonomy): Eukaryota > Metazoa > Chordata > Mammalia > Carnivora > Canidae > Nyctereutes > Nyctereutes procyonoides. Next base: position 26,633,528 of record NW_026575051.1, on the reverse strand, counting down.
CCATAGAAAGTTGAGATGATCATACATAATTTGCTATATTTTCCACAATACTATATTCTTATCCAGACATGATATTATTACCATTTAAGTAAAATGTTGAAAATAATAAGTTAAAAACTACTCTCTTAAAAAACATCAATTTTGTATTTTAGGAAAAGATGGCTTCTTCTCTCTCCAATCTCTCAGTTTCATGGATTTGTATTATTATTCGAAATTCATTAAGAATTTAACTAAAATACATTTTCCTGTACCTTTGTAGTCATAGCATGGAAACAAACTTATCATCAAGTTTTATTTATGGGCAGAAATAGTGGAGTTAATAGGAGAGAAAAGAGAATCTAATTGTGCACTGGTTTCCAGAGGCCCCAATATTTGTATCATGTGTTGCTGGCTTGTAAGCACTGTTCTGACTTGCTTAATTTTCTTTTCTCAAAGCAAAGTACTAAATTAATCTTGTAGAATTCTCCATTTAATGTCAAGTAAAATATATAGGTGAGGGACTGAATTATAACTCTCAAATATTTAATTTGTGGAGGGAGAAAAATCTATCAGACAATTTACTACTAAAATAATTACTGCCTCAAAATGGAAGTATGCTTATGTTCCTTAGAAAAGAGATATGGAAGTGGGACATTGATACCAACATGCTTGAGATTCCAGAAGTTTTGTTCACCTCCAAATAGATTTTCCATACTTACTGAGTTGTTTTCTAAGTCTGCTATAAATGTTGTGTTACATCCTTTCCAAAGTAGTTTTTAAGAGGAAAGAAAGAAAGAGAACATAAAGAAGTCAGATAAATCACCATTAAAAGAAGAGGAATGCCATAAATTTATAAAAGAAATACACCTATTGTACAACTTCTACCAGGTCCAGCCTAGAGATGTCCCAAATCTTTGGCAGCAAGTGAATCACCAAAAAATGTCACTCAGAAACAAGACAGATTCACTGGTAAATTGAGGTGTTTTTAAAACTGAACTCTTGCACCTTTTTTCTTGCTAAATATAATATGACAATTCTTTCATAATTCTGTACAGTATGCCTCAATTTATTATAAATATCAATTTTAAAGAATAAAAACTTTATTATTCTCATGTCCTGTGACATAGAAGTATTTTTTTTTTTTTTTGTTCTCTTAACTTGGGCTGGCTGGGTATAGTTTAAGACATTAACTTTTATTTTCTTACTTATACTCATCATGTTTCCCTTTCTGCACAAGACAGCATGTTTTCTGCCTTCTGTGTTCAAAACCCATAGCGTCAGAGTGGGAGATGATAGACAGGAATGGTAAAGTGAACTAGATTAGATCACCAAGACTGGAGTGGTTCCTAGTCAAGGAGAATGACTCAGACTCGTGCAAGGTTGCTTTCAGTTTGCTTTATGACCAAAGTTTGTTTCTAAGGACAAACACAGGATTAGGATGTGAGTGGGTGTCACTATCTGAGTGCTTGTTTCTACATGAAGGTGTTTTCCTGAGTTCAGCGAACTTAGTAGCCTGTGTGAAATGAGGAATCTACCAGTTGAGAGGAACTCAGAACTGTGAACTTTGTTCCTCAGTTCTATTCCAGGCCACAGGCTGGTGGGAGCCAGTCTCCACACACTCCAGTCTCCACACAGTTTTCATGTGAGGGGATTCTTGCTTGGCCACAGTTAACTTCCAAGTTCTTTTTCTTACTACATACATCATTGGGCCTACTTGAAGTTTTCATTCAGTAGTCCTAGTCACATGAGACTAGGAAGGTATTTTTACCAGGGAAGAGAAGAGATGAGAGGGAGAGAGGAAGACAGAGAAGGAAGTTGATGAGTGCTATGCTTACAGTCAGGGGAGCCCACCAGGAATGCAGCAAGATCCAGAGAAAAGTGTCTATGTCAAGAATCTAATTCAATAGAAATGAAGAGCCCCATGTGTCAAAGACCAGCAGGGATTGTCTGGAGAGTCCACACTGGCTGTTGAAGCTACCCTGGGAAACATAGCCTCAGCACAGCATGGTGCTAGATTTCAAAATCATGTAACAGAAGTCAGTGGCAGGGTAGAGGCTATGCCCATAAGCAACAGATGTTAATTTACTTTTTTTTTTTTTTTTTTTTTTTTTACCTACTGAACAGAATAGAGGCTTAGAATCTAAAATTAAGTTTCAGAAAATAAAATTACATTTCTTTAACACTTGAATTTGTGAACTGAGTCTTATATGTCTTGTGCTCATTAATTATTTTCTGTATTATATCTGTAGAGTTGACTTGCCCTGGAATTTAATCCTCTTGATTTTTTTCCTACTGACTTTCGAGGGTACTTTTTTATCTGATCTTATTATCTAAAGTTCATGCTGCCATACCTGATTTGTTGCTGCCAACCAGTTGAACTAAGCATAGCTCCTAGTCTATCATCCAGACATAATATACAAACAGGCACACAAATGTATTCATTTCTTATAATGAATAAAACTGAAAGCATTGTATATTTATCTTTTTATTTTTTGAGAAATTGTATTTGATCACCTTCTAAATTTCCTTATTTTAGTGTATCTATATTGGATCACTATTCATACTGGATCATTTAAAAAGTATTTCCATTAGGATACTATTGACCTGTTCAAAGAATAGGTAGAAAAAGTGAGGAAACTGGAACATCAAGCTTTTTCAGTCATATTGTACCATACTATAAAAAAAAAAAAATAAAAAAAAAAACTCTTCTTCTTTGAATTGTTACTTTTTCCTGGCAAGAACAGTATTGTGTAAATGTCATCTTAAAAATATATTGCATACATCAATGTCAAGACTGTATTACTTTTTTTTTCATATGGAAGAGAATAAGTCTCATAAGTTACTCTCATTATAGATTCTCCAAGATGACTTGTGGCTGTCTGCATGGACCTATAAACTGAACATGAATTTTTTGAAATACTTTTATTGACAATTATACTGTGAAATCCTTGCCTTGGTTGTAATGATTGCTTTTTAAGCCACTTGGAAATATTTATTTCTTAAAGAAGTTTAAAAACTGTCAAAAAAAATGATCTATAATTTTAAAGATAAGTAAATAAGAATATATATATGTGCATAATGTATATGTGTGTGTGTATTTACAGAAAATATAATGTCAGGATGATGTCAGGGATTATTACCTTAATATTTGATATGCTGTGAGATTATTAGATCACTTACATATTCAAAGCAGTATTTTTGCTATTCTCTTATTGAACAAAATATAATACCATGAGCTAGACATATAGGTGAATGTTTGGAAATCAAAAAATAGTGTGAAATCCCAATGCTGAAGCGCTTCAAATTTTTATTAACTAGAAGTTCACAAAAATAAAATTAAAATATTTGGAGTCACTGGGTTGTTAGAAATATATCTAATATTTAAGAACTTTCTTGACATTAATCTAAAAACCTATGTAAATTAAACTGGCTGAAATGGAAGATGCACACAATGTATACATATCTCTATACTGAATAAATCTGGAATATTACCATTGGTCAGTGGTAATTTCTGTTGAGGGGAATGGGGTGGCTATGCTTTTAACAAGAATATATGTCTGTGTTCATCTATGTATGTGTCTAAACTTGAACATTTTTCCAGGATTGTCCTATTTTAAAATATTATCCCCTTCTGTGCCCATGAGTTTATTCATATTTGTCAACCAATTTGTTTCCATTTTTGGTTTAGAAAAATGGTCACCACAGGTATATAACCTCTAGGTGAAATCTGAGAATCCACTCTCCTATTATTGCACATCTGGTTAACATCTAGCATACAAATTAGATAGGAGACACTCCCAAAGTGAGGACTGTCACAGAATAGACACATAAGGTCGGATAAACATTTGATACCTGGGTCATGAGCACATGCTGTGCACCAGAGAGCAGGGAATCAATCATTGTGTTGTAGACATGAGTTTGGACCTAAGCCAAACAGAGTGAACTGAGAGGCTATCACATGGAGAGAGGTTTTAGGAAGATTTTAATCTGAGAGCATTTATAAGTAAGCATAAAACATGTGTTTTGATTTTTCAAAAGAACACTTTTAGCAACAGATCTCAAAGTAGCACAATGGCAATACAGTGTTTTTGTCACTTTGAAAAATCACCTTATTTAACAATGAATACAAATCTCTAGGTAAACAAAGCCCACTTAAGATAAAGCTAATGAGGCATTTAGTAAAGAAGAGAATATGCTAAAATTATAAAGAGCTGGAAAGAAAAGTCTTTTATTCTAGGAGTTTAAGTGGCACAGATTAATAGGTAATGCTGTTAAGGATCTGCCTTCTGAGTGCCTTCCACCAAGTGTGCATCCTCACACAGGTATCATGCATCACATGCACAATTATTGGTTGGAAGAGTACAAACGAATGGGACATAATATTCTATCTTGGAAAGTTTTATCCAGAATCTATGATGGCAGTCTTCATTCATTACATGAAAGGTACTCTGAATTTTTACAAGACATGCTCATAGTCATTAGGAAACTTCAATTTCTGAAAGTATTATAGCACATGTTTAGAAGGTAAGTCATTGTCAGTGGATCTTTAATAATTACAGTGCAAAGCATCTCCCTAAAATACAGAACCATGTTATTAAGGCAACAACAAGATCTGAAAACAGTTAGTATCATCTTTATTTGAGTATTGCATGCAGGGAAAAAAATGCTCCATGCATGTGGATGAAATGCTACCATTTCAAAGCATCTCCCTAAAATGCAGAACCATGTTATTAAGGCAACAACAAGATCTGAAAACAGTTAGAATCATCTTTATTTGAGTATTGCATGTAGGGAAAAAAATGCTCCATGCATGTGGATGAAATGCTACCAAACAAAAATGTCCAAAATACTGGAGATGGTAATAATAAAGTTTTAAACACACAGTTCCCTTTACGCCATAGTTAAGCTCCAGTACTGAGCTGGCTGCATAAACTAATGAAAAGAAAATTACTATTACAGAAAACGGCCTGCAGTAGAATGTCAGAACCCTTTCTCAGAGACAGAATCACTATAACAGGGAAACTCTCAGTTGCTTAGCACATTGTGGATTGGTTGCATAAAACCTGACTTGCAAAATTTCCCCAGATGGAAAAATAAAACACTCACATAGCTTTAAATATTAGTAGGACTAAAATGTTTCTTTATACTAAAAAAATATATACGGTATACATCTAAAGGCCAGATGTATAAATGTTAATGTGACTGCCAACTAGATTGAAAAGAAAAAAGGTGACTGCTCTCCTATTTTTATGTTTATCCCTTTCATTTTTTCCCATAAAACTAGCAGACAATCTTCCATTTGTTTACAGTATAGCATGATGAATATTCCAATAATATAAGCATACGGAGATGTCGAATCTTAATGTGTTGAGGTAAAGTCCACATTCTGGGCTGTTAAAGAGCTTTTGTATTGAGATGTGGTTTACAGAGAAGGAATTTATTGTTCATTATATGTAAAAAAAAAACTGTTTTAATTCTTGGTTAAATAAACTCATTTAAACAACATCCAGGAGAGCCCCCTTAATTACAAAATTCAAGTTTATAAAGAGCACTGTTACTTCAAAATAGTAGATATAAATCAAATGAAATTAATTCAAATATCAGTATATCTTCCAATACTGATAGATAGTAGACTGATGTAAAAAATACCCAGAAAAATGTTTAAAATGTTGTTTAAATGTTGTTTAAAATGAAACTCTGGCAAAATCAACAAAAGGAAACAATGTGGTGAATGGTAGGAAAAGACTTTCAGGTTTTAGGATAGTAGCATAGATTCAAGAAAGAGAAAGACTAGTTACAAATGCCTCATTAGGTATTAAGTAGTAAAAGTAGCCTACGCATAGTTCAAGAGTCTTAATAACATTTTTATGTGTAGCCACTTACTCATTTTTGTTTATTGTGTCTTGTCTGTCCCAGCCAACTAATTTTGTACTTTAATATCTTAAATTCATTCTATGTTCTATAGCTGAAGGCTCATCCAGGCACATTATCCTCCTGACAATTCCTTGAACCTGCCAAGCCTTAATGTTTCTGTCTGTGCTCTTTCTTTGGCCTCAGATATTGTTTCACTGGATATCCACAGGGCTTCCCATATAATTACTCCATGTTTCTTCTCCTTCCCTGACCCCTGATATAACAAAGAATCCCATTCATCCTCTTACTCTGTCTACATTTTCTTTTATATTCTAACAAGCACCTACTCATTCCTCCTCAAACAATCGCATATCTTTCTGTGTTCAAAGTCTGCTTATTTCCTTCAAAAAGTAGGAACTACGTTTGCTGCAATATTCCCTGAGCCTAGAAGTGTCTGGTTCACTGTGGCCGCTCAATACATATGTTCTAGTAAGTGAATAAATTTTAATGGATATTTCTTAACATTCATGCTAATGATGATGATTAAGAACACTTTAAAATCATTCATATTATGGGGGTATGGGGATATTATGGCTCAGTCTTTAAGTGTCTGACTCTTGGTTTCAGCTCAGGTCATGGTCCCAGGGTCCTGAATTTGGGCTTGGAGCTCAGCAGAATCTGCTTGAGATTATGCTTCTTCCTTCTCCTGCTTGCACTCTCGTTCTCCTGCTCTTTCTAAAACAAATAAATAAAAAATTTCCCACATCATGGGCAAGTTTTGTTTTATTTAAGACAGTAGATTAAGATGACCACATGGTAGTTTAGGAAAGGTGCATTAGGCACTTAACACTTTTAGGAAAACAGATCTCAGTCAGAAATTGCCCTGTTTACTAGTTGTTTTAGTTGAAAACTGAATTATCCAATCTCTTTGTATTTTTTGTATCCTCATTTTTGTCAGGCTACATATGATATAAAACAATAAGAATTTTGTTTTTTAGACCAGTGATAAAACTATCTCCTCCTTGAAACGAGAGAGGTTAAATGGATCACTGACTGGAAGTTAAGCATTACTATCCATTCACAAAACTGCAGGAATAAACTCGTGTTCCCTGCCTATAAGGTCGAGGGTAGTATAACTTGATCTACCTCAAAAAAGATAATTTGTAGGACACCTGGGTGGCTCAGTGGTTGAGAGTCTTGCCTTCGGTTTAAGGCGCGTTCCTGGATCTACCTCAAAAAAGATAATTTGTAGGACACCTGGGTGGCTCAGTGGTTGAGAGTCTTGCCTTCGGTTTAAGGCGCGTTCCTGGAGCCCCCAGATCTGGACAAGTACAGCCTCAGGCTCCCCACAGGAAGTGTGCTTCTCCCTCTGCCTGTCTCTGCCTCTCTCTGTCTTTCATAAATAAATAAATAAAATCTTAAAAAAAAAAGATAATTTGTGAATTGTAAACATCAAGCAGTTCATTTCAATGAAGGCATTTTGGCATAATCTCATCAAAATACTCTAGCTAATTACATAAATTTACTCTTTTGTTTGGTTATTGAGTCCATGTGAGCACAGATACCTCTTTCATCCTTTTTATTGTCTGAATTTCTTACTTTGGTTTGTTTTTTGTAACAAGTATTACCTTGTTTCAAGTCTGTTCTAGTTTGGGATAAGGGAAACTTCTTCACTGAACAAACAGAAAATTCAAAGGACAATTACTGTGCTCAACATCCTTCTACTGTTAGGAGGGCTTTCACACTTTGTTCTCATCCTTTGCCCTACACTTCCTAATGAGTCCTTGGGTTTGTTGAGTCTTTACCATGAAACCTATTTCCTGCCATAGCCTCTGATATTGGCTATCTTTTTTGATAGTTCTCTTTATCAAATGAGATAAGGAATCTGCCCAGAGATTGGAATCACTTCTCTCTTTGTACTCCTCTTCCAGTCACAAAGGTAATTCAAATTCAAAAACTCCACCCCAGAAAGACAAAAAAAGTGATAATCTTGTTTTCATTTCTGCATTGCCAATATCTTTATCATGTCTACCACTGTTGAAAGAATACATGATTGAATAATTGAATAAATAAAATAACAGTGATTTATTCTCCAGAAAATCTTCCAAACAATGGAGAAGTTTATTGAACACAAGACTTCATAGTTACTTTAGATTATGCAATGGGGAACAATTACCTTAATAGGCTATATGTTAGTTTTGCTCATGACAACTATAATACTTAAGTCTAGATTATTATATTACTATATTTCAAAAACTTGTCAACACAGAAATATATTTTGAATATTTCTTTTCAGGTGACAGATTCTTTCCCCTTTCCAATTTATGTAAAGTAAATTATGTAAAATTACTAAGCCATCTTCATTAACATTTAATTTTTCCTCATTTGGGAGTAATAACATCAGATGGAAAAGCCATATCATTCATCTGCAGAGATAATTCAGTAGGATAGGAACCCAAAAGGAAGAAAATAGTTAGATAACTGATCGGAGGTATTACAATGTCTTACTGGTATTTGTTATTTGTTTTTTACAGTGTTAAATCTAGGAGTACCACATAATGGTGAAGAGTATGAGCTCTGCCCTGGGCTTCTATCCATATTTCAAATTAGAATTCTGACTCTGTTACTAACTAGGAGTATGAATCTGAGCAAGTTATTTCACTTCAGCTTCTTCACCTGTCACTGGTTTTACAACCAAATGGTTTATTCTAAGGATAATTCTTGTTGAGCATTCAGAATATTATCTACATTTAATACACATTCAATAGCATTTTGCAATAGTATTATTAATAAAATAATTATTATCCAGTAGAGTAGAAATCTCTAGCCATTAGGTGGAGAAGAGGAACAGATTTCTAACAAAACAACAATTGATTGTTATGCCATGATCAAGGATCATGCCAAAGGGACATAAAAAATGGAGTGTGCATGAACAGTGACTTTGATACATAGATTAGGATGCTTTTAAATTGCTAGTCAAGAGGTAAAACTATCAAAAAAGCAAGAGCCCATTGCAGCAATTTTCTGCAACCATAAACCTACTATAATTTTGGTGAAAGTTCTTGACAATCATTCCCTCCTTGTATCTTTTCCAACTTCACTGGCCAAATCCATGTTTCTTCAATCCCAAATTACAAATATTTACAAATCTATTACAAATAATATCCTTTATTTTTAAAAATATTTTATTTATTTATTTGAGAGACAGAAAGAGAGAAAATGAGCAGGGGGGAGGGGCAGAGGCAGAGAGAGAAGCAGACTCCCCGCAGAGCAGGGAGCTCAACGTGGGGTTCAATCCCAGGACCCTAAAATCACCACCTGAGCAGAAGGCAGACTCTTAATTAACAGCCAGTCAGGCATCCCCAATATTTTTTTTTAAAGATTTTATTTATTTATTCATGAGAGACAGAGAGAGAGAGAGAGAGAGAGTAAGAGAGAGAGAAGGAGAGAGAGGCAGAGACACAGGGAGAGGGAGAAGCAGGCTCCATGCAAGGAGTCGGATGTGGGACTCAATCCCAGGACTCCAGAATCACGCCCTGGGTTGAAGGCAGGTGTCAAACCGCTGAGCCACCCAGGGATCCCAGGCATCCCAAATATTTTCTTTAAAATAGTCTCTATCTCCAGACTCTGTCCATCAAATCTATTATGCTCATCAATTTGCAAATTAATTTTCAGAAAGCACTGTTTTTCGAATATCACTCTCAATCTTCAATATCTTCATTGATTTCTCTATTGCCTATAAGACAAAGCTCAAGTTTCTTAACCATTAATCAAAATGCCATACATTAGTCCCAATATCCATTTCTAAATCTTGCCTTGATTTACAATCCTGCATAAAATTAGGTTACTTCACTAGATACATTATTATATTCCATCACATATTATATTATATACTACCTTATATATGTAGTTATTTAGATTGTGTTTTATACATTCTTTGAGTCAGATAATATATTGAGCAAATATTTGAATTCCATGAGATACCTAACAGAATGCTTTGCATAATAAATATGTTCATGCAGTACTTTTTAAATACAGTGGCAAAACCCTATATTATTCAATCTCAGATTTCAAAGTCCCTGAACCAGAGATTATAGAGTTAGTTTAGGCAAAAATAAGTCATCTCACACTCCCTCTTTCTCATCTTCAATGGTCGTGGTAATCATTTTTCTTAAACACATTTTTATATCTGATTTTTCTTTTTTTTCATCTTCTTAGTCTTACCAAAATTCCCATCCTCCTTTCTCTGGATTATTGAAAGAATGTTCTAACTGATTTCTCTATTTCTAAATTGGTCTATTGTATTCCATCTTGCTCACTGGTTCCAGATTGTACCCAAGCTCTACTCTGTGAATATTCTTCAATAGCTTCTTACTACTTGTAACATGGGACTCAAACTCTTTTACAAGCTATTCAAAATTAGTAGGTTCTGACCTTTATTTACCTCTACCCATGTTTTACAGTATATCTTTTTTTTTTACAGTATATCTTGCTACTGGATGGAACTAGAGTACTTGCAGTTTTGCAGTACTGTATGTTTCATGAGTACATCTCTTTGCCCATTATGACAATCAGAACCTAGCATAAACCCAATAATTCCCAACTTCTGGTGGCCACGCCTTTGAATAATCCTTTTTCCCTAGAGCATAGGTGGTAACTGATTTGCTTCTAATCAATAGAATATGGCAAAAGTAATGGCATATCATTCCTGTGATAAATTTACAGTATATAGCAAAAGTAAAGGGATTTTTTAAAATGTAATTAAGGCCTCATATCAGTTGATTTTGAATTCATAAAAAGAGAGATTATCCCAACTTGGCCTAACTTAAGCAGCTGAAAGCCCTCAAAAGGGAGAGATTCCCCTGCTGGCCTTATCTATGTTTGAAACACCATATGGAAGGGAGCTGGATGTGGTTTCACTACCAGGCCTCAACCTGGTGTCAGCTTCTAGCCTCCAGACAGTAGCAAGTCAGGACATCAGCCATCGGCCACAGGGAAAATAATTCTGAATGATCATGGAAGCCAATCCTTCCCTAATGGAGTCTCCAGATGAGAATGCAAACCAGGACAAACCCTTGTTCACAGCCATGTGTGACCTGGAGTGGATGACTCAGATAAGCATGCCTCAGCTAAGATGACACATGGAAACTATGAGATAATAAATATGCATTGTTTTAAATGGTTAAGTTGATAGTATACATTATGCAGCAGTAGATAACTAATAAATTACACTACTATCTTCACCTGCAATATGCTTGCATTGTACTCTCTGCTCAGTTCTCCATTCTACTAAAATAATCCTTTAAGAATCAACCAAAATATCACCTCCTTCATGAATCATTTTCTTATTAACTACAGTTAGTGAATTATATCTTCTCATGTCCTTTCAGAGTATTTTCTACATATCTTTATTAATACTAAATCATATAATATTGAAGTTTTATTTCACAGGTCTGTTTTTCCTCCATGAACAATGACTTACTTGAAAGGTGAGCTCATGTCCAAGCAAACACTCAATATGTGCATTCAAATACATAAAATAATATATTAAATCTGATGATCTAATGTCAATTGGTTTGTTTATCAGCATAATTTTATGGCTTTTTATAATAGTTTAGACTATTTCTATCTCAGAGTTTCCTGCTTAAAAAACAAAAGTTGGAATAAAATTCTTGCAAAAGGATAGATAACAGAAATTGGGAAAGTAGTAAAATTCAGGGAGAAGGGGCAAAGTTTCATCTTAAAAGGACGATTTTTAAAAAGTGATAGTTGGGCATGGGCATACTAGTTCAAAGTAGGGACATGATCTTGATGAGAATGATTTCTAAATTTTACAGTTACTCTGAAAAAAATGTGATGATTTAAATGGAAAGAAGAAGAAAATAGTTGCTTATATCTTGAGTTTTGAAAATGTGAATGATGACGCATAGTCATAGTATCTGGTCTATAACGTGAAACTTACATAACAGATGGTTGGATTAAAGGGAGATAATGTATGCTAAAAGCTAAGCATAAAGAGTCTGATACACACATGCTACAAAGAATGAGTGATATGACTGGATTCACACATATCTCCAACACCATAGAGAAAGAGAGAAAAATTTGGTCTCTTCCACTGTTGGCAAGATTTTCTGAGATGGCAACATATTTTGTTAATCCAAAGAATGTAGTACATCATCGTAATGCAGAATTCCCTCTAATCAAATGAATATTTTGTTCTCCCTCTTAATATAACCAACCACATAAAATGTGAACTATCTGAAACTGACAGAATGATGGTAAATGTTATCCATTATGATGATATCATACAGTCTATGAAGTGATTTATCCTCACATCAAGAATTTATTTTATTAGTAGAAAGAGAATGCAAAACACTTTCAGCAATGGTATAGAAACTCACTTCCACATAGACATTTTAAAAGTCATAAAACCATAAATCACATCAGATATCAATGCCTGTGTTTTTCAGAGTGATTATTTTTGTTCACAATTACACAGCTAGGATGTGGAAAAGCAGAACATTCCTCTCCAGAATGGATTCTGAGATCTTTTACTACATTTTCATTGGGCACATGCCAATCAAACAACATACCATCCTAATCCCACTCCTGCTATGAGGTAGGGGAATAACTGTGAGCACATTTTCTATTGTTTCTGTACAGCTGGGTGATTCTCTGAATAAAAGGCAAGGAAGTAAAAGAAGACCCATATTAAGAGATCTTTTGCCTTGCCACAATTAGCTCTAAAACTGTAGACACATTACTCATCACTTCCAAGTCTCAATTTATAAAATCAGATCAACTCTTGCTTCCCTGCCTATATCACATTTATGAAGATATGATTGAATTATATGGATGATACTTATCTGAAGACTACATCATGCCTTGGAAATATATGCTACTATTTTCACCATATATAGAACTCATTCCTGAATATTTGAGTTGCTTATTCAGCAAAACCCCTTGAATCATGTAGAAAAGCAGATCGTTGAAGCTCTTTCCTGTATTCACCAACACAGACCATTCTATTTGATGCTTCATAAAATATTAATTTCATTTATCCCTTAAAGGATCAAGATTAATTACTAACAAAGGAAAAAAATGAAGTTCTTGTTTTTGGTTGTATTTCTCCATACGTAGGACTAGATAGCCCTCACTTAGCTGATTGAGATTGATCAAGTACAGACATAATTTTTAAAGATCCTCTTTCAGTATTTTTAAATCATAATTTTTATGTGTGGGGCACCTGGGTGGCTCAGTCTGTTAAGCATCCAACTATTGATTTTGGCTCAGGTCATGATCTTAGAATCCTGGGATCAAGTCCCATATCAGTCTCCATGATCAGTGGGGAGTTTGCTTGAAGATTCTCTCCCTCTGCCTCTCCCTCTGTCCCTCCACCTGCTCATGCTCTATCTCTCTCTAAAGTAAATAAATCTTTAAAATGTTATGCATATAATTATAGTCTTATAATATACTAATATATAACAGACATAAATACTATATGTGTGTGTGTTTGTGTGTGTGTGTGTGTGTGTGTGTGTGTATAGAGAGAGAGAGTGAGAGAGAATCTCTACCTTTGCTGGCCTTCAACATGAAATAAGGAAGCCATGAGCCAAGGAATGTGATAGCCTCTAGATACTAGCAGTGGCCCTGAGTTTAGAGCCTACAAAAGTCAGAGACCTTAGTGTTATAGCCACAGAGAACCTAGTTTTGCCAACAACTCAAACTAAATGGATTTACTTCCTCCTCCCAGTGCTTCCAGAAAGGAACACAGTCTGATAACACTTTGATTTTAGCTCAGTGAAACCTGTGCCAGATTTCTTCCCTACAAAACCGTAAAAAAATGTGTATTGTCTTAAGCTATAAAGTTTGTGGAAATTTGTTATGCCAGCAATACAAAACTAATAAAACTGTATTGGAGACTATTTATACAATTACAAACAGAACATATTCTCTACCTTTGAGAACTTTACGATCTTTCAGTTACTAGGTAATTGTGGTCACTGGGCACTTAAAAAAATGGTTGCATTAACCATTAGTGCTGTTCAGAGATATTCTGTTTCTCTTCCTAGGCACATACTAAGATTTAATATTTCTGTGTCCTTAAAGTAAAGCCTAACCATGTCATTTGACTTGACCAGTGGAATGTGAGCAGGAGAGATGTGTATATCCAAGTGGAATATTATAAAAGCCAGAATTTCATTTGCTATGTCTTTTTCTATCTTCTGTTCAGATCTTTGATGAGATTAAATAACAGCAGAGTCCCTATTACTCCAAGACACATGAAGTGTGAATAATAAAAAAAGAAAAAAAATTGTTTGTTTTAAGTCACTAAGTTTGGGATTTATTTCCATAGTATAACCAACTTTATCTATACTGGCTGATACACTAACTAAAGAAGAGGGGAAAGAGATCTTTCAGTGTTTTGGATTTATTAATAATAGCTAAGTCCAATCAGTTTCATGACATAAACTTAGATTTAGTCATAACCAGAGGGCGTAAATACAATTATTTTGTTTTGTTTTGGAAAATTACACAGAAATATAATGCTGCAGACAAATTAGATAAAGTAATAAGAAAATCAAATGAAAAATAGAGTTCTACTTTCAACAATAGTGGACTAATCCAAGATCTGCTTTACCACTGAGAATAACAGAAAAGCTGAGCAACATTAAGAAATCAGTGTGAAAGAATCAAGGAACTACCAAGAGAGTAAATATACACAGGGCTTCAACATATGAAGTTGGTAGAGTATAATTCAGCTGATAACACATATCACTGACCCAACAACTAGGCACTAGTAATTTTTACCAAGATTGATATATACCAGGTCACAAATGCTTCAACACAGTCAAAAGAATTGGGAACACAAGTCAATTAAGCTAGCAATTCCTTCAAGAAGAAGAAACAGATCAATCCTCATTATTTGCCTTCATTATGTTCTATTAAGTGAACACTGAATAAATGAATACTGAACCATTGCTCCTAGGGGAAATATGTACACATATTTACAGATACCACATAAATTATATTATTTTTTAAAAAATTCTATTTATTTATTCATGAGAGACACACAGAGACAGGCAGAGACATAGGCAGAGAAAGAAGCAGGCTCCCTGCCGGGAGCCCAATGCGGGACTCGATCCCAGGACCCCAGGTCACAACCTGAGCCAAAGACAGATGCTCAACCACTGAGCCACCCAGGTGCCCCTACATTCTTAAATACTAAAAATACTCACCCGAATAGGTTTTACTTCCTTTATTTTACAAAAGAGAAAACAAGGTTCAGAAATGTTAAATAGCTTGTCAGGAGCTGCCCCACTAATAGGTGCCACAGCTGGAATTCAAATCCTGTCACAACTGCCCCCAGAACCAGAGCTTCTTGCTCTATACATCATTACTCCTTACCCTGTCCATCTATATATATATGAAAGCTGAAACAAGAAGGTAGCGTGTTGCATTCTGCTACCTTAGCTGGAAACATACGCATCAAATTACTCAAATTTTTGCCGCACTGTGCAAGTCCACCATTGCCCAGGAAAATGGCAGGAGTACTGATTTGGGGGTTATAAATACATTTTAATGAGTAAGCAAATTCTTTTTTAAAAAATATTTTATTTATTTATTCATGATAGGGAGAGAGAGAGAGAGAAGCAGAGACATAGGCAAAGGGAGAAGCAGGCTCCATGCAGGGAGCCTGATGTGGGACTTGATCCCAGATCCTGGGATCATGCCCTGAGCCAAAGGCAGACACGCTCAACTGCTGAATCACGGAGGTGTCCCAAGGAAGCAAATTCTTAAATACAGAATCTATGAGTAATGAGGATAGAGCATAACTAGAAATCTTTGTAAATATAGAAATTAAACAATATGCTTCTAAAAGTCCAAAGGGTGAAAAAGAAACACACTGGAAATCAAAAAAATATTTTAACATCATAATAATATGCAAACAGCATATCAAAACTTGTGGGATGAAGCTAAATTAGGATCTAGAGAAAATTAACTGCATTTAAAGACTTATATTAGAAAGGAAGAAAGAAAAAAGGCTGTGGTAAAGGTAATGGCTAAGAATGGGGGAAGATATTTGCAAAGGACATTATCAGATAAATGACTAGTATCCAAAACCTATAAGGAACTTACCAATTCAACACCCAAAAACCAAATAATCCAGGTAAGAAACAGGAAGAAGACATGATAGACATTTTTTTAAAAAAGACATCCAGATGATTAACAGATATATGAAAAGATACTTAACATCACTCTTCGTTAGAGAAAAACATCAAAACCATGATGAAGATACCACCTCACACTTGTCAGAATGGCTAAAATTAACAAAACAGGAAACAACAGGTGTTGGCAAAGATGTGGAGATTCCCACTGTTGGTGGGAATGTAAATTGCTACAGCCACTCTGGAAAACAGTATGGAGTTTCCTCAAAAATTTAAAAATAGAACTGCCCTACCACTTCAAAATTGTACTACTAGATATTTACCCAAAAGATACAAAAATAGATATTTAAAGAGGTACATGCACCCTGATGTTTATAGCAAAATTATCAACAATAGCCAAATTATGGAGAAAGCCCAAATGTGCACCGATTGATAAATGGATAAAGAAGATGTGATACACAAAAACACACACACACATATATATAATGGAATACTACTCAGCCACCAAAAAATGAAATCTTGTCATTTGCAACAATGTGGATGGAACTAGAGTGTATCATGCTAAGCGAAATAAGTCAGTTAAAGAAAGACAAATACCATTTGATTTCACTCATATGTGGTGTGGAATTTAAGAAACAAAACAGATGAACATATGGGAAGGGGGAAAAGAGAGAGAGAGAGAAACAAATCATAAGAGACTCTTAACGATAGAGAACAAACTGAGGACTGATGGAGGGAAGTGGGTGGGGGATGGGCTAGATGGGTGATGAGTATTAAGGAGGGCACTTGTGATAAGCATTAGGTGTTCTTTGTAAGTAATGAACTACCGAATTCCACTTCTGAAAACAATACTGCACTGTATGTTAACCTAGAATTTAGACAAAAAATTGAAAAGAAAAGGCAATAGCTAAAAAGTAATTAAATTGGTCAAATATCCAGAAGAACTGTGGAACAGATTAACAAAACCAGGAGTTGGTTCTTTGAAAGAATTAATAAGATAGATAAACCATTGGCCAGCCTTATTAAAAAGAAGAGAGAAAAGACTCAAATTAATAAAATCATGAATGAGAAAGGAGGGATCACCACCAACACCAAGGAAATACAAACGATTTAAAAAACATGTTATAAGTAGCTATACGCCAATAAATTAGGCAATCTAGAAGAAATGGATGCATTTCTGGAAAACCACAAACTATCAAAACTGGAACAGGAAGAAATAGAAAACCTGAACAGGCCAATAACCAGGGAGGAAATTGAAGCAGTCATCAAAAACCTCCCAAGACACAAAAGTCCAGGGCCAAATGGCTTCCCAGGAGAATTCTATCCAAAGTTTAAACAAGAAACCACACCTATTCTACTAAAGCTGTTCGGAAAGATAGAAAGAGATGGAGTACTTCCAAACTCATTCTATGAGGCCAGCATCACCTTAATTCCAAAACCAGACAAAGACCCCACCAAAAAGGAGAATTACAGACCAATAACCCTGATGAACATGGATGCAAAAATTCTCAACAAGATACTAGCCAATAGGATCCAACAATACATTAAGAATATTATTCACCATGATCAAGTGGGATTTATCCCCGGGACGCAAGGCTGGTTCAACACTCGTAAAACAATCAATGTGATTCATCATATCAGCAAGAGAAAAAACAAGAACCATAGGATCCTCTGAATAGATGCAGAGAAAGCATTTGACAAAATACAACATCCATTCCTGATCAAAACTCTTCAGAGTGTAGGGATAGAGGGAACTTTCCTCAACATCTTAAAAGCCATCTACGAAAAGCCCACAGCCAATATCATTCTCAATGGGGGAAACACTGGGAGCCTTTCTCCTAAGATCAGGAACAAGACAGGGATGTCCACTATCACTACTGCTATTCAACATAGTACTAGAAGTCCTAGCCTCAGCAATCAGGCAACAAAAAGAAATAAAAGGCATTCAAATTGGCAAAGAAGAAGTCAAACTCTCCCTCTTTGCAGATGACATGATACTCTACATAGAAAACTGAAAAGACTCCACCCCAAGATTGCTAGAACTCATACAGCAATTCGGCAGTGTGGCAGGATACAAAATCAATGCCCAGAAGTCAG
Organism: Nyctereutes procyonoides; assembly: GCF_905146905.1. NCBI lineage: Eukaryota > Metazoa > Chordata > Mammalia > Carnivora > Canidae > Nyctereutes > Nyctereutes procyonoides. The sequence continues at coordinate 26,615,430 of NW_026575051.1, read as the reverse complement.
TGGCATTTCTATACACTAACAATGAGACTGAAGAAAGAGAAATTAAGGAGTCAATCCCATTTACAATTGCACCCAAAAGCATAAGATACCTAGGAATAAACCTAACCAAAGAGGTAAAGAATCTATACCCTAAAAACTACAGAATACTTCTGAAAAAAATTGAGGAAGATACAAAGAGATGGAAAAATATTCCATGCTCATGGATTGGAAGAATTAATATTGTGAAAATGTCAATGCTACATAGGGCAATGTACATGTTCAATGCAATCCCTATCAAAATACCATGGACTTTCTTCAGAGAGTTGGAACAAATTATTTTAAGATTTGTGTGGAATCAGAAAAGACCCCGAATAGCCAGGGGAATACCAAAAAAAGAAAACCATAGCTGGGGGCATCACAATGCCAGATTTCAGGTTGTACTACAAAGCTGTGGTCATCAAGACAGTGTGGTACTGGCACAAAAACAGACACATAGATCAATGGAACAGAAAAGAGAATCCAGAAGTAGACCCTCAACTTTATGGTCAACTAATATTAGACAAAGCAGGAAAGACTATCCACTGGAAAAAAAGACAGTCTCTTCAATAAAAGTGCTGGGAAAATTGGACATCCACATGCAGAAAAATGAAACTGGACCATTCTCTTACACCATACACAAAGATAAACTCGAAATGGATGAAAGATCTAAATGTGAGACAAGATTACATCAAAATCCTAGAGGAGAACACAGGCAACACCCTTTTTGAACTTGGCCACAGTAACTTCTTGCAAGATACATCCACGAAGGCAAGAGAAACAAAAGCAAAAATGAACTATTGGGACTTCATCAAGATAAGAAGCTTTTGCACAGCAAAGCATACAGTCAACAAAACTAAAAGACAACCTACAGAATGGGAGACGATATTTGCAAATGACGTATCAGATAAAGGACTAGTATCCAAGATCTATAAAGAACTTATTAAACTCAACAGCAAAGAAACAAACAATCCAATCATGAAATGGGCAAAAGACATGAAGAGAAATCTCACAGAGGAAGACATAGACATGGCCAACAAGCACATGAGAAAATGCTCTGCATCACTGGCCATCAGGGAAATACAAATCAAAACCACAATGAGATACCACCTCACACCAGTGAGAATGAGGAAAATTAACAAGGCAGGAAACAACAGATGTTCGAGAGGATGTGGAGGGGAACCCTCTTGCACTGTTGGTGGGAATGAGAACTGGTGCAGCCACTCTGGAAAACTGTGTGGAGGTTCCTTAAAGAGTTAAAAACAGATCTGCCCTATGACCCAGCAATTGTGCTGCTGGGGATTTTCCCCAAAGATACAGATGCAATGAAACGCTGGGACACCTGCACCCCGATGTTTTTAGCAGCCATGTCCACAATAGTCAAACTGTGGAAGGAGCCTCGGTGTCCATCGAAAGATGAATGGATAAAGAAGATGTGGTCTATGCATACAATGGAATATTACTCAGCCATTAGAAACGACAAATACCCACCATTTGCTTCAACGTGGATGGAACTGGAGGGTATTATGCTGAGTCAAATAAGTCAGTCAGAGAAGGACAAACATTATATGGTCTCATTCATTTGGGGAATATAAAAAATAGTGAATGGGAATAAAGGGGAAAGGAGAAAAAATGAGTGAGAAATATCAGAGAGGGAGACAGAACATGAGAGATTCCTAACTCTGGGAAACGAACACGGCAGGGTAGAAGGGGAGGTGGGCGGGGGGTGCGGGTGACTGGGTGATGGGCACTGAGGGGGCACTTGATGGGATGAGCACTGGGTGTTATGCTATATGTTGGCAAATTGAACTCCAATAATAAATAAATAAATAAATAAATAAATAAATAAATAAATAAATGTAAAGTGCTTTAAAAAATTGGTCAAATATGCAATAACTCAATCAAAAGAAATACATCTGACTTTCTGAAAAGACTAATAAAATTGATAAAACTGGTGAACGTTACTAATTTGATGAGGAAATAAGAGAAGGCACAATTAATTAATATCAAGAATGAAAAAAGTGGTATCACCTTAGATCCTGCAAACATTACCTTGTTCATAAGTTTTGACAAACTTTTTATTACCAGCAAACAACTTTATGGCAATTGGAGAGAGTAGATGAAACAAAAATATCCTAGAGGAAAATATCCTAAAAATACAATTTATTAAGAATAAAATGGAATATCTAAAAATTTGATATATTTAATGAAGATATTAAATCTATAACTCAAAGCCTTTCCATGAAAAGCACTCTTGTTCTGGTTTGCTGAATTCTCTCATACAATTTAGGACAAAATAACAGACACCCATGCACACACACACACATGTGCGCACACACACACATTTTGCCAATATTATTAGGAAAAAGAAGACATTTCCTAACTTATTTTATGAGCCACAAGAAATCAAAAGAAACACAGGTCAATGTTATTCATGAAAATAGAGTTTAGTATAGAATACAATCTATAAACTGACCTACAATAACCTGGACACTTGGTTTATGAAGAAGGTATCATTGCAGAGGAGATGAGAAGGTTGATATTTCGATAACTTGTGTGAGGTAAATTGGATATACATGTAGAAGTATATCAGAGCCCTACCTTAAAACAATAAATTTCTAATGGATAAAACTGCTGGATAACATAGAAGAATTTTTACATTACTTTGGAGTAGACAGATATTTCTTAAGCAAATCTAAAATGCTGTAACTATACTTGGGAAAAAGATTAATATATTGAAGTATTCTAAAATGTAAGAACTTCATTTCACTATAGACATCATGAAGAAAGTGTAAAGGGAAATCACTGAGTTGGAGATGTTTAGAACATGTACACCTGAAAATGAACGCATATCCAGAATAAACTAAGAAGTCTTTCAAATAACTAGAAAAATAGAGACATTTCAATAGCAAAATGGGCAAGAATCTTGAACACTTCATTTCAAAGGTGAAGATTACAGAAAGCCAATAAGAACATGAAAAAATTCTCAGCTTCATTAATTACTAGAGAAAGGCTAATAATATCTCAATGAGCTATCATTATGCACCTTCTAGAAAACATAAGACGAAAAAGACTATATTGTTAATACCAAGTATTGGCAATATTGTAGTAATGGAGAATTTACTAGATGCTTTTGGCAGTGTGAATTATGTTCAATCCCTTTGGGGAGTCATCTGGCAGCATCCCATATAACAATATATTTGTGTAATTCAGCTGCTAGGCATACACAACTGAAAGATCTGAGATAGAATTCTAATAGCAGCGTTACTCATAAAAACCCAATATACATCAAAAGATAAATACATAAATAAATTATATAAATGGGTATATCACACAAAACAATGAAACCATGTAACCATATAGATTAATCTCACAAGAATAAGGAATCAAAGAAGCTTAACAAAAAAGTAATACTTATTGCACAAGTATTAAAAAGTTTTAAAAAACTGTAAAACTTTTCTCTAGTATTAGAAGTTTACAGATAAATTAAACTTGAACTGGGAGGGAACACAAAGGCTGATGCCGTGACTCTATGATGTCCTATTTCTTGATATCTGAGTTTGCTACATTGGTAATTTTACTTAATGCCAAGGGACTGAACTGTTTCCTTATGGTTAGGTTAGTCTGCTATGGTATAATTCAATGAAAGCTATGGTATAATTCAATTAAAAATTTCAAATAACTTTCAAATACTACAGTATTATTTTATTACTCAAAAAACAATGAGACAATCTAAGAATATACAGCAATTTCAGCAAAGAACCTTTAGAAATCACCCTTCTAGGACTCTGCTTTGCTGGAAGAATATTTATAATATGTTATTTGGACTTATAAAATGGCAAAAAGGTTAATTATTTAGATGAGTGATCCAGTAAAAAAAATCAATACAAATATTATAATATTTAATTTCACCCTGCTATCCTGGAAAATTAATTTTATAATTAAAATTGTAAATGTTATTACAGAAATAGACTGCTAGAGTTGATTTTCGTTTGGGAATCTTATTGAGTACATTTTAATAAAGTAGAATAAATTTTGCTAGAAAACTCTGTCACTTTTCAAAATTAGCAGCCCCAATTTCACATATTGTTAATTATAACTCTGAATTACCTGAAAAAAGTCTTATCTAGTCATTTCCATATACTCTCAGTAATGAAATCCATATTAATATAAATGCATTTTAAATAATTACCCTCTGAAATAGCTCTGAGGTTGGAAGTTTGTTCACTATGGACAAATCTAAGACAAAACTATTAAAGTTGACTCTATAGAATGAAGTATTAGTTCTAATACTTCTCTGTTGTGTAAATTATCTCATAGTTTGGGTGCTGAAGATCCAAATGTATCTAATTATGAGGCTTCAAAATAATGCTACCCTACCAAGCATGTAGTCATTTCTCACCAAGGTATTATAGTTCTTAAAATTACCACATACTAAGAATAAGGGATCAAAAGAATACACTGAACTTTTTATCCTGAGCCACTTTCACAATTAGTTTACCAAACATTTATCATAGGAAAGTATAATTATAATTACACATTTGATTGTAATGATGAACTCCTTTTGAATGAATACTCACTAGCAAACATTGAGAAGATTTATATCAAGGATTAAAAAAATTAGCAACCTTATCACCTCTTCTTATTGGTAATCACTTTACACACACACACACACACACACACACACACACACAACACACACAGTCCCTGTATCTTCTTTGGGTGTAGGCAGATCTTGCAGACTGGAATAAAGTGCAAAGACAGGCAAAAGAGGGTCAGTAAATATGTGTTCATAAAGGCAAAATGGCCAAGTAATGATTAAGGGCCAGCCTTAATCTAGTTATTTTTTATTGATAAAACAACTACTCTGGGCTACACACATTTTTAGTCTTTGTGGATTAAACAACAGATGTTTAAAAAGAAAGCCAGTTGGTTTTTATAATAATTTACAGTATATAAATTTCTTTCATATGCCTATTCTCATTGTATGCTTACAACAATTTCATGCACTTGTCAAGGCAGTTTTATAGATGAGTAAAAGATACCTCAGAGAAGTTAAAGGAACAACTCCAAGTCATATGTACTGATAAATGGAAATTGTAGCTAGAATCTTTTGATAAATCAAATCAATGCTTTCTCAGTATAGTTACTTTCTGCATTTATGTTGTCATATCACAAAAATACCAAGCATATCACAAAAATACCAAGAAACATTATAATAATAAACAGATTCTTTCTGCTCGACACATAAAATATACTCCTAATGTCTTCAGTGAACAACGGCTCAGGATTTCTTGGTTCTAATCTTTTGTTGCTTTCAAAACTTCTTAGTATCTTCTTCAGGGTCTCAGCTTCATAGATGCATAGATACTGAAAACTGAACTTTGGAAAACTTCTTAATTAATTGGAACTTAATAGTGAACTGAATAACTGACGAACTACTTGGAAATAATTTTTACACAACCAGTGGAGAGAAATGAGAAATCCAGTTCCTTTAAAGATCAGTTATTGAGAAATATTAGTATATAAAAATGGAAGATAAATAAGTAATAAGCTATTGCTTACATGAAAAAAAGAATTCTTTGTTTTAGAAAATACATGTATACAAATATTCAGTCAATGACAAACATTTTTAAACACATAAAATGATTATAAGCACAGAAATTTAGTTCATAAGTTGCTATTTAGAAAAACATCTGTTTTGTAAAAGATGGTGAACCATACAACAGTCAACAGATCTTGGCTGTAGAAGCATTTCAGTGGTCCTATCCAAGAGCAAACAAACCAGAGTTTTTTTTTTTTTTTTAATTTTATAAATTAATTTTTATTGGTGTTCAATTTACCAACATACAGAATAACACCCAGTGCTCATCCCGTCAAGTGTACCCCTCAGTGCCCGTCACCCATTCACCCCCACCCCCCGCCCTCCTCCCCCTCCACCACCCCTAGTTCATTTCCCAGAGTTAGAAGTCTTTATGTTCTGTCTCCCTTTCTGATATTTCTCACACATTTCTTCTCCCTTCCCTTATATTCCCTTTCACTATTATTCATATTCCCCAAATGAATGAGAACATACACTGTTTGTCCTTCTCCGGTTACTGTGGCCAAGTTCAAAAAGGGTGTTGCCTGAGTTCTCCTCTGGGATTTTGATGGAATCTTGTCTCACATTTAGATTAACTCGACCTATGGCATAACACTTTTCCCCCACTCCCATTACTTCAGAGAAGGTGACCACTACTGTTTCACTGTATAGCAGTCTTGCCAAAGGGGTAACACATGTAAGCTCTGGAGACAGAAAGTCCTATTTTCAAAACCTATAACCTATGTGACCTTGGTCAAGTTTATTAAACTCTTTGGGTTTTGGTTTCCCTACCTATATAATAGTAATAATAAAACCTCTCTTAAAGACAGGTGAGAAAAATAAATGCAAGAAAACACTTTTTCACAGTTCTTGTCATATAAGTACTTAATATATGATAGTTACTATTACCATCATCATTATTAATGTTATTTGTTTCTTTTAGTCCTTTGATGTAACTGATGCAGAACTACATCTCACATTGTCAGAGTCACATTGATCTTGTATTTTAAGTTCTCTGATAAAATTAGTGATCTCTGAGAAACTAAGCTGCTTTATATTCCTTCTTATCCTTTCTTATATTTCTAATTGCTAAGGATGGATGAATCAACAAGGCTTTTCATACCTGAGAACACAAGTGTCTCATGATAAGACCGGTCACTTTTTGTAAATTAATTTTCAACAGGTTGCTATCTTCATTGTAATCTACTTAAACTCCAGAGAAAGAAAAGGTCTCAATCACACTTCACATTATTGCATTTTACTTGTTGGAAAAGTGTGGAGATGGTTTGGTTTGAGAAAAAGTTATTTTTTGAGAAGTTATAGGAAATGGAAATGAGAATTAAAAGAGCAAAATGAGATTTTAAGGAGTGTTTATTTAGGATATTGAGCTAAAAAAAATAGACCAATACTACAATGTCTATTTCATCTTTCTGGTCTACTTTGATGGATTATTAGAAGCTTTCAAATTTTCTGAGTTAAAAATGGTTATAAGGGCATATTTTGTCTTTACAGGAAAACTTACTGTCATCAATTATCCCTGTCTGTGTTGAAATATGCAAGAACATATGAGATGTATCTGCAGTACTGAGCTAGAATATGTAGTCAGAGTCCAGAGCCCTTAAGGAAAGTCAGTTTGGTTAAGCTTTGTAGGACAGACTGAAGAGGCAAAGCTGAATCAGAGAGATAAAGAGGGTATTAAAATAAATTAGATGGATGAGCACTGGGTGTTATGCTATATGTTGGCAAATTGAATTCCAATAAAAAATATACTAAATAAATAAATAAATAAATAAATCTATCTATCTTAACTCAGGCAAAATAAATTAAAAAATTAAAAAATAAAACAAATCAGATAGATTCTTTACTATAGGTATATACATATATATTTAGGGTATATATTTTGTGAGGGTAGGCCTAGAAGACTTATGATTTCATTGAAGTGTCTAAAACCACCCTACAGTCTTGAGAATTAGCACTGAAAAGAGATGTGTCTACCAGTTATCATAGACTTGGTTATAGAGTATTAACAACCCACTCCAAAATCTCAAGGACTTAATGTAGGAAATGTTTATTCCTCATTCATGATTATGTTCACCACATGCCAGCAAAGGATCTCACCTACTACACTTAAGGACCCAAACTGATGGAAATTCCACCATCTAGAAAACAATGCTGAAGAGAGAAAAGACCACTGAAAAGTCTTAGATTGGCAAATAAATGTTCCTACCGAAAAGTGACACTTTAGCCAGGGTCACTGGCCAGACTAGTCATGTGGCCCTGCCCAACACAAAGGGTTAGGGACAGTGAAGTAAAATCCCTCCATGTACCTGGCAGCAAAGATGAAGCAGATATTATAAAAAAATCTTTATTATAGTGTCATGGAAAAGACTTATCTGGCTTAGAAGTAACAGAGAATGTCGATATATCTGAAATGGAGAAGTGTGAACTTCCTATTAGAATTAATAATGATAACAGTGGTTGATAACCTCATCTAAGACTGTCAGATACCTTGTTGTGTGTCATCATTTGATCTTCATAATAACTTCATTTGAGTGTTAGCATAGATGATTACTAATTATTGAATTGATATTGAACCTAAGGCTCAGAAATGTTAAAGAATTGGAACTAGTTGTATCGCTAAGAAGTAAAGCAGCCATTAGTTTCCTATTTTCAAATCCAGGAAAACAATCTCTTAAATTACTATTTCTCCAAATGCCCATGCAATTCATTTGGGGATATTATTAAAAGAAGATTCTGAGTGAGTAGTTTTTGGGTGGGCACGAGAGTCTGCTTTCTAACAAGCTCCCAGGTGATTCTTATGCTGCCGATCCACAGACTGTACTTTGAGTAGCAAGAATTTAGATGAACCACACAACATTTCCTGTAACTGCTCAGTCACCACAATCTAGGTTCCCACTCTGCCACTCTTCTACAAGGGCCCTTAGAGGCAGAACAGGAAGTGTGTGATAAATTACCCAGATGTCCTTGAACTTCATAAAACTTTTAGTAAAACTTTCCAAAATGTACAGATGATAGGGGAAAAAATTATTTTTGAGACTATCATTTGATTCACCTTTGAATTGCAGTGAGATTTCACCTGATATGTGTACTGGTGATGTATGTTCTGCATTCTCAGCATCAGGTCTACACCCATGGAGGTGAGAGTTAAAGAGAGAAGGCAAATGAGTGCTGACTCAGTAGCAATTGTAAATTTCATTGTATTTATAACACATTGATAGCTATTAAAAATGGTGTTTTGTGAAAATTACATTTATTACGTTCTTACTTAAGTCTCCAGAGAAAAATCACTTTTTGCCACCTGACTACACATTTGACATTTTGAAAGGTAGGTGTAGCTCTCTATCATAAATAACATCTTGAGGTCACTGTGTGCTATTCAAGTCAAAGCAGAGGGGCTGAACCAAAAAAAAAAAATCATTGTGCTTCAAGGACAAAACAAAAGACAATTGACTGAAAGAATCTCTTTGGGTCTGGTTAGTCAGAGGGATTTTGGGAAAATTTGTCTGACACTTTGGTGATCAACTTGCCTGCCAGACTCTGAAGGGACACATCAATCAGTTTTGACATATTGCTGATTGCACCGTTAAATCACCATCATGGTCTTGATTTGTCTCATCAGGTCAAGTGAAAAAAATTTGATAGTAAGGTCTTTTTCAAATTTTCTTATAGAAACTTCTCCAAATAAATCTGTACTTTGTATTGAGCTAAGTTAATTGACCATAAGCTCTCTCTTTAATAACAAGATATTTAGAGTAGCTCCCCATGCTTCCTTAAGCAGGGTAAAATTACTATTTTTATCAAACTGGGGGAACATTCATAATGCTAACTCTCCAGAAAGATATTTTAATGGGCTGCAGGTCATTTTTACTTTAACCAAATAGGAAAAGGGAAAGATACAGAGGTTATCATAGACTATTGGACAAATGACTAATTGTCCATAAAATCTACATTTGAATCCAGTTAATGTTATAACTTAGCACTCATGGAGACTGTCATGAGTGAACTTTTGGTTTACATTATACTCTAAGTTAAATAACTTAAGATGTTGAATATTTAAGACTTATTAGAAGCATAGGAGTATAAATATAATTTTTCAATGTGTGAAATACTAGCATACTTTAGGGATTCAGATACAATTATTTATTTATTAAGGGATAACAAATCTTAGGTTCTATTCCACTCCAAAACATTAGATTAGGTACTATGGGTATAACAAAGAGTATATTGGTAATAATACTCTATCTTTATTATTGTGATAATCATCTTTCCTCTAAGATCTTAGATATATACAAAAACTTATCAATAACTATAATAAATAGGATGCTACCAATTTATATTACCTCCGTTGCATAGAGACATGGCCATTTGATTAAACATTCATAAGTACTATACCATTATTTAACTTTTGCTAAGAGACAGAGAAATTTCAATTCGGAGAGGTTTTGGTTTTACGTATATTTTTATTTGTATTTATTTTGTGAATTACTTGTTCATTTCAGCAGACATCTTCATCTTTTCCTTACTTATTTAGAAACTGTTTTAAAATTAAGAATCGAACACTTTGCCATATTTGCAAACTGTTATTTATTATGTCAGAATATACAAGGATTTTAAAAAGTCTGTCAGTAAGCCTGTTTTCAGAACTGTATTAGCTTCAATTTGGCCATACTGGTATAATCTGCAAAAACTGTAATGTCTGCTTTTATAGGCAAAATAGTGAAGGTTACATAAATTACTAGATAATAAGAGGCCAGATTTTAGAAGTGTGCTCTTTAAACATTTAAAGTACAGATAATTTCAATCTTACAGAGTGTCTATCAGAGAGTAGGAAAGGAAATAAAATTTCCTAACTATTTTTTTTGTGGTTTGAATAACCGTTGAACTTAAATCAGACAAGGACAAGATAAGAATAAAAATCATAGACTAATTCCTTTATAAATACAGATGCAAAAGCTGTACTACAGGGTAATAGTGATGGTGTAGTAACTGCGGGAAAAACCCTAGAGATAAAAGGATTAAATGAGATAAAAGAAGAATAAAAAGAAAGATCATCTGGTCACATAAATGGAAACAAAAAATACCATTTGATAAAATCAATAATCATTCATGATAAAAGCTATCGCTAATTAAAAATAAAAGCAAAAAACTACCTAAACTCATTGAAGATTATTTAGTTGGAGGTTAGCTAGTAAACACTTATGAAATAAGTTATAATTAATGATAAAATATTAGAAGCATTCTATTTAAAATATGAAAGTAGGTTAGGATGTTTGCTATTCTTGATTATATTCAATATTATAAGCAAAGTTAATACAAATTAATAAAATATGTAAGGAGTAAGTAAAACTATTGTCATTTATTGGCAATGTAATTCTATATAAAAGAGAAAATACAAACATACATTTGGAATTAAATTTATGTGTCAATATAGCAATGAATTGCATTCTGGCACAACCATGAAATTATTTAAAATGTACTTTTAAAAAATATATCATTTATTATTGCAACAGAAACAAAGAAATGAAAGCTATCTATGAATAAATTTAACAAAATATGTGTATTACTTTAATGAAAACAACATAAGAAAGAATTACATGAGAATGAACTAAATTTGAAAAGCAAATGTTACAATTTTTTGGAAGAAAAATGAATGTCTTTATGATACTTGGATAATGACTGTTTTTAAAAAGTACCAATTGTAAAGGAAAAGAGACAATTTGCATTAGAATTAGAGAAAAGGAATTTTGTGTTAACAATTAAAAAGATAATCCACAGATTTGGAGACTATATTTGTAATGCGTATAATCATTATACACAAAGAAGTTCTACAAATTAATAAGAAAAGACAACTCCATAGGAAAATGTGCAAAGGATTGAATGTTTAATCCACAGTAGACAAACTGAGTGGCTGAAAAATAAATTAAAAAGATAGTCAACCTTACCAGCAATCAGGCAGATGTGAATTAAAATCACAATAAAATGATATGCTTACCAAACACAAGAGACCGTTTAGTACCAGTATTGAGATAAAAGAGAAACACTATGACAAACAGAAACTCTCATTCTTTTGTGAAGGAAGGGCAGTAGAACTCTTTGAAAATGTGGTGTGGCTATTACTTAAGGAAGTCAAAGAGGTGGCATCCCCCAGATCCAGCTATTTCATTCCCAAGTTTTTCTCATGTAAATATAAGGAAACATCAGTGGAGTCTGCAATAGTAAGAACTAGAACAAACAGTAGTCAATAATGCTCTTGGCTCACCGATACCGGATTCTCTTTCCCTTTTGAGGTTTATGGAAACCACATGACTAGTTCTGGCCAGCAAAAATGAAATTAAAGTGAACTGTACAATAATTCTGTTTCTTTCTCCGTATCTGGATGGGAAGCCATAATCACCTAGAACCCTGACAATTACAGGGAGCTGAACATTTTAAACTATAGCAGACTACCTGAGCAAAGAATAAATTTTTTTTTCTGATATTTTCAGGTTGCTTCCTATTGCAGCATAAACTTTTGATTCTCCTGATATATAAATTAGATGTCATCAACAGGAGAATTAATAAATAAGTTGTAGAACACTAATACAATGGGATATTACATAGCTATGAAAATTAATGAACTAGAATCACATATCCATACATGAATAAATCTCTCCAAAATAATTATGAGCAATTGCAATAGAATATATAGAGATGAGTCACATATAAAATTAATAACTTGAAAGATGGTACTCTATATTGTTTAGTAATGCCATATACTTATTAATAAAGCATAATAAAATACTAGAAATTAAGAAACTCAGCTACAAGGTAGTGATTGACCTCTCAGAAGGGAACAGAAAGAAATTTGTCGAAATACCCAGGTGTTTTTATCTGTCTTCATAATGCCTTATTTCCTATAGTTGGTAAATTTGTGGTGTTTGTTACATTTTTTCTTGACATTCACAGTTGCCTGAAATAGTTCAGCCTATTTTTTTTTTAAAGCAGACTTCTTTGAGATTTCTAGATACCTCTGAAGATATTTGTTTGGGAATAAAATGATAAGTTTTACTTATTTTTTTTTAATTTTTTTCATATCTCCTTCATTCTGTAAATGCATTTCCTTCAGATTTGGAATGATTTCAAAACTGATAATCACCAATTTTGTCATCCAGAGTAGCAGTTTAGTTAAAATATTTTTGGTATTGACCATAATAATGACTTCTTAACCTTAAATCAAAAGCTATTCCTCAGTTTATGACCCAAAACACTCACAAATCTAAGCATGTTATGAATAACTTCTCTTTATCATACCATTTTGGGAGTTGGATTTGCTTTGCCTTCAAAAGATGTGAAATCTCTGCTCAAACAGTCAGCAAGAGCTTCTAGTTTTATCCTCTAAAAGGAAAAAAAAGAATAGAAAAGAGAAGGAAGGGGGGGGAAAAAGAAATATCTCTGCTGATGGAAGGAATATTTTTTTATCTGCCATTTTTGGAAAATCATGTAAAAATTAGTCAGGTTGATGGACTGATCTTTTTTCATGATTTTTTGGAGATAGACAAGACTACATGTAGGCTATTAGGAGACTCTATTATCAACAGAGTGGGGCAAACTATCAGTTATTGCTTTTTCCAAATTAAGTCAACAAAACCACTTGTGTTTCCAAGTATTGGCCCACTTATCTGTGCATAGGGCATTAATATTTTTTTTCTGATCTAAATTCTGCTTGTCAAATTTCAACTTGTTGATCGCCGTTACAGTTTACAAAAGAATATTGTTAAATAAGAATTTTTCCTTGATGGAACCAAAATTCTCAGAATGAATGAAAACCAGGGGCTGGCTATATTGGGAAAGTTAATATTTTTATTGACGTACATGCCAAAAAAGTGTTATTGCTGTCAACTGACTTGCTTCAAAAGATGAGAAAACATTACCATTGAGCCCACGGTAAATGTTATTTCAAAAAGGTATTGTTACAATTTACTCTCTTTGCTCTAAGACACAACTAACAAGGGCATGGCCAGGGCACATGGTTTTACCAAGAACTCCAATTGTGCATGACTTCTTTTGCTTGGCAGTGCAGAAAAGTAAATGTTTAGAGTATCTCAAAACTTGGCTCGTTCAAAACAGCAAATTGAGTTTTGCTCAAGTCCTATCCGTTTCAAATGGATCATTTTCAAAAAAGAAAAGAAAAGAAAGAAAAGAAGGAAAGAAAGAAAAGAAAACAAAAGAAAAAAGAAAGAAAAGAAAAGAAAAAAAAAAGAAATAAAAGAAAGAAAAGAAAAAAAAGAAAAGAAAAGAAAAGAAAAGAAAAGAAAAGAAAAGAAAAGAAAAAAGAAAAAAGAAAATCCACAGAGCCAAAATATTTTCAGGTCATTTTAAAAGTAAAAGTATATATAAGTTTCTTTTTCTTTAATAATCTTTAATATATTCTAAGTTAATTTGACCTCAGAGAAACAAAGATATGTTATCATCAAAATGTTACAATAGCTTTTTAAAATTCCTTTCAAAGGGAACTATTTTAGGAGTGAAGTTTGGTAATATCAGATATTTTTCTACATTAACAGAATCTTTCATTAAATTATTTTGCCCTAAAAAAAAATAAAAAAAAATTATTTTGCCCTTATTAGAAATATTTCAATGGAAGATTCTGCTGAGAGAGAGAACATATGTATTATGGATAATAATATTCTCACGATTATTTTTCAACATCATAGAAACACTTCTTCATAATATTATAAAGAAGTTATTCCTAGGTTTGGAGAGTGGTTCCATTCTAAAACATGCCTTAAAGATTTGAGGGCTTGTGAGTATGTTTAATTTTTACTTTATTTTTGAATACCCACTTTGTTATGATATTCATTTTTCTATGCCACTTGATTTACTCCAAGGAATTTAGCCTCCAAATCACTGTATTATTTTTATGGTTGTTTAAACAGAATATAAAATTAAATGCTTAAAAATGCTTGCAGTAGCTGAATTTATGATTGACTTTCAAGTGTTTATAAGAAAAATCAGAATAGAAGACTTAAATAAAGGTGTTACATTCAACTGTATAAACATTTTCTTATACAAACATATTCAAACCTTTTCCTATGAAGAAGCAAAACTGTACTTATTAAATACTTCTTCTTGAATATAACCTGTAACTGATACTCTCACATAATAATTCCTCACAATAGATACTTCATATCTTCTGAAAATTTGTTTCTATCTTAAGTATTTTATAGTCAAATTCCAAGATCTTAAAACATTCCTTATTTTTATGTGTGAAAATGTTTATGGCTCCAGCTATTCCAACAAGATTTTAAAGTTTTGATGCAAATATACCATGGGGAATAGCAGACAACACTATAAAAAACAATGAACAATGTCAATATTCCATAGCAGCAATTTTTCAACAAGTGTTCTGTACAAGGAAGGGATAGCAGATAAGCAAAAATGGTTAACTTCTGAAGGTTTTCAGTTCTTGAACAACTTAAAAGCAAAGAAAGTAATTGTTATTTAACATTAACAATCACGAATTCTCATTCTCTCATTTACTGTGGTGACATTTTAACTTTTAGGACGTACTTTTAATTTTTGGTGTTTGGTCATGCATGCCTTTCAAAGTCATTGACAAGTATAAATAAGCCTTTGAAGTAATGAAATATTTTGCTATAGGAATAACAGTGATATAGCTTCAGAATAACTTAACTCTCTTTAACCAGAAGGTCAAACATTTTACATTTAATCCTTTAAATTGAGTTTCATGCCATTTATTCAGATTTTGACAAGGTCTTATAGTGCAAGTTTCTATATACTCTGTGTGAATATTGAAGACTTTTGGATGTTGCTGAAGACTACAGAATGTTCACTAGTATTATGTTAGATTTTTTAAAAAGTACGTAGCATTAACTATTAAAGTTTTTATTTTGGCATACTTCCACCAGGGGGCACTACCCACATTAATGTAAAAGTAAAGTCCTAACTTGTTAATGTGCCTATCTAAATATTTATCTCCAAATAATTTACTTGTTAGTCTAAAAATTAGACTTTTGAGTAAAAATGCAATGCTTTATTTTAACATATTTACCTCTATAATTTAAGCAGGACAATAGGTTAAAACATGCCCTTTATGAAATCAGCATTTAGAATGCTTCACAATCAGCAACTAAAATTCATACTATTATTATACCAACAGGAACTAATTAATTCTCCTTTGAATATTACAGAAAATATTTTTGCTTAATTGAAATTAGTGGATTAATTAATTGTTAAAATAAAAATTATATATGCAAATTCAAATGGATCAAAATAATTTAGGGATTTTATTGAGATAGAATATATATGAAAAATAAACTGCATTTTCTTCTTTTTTTAAGACTATTTATTTATTTATTTATTTATTTATTCATGAGAGACACAGAGAGAGAGAGAGAGAGAGAGAGGCAGAGACACAGGCAGAGGGAGAAGCAGGCCCCATGCAGGGAGCCTGACTTGGGACTCGATTCCAGGTCTCCAAAATCAGGCCCTGGGCTGAAGGTGGCGCTAAACCACTGAGTCACCCGGGCTGCCCCACATTTTTTTCTGTAGTCTATTCATGAGGCCCTTGATTCTGCTAGTTCCATTAATATATAAAAATTCTGATACATTTTATTGTAAGTTATTTGCGTGATTACAGGAATTAAATACTTTTTTTTACCATAAGATATATATTGTTAGTATCTATAGCTCCTAGAATTAAAAATATTTCCTATGTTTAAAAAAGTTGATTTTTTGGTTTGCCTTTGGTTTTCTATTTTCATATTTATAAGAAAACATGTGTAATTATGTTTTCTATGGAACAATCTGAAACATTAATTTATTAATTAGTGTTATTTAAAATTTAAAGTATTGTGTCAGAGAAAGAACCCCTATTTAAAATAGGGGCCATCATTTTTGTAATTTTAATAAAAGATTGTCAAGATGTCCTACAAAAGAAACACAAATAGCAGCAGATACACACTGTGTAAAGTGCAGATAATTGCATTGCTTGAAAGATCCATCTTAAGATAGTAAGTAGGAAAGCTGAAGTCTACAGCTTAGATCAAGAGAAAGCATGCTCACAGTATTAATCTCTTAAACACTTAAAAGCCTCTATCACTTTTAAATGACAAATCGTTTATAGGGTCCTCTGTAAATCACCAGGCTGATAACCCTTTTGATTTCTTAATCTTTGTAACATTGCTGTTACTGTAGGTATGAGATTAACATGGCCTTGTGGTTTCAAAATTTAATCAATCAAAAAAACAAGGGCTTATTGAGCATCTGGAAGACACCCAGATATTTCCAGTATGATAGAATTTGAAAGTTAAGCTCCTCCCAGTCAAATCCTATTCTACCATTCCTGTTTTGTACCAAATTATCAGCTTGCCTTTTAAAAGATATAAAAACAAACATACCTCACTTGCTTCTTCAAACGAGCAGTTGTAATTAATTTTAAGGGGACGTAAATGTATGTTTATTTCATATATTTTACATAGACAAGAACAGAGTAAGAGAGAGAAGCTGGAATATGGCAGTAAATGACCATTATGTATGGGTTAGTGATTTCAGAGCGCATTTTATGTTTATTCATATGTTCCACATTTTTAAAAGCTCATCATGTAACAAGTACTATGCTGTGCATTGGAGATACAAGGGAAAATAAGACAGTGTGTGCCTGTCTCTCAGGGGCATGTTAGCAAAAGATTTAGTGGGAAAGAGAGGCTATGATGAGTTCACTTCTTTGAAAGGCCAAAAAATAATGTGCATTTCAATGGAATGCCATGCATCATCTACATAGAGTGCGCTATTGAGCTGTATGATTTCATCTTGGCGTTATCTTGAGCTATTTTGCAATTGTAAATCAGAGGTAATTGGTTGACATGCAAGTTTTGTCCTCTTTGGTAGAGGTCCAAATGACTTTCCACCTCCATTTTCTCCCTTAATTTCATCTGCATGGCAAAACTGGTTCTGCCTCTCTTTGCACATTTATTTCAATCTGTCTTAATGCTCTTTATAATTTTTTTTTAATTTTTGTGAGCTGGTATGATATATATAATGTCTGCCAGTTCTGGTTCCCTCATGAATGAAATAAAATCTTGAACACAGAATCATTTTTCTCTCTGTAGGAGAGTCACAATTTTGCCTCATTTTCGAAAACCGTCTTTTAACATGATACATATGTGAGTTGGATATGAGACTTTGGCCCTCAGAAGTTTGCTGGTAGAAATCACCTGAATTCATAGGAGCAGATGACATCTCCTAGAGAAAGTGGATATAGAAGGGAGAAAAAGGATAAAGAATCTTGAGGAAGTCTAAAATTCAAGAAACAAGCTTTTTGAAGGATTCCCTTATATCAAACTTTTTTTTTCCTTTTAAATTATATTAAGTACAATTTTTTACTTCTCAATTCAGATTAAGGTTTCCAGAGCAGGAACACATAGAATATGTTGTTAGAGAAATTTAGAATGCCAGATTTTAAAAGCTAAATTTGCAAACCAGGGCACATCTAGGACAATAGTTTTCAACCCTAACTGTCAACCCTGGAATTATATATGGGATTTTAAAAAGCTGATGACTTGATTCCATATCAAGAGATTTTGATTTAGCTGTTTCAGGGTGGGGCCTGGGATGTTTATAAAGGTTCCCAAGTAGTATACTGTCATGGTTGAGAAACGCTGATTTAGATAGAGAGGGTAAGAATGCTAAGGGTAATGAAGAAGTGATAGTGAGGAATGCTTTAGGGAAGTAAATAGGGAGGGGGGATGGAAGGAGTAAGTCTATAAGAAAGATAATTCAAAGGAAACATAGCTATTTTACTTTATTTTTAAAGATTTTATTTATTTGAGAGAGAGAGAGGGAGTGCGGGCATGAACACGAGTGGGGGGAAGGGCAGATGGACAAGCCGACTCCCCACTGAGCAAGGAGCTCCAAGGAGGTGGAGCTCAATTCCAGGGCCCTGAGATCATGACCTGAGTCTAAGTCAGATGCTTAACCAATTGGGCCACCCAGTACCCCGAAATATAACTGTTTAAAAATGTTTGAAGGGTTGTCAGGCAATGTTCTATTTTGCTCCATACATACAAAAATAGGACATTAAATGGAGATAGTTAGACTTATACTAAAAGAGAAACTTTAAAAAATTTAAAATGTATTAAAATAGTATAGACTGCTTTGCAAAATAGCTAAAATCAACATGTAGGCATTCAAGAATGTTTAGCATAGTTCTTTCTCTGACACAATATTGTAAATGTGTCTAAATTAGTCATCTTTTTCAATAACAAAGATTGGTTATCCTTAATGGCACTGTGAAAGAGAACTGAAAAGTCCTATTGAATATATTTATTATCTTGGGGATTTAATAGGGATTTAATACATACCTCATGTTCTCCATCCCAATCCTGATAAATCTAGTGTTAACAGTTTTCCCTTTCTCGAGGTCAAGATAAGGTCGTTCTTATAATACACAGGTATCTCAGTCAGATTAGGGTCATTGGTTTGAATAAGGACTCCAGGGAAGAGGGGCAGAGAGCATGCCCTTGAGCAAAACATCCAGAAATTTTCAAAAGCACAGAAGTTATGCTGGGCTCATAACTTATGGCAAAGAGATATTCATGTAGCTTTTTTGTTCCAGGGGAATCCATAGCAAGCTAACGACAAAGAAGACAAAGAATTTAAGAATAGCCTGCAGCACATCAAAAGACATGAACTACCTTGAGAAATCTCAGCAGACAGTGGGGACAGGGACATGTGGCACTATGTGTATCTTGGAACAAACACTCCAGGGGCAATAGTACAAATCTCTTCTGCTCTTTAATAGGTTCCTAAGTACATGGAAATGAAAGCCTTGTTGGTATATAAAACAGTTGTGTCGGTTACACCTGCTGCTCATATTCTAATCACGGTCAGTTCTGCTTCCCCCAAAATAAAAGACTATGATACCTGTATATCTGTTGCACAAATAATTTCTTTCTTATCTTCTTGTTTATTGTAAGCTATCAATCTTTTAAATGTCTGCTTTATTACAATAAGTAGTACTCTAAAAATGGCATTTTTAGTAAATTTCAAGCATACAATTAATTATTACTAACTATAGTCACCATGCAGTATATTAGATCCGTAGAACTTATTCATCTTATAACCGAAGGTTTGTATCCTTTGACCAATATCCCCCCATTTCCTCCTCCCCTCAGCAACTGGCAACTATCTACTATCTTATTCTAGGAGTTTAATTTTTTTAGATTCTACTTAGAAGTGAGATCTTGCAGTATTTGTCTTTCTGTGTGTTTTTTCACTTAGGATAATGTCCTCTTGGTTCATCTACCTTGTTGCAAATAGCAGGATTTTCCTCCTTTTTAAAGCTGAGAAAGACTCCATTGTCTATTTTCTTTATCCATTCCTCCTTCATTGGGCACTTAGGTTGTTTCCCAAACCCTGGCTATGAATAATGCTGCAGGGAACATGAGCATGCAGATTCTCTTCAAGATACTGATTCTATTTCCTTCAGACATATGCCCTGAAGGGGGATTACTGAAGCACATGGTTCCATTTTGAAAAATAAAATAAAACAAAAAAGAAAATTATATTAATGAGTAAAAAAAATAATAATGAGAAGATTCATAGCAAAGGTGATAGAAAGTAGAGCGGTGGTTGCAGTGACTAGAGAAGGGAAAATGGGAAGTTGTTTAAGGGATTCAGTTCTACAAGCTGAAGAGAGCTGTGTGCGTGGGTGGTGGGGGTGGTGCAGCAACATGAGTGTACTTTACCCTACTGAGCTGTACACTTTGGCAATAGGTGGGATGCAAACTTTTACATTGTGAGTATTTTATCACAACTAAAATATGTAGTGATAAAATAAATTTTTAAATTTAATTTAAAATTAAATTAAGCAGTGAAAAAATAGAACACAATTTTTAGTCTTCCCTCCTAATTTGTTTCTGAATTTGTATTGATATAAACATTTTAGAGGTCTTTTAAAATTTTACTTGCCTGAATCCCCAAAAATACCCTTTATACTTTCTTTTTTAAAATTTTATTTACTAGTCTGTTTTTCTTAATTGGACATTGTGGGTTTTTCTTTACAAAATCAGCTTTTGTAGTTAAAAGCCGGTGCTTATTGAGCTGTGTTCAGTTGAGAGCAACTGACAAGACTTATGTTCAGTCCAGAGTAAAACTTACTAGACCAACACTCTAGTCTTGGTATCTATTTTACTTTAGTTTAGGAAAATATAAATTCAACTCTTCTTTACTCGTTTTGGCAAGGAAGACAAACCTGTTACATATTTAAGCTCTGTCCTTTGGCTTTTAAAGGATGTGGTTAGTAAAAATAATGAAATTATTGCTGTAATAAAACCTTGTTAAGCCAGATTCTCTGTTGAATAGATTCAGTCATAATTTTATTATACTGTCAATTGGTTAAAATATTATGGGATGTTGATATTAATATTTTGATACTATTTCTACACATAAAATATGTGTTAAACTTTAATCAACAGTAATGTATATAGAACTGAAAAATGAATAATCCTTTCTTACTGCCTCTCTCCCTCCTTTCCTGCCTTCCTTTTCCCTCTCTTCCCTTCTTACTTCCCTCCTTCCATCCATGCTTTTGGATATACCTTCATTCCTCCTATAGCTTTGCCTTATACTCTCATTCCTTTCTCTCCCTTTAGTTTCTACTTTTCTTCTTTCATGTCTTTGATTTGACTTAGATCAACTCTATAGTCTAGTCATCTTGAAGCCAACTTTTCTTTAACTGAAATATACCTATCAATAAAAAATTTAGAAGAAAATATTTATATTATGAATAGCTCTTTTCTGAACTGCTGTTTTCCTTGTTTTTATCTTCCTTGACATCTTTATGATATAGAGGATTATACTACCATCTCAAACTCTCTTTATTTTAGAAATTTCCAATTTATAACAATTGCTTGTTCATTCCTCCCTACTTTGAAAGGTTTTCAAATTCATTCTTTTTCTCCTTCCTCGCATTTTCCTGTCTTCCTCTCCCCATCCCCTTACCCCAAAGTTCTCTACTGTTATCAATCTTTTAAATAAACTTAAAAATTCAACTTTATGACCAAGTAGTTTGTAATTTAACGTATCCTGACAATGTGTGCCTACTCCAAGTATGCATTTTTAATTACCCCAGGCTGCCCTTTGCATAACCCTTTATCTTTCCCTTTCCATGGAGAAGCAGGGTGTTACTAATCTTCTAAGTCTGTTTCCTCATTTTTAAAATGGAAAGAATAATAATAGAATAATAGAATAATTCTGCTTCGTAGAATTCCTGAAAGTTAAATCAAATACTGTTTTTGTAGCACTTTTAAAAGTGCCTGGCACATAGTGAAATCTTCAATAAATGATATCTGATGTTGTGGGTGTAGACTTCACTATCCTAGCATGGATTCCTCGTTACCTTTGGCCTAGATTATGAAAGTATTTTTCTGGGATGCCTGGGTGGCTCACTGGTTGAGTGTCTGCCTTCGGCTCAGGGCATGATCTCAGAATCCGGGATCGAGTTCCTCATTGGGCTCCCTGCATGGAGCCTGCTTCTCCTTTTGCCTGTGTCTCTCATGAAAGTATTTTCTAATTCTAATTTTTATTTCAAGTCTGCTGATTTATTAAGCATTGTATTTTAAAAATAATCTTCTAAAACATCATGTTTATCAATTTATTACACTCTACAAATAACTCAAAAGTTTACTGATTCCTGATTTTCTCAAGCATTACTATCTACATAAACATTCTCTTCTGACTATTATGAACTGAATGCTTTTCCCTCCTACCCACCCAAATTTGTGTGTTGAAGCCCTATTCTTCCCATTTGATGGTATTGGAGATGGGGCTTCTGGGAGGTGATTAGGGTTAGATTAGGTCATAGGAGTGGGATACTCATGATAAGATTAGTGGCCTTATAAGAAGAGGAACAGATATATCTCTCCCTCTTTCCTCAAGTGCATGCACTAAAGAAAGGGTCATAGCAGGAAGTTGGCCATTTGCATCCTAAGAAAAGCACTTTCATCAGGAAGAATTCACTGGCACCTTGATCTTAGACTCCTCAGCCCCCCAAAACTAAGGGTAATATGAATCCAACCCAACTAAGACACTGACCATAGTGATACTTCTTGAATTTTAATTTTTCATCATGAAAAATTCTAAAATATGCATATCTGATCTTTGCAACTGTTCTGTACTTTTGAATTGCATTTCAGAGTAAGTTAGTACTAAGTCACTTCCATTGAGATTAATTATTTAAAAAAGGAACTAGTTGTTGGGAAGAGAAGAATGGAGATGAAATATGGCACAGAGCAGATTAGAACTGTTTTTTTGCAAAAGAGCCATAAGAATAATCAAGTAAATAAAGTCAGAATCCCTTGGGTTCTTGAGGTACATTTTTTGTTGTTGTTTAGTTTTACTACTGTTTTATTATTATTTTTATTAAAGTATAATTAACATACAATTTTATATTAGTTTTAGGTGTCAACTTACTGATTTGACAATTCTGTACATCACTCAATGCTTGCCATATAAGTGTAGTCACCATCTGTCATTGTACAATGTTATTAACTATATCCCCTGTGCTATACTTTTCATCTCCATGAATAATTATTTTATTATTATTAATTATTTGACAGAGTGTATGTGTGTGTGTGTGTGTGTGTATGTGCATGCATGGGGTGGGGGAGGGACAGAGGGCGAGAAAGAATCTTAGGCAGGCTCTACACCCAACGAGGAGTCCGATGTGGGTCTTGATCTCAAGACCCTGAGATCATGACCTGGATCAAAATCAAGAGTCTGATGCTTAACTGACTAAGCCACACAGGCACTCCTCCATGAATTATTTATTTTATAACTGGAAGTTTGCATCTCTTACTCCTCCTTTTCTATTTCACATGTCCCACAACCTATTTCCCCTTTGGCAACCATCAGTTTGTTTTCTGAACTACATTTTTTAAGATTTTAGGAGAGAGACAGAGACCCACTACAAATAGCTATTTGGAATGTAGTCTTGTAAATTTGCACATCAATTGACTTAAAAGTAGCTAAATCTATGTGATATAGGATACTAAGAAAAAAATAGTGATCAAACCTGATAAACAATCATTATATTGAGGAGAGCAAACTGAATATCATACATCTTAAAATTCATTACAGACTAGATTGTAAGACACACCATTTTTAAAGAAGAACCATCCTTCAATTAAACTATGAAACATGCTATCTTTTCATTTAGAAATTTAACATTTATTGAAAGATCTTTTATTCTATTTTTTTTAAGATTTTATTTATTTATTCATGAGAGACACAGAAAGAGAGAGGCAGAGACATAGGCAGAAGGAGAAGCAGGCTCCATGCAGGGACCCTGATGTGGGACTCGATCCTGGGACTCCAGGATCTTGCCCTGGGCTGAAGGCAGGCATGAAACGACTGAGCCACCCAGGCATCCCAAGATATTTGATTCTTTTCTTTTTTTTTAAGATATTTGATTCTTAATTTAAGTTTTATGATATGCTTTTGTGCATACATAAAAAATAAGCAAATAAACAGTTTAAAGTATTACTGCATTTTGACATTCAGAGTCTAAATAACTTTTCAAGTCATAGACAATGTTTATGATTTTTCTCACCATGTGGTCTGACTTGTCATCAGATGCATTGGTGATGCAGTAGTTCTTTTAAAATTCCATAAGCAAATTAAACTTATTAGTAGTTTTGCTCCTAAGCAAGATTTGCAATTATATAGAGCTAGCCTGTGTTTGACTCCTGCTTAAGTAGCGTTAATAAACATTCTTGATCACCGTGTTAACGTGTTAACTTCTAAGGGTTAACAGATTACACCACTATTATTCCTTGGATATTTTTGTAAGATGAAACTCAACAGGCAAGATTTGATTCTGGATTATCTGATACTTAAACATGCTTCAATAATGAAAAATTGATAAGATTGTTGCCTTTCTGACAGTGATAGTAAAATCTATATATATAGATGCTGTTGATGAAAAGATATGACCTAACTGCAACAAAAGTTCAAAAAAAAATGTGTCATCATGTCTATGAAACTTGTAGCTATCATTGAAAACTTTCTCCCATCTCAAGCATTTACATCCTTCTCCATCTCTGGTTGTTGTTACAATTCTAGAACTGGAAATAATTCCAAGTAGAGAAATCAAAAAGCATCACATATTTAAATGATAGATTAGAGAGCAAAAAATATATAAAATTTTCACACATTTTGTGGCTATCTGACTAAAAAAAAAGAGAAATATTTTAATATTAGGAAAAAATAGAACATATCTTCTTCCTAAACCTTTGGAAGTGAGATTAGTGATTCCTCAGCGCTCTGCTCTAAGTAATGTATAAGGCATTGGGTCAAATTTAAATATACAAATCACTCCACTTCTGCCTTCAGGAAACTTGCAGTCCAGCATTCTTCTGTGGGGCACAAGAGGAAGATAACTGGAGTCTATGAAGGTCTGTGAGAATTCTACTATCTGTTTACATTATTATAATCTTACCTTGTTTCCACTGGCTGCACTTTATTTTGTTTAAAATGACTCAGTCCAATTCTGATTTTAATGGTGTGTGTCTAGCACCAGCCATCAATTGTTCTTATTAATCTACAGCTTGGTAGTGAACATTGATGTATATGTTGGAAAAATAAGCAAGACTTAATGAATGTTTAAATTGAACCATGACCTTGAAGGGCTTGCACAATATCGATGATTTGTCATTTCAAAGTTGAGCAGTATCTTAACATAAACAAGAGGACCTGTATATGGAAGATAACTTCCTATTCCTAAAATACATCATTTGATGGTAACAACATTTAATAGACACCTACACTAAGTTAATGACAATCATTTGTTTCCTTAAAGATGAGAAGGCTTCCTGGCAGGAATCATCGTTACTATGAAATTAGGTTTCCCTAAATTGTTGTTACTCACTTTTTAATTAGTAGTTGACTCTTATTTATTTCATGATAATCAATTATTTCATGAGTTACATGCTGTATCTGATTCACTGAGACTGTATTAGTAGCTTTGAATGCAGTTTCTATCCTTAGTACTCCAATGTGCCTTCTCACTGCATGCAGTAAATGTTAAAAATTATTCTAAAAGCAAAATTCATGTATAGTATTTTTTATGCTAGAAGATTCTTCCAAAAAAAGTCAATTAAGTGCAGTAAGTTTATCATTGAAAATTGGCTTCAAACTCAGTACTATATCAAGTAGGAAGGTCTGAGTATAAAAGGAGGTCAAAAGAAATTATTACCAATTGTAATTTACCCTCTCACTGGAGAGATAAAACATATATGTCACATATGTTCACATATATATGATAAATATATATATACAAAGCACATAGATATGTGTGTACATATATATGTATATATACATATTCATATCTATGTATGTATGAACATATATGTTCATCAGTTCAAGGTACTGAAAAAGTTTTTATTCTAAAGTAAATGTATCAGGGTTTTTTTGGTTTTAGTTTTTAGTTTTATTTTTAATGCACTATATTTTGAAAGAGAATATCAGGCCAGGGTTATAGTAACATAAGCAGCTTATAGTATTCAAAGTTTTATATCTTTAATTTCTCTACTGAAAACATAAATGAAATGCTTTAATTAGAAATTTCAAAAAAAAAAGAAATTTCATAGAAATAGTTTTTTAAACCAAAATACACAGACAAAATATTTATATAATCAAGGTACTTTCTGTTTTACTAACTTGTCTCCAAAATAAAAGTAGTTTTGTTGTGTAACTCTAACATTCTTGGGGCACCTTGGGTGACCCAGTTAAGTGTCTGCTTACACCTCAGGTCATGACGTCAGGGTCCAGGGATTGAGGCCTGTACCAGCATCAAAGGGCTCTCTGTTCAGCAGGGAGTCTGCCTCTCTCTCTTCCTCTACCTCTCTCCCTGCTTGTGCTCTCTCTCTCTCTCTCTCTCAAATAAATAAATAAAATCTTAAAAAACAAAACAAAAAAATTAAAAAAAAAACTAACATTCTCCACATTGAGTGCTAACATTTCTTATGAAAAACTTCTATCAGACTCAGAACACATGAATCATTCATAGCACAGCTAATTTTGATCCGCTCCTCCCCAAATCCAAGATACTGGTGTGGAAATGTAAATGGTAAGATGTCAGGTCTGAAACCGTGAGCTTAAACTAATGATAGACTCCTAATGACTTCATTAATCATAGTATTTCACACTGCAAGAGGCTTTAAATTTGTCCTTTCCTGTAATGGATATCTCAAATTGTTAGGAATTCTTTAAGATCTCTCCCAAAAATTCTGCTCACTTGTCTGAATCCCACTTTTTATACATATTCTTTAAATGTTTGAAGACAATCATTGTGTTCCCTCCTATGTCTCGTTCTCAGACTAAATAAATCCTGTTATCATCAACTATTCATCATGTGACTTGTATCACCGATCCCTTCAGATGTCTTACTTAGTTTCCTTCCTGGGAACATATTTCAATTGGTTGATATCTCTTTAACATGGAACAAAACCTAATGCTTTGGTTTTGGCAGAGGATGGCTTCTGATACAATGAAATGATTACGTCCCCTTTTTGGTACTTGTACTTGTGCAATATAAACTTGAATTGGGTTTTTCATGAATATTTCATATCACTGATTCTCAGTGTGCTTTGTGTCAAATAAAATCCTTTCACATAAATTTACGGCAAGCCAAGATACTCCCATTTTGTAGCTGAGATGAGAAGTGAACAAAGAAGAGAGAACAAAAACAATGTGATAGGGTTAAAGAAAGAAGAGCGGCTCACAGAGCATAATTCAGCAAGAACATGGAGTAAGATGAGACCTGGAGAAAATGAGATTTGACCCAGGGAGATCACTGCACTATTTAAATAAAGCTTACGATGGTAACTTCAGTACAAATGAGGTGATATCATACAGATATTAAGAGATTAAGGAGTGAATTCAGTGAGTATGAGAAATTTCTTCAAGGATTTGGCATTAAAAAGCAGGGAAGGATGCAGTTTGAGGGAAAAAAAATTGTTCCTGTGGTTTGTTTTTGTTTTTTGCTTTTTCTCAGGACAGAGGAGACAGGAAACAAGTTTATAGCTATGGAGAAGGAGCTGGGGATTATTCTGCCTCCTTTTATAGTTATAGTTATTTGTGTGCTGACATTCTCTGTGCACTGTTATAAGCATCTTGAGAGTGGGACTGATTCCCATTCGGCTTTTTAGCACTGTGTCATTCACATAATAGGCACAACACAGATATTTGTTGAATTGAATTGTGTCATTTCTCCCAATGGGCATGTTTCTTCAAAGATTGCTGTGAGTAATTCTGCAATCACAGCAGCAACTTTATTTCATTTTCTTGTTTGTTTCTACCTTGGTCTATAAAAAATAAGAAATTGAAAGGAGAAAAAAACAATTAAAGAAAGAAAAATTATGGAACCACAGCGACAAATTTTTGGGTTTTGGTACTCTTCAGCATCTGGATAATACATAAAGTCGAGAGAAAGGAAGGATTATCAAGGGAATGGTTGTATATAGAGGAGAGAACAGAAGTGAAGAATAAGCCTCGAGGTGCTCCAATATTAAGAAGTGAAAGAAAGAACAATTAAAGTAGTTTGGAAATGAACAGCCAGTGAGAGAGGAAAACAAAGAGAATGTGAGACCTTGAAAGTCAAAAGAAGGTATATAGGAAGAGGAGGAAATGATTGCCATGTCAAGTAACACAATTGTGAACTGACCACTGCATTCAGCAGCCTGGAGATCACTGGTGACTGTAAAATAAAGTTTCAGAATATCCAGATATTGCACACCATGGTGACAAAGACTGTGTGTTCTATTTTTATAGTTGCCTTGGGATTGGGTTACTTGACTCCTATTTTGCAATTTGAGGACTGTACGTTAGTATTCTCATCAATATTAATATTTGCATTATTCATGAATTCATTTCCCAAATACTTGAGAAGCACTTAGTGTATACCAGGCACTGTATTAAGCCTTCAGGATAGTGCAATGAATAAGAAATACCTGAGATTTGCTTTCATGGAGCTTATGGTCTATGGCAGAAGTTACTCATTTGTTGCTTACCCACAGACCATTCTCATAGTCCTTGCATATAAAGTCTTCCCTTTTTTAGCCATTGGACAGCTTTGTGCTGTACTCCTTCCAAACCACAAGAAGAGAATGTTGAATAGTTATAGCCCATGATGTTAAGGCCATTTTTCTACCAGTGACTGATTAAAGAATGGGGATGCCGACCACCTATGGCCATCAGACCCAAGGGGAAGTCTGTGGATGGACTTCTGGAAAGAATACGCAGGTATTAAGAAGAGATCCATGAAAGCTAAAGGAGTTTCTTTATGCTTCTGGACAGGTGTCAATGATGGGGTTCAGGATGTGCTATCCCAAAATATGGCATCATGGCATATTGAATATTTTAAGCTGAAAGAGTTTGAGAGAATGGCAAAAGCAGGAAGGTCACTCTGACTCCCCTTCCCTTGCCATCTTCCCTGCAACAGGTCATAAAACCTTTAAAGGAGAGGGGCCTGTCTTATACCTGGAGAAGAGAAAAATCCTTATTTCCAAAGAAGAAGGAGTGCCAAGAAGACTCCAAACAGGCCTTGCTATAAGTTTCCCATAGTTTATGACAATTACCCCATACCCCTTAACCTATCATATGTCTACATGACTGCCCATTCTTCTCTAAACCTAACATAAAATACTCAGGTCTAAACAAAACAAAACAGGGACGCCTGGGTGGCTCAACAGTTGAGTATCTTCCTTCAGCCGAGGGTGTGATCCTGGAGTCCTGGGATCGAGTCCCACTTCAAGGTCCCTGCCTGGAGCCTGCTTCTCCCTCTGCCTGTGTCTCTGCCTCTCTCTGTGTGTGTCTCTCATGAATAAATAAATAAAATCTTTTTTTTAAAATTTATTTTTATTTTTATTTTTTATTTATTTACGATAGTCATACAGAGAGAGAGAGAGAGGCAGAGACACAGGCAGAGGGAGAGGGAGAAGCAGGCTCCATGCACCAGAAGCCCGACGTGGGACTCCATCACGGGTCTCCAGGATCGCGCCCTGGGCCAAAGGCAGGCGCCAAACCGCTGGGCCACCCAGGGATCCCAAATAAATAAAATCTTAAAAACAAAACAAAACAATATAAAAAAATACTCAGGACTGTTTTTTCAGGTCTTCTTTTCCTTATGAAGGCATCCATGTCATGTAGAGCTTATATTAAATATATTTGTACCCTTTTCTCTTGTTAATCTTACAACTATGAGACTGAAGAAACCATTATAGGAAGGAGAAATAAAAATTCTCCTATGGGGGAAATATGGAAACTAACCTGAAACTTGCCTGAGTACTTTTAATATTTTGTTACTCGGGTTATTAAACTCTATTGTGTGGATACCATTCAGATTTGTCAAGTATATTCTGATGTCTATTTTGTAGCATAAATAAAAATATTCTCTGTTAGTTGAAGGGTACCTAGGTAAGGGGAAAGTAAATGACTTTAGTAAAAAATAAAGGTAAACAATATATGTGATATATTGCAGGAACAATATATGAAGCAAAACAAGAGAAAAGAATAAAACCAGTTTTGAAAGCAAATTACAGTCACAAATCATTTATGACAGCAAACTTATATAACACACCTGCTGGTCATCTTTCCTCTAAGAAGAAATCATATATTGGAGATACCACACTAGCAGACTCCATTTGGATAATGAATTCTAATATTAACCTGGAAATACAAAGGCTAGATGCAAAAGATTGCTAGGCAATGTGTTTAGTGACCAAGAGCTAACAAATACATTCATTTATAGATTTTTTTTGAAGCATGTGTGTCTTAATGTAACTTTAAACACTAGTTTAAACAATAAGCTTGGGAATCATCTTCAGTCTAGTTAAAGCACAGAGGAATATGAATTCAAAATTAACCTATGAAAAATCTATCACAGACCAAGAAGGTGGAGTGAATACACTGGGGAAAGGTATGTGCATAAGTAAATGTACACATCAAGAAGGAAAAAGAAAAAGTAAGTAAGAGGGGGAACAGCAAGATAAAGAAATGCTGAAGACAACTAGAAATTTAGCTATATCATTTTCTGAGGTCCTTGTAGTCACTGTTAATTATAAGGAAGACCAGATGAGACCTTTCTCATGGGGACTGATTTTTTTATTTTTAAAATACCATTCAGGTTCTTGGGTATTTTGGCTCAGCTGAGTAAGCATTCAAGTCTTGATTTCAGCTCAGATCATGATCTCAGAGTTGTAGGATCCAGGCCCATGTCAGGCTTTACGCTCAGTGGAGAATCTGCTTGAGATTCTCTTCCTCTCCTTCTCCCTCTGCCCCTCCCCCACTCTCTTTCTCTCTCTTAAAACATAAATAAATCTTTAAAAAATAAAATAAAATAAAGGGGCTCCTAGGTGGCTCAGTTGGTTAAGTGTCTGCCCTGGACTCGGGTTATGATCTCAGGGTCCCAGGATGGAGCCTCACATCTGGCTCCCTGCTCAGTGGGGAGTCTGCTTCTCCCTCTCCCTCTGCCCCTTGCCGTGCTCATGCTCTTTCTCTCTGGAATAAATAAATAAAATCTTAAAAACAAATGTCATTCAAATTCTAGATTAAGTCTCTTATTTCAACAGAAAATCTTTTTCACTTGTAAAATAGCACATCACTTTTAGGAAGCCTGCAAAAGTCATGTAGTGATCTGTTCTTAGTGCAAAATCAATTTTAGGATAAAGAAGGTTAAAAAAAATTGCCATGTAGTCTAGAGATTTCCATCTTGATTGTGTTACAAAGACAATGAAAACATACTTTTAGGCTTTAAGATAAATATTTTTAATCTTCAGCAACTTCTAAATGGTTAGTAATAAACATCAAGTTTAAGGCAGTGGAGCACAGTGTATGGATGGTTTACAAGAATAAAGAGACATGGAATGTGATGGAAAGAGCTGAACAATTCAGAAGGTGATGCATCTAAAAATCACAAAGTTCAGTATTAGGGAAAAAAGACCAGAGATTTTAGAATACTTACTTTATGATTCAACAAGAATACTTTAAGTAGGAGAAAATATGCTTACATTCAATCTTTGTTCTTTTAAAAGAATTTCATTATTTCTATTCTCATTTTAAAATTGTTCATATTAGAAGATTATATAGAAATTTGAACAAAGAGAATAGAAGTATTCTAGGGATGCCTGCCTTCAGCTTAGGGCATGATCCCAGTGTCTGGGGATGAAGTCCTGCATCAGGGTCCCTGAGAGGATTCTGTTTCTCCCTCTACCTGTGTCTCTGCCTCTCTCTGTGTGTCTCTAATGAATAAATAAATAAAATCTTAAAAAAAAAAGAAAGAACAGAAGTATCCTAGAGCATGCCCTACTTAAATACTACCAAATGCATTACCATCCAGGCTTGCAGTTGATCCTTAACTTCTTAACTACTCAAATCACATTCACAGAATTCAGAAAGAAAGTAGAGTAGAAAAAAATGTTCTTATCTAGTCCTTTCTTGGGAACAATATAAGCAACATTTTGTATATTATTTCCTTGTTGCATATTTAAAATAATCATGCAAAAAGCTCTTGTTTTATTTAAAAAATACTTTTTTCATTTAAACCTGTTTATATTAAATAAATTGTGATATTGAAGGTTGTATAATTAACTAGACATTTTGAAAAAAAAAACAGACTGCCATGTAGGGAGAATGATGCTTCTCAGCTAGATATCCTAATTAATTTTTTTTTTTACTATTTCTTAAAAGGGCATCCAAACTGAATGCCAAAGAGTCAGATTAATTTGGTCTGCTCCCCTATATGCAGGAAACCCTACTTTTACTCTCTTACAGAACTGACTGAATTGTTCAATGTAAGTGTAAAATGTAAATGAATTTTAATTAATGGGATTAACGGGTACCTACAGGCTGAAAAGTTGGGCACCTTGATTACCATTATCATTTGATTGACATGTACAGGAATGGGTTACTGTTTTAGTCAAATCAGTTGAACTGATTGCATCTATGTGAGATAATGTTAAATTATTAATTTCAAGTGGAGATGCATTAGCAACACTTAGGAAAACAATGCTGCACCTCCCTCGGTGTTCCTAGGAAATCGCTTAATCTTTCTGACAGGTAAAATATAATTTAGAATTGAAAAGATGAACAACAAATATATGATTAGGTATATCTGCAAATAGAAAAAGAGTCCTGAGTGTCTAACTGAAAGATAAATACCAGCAATTCAAGTTTGGAGGAAATTTTGACTTTGAAGCAGACAGCACAACTGTAGTAAAATGAATCTGACTTGAGAGATTTAATAACTGCAAAAAGAACCAGTATTTCAGAAGACATGGGGAAAGTAAACTAGCTTCTTTCATTGTGCTGCTGGATGAGGACTAATAAAATAGAAACAACAAAAGCACTTTTAGAACATGATTCCAATGCAGCGTTCATATACAACTCATTTTATTGAACAATTTAAGTGTGATGCCCAGAAGGCAGAGTGACAATATCTATTTAAATGGTCAGTTCTAAAGGTTAGGTGTAGAAGGAAAACAGGGAGAAAAATGTAAAGATAATGCAAGAGATAGACGCTTAGGACTTTATTCTTTTATCTGCGAAACCTCTACACAGAGCAATTTTTTTGATTGTTTAGTATCCAATGTCTATAAGAATATTAGTCAAAACACATCAACAATAATGACAATTGAAAGGAATATTTTGTGTGTGTGTGTGTGTACATGTGTTTGTGTATATAATATTATATACAATTGGGCAATTGTTATAGACTGAATGTTTCTGTCCCTACCAAATTCTTACATTGAAAACCTAACCCTCAACATGATCCTGCTGGGACGTGAGGCCTTTGGGAGGTAATTAGGTTTATTTTTAATTTTTTTTTAAGATTTTATTTATTTATTCATGAGAGAGAGGCAGAGACATAGGCAAAGGAAAAAGCAGTCTCCCTGTGGGGTGCCCGATTCAGGACTCGATCCCGGGACTCCAGGATCACGCCCTGAGCCAAAGGCAGATGCTCAACCACTGAGCCACCCAGCTGTACCAGTAGTTAGGTTTAGATGAGGTCATCAGAGTGGAACCCTGCCACCAGCATGATGCATGATAGGATTAGTGCCTTTATAAGGAGAGAAAGTGAGAGAAGTCTCTCTCTCTCCCTCTCCCCCTCCCCCCTCCCCCTTTCTCCCTCTCCTCACATGTATGGATTGAAGAAAGACCAATGAGAAAGTGGCTATCCATAAGTACAAGTAGGGGGGAGGATTCTCACCATGAGCTGAGTCTGCCAGCACCTTGACCTTGGACTCTTCAGCCTCCCTAACTGTGAGAAATAAATGTGTACTGTTTAAGTCTACAGTATTTTCCTATAGCAGCCCAAGCTGACTAGGACAGTTTTGCTTATACAACCTGAGGTTCTCTTCTACGGTATCTGTTTGCGTGAAACTGAAGTGTTTAAAGGCAATGCAAAAAACACAACCGAGATGCATTAAACCTGAATTCTAGGACTGATACTTATCTATCCACATAGTATAATACATATTTTTTTCACCTTACTTACCTGTTTTAATAAAGATTTTAACCAGATAAAAAAGAGGGTTTGAGTTAAAAAAAATTCACAAATTTTGAACAGACTGTCCACAAAATATCATAAATTAACTATAATTTTTTTCCAAGTTTTTCCTTTTATTCTGCCAAGTGGATGTATCCATATATATGAGCAGTGTTAAGGTCACAGGAGGTTAATCCATGACATACCTATATCTGAACTTCCTAGATTTGTAACTGGCTGAGCTTTATTATTGATACAGTTGCTTAAAGGAAAAAGCTTTGATCTGTGGTCAAACCGGCTTTCTATTGTGTCCTTTCTGCTCCAACACACTCACCCCTTTACCCTTCTTATGTTATTTATTGGTGTAAATATATCTGATATTTAAGATGAGTTTGCAGACCAAATGCATGTATCCTGAATTATTGCCTCACAGAGGCTTGGGAAGAAGGACCATAGTTTGACTAGATTACCCTCCTACCCAAGTAAAATCATGGTTTGATAGATGCCACCAACAATCAGACAGCTAATATTTTTCCCATGTCAGCTAAGGATAAATAAAAGAGTGAGTAAAGAGGCCAGTAGAGTTACTTCCATAGATGTTGCTTGACATGAAAAAATGAGAAGTGGGTTAAGAAGTATTCTGTATCTTCTGCTCAGCAGTAGGGACTCTTACACTGAGATACAGCTTTAAACGTTCAAGAATATCCTGAAAATATGTGTGTGTACATGAATGCATACATTTTTCTCAGAATGGGTCCAGAGCTTTGGACTCCATATCAATGGAGTCAGTGGCCATACAATATTGACAAACCACAAATATGGGCTATTAAGTTGGACTATTTATTTTGTTGTTCAGCAAAATAAATGGTGAGAATGAGTTGTTTTCCTCACTGATCCAAATGAATGGATCAAAATTTCCAGTTATTTTGACATGGACTAGGAACTAATTCAGTGTATATTTAATTATCTGTCTTTAAATTTTCTTGGTTGATTTCAGGGAAATGTAAATTCCATGTAATATGCTTGGTCTTGCCTTAAATTTGTTTTAACTTTGTACTCTGTATCTCACATAAAGAGTGGAACACAATTATGATGTAACTTGATTAGCTCAAACTACCCATAAACATTAATATGAACTCAAGCACTTACAGTAATTTTAAACAGAACTCAATTACTTCTTCAAGTAATTGGTAAACAGCACGTATAAGAGGTGGCATAGATGGGGTTTTGAGAGAGAAATGGAAGTTGAAGTGAGGCCAATGATTACCCTATTGATATAGTAGCCAGTCATTGCTATACTTTCTCCCTCCACTGCTTTCTCCTCTAGAAATCATTCCTCTATGCTCCTTCAGTATGAAGATATACTGAAGACTTTTTTTTTGTTACATGAATTAATGTACCTTTCCTTTTCATATTAATGCCTGACATTATTTACGTAATTTCAGATGTAATTTTTGTTCACTCATTCATCCAACAAACATTTATTAAGTACCTGTTAGGTCACGGGTGATGAGCTGGGTTTAGGAAATGCAGAAGTGAATCAAAGTTCATAGACTTGGGAAATTTGCAGCTCAATGTGTACATATATACACATTTATTTTACAGCTATATACATAATACATATGGCATATATGTAAAGATATATTTCATATAAATATTATTTTAATGCATTCATATTTATGTTAGAGATTAATATTCCAAGTTAACACAGTCACTCATTATTTAAATCTAATGCAATAGTGATTCACAGAGTTTTTAAAAATGTTAGTTGGGAGCAATGTTTTAATAATAAGACAATGGATACTCAGTGAAGCAGAAATATTTTTTAGTCATTGTCAAGTTTTTGCATAGCAAAAGAAAGAAAAGTATGTGCAATTTCTATGTAGTTAGTTAAGACAAGATGCAACATCTAGCTATCAGCAAAATTCTAATTTACCTAATTCTCCAGTTGAACTGAGGTATGAGGAAGCTAATTGATTTTCCAAGGTCAAATGATGAATCAGTACTTGGCCAGGAAACGGAAAAGAAGGCACTTTCGATTTGTAAATCTTCTACTATAACCACCTGATAACCTAACTATACTTGGCAAGTATACAATACCACAGTTATTGGCTTCCTATATTTTTCACCCAAATAAAGTAATAGTAAATAGCAATTATATTTCTGTGAAATCCTGCAAAATGTATTATTCTCAAGTCTACTTTCTGCAAAACACAAGCAATATAAATTTCAGAAAGGAGTAATTTCATTTGGTGAAATACCTGTTTTTTAGGGGAAAAATATATACAGAAAAAATGTCACCAATATATCACAAGTTAAGACAATTTGAGAATACTGTGATCATATGGAACCATAGTGTATTATATGGATGGAATAGAAATATTAAAAATAAAATGTGACTACCATAAATAGAACATAAAATTAACAGAATTTTTCTAAATAAAAGAACCTATGAAATCTAGTGATCTAGGTGATAACCATTGTATTTTATCTAATTTTCTAAATCTCAATAACATCTCTCTATAGTAATGTTTTATTTCATACGAAGTTTCAGTAGAGTCTAATAGACCTGTGTTGTAGATGAGAGAAGAGATGTGTCAAAGTTCAAAAAGCCTGCTTTTTGAGTATGATGAGGACTAAAAATAATGGTTTACTTTGTGTATGGAATGTTCTCTGTATATGTACATGAAGGATAATTAAATTATTTAGCTTCTATGAACTATTTAATAATTCTAAATTATAGAAATATTCAAAATACTGTCAGAGAAACAAAAAGAAGTGATTAACTCAGCCCAGGGGAGCTGCACTGAGGAGGCCCTGAACATTTCTTGATGAAGTGATGATGGTCTGGCATCATATTTCTTTTTCTTCTTCCTCTTTTTTTTTTTTTTTGTATGTGTAGAAAGTATCATCCTTTCATTCCAATAATCCTCACATCCATTTCTTTTTTTCTCCTTCCTTCCATCTCTTTCTTCTTCTCTTCCTTTCTGTCTGGTCTATTTATATTTCTATTTACCCATCTTCTACCTCCATCAATCAAAATTTTGAGACAGTTTAGTTAAGAATAGAGGGAAGTAAAATAACTAGATCCACGTCTTTTTTTTTTTTTTTTTTTTTTTTTTGTATAGCATCTTGTGAATCCGGTTAGGTAATAATTCCACAAGTGATCATGATTGTCTGTGTGCCTTTAAGAATACTTATAGGTGAACACACTCTCTCTCTCATTCTCTCTCTCTTCTCTTTCTCACACACACACACACACACACACACACACACAAGAGCAGAGGAGTGTACCTAGGTAGGCAATATTCAAGCTTACTTTGAGTGAGCCTAGACGAGCTCCATCGGGGGCTGTGAGTGTGTTTGTGTGTGTGTGTGTGTGTGTGTGTGTGTGTATGTTTGAGGTGAGGACCATAGGTACACATAGAAATTATATGGACCTCACACGGTTCAAGGCAGAAAACCTCTTAAGTCCAGTAGTCATTTGGGTATATTATTGGTTTGAATGTTCTGAACCTTGAGGAAACTTTGAAAATTAATTCCCTAGGAGTTGCATTTGTTTATTAATAGTGAAATTCAATCCATAAAGTATAAGTGAAGGAAAATAGTGTTGTAAAATTATAAAATTGCTTTTATTATACTTTTTCAGTTGTTTGCTGAGTTCTTGTGTTCATGACACTGTTCTAAAATAAAAGCAAAAAGACTAAGATATCAGGAAAAAATTATTTTCAAAGGTCACTAATCTAAGGGAAATAGACTTTTTAGCATAGCAATGAGAAACTTTTGTACTAAGGAAATGGTAAGTTTGGGACATATGAAAAAGAAAAATGGTAATCAAAAGCACAGAAATAGGAAATTTTGCAGGATACTCAGGAAACCTTTCAAAGAAATTCAGTTTGCACGACATGTATGTTATAAAAAGATATAATGGGCAGGAGATAAATTTGGTAAGAAAGCTTAAGAAAAGTTCACAGAAGGTCTTGAAGACCAGACGTGGAGGAGTTTGGATTATACAGGAGAGTAGGCGAATTGGCTCTGAACATCTACAATAACCTCTGTTGTGCTTTCCTGTACAGTAGATGGTAGAAAGTTAAATATCATGTTTCCTGCTCCACCATGTAGTTAGGATTCTTCTTGAAGATTAGATTCTACCAATTTGATACATTTGTGTGAAATTTGGAACTGTGGAATTTTTCAGCAATAATATCCAACTTTCCAAGCTCAGGCTTCATGGATGCCAAGCAGCAAACAGTATGCCAAGCAGAGGACAACAACAGCTGTCATTGCTGGAGCGGTGTGTTCCATGGATGGCTCTCAATTTTCCACCACCCTGATTGGATGGACTCCCCTGGTAAGCCAGTGTGCCAGTGTAGCTGTAGAGGTTTATCTCTTAAGGCTCTGCCTCTCAACTATTCAAGCATATCGTAAGCCCCCAATTCTTTTTATTAAATCACTGTAAGACTAAGACATTTCTGAATCCTAAAAGAAATATTGAATTTGTTAGACAATGCAGAGATCCTGAGTGTTTGAAGACTTTTGGACGAAGTATGTGATATCTTATTCTGGATTGACCTTCTCAGTTATGTTTCACTTAAGCCAACTAAGGCTAAATTACATTTCACATACAGAGGCAGCCCAAAAGTGTTCTGTGAGATGAGGAAACTGTGGGAATTAAAAATAGATGAAGCTCCAAATGCAATGTGTGCCCTGGCAGCAGAGTGCTCATTTCAGATTGGAAATCTTAGGGGCATTGTCTTCCTATTATAGCAGTCCATAATGGAAGAAAGATAATATATAAGTTCTTCTGACCATGAGAACAGAGTAATTGAGAAAGTATCTTGATTTTTCCATTCTTACCTAGAAAATTATAAAGAATTTCTTTTGTCTGTAGACTATAAAGAAAATATAGAGCAAACCTGTGCCTGTAAAACATTCTGGCTTTTAATTGCCTTGTCTGGCTAATAAATCATAATAATGATGGGAATTAACAAAAAATGGGTTGGAATTACTTTTTAACTGTTTAGAATCATCGAGAACAACATTATGTCTGAGAGAAACCATTGATTGTGGATTATGAATTTTAACTATTGTTAGTTCTTAGGTAGAAATGGTAATAAAAAAGTAGTGAGGTTTCCAACTCATCTACTTGAAGCAGGTTTATGTCCTTGGTCTCCTGGTGTGATCTGGATCAGAGCACATTCTTCAGCACAGCCAAGTGTTTCTTTGTTAGAAGACTCCTGCTAGGGTTTCTAAGACCTAGAAATACTTACCTAGTATCTTAGTGTTCACATATGGAAGAGAAAGAAATCCTGGCTTACACAAAGAAAATCTTGCAGAGATATTAAATTATAACATTGTATTTTCAGAGTAGGCATGGGGCCCAGGAGACTAAGACTCATTATGTTTCTATGTTCCCATTAAAAAGTTATATTCTTTAGACTAGAAAAGGGAAACCTTCAAACCTCAGGATAAAAATTTTATAAAAACTAAAATTACTTCAGACTAAGAAGAAGGAAATTGCATGTTAGTAATGATGGTTTTCACTGTTGAAAACAACCAGCCAAGATAAACAAGTTGGATGAGGAAAAAGTAACATAAACTCCATGAAAGTTTAAGAAATTCACTATTTAGTTGAAGAATATTCTTAGTATTTAGGAAATAAATGAGCATCATTGTCTTTCTATTAAAAAGAAAACTATAAAAATATTTATCTGTTAACTCATACCCAGTGGAACAAAAGCACACAATCATCAAAAGGACTATTTACTGTGTGTGTGTGTGTTTCCATTTCAGACCTACTTCTAGGACTAAAAAATTAGCTACCATTTTAGTTAGGAAAAGTCTATCTATTCCTCTGTATCCAGAACAGGACTACCAGTAAGAGTATCTTTTCTTGTGCAATTAGCTATTTAAATTTAACTTTTAAAAGTACCTAGAGCGATCAGCCACCATAACCTAAACATTTTTTTCATGTTGTAATTTAAGGAGTTTAGCATGTAATAGTTTAATGAATTCTTTAAGGATGCAAGTAGTTGGTAACAAGCACTGGATTCTTAACTTTGTGAATGCATGAGCTTTGGGGCCAACGGTAGTGTTGGCATTTCTCAGCTGTGTGTCTTCATGCATGCTACGTAATCTAAGTCTAATTTTTTTTAAATCTGTACTTATATTCCTCTATTTCTTTTCTCTTTCAGGGATTAGTGCAGAAGGGTGCAGAAAAATATCTATTATTAACCAATAAATTTGGACTTATTTATTTCCAATATTTGGTTTTCTAAAATATACAATTTAATGTGGCTATCTTATATTTGATGTTATTTTAAATAGTGAAAAGTATTTTCTTACAGTTATTACAGCCTTTTTTAGTAAGCAAGGGAATAATTAGCTGAGTCTAGCTATGTAAACACAGGAAAACCAAGCAATATTAATGTCAGTATATTTCCATTATTTCTACTGTTAACATCTTGTTGGTGTGATCCCTTTCTCATTACATAATGCCCTTGTTTGTCTCTTAGTAGTCTTTGTTTTAAAGTCTATTTTGATTGATATAAGTATAGTTATTCCAACTTTCCTGTGGTTTCCATTTGCATGAAATATCTTTTTTAGCCCTCTGCAATAATTTTTAATCAGTCTTAAAAATTATTTTAATTATAACTTCATCAGAAAATTCTAACAACAAGAAAGTGTTTCTGGATGCAACGGTAAACATTGTGGAAAAAAAAACAATTTTACCATTAATTTTAATGCCTGCTGAGTTTTCTGTTATGTACCACTTATCAAGTTAGAGAATTTTCCTTAACTAGTGCTTGGTGAATGTTATTTATTATTATTTTTAAAAGATTTTCTTTATTCATGAGAGACAGACAAAGGGAGAGAGAGAGAGAGAGAGAGAGAGAGGCAGAGACACAGGCACAGAGGGAGAAGCAGGCTCCATGCAGGAAGCCTGATATGGAACTTGATCCCGGGACTCCAGGACCATGCCCTGGGCCTAAGGCAGGTGCTAAACCGCTTAGCCACCCAGGGATCCCCTGTTTTTAATTTTTTTAATGTAAGTTTAGTTTTATTAGTCTTTTTGAAGTGTTTTTCTCCTTTTATTGATAAGTCTTAATAGGTACATTAACAACTTTGTTGATGTTTAACAATCGTTGCTTTTCTTGGATAAAACCCATAGATCAAGATATATTCTCCTTAAATATACATGTACAGCTACATCCAATATGCTGATATTTTATCATATTTCAATTAGAATATTCTGTGTTCCCAAGTAAGAAGAGCCTCTAGCTTGTGCTTTTGTGTCACTCCTGGTACCACAGTCATGCTGGCTTTAAATAATGAACTGGGGACTTTTTCCCCTTTTATTGCTTTGAAGCAGTTTCTATGAATCTAGGATTGATTGATAATCCTCACTGTTAAACACCACAGCCTGATGCTTCTATTTTAAGATAAT
This sequence comes from Nyctereutes procyonoides, assembly GCF_905146905.1. Classification (NCBI taxonomy): domain Eukaryota; kingdom Metazoa; phylum Chordata; class Mammalia; order Carnivora; family Canidae; genus Nyctereutes; species Nyctereutes procyonoides. The sequence goes on along the minus strand of NW_026575051.1, from coordinate 26,573,823 downwards.
ATAGCAGCAACACTTTCATGTCTCTGTTATTGTTCAGGGTTTCCACTTTTTCTCAAGTCAGCTTTTATGGATAATGTAATAAAATTATCCTTTTTATTTAGATTCTCAAATTTACTGGCATAAAGTTTCAAAGGGCTGTCATAGTGAAAAAATAAATCAAAACAAAACTTCTCTCTATAAGCATCAATGTTCTTCTCATTCTTAATAACGCATACATGTGCTTGCTTTTTTTTTTTTCTTGACCAGCATTGCAAACTAATTTACTTACATTTATTAAGACCAGTTTTCAGGTATGTCATTAATTCTAATAAGTTATTCTTTTCAATTAATTAATTTCTGCCTTCATTTTTCTTTACTGCTTTTATTTTATCCTCTTTGTATCCCTTTTACCAATATTTTTCTAGTTTATTAAGTGAGAAATTGTTCAATTATTTTAAGTCCTTCTAATAGTCTTATATATGTATTGATGCTCTACCTTTCCTACTGAGTACCTTTTTTTCCCTCCCGTGTCTATTGGTTTTGATATGTTGAGCAGTCATAAAACTTATTTCAAATAGTTTAACTTCCATTTATATTTACTCAATGCCAAAATTATCAGTAGAGAGCTTTTAACTTTTCAAATGGATGGAGGTTTTTTTTTTAAATTTCCTCTTATTGTGTTTATTATTTGTGGAAAGTGACTCCTGTGAATTTTACATTTTAGAAATTATAGAAATTTTCTTGTAGCTTACCAAGTGGTTGCTTTTAGTGAACAATTCATGTCTGTTTGAAGAGAATATGTATTTAGCATTTATGATACACAGATATATAGAAATATGGACCTGTAGATCTCTATTTCTATATATGTGTGGCAACTTAATTTTTGTCTCATAATCTGTTGATTTTTTAAAACAATACTAAAAATCTGCTACTACCATTTTCTATTTTATTTTTATTTATTTTTATTTTTTTTAAAGATTTTATTTACTTATTCATGAGAGACACAGAGAGAGAGAGAGAGAGAGGCAGAGACACAGGCAGAGGGAGTAGGCTCCATGCAGGGAGCCCGATGTGGGACTTGATCCTGGGACTCCAGGATAATGCCCGGGGCCAAAGGCAGGCACCAAACTGCTGAGACACCCAGGGATCCCCCATTTTCTATTTTAAAATATCTCCCCTTGTTTCCTTCAGTTTTTACTTTAAATATTTGATGCTTAGTGTATCTTTTTAAAAATCCTGTATGGTTAGTCTTACTCTGTTGATGTATTTTTACTTGTGAGGTTAGGTGTTAGGTCTTATTAGATGTCTTGCCTTGTGAAGAATACATAACTGTACATTTTTCCAAAGATTATGAAAATCTTTATGTTTAATAGTAAATCTTAACATTTTTCCAAAGCGTATTCACAATTTTTAAATTGCGAATACATTTGTACTTACTTCTACAATTTTATTTTACTTTATTATAGTGTTTTTTCATTTCTGCTATAGACTGAATTTTGTATTCCCACAAAGTTCATGTGTTGAAACTTATTCCCCAGGATTATGATGTAGAGAGAAAGATGGAGCCACTCATGTCAAGCAGGGGCCTTGTTGGGCAATAATGCGGACAGTTAAGGGTACTGTGAAATATCACTGAGACAAGCAGCAGGTGACAACACCCCAGTACTGATAACAAGCAGAAGCAGAGGAGGTCTGCAGAGGCCGAGACTGATTAAATCCATTTTAAAAGGGAGGACTTTTTTGCAGCAAACTATCAGACTCCTCAGACACTGACCCCTCTATGTCTGACCACTTAAAAAAAGCAGCTGCCACTGAAGGTTCTGCCCAATTGATCTCTGAACAAAACTGAGATCCTTCACTACTTGAACATAATAAGCAGTAAGTGCCAAGAGCTGACCCGGACTGGGCAGAGGTCTTATCTCAACTGTGCACTCACAGACTGTTAACTTCCTACCAGTGTATCTTGTTTGCTGTGTGACTTGTCTTGTGTTCTGCTTTGTGTGCCAGGTAAGAAGTCAAGTTAATTACTTTGTGGAATATCATTGAATTTGGAATCATGAACCTGCTTTGTAATTACATTAACCTTGCTTTATGACTGAATAAAACTGACATTGTGGAAAGACACTACTGTGAATTTGCCTTCATAGTGTGCTAACAATACATGGTATTTGGAGATGGGACCTCTGGGAGGTGATTAGGTCATGAGGATGGAGCCTTCATGAATGGGATCAGTGCCCTCATAAAAGAGATCCCAGAGAGTTCCTTCACCCTTTCCATGAAGGGAAGACATAGGAAGAAGACCTAAACTAGGAATTCAGTTCTCACCAGACTCCGAATCTGCTAATGCCTTCATCTAGAACTTCCCAGTCATCCAGTCTTTCTGTGATATTCTGATATAGCTGCCGGAATAGACTATGACAGTTTCCATTCTTTCTCTTCCCTCCTTCCTTTCTTTCTCTCTCTCTCTCTCACTTTTCTCTTTCTTTCTTTCATTTCTTTCTTTCTTTCTTTCTTTCTTTCTTTCTTTCTTTCTTTCTTTCTTTCTTTCTTTCTTTCTTTCTTTTTTTTCTTTCCTTATTCTTACTCAAAGAGTTTTCCTTGGTTAATAATTATATAGTCACATAATTCTCATTTTTATATTATTAGGTTTATGGAATTCATAGTCTTTCCTGTGGCTACAGTTCTCATTTATACAATTGTAGTTCTAGATTCGAATATAGTTCATGTTCTTTGTTCTTTTACCACAACTACTTTTATTTTTCTTGAATTTATTTTAATTCCTCTTTAATTAGTTGTATTTTGTCATCAATACATTTTTAAACAGCAGTGTACAGGTCTTTTATTATCAGGTTGAAATAATATGTCTATTTCCTTTATCCATATTTCTCAAATTCAAAAGCCTGGAAAATAAAAGGGATGTGTGTATGTGTTTGCATGATTAAACCAATATTATTCGGCAGAAGATTCTGACATGAACAACAAAAGATTATTTATCATCTATATTTTCTGAGGGTGAATATGAATACATTTTTCTAAAGAAATATTGATACATGTGATGTTTAATTATAAGGTGTTAGTTAGCCCATCCCCAGTCTTAACCTAAGAAACAGAATAAGAATCATATAATCTTTCCAAAATGCAACAAATTCTGAATTATAAGGTGAATCTATTCTCAAAAGTTTTGGAAAAAGAATTGTGGGCCTATATACAAGGGACCATGTTTTGGGTAAAAAACAAAAAAACTTGAAGTATAGTTGTTTTCTCTTTGAATTTTGTAGATATAGTTTTAACATCTTTTGTTACTAAATTTTGGTATAGCAAAGCCTCAAGCCATTCTGATAATTTCTGTCTTCTTTGTGATTGTTTTTTCCTGCTTTAATATATGAAGAAGAGTTTGTTTTTAAATCAGTGAAATTTGATATTTATTGGGCTCATGTCTCAGTTTTTATTTCCATATAATCATTATAGGAGTTAACACTAGCTAACTGTATAGCATTTAGCACTACATTAACAGTAGGCCTTTTTTTTCTTCAAGTCTTCTGCCTATTTTAGAGAAATTTTCATTATTTAAATGAGATTCTGGATTTTTAAAAATTATTATCTGTTTTTTGTGTTCTCTAATTTAGGGAGACTATAATCCTTATGTTGGATCATCTTTATCTTTTTTCTTAATCCATTTTAATGATCTCATACTTCTTTTATTCCAGAAATTCTCTACTTGATTTCATCTCTAGTCAGTATGTGTTGTCAATTTAAAGTTACTTATATTTTTTTATAGAAATGCACCAGTAAACTCAGCAGTTTCTATTTTCTATTTATGTCATATAAAAAAGACATGTCATGTCTTTGACATGTAAAAAGCTGTATGTATTTAATGTCTATAACTTAGTGAGTTTGGGAATAAGTGTATATTTGTGAGACCGTTATCACTGAACGGTGTTTGTAGCTAAGAACACTCTATCGTATGTAGTTGATCCTTGAACAACATGGGTCTGAACTGTGTGGTTCCACTTATATGAAGATATTTTTGATAAATACAAGACAGTACTCTAAATGTATTTTCTCTTCCTTGTGATTTTTTAAATAACATTTTCTTTTCTCTAGCTTACTTACTATAAGGATATGGTATATAATAAATACAACATACAAAATATGTGTTAATCAATTGTTTATTAGTGAGACTTCTGCTCAACCATGGGCTATTAGTGTTAAAATTTTGGGTGAGTCAAAGTTATTTGTGAATTCTCTACTGTTCAGGGGGTCAGTGTTCCTACCCCCCCTGCATAGTTCAAGGGTTAACTGCACTTAAAATTTTCTAAAAGGTTGGATCTTATGTTAAGTATTCTTACTACATGTGTTAGTCCATTTGGGCTATTTTAACAAAATACCAGAGACTGGATAGCTTATAAACAACACAAATTTACTTCTCACCTTTCCGGAGACTGATGTCAAAGATTATGGTGCTAGCATGGTGGGGTCCTGGTGAAGGCCCTCTTCTAGCTTGCAGACGGACATCTTTTCCCTGTGCCCTCACACAATGGAAGGTGTGAGGGAGCTCTTGGGGGTCTCTTTCATAAGGGCACTCTCCTTCCATGACTTAATTACCTCCCAAAGGCCCCAACTCTTAATACCATCACCTTTGGGATTAGGAATTCAACATATGAATCTGGGGGAGGGGACACAAATGTTCAGACTATAATACCACTAAATAACAACTAACTAACTAACTAACTAACTAACTAACTAACTAACTACTAAAGGGGAGGACAGTCTGGTAGGTAATGGGTAAGTCTAGACTGACTTCTTTTTTCTTATTATGTTTTTAAGATTTTATTTATTTATTCATGAGAGACACAGAGAGAGAGGCAGAGGCATAGGCAGAAGGAGAAGCAGGCTCCCTGCAGAGAGCCCGATGTCAGACTCAATCCCAGGACCCTGAGATCACCCTGAGCTGAAGGCAGACCCTCAACCGCTGACCCACCCAGGCATCCCTAGACTGGCTTCTTGATCAGTCTTTTGCTTGTTATATTCCCTTCTCAAATTGTTTCGGTACACATAGTTTCCTTGCATGTTTTTTTGTGCTATCTCTTTGCATCTTGCTCATACTTTGTGGCAAAGATTCATTCATCAATTTGTCTGATTTAATGATGATGAAGTCTCAGTGTCACTCTTCCTACTTTTTTTGAGCCTTATTTGTCTTCCTATCCAAGCTAGGGATTGAGGATGAAGTATTTTGTTCTCTCTCCATTTTAGTAGCCTGACAGCAAAAACAGTGGATAGAGAAATATCAGATGTGTCTTTTAGAATTCTTTATTGGAGAATCTGCTCTTGTAGGATTTTTTCAGTCACTTCACTTTCTTGTTTAACTAATCTACTTCTGGGAGACTCTTTTCAAATTTCATGCTACCTTCTTCATAGAGAGGTAGTTCTGAAGTATGGTCAGTTTTTTTGGCTTTTGGTGTTGTTTTTAACTTTTTTTTTTAATCTTCTGAAATGCCATGGTAGGAGAAGTCAATATATTTGCTTTTAATTCCTGTTTCTACATTCCTTAGCTGTATGATTTGGGGCAGTTGTTTTTCCCTTACCCTAATTCAGTTTTCTTTTCTGTAAAATTGGAATAATAATAGTATTTATTCATTGTTCATAAGAAAATTGAATGTGCCAATATAGTAAGTACTTAGAGAGAGTAGCTATTTCATCTGTTGGGGAAATAAAAGTTATGTCAACATTCTCCACACTTAGTATAGAAAAAAAAATTGATTTCCTACTCAATAAACTCATCAATGTACATGTGTGTAGGTTGCCTGCAAAATACCACAAAATCAAAATGAAGTTTTACACCTTTATAAATTAACCAAAACAAAGACTAATAAAACTTATCTTCTTGACAGACAAATGGTTACTTCAGGAGATAGATTCCTAAGTTATTTCTAGAGGGGTGTGACTACATTTCCAGAGATGACAAGATCCATGATGTTAGAACTATCGCTGTACTGTAAAATGGGAGCCTGGGTTTATATAAACTCTGGGGAGATTAATTTACATTACAGAAGGTTAAAGACTTAGAACTATTATTTTTTAAAGGAGATCTCTGCAATCAACAATATTATAATTATTATTACTTGATCCTCAATTTGTTTCTCTCGAAACGGTGCATGGGAGATGAGGTGGGATTATTATTTTCCCCTGTTCTGCTTCTGGCAGATGGGAGAAGGAATAGAAATCAGGCTAAGCCATATCGCACTTTATGTATGGGATTGTTCATCATTCCTAGCTTGTTGGTGAATCGTTTGTTATTAAGATTCTTGCTTCTTTCTTGCATTTTGTTTTTGGCATCAGGAAGGGAAGCTCTGTGATTCATCTTCACTCTGCCATTTTACCTAGAAATGCCAACTTTAATTTTTTTCCCTAGATTTGTCTGTCATGTTAAATGTCACAGTTAACATTTTTAATTGTCTTTCATATTCAGACTTAATATCCATAACCTCACCTCAAAAAAAGTTAATCTTTACATCCACATTGAGAAGGGTTTTCAAAGAGCTGAATAGTCTTCAAAAGAAATCGAAGAGACTGGGTGTAGGTACTGACATTTCTATGTAAACAAGTGCTTTAAAGAGCATTGCTGCTGAAAATACTTTTTTGCTGCTGTCAGCATGCAGGCCTCCATTGTCTTCATGGCAGCGAATTGACACCCAAATGTTATTAAAAATGACCAGGACTGGCGCATCCCAGTTGAAGGCCATGAGCTGATCAGCCCAAATTAACGCAGAGGGTAATTGAGTGTCTACTGTTCTGTACTCAGCCACCTATAACTTCTTGCACAAACACATTTCTCACAGCGGTGTCGTCACTAACGAAATTTAGGAGGGATGAAAGTCTTCAAATTAGCAATGCGTCACTTAAAACTTCCAGCTTACTCTTTTTATAGCCTCCCTCCAGAAGCTCATCTTACTTTCTGTAATCATCACCAGAACGAATCACTTGCTCCTTGTTAAGTTTTTATCTCCATGAAGTGAAGGTGACAATGAAACACTTTTCTGTAAGACCTTCTTGGCAGCTATGCCACCACGCCTGCTGGCCTGTTTTGATCCCATTCCATATGTCCACAATTTAAGCGGCAATACAACTCTCTGAATTGTATCATACAGCACTGCAGGGCACAATCCTGTGTTACCTGGTTTTGGAAATAATCTTTTCAGCCTATTTCAATTTTCACATTAAAGAACCGGCTGCCTGAAACTTGATGATTACAGGCTTGTAAGGACAGGATCACACAGAAGAAGATGCTAGCAGGGAGTCAGATGTGAGGGTATTATTCTGCATGCATAATAGACTCTTTGTTCTCTCTTAATAAGTTTGAAGGCATTGGTAGTGTTATTGACTCAAATATGGCCCTGCAGTTAGCTAGTCTTACAAACTCACTCTAATGAAATGCTTAAGTGCAATACCTCATAGAAAAGTAATTTCTAAGATGTACTAACATATTTATTGATTGCTGGAGAATTTAAAGGGTTAACGTATAAATGAGTTTTAATCTGGGAAACTTCCCATTTAATGAATCTCAAAGGAAAAAAAATGAAGTAATCAATTATTTGCCTCTTGATTAAAGACTGTGTGCATTGATTTTCTCATAGGAAGATTTTCATTTTCTTTAAATGAAATTAGTGTTAATGAACAGATAGTTATCCTTTTGCTTAATCTCTCAAGTGTGTTTGTTTTTGTCTGAAATCTTCTAGAATTACTCTTTGTTAATTTAGTAATTCTTTGATGATGAGACAATTTTTCCTGTCAGTATATTTATAAATGAGGAAGTAAAGATTCATGGCTATTGTTAAGGATTGATTTTTCTGTTCACTGAAAAACAATTTACTTGAAAGTGAGTCCACTCTCAGTCACTACTAGCTTAATAAACATAAATTTTTAAACTCAAACCTAGTAAAGTGAAAATTTTGTTAGCCTAACCTTTATATCAACAACTTTACAGTGTATTTTCCTCTTTATACTCAAGATATTTATGTGCTAATGACTAAAGAATGAAATTACTCTATTAATGGTTATAAAGCTTTTCATGACCACATCAGCAATTTATTTTAAATTTAGTCACGAAGGTATTTTAGTTCACTTTTATTATTACCTCTTTTTCCTGATTGAAATGTAACTCCATTTGAAAAAATCCTTTGACTTCAAATTTTATCACGATGAAGGTTATGCAGCTCAAAATCTCTTCATAAACAAATTTTAATATCCATTTTAAACTTACTGGTACAGATAGGTAACTGGCTATTTTTTTAAAAGATTTTATTTATTTATTTATTTATTTGAGAGAGTGCGAGTTGAGGGGGTGGTGAGGAGCAGAAGACTTCCTTCTGGAAGTCTGAGAGGGAGACAATCTCCAGCATCTTCCACTCTGAGCATTTAGCCTTAAGCAGGGCTTTGTCTCAGGACCCTGAGATGAGCAGGAACCAAGGGTCAGAAGCTTAACAGACTGAGCCACCCAGGTACCCTCAAAATTGCCTACTTATAAATACCAAATTAGCTATGGCACACCCATCTTGCTTATCTTCACAGCTTATATCATGTTAAATTTTCTGAGTCCAAGAAACAATTTCTTATTCTCTCCAGCCTGCAGATGTAACCCTGTTTCGGCAAAGGGTGGGCATTCAGTAAGTTCTGGTGAAGTTACTGACTAGAACAGGTGTGGCAAAATTGCCAAGGAGGCACCAAGCATAAATACACTGAAGGACTTAAAAAAAAAATCTGTAACTAAGTTAGGGTATGCTATTTTAACACAGACTTGATTTGTTATCACTCCTTTGTTCTCAGTTATCTTATCTCTGAAAATTTTTCATTGCATAATCTTTATATGAAACAAATGATAATATGAGTCTTCCCTGAAAACTTTTGATTTAACCTGTATAAATTTCCATTGTCATCAGTGTTCCGTCTGCTTTCCTGATGTACTGGAGTATTCAAGTGAAAGGTTTAAAGCTGAATTTCACTTATATTGTATATTTTCACAGAGATTTTTATTATTTTTTTAATCACTTGCTGAAAATGTCCTGTATCTCTGCTGTACAGTAGACTGTGAATAAAGCAATCTCTCTAATCTCATAAAGTCCACTTTCTATTCCTATGTTTTCTTAAAAAAAAGTAAAATATAGGATACGTAAATGAATGAAGGAAACAACTATAGTATTACAGAAATATAAAGTAACAACAGCAATAATAACTATCACATATTGGCCATTAGGCAATTTATATATATTTACTGTATTTATAGTAAACTATACCTGGCTCTTGCCATTGTCATTTAACAGATAAGAAATTTGGGACCCAGAGGGAGTATATCTGAGACTCTTAAATATTGAAAACTATGATCAAAATGAATGAAACATGCCATAAATGAACTTCCAACATAAAGTTCTAATTCTTTGGCCTGACATTGAATTCCCTTCACCATCTGCCTTTTGAATTACAACTATTGCTAATTTTCTTCTTCATATTTCATGCTATAATCATCCTCTCCACCACACTGAGCTGATATGAGATAATGGGAAGAACACTAATTTGGAAGCTAGTTCTTATGTGACCTTGGACAAGTCATCTCTCTTTTTTCCCCCCGACTTTTTATTTAAATTCCAGATAGTTAATATACAGTGCAATCAATATTATTTTCAGGTATAGAATACAATGATTCAACACTCCCATACAGCATCCGGTGCTCATAACAAGTGGCCTCCTTAATCTCCATCACCTATTTCATCCATCCATCCCCCACCCACCTCCCCTCAGGTAACCATCAGTTTGTCCTCTACAGTTAAGAGTCTGTTTCTCGGGATCCCTGGGTGGCGCAGCGGTTTGGCGCCTGCCTTTGGCCCAGGGCGCGATCCTGGAGACCCGGGATCGAATCCCACATCGGGCTCCCGGTGCATGGAGCCTGCTTCTCCCTCTGCCTGTGTCTCTGCCTCTCTCTCTTTCTCTCTCTGTGACTATCATAAATAAATAAAAATTAAAAAAAAAAAAAAAAAAAGGAACTCTAAAAAAAAAAAAAAAAAAAAAAAAGAGTCTGTTTCTCGGTTTGCTTCTCTCTCTCTCTTTCTCTTTATTATTTATTTTTTTCATTTATATGTAGAATTTAAGAAACAAAACAAATGAACAGAAGGGGAGAAAAAGAGAGACAAGTCTTCTCTAATCAAAATAATGCTCCCTGGAAAATGAGAAGACTGCATCATACAGTCTCTGAGGCTATTTTCAAATATTATTATCTACAAATTTTCTTTATTTTCCTTTTCAATTTTACTTCTGCTCTTGGTATTTTTTTTTTATTAGCCCAAACTGTCTTCTGCCAGAACCCTCCTAAACTTCAAGTTTATCTCAATTCCTCTAATCTCCCCAGATTGCCAAGCATACAGTAAGAGCCCTGATTTGCAGTGGTGGGAACTCATATGCTTTGTGGTTGGTTCGGGTTCCCCTTATGGTGTGGTCACCTGTAGCAGAGGAAAAGAGGTGAAGTGAGAAGCCAAACTGAAGTCAATGCTTACATGTTTGGAGTGGGAACTGAAGCATAAACTTTCAGCTGAAAAAGATAGTGTGCAAAATAGTAATAAAAGCAAGTCAAGACTGTGGGATGGCAAGCAAATAATAATGAAGTATGATTTTGGAGAGCTTAAAGGACAGGATGGTATTTGTGAAGGTGAATATACTGTTGCAGGCCAAGTTCATGACTATTAGGAGATATTTCAGTGGGTCTGATATTTTTCTTGACTCTGAGTGGTCTCCAATAACAATTGAAGGTTAATCTTGGTGAGGAGGCTTGTGTTACAAATAGTGTAACCTTGATACTTTTCCATTCCCTGCAGGCCAGTGTCGGAAGCTTTTTAAATTCTCAATTTAAATTGTTTTATTAAATGTTATTTCCTTATGTTTGGGGCTCACAGACATTTCCTTTATTATTCTTTTTAATTAAAAAATGTTATTTATTTATCCATGAGAGACAGAGAGAGAGAGAGAGAGGTGGAGACACGGGCAGAGGGAGAAGCAGGAGCCCTATGTGGGACCTGATCACAGGATCCTGGGATCAGGACCTGAGCAAAAAGCAGATGCTCAACCACTGAGCTACCCAGGTGTCCCCAGATATTTCCTTTAAAAAGGAAATGACTCTTTTTTAGTCATTTCTTTAAATGTCTTCTATTGAAGGAATTTTATTATTTTATTTTATTTTTTTTTCATTTTTAAAACCTTATTTCAACCTAACTATGGTTACAGATATAGACTCATATTGGTTAATAGAATGAAATTTCACTTTACCTTATCCTACACAATTTGGACCCCAAACTTGGTCCATGGTTTGAGCTGCATCAATTATCATTATTTATACAATAATTCATGAGAGAATCTCTCACAAGAGAGGCAGAGACACAGGCAGAAGGAGAACCAGGCTCCCTGCAGGGAACCCAATGTGGGACTCGATCCCAGGACCCTGAGACCATCACCTGAGCCAAAGGCAGATGCTCAACCACTGAGCCACCCAGATGCCCCTTCTCTCAATATTTTAATGATTCCATTGTTTCCTGGTATTACTATTTCTGACAAGAAGTCTTATTCTACTATTATATGTCTTCCTCTTCCTGTAATGTATCTTTTTTCCTCTGGATAAATTGAGGATTTTATACTTGGCTTTTGTTTTCAATAGTTTATATATGGTATATCCAGGTAGGTGTGTGTGTGTGTGTGTGTGTGTGTGTGTGTGTGTGTGTGTTTTCAAGAATATGTATTTGTGCATTTGTATTTATCCTATTTGGTGTCTTGTAAGTCTCTTAGACTTTTTAGTTGTTTGCTAGCATTATTTTTGAAAAATTCTCAAGACAGTATTCCTTCAAATATTTCTTCTGCTACGTTTTCTTTTCTCTTTCTTTTGTCTCTTTAGTTAAATACTCATCTGTCTCACAGATGTTGAATGTTGTATTTTTTTCTCTTCATGTTTCAGTTTGGATAATTATTATTGACCTATGTATTTTTTCTGATTCTTTCCTCAGCTGTGTTATCTGCTTGTAAAAATGACAAAGGCATTATTAGTTTTTGTTATTGTGTTTTTCATCACTCGCATTTCTGTGTGATTTTTTCCTTATATTTTACATGTTTTTGTTAAAATTACCACCTTTTCTTGCATGTTATATACTTCTGCCATTAGAGAGTTCAATACGTTACCCAATTCAACAATTAAATTCATTTTAAATCCCCATCAAAAATTTCCTTCATATCATACTTGACTATATTTCTATTGATTGTTTTGGCTCAGGGGTGTTTATTTTTCTAGAAATTTGGTATGCCTTTTGTTGAAAAATATACATTATCATATAGGACTGTAGAGAGTAAGATACATAGTCTTATGATTGGAAATGGCCTTTTTTCTAGATGTGAGGGATTATATTAGTTAAGTCAAGACTTGGGCTTGGTTTGAGTTTTTAATATTGCCATGGTTAGCTACAGTGCATATTTGGTTTAGTGTATGGGCTGTTTGCCAAAAAGTTTTTCTCAGTGTCTGATCCACCCACAGTTTTTGATCTTTTGTTGCATCTCGGAGAGTGTCTGTGTCTTGTAGTTCTCCCACTAATATTTATCTATTACTTTTAGTCAGTGACTGTTTCCTTGAAAGTAACAGGGAGCTGTGCTCTGATGTTCTGATTGAGTCACATGCCGCAGATAGGCACTGCACTCCCAGGTCCTGGTACATGGTCTTCACAAGAACTCCTGCTTTTCTTCTGGATCCAGATTGGGATCTAGCACATACTCAATCTCTCCTCCAGTGGTGGAGTTGCTTTTATTTTTATTTTTTCCCTTGTTTCATTCTCTCAGTTGCAGTGAATTCTCACCAGCATCTAAGGATAAGATTTTCTGTTGTGTTTTCCTATCACAGGTTACAAAGTTTGTCACACAGGAAAGATAAGGGAGAAACTGGACAGAGTTCCATCTCACAGTGACTGCTGTTCCTCTCCCCCAGGTTGATACCTTGAAGCAGGCAGTCTTTCTCAGGATTATCTCCAGGCTTCTCTCAAGCACCTGATGAGGTTCAGAGAGAGAGAGAGAGAGTGTGTGACTTGGACCCCAGGAGCATCACACTCTCTCACTGGCCTACACACAGTCTTTCAATATGTCTTTCACATTTTCTTACTGATGTTCAGACACATCGATTTCAAATAAGCAAATGTTTGCATCTCATCTCTCCCTGCAGGTACCTGCTTCTCCCATGGTTTCAGGTTAGGTGCTTGTCTTATAATTTCATCTCTCTGAAAGTTTTTTAAAAAGTCACAAACTTGCATCTAACTCGTCTTTTTTTCTTGAATTAAGAATAAGATCAATGATCTTTCCAGCCCTCCATTTCCCTGAGCAAAAATCAGGTCTTCGTGGCTGTTTAAATCTAGTATTTCTCCTGTAATTAGAAACTTATTTCTAACAACCATCTCAGGGACACCCCTTCATGACTCACACTTTCTTATATTTGCAGCTCTACTTCCTTTGTCATTATAGGATCTTCTTACTGTTTGAAAATATTCCTAAAGCTCCCTTTTCTTAAAAACAAACAAATTTAAAACTGCTCACTTTCTTCTCTAGATATCATTAAATCACTTCTTTCATTCTGTTCTTGGCATCTGGTTCCTAACCTTTCCACAATTTTATGTATGGACAGTAAGTAATATTTAGTTCATTTAGATTTGATGACCCCACGGCCTTAAAGTATTTCTATATTTTCAGACATGGCATCAGATTATTCTCCTTTCTGCCTTATCCAGACTCCTAACTTTCTCTTTCTTTTTCTCTTAGTAAGACTCTTATATTTATGGTTTTCCTTTTCACCAAGATTTGAGTATTGCTTGCCAGATTCCTTGGAAAGCAGATTTTTGAGATTGAAGTGTGTATCCTTTTAGTCATTTATTTGGGAAGGTCTTGAGATCAATACCTGTGAGCAGAAAGAAAGTTTGGACAGGTGATGAGTTGGCCTGCAGCATAGACTGAACAAAGCCGTCAGCATTTTATATAGAGCTCTGAAGAGAGGATTCCTGTTTATAATTGTCTCCACCATCCCTAACCCCTCCTCTGCCCCAAACAAACAAACCCTGCAGCTGAATTCATTAACGGATTTGAAATGCCTCAGAGGTTTGACCTTGGGTGTGGCAGCTCTCCCTAGTGAAAAGAATCTGTGAAGGGGGGTACCTTTCTGCACTCTCAAAATTGTCAATACTCACAGAGGCTGGAGGAATAAATGTCTCATTCCTGAAATGGAAGGGATTTGGGAGCACGCTGCAGTGTCTATTCAAGTGGATGATCTCATACCTACATATCAAAAATTTACCCCTTCTCTGACTGCCTGATTCGACATTTTCTACACATTACATAGTATCTATGTTTGGATTTACCACACTTATCTTTGACATGATGCTAGTTCAATGCTCAAGCCCATGCCATCCTCTGCTCTCACTGTCTTCTTAAATCTAATAATTACTACTAAGTCACTTCCACTCCTTGAATCTTTTGAATGACCCAACTAAAATTTGCCCTCCTTTTTAAGTTCATGTTTCCAACTGATAACCCAGTCTTCTAACATTTTGAGGGGGAGTGGTGGGTGAAGTAGGAAGTCAGTTTTTTTTTTAATTAAAAAGTAATAAAAACTCACACACAAAAAAGGAAATTGAAAGATACAGGAGGGATCCCTGGGTGGCGCAGCGGTTTAGCGCCTGCCTTTGGCCCAGGGCACGATCCTGGAGACCCGGGATCGAATCCCACGTCGGGCTCCCGGTGCATGAAACCTGCTTCTCCCTCTGCCTATGTCTCTGCCTCTCTCTCTGTGACTATCATAAAAAAAAAAAAAAAAAAAGATACAGGAAAACTATAATGAAGACAAAATGACTTATTCTGTTGCCATTTAAAGAAAAAATTGTTACAATTTTGTGGTTTTTACTTTGAGTCTTTTCTCTAAGCAGTAGTTATTTGACATCCTACCAGTTAAATTATTCAAACTTATTTTTTAAATATTACAATGTAAATACTTTCCACCTGTGCAAAGACTGCTATCCTTCTGCCCTGCCCCCTTCCCACCAAAACACATACTGTATTCATCTTCTTTTCTTTCTGATTTTTTTTAAATTGCAGTTTCTATTTTGTATAAGGTTTCCTGGCCTGTCCTGTAGTTAAGGATGCTTAGTAAGTCTGTATGAGGATGTGCTATTTATGTTATATGGAATTTCAGGAAATTTCTTAAAAATGAATAGAGGCAACACTTATTCCTTTAACTTCCTGCTCATTGGAATATATAAGTCATAGCTGACTTCCTAGGCAGCCATCTGAGACCTGAAGCCTCACACTAAAAATAATGGAGCAAAAAGAAAGACCTAGATACCTGATATGGGTTATGGAGCCACAATACTGGATCTAAATTGTCTACTTTGCACTTCTACATGTGAAAACATTTTTTAAATCATATGTAAGCCACTTTTAAAAATGTAGCCCAAAGTTTTCTAACAGAAATGTCATGTTGTTATTCACTTTAGTAAGCTCATTTTAGGTGTCTGCTAAACATTCATAAGATGTATATTTTACCAGCTGCATACCCTATTTACAAACACTTATTGGATATCTTTTGCTATCAGTTATTAAATGACATAAATATCTATTACATTAAGATAAAAACACCTACGATTTTGTCTGCATCATTTCCTAGATAGATTGTCTGTTATGGAATTACAGGTCAACAATTCTTATCTGAAATTCGGTGAGATGTGTTTCAGATTAGAGAAATTTTTGTATTTTTGAAGGGTAACACAATGTTTATATTATATATAAATGACATTGCCAGGGGAGTTTGAGACAGCATCCTCCTGCCAAATACATTTATATTTCTACAGTGCAATATAGAAACAATTACACTAAGTAGATATGCTTTGGTGGCAAAGATCTAAGGAAAAACTTGTTTCTCAGAGATTTTTGGATTTTGTAATTATGCATGAGATTTTTGTTTGGTCAGGTTATTTTTATAGGCTGTTATTAAATATGTGCCCCATTATTTTTATAATATTAAACATAAATATTGTTACAATTTGTGAGTTTTTTTCAGAAGCTTGATCCAATATAATCTTTTGTTAGCAGAATATGAATATTAATCTGTAGTGTTTCCAGTGCTAGTATTTTCCCTTTTCTTATCTTCTTTCTCTTAGGTGAAAAAGGATATCTAGCTCGTTCTTTCATTTTATATTTATATTTTATATTTATAATTTTTTATTTTATATTTATAATTTAATATTTAAACATTTATATTATATATTATATTTATTTTAATATATTATATTATATTTAAACATTTTATATTTATTAAATTATATTATATTAAACATTTTATATTTATAATTCTGTAATTGCTAGTAATGGTTATTTGCAGCTTCTATTTTGTTTTACTTTGTTTCAAAATTTTATTTATTTATTTGAGAGAGACTGGAGCAAGGGGAGGGACAGAAGGAAACTGAAAGGGAGTAGCAGACTCCCCACTGAGCAGGGAGCCCAACTCAGGGCTTAATCCAAGGACCCTGGGGTCATGACCTGTTCCTTAGCCAACCATGTATCCCTTGCAGTTTCTATTTTGTAAGTTATCTGATCCATTATCTGTGCATACCTCTTGATTGATACTTTGGAGCTTTTAACATTTTGAATGAAGTTTAATATAATTTTTTCAAATAGTTGGTCTAGTTTATTATTTTTATTTTAAATTGTTTTATATAGTTTAAAAAGTAGAGATATCAAACACATTCATTTTGTCACTTTTCCCTTTGGATTAGAAAACTTTCCTCCAAAAGAGATTCATAGATACACAAATCTATTCTAAATTTTTAGTTCTGGTTTTAAAATATTTAACCCTTTAAATTTTCTGGAAATTCTTTTGGTTTCTTTAGTAAACATCTAAATTGCATCCTATTGATTTTTAACTGCTTCAGCACCATTAATTTTATAATTCTCACCATCTTCACACATCTGTAGTATTTTAATTATCTATAAAGTTTTATATACACAAGAGAGATGACTTGCTGGTGATACATCTTAGTCCCCTCTGTCAGAAAGAATAGCCAACAAAGTACAAGAAGCATTTTTGATATCCACTTATTCCTCACCAACCCATGCTTCTCCCAGCAGATGTGTTGCTTAAGTATGGGGCCCATTAGAGAAAGCAAGTTTCATTGTTGGAACATGAGTATTTAATAAACTGATCTGATTTGTTTCTAGGATTGAAAAGAAAAGCCTTATTCTGGAATACAGAACACCACACAGTCACTGTCTCTTATATCTATAAGAGACCAAAAAAATTTTTGACATATGTATAGACATGGAGAATATTATAGGCTGAATTGTGGGCTATTGGGAGACTATTTTTAATTATTTCTATTAATCTTTTAAATTGGTCTTTTAATTTTTATTAATTTTTATCCATTGGTCTTAAGTTGATCTTTCAAATTGTCCAAAAAATGGATATTTTTAGAATTCTTTGGGTCACCAGTTGATAAAATTAATAAATCTTAACATAAGGAACCAAAAGAACATTTGGTGGATATTTGAAATAATATAGTAAGCTTTAGACAGCTAAGTATGAGAGATTCCTTATAGCTTATACTTGTCTCATTGTGAACCCAAGCTGCTGATGATAGAAAGCTTCTTTATATTACATATCACTTAGAATTAAATTTTTACTAAATAAGTGCTAGAAAAATGAAGGAATGTTATATTAAAATTTATTTAGGTTATTTTCTTATGAAATATGATATGTAAAATGAATATTACTAAACTAGTATAATCTGATTCCATACATTCAGGAAAAAACAGTTTTTCATTCCTTTCCTTAGCAAAGAGAAACTAGAAGTGCCAGATTTAATCCAACATAACTGACTTTTATTATTAAAGGAGCTTAAACTTCAGTAAAATGAAACTATTAAATACATTAAGAAACAAGATATGACTTGAATCTCATTTAAGGGTAGACAAGTGCTTCAAGTTACATATTTAAGCTCATCTATTTCTTACCAGGCGCTGGTCTTGCCTATTCATTTCCTTTTGCAGCTACCAAAGAAGTCATAGCTAAACAATAAATTGTAGTTTAATGTCTCTTCATTACTATCTATCCCATCATTCTAAGCAAAGCACTATAAAAAAATTGGAAACATTCCAGTGCCCATGAACATTGTGGAATCAGCTTGTGTTGTATCTCATAAGACAAAAGTAATTGAGTAAAATACCTCAGTTAAAGGAACTATTAAATTACCCCCTCAGTGCTGCTTTAATTTCAACATGTATCATTTGGTTATTTGTCACTCAAAGCTCTGTAAGTATGGTCTAAAGCTTTTTGTTCCTGGATCTAAATTGTTTGACTAATAATAGGTAAAATATGAGAGAAGAAATACCTATGTCAGGCCAGTGGACTGGAAGAACCATCTGATCCTATTAATCATACGGTTGCACACCTGAGTAGGACATAGCAGCATATAAATAATAGATAGGAGTCTTTAACATATAGAGGATAATATCTGCCAAACAGTCTTTACAGTTGTCTAACACATGGCTTAACTGTCATCTTTAGGAATTCTTTTGCTATCAAATAGCAAGAGCAATACAAAAATAATAAATAAAAATGAGATTTTTAATCATTTTTAAATGAAAAATCATTTATTATGACCTCAGGTCATAATAAAGAATGGAATATTATTTCAATGACAGATGTCTCAGGTATGTATTTGATACCACTACAACCATGAATTTGAACTATTTATGCACACTCAATAAACAGTTTGAAAAGAAAGATAAAAAAATTCAACATTTAACTTCTGGTGCCATTTTTACTTTGCTCTTAAGTCTTTTCATATTCATTCACCTTTATTCACTCTTGATCTAAGCAAAACACAGAGATTCTCATATAGAAGCTTTTACATACATAAATGAAATGTCATTTAACATACCAACAGTATGATTTTTTTTTTCCGGAAGGAAATCTGTACAAATAGCAGTAGCATAAACCATTAAGTTAGCTTCTCTCTGAAATCACAGCTACTCTAAGAATGTCAGCATGTACAATAGCACCAGAAAGACAAGTTGTTTGCTATCAAAGTATAACAGCAGCACCACCTAATTTTCTGTAACAAAGCAAGCCATTTACTCCCAAGCAAATACCAAATCAGTTACAACAAAATTTTCTGAAACATAAAAATTTAAAAGTTTGAACGATTTATTACATATTAACATAGAATTATAATATTTCTACATAATTCATGTTTGTAAAATGATTCTTGGCATATATCTAGTAATAAGAAAATACAGCTAGAAAAGAATTCACCACTTGAAAAAAATCTGTCAATATGGGGATATCATGCATTGTGATCACTGCATGTTTTAAATTGGTTTTCTGTACTTTTACCTTATTATTCTTCAAGCTTTTTCTCTTCATTTCTTTCATTTGACAAAACATTTTGAGTCTAGATCTAAGATAACACATTTGGAACAGAGATATAAAATCATGGTGTATTCAATATTGTTTCTGTGTAATGCATTACTCCAAACATAGTAGGTTAACAAACATTTATCACTTTGTTTTGGGTCAAGAATCTGGGCATAGCTTAACTCAGTGCCTCTGTCTCAGGTCTTTCAGATGGTTGCAGTCAAACTGTGGGGCTGGGATTGGGGTATTCTCTGAAGGTCAACCTCAAGGAGGATCCAACTCCAAGCTCTCTACATGGTTGTTGTCAGGTCTTTGTTCCTGGCTTAGTGGGTCTCTCCATGGGAGTTCTCTCATGGCAAGAAGGTTGGATTTCCCCAGAGTGAGTGACCCAAGAAAGAGTGAGAGGGTGCCCAAGACAAAGCCATAGTCTTCTTATAACCTAATCTATAAGTGACATCCTATTACTTCTGCCATATTCTGTTGATTAGAAGCAAGTAAACAAATCCAGCCTACTATAAGGGAAAGGGATGACAATAGTGCACGACTACTAGGAAGTCGGGGTCATTCAGAATCACTCATTTTGGAAGCTGCCTTCCTTTAAGGAACTTATCCTGTAGATATTTTCAACGTTAGATATCTTAGTACTTAACTTACTATGTTCATAGCATAATGTTTATTTAATGAATTGATTAAAGAATGAGTAGATATACTACAGTAATTTTTTTATGGCAAACATCACATATTTCTTGGGAGATTTAGTTCCTGCAATATCAGATGCAGATTTCTTTGTAGTAGTTCCATTTCCAAGGTCTTCCTTAGCTTTCAAAATCATTCTGCACTAGCTACATGGGAAAGAAAGAGAGGAGTGCCAAACAGAGAGTGCTGTAAAATAGTCTGTCCCCTTTCATTTGTGTCTGAGCTTCCCACTCCATTCTAGTCTGGTTGGATAATTTAGAGAAACATTAGTTTGTTTTCATTCTCTTGATTTTCCCTTCTTCCACTTCAAGCAATAATCAACTTCTGTTTTAATTTATTAGCTTGGTATATTGGGGAGAAAGGAAACTGTAAATGGAAGGAAGTTGGGTTGGTGTGTTGAGAGGACATCTGGGGATAATGATTGACACTAATTTCTCATCTGTATAGAAAGTTGCAGACTCGTGTTATCATATGGATTAAAAGAACAAAAGAATGTGATGATCTTTCTTACACATCTGAGCTACAGTTTCATGTTCACATCTACTTATGGAGCCTTAAAACTGGTCCTTACTTAGCTTTTCAAGGATGGGACTACAACCCAAACGAGAGAATTCTAGACACTGATTCTGTAGCAAACTAGTTTGGAAAAAAGAGAAGTTTCAGCTACAAGAATAAGTTAAAAACATGAAGTTAACCTCTTCAGTTTTTTTAAGTAAAATAGTCCTTTTTATAAAAGTTTGTTTTACTTACTATATTAAGTAATGTTCTAAGTGTGTGATTTGAGGATGATATTTTCTATGAAAATGTGTCAATTTCCTTCCTGTAGGAATTAGTAGGGTACAAAAGTTTTGAGATTGACATGGGAATTAGAATTGGTTTAACAATGATGTGTTCTAAGATTTTTGCTTAAATAATATATGTATTTTCCCCCATAATTACAGCAATTATAATTTTTTATGGTTGGATGGTAGTCCAAGAATTTCAGGTGCTAGATTTACTTTAAATCTCTCCTGCTGCTAGGCATTTTATGTTGTAGAATTCACTTTGGTTTTTTTTTAAGACTTTATTTATTTATTCATGAGAGACAGAGAGAGAAAGAGAGAGGCAGAAACACAGGCAGAGGGAGAGGCAGGCTCCATGCAGGGAGCCTGACATGGAACTCGATCCCGGGACCCCAGGGTGATGTCCTAGGCTAAAGGCAGGCGCCAAACCACTGAGCCACCCAGGCATCCCTGGAATTTACTTTGTATTGGGGAGTCTGGGTGGTTCAGTCTGTTAAGCATTTGCCTTTGGCTCAGGTCATGATCCCTGGGTCCTGGGATGGAGCCCCACATGGAGCCTGATGTGTGGCTCCCTGTTGAACAGGGAGCCTGCTTCTCCCTCTCCTTCTGCTGCTCCCCTGCTTGTGCTCTCTCTCTCTCTCTGTCAAATAAATAAAATCTTTTTCTTTTTTATTTTTTTAAGAAAGTATTGGTCGAATATAACATGTTTTGGTAGATGGATTTTTTCCTCAAATAATTTTTCTGTGATTGCATGGATTTAATTTACCTGATCTAGTATAAGTATAAATTAAAGAAAGGAGATATTAAATCTCAAATAAGATGAAAAGAAAGTACTGTAAATTTCTTCTTGATATCAAATCTACCTTTATATGAAATTTGTCAGTGAGAGGTTGGAAGAAGAATATAGGAAATATAGATAGGTATCAAAGATAAATGTGAACATAGATTTCCACAAGACATTCCAGAAAAAGCTATCTAAACTTAGTTAAATATAAAACAAATACTATCCAAGGAAGAAGTGGTTTAGCTTTTATAAGATTTGTTCTGCTCGATGATCTCTGCAATAAGCATTCTGTTTTGAAAGTATCTATAAATGTATTTAAAGGAATGATGACTATGAGGAATTTTGTTGACTTTTTCTTAATCGTTAATAATGTCAATGGCTAATTCAAAATACTAAGGGAAAATGCCATCGAATGAAAATCAACAAAAGTAAAACTATTTATGAATACACAAGGTACATTACAGTCAACACTTGCTCACTAGGTAGCCCTCACAAAGCATATCTATATCTATATCTATATCTATCTATATCTATATCTATCTACCTATATATGGATGGATCAATAGATATATAATAACTATCAAGGTTTTTTCTATCTAGATATTATATATATCTATTATCTATCTATATTATCTCTATTATCTGTCTATCTATCTATCTATCTATCTATCTATCTATCTATCTATCTAATCTTTCTCTTTGTATTCCCAGCCCAAGCCCAGAGAAAAAACAGGACATGTAACAGGCGTCAGATAAATGTTTAGTGAAATCAGGGAGTAAAACTGACATCACAGGAGACCCAAATTTTAAAAATCACAACTGCTATTTATGAGATCTTTCCAATTCCCTACAAATGTAAGTTTCTGCATTTTAGAGTTTTTATCTCATTTCAATGTCTCTCATGTAGATTTGGTATCATTATCCTCATTGCCCTATGTGCAATAAAAAAATTCATTGAAAGTTTGCTCTATGTAATGTAATTCTTTAGAAGTTTATTAGGAGGCTAGGAATTAGAACATAAAATTATGCCAAAGTAATATATACATAAATAAAACATGGATAAATTCAGAGTAAATAATACTGAATAGTTGGCAGAACTAAATTACTTATTTAACCTTGTACAAGAGCTTTTGCTGTTTAGAAATTACTTCCCTTCTCTTAGATTTGATTAAACTAAATTAGAACTAAACTCTTTTAAAATTGTATATTTACTTTGCACCTGCAGAGTAGACATGCATGTGGATAGCTAGGCTTTGACAAAAGGTCCAGAATTAAGCTTTGAGGTGCCTACTTCAAACATTAAATCCATTAACCTGATAATGTCAACACGAAAGAGTGCTCCTTGTTTCTGAGTCTCAAATAGAAATTAAAATATGAATACAAAAAAGCTATAAAAGAAAATTTCAACATAAAAACACTTGTAATATCAAGATTTGAAATTCACTTTGTTTTGAACTATTTTTTGAAACATTGGCCTAACAAATCCTAACACTGTATTATTAAAATTATACTACAAAAAGAGATGCATAAAATGTCAATATTGTTGGTGGCACAGATGTAATGAAGATGTTTCCATGGATTGATCATTTCTTTAAACATTTGTGGAAAAAGCTAAGAAACCACTATTTTCTCTTCAATATAAAATAGTGACTACCCTACTTCTTTATATCATGTTTAACTGAATTATGTAAGTGGATGAACTCTCAGTTAATTTTGGGTGGTTTAATGAAACAGATTTCTCTCAGGAAATATTTGATTAAAACATGATTACCACCACTGCAACACTATTACAAAGACATTACAGTACTCTTATAAATAGGTTTCTTGAATTATTCCTTGGATCATATAATAAGAATTCCTCTTACTGATTTTTATCCCAGATGCATGTTATCTGAATTTAAACTCACCCTTAATAAGGCATGAATATGAGAAGATAGTCTTACATTGGGCTACATAATTTTTGTAACATGTTCACTGGTCTCCATGTTAAAAACGGGAACAACATTGGAAAAGAGAGATGGATTCTTCATCATCTTTAAAAACACTTCCTCAAAGAAGATAGCACAGACACAGAATCAGGTCTGTATTGCTGCCTATGCAATGGAAGAAATATTTTTTAAAATATGTAAAATTTTCTTTTCCTAAATCTTCACATCTCTCAAGACCATAGTGAAGTCTAACATTGGGCTACAAAGATAGGCCTGTCATACATTTGGCAATATTTTTTTTATTATAAATTAATTTTTTTTATAAATTAATTTTTATTGGTGTTCAATTTACCAACATACAGAATAACACCCAGTGCTCATCCCGTCAAGTGTACCCCTCAGTGCCCGTCACCCATTCACCCCCACCCCCCGCCCTCCTCCCCCTCCACCACCCCTAGTTCATTTCCCAGAGTTAGAAGTCTTTATGTTCTGTCTCCCTTTCTGATATTTCTCACACATTTCTTCTCCCTTCCCTTATATTCCCTTTCGCTATTATTCATATTCCCCAAATGAATGAGAACATACACTGTTTGTCCTTCTCCGGTTACTGTGGCCAAGTTCAAAAAGGGTGTTGCCTGAGTTCTCCTCTGGGATTTTGATGGAATCTTGTCTCACATTTAGATCTTTCATCTATTTTGAGTTTATCTTTGTGTATGGTGCAAGAGAGTGGTCCAGTTTCATTCTTCTGCATGTGGATGTCCAATTTTCCCAGCACCATTTATTGAAGAGACTGTCTTTCTTCCAGTGGATCGTCTTTCCTCCTTTATCGTATATTAGTTGACCATAAAGTTCAGGGTCCACTTCTGGGTTCTCTGTTCTGTTCCATTGATCTATGTGTCTGTTTTTCTGCCAGTACCACACTGTCTTGATGACCACAGCTTTGTAGTACAACCTGAAATCTGGCATTGTGATGCCCCCAGATATGGTTTTCTTTTTTAAAATTCCCCTGGCTGTTTGGGGTCTTTTCTGATTCCACACAAATCTTAAAGTAATTTGTTCTAACTCTCTGAAGAAAGTCCATGGTATTTTGATAGGGATTGCATTAAACGTGTAAATTGCCCTGGGTAACATTGACATTTTCACAATATTAATTCTGCCAATCCATGAGCATGGAATATTTTTCCATCTCTTTGTGTCTTCCTCAATTTCTTTCAGAAGTGTTCTATAGTTTTTAGGGTATATTTTGAGAACCATTTGAATGGTAAATGGTTCTCCAACCTTTTATTTTCAGGTTGTAGGTGTCCTTCTGTCTAAAATGAGTCTCTTGTAGACAGCAAATAGATGGGTCCTGCTTTTTTATCCAGTCTGAAACCCTGCGCCTTTTGATGGGGTCATTAAGCCCATTCACGTTCAGAGTTACTATTGACAGATATGAGTTTAGTGTCATCATGATATCTATTTAGTCCTTGTTTTTGTGGATTGTTCCACTGAACTTGTTCTTAAAGGGGAGTTTTAAGAGTCCCCCTTAAAATTTCTTGCAGAGCTGGTTTGGAGGTCACATATTCTTTCAGTTCCTGCCTATCTTGGAAGCTCTTTATCTCTCCTTCCATTATGAATGAGAGCCTTACTGGATAAAGTATTCTTGGCTGCATGTTCTTCTCATTTAGGACCCTGAATATATCCTGCCAGCCCTTTCTGGCCTGCCAGGTCTCTGTGGAGAGGTCTGCTGTTACCCTAATATTCCTCCCCATGAAAGTCAGGGACTTCTTGTCTCTTGCTGCTTTAAGGATCTTCTCTTTATCTTTGGAATTTGCAAGCTTCACTATTAAATGTCGAGGTGTTGAACGGTTTTTATTGATTTTAGGGGGGGATCTCTGTATTTCCTGGATCTGAATGCCAGTTTCCCTTCCCAGATTGGGAAAGTTTTCAGCTAGGATTTGTTCAAATACATATTCTGGCCCTCTGGCCCTTTCGGCGCCCTCGGGAACCCCAATTAAACGTAGGTTTTTCTTCCTTAGACTGTCATTTATTTGCCTTAATCTGTCTTCATGGTCCCTTAATTGATTGTCTCTTTTTTCCTCAGTTTCCCTCTTTGCCATTAACTTGTCTTCTATGTCACTCACTCGTTCTTCCACCTCGTTAACCCTCGTCGTTAGGACTTCTAGTTTGGATTGCATCTCATTCAATTGATTTTTAATTTCTGCCTGATTGGATCTAAATTCTGCAGTCATGAAGTCTCGTGAGGCCTTAATGCTTTTTTCTAGAGCCACCAGTAGCTGTATAATGGTGCTTCTGAATTGGCTTTCTGACATTGAAGTGTAATCCAGATTTTGTAGCTCTGTGGGAGAGAGGGCTGTTTCTGATTCTTTCTTTTGAGGTGAGGTTTTCCTTCTAGTCATTTTGCTCAGTGCAGAGTGGCCAGAAACAAGTTGTATTGGAACACGGGGGAGTATCACTGGTCCGTCCAGCTGGTCTTCTGGGGGAGGGGCCTGCTGTGCTGATTTTCAGGTGTTAGCACTTGGGGGAGCTGCTCTGCCCCTGCCTGCTGCAGGGCTCAGCGGGGGTTGTTTACCCCGTTGGGCCCCAGGAGGAATAGTCGCAGTTGCTATGGCAACTCTGGAAGCCTGGATTCAGCCTCCGCAGGAACTACGGGGCTCGGGGCTCTCGGTTCTCCGTCTGCAGGGCCTGGAGGCTCCGGGGCGGGGCCGCTGATCTGCTCAGCTCGGGGCAGGCGCGTCCTCGCTGTCCTGGGCCCTCCCGGCCTCTGCCTGTCCCGGGGGAGGCCGGATCCTGGGCTGTGTCCCGGCGCCCTGTGCTCCGGGGCCTGCGCTGTGGGATTCGCGCTCCCGCCCCGCAGCCCCCTCCGCGGAGCCGCCGCCCGAGCCCCTCCGAGCTGCTCCGGCCCCGCCGTGCGCGCTGCAGCCCTTAGGGAGCTCGGCGCACTCTCCCGGGGCGCAGGTGTCTGTTAGTGTCCCCGGGAGCCGAGGGCATCCCCGCCCTCCCGGGTCCTGCTCCAACTCCCTGCGAGCGCTTTCCGCCCGCCCGGGAAGGTTGGTGCAGCTCCTGCTGCTCCGGGACGGGGCTCTCCTGTCCTGGGGACACTCGCCCCGGCCTCAGCCCGGCTCCTCGCGGGGCCCCTCCCCCTCGGAGGCCTTTTGTTCCTTTATTTCTTTTTCCCCGTCTTCCTACCTTGATAGAAGCGCGGACTCTTCTCACTGTAGCGTTCCAGCTGGTCTCTCTTTAAATCTCAGGCCGAATTCGTAAATTTTCAGGATGGTTTGAAGGTTATCTAGGTAATTTGGTGGGGACAGGCGATTTGGGGACCCTGCTCTTCCGCCATCTTGCCCCTCCCCCCCCCATTTGGCAATATTTGCCTAAAAACTATAAATCCTAAAATCTACCTTCAGTTGTCTATGAACATTCACCTTGCCAACATTCAGCAGTTCCCTATTGATGAGATATTGGATAGAGGGTAAGGAAGATTAACTTCATAATAATGACCTAGAAACTAACAGATGTAGGAAGAGGTGTTTTTTTCCTCCATTTTTTTCATATACAAATATACACGCATATTCTGTCTGCTAGACAGAGAAAACAATCTTAAGTAATTGTCAGAGCTTTTCTTGCCTTCATTGCATCTCTCAAATCACAGAAATTGCAGGCTGATCAGGATATTACTAAGCGTGGATAGAGATATCGAAAGTTAGTGTGGACATTTGTTGAAACTCTGAAGCATAATTTCTAGAATCTGCTTTTCAATAAAGAATTGTTCTCAATGTGCCTTAAAGATTAGCTAAACCTTCATCTTCAACCATTTATTACATGTACAAGTGGGGAGGGGAATTATTCAAAGAGGCTCAACTGGGAGGAGTAGGAAAAAGCTCCAGTGACCTTGACATATGTGTGGATTCAACTTAGATTCTATTCTAGCCAGTCTACATGTGAGTGAACTCCAGTGAAAGAAAATGAAACAATAAAAATTGGTTTATGTTTAACTAAGGCAGGGAGACTCCAAAGTGATCATTGGTTCCACTAGTCACCACTGAGCGAAAATTCAGCTTCACATGCTAGATCCAGCATTGTTTTGTTTTGTTTTTTAAGTTCTAGTTTTGTCACTTATCTGATTCTGTGCCCTTGGTGACTTATTACTTGTTTCAGTTTCTCCTGTGAATACTTAGTGCAGATTTCTCATGTTTCCGGCTATCGTTCTAAGCACTTTGAACTCAAGTCATTTAATTCACAAGATCACGCCAACATGTAGATAGTATCATTATGCCAACTTTGCAGACCAGGGAACTCAAACTCTGAAGTTGCAGGTAATTGTGGGTGCCACCTAACTGTTCGGTGGTCTAGTTGGTTGCAACTTAAGCAATTAATTTGGGGCAAAGCATGTGATCTTAACCTCTTCATTTACTACTTCTCAAACTCTTAGCATGGATCTCACATAAAATGAACGCCTAGTCAGCCTCTTACAAGGGTAATCAATTTTTCTTTTTTCGTTTTGTATTTTATTCAGTAAGAAATACATTAGAAACATCATGAGCCCTCCTATTCTATATTTTGTTACAAGTGAAAACAGTTTTACACAGTAACAGAATGAAAAATTACAATAAAATACTAACAAAGTTACAATTTTATCACAGAGTGTATCCACTATCTAAAATACATAATAGAATGCTGATAATAATATCAGGATTGGAAGCAACCATGCCATGACTTTTAAGAAATATTCATGTATAAATTCTGAGACTTGAAAGAGGAAGCACTGTCTGGTGGAAAGAAGATGGGCTCTGGCATCAAACTGATTTAGGCTCCAATATTAATTTACTAGTTGTGGGACCTGGAAAAACTATATAAGTTTTATATAAGACTCACTACGTGAGTCTGGGTTTCTTCATCCCTAATATCAGATTACTATTTAACTTTTATGTAAAACTGATACATGAATTAAACGAACTAACATCTAGTATGGGAGTGTAAAGAACATAGCACTGATCCTAAATATTTCTTAAAGTCACAAAAATAAAGTCACGCTTAGAATGCCATACACTTCAATAAACACAAAACAAATATTACGATGTTACCATGCTTAATTTGTAATAGATAAATCAAAAGCAAAAAAGAAGAAATTGTCATATAGAAGCCCTACATTTCTTTTCCTAAATTCTTTCTAGAGCTTCTCTTGTTTTCTTTTCCCTTCCACCACTTTCCATCTTTTCAACTCTTTTAATCTTCTGTTTAAGTACAGTTAAAACACTGCAGAGATGGGACCAGATAGATGGAGAGTTGATTTGATTGCTGGTTACACTGGCTGACTTAACAGTTCACTCACTGATTCACACATGGTAACCAAGTGCTTGGTGCAACATAGAGCTTCCTGCCTGGTTTCTGGGAAAGATAGAGATTTTTAAATAACACCCTCCTTCATATAGCCCAAATAGAAAGGCAGTTTAATGGAGAAAACAACCCCAGTTAGTCTATCCTCCACTCTGTTGCACCAGAGACAACTTCTTTCTTTCTTTCCTTTCTTGCCTACTTGTCTTTGTTCAAATTAATAAGAATTTCCAGGTGTTAAATTCAACACCAGGAAAAGCTATACAATGCCATTGGTATATTTCAAATAATGATGCTGATAGTGAAAATCAAGTCAATTAAATATTTTATCTATAGTATTCAGAATCCAAAATAAAATGATGAGGGAAACAAAGGCAAGAGAAGTGTAGCTTAAATTAAATCTCCTTACAGCTTACAGCCCACTGATAGATCCCTGAAATATGAAGTGTCTGACCTTCCTCAAGGAACTCATAGCTGCCTTAGTACCTTCATGTTTATGTTTTATTAAAGACTAAAAGTAACCTTATCTTAATAGCAGCTATTCCCTCAAGGTCCTGAGAGCCTGCTCCCAAATTCCTTAGAGACTTATGTTGCCCCTAACTCCCGCTAATTAAAAAGTACATAATCAGTCACTCCTCACAATCCCAGTGCATATCCTTCTGCCCACAGGTGCAGTCCCCATGCTATAATAAAATCACCTTTTTGTACACAAAAGCTCTCAAGAATTTTCTTAGCCATTCTCTCATGGACACATACTTGAACTTCCAAATTTCATCAAAGGCACTGATGGTTTATATCAAATACTAAATACAAACAAAATTGGACAATTATCACTTTTCTTATTGCTCCATGCTTACCATTTCATCTAAAAGTAAAAGCCCCCCAATACTATTCTGTGAACTATTTCTGGAAAGAAGCAGTCTATGAGAAAATATTATAATCCAATTCCAATACTCAGTGAAAACAATATTCACCAGTTTTTTTTAATTTTTATTTATTTATGATAGTCACACAGAGAGAGAGAGAGAGAGAGAGAGAGAGGCAGAGACACAGGCAGAGGGAGAAGCAGGCTCCATGCACCAGGAGCCCAATGTGGGATTCGATCCCGGGTCTCCAGGATCGGGCCCTGGGCCAAAGGCAGGCGCCAAACCGCTGCGCCACCCAGGGATCCCCCAATATTTGCCTGTTAAAGAGCAAGCTCTAATGAAAGGGATGCTAGGATGACTGTTAGTGGGAAGTCTGACATCTGAGTACTACCTGCTAAAGCAAAGTCATTTGTGGGGAGCCAAATTTGTGGAGTCATTTGTGGGGAGCCATCATTATTTCCAGCATCTATGAAATGGAGGAGAGTTAGTAGACAGAAAGACACTTACAGATACATCCCACATTTTTATATGGGAGGGAAAGAGATTACATCACTTTCCCTGCCCCCATCCCTACCTTACACTCTAGCATCCAACCTTTCTCTCACCATGCAGAGAAACCTATAGGGATGTTGTGTAGATAGCTCTGGTGTCTTTTCTTTCCTACCAACACATAGCACCAAAAAGTGTATGAGTAGGTAGCTGCATTCTGTAAGGTTGTTTTTCCGTCACTCACGGAATGCTCCTCAACTCTCTGAGTTGAGGTTTACACCTAATACTTGTAAAACCTGTACAAAGCAGCCCATCTGTCAGCTACCCCATAGGCTCCTGCAGCAATGCACCCATTCAGCTCTCTCCAGCCAGCACTGAGACACGGGTAGAAGGCTTTATCTTTCTGTCTACTTGGCTATCAACATTCTGAAGCTCTGGAGTAATTTCACACATGAGCATAAATCTTTGTTTTATCAAAAGAGATCCCATGTTTTAGCCAAAGAAATAGATTTGTAAGACATCCTTACAAAAGAACTCTGTGGAAACGATTTTATTATAATTATGGGAAAGTCGAACATAGCTCATGCCAGGTACACATTATCTCACTAAAATAAAATATATAATTAAACATTATTTTGGAAATATTAAAACAACAAAGGAGAAAAAATATTGGTAATAACGCCATTCAGAAGGGATAGGCATTAGTTTCAATATCTTTTGTTAAACTAAAGGTATGTTTAGGGGGATCCCTGGGTGGCGCAGCGGTTTGGCTCCTGCCTTTGGCCCAGGGCGCGATCCTGGAGACCCGGCTCCGGAGTGCATGGAGCCTGCTTCTCCCTCTGCCTAGGTCTCTGCCTCTCTCTCTCTCTCTCTGAGTATCATAAATAAATAAAATAAAATAAATTAAAGGTATGTTTAATTACTTATTAATGTTACAAGCTATACTGATTATATGTCTCTAGTTACATGTGCATCACAAAATTATGTCTTATAAAGCTTTCTAAGCAGAAGATCATCTTTCAGTTTAATTCATGAATAATTATCTGGTACTCAAGAGAAAAAAAATAAAATGCAATTCACATTCCTAAAAAAAAAAATCCAATAGTTTCTTTTTCTTAAAATAAGTAGAACAGCATATAAGTTTTATTTACTTTCACAAGTTGAGTGAGACCTGAAGCACATGCACAAATGAGTGGATTCTTAAAATTATATAAATCAGTTTGACTACATTGCTCAAGTGTTAAATACTCTTATTACAAGTTTCATTGAACTTGTTCCCCCCCTTTAAGTAAAATTGACAAAAATTGCATATAAGTGTAAAATGTGATTTTTATGTGTTTATACATTGTGAAATGATCACTGTAATCCAGCTATTAACATAACCATTACCTCACATATTTGCCTTTCTTTTTTGTGGTTATAACACTTAGGATGTGCTCTCTTCGTAAATTTCAAGTATACAGTAATATATTATTAACTCTAGTCACCATGCTATACATTAGATCTTTCCTCATCCTGCATAGTTGACATTTTGTACCCTTTGACCAATGCCTCCCCATCAAGCCCACTCCCCAGCCCCTAGCAACCACCATTCTACCCTCTGCCTTTATGTGTTTGAATTTTTGAGATTCCATATCTAACTGAGATCATGCAGTTTTGTCTTTCTGTGCCAGGCTTATTTCACTTAGAATATTATCTTAAGTTTCACCCATTTTGTTACTAATGGCAGGATTTCTTTCTTTTTTTTTTTAACCTAACTTTTTTTTTTTTTAGATTTTATTTAAATTCAAATTAGCTAACATATAGTATTAGTTTCAGGGGTAGAATTTAGTGATTCATCACTTGCATGTAACATCTTGTGCTCATTACAAGTGTCTCCCTTAATGACCATCACCCATTTACCCCATCTCTTCACCCACCTCCCCTCCAGCAATTTTCAGTTTGTTCCCTATAGTTGAATATCTTATGGTTTGCCTCCTTCTCTGTTTTTATCTTATTTTTTCCTTCTTTCCTCCTATTTTCATCTGAAAATTTTCTTCTTGTTAAAAGTTAAATAATATCTATTGTATTTTTACGCTACATTTTCTTTTTCTATTCACCCATCAATGGGCACATGTCTTGTTCCCATACATTGGCTATTGTGAATCATACTGCAAAAAACATGGGAGTGCATATTGGTTTTGGAAGAATTTACAGGTGAAGTCATCTGAACTGGGATTTTCTTGGTTGGGAGGATTTTGATTGCTGATTCAATCTCATTACTTGTTATTGGTCTCTTCAGATTTTTCTATTCTTTCTTATTGAGTCTTGGAAGGTTGTATGTTTCTAGGAACTTATCCACTTCTTTTTGAATATTCAATTTGCTGGCATACAATTTTTTGATAGTAGTCTCTTACAGCCCTTTGTATTTCTGTAGTACTAGTTGTGATATCTCTTCTTCATTTTTAAATTTTATTTATTGGAAACCTCTCTTCTTCTCTTTCTTTTGTTTCTTATTGTTTTGTAGATTATAAATTGTGAAAAGATATATATATAACAAAAAGGAGGGACACCTGGTTGGCTCATGAGCTGGGCTGTCTGGGTGGCTCAGGGGTTGCGCGTCTGCCTTTGGCTCAGGGAGTGATCCCAGGGTCCTGGGATCTAGTCCTGCATCAGGCTTCCTGCATGGAGCCTGCTTCTCCCTCTGCCTGTGCCTCTGCCTCTCTCTCTGTGTGTTTCTCATGAATAAGTAAATAAATAAAATCTTTTAAAAAATAAAAAATAAAACAAAAGGAAATATTTGAAATTACTTAGCTTTATTATAAACTTATATAGTTTTATGTGTAGGGATGGAAAGGACAGATCTAAAATGGACATGACCCTGACCATACTGTAGAACAGATTTTCAAAATTGTCAAAAGGGGTTATGATGCCTTAATCAGCAAATTTATGGAAAGATGATACCTTTGTATAAGTATAAAGAGTATCATTTGGGCAGAGCGTTAGCTTGTACTGAATGTTTTCACATATGATATGTCATTTGGTTCTCACAATAAGCTTAAGAATTCAATATTGTTATTAACATTTCACAAATGAAGAAACTTAGATTCAGAGAATTTTTGCAATTAACAACCACCATATATATAGCAAGTATTCAAACCTGAATTTCACCTATTTATTTCCTAGAACTTAAAGAGTTAACAAGGCACATTCTTCTCTGAGCAGGATACTACTTTAGTCTTTATACTAGGTGTTGCAATTACCATGATAGATTATCTCGTTAGTTTATTTTTAAATTATTATTATATGTAAACTTTTTATGTTGTAGACTTTTTGCTAAGTCACACTCACACTCCATGAGGTAAATATTACGGTTCACCTGACTCTGTTTGCTACATCCCCAAAGAGACACTTAATTTTCCTAACATTTCCTTCCTAACTGACATTAAATTAGTTCTAGTCTCACTGAAACATATATTTTAGGTTGTCTTATCTACTATGTACCTATAATAAGATACAAATCAGTATCAATTTTCTGCCAGTAGAAATATTTCTAAGATTTTATATGCCCCAGCTATTTATCTTTCCCCTGTAGCCTAAGTGTAACCTAAAAGCCATATATAAATGTGTATATACATATATCATTTGTGTAATGTATGTCATTCACAAGTGAAGAAACTTAGGTTCAGAGAATTTTTGCAAAGTAACAACCACCACATATGTAGTAAGTTTCAAAGTAAGTATTCGAAGTTAGTATTCAAACCTGAATTTCACCTCTTTATTCCCCTGAACTTGAAAAAATATATATACATTTAACTTAAGATAGATCATTATATATATATATATATATATATATATATATATATATATATATATTCTGGCCACTACACCTGC
The DNA here is from genome assembly GCF_905146905.1 of Nyctereutes procyonoides. Taxonomy (NCBI): domain Eukaryota; kingdom Metazoa; phylum Chordata; class Mammalia; order Carnivora; family Canidae; genus Nyctereutes; species Nyctereutes procyonoides. Next base: position 26,539,630 of record NW_026575051.1, on the reverse strand, counting down.
ATAGCATTGAATACCAAAGTTAATGTTCTTTTCTGAATAGCTATAAAAAAAAGTTTTCTCCCATTCCTACTACTGCATCTTAATTTCTTCAGAAGATGTGGACTGGATAAAAGAGAAGATGAGAGACTTCCTAAATAGACAAGGGCATTTCTTTAGTTACAATTTTTCAAGTAACTGAATTTGATATGAATTTCATATATCAGTGTCTTTCACTAACCTTAACATTAAGGAAAATTATAACCTTAATATGTGCATTTCTGTCTTAGCCAAAATTAGTAAACTTATTAAGCCTAAATAACACTAAAAATATCAAAGAATGAAAAGAGAATTCAAGTTTCAAAAACCTAATCTGATACTCTATTAATTTTGATTTCCTGAGTTTATAAAATTTGGCTGTTCAGAAAAATACGTGCAAGCTTTTATTGAAGATTTTGTCTTTTTTTTCTGATATCCATTTATTCCCCCAAAATAATCTCTTTGTATGCTTCCCATCTTCACAAATATGTGATGATTTTTCTACTCAAAGAATAAAAAGAGAAAATAATGTTATATGCTCTTATTCAAAATAAATATAAAAAATAAAATAAATGGAGTATGATTACAAATCATAAATATAAGGATTGTTTATATTTTTCCAACTGAGCAGAATGAACCATCTATTAAATGTCTGTTTTATTTATTATTTCCTTATTCCAAAGGGAGGATGTCAACATAAGTCAACACCAACCATAAATTGTTTCTAAAAAAAAAAAATCACATCTATTTTTTTTAACATATGGGTAACAAAATTGACTCTAGGCAGGTTGAGAAAAAGTTATCTTTTCTAATATGTATACAAAGATTTTTTTTTATAGAAAGAGAAAATTCCAGAAGTTTGGATTTAAATACTATCTTCCAAATTGATCTCAATAATTAAAGCTAAGTTTATCACTTAACATGCAAGATAGCACAAATAATTATTGTGGCTATCTGTGTACCTCTAAAGAGAAATAAAGGTTTCAGCTAATTCCTATGGAATAATATCTAAGTATCTCAATTTCTAAAAATCTACTCTTGTATAACATCAACAAGATGTAGGATACGAATTTTCAGCCCTTACCATGCCCTCCCCATAGAACACTAATTTTTGCAACTACTCATAGATGAGAGCACCTTTGTAGGAATCCACCAGTCCAGCACAGAGGTCTTAGCACATATTGGAGCAAAATACCCAAGATTAGACATATTTAAAAAAAATATTTTATTTATTCTGAGATTCACAGAAAAAGGGGCAGAGACATAAGCAGAGGGAGAACAGGCTTCCTGTGGGGAGCCTGATGCAGGACTTGATCCTAGGACCACGGGATCACCACCTGAGCCAAAGGCAGACGCTCAACCACTGAACCACCCAGGTGCCCCTCCAAGATTAGACATATTGAAAAGGTAGGACAAACAGCATCATCCCTTCCCCAAGGCAGTGAATTTTAGTACCAAAGGAGGTGAAAATGAGCATGTAGTGAACACTCAGTTTTCCCATCCATGTGGGATGCTGCTCAAAAGTCTCAATATTTTTTTTTTACCCCACCCAAAACACTGAGGAGATCAGAATGACTAGTTGGGGAAGCTTACAACAGGGAAAAGATGTGGGGACAGGCTGCAACCAGGCTGCAAGGAACTGAACAAAAGTTCTCAATTTCACTAATCACTTCATGGATTCCATCAAGAGGCTCAATCAGGAAACTCATAACATAGGTAACCTACAGGCCCTTAACCCTCATATGACACCAGACTTCCATGAATCTCCACCCTCCAACAGTAAGCATGCATCTATCCCCCATAATTAGTACCCAGTCTATCTTACAGAAGATGTGATCAAATCTCTATAGATACTGCCCAGTCCTGCACAATCAATAGGTCAGAGAATAATTCATAAGGGAAATCAGAAATTATCATGAGGCAAACAAAAATGGAAATATAACCTATCAAATTTTATAGAATATAGCAAAATAGTTTAAGAGGGAAGTTTATTGTGAAAAATGTCTATGTTAAGAAAAAAAAAGATATGAAATATGTAATTCAACTTTATACCTCAAGAAAATAGAAAAAGTAAAAAAAAACTAAGCACAAAGTTAGCAGGAGGACAGAAATAAACAATAAAGGAGAAATAAATGAAATATAGAACAGAAAAACAATAGAAAAAAATGAAACTTAGAGTTGTTTTTTTTAAAGATAAATAAAATTGACAAAACTTTAGCTAGACTAACCCAGAGAAAAGGAGAAAAGTTTGCAATAAATGAAATCAGAAATTAAAGAGGAGTCATCACAACTGGTATCACAGAAATACAAAGGATCATGAAAGACTACTATTAATGATTGTATGCTGACATATTGGATAACCTTAAAGAAATGAGTAAGTTCCTAGAAACATACAACCTTCCAAGACTGAATTATGAAGGAATAGAAAATTTGAAAAGATCAAACATGAGTAATGAAATTGAATCAGTGATCAAAATCTTCCCAACCAAAGCAAGTTAAATATCAGATGACTTTGTGGAAGACTTTTGCCAAACATTTAAAGAAGAATTAATGCAAATATTCTTAAAGTCTTCAAAAAATGGAAAAGGAAAGAATACTTCCTTATTTGTTTTATAAAATAAACAGTACCCTCATACCAAGTACAGATAGGGACACAGGAAAGAAAATTATAGGCCAATATCCCCAATGAATATAGATTTAAAAACCCTTAACAAAATATTAGCAAAATGAATCCAGCAGTAATTAAAGAAGGATCATATATCAATGTCATATGGAATTTATTCCTAGGATACAAGAATGACTCAACACACAAATAAATGTGATGTACCACCTTAAAATATTAAAATATTTTTTAAAACCCATGATTATCTTAACAGATGCAGAAAAAAGTATTTTACAACATTTTAAAATGTCCATACTACCCTAAATGAACTACAGATTGAATGCAATACCTATCAAAATTATAGTGGCATTTTTCAAAGTAATAAAAAAAACTTATAAAATTCACATGAAACCACTAACTTACCCCAAATAGGCAATGCTCTTTTTAGTGGGAAGATCAAAGCTAGAGGCATACACTGCTTGATTTTAAACTATCAAAGCTGTAGTAATCAAAACAATATGCTACTGGTATAAAAACAGACACAAGACCAATGGAGTAGAACAATGAGCTTAGAAATAAATCTGTACATAACCAGGTAACTAATTTCTGACAGCACACTAAGAAAACATAATAATCTTAATAAATGGTGTTGGGAAAACTGGATATTCACATACAAATGAAAAAAGTGATATCATAGGACACCATACACAAAAACTAACTCAAAAATGGAGACCTTTAAACTCCTAGAAGAAAATATAGGGAAATATTTTGGATGTGACACCTAAAGTACAAGTAAGAAAAGGAAAAATAAACAAGGACTACATGAAATGCAAAAGCTTCTGTACAGCAAAGGAAAGAATCAAAAAATAAAAACCAACCTATAGAATGGGAGAAAATATTTCCAAACCATACATGAGAAGCAGTTAATGCTTAAAACACATAATGAGGAGGCACCTGGATGGCACAGTTGGTTAAGCATCCAACCCTTGATTGCAGCTCAGGTCCTGATCTCAGGGTCCTGAGGTGGAGCCCTGCATCAGGACTTGTACTCAGAAGGGAGTCTACTTGTCACTCTCCCTCCGCCAGCTATACTCTCTCCCTCTCTCTCAAATAAATAAATAAATAATAAAATTAAAATTTTAAAATGTATAATGATTTCCTGTAACTCAATTGTGAAAAGAAACCCCCCAAAACAAGAAGTTAATTAAAAATAGACAAAGGACTTAGATAGATGTTTTTCCAAAGAAGATACACAGGTGTATCAGGCGGTCAAAAGGTCAAACTTCCAGTTAGAGATAAATAAGTTCAGGAGATGTAATGTATAATATGATTATTAAAGATAATACTATATAGTATATTTACAAATTACTAAGAGAGTAGATCTTAAAGGTTCTCATCACAAGAAGAAAAATTATAACTATGTGAGGTGATGAATGTTAACTGAACTCTGAACTTTTTGTGGCAATCATTTTGCAATATATATATATATATATATATATATATATATATATATATATACATCATATTATTATGTGGTAAATCTCATGCTAATACAATGTTAATGTCATTTATATATTCATAAATCTGGAAAAATAATGTAAAATAAAAATGTAAGTTTGAGACACAGAGAGAAGCCACCTCTCATTCTCAGAGATAGAAACACTGATTTTCTTACCATTATATAGTCCTTTCTAAATGAAAAAGAATATATTGTGGTAAATGCGAAGGTATTTACCAATTCTAATTTGAAGGTCACTTTAATTTTATTCTTTTTTACTTTCTTTTTTTTAAGATTATTTATTTATTCATGAGAGACAGAGAGAGACAGAGACACAGGCAGAGTGAGAAGCAGGCTCCAAGTAGGAAGCCCGATGTGGGAGTCAATCCAAGGACTACAGGATCACGCCCTGGGCCGATGGCAGACACTCAACCGCTGAGCCACCCAGGCATTCCTCTTTTTTACTTTCCAAAATGGTATATTATAAAAATAAACATATATTTGATAGGCATAATTCTTCATCTGCTTGTTTGTATTAACCAACCAAGGACAAAAATAAAATATGAGGAACGCATGACAAAAAAAAATTCTTGGAAATTTTGAAATATCTCACTAGTCAAAGGATAAACTGTTAAAACTTTAAACTGAAAAGAGATGGTTACATCAGCATACCTCATAACAAGTTAATATTTTTGTATTTAACTTGATTTCATTATAGAATAAAACATAATTTCTGGTAATTTCTACAGAGATATTATTTCATTAGCGATGTCTAATAAGATGTCTATAAGATGTCTAGGAGAAATCTTAAAAAATACATTAATTAAAACAAAAAAGGAAAAAGAGATGTGGGTCTGCTCTAAATGAGTTTGCAATCCAGGATAAGGAATCAGGCAAATACAACAGAAACAAAAACAAAAACAAAACACTGCAAAAGATATCACCTCACACCTGTTAAGATGACTATTATAAAAAAGAGATGAGATTAGGAAAGGCAACCCTTGTGCACTGTTGGTGAAAATGTAAATTGGGACAGCCATTGTAGAAAAACACTATGGCAGTTCCTCAAAAGATTAAAAGTAAAACTACCTCGGGATCCAGCCATCCTCTTTTTAGGTAGATATCCCCCCCAAAATAAAATCAGTATCTCCAAAGGTATCTGCACCTCTATATTCTTTGCAAATTTTTTCATAATAGTCATGAAAATAATCCAAGTATCTGTTGACAGATGAATGAAGAAAAAGTAGTATACTTGGTATCTATGCAAACATAAAAAGAAGAAAATTCTCTTATTCATGACAACATGAATGAACCAGATGACATCATGCAAAGTGAAATAAGCCAGACACAGAAAGAAAAATACTGCATGATCTCACTTATATGTGAAATCTAAAAAAAAAGTTGAACTCCTAGGGGATCCTTGGGTGCCTCGGCGGTTTGGTGCCTGCCTTTGGCCCCGGGTGCATCCTGGAGTCCCGGGATCAAGTCCCGTCGGGCTCCCGGCATGGAGTCTGCTTCTCCCTCCTCCTGTGTCTCTGCCTCTCTCTCTCTCTCTATGTCTATCATGAATAAATAAGTAAATAAATCTTTAAAAAAAAAAAAAAACTTGAACTCCTAGAACAAGAGTAGAATGGTGGTTGCCGGGGGCTGGGTGGTGGGAGAAAAGTGATTGTACTGATCAAAAGGTATACACTTTCAGTTAGGAGATGAATAAATTCTGGGAGTCTAAGTGCATTATGATGATTTTAGTTAGCAATATGGGTTGTATATCTGAAATTTGCTAAGAGGTAGATCTTAAGTGTTCTCATCACAATTTTAAAAAAAGGTAATTATGTGAGATGATAGATGTGTTCATTAACTTAATTGCAGTAATTATCTCACAATGTATACATATACTAAACCATCATGTTGTACCCTTTAAAACATAAAAATAAACATTTGACCATGTTTATAGTCTTTGCTTTTCTATTTTCAGTTGCAATTCTTTTCACCCTTTCATTCTCACATCCTCTATCAACCCAACATAAGACATTTAAATGAAACTCAACTTTGTTTTGTCATTTGAACATTAAATGATTTTACACTTAGGTCTCTGATCTAGCATTTAGTAGACAAAAAGATTTTTTAAAAGCATTTAGAAAGTGGAGAATAGGGCAGCCTGGGTGGCTCAGCGGTTTACTGCCTGCCTTCAGCCCAGGGTATGATCCTGGAGACCCTGGATCGAGTCCCACGTCAGGCTCCCTGCATGGAGCCTGCTTTTCCCTCTGCCTGTGTCTCTGCCTCTCTCTTTCTTTCTCTGTCTTTCATGAGTAAATAAATAAATAAAATAAAAAAGAAAGTGGAGAATATATTCAATTAAAAAAGAGAAATTAATGTAGGGAAAAAGAATATGGGAAACTCTCCATCTTTTAGGCTTTCATTTCTATTGTATATATTCAGAAGTTTTAGATGATTTTATTTTTACTTTCAGCTATTGAATCATTATTCAGAAGAAAAGTGATTATTGTAAAGGAGCACATGAAAGTATGGCTGGGCAAATAAAAAGGTTGAGAAAAAATAGATAATGGAAGAAAAAGAGTTAAATCAGGTCAATTGCTAATTAAAAAGATGTGCAAAAATGTAGTAATGATTGGGAGATAAAATCTGGAGGAAAAATGAAATTAAAATTTGTTTCTGTTTGAGAACAAATGAGGGTATAATGAGAACTTATGGAAAACACTCCCCAGTCTTTTATTAGTTCATTCATTCATTCCTTTATCTCTTTACTCATAATTTATTCATGAATTTATTTACCTATCTCATCTATTATGGAACAAGTGTATAAAAGTATTCAAGTGTAGGAAGAAAAATGTTTCAGTGGAAAATTATGCACTCCATGACTGGAGCACATCCTTCCAGGTTATCTGCTTCTGTTTCTATTGGAGTGGTTTTGTAACTCTCTAAATTTAGATAACCAGTACCAATGCAAAATAATTATAACATGTAAACATGTAGTTCTAACAGGTGGAGATAAAATTGACTGCCCCCGCCAACTATGGACATTCTCCTATGGACATTTCAATATTCTGGATCTATAATGTTCCTGTTTGGATTCTCCTTTGGATTGGTTATAATACATTACCAGTTTAGTCATTACTAAGTTAAATAAAAAAATTTAACTAATGTTTGTTTTTCTGTGTATGACAGTCATGGTTTATCTATTTTTGAATATTGTCTTTTAACAGTCCTCTTATTTTGTAAATATTTTGGCTTTTAAAATTTTCTTTGGGGAATAAAGGAATCAGTGGTAGTGGTTATATGACCATAACATTTGGTGTGGGGGGTTTAGTATTTCAGTTTTAACCTCAAGCCTTAGTATGTCTTAGAGGATTTTGTTTAGTTTTGTTTTTGTTTTTTTTTTTTGTTTGTTTGTTTTTAATTTAGCAGTTGACAGTGTCTTGATTGTTTAACTTCTGAAGTAATGCATCAGTATTCCTTTTATCAGGAAGGATATAAATATATGGGGACAATTGGATTTCATGGTACAGAGATTTCATATTTTATTTCCTCAAGCCAGTAAACATCTCCCAACTAAAGAAGTACCCATGGTTCTCAGCGTCTTCCATTCTTTCTGATTTCTCCCATTTACCTGTAACCTTAACCAGTTGGGAACACCCCTGACTTACAACCATCCACACACTACAGAACCATCTGATAGTGTCCTACCTCTTCTCCTGAAGGAAGAACAGCATTATCCTTTCCGATTTTCTTTTTTATCCCTTATGATAGCTTAATACCAAAGGCAACTTCTAGAGATATCTGTATTTTCCAAAAATACTCAAAATTCATATTAAAAATTCATATTAATGTAGGAATCATAGGCCTCACTTTGCACTATTCAAGGTGTAGGATCGACCATAATTTTATAGTTACATGTTAGAAAAAATGGATATTTTTGAAATATGCCTCTATGCTGGTTCCATTATAAAATTGACTTTGTCATGATGTCAGTAAAGTTACAAGAAAAATGCAAAAGAGATGAGAAAGAGAAGAGAAGGAGGAGGAAGAGGAGGAGAGGAAGGGGAAGAAGAACGATCAGAAAGAAAAAAGATATGAAGGAAATAAGGAAGGAAGCAAGAGAAGAAGGAAAGAAGGGAGGGAGGGAGGGAGGGAGGAAGGAAGGAAGGAAGGAAGGAAGGAAGGAAGGAAGGAAGGAAGGAAGGAAGGAAGGAAGGAAGAATTTCTCTGCTGCTCTGTGAGTAAATGAAGGCAAATCCACTCATCATTTTAAATCCAGAGGCAATTTCCTTCTGGTGGTTTATAAATGGGTCAAAGATTTAGTTATCATTTTTAAAATTACTTTAGGCAGGGAAATGCAATATCTTAATATACTTAGAGTTTTTATAATAATAAAGCATTTTAGAAAAATCTTTATCTGTTTATGATAAATACATTAGTAATTTGTGACCTGCAGGACTAAACACTGGTTCTTGATTGAAACACACCGTTATACTGTTTAACTTCAAAACTGCTGAAAGAAAGAGAAAGTAGTACATTCAAGAATACATTTTGAATGTTGTATTATTGATTCAGTTCATAGACACTCTTGTATCTAACTGGCTTTCATCTCATTTAATAATCCCCAAGCATCCTAGTCACGTTTTTCAAAGCTGTACCGAAGGAATGCTAACTTATCCATTAAGATAAAAGACACCAAATGTCACTCTTAACACAAAGCGATTAGGGTCTTCATATGTAGCATCACAACCCCTCTAGGCTAAGTGAGGAGACTGACACCGAAGTGATAGATGACCCCAACGTCTATTATACATGGTAACGCAATCCATAAACTCTGAGTCACAGCTTGAGATAACTTTCAACTGCACATGTGAATTTTCTTAATGAGACTACTTCTCAGGGTATCAGTTTAAAAATAAGTTCTTGCACTCTTATTTCAGTACTCAGACTTCTATTTAAGCATAATACAGTACTTGATTTTATTAAGGGGTAAATTCAGATTCAAGAGGTGGGAGGAGGTCAATCAAAAAGTTAGTGTGAAATAAAAGCCTTGCTTGAGAAGTACTTCAAAAAATCTAGAGGGTTTCTTTGTTTAGTTTTTTTGTATCTCACATAGCTTAATATCTCATGTTAAATATTAATACACACACGCACACATCACAAAAACAAACCAAAAACACACACATCATAAAAGAAAAGCAAAACAAAAACAAACTAAAGCCAAAGGGACATGCAGAAATGTCTGGAGGTGATGGATAGATCTCTCATCTTGATTTTGATTGATGATGGTTCCATAGAAGTATGCATATGTCCAAACTCATCAACTGGTATGTACTATATATGTGCAATTTTGTGTTTGACAATTATACCTTAATAAAGTTGTAAAGAGGACACCTGGGTGGTTCAGTGATTGAGCGTCTGCCTTCAGTTCAGGTTGTGATCCCAGGGTCCTATGATTGAGTTCTGCATCAGGGTTTCTGCAAAGAGCCTGCTTCTCCCTCTGCCTATGTCTCTGCCTCTCTTTCATGAATAAATAAACAAAATCTTTTTTTAAAAAAGCTGTGAAGAACTTGTTTGAAACTTTTATTACTAAACTGTGTTCAGAAATCTTTAAATTAAATTATATATTAAAAAAAGACCCACAAAAAGCAAAAAAACAAAACTAAGGAAGGATATCCTGAACCAGATCCTCCATAGTTTGGCTGAAAAATCAGCTCATCCTGATGGCTTGAGCTTTAGTCAGATGGTGCCCAGTGGCCAAAAGATTAATGAGTTCTTTGAAATCTGAAGAGACTAATCATATAACTAAAATAAAGGAAGCTGACTATTTTTGAGAAAATGCCCTCTTAACACAATTGATGATGATAATAATTAGCAAGGCTATTTTGGAAGGAGTGGCATTTTCCAATTTGGTTGAATGACAATATATTATATTGGTCTTTGGTTAATTTTCATGTCTGGGCCTAGGATAGAAAGACAGAAAATTGTAAAGGCTTAGCAAACTAGAGATAGTAACTTAGAAAACTATTTGGAAATAGAAATTATGTTGATAGTGAATGAAAAATTCACCTATATACATTGAAGCCATGTATTTCAGATGAAAACAATACATAAAAATGCTTATAATTTATACTTGTCATGGTATCATAAGCTATTGAAATGAACATGATGATTTTAATATGTATGTAATTTGTAGGTTGTTTTTCAAAGAAATCAAACACGTTTCACTGTTAAAGATAGGCATTATTTTGCTAATATGTGAAAATCACTAATGTAATTACATTCATGTATCATTATGATTCATAAAAATAATATACTTCTCTGCTAAGGCTATTAGATCAAACTTCATGAATAAGAAATTTGGCAATGTAATAAATTGATCTTCTGGGAGATGCTTATTTTTCTTTGTATGCTTTATGGCTTTGGTCTGTGTCTCAGGAATATTTTCATATTCATTCTGAGATAGAGTAGAATGACAATGAGAAAAATAAAAAAAGAAAACATGACATTGGTACTCTGTTACATTTGTTGCTTGGCTATATTTGGATACTATTATTATGGTTTTGACATCTTTCTGCATTTAAGTATTTATTTTGTACTGCAGGACACATACCTGGAGACCAAGTTATACATTCTGTAATTTAATATTGAAATGATCATTTATGAAAGTGATTAACAGATGTTTTCTTTATTCATATTCTTAGCTTTGCTATTGTGTGCAATTACAATAGTCAGTATTTTTATGAAATATTGACAATATAACAACAATTGTGACATTATGTTACAAAGACCTCAGAAAAAACTAAGAGCAAAGTACCAATTAAAGTGTAAATCCCTTGGTTTCCAACTTAAATTTATAATTTATTTGTGTATAAAACAAGAATATGAATTCTGAATATAATATGTATATATGTATGAGTATGAAAGATTTTGATAGTTTTTATAGATGACTAGTAGTTTTGATGGTAGGGTAGAAATGTCACTTGTGTTTATCCATATGTGGGTCTGATTGCTTATAAGTCATTTCATTCCTTGTAAAGGCCCTTGGCTGCTGAGTACCCAGGCCTAACCTTCTGCTGGCCTCCTGCTTCTGTGTAATTATTGGTACTAAAGTCATTTATTTTTATCATCAATTAGATTGAATTTAACACCTGGATAACATAGACTATTTTAAAGGCTAAAATTTACAATAGAGTTAAAAAAATAACCCAAATTTATTTAATATATTTACTCCAGATATTTATACTATTAGAAGATAAAAAAAAGCCACAGAAGCAAATGTAGCATATCATCCAATTATATGAAGTTATGTTTTAATTAGATATAAAAGGGGACATTTTAGCTTTAGAAATCTGGAAATGAATTATGAGCTTAAAAATTTATAATATTTTACAGCCTAAAAATTCCATTTTTACAACTCTAAGTTCTTTCTTTGATGCTTATATTATTTCAATAACTTTTTAACCGCTCTACATACATATAAGATCTTGGCTTCCTATCTTTAGGCTAATGCTATAGTTATTTCACTAAAATCCAAGTCATGTCATATTTCTACTCCTCACAAAAGGTTTAGTGGCTCTCACATAAACATATCGTAAAGTTATGTTTCTTAGCTTGCCTCCAGAACCTTTCACCACCTGACCTTAATCTATCTATTCACCAGCTAAGTTCTCAGTAAAGTATGAGCCACATCAGACTCCTTGCCTTCCTTACCAGGTCATCATGCTCTTGGACCACAGCATCTTATTTGGACATTTAGTTCCCTTTGTGTGGAATGCCCTGGCCCATCTTTTGTTTGTTCTCTCTACTCATCTTCCTAGGTCCAACTCAAATGCACTTTTACCTTGACACCTCTTTCTTCTCTCCGAGGTGGAATATTTCTTTCATATGGAATACTGGGAGCATGTATCACGTCTTTTAATTACTGTATCTAATTTAGTGATAAAAAGCAACAATGAGTAGTCACTAGAAGCATGAACTCTGAAGTCTTAGGATTAATTCATGTCTGCTCCTAAAAGGATGATTTTGGGGAATTTCCTTAATCTCTAAGCTTAAATTTTCTAATCAGAAAAATCAACAATAATAATAGGACCCATTCTGTTGGTTTATTCTGAGTATTAAATTAGACCATGCAGGGACGCCTGAGTGGCTTAGCAGTTGAGTGTCTGCCTTTGGCTCAGGGTGTGTTCCTGGGATTCCAGATTGAGTTCCACATCAGGCTTCTTGCAGGGGTGGGGTGGGATGGGGGTGGTGCTTCTTCTCCCTCTGCCTATGTCTCTGTCTCTCTCTCTATATATATATATATGTCTCTCATGAATAAATAAATTAAATATTTAAAAAAGTAAAATAAATTAGATCATGCATATGAAATATTTTGCATGGGGCCTGGCATATGTCCCCATTTTTATTTCTTTGCAATTATCATTTTGAAGGAAAAACACTGAAGCCTTGATGTATCTGTCTCCTGAATCATATTGCAAGTATTCTTGACTCAAGGAATAGTAGTGATTCCGGTGCAGCCTGGGCGGCTCAGGAGTTTAGTGCTGCCTTTGGCCCAGGATGTGATCCTGGAGTCCCAGGATCGAGTCCTGCATGGGGCTCCCTGCAGAGTCGGCTTCTTCTGCCTGTGTTTCTGCCTTTCTCTCTCTCTCTCTCTCTCTCTCTCTCTCTCTCTCTCTCTCTCTTCCTCTCTGTGTCTCTCGTGAATAAATAAATAAAATCTTTAAAAAAAAGGAATACAGGTGATTCCACACACCATGAAGTATACTCTTTTACAAATAGTGGCTCAAGAAATAATTATTGAAGGGATTAATTATCAAAATTTTACTAGGCAAAACATTTTTGATATCTTCCCAAATAATAATTCAGCAACATGTGTCTTCCCATCATATAAAAAATTTTATTAAAAAATCACTGAATTAATAATCTGTGAGAGCATTTTGTTTTTAAAATATTATATGTAAAATACCTTTTACAAATGATAAAATATAACATTCTAGTAAGATACAAATAAAACTATATTGAATCTGATAAATTAACATAGACTCTTGAGAAAATATTTGATATCATCAGAAAATCTCTAAGTTTTAATTTTAAGTATCATTAAGCATGAATAATGTGTGATATTCATATTGATAATAGTAATGATAATAATTATCATATATTAAATACTATTTATCTGGCAAGCACTAACTGAGATAACCTTCATAATATTTGGGCACTACTGTTATCCTTATTTTATGGATGAATGAATCTACTTTAGGTTTATTTAAAAACATACAATTAATAAATTTAAAAATACAACAACACTTTTGTCAGTTTGACAAATGAGACACTGTTAAAAGGCCTCAAGCAAAAGAACTAGTTTTGTGGTAAAAGATATTCCTAAGACATTTCTGGGTTGGCAGAAGTAAAGTGGAAGACACCTCCTGCCGATACAAACAAATAAACAAAGCTGGAGCAAAAAGTCTTGAACTCTAAGAAAATGCCAATAACATCTGTGAGCAAGTGACAATACCTGCACTGTAATTGAATTCCTAGTTCTGGGCCACGGGGCAGTTTGTTAGAGCTAAGTCTGATACTACTGCTTTAAATTTAAAATCTTACAAAAGGATTAAAGTGCCCATGGTTGGCAACATCTTCAGGTTTCTGACAAAGGCAATTGTATAGTCAGTCTCTCTGAAGTAACGGCCTCAGAATTGCCACTGAGGAAAGCTAGTGACATCTGAATTAGAGTAAGAGATGATCAAGCATAGAAGAAAATTTCAACCATAAGTGAGAATCAGGAAGATTTAAATCTCTCAGAAGACATCAGATATTAGAGATATCAGAAGCAGAATATAAAATAACTACATATATATGTTTTTAAAAAAGACAGGTGGGATAAAAAAAAAACCTGAGCAATAAGAGACTGTCAAAAATGACTAGACAGATTTGACAAAGAACCAAGTGAAATCTTCAGAAAAATAAATGAGATGTTTGAAAAAAATAGGGTGGGTAAACTAAATAACAGGTAAGAAGATGTGACATAAAGAAAATTAGTGAATGGAAGATCTGAAAAAAATATCCATAATATATTATTAGAGAGAAAAAGGGGAAATTTTTTTAATGTTAAAAATCATGGAGGAAAACAATATCTAACATTTGTCTAATGAGTATCTTCAGAGAACAGAATGGAAAGAAGGAAGGAGAGGTTGCTATTATTATAATGCTATGAAACTGAAGAAGAATAAGAATACATAGGTATTAAATCTTAATTCATACCAAACAGGTTAGAGTAAAGCAAGAATAAGCACAATTTTCCATCAGCCCCAAAGATATTTGAAAGACTTAACTATCTTCAAATTCATGAAATAAATTAAATGTCAACTTAGGATTTGTTACCTATAAAATATGTCTTTTCAACCAATTTGGGAAGTATTGACATTTTCATAATATTGTCATCAGATCCAGGAATATGAAATGACTTTTCTATTTAAGTTTTTGTTAAGTCCTTTTGACAATTTTTTGTGGTTTTGAAAATACGCTTTACATTTTGCTCTTTAAATTTATCCCTGAATATTTTATCCTTTTTGGTGCTATTATAAATGAAATTGTTTTTTTATTTTCATTTTCTTTTTGTTCATTGCTAGTGCACAGAAGTACAATACTTCTTAAAATTGATCTACAGATTCAAGGCAATTCTTATCAACATCCCAGATGACTTTTCTTTTGTATCATTTGGAAATATAAGAGAACCAGAATAATCAAAACAATCTTTAAAAAAAAATAGAAGTTGGAAGATTCACACTTCTTAATTTCAAAACTTACTACAAAGTTCAGTAATCAAAGCAGGGTAGTATCACATAAGAACAGACATATAGATCAATGGAATAGAATTGAGACTCCAGAAATAAACCTCACATTTATGGTCAACTGATATTTGACTAGAATACCAAGACAATGAAGAAAGAGTAATCTTTTCAACAAATGGTACTAAAATACCTATATGTCTATGTAAAAGAATGAAGTTGGACCAATACTCCAAAATATATAAAGAACTCTTTCACCTCAACAATGAAAGTAGCCCTATTAAAAAACAGAAAAGGTTTAGAATAGACATTTCTTCAGTGAAGATATACAATTGACCAATAAGCATGTGAAAAGATGCTCAACATTACTAGTCATAGGGAAATACAAATAGAAACCACAATTACCTCATATCCACTTAGGTTGGTCAGAATCAAAAAAGCAGTCATTAACATGTGTTAGTGAGGATGTAGAAGATGTACATTGGTAGTGGGGCTGTAAAATGGTGCAGCCACTTTGGAAAAAAGTTTGGCAGCTCCTCGAAATGTTAAATACTATTAAGACCCAGAAATTATACTCTTAAGTATATGTCTAATAAGTTGAAATATGTCCACACAAAAATTTGTGCATGAATATTCATATGATAGCCCCCAAAGTGGAAATAACCTAAATTTCCACCAATGACGAATGTCTAGACAAAATATTCCTAAGATGGAATATTATCTGGCCAT
This sequence comes from Nyctereutes procyonoides, assembly GCF_905146905.1. Lineage (NCBI taxonomy): Eukaryota > Metazoa > Chordata > Mammalia > Carnivora > Canidae > Nyctereutes > Nyctereutes procyonoides. The sequence continues at coordinate 26,523,999 of NW_026575051.1, read as the reverse complement.
AAAAAAGAGATTAAACATTGATACACGGTACGATGTGGATGTATTTTGAAAATATATACTATGTCAAAGAAACCAGACACAAAAGGCCATATTTTCTATGATTCCATTTATATAAGATGTTCAGAAGAGGAAAATCCATATAGATAGAAGATAGTTACTAGGGGCTGGGGAAAATGGATATGAGATTTGTTTGGGGTTGATGAAATATTCCAAAATTAGATAGTGGTTATAATTGTATACCTTCATGATTATATTTAAAAAACTAAATTGTATACTTTAAAATGGTGAATCTATTGCATATATACTATATCTCAGTAAAGCTGTTATACATATACAAATGTCTATGTGATAGTTGAAGGTACTTGAACACTGTTGAATAGTTGATGATACTAAGGAATCATTTTTAATTTTTTAAGGCATGACAGTGGTGTAGTGGAATGCTGTAAAACACAACCAGCTATGATTTGATTATTGTTGAATATGATTGATAGATACACGAGGTTTTATAATTTTGTTTTCTACATTTGAGGAAGGTAGATATTTGAAGTTTTCCAGCAAGGCAGGGGGGAAAACAAGAGTAATATGTATAGATAATATATTTATCATCATGAAAAAGGCCCTAGTTCTCAGAGAATTTCTTATAAATAATAAAAAGCATATGAAGTTGGTTGTATATAAGATCAATGTACAGAATATCAATTGGATTTCAATACAGAGGCTATAATGCAGTACAAAATTTAGGACAGTAATTCAGGCTTAATATTTTATTCAAAACAGAAGATTTTAAAGACAGATAGCTTCTTGATTTGGTCATAAGATGGCATTAGGTCTTTAATGCACAGAGTTGATCACTGACTAATAGAGTTATCACATCGCCATCAAATTCATGACAGAAAGTGGAAAAATTGCCTAAAATAGCACCACCCTTTGTGAGAAAATTGCCAAGGATGTCAAATAATGCAGAAGACTTCATTCCCAGAACTGCTTATTATATCAGATATTCAAACATTTATCCTTTTAAATCAAAAAGCCCAAAGAGTAAATCTCAGATAAAAGTATTTGCTTTTCTCATGTAATATCAGTAGTCTCCTATAACTTAATTAGCACTTTATCTCTTTTATAACCTAGTAGTTCTGGTTAAAAAAATGCTTTCTGTAAATCTGCTCTGTCTTATTAACATGTTACATTTTCAGCTTGACTTTGAGATGGGATTTTAATTTTACCTAAGAGATGAAATCCAGTGGTGGGCGGGAGGAAAATCCTTGTAAAATATCTCTTAAGGAACATTGAGTAAAACCAAAGTATCCTCTTATTTGTCACATAGAAATTTATTACTTAATTCTGTAAAAATTATTGGATGTTAATGATTAGGATAATGTAGTTCCAGCACATATTCAATAAAATAATATTTACCACCACAATGTAGGGAACAAATACTAGCCTACCTGGGCATAATATCTAACTGAAAATAACAACTAGGTGCTGGCATTTGTATATACAGGTGATTCCTGTAAATTCTAGACTTTCATGGAGAATTATAATGATTTTTCACTCTTAAATGGTTGTATCAGTATTTCAATTCTAATCAGATAGTACATAGCTTTTGAAAAAGGCAATGATAGGTTCTGTCATAAAAAAGTAAACTAACAGGATTGAGTCATCTCTTTGAGTAACTTCATGAAATATTTCCATTTCTTATTGGCTGAATTAAATGAGATGTTTATTTTTTTATGAAACATATAACTGTTAGTAGAGAAGTTGCCTTCCTCAGAGTAAGATGTCAAGGGCAGTATGGAATTATTTATGTAATTTATAAAGTATCAAAAGTCTTACATGGATTAGAATGAATATTCATTAATTCATAAATATGACTACATAAGCATGATGAATCTGATAATGGTGATATGTCATTTGAGAAGTGTTAAAAATCATGGAAACCTTCAACTTAATGACAAAATTTATAATGTATTCTGAGTATACTACTTACTGTTAATGAATCTATTACTAGCATGTTAAGCCTGAACTTCCTAATCTTTACTGGAGCAAAGGTATAAAAGGCTTTAAAGTAAGATAGTAAGTTATTATTTATTCAACATGTACTGTCTTGTAATGAGTAGTGAATAGGCCACTGATATCAGAACAGATGCCTTGGTCTCATGCTGGACTTTTCTGACTCAGAATATTTGGTCTTAGTATCCAGGAAAACTACATTTTAAACAAACTTCCCTGGTGATTGTTATCTGAGGGTGATGGCCATAAGAACACTTTGAAATTTCTCCATTGCTTTAAGGAATCTTTACTTGTAGCTAGATATCAAACCATGAAAGTCAGTGTCTTGTAATACAAGGAGAATATAATGGAAATTTTATTCTAACTCCGCACTGATTTATGTGACCTTGGGCAAATCACTTCTCTTTTCTAGGCTTTAGGTTCTCCAATTATATAGCATGAGGGATTAAGCTAGATGACTTCTGATAAGCCTTTTGGTTTCACAATTCTATTCAAATTCAGTAAGAAGAATGTTTATATGAACTTATTCCTGTGCTAGGCTTAAAGGATGTCAACATTTCATCATACATACGGGCACACATAATTCCTATTCTCATTTCAAGTTAAAATTTTTTATGCTTTTAAATGTATAAAAATGAGAAAGAAGACATATGGAAAGATATATTAAGAGAAATAGCATTGTCATTAATCAGTACAGAGCTTCTAGAATAAATTTGCAGTAGAGTTCTGAAGCCTGGTTGCTTTCAGCAATATGGCACCTGGATTTGGAGTAGTTATGAAGAAATGGTGAAATTTCTTTTTTTAAAAGCACAATTTTCCATGGGCTCTTTTTCTCCAGAGAAACTGGTGAAAAGCTTAAAATACAGATCTGAGAACACTGGATTAAGTTTTAGTCTGAATCTATGAAAAAACTTATGTTAAAATATTCATTTAAAATTCATTACATGCTATAAACAGGATGATTTGGGAGTGATAACATACAAATATTTAAAAAGAAAAAGTGCCTGCATGCTTTCTATCATTATATCTTCTCAGAACCTTGGATTTCACCATGCATCACAGAAGAAGAATACAACTCTATAGAGTACAATAGAGAATCTGTCCAAAATACCACAAAACTGGTGTGGCCCAGGCATCAAATGATCCAAATGGCACTTATATTATCACATAGTTCACAATCAAATGTTGTTCTCTACCTATTGTGAAAGATTCCTTCTGCAGCTAAGATCTATAAAACTCAAATCTCGTTGGTTTCAGAAGCTAGTTGAACTTTACACACATAGGAACAAGGCTCTAGTGAAATAACTTCTTTGGCCCACATAAAGGATACTAGATCATTCACTCATTGAATATTTCTGCCTTTCCAGAAAGAGGCCTATGTAAGTATTCCTTTGCTATTCGCTGGAGAGCAACTGCACTTTCTGCCATTTCAGCTTTTTTTCTTTGAATGATGAAATTAAATTTCCACTTCTAGGCTTGTAAGAGCAGCTTCTGAATTCCAATGTGTTGATTCAGGTGTATGATTTTCCAAATGTCTTGTAGAGCTTTGGAAATATTCCACTCACATCTCTGAGCCCTGTATTTCTACATTTGTTTTCTTTTATTTGATTTCAACCTTACTCTGTGCCAAGAAAAAAAAAGCCTGCCTAATATCTATTTGTATTTTGACAGCTTTTCTTTACTATAGACTGGGTGTATTTTTTCCATGTTTGATTGTGGATTTGTGAATTTTCAATTTGAGAGTGTTCAAATGATTAGTGTCAAGTGGGTATGCCATTTAGAAATCTCTAATATTTCTCTCTATGCATTTCTCATTAACTCATTGGAATTACTCTACCAAATTCTTAATATTCTTTTTATGATTTGTTTGATTTTTCTAGGAGTATTTACTCTTGTCTTCTCTTACATTGAATAATTCCCAGGTACCCTTAGTTCAACTCTAAACAATAAGAACCAATAAAAATGAACTAATCAATCAATCACATACATTGAGGGGAAAAGGTGACAATAGAGCTTGTGATGGAAGCACCTTGTGTTCGGTAAGCCAATAATAGCTCTTATAACTATACTCTATAACTAACACATTTGAAAATGTCAGTGCCTTTTTACAACAAAAATTTACTTCTTGTTTATTCAACTGTGTAACAAAAGTGTTCTACATTAGGGGCTAGGTAAGTTTTCCATCCTATCATTTAGGGATTAGTCCAAGAGAACTATCACATTCTGCCAGAAAGTGAATAGGGGAAGACATGGTGTAGGATGAATATCTTCTTATTATTCATTTTTACTTGGAGGTGATACTTGTCTTTTCTCTCATTCCATCAATAAAAATTAGTCACTTGGTTCCATCTAGCCTCAAAGGAATCTAGGAAATGTAGTTCCTGTCTGTACAGATGGCTCTTAGCAGCAGTTAACAACAATATGGAGAAAACACAAATATTTGTTAACTACTAGCTGTTTCTCCTACTTAAAGAAGTGATGAAAGAGTCACATGAAATTTATGAATTCATGCTTAGTCTCCATTATTCTCAGCTATATATTCTTTCATCATAGGCACATTTAAATTTTTTTTTTAATTTTTATTTATTTATGATAGTTACAGAGAGAGAGAGAGAGAGAGAGAGAGGCAGAGACACATGCAGAGGGAGAAGCAGGCTCCATGCACCGGGAGCCCAACGTGGGATTCGATCCCGGGTCTCCAGGATCGTGCCCTGGGCCAAAGGCAGGCGCTAAACCGCTGTGCCACCCGGCATTCCCAATAGGCACATTTTTGAAGCTAAATACTTACTCTCCATTGCAAAGAACTGTGATGTCTAAAATACACATAGCTCAAAGCAACACTTATATTTTGAACTGTTTATGTCTCTCAAAATTTGGAAATATTATAATAAGCACTTATACATTAAGTAAAAACTGAATAGTGCAGACTTTTATTTTCAACAAACATTTATTAATTAACTACCTGACCTTATGTTGCAATGGGTGGTCTTTTCATCATGCTGTGGCACACTGATAAAATATTTTATTTGCTGTGTGAGGACTTTAGAAGTCACTTATCTCTCTGGTTCTCATTTACTCAATTTTAAAATGCTATTAAGAATACCGCTTCCAACACACTTGTACTGAGACTGCCATAGCAAGCAACTTTAAAGTTTATATTATATTTTCTTGCAAAAAGGAAAATACTTCATAAGTTCCTATCCTATTTAAGGAATTACATTTTCAATGAAAAAGAAAGGGAGGGAGAAAAAGAAATAAGGAGAAAAAAGAGAAAGGGAAAAGAAAGGGGGGGGGAAAGGAAGGGAAAGAGAAGCAAATAAGCTAATGCAATTTGGTGCAGGTCTGTTGCCTTAGAGATCCGGGTTCTGTCATTAGCACTTTGGTATTTAAAGCAGTGCTTAAATAGTGCCTCATACTTAATTGAGAGTTACCAAATGTTTATTTGAATTGAATTATTTATATCACATTCATAATGGGAAATGTATACTAAGGATGATGGGCAAGTGTATAATTTAGGTGTGTTATATACTTAAATAGCATTGTAGAAAGAGGTAGATATGCTTTGACCAACGAAATATTCAGAGAAAAGATTGTACTTCATAAAGTCTTTAAATTATACAAATAATTCTATAAATATGTATTTAAATTAAAAAAAAGACATTGTATGAATACAATACAGTAGGGAAAAGAAGCAATTAATCAAGTTATAAATTTTTTTTCACTCCCTGAGCATTTTAGGCAAATTTGATCTTTAAATTAAAATGCCTCAAGTAAAAATTCACTTTGTATTAAAGAAACAATCCAATCATTATCATAGGTCCTTTTCATTATATAATTAAATATTGCAATCTTACAAATAATTGAATATCTTAAAAAACTCCTAATTTAAAAAGTTGTTAACATACAAGGTCTCTTGAGTTACTAAAATCACAAGGATATTCTTGTATGTTATTACCTCTTTCTCTTTTAAAAGGAAGATTTTTTTTTTTACACAGGGCAGAATGAAATAATTTACAATGTATCTCTTTAATATACAAAAATGGACCACAACTTTAGATATTTTGCATTAGAGAAATAATTTGAGCAATTCATATAAAGATGCGGTCCACATAATATTCAAAGTGTTTTAGTTTTGAGGAGTAATGATTGTTCACTCAAAATTTCTTTTTGAATATCAAAAATATTATCATTAGATTCTTTCCATTGAATCAATGAGTCCTTTCCCTTTTGGAAATACACTTGTTCTCATTCTACAAGAAAATCTGAATGAATGCAGTTTCCCCTCAGTTAATTAAAACATTCTCTCTCAATAATAATTTCTCTTCTACACACACATCATTTTACATAAAAACATTATAAGATAAATGAACAAAATTTAACCACACTTCTCTCCACTATACCTAAATTACTGAAATGCTTTCTTTTACACAGAAACATAGAACCTATTTAACATACCTAAGCAGAGCAGTGCATGTATTTAAAATCTTTGTTCCTTAATTTTTTCTCTTCACATTTCCCAGGATTTATGATTCACTAGTGATAGATTTCAGGACAATTCACATCGCCTTAAAGGTTTTCTGGGGAAGATATTTAGTCTCCAAATTTGGACGCAAACACATAACATAAAAGATAAAGTATTACCCTAAAAAATGTTAAAAATCCATTTGTACAAATTGTTTACCTTTTTGTTATATGACTAAAATATTTTCTCTTAAGCAACTACACAGCTCAAGGTTGCATTAGATAAGTAATTTAATAATCACTAAATATTCAATGATAAGGAAGTTACTTTTTTACTATTACTCTCAATTATAGCTCCATCAATTTAAATGACAGTTACTAATGTGTCATTTAGAATTAACAGTTTAGCCGGTGTTTCTCAATTATTCTGAGATTAATGTTTCCCAAGGTACTAGTAGCAGGAAAAAAATATATCTTGACACATTTTATGAGTAGAATTGAAAGCAAATTATGTCAAAAGAGGTTGGGATAGACATTTAGTATCTCCTTTCTATGTTAAGAACATAGTGTCTCCAGTTATTCAGAATTAAGATAAATTATTATAAACTTACACACACTTTTAGAAAAGAAAAATATATCCAAAATTAGAATCAAATAGTTTGAAATTGAAGTTAGCAATTGAAACAAGAGATAATGGCAGTTGCAAATTAGTTTTAAATATCTGATGTGTATTTTATTTATTTATTTGTTTTTGTTCACACAAGAAAAACTACATAGCACAAAATTGATGAGTAAGAAAATAAATGCTTGATGAGTTTGCATTTAACAGAAGATGGAAAAACAGGAAATGCTTCTCACTTCCTTCACTACGCTATAGAATCAGGATGTATTTTATGTATTCCAATATGTAAAATAAAACTATGAGATAGGCTTGTGGAGACAGAAATGACTGGAGAATGTGGGAGGACCGGCAAATAAAAAGCTCGCATGCCACTGATGGAGGATAAACCTTGCTGGAGGCCTCACATAAGACATTCTGAGGATCACTGCCTTCACCATTACCACTTCAGAGCAAGAAGCTGAAATATCATATCAATGAACTCTGCCGAGAAAAAAAAAAAGGATGGGTAAACAAATGCAAAGAATGATAAATGTTTTCAGGAATATGAGTGCCAAGACTAGAAGCAATATTTCTGTTTTAATAAAAGCACCAAAAGAGGAGAAAATGACATGGAGAAAGTAATAATAATTTTAAAAATAATGTATCTGCACTACCATGTTCATTGCAACATTGTTCACAATAGCCAAGACATGCCCCTCAATTGCTGAATGGATAAAGAAAATGTGATATATATATATATATATATATATATATATATATATATATACACACACACACACACACACACACACACAAAAGAATACTACTCAGCCTCAAAAAGGAAGGAAATTTTGCCATTTGTGACAACATGGACCTGGAGGGCATTATGCTAAGTAAAATAAGCCAGATATGGAACGACAAATAATTCATGATTCCAGTTAAATGAGGAGTCTAAAATCGTCCAACTCATAGAAACAGAGTAGAATGATGGTGGACAAGGTCAGGGGGAGGAGGAAACAGGGAAGTATTAGTCAAAGGGTACAAAGTTTCAGTTATAAAGTAATTAGTACAGCATAGAAACTATAGTTAATAATACTGCATTCAGATGCAAACAGGATGGAACCATAATCTAATGTAACTGGTATAACCTAATCTGGCAACTGTACAATAAGAATGGAATTAGAGAAGCATTTGGAATTGGACAGCTTTGAATTAAATTTTGTTGCAACAAAATATAGCTAAAGAATTGTCACAGTCCCTTACCTGAATAACCATAGAGCAATAGCTATTCAATCACTAACAGATTTACTCACTAGTACTGAACTACTAAAGATTTTACTTACTTACAAGAACAGTTAGGTATTGGGTATGGTATTATTTATTTATATATAGTTGATATTTGGTGTATACAGGTTGAAATTTCTAACCCAAAACAATATTCACTAAAGGGTGTTAAATTTTCTCCTATATTGATATGGAGCAAACACGTCTAGATGAATACTTGTCATTCAAGGAGATTTAATTAATTTTTATTCAAATGTTGCTATTGACATTGCAAAATATGAGAAAGGCCAATTGAATGGGGCAAATTGAACCCTATTCCTTACAATTTAACAGTTCTACGTGTACCTTATAATGATTAAACTTTAACAATGGCTTGGTGTGATACGTGTATCTTATATCAGAAACATTGTATGGGAAAGCAGTACTAATTCCATTGGCCCTGGTTTAACCTGTAAGGATAATATAACGTATAATAATGGATATTCAGGACAAATATATTGAGTTATGAAGAAAAAAATCAAACCTAAAACTTTAGACTATCAAGTCCCTAATGTTAATTATGCATTATGTACCAATTGGGAAAAATGAAAAGAGCTAAAGAATAGCTATCAAATTGTAAAGTACTTGGAAAAAAATAAGCTACGAAAACATATCAATAATCTGTAAAGTTTTTATATAACGGAGAATCTTTACACATAGCTACCAAGAATCCACTTGGAACTATGCATCACTGGTATACTTTCAAAAGCTATTAATCTAAAGCTAATATACTTAATTTTATAATTCACCCTACTAGAACATGAATCATTGTTTTCATATGTATGTTATGCATACATTTTTGACCTTGTTGGCTACATAAAAATTAGGAAAAAAAGAAATCAACATTGCAATGCCAGTTGTGCAAAAAAATCTATTACAAATAGTATCAAAAGTTGGAATGCTTGTGGGAAATTTAATTTAATTTAATCTTACTGAAGAATGTTGAAGACTGTGACTAACCATATGTACCGTCAAGAAGATGCACTGTCAGGGGTAACCATAGGACATACTGATCAAGAATTTAAAAAATCATGTCAGAGTAAAAAATGTAACTGTTGATGCAAGTCAAACAGATACTATTTATTAATAGTACAATGATGTAACAACTGTAGCTTTAATTTCATAAAATAGAGTAAAAAAAATTCACTTTTCACAAAAAGCCCATTGTGGGCTACCTTCATGCATTCTGTTTTTCTTTTTTCCTTTTTTTCCTTCCCCAATAATAAACTTAGCTAATCTAATTTTTCTTAATTGTCATGTTCTTTGGATTGTAATTTTTTACTTCCCTAGTATCTGCTAAGTTCAGTCACCATTTTTCAAAGATGTCAAACCCCTCTTCATCAGCAAAATCCTTATAGATACTGTGATCCCAAAATATCAGAGTGGGTATCTGGAATGTTCAAATGTGGGGAAAAGTAATGTGCTTGTTATTGAGCTAGTCCAGCATCTTGAACAACTGAAGTTCAATCGTGCTGGAGACCATTAGATGAGTTGTGTAGAATTTCCATTAGATTGCATTTCTGAGAGACAGAAGAGGAAAATATTTGTCCTCTGCTCTCTGTGAACACCCAATTTATCAAGTTATGACCTATGGACAGCTAACTCCACTGCAGTTCCATCTTCCCATAGGTGTCAGAATAGGCCTCCCATCCTGGCAGGAAAAAGCCTTGGGCAGAAAGCCAGAGATAGATGGTACAGCTGAGGCAAGATCTGTCAGGTTTTACCCACACACAGCTGGTTGCCAGATTTGGAGTAAAAAGGTAGGCAGGTAGGAGGGTCCCAGTAAGCTTCTGATATAATGCCTTCTCACTACCCATAAAATTATCATATACACTTTCACCTTTATTGTAACAATGGGGTGAAACTTGTTAGTAAATGATCTCATGTACAATCATAATTACATTTCTCAAACTTTATTTGAGCGTGATGTACAAATAATACATAGATGGATACAAGTAATTATTTAAGATATTCGTATCTATAACTAATGAGAGACACTTGTCTCTATTTTTACTTATTTTAGATCTTGAGATGAGTGTCAGTTTCTTAAAAGAAAAAAGCATGAATTTTTATTATACTCGGAAACAAATTAAATAACAGATTTTACCTAACACTGATTTAAGACATATTTAATACTTAATTTAAAAAGTCCTTTGGAAAATTTTAATTTTGATCCATTATTATTTATCTATGCACTCTTGTTATCTATTTTTGAATAAGGCTTCACAATTTATATTATTATTTTTTAAATGTGTCATAACTCTGGGAAATGAACTAGGGGTGGTGGAAGGGGAGGAGGGCGGGGGGTGGGGGTGAATGGGTGACGGGCACGGAGGGGGACACTTGACGGGATGAGCACTGGGTGTTATTCTGTATGTTGGTTAATTGAACACCAATAAAAATTAATTTATAAAAAAAAAATAAATGTGTCATTTTTATTAAAATGATAAAATTTAAAACTAACACTATATAGAGTTTTCCAACTTTTAGAATGTCTTTTGAATCAGTAACTACAATCTGTTAATATCTTGTTATGCATACATTTTTCCCTTAGATTAGAATTGCTAGAGGTTTGTTTAATTTATTAGGATTTTCAAAAATTCATGGTTTTTATTTATTAATTCCACTATTATTTTTAGTGTCTGATATAATATATAGCTGCTTTTATTATGACTTCTGCCTACTTGTCTTTGAAGAATCAATATACTTTGCCAACAACTCACAAAATCTATAAAATCAATCTTCGATTTGTTAAATATAAATATTTATTACTATAAATTTCCAGATATACAGCTTTGGCCACATTTTATCAGTTTTGTCACATTGCAGAGTTTTTGTTAATTTATAAATCATTTGTATTAACGATTTTTATCTACTTTTTGAAATGAGGGTTATTTGAAGGAATAATGCTTGTATATGTATAGGAATCATTGTCATTGAACCTGTGAGAGCCATTATGCTTCTTCTCCAAAAAGTATACAATTTTTTTGTATACAAATTTTTGTATTTTTTGTATACAAATTTTTTGTATACAAAAAGTACGCACAATTACTCAGAATTTTATAAGTAATGTCAAGATGCCTATCAATCACATCTATCTGAACTACTAGTTAGAAACTTACCATTAAAATAACTTTTTAATAATTTCTGCATAATTATACTGTATTTGGTTATTTTTATTTTTTTTATTTTTTTAAATTTATTTATGAGAGTCACACACACACAGAGAGAGAGGCAGAGACACAGGCAGAGGGAGAAGCAGGCTCCATGCACCGGGAGCCCAACGTGGGATTCGATCCGTGGTCTCCAGGATCGCGTCCTGGGCCAAAGGCAGGCGCCAAACCGCTGCGCCACCCAGGGATCCCTGTATTTGGTTCTTTTTAAATTATTCACATTTATCTGATTTTTGTTACAAGATTTGCTTGTAAATTCCTCCCTTGGGGGTTATATTAATCAGTGGTTATTTGAAAAGTATTTTTCTGTATATTTAAGTATAGATATTAAGTATATAGTACATGGCTTATGTTTTAGGAAGTTAGTCATTGAAACTTTATGAATTATGTCATTTAGATTTACTGTATAATTTTTACCTTTTTATATCTTATTCTAAAATATACATGTTAGGGGGAGGGGCCAGATGGCAGAAGAGTAGGGTCCCCAAGTCACCTGTCCCCACCAAATTACCTAGATAACCTTCAAATCATCCTGAAAATCTACGAATTCGGCCTGAGATTTAAAGAGAGACCAGCTGGAAGGCTACAGTGAGAAGAATCCGCGCTTCTATCAAGGTAGGAAGACGGGGGAAAAGAAATAAAGGAACAAAAGTCCTCCGAGGGGGAGGGGCCCCGCGAGGAGCCGGGCTGAGGCCGGGGCGAGTGTCCCCAGGACAGGAGAGCCCCGTCCCGGAGGAGCAGGAGCTGCACCAACCTTCCCGGGGGAAAGGGGCTCGCAGGGAGGTGGAGCAGGACCCGGGAGGGCGGGGATGCCCTCGGGCTCCCGGGGACACTAACAGACACCTGCGCCCCGGGGGAGTGCGCCGAGCTCCCTAAGGGCTGCAGCGCGCACGGCGGGGCCAGGAACAGCTCCGGGGAACTCGGGCGGCGGCTCCGCGGAGGGGGCTGCGGGGCGGGAGCGCGAATCCCACAGCGCAGGCCCCGGAGCACAGGGCGCCGGGACACAGCCCAGGATCCGGCCTCCCCCGGGACAGGCAGAGGCCGGGAGGGCACAGGACAGCGAGGACGCTCCTGCCCGGAGCTGAGCAGGTCAGCGGCCCCGTCCCGGAGCCTCCAGGCCCTGCAGACGGAGAGCTCTGGAGCTACTGCGGGAGCTGACTCCAGGGCTCCAGAGCTGGCCCCGCCACTGCGGCTGTTCCTCCTGGGGCCTCACAGGGTAAACAACCCCCACTGAGCCCTGCACCAGGCAGGGGCAGAGCAGCTCCCCCAAGTGCTAACACCTGAAAATCAGTACAACAGGCCCCTCCCCCAGAAGACCAGCTGGACGGACCAGTTCCAGGGGAAGTCAAGGGACTTAAAGTCTACAGAATCAGAAGATACTCTCCCGTGTTTTTTTTTTTTTTAATGCTTTTTGATTTCTGTTTGCTTCCCCCACCCTTTTTTTCCCTTTCTTTCTTTTTCTTCTCTTTTTTATTTTTTTCTTCCATTTTTCTTTTTTCTTTTTCTGTTTTCTTTCCTTCTTTCTCTCCTGTCTTTTTCTCCTTTTCCCAATACAACTTGTTTTTGGCCACTCTGCACTGAGCAAAATGACTGGAAGGAAAACCTCACCTCAAAAGAAAGAATCAGAAACAGCCCTCTCTCCCACAGAGTTACAAAATCTGGATTACAATTCAATGTCAGAAAGCCAATTCAGAAGCACTATTGTACAGCTACTGGTGGCTCTAGAAAAAAGCATAAAGGACTCAAGTGACTTCATGACTGCAGAATTTAGATCCAATCAGGCAGAAATTAAAAATCAATTGAATGAGATGCAATCCAAACTAGAAGTCCTAACAACGAGGGTTAACGAGGTGGAAGAACGAGTGAGTGACATAGAAGACAAGTTGATGGCAAAGAGGGAAACTGAGGAAAAAAGAGACAAACAATTAAAAGACCATGAATACAGATTAAGGGAAATAAACGACAGCCTAAGGAAGAAAAACCTGCGTTTAATTGGGGTTCCTGAGGGCACCAAAAGGGCCAGAGGACCAGAATATGTATTTGAACAAATCCTAGCTGAAAACTTTCCTAATCTGGGAAGGGAAACAGGCATTCAGATCCAGGAAATAGAGAGATCCCCCCCTAAAATCAATAAAAACCGTTCAACACCTCGACATTTAGTAGTGAAACTTGCAAATTCCAAAGATAAGGAGAAGATCCTTAAAGCAGCAAGAGACAAGAGATCCCTGACTTTCATGGGGAGGAGTATTAGGGTAACAGCAGACCTCTCCACAGAGACGTGGCAGGCCAGAAAGGGCTGGCAGGATATATTCAGGTCCTAAATGAGAAGAACATGCAACCAAGAATACTTTATCCAGCAAGGCTCTCATTCAAAATGGAGGGAGAGATAAAGAGCTTCCAAGACAGGCAGGAACTGAAAGAATATGTGACCCCCAAACCAGCTCTGCAAGAAATTTTAAGGGGGACTCTTAAAATTCCCCTTTAAGAAGAAGTTCAGTGGAACAATCAACAAAAACAAGGACTAAATAGATATCATGGTGACACTAAACTCATATCTGTCAATAATAACTCTGAACGTGAATGGGCTTAATGACCCCATCAAAAGGCGCAGGGTTTCAGACTGGATAAAAAAGCAGGACCCATCTATTTGCTGTCTACAAGAGACTCATTTTAGACAGAAGGACACCTACAACCTGAAAATAAAAGGTTGGAGAACCATTTACCATTCAAATGGTTCTCAAAAGAAAGCAGGGGTAGCCATCCTTATATCAGATAAACTAAAATTTACCCCGAAGACAGTAGTGAGAGACGAAGAGGGACACTATATCATACTTAAAGGATCTATCCAGCAAGAGGACTTAACAATCCTCAATACATATGCCCCGAATGTGGGAGCTGCAAATATTTAAACCAATTAATAACCAAAGTGAAGAAATACTTAGATAATAATACACTTATACTTGGTGACTTCAATCTAGCTCTTTCTACCCTTGATAGGTCTTCTAAGCACAACATCTCCAAAGAAACGAGAGCTTTAAATGATACACTGGACCAGATAGATTTCACAGATATCTACAGAACTTTACATCCAAACTCAACTGAATACACATTCTTCTCAAGTGCACTTTGAACTTTCTCCAGAATAGACCACATACTGGGTCACAAATCAGGTCTGAACCGATAGCAAAAGATTGGGATTGCCCCCTGCATATTCTCAGACCATAACGCCTTGAAATTAGAACTAAATCACAACAAGAAGTTTGGAAGGACCTCAAACACGTGGAGGTTAAGGACCATCCTGCTAAAAGATGAAAGGGTCAACCAGGAAATTAAGGAAGAATTAAAAAGATTCATGGAAACTAATGAGAATGAAGATACAACCTTTCAAAATCTTTGGGATGCAGCAAAAGCAGTCCTGAGGGGGAAATACATCGCAGTACAAGCATCCATTCAAAAACTGGAAAGAACTCAAATACAAAAGCTAACCTTACACATAAAGGAGCTAGAGGAAAAACACCAAATGGACCCTACATCCCCAGCAGAAGAAGAGAGTTAATAAAGATTCGAGCAGAACTCAACGAAATTGATACCAGAAGAATTGTGGAACAGATCAACAGAACCAGGAGTTGGTTCTTTGAAAGAATTAGTGAGATAGATAAACCATTAGCCAACCTTATTAAAAAGAAGAGAGAGAAGACTCAAATTAATAAAATCATGAATGAGAAAGGAGGGATCACCACCAACACCAAGGAAATACAAACGATTTTAAAGACATATTATGAACAGCTCTACGCCAATAAATTAGGCAATCTAGAAGAAATGGACGCATTCCTGGAAAGCCACAAACTACCAAAACTGGAACAGGAAGAAATAGAAAACCTGAACAGGCCAATAACCAGGGAGGAAATTGAAGCAGTCATCAAAAACCTCCCAAGACACAAAAGTCCAGGGCCAAATGGCTTCCCAGGAGAATTCCATCAAAGTTTAAACAAGAAACCACACCTATTCTACTAAAGCTGTTCGGAAAGATAGAAAGAGATGGAGTACTTCCAAATTCATTCTATGAGGCCAGCATCACCTTAATTCCAAAACCAGACAAAGACCCCACCAAAAAGGAGAATTACAGACCAATATCCCTGATGAACATGGATGCAAAAATTCTCAACAAGATACTAGCCAATAGGATCCAACAACACATTAAGAAAATTATTCACCATGACCAAGTAGGATTTATCCCTGGGACACAAGGCTGGTTCAACACTCGTAAAGGAATCAATGTGATTCATCATATCAGCAAGAGAAAAATCAAGAACCATATGATCCTCTCATTAGATGCAGAGAAAGCATTTGACAAAATACAGCATCCATTCCTGATCAAAACTCTTCAGAGTGTAGGGATAGAGGGAACTTTCCTCGACATCTTAAAAGCCATCTACAAAAAGCCCACAGCAAATATCATTCTCAATGGGGAAGCACTGGGGCCTTTCCCCTAAGATCAGGAACAAGACAGGGATGTCCACTCACACCACTGCTATTCAACATAGTACTGGAAGTCCTAGCCTCAGCAATCAGACAACAAAAAGACATTAAAGGCATTCAAATTGGCAAAGAAGAAGTCAAACTCTCCCTCTTCCCTGATGACATGATACTCTACGTAGAAAACCCAAAAGCCTCCACCCCAAGATTGCTAGAACTCGTACAGCAATTTGGTAGCATGGCAGGATAGAAAATCAATGCCCAGAAATCAATGGCATTCCTATACACTAACAATGAGACTGAAGAAAGAGAAATTAAGGAGTCAATCCCATTTACAATTGCACCCCAAAGCATAACATACCTAGGAATAAACCTAACCAAAGAGGTAAAGGATCTATACCCTAAACACTATAGAACACTTCTGAAAGAAATTGAGGAAGACACAAAGAGATGGAAAAATATTCCATGCTCATGGATTGGCAGAATTAATATTGTGAAAATGTCAATGTTACCCAGGGCAATTTACACGTTTAATGCAATCCCTATCAAAATACCATAGACTTTCTTCAGAGAGTTAGAACAAATTATTTTAAGATTTGTGTGGAATCAGAAAAGACCCCGAATAGCCAGGGGAATTTTAAAAAAGAAAACCATATCTGGGGGCATCACAATGCCAGATTTCAGGTTGTACTACAGAGCTGTGGTCATCAAGACAGTGTGGTACTGGCACAAAAACAGACACATAGATCAATGGAACAGAATAGAGAACCCAGAAGTGGACCCTGAACTTTATGGTCAACTAATATTCGACAAAGCAGGAAAGACTATCCACTGGAAGAAAGACAGTCTCTTCAGTAAATGGTGCTGGGGAAATTGGACAGCCACATGCAGAGGAATGAAACTAGACCACTCACTTGCACCATACATGAAGATAAACTCAAAATGGATGAAAGATCTAAATGTGAGACAAGATTCCATCAAAATCCTGGAGGAGAACACAGGCAACACCCTTTTTGAACTCGGCCACAGTAACTTCTTGCAAGATACATCCACGAAGGCAAAAGAAACAAAAGCAAAAATGAACTATTGGGACTTCATCAAGATAAGGAACTTTTGCACAGCAAAGGATACAGTCAACAAAACTAAAAGACAACCTACAGAATGGGAGAAGATATTTGCAAATAACATATCAGATAAAGGGCTAGTTTCCAAAATCTATAAAGAACTTATTAAACTCAACACCAAAGAAAGAAACAATCCAATCATGAAATGGGCAAAAGACATGAAGAGAAATCTCACAGAGGAAGACACAGACATGGCCAACATGCACAGGAGAAAATGCTCTGCATCACTTGCCATCAGGGAAATACAAATCAAAACCACAATGAGATACCACCTCACACCAGTGAGAATGGGGAAAATTAACAAGGCAGGAAACAACAAATGTTGGAGAGGATGCGGAGAAAAGGGAACCCTCTTACACTGTTGGTGGGAATGTGAACTGGTGCAGCCACTCTGGAAAACTGTGTGGAGGTTCCTCAAAGAGTTAAAAACAGATCTGCCCTACGACCCAGCAATTGCACTGCTGGGGATTTACCCCAAAGATACAGATGCAGTGAAACGCAGGGACACCTGCCCCCGATGTTTCTAGCAGCCATGTCCACAATAGCCAAACTGTGGAAGGAGCCTCGGTGTCCATCGAAAGATGAATGGATAAAGAAGATGTGGTTTATGTATACAATGGAATATTACTCAGCCATTAGAAACGACAAATACCCACCATTTGCTTCAACGTGGATGGAACTGGAGGGTATTATGCTGAGTGAAGTAAGTCAATCGGAGAAGGACAAACAGTGTATGTTCTCATTCATTTGGGGAATATAAATAATAGTGAAAGGGAATATAAGGGAAGGGAGGAGAAATGTGTGGGAAATATCAGAAAGGGAGACAGAACATAAAGACTCCTAACTCTGGGAAATGAACTAGGGGTGGTGGAAGGGGAGGAGGGCGGAGGGTGGGGGTGAATGGGTGACGGGCACTGAGGGGGGGCACTTGATGGGATGAGCACTGGGTGTTATTCTGTATGTTGGTAAATTGAACACCAAAAAAAATAAATTTATTATAAAAAAATAAAATATACATTTTAAAGGATACTGAATCAATTATATATAATCAGTTTCTTTGGGTTTCTTTCTCTTTTTTAATTTTATTTACTTCATTTTATTTATTGATTTGAGAGAGAGAGAGTGCTTGCAAGAGTGGGAGAGGTAGAATGGAGGGGGGTAGAGGATCTCAAGCAGACCTTGAGCTGAGAGTGTGAATCTCACCCATGAAGCTGAAATCAAGAGCAGATGCTTAACCAATTTTGCCACCCAGACACCCCAGTTTCTTAGGTTTCTAAGAGTTTCTATCCTATTATATTTTGCTGTGTAATTTTATGATTTCATGCTTTCGTTCATATACTGTCATCAATTTAAAATAACTGGATTATTTTTGGTAATTTTTTGTCTTCTGTTCTTATATGATTCTTAAATCTCTGCTTTCTTTTAAATTGAATTTGCTTAATTCATTATTTTTGGATTTTATGAGTCATCTACTTTAAGTGTCCCTTGTATAACTAGTTCATACCTTGTAGTTTGGACATTTAACCCATTCTTTTTTATTAAGATGACCAAAAGTTTTGGGGTTTTTATTCCAGTTGTATGGTTTTATAATGTGTGTGTGTTTACTTATCCTCAAGCTATCATTGCATTTATACTCTTTGAAACATTAATTAAATTATATCTGGCTCCTTTCTTCTGTGATTTGGAATTGATTCATGTTTTTGTTCTAATAGTGATTGTCTCAACAAAGACAGAAAACTAAAAAATCTAAATCTGTACACTTAAGAATAAAAAAGGAATAATGCATAGATATTGAAATAATGTCACAATATAAAGTAATTTTCTAGTCATCTTGCATGGTTGTCCTCCTACTTTCCAGAGTTTATTAAAACAATCTAAAATTTTTAATTAATATTATCATTATTTACATGATTAATTTTTTAAGATATCCTTTCTTAATAATGAAGAAGCTAGGATTATTTTCTGAAGCAAGGATTATTTTCTCTTACTTGAATATTTAGATTTATCTTTCTTTACCAGATGCTTATATTATCTCTTTATCTTTCAAGTTCAGATATTCTTCTAGAAGAAACTCATTAATATAGCCATGAAAAAAATGAAAGCTTCTGTGATAAAAGTAGGCACAGATTATTTGCTACTTCCTCAATTCAGAATTGTCCTATTTAAATCTTACTTGACCTAGTGATTTATTTGATGAACAGAATATGCAGAAATGATAGAACTTCTGAGGCTAGAACATAAGAAACTTTGTAACTTAAAAACCAGGCCTTTTATATAAGGGGAAGATCAAACTGCCAGATCAGAAGTCCACGAATCCTGAGACCATCACATCGTGAGGAAGCTAAGTTAGCTTGAAGGAAAGGTTATATGGAAAGAAATGAAATGTTGGACCAACTCCACCTCATCTATTGCTGCCTTCTCAGCCCAAGACTAGACACACAAATGAAGAAGCTCTGTTGCACACACGAGCCCCACCAGATGCTACATGAAGCAGAAAGGAACCCTTAAAGCATCCAGATTGAAGGCCCCAGATACAAGGTCTGAGTCAAGCCTTCAAATCCATTCAAACTGCCATAGCTGAGGACTCCACCATCATGGGCAAAGATGAATTGCTCTTGCCTAAATTTAAAACCCAGAAAATTGTGAGTGTGACAAAATGGTTTTTGCTTTCTGTGACTTAGTTTTAAGGTAGTTTGTTAGGAACAATGGAAAACCAGAACAATTTCAAATATAAAAACTAGATATTTTCTTCTTTCCCCCAAATTTAAGTGATACTACCATTTCTTTGATAATTACTTTTCTGGCCTTCACTGTTTCTTTTTTTTTTTTTTTTTTCTTTTCTTAAAGATTGGATAGCTTAGATTTGCTCTCCATATCAATTTCTATATCCATTTTATATACTTTTTTTAGTCTATCTTTTCACCTTGCTTGCCTGAAAAAATTCCTCCTTTTACCTTTTAATTTGGGAATCCAGCTTTTTGCCAAATCTAATTGGCTCCTTACTGCTGTATTCAGGTTATTAGTTTAATAGTTCTATTTTACATCTCCAATAATTCTTTCCTTTCCCAAATTATTCCTTTCCTGTAAAAGCATTGTCATCATATATTAATGTAATTCACTGCTAAGTTTCATAGTAAATATTGTTTGGATTGTTTTAAAATGCATTCTCCCTCTTTTAGGAAATTTGTTTCACTAGTCATCTGAATATTTATATTGGTTCTTTTTTTTAATTTTTTTTTATTTTTTTATTATTTATTTATGATAGTCTAGAGAGAGAGAGAGAGGCAGAGACACAGGCAAAGGGAGAAGCAGGCTCCACGCACCGGGAACCCGAAGTGGGATTCGATTCCGGGTCTCCAGGATCGCGCCCTGGGCCAAAGGCAGGCACCAAACCGCTGCGCCACCCAGGGATCCCTATATTGGTTCTTTTGGAAGAAAATTGCTACAGTTTCTTTATTTAGTAAACACCTTATTAAATAAAAATCCTTAATACCTTACTCAGCCTTTTCTCTATTTCCTCCTGTAAAGTTGAATTCTATAGAAAGATTTCTTTTTTATAATGCTAAATAATGAAATTCCAGATCCTTCCCTTAGAAATTCAAACTAACAAAAGGAGTCCAGGGAATAATGAGGGAAGTATAGTCTTTCTGCAGATTTAGGGGAGAGATAGTCTTTTGCATCATAAAACTTGTTTAAATAATCTCAGGTGGTAAGGTGTTAAAATGAGAACTTTCCTAAGAATATCAATTTTATTCTTTTGTGTAAAATGGATACGTATATGAATATTCATAACTATTATTAACTGGTTCTGTTTCTCTGTTAAACACACGTGCCCATGATAATACATTTTGAACAAAGGGGTATTATGGTCTTATGAACCTCCTAAGACTTTAGAAATTCTTGCTACAATCTGTGAAAAAATGTTAAGATTGATTCTCATTCAGCTGTGCTTTTCTATTAACAACATTGAAATTGACACCTCAAATGCCTAAATAGTTTAAATACTTGGTGTTCTCAGTGAAATAAGAAGATCATTGGTACTTTCATTTTCTCCCACAGACACCGTAGAAAAATAAAAGCCTATGAGTCTTTTATCATTTAACAAATAATGACAAAATTTCTGTTTTATTTAAGTTCTTCTCTTTTGACCTAATGAATCTTCCTTTGTTTCTTTTGATTTTCTTCTATTTTCATACATTTACAAAAGAAAATATTTATTGGTAATTGAGGAATACTACATAGAGATTGCAGATCTTAATAAAATTCTTTATCTAGAAACAATGTCCCTTTCATGTCTTTCCTAACACAATTAGAACAATTCTTCAACTGATCTACCCTCATAAGAACTAATCTGTGTTCTTGTTTCTCTCCAGTCTTTTCCCCTCAGGGTGGTAGCAGTGTATATGGACAGCAAGCAGCTTACTTACTCACGAACACGTTGTCTCCAAACCTACTCAGATATTTAGTTGAGCCATCACCAGCATTTATCCTGCATAGAGGATGCTGAGTTCTGCAAGGTTGGGGAAAGGCAAAGAAATAGGATTATTTTTTTGTTCCTATCTCTTCAAGATTTCACTGAGTAATACATGAAAACTAGTTGATGCTATAACCAAGTTTTCTCTCAACTTCACACACACTTCCTTTGAAAGTTGCTGGAGGATTCCCCCTTGAATATGCACAGTGGTACTGAAATTTCCGAATTGTCCTGTTGGGTTTTTTGGGCAGAATTAATTGATAGAGAGGACCAAATATGTGAGCTTTATTGTCACTTCAATTTTGGCATTGCTCTTTTAATATTTCAATTTGTTCTTTAAAGTAACACTTTTAATGTCTGGCAAGTGAGCGGAAATAAGTAGTTTTTAACTTCTAAGAACATAACCTCAATTAAAAGGTTGCAACACATTACATCTATCATTTATGTGCTCTAAAAAACTTTTGGTAAAATGATGTTCTCATTCAAATGTTCACATTTCTTTTGTATAATTTACTATTTTAAAGTTACTGTCCTTGATGCCAGTATCATATATGGAGCAAAATAACTGATAAAGTAGAATTTAATGTTGAACCAGTATTTATTTCTGGATAAATTAAAACTAAAATGTATGCCCTTCAGATACATAATAAATATCTAAGTTATCCATCCATAAAGGAAATATTAAAGAAAATATTAAAAATCAAGACCATAAATACTAAAAACTATGTGAAAAAAATGTCACAGATAAAAAACTAAGGCAACTTTGGAGTATATTTCCTGAACAAATATAAATATATAAGGAAGTCTTTTTAAATTATAGGAAAAATACTAGACAAATATAATTCATGTAAAATAAATGCCAGCAAACAAATACAGAAAAATTTCAATTTTCATGTATATCAAAAATTTTTAAAAACACTTAAGTATTATTCTATATCTATTAAATCAATAAAATTTAAAAACTATAGTTCCCAGTTCTGACTACTGGCTATTATAAAATTGATATACATTATGGGTAACACTGTAGATTGTTACAATATCTTATAAGGTAATATTCTAGTTCATATCAAAACACCAAACACCTTTGTACACTTTATCCAAGTAATCTCTCTTTTGGAAATTTATTTTTTTAAGTAGTCAAAAAAGTTAAATACCTATAAATCTATATACATGAAGATCTTCACAAATATGTTTCTTATAATAATGAATTTTAAACTATTGAAATGTTCTTCTATAAAAAATTGATTTAGTGAATTATGGTGCCAAATTTAATGGAATATTTGCAAAAAGCTTAATATTTAATGGTTTCAAGCCACTAAAAAGATAAGTAAGAAAAAAGTTGACAATGTGGAAACATACTTTTGTATGATGTTGAAAACAGCAAATCTAAAAAGATGTCTATGCTATGCTTATACTCAGGTAAGATATGTTTTATTTACTAGAACAACTTGAAAGACTTGTGGAAGAAATGTTTGTTGTAAGGGAGTTGAGATTCCTTATGATTTTGTTTCATATAATAAAAAAATCTTGGAAGTCATGAAGGACAGTAGAATCTACCATAAATCTAACATTTTTTTTCTGATTATTACACATGTAAATTTCAAAGAGTATAAAAAATTATAATTTTTGTATTTGTTTAAACAAAATACCTATGAATTGTAAAAATATGTGAAGTATTATGAAACCAAGAATTTTACAGTATAGAATAATAAATAAATAAATAAATCCCTAATTCATGCAAAGCAACACAAATGATGTGTCACAAAACTGTTTGGGCTAGTCTTCACACAGAAACTGTAAAGACAAATTGACTTTATTTTTTAAATTCACATTACTTTTATTATTTCCAAACAATAGCTTAATTACTCGTAAGCCCTTTTAGCAGAAAGTCTATTGTTTCCCACTGTGAAAAACTGCCCTAGGAGTCCAGGTACTCCAAGGGATAATTTTTATTTAGTGTAGAGTGGGTTCTGTTCTCTTATTTTTTTAATACTATTTTTTAATTTAAATTCAATTAATTACCATATAGTATGTTATTAGTTTCAGATAGAGTTAAGTGATTCATCAGTCATATATAACATGTGCTCATTACATCATGTGTCCTCCTACTGTCCATCACCTTAAAAACTATGTCAAAGGGTTACCTGGGTGGCTCAGTCAGTTAATCGTCCAACTCTTGGTTCCAGTTCAGGTCATGATTTTAGAAAAATGATCTCTAGCCTCACGTATAGCTTTGCCCTCAGGGTGGAGTCTGCCTGAGATTTTCTCTCTCCTTCTGAACCTCCTGCTGTGCTCTCTCTCTCTAAAATAAATAAGTAAATCTATTTAAAAAATTAAAACTACATTAAAAACTGTTTTATGAAAAAAAGACTGCCTAATCCTTAAAGCTATAAGGCACACTTAATCTTTTTAGATATTATGATGAGGGAAATAACATTTTATAAAGGTTGAATTATTTTATCTCAGAAAATAATTGTGAACTCAAAACACCAAATTTAAAATATTATCTATTTTTATCATGCAAGGATCTTAATTAACTTGAGGTGACTAAAGGAAAATGAATAATGACCACATGATTAATGAAAAGCTGATGAAATTTTTATGTAAGGCAGATAAATATACCAGTCATGCTACTGTTAGTCCAAGCATGTGAGTTGCTTACTCTCTGTATATAATAACTGCCTTCTATTGGAACACTGAGCACATGTTCTCTACCTGTACTACACAGGGTGAAGTTTCATTCTTTTGATCTTTTAGGGAAGAGTTTTTCATTTTCCACCCCAATGACTTACTCTCTCTCTTTTTTTAAATATTTATTTATTTGAGAGAGAGTGTGTGTACTTGTGCATGAGGAGGGAGGAGGAACAGAGGGAGAGAATCTTCAAGCAGACCCCTCACTGAGCATGGAGCTCATATTGGGCTCAACTTACCACACATGAGATCATGACTTGAGCCAAAACCAAGTTAAATGCTTAACTGACTGAGCCACCCAGGTGACCCGCTTATTAGTTTTTTAAATCAAATGCTTAAATATGTTATTAGGATAATTATCTTGTTTAGTTTGAGGGTTTAATAGTTTACTCTTGAAAATATTTATGAGCTTCAAATTCTGTTTGAGAAATATGAGGCTTGGGACAAACTGCGCATAGGTAGGTAGGAGACTGATTTAAGAATATAGCTAAAATATTAACTAAAGTACAATTTCTGTTTATTTTAAGATTAATCATTTTCCCCAATGTCAACCTTTACAGTATTGCATGTGTTGTTGAAACTGTCAAATATAATCTAAATCATATACTGACACCCTTCTTCAAGGAAATATAGCCCCCCAAACCAACTTTATTGTTTTCTTAACTAATTTGATATGTAATATATATAGCTGTTTATCTTTTGTCAGGATTTTCTGTTATAAATTTTAACTACTGTGGGTAATATATTATGTTTGCCCTTTATATAGCTTCCAAACAATAACTCTTGTACTCCCTCTGAGAACAATACATTACAGAGTTATCACAAGTTATTAGGTTTCTAATAACCTTTTTTAAAAAAAAAATCACACTCCAAAAAAAAAATCACACTCCTAATGTTTTCTAATTGAACTTATGTACATGTGTGTGTGTGTGAATGCCTATGGGTATATGATAGGGAAATTGTATTACTAAAGAGTTATACTTTATTTTCCCAATTCCAAAAGACTCATTAAGTATACACATTTCACAATTTTTTTCTTTTTTTTTCACTTCACAGTTTTCTGACAAGAGTTGTTTATTAAGGAGTAGGGGTAGTTATTTGGTAGCATCAAGTTCTCTCTTGTGATTC
This sequence comes from Nyctereutes procyonoides, assembly GCF_905146905.1. Classification (NCBI taxonomy): domain Eukaryota; kingdom Metazoa; phylum Chordata; class Mammalia; order Carnivora; family Canidae; genus Nyctereutes; species Nyctereutes procyonoides. The sequence continues at coordinate 26,498,538 of NW_026575051.1, read as the reverse complement.
TAGTGGTCAGCTTATTTTCCCGATTTAACTGTCTCATGGGGCTTTTGGCTTTTGGTGTTAGAGCTCTCACTTTATATTAAGAAAATCCCAAGATATCTCTATAAGTGGTTGAACTTTTCTTTATAGAAAGTTTAGCTTAGTGGTTAAAAGAAACATAAACTAGATAACTCTAATAATGAACCTACGAAGAATGAAAAATTTGAGGATTTGAGTTTTTCATCTAAGAATCTAAATACTATCAATAAATAGTGGCTTAATCTGCTAAGTACAAATTACTTGATCTTTTAGAGTAAAAGCTTTCATTGATCCAAATTTGTGTCCTCAAGTCAAAAAGGAAGACTACTTTTTGTGATTCTAAAATCTCATTGAAATAAAAATCTTAACAAGTGATTTAAAGGCACCTTTCTGACCTGTTTATAAACTCATTACTTTTGCCTCACAACAAATGCATGTGCCTTCAAACACCTATCAGATCCTGTTGCTTAGAAAACACTAATATTCTCTACATGGACAGTGAACTGCTTACAGCTCTTTTGCATAGCCTATGCTGATTCTCATTCCTTTCATTTGTTCATTCTCATATCTATGCCTTTCTCCTTCCTGATCTCTACAATGGCTATTCATCTTTTAAGACTCTGTTCAGGAGTTGCTTTCACCCACAGGAAACCTCTTATAGTCTTTATCCACACAGCAAGGTGTATTCAGTGAGATCCCCCCTCTTGTTTCAGTGTTTCTACATGAGCTCTTGCAATTCTCTCGCTTTAGGTGGCAGCATGGTGGGAAATAATGATTGGAATCATTTTCTGCCCCAAGCGATTACATTGCAGGAATTACTATAGAGAGGGATTCCAGAGAAAAATTAATAGAGTCTCCAGGGACAATTTCAAAAATGGCACATTTCTTGGCATGGGATTATCATGCTCACATCCAGTAGTAAGAGAAGCTGAACTACTTTCTTTTAAGAGATTAAAACATGGAGTGGAGAGAGTAAGAAGGGATTATTGTTAAAGATGAGAGAAATGGTACCTGATTGGTTCCCCCTCCTTAAAGCCAATAAAGGAAAATCTCTGCACAAACCAAAGACTGACATGTCATTCCTGAGTGGGCATGTGTTATGCACACGGTTTATTGACCTACTTCATGTCACTGGAGGCAAGGGGAAGGATAGTATCAGATGGAGATGCTTAGTGATAAGACCAGACAGAGAATGTAAAAGAATCCACTGATTTTTCCAGGTCTGAAGCAGATGGTGGATTATGCCCATTTCTACTAACCTTACTACACCTGGAATGGGAGGCAAGATGTGTGGATCAGAGGTAAACAGTTTAAGTTGCCCACAGAGGGCAGCAGGAAGATAGAATTGTTTTCCAAAGGATCCATACCTAGGGAATCTGCTTAGGATGGATTCCCTCCTCAGCAGGGCCTGCAGGTCTTTCACAATGCCCCTTCAATCATAGACAACAAGCTACAACAGTGGTGAAGACCAACAGTAAAAAAGTAGCAACCCTGGCAGGGAAAGCCATGCAGAAGATGCTTTTATGGTGCCTTCTCATGTTTTCAACTCTAGAGGGTAAGTATAATATAGAAAGTCAAACATAGTACAAAAGAGGGTAACTGCATGCCCTTACTAATTTCCAAAACTAAGCAAAGCTCGAGTGAGAAAGGGAGCTTCAATTTAAGTATGATGTCTTTATTACACTCTTGAAAACATACTCCTTTTGTTTGTTGTAATTCAGTAATCTAAATAACACATACAGCTGGGATTAAAATATTATAGAGAGAATTTAAAAGGAATAAAATCAGGAAGGAGACAAGCGGATTATTTTACCCAAAGCTACTGCTATATAGAGGATATATTTGGTCATTCCCTTGAAAGGTAAAGAAAATAGCTGTAGGTCAATATTTTAAAGCAGTAACCAGCCCAGAACTTTGTTTTTCCCCAAAGAAAGTAGGGAATTCTAAATCACTACATCCATTAGGGCTGTAGCAGAGAGAAATTGCTTTTAGTATGCTACATTGGCAGGTGATTTTAAAGGCAAATACTAGAGATTTGAATATAAATCTCTGATTTCTCAAATTTCTACAGATTTTTGCACTGATGATGGGAATAGAAATTATTTGAACTATAAAAATGATAACTTCAAATATAACTCTAAGGTGACTTTAAATTCTTAACTTGTAGTAATTACAGACAACAAAGCTAAATGTGTTTTTTGGAAGCTGACCTGTCTTCTCAGATCCCGGGAGCAAATGAGTAGGTGTGAGTTGGCAGTGTGCCCAGAAGAGGATGGGAGGTCGATATTTAATAAGGACAACAACAACAAAAAGCTAAAATCGGAACTGAGAAATTTCTATTTGAGGTTTCTAAACTAAGGTTTTCTCCCATCAGTAGAGATTGATATTTCACAACAGAACCACAAGGAAATTCACAACACACACACACAAATAATCATATGATACCATAATATGATACAATATATTATCATATACATATATGTATATTTATATACAATATACAACAATTTATACACACAGAGTATTTGTGGTTTATGTATGTTTAAACTGACTTTTTTGAAAACCACATAGTTTATTTTCCTGCTTTCTATCCAATAAAGTCTTTGGTTATACTCATTTTTAGATGAAATAGTTGCTTCAATTATTGTGAAAGAGAAATATCTCTACTAAATGAATATTTACAGTCCAGATTAGAGCACTGACAGTGGGCAAGCAATACACTGTCATTCCAAGTACTATGATAACGAGCACCAGAAACGGACTACCTTCTCATGAAAAATAAGACAGTTTTTGGAAGGAATTTAAAGCAATGTTCTCCCTCCCTGCCAAAAAGATGTAAACCATAAAACTAGAGAAGGCAGGGTTTTGGTGCAGCTGCAGAGAACTAAGCAACATTAATTGAATTCTGTTCACCATTCCTCACTCCCAACTGAAAACTTTTCATGGAATTATATCAATTGAAGTGCACCTTGAAGAAGGGTAGAGTCTTAATAAATAAGAATAAAATAAAATGAAAGGGCAGGACTCCATTCAAATCTTCCTCCTAGGTTGTGGTATCTTTTCTCTAGGGATGTACACACCTACACATACACACATGCACACACACGCACAGGCACTCATATGCACATGCACATCTATTTTTAATAATCCTTGATTTATCAGTGAAATGTTAATAACGAAAATCTTGAATTATTTCCCAATCATATTTGTATTCACCAAGTTAATAATGTTTTTCAGTTACATTCAACTTAAGTATCATATAGTTAGGTCTTTTTCTTTTTTATCTAATCTGACAACTCTCTTTTAATCAGGGTATTTAGTTAATTTATATTTAATGTGATTATTGCTAGTGGTGAGCTTAAAACTACCATATTATTATTATTATTTTTTGTTTGTTAATCTTTTGTTTTCCTTTTCCTCATTTTCTGCCTTCTTTTGGATTTAGTGTTTTATTATGATTCTATCTATATATTTTTTTGGGCTTACTAGCTTCAAAAACTCTTTTTACTTTGTTTTAAATAGTCAATCATCATTTGGGATATTTTAAAATATTAAAATTTGGGATCCCTGGGTGGCACAGCAGTTTGGCGCCTGCCTTTGGCCCAGGGCACGATCCTGGAGACCCGGGATCGAATCCCACGTTGGGCTCCTGGTGCATGGAGCCTGCTTCTCCCTCTGCCTGTGTCTCTGCCTCTCTCTCTCTCTCTGTGACTATCATAAATAAATAAAAATTAAAAAAAATAAAAAAATAAAATATTAAATTTTAACTTTATATTTACTCACACATTTACCATTTTGAATGGTTTTTATTCTGTTAGCATAGGCCATTGAGTTCTAACAGGAACCTGAGGCCAGCAATGAGGAAGTGATGGCTGCCATCAGGAAGTCAGAAGCCAGCTGTTAGGAAGTCAGGCCAGCTATCAGGAAGTGATGGCTGCCACCAGGAAGTCTTGGCCACCATCACGAAGTCAGAGGCCTGCCCTGTGTCCTGGCCACACACAAGAAGCTGGATCAAATCAGACAGGTCCAAGATGGCAGCCAGCATGACAAGATCCCCCTGATCAAATTAGGGGAAAAAGTGCAAAGCCCTGCTTCCCACTCTAAGTAATAAACAAATGTCAATAAAATATAGAAACCCAACTCCCTAGAGCAAGCATCTCTCTTTCTCTCTCATTTGCCAGCTCTCAATGCCTCAAGAATATCCTTTTCATTTTAATAAACCTAACTGCTTGTGTCATCCATCTGCTGTGTTGCATGTCTGTCCAAATTCTTTCTCAAGACAAGACCAAGAACCTTTGGTGGTTCCTTTGAGATGAGCTGGGTCAAGGCCCCAGGGCCCTGGGTCTCCCCAGTTCACCTGGCAACAATTCCATTGTGTAGACTCAGATTTCCATTTGATATCATTTTGCTTTGATCTGAAGATCTTTTAATATTTCTTGAATAAGATTCTGATGAAGAATTCTTTCAGATTTCAGTTTGAAAAGTATTTCACCTTTGTTTTTAAAACATATTTTTGCTGGATATAGAATTATAGTTCATACCTTTTTTTTACTAGTACTTCAGAGATACATTTTTTATTTCTTCATCTTTTGGGTTGTTTCTTTTAAGTAAGAATCTATTGTCATTCTTTCTTTCTTCCCTCAATATATAATGTGTTTCTTCCCCCACCATCTGGTTGCTTTAAATTTTTCTCTTCATCACTAGTATCAATTTGATTATCATATGTTCAAGGTTTGTTATGCTTCCTGGATTTGTAAATGATAGTTTTCCCCAAATATGGAGAATTTTCATTTTTTGTGTTTTTTTTTCCTTTCTCAGAGATCAACAATTCTAACAGTTATTACCCAATGTCTAAAACTTATTATTTAATATGTTTTATCTCATTTTTAGTTGTTTAATTTAAAGTTCAAGTTTGGTATCTGTTATTCCTACCTTACTGGATATGGAAGATGAGTCCAACAGTATTTTTTAAGATAATGAATATTGAAACTATTTCAAACTTACAGAAAAATTGCTGGAACAGTACATACAACCCCAATATACCTTCACTCAATATAGGGAATTTGTTAGAAATGTATAGGATTTGCTTGCTACCTCCCCCCGGCAAACACACATATACACCTCCCACATACTTCCATATACATTATTATTAGTCTGTTTCTGAATCTTTTGAAAGAAACTTGCAGACATAATGTCCATTCACCACAGACACTGAAGTGTATATTTCACCATATGTATTTTACCAAAACTTGAACACTCTTTTATACAAGCAAGGCATATCCCCCAAATCAAGAAATCAGTATTAATACATTACAACCATTTCCATACACAGAACTCATGCAAAGTTTTCCAACTACATCAATGTTTCCTTTTAATTTCTTTAGAATATGGGGGATCCCTGGGTGGCGCAGCGGTTTAGCGCCTGCCTTTGGCCCCAGGCGCGATCCTGGAGACCCGGGATCGAGTCCCACGTCGGGCTCCGGGTGCATGGAGCCTGCTTCTCCCTCTGCCTGTGTCTCTGCCTCTCTCTCTCTCTCTCTCACTGTGTGCCTATCATAAAAAAAAAAAGTTAAAAATTTCTTTAGAATATGATGATCCAGTTGTATGTGTCACATTAGATTTTTAAAATCTGAAAAAGTTTCTCAGTCTTTTCCTGTCTTTTATAGGCATGAGAGCTTTAAAGAGTATAAAAACCTTACATTCTGGATAAGGCCACATGCCCCTCAGCCTCTACCCATCAATTGTTTTTTCACAATCAAATTCACTTCATAAAGTCTTAGCAATAATATTATTAAAATGATGCTATAAACTTCTCCCTGCACTGTTTGCAGCACATTATCATGCAGTCACTAGTGGTAATCTTGTTGACCTTGTCATGTTCGTATCTGCCAGGTTTTCCCACCATATTTTCACTCTTTTTTTCCCCCTTTCAATTGATTAGTATTTTGTGGGAGGTGTTTCACAATTACTAATCAAACTTTTATCCATTGGTTTTATCTATTGTTGATTGAATCTCATGTGAAATAATCCTAGATATAATGGTTGACTAAGAGGAAGAAAAGGGAAAAGAAGATGAGAGGGAAGGAAAGATGACTTGGGAAGAATAGAGAGGCAGGGAAAAGAAGATGGAAAGTCATGAGAAGATGGGAAGAAAAGTAGAGACAGGTAGAGAAGAGACAATGGGAAGGCAAGACAGAAGTACTGTTCTGAACTGTTTCCCTCCTTAAAAGAAAGCAAAATCACAATGACTATAAAATACTTGTCTTTGGTGTACATCTGAGCTTCAGATTAGTTATTTATTATTTAAAATATTGTCCAAACAATTGCTCTGACTTAGACCCAAATCTAGCCACCATTGAGAGATATTGGAATGTGAAAGGTCTGAGGGTTTGTTGAAGAACAGTTTAGCATGTTACATATGTTCATTATTTCATGAATCCCCACCTATGAGGCCAACCACATTTTTTTTTTCAACTCCGGTTTTATAGTCTAGGGTTTGGGTAGTGAATTTTAGGTATTAGGGAAAAAGTTGTGTGGCTGGGTGAAACCATTGAGTGACAAGAGGGGAAAGGAAAGAGTGAAGAAATAGTCTTGTTCTTCCACAGCAACCCATACAAGTTTCAATCATAGCAACCATAATTCCTCATCAAACTTCTGGACTATGCATTTGCGTATATCTACTCTGTGATTTCTCTGGGGCAAATTCCTTGTCTTACTCATTTTTATATGACCTGCACTTAGTGCAATGCCTAGACCATAAAAGGAATTTAATACATAATTTTTGGAGAGATAAATAACAAAGTTTTGTGGTATACAGCTTGATGAATTAATAGGACAGTATCTGAGCTTGAAGTCTGATTGTACAGAGCCTTCTGAATTTGTGGTATAGCCAGCAGGAGAAATTCATATAGTAACCCCTCTAACCACTGCTAGAGTAATATGGCTACCTTTTGACTTCTACTCGTTTTTTAGACCTGCTCGACAGACTTTTGCTTGGCCAGATCTTCAGGATTTGAACTGCTTTTGATGATCTGTGGTCAGATTCCCTGACAGTAGTTTCTTCACTGGCAGGGGCACTTTTTCCAAATAAAGAGGAGACCCTGGGGGAAAAAGTACAAATCCTTAGGGGCTGAGATCCAATTCATTCTCTTCCCTGTGGTGATTAATCTGTGAGGCAGAATGACAGACGGTTAATGGTGTTGGCATCAAACAAACCTGAGTTGAACTTGACTCTGCCAAATCCTAATCAAGTAACCCTAAGGCAATTTACTTAACCTTTTTTATGTCAGTCAAGTTCCCAGCAGTCAACAATTGGCATACTTCAAGGGGTGTAATTGAAGAGACCATGACAAAGGTGTGCAGAATTCCGGAAGTAACAGAGTGTAATGAAAAGCCAGAACTAGCAACAGCAGGAAGTTGTTTCCACCTGGGGCCTGAAAAGGAAAGGAAAGGGAAAGGTGTGACCACATCACAGAGACAACTGGAGACACAGAAGTGGGACCACTAATTTGAACTATGGACATAAAGAACAGCAGTCTCTGCCAGAACCTTGGCAAAGTGAGTCAATCTCCTGATCTTTTCTCTTATACCTATTTCTTGTTAATTCTTACACCTTCCAAGCCCAACCAGGAGTCAAAGGGCCATGGAGCCCAGGAAAAGAAATCTTTAGAAGTCAGACTCTTAGGGTTCAGAACAGGATAGAAAAACACAAAGAACAGATATGGAGAAAAAATAGAAAATAAAGATATCCCCAAATTATCAATTCCCCTTTCTATAAATTGGCGATTAAAATCATCTCCTCCTTGTAGATGAAGGTTGAATAGATAATGGATGCAAAGCATTTAACATGACACTTAGCACATTGTTAATACTTGTTAAGTATTAAAGTATCCTCTGAAAGTTGCCCAAGGCTCTAATCAGAGGGATCCTAACTCACAAAAATAATTCTTCTCTAATTAATTTCTTATTTCAAAACACACGAAATAGAATCCAAGAACATGCCTTCTATTCTCAGGATGTATGTAGACAGTTTATGCAGTTGTAAACATTCTTGGCATGATATCTGGATTCAGAAAGACCCAGGATCTGATCTTATCTCCAGTTTCTTTACTAACCATTTCATTTGACCTGAGCAATTGTGTATTTCATTTGATCTGAAGTTTTTTTCAACTATAAAAATAAGGAAATAATAGCCACCACTTTACAGATGTGTATCAAAAACAAAACAGTCTAACACATGATAGGCACTCAGAAGTTTGTAATGGCATGCTTTAATATTATCATAGTAGCTAAATAATGGTATTGTATATTAGCATAGATATAATATAAGCCTTTATTTTGTTAGTGTTTTCTAATATTATGAAGAATGATTGATTGAGCACAAGTGGGAGAGGCAGAAGAAGGAGAGAGACTCTCAAGCAGATTCCATGCTGAGCACAGAAACTGATGTGGGACTCAATCTCACCACCCTGAGATCCCGACCTGAGCAGAAACCAAGAGTTGGAGACTTAACTGACTTGCCAACCAGGAGGTCCTCTTTCTAATATTATAAATAGTTGTATTACATAGATAGTTTACTTTAAAAACTATCCACTGATTACCCCATATTAATATTTCAGTATCTGTGTATTGGAAACCATAAGGCAAATATCCTACCTCCAGAGATGGAGATTAATGTTACCATACAATCTACAAAAAGATAGCAAATTGCAATAACCCTCAAATATATTTTTATGTTCTCCATTATCGAGTAAAAAAGACAACAGGTTGACTCCACATGTTCTCAGTAAAATGCCTTCTTGTTCAACTTGACTTTATTTTCCTTAGACTAAGCTATATAGAGTCATTTTGGACAATTACACAATTTTCCTTGCCCTGCTTGGTCAAGATACTAGAGGGAAAATGGTTGGGGAAAAAAATAGAATCACTCTACCTTTTTTTCGAGGAAACCAGCAAATGTCACTGAGTGAGAAATGTTCCTGATGCAGAAGAATGCACCAGTGATGAGCATATTTACCATTCTTGATGACTGCATCAACCCTCTACCACCATCAGCATTCGGTACAGCACCAAGACCTGCAGGAAACCATTCTATTTGTAAAAGGTCAAACATTGGTGGCCCTAAGCTTTTGAAATGAAGCAGAGAAAACAATTTCAGAGCTATTTACTACCCTGTTCTCTGACAGCTTTTGTCCCAGCTTCCAGTAAGAGAGATTTGCTTTTATAGTCACAATCCTTTAAGTAAATATGATGCTTGTGGCTACAAAAATGCATTTGATTGCTTTCTTTGAGTCATAAGGCTTTTATCTTGGTTCTAAAATCATAAAGCCCACTAGACGTTGCATTTTTCCAGGAGTATTGACTGGTGTCCATCCTATACATTTAGGTAATCAGATAAGAGTATAGATGATGATAGAGTAACTTTGGTAATGCAGGAAGGAATTTATAATACATGAAGACTCTTTCACAGGGGAAGTAATGTGCCTTTTGGAGGGTAGAAAAATTGTTATTATTGTTTGGCTGTAACATTTTGCATTTCTAATATACTTCCTAACCTTTTTGTGTATTAACAAAATATGTTTCGAGGTCCTTCAGCATTGTTTAACAGAAGGAACTACATACACAAATTATCAAACTTGCTGTCATACCTTGAGAATTCTGCGTCCAAATAAGGAGAGTTGTAAATATAAAGCAGACAGATGTTTATACAAAATCAGGTGTAAGTTCCTATTAAAAATTGATAGTTGGAATATATTCTACATGTACTTTTAACAAAATAAAGACACACACAAAAACATTTTAAGAAAGTGGCTTCTATTCAATTTTAAGATTATTTATATTTAAAGTGAATATTCTAATACATTTATTTCACATATTTTAAAAATCTAAGCAATCCATAGAGCCATCATTTAAAAAATATTATTAGCACTCTCATTTTATAGTGAGGAACTTAAATGATGATGTGACTTTCTTGAGGTCACATAATAGGTAGAAAAATTTTGCTCTTAGATAATATGAAATGAGAAAAGAGATGAATATAAAATGGTGTATTCTCAAACATTTTCTCTAGACCTGTTTTTTATTATGCTGTAAATATAATAAAGAATTTTTGAAATCTCAACTGCAATGAGCTATTTTAGACCAATAATTATGATATGTCCCAAAATAGTCAACTTTGTTCAGCATGTATTTCTACACCTGTTATATAACAAGCTTTGCTAAGCTATGGTTAAGAATGGTGACTAGAAAAGATGAGATTTTTTTTCCTTCACAAAATAAAAAGTCTTATAGCTGTACTTGAAGAAGTAGTAGATGTTATTGAAACATATAGATAGGTCACAAAGTCTTTAGTAGGAAATTGTATAGGAAAACTAGAGATTAATAGGCAAAGAGAGTAAATGACTATGGTTGCTGAAGAGAATAAGAAGGCAGAGACGAGTGAGGAGAATAGCATTCCAGGTAAGGAAACAACTGATTTGAAAACTTAGAGTGAAATAGGTAGAAACGTGAGTGCACATAAGGAACCAAAATGAGTCCAAGAAGTCCAGTAAGGCTGGATTATAGGATTTCTGTTGGAAAAAAGATGAGGCTCAAGGACTTAAAATAAACTAACTTGCATGAAGACTTATTAAATTAACTCAAAGAATCATATTGTCAAATCAGACTCTTAAGAATCAGCAATCTTATCTGTAACAAGGTTTACTAATAATATTATAGATAAAAGTCATCTCAGAACTAGGCAAAATAGAGAAGTTTGGGACAACAAATGTAACTCCCCAGGTCTTTCCTGACATATTAAAATGTATTCTTCTCAAGCATGAACTATCTAAATGATGCACACGGTTATTATTTACACAAAAAGGAATTACTTTGGTCATTACACAGGTTATGTAACATCTTTCCTGGGTCATGTCTTATAAATCCAGAGTTTATGTTTCTTTGCCATTAACAATCCTATACAAACTTGATACATCCTACTAAAAGCATTCTACACATAATGACTTTCTCACTAATAAATGCCAATGATGTACTTTATAGCGGATCTGTCAATTACATATTTACAGGGAGATTTGACCAGGTCATCTTTCTTTCTATTTCCAAGGTATTCCATAGTGAAAATGTATCACAAGCCTGCTGTTAATCTTTTCCATCCACTTATAAAATGCATTACAGATTTTGAACATTATCATAAAAACAATGAAAAAGGATTACAAGACATTAAGCCTGATATGTAGACTATGGTAATATATTGAGAATAGATTGAAAAAGAAAAATATTATAGGCAGAAAAAACAGTTGAAAACTTTTGGAATTGTGAGCATGGCTTGGACTAGGGTACCCACAATGGCATCCAAGAGAAGAAGGCAGATGTAAGAGTTGTTCACTAGTCAGAGTTCATGGGACTTGGTGATTAAATATATACAGGAGGTGAAAGGAAGAGTTAAGTATCACCTATATTTGAACAATGAGGTAGATGAGGCCATCAGCTAAATTAAACATTAGGAGTAGATCTGACAGTCAAAACTATGGTTACTTTTAGATATGTCAAGTGTGAGGTGATTGGGAAATGTAAAAGGAAAGGTTTCTAGTAGGCAGTTGGATAAATGGATCAGGGCCTCAAGAAAAAGACCTGTGCTAGAGAGTTGAGGGTTACTAGTATAAAAATATTCACTGAGGTCATTGGAATGAATGAGATCAATTAGGAAGAAAGCCAGAAGAAAATCTAGCCAATTGTAAGGAGCACAATGTGGATAAGGAGAAAAGGAGGTTCTTGGTATAAAATTAGGAAGCCAAGGGCTGACTTTTAGATGAGTAAATAGAATGTGTCTATTAAAGCTTCTGAGTGTCCAAGTAAGTGAAAAATGCTCAATTTGATTTAATAATGTGGATAAGACACTGGACAAAAAGCCCAAATATGAAGATGGAGACATAGTGTGTAAATAGCTACTCACAAAGCTTGGTTGCCAAGTCAGGAGCAAGATAGGGCTATAAATAAAAGGAGATTTAGGTTCAAGAAAGGATTTGTCATTAATAATATGAGAAAGTGAATATGTTTGAACACTGATAATACAATTTCAGTATAAAGAACTTTAATATGGAAAGATATCTTAGCTCCTTATCTAGGCTATCTTCAATTTTGAGACATGTATCTTTTTCTGTATTTCCCCAAATCAGCAGATGGCTATGCAAAAGCACCCAAAAATATTTTTTGAAAAGAAATCTTTTTGAAAATTGCTATCTGAATAAAAGCTGGGTCCAGATTAATTCTTTGTTGGCCAGATACAAAGTAAAACTTCTGAGTAGGACTTGAGTATAATTGTCCAGGATGCCTTTGCAGCACTCTTTTTGTTCTTTGTTTTTGTCTTAATCTACTGAATTTGGTGAACATGTATGTGTTTAAGGAGTAAAATAATCCATTCATTTCAGCTTAGTCAAAGAGCTAAAAAGACAATCTGCTATACAACTTTTTTCCAAAACGCAATCCTATATACAGAGATGAATTTCATTGACTTACTATTTAATTATTCATACTACTTTCCCATTTTCTGAATAATGGAAAATAGCTACATTTTAAATGAAAAAGAACTAGTACGCATTAATATATTGATATGCTCATATAGGTCCTTATGATCTAAATACGAAAATGTTGGTAGGAGTAAAAGTATTTGTTTTTAGCTTGTAATAATAATAATAATCTCTTGTTTTTAGTATATGTGCTGCCAAAGCGAGCACAAAAATCTCTTGTTTTTAAAAGATCATGTCACTGAGTCATCATCAATAAGTTATTTTTCCTATAGGAGGATATGCATTTATACTAATTTATCCCTTGGTAATCACTGGCATTCACTTGAGAGATTGCTTATTTAATTTAGAAATCAATTACTTAAGCAGGGAAGAGAAGAAAATATTTGAATGTGAAGAGGATCACTAATCTTTTATAATATTATTTTTGATCAACTTAACTTATTGATACATTGTAGACTTTTCAAGAATCACTCTTAAGTAAGAAGAAATTGATATTTTACATTTTGACTGAGAATTAGGCAGTTCAAGATTTTTGAATTCATCTAATCAAGGGCTACTTAGTATCTAAATGCAGAATATCCATAATAATATTGCCTTTCAGTGAACACACTAAAAGAAAAACTGCTGAAACATAAAACAATTGCTAGGCAAGATAACATTTCTATTTGTTATAATTATACTGATGCTCCTTATTGCTTTCCATTGTGAACATCCCTAAAATGCCATCAGTTTTATGACTCTATAAATCTGGAAAATGCCTTACAGTGAAATAATGGTCATCTGTTTCTAAATTAAAATGGTATCATAACACTGGGGGCTGATATGTATAAAGTTGTTAACTCCTATAAGTAAAACATTAAACAAAGGGAAAATCCTTCTCAAATTTGGTATTTCTAAAATAGCTGTGCATATAAAGAATGTCAAAGGAACAAAGAGAATTTGTCTTTTTACACTAGAAATTAAGATATAGCAGACCTTTGATCCAGTTGGGGCTGTAGATATGGCTGGAGATAAACAGGAGGAAGTGAAAGGAATTCAGTCCTTACTTTTAAATGAATAGATGAATAATTTTTGAGTAGACATTCCTGAACAGAGTGCTCACAAAATGAATTAATATGTATTGGCAGAGATGCTATGACCAAGGCCATGTTGGAAAAATGTGTATTATAACAATTGGATCAAAGTCCTGCTATTGAGTCCTTCTTTTTCATAGAAAACAATGCAAGCCAACACAAAATATCCCCCACAAACTGCTAACTACAGGTAAATGAGATATAAATTTTAGCTGAATGTGCCTTCTAACACATAACCTAAAAAAAAGATAACAGCTTCCCCAGATCAAATAACTCAGTTACCCACTGGTCTTTACACCTCTGACTCACCTGGCATGATATCTGAAAGTACTACTGTTAGTATCACTCTAAAGGTTAGGTATACTACGCCTCTGAGAAAAAATGTATTAATTGGGCATAGTGTTGGTGAAGGTCATGGAGAGGATATGACCACCGGTTGACTTCAGAGCTGGGCGTGGGCAATCCAATTCCCCACCCCCTATCCTTGCAATCCACACTTAACCCACTGTATGGACAGTGGATGCAGACTTGAGAAAGCAATGTGCTGTTGATACCATCAGGATGGTATGTGTGAGCGAAGAACCTCATCAAGCCCTCTATATACCTTATAAAATTCTGGCAGGCAGACTTAGAGATCTACTTGTCTTGCAGCTGCTCAAGACAAGCCTTATAAGTAAGTTCTTTTGCTTATGAAACCTGCCACTGATCAGCCTGGAGTGGCCTCCCTCTTTCATCTGGCGCTCCTTTGCCCTCCGTGTGCAGGGGCCAGTTTCAGATTTTCCACCCAGGAAGTTCCCAAGGTTATGAACCAACAAATAGTTTGATTAATTCTTTACTAGACAAAATGGAACAGATTGCACATTTGAATGTGTTCAAGGAATTCAATAAATATGTATTGAATTAATGAAGTGTCAGCAAAGAATAGAAAAAGACAAAAAAGAGACTGTGTACTCTATTTAATCTTACCATGTCTGAGACTGAGTTTTAGCTACATAATTTGCTCTTATTACTTTCCTTTTTGTTTAGAAATCCTTTGGTGTGGTCCCCCTATCCTGCTATTCAGTCTTTGTAAAATTGTATTTTATTAAGCGTGGTTTCTTTGGTGTACCACGCGGACTCCAGTGCCAACCCAACCAGGATCCTCCTTGGAATCCCTACTAATTATGCAAATTTAAGCAGGCATTTCACCTAGACTTGTCCATTTCCCTGTTCAGAGTAATTTTGTTATTTTCTCTCTTTTGTGTGTATGTGTGTGTCTTCACCATTATATCTGCACTGCAATAAACTTTCTTACAGATAATTTTTGGGGGCATTTGTGGGAGTTCCTTCACTTCACTAGATAAATATTCCTCCACCTTTTCCGAGTATAATTGCTGGGTCATCGGTTAAGTGTAGTTTCCACTTTACTAGGCATTATCAAATGTTTTCCAAAATGTGCCAATTTGCATTTTTACAAGACATGTATTAGAGTTTTTATTTCATCCTACATCTCCATCAATTCTTGATATTATGATATTCTTTAATGTTTTCTATTGTGCTGTTACATCATTCCTTACGCATCTATGCACATTACAAGCTCCAAAATTAATTGTCATTATTTATTTCTAGCTTTACTGAGGTATGATCAAAAATAAAAGTTGTATAATTTAAGTTGGGCAAATTTATGTTTTGATGTATGTGTACATTGTTAAATGATTACCATAATCAGCCTAATTAACATATCTATCATCTCACATAATTATCTTTTGTGCATGTGTGTAGTAAGAATATTTAAGATTTACTCTCTTATTAAATATCAAATATACAATCCAGCATTAACTCATTACCATACTGTACATTAGATCTTGGAACTAATCCTGCATAATTGAAACTTTATACCCTTTGACTAACATCTCCCCATTTCTCTCTCCCACTAGCTCCTTGCAACCACTAATCTGTCCACTTCTATGACTTTTACTTTTTTAGATTCCACATAAAAGTGCAGGATTTGTCTTGTCTGACAATGTAGTATTTGTCTTTCTATCTCTGGCTTATTTAACTTAACATAATTGTTTTCCAGCTTCATTCATTTTGTCATAAATGTCTATAATTCTTTCTCTTTTCTTTAAAAGATAATAATACTTTTAAAGGTAAGTAATAGGGCAGCCCCAGTAGCTCAGCGGTTTAGTGCTTGCCTTCCGCCCAGGGCATGATCCTGGAGACCTGGGATCGAGACGCACATCAGGCTCCCCACATGGAGCCTGCTTCTTTCTCTGCCTCTCTCTCTGTGTCTCTCATGAAAAAAAAAAATTAAAATAAATAAATAAATAAATAAATAAAACCTTAAAAAAGATAAGTAATAAAAAATAATAATAATAGAAGGTAAGTAAGTAATATTCCATTCTATACATATATATATCTTTATCCATTTATCCATAGATTGGCACATAGTTTGTTTCTGTATCTTGGCTGTTGTGAATAATGCTACAATGAACATGCGGGTGCAGATACCTCTTTGAGATCCTAATTTCATTTCCTTTGATTATATACCTAAAAGTGGGATTGCTAAATCATACAGCAGTTCTATTTTTAATTTTTTTTTTGAGGAACCTCCACACTGTTTTCCAAAATGGCATTAACAATTTACATTCCCACCAACAAAGCACAAGCTTTCCCTTTCTCCACATCTTGGCCAACACTTGTTATCTTTTATCTTTTTGATACTAGCTATTGTACTAGGTATGGGTGATATCTCGTTGTGATTTTGATTTGAATTTCCTTGATAATTAGTAATGTTGAGCACCTTCATATATAGGTTAGCTATTTGTACATCTTCTTTAAAGGAATGTCTATTTTGCTCATTTTCTAATCAGTTAGTTTTTGCTATTTAGTTATATGGGTTCCTTATATATTTTAGATATTGGTTTTTATTCTATGTATAGATTAGAAATAATTTCTCCCATGCCATAGGTTATATCTTCACTTTGTTAGTTGGTTCTTTTGCTGTGCAAAAGCATATTTGTTTGATGTAGTCCCACTCAACCATATTTGCTTTCGTCGTTTGTGCTTTTGATGTCATATCCAAAGCTTCATTGTTCAGACTAGTGTTAAGATGTTTCCCTAAGTTTTTTTCTAGGAGAGTTATAGTTTTGGGTCAAACATTTAAGTCTTTAATTCATTTCGAGTTGATTTTTGTATATGGTGTAAGTTCAAGGTCTTATGCATGTAGACAGGTAGTTTTGCCAACATTATTTATTAAAGAGATTGTCCTTTTCTCATTGTGTATTTTTTGTATCCTTCTTGAAGATCAGTCGACCATAAACGTGTGGATTTATTGCTGTATTTTTATTCTGTTCCAATGATCTAAATGTCTGTCTTTATGCCAGTACCATATTGTTTTGATTACTGTAGCTTTACAATATACTTTAAATCAGGAAAAGTGATGTCTCCAGCTTTGTTATTTCTTGAGATTGCTTTGGCATTTTGAGGTCTTTTGTAGTTCCACATAAATTTTAGGATTATTTTTTTTCTGTTTCTGTAAAAAAGTCCATTGGAATTTGATAAGGATTACACTGAATCTGTAGATCACTTTGGGTAGTATAGAAATTTAACAGTATTAACTCTTCCAAGATATGAACAGGAGATGTCTTTCTATTTATTTTTCTTTTTCAATGTTTTTTCCCAATATTCATTTATTTATTTTAGAAAAAAGGGAGAATATGAGCAGGGGGAGGCATAGAGAAAGAGGGAATGAGAATCTTAAGTAACTCCCACTAAGTATGGAACCTGATGCAGGACTTGATCCCAGGACTTTGAGATCATGACCTGAGTTGAAACCAAGAGCTAGTCTCTTAACTACTGAGACACTCAGGCCCCCAGGCACACTTTTTCAATTTCATCAATGTTTTCTAGTTTCAGGTATAGATTTTATGCTTCCTTTGTAAAATATTAAATATACTAAATATATGTATATTAATATACTTGTATATATATTTGATGCTATTGTAAAATGGGATTTTTTGTTAATTAAGATAGTTTGTTGTTATTGAATAGTTTTTCTGTATTGATTTTTGTGTCCTGCAAATTTACTGAATTCATGTATTAGTCCTAATAGTCTAGGACCTTGGTGGCTCCTTAATGTGTTCTCTATTTAGGATCATGTCCTCTACAAATAGAGAAAATTTAACTTCTTCCTTTTCTAATTTGGATGCCTTTGTTTCTTTTTCTTGCCTAATTTCTCTCACTAGGACTTTCAGTACTATGTTGAATAAAGTGGTAACACTGGACATCAACAAGACAGTTGATGATCTTAGAGGGAAAACTTATATTTCATTGTTGACTATTATATTAGCTATGGGCTTTTATGCAGAGATAAGTTCCTTCTGTAACAAAATTTTTGAACATTTTTATCATGATAGGATATTGATATTTGTCAAATGCCTTTTGTATATCTATTGAAATAATCATACGCTTTCTCTTCTACATTCTATTAATGTGCTGTATCACATTTATTGGTTTGCATATGTTAAACCATGCTTGAATCTCAGGGATAAATACTTTTGAATCTGTTTTGCTACTATTTTGTTGAGGATTTTTGTATCTATGTTCATTTGAGATATTGACCTATGGATATGATTTTTGCTGGGTCCTTGGGCAGATCCTTGGGCAGCATGATTGCCTCCAACCTCTGCTAAGAGGGAGGCTGAATTCAGGCCACAGGACTGTTTCAGGAACCATATAGTCAGATCCTAATTCTGCAGGATTGTTCCTGGAGATGTGTCTGGGGTCCCTGGGCAGGTCCCTGGATAAGCAAGCAGCACTGCGATAGGACCTCAGTAGAGAAGGCAGGAACATAGTTGTGGGGCTACTGTAGGGACCACAGTTAGGTCTGAGATTGGCAGGTATGTTACTCGAGTTATGGTGATTGTAGCACTTCTTGGTCCCTTGGCAGAAGAGGCTGGTGGCAGAATGTGAACAAGCAGGTCTGGAGCCAAATTCACAAAGAAACAGCTGCTTCCAGCCTACAACCAATACCATGATTGGCAGACCTGACAATTTAACATGGGTTTGTCTTGTCAAAGCAGCCCTCCTCAGGCTTGGGCTCCACCAGTGTTTTGTAACCCCTTCTTGGATTCCAAAGCCCTACAAAGGCACATTTTTTCCCATGGATAGCTACCAAAGATTCATTTTTGTGGGGGGGAATGTGGGATAGAGAACTCCTTTTCCATCATCTTACAGATACTGCTCTTCATTGTCATTCTTTTTACTTTAAGCAGTCAATTATTTTTTTAAAGTAATTCACACATGAGAAAAAAATAGTTATTGCACTTATCCACATATTTGTCATTTCTGGTGCTCTTTATTACTATTTGTAGTTCATGACTTCAACTGGCATCATTTTCTTCCACCTGAGAAACAAAAATTCTTTTTAATTTCACTTTTGAAATTTTTTTTTAATTTCTTTTGCTGTGAATGAAATTCTCCCTTGACTTTCAGCAATTTAAAAACTTCATTCCAGGGACTCCTGGGTGGCTCTGTAGTCTGCCTTGGGCTCAGGTCATGAGCTCAGGGTCCTGGGATCCAGCCCCACATCAGGCTCCTTGCTCAGCGGGGAGTCTCCTCCCTCTCCCTCTGCCCTTACCCCCTGAGCTCACTCGTGCTTTCTCTTTCTGTCTCAAATAAATAAAATCTTTAACAACTTCATCCAATGCCTTTTGGCTTGCACCACCAAAAGTCTAATAATACTTTGTTTTCTGTGTGTCTTGTGTCTTTGTTCTCTAGTAACTTTTAAAATTCTCTTTCTCCCACTGGCTTTCAGAAAGTTGATAATGATGTGCCCTGATATGTTCTAGCATATTCTGCTGAAGTCTTATTGAGTTTCTTGAATGTGTAATTTTATAATATTTATCAAATTTGAAAATTCTCCCCAATATTAATTTAAATATTTTCCCATTCTCTTTTTTCTCTTTCTTCTCATGGAGTTTCAATTACACATATAATATGCTAGACTATTTAATATTGTGTCCCTGGTTCCTGAATTCCCTTCCTTCCCCTTTGCTTTCTTTTCTTTTTCCTTCTCCATTTCATCCACCTCCCTCTTCTTCTTCTCCTCACTCTCTTTCTTCTCATCTTCCTCCTCCTCCTCATTATCCTCCTTCTTCCTCTTTGGCACTATTTTTTCTCTATGTATTTAATTGGATATTTTCTATTGCTATGTCAAGGTCACTTATCCTTTCTCTCAATCTGTAATTTTATGTGAACTCTATCTAGGAGATTGCAGGACTCCTCTTATTTGTTTCCCTTCCTTATACTACAGTCCTTCACTGTCTCTGGTTCAATGTCTGACAGTAGTCGTTTTGCATATTTTGTCCAGTTTCTAATTGCTTATAGCTGAGAATAAAGATCTATACTAGTTATTCCTTTGTATGTGAAAGCAGAACTTTCAGGTATTATGTGTGTATATATATATATATATATATATATATATATATATAGTCTATATACTACAGGTGTGTTGGTTTTTAGGTTACCATATAGTAAATTGTTTTTTCTGATGTGCATGATTCTTGACTCTTACCCTTACATTGTAATTGCCATCACAATCAGGATCCAGACATTGTCATCACAATTCACCCCCATGATATCCTTTTACATATATATTCTTCCCCAATCTTTTTTTTTAAAGATTTAATTTATTTATTCCTAAGAGGCACAGAGAGACAGAGACATAAGCAGAGGGAGAAATAAGCTCCCTGTGGGGAGCCTGACATGATACTTGATTCTAGGACCCAGGGATCATGACCTCAGCCAAAGGCAGATGCTCAACCACTGAGCAACCTAGGTGCCTGTCTCTCAATCTTTAACCCTTAGTAACAACTAAGCTATTCTCTATCACTATACCTTTATACTTTTGATCATGTCATACCAGTGGAATCTAAATATTTTCTAACCCTGTTTGAGCCCTGGGAATTCATCAGTTTATAGCTCCCTACAGTTGTTCCTTGCCCTACCTTATGAAGTTTTATTTTCATAAGTGTAGGTTAGTATATGTAGAATAATGCAGTGTGGTTGCAATACAGTTTTTTTTAAGATTTTTATTTTTTTTGTGGGGGTAAGATGTGGAGGGAGAGGGAGAGAGAATTCCAAGCAGGGGCTCAATCTCATAACCCCGAGAACATGACCTAGCCAAAGCCAAAAGTCGGAAGCTCAACAGACTGAGCCACTCAGGTGTCCCCTAATTTTTTGTTTTATTTTAAATATATTCACTTGTTGAAGGACATTTGGGTTGTTTACAGTTTGGGAGATTTTAATAGAATTTCTATAAACATTTACTTACAGTTTTTTTTGTTTTTGTTTTTTTTTTGTATAAATACAAGTTTTCTTTCTCTTAGGGTATATAACAAGGAGTGGGATTGCTGGGTCATATGGTAGTATATGTTTAATTTTATAAGAAACTGCCAAAACAGGTTCCAGAGGGGCTATAATATTTTGCATTATTACCGACAATTTGTGAGAGTTTAGTATGTATGTACGTACATAATAATGTATTGCCAGTAATGTGCATATTGTCTATACTTTTTATTTTAGCCATTATAATTAATGTGTAGTGATATCTAATAGTGGTTTTAATTTGCATATTCTTCATGGCTATTGATGCCAAACATCCTTTCATGTTCTGTAGGTATACTTTTAAAATAATGTTATGATATCATATAGTATCTCTGAGGAACATAAATATATTTATTCTTAAATCATTGTTGACAGTTCTTACCTAATTATCCATATGGAATAAATACATAATTTACTTGCATATTTTGGCAACTGTTTTTCTTAGCATTAAATATTTTCATATTTTAGTGTTTTGTTTTGCATTTGCATTTTGAATGAGAGTTGTATGTTTATATTATACTAGTAATTGCTGTTTTTCTCTTCTGAATGCTACTTGTCC
This sequence comes from Nyctereutes procyonoides, assembly GCF_905146905.1. NCBI lineage: Eukaryota > Metazoa > Chordata > Mammalia > Carnivora > Canidae > Nyctereutes > Nyctereutes procyonoides. The sequence continues at coordinate 26,476,999 of NW_026575051.1, read as the reverse complement.
AGTATTTTAACAATTTTGTGGTTTCCTTTATCATAACACTCCTTGACCTACCTCTCTAGGCAGAGAACCTAGAGTTCTCTACCTCCATTATAGACTGTATTTCTTGTAGTGTTTTGGTAAATGTTGCTTATTCTATCTCAAGTGAAAGCTTTAATCTTGGTTTCTAATAGTAAGCCTAGCTTTCTGCTTGTAGCATTTTGAGTTTGAGCAAAATTTGATTCCCTGGACTCCACTCCATTCCTGATTAAAGTAAGCTACTCTACAACTATTGTCCAATCAGGGTTTTGTGCTTTCTGCTCAGCTTATAATCTTTTGAGATAGTCATCTTAATGCACACAATAATAACTTTTAGTTAGCTCTTTTTTAAGAAAAGATTTTTAAAATTTATTTATTTGAGGGAGGGAGCATAAGCACGGGGAACAGCAGAGGAAGAGAGAGAAACAGGAACCTTACCAAGCAGGGAGCCCAATATGGGGCTCAGTCCCAGGACTCCGGGATCATGACCTGAATGAAGATAGACGCTTAACCGAATGAACCACCCAGGTGCCTCTAGTTAGCTCTTTTAGTATACTTTCTCTACCAATGCCATGATTTGGAGCAAAGATGTCTCCCAAATTTTAGGCCATCTGGAATTTTATATGCTAGCTTTAAAACTCTAAGGTTAATACCTTGTTTACATAAAACATCAACTTACTGTATGTAGCATCTATCAATATGCATCTCATTCTACGATGTTACAGTGTATTTGAATATTTTACTTTAATAGAATTTAATTTTATATTTTATCATTTTATTTTATAATTGTTTTAGTATTTTTTAGGCCATAGAAAATGTTGGTATAAAGTGGTCATAACCAGTGTCCTCAATTAAGGACACTGAATCAGTTCTTCCAAATTGTCACCTCCCTAACTGGTATTAGGAAAAGTGGACAGCTTTCAGATTCCTAAAATTCAAGTTCAAATTAAGTTTGAGGAGTTAAATCGATTTAGATAAATTGCTGAATAAAGGCTTTTTCTTCACATCTTAAAAGCTACTTAGTGTGGAAGTTGAGAAAAGAGTAAGAGTAATAAGATCAGAACCCCAAAGTGACTTCAGAAAAATTATTTATACATAGGATCTTGTGTCAAAAATAGTCATGAGATATGAAAGACAAATACACTGACTTCATTGCTTTACTTTAAGACTAGAATTTGCTTACATGTGATACTTTGAAAATGTGTTGTCTACTTTCAAGGTATCACATGTAAGTATCTATCACATGGAAGTAAAAGAACTTCCATGAAATAAGTATGATAAAGTAATTTCACACCCTCTTTATGAGTCTTGCCATCATGAAGGAAGTATGGTTTAATGGAAGAATTACTTAACTAATTTTTAGACATTAATACATTAATACTGAAAGCTTGTGCTGAGAATTTTTCATCTAGAAATTGCTAAGACTAAAGCCAAAATCTTATTATAAAGATTTAACAATGACTGCCCTAAAAGGAATTTTTTTCTAATTGTACTTTATAATCTTTTTAGTCAATAAAGCTCCAATTAAAGTCAGGGTCTCTATTTAAACATATTATTAATGATTAACAGAAATTTTATCTGGGAGCAATCAGTATTTAAGCTCTTTTAAATTAATTTTTTTTTCTTGGACTATAGGTACTGGATAGCATACTCGGTACTTTTCTTACTATAAAATATATAATGCTCTTATTATATTTCATTTTATTTATAGCAGATATATAAGAACCACTTTATGGAAACTTTTTACCAATCAGTATTACTTAATTCTTCAAAACAACACTGGTTAAGTAATTTAATATAAATTAGGAAAAACTAAAACCAATAATATAAGTATATGTAACACCAATCTTAAATTAGTGTTGGTGTTAAAATTTTTTTTCTTTCCCTATTTTTATTTAAGTTGCAGTTAGTTAACATGCAGTGTAATCTTGGTTTCTGGTGTAGAATTTAGTGATTCATCACTTACCTACAACAATCAGTGCTCATCACAAGTGCACTCCTTAACGCCCACTACCTTTTTAACTCATTCCTTGCCCACATCCCATCCATAGCCATCAATTTGTTCTCTATAGTTAAGAATCTATTTCTTGGTTTGCCTCTCTCTCTCTTTTGTCCTCCCATGTTCATTTATTTTGTTTCTTAAATTCCACAGATGAGTGAAATCATATGGTGTTACAAATTTCTAAGAAAACAAAATTGCGGGATCCCTGGGTGGCGCAGTGGTTTGGCGCCTGCCTTTGGCCCAGGGCACGATCCTGGAGACCCGGGATCGAATCCCACGTCGGGCTCCTGGTGCATGGAACCTGCTTCTCCCTCTGCCTGTGTCTCTGCCTCTCTCTCTCTGTGTGTGACTATCATAAATAAATAAAGAAAAAAATATTTAAAAAAAAGAAAGAAAACAAAATTACTAGCTCTCCCCTATTGAAGTAACCCATAAAATATTTCCTTTTTATAGCCTCTTTATAACATTTTTAAATTTCAACTATACAGCTTAAGAAAAGTGCAGCAATGATTTCTGCCATGGGAGTCGAGGGCTAACTTTTATATTTTTACTGATTTTCTGTCTACATGCCCTATCAATTACTGAGAGAGAGAGGTGTTGAAATCTTCAGTTATAATTATGGATTTATCAATTTTTTTCTAGTTCTATCAGTTGTTGCTTCTTGTATCTTGAAGTTCTTTTATTAGACACATAAACATTTAGAGTTATTATGTCTTCTTGATGAATTGAGCTCTTTAACATTATGAAATGATTCTTTCTATCCAGATAAAATCCTTTGTTCTATTTTTTTAAGCCTTTGTTCTAAAACTTATTTCGTCTGATTTAATATAGCCACTATAGCTTTCTTTTGACTAATGTTAACATGGTACTTCTGTTTTTATATTTTAAAAATATTTGGTCATTACATTTAAAGTGGGTTTCTTATAGGCAGCATACAATTAGATATTATTATTCATCCAATCTGACAATCTCTGTCTTTTAATAAGGGTGTTTAAACACTTATATTTAATGTGATTATTGGTATATTTCAGCTTCAATCTACCATAATTTTTTCCCCCCAGTGTCCCATATTTTCTTTTTTTCTCCCCCTGCCCTTTCCTGCTCTTTTTGGAAGATTAATTAGACAGTAATTTATGATTTCATTTAATGTGTTGATTTATTAGCGATAGCTCTTTTTTTGTTAATTTAATGGTTGGTTTATGCTTTATAATATCTTTGATATCACTGCCTACCTTTAAGTGATATTATACATGCTTAATGTATAGGGTAAGAATCGTAAAATAGTAAACTATGTTTCTCCCCTTCTGGACTTTGTGCTAATGTTATACATTTTATTTCACTATATGTCATAAACCTCAGATACATTTTTATTATTTTTGTTTTAAACAGTTGATTTTCCTTCAAAGAATTTTTATAATAAAATAAATGTTTATCCACATAATTACTATTTCCAGTCTCTCTCTCTTTTTAAAGATTTTATTTATTCATTCATGAGAGACACAGAGAGAGAGGCAGAGACATAGGCAGAGGGAGAAGCAGGCTCTCCGCAGGGAGCCTATTGTGGGACTGTATCTCAGGACCCCAGGATCATGATCTGAGCCAAAGGCAGATGCTCAGCCACTGAAGACACCCAGGTGCCCCTATTTCTAGTCTTTTCATTCCTTTTGCAGGTCTACATTTCCTTCTGGTATTATTGTCCTTCAATCTGAAGATCTTTTTTTTGATGTTTCTTATATTCAAGTCCATTAATAATTTTTCAGCTTAATTGGAGTTAAAAGATTCTTTATTTCACCTATTTTTTTTTCACCTTCTATTTTTACGGACACTTTCCCTGGAAAAAGAATTCTAGGTCGACAGAATTATTTCTTTTATACTTTATTTTTTTTTTTAAATTTTAATTTATTTATGATAGTTACAGAGAGAGAGAGAGAGAGATGCAGAGACACAGGCAGAGGGAGAAGCAGGCTCCATGCACCGGGAGCCCGACGTGGGATTCGATCCCGGGTCTCCAGGATCGTGCCCCGGGCCAAAGGCAGGCGCCAAACCGCTGCGCCACCCAGGGATCCTTCTTTTATACTTTAAAGATATTACTCTGCTGTTTGAACTTGCATTGTTTAGACAAGAAATCTGCTATCTTTGTTCTTTTGTATTTTCTGTTACTTTTCATCTCTAGTTCCTTGTATAATTTTCTCTTTATTAATAATTTAAGTGATTGGATGATTGTAATTGGTCTTGGAGTAGTTTTCTTCATTTTTTGGTGGCTGAGGTTTGTTCAGCTTCTTCCATTTGCAAATTTCGAATCTTCATCAAGTTAAAAAAAAGTTTGACCTTAATTCAAATACTCCGGTGTCCCTGCTCCCTTCTCCTTTCCTTCTAGTACTTTATATCAGGAAGCTTCGAGCTGTTCCACAGCTCACTGATGTGCTCTTCAATCTTTTTCAGTAATTTTTCTCTCTGTGTATCATTTTGGATGGTTTCCATTACTATGCCTTCAGGTATATTTTCTGCAGTGTGTAATCTGTCATTTATCTCATCAAATATATCATTATTATTAGACATTGTAGTTTTCATCTCTAGAACTACAATATAGATCTCCTTTATATTTTCCATATCACCTCTTACTATGTTCAAATATCCTGTAGTTTCTTAGGTGTATGGAATAAATACATTTATAATAATCTACTAATGTCCTTATATAACAAACTTACTGCATGTATCATTTTTGGCATTATTTGATTGGCTGAGTTTTTCAAATTAATTTTGGGTAGTGTTTTTCTTCTCTGAAGGCCTGAAATTTTTAGCTAGATACCAACTATGATGGACTTTGCCTTGTTGGTGCTAGATAATTTGTATTTCTATAAGTATTTTTGAATGTTATTTCAAGATATGGTTAAGTTACTTGGAAATAATTTGCTCCTTTAGTGTTTACCTTTAATGATAAATTAGGTAATCAGGAGCAGAGCTCAGCCTCAAGTTAATTTCCCCAGATGAGACAAAACTTTTCTTTTCTTTTCTTTTTTTTTTTTTTAAAGATTTTATTTATTTATTCATGAGAGATACAGAGAGAGGCAGAGACAGGCAGAGGGAGAGGCAGGCTCTGTGCAGGGAGCCCAATGTGGGACTCGATCCCACGACTCTAGGATCATGCCCTGGTCATGAAAGCAGATGCTCAACCATTGAGCCACCCAGACAACCTAAGTGACAAAACTTTTTAAAGTACTCTTTCCATTGCATCCTGAATTATGAGATTCCCCCCACCCCCCTCTGGCTCATGGAAATAGTTACTCTTTCTGAATACTATTCCTTGGTGATTATTTCTTCTAATCTGTTGGGGTAGTTTTGTTTCATTTTTGTTTTTGTTTTTGTTTTTGTTTTAATCTGGCTTTGCACTGTTCCCCTAAAAGTGTGCATTGATCAGTACTCCGCTGAATTCTCAAATGGAAATCTTACTTATATTTGAAATTGTCTCTGTGTTGTTTTCTTTTCTGTGAATTCTGGATATTTTGGCATTCCTGGACTTCCATGTCAGTATATTCAACTTAAGGAGACCACCTAACTCTGCTTTGGATTTCCCTTCCTGCAGTGTTGCTTGGAAACTTTACCTGGGCAGTTATTTTGGGCAACATTAAGGCTTAACCTCATTTATTTCCCATCCGTCAAGGAGTACTGACCTTTATTGCTTGATGTCTAATATCTCGAGACACTGTTTCATGTGTTTTGTCTTTTTTTTTTTATTTTACTTATGATAGTCACACACACACAGAGAGAGAGAGAGAGAGAGAGAGAGAGAGAGAGGCAGAGACATAGGCAGAGGGAGAAGCAGGCTCCATGCAGGGAGCCCGACGTGGGATTCGATCCTGGGTCTCCAGGATCACCCCCTGGGCCAAAGGCAGGCGCCAAACCGCTGCGCTACCCAGGGATCCCTGTTTTGTCTTTTTTTAAGAAAATATTTTTTAATGTTTTTAATTTTTTTTCAGTTAGGTAGATAAATCCAGTTTCTGTTACTATATTTTGGCAGGAAACAATGGTTGTTTTGTATTCATTTTAATAATTTGAACTCAGTAAGCCTGTGGTATCATCTTAACTTTCTATCTTCTGAACTCCTTTCCTTCTCTAAAATACTGCATAATTGGGACGCCTGGGTGGCTCAGTGATTTAGTGCCTGCTTTCAGCCTGGGGCGTGATCCTGGAGTCCCCGGATTGAGACTTGCATCAGGCTCCCTGCATGGAGCCTGCTTCTCCCTCTGCCTGTGTCTCTGTGTCTCTCATGAATAAGTAAATAAAATCTTTTAAAAAAATACTGCATAATTTTTTTATTTCCTTGTTAACTAGAATGGAAAACATCTTATATGTTTCTTTATGGTGTGGAGCTAGAATATAACAGTTCCTTCAGTGAAGTCATTTTCCTTGAAAATTTTATGAACTGTGAAAAATATTAAGAATGACAAGTCAAATCTTCATTTTGGTCATTCCACATATGTTATTCCACTTAATGCAGTCTTAATAGCAGACTGAATTATGTGAGTCTCATGGTTCTTTACACACCATACATCCTTCCAAAATTAATTGCTTTGAATCTTCTAAATGATATAAAAAGAAAAGCTAACATATACCTAAATATTCTTCAAATAGTACTATTTCTTTGTCTCAGGACTTCTCAGAGCCTTAAATGTGCAATTTTCCATGAGATAATTTGGTACTCAATACATCCCAAACATATTTGGATGTGATTTTTTTTATTGTTCTGAGTATACTTAGTAATATGTATTGGAAAATATATCCTTAGTAAATATTTGAAAAACCACAAAGTATTCTTCTATGATACTCATTCCAAAAGAATTACCCTACAAAGCATATTATTATCAGATACTTAAACTGTATTCTTTTTCTTTTATTAATGCAGAAGCATTATCTAAATAAAAATCCCAAGGGATTGAAAACAACATATCTTTCTGCTTTATCAACTGTACCATTCATTAAATGCTTTTCAAATTAATGTTAATAACACAACTACACTAACAGAATTAGAAAGGTGAGCATGAATATCATAGCTATCAAGAAATAAGTGTTTTATTTTATTAGAGAGGAACCTAAGTTTTTCCATTTGGATATTTTTCTTGGTATTACAACATGTAGAAATTACAGTACTTGAATTTAAATTCAATATTTTATAAATCCAAATCACTTTATACTACATACTAATTAATACTTGCTGTTTTCTATACTACAAAGCTTTTAACAATTAATACTTCCTTTGATATATTTTGTGAATTTCTTTCAATATTTTTTGTCTACTGTTGTTAATGTTAGACACCCTAAATTTTTAGGAATTGCAAATTTAGTCATTGGTTTGAGTCATCAACTTGAGTGTCAAGAGTGGCTTACCATTGTTACATTTAGAAATAAAACATTAATTAAGTAGACTACTTAATAAGGAGTCATAACATAGTCATAAAACTTTAAATACATTTCTTACTTAAGAAATTGGATTATATTTGTAGAAAATGCAAAGTATTTCTCTTAATTAAATCTTTTGTTGATGATTAAAGGACCTGTCCAGCCTCAGGGTCATCCTTCTAAATATCAATGAACTCTGGATTGTATTGTGTATAAATGAATGGGGCTGTTAGATGTCTCTATTCAAATTATGGGCAAAACCTAGAAATGCATTTGGTTGTTCATCTTGTGATTGGATTTTGACTTCAAAATATGAATATGGAAGAAAAATGAGAAATAATTCTAGTTAATTGGTGATTCTCTATTATGCCTTTGTTCATGGAAATGTCCTTATTATGGACAATTTTTTTGTATTATATGAAGGAGAAAGTGAATGATGTTTATTAGTGATGCACTTTATTATAAAATAAGGGCTTGATAATTTTCCAGCTACTATGGAGGAACATCTTGACTATATCACCTTAATTTATGTAATAGAAGGGGAAGATGAATGGGGAGTAAGGGATCTCCGCATAGTAGGTAGAAAAACACATTACATAAAACAGGTTTTAAGGTTTTACTTATTTATAGGAGGAAGTCATTTGGAGAGTTGATACTGAGGCACAAAACCATTTTCCTTTTGTATTTGTTGCACCTTCCTCAACTGTTTCAAAGAATACATAGCCACAAAAAGCTCATAAAATAGGGATCCATGTTAAAATAATTTCTTTCAGTATGGATGCTCATGAAATAGTACAAATTCTAAAAATTGACCTCACAAAATATTAAACTTAATTTTTTGTTTATTTATAGGGGCACACAAATGTGTTTATGAAATTTCAATCTACATTGCGGAATATTTGTTTTTATAAAAAATATTTTTAAAGACACCACCACTGCTTAAGCATTAGAAAATTATGGGTCACATTTTCTTATTTTATTCTGATGCCCCATTGAAAAAAATTTGTAATGAATGATCAATTTTTTAACTTCCCAGGTTGTTCTTTCAAATTCCCACAAATCAGATTTGCTACTCTGCTTCATTGCTTCATGTGGTCTGAGATTAATCTGCAGAGTGTCAATAAATCAAAAACTCTTTTATTCATGCACAAAGTACATTCAATCAATTTTACCTACTGCTGAGTTTCTGGTATTATCAAATCTCTGATCTATCTTTGTGCATTTAATACATAATTTAAGAATATGATGTTGACTGATTATTCATTATTTTGAAGTACTCATGGACTATAGCAATATTAAAATGTTTCCAACTGACAAACATCACCTCAAGTTATTAGAGTACAATGTTTTAGAATTCATTTTCTTTTCTGTGGTACAAAGTTATTTTATGTACTGGAGATATTATTTAAATTATTTTTGGTACCTGGTATATGTAATTGCAATTGTCTTTATCTACTTTATATATAAAATAGTGAATTGTCTATCAACTATATTCTTCTCCAATTACTCTTGTACATTCTTTCTTTTTTGTTTTTTTTATTTTGAAATAATTCAAACCTACAGAAAATACAGTAAATACAATATATTGCTTATATTTTTTCTTGATCCAGAAATCTTCTTTATTATCTCTGAAGATTATCACAGAATGCCAACCAGTTATAGATTCTTCTCTAGATGTATCAATACCACTCAATATAACTTTCACACTTTGAGTTGTACTCCAGGGCTTAGTCTTTAAACACTTACTCTGTTCTTCGGTGACTTTATCCAGTCTCACATTCTTAAGTGTTATCTACAAGCTCCTAACTCCCAAATTATGGATCCAGCCCAGATCTCTCTTCTGAACCACCTGAAGTTCATCCAAATGACATTTAGCAGTCTCTACTTTGATAAATTAGAGATATGTCCAAAACTTATATCCCAAACTGAACTGTTTTTCTTTACCAACAATATGATATCCTCAAATGTCTCTCTTTCTAACCTCTGCTTCCATTGTCACTTCTCTGACTCTCTCATCTCCCTTTTATAAGAAACCTGTTGATTACCTTGGGCTCACAACTATAATCTAGGTAATCTCCATCTCAAGCTCCTCAATTAAACATATGTGGAAGGTCCTTTTTCTATGTAATTAATCTCAACAGCTGTGTAGCTGTTCTATCTTTTATGTATGTTTGTATTTGTAAAAATTTCAAATTCACAGGAACTTAAATATGCAGTTTTAACAAACATATACGCCCATTTAACTTCTATCCCTATATAGATACAGAATAGTTCCATCACCCTCTAGCAAGTTTCTTTGTGTACCAATCAATTCCTGAACCATTATTCCAGTTTTAATCTTTATACAATGGTTTTATTTGTTGTTGAAATTCATATAAATGAATCATGTAATATGTGCCCTTTTTATGATAGCTTTCTTCCACCCTTTTTATGATGTGCTTTAGATTATATATGTCATTGTGTACAGGAATAGTTTCTTCCTTTATATTACTGAGTAGTATTCCATTGTATGATAATGCCATGATTTTTCCATTCTCTCTTTCTTTTATGAACATTTAAATTGTTTCCAGTCTTTCATCATTATGAATAAAACTACTATAAACATTCTTGCCTTATAAATATGTTTTTATTTCTTTTGAATAAGTAAGAGTAAATTGCTGGATCAGGGGAAAACTAGCAATCCTTTTTCAAAATAGTTGAAACATTTTACATTAAGAGGCACATTCTTGCTGGTATTTGCACTGCCAGGCATTTCAATTTTAGCCATTCTAATTGGGGTGAAGTATAGTTTAAATTGCATTTTATGATGATTAATTATGGTGAACATTTTTTCATGTGCTCATTGGCCTTTCACAAAGTTTTTTGCTCATTTTTAATTGGGTTGTTTCCTTTTTTATCATCAAGTTAAGAGTTTTTTATATATTCTGGATATAAGCAGTTTGCCAGATACATGCATTGCAAATATTTTCTCCCAGTCTGTGGCTTCTCTGTTTTCTTTCTAAATGATGTGTTTTGATGGTCAAGCTTCTTTTAAAAAAAAAAAAATTGTGTTTGTGTTGAAGGGGTTCTTTTGAGAAAAAAAGTTTAAGTATGAAACTAATTTTATTGTTATTATTTTAAAACACTTTTGGAGGAGCAGTTTAAGGTTCACAGCAAGAATAGAGAGGAAAATACAGAGATTTCCCATATATGCCTCCCCCTACCGCATGCACAGCCTCCCCCATGATATATTCCTCCACTAGAGTGGTACATTGCTTACAATTGATGGGCCTACACTGACACATCATAATGACCCAAAGACCATGGTCTATGCTAGTGTTCACTCTTGGTGATGTGAATTTTTTAAAAAAATTTTGATGAAGCCCAATTTATCAAAAATTTTTGAACCCTGGTTATGTATTCAGAAATTACTATTTCAGTATTTAAGAATTGGTAATCTAAAGAAAGTATATGAAATGCCATTTGAAGACATTCTACTACTTCAGGCGACAATATTTAGGAAGATGTTTAAGATCAATTACATTTCAGGGATCCCTGGGTGGTGCAGCGGTTTGGCGCCTGCCTTTGGCCCAGGGCCCGATCCTGGAGACCCGGGATCGAATCCCACGTCGGGCTCCTGGTGCATGGAGCCTGCTTCTCCCTCTGCCTGTGTCTCTGCCTCTCTCTCTCTCTGTGTGTGACTATCATAAATAAATAAAAATTAAAAAAAAATTAAAAAAAAAAAAAAAGATCAATTACATTTCAAAAATATATAGTTTTATGAAGTAATATAAAAGAGTGCAAAAGAATGACTCTGGACTATTATCTTAAAATATACACAAAAATTATTTCAAAGCAGATTAAAAATTTAAATGTAAGACAGAAAAAAAATAAACCTTCTAGAAGAAAATAAGGAAAAAGCTTCTTGATATTGGTCTTGACAAGAATTTTTTTGAATATGACACCAAAGAACGATCAACAAAAGCAAAATTAAACAAGTGAGACTACATCAAAGTAAAAGCTTCTGCACAGCAAAAGAAATAATCAACAAAATGACAAGCCAACCTATAGAATGGGACTTTTTTGCATATCACATATCTGATAAGGGCTTACTAGCCAAAATGAATGATTCATACAACTCAATAGCGAAAAGGGAAAAAAAAGTAAAAAAGCAGAGGAACCAAATAGACATCTTCCAAAGAAGAAAGAGAAATGGCCCAACAAGTATATGAGAGGATGGTCAATATTATACTAATCATCAGGAAATGCAAATCAAAACCACAATAAGATATCACCCCAGACCCATTAGAATGGCTATCATCAAAAAGACAAAAATTAAGTGTTGATGAGGATGTGGAAAAAAGGCAATCTTTGTTCACTATTGATGGATACAGCCACTATGTAAAGTAGTATGGATGTTGTTCGTGTTTTTTTAGCAAAAGTTCCCCAGTTCTGAAAAAGTTAGAATTCTTAATAATTACTTGCTGCTGTGCTCATTTTGAATATTCTTACACTAAACAAAGACTGAAGCTATTTCTTGTGTTCTGGTGGATACTTATGACATGTTCATAGCTTACATAACAATGACTTTAAGTCTCCAAATTCAACAATATTCAAGAATAATACTACTGTTTGATTCTTTACAAACATTTTGGAAATCACCATTTGACCCTTAGATAGCACTGAGTTTTACTCTTTCACCTTCAAAAGAAAGAGAGGATGAATGTAGCTAAATATTATTAGTATCCCCACTATTTTTAACTGGTTCACTACTACCATGAGTTGTCTTTTTATCAAGCCACAATATGGGAAAGTCAGTGAAATAGATTAAAGGAGCTAAACTTTCTCTAACCTATTATGTAAATGTGAACTGTTTTTTAAATGAATACATTTCAACGATTACTACTTTTCAGTATGCATAGATGCATACTAATATTTATGGGCAAATATTGGCATAATGACTGTCACTAAGTTGATATCATAGAATATATTATTTCACAGTTTTAAAGTATCTTTGTGAATTGATGGACTTTGTGACACACAGTTTATTGGATGAGTTGAAAGCTCTAGAAAATTGTCAATGTCCTTACTGTCCATAATACGTTCTTAGCCTCAGAGTAATCTAAAGACTTACTCAATAGTTTAGTATTATAGTATCTGATAAAAGGAGTCCATAACTCTCAATTCTTATGTTATTTGTAACTATAATAAATTAATCAGAGCCATTTAGTCTTGAAAGATGAAAACTTCAATAAGGACTGTGCCGTGTATTCTTGACAATAACCACATAGCAATCTCATGAGTACAAACTTCCCAGTGGAAGCAAGCACTGCCAAGAGCACACTCCTGTCAGTCTTGTCGGAAAAACCAAGTCAGGATTTCTAGGACTTTTAGTGCAGAGGCAGATATCTTCAAAAAAGTAGACTACTAGCTAACCTAAAATGAACTTAACAAAAATTAATTATACAGAAAAATAAAATGAGTGAGGGATAGCTCATGAGATTGTTTGTAACATTATTGGTCTCATTGTTAAATTTTTATTTTCTGATGGATGTATGAAAAAATCTTTGTCTTTCTTTATCTAATTCTCAATGTAGTTGGCTCTGCTTATGTAAAGTGAAATGAAACATTCTTTGACTGATAGCTTAATTCAAATGGCCCCACTGAACTCAGGAAAAGTCCTAATATTGGCATTGTAAAGATTCTAAGAGGCTATGCAGTTAAAAAGTCATACTTAACTAAAAGTCCCTATAAGCTTATTCCTCAGAATTTATATTTTTTAACATCTATTAACATCTTTTTGAACTCTAGGGTTACCAAAACATAATTGTAAAAAATTAATGTAGACTTCATCTATCTCCAGATTTTCAGAAATTATTCCTTAGACATGGATTTGGCCCTTAACAAGCTTCCCTTTATTTTAACTTTTAAAAAAGGCTTTGGGAGGGAGGGATTTCAGCTTCAACTCTCTATGTATTAGCAGAGAATTGCTATAAAATGTAACTATGAATTATCAGTGGGCTCAAGTTGATGACTGGTCAATTCCAGCCTGCAGACATGTCAGAGTTTGGCTTAAGCAGCTCAAAAGAAACACCTGAGTCAGCATTTAAAAATCAGGAGCTTCTGAATAAAAATACTTATTTCTGGCACTGCTTGATAAACTGGCACATCTGCCAATGTTAGGAGTGCTTTCCCTCATGGCAACAATCAGTCATAGCCAAGTAGTAGTGCTCCATAGAGAAGGAGCTGTATTGAATGGAACCCTGCTGGTCCACATAACTTATGTTACCTGTCTGGTCACTGCATTGAGTTATAGTCCCTGATTTCATAGTAATTGACCTTAGGTTTGTTCCTAAACATCTATTGAGTCTCTTCTCAATAAATAGAAAAGATTCAGAACAGAAAACATATAAAACTAAAGCTCATAGCCTGTGTAGAGATAATGAGTCAGTAAGAGCACAAAGAGTTTCATTTTTCTGGACAATGAATAGTATTAGAAATGTCATTAAAATTAAAATGAAGAAGCCCACTTCAATCAATCAAACATTTAGTAGGTATGAAGAGAATATCACAGGATTGCAAGGAAAAATTAGTAGCACTACAAAGTAAAAACACAATTCCATTATGTTAGCATAAGTTTTTCAGAGAGTAGGATGAAAATTTAGATTCATTCTTTTTTCATTTAACACGCATTTTTTACACACAACTCTAATGAGCCAGATCCTGTGTGCTGGAAACTGCTTGAGGACACCATCCTAAAGGAACTTGACTAGGTGTATTTGGAAGTGGATGAGAATGGAAAATGATGATCAGATAATTTAGCAGCATAATCTAAAGTCACAAAAGTAGTCACCTATCAAAAATGTATAAGGAGTCCAAACTTAAATCGTAAAATTTTGTGAATGAGTATGGAGCTAAAGTATTCATAGCCTGGAATTAATTTGTGTTCACTGAAACAGAATAAGTTTCGCCTTTTGACTAATAATATATTTCCCCAAATAAACCATAGAAAAGATAAGTTGCAAAGAAACATTTTCAATAATTTCTGTATGCAGATTAAGCTCTGAGAATCTCAGCTATGATCTGACATACTATTTTGGTTAAACTTCAGTTTTCCTTATTGAAAAACAATCATTGAATTTTTACTTTGATAGTTTCTTTCATCCAAAATACAGTAACTAGACATTAAGACTATGAGGGAATCTATAATAAAAATATGAAAAGATGAATAGAAAGATATTATGACACAGAGGTAGACTTGTTTCTAAATATGTGTTTCCAGTGTGTTCCATGAAGAATCTGGTTACCTTAATCCATTTTGAATATTTACAGACCATTCCAAACCTTTTGAGAACCTTAGCCACTGAATGAATAGTTAGTCCCTTTTCTCACTTTAATCAAACATTTCAGCATGAATTCATGCACTTAATTCTAAGGACCATTTCCTCTGAAATTATCCATAAATCTTCTATGTCTTATGGTAGAGAAAGTGAAATTTAACATCATTTTTTAGTCTTGAAATTAAACTATGTTGAATTTTTAATGAAATCTTAGGTTGAGTATGACATCCATAATCCTTAGGGAGAGCTACTAAAATACTTGCAAAAATTTTTTGGATGAGACTGTCTGGTGCGTTGCTATATATACGTTATCAGTCACTCTAGTTCTTTTATTTCAAAAGAAATATTCTTTATTCTTTCAGAAATAGGCCTTTAATTTTTGGTAAACTTTTTTTCCTTTGTCATTACTATGTTTTGTAACTTTGAGCAAATTATTTACCTGGCTAGGCTTTTGACTAAGCCCATATATAATTAAGATGAAGAGTGTTTGAGCTTTATAAAGAGTCTGAAATTAATTATATATCAAATTTTTGGTAGCATGTATTTTTTTAACTTTTAATTTTGCAAAAAATTCTAGATCAGTAGAAGAGTGACAAAGATAGGTGGTTTCTCTATGCTCTTTAAATAAAGAGTTTCCTTTAATGTTAATATCTTAACATTGTTATATTTGTCAAAACTAAGAAATTAACATTAATATAATATTATACTAGTATTATATAGTATATAGCATAATATATAAAATGTTAGTATAAAACTCAGGCTCTGATTTCATTTCACCAGTATTCTACTGCCTTTTCTCTGTTTCAGGATCTAATCCCAGATCTCATATTGCATTTAGTTATCATGTCTCTTTAAGTCTCTTTTAAAACTGCAACAATTTCTCAGTCTTTCCTTGTCTTTATGACCCTTACACTTTTGGAAATACTGGTTAGGTATTTTGTTAAATGTGCCTCATATTGGATATATTTGATATTTTCTGGCAAATAGATGGAAATTTTGGCTTTGGGGGAGGAGTATCATGGATGTTACATATTCTTTTCATTGCATCATATCAGGGGTAACATGATAGCAATGTAGCTTTTCATTGCTGATGTTTACTTGTTCATCAGTTAAGATGGTGCCCGTCAGGTTTCTTACTCTAAAGTTACAATTTTGCTCTTTCCATATTCCATTCACTAGAAGCAAATCTCCAAGTCCAGTCTACTCTACAGGGAAGCAGAAATAAAGATACACCTACTAGAGGGATGGGTATCCAAGAACTTGTCATATATTGAAATCATGTCATAGCAAATTTGGGGCAGAAACTTTGGGACTATGCAAAGATCTTGTTTCTCTTTAAGGTTTACCTGTGAATTTTTGCATTCATCAATGGATCATGCTGGCTGCAATTCCTTCTACATTGATTAATTAGAATTCCTGTGTGAGAAAGACTTGTCTCTTATTTCCTATTGTTTTATTTATTCATTTATTTACTTATGTCAGTATATCCTTATGGAGATGTCCTTTATTTTTAGCGTGATAATCTGATATTATTACTTGTTATATTGTTTAAGTTGTTTTTGTCCTTGGGAACCCATTCATATTTGCTTGTGGGTCATTTTGCATGACCCATCATGGCTTTGTCTTTGTGTGTGTGTGTGTGTGTGTTCACTTCATTACTTTGTATCACTAGAGGACAATGCTGGATTCCTTCAGGAGGCTCTGAAAGGTAATATATTCCATCTCTCTCTCTCTTTCTCCTAGCTTCTGTTGATTTCTGGCAGTGCTTGGCATTCCTTGGTTTATATAAAGCTGCCTCACTCCAATCCCTCCCTGCCTGTATCATCATGTGTCTTCTTTCTCGTGTGTCTTTTTCTGCCTTGTTTTTACAAGGACACCAGTCACTGAATTTAGGGCCCAGTATGACCTCATCTTAAGTAATGACATTTGCAAAGCCCTTTCTCCAGATAAAGGCAAATTCTGAGATTCTGGGTAGACGTGAATATTCAACTCGCTTCAGTGTTTAGAAATCAAGATCAGGGCATTGAATTTTAAAATGAAAAATCATTCATTCTGTGTATATGTGTGTGTGGATTTTTAAAAAGATTTTATTTATTTATTCATGAGAGACACACAGAGAGAGACAGAGACATAGGCAGAGGGAGAAGCAGGCTCCCCCAAGGAGCCTGATGTGGAACTCAATCCCAGGACCCTAGGATCATGACCTGAGCCAAAGGCAGCCACCCAGGTGTACCTGTGTGTGTGTATTATATGTATAAATAAAAACACTATATTTTGTAAGATGTTATAACCTACTCAATAATTGCATTGCTTTACTCTTTTGTTTTACATTGTACTTCCAAGTCAAGAATTTTTTTTAGATGTGCTATTGAAGACACATTTAATCTCTGAATTTTCAGTATATAAATTTCAAAATATTTTTGTAGAAATCAAATCTGTAGTTCTAGGTGATAATGATGTTGCTAAAAGAGCTTATTTTTAGTCTTTCAGATAACCAGAGAAAAGCCAAAACCATAAAATTTACATTGTTTCTATTTAGCTAAAAGTAACTTAAATTCCAATGTTTAAATTGGGAAATATTAAAGATATAGGAAAGGTACACCATAGTAAGCACAAGGTATTTACTACCAACATTTAACACATGGTTTGGTAATTTTCCTAAAAACCAAGTAAATTATTCTAAAAAGAACTAAAATATTGGTATAAAATTGAAAGCCTTCTTTTTATCATGTGTATTCAAATTCATATCTATAATCATATGTCTGCAAACATAGCATTGCTTTGTGTTTTCATATTTAAGTAAATGACATTCATCAATATTTATCTATGTTAATATATGTAGATATAGTGCATTTTGATAATCACATATTATATAAATTTCTGGATTTTAGAAAAACATAGAGTCAAAATTTAGGTTGCTTAATTTTTCAATATTAAAAGTATTTTTATGTTTAGAAAAACATAGAGTCAAAATTTAGGTTGCTTAATTTTTCAATATTAAAAGTATTTTTCAATATATATCCATGCACAAAGAATTATTGATTCTTAGTACAAGTGGATGCTTAGCTCTAGTGGATATTATTAAATTTTTCTTCAAACTGGTTATTCTTGTATACATGCCTATTGGCAATGTAGACAAGGTTCTGCTTTGCCAAGTGTATGCCTATTTGATATGATCTTATATAGCTTAATGTATATAAAACATATATTATTATTTTGCCAGTTTGAAAGGAGTTAAATTATATTTTATTGCTTTAATAAATATTTCCTTAATTTCTAATAATATTGAGCTTTAAATACGTTTCCTGGCAATTCAGATTTTCCTTTTATGATCAACCTATTTAAATCCTTGGCTCATTTTATTTCTTTGTTATTATTATTTTTAGAAAAATGGTGCATTCAGAAATTAAATATTGATTAGTTACAGGAAATACAAATATAGTTTTGTAATTTATGGCTTATATTTTATATTTGTTTTTATTGTCATACAGAAATGTTAAATTTCAATGTAGTGAAATGAACCATGCTTTTCATTTGTTTCTTTTGTGTGTGTGTGTGTGTGCATGCGTATTATTTTAAGAACCTGGGCATCCCCGGTGGCCCAGCGGTTTAGCGCCGCTTTCCTCCCGGGGGCGTGATCCTGGAGACCAGGAATCGAGTCCCACATCGGGCTCCTTGCACCGAGCCTGCTTCTCCCTCTGTCTGTGCCTCTGCCTCTCTCTCTCTCTCTCTCTCTCTCTCTCTCTCTGTGTCTGTCGTAAATAAAAATCTTTAAAAATAAAATAAAAAAATAAAAAATAAAAACTCTTCTTACCCTGAAGACATATAACTATTCTTTTAAATTATTTGTTTATTCCATCTGAATTGTATTTTTCATAATATAAGATACTCTTTTATATTTGTTTTTCCATTTGGCAGCCCGATGTCCATCATGTGTTAAATAATCCATTGTCTCTTTAGTGATGTGGCTGTAAAATCACTATCTCTTGTATATTCTAAGTTGACATATCTGCATATATCTGCTTCTGGGCCACCTCTTCAGTTCTATTTCTCTACTTGTCTGTGCCTAAAATTAAAATATCTTAATTTCATCCTATTGTGCTATTTATTAAGTCAAATCTTTTCATTTTACTTTTCTACATAGGTGGTATAATGTACTAGTTTATCATGTAATGTTTGGAGATAGCATATTAGAGTTCAAATCTCAATTTTTTTCTTTTAGCAATATGACATTGGAAGGTTACTTGGACTTTCTGTGTCTCAATCTCTTCATCTGCAAAATGAGAGTATTAATAGTTTCTATATCACATTGTTCTTTCAAAAAATTAAGTGTTCTTATTCATGTAAAGCATTAGAAGGGTTCCTGACAAATAGTAACTACTCAATAATTAGTTCTGGCTTTTCTTGGTCTTATACTTTTTGTCGTGAATTTTGGAGTTAGCATTTCGAAGAGTTTAATAAACACTATCCAAATTTTTAATTGAAATTTCACTGAATTTGTAGGGTAATTTATATTCCGTGGCTGTTTTTGTGAATCAACTTTGTTTGAGCAGCATTAATTTTTAACTCTAAGTTGTGACAGAAACTAATGTGATGGTAGTCTTGATAAACTATGGGGATAACGTATGGAGTAGCTTTGCAATGTCTTATGACTGTAAAGTAATTTTAGAGATGTGAGAGTTTTTTAAAGGATAGAGGAGTAATTTAACAATCATGTAAAATTAGGTCCCATGTTACAAATGAGGAACTTGAGGTCCTGAAACCTGTGACTTCTCATTGGGTCACAGGTGGTTTGGAGCAGTCCTTAGACTCACAACTGAAGTGACTCTCTGAGTATCCTAGAGTATCTTTTATCAAAAATAGATTGATTTAAAAATTGATGGATTCATTATTACAAGGAAATTAAAAATCATAAGACATATTAATGTTAAAACTCTACTCAACGTTACTTAGTGTGTTTTTGATAACTGACTACACTTAAGTATTTTAAAGTGGCCCTAGGTGAATAGGAACATACATTGATGCTTCAGAAAATATTTAAGATTTTCAGCTGAGAAAAATGGCAAAAATAAATCAGCTTTTACTTGGTTTTCATAACTTACCTCAAAAGAACTCTGGATACCTTCTCTCTCTCTCTCTCTCTCTCTCTCTCTCTTTTCTTTTCTTTTTTTTTTTTTGGATACCTTCTCAAGCCATATTCTCTGTCTTTTTTTTTTCTACAAAAGTCTATTAGTCACTCACTACTCTGAATAATTAGAGGTTTGGAGCATGCTGATTAGCTCTGGTTCGTGGTTGGTGCAGTATCAAGCATGTACAGGGCTCACCAAGCCTCTTGAACAGTGGTTTCGGAAGGATAGTAAGGGTGCTGATTAGGTTATTTGTAAAAACACCTAGTTTCTGAGTCACACCCACCTTACGGTAAAAATTGTATTTGATTGCAATTCAGGTTTCAATATCCTGTTTTGCTGTCATCTCTTCTGTGAAGCCATTTCTAACATTACCAGAGGAAAAAGAAAAAATGTTTTGTAAATAACTTCATCTTTAAAAAAAATGAATGTAACTGTATCAAAAGTGGATAAAAGGCTACCAGATTACTCTTTAAAAATGTACTTCAAAGATCATGTACTTGGCACTGTTGATTGAAAAGCTCAAATAAAAATCCTAGTGATGAGGTTAAAGGAGAAAAACTTATTTTTCAGGTAATTCTGCTGCTTAAAGCAGGCAAATTCTTGATTCAGTTTCTTGTTGAAAAGGGTTTTACAGGGAAAAATTCTTCATTTGTAGTCCACTCATTGGTCCATTTTGCAGCAATTCACATTGAGTTTGTGATTTCCAGTTCTTTTTGGAATGCACCTATTCAGATGGATATGATTGAAAGGCACTTCTACTTCAAAGCCTCTATTTTCAGTAGCTTGTAACCAAACTAATTAACTGGTGAAATGAAATGATTCATGCCTATTGTCAGTTGAGAAGCAAATTTAGCTATATGGAAACAAAATACTTGATGTTATTTTAGAGGATCAGATTAAAACAATTACACATTTTGATGAAAATTCTTTGGTGATATGAGTCTACCTTGACTCAGTCATTTAGACCAAACAAGTAAATCTCTGTCTAAGGAACACAGCATTGTGCCTATTTTTGAGTCTCCTCATCAAGAAAATGGGTGTGGTCTCATCATGCTAAATAAGTAAATTTCATATGTTAAAAATAAAACAAGATTTCCTACAATCTTTAATACTTCATGTCCTATGCCTCCACAATGTTTGTCTTTAGGAACATATGGGCAAAACCAGTGCTGGTATTATATGATTAATAAACAGCCACATCCAAATTTGTTTCTTCACTCAATTCTTAGTAAAGTAACATTGAACAAGTTACTTAATTGTTTGGTACTTTTTATAAAATGTACTTTCCAAAGTTAGAATGATGTCTTGGTTTGTGCCTTCATTAACATTTACCATGTGGATAGGGCGATATCTTCCAGTGAGAAGAGATGGATACAACTAGATGCACCTGGCTAAAGGAAAGTTCTAATTATATTTCTCTTTGCTTATTACCTCAAGATCACCTCATTAGTGTAAAATCCAATATTTTTATCATGGTATATAAGAACGAACCTAAGTGGACTCTATTATTCTAAATATTGAAATAATAATTGATCTTTTAAATGCATTATTCTGGTCAGTCATCTTTAAAACAACATGACAATTATTTTTTCCCTCTTTCTTGTATCATGTGAGGAATTACACGGGATTATGTTAAGAGATACCTGTTTAAGATCCATCCTTCCCATACACTTGGTTGGAACAATCAAACCAAATGTACTCTTAAGTAATTTGAATATCTGTGTAAAACCCTGAAAAAAAATCAATAAAGGGACACTACAGATTTGAGAGGCTTTGAAAGCCGCATATACTTGTGGGACGATCTGCTGCACGAGATTATGATGTCACAGCAGTTTTCTAAACTTGAATGAGAACCTCATCTGCTCAGCAATTATAGTTCTTGATTGAATATAAATAAAATAGCAATTTAGTTTTACGCAACCATTTCTGTGAACTTAATATGTGCCAACTCACAAGAGAGAAGTCCATTCAGTGGACTATCAAATTAAAAGACCAGATGTTTAGATTGTGATGAACCTACCAGAAGAATGCCACTATATGTAACTGGCCCAGGGGCCCAGCTAACTTTTCTTGTGTTTCTTGTGAGATGTTACTTTAGATTATATTGTGCTCAAAATTTTTTCTTTAACTTCTACTGCAAAGGAATGTGCTGAGAAATTTTAATTTTGAATAGATAAATCTGTAAAAATTTCTAATAGCTAAATTGATTGTAATAAATTTCTTTAATAAAATTTAAGTCAATTTTGACAGTATATTTTATATTCTCTTAATGAAGCCAATGAAATCTCATCTTTATTTTATTTCTTTGGTTTTTTTATCCATTATTTTATGACATCTACTAGCTATGTTTTGGCCCCAACATGCATGCATGCAAACTAAGGAAAATTTAGTTTGAAATATAATAGCTATAAATAATTCATTCATATAAAATAACATTTTTCATGATGGAATCTTTACCCCCCCCCAAAAAAAATCCTAATTTTGTGACAAGTGGTGACAATTTACATTCTTTTTTGTTTCTCTTTTGAGCAACTGTTTAATCATATAATGCTGATATACTTATTAAATACAATGATCATTTCAACCATATCAACTGATTGAAAAGTTAGATAACAAGAAAATGCAGGAAATATCTCAAAACATAGAACATTATTTTCAAATTTCAAAGAAGTCTAAAGCAAAGGTCAATGAACTTTTCCTGCAGAGTCAGCCAGTGAATATTTTAGGCTTTACAGGCCATATGGTTTCTGTTGCCACTCCTCAACTCTGGTGTAGGGAAACAGCTACAGACAATATGTAGGCCAAGAGGTGTGGCTGTGTTCTAATGAAATTTACAAACAGGCAGCAGGCTGGATTTGAGGTATGGGCCAGAGTTTGCTGACCTCTGAGCTTTAGCATTCAGATATACAGACTTAAACTGGGACTGAAACATCAGTGAAGTAGCTGTACTGCTTTGGATCTCAGAGCTTTGGCATCTCAATGTGGATTTTTTTTTAATATATATATATTTTTTATGATAGTCAGAGAGAGAGAGAGAGAGAGAGGCAGAGACACAGACAGAGGGAGAAGCAGGCTCCATGCACCGGGAGCCCGACGTGGGACTCGATCCCGGGTCTCCAGGACCGCGCCCTGGGCCAAAGGCAGGCGCCAATCTGCTGCGCCACCCAGGGATCCCCCAACGCTGTGACTTTTGGCAAGTTACTTAACTTCTCTGTGCTTCAAACTCTTAAGCTGCAAATGGAAATGATATGGATAACTGTTTTGTAAAAATATTTGAGATAATTACCCTAGATAATTTATGTGAAGTGCTTAGCATCTTGGCATATGAAAAGCAGTCAATAAACCTTAGCAATGTTATCACTTTTCCCTCACTAAGATTCTATATTATATAAGCTATGTAATATAATATATACAATATGTACTTTATTGTTTGTCTCTTGCTAAGATTATATATTACATAATTCATAAAGTAAGTCATCTATGTAATACAACCTAAAACGGGTATTGTTTGTTTAAGAACAATTGATTTTGAAATTTTTGTTGTCCAATAACTTTTGGTGAATTTTCCCCCCTTAGTTTTGTATGTATGTTCCTTAAAATGTTTGAGACGACTCTGTATTATTTTAATTGAATATACTTTCATTTAGTTAATTCTTTTTTTTAAATTTTTATTTATTTATGATAGTCACACAGAGAGAGAGAGAGAGGCAGAGACACAGGCAGAGGGAGAAGCAGGCTCCATGCACCAGGAACCCGACGTGGGATTCGATCCCGGGTCTCCAGGATCACGCCCCAGGCCAAAGGCAGGCGCCAAACTGCTGCACCACCCAGGGTTCCCTAGTTAATCAATTCTATCTACAAGTTTGGGAATAGGCATAATAAGAAATGCTAAATTCTAGACACATTAATTAATTAATGAAAGTCTAAGAACATTAAGATTAAAGAAAACTAGGGGGCGCCTGGGTGGCTCAATATGTTAAGTGTCAGACTCGGTTTTGGCGTACTTCAGGGTCCTGGCTTCAAACACTGTCTCACTCAGCATGGTCCGTTTCCCTGATCTCTCTGCCCCTCCCCATGCTCACATACATTCTCTCTCTCTTTCTCAAAAATAAATAAATAAATAAATAATAAATAAATAAATAGATAGATAGATAAATCTTAAAAAAATAATAAAGCTAGATAATCTGTTGCATTTAATTGAAAGCCAGATTGACATTAAAAGAAGTTATTCAAAAGGTTTTCACTTGTTAACCACCTATTCTGTGGAATACCAACATTATGAAGACATAATTTTGCTCTTGGAAGTAAGGCAAACGAGATATATGCCTTTGCTATTTCAACTGATACAAATTGGCAAAATCTAGATTTCATAAAAAATATGTGATCAACATTTATTATGAGTTATAAAAATACCTTTTAGTGAATTTATCCCTTACACCAGTTGTATATACATATTCATATAAATGTATATATGGCTATATAATTGCTTAAATATATTACACAACTGTCTGCCTCAATAAGGTTTAATGAACAAATGTGTTGATCATAATTGACCTTCCCCTGATGATTCATCATCCTACTAAAATGTGCATAACTGTTGGGTTTGTATTTAAGGGCCCCTGGATGTTCCAATTATTGGTTTCATTTCATTTGGTATTGGAACTTCTTATCTAGTGTAATCTGGCACAAATCAATTAAAAGCATACTGTTTCATTTTTAATTTGCATAAAATTTGAATGCAATAGCAGCCTGTCTTTGGAATTAAAGCTTTGTAATATCCGTGCTCAAGATGTCTATTTCTGTTTACTCCTATTTTTAGAAAGATATGACTTCTGAACTTAATATGTGCACCCAGAATTCAATGAATTATCCTGCTTTCTCTAAAAATTCAGTAAGCTTAAAGTCTTGGAAGAAAATGGTGCTGTTTACTGAACTCCAAAGGTTATTTGAAGACAATAAAATTAGAAACACATTGCCATTGATGTGCTTAAATTTGACTATTGAAAGTTTTACACATATCAAGATTTTACAGAATAATTTCACTTAATTTTTGACAGCACGGGTAGTGAAGACATCCACCAACCATTTATACTGATCCCTCTCTCCCTTGTATATTAATAACTACTGTGATTTAAAATATTTACAAGACTTCATCACTGATAGAATATTTTAGAATTTGTCCATGAGCCCAGATAGTTAAAAAAAATTGATGAATCACCAAAAGTCAGGTTATGGATTAAATAGCTCTCATTATTCTTAATTTCTTTCAAAGCCTCAGTCAGTAGGATGTTTATAGCATTGCTGAGTTGGTCTTTTCTCATTTGATTCTAATAACTGTAAGCCAGAAACCAAGATACCTAAGATGCATAAATATGTAAACATGTGGTTTACCACAAATGTTTAAAGTTCTGGAGTTTTACTAGCAAAGACAATCTAAACTTAAATTAATTGGAAAATGAAGAAGGAAGTCATTAATATAAAATAACACAGGATTTTTTTTTAAGATAATGGTCTACTTCCCACCCCACCCCACTCCCACCAAAAGGATGAAATTTTTACTACAATACAACCTTCTCCAATACAAATCAAAATAGATTTCAAAAGTGCCTATCTTGTACTTTTCATATTTTTATATGAGCTTTGAAATATGCTTCTTGAAAAAGACTAAATATAATTTTTCTTGTGGCTTATTAGTGATCTTAAGAATTGTATTTATAGGTAACATTTTTAAGGAATCTGGCAGCCTACAACTAGCTCTAACGTCCTTGATTTTTTACCTCACCCCACTGAAGTCAATCCTTGAAAGGAGCAGCTGAAAACCTGTAGCAGAAGACAATTCAGCAAAGTTAGTGGAAGAACCAGCCAATGATGTCCTGGAGGTTGTTTTCATCAGTTCAGGACAGCCAATTGTGCATATCTCTTCCCAACTCTGTGTCAGTGACATCGTGTTGGTAACCAAAATTGGCCATGGTAGGAGTATTACACCAGACAAATCAGAAAATGTTACAAACCAAGTCTTTGCATCTTTCTTCCTCCTCCCCCACCAACCCAGAGAGCAAACTCCTAAAGATTTCTGAGCATACCACTGGATACAAATCATAATGGGATAGTTTCTGATAAAGATTCAAATATATTTTCTTTGGTTTATAAAAAGTACAGTGATACTATATCATTTAGATTGCTATAAGTGGAATGAAGGAAATAAGAACAATGAGTCAAAATCAATAGTAAAATACCATTTTTTACTTTAGATGGTAAATGATGGATTATTTATTAATTTATTAACTTAATAATTTCTTGTTTTGTTCTGTCTATACTGTGTGCCAAACATTATGACTAGGTGCAATTGTTTTGAAGATGAATAAGAAACACATTGCACTCAAAAAGCTCATATCTACAGGTAAAATCACATAAATAAAGACTATGCATTAAATGCAGATGTGGAGATGTGCATGAGATATTATGGTAACACCAAAGAAGAGAACCTATAACAGGAATAATAAGTTCCTAGTGGATTCTTAGAGGAGGTACCACTTAACTTCTGAATAAAACTTCTTGGAATGTAGGTACCACAATATATACTATTTATTATATCAGTATCAAAGAAATGGATCTTGTCGCCTAAAATTCTGTATGAAACAGTACATATTTAAGATTCCTAAATCTATCACACACACAAAAAATCTTTCCCTCAGTTGAAAAAAATGATAAAAATGTTAAAATATTGCCAACAATGACACAGGCAGTGTCCAGACTGCACCAGATGGTTTCTGAAAAGTCCAGAAATGGTATTATTATGTTTGCAAACAAAAGTAATTACTAATAGAATCCCATAATTGTAGGTTTTATGTGAGGAAATCATTAACAATGGACACTTGAGTACTGAAACCAGAGAAATCACCTAAAAATCTGAGTACTAATGAATAAAATGTTATTTGTCCAAATCTGAGACTATCCAACATAACTAAATATGAACTGGTACTTATTAGGCCTGAGAATCACTGCAATAAGGCAAAGTCTTCAAAGTATGTTACATCATTAAATGCTTATTTTCATTAGTTGGTTTGTGTTGAGCATTAGTCGCTGAGGTGTCATTAGTAAATTTATAAGAATGTTCCTCTGAGGTAATTTTTTAGTGGTAAACTATAAAGCATAGTGAAGACATAAAGAATCATTCTTAAAATTAAATCTGTCAGAGAATGATCTACTTTGTAGACTCCAAATAGGAAAAAATTAGCATCCATGGAACTATCTGTATGGAGAAACATGATCAGGGTGTAATGGCGAAGAAATGCTAATTGGATCCAAAAGGATGGCTTAGAGGGCCAAAATGGGAAGGTTACCCTAAGGAGAGGCAAATTTGAAAATGGAAATAATTGGGATGCCTGGGTCGCTCAGCGGTTGAGGGTCTGTCTTCAGCTTAGGGTATGATCCCATGGTCCTCGGATTGAGTCTCACATCAGGTTCCCTGTAGGGAGCCTGCTTCTCCATCTGCCTGTGTCTCTGTCTCTCTTTCTGTGTCCCTCATGAATAAATAAATAAAATCTTTTTAAAAAGGGAATAATTACCGATAGCTGAATAATGCAATTTACATCCAAAATACTTTCAGAAGTAATATCTCACTTAATCCTAATGAATACCCTGTCAAAAAAAAGGATTTATTTTTATTACCTTGCTGCATATAAAGCTCAGAAATGTTATTGAACTTGTTCGAAGACACAGGGCTAAAAAGAGCTAGAATTGAAATTTGATCAGCAATACTCAAAGGCCACATTCTCGATTTCTGATGACATGAGGCAGTTTTTGTTTATTTTTTTTTAAAGATTTTATTTATTTATTCGAGAGAAAGAGAGTGTGCGAAAGAGAGAGCGTGAGCACGGGGGAGGGGTAGAGGGAGAGGAAGAAGAAGACTCCCTGCTGAACCAGGAGCCCTGCATGGGGCTCAATTATTGGGCTCCAGGATCATGACCTGAGCCGAAGGCAGATGCTTAACCGATGGAGCCACCCAGGCACCCCACCAGGAGATAGTTTTTTAAAGAGAATTCTTCCAGCTAAAACTGAGATGAATCACTTCATTATGGGAGTGGGCACAGTGGAATGTACCTCTGATTGTCTGAGCAATTGTCTTGTATAGCATGGGGATGGTGGTAGTGGGGTATTCTGACTCATTCAGAGTCTATCCTAGGACACTAGGACAGAATACAGGGCCCCTTGTTGATATCCAATCACAAATTCCATTCCTCTCTTTTGAAATACAAAGAGAAATCTGATAAATTTTCTTCCTAAAATTTTTGCGGGGAAGTAAAAGGCAAGTAGGTTTCTACAGCAAAAATCTTTAAGCACGTAATTTTATAGATGCTAAACTTCCTTCTTTTATAGTACTGGTATGGTGGACAATTTGTAAGTATAGAGGAGGAAATCTTTCTGTGACAAAGAAAATGTACTACCTGGTAATGACTGGGAAATTTCCTTGAGGATATTTAAGAATATCAATCTTATATAATGTAATTACTTTGTTTCCTGGTAGTTTTGAGTGAGGTCTGGCTTTTGAAAAATATATGCTAAACTGCAGGAAGTACGAGACTTAATTTCATTTAATTTACTGAGGACTGTTTATGTCTAAAGTGTTAGAATAGACAGAAGAGAACACAACCAGGTATCTACAGTGAGAGACCAGGAGAAAGAAAGAATGTTTTCACTGGGAAAGATATATGGAAGAGGTAGTATAGAAGTAAGATAAGAAATGGACAATTGGCAAAAATAGTGGTAGAGGTAACCTAAAGAAAGACATGCCTTGAGAGAGGTTTGGGATGGATTGATGAGACCAGCATAGAAGGATCCTGCCAAGAAGACTGAAACATGGAAATCTAAAAGACACGATGTTAATATAGAAGCCAAGACAAACAAGAGAGAAACTGTCTCTAAAGGAATTCAGATCTTTAAAGTGGCCATTGGTTTTGGCACATCAAAATCATATGTTCATATCCACAATAGTTCTGCAGTGAAAAGTGGTGGAAAAAGGTAATCTCAATGGATTGAAGAATGAATGGAAGTTATAGTGATGATGGGAGGTGGGGTGAGTAGGTAATATTTCTTTTTTTTAAAGATTTTTTTTATTTATTCGTGAGAGACACACAGAGAGAGGCAGACACATAGGCAGAGGGAGAAGCAGGTTCCCAGCCAGGAGCCTGATGTGGGACTCGATTCCAGGACCCTGGGATCACAACCTGAGCCAAAGGCAGCAGCTCAACAACTGAGCCACCCAGGATCCCCAAGTAGGCAATATTTCTTAATGAAAATCTGCTGTTATAGGATGGAGATGCTTAGGTGAGTAGCAAAGAATCTTGAAAGAGCAAGTTTATAGGCTGAAGGGAAGGAGCCAAAAGAGAGGGCTGGAAGAAAAGAAGAAATATGTAGGGGCATTGCCCCGGAGGAGACTGAATTCATCACTGTATCCTGGTGAAAATGGAGAAACTAGTCCTGAATAGGAGGGACTTCTTTAGCTGAGACTAGAAAAAAGAAGGAAAATATGGATAAGGGTATGTTAATAAGTAAAAGAGATGGGGAATTGATAAAGTACTGTCTTAATTACTTTGGTTTTCTACTTGAAGTCCAGTTACCAAAAGATTATGTGGCAAGATAAAGCTTGAAAAATGGAACCCTCAGTGAGGGTCCATGGAAGATAGAACTAAGAACAAATAGACATATTATTAGATAGATTTGAGGGTCCTGCTCTGTCTGAAAAACATTATTATTATTTTTTTTGTATCATTAATTGACATGGTTGCTTAGAGCTTAAGCAGAGTTTAGGAAACTGCCTAGGTTAAAAAAAAAAAAACTGTCTAGGTGAGAAAGGACGATGGGATTGAGTGACAATTGCAGTGTTGCCTGCCTTACAGTTGCAGTGAAAAGACAGGACTGCATTAATGGAAAGCATTAGTGAGCAGTATTTCAGAGCAGTAGGCAGAGCACACACAAAACAGGTAAGATCAGAACCATTTTACATATTAGGTGAAATGGAGGGATGGAGAGACTAGAGTTATGAAATGGAAAGGAGCCACAAGGGAAGTGATGTCAGAGAGACACAGGTGTGCACATTAGTTTGACTTTTCAAAGTTTTTCCCAGTTCTGAATCTTACCTTTTGTGTAATAATTCTAATTATTTTCAAAATACATATTGTATGATTTCATGTTTAACTTATAGATTCAAAGTTTTTCCTCTTAAAATAAAAATAAAAAAATCATATCATAGTATCAGTGTCCCTACCACGGTACTGATCTGCGGGGACGTGTTTGGCAAGCAGCAGTTGCCTCGGATAGCTGATTCAGCTCGGGTGATAAGGGTCGGTTCTCCTACACAATGTAGCTATAGGAAGACAAAGTGAGCTTATCAGCCAAACTGTAGACAATTGGACATTCTCAGCAGGTGAGCTTTCCAAGTTTGGCCCCACAGATTTCTAACTACTGGAGGCTGCTTGATAGTCACTAATGTACTAATTGGAGTTGATTTATTATTGGACCAGCTACTGTACATGCATTAAGTCATAGATTTTTCTAACTGCTAAATTGAGGTCACTGTGTACGATGTAAGGGCTTTTGTTAGGTAATACTGCTTCTAAGTGGAAGAAAATATTTAACAAAAACAAAATGTAAGTTTGTATACAATTAAAGTATAACACCCATAGGGTCTGAAACTGGTAAAAGGATATTTTAATATTAACATTGATTTAATATTGCATGAAATTATTTTAATTCTGGATGGAATACTGACATAAGATTTTGTTAGTGTAGAAAGCTCCCTTTAGCACTTCCTTAGTTTTCTGTTGGCCAGGTCACCTTTGTCTTCCTTGCATTTTAAGATATCTGGAATTATCCATGTCTAGTGTTTAAATACAGATAGAATATTACTGAGGGGAGATGGTAGTAAATGAAACCTGGTTTTTAATTCTTCATTTTAATAAGAAAAACATTTTCCAGAAACTCTCATAACCAAACAGTGAGCTTGCTCTCTTTTTGGTAAATTCATAGTCTCTTTCACTTCTATTCTTTTTCACTTCTAAGACTTTAATAATATATCAAAATCTGTATATATATTGAATTCTTTCCATATTGCTTAGCACTGTTCTAGATATTTTGGAGCACAAAGAGATAAAATCCAGGCCACGACCTTAAATTCTGACAGTCTAATTGGGGCAGATTAGTATCGTGCAGGGAATAATAAGGATCAGGAAAACAAGATGAAATATGAAGTGTTAAATCATGCTCCTGATACTCATTTATTCAGCAAACAGCAATGGAGCACCTCATTTGCTGTATTCCTCTAGATATTTAGCATACAGTATTGACCAAAACTGATTAAAAAAAAAAACTGTTCTCGAGTGGCTTACAGTGCAGTAGAGCAGACGATAAGCAAGATAAATAAGTAAATATACTGGGATCCCTGGGTGGCGCAGTGGTTTGGCGCCTGCCTTTGGCCCAGGGGATGATCCTGGAGTCCCGGGATCAAATCCCACGTCGGGCTCCCGGTGCATGGAGCCTGCTTCTCCCTCTGCCTGTGTCTCTGCCTCTCTCTCTCTCTCTCTCTCTCTCTCTCTGTGACTATCATAAATAAATTAAAAAAATAATAAATAAAATAAAAGTAACTTTTAAATAAAAAATAAGTAAATATACTAAAGAGTAAATCATGCTAAAGTGGAAATAATGAGGAGGAAAGGGGTATGTGAAATGTCAACAGGATGGGGTGAGGAGTTTTGATAATGTATCCAGTGAAGGGTTCACTGGATTGAAATCTAAAGGAAGTGAAGGAGCTGAACTGACTGGCCATGCAGATGACTGGAAAAGCATATGTCAGGCAGAGGGGAGGTCAGTCAAGTACAAAGATCCATGGCAGGAGTGTGTGTGATGGAGGGGGCAGAGGAGTGGGAGTAGTGTGATGGAGAGAGAACATTGGATAATAAAGTAAGTGAGATAATGGGGAACAGATCATTAAACATACGTAGATTTTTAAAATATTTTTATTTGTTTATTAATGAGACAGAGAGAGAGGCAGAGACATAGGCAGAGGGAGAAGCAGGCTCCCTGTGGAGAGCTCAGTGTGGGACTTGATCCCAGGACCCCAAGATCACACCCAAAGGCAGATGCTCAACCAGTGAGCCACCCAGATGCCCCAAACATATGTAGATTCATTGTAAGAATGTTGGCTTTACCTTGGAGTAAAAGAATTTTGGGATGAGAACAAAGAAAAATCAAGAAGCAGGTAGAGAGAAAGGATGACTCCAGGATTTCAGATTTGAACTGGGTTTCAATGGGTAGATAGAATTTGAATTATTGTACCATTACTGATAAATAGTTCCATATTAGCAAAGATACAGTAAAAATTACTTTAGAGGATACGATGCCTAGTGTGCCTTGAGTAGAGAAAACATTCTGGGACTCGCTAATTGTGGTGGAACTAAATCATTAATGGCCTTGAAAGACATGAAAGGAATTTTGTACATGATAAAATAGAAAATACATAATCTTGGAAGTTTTTGACTATCAGAGTTCGAGTACATTGAAGAAAGACCAGAAAAGGATAAAAGGAAAACAGAAAGAGAAAAAGAAAATTGACTTCTCTAGCAGTTTAAACAATCAAACTCCCATTCCTAACTGCCAGCAGACTTTGAATTTCCTCCCATGGTTTGTAAGCATGGATCATTTTGAATGCACTTGTGAACAGAACCACTGATAATGTAAGAAATGTAATTTGAGATTGTAGAAGAGACTAAGAAGTAAAAAAGTTAAAGGAAGATAGGAGAGGTATGAATAGGAAAAAAGCGAAAACATATATGAGTAAGCCAGACAAGCTGGAGTTTAATTAATAATTTTTATTGATTTGACATTATGAATGTGTTAATGTATTAACATTTATTGAAGTATAGTAACCTACTCTTTAGGTTACCTCTCCCTGGTCCTCCAGCTGTCAACATTCTGAGATAGATAGTGCTTTGAAGCCTATTTTTCTGAGAGTAAAATAAAAAGGTACTTTAATGTTTGCCTCCTACTGCCTCTCTGACATGGAAAAATTTTCGCACAGGTTGATACAGGAAGTAAAAATAAAAATTGCTTTTACTGAGCCACTGAACTGTGAAATGCAGTAAATTTCTAAATAGCACTAGAATGGTGTTTATGACTGTGGGGGATTTGCTTACTACAGGGTATGCTTTTAGGTGGGTTGGGAATTTGTGAAATTCTATTTTCTATATGTGACCTTTTGCAAGTACAGAAGATGGGAGAAAAATTCTTTTCGATCTTCACTGGCTCACAAAGTAATCTCCAATAATTGGGTTGTTGCTGCCTATGCATGTTTAAACTAACTGAAAACCAAATCAGCCTAAATATGTGAACTGAAGGTTCATGTTTCTGAACTAAAATCAAAAAGGGATATGGGAGAGTTTTGTGAACACTGATAAAGAGCAACAGCATCTCTAGTATGTTTAATGAATTTTCAGTGATCTATTCATAGCAACACTTTGTTGTTCTTATTGTCTTACACAGACAACCCTGGTATGGAAACATAAAATGGTCTAATTACCTAACATGTTTTATTAGTGCTGGCAAAGGAACAGGAAACAATGTTCTAAGACAGGGGTTCTCATATGAGCCTGTGGACTAAATCAATGCACTCAAGCCTCTCTTTCTAAATAAAGTTTTATTGAAACATAGTCGTATGCTTGATTTAGGCATGGCATATGGCTGTTTTTTGGATACAGTGACAGAGTTTAGTTGCTATAGAGATTGCTTGACCCCGAAAGTCAAATATATTTACTCTGTGGCCTTTTATAGAACAATATTGGGTCGCCTGGGTTGCTCAGTCGATTAAGAGTCTGCCTTAGGCTCAGGTCATGATCCCAGGGTCCTGAGATCAAGCCCCACAGGGGCTCCCTGCTCAGTGGGGAGTCTGCTCCTCCCTTTTCCCATACCCCATCCCATTTGTGCTCTCATTCTCTCAAATAAATAAATACAGTATTTAAAAAAACAACAACAACTAAAAGATTGTCATTCCTATTCTTGAGAATCACTGCTTATGAGAATCACAACTTAGTGGAAGGTAATATAAATATTCCCTTAATGGAAGGCAAAGGAAACTGCAGAGGAAGTGAGTGATAAAGAACTCACAGCAGTAAAAGAACTCATGGGCCTCATGAAACACCTTTCGAGTGCTACTGTCTATGTGCAGCTTATTTAAACCCCCCACATCATCCAACCTTTTTATTTTTTTTTTAAATAGGAAGTTTTTTCCTCCAAATTCTGTAACACTATATTTTTCATTGCCTTAAGAGGGGGTGTTTGTTTTCCTTGTACCAAACTATTACAAACACAGCTAGGATGCAACATAACAAACAATCGTTAACAATTACGCTCCTTTACCAATAGGCCATAATAGGCTGTTGTCATTTTGTCATTCTCTGGCCCTTTCGGGGTAGAAGCAGTCAGCAGTCGTGTTGTGTTGAGGCTGCATGGATGAAAATTGCAACTTGCTGAGATAAAAATGTAAAGGCAACACAGATGAGAAATGCAGATCTACTACATGCCACATGGACTGCTATTTATTTAAAGACTAAAATTTGTTTTGTTTATTGAGGGGAATATCCATATTCTCTTTCTGAGAAGAGCTTGATAGCACATCTACCCTATCCACAGAAACTCAAGGGGCCGTGCACTTTATGAACATATGAGAAAAATGTTCCCTGTACAACCGGATGATGGAAACCGATTTCAGGGGCTCTGTGAGCCAGCTACTTTTTGCTCCTGCTGTCATGGCTGATGAGGCCTGCGTTGAAAACAGTGAATTGATAAATAATATTTTTATTTGTTTCAAGACAATTATCGTCAAATTTTTCTGAAGGAACTACGCCACTTTTCATTTTTATTATTACTTTTTAAAGATTTTATTTATTTATTCATGAGAGATGCACAGAGAGAGGCAGAGACACAGGCAGAGGGAGAAGCAGGCTCCATGCAGGGAGCCCAATACAGAACTCAATTCCAGGACCCCAGAATCACATGCTGAGCCAAAGGCAGACTCTCAACCGCTGAGCCACCCAGGTGTCCCTCTTTTGATTTTTACAATAGACTTTAAAGATTTTATTTATTTATTTATTGTTTATTTATTTATGAGCACTAGTCAGGGGAGGACCAGGAGGAGAGGGAGAGAGAGAATCCTAAGTCAACCCACCACTGAGTGTGGAGCCAGCCTAGGGCCGTATCTCATGACCCTGAGATCGTGACCTGAACTGAAATCAAAAGTTGGAAGCTAAAACAACTAAGCCACACAAATGTCCCTTATGATAGATTTTAATTCTAACTTAATAATAGGCTAACATAGCAAGGATGTTTAAAACAGCATTTCTCAGAACACTTTCCTACTCAAAAATTTGTGAGGATTTTAAGAAGTTTTTTGTTTATGCAGGTTATATTTCTTATTGAAATGTATACTATCAGAAATTAAAACTGAATACTGTCAAAAATATTTATTAATTCATTTTTAATTTTGAATCATGGTAAAATACACTTAACATAAAATTATCATTTTAACCATTTTTAAGTGTACAGTTTAGTATTGCTAAGTATATTCACCTTATTTGTATCATTATTTTTACATGACAGTAATAAACACTATATTCATGGTCACATAAATAATATATTTTTAATTCAAAATAGCTACTTATTTTTAACAAGAAAATTTGATTTTCCCCAAATTCTGTAAAAGTAAAAGTGGCATAGTTTTACATTTTTATAAACCTCTTTAATATCTGGCTTAATAGAAGATGTCAGATTCCTAGATCTACTTCTGCATTCATGTTAGGATGTATGTTGTTTGGTGGAAGTATATGAAGAAATTCTGGCCTTGTATAGATATGTGGATGAAAAAATAATATTTTAATAGCCTTTACATATAATTGTGGATTCATCATGTAGCCTGCACTGTGCATGTGAAACAGAATAGCTATTAAGAAGGCAAATGACATTTTTGTATACTTGAAAATCATTTTGACCTTACACAGACCTCTGGAAAAGGACTCTGGCAAGTCCCCAGGCAGGACTTTTAGAATTGCAAGTCTAGATACAGTACCATGCAAATCATGATATGACTTCTTAGATTTCAAACACTGTAATTATCACAAAATCACATTTAAGTTTTTTTTAGTTGTGGTAAAAAACGCATAACATAAAATTTACCATCCTAACCATTTTTAAGTGTATAAATCAGGAGCATTAACTATATTCACATTGTTGTGCAACAAACCTCTAGAACTTTTATTATTTTGCAAAACTGAACCTCTATACTCACTGAACAATAATCCCTATTTCCTCCTCCTCTAGCCCCTAGCAACCACCATTCTACTTTCTATTTCTATGAGCAAGACTACTTTAGATACCTTATTTGAATGAAATCATACAGTATTTTTCTATTGGTGACTGCCTTATTTTACTTAACACAATGTACCTAGGATTCATCAATGTAGGAGCATATGGCAGGATTTCTTTTTTTTTAAGGCTGAATAATACTATATTTTATGTATATCCCACATTTTGTCTATGCATTCATCCTTTGATGGACATTTGCATTGTTTCTACTTCTTGGCTATTGTGAATAATGCTGCAATGAACACAAGCATGCAGATATCTCTTATAGACTCAGCTTTCAATTATTTTGGAAACATATCTAGAGGTGAGATTGTTGGATCATAAGGTTATTCTATTTTTAGTTTCTTGAGGAACCTCAGTACTGTTTTCCCAAGTAGCTATACCATTTTACATTTGCAACTGGAGTACACAAAGGTTCTAATTTCCCCCATTCTCCCAACACTTGCTATTTTGTGTATTTTTGATAGTAGCCATCCTAATAGGTGTGAAGCAATATCTCACTGTTGTTTTAATTTGCATTTCTCTAATAATTAGTGATTTTGAGCATCTTTTCAAATTTTGAGGGGAAATTGTACATCTTCTTTGTTGAAATATCTATTCAAGTCTCTGTTTTTTTTTTTAACTAGGTTGTTTTTGATTGTTGAGTTATTGGAGTTATTTATACATTCTGGATATTATCATCAGACATACGATTTGTAAATATTTTCTCCTACTCTATAGGTTGCCTTTTCATTTTCACTTTGCTGATTGTTTTCTTTAATGCAAAGAAGTTTTTTTGTTTCATGTAATCCTGTTTGTTCAATTTTGCTTCCTTGCCTGTGTTTTTGGTGTCAGAGTAGTTCTGGTTTCATAAAATAAGTTCTGGTTTTTTTTAATGTTTGGTAGAATTCTCCAGTGAAGCCATTTAGTTCTGGGTTTTTGTTTTTGTTGTTGTTGTTGTTGAAAGGTTTTTGATTACTGCTTCAATATCCTTAGTAGTTACAGGTCTGTTCAAGACTTTTTATTCCTTCATGATATTGATATTAGGTACATAAATATTAGGTACATAAATATTTGTAAAAGCTGTATTTTTCTGTTAAACTGACTTTTTATCATTATGTAAAGTCTTTCTTAATATTGTGACAGTTTTTGACTTACAGTCTATTTCATCTAAGTATGGCCACCTCTCCTCTCTTGATTACCTTTTGCATGGCATATCTTTACCCTTCATTTCATTTTCAGCCTATGTGTATCTTTAGATTTAAAGTGAGTCTCTTTTAGATAGCGTATAATTGGATCTTTTGGTTGTTTATTTAGTCAATCTATGTTTTTGATTAGGAGGTTTAATCCATTCACATGTAAAGTAATTACTGACTGAGAAGGACTTATCATTGCTATTTTCTTTTTGCTTTTTGTCTAGTAGCTATTTTGTCCTTCCTCTCTTACTGCACTTTTTTTGTGCTTCATTGATATTTTGTAGTCATATGCTTTCTTTCTCATTTCCTTTTGTATGTTCTATAAGTATTTTCTTGCAGTTACCATGAGGATTATAAAATTTTAATTATATAATCTATTTTAAATTGATAACAACTTCAATTGCATAAAAACTCTATTCCATTCCATTTCTACCTTTCCCACTTTATGTTTCTGATTCACAAATTACATCTTTTTATGCTGTATATCGTTGTCATAAATTTAAGTTATTTTTGTACTTTTATCTGTTAAATTCTACATCAGAATTAAAAGTGATTTAACCATCAGTGGCATAATACTAAAGGATTATTATTTCTCAGGTTATCTGGCTGGCTCAGTGGTTGAGCGTCTGCCTTTGGCTCAGGCCCTGATCCCAGGGTCCTGGGATTGAGTCCCACATCAGACTCCCTTTGGGGAACTTGCTTCTCCTTCTGCCTATGTCTTTGCTCCTCTCTCTGTGTCTCTCATGAATAAATAAATTAAATATTTTTAAAAATTAAAAAATTAATGGATTATTTCTCTGTCTATATATTTACCTTTACCAGAGAGCTTTATATTTTTATATGCTTCTATGTTGCTGTCTAGCATTCTTTTGTTATCTGGGGAACTTTCGATGT
Organism: Nyctereutes procyonoides; assembly: GCF_905146905.1. Taxonomy (NCBI): domain Eukaryota; kingdom Metazoa; phylum Chordata; class Mammalia; order Carnivora; family Canidae; genus Nyctereutes; species Nyctereutes procyonoides. The sequence continues at coordinate 26,438,658 of NW_026575051.1, read as the reverse complement.
CTCCATGTCTCCATTTTTACCCTCAGCCTTATTTCAGTTTTCCTCAGTTTATTTCATAACTGACCCAAAAAAAGGTATATATTAAAGGTGTACAAATTGATGTTTAATATGAATATACATTGTGAGATAGCGAGCACATTCAAGTTTATGAACATATCCATCTCCTCACATTATTAACATTGTGCATGTATGTGTGTGTGTATGTGTGCATGTGGTGATAATACTTAAGATTTGCCCTCTTAGCAAATTTCCAACATACAATGAAGTATTATTAACTATAATCAAATTGTTATACATTAGATCCCCAGAATAAATATCCTACATAACTGAAACTCTGTGTCTTTTGATCAACATCTGCCTATTGCTCTATCCCTCTAGCCTTTGGCAACCATCATTCTGCTCTCTGCTTCTGAGTTTGACTATTTTAAATTCCATATATGGGAGAGATCCTGCAGTATTTGTTTGTCTGGCTTATTTCACTTTGCATTATGTCCTACAGGTTCATCATTCTGTTGCAAATGACAAGATTCCCTCCTACTCCTTATTTTTTAGAGACTCAATAACATTCATTTATATGTAAACATTAACACTTGTTATCCTTTGTCTTTTTGATAATAGCCATCAACAAAGTTGCCCAAAGTATAATGGGGAAAGGACAGTCTTTTCAGCAAATGGTATTGACAAAACTGGACATTCACAAGCACAAGAATTAAATTGAACCCTTACCTTTCATCATTACAAAAATCAACTTAAAACAGTTTAAAAATTTAAATGTAAAAAAATGTGAAGCCACAAAATTAAGGGGGGGGGGAACACTATGTAAAATCTTCTTGACATTGGTCTGAGAAATGATTTTTTAAAATACGTCCCCAAAACCACAGGCAACAAAAGCAAAAATAAACAACTCGGGCTTCATCAAATTAAAAGCCTTCTACACAGCAAAAGGGATAATTAACAACATGAAAAGTCAACTTATCGAATAAGAGAATATATTTGCCTAAAACTGTTCTAAAAAATAAAGTCTTAAAAAATTAAAGCAACACCATCAACAAAATCCATACCTCTCAGTATTTACTAACTGTCTTCATACCGAGGAAAATCTTGGCTAATAAGCCTGGCCAGAGATTTTTGGGGGTATCTAAAACCTTTTCTGGCTTAAACACCGAATTTTCCAGTTAGAGGTTTGCCCCTTCTCTGTATCCTATAATCTCCTACGCCCCCTGGTGACTACCGGCAGTAAAACAGTCTCTCTAGTGCCTCAAGAAAGGGTGCGCATTGCCTTTGCTCAGAGGCCCTTGGTCTGGCACTAAACTGCCAATTATGTCAGTACTCTGCATCAGTCAAGATACAAACTTGAGTAGGCTTTGAAAAAGCAGATCATTAGATTCGCAGTCCACGCTTCTCTTTCTTTCCTGAATGGAGAGTTTGTGGTGTTTTCTGTAGATCATGCTGTGCCAGGGAGTGGGGTAAACTATGGTGGGTAAATGCAAGGAACCTTCTTACTGGCTTCTATCCAGCTCTTTCTGGCTTTGTACTTACCTGAGGTGCTGCATCTTCTTAATTGGTTTCTGGAGTTCTCAGAGAGGTAATTTGGGCCATATGTTATTGCTAAGTCAGGGTTTCTACAAGGGAACGTGAACCTGGAGCTTCCTATTTCACCAGGGCTAGAATCACTTCGGTAGGTCACTTTTGAAATAGAAATTTTTATAAAATTAAACCTAATGTTATAATTGGGAACAAAGTTTTTAGGAGACGTTTTGTTAATTTAAACTTTCTAAAATACCCTTTCCTTGGAAAATATTTTGGCTCATTTTATCTCTTTTTTAAACCCTTAGTACACTTGACTAAATTTAAAAATCAGCAGACATTCTTTTATAAAATTTCACATGAGTTAATATGAGCATAACATAATAAATATCTCTTTTCAGTGGCTATGATTGGCTTTTTATTCTTTCTTTGCCTATTTTACTGGTTAATATATCATCATGAAAGGAGGCAGTTTTCAGAAGCTAATAAATTGTGTTAAGCTTCAAGTGGCTAAAGTTTAAAAAGTAAAACTATTTCCTAATATGACTTTGTTTCAGGTATGCAGGTAAAAAAGAAGACAGCATACCGAAAACTCAGTCAATATTAATTCTCAATAGAATTGCACTCAATAGAATTTGTCCTGCTTTATGCATAAAAAGGTAATGTAAACAAAATTAAGAAATGATGTATTTTTAAAAGAATTACAAACAAGAATTAAATAACTGCTTTTCTTCAAAAGAAGCATATCCTATTGGGAAATTCAGGGCTTTGATAATAGTTGATGAACATTGTGTTTCTTTGCCCAATTATAAAAATATCAACAGTAACGTATTTATTTATTTATGGACAAGGTGTTTGTGCCTGCTGGACACTGTTTTCCTATTTCTCCATTGCAATGACCAGAGAATAGCAAAACTGCTAAAAACTTAAAAATTTCTTGATAAATAAGGCATATGAAGCTATTATTTCTAAGCATGACAAAGCACACAAATATTTTTGTACTTAGAGTAAAATATTTCAAGAAGAAAACATCTATTTTTCAATAGTAATATTTATTTTTGAGCCAAAGAATGAGTCTCTCAAATGCATTTGCATTAGATACACTCAGAGCGCCACTTACCGCCTGTAGGGCTGAATCCATTGATTAAGTGTCTAGTAGGATAAAGATAACAGATCAATATCTACTCTTGATTAATTACATATAAGGAAAAGTATATTTAGAAACCTAACAGGTTTTGCACATTTTTAGAAATTTTCTAATTCAAGATGGTTTCTCCAGAAGTATCAGCAATAATGGGCATAGATTTCTTTTCTCTGGACTCTTCCAAGGTATTATATCCTTTATGCTTCCTCACTTTACCTATCTATGTGTGTATCTATATGTCTGTGTGTTTATGTGTCTTTCAGTGGTCTATTCACTTCCAAAATATTTTTCAGAAAATTGAGAGCAAACATTTCAGTCAAGACACATAACTGCAACAGTAAGCAGTGTGAGATATTTACCAGGTTGGAAGCCCTGATGGAAATAACATTTTAAATTCTCATGAACAGAATCCCTGCAATCTCCATATTCATTTTCCAAAAGCTAGAGCAAGTCTGACATACACTAGATGAAAACGTTATTTGGAGAACTTAACTTGGGGTAAAGAATAAGAGATTTGAGGTGCCTGTTTGGCTGGCTGTTAAGTGTCTGCCTTCGGCTCAGGTCATAATCCCCGGGTCCTGAGATGGAGCCCCAAATTGGGCTCTCTGCTCAGTGGGGAGTCTGCTTCTCCCTCTGCCTCTGTCCTTCCTTCTGCTTATTCTCTCTCTTTCTCTCACTTGTTCTCCCTCAAATTAATAAAATCTTTAAAAAAATGAGAGATTTATTTATATCTAACTATTTCCTATGATTTTTGTCAAAGATCAAAGAAGAATGACAGATAGTTGAACTCTTCCTTCTAATGTTTTAAGGCACTCTGGATATCAAATATTATGTAAATTAATCACAGATTAAAATGAAATAATATAGGTAGAACACAGGAAGACTTTGAAAACAGTCCATTTCTCCAAACTGTTCCTCCTCCTGGCTTATGAACTAATGTAAATGATATCTAAAACAGGATCAGCCTGATAACCATCCCCCTAAAGTGTCGGCTTAGCTCTTAGAATTTGCTCTGCTTGATTTTCCTTCTTCCTGCCCAGATGTTATTTCATTGATCTTCACCAATCCCTTTCACCTCATGTCCTCTTGACTCATCTTAGGCTAAGTGAAGTATCACAAGACCCATCAGGATGAAATGTCATAATAACATTTACACTGTGAAATGGCATTACAAGACAACCTTCAACAATTGAAATGAATATCAAAGCAGTGATCTTACTGAACATCTTGATGGCTCATACTCTTCTAGTTTATTGTGGAATATCACCTAACTCTTCCTGTTATAGCAATTTTGTCAGGCCGCCTGATAAGCCGTGTACTATTGCATATCTATACACCTCTTATGGGTGTACTTGTTTAAACATTTAAAAAACACACAGAAATAACTTCCATAGCAGTCAAGAGTTTATGCTAATTTATTAAAAAATACAGCTAGTCAGTGCTGTGAAAATTGGTAACTCTTTGAACTGCTTTATGATAAAGTAAAACAAAAACAAACCTGTCATTTTAAAGAAATATGGCTTGTCAAATGTATACGAGTTTGCTTTAATGATGGAATAATCAACATTGCCTGTCCAAAGTAATGACACATTTTAGGTTAAATCTTTAGTCTTTTGGCGATCTGCTTCTGAAGAAAGACTAAGCTTTTTCAAAAACTGTCTGAGTCATAAATAGTGAGGTAGATGCAGTGGGAAGGTAACTTGCAAGAAGTTACTGTAACTGAAAAAATAGATCACTAGCCCCTGTCCTTTAGGCTATAGCATATAGTTATTTCTAGTCCTTAGTTTACAAAGATTTTGTTATGTAGTTGAGATTAATAGATCAATACTGCAAAGAAAACAAAACCAAAACCAAGACAATTAAAATCACATTATTTTCTTGAATACTAGTAAAAGTCCTACATATACAAAAGCCATGTAAAATAGACATACTTGCATATATAACTAAAAACACACTATAGACTTAGAAAGGACAATTATTTTTCTAGACAAGTTTATTGACTGACTACTGATGTTTCTTTTCTTTATAGTTCCTTTTTGAGCAAAGGAATATTATATTGGAAAATCCTAATTAATAAATAAGGCATTAAAATATTTGCAGTTGGAGTCATGAGCAAATTAAAATGCAGTGTTTTATACTCTGAACTTAAAAGATTATCACTTTTATCACATTATCAAATTAATTATCCTCAAAATTAAAATGACACTTTTATCCATCTATTACAGCATTACTCAAAATTGATAAAGACCTTTCAACTAAATTTGAAATATTTGGGATAGTTTGGTTTAATTAAAAAAAAAAAAAACTATATGGTACCTATGAAACTCACCTGAATGGTCATTAGGGGACATTTAAAAATATAGTCATTCTGTAGAAAAGAAAAAAACTAAACATGAATTGTTTCATTTCCGAAGATATGATTATGTAGTCTAATGATATATAGGCTATATGGCATTAAAACTCATCCATTTATATGCTAAATAACACACTACATGTTACATTCATATGTTTGAATGCCTAGAATAAAACAAGTTATACATTAAAAAAATAGGTTTTATATACATGTATATAAATAGGTGATATATATATTTACATATACACACTACTATTCTTTTTATGGCCATTTAAATTATTATTATTTCAAATATGTTTTCTCACATGTAGTTTACATATTATATACTATTGTACATATATTATGCATATATATGTAATGTATATATATATATATAATATGATATCTTCTATCTTTCAAATTATATCAACATCCAGATCTCTCTGATGAGGCCCAACTTGAGCTTAAACTAACCAAAGAACTCAGAACTCTTCAGTTAAAAAGGGTCAGTTGGAGGATCAGTTTCACTGTATTTGCCTCTGCCAACGTTTTCTTGGAGAACTGCTGAAAACTCTCCCTTCAATCATTTTTCACAGATTTCAGCGTCTTTCACACATTTTAGTTCCCTGGGTTATAGCTTTTTAATCAAGACCCCTGCAGCCATTGTTCTTTGATCACAGCACTATAACAACGTTGATCCAAAAAATGGCACATTTTTTACCCTTTCCTAATCCAACCCCATTTGTTATGTGGATTTGCAACTCCTTCCATCAAAAATGAGGTTATTCTATCCTTTGAATCTGGGATGGTCTTGTCTCTTGCTTTGACCAATGGAATATGCTGGAAGTGATGCTACACCAGTTCCAAACCAAGGCCTCAGAAAGCCTTGTACCCTTCTTCTCATCCTAGAACCCTGTTGCTGCCCTTTGAACAAGCTCAGGCTTGCCAACTGAATGAAGAGTGACATGTCATCCTCCTTCACCAGATCCTATCGTGAGTGAGGACTCCATGATGAAATGGTCCCCACTCTACCTATCAGAGAAACTTGAGCAAGCCTAGGTTAAGATTAGCCAGGCTTGCCCCATATAAGCAGAATCACCTAGATGAACCACATATTTATGAGCAATAAAATGATTGTTGTCTTAAGCCTCTTAGTTTTAAGATGGTTTGTTATTTGGGAAGCTAATCAATGTACTACTTATCACCTCAAAACTTTAGAACTCTTCTATAGTATTCAGGGCACAAGGCCAAACTAACACTAGTTTTCTACATTTTGAGTTTTCCTTTCTTTTCTTGCCAGTGGACAGTAATCTATCAAAAAAGTTTTGCTAATATTGAACTACAAAAGTGAAAAGGTTGAAGTCTGGACTCACTCCTCCCAGTAGACTCTTTTTTTCCCTCTGCAAATTTACTGACTTCCTCAATAGGAACTATTATTCCATGACAACAGGTATGACACAAAAGAACACAGGAAAACTTTTGGAGTTAATGGATATTAGTGCCTTGATTATGGCAATGGTATTATTTCAGGATACTCAATAGCTTCTAAGTCCTTCACCTGCATAATCTCATTTTAGAAATATCATTTCCCACATTTTCAGTAAAGAGAAAACTAAGTTGTAAAAATGAAATAATTTGCCAAATAAATTGAGTAAATGTCAGATTCAGGATTTAATCCATGGTCCTTAGACCCAAGGCTCCACATTCTTTTCACACTATAATATTTCCCTTCATAATCAGCAAAATTAACATTTTGAAAGCATGTTGATATTTCAAATTCTGCATTCACTGGCAATTTAACAGCCTAAAAATGTCATTAAAAGTAATATGAGAAATTATACTTGTAACAAGTAGAATGCACTAATTAGTCCAGTTGAAATCTAGTGCAATATGCTAGTTATTAATGAATAAGAGTTGACTAGTATCACAACAATTTAAATTTTATTTATGCGTAAAAGAGATGACACTTTTTCTTTTTGCTGACTACTTTTTCTTTCCTACTTTCTCAGCAGGTGAGTTGAAATGGTTTGCATATTAATATGTTGGTATAACCAGAGTGGTAAGGTACAGTTTTTTTTTAAATATTTTATTTATTTACTCATGAGAGACAGAGAGAGAGAGAGAGAGGCAGAGACACAGGCAGAGGGAGAAACAGGCTCCATGAAGGGAGCCCAATGTGAGACTCGATCTTGGGTCTCCAGGATCACCCCCAGGACCCAAGGCGGCACTATACCGCTGAGCCACCCAGGCTGCCTGGCATAGTTTTTAATATGACTAAGGATTCTCTGCCTGTGTTTGTATCTCTGCCTCTCTCTCTCTCTGTGTGTGTGTCTCTCATGAATAAATAAATGAAATCTTTAAAAAAAAATATGACCAAGGACCAAGAACTGGAAGTATCTATTCATTCATCCAACCTCTTGTTCATCTATTAATGTGTGACTTAATATAAAATTACCAGTGGGCCATTGTATGAATGTGGCACACACTTGTATCTAGAGAATGCTACATCTTTTTATGGATTTCCCCGCTTAGAAACTAAGTCATGACTTCAAAATATTTGAGCTCTCAGGTGTAGATTGGAAAAGTTAGCACAATATAGTGGAAAAAGATTTTAGCATCAGACAAACTTAAATGTGAAAACTAGATCTGCCACCAACAAGATGGTCTTGGATAAATCATTTAACTTTTCTTAGCTCAATTTGACCATGCGTAAAATGAGAGTATTAGTTTATACATTCCACAATTGCAGATATGTGTAGCAAAGGTATATGCATAGAATCTGATACATAATTTCGGCACTTTATGCATGTCATTATGATCATCATCTGTTGTGTCTAGATCTCTCCTGGGGTGCCTGTGTGGCTCAGTCAGTTAAGAGTGCCTTTAGCTCAGGTCATGACCCCAGTGTCCTGGGATCAAACCCTGAGTCAGGCTCCCTCAAGCTTCCTGCTTAGAGTCTGCTTCTCTTCTTCCCCTTCCCCCATTCATGCTCTCTCTCTCTCTCTCTCTCTCTCTCTCTCTTTCTCTCTTTCTAATAAGTATAATCTTTTTTTAAAAAAAGACTAGATATCTCCCTTTCATTGTTATGGAAGTAAGAATTGAGTTGCATTTTTAATTTAATTAAATCATTTTCTTAACTGAACTCAGAACGTTTCAAATTTAGGTACTAAAAATATTTTCTTATGAGTAGGTATATAAACCAATATTTTTGAGTACTTATTATGTGTCAGGCATTACATCAAGAGCTCCATGCTTACTGTGCTATTTAGAAGTGATGTTGCAAAAAATAAATAAATAAAAGCAATGTTGCTAAAAATTATATAGTAGCTGTTGCAATCTTTTATATTACTTTTTCAATATAATAGAATTTAGGTTAATTTGTTGAGGGTTTTGTACCCAGTAAAAGAAAAATCCAGTACTCACATTCAAGACTGATTGACTCATCATTTTCTGACCATATTTTATATTTAAGTATCTATGAGGTTGTATCTATATGAAATTAAAACACAGAAAGTAAAACACATAATAAAGTCTCGACACATTTGAATTAATTTGCTGATAATTTTAAAGCATATAAGAAATAAAGAAAAGCATTACTTTGAAATTCAATTTTACTAATAATGAAAATATGTGTTTATAGAAATAATGGTTACCCACAGAAAAAAGAATACTGTCTTAATATTTGCAAAATCAAGGTAAAGGAATATTGGGCTATAATCCCATAGAGCCAAAGACTTTAAGAAAGAGCGTTTAAGGGATCCCTGGGTGGCGCAGCGGTTTGGCTCTTGCCTTTGGCCCAGGGCGCGATCCTGGAGACTCGGGATCGAGTCCCGCATGGGCTCCTGGTGCATGGAGCCTGCTTCTCCCTCTGCCTGTGTCTCTTCCTCTCTCTCTCTCTCTCTCTCTCTCTCTCCCTCTCTCTCTCTCTCTCCGTGACTATCACAAATAAGTAAATTAAAAAAATATATTAAAAAAAGAGTGTTTAAATATTTCAGGAGAAGGGAGCCATGACCTAATAGCATATGTATATATAAATTTTGCTTTTCCATAGTTTGTATTTATTCTACAATAAAAATATATTACTCTTACTATTGACAGCAAAAACAGCATATAACATCCAAATTGAAGTGGTTCATATAGAAACAGAATTAGTTAGCCAGCATTACAAAGATTTTAAGACATGATTGTGACCTGGTTATAGTTGGATTCAAAAGTTAGCCCAAATTTTCAGTTCCCTTTTCCCTCTGACTTCCTATATCCATGAGTTGGTTTTATGCTATCCTAATCCCAACAGATTTCCATCTTCATACTAAATAAAAAGGTCACATTTTCCCAGTTTTTGTGATGTGACCTCAATGGCAAGTAAGTGTGTTCTACATTTGACTTAGTGTAAAACTCTTGCAGAGCATTCTGACTGGCCCAGGATGGGTAATGGGCTCATCCACACACCAAACACTGCAGCCTTGAAATAGAGTATTCAGATTGACCAGTATAGAACATGTTTTCTCCAGTGCAGGAGAAGTGTTTTGCTAAACTTCCCAGTTCTACAGAAGAGATGATTCCTTAAAGAAAGGTACATTGGGAAGTAAATAATATATGTCTACTGTAATAGTGACAAGAAGGTGCAAGGTAAATTGGTAGAGAGGGGAATACAAGGCCTAAGGAATTCACATGAAATAAAATGTTACCTATGATATTTGTAAATTACCTAAAGCTAACAGGAACTATAAATAGAGTAGATAGGAAGACTGGCTTCAAAATGATCTGAATTGACAGAAATGAGAAACATAAGACAAGATGTAATTTCAAAGGAACAAATATAAATTCCTACATTTAGGTTCAAACAGTTGGCTTTATATAAATAAAAAGTAGAAAAACAGGATTTATAGCAGTTCTACTGAAAAGAAAAACATGAAGTTTTATTTAGCTTCAAGTTCAATAGGAACTGACAGCATGACACTGTTGCTAAAAACAGTAATCCAATCTTAGGTTGTAGTATGGTTCAGGACAAAGAAGATTATAGTCTCCTAGGGCTCTGTCCTGATCTTATTAAATCCAAATTACTGCTTCCAGTTTTGGATTCCATACTTTAAGAGTGACACTAACAAACTCAAGGGACTCCTGAGTGAGATGAATAGGGTCAAATAATATCTTAAAACAACAGAATAAACTGGGTATATTTTTATCATGGAAGGGACAGCTTCAGAAGTATACAACAGAGCCTCCTTCAACTATTTTCAGATATATCTATGGGAAAGGAAGATCATTAATTCTGAGGCCTAGAAGGACAGAACTACACTGATAGAATTCAAAATAAAATGAATTCTGGTTTACTACGGGGTTGACATTTCTGACTGTGAAATGACTGCATCTCAAAGAAGTGTGTCTCTTTTACTGGAGGTGCTAAGCTATAAATTAGCATGGTGGAGTGAGAGAGGAGAAATCACTAAAGAAATGAATAAGAGCAAGAAATTCTGGACACTAGTCCCTGCTAAAACACTATACACAAGTTTTTAAATATATATATAGCATTTGTATTCTAAATTTTATTTGCCTTCTGCAATTTTACTTCATGCTACCTTTATAGGTTTTTTAAATTTTATTCTTAACAGCTTTATTGAGGCGTACATGACATACAACAAAATGCACATAAAGTGTATAATTTGCTGTTTTGACATATGTATGGATCTGGGAAACCATCATCACAATCAATAAAGAGAACATGTCAGTCAGTTCTAAAAGTTTTCTCATGCCCGTTTGGAATTCCTCTCTCCTAAAGCTTTCCTCACTCCAGCTGCTAGCATTCCTAGGCAAACACTGATCTGTTTGTTTGCAATTTTTAGAATTTTATATCTGCCACTCTTTTTTTTTCTGTCTTGTGTTATGCAGAATAATTTTTTGTGTTTATCCATGTTAATGTGTATATCAATAGTTTAATCACTTTATTGCTCAGGAGTATTCCACTGTATAGATAGTCCATAATTTGTTCATATATTCACCTATGCATGGACATTTGGACTGCTTTCAGTGAGGCTATTACAAATTTTGACATAGACATACTTTCACATCTATTGTGTAAATATCTAGAAGTCAAAAGGCTGAACTGTATGGTAGGTATATGTTTAACATTTTCAGACTTTTTTGCCAAACTTCTTTTTTTCCCCAAAGGATTGCAGCATTTTACATTTCTATAAGAACTGCATGAGAGTTCCATTATTTCCATATCCTGGTAAATCTATTCAACTGTAGACGTTTTAATGGGTGTATAGTGGTATCATATTGTGGTTTTAGCTTGCATTTTCCTAATCACTAATATCGTTTAGCATTTTTTCATGGGTCTATTTGCCATCCATTTGTCTTCTTTGAAGTGTCTAAGTCTGCCTATTTAAACAAATTTGTTTTATTTCCTACTATTTCACATGATAAACACGTTTATATCAGCTATATGAGTGCAAATATTTCCTCTCCCATCTGTAGCTTTCCTTTCATTCTCTTAATATTTTCAAAGAGCAGAATTTTTAATTTTAATGAACTCAATTTATCAATTTGTCTTATGAATTATACAATGTGCTAAAAATAAATATAAAGATTTTCTAAAAAATTTTATTTTAGAAACTATTGTTTTCAGATCTTACATTAGGTCTGTTATCTCTTTTTATATGATATTTTATATAATTATTTTATATAATACACAGGATGGAACCAAATCCATTGTTTTCACATATGGATAAGTGATTATTTTAGCATCATTTACTGAAAGGACAATTCCTTCTCTCATGAAATAACTTTACATATGCCTTATAGGAAATTACTTTTCCTTACATTCCTTTACAGTAAAGAAATATATTGCATGTTGTCTGAGAATAGCCTATGGAAATGTCATCGCTTTAATGGATAATATCCCTCGATCCACTCAGTGTTTGGGAGTTCTATCTCAAGAAAATGTCACAAATGCCAAATTTTGAAAAGAATAACTAAAACGAAAATTATAGCTCTTCCTCTGTGCTGCCTGAAGTTGTGGCAGCCATCTTCTACTTAGCATCACAGCCACCCTCAGACCTCTGGTGAAGCCTAAGATGGTTAAAAAGAGGACCAAGAGGTTCATCCAGTATCAGTCAGACCCATATGTCAAAATTAAGTGCACCTGGTGGAAATCCAGAGGTGTTGACAATAGGTGTGTAGAAGATTCAAGGGCCAGATGCCGATGCCCAACGTTGGTTACCAGAGCAACAAGAAAGCAAAGCACTTGCTGCCCAGTGGCTTCTAGAAGTTCCTAGTTCATAATGTCAAGGAACTTGAAGTTCTGCTGATGTGCAACACATCTTACTGTGCAGAGATTGCCCACAAGGTCTTTCCCCAGAACCACAAAGCCATTGGAAAAAGCAGGCCCGCTGGCCATCAGGATCACCAATCCCAAAGCCAGGCTGCACAGTGAAGAAAATGAAAAGATAGCTTACGTGCATGTAGTATTTGTGTTAATAAAATAATAAAACTACAAAAATAACATGAAATACAAGAAAAATAAAAATTCTAAATTGAATGACTTTTAAATTCAAAACAACTGATTCATAAGAAAATAATAGACAAAAAAGAAAATAAAAGAAGATGCAAACTACTCAACAACCATTAAAATGAGGATTTAGACATCCTACATTTTGATGTTCTACTGTAAATACAATTTTACTTTCCACTGAATGTGCAAACCCCCAATTCTAAAGTTTACACAAAATTTATGGAGAAAGGGATAAAAGATAATTTCCAACAAGAAAAATGTTAGAATAAAAGTATTATATTAAGTTTCTTAGTAGGATAAAATGTGCAAATATATAACAAAGATATTATTCTATAAGCAAATGATGATCCATTCTGCATCAAAAAATCCATGACCTGATTAAGAGAAAACCCCTTTGAATAAATAAAAAGGTGGTTTTAGAAGAATGAACAAAAGCAAATGAATTTTGTTATTCTTACTCTCTCTTTAGTATGTAGCCCAAATAATTATTTTCTAACAAGGTTAAATAATATTGCTTCCAAATTTTATGTATTCCTACTTTTTTCTATTTTTAAAATCTTTATGGAACCCTGTTACCTCTTTTGCATTTAAAACTCTTAACCATTTATTTGTATTTATCAACTCACCTCTTGATCTTTTATTCTTCCTTGTAAACTTCCCCAGTTGGATGTACTGGGATCATTAGTGTATATATTGATAACTATACAGTTAAAAATGAAACAGACATGAACTCATATAGATATTTGATAGTGCAAAGAGTTACCTCTTACATTTACTTACATGGTCTATAAAAAAAATCACATTTGTCTTTCAGTCCTAAGAAGGGCATATAATTTAATTTTACATACTATAGGTACAGAAATCCAAGTTGTAACTCGCAACCCTTTTTCTTAAGTAAATGCAACTAATCTCAACATTTTCTTTGAATAGCTTTAGCTGTGATATTCTCCAGCACTGATCATATGGTCTTTGCGGCCAAAGAACATATCTTACAGTTGGTTGGATCCTACTCCAATGCTTAACACCTTCATGGGAGGTGCTGGGTCTGTATTTGTTAATTGATAATGTTGGATTGTATGGTACAATCACATGAACTGAGTAAATAGTGCAGATGAGTGTGAAACTATGGGGCTCACTTAGTTCATTAAGTCTTTGTATGTAAAGTGATTTAAAAAAGAGAAATCAAATAGTCTGATGTTCTTTGGATATCAAGTAAAAAATGGCAAAGTCTGACTTCAAAAGAAATGACTATACATCAACTACTTTTCTGTCTGACTTATCTGGAAAGTTAGTTTTACTATCTAATAGCTGTAACAATTGTATGGGCTATGCTTCCTTACTTTAAAAAATGTCTCCATTTATAACATACGTTAGGTTGTAAACCTAAATCTTGAACATGCCACAAGGCCATCTAACAAAAAAAAAATTATTATCTCAAGGTTTGATATCATAAAAGTTAATATTTACATAATAATCTATCAATATGCCAATTGATTTATTAACTTGAATTAACCTTCATCTCAGAAAATTTGCTTGACACTCTGGTTATACAGCTCATTGAGTTACAGTTGGAAATATAATAACAAACATTCTATTTTATTGCTCAAAAATATAAAAATATTTCTTCTTGGTGAAGTTCTTCAAAGATAAATTACAAAAAAGGGCTACATGTGAGCTAAAGAATTGAAAATATATATATTTAGCTTAATTCTTTACATAGTTTTGTAGCTGTTTTCGTGCTAGTTTAATTATTTGGTCAACTTCTTTTCTACATAAAAGTCTAAGTGTATTTTCTATAGGTAGAGAATTAGGAGAAAAGGTGCAGAAAAAAAAAACTAATCCTGCCAACAAAGAAACAAAGGAAGAGTTAATTAAATGGGCAGAAAGGCATTCTCACAGTACTAAAAAAAAACTTAGGCAAGGAATTAAGTGACCCGGATTATATCCTGGCCTTTGTTCAGAAAAAGACAGTGTTTAAAAATTAGATTCTAAGCCAATGTGTACACTTTTTATATACATTTTATGTACCTTGCTGTGTTTACAAAATTAACTCTAGGGTACACTTTTTATACATTTTTAGCAGTACTTGTTTGGTTACAAAATTATCTTCAAAGTAAATATTATTTTCTTCTTTAAATATGAAAAAATCGGATTAGGGAGGGTAAGTAATTTGGGAAAGGTCACACAGCAAGTAAGTTCTGGGCTGACATCAGAGTTAGAGGATCCAATTCCAAATCCAAGTTCTTTCCATTTGTCATTAACTTATTTCAGACTCAGTAGCCTCAAATGTTAAAGGAAGGACCAGATAATCCTTTAAACTATGTCACTTTGTAGACACTACAAAAAAAAATAAAAGTTTAGTTTTAAAAAGTATGTGCATGTGACACAGAACAATGACTAAAATAGGAAAACAGACTGTCCACCTGTCTCTATGGAAGCATCCAACTTCCTAGAATCTCCAACACCAAAATATTTTATCTGCACAGGTTTCACTGATTTGAGTAAAAAAAATGAAAACAGTTATTATAGCCTGAAAAATTACAGCATTCATTTCTAATTCTAAAAAAATGATGCTGGTACACTCTTTCACTAAACCAGAAAATATACCTTCCTCTCTCATGAGTCTGATTCATATTTATTAATTCAATATGAGGTTTATAGAACAATGCATTTTATGACTATTAATTCACAACCCGTCTTCTCAATTTTCAAGTGGAACTCCCCTAACTGTGAAAAGAGTTTCGTATTAAATCTATAGTAGGATTCGACCCATGGTTTTGTGCCTCGAGATTTCATCAGTGGAATTATAACTCCATAATTCATGGTTAACTGTTTGTAACTTCCATACTTGAATAGTGTATATTTAAAGTATGTTTACAAAGCGTGGAGATGCAAACATTTCTGAATTAATTTTTGTGTTGGTATTATAGGCTGTTCCCTTGATCTGATGCTGTTTTACTACAATTTAATAAATTAAAAGTGAAGCAAACTGGAAAATGAAAATGATGGAAAATACAAGTATAATGTCTTTGGGTACTTTTACGGATAAGTTTAGAGGGAATGACTTATATTTTTTTATATTTCAGTGTGAATACACTCTTGATACTTTTGAGAGGTTTCATCAAATAAACTTTATTGCATCAATCAATCAATCAATCAATGTTTAATGAATAATAACTAGATGCCAGACACCATCTTAAGCAATGAGCTACACAGACAGGTGTCTTCATTTATGGGGGATGTAGAATGAAACTGTGGTTAGCAAAGGTAGATCAGGCCAAGATTCTTTGGGATGGGGGAAATCAGACTGAAATAGAATGTGAGAAGTTCCAGGAGGAAGGAACAATAAGTACAAAGGTACAGAGATAGCGATAAGCTTGAGATGATTAAGGAACAGAAAGAAATCCAGTGTGGCTTGAAGATGGAAAGAAGAGGAGGTTTGAAAGAAAATATAAATAGATAGGCAAGAACTAGGTGTGTAGAATATTGTGGGCCATGGTAGGGAGTCTAGATTTGATTCTGAGTATAAGACAATGTCTTAAAAAAAAAAGACAATGTCTTGAAGAAAAAGAATAATTTGATTCAACTTATCTTTAAAAATTATTTTGTCTTTTCTTTGAAGAATGGATTATCAAAGGTGGCAATTTTCAGATTTATTTACTTTTTATTTGTTTATTTATTAATGAATGATGGAACATGAGATTGACAATGGGGATAGAGAGAAACTTAAGGTTATTTTGGAAATCAAGTCAACAGGAATCACCAATTAATTAATTGGATTCAGGGAAGAAGGAAGAGTTAAATCAAGGGAACACTCTTGGATTTTTAACCTAATCTTACGGTTACTTCCATTTAACATGATGGAGAAGACCAGGAATAGGGTACAGTTATGGGTTTGGGATACCTAATGGGATGAAGTAAGAGTCCTATGTTCAATATGGTAAATGAAGTCACTATTATTTGCATAATGTTATGTGTAGAAGGCAGCTGGATATTTGAGTCTGGAACTAAAGGGAGGCATAGAGATGGATGCAGAAAATTATGAGTCAGGTAAATACAGATGATATTAAAGCCATAATTACAAGAAAATGACATAAGAAAAGGTTAAAAACCAAACTGTGGCTTAATCTAACATCTAAAGTCACCCATAAGAGGAGGATTCAAGAAAGGCAACTGTTGAGGAAGTAACAACAATTCAAGGAAAATCAGGGACATGTTTTGTGAAATCCAAAATGGAAAATGTTTCAGGGAAACAGTGGCATCTGTGCTGAGAGATGGAATAATATGAGGGCAACCAAGTGACCATTGACTTTGGCAAAATGAAGGCTAATGATGGGGTTGAAAACACATTTTCAAAGAATATATTTGATAGAAAGAGAGGGAGTGTAATGTTATAAAAAACTGAATATTCAAAGGCACAGAGTGGCTGTGAGGCTAAGTTTGCCAGAGACGAATTCCTGGTACTTCACACGTTAGTGACAATAGAACAGGTAAAAAGCATGTCCTATTCTACATGGCTGGCTTACTTTGACATTTTCTTTTCATTATATTCCAATGATGTTTATGACTCACTAATTAATTTGGCAGCATAGTTGGTTTTTTTTTAAGATTTATTTATTTGAGAGAGAGAGAGAGAGAGTGCACGAGTGTGCAAGTGGTGGGGAGGGGCAGAGGAAGAGAATCTTCAAGCAGACTTCCCACTGAGTGCGGAGCCCAAAACAGGGCTCTATCTCATCACCCATGAGATCATGACAGGAGCCAGACCAAGACTGGCTGCATAACGAAACCACCCAGGTACCCCGAAATGATTACTTTTTCTTCATTGTCTTGGTACCCTGGTCAAAACCCAGTTGACCATAAGTGTAAGGTTTATTTCTGGACTCTCAATTCTATTCCATCTATCTATATGTCTATTCTTATGCTGATACTATCCTCTTTTGATTACTGAACTTTGTAGTAAGTTTTGAAATTAGAAAATGTGAGTCTTCCAAATTTGATTTCTTTTAAAGATTGTTTTGGTTATTCTGGTTCTTTTATATTTCAAAGCGATGCAAAGAAAGTCATTTGGGATGTTGATAGGAATTGCCTTGAATCTGTAGATCAAATTTTGGGAAGCAGTGTATTTCTGTGCACTAGCGATGAAGAAATAGAAAATGAAAATAAGAAAACAATTTAATTTATAAAAGCATTTAAAAAGATAAAATACTCAGGGATAAATTTAAGAAGCAAAATGTAAAACATTCTGAAAACTGCAAATAATTTTAAAAAGAAATTAAAGAAAACTTTAACAAGAGAGAGAGAGTAACAGCAAGTAGGAGGAGGGACAGAGGGAGAGAATCTTCAAGCAGACTCCCTGCTGAGTGCGGAACCTGATGTGAGGCTCAATCCCATGACCCATGAAATCATGATCTGAGCTGAAACCAGGAGTCCAGCAGTCAACTGATTGAGCTACCCAAGTATGCCTTGGCAACCTAATTCTTAAAAAAGAATAAAAGTTTTCCAGTACTGTTTACCTACTGAGTGCTTGCTACCTTAGTTACAAAGGCTTCTTTTCTAATTTTGTCTTTAGATGAACTAATTTTGATTCTCCTTTGTTTTTATTTTTTACTTTAAGAAAACATAAAAGGTAAGGAACAAATGACAGAATAATATTAAAATTTTAAAAATTAATCAGCAGTTACGCTATTATTACGTTATACTCCTTGATGGGGGAGTTATGTCAAATATTGGAAAGAATTCCTAATTACCACTTAATATCTACTCATGCCAAAACTGAGCACAAAAGAACACATTACATATAATAAGGTATTAGTGTGTAATTCAAGTTATGCATATTATAACTTAAAATTTTTCTCTTGTGGGAAAACAAGTAATCAATTAGCTTCCTAATTGTCATTCTTAAAAATTCATAGGTAAAACGGAATACAAAGAATATCCTTTTGGTTTTTAGTAGAAAGAAAGTTAAATTTCTTCAAATTCTTTATAAATTTTAAATGTTTATACCGCATCTTAATATAGAACAAGTGACAAAAAAGATCACCTATTTCGTGGATATACATGTAAGCATATATGTACATAGTAAAGGCAAACTATAAGAACTTTATATAGACTGATAAGGTAAGATAAAGTTATCTTGCAATCTTATCAAATATCACAGTTGTATTATTTTCAATTTTAAAAGTTATATATAATAAAGTTATCCATTCACAGCTGTGAATATTTTATAATTAAATCTATGTGAAAAGATAAAATTGAGCTAGGGATTCTAAAAAATAATCCTCATTTAAAAAGTTAGCAAAAACTATACAATAGGTCACTTTAATTTCTTCAGACTGACCTAATATGGATGAAAAATATTTCATTTATAGGCAAAAGAATATAACTCAAGAAGTACAACTTGAGCAATTGTATGTGTTTAATGTAATGACAGTATTTTAAGAATTTAATTCATTTAGTAGTTTGAAAATAGTATTGAAAGGGAAAATTATCAATTAACATAATGCTCACCTAAGATGAATAGTATCAATGTACTATTTGCAAAAGAAATGACTAAAAAAACAAAGTTTAATAATTAATGTAAAAATACAAGTTTTCATGCTATTATATTTTTTGGACAATTTTATGCTTATTTTCTGGTATTCAGTCTTTATTCTGCATATTCATGAACATTCTATACGATTTCATAATGAAAAATCTGTACTTCTAGTGCAGTCTGCTCTGCTCACCTTTCTGATAGGTTCTTCTTAAAAAAAAAAAGATTTCATTTATTTATTCTTGAGAGAGACAGAGAGAGAAAGAGAGAAAGAGAGGCAGAGACACAGGCAGAGACACAAGCAGAGGGAGAAGCAGACTCCATGCTGGGAGCCTGACGTGAGACTTGATCCCGGGTCTCCAGGATCATGCCCCAGGACGAAGGTGGCACTAAACTGCTGAGCCACCCGGGCTGCCCTCTGATAGGTCCTTTTAATACAAAAATTTAAATCCTTGTGAAAAGTATTTAATACTTTTATTTTTTGAAGTACTAAAAAATTTTAACATTTTTATTACAAATGGCTATTATAGATGGCTGTCTGAAAAGAATAAGAAAAAAATTAAAAATGTAAATATCACCATTAATATAATATAGTCTACACAGTAAATAAAATTATGCTAATGAAGAAAAATCTGACTAAATGATCAAAAGTACATCTTGAGAATTAATGTTTAAAACTTGAAATTTGTGTGTCTTGAGGCACCTGGATGGCTCAGTCAGTTCAGTGTCAGACTCTTGGTTTCAGGTCAGGTCATTCATGATCTCAGGGTTGTGGGATTGAGCCCAATGAGATCAGCATGGAGTCTACCTGAGAGTCTCTCTCTCTTTCCTTTTCCCTCCCCCACCTCAAATGAATAAATATAATCTTTAGGAAAAAGTAAAATAAAATTCATATGTCTAACTTAATTCATAAATATTTTAAAAAATATATCTTAAATGATTGCTAGCATGATAATTCTTTTTAACAAAATTATGAGCTTCTAAAAATATGTATCAAGAGATTTTAGTCTATTTTTATCAAAGGAAATATCTGTTGCTTTTAACTTCAATTAAATACATTTATTAAATAGATATCACATCCTGATTTGAAAGGATGAAGAACTAAATGTGATTTGTGAGTTAAATGATGCAACATTTGTTATTTATTCTGAAAAGATTACCTAGTAAGTCCATTACTTCTTGTCTGCTTTCTTAAATTGTTTCAAGACGTTACTATCATTTGCTTACATACTACCTACCTAAATAGTTTCAGACTCTACAAAAATGGTAGTGGGCACATATCTGTGCTGAAAATGTTATGCCAGAAGCTCTTATCTCCTACACTTGGAAGTCACATAGTGGGTTAGTGATTTTATTAGCTATCTAGCTAGTATCAACCATTTTTGGCCCATTTTCCCAGGTTACTTATAAGGACACTGACTTTATTTGGTAAGCACTTTCATTTGAGATAGAAAATATTTTTTCAATCTTTAGGCATCTATATGTGGAGTGCATTAAATTAATGCCTTCCGTGTTGAATATCTACGGTATTATTGACTCAGGAAACCTAATTTTCCTAAATTAGGAAATACCAGCCCCTAAATTACAATACCAGCGTGGTAATTACTCTATCTTCACAGAAAAAAAAAAAGAAAAGAAAAGAAAACTAGAAAACTAGGAAACAAGACCGGATTGTTTTGGTGGTTCAGTTGGTTAAGCATCTCTTTCAGCTCAGGTTATGATCCCAGGGTCCTGGGATCGAGCCACGCATGGGGTTCCTGCTCATCGGGGAGCCTGCTTCTTCTTCTCTCTCTGCCATACCACCTGCTTGTGCTCTCTCTTTCAAATAAATAAATAAATAAATAAATAAATAAATAAATAAATAAATAAAATCTCTTTTAAAAAGATAGGACTGTTCTACTAGAGTTAGAAATAACAAACTTGTTCAGGAAGTCTTTCTAGAAAGTCATAGTTTTCTTTTAGAGAAAATGTTTTGTTCATCTTTTTTGAAAAAAAAATCATTGCATATTGATGTATTTAATTTCACCCTAAAAATTAGAACACATTATCAGCAGAATTTCCAATTTTTACTAGAAGAGGTTATTTCTAAGTCATGTGTTAAGCTAGTAACCTAGCTCCAATTAGAACTAAAGCTTGCTGATCATTTTCCCACAGCCCATCATGCCATACTCTGCAATTGTTCCTGAAGTGTCTCCTTTATATAATCACAACAGGAAAAACAAATCCTACCAAAGATATTTGTCTTTTGGCCAGAAATACCTACAATTATAAAAGCCCCTTACTCTCCAACCACAATGGCTGTGAGATTTATGAGATTCATTGGGAAAGGGGTTGCATTTTAGAATATTGCAATACTCTGTCAGCACTAAAAAATTAATGATACAAAAAACCGTCTGTAAGACAAAAAGTAATGGAAACACTCTATCGTTCAGTAATCACTCCAGTATTTAGTATTTCAAGATGGGTAAGATGGTCTCCAATGTATCATTCTGCTGAAATGAGGTGTTTCTTAACAAGAAATTGAAAAAAAGACCTTAATACTGTTTAAGCAGATGAAGCAACAGTAACCAGTTTTCCCTTAAACTGATATACTGTGAGATGTATTATAAGCAACAGCTTTCTATAATAGTATTCAAAAAGGCTAATTATTTAATATGTGTCACCCTTTTAAGAGACTTGGAAAAATAGAATTCAAATTAATACCTCATTTCCTTAAATTATAGGGTTTTCTACTAATGTTACAAATAATGTTACATAAATTTTAAAAAATGCTACTATGCTATTAAATGTTTCATTTTTGTTTCATACACTTTAGAAATAGGGGACTAATTTACTATTGAGTATTTATGAGTTAAGGAGCCTTAGGAAAATAAAAGAACTCTCGAAAGCTTAGGAAATATAAAATATTTTTCTCATTATCAAAGAGAAAGATATATGTTCTGTGGGCAAGAGATCTAAAAGAAAGTAAAGAAAATAAATATCTTGCCTGGACTCTGAGATACAACTAATTACAAGATACGCATTCACCGTGAAAGATAAGATGTGGACAATGTACTTTCTGTAATGACCAATGAATGGCTCTTGTAAAAAAAAATTGAAAAATAGTCCATGTATAATCAAGCTTCATAGATGATTGTGTAATTAATAAAAAAAACTCATATGCCTTCAATAATTTGAAAGGGCATGATTTCATAAGAATTCTTAGCATAAATGTCATTTTATTTCATTTTTTCTGCAAATATTTTATTCATCACCTACTATATTCTAGTTACTAGGCAATAGCTATCCAGATAAACAGGACAGATGAGGTCCTTTGTGGAGCACATACTTAGTGGGAGTGTAGAGAAGAGACGATGTCTAAGTAAAATGTATATAGATAATTTCAGACAGTGCTATAAAGACCATTGGTATCTGGCTGAGGTAAAGAGTGATGCATGGTGAGAGGGGGGCTTTTTTACTCAGGCATATCAGTGAAGAGCTCTCTAAGTGACAGTATTGGAGCTGAGTTCTGAATGCTGTATTAGAACCAAATATGCAAGGCTATGAAAGAACAGTGTTACTGGCTGGAGATCAAGTCTAAAGATCCTGGGATCCTGGGGTAGAAAATAGTTAAGGTTCTCTAAGTGTTATCTGATATTTTGTTTGCAAACTGTGACTGTCATAGGTGCTCACACTGAAGAAAAGGCAAGGTTAATATTGTAAGTGTGAAAATTCACAGATTCTTTCAGCTACTGTACTCTTAAGTCATTAACTTCTCTATTCTTATTTCAGTAATTTCTATTAAAAATATGATCCAAATGTATTTTCGATTACAAATATTTTCACTTCAAGGACAAAATTAAGTGATGCTGTTGTCTTCAGAAGATCTTTAGTAATAAAGCACAGACTATACTTGTATCATTTTTGCTTAAATTCATCTAATCTAACCTAACTTCCTAATTCCAATAGTGGAATAGAAACACCATGGCTCTAGTTAGCTTTAAACTTGAATTTAAAATATTTTTTTCCACTTTAAAGAAAGTTTCATAAACATGTTTTATGAAAAAAGGAACTTTTGTACATCAGAAGACACTACCAACAGAGTGAAAAGGCAGCCTATATGTATTCATGAGAGACACACAGAGAGAGGCAGAGATGTAGGCAGAGGGAGAAGCAGGCTCCCTGCAGGGAGGCTGAGGTGGGACTCAATCCCAGGACCCTGGATCACACCCTGAGTCAAAGGCAGATGCTCAGACACTGAGCCACCCAGGTGTCCCAAAGGCAGCTATAAAAATGTGAGAAAAAAATGTTTGCAAATGAGTTAATATCCAGGTTATATAAAGAACTCCAATTCAACAACAAATTCCTATTTTTGGAATAGTAAAAATTCCTATTTTTGGTTTAGAAATAGGCAAAGAGGGTGACTCAGCGGTTTAGCGCCTGCCTTTGGCCCAGGGCGTGACCCTGGAGTCCCGGGATCGAGTCCCGCATCGGGCTCCCGGCGTTAAGCCTGCTTCTCCTTCTGCCTGTGTCTCTGCCGCTCTTTCTATGTCTATCATGAATAAATAAATAAAATCTTTAAAAAAAATAGGCAAAGAACTTGGCTAGCCAAAAAAATATACAAATGACCAATAAGCACATGAGAGATACTTAACATCACTAATCATTAAGAGAAAAGCAATTAGAAACCACAATAAGGTCCTACTAACACGGACTATTATGAAACATGAACATACACCCAGAATAACAAGTGTTGCTGAGGATGTGGAGAAATTGGAACCCTAGGCAGTGGTGGTCAGAATATGAACTGGTCCAGTTGCTATAGAGCGTTTTGCCAGTTCCTCAAGAAATTAAACATAGAATTACCATACGATCCAGCAATTCTCCTTGTGGGTATATACCCCAAAGAATTTAAAGCAGGGACTTGAACAGACATTTGTGCTCCCATGTTCATAACAATAGTATTTACAATAACCCAGGAGTGGATGCAATCCAAGTGCCTGTCGAGAGATGAATGGACAAATAATATATGTATATACGTAGTGGAATGTTGTTCAGCCTTAAAAAGGAAGGAATTCTGACACGTGCTACGATGTCGATGGGACTTGAAGACATCATGCTAAATGAAATAAGCCAACCACAAAATGTTAGATACTATGTAATCTCATTTATATGAGGTACCTAGAGTAGTCAGATTCATAGAGACAAAAAACAGAATGGTAGTTGCCAGGGGTTGGGAGGAGTGGAGAAAATGAGGAGTGGTACAGAATTTCAGTTTCAGAAGATGAAAAAGGTTTTGGAGACAGATGGTGGTGATGATTGCACAAGTGGATGTATTTAATACCATTGAACTGTATACTTAAAATGGTTAAAATGCGAAATTTCATTATATTATATATATATTATATATATTATATATATTATATATATAGATAGATAGATATCTATATCTATTATATATCTATATATATATCTATATATCTATATCTATCTATTATATATCTATATATATATATTATCTATCTATCTATCCATCTATCATCTATCTATTTCTACCAAAATTTTTAAAACAGAAAGAAAAGAGATGTAGTTTTATTATATGTTGTGGTGATGTGTTTTCCCTTTGTGATGGAGACTCCTTGCTTAATATAGAATTCTCAAATAAAGAAGCTACTTTTTTGTTGCTTTGATTATGTTACATATTTCAAAACCTCTGGCATTGTCTCTTGTTAGAACAAAGTAACTTGAAACTTATTTAACAAAAAAATTCTACATATAAAGTTTTCCTCAAATTTTCTTGATTGTAAATGATAATGAGTGGCGTGATGAAATGTGAGAAATCCAAAAAATTTTAATGTTATGTGCTGGCTGAAACTTATTTGCTATATATACTATATATAGTACACTATATGAAGAGACAAAAGTAGAAGCTACTATAACATATACTTCAAGTAAGTCTGTCGGCTGTAACATGTAATACATTTCATCACAATTTAAAGTGAATGCAAACTTCGACCAATTGTGCTGGAACCTTATCCTACTGGGTTATTAAGAAAGTGATTTTTCTCTGGAGTCAAGCAATTTATAAGAAAGACTGCACATTGTACACGATGCCATTTTATATAATAAACATTTGTTTCTATTAATGCCATGGTGAATTCCCAAAGCATTGCTTTAATTAAATGTTTTATTAATTAACGTAAACCTCATGTAGTGAGGATAAAATAAACTGCTTTCTTCCATCTCACTGAGCTACAAAAGCATAAAGACAAAAGGTACCTTTACAATAGGGATATATAGAGAGATGAAAACCACAGTGCAGTTCTTATATTATGAAGTTGTCTTCCAGACGGAAGTTAGCCTCAAAATCATTTATATTTAGTCAAAAACTGCAAAAGAGCATAACACAACCCCCAGCCTCTTAGAAGGCATTCCTGAACAAAAGGAACTCACAGACACTTGGCAGCTGTTACTCTAGGGAGTGGCACCTCTCATCATTTCCGCTACGTATGTAATATAATAGAAGGTAGGGGGAACTAACAATAAAAAGACAATAGAGGGATCCCTGGGTGGCGCAGCGGTTTGGCGCCTGCCTTTGGCCCAGGGCGCGATCCTGGAGACCCGGGATCGAATCCCACATCGGGCTACCGGTGTATGGAGCCTGCTTCTCCCTCTGCCTCTGTCTCTGCACCTCCCCCCCTCTGTGACTATCATAAATAAATTAAAAAAAATAAAAAATAAATTTAAAAAAAGTTTAAAAAAAATAAAAAGACAATAGAAATGTGGTTGCTGAACTCTGTAATTGAGTACAAAAGCCTATATTTTAGCACATTCTCTGGTGTATTTGCATAACCTATTCCAACCTCTTTGTCTAGACCCACTCAGATGACTATGGCTAGAAACACAAACTCATCTTGATTCTAGACTCATGCTAAAACATAATCAGAAGTCTTCACGTTGAACACTGCTCAGCAATCCTTTCTTGTTCCCACAACTTACTCTCTCTCTCTCTTCCAGATTCTGTATTTCCTTCTACCCCCTCAAAATTCCATCTCCCTTTTCACTTTCCTAACTCTTGAATGATGGCCTTTCTATTTCACTGAGAAAACAGAATACAGTTGACCCTTGACCCGCACGGCTTTGAACTACATGGTCCACTTACATGAGGATTTTTTTGGTAAATACAGTACAGTACTATAAATGTATTTTCTCTCCTTGATTTTATTAATAACATTTTATTTTCTCTAGCTTACTTTATTGTAAGAATGTAGTATATAATACATAGAACATGCAAAATATGTGTTAATTGACTGTTTATGTTACAAGTAAGGCTTCCCGTCAACATTCGGCTACTAGTAGTTAAATTTTAGGGGAATCAAAGGCTGTACATGGATTTTCGACTGCATGGAAATTTAGCATCCCTAACTCTCATGTTGTTTAGGGAGCAACTGCCAATCATACCAATGCATGTGCCTCTGTGCCTCCACTCTCTTCCTTCTCTCCTGGCTATGCTCTTGTCAAGGCCAGCACCTGTTTTTCTAGATCCCGTACCCTGACTTCCTGAAAGAATTTCCTTTGTACTTCTCATCCCCTATCATTTCATCAATATTCCACCTCATCAAGATCATCCTTATGAGAATATAAAATAATTTATCATTTTAATAATTTAATAATGCTCTTCTTTAAATCCATCTCCCTCTAATTGCATTACATTTCAACTGTATAGAAAAATTACTCAAAAGAGTAGACTATGCTTATTGTTTTCAATTTCTTACCTCTCATTTTCTTTTCAGATCACTCTAATCATGCCTTTGTACCCATCTGAAACACTCCTTCAAATGACAGTCTTGTAAAATTCCATGATAGAGGCTTAGTTTTTATTGTATAAAAATTATCAGCAGCATGGTGAAATTATTTTTATTTTTTTAAAATTCTGTTTCTTTTTCTTCTTTCTTTCTTTCTAAGATTTTGTTTATTTATTCATGGGAGACACGGGGGGGGAGAGAGAGAGAGAGAAAAGAAAGAAGAAAGAAAGAAAAGAAAGAAAGAAAGAAAGAAAGGAAAGAAGAAAGAAAGAAAGAAGAAAGAAAGAAAGAAAGAAAGAAAGAAAGAAAGAAAGAAAGAAAGAAAGAAAGAAAGAAAGAAATAGAGAGGCAAATGGAGAAGCAGGCTCATGCAGGGAGCCCGATGCAGGACTCGATCCCGGGTCTCCAGGATCACACCCTGGGCTGAAGGCGGCGCTAAACCGCTGAGCCACCCAGGGCTACCCTCTTTTTCTTTTTTCTTTTTTCTTTTTTCTTTTCTCTTTTCTCTTTTCTCTTTCTTTCTTTCTTTCTTTCTTTTTTTCTTCTTTTTTCTTCTTTCTCTCTTCCTTCTTTCCTCCCTTCCTTCCTCCCTCCCTCTCTCTTTCTTTCTTCACCAGAGAAATAAATTCAAAGATTAATACTGGGTGTTATTCTGTAAGTTGGTAAATTGAACACCAATAAAAAATAAATTTATTATTTAAAAAAAAGAGTTACTTGTGGGATGCCTGGGTAGCTCAACGGTTGGGTGTCTGTCTTCAGTTCAGGGTGTGATCTGGGAGTCCTAGGATCAAGTCCCACATCTGGCTCCCTGAATGGAGCCTGCTTCTCCCCCTGCCTATGTCTCTGCTTCTCTCTGTGTCTTTCATGAATAAATAAATAAAATCTTTAAAAAATTAGTTACTGGTCTCCCTCATTATATCTCGAGATAACTAATGTTAAAAACCTATAGTCTAATCTTCTTCATGGTTCTCCATTACCATACAATCTTACATAATTTTTATACAATTCCATTTTCTAAATGGAATCATACTATATATGTTTATCCATATATAGAGTTTATATAGTATACTCTTTATATATGATTTCATATATATAGTATGGAATCATACTATATAGGTTTCTCCATAGTTTATATATACTTTTTGATTTATGTAGATTTAACTTAGTCTTTTTAATAGTTGAATAACATTTCATAGTAAGGATATCCAAAATTTTATTCAATTATTCCTCTTTTGCTAATTGTTTCAATTTCTCATACAAATAAGAATGCTGATACAATTTATATCTTTGTTCATATATGTCTGTGTCTGGGTTCACCAGAAATCAGAGCATTAATTAAATGGTTAAGTGCAAGCACTTTCCTAAGGTCTATCATTTAATGAGCAGGAGTGAGAGAGGAGAGCAAAGCAGG
This sequence comes from Nyctereutes procyonoides, assembly GCF_905146905.1. Taxonomy (NCBI): domain Eukaryota; kingdom Metazoa; phylum Chordata; class Mammalia; order Carnivora; family Canidae; genus Nyctereutes; species Nyctereutes procyonoides. Next base: position 26,410,415 of record NW_026575051.1, on the reverse strand, counting down.
AAAGACTGAGAGTTAATACAAATAGAAATGGTATTCTAAATATTACCTCTTCACCTCTTATTCTAAGTTACCCTCATCTTCAGCCAGTACTTCAACTGGTTTGAGCCATTAGTTGCCTTGATCTTACTGGACTGTGGTTATGCCACCATTATCACTGGACACAGATGCACCCAGTAAATCCTATGTGTTCCTTGCATACTCATTCCTAACCCCAATTTATAAAAGCAATGCTAGTTCTTCATGATAATCTAAACAGATTACCCCTCTCCCCTTCCCCCACTCATGTAGCAATTCCTTTCTTTTGGTCCATGAGCATGAGTAACCCAAAGTGAGTAAGTAATCCCAGCTTCAAGTTCAGGAGAAAATTATCTGTTTATCCTTATAAGAACCACGAATGAGGACTTCAAATGTGGGAGATCCTAATTTTGGGGAGATAAGAGTACTATTATTAGTGGGTCTATGAGAGTAACCAGTTCTGTGTTCCTCCAATTCTGCATTCTATCCATTAGGAACACAGCAACCATCATATATTGGTTGTGTATTCAGCACCTCTGCTACATATAACTGTTCATTGTATCATTTTATTAGGATTTATTTGGCTGTTCTGGATAATAGTATGCATGATAAGATATGGGGCCTTGTGACTTTGTTTCCCTCTTTTAACTTATCCCCCCTAAAATGGGCCTGTTATCTCAGGCAATATTGTAGGGGATGTCATGGCTGAAATTCACCACAGAAGTCATACTGTCCACCTAGTTGGTGGATATCTTCTGAAGGAGTACAACAACCTACTGCTTCTGTGGACAGTCTCACAGGCCCATCTACATATCTCTTCCCCATGTTGCCTTATCCTAGATCTTTGAATCCCACCAGGAGCTCTTTATCAAAATATAGAGCATGAAATATCTATAGAATTCTAAGGACCAATATTTCTATTATCCTATTGAGGTTTTCCAGAAATCTATGGTATTTTACTGTTATTCACAGATAACTCTAATTCCATTAAACCTTCTGCATCATATAGTCAGAAGGTTAAGGCAGCTTGTCCTATAGACTTGACTTACTCTCTTGCTCTGTGTTGACTGAAAACTGGACATCTCCTCAGTCCCCTAATGAATGAGGAAAGGAGTAGTATTCCCAACTGTGGTATATGCTGCCTTAAAATTCAAAGACTCTCATGAAGCTCTGTGCCTCTTTCTTAATGGGAGACAGTGGCAGAGTTAATAACCACCAGAATGCTCTACAAATTCAATCCCAAAGTACTTTGGAAGTGGCAAGTCCTTAATTTTCCTAAGTGTAATTTCTAACCTTTAACATTCACGTATTTAACTAGAAAGTTCAACATTCTTGCCACTTATTACCAGCTCAACTTTGCATACTACCTGCAATATAAAGAAAAAGCATGATGTTCTAAGGAATGTTAAGTGATCAAGATTTTTTTGGGCTATAAGAAAAATTAAGAGGCATTATAGCTCTGAGACATTGCTGTGAATATATGCCACTGTACTTTCCATGCAATTCAAAACTGCACTTGATTCTTCCTATGGATGGATATTAAAACACATTTGCTAGCTCCATAACCTGAGCTCCTTTACCTCTTGGTTGGTGATTTGGCAATAATTTTAGTAAAACAGGGATTTTTTTTAATTATTTATTTATGATAGTCATACAGAGAGAGAGAGAGAGAGGCAGAGACAAGGCAGAGACTTAGGCAGAGGGAGAAGCAGGCTCCATGCACCGGGAGCCTGACGTGGGATTCGATCCCAGGTCTCCAGGATCGCGCCCTGGGCCAAAGGCAGGCGCCAAACCGCTGCGCCACCCAGGGATCCCCTAAAACAGGGATTTTATATTCAGCCAAAGACTTTATATTTAGCCAAGCAGTCCATCAAGTAAAAAATTAAAAGCAAATAATATTGAATATGTAAGAACATAAATATTAGAGCTGTGTTGTACAAAGTACCATGGCCGCTAGCTGCATGTAGCTATAAACATTAAAATTAAATAAAATTTAAAATTCAATCCCTCAGTCACAGTAGCCAGACTTCAAGGCACATTCACTTGTGCTACTTACTGAACAGCATACATATAGAATATATCTATCATGGCAGAAAGTTCTGTTGAACAGCACTCTACTAGAAGATAAGCTTGATGGAACAGAAGTGGTTAGGAAACCCCTGCAATGCTGGAGAAAATTGAATATATTTAATAAGTAGAATACATTGTATTCAACATTGAAATTATTATTCATATTTGGAAATAAAACTAAACAAAGGAAAGAATCAAGATGAAATGTTGCTCTGTAAATGGCATGCACTTTATAAGGATTACATAATATCTTTTTCAATAGAAAGAATACAGAGAACAATAATAGAAAATAGAATAGAAATAATTGACTTCTATAGCTTAGGAGCAATAGGTGGGAGATAATATATGTCATTTAAATCTGATAACTCAAAAAAATAAATCTGATAACTCAAATAGTGGAATATCTAGTATATAAAAGGTAAACATTAAGGTAATCTCACTGAATCAAGTTGGGTGAGAAGGAGAAGTAGAGATAAAGAGTTAACGAGTTTAGTTTGTTTTGGGATCCCTGGGTGGCTCAGCAGTTTGGTACCTGCCTTCAGCCCCAGGCCTGATCCTGGAGTCCTGGGATCGAGTCCCACGTTGGGCTCCCTGCATGGAACCTGCTTCTCCCTCTGCCTGTGTCTCTGCCTCTCTCTCTATCTGTGTCTCTCATGAATAAATAAATAAAATCTTTAAAAAAAAACAAATTTAGGGGAGGGGCAAGATGGCGGAAGAGCAGGGTCCCCAGGTCACCTGTCCCCACCAAATTACCTAGATAACCTTCAAACCATCCTGAAAATCTACGAATTCGGCCTGAGATGTAAAGAGAGACCAGCTGGAACGCCACAGTGAGAAGAGTCCGCGCTTCCATCGAGGTAGGAAGACGGGGAAAAAGAAATAAAGGAACAAAAGGCCTCCGAGGGGGAGGGGCCCCGCGAGGAGCCGGGCTGAGGCCGGGGCGAGTGTCCCCAGGACAGGAGAGCCCCGTCCCGGAGGAGCAGGAGCTGCACCAACCTTCCCGGGCGGAAAGGGGCCCGCAGGGAGGTGGAGCAGGACCCAGGAGGGCGGGGATGCCCTCGGGCTCCCGGGGACACTAACAGACACCTGCGCCCCGGGAGAGCCCCACACCCCGCGGCCGAGCTCCCTAAGGGCTGCAGCGCGCACGGAGGGACTGACCGGAGCAGCTCGGAGGGGCTCGGGAGCGGCTCCAGGGAGGGGGCTGCGGGGCGGGAGCGCGAATCCCACAGCGCAGGCCCCGGAGCACAGGGCGCCGGGACACAGCCCAGGATCCGGCCTCCCCCGGGACACGCAGAGGCCGGGAGGGCCCAGGACAGCGAGGACGCTCCTGCCCCGAGCTGAGCACATCAGCGGCCCCGCCCCGGAGCCTCCAGGCCCCGCAGACGGAGAGCCGAGAGCCCCGAGCCCCGTAGTTCCTGCGGAGGCTGAATCCAGGCTTCCAGAGTTGCCATAGCAACTGCGACTGTTCCTCCTGGGGCCCCACGGGGTAAACAACCCCCGCTGAGCCCTGCAGCAGGCAGGGGCAGAGCAGCTCCCCCAAGTGCTAACACCTGAAAATTAGCGCAACAGGCCCCTCCCCCAGAAGACCAGCCAGAGGGACCAGTGATACTCCCCCGTGTTCCAATACAACTTGTTTTTGGCCACTCTGCACTGAGCAAAATGACTAGAAGGAAAACCTCACTTCAAAAGAAAGAATCAGACACAGCCCTCTCTCCCACAGAGTTACAAAATCTGGATTACACTTCAATGTCAGAAAGCCAATTCAGAAGCACCATTATACAGCTACTGGTGGCTCTAGAATAAAGCATTAAGGCCTCACGAGACTTCATGACTGCAGAATTTAGATCCAATCAGGCAGAAATTAAAAATCAATTGAATGAGATGCAATCCAAACTAGAAGTCCTAACGACGAGGGTTAACGAGGTGGAAGAACGAGTGAGTGACATAGAAGACAAGTTAATGGCAAAGAGGGAAACTGAGGAAAAAAGAGACGATCAATTAAGGGACCATGAAGACAGATTAAGGCAAATAAATGACACTCTAAGGAAGAAAAACCTACGTTTAATTGGGGTTCCCGAGGGCGCCGAAAGGGCCAGAGGGCCAGAATATGTATTTGAACAAATCCTAGCTGAAAACTTTCCCAATCTAGGAAGGGAAACAGGCATTCAGATCCAGGAAATAGAGAGATCCCCCCCTAAAATCAATACAAACCGTTCAACACCTCGACATCTAATAGTGAAGCTTGCAAATTCCAAAGATAAAGAGAAGATCCTTAAAGCAGCAAGAGACAAGAAGTCCCTGACTTTCATGGGGAGGAATATTAGGGTAACAGCAGACCTCTCCACAGAGACGTGGCAGGCCAGAAAGGGCTGGCAGGATATATTCAGGGTCCTAAATGAGAAGAACATGCAACCAAGAATACTTTATCCAGCAAGGCTCTCATTCAAAATGGAAGGAGAGATAAAGAGCTTCCAAGACAGGCAGGAACTGAAAGAATATGTGACCTCCAAACCAGCTCTGCAAGAAATTTTAAGGGGGACTCTTAAAACTCCCCTTTAAGAAGAAGTTCAAGTAACTCTGAACGTGAATGGGCTTAATGACCCCATCAAAAGGCGCAGAGTTTCAGACTGGATAAAAAAACAGGACCCATCTATTTGCTGTCTACAAGAGACTCATTTTAGACAGAAGGACACCTACAACCTGAAAATAAAAGGTTGGAGAACCATTTACCATTCAAATGGTTCTCAAAATATACCCTAAAAACTACAGAACACTTCTGAAAGAAATTGAGGAAGACACAAAGAGATGGAAAAATATTCCATGCTCATGGATTGGCAGAATTAATATTGTGAAAATGTCAATGTTACCCAGGGCAATTTACACGTTTAATGCAATCCCTATCAAAATACCATGGACTTTCTTCAGAGACTTAGAACAAATTATTTTAAGATTTGTGTGGAATCAGAAAAGACCCCAAACAGCCAGGGGCATTTTAAAAAAAAGAAAACCATATCTGGGGGCATCACAATGCCAGATTTCAGGTTGTACTACAAAGCTGTGTTCATCAAGACAGTGTGGTACTGGCACAAAAACAGACATATAGATCAATGGAACAGAACAGAGAACCCAGAAGTGGACCCTGAACTTTATGCTCAACTAATATACGATAAAGGAGGAAAGACGATCCACTAGAAGAAAGACAGTCTCTTCAATAAATGGTGCTGGGAAAATTGGACATCCACATGCAGAAGAATGAAACTGGACCACTCTCTTGCACCATACACAAAGATAAACTCAAAATAGATGAAAGATCTAAATGTGAGACAAGATTCCATCAAAATCCCAGAGAAGAACTCAGGCAACACCCTTTTTGAACTTGGCCACAGTAACCGGAGAAGGACAAACAGTGTATGTTCTCATTCATTTGGGGAATATGAATAATAGCGAAAGGGAATATAAGGGAAGGGAGAAGAAATGTGTGAGAAATATCAGAAAGGGAGACAGAACATAAAGACTTCTAACTCTGGGAAATGAACTAGGGGTGGTGGAGGGGGAGGAGGGTGGGGGGTGGGGGTGAATGGGTGACGGGCACTGAGGGGTACACTTGACGGGATGAGCACTGGGTGTTATTCTGTATGTTGGTAAATTGAACACAAATAAAAATTAATTTATAAAAAAAAAACAAACAAATTTAGTTTGTTTTGCTTATACTATGGAATTAATAGACAGTATCTTAAAAAGAGGCAAAATAAATTACATTACAGTATAAATGTAATCTCTGGAATAAAAATGGGAAATTTAGTTAGTTAGTTAGTTAGTTAGTTAGTTAGTTAGTTAGTTATTAGTCTCATTTTATTCTTTTGGTAATCTCTTCCAGAGTTAACTACTTCCATCTGTAGGTGATGAAACATAAGGAATCCACTTCATGTTGGTCCCACTATGAGCATGGTCTTTCCCTTTACTTGAACTTAGAATTAAGACTTCTGGTTCTTGTTTTTTATATTCTAGTCCCATAAATAGCTTTCACTGTACAAGTTATCTGCAGGCGGTCTTATGCTTTCTAGCAGTAGTCTACAATAAGGCTCTAGCTTCTTCAGGACACTACACAAGATGGATTTAAAAATGTATAAAACTAAAAATAAATAAATAAATAAATTTAATTTAAAAATAAAAAAATAAAAATGTGTAAAACTAACAGGCATTCTCTCAAATGAGTTTAAATGCATTTCATTTTTAGACAACCTATGTGACATGGTTTTTTTTTCCCTTAAAAACAATGCCTCCACTCCAAATAAATCAAGGTCAAAATAAATAAAGAGCTCATGATGACATCAGTCCCAAGTCCTGGTGTTGTGTGGATGAAGAGCAGCAGCCATAGGACATCAGGTGATACATCCAAAGTAACAGTCAAGTTCATTAACATTTTTTCATTTCTAAACCATCCTTAAAGAAAACCATATATGGGGTCACACCATCCTCACAGTAGTCCAGTAGTGCAACCATGACGTCTGGATTCATGTTTTCACCAATAAAGAACTCGTAGTTTTTGAAATTAGCAAGGATGTGCTTGATTTGTTCTGCAGCCCCTCTCATAAAGGGCTTTACTCTTTCTGGCCTCTGTTCTTCAAGTTTGCCTTTGATTGATTTCATATCATCTTTGATGCACTTCTTGTTGGCTTCTTTTGTGAAGCTGGTTTCCTGCAAGTGATGGTTCCTGACAATATCAACACCAGTGATTACTGTGCTTTTGGTACCTTCGCCCTCCCGGCCTTCAGCAGAGGCATTTCCACCAATGAACAAGTCATCAATGTTACCCCCTGTCCTACTGACCATCTTCTCCTCCACCTCCAAGGAGAGCCTGTCCGCGATCTCTCGGATCTTGTAGATGTCGGAGAACACCTCATCTCATCATGGCTGATGAGGCCCGGGTAGATGATCATGACCATGGCTAGAGGGAGACGAGGGCGGCGCTGGCTTAGGAGCCAGGAGCTCTGAGCTAGCGCGCAGCAGCAGAGCGGCACTTGGGGGGGGGGGGGCGGGTAGGAAGCTCGGAAACTTATTAAAGATTAGAACTCACATCATCATAACGAAAAACAAACACATAAAATTTAAAAATTTAGAGAAAGTGAGAGTAATATTTACATATATGCTGATTATATCAATGATGTAAATAAGAATGGCTCACCTATTAGAATTATTTCCAGGTTGTCTTCCAAAGCAAAAACCAATTCTATGCTATAGTCATAGCTGATTAGGAAATATTGAGTATAAACAAGTGACCAAAAGTACATAGGTGACTCCAAACAAAAGGAAAGTGGAGTTTTCTCTTATCAGGCTAGATTTCAGGGCAAAACACTGAATGGAACAAGCTACCATTCACAAAAATGTTATAACACGCGTGCACGTGTTTGTATACCAAATAGAATGTAATCTTTAAAGAGTGAATGATCTCAGTGCTAATTAAAATGTTCAAAATACATAAAAAAGTAAGAAAACTTCAAAGTGATTTCTATGAAATGAGTATAATTGATACCAAGACTTTTTAATTATTGGAAGCAATTGTTACTTTGGTGATTACATTGCAAGGATGGCAAAGAGATTTCTCTCATTGGAGCACCTTCAATATATTGGCAATGGTGATGGAAATTTTGTGTTGAGAAGGATTCTGAGAGTATATCTAGGCATAGTGAATATCTTCATCAAGTGATATTTTCATCAGGAAAAAAGTAAGCTATCTTTGGTCAGATAATTATAATTCCCTACTTATAAAAAAACAAAAAACAAAAAACAAAAACAAAAACAAAAACCTGGAGCAGCGCGGGTGGCTCAGTGGTTTAGCGCTGTCTTCAGCCCAGGGCCTGATCCTGGGGACTGGGGATTGAGTCCCACGTCTGGCTTCCTGCATGGAGCCTGCTTCTCCCTCTCCCTGTGTCTCTGCCTCTCTGTGTCTCTCATGAGTAAATAAATAAAATCTTAAAAAAAAAAGATTTACCTACTTTAATTTTACTGAATTCTAGTCCTGAATTAGGAATTGATACAGTTTAATGAATAAGCAAGTCATGTATAGCACATTTAGCAAAACTACCAAATTTGGATTTCAGTGTGGGTTTATATACATACTGGACTAACTGCTTTTAAAAGTTCTATTCCGTTATAATCACTTGGACATACTACCAGAGTTTAAAAAGATGAAACATTTGATACTGGTTAAGAATACAAAATCTGAAATACAAGCCCTGCTATTTAAGCCTCCCTTTACTGGCTATGGAACCTTGGACACGTTACCACTCTGCCTCAGTTTCCTCACTGCACAGTAGGGATTATAATAATATTTATATCACAGAGTTGTAGGAAGATTAAAATGAGTTAATATTTATTATGTTCCTAAAATAATGCCTGATATACTAAATACTATATAAATGTCTGTGAATAAGATGTGGGGCACAAAACTGAATCCTTACCCTCACAAAGATAGCTATTTTGTCTCACACTTCATTACATCAACATTTTCTGTGTCAAACAATCACAGGTAACTATCATAGAGAAAGGTAAAGGTATTTATAAATTAAACAATTTGAGAAAAGTATTATTTTTGTTATTGATTACACATAGAAACATAATGCAGGTTCATTTGTTCAATAACAAAGTTATTTGATGAAATACTTCTACAAAACATAATTTATCAATGAGGGTTACTGAAGTCCTGGAAGCCTTTCACAATACATTTTAGCCTACGCATATTATATCTGTTAAAATTTTAATCCTGGCATAAAATTAGCCCTATATGTGGACAAATGCCTTTAGCAAGATTGAATAAATTAATTTTAGAATAATATTATTTTCCCAGCTGTTTAAGAGCCACACATATTGCCTATGGAATATCATTTTCCAATGCATTTTACAAGACTGTAGATACACACATAATTTTAGTTGAAATTTAGTTTTACTAATTTTCCTTACTGTTCAATGACAAAGTATGAGGTGTTATTAATATATTCTAATACTCTATCACAGTGATCAAAATATAAGGAAGTAATTTATAAAACTTATCCCTATTGTCTGAGATAAAGGAAATTATCAGGAAAAAGTACACATAATAACAACCTAGAGATGTTGACTTAAGTTGTCCTTTCAATAAAAGGATCTCTTAATTTTTTTGTATTTTATTATAGTTCATGAAAAATATCTGTATTACTGCTTTTAAAAAAGTGTGAATGAATACCTAGCATTATTTCATCCCCTTCTCATGACTAGAAATTAATTCAAAATTATTTTTGTATGACCATCCCTCATTTCCCAGTGAAGTTACTGAACCTAGATTCCTTGGTTCATCCTTAGCTATACAGCTTTCACTTAAACTTCTTTTATTATTATCCAATTGACAACCAGAATCTCTCGTTTCCTATAGGGTTTCTCCTGTTTAATTAAGTGATTTAATAGTCCACACTGAAAAGCTTCTGCCTCACTCTGTTTTCATTAAAGAAACATTTCCTGATTGTCAATTGTATCAAGGAATATGAGGAAGGCATTTTTAAAAAGCCCCATAGTGATATCGGGAAGAGAAATACACATCAGTGAAACACTAGAGACCAATTAAAAGGCAACAAATCAGTAAGCCCATGATTATGTGGTATAATCAATATGCATGAGTATCAGGAGAATGAAAAATTAGGGAAAATAAGTCTGGGATGTAATTAGGCCTAATTACATTCTCTGATAATAAGCCTGATTGTCCGGTGGTGATTTTACATTTATTGTTTGAGGTCGTGAGGATATGGTTTACCCATTATTCATTCCATGCAGTAAAGACATTGCTGCAAAGGATTGCCTTAGTCACCTAGAGAGTGCTCTTGATATTATTTCTCTCCCTGTGGCTAGTAATTGATATATTTTTGAGTTTTGAGTAAATGCTTTTGTATGTCCCTGTTATACATTTTTTAATTACAAATAGAGATCATGTACACATAAGATCATTATGAGCATTATAGATTTAAATAGTTAGCCATTTTTATCTTTTCATTTTAACTTTGAACTAGAACAACACAGATTAAAATGTATTTTTCTCATTAAATACAAACAGTAATGGAGGACCAAGAACTGATTCTCATACATAAAGAAGAAAATCAATAAAATCTCATTACCTTTAGTACCTTTTAATTTTTGTCAAATAAGTAATATACTTAGATTATAATAAACAAAAAAAAGTTTAAAGTAAGCCAAAATTTCCAGTCTTGTCTTCCCCTTCAAAAAATAGGATTCCATGTGAATCTAACTTTCCAGAGTAAGGGCATTATTAACATGTAGTAACAATCCACAGGTGAAAACATGCACAAATCATAGATGTACTTTCATATTACATGTATTGCACATACAGATTTGCAACTTTTGAAAAACTGCATATGAATATGTATAAGATGATCTGATTTTAAAAGCTCTGTCCCATTTTATTTAATGAAACTACCACCATTAATTGAACAAATTGAATAAATTTGCTATTTACGAACACTGGTTGTTCCATGGTCTTTTTGATTATGACAAAGAGCTACTTGTTAACATTTTTATCCTATATCCTTCAATATTTATTTAGGTGTATTTATTAACAAAATATATGTAAATATATCTGTATCTCTATCTGCCCTGAAGTAAACGTGTTTGGTTAATGAGAAAGCAAAGTTAGGTGTTCTTTTGTTTGTATTTTCCCAAATATTTCTTTGAAAAAAGAATATAATTTTGTACTTCTGCCAATAATGTCTAGTGGCTTGTTTTGTCTTATTATATATTTTAAGTTATTTTAACATTTTATTTAGGTGAAGAATAATACCTCTTTGTTATTTTATTTTGCATTATTTAATTACGATGAGATTCAAAACCTTTCAAATTCATTGTCCATTTATATTTTGCTTTTTCTTAACCCATTTATATATTGAGTTTCAGTCCTTATTGATTTATAAGCACTTTTTGTATGTTAAACAAATTTAGCCACTTAGCTTTCATATTTTTCTCAGGTTCTTATTTGTCTTAAACTTTTCTGTTAATTATTTTATTTGAAAAAATTTAACTTGTATAATCAAATTTGGAAGCAGTTCATTTTTAGAAATAACATTTTCCCTTACAAGCTATACTATAGCTTCATTATAGCCTTAAGCTGTACCATAAACAATTCCTTTACTAATTCATGACAAAAATAACAAAAGACTACTCAATAGATATACAATTGCTTATAGTTACATTTTGTATATTGGAAACACACACAAAATTGTAGGCTTGTTAGTGTTTTAAAGTTACAAAAGTCCAGGGCAAATTGACACACATGACAGAAAACTGCCAATTACTGAATTTTGTAAATTAGTGAACAAGCCAGCAAAACAGGATTAAAAATGAAGGAGACCATATCATAAAATGTACTTTAAATGTACTTTGTTCCTTTATCCTGGCAAATGTATTTCAGTACCAATTCTTTGATAATGCTTCAGGGTAGACTAGTAAATTTCTTCTAACACATTTTGTGAAAATAGTTTAGTGTGAGTGATAATGAGGTCTCACTCCAGTTCTTAGCTAATGATTTGTTGCTGAGAAATGGAGGAAGATGGCTGGATATGCAACGAGAATGATGGGGTTTGCAAGCTATGGAAATGATATTTAACAAGTTTCCCTTAATGGGGGAACTATTTTATCTTTTTGGAGTAGGATGCAATTTCAAGGCTGTCTGTAATTTTAAAAGCCTATAGTGAAACTGGAGTGTCACTATAACTGAAAATGAAATATTAATGAATGAAACATACTTAGTTGCAATAACTAAATATATCTATGACTGCAGAGAAAAAAAGTAACACAGCAGATGAAGGAAGTATATTTACAAGGGCTAGCTCACAACTTGATATTCAACACCTTTTCTTGGTTTTTCTATAAATTGAACTTTGTCTCTCTAGTTCCATTTATATGATTTACATAAGAGTACCTGCGTGAGGTTTGATACAATATGTTAGAAGTTCATAAGGAAAATAACTAAACAAACTTAATTTTGATCCAAGTTAGAGTTTTAGGGAAAACAGTTTATAAGGTGCTCTAGGGTATGTATCACCACATGATTTTGTATATGATTTTGCAAAACCATAGTTCGGTCATAAAAAATTTCTGATGAGGGCAGAGTTAGGAGGGATGCTAACAAAAACCAGACTGACTAATAGTATGCTACACCGGCAAATTATGTGATGTGGGAGCCGTGGTTTCCATCCATTCCCTGTTTCCTGTTACACTCATATTTAGAATATATCAATCAGTTCCTTAATGGAAACAGGGTTATATGGGAATATCAATTTCCTTAAATTTCTAGTCCTTCTCCAAATACCAGTATCTCAGACTTCATCTTTTGAATAAGTAGTACATGGATTCTTAAACTTTCCCCTTCCCCTCCTTTTTCCTCTCTTTTTTCTTCCTTTTCTTTGCTCTGCTTCCCCCCCCCCCATTTTCTTTATATTTTACTGTATTTTAATGCAGTAAATACTTGAAAGGTGTTAGGAGTCAAAAATTCAAAGATCTATGAATCCAAGATGGATGAATGCATGATCCCTTGTGAGCATATCATTTAGAGGAGGGATTTACATTCAGGTGTGCCAGGACAAGGACATTCATAGTTCATTCTTACTTAGTCAATGTAATTATAATAGAACTTTCTTTGGCTCTCAAAAATTTCCCAATAGGAAAGATAAGTTATATGTTCACTCTGGGTGTTGAAAATACCAGAGTCTGAATCTTTCTCTACTTGGTATCCTTTCAACCAGTGCTTTTACTTCTTTCCCCTCCATTACTACAACCTCAAGAGACTTATCCACAATTTAGTTCAAGCAAGAGAATTCATAGATATTAAATTTTCAGCAATAAATGGGAAATTTCCAACTCAATAAGAATTCACTTAAAATTTTAAGAATTCAGCAATCCCTAAATATAAAAGTAATTGTTCCATTAGAAATGTTGAGATTTACTTATATTTAACTCAGAAAAAAATCAATAAATTATATAAAGAAAAACATTTATTTCATGGTTAGAGTTCTAAAGGTTGTCTTCTAATTCTCTTTAATATGTTAATTGCCTGTGGAAGCATAACATCTTTTTGTTTGTTTTATATTTTGTTTTGGTTTCTTTTCACAATTTGATGGAAACCAGATGAGAGAAAACCAGAAGGGACCACTGAACCAATTTTCACTAGTTTTTTGTCTAACAAGTTCAGATTGATAAATATAAAAAGTAAGGATAAATATCGAGTTCTTATTTTTGTAAAAGATTTTATTTATTTGATAGAAAGAGAGCACAAGCAGGGAGAGCAGCAGGGAGAGGGAGAAGCTGGGCAGAGAGCCCATCAAGGGGCTTGATTCCAGGGCCCTGGGATCATGACCTGAGCCTAAGGCAGACACTTAACTGATAAGACACCGAGGTGCCCAAATATAGAGTTTTTAAGGAAGATTCTGTTAGGCTTACACAAGGATTAATTCCTTTTATTTGAGCAATACTAGATATTTGAATTGAAAAAATATTTTGGATACATTTCTGATTAGTTAGACATGTGCTTCAAAAATATATATAGTTAACTCTTGAACAATAGGGGTTCAAACTGTGTGGGTCCACTTCTATATGGATTTTTTTACAGTACAATACTTTAAATGTATTTTCTTTTCCTTATGATTTCCTTAATAACACTTCCTTTTCTTTAGCTTACTTTATTATAAGAATACAATATATAATACATATAACGTACAAAATGTGTGTCAATCAAATGTTTATATTATTAGTAAGGCTTCAAGTCAACAGTAGGTTATTAGTTAATTTGGGGAGAAGTCAAAGTTATACACAGATTTTCAATTGTGCAGGGGTCAATGTTCACAACCTCCATGTTATTCAAGGGTCATCCATATACTTCAAGGAAGTTATGATGAATAAAATATCAAGTGATGTTAGGTAGTGCCCAGGGCACAGTACTCACTTTCAAAAGTATGACTGCCTGCTAATTATCCATAAACACTGAAGACAGATTTTTTTTAATTTAATTGCTTATGAGATACACAGAGGGAGAGAGAGAGGCAGAGACACAGGCAGAGAGAGAAGCAGGCTCCAGCAGGGAGCCCACCATGGGACTCGATCCTAGGTCTCCAGGATCAGCCCTGGGCTGAAGGCGGCACTAAACAGCTGAGCCACCCAGGCTGCCCTGAAGATAGATTTTACTTTACTGATGTAGAATGCTTCAGACTGCATCTTATTTAACATGAAATGCTGTCTCTATACACCTGTCTATTATACACAAAATCAAGTATTATTTACATTCCTCTTAGGAGAAAGATTTCATTTACCATAGTGTTGTGGTTTCTTGGATTTATGTTTCATTACTTTTCATTTGTCTGATTTTGCTGGTTAGATATTGTCATTTATAATTTTCAAAGTGGGGTGCATAAGGACAATAAAATCTCAGCCTCAGTTTCTTATCTTTAGAGAAGCAAGAAATGCATATTAATCACTAAGCCAAAAGTGTTGTAGTGTGAGAATAAACACATCTAGACCACTATTGATTTATACAATGGATTAGACAGGAGAATCATAAAACTTAACTGAGCTTGGAGAAAGCAAAAGTGGAGTCAAAGACACAAATGGATTCTCTCAGACCTAGGTGGCATTTATTTCCTAGAAAAACTCAGAAGGAAAAAATACAGAAAGAAGAGCTGTTCAACCTACATCCCAAGGAGTAAAGAAGGCACATAAACCTGATCTTTGTTTTCTTCCCTGGGAAATATATAAAGGAAAAAAATTAGTTTCACTGTGTCTATTGTGGTTCTATCAAATCTTGTTAGTTTCATAACATGAATGTAATGATAGACTTTATGAGTCTATAATTTTATATAAAGATGAAAGATTGCATTTCCTAATTTTAGTAAATCAAATGCATTTTTATTGGATATGTTATATATATTCATTCATTCATTCATTCTTAAGTGCATTTATTCATAATAAGAATCTACCACACATGTACAATTAGGTTCTGGTGAGAATTGCCGAGTGACTTATGGTTACTGACTTCAAGGAATTCACTGTTTGTTCATTACTTAGCAAACTATTTGTCATTCCAGGTCCTTTGGCTTGGAAAAAGTCAAACCATACTTGTTTCAATTATATTATCTGGAAAATTGTCTTCAATACTTAGTGAAGTTATTTAACTTTAGCAACAACATGACAGTTTTCACTTTGGATGGTTCAATAAGCAACCCCAACAACACAATTCAAATTTCAATTACTACAGTATATTAATTGTAATTACAGAAAGTATTAGCTTTACTTCTAGCTTTTCAGTCTATAAACTATTGCATAAATAACAAATGTGCATTACAATCAGGGACCAATCACATGATTTCTTTCAAAGACTATCAGGAATAGATCATTGCACAACTGTTATCAGCTCATACACAGACAACAAAGTGTGTAGTTGTGTTGCTTCATTTCCTACAGGTGGAGAAATACTACAGGGAAATTAAAATTATAATTATAAAACTTTTCAAGCACCACTTTTGTTGAGTACTGCTCCAGGTCATCCTGATTCTCTGGGTTTTGAATAAAAATATGAAAATTTGATTTTTACCATCAAATGCAACTTCATCAATTCAGCTAGTGAACCAAGGAGTTAATTCAACATTTGAAGCCTATTGTCATGGACAGGTTAATGATGCTACACTACAATGAAAGATCATAAAATCTCTTTAGATGAATTGTGGAAAAAATATAGCTTAAAGCATACAGTGGAAAACATTCAAGCATGATGGCAGGAAGTAACAAAATAAAATACATGCAGTATGGCAGAAACTTGCTACACTGTGCCAATACTTTCACAGAATTCAAATAAAACATAAATGGGGGTGTGGAAGAAATAGCTGATCATGGGAATGTCAACATTGCAGCTGTTTGAGAGACACTAGGTATGCATCCAGAGGAACTTAGTGAAGGCACATTTATTGAAATAAATGATGACTGGAAATGTGATGAAAAAGATGAAGATATCTCAGAAGTGATGTGGGCAAAAACTTAATATTAAAGCAATTCTCAGAGGCATTTCATGACTTTGAAAGAACAAAGGATAAAATGTTAGAAGTGGATCCAGACTTAGAAAGTAGTATGTCAACTTCATAAGACATTGAAAGGATGCTCACTCCATACTGTAAGTTCTAATGACAAGGAGTCACTTTTCAAACTATCACTGACATATTTTTTACCAAGATATAAAACATCTCAATCCTCAATGTTCTTAATGTTTTAAATTACAAAATATAAAATAAAATGTGATTTTACTATTTTAAAAACTTCTATATATATTTATAACTGACATTTTAAATTTTTGCCAAAAATTGCTGAAGGTTATGGGAAAATCATAAATTTCCCGTTTGCTATTAATATTAAGATCACTTTGCACTCTTTCAGCTTGTACAGTAATTTATAACATGATAACACTACTGAGCAAGGCAAGGACTACACACATTTACATTATTTAAAGTAAAATAGAAAAGTAGATGTAATCAATACATTTTAATTTTTATTATATTTATTTATAATATGTAATATATTTATATTTACCTTTTATTCTTTCTTTTTTCTTTCTTTCTTTCCTTTCTTCTTTCTTCTTTCTTTTTGGAGAACAGGGCAGAGTGGGGGAAGCGGCAGCAGATGAGGAAAAGGGAGGGAGGGAATCTCAAGCAGGCTCGATGTCCAGCATGGAGCCCATCGCCAGGCTCCATTTCAAGACCTTAAGATCATGACATGAACTGAAATCAAGAGTCAGATGCTTAACCAACTAAGCCACCCAGACTACCCAACTTATATTTAATTGTAAAGATCTTTTCTCCTCATTCTTCTTTAAGATTCTGTTTTTGACAGAGAATAGGCTACATATGTTAATTACATAAAGCAAATAATAATATAAATTGAAATTGCATTTTTAAAATTCTAATCTAAAACAGTTTTTGAGAAACAAATAGCCAGTGACCTAATGTGTTTTTTGAGATTCCAGAGAAATAAAAGAAATAGGCAAGCTGTTGTTCTAATATTTTATTACAGTGGAGTCTGGCATAGATTTTTACATTTTGGTAAAGATTAGCCACCTCAAATGAAGGGGAAATCTAGACTAAGTACTATAAAAATGTGCCAAAATGAAGCTACCTAGGGATACAATTCAAATATTTAAAATATATTTTAAAGAAGGTAATATGCATGTTAAATTGCTGCTTTTCACTTGTTAGATGTAAATTTTTTTTTAATTTTATCTTATCTTTTTTTTAAATTTTTATTTATTTACGATAGTCACAGAGAGAGAGAGAGAGAGAGAGAGAGAGAGAGAGAGAGGCAGAGACACAGGCAGAGGGAGAAGCAGGCTCCATGCCGGGAGCCGGACGTGGGATTCGATCCCGGGTCTCCAGGATCGCGCCCTGGGCCAAAGGCAGGCGCTAAACCGCTGCGCCACCCAGGGATCCCATAGATGTAAAATTTCATTGAATTTGTGTATGTATTTAATGTACACACCTCAATTTATATCTATATATGTAAATATTAAGCCAAAATGTAAATTTTTTATTTCTAAGCTCCTCAGACCAAGTACATCTAATTTTACCAATGATTAGATTTTATTCCAAAACTTGCACAATGGAAATATTAGTTTGAAGAAGAATATTTGACAACCATATGCCTCCTAATTGTCTAAGTAGTGTAAGCTCCAGTGCTTGCAATTCCTGTAATTATAGATTCCAAACAAATATTTAGGCCTACCTAATGATACTGCAACATTTATACATTTCCTGGACCATTACTATAGCTATAAGTCATGAAAAGAATATCCTTATCCTTCAGGTAAAAGAACTAATTTCAGTAAATATCACAACTGAAGATTAATTAGGTATAGGGTCATGCTGTTCATTCATCAATTCACTGTATTAGGTGCCAGAGATTATTTCCCATAATTTTCTACACATAGTCTTTCCATTTATTCCCTCAGATTTTTCTGAACTTCCTCTGATATTTTTCTTCCTTTCTTCTCTTCTAACTCTTCAATTTTCCTCTTATTCATTCACTCCCCTTATGAGTACATCATTAGAGTAAGATAATAGCTCTATGTGTCTCCAATGTCAGTTTGAATTGCATTCCTTAAAATAGCACAACTTTTTTTTTTAGATTTATATTTTTAGAGAGAGAGAGAGCAAAAACAGGAGAGATAGAAGGAGAGGGATTCTCCAGTAGATTTTTTTAAAGATTTTATTTATTTATTCATGAGACACACACAGAGAGAGAGAGAGAGAGAGGCAGAGACACAGGCAGAGGGAGAAGCAGGCTTCATGCAGGGAGCCTGACGTGGGACTCGATTCCGGGTCTCCAGGATCACACACTGGGCCAAAGGTGGCACTAAACCGCTGAGCAACCCGGGCTGCCGTCTCCAGCAGATTTTGCACTGAGTGCAGAACCTAACTCGGAATTCAATCTCATGACTCTGAGATAATGACCTGAGCAGAAACCAAAAGTGGGACACTTTGTGCCACCTAGGTGTCCCAAAATAGCATAACCTCTTAAAATATAGAATACTGCAGAGACAATGATTTATAGTATTTTTCAACTTCTAGTATGATAATCATCACATAATATAAAGTGTTGCTGTAGATGAGATCCTGAGAGCCATTCAAAGAAACCAGAAATCCAAAGTGACCAGAAGTTAGCACAATAAAGGAGAGTTTAGAGGCTCCTGGGTAGCTCAATTGGTTGAGTATCTGACTCTTGATTTCGGCTCAGGCATGATCTCAGGGTTGCGAGACAAGCCTGCGTTGAGCTCTGTGCTCAGTGTGGAGTCTGCTTGTCCCTTTCCAGCTCCTCCCCTGCTCTCGCTCTCTCAAATAAATAAATAAAATCCTTTTTAAAATTTAAAAATAAAGGATAGTTTACTCTACAAATGGTAATTGGCTTATATCTTTTTACCCGTGTTCCACAACTCTGTTCTCTTTGGTCTCCCTCTTCTCATAAACACACAAAACATACTGTAAAGATTGGTTTCTGATTGTTAATTCACAAAATTGTTTACATGATTTAGAATCTCTGGGGACAAGGGTTAAATTCTGCAGTGGCTTTGGGACTTAAAAGTTGGAAATCCTAAAGGCTGGTTTTGAAAGAGCTAGCAGGGCTCCTGGTGTTCATAAAAGATTGTTAATTTATTATTCTGTCAAGTGCTTATGCCCATGGACATTTATAAAGCCCCATGTAGATATTTTGAAATATGAAATTTTGGTTGATATGTTTCTATATTTGTTTTATTTTTGTACAAGTATTTGAATCCTTTGTTATCCTAAAGAACAATGAGTTACAAATTTCAGGTAGCTCAAAGAAAATTTATTTCCTTTGGGTGAAAATATATAAGAAAACCCCTATCCCCCAAAAAGATAGATTGAATAGCAGTTAGAGGCTGCATTCAAGATGTTTTTCTTTTGTGTCAGTTACTGGGAAAACATAAAGAAACATATGCAGCCAAGTTACACTGGAGACACATTGCAAAGGAAATGCCACAGCTGATAAAAATGCCAGGGAATAGGTGACTCCCAAAGGAAAGAAGGGAATTGGTACTTAAATGCAAGTTGACAAAGATCTGCAGGCTAAACCTTTAACTGATCATGATCAAGTGGAATCCTGACTTCAATTATGGGAATCTTGACTTTAATTATGAAGTAGGAAAAAATAATGGTGGATTTAAACCATCTAAGTATAACATAGTGAGTGAAGCATAGAAAATACAACCATGAAATTCTGTTTTACCAGCTTATACTAGATATAGATGTTTGAGAAATCTCTATGACAATTCTAAGTACAGTATAATGAAATAGATCAGAAATACATGTGTGTTTCCCCTAAAGAAATCATAATGTCGGGATCCCTGGGTGGCGCAGCGGTTTAGCGCCTGCCTTTGGCCCAGGGCGCGATCCTGGAGACCCCGGATCGAATCCCACATTGGGCTCCCGGTGCATGGAGCCTGCTTCTCCCTCTGCCTGTGTCTCTGCCTCTCTCTCTCTGTGTGTGTGACTATCATAAATAAATAAAAATTAAAAATAAAATAAAATAAATTTATATAAAAAAAGAAATCATAATGTGGAAATTGTTCATTGCCTATTTAAATCCACCTATTTCCATTACCCTTATGTTTTGTGGTACTTAGCACTCAAATATTAGTGTGGAAAGGTGAAAACATTGAGGATTAGGTGGAGTATGTGTACATTCATTCAAAAAACAGACATTGAATTCTTACTATGTTTTATCTGGTTTTCTGTAATTCATTATAATAGTAGAAAAACAATAGTACCATGGATCTTACATGGAAAAAGGGGATATGTGAATATAATAGAGGAAATACCAGACTTTTGATCAGTATCCTAGATGTCTGCATTTTAACCACACCAGGATGAAGCCAGCTTTACAGTGCTACTGCCTAGCACAGGAGAGTCGTCGTGTCTGAGCCTGAACAGAGTTTACCATCTCATTAGCACTTTTAACGACATCATAAATCCCCTTTCTTTGGTGTTTCTCTTCACACTAATATGGTAAATGCTCATTGTTGGCTAACCCAACTATCTAATTTCCCTGTACCCGCACCCCCAGCAATCAAACACTGCTAGAGAAAGTAAATGAGTTCAATGATAAACCTAAGATCAATAATGTTAAATGGAATCAAATTGGCAATTCTACTCTATTCTTTTCCTTTACCTTGTCCTCCTAATTGGCACATATGTACACACACATACACACACACACACAATTCTGCAGTTCTCTTAAATCTCAAGTCTTTCTTCTATCATATCCTCAAGTCTTTATAGAAGATATATAATAAATAGCATAGGAATTTTGCAATGCAACCATACAAAATTATCTATATTTGTGAACGCTCTGTCCTTTCTCCTTCCTATTATAAGAGAAGAAAGACCCTTACTACTGAATGTACTCTAAATCCAATGTACTTTTCCCATTTTATATTCAACCTCTACCTGGATTCTTCTCATTGGATTTTAGTCTTATTCAGGATTTTCATATTCATATCATTGGAAACAAAAACACCTCACCATGGTTGCTCTTTCCTTATTCTTTTCCAGCTACTTTGGTAGCTTTCCCTCTTCTTCCTTTTTGTTAAGAAAAAAAGTTTTCTATATAAGCTGTCTCCACTTTTGCATCTTCTCATTTCATATTTGCTGTGTGCTAGTATGGGTATAAGCCCAGCATCTACAACAAAGATCCAAAATTAGCAAAAGACTAAGCAAAAGTGAATAATCTTCCTCTTATAAAAGTTGGAGCAGTTGTGGCATCACCCTTCTGATAAGTTTCAAAATCCATTTTCCTTCTCTCTCATTGCTCTGATATATATAAGTGTTGCTTTTATCTGCATGGACAAAGCTTGCCATCATATCCACATTTCAGTAACTGAGTGAAAGAAAAGGAGAAAGAAAGAGCATTATTAGTTAGTTGTGTTATGTTATCTATAAATAAAAAAATATGACCATATTTAGCCATGATAGTAATTGAGAAATGTTGGCTTAATTTTAGAGGTCAGGTGCACAGATAAATTGGACGTTCTATTACTCTGCAGGAGAAGAGAAGAAGGGATATTGGGGAACATACAGAAGAATCTACCAAATACTCAAATTTTATATTTCCTCCTCCAAAAAACTTCCACCAAGATTGATGATCATGTCCATGATTTTAAATCCAATAGGTCTGAGAAGCTAATATGGCAAAATAGTAGTAAGACTCCAGGCTTGACTCATCCCTCAAACAGAGCTAAATATGAAATCATTCTGAATACCCAAGAAATCAACTGAAGACTGACAGAACAAACTGGACCACAAGAGAGAGAGAGGAGACCACATCATGGAAGGTAGGAGGTGTGGAGATGTGGTTTGGGGGAGAAATGGATCAGGGATGCGGAAAGGGAGGAAAAGGAGCTCAGGTCATGGAGACAGGGGAGGAGGGAAAAGAAGAGGGAGAAGGAGAGAGAGAGAGAGAGAGAGAGAGAGAGAGAGAAAAGAGCACACAGGGGATCACACAAAGAAAACACTTCTCCAAAGCCATTGTCTAGGAAAATGAGGGGGGGCTGATTTTCATAAGTTTTTGCAACCAATGGGACTCAAAGACTCAAAGGGCATGGCTGGTATGGAGCTGTGAAGACACTGAAGTGCTTCTGTGGAGAAGGAAGGCAAAGAGTAAGGGAACAAGTGGCCTGATCTGAGGATCCCCTGGGACACACTGGGAGAGGTGGCATTTGCTTCTCCAAGGACAGAAGAGCCGGTGGGCTCCATTTCCCCCCCTGCCCCTCAGCATAGGTGCAAAAACACCTGCTGTGTTGGTTAAATTGGACTTTGGCTCCTTTCTGTGCTTTACTCAACTCCAAACTTCTGTACTTTGGTGCAAATGCCCTACTGGGATAAACCTGCATGAGTCTCAGCACAGCAAGATCCTCCCCCAGATTAGAGTCTGTGCCACCTGTAGTCTCTAAATTTTGGAGTTTTAAAACTCAGCTGGCCTACCTGGGATAGACCTGAAGGTGCTCTGTGTTGCTAGGTGGACAGACTGCCCTGTCACAGATAAGACTGATTTATATGCTACCTACAAGAGACTCATTCTAGACCTAAAGGCACCTGCAGACTGAAAATGAAGGGATAGAGGACAATTTGTCATGCAAATAGACATCAAAAGAAAGCTGGAATAGCAAAACTTGTATCAGACAAACTAGGTTTTAAACTAAAGACTGTAATAAGAGGTAAAGGAAGGCATTATATCATAATTAAGAGGTCTATTCAACAATAAGATCTAACAATGGTAAATATTTACGCCCCCAACTTGGCATCACCCAAATATATAAAATAATGAATAACAAACATAAAGGAACTCATTGATAATAATACTATAATAGTAGGGACTTTAATACCCCACTCACAGATAGACAGGTCATCTAAGCAGAAAATCAACAAGGACACAATGGCTTTGAATGACACACTGGACCAGATGAACTTAACAGATATATTTAGAACATTTCATCCTAACACAGGATGAACACATTCTTTTTCAGAGCATGTGGGATATTCTCCAGAATAGATCAAATCAGGCTTCAACAAGGATAAAAAGATTGAGATCATACTATATATATCTTCTGATTACAAAGCTATGAAATAAAGTCAACAAGAAAATATTTGGAAAGACCACAAATACATGGAGGTTAAAGAACATCCTACTAAAGAATGAATGGGTCAATCAGGAAATTAAAGAAGGAATAAAAACATAAATGGAAGCAAATAAAAATAAAAACATGACAGTCCAAAACCTTTGGGTTGCAGCAAAGGTGGTCCTAAGAGGGAAGTGTATAGCAATAGAGGTATACCTCAAGAAGCAAGAAAAATCTCAAATATGCAACCTAACATACCTAAAGAAGATAGAAAAAAACAACAATTGAAGGCTAAAGACAGGAGACAAAGGAAAATAATAAATAAATAAATAAGTAAAAACCCCAAGAGAACAGATTGATGAAACCAGGAGCTGTTTTGTTGAAAAAAAAAATGATAAAATTGATAAACCCCTAGCCAAGACTTAGCAAAAAGAAATAGAAAGGACCCAAATAAATAAAATCGTGAACAGAGGAGAGATCACAACCAATACCACAGAAATACAAACATTTCTGAGAATATTATGAAAACGTATATGCCAATAAATTGGGCAATCTAGAAGAAATGGATAAGTTCCTAGAAACATATAAACTGTCAAAACTGAAAAAGGAAGAAATAGAAAACTTAGACTAATAACCAGCAAAGAAATTGAATCAGTAATCAAATCTCCCAACAAACAAAAGTCCAGGACCAGTTGGCTCCCGGGGCAATTTTACCAAACATTTAAAGAAGAGTTAATTCCTATTCTCAAAATATTCCAAAAAATAGAAAAGGAAGGAAAACTTCCAAACTCATTCTACAATGCCAGCATTGCCTTGACTCCAAAAGCAGACAAAGACACCACTAAAAAAGAGATCTACAGTCCAATATCCCTAATGAACATGGATACAAAAATTGTCAACAAAATATTAGCAAATTAAACCCAACGGTACATTAAAAGAATCATTCAGCACAATCAAGTGAGATTTTTCCTGAGTTGCAAGAGTGGTTCAATATTTGCAAATCAATCAATGTAATATGCTACATTAATAAAAGAAAGGATAAAAACCATATGACACTCTCAATAGATGCAGAAAAAGCGTTTGGCAAAGTACAGCATCTATTCTTGATAAAAAAAAAAAAACCTTAACAAAGTAGGTATAGAGGGAGTATACCTCAACATCATAAGGGGCATATACAAAAGACCTACATCTAATATCATCCTCAATGTAGAAAAACTGAAAGCTTTTCCTCTATGGCCATGAATAAGACAGGGGTGTCCACACTCACCACTGTTATTTAACAGTACAGGAAATCCTAGTCTCTGCAATCAGACAACAAAAATAAATAAAAGGCATCCAAATCATCTAAGAAGATGTCAAACTTTCACTATTTATAGATGACATACACTCCATGTAGAAAATCTAAAAGATTCCACCAAAAAATTACTAGAACTGATACATGAATTCAGTAAAGTCACAGGATACAAAATTAACATATAGTTCTGTTGTATTTCTATACACCAATAACTAAGAAGCAGAAAGACAAATCAAGGAATTGATCCCATTTATAATTGCACCAAAAACTATAAGATACCCAGGAATAAACCTAACCAAAGAGGTAAAAGATCTGTAGTCTGTAAACTACAGAACATTTATGAGATTGAAGATGACACAAAGAAATGGAAACCATTCCATGCCCATGGATTGGAAGAACAACTATTGTTAAAATGTTCTTATTTCCCAAAGCAATTTGCACATTTAATGCAATTCCTATAAAAATACCACCAGCATTTTTCATAGAGCTAGAACAAACAATCCTAAAATTTTTATGGAACTACAAAAGATCCTGAATAGCCAAAGAAATCTTGAAAATGAAAAGAAAAACTGGAAGCATCACAATTCTGGGCTTCAGGTTATATTATAAAGCTATGGTGATCAAGCTAGTATGGCACAGGGACATAGATCAATGGAACAAGATACAAAACTCAGAAATGGACTCTCAACTCTATGGTGTACTAATCTTTGACAAAGCAGGAAAGAATATCCAATGGAAAAAAGACAGTCTCGGGCAGCCTGGGTAGCTCAGCAGTTTAGCGCTGCCTTCAGCCCAAGGCATGATCCTGGAGACCCGGGATCGAGTCCCACATTGGGCTCCCTGCAAGGAGCCTACTTCTCCTTCTGCCTGTGTCTCTGCCTCTCTCATGAATAAATAAATAAAATCTTTAAAAAAAAGAAAAGAAAAGAAAAAAGACAGTCTCTTCAGCAAATGGTGTTGGGAAAACCAGAGAGCCACATGCAAAAGAAAGAAACTGGAACACTTTCTTACACCATACACAAAAATAAATTCAAAATGGATGGAAGACCTAAATGTGAGGCTGGAAACCATCAAAATCCTAGAGGAGAACATGGCAGCAACCTCTTTGACCTTGGCTGCAGTAACTTCTTACTAGATACGTCTCTGGAGACAAAGTAAACAAAAGCAAAAATGAACTGTTGGCATTTCACCTAGATAAAAAGTTTCTGCATGTCTAAGGAAACAATCCACAAAACTAAAAGGCAGCATATGGAATGGGAGAAGATATTTGCAAATGACATATCTGATAAAGTTCTAGTCATCCAAAATCTAAAAGAACCTATCAAACTCAACAACCAAAAACAAAACAAAACTAAAAACAAAAAAAATACAAATACAAATAACCCAGTTAAAAAATGGGCAGAAGACATTAACTGTCATTTTTTCCAGAGAAGATATCCAGATGGCTAATAAACACATGAAAAGGTGGTCAATATCACTCATCATTAGGGAAATACAAATCAAAACTACAATGAGATTTCATCTCACACCTGTCAGAATGGCTAAAATCAACAACACAGAAAACAACAGGTGTTGGTGAGCATGTATAGAAAAAGGAATCCAAAAAAAAAAAAAAAAGAAAAAAGAAAAAGGAATCCTCTTGCACTGTTGGTGGTATTGCAAACTAGTGTAGCCACTCTAGAAAACAGTATGGAGTTTCCTCAAAAATTTAGCCAAACTATGGAAAGGGTCCAAATGTCCATGGACTGAGGAATGGATAAAGAAGAGGTGGTATATTGTTGCCATCCTCAATGATATGGATGGACCACTATGTATTATCCTAAGCTAAATAAGTCAGAGAAAGAGAAATTGCATATAATTTCATTCATATGTGGAATTTAAGAAATGAAACAGATGAACAAAGGGGAAAAAGAGAGAAAACAGACTATTAACTATAGAGAACAAATTGAAGGTTGCTGGAAGGGAAGTGGGTGGGGGATGGGTTAAAGGGGTGATGGGGATTAATGAGGGCACTTGTGATGAGCCCTGGGTGCTCTATGTAAGTGATGAATCACTGAATTCTACTCCTGAAACCAATGTTACACTCTATGTTCAGTAACTGGAATTTAAACAAAAACAGAAACAACAACAATCCAATACACCTTTTTTTTCATATTACTCTTATGCCACCTCTTAGCATCAATTGACACAATTTATTTATTTCCTTCTTGAAATATTCTCTTAGCTTGATTTTTATGACACAATAATCTCCTTTTTCCTTGATTTTCCTGCCATCTACTTTGTGGATTCAATTTCTCTACCTATGAAATTCGGGGATTCATATAATTAACAGTACACCATTCTCTTTCTCTTTCTCTCTCTCTCTCTCTTTCTGAATTTGACCTCTTGTAGGCAAATATCTTATAAGTTGATTTCTTCTCTGTGCTTCCTTGATTTATGCCAGCACCAATCTAGGTTATCTTCTAATGCTCCCCATTCCAGTTAATGAAACCAATATGTTCCCAGGTGGAACACTTCCAGTGCATAACATAATTTCTGGTTTATAGTAGGCACTTGATATTTTTGAAAAATAAATAAAAAATAAATGAACCCATAGACTGATGAGATGATAGCACATCTATCCAGGAGAATCATTTTTAATATTATGCTATACTTTGTACTTATTAAAGATGATAAAATTGAGGCCTAGAAAGAAGATATTATTTTATTAGAATCATATAACAGAGAGAGGGAAATGGGCTCCAAAGAAGGTTTTTCTGTCTGCAATGTATGGTCTTCCTACAATATTATGTTGCTTATTCTTGACAAAATCTGGGGGGAAAAACATTGCAGGAGGAACAGAAAGAAAAAAAGAATATTAAAATTAATTTTGCCAGATATTATATATAGGAAACAAAGGAGAAGAATGTGGAATTGTGAATTTGAGTCATTGAGAAGACTGGCACCATGAAAAGAAAGGAGACACAATGAATTGAGCTTTTAATAGAATAAATTTTAAACTGCTGAGAATCTATGTAGGATTTCCAAAAAGTTATTTGGAAGTGTAAATGTACGTTCTAAAAGTGAGTACTGAAACCTAAATATAGGGTAAGAATACCAGCAAAGGAAGTATTAAGATGGAAAACACAATAACTGTCTGAGAATTTTTCTTTGTGATGCTTCTAGCTTCTTTGAGTATGCTGGCTAAAAGTCACACTGCTCAGTTTGTCATGAAGTTACTACCAGCCATTTTATGGAAAACTTTGATCAATTCTGACCTCAATAGCCTTATGAATCTCTTTTGACTGGTTTTTCCCAATGTTAATTATCCTGTTCTCCTCATTATCTATAGAGGTAGAGAATTCCTTCTCTGTAGTATCAGATCATTTTATCTTTACATGTTCAGCTATGATAGATACATTCATTTTATATGGTTCTTCTGAGTTTTTGAAGTAAATATTCAGTTTAATAAAGCAGGATAACTAAAATGCATGTTATCCTCACTTGACGTATACACTGGTCATTCTCATACTTTTTTCCACTTTGATCTATATTCAGATCTAAAAATTGTCCTTGAATACCATTAAGTCTTGACAGTCCTACTGCAAAACTATAACACAGACTGTTAGAATAGAGAGTAGATAATGTCTGAATTCATTCATAAGCGTTGCTGTCAAAAGATTAAGAAAACCATGTGATCATATTGAATTCACTTTCTAGATTTGAAATTCCTTGAGAACTGGGAATATGTCATGTTTACTTTTGTTTCTTCAACATTTAGGCCATTTTCTGGCACACAGAAGGCACTAAACATTTTTGGTGATTGGGAATGAACTTAGATAGTCAACCATTTTATGTATGACTAAGAAGTAAATATAATTCAAAGTTCAATTTTTACCAAAATAGGGAACTAGTTATCTATTGCCTTACCTGATCCATGGTTTAAAACTCAAAATGTTTTGGCTACAATTTTTAAAGGCCACAGAATAAAATGTTTGTTATCTGCATTTGCAAAGTTAAATCCTGGTGTCAGTATTTTCTTTGGATAACATAATTAAAAAGCTAAACAAAGCACACAAAAAACCAGCATGGATAACCCGCCTCAAATGGTTGCAAAATTGGGGGGAAATCTCTTGCTGTTGAACAGAGCACCACACAATTTGTCACGATTGTTGTAGTAATTGTGTCTGCCTTCAGGAAAAATCCAAAGCAGAACTGGGTATTATACTACCTCAGCGTGATCTCTGCAGGCAAATATATCACCATGTGGCAGAGTGCCATACTGAAACAAACTGCCCTGTGCAAGTCTGAAAAATGATAACTTTTAATCCCTGTATGATATATGGTGGTATAACACTTAAACTGTTTTCCATTCCCTGGTTTTTAAAGCAATTATACTGTAGGCTGCAGGGCACATTGTTAGATGCATTTTTTTCTGTCCTCAAAACTTTCATTTCCCTATTGAATATTTTTCCAACATGAACATTTCCTAAATTGCTATGGAAACTGAGTATGAAACACAGAAGTTGTAAAAGCAAATAGAAAGTCCAGGTTTTGAACCAAAGCAAGAAAGAATAGCTCAATCTGGGATTTGGTTGTGAAGAAATCATCCTCTCTCTTATTGACCTAAGTACTCCCCTAATGATGTTTCCTTGCATGTTATTTTAATGTATCTTTAAAAACTTGAATTTTGAAATCATTCAGATCATTGGCATTTATGAAGGATAGGTATTAATTAGGAATTCTCAAATTGCTTAATACCACTGTAGCAAAAATTTTTTTCTCACAAAGTAAAATTAATTGAGAGGTATTTGTGGATTTACATTAAAATTTTTAATTATTAGAAAGTCACTTATAAATATATTTCAATGCATTCCACTTGAATCATCTTTTATAGAGTTCTGTTTTCCTTATACTTCTCTTATAAAATGGACACAAATAGTATGAAAGTTAGAGTGTTCACACTAATGAGTAAGGAAAACCAACCTGCATTGTAGTTTAGACAGGAGGTGCCTGGTCTATGGTGAAAGTTAAAAGAAAATCTTGTTCCCTCTCTTCAGCTCCTCCAAATCTGTTACTCAGCAGAAGTGAAATTTAAGTACATGCCATGGGCCTTTAAGTCTATTATAAGTTGACATGGAAAAATTCCTGCTCCAGAGGAAAGCTTGAATTAAATGAGGCCATCAATTTGAAAGTAGATAAATATGTTAACCCTTAATCTCCCCTGGTAGGTCCATTTGTAAACTCATCCATGCCTCCTTCAGGCTCATTAAATTTCTATGGCTGTGCTCATAGGCACTCTTCATTATTCACTCACTCATTCGCTCAAAACAAACTGTTGAGAACTTCTAAATGTTCTGTACCAGGTGAACCACAGTGGTGTACAGATGTATTCAATACCTAAGTCCCAAAACTACATTCTTTTTTAAAAAATATTTTATTTATTTACTCATGAGAGACAGAGAGAGAGGAAGAGACATAGGCAGAGGGAGAGGCAGGCTTTCTGCAGGGATCCCGATGTGGGACTCAATCCCAGGACCTCGGGATCACGACCTGAGCCAAAGGCAGATGCTCAACCACTGAGCCATCCAAGTGCCCCCCTCAAAACTACATTCTAAAGATTGTGATATGTCCTTTGAATGAAACCTCAGGGTAAGAGCAGAAAGAATGATGAAAGGGGGAAATATTTAGATTGGGTGGTTTTGAAAAACTTCTATCTGACACAAGTGTTGAAATGTTCCTGTTAATAGCTTATAAGTTGTTATTTTCGTCAGAATACAAGCATGTTTTCTCTAATTGCCAAGTCAGGATATTTTACTTTCAAAGATTGTCCAATTTGTTACTTTAGTCACACTAGCTATTTTCCTTTTTTTAGTTCTTAGATTGCACCAGGATCAAGTTCCTTTTTTTTTTTTTAAGATTTCATTTATTCATGAGAGAGAGAGAGGCAGATGCACAGGCAGAGGGAGAAGCAGGCTCCATGGAGGGAGCCTGAGGTGGGACTTGATCCCAGGTCTCCAGGATCAGGCCCTGGACTGAAGGCAGAGCTAAACCTCTGGGCCACCAGGGCTGCCCCCAGGACCAAGTTCTTAAACCACATCAGGGCCAATCCTAAATTTGGGGGATTATCAATTATATACAGATAGCTATTCTGTTCAACAGAATAAAGCCTTTACTATATTATACGTGCTACAACCACATTCCTCCCCTTCTCCCTCGACAGATGCCTAAAATCCAAGATCGACATTGCTGGCATTATTGCCTGTAAGATTTCAGAGATAAGATTTATTTGAGATATTACATGCCCAAGTCAGTAAGTTTTCAAACCATGAAGAATAGTCAGACAGAACTATCACTCCTGTCACTTTTCACCTGATTAAAAACTGACTACTGATCTCTTGTAAGATTTTGTTGGAAAAAAAAAAATTTCTGGGTTCTATAGAAGCATAAAATCACTAATTTACCTCACTATTTCACTATAAGTTTAAATAATTTAAGGAACTGAAATGAAGACTCTGAGGCCTATATAGCATGAGTGGCTCCTCTTACCACATACCTACTAATTTTCACTTTGCCAACATAAGTTATTATTTATAGTCAGTACATTTAAAAAAATGACCCACACGAAAATGATAGAAGCAGGAAATAAAAAATGTTGTGTCTACAATTGGATTCCTGGGACACCTGGGTGAGACTCCGTGGGTTAAGCGTCTGCCTTCAACTCGGGTCATGATCTCAGGATCCTGGAACAAGCCCTGCATCAGGCTCCCTGCTCAGCGGGGAGCCTGCTTCTCTCTCTCCCTCTGCGTCCCGCCCCCACTCGTCTCTAGCTCTCTATGTCTCTCCCTCCCTCTCTCTCTCTCTTTCAAATAAATAAATAAAATCTTCAAAGAAATAAAATTGGATTTCTTTTCCTTGGAGGCTAACATTTTTTACTTTGTGCTGCCTCTCAGAATTGTCCCTGAATAAAATGCTTACAATGAGGCACAATCTCATTGGATATTTAAGGAAAAAACATCTATAGAAAAGCATTATGAAGTCAAATATACTTCTACTACCAGCCCAAAGACAGAACTATGGAGAACAAAAAAGACAGTGGAGCTCGATGCAGCCATCAACTTACTTCACTGTGCTTTTACTCTTCCCAAGGACTCAAACTAATTAAGAGTGCTCAGCACGTGTCAGAGACTTAAAAAAAGAGTAAAAGGTCTAGTTAGAATGTTGGAGCCTAGAAATCTTAGGCGAATGCCTTAGACTGACACCAGAAATACTGCTGGGCAATTCAAGAGAAGACAGCCTATTGACCAAAGTCGATAAAATCGCCAAACTTGTGACAGTTTAGCAAAGGTAAAGAATTTACCTTTGATAACCTCTAACAGCTATTTGTTCTGTTACAATCAGGGAATGATAATAGATGGAGACATGGTCACTGCTATTTAGACCTGAGAGCATAGGAGACTTCGAATCTGTTTCTGGTCAGTGGTTTGTCAGAGGATTGGGGAAATCAAATATCAAGAAATGAATTTTTAATAAGCTTATGAGAATTTTTTTATATTGAATTGAACATAGAATTCAAAACAATTTGAATACACACTTTTTCTAATGATGCCTTTATTTTTAAAGATATTTCCAATTCATGTTATGTTTATTTTCATTGCTCATATTATAAAAATTGGTAATTGCTATCTTAATTGCAGGGCAAAATTTCCTTTATTTTTCATTTTTGCTATGTTCTACCTATATAGTCTTGCTGCTTTTCTCAGTGCAATTATTAATCTACACCAAAGTCAATTTCCAAAATCCCAAATCTTCTTCAACAGGTCTTCATTGCAGTGTAACTTTCCTCCCCAATGTAAATATTTAAAATCTCATAGCCTTGTCTTCAGTTTTATTCAAAGCATTTTGTCACTTTTTCTGTCTTGAAGTTGTTTGCCCTTTGCCTCCTATTCCATAGCTCTAGAATGTTCTTTTTACCTCTCTGGTATATTTCACTAGTTCCTTAGCACCTTCCAGTCCTCATATAGGTACTCCAAAATGATCAATTCCACTCACTGCTGGAATTTGAAAATCAAATAAATTCCATCACCAAGGATATCCATCATCTTTTTAAGCCTCGCTTTTTCTCAACAGTGGAATAAGTAAAATAATAACAGCTGGCTATAGTCAAAGAATTGTTGGAATCAAATAGGATAATGGGTGTAAAATTAAATAATAAATTTTAATAATTTATAAAGCTGTGTTGATCAGTGGCTAACCAATTAGAATCACATTGACAAAGGCGTGCCTGTGATGCAAATGGCCAATCAGAGACTTTGGTGGGACTTTTTTCCTGAGTCATCAGGGAAGACAATCTTTTTTCTGTGATTGATAAACTGGAAGATATGGTCTAATTAAGTCCACCATACAATGAAAGATTGTCTGAGAAACAGGGAATGACAGAGCCCAATGATACTGCCTGAGTTTCTCGATCCAAACACACCTCTGGAGGAACCAATCAATTATTTTTTCCTTATACCTGTTATTTTAATCTGTCAAATGACCATATTTTTTCCTTTTGTCCAAATCATAGTGGACATGAGAATTCACTCTTATCAGGGTAGAGTGATAACCTATTTGCATAAATACATTTATATGATTCATTAAAAAGCTATCAAGGACAGTACAGTCATAAAGCCTTCTTGAATTAAATTGAACTTGAGACCTCAAACATCCCCAATTCCCTACCTTCTTGTTTGCTTACACTTACATATCCATCTTAAATGCCATCCCTCTTCCTAACACTTTGCCCTCTGTTGAAATAGTACTAAACACACTATGCACACAGCAAATGTCATTTCACTTTTAAAAATCCTGTCTTACCACTGTAAAGCTGTGTATCCTCTCTTCCTTCTCTCTTTTATGGTAGCCCTCTACTTTGGTTAACCAGATGCCTTTTAAATATGTCTTACTAAAGTATACACTCTTTGAAGGCAGGGACTTTGTGTTCACCTTCGTAGTTCCTACAGTACCCACAAAGTATAGATAGTTGATTCTGTTATTATTGGTTTGATGGAGTTAAATCAAGTTCTTAAAGAAATGGAAAGAAAATTTCGAGTTTTAAAACATTTAAAATTCCCTTTAGTTACCCACATGAAAACAATGGGGATGATCATAAGATTAGTGTGTCATTTAGAAGGTATCAGAGCACTTTCTGCCTTTCAGATTGTTAATTGAATTACATATACAATAAATTGAGAGAGTCTCTTGGGAAGAAACTGCCCGCTCTTCCTAAATAGTTTACTTTTTAGATATTCTCCCCTTAGTATGATCACCTAAACCTAATATACCTTCTGCAATAACCTTTAGTTATTCCCAAATCTTGTGTTGACATCAGGAGAACCTAAGTACTTCAAACTTTTTTTTTTTATAAATTAATTTTTATTGGTGTTCAATTTACCAACATACAGAATAACACCCAGTGCTCATCCCGTCAAGTGTCCCCCTCCGTGCCCGTCACCCATTCACCCCCACCCCCCGCCCTCCTCCCCTTCCACCACCCCTAGTTCATTTCCCAGAGTTAGAAGTCTTTATGTTCTGTGTCCCTTTCTGATATCTCCCACACATTTCTTCTCCCTTCCCTTATATTCCCCTTCACTATTATTCATATTCCCCAAATGAGTGAGAACATACACTGTTTGTCCTTCTCCGATTGACTTACTTCACTCAGCATAATACCCTCCAGTTCCATCCACGTTGAAGCAAATGGTGGGTATTTGTCGTTTCTAATGGCTGAGTAATATTCCATTGTATACATAAACCACATCTTCTTTATCCATTCATCTTTCGATGGGCACCGAGGCTCCTTCCACAGTTTGGCTATTGTGGACATGGCTGCTAGAAACATCGGGGTGCAGGTGCCCCGGCGTTTCATTGCATCTGAATCTTCGGGGTAAATCCCTAACAGTGCAATTGCTGGGTCGTAGGGCAGGTCTATTTTTAATTCTTTGAGGAACCTCCACACAGTTTTCCAGAGTGGCTGCACCAGTTCACATTCCCACCAGCAAGAGAAAAACCAAGAACCATATGATCCTCTCTTTAGATGCAGAGAAAGCATTTGACAAAATACAGCATCCATTCCTGATCAAAACTCTTCAGAGTGTAGGGATAGAGGGAACTTTCCTCGATATCTTAAAAGCCATCTACGAAAAGCCCACAGCAAATATCATTCTCAATGGGGAAGCACTGGGAGCCTTTCCCCTAAGATCAGGAACCAGACAGGGATGTCCACTCTCACCACTGCTATTCAACATAGTATTGGAAGTCCTAGCCTCAGCAATCAGACAACAAAAAGACATTAAAGGCATTCAAATTGGCAAAGAAGAAGTCAAACTCTCCCTCTTCGCCGATGACATGATACTCTACATAGAAAACCCAAAAGCCTCCACCCCAAGATTGCTAGAACTCATACAGCAATTTGGTAGCGTGGCAGGATACAAAATCAATGCCCAGAAATCAATGGCATTCCTATACACTAACAATGAGACTGAAGAAAGAGAAATTAAGGAGTCAATCCCATTTACAATTGCACCCCAAAGCATAACATACCTAGGAATAAACCTAACCAAAGAGGTAAAGGATCTATACCCTAAACACTATAGAACACTTCTGAAAGAAATTGAGGAAGACACAAAGAGATGGAAAAATATTCCATGCTCATGGATTGGCAGAATTAATATTGTGAAAATGTCAATGCTACCCAGGGCAATTTACACGTTCAATGCAATCCCTATCAAAATACCATGGACTTTTTTCAGAGACTTAGAACAAATTATTTTAAGATTTGTGTGGAATCAGAAAAGACCCCGAATAGCCAGGGGCATTTTAAAAAAGAAAACCATAGCTGGGGGCATCACAATGCCAGATTTCAGGTTGTACTACAAAGCTGTGGTCATCAAGACAGTGTGGTACTGGCACAAAAACAGACACATAGACCAATGGAACAGAATAGAGAATCCAGAAATGGACCCTGAACTTTATGGTCAACTTATATTCGACAAAGGAGGAAAGACGATCCACTGGAAGAAAGACAGTCTCTTCAATAAATGGTGCTGGGAAAATTGGTCATCCACATGCAGAAGAATGAAACTAGACCACTCTCTTGCACCATACACAAAGATAAACTCAAAATGGATGAAAGATTTAAATGTGAGACAAGACTCCATCAAAATCCTAGAGGAGAACACAGGCAACACCCTTTTTGAACTTCAAACTTTTTCAATGTATTTATGACATCCCTGAAATTATTAGATGGATATGAGGGTTCTCTTTAAAGTTAAAGCATTATGTAATTCTTTTAATACTTGATTCATAGCTTGGCACAATTTAATTTAAAAAACTCCAGTTGAACCAGGCTAGAAGCATTTAGCTTTCTATCCAAGCATGGGCTTTCTAGAGAGCTCCTCTTCTACCCAAAATAACTTCCTGCTACACTAGAGTAAAGCCTAGCATGATTCTTTACATTCCTCTCTCATACCATGTACTTTTTACTTTTTATTGGTCCCAGGACTACGATGCAGAAGCATTATTTATGGTTGTTTTCCTAGGCATTTTAAGTATCATCACCATTTATTCTATTACTAATGTATTATAGTCATTAAGAGAACTAACTTTAAGATTCATATAAACTTGGAATCAAATGGAGACTAGTACCCACTAGTTTTCTGATATACTGTCCATTAGTTTACTTCACCACTCTGAGTTTGATTTCTTACCTGTAAAATGGATTAATATGATGATACCTAGCACAAAGTACATATTACATATAAGTTTAAAATTATGTTGTTAATAACAAGATAAAAAATCTGGCAATGAATTTGCCATGAAGCTATGTATAAATATTCAATTTTAAAATGTTGGAGCTGGGGCACTGGGCTGATTCAGTTGGTAGAGCATGAGACTCAATCCTAGGTTGTGAGTTCAAGCCCCACATTGGGCATAGAGCCTACAAAAATAATAATAAAAAAGTAAATAAAATGTTGGAGCAAACCTAAAAAACATAAGCAACTTTGTTGAAAACTCCTGCCTTGTCATTTATAACAGAAGTAAAAGGACCCTCATAAGAAAAAAATCTCTGTGGCTTGAATTTACATGCTGTTCATTTTTTTAGGCTTTACTGATGAATAATTGATAAAATTGCACTTGAAGTGTCAAAATGATGTTTTGATGTGCATATACGTTGTGAAAGGATTCTCACAATCAAATAATTAATATACCCATCATTCTACATATTTATCTTTTTTTTTAGATGAGAACGCTTAAATTCTATTCTGTTAGCATAATTCAACTATATAATACAGTGTTTTCCATAGTGGTTGTACCAGTTTACATTCCCACCATGAGTGAAAAAGTGGTTCCATTTTCTTTACATCCTCACCAGCATTTGTTATCTCTCTCTCTCTCTCTCTCTCTCTCTCTCTCTTTTGATAATAGACATCCTAACACGTATGAGGTGATATCTGACTGTGGTTTTGATTCACATTTTCCTGATCATTAGTGATGGTGAACATGAATTCATATATCTTTTGATTAGTCATATGATTTCCTTGGAAAAATGTTTATTCGGGTCCTTTGCCCATTTTTATTTTTTAAGATTTATTCATTAATTTATAGAGGGAAGAGGAGCAGAGAGACAGAGGGAGAGAGAGAATCTCAAAGAGACTCCCCACTGAGCACAGAGTCCATCGTGGGGCTTATTCTCAGGACACTGAGATCACAACCAGAGTGGAAATCAACTGTTGATTAAACAGCTGAGTCACCCAGGAGCACCTCCTTTGCCCATTTTTAAATTGGGTTTTTGTTTTGTTTTGTTATTGAGTTGTATGAGTTTTGCACAAGCTCTTTCCAGGAAGATATTGGTGATTTGCAGAAAGCTCCTTTGAGAAGCCCAGGTATATTCTTCAGTTTCCAAATCTCTGGGGCAAAATTGCAGTCATTTAGGCAGCCCGGGTGGCTCAACGGTTTAGCGCTGCCTTCAGCCCAGGGTGTGATCCTGGAGACCTGGGATCGAGTCCCACATTGGGCTCCCTGCATGGAGCCTGCTTCTCCCTCTGCCTGTGTCTCTGCCAATCTCTCTCTCTCTCTCTCTCTCTCTCTCTGTGTGTGTGTGTCTCTCATGAATAAATAAAATCTTTTTAAAAAATTGCAGTCATTTCCTAAATGTGTGCTAAATTAGAAGCCTGATCATTAGGCAGCAGCTTTTAAAGTATGCAGATGGCCTCTTCAGAGCAAGATTGGAAGATGAGCATGTTTTTTTCTTTTTTGCACCCTCTGCATTGAACCCTGGAGGAATAGCCATAGCGAGTTCTTATAAGTCCATTAAGAATCCTTTCAGGGTGCCTGGGTCAGTTAGTTGAGCAATGGGCTTTGGTTCCAGCTCAAGTCATGATCCTGGGGTCTTGGGATGGAGCCCAGGATGTTTATTTAGGTCCTTTGCATGTGGGCTCTGTGCTCAGGATGGAGTTTGCTTGTTCCTCCCTTCTGCTCCTCCTCTCATTCTCTGTCAAATAAATAAAATCTTTAAAATAATTATTTGTTAACAATATTTTGTAGCCCCATTGGCTTTCAAAACTAGGTGTTTTGGGCACCTTTCCCTCAGGTGGGAGTCTTAAAAGTTGGGGTGCTAGGTGTAGGGTTCCAACTCTTTACTCCTCAGGGAGAAGCTGAGAGTTAAATGTTCCCTCCAGATTGCATGGCACAATGCTGGTGGTGGAGTTTATGCTGTGAGGGTGTCTCAGCCTTTCCTACCCATTTTAATGTGGGTGATGTGGGTATTTTCTTATTTGCCTGATGTATAAGAGCTGCTTAGCTAGTTTCTGAATTTCTTGCAGAGGGAATTGCTTTGAATGTCAGTGTAGATTCATTGTGTTCATGGGAGGAGGAGTTCAAAAGGCTCCTACATTCCAAACTTGGGTTAGACAAGTAGGCAGTTTTTTTATGGGATTAATTCTCCCTAACGTAGTAAGAGTGACATCTGAAGATACGAAATATTCAATAACTGGGACCCTAAGAGTTCATCCCAGAGAAGCTTGTTGGGAATTAGAACTATCTCTTTGTAGTCAGTAGCTTAAACTATGATCATTAGTCATAGGTCATCTCAAAAAAATATTTCTAAGCTTATCTTAAAGAGTATCACTGGGCCATCCTCAACTGAGTGCCAACAATTTTGTTTCTAAGTTGCAGAAAAAGGGTGAGTAATAACGGAGGTGAACCCAATATTCAAAGATGAGGAACAAAATAAATCCAAGATTGAGAGCACTGAAATTATCCTTGACATTTAGGTCACACTTACACATTTGGGAAAGAGCAAGTTGATAGGACTCTGAAAGCTTAACTGAAAGATAAAGATACAAATAAAACTGCTTACCAGATTCATGGGATAAAGGGCAGTAGCGGCTCTGGGTGGGGATTAGCTGGACTTGCTATAATAAGCAGAATTTGTATACGTGTGTCAAGAGGGCTTATATATGCATTATTAGTAATAAAAAAGTTGGTAAGAACAACTGATATTTGGTTTATAGCAAAATACATTTTTAAGAAAGACAGTTTACTATTTTCAGAAGGTAATGAAAAAGGATATACCACAGCAATAAAATATCATTACCTATAGCTAATGTCCTGGGGTCTTTACCCTACAATATGCAGAACAAGGGAAGATAAAGTTTTAGAAGTCCAACAATGTATTATGTGATAACTGTTTGCATTAATCTACATATATTATTAATACAAAAAAATCACATGCTGATATATAAAGTTTTATGCAGTTTTTAGTCTTGAATACAGAAAAACAAAATGTTCAAGCATGTTGTATAGAGAGGCCTGACTGAATTAGGCCACTGGGAATGGAAACAGAAGGAAAGGAAAGAGGAGAAAAGAGAGGAAGCTGGCAGTAATATAGCCACTTACAGCAAGAATAGGTACTATTCATTACCAGACCATTAGTATCACCGCCTATGGCATATAAAACTATTGGCCTCCTAATGAATGCTGAAAGCTCCCCTCATATATCTTACATATATATAATATTTTTGAAGTTAATTTACATTGACATCTTTTAACTCCATTTTTTTGCAAATGATTTCATGGGAAATTAAATAGGAAAGCCATAATTAATGCTTGAGCAAACTGAATAGTAAATATCTCCCAGCTGCAATGCTTCCACAGGGGAATGGCTCAATTTCATTGTTTTCATGGGAATTATAGTGGTTCAATGTTTAAATCAAACAAGGTATGCATTTTTCCTCAACTATAATTGGTGTCAGTTATTGTTGTTGAAAGGACTAGATTTGAGAATGTATTTTACACACCCTTAGAAGCACAAATTCTTACATTATGCTATGCAGATTGAGTGTTCATATTTGCCTCATATTTAAGAAGGGGAAATTATTCTTAAACTGAGTTGTTTTGAAACATTCTTTGATGTTGGCAAAAATCAAAAGTTCAATTAAACGCGGAGAAACTCAGCTAAGAAAACTAAGATAGTTCTAATATAGTTCTTGGGTTCTTGAAGAATCTTGGATTTGTGCCATTAGATTAGCCATTATTAGCTCACCTAACTTTATTCTGTCTGAATGTATATTATCCAGGTGCCTTCTAGTTCTGATCTGTGTAGGCTTATATTAGAATATATATGAATGTGGCCAGATCTCCCTCCTGTTTCTTTTGTCTTATCATAGACACAGGGACCCTTCCTCCATGGCTTCACATATATTCTCTGTTCCTTCCTCTCTCTCTCTCTCTCTCTCTGATGATAAGACCTGTACTTGTGCCTAGTCATGAATTTATTCTCTCTTCTTAAATTCTAATACATACTTTTTCATTCTGGCCAACAAACTATTTTTTCTCTAATCTTTGATCACTTTCTGTCCAGTTCTTGTGCACATGTAATTTAGACACATTTTAAATTATCTTTAATTATTAATAATTTTTAAAAGTTTAGGGCAATTTTTAATTCATGGCAAAATAGAGAGGAAGGCACAGACATTTCCCAAGTACTCCCTGCCCTCATATATTCATACCCTCCCCAATTATCAGTATCCCCCACCAGAATGATACATTTGTTACAACTGATGAACTTACACTGATGTATGCAACTGATGAACTTACATAGACGTATTATTTTTATTATTTGAAGTCAAGAGTTTACATTAGGTTTCACTGTTAGTGTTATATTTGGACAAACATATAACATATGTATTCTTAAGGTATCATACAGAATGTTTTCACTAACCCGAAAATCCTAATCATGCTTCTCCCTGCTCTCCCAGTTCCTGGAAACCACTGATTCATTCACTGTCTCCGTATTTTTGCCTTCTCAATAATATCATGTTGTCTGAATGTATAGTATTCAGACTTTTCAAATTGGTTTCTTCTACTTAGTAACATGCACTTAAGGTTCCTTCATGTCTTTTCATGGCTTATAGCTCATTTATTTTTAGTAATAAATAATCTTCAATTTTCTGAAGGTACCTTGGTTTACTTGTCTATTCATCTACTGACAGATATTTGGATTTCTTCCAAGTTTGGGAAATTATGAACAAAGTAGCTACAAACATCATGTGCAGGTTTTTGTGTGAACGTAAGTTTTCAATTCCTTTGGGTAAATACCAAGAAGTACAATTTCTG
Organism: Nyctereutes procyonoides; assembly: GCF_905146905.1. Lineage (NCBI taxonomy): Eukaryota > Metazoa > Chordata > Mammalia > Carnivora > Canidae > Nyctereutes > Nyctereutes procyonoides. The sequence goes on along the minus strand of NW_026575051.1, from coordinate 26,369,199 downwards.
AATTATATGGTAAGAACATATTCAGTTTTTTTTTTTTTTAAGAAATGCCAAACTGTCACCATAAGTGGCTGTAGCATTTTGCAATCTCATCAGTAGTGATTGAGAGCTCCTGTTCCACATCTTTGGCAGCTTTGCTGTTGTCAGTATTCCAGATTTTGGCCATTCTAATAGGTGTGCCGTGCTAACTTGCCATCTGTCCATCCTTTGGTGAAGTGTCTATTAAGATAGCCACTATTTTTTAATTGAACTATTTATATTCCTATTGTTGAGTTTCTGTATATTTTGGACAACAATCTTTTATCAGACGTGTCTTCTGCAAATATTTTCTTCCAGTCTGTGGCTTCCTTCTCACTCTCTTCATATTGTCTTTCACAGAGCAAAAGTTTTTAATTTTAATGAAGTCCAGCTTATCAATTATTTCTTCTATGAATCAGGATTTGGTGTTGTATCTGAAGAGCCATCATCATACTCAAGGTCACCTAAGTTTTCTCCTACGTTATCCTTTAGGAGTTTTATAGTTTTGCATCTTACATGTAGTTCTGTGATGCATCCTGAGTTACATTTTGTGAATAATGTAGGATCTATGTGCAAATTCATTTTTTTGAATGTGGATGTCCAGTTTTTCCAACACAATTTATGGAAAAGACTATCTTATCTCCATTTATTGACTTGGCTCCTTTGTCAAAGATCAGTTGACTATATTTATGGCAATCTATTTCTGGGCTCTTTATTCTATTCCACTGATTACTTTTTTTTATTGTCTCACCAACACCACACTATCTTAATTATTGTAACTTTATAATAAGGCTTAATGTTTGGTAGTTGTCAGTCCTCCAACTTGCTTCTTCTCCTTCAATATTATTTTGGCTATTCTGAGTCTTCCGCCTCTCTGTACAAAATTTAGAATCAATTTGTCAATCTCTACAAAATAATTTACTAGGATTTTATTGGGATTGCATTGAATCTATAAACCAAGTTGAAAAGAACTTACATTTTGACAAAATTGAGTCTTCTTACTCTTATCCACAAACATGGAATATCTCTCCATTTATTAAGTTCTTTTTTGATTTCTTTCTTTAGCATTTAAAATTTTCTGCAAATAGATCTTGTGCATATTTTAGATTTATAATTAAATATTTCAATTTTGGGGTGCTAATGTAAATAATATTGTTTTTAATTTCAAATTCTACTTGCTCATTGATGATATATAGTAAAGTAATTGACTTTTTTATATGAATGTTGCATACCACAACTCAGCTAAAACCCCTTTTAGTTCCTATTTTTATATTATTCCATACATATTTATATATGTTTATAAAAAGGTATATATAATAGTTTTACCTCTTCTTGGATATCATCTGAATGTAATCACTTAATACGCACTTTTAGGGGCTTTGATTAGCAAAATGTTTGTGAGATTAGTCATATTGTTTCACGTTTCATACTTAATCCATTTTTTACTACTGAGTAATATTCAGTTGTATGAATATATCCAATGTATTTATTCACTTATTAATGGACATTTGAGTTTTTACCAGTTTGGGGTAATTAGGAAAGCAACTATAAATATTTCTTTACACATCTTTTTGTGGACATATGTTTTCACTTATTTTGAGTAAATATCTACAAGCAGAATTGCTTTGTCTTCACTCTAAAGCAAAGTCAAAGAATTATCCAAAATGCATCTACCCTTATTCTTCTCCTTCCAGTAATGTATGAGAATTCCAGTGGTTCCATATCCTTGCCAGAATTTGATGCTGTCAGTCATTTTTATTTTACTCATTTTAGAGGGTATCTGACATTCTCTGTAGCTCTTCCTTGTCTTTTTGTACATCATCCTCCTAGTGACTAATTTCCATTCATTCTACTTCTGAAATATATCTCTAACACTCTACAGTTATTCCAAGTGTATCTTTGCTAACTTTAACTTTTTAAAGGCAATAACATTATTATTTCTTTGGTAGTGTGATTTCTGAACCTCCACACAAAAATTAGCACAATGTTAGACATCATCAGAGATCAAATGTACATTAAATTCTTAAATCACAGGATACTTGAGATAAAGGAGACATTTTCTTGGTGACTGCTTTACTTTACAGGTACCATAAAGTATTCAGACTGTACCTTTATAATGCAATGCTCAAACTACACAATAGCTGAGTTCAGATGAGAAAACAAATCTAAAAAGAGTTTTAAAAGAGATTCTTTACTATTTTATTATTGTATCTCTTATTGTAACAGGTCTTAAAAAAAAGTACATCTCATTCCTTGGAAATTGTGGCAACCACTACATGTTGTGAAGCTCATCTTGTAATGCAAAGGTAAAACAAAGGTAATACCAAGTTTTATAAATACTCAAAAAATCTAGACAAATCAGATGTGGACCAACTCAATGTGAATTTCAGAGTCTTAAATTACCAGATCAACATACACTGCTATTCATATTTTTTCTAACTGCTTATTCATATCTTTTCACATATGATAAATGGCACATAAATAATGCACTAAAGAAAATTTCGGATATCTACATTTTAAAATTGGGAATTAGGAGCATTTTCTTATATTTCTATGAATTCTCTTCCTTTATAATTATTATGAGGAATTCAGAGCATGTCAGAAATTATGGCAGTGATTATCAGAAGCCTGGAATATGGGTAAAAGTTGCTTATTGCCATGCCTTGTTTTTTGAAAATCTATTAACTATTGCCTTGATTTATCTGTCCCATAAATCTTAGAGAAGATATTTTATAAATATATTTTTTATAATTAGTGTATAAATACATGTCTTAAAATTTGGCAGAATATTTCATGACAACTAACCTCAGACATGTAACTCTTTTCCCCCCTAAATTATAAAGTAGGATCTGGCTATTCTTAAATACTGACAGTAGTTTCATTGCCTTACCTGTTGATGCCTCTGATGTAGTGAACATAAGATCTTGCAGTATTGTCATTGATTCTTACAAGTGTTGATCCTCTCGCAACAAAACAAAGGTGTTACAGACTATTGTGTTGATAAAATTTTCTACATTTAGAGCCCTTGAAATTTTACTGAAGTCCTTTCTAGGAGATTCTAGAAGGCTGAAATATACTTAGCAGCACATTATGCTGAAAGTTCCATGGTAAAGGTAACATTTTTACCCATTATATAAAATATTTTCTCATTGTGTCAAATGACCTATACGAAAGCATATGGCAAGATATTGCTTGGTTTCCACTTAATCACCTGCTGTGGCACTGGACTCCTTGGGAATTACAATACTGTCCTGGAGTCATAAAGGCAAGATATGTTTTGTGGTTGGGAATCAAAGGCCAAATGCTTATAATATCCTTTATGTACAATTGTAGAATAATAGCAAACCCTCAAGGTGAATTTTTCTGCTGATGTTGAAGAACAGAATTTTTGTAAAGCAAAATAAACACGGAGAAAGAAACCAGTAAATTCATTTCATTACCAATGGCTTGACAGTTAAGGTTATAACAGGATGTTGGTGTGTTCATAGCACTGTGATTGCATATTGTGGATTCTCTTTTGATTCTTACTGTATTTTTCACAATATTTGAGAGTAAAAAAATTACAGGATTTAATGTTCAGTTTTTATTCATACTGTGGTATCCCAGAGGAATCATGGATAATCTTTCTCCTGTAACCACTAGTTTCTGTTACTTCTCTGCATTAGTGAAAAAGATAGACATTATAAAACAGTAATTTATTATCTTAAATGCTACAAACAACTATAAAGTTATTCTATATGATATAACTATATTATTAAAAATGACTACATGCTCAATTAATTACAAAATAGTACTTAGTCTGAAGTATAGTTTTATTTTAAGGCTTCAGGGACTTAGGATAGATATGGGCCATTTATTTCTTGCGTTTTACAACTAATTACTGATGTGGATTTTAACCAGTCTATAGGTGGAAAATAATTACACTTGTAACCTGTGAGAAGTATTTATCAATATATCTTTTAAAAAAGAAACAACAAAACCTTTAAATTTCCAATGTCATATAGGTATGTACTGAAAAACTATTTTTAAATAAAAGCCATTTAGAGATTTCACTGATGCATTTTTGAAATATTTTACTGAGATTTAGCATACATAAAATATACAAACACTGAGTGTACAACTCAATGAAGTTTTATGCATAGACACCTATAGAGGTGTATTTAATACCAAAATTTTAGCCCTTTGTTAAATAACACCATCAACAAAAATCTGGCTCTTTTCTAGCAGGAGAAATGGGTTAGCTAAGCAAATTTATTACTCATGTTATTATTATTTATTATGTTATTGCTTTGGGGGGTAGCTAGAGACCAGGTATGATGGTCAGTTTTATGTTCATCTTGGCTAGGCAACAGTACCCAGTTATTCACTCAAACACTAATCTATATGTTGCCCGTGAAGGTATTTTTTAAAGATTTTATTTATTTATTAATGAGTGACATACAGAAAGAGGAAGAGACATAGGCAGAGGGAGAAGCAGGGCCTCTGTGGGGCTCCCCAGGACCCCGGGATCACGCCCTCAATAAAAGGAAGATACTCAACTACTGAGCCACCCAGGCATCTCCCCATGAAGGTATTTTAGATATGATTAACATCTATAGTCAGTTGACTTTTAAAAAAGGAGATTACTTGATAATCTGGGTGGGCCTCATCCAATCAGTTGTTAGGCTTGGAGAGAAGAATTGAGGTTACCCTCAGGAAAAAGATTCAGCCTATGAACTGCAGTACCATGGAATGAAATGAAGCACTTTTCAGGAGCTACATTTTATCAAATTATAAAAGGTGATGCCTCAGCTCCACAATAACTTTATTCTCTGTTGTTCTTGATACTGCGGTGGAGTTTCCTTTGACCCTGAGTTCTCCCGATTTCCTTCATTTTTTGGTTTCTCTCTCTCAGTGCAGATTCCACCACAGGCCCACTCTCCTCTATTTGCCCCCTAAGTGGTGGATTTGACAAGAGTAAATCTTAAACCCTCTTTTCACTCTGTACTCTTTTTAGACAACTTATCCTTGATTGTGTGTGCAATTGTAACTATATGTTAATGATTTCGAAATTTACCTCATCAACCCAAATCCCTTCTTTGAAATGTAACATACACATATATAAATCTCTCTCTGACATCTTGGTTTTAATGTCTTCAAGTTGCCTGACAGTCGACAAAGTCAAAACCAGTTCTCAATCTTTTTCATTAATGCTCCTTTAAAGCACAGCTGTTGGGTCCTTCATCACCTAGGAGCCTTTGGAAATCACAGCAAATGCATATGTGCCAATGAAAGAGTAGTATTGAGGAATAAATTTAGTCAGGAGAGTTAGCAATAACCACCTTTAGCCACTCCTTCCTCAGCACATATGAGTTGTGAGACCAGTCTTTCTACTCTAAAAACCAGTCAGCTTTGTCGCAAGCACTGAAATGCTTTTATTTCTGAGTCCTTGAATATGGCCTCAAAACCACAAATAATTTTGTGCATAGTTATACGCAATACTGGTGGCAACAGAGATCTGAATAATGAACATTTTTAAACATTATTTTAATTAATTCTCCTAACAGTTCTTGAAATAGGTAATGTTATCCCTATTTTGTAGATAACACAATATAGGCACAGGGAGATCAAGTGTTTTCTCCAAGATCATAGAAGCTAGAAGTAAAGATTTAGATATAGATGTATCTGGTTCAAAAGTCCATGAGCTTTCAACTTCATGGATCTAGGAGTAGATACCCCCTTTGCTAAGCTTAAGACCTACATAATCAAGAATGGCTTAGCTAATAGCAATTTTCAAAAAACTCAGTGTAGTGTTCATTTTATATATTCCTAGAGAGTGTAATTTTATATAACTTCTTATGTAACATAAAATGAGATTGAGATGTAGATTTATTTTAACTAAAATATTGTATTCTAGTACAACAACTCTCTCAGGCCTTTTAACTTAGAGTAATATGTGTGTCAACACACATGACTGTGTGTGTGTTTTCAGTATGTCACAATTTCTGTTTGACTATTTTTTTGTTATTTTGTGTCCTTAAGCTTCCACAACTGAGTTTTACTTTCATCCATACTACTTTAAATAAGGTTCTAAATTAGCTCATGTGAAAATGTTATTAACTGACTATTAACTTGTTCTTCCAGGTCATGATTCAATAAAATATCCTGTGGAGAAGAAATGTGAATAATACTTTTTATTTTTTCTTGCATAACAATTGAAACTTTTTCAATAAGATTTTTTAATAAAAAGGAGACACTTTCCTCTCAGTTTGAAAATTACAAACACCTCAATTCTTATTATAAAATAAAAAGTGTCATTATGTTTCTCAGTACAATGCCATTTGCAATGAGCAAGATTTGAATACTTTTGAATTTGAAAATGAGGGGTTTTTTTTCCCCTCAGTCCTTACGGTTTCAGTGTTTCCTGACACCTATTTACATCTTCTTTATAGAATTGCATAATTATCAATCGCTTTATAGACTCTACTTTCAGTTGCCAATTGTCCTGGACTGTTCTTTCACTTCTGGATAGCTCTAAGTAGGAGACCCTTGCATAAGTATGGCAGAGCCAAATTTGTCCCCTACCCCAAACCCTATCACCTAGTACCTGCTCTCAATTCTATTTTTTCTTAGTGTCCTACTCCCACATTATCTCTGATTCTTCAAAAAGAGTTTTTAAATGAAGAAAAGAAAACACAGGTAAATGGGCCCATATATACCAGAAAACCCAAACAGATCCCAGGTATATGTATAAGAGAATGAAAAAATAATCTGTGGTCAAAACATTTATGTCTTTTATGGCACCTGGTGGCTCAGTCAGTTTAACATTAGATTCAGGTCATGATCTCAGGGTTATAAGAGCCAGCGTCAAGTGGAGCTCCACGCTCAAGCAGGAAGTCTGCTCCAGATTCTCTCTCCCTCTCTCCCTGACTCTCCCACCATGTACTGGCATGCAAGCACTTTCAAAATAAATAGAATATTTTTTAAATGTTTATGTCTCTTTATGAAGCGAATTTAAGTTTTGCTAGCTTTTTAATATGTTACATTGGCTTAAAGAGGAAATTATTTTTCTTTTTTTTTCATTTTTAAGCTGCTAAAATTTCAAAAAGAAATAGTAAAATGTAGTAGAACTATACTCATTTTAATGATTGAATTAGATTATGACCAAAACAGGACATGAAAAAAAATATTTAATTTTTTAAATTAGATAATAAGAATGATTAGTATTAGAAAGCCTATACACAGCTTTCTCAACTAAAATTAACATATATTCTTTCTTTGTACTTCTCTATTTTTTTCTTTCTTAATGCTTTTATTTTCCTTTACTTTGGGACATCTGGGTGGCTCAGTGGTTGAGTGTCTGCCTTTGGCTCAGGGCATAATCCCGGGGTTCAAGATCGAGTCCCACATTGGGCTTCTTGCATGGAGCCTGCTTCTCCCTCTGCCTATATCTCTGCCTCTCTCTCTCTTTGTCTCTCATGAATAAATAAATAAAATCTTAAAACAAACCCTTAATTTTTTGTACATCTCTTATTCTGTTAACTCTGATACTGAAAATATATTTCTATTTATTATATTTAAAATTTTCTGATTAAAAGTAGCAATATTTCTACATAGATTGCATTAATGACTGAAAGGTTCTTTAGATGTTGATGCCTTTTTTCTAATATATATAGTCAGAGTCATAATATTTTTCTATTGAACTCTCTTTCTATAAACATTGCTAAAATGCCCTTCTAGAAAATGGCATACTCAGCAAATCACATCAGTTATCTCCACTAAAACTAATAATTTTCCACAGGTGATATAAAAAATGAACAAATGTTGCAATTAGTATAATATGTGATTCTTGGAATATTCTATATGTAGTAGGTCTTCTGGTTTTCTCACTTCAGAAAGAATTGAGTTAGCTTGAATTATTTAGATTCTACGTCTCTTTGGTGTGGATAATTTGGAAAGTTTTACCATTTTAATAATTGAGCGTCTGTCAATTCAATTAGCCATGTGGGACTCTGGATCACCCATTTAGACCACACTCCAATTGAACACGCTAAAATCCTTTTGTATGTGTTCAATTCTTTAAGCTCTCTGAGTCCCATCCCAGTGCTATGCTTTATAGCCTGAATAATAGCAAAACTGCTTACTTCCTTCGGGGAAGGTGTTTTAATGGCTATAAAACGCTGCCTTGTTTTTAAATGCATAATTATAGGTTTTGCATTTGCCTGAAGATTTTAATAATTTAAAAGATGCTTTTCTAGTAATCAAAATGAAATAATTTTTCCTGATAATTACCTCAGTCAACTTTTAAAGAGTCAATGATGAACATATTCATGCTGTGAGATATAAAAAGGTGATTAAACAGAATTTAGCATTGAATATATTTTCTCTCTGCCATCTATTGAAATTGCTATTTAAATTTAGTACTGTTGAGAAATTGGTATTTCCTTAATAGAGCATAATTAATAGCATCTTTTTCATTTCAGGAAAAATAAATTTTATGGAAGTTTTTTATTTTCATCATTATTGATTGTAATGTGAGGGAGCACCAAGCAGGCATATGCAGAGGTATTCCCTGAGTCTAGAGACTGAACTCATTTCAAAGACTACCTTAGGATAGCTTCATAGACTGGACACCATCTCTTTAAGAGACAGAAGTACCTCAGGGTTAATTTGAGGATAGTCTAAGATAAGGAAAATTTAAAATTATGAACAGAGCAGAGGACTAGGGAGTTCCCATGATAGCTAATACATAGGAATTCATTAAATGGAACTTGATTTTAATCTCAGCCTTCACACTTGGGTTAAGGCACAGAGCTAGTTTCCATTCCCTTAAAGAAAAGATAAAAGCAAGGCTTGGGGAAATATCTTCAACCTACAGATTGGCATTGGGATATTTTTAGGTAAGAAGTAGGGGAATATAGAATAGAATTTAGAAGAGTAAGAAAGTATCTAGTCCTCTGGTTCTTTAAACTAAGTTGATGAGAAGGAGTGTATTTAGAAATAGGATTAGGTAAAGAATGGTGGTGGTGGTGGTGGTGGTGGGTAAATATGACTATGAAATCATGTAAAGACTAAGATGTGTTCCTTGAGTAACTGAGTACAGGGTTTTGTAAAAATACACAGGATATCATTTTGAAGCATAGTGGTCATAACTAAACAGACCTCAAACATATAAATCCAGATTTTTAAATTCTGAGTTTGATTTGGAAACACCAGATGTTGTTATAAAATTACAGAGAAGAAAATATTAGGGGAGCAAGACAGGATCAGAGTCATTTCCACAATGTCGTAACAATGTCTAATGATTCCCAGGCCTACTCTATCTCTTAAAAAACTTAAAATTAAATAGTATTCCAAGATTTTCTTTTTCATATACTGAAGTTTCTCAAATATATCCTTTTTCTGGGCATAATTCTGCTCACCCACAGAACTTCTTAATTCTGATTTATAAAATACAATGTTAATGAATGCTGATTCCCTCCTCTAATGGTCATGTTTCTAGAACCTAAGACTTCAACTGAAAATCAACTAACTGGCAATGATTAGGAAGAATTGAGTAGAGAAATCGAGGAAAATTATTGCAACTTTGGAAAAAAATAATCTAAATGTACATTCCTTTCATGGTGGACAGTGGCAATGTCTCATAACTCAAAGAATCCAGGAGTGGAAATATTTTGTAAAACAGTCTTATACTCTCATAGGTGAGGAAATTTAGATTAAAATATGATTTTTTCAGATTCTCATCCAATCAATATTCATTTAAAATATTTATATAAAGCTAATTATATATCAATACTATAATAAGAGGTAATTTACAATGATAATAAAAAAATAGTCACTCTGCATTTAAGTTTATACTATGGCACCTATGCTAATTTCCTACTTTGACAATGATTGAGATGTTACTATTGAGGGAAACTGCATGAAGAATACAGAGGAACTCTGTACCACTTTTGCAACCACTTGTGAGACAAACTATTTCAAAATTAAAGAGCAACTTAAACAAACAAAAACAGACAAAGTGGTTGTCCTCACAAGTGTCATGGCATGTAGTATGAGACAGGAATTAAATAAACAATCTCAACAATCTCAGCTGTCATAAGTGCTATGAGGCAAGACACTAAAACATAGCCTTGGAGATTTATACCAGTTATGTAACCAGGGAATATCTCTTTCTGGGAGTCTAGATGCTAAGTGAAAATTAACAAAGTGAAAGGTTTGGGGGGAACATATCAGGCAGGTGGGACAGTCATATCAAGACTCTGATGTGAGAGATCTTGGCAAATACTTAGAGCTTAAAGAAGTCCTCCTGTTCATCCCGAGGACACAGCAAAGTGGGGAAGGATGCTCAGTGTGACTAAGGTATTAGATAATGCAGTACTTGTAGGGTATGATACAGAGCATTATTTTGTCCTAATTGCAATGAGATTCTTATGAAAGTCTTTGAAATGGTCTACATATTTTAAGACAATTGATTAGACTTAAGAAAATACATGTGCTTTTTTATCTTAAGGAAGTGGACGTGTCTGCATGGCACAACAGTCTTTTGTCAGTTCAGATATACGACTTATTATAGCATACAGGGATAGTTCACTATCTCAATGCTAACCTTTATTTGAACATTCATTTTTTAAAAACTTTTTATCCTACATGCCAACAAATATATCACAAATCATAAAAGTATATCCCCAATTTTCGCAGTGACCAGTCCCATATAGCCACCACCCCGGTGAAGAATTAGAGCATCAAGAATACTCAAAAAGCTTCTCTCAAGGCAGACACCTGCCCTTCTCCCAAAGATGGCTGCTGTGCTGACTTCTATTCTGAGGTTAACTTCTGCTTGTTTGAATTTATGTAAGTGGAATTGTCATATATTCTTTTGTATTTGCCTTCTTTCTTTCATTATTGTGTTTGTGATTCATCTATGTTATTGCATGTTAACAGTAGTTTGTTCATTTCCATTATTGTTATTCCATTGTGGGAATATTTGCTGATTTATCAGTTCTATACTTGATGGAAATTTGTGTTGTCTCTATCTACTTATTTTTAAGCATAGAGTATGATAGTTTGGGTCATTATTTTAGTGTAGCAAGTTCATTTGTGAATTTTTTATATACATAATTTAAGCCAAAATACATAAATGCAATGAATTATTAATAACATAATTTAACAACAGAGTCAAAATATGCTAAGAATACTAGAGAAAAATAGAAATTTATGGAATTTCTTATTGATGAAAGAGGTTGAAATGAGTGGAAACAAAATTTATAGTTTGAGGGACAGGCATTGAATTAACAATGTTCAAATCAAACATTTAATTTTACATTTTGGCATATATAGTTATACCAGACATGTCTTAATTGTATTTCTTGCAGAAATAGGAGGAACAAAACCTAGAATTATATAGTTTACAACTAAAGTTAGGTTTCAAGAAATTTCTAAAAGCTTCGTTAACTTTTTTAAGAAACCCTGCTGTGTTTACCTATTTGCTCTACTCTCATTCCCATACTTCATCTTTGATATGTATTTTAGAGAAAAAAAATGTCTTTAAGAACAGCTCCCTTGTGTGTTTGTTTGTTTGTTTGTTTGTTTGTTTTTGTGGGCTTATCTTCCAAAGGACAGACTTAGTTGTCATTTATAATTGGAATTGCCATATTTGGGTCCACGAATGTAATCTGGATATGGAAATAGGTTCAACCCTGGGAAATGAAAGAAATTATCACAATATTCTTACCAAGGAGATCTTCCTAGGCCTTCTACTCCTCCTCCTTCTAGCTATAAATACTAAACAGCAGTCTTTTATCTAGCCTGTCCACTTTACCCCTAGGTATACCATGGTCTCAACCATCTGCACAAATCCATGCTAGTTGAGCCCCTTGGCTGCCACTTTAATATTGCCAGTTGTGGTAGTACTTCTACATCCTTTGTGTCCAGTGGTAAGGTCAATCATCATCACTTGTACTCTATTAATAGGAGTTTGGAGGAGGAGGGAGTATTGTTTCCTGGGGTATTATGAGCCCAACTGCGTGATCATCTCTCCTATTATCATCCATCGCCTGACCCATCCCAGAACTACTTAGTGATACCCATGCTGTTTTCACTGGCACATTCCTGATAGCCTTGGTGAAAAAAAAATGCACTCTGGGCCCTCCAATGGAGTATAATCCATTGTGGCCTTACATAATATGTTCATTCTGGCATGCCCATTTCCCTCTACCTCTTTATTCTCTCCTCTGCTGTCTACCAGAGAAAATTCAGGCACTTCTACTGCAGAATTGGCTCTTGATTTCTTTAGGCTTCTAAGAGCCTATTTGACCTCATCCCCTGGGGTATTTTCCAAGTTGTTAAGTCCTATGTCCTGAGGATTTGCCCTCAAATTAATGAATTCTCACTTATCTAGTCTAATGTCCTTGCTCCCTTGATGAAGCACCCTTAGTACTACTCTGGTTCCTGTCAATATATGCTGGGTAGTTCTTACAGCTCTTTTGGTATATACTCTCTTTTCTTCCTTATTAGGCATAGCAACCTCTTGGCTAGGTTATGTAGGGATTTTAGTGTAGTTATAGGTCTGTCAGCAAGGAGAAGAGGTAGAGAGATTCCTAAATAGGGATACCTGTTAGCTTGCAGGGAAAAGGCCTCTGCAGTCTTCCAGCATGGGGGAAGTACTAGCTTTGGTAGGGAAGGGTGAGCCAACTGTGCAAGCTAAGGGCATCAAGGAGATCTGCAGAACCAACAAGCTCAGAGGCACATCAATGTCTCCATTTTACATTTACAGTCCCAGGAGTTCTCAACCAGGACCCTGACTATAATACAGGACATCTGCCTTGAATGAACTTTTAAATATCACTGGAGCTCTGTGACTAATTATCAGAACCTCAGTTCTACTTAGTTGCATCAGCCACTCTACTGCAGGAGATAAAGACCTTTAATAAGCTACCAAAGACACATGAAAGAGGTTTATTAGGGGAGGCCTATGAAGGAAAAAAAGGGAGAAAGCAAGAGAAGGTGGAAAAGTGCCTTCAGATGTTAATGCATGTCCAACTCCTTTTTAAGAAGAAAATATAAAACTATAGTGCAGTACTAAGTTTGTTTAAGTCCATAAGGAGATCCTTGAACTGCAGCCATGGTTTTTGGTTTTTGTTTTTTGTTTTTTTAAGTCCCACATCTTGCCCAAAAGTGCCTGTATTTGTACCTCTGCTGTGTTAATTGGCTTGGTACTGCCCTCCAGAAATATGGCACAAATACAGGGATAGATCCAGAAGAGAACCAGCTGAGGGCCTCTACACAATTGTGTAGGCCTCTACACAAGATCTAACAACACATTTGCAAAGCCACCACAAACATTTTTCAGGCTCCCTATCAACTGACCACCTATTAAGAAAATAGAAAGCATTGATAGTATATTGATAGAAGACAGAAAGATGCCAGGGACTGCATCCAGCAGCAACTCCACCTCTTTTGTGGTTTCATCTGAGAGGGGTTACAGTTACAGCCCCTCTGTCCATGGTCCCCGCAATTTCTTGGTAGCCTCTGCTACAGTTCCAGGTTGTCCTTAGGACTCTGGCTTCTGTGCCTTTTTTTTTTTTTTAAGATTTTATTTATTTACTCATGAGAGACACAGAGAGAGAGAGAGAGAGAGAGAGAGAGAGAGAGGCAGAGACACACACAGAGGGAGAAGCAGGCTCCATGCAAGAAGCCTGATGTGGGACTAGATCCCAGGTCTCCAGGATCATGTACAGGGTTGAAGGTGGCACTAAACCGCTGAGCCACCCAAGCTGCCCTCCTGTACTCTCAATGGGCTTCTCTAATTGTCTCTTTAGCCCTGGGGAAGTTCAGTTGCCTGCTGTATTCATCTCTGGATTCAGTCACTGCTCTCTCTGGCTTCACAATTTTTCCCTCATCTGAATAATCAATTTCTTTTTATTTAGTTTCTTATGATTCAAAGAGTTAAAGTGGTTTTTATTTGCCTGCCTGGACCTTAACTGGTAGAATTAGGATAAATTATGTAGAAACTCATGTCACTTTCATAAAAGACTATCTTTTTTCTTAATATCTAACTTTCAGAAAATATGAATATTATAATTTTCTTAGAACATCTTCCCAAATTAATATATTAGAATTATTATCAATTTTAGGGATAGTATTTTCCTATAACTTACATTTCTAATTAACATGTTCTTAAAACCACAGCAAAAGTGAATTAAGAAAGAACAAGAAATTACCTTCTATAAAACACATTTAATTGTTAAACATATACGGTATTTATACTTAAAGACATATAATTCTAATGCTATACTGCTGAACTTGACATTTTAAAAAATTTATTAATTAGTTTAAAACTAAATCAATACACTTACATTGCAAAATAGATATGTGTATTAATTTGGATATTTTTCTTCCCTACTTATTGAGTTTTCAAGCCAATAGGTAAGGGTAATAAAATGCTCAATGATGCATTTAAAATTGTTAATGCCTTTTTTAATGGACTGTCCAAATACAGATTTATCTACCAGATAGATTCATGTTCACCATTTAGGTTGAACTATAATGAACACATTTATCTGTATCTTGATCTCTACTGATACGTTTCACTAGACAAGTAACCTTTCTCAGTGTTTCTGATCAGTCTGCGTTTCAAGCATTATCAGTTAGCAAGACTTGCACGGTCTAACATCGTCTATGATAAAGAGTTCTTCCTTCAACATACACACACACAAAGGAGGGAAGGGAGGGAGAAAAAAGAAAGTAGAGGTCAGTGGAAATAAAGATTTTCTTTGCACTTTTACTTTATAAACTAACTATTTGATACATAAGGAAAAAATATGTAAATTGTGAACTTAGAGAATTATCTTGACTCTGTGGTCTTGTCTTCTGGACACTGGCATCCACCTTAAGGACTACCTCACCAGTCCTTTTTGGTCACGCCTGAATCCGTACCAAGGCCTCATCATTGAAGCTCCCCCAGAGAAGTTTAGAGAGTATAGGGTTAAATGGCAATCTAATTAGGATGTTTTTCCCCACTCATCTCCTAAATAAATTCTCTACTATAATTGGCACAACACAGAAATGCTCTATACGTTAAGTGAACTGATTGGCTGTGGTCTGATGCTGGAGTAAGAGGATAAGCGTGAAAATCAAGAGGTCTTTGTACATCTCAGAGAATTTCCACCTCTATGATAAAATTAGCAAAATTTTCCTGAAATATGACACATTTGAAACCGCTTCAATTTTTTCAAGTCAAAAAATCTAATCAGAACACCAACTATTTTTTAGTTGGTCGAACTATAGGAAATTGCTGATATTTGGCTATTTCCGGTCTAAAAGTTCACAAAAATCAGCTTCTAAAAGCTGAAATAAGATCACCCAAAAACACCTGTTGAGCATGTGAGACTTCACGTACATGTGAAACAACCTAATGCCATGTAAAAAATGAAGACATTTAGCAAATGTCTATAATCTGTGTGAATTCTCCAGACTGTGCAAAATGCCAAAACCAGATTTTTCAAAGCATCAACCTTTTCTCTCTACTGAACTAGTGATCCTGCAAGGTTTCAAGGTCAATGTGCCTGTAAAAGAATTAGTATAGCAAATCCATAAAGGTTCAGACTCTTTCATCCTGACCATCCCACTTACAGCAAAATGCTGTTATTGAGAGAGAAATCTGGGTGCTTTTTCCAAGTCTGTCACGAACTAGTCTTGTAAATTTTAGGAAATCACTGTCAGAACTATCCTTTCCATTTGGAAAGAAAGAGTATTAACCTGATGATTTCTGAGGTAATTTTCATTCTGAAAATGATTCATTATATGAATCAGTTCTTAAGAAGTGGCTTTACTGGCAAATTGCAGCCTGCTTTTGTCTCTTGAAGCATTCTTCTGAATTAAATTCTCAACTTAATTAGGGCAGAGTAGTGTTTAACTTTACTGTATCCCTACAATTATAAGACCTGTTAATCTGACTTTATGTTACTGTGCCATTACTGGTAGGTTTCTTTCTTTTTTTTTTTTTTTTTTTTTTTTAATTTTTAAATTTTTTTTTTTTCGGTTTTGTTGAACCAGTTTTGTTTTATTTTATTTTTTTTTTATAAATTAATTTTTATTGGTGTTCAATTTACCAACATACAGAATAACACCCAGTGCTCATCCCGTCAAGTGTCCCCCTCCGTGCCCGTCACCCATTCACCCCCACCCCCCGCCCTCCTCCCCTTCCACCACCCCTAGTTCATTTCCCAGAGTTAGAAGTCTTTATGTTCTGTGTCCCTTTCTGATATCTCCCATACATTTCTTCTCCCTTCCCTTATATTCCCCTTCACTATTATTCATATTCCCCAAATGAGTGAGAACATACACTGTTTGTCCTTCTCCGATTGACTTACTTCACTCAGCATAATACCCTCCAGTTCCATCCATGTTGAAGCAAATGGTGGGTATTTGTTGTTTCTAATGGCTGAGTAATATTCCATTGTATACATAAACCACATCTTCTTTATCCATTCATCTTTCGATGGGCACCGAGGCTCCTTCCACAGTTTGGCTATTGTGGACATGGCTGCTAGAAACATCGGGGTGCAGGTGCCCCGGCGTTTCATTGCATCTGAATCTTCGGGGTAAATCCCTAACAGTGCAATTGCTGGGTCATAGGGCAGGTCTATTTTTAATTCTTTGAGGAACCTCCACACAGTTTTCCAGAGTGGCTGCACCAGTTCACATTCCCACCAACAGTGTAAGAGGGTTCCCTTTTCTCCGCATCCTCTCCAACATTTGTCGTTTCCTGCCTTATTAATTTTCCCCATTCTCACTGGTGTGAGGTGGTATCTCATTGTGGTTTTGATTTGTATTTCCCTGATGGCAAGTGATGCAGAGCATTTTCTCATGTGCATGTTGGCCATGTCTATGTCTTCCTCTGTGAGATTTCTCTTCATGTCTTTTGCCCATTTCATGATTGGATTGTTTGTTTCTTTGGTGTTGAGTTTAATAAGTTCTTTATAGATTTTGGAAACTAGCCCTTTATCTGATATGTTATTTGCAAATATCTTCTCCCATTCTGTAGGTTGTCTTTGAGTTTTGTTGACTGTATCCTTTGCTGTGCAAAAGCTTCTTATCTTGATGAAGTCCCAATAGTTCATTTTTGCTTTTGTTTCTTTTGTTTTCGTGGATGTATCTTGCAAGAAGTTACTGTGGCCAAGTTCAAGGTTTCTTTTGTAAATTTATAACCCTGCAATGTTCGTTAAAATATTTTTTGCTACTTTTTGTGTTTAAATCATATATAAAAACTAGCAAAATGATTTTAACCAACATTAAAGGGTTGTACATTTAAGTGTAAGCTGCCTGTTATTGCTAGGTTTTTCTATCACTCTTATTTTCACAGTTCTGTGGCGGACATGTTCCCACCTGCAGCCTACATAAAAGCCATTAATGCACCCACACACTTATGGCAGAAGCCTGAAGATCTGATTATCATCCACAATTAGCACTGCCTTGGCCACAACCAGAGCCCATGAACACCATGCCGCCACGGTTGCTCTAGCACTCCTACCACTGTTGTGAATAGAACTCTACTGTTTGAGAAAGACTGTGAAATCCAGGTTTTCTCATTGCTGCTGCTGCTGCCACTGCTGGAGCTGCTGCTGCTGGCCCTCTAGAAGCAGAAAAAGAATCACTTTTCTTTCCCATCTTTCATAGTCAGACCAAGATTTCCCATCAGCAGAAAGTAGCTAGGAGTCCATTGGCAAGGTAATCTGGGATACGTAGTTTTCTAGCTTCTAGCTCAGCAGAAAGCATGGAAGGACAAGAATGAATCTGAGAGCCAACAAATAGCTAATGGTTTGCCTCTATGGCTCTTCATCATCTATTCTTACCTTTGTACCCTATTAATCTTCCATACATCATATACAAAACCATTTTATATATTCACCTAAAAAGGGAAGTATTCTTTGTACAAATTAAGTTGCTCTCTGAAAAAGGGAAAGTACAAGGACCCAGAAGTCTCTATATCCATCTCTGTGTGGTGTTAATTTCTTTTCTAGTTCATTCAATATCCATCCTCCATATACAGCAATCTAAATACTAAATCACACTGTCAGAAATACTATCAGTACTCCCTACACAAAAGAGTAGGTGAAAGGGAGAAAGTGAAATGAGAAATAAAATAACTAATGAATATACATAAATGCTCACAAATAATATACATTACAATTATAAATAATATACAAACAAGAAAATGTGCATAGATGCTACTATTTTCTTTTCTACACATGGTTGCCTAGACACACTTGATATTAATAACTATATAGATAAGTAGATGTAGATAGTGAGGGAGACAGAAATGGAAATGGATACAAAGATGAAAACCATAAAGCATAAATACTTAAACATTAAGCGATATTTACTAATCAGTGGCTTGAGCATCAGTGAATCCTTTTTCCTTCCACAAACCAGTTGGGAAATCTATAAACATATAGACCCAACTCCCCCCCCCCAAAAAAAAAATAAATGAGCAGGTACATGCAGTACTTCTCACACTGTTTCAGAGTGTTCACTAACTTCTAAAGTCCATCAACCCACTCTCCATTTTCTTTTTCTTTTTTTTTTAAGATTCTATTTATTTATTCATGAGAGACACACACAGAGAGAGGCAAACACATAGGCAGAGAGAGAAGCAGGCGCCATGGAGAAAGCCCCAGGCAGGACTCGATCCCGGGATTCTGGGATCATGACTTGAGCCAAAGGCAGACGCTCAACCGCTGAGCCACCCACACGTCCCACGCACTATCCATTTTCTACATTGATCATTTCTAAGAGAACACTATATAATGTAAAACTAAATTCAAATTATTCACTCAAAATTGCTATAATAACTCAAAAATCTTCCATAAAACATTGTATTTTATTTAGTTTATTTACAAACTGACTCATTTGGGAAACCTTTTTGTATTACAAACTAGCAAATACAAGAAACCTCTGGTGTCAGAGAATAAGAAATATTTTATTGAATATAATAATACTTTAGTGATTAATATCTGATATATGTAGAGGCTTAGTTTTGATTTTCTTTGAAAATACAGATCAAACATTTTTTCCTTAGTTTTTACCCAGTATTTTCCCTTTTTTTCAGATCATGTTAAAAGCTTCAGAAATAGGTATCCACTCAGTGTTTCTTCCACTATGTTCTTCTAATCATAAAATAAGGATTGAATTTGTTCAAACTCATAAACATTGAATGTAATACAATTGATTGGTGATGATATTAATGCTACTTAAGAATAGTTTGTTACTTAATTAACAGTAGGAAACATCCACCTGAAAGCAAATACCCAAGAAAAAATAATTGCACATTATTATTTTATTTAATATATAACCTTGAATAGTTGTTAATTGCATTTATTTTTTTCTCAGTATTATTTTCAAGTTATTTTAGGAGGATTATGGAGTGAAGAAAAATAAAACTAAAATTTAGTTTATGTAGATTTATAGTAATTGTAACTTTAATCAAACATCTAAAATTTAAATAATAAAAATATCTAATTCAGATAGTGAAATTAATTTCTTACAAACCCAGTTTGATAATTTCATCGTTATTAATGTTCATCCGTCTTCCACAATGGGTCCTACTTCACCCATTACTTGCTTTTAAGGTATCTGCTTTTTCCCAGGGACTACTGTTTCTCAGGTGTCAGGATAGGAGTTGTGTTGGTAATAACCTTAGTACTCCTCTGGATATTTCTCAGGCACAATACACAATTCATGGGGCAGGGCTTCACTACAACAAACACAGCACCAGTGTTTCAGAGACCCTACATTTCCAACTGTATTTCCTACTTTTATCCTTGAGAATTCTAGAAAGTTATCTCCCATAAGTTGAGAACCATTGGTATTTGGTATTTGTTATGGAACCAAAAGGACACCTTCCCCAGTGGGTGTCCAACAAATATTTTTACCAAGGTAAAAATCTGAGAAATCTCTAACCAGATCAGTCACAACAGCTTGACCTCTCCATGCAGGAATACTTTCATTGTTCCCCTGCACACATATCCATTACCATCTCTCCTTCCTGTGAATTATCATGGTTGTTCTATTGAAGCTCTGAACTATCATGTAGATTAGATGGTACACCATTGATAGTATTTTATATATATTTCTTTTGGTTTATTAGCTTTTTTTCTCCAATACAATTATAGACATAAATGTTAGCTGTGTTCTTCAGCAACCTCCTAAATCACCTACAATATATTTTCTTATTGAAAGAAACATCAGGGGGTGAATTGAATAAGTAAGTCAAAGGCATAAGCAATTGTAGATATTTATTTAACCCATGTTTATAGAGCACATGCTTGATGTGAGACACTACGCTTTTGATGCTGAGGATTCAAAGCGGAATAAAATAAAAAACATTGATCTCGTGGAGCACACTATATTGATGTAGAAAGGAAATCACACCAAAAGTTAAAATTTAAGGCAATTAGTACTATTGTAGGGGAACACAAGATGCAATAGCAAAAAAGGGGGGATGGTGTGTAGGTCAGAGTCTGGGAGAACTTGACAGAGGGTAAAGGTTAGAGTCTGAACTTCAGTTTAACAGAGATTTAATATGATTACTTTTATTTGTGTATCATAATCCCCGGTTCCCTGGTACTAAATCTCATTTAGTACATTGTTTTACCAGTGTGAGAGAGCAATTTATTCATTGCTCAAGCTCCGTCTCTACTAAACGCAACAACACAGTTGAGGACAATTAGAGAGCTTTTAGGTATTAGTTTTCTCATGAAAAGAAAAACTAATAACATAGCCGCAACAGGAGTACATTTTGATTTCAAGAGCAGATTTATTTATCAATTTATTTTTCATCCTACCCACAAAGCAGCACAATCTGTGAGCTCATGCTTGCAGTTACCGATGTGATTGATTCAAGCAATACCAATGAGCTCGACCTCAGCTAGCTCTATCTTGTGTGTTCATTCACTCCAAGTACTCAACTTAAAAGGTAATCCAATGTTGCCTAATTAAAAATTGCACGTTTCATCTTCTCATAAGTTAGCAAAATTGTGCCTTTTACTTTCAATACTGGCTTGACATAGCAATTTCTTTATATAAAACCACTAAAAACTTTTATAGTCCTCATAATAAACATATGTAATTTCCTTAATATTTAAAAACAACTTTTAAAATACTTCTGAGCTTTCATTTTACGGCCTTGTTTTGGCCAGGCCTTAGAGTCCTAGAATATATTGTATTACAGCCCTATCTGGGAGATGTTGAAGTTTGGGCTCAAAGTTTGCTTTTTGGATTTTTTCTTAAGTATAGAAACTGTACTCTAACCTGTACATGCCTGGCCTCACCAATCTGTAACCACACAAAGTCAAATTGTATTTTCTTCATAAAAACAGATTATTAGAGCGGGAGCCTTACATTAGCTTAATTGACGAAAGGGATCCCAGATAGGTTGTCCAACTCTGTGTAAGAGCTGTGCTCTGTCCTTCCACTCTCCAGAATTTGCATTTGACCATGGGCTGCCAGTTCTACAACTGCCTGGCCCTGTGAGGAGCACGGACTTGGTGGGAAGAATGCTAGTAGCCACAGGACAGCCTTGGAGAGAGGACAGTGTCCTTCTTCCTCACAAAGTACCACCGCGGCTGCTCTTAATGTTCAGGGCCTCTTGTGGTGGATCAGGGGAAGTGGCAATCATTAGCCATTTCAACCTCCTTCTTAATTGCCTTCCTTAACTGCAAGAGGCTGGAGAGCTGGAAACTACTTTGCACAAACTACCTTATATCCAGAGTTATGGATGCAAATTAGTGTCAGCCAATTAAATGCACTCTCAATATTAGACATGCAGAAGTGAAGCTGCAGACAAGCTGCTGTTGCTGTAAGCAAAAGGAGCATGGAGATATGCAGCATGCCTGCAGTAGTGTGCAGTCATGAGCTTTTGGGGTTGCTGAGATGTAAGCATGCAGATCACTGCTACATAAGTAGGTACCAAGCTCCAAAGTGTGAGGGGCAGCCTCCAGGTGCCCCTCCATCCTACCGTGGCAGAGGTAGCAGCTCTTCTGGGAGTCCAGGTCAGTAGTGTGTTTTGGGGGTTCATTCCTGAACACTCAGCCTGTAATTCTTATGACAACGTCCTATTTTAAATCCCTTTCTCTTTAAAATAACTAGAATGGTTGCTATTTTCTGCAACTGGACTATGACAGATATTCATTATGAATCGCACTCATGGATGCCCAAACTTGCTTCAGAGACTTTTTCTGCCTCATTTCACTACATTTGCAGCTGTTGCCATAGTTGATGAATGGTACACTCATTTTAGTAACCCGATTCCCAAACTATTTTCACATGGTGAAGGATAGTTGGATATCATTCCTGAAATAGTTCTGGGACACATAATGTCTTATAATCAGGGACCTATGAGCTCAGATTACAGAGAAAGAAAGAAGTCCCCTACTTTACCCTAACACTGATCCAAAAATCTACCTCATCAATTGTCCTAGAAATAACCTTCTCCTGCATAGTTGTCACTAGAAGCCTCAATTCCTCTCAGCTAAAACCCAACCCACCACTCACAAGTTTTCCTATATCCTCAAGATAATCATGATAGTGACATGTACATACTACCTAAAGAAAAAATACCTCTCTACTTTGTCTCTGTTTTCTTTATAATACTTACAATGATGATATCAGAACAAGCTGTAATTGTAACCTTATACCTGTTGGCAAAATCCTAAGCCAGAAAAAGTGTAGTTCTTACTAATATGACAAAAGTGAACATTTTTTATATATACACTTATTCTTATGTTTTCTACAATTGAAAAAACTACTCATTTCCTAAAGACCTACACACATAAGCTAATGTTAAAATCAATTTTTGTTTTTATGAATATTTTCACATTGGTCTTTTATTGAGTTTAGCTGATATACAACAATGTACTCTCTTTGTACACTGAATGGGAGAGACTATGATTCACTTACATACTTAATCCACTTTCAGATTCTGACTCCCCAAACCCATAGATAATTTGTTTGCCCAAATTAATATAGTATCTGGTACACTTGAGTGTATAACATTTTAACTTTATAAGGTAATTGTTCGGGATTTTATTTTTAATTATATATATATATTCACTACTCAGATCGTGACACTTTAGAGTATGCTCAGTATATCCATTTATTTATTGTACTATATTAAAGATGCTATTCTTCCCATTGACAGATGAACTCTTACCCTTGACATCAGGCTTGCCTTATGACTTACATATCTAATAAAATGCAGAGGAAGTGATGTCCTGGGAATATGGGGCAATATCATAACCAATTTTGCAGGTTCTACCAAGAATTTTTGGAACATTTGGTTTAGTGCACATCCTTATGGAAGTCAGCTGCCTTGAGGAAGTGTAACACTGAAGCTACCATGGTGTGAGAAGTACAAACCACATGGAGATTCTCTGGAAAATGAGATATCATGTGGAGAGAGGAGAGATAAAAGAGATTAGATAGATGATAGATAGATAGATAGATAGATAGATAGATAGATGATAGATAGATAGATAGATGAAGAGATAGAGATGTAGAGAGAGCCCACAGCACTCTGAGGCCCAGAAACGTGAATGAAGCAGCTATCACAGAAGAGATCCTGAAGCAACCCATTGCCCCAGATTATTCTTCAAGGATCAAAGGTATAAACACTGCAACCAATCCCTTCACAAACTTATGATCTCTGAAATTGTAAACAAAATAAAATGGTTATTTGAAGCCCCTGAATGTTGGGATAGTTTATTATGACATGAGAAAAGCACATTCAATAAATATCTTCCCAGAAAAATGACTGCATATTGAGTAATACAAAAATGGCCATATTAAGAGAGAAAAATCCCTAGTCTTAAATAAAAAATAACCTAGTATTGACAATAAACACCAGTAAGCAAATAGTTACACAGCATCTTCATATGAGAAATATTAGAGAAATGTACGGAGTGTTGAGAAGAAGAGATGAAAACATGCCTCATTCCAAGTGGGAGCTGGGGATGAGGTGAAGAATCAAAGAGAGGTACTTAAAAATTGAGTTCTTGTGTACTAATAGGAATCCATTTTGTAGATAAAGAAGTCAGATATTTAAGGTACACAGATATTTAACCTATAAAGGGAAAGTGAAACATGTTCCATCAATGGTATCAGTGAGCAGTTGTAGTATAGACCCATAATGATATGCACAGGGAGGAAGGTGAAAACAGATCTGAATGAAGAGAAAATCTTGTAATTATGAAGTGTAATTTATGAAGGTCATAAATAGGATCTTACAGGTAACAGAATTTTTAAAAGGACTTTATTTTATTTATTTATTTTTAATTTTATTTATTTATTCATGAGAGACATACACAGAGAGAGAGAAAGGCACAGACACAGGCAGAGGGAGAAGCAGGCTCCATTCCATGCAAGGAGCCTGACATGGGACTTGAACCCGGGACTCCAGGACCACACCAGGGACTGAAGGTGGCGCTAAGCCACTGAGCCACCCAGGCTGCTCAAGGATTTTAAAAGTAGTCAAATCACTATAACAAATAGATGCCCAAATATTCAGCAGTTCAAATGCAAGTATATTTCTTGCTCAGCTGAAAAGTCCAAAAACTCCACAGCAAGTCCTACATTAACTGTGAATGGAAAGGTGGCAGTGGGACAGTGATCTGCTCCACGCAGTCATTCACAGACCCAGAGCAAAGTAAGCTCCATGTCTTCAACAAGTAACGTTCAAGGTCACCCTGAATGCAAACACAGCAGGCAGAAGGGAAAGGGTAAGGTGAATCAAACCTGCAATTTTTTATGAGCCATCCCTGGAAGTGTTACATATCACTTCCACCTATATTTCCCTGATTAGAGATCAGTCTTAGGATTACACCTAACTATAATGTCATCTAGTTCTTTCTAGATGACCAGAAAGAAGAGGAATCAATTTTCCTGAGCAGCCAGCAGTCTCTGTCACAGGGTAAAATTAATAGATCTTGACAACTAATTAGTGTGACAGAGAAGGTGTTTAGGCTGACAGTCATATTTCTCACATGGGCAATTTAGTGGGTACTCGTGTATTTTAACTAGAATAAGAAATGCAGAAAGAAAATGTCACCTACTGGTTTTATTATGATTAAGCGATGTTAACAACAGGTTAATACGTTCTATCACATCTTAATTTTGGGGGTGATGAGGAGCCAGAAGCTGCGATGGGTTGAGTAAATTCCCTAAAGTCATACAACTATTAGATGAGAGGTCAGGGATCCAAGATCGATTTGATTTCATAGCTCACATTTTTAACTACAAACATGACATCTAAGTTAAAACATTCAGAAAACAGCTCTAAGTTATATTATAATGCACAGAGAATACTTGAAGCTGGACCTATTTCTGAGCTTGCCAAGGAGAAATGAGAGGACCAAAGAAAGTTTGCTGAAATGAGTCTTAGTCCTGGATGTTAGATGACAGCTCCACTGTGGCATGGCTGATGAAGCTGACAGGTCATCAAGAACCACTTGTCTTTGAAAACTAAGAAAGGAGTCATAAGGGCACTCTAAATTTGAGGAACCCAATACTTATGTCTAAACCAAGGGGCCATGTGAGGTGGGAGGCTAACAGTCTTCATAAATGTAGCTCTCAAATCCCCAATTCATAGTATAAATTGATGACCTACTAGGCAATACTGAAAACAAAGATCAGATCCTAGCAAAGTTTTCCCTGAGCACTAAAACATGCTCATAAAATTTATGTCTTATTGCTTCCTCTTATATCAGGTTAACTCCCAAGTGCTGTCATGTTTGCCTTGTAGACTTTCACCATGCTTCCATTTAGGTATGACAGAGACTACCGTCTTCACAAAGCCTGTGTCCTCTTCAGAACCCACAACTAGACTATATTTCTCAGACTTCTTTGAACTGAGTTTGGCTATGTGACTGAGTGCAACTGGTCAGTGCCATAAAAGCAGACATGATGCAAGACACTTAAGGGATGCCCTTGTGTATAGTAGCTCCCTTCATGCTCTTTCTCCATCCACTAACTGTACATAAATGATTCCAAACCCAGAGGATGTCAGATCCCGGATATGAACAAAGCTGAATCAATAGGTAGACTGCAACATGAGCAAGAAACACACTCTTAATGCAGTTAAGTTAGGGTAATGTTCAGGATTGTTTGTTACCACTAATGTTACTTTAATTAATGCATAAAAGGATAATGAAAATTTCCTACAGCTCAGACATGAAGGCAGATAGGATTTTTTTTAACAAAGGTGAACATGTCACACTGCGAGTTTTGGGGGCTTCTGGCCATTTATTATATTTCCAAATTTAGGCATTTGCCCTTATGATCTGCCATGCTAGCCCAATAGAATTCTGTAGAAAACATTTAAGTGGAGATCAGGTCAAGTCAAAGGCATGAAAAAGAGAAAGGAGTAGGAGAGGTAAGAAGAAAAGAAGGCAGATGGTGGCACAAAAGTCAAGTATGAGTAGAAATTAATGAAGCTAGAAGTGATCCAAAATTAAATGTCATATCATGTATTAGTTTAAAAAGAGAAAAGGAAAAAAGAAAGAAAAGAAAAAAAAAAACCTTGAATTTACCGGTTGAAGTCATGAGTGCCAAACACTCATTTTCAAATATGAAAATACTTATTCAGTACTTAGAATGTGCCAGGCAACGTATTAGTCAGAGATGGAAAAAGAACTGAGAGAGACAACAATAGGCTTTCTTAAAGTTTGCATTTTATAAGAGTGGCTCCTAATTTGAGTTTATCTGAGGTAGATTAAGTGTGATTAAATAAAAAAGAAGTAAACACAATAGGGTAAAGAGATAGAGGGTAAAGGGGCAGGCAGTGGAACAAGCTGCAAGAAGGTAGGTATTAGGTGAGCTCAGAAATAATAGAGGCCAGATCACATATAGCTCTATAAATAATGATAAATATTTGGAGGCATTTCTAAGTGTGATAAGAAATCAGAATTTACTCTAGCTTTAGAAATTCCAGCGTTAGAAATTACTTTGTTTTCTTTAAATATCTTTATTTGAGTTATACACTTTTGGGGAATTTCTTTCTTGAGTTATACACTTTTGGGGAATTTAGGCAAACTTCAAAGATATTGCAGATTCAGTTTGCCAAGTGAGTATTAGAATAAAATGTGCCTAATGATTTTTTTTGGTTTCCCAATGCATATAAAAGTTATGCTTACATTATAGTCTATCAAGTGTGCAATATGTGTTTAAAAATATACATACCTCAATTTAAAGACATTTTACTGCTCCAAATTGCTAATCATCATCTGAGCTTTCAGTGAGTGATCTTTTTGCTGGTGGAGGATCTTGCCTCCATGCTGATGTCTACTGACCGATCAGAATGGTGGTTGTTGAAGTTGCAGATGGCTATGGCAATTTCTAAAAATAAGACAACAATGAAGTCTGCGACACTGATTGACTCTTCCTCTCACAGTTTCTCTGTAGCATGTTTGAGATAACATTATACCTACAGAACTTCTTTCAAAATTGGAGTCAATCCTCTTGAAGCCTGCCACTGCTTTATCAACTAATTTATGTTTTATTCTAAACTCTTTGTTGTCATCTCGAGGAGTAGATTCCATCTCAGCATCTCAGGAAATCACTTTGTTCATCCATATGAAGCAGCTCCTCAGCTATAAACTTTTGAAATGAATTTCTTACGTAAGAATACTTGAAAGTTGAAATTACTTCTTGATCCATGGGCTACAGAATGTTGTGTTAGGAGGCATGAAAACAACATTAATCTTGTAATGCATCTCCATCAGAGCTCTTGGGTGACCAGATGCATTGTCAATGAGCAGTCATATTCTGAAATATAGGAATCTTTTTTTTTTCTGAGTAGTAGTTCTCAACAGTGGGCTTAACATATTCAGTAAACTATGTTGTAAACAGATGTGCTGTCATCCAGGCTTTGTCAATCCATTTAAAATCACAGGCAAAGTAGATTTAGAGTAATTCCTAAGGGCCCTAGGAATTTTCAGATTAGTAAGTGAGCATTGTTCCAACTTAGAGTAACCAGTTGCATTAGTCCTTAATGCACCCTGTCAATCTTTCCTTTGAACTTGAAAGCAAGCATTTACTTTTCTTCTCTAGCTATGAAAATCCTAGTTGTCATCTCCTTGCAGTAGATGGCTATTTCATCCACATTGAAAATCTGTGGTTCAGTGTGGACACCTTCATGAATTATCTTGGCTAGGTCTGAAGGTAACCTATAGCAGTTTCAAAAACTGCACTTGCTACTACTTCATCTTGTACTATAATATTATGGAGATTTTTTCCCCCTCAAACCTCATGAACCAACCTCTAGTAGCTTCAAACATTTCTTCTGTAGCTTCTTCACCATTCTTAGCCTTCATAGATTTAAAGAAAGTTAGGGTCTTGGTCTGGATTAGCTTTGGCATAAGGGAAAATTTTCTTTGCCACATACCATAGTTTATTATATTAAATGATCTCTTAATATTCAACCAAATTTTCATCACTAGAATAAATTACACCTAATGACTTCTATTATTTTCTTAGTATGAACTTAGATTTCTAACATTTTATCTAGTATTTTTTCATTAATATTCACAAATATGTTTCTGTATCTACCAGGTTTATTCATATAGAATTCATAAAAATAATTAGGGAACTTAATGCATTACAATTCCCTGAAACAATTTATAGAGCATTAGGACTATTTGGTCTTTAGGGTTTAATAGACTTTGTAAAAAATATCTGGGTAAGTTGCTCTTAGAAGGAAAAGGGTAAATTATTTAATTATTATCTCTATTTCATATATGAAAGTTGGTCTGTTTAGACTTTATATAATGGGATGAATTTTGATAATCTGTATTTCCATTGAAAGTTATCTACTTCAATTAAGTTTTAAATGTATTCACATAGAAGTAAATATGAGCAGTCTCATGATTCTTACAATTTCTTGTTTCAATAATTCTTTTTAATCTATTTCATTCTCTTACTCGATTTTCTGCCTTTCTCAATGATCCTTATTAAATGATCATTTGAGTTAAGCCTCGTACATACACTTTGTAATTTGTTTTGGACATAATTTTTGGTTTTTTTACACCTATTCCCTGACTTTCAACAATTATTTCATTCCTTACTTTTTGTCTATTTGTCTAGTTTTGTTAGTTTCTCTTTAAGCATTGTTTTTCTTATTGACTAATGCTTGTTGAAACCTATTTATTCAGTTAGGAAAATCTTTCAAAAGTTGAAGTTTGTTGGATTTCATTTCCAGTTTTGTGTGTGTGTGTGTGATAACTCAGAATAAGATTTGTCTCTATGTATGTTTTAATTTCCTCTCTGATTTCTTTATTGACCCATTATTTGTTTAGTAGCACACTGTTTAGCCTCCACATATTTGTTTTTTCCAGTTTTTTTCTCATAATTGACTTTTAGTTTCTTTTTCTTTAGATTTTATTTTTATTTTACTTATTTATTCATGAGACACAGAGAGAGAGAGAAAGACAGAGAGACAGAGATACAGGCAGAGGGAGAAGCAGGCTCCATGCAGGAAACTGGATGCAGGACTCCATCCTGCGACTCCAGGATCACACCCTGAGCCAAAGCCCGATGCTCAATTATTGAGCCACCCAGGCATCCCGATTTTTAGTTTCATACCATTTGGCTGGAAAAGATGCTTGATATGATTTCAATCCTAAATTTACTGAGGCTTGTTTTGTGGCCTAACATATATGATCCTCCTGAAGGAAACTCCATGTGCTGTTGAAAAGAATATGTATTCTGCTGTTTAGGGATGGAATGTTCTGTATATATCCGTTCAAACCATCTATTCTAAAAAGTAGATCAAAGCCACTGTTTCCTTATTGATTTTCTGTCTACATAAGAGTTGCTGATGAATTGGTTGTGAGGGATGATGGAAAGAAGGAATAAGTATATTTTTGGCTTGAGTAAATATGTGGTTGGTGATGACCTTTATTATAATTAGGAAGACTGAAAGGCAAACATATTTAGGATTAAAAAATTCTGTTTTGATCTGGTTAATCCTGAAATGTTTAATATGCATCCATTTGGAGTTTCAAGTTTGACAACTGGCTTTGTGAATCTGAACTTCTGGGAAGAAATTAAATGTAGAATTACCTTGTTATGTTGTTTTATCAATCATCTTTGAGCTTTTATTTCATTGAGTTTTCTAAAAAATAAAGTATTCCAGAGAAATTTTCATCTTTAAGTTTCTTCCTCTAGATGAGTACTTCATCTTTCATTTCTGTGTCATGTTCTTTTACTTTAATTTGCTTTCTTCTTACAGTAGCAGGTTTTGCAATGGCCACTGTGCCTCTTCTTTACATCGTATTCATGTTGAATTTAGGCAGCTTTGTCCAGATACGGAGAAAATTCAGCTGGAATTACTTCTGTACTCTTATCTGAGATTTTTTTTTAATTGTTCTATGCCAGATTATTCTTGACCTGGTGGGGAATGTATTCACTTATCATGAGGAGATAAATAAATTCTGATGGCTCCCCTAATTTACCAACAGATCCTAGAGGCTCTATTTCTGTCAGTGAGAGTCAGATAACATATTTCATTTCTACCATT
The DNA here is from genome assembly GCF_905146905.1 of Nyctereutes procyonoides. Taxonomy (NCBI): domain Eukaryota; kingdom Metazoa; phylum Chordata; class Mammalia; order Carnivora; family Canidae; genus Nyctereutes; species Nyctereutes procyonoides. Next base: position 26,338,634 of record NW_026575051.1, on the reverse strand, counting down.
TAGCCAGACTCTCTATGGCAACTATTTCTATTTTCACTCAATCATCCTGTGGCTTTCCACTTTTTCTAATCCTCATTCCTGAGTCAAGAAGGAGAAAAAAATAATATTCATAAGCCTAATTACTTGCAAACATGAAGATCTATGTAAGAACTATGACCATTTTGTTTATTTAGAGTACAGCTTCTGAGGTTGGATTAGGGATACTTAGGAATAGTGTTACTCCACAATTTATCAGTTCTTTTCTTTGCTGTCACCTTTGAGGTTTACACCCTAAAGTCAAAATTCTTTTCTCTTTTTGTTTGATACTGGTGAATTTTTGCCTTAAATTTAAAAATTTTGCATGTTATCAAGCATTGGGGAAGGAAGATTTTATAACTGATATCACCCTACCATCTGTATACAGAAGTCCTAAATTGATAATCTACATAATGTAGTAGTTAAAGGTCGGCTGCAAGAGTCTAAAGGACTCAATAGTAAAGAAGTGGAGGCAACAGGTTAGGCTATTTTTTTCATTTTCCTAAAAAAATAATTTTGAAATTATAAAGAGGAAATAAAACTGAAGCAAGAAAAGTAGCAAGTTCAAATACTTTTTGTTAGTTCTAGCACTGGAAAGATACATGCATGATGCAAGTTTGAACACAGAAATGAAGGTGATTTTTATCATGCCTGTAAAAGTCACTTATATTATGAGCAGTGATTTTTAGCTTTTCACAATGAGTATACTCTTATTTTTAAAGTGTTTCATGAGAATCAATATACCAATATCTCCGAAGCACCATAAAACTGAGAATTTTTTTATTGTTTACTGTGGCTTTTTATTTTTTCTATGCATTCTCAAATATTTGGCCTTTCCCGGGAGGTTTCCAGAGGTAAAACCTATGCAACCTGGGCTTAACTATCTAGAAGGAAAGCCAAATTATTCATAAGGAGTCAAAGAAAGCAGGTTCTAAGGAACTTACGGAACTTGTGGAAGGAATTCAAAACACTCTCTATGAGCAGACATTGCTTGTTGTTTTGAAAACCTGTATGCAGGAAAAAAAATAACCCATGAACCAAACAATAAAAACAAACAAAAACAGAAAGCTTAATACAGGGATGGCAAATATGTGGTAGCATGTCCTCACTCAGTCTCATCTGCCAGTGATGGCCTTCTCTGGCACACCACAGCTCTTCTTTGTGCTGAACAGAATGATGTCAGAATCATTCTTGATAAAGCTACCGCTATTATCTTTTCCCACTAACCACTGGATTGAGTAAATAATTAAAATGAAAGTGAATTTGCCAACGGTGTGTGAGATCACTGGTTATCACCTGACAGGCACCTAAAAACCACTTCTGCTTGCGTGCCATCCTGAGAGACTGATTTCCTGGTTCTAGAGTGTGGCCTGGCCACCACTGTCCTTTAGAACTCCCTGGGTGATTATAATATGTAGCCTGACAAAGCCTCAGATGCACTCGTCTAGGAAGCACACACTGCATATTCAGCCTGTGCTGGCTTTCATTTGGGGAACTAGATTCTTTTTCCTTGGGGCCACCACAGCTGCTTCTGTAAAGCAATGATTTTACTCTCCTCACAGGAGACATTTCCTGCGGCAACCATAATCCTGCCTCAGCTGGCATGAAGCCCATCCACGTCTGAAGACCTCCTTCCCACCTGGCCTTTGTGCACACTGTTTCTAGAGATTTTTAAAATGTATATAATTAGTCTAAAAAAGTCTATGTCTTTATATACATACAAATCCAGCTCCTTATTTAAGAAAATTAGAGATACCACCTAATCTGTTTCCTTCATTTTAAAGAAAAATATATTGAAGATTAGAGTAATCAATTTATTTACAAAAAGTAACAAACTTGGTAGAGGCAAGGCTTAGTTGAGAATTCAGTCCCCTGTTCTGATGCCAGGATGGTAGTTTTCTAGGTTGAGTATTTCTTAAAAGTAATGTTTACTTCCTTCCCTGTTTACTTTCTTCCCTGTTTACTTCCAAATGGTAAAAATGAAAGCATTGGCCACTTTTATTATAATTTGATGAAACACTCAGAAAAATAGTAACAAACCCCACTCTCTAATTTGACAGAAAGATCCTAAGGAAAAAGTGCTCTAGTCAGTAGGTCTTATTTTCTTCCCTCTAAATTCTTACTGACTTGCAGTACTAAAGAGAATAGCAAGGTTTACTGGAGCCCTCCTTGCTAATTTCCTATGTCTCAATGAGATTTTTTCCTTCTGAACTTTGACAAATTACTCTGAACTTCTGAGTTTATTGAGACTCAGTCCTCATTTCCAGAATACATTAAGTCTCACACTGCTAAATAATTTACCCTGGAAAATAATGATACTCTAGGTAATAATTGTCTAGATGAATTCAGCAAAGACTAGAGAGATGTGATAGGTCTGAAAACCAAAGAAAACAAAACAAGAACAAACCCAAACTTAGAGAACTAATAGGGATGGCACAACTTAACTTCATATTTAACTAGTATGCAAATTAGAAATCTCTTTTCATGTAAAACCCAAAACCAATACATACTAAAAAATAATGAATTGATTTTTAAAAAGCTATTGTTGGAAAAAATTTATTATGGTAAGACTTTCATTATAACATAACTTACTACCCTAGAGAAGCACATCACCAAGTTTAAGTTATATTCATAGATTAATATCAACATACAATAAAAGCTTGACATAAAACAATTAGTGCATGAGGCATTCATGAATGTTAGTCTTCTCTAAGGTAATCATATTAAAAGTATTGTGGTCGTAAATAAATATTCTTTAACTAAGTATGCTTTCTGGGAAAGGTTAGAATTCTTGTTTAAAACAATTAACAATTTTATAGTAAAAATATTAACTCTGAAATGAAAATCTTTATTATTCCTCATATATTTGAAACCTAGGTTTAGCACTATCCATTCAGCAGTGTAATAGGCAGACAAAATAAGAAAACATACATAAATGATTAACAAACAATTTATAATAACAAAAATACATATGATGTCAAAGCACTTGGCTTGGATATTTATTTTTAATGAAGATCTGTAGATAAATAGTTAGAAAGGAATAACAAAATGATTACAATTAGATATAAAAGAGTAATGATTTCAATAAAATTTCATGTTCAGAAAGTAGTATGGTCTAATCAAAGGAAAAAATCAGGCCTCTCATTAGCTAGCTCTGTAATCTTAAGTAAATCTAATATTTGGGAAATGTGTGTGCTTTAACAAAGATGTAGCCTTCAAAATAAATTCGAGTAATTGGTATGGATTTGTAGGTTAAATAGAAGGACTTCCTATCACCAAATATTAATATGTCCAGGCATCCCAGTGCCTGCTATTTTAAAATGATTTTCTCTCTTTTGGGTTCAACTTTATCTTATCAATGGCAGCCTTTCTTGAAAAAAGGAAAGATCTCTGCATAAACAAGGAATTCAATGAATGCATTTCCAGACTGGTAGTGATTCCTGGGTGGAAAATTTCCTCAGGACAGGATGAGAATAACATGTCTCTAAAGAAGAAAAGAATGTCAAAGAGGGAAAAATAAGTTTAAAAGAAGACATGTATCATAAATCTAAGACATATATCACAAAGTTTCCCAGGACACCTTTATTCATCCAAGAGCAATTTTACTTGAGGTAGAGAAAGCTTTCTTCATTGTCATTGAGCCTTTGGGTTGTTCTAGAACTGAATCAAGCAGAAGCCAGACTACATTCTAAACATAGTATTTAAATATGTTATTCAGATATATTAATTTCATTAAAACATACTGGCTTTCAAATGAAAACAACGTATTTCATCCAAAGGAAAGATGTATATATTTTAAAGACGTTATTTATTTATGAGAGAGAGAGAGAAAGAGAGAGTGTGGTTTGGCTGAGTTGGGAATTGGAGAGGAGTACAGAGAGAGAGGGAGAAGCAGGCTCTCCTGCCAAGCAGGAAGCCTGACTGGGGGCTTGGTCCCAGGACCCTGAGATCATAACCTGAGCTGAAAGGAGATGCTTAACTGACTGAGCCACCCAAGCGCCCCAGAGAGACTTGGTTTAAGAAGAAATATAGATGGACAGATAAAAATTAACAAAAACAGGAAAAGGAAAAATGTCTACACTTTAAGCATTTTCCTCACCATTTAAAAATTTCCTGCTACTACAATGTTTCTGAGATAGCAGATCTCATCAGAACAGGATTTCAAAGAGATAAAAGGTCAATCCCACTTTTGCCATAACACTGCCAGCCTTATTGAAACGCATCTCATTTTAAATGAAGTCACTATCCCTTTTTAATCTGTAAAAGTTGTATAGCAACACGTAGAAGTAATGCAGTAGCCTCTAAAAAGAAACTGAACCTGTACTAGCCAAGTTGGTAAGGCAAGAATCTCACTGACACCAACAGAAGAATTCGGGGTAGAGATGTGGAATGTAGTGCTTCTAAAATTCTGAAAAGCACCTTAAATTGCACATTATTCCAGAAAGAGGACCTTATGAATCAATAAGTTTAGATTGAAGTATCTGTTCTATAAGGTCACTGTGAGATCTGCAGAAGTAAATATAGGTGAATGACATAAGTCATTCATTTTGGGATAAGTACATGGGAAGAAGCAAATATTAATTATAGGTATGCACTTTTAAATTACTTATCAGAAAGAACTTTTCCTGGAAAATTTTTTATTACTAGTCTTGATAATCAATGAGGATGATGCCAAATCACCTGCTTTGAATATTTATTTTTAATAAAGACTAGTAGAGTCAAAAAGCAAGAGAAAGAGGATACACGAGCAGTTACTTCAACAAAAGTTCATATTTCAGAGATAGGATAGCCCAACTGAAAAATGTATATATGAGCTCTGTTCTTGTTCAGCTGTGCAATGTAAAGCAGAGCTTCTCATTTGGGAAAACACTATTGTGCTTTAACCACAATATGAACACTCAAAATTTTTTAGTCCCTCTTTGTGATCCCCTCACCTTGACAACCTGGTCAAATGCAAACCTTTGATCTTTGGGTCAAATGCAACCCTGCTGATTAGAGAAGCCTACTATATTACAGGGATTAGTTTCAATTCTTCTGAGTTGTTCAGGTGTCCAAAATACCTGTTGACTTTTCTCTCTCCCTGAGCATTCCTAGTGGTGCAGCATATTGCTCTATTCCCTTACCACCTTTTAAATCTATTCATCCTCTCTGATGATGGGGTGCAGTAAGAATACATCGTTCCATTATTTGATGCTGTGTATGTCCTTTCCAATTGCAAATTTCTGCATGAAGAGGCACTCAAGCTACTATTCTAAATCAGAGGTTGGCACTTGCATAAATTGGATTTGTAAGCAGGAACCATTTACAGGTTTCTTTGCTTTTAGATTTTATCTAATGATGAGGAACAAACACATATTCAAAGTTACTTTATTGTTTCTACCAGAAGGGCACAACATGAGGGTACAGTTAACTATGGAAAGACATGAAGTGAACCCTGACAGCCAGAGGGTCCCCGGGAGTGTGATCTTCCTCCTCTGGTCTCTTAAGTCATCAGATGCCAAAGGATGTTTGGTATCAGCAAAGCTAACGCATCTGTCCATGCTACATCAGCTCTTTGAGGAGAGGGCTAAAGAGATCTCTTCTTTGGAAAAATGGTCCAGGCTCTTCTTAAAACAGCCCAAGTACTTGAGCATACTATCTCAACCCCCAATTACCCTATGACTTTCTAATTTAATCCAACTCTTATTATTGGATCAAAATTAGTTTTTAGCCACAGTTTTACTAATCAGACAGGAATCTGGTAAGCATGTGAAAGGAACAGCATTGCCTGCTATTTTCAAGCCCAAGAAAAGCCAAAGAAGGATTTTCCCCCCCTAGGATTTTATTCAAGCTGCAGAACAATGGCATCAAATACTGTTTTGTGCATGGCTTAAATAACCATGATGTTGATAAGCCCAATTTTTATTGTGTCCTGGAAAAGAGGCAGCTGGGGTCTTATGATGTTGCATGAAGGAACAGAAGTGAAGTAGATCTCAGCTTATGCACATCAGATGAGCCCCCAGAGGTGACCAAAGCTGTGGAGAAGAGGTGGATGGATTGGATTGTGAGGATGGGTGGTAGCATGCAGAAAATACAAAATACTGAATGGAAGAAATGATTGCCACATGTGTTTTCTCTTTACTCTTAATGTTTATCTTTTTTATTTTATCTAACATAGCCATTTTCTTCAGAAAAAAAATGAAAACTACCCTGAAATTCTAATATTAGAAGAAAATACAGGATATGAAAGAGTAAATACAATGTAATATTTTAGAAATTATTTTTGTGTACATATAATCTGTAATTGTGTAAGAGATAAAAAGAATGTGCAGGAAAAAATAGCAGTGATTTTTTTTCATTGTGGGATTATACCTGTTTTTGTGTCTTTTTTTTTTTCTTTCTTTAGACTCAACTAACTTTTGGTTTAAAGAAGCAAACACTTTAGGGCTTGTTTTCGTTTTGAGAGAGATATATCAGTTTTCTTCTAGGGGCTCAGAAAATTATAGGGAAGCCTGACAAATAATGCAATCAATATAAATTATAAAAATAGAGCAAGGGCAATGACAGAGTCAAGATATGCTGTTATAGAGGAGAATATAGACTCACCTAGGAAGTGACATCTAGAGTGAAATAGATGTAGGGGTACTTTGCAAAAGGTAATGTGTTTATATTAAAAAAGTTTTAAGATATCAAATTCTGAAGAAAGATATTTCTGATGGCCCCTTTCTGAACAAGACACAAATAATTAATAGTTGATTAAAATAACTATTTCTCAAGTTTGGTGTTATAATTCATTAAAGTAATACATTTACCACATTAATATTATATTTATAGCAAGCCTGAATTCTTAAGCAATAAAGATATGCTATTTGGAACAAAAAATGTAATATTACTTCATAAAATAAATGGAGAAATTTATCAGTATGATTTTAAGAATATGTTCATCTAAGTGTAAACGGACAAATAAACAGGCTGATAATAATTTCATTAAGTAATAAAACCAGGATTAAGAAAGACCTGAAAAACTAATGTGATTCAGAAAGAGCTGCTTTCAAATTGTTCCTTCCTAGGGGTTGCTCAGTTGGTTTAGCCTCTCCTCTGCCTTCAGCTCAGGTGATGATCCTAGGGTCCTGGGATCAAGTTTATGCTAGGCTCCCTGCTCAGTAGGGAGTCTGCTTCTCCCTCTCCTTTTGCCCCTCCCTCTCTTTTGTGCTCTCTCTCTCAAATAAATAAAATATTTTTTAAAAAAATAAAATTGTTCCTTCCTAGTTCCATTATTCACTTCTTATATATATTTTGTTTATTCTTTGAAATTGCTATTAAAAATAAGACTTATGATGAAAATGTCTATGAAATGTATGGCTATAAGATGAAACTTAAAAGCCCCCTGATATCCAAGTCCTACTCCTTTGAAGTACATTCACTGTTTATGGGGGAGGGGGGTTGTATATTTTAAAAATTTTCAATGAATAGACATGTGTATGTATACACATTCCACAGAAACACAAATACACTTGCACAAATTCATCTAAATAAACAGGATTTTATAATACATATAATTCTGTAACATTTATTAATTATTAACAATTTCTTAAACAGAAAGCTAATATAATCCATTTGTTAAGTCCACTAAGATTTATCTCCTTACTTTTTAATGGCAGCTTTGTATATGTGAATGTGCCACCACGCTCTCCCCCTTGTTATCGTTATGACTTGTGCACTGCTTCAAATGTCGTCACCTCCTCAGAGTTCTTTCTTGACCCCCTTACCTACTATGACAACACGGATGGATCTAGAAGTATTATGCTAAGTGAAATAAGTCAGACTGAAAAAGACAAATGCTATATTATTTCATTTATATGTGAAATCTTAAAATAAATGAAAAAAAACAAACAATAAAGCAGAAGCAGACCCATAAATACAGAGAACAAACTGGTGATTGCCAGTGAGGTTGAGGGTAAGGGGAAAGACAAAATGGGTGTAGGGAAGTGGGAGGTACAGGCTACCAGTTATAGAATGAATAAGTCATGGGAATGAATGGTACCATATAGGGAGCATAGTCAATGGTACTGTCATAGCATTGTATGGTGACAGATGGAAGATACATTTGTGGTGAGCATAGCATAATATATAGTCTAATTACTATGTTTTACACCTGAAACTTATGTACATTGTATATCAACTATATTTCAATTTAAAAAATAAAGTTAATTTTTTTTGTTACACATCTTTCTACATTTAAATTTATTTTTTGGTGAGCTCGATGTTATGTATTTTAACCATTTGTCTTGTGAGTTATTAGTCTTTTTCTCGGTAATTTGCAAGAACTGTTTGTACATTAAAGAAATTCTTCTTTAGGGCAGCCCCGGTGGCGCAGCGGTTTAGCGCCGCCTGCAGCCTGGGGTGCTATCCTCCAGACCCAAGATCCAGTCCCACGTCAGGCTTCCTTTATGGAGCCTGCTTCTCTCTCTTCCTGTGTCTCTGCCTGTGTTTCTGCCTCTGTGTGTGTGTGTGTGTGTGTCTCTATGAATAAATAAACAAAATCTTTTTAAAAAATTCTTCTTTAGTTAACTATGTGAACTAATTTTTCTACAACTTCCTTTGTGTTTAAAAATTCTTTAATTATATTTTCCCATACAAGTGTTTAAAATTTATGTAGACAAACTTATCAATAGCTTCTAGGCCATTATTCATTTTCTATAAGTGTTTTTAAAATATTTTATTTATTTATTCATAAGAGACACACAGAGAGAGGCAGAGACACAGGCAGAGGGTGGAGCAGGCTCCCTGCAGGGAGTCCAATGCAGGACTCAATCCCAGGACCTGGGATCACGACCTGAGCTGAAGGCAGACGTTCAACCACTGAGCCACCCAGTATCCCTCTGTAAGTGTTTCGTTTTAAATGATTTCATTAGGGCCAAACCATTTCCTGAAGTTATTGGGTAAGAATGATATACATAGATGATGAGCAAATCCACAGTCATATATCCAGAAATAAAAGTCATAAATGTGAAGCTGAAAATTAAAATGAAAATGAGATGAAAGTAGCAGAACTTTGAAAGAAAGATTCATACTAACATTTAAAACTGCTTTGATTTTTTAAAAAATATTTTATTTATTGTTTTCACACAAAGAGAGAGTGTGAGAGAGAAAGAGTGCACAAGTGAGGGTAGGGGAAGGGAGGGGCAGAGAGAGAAGCTGACTCCCCATTGAACTTGCCATAGGTCTTGATCCCAGGACGCTTAACCAACTGAGCCACTGAGTATCCCTAAAATAGCCTTGATTATTAAAAATTATTTACAAATAAGAGAATGAAATTTAGTAATGTCTAAAATTCAAGTGCATTTTTCATAAATGAAATTACATACAAATGTTCTTGAAACAAGCTTACTATTTTTTGGAGAGACATTTAAGAGAAAAAATAGAACTTTAAAAGCTGAGAGAAAAAAGTTTATTTTTTTCTGAGAATCCATGCAGTGTAGAGATGGTACAGGTAATGCACTCAGAACAGTATTAAGTAAGTAGCTTACTTATATCCTGAGTTAATCCACAAAGGATTTAGAATGGCTTATAAATACAGAACCAACAAAATAGTGAAACATAAATAAAATATCAGGATTGAGAAAATATAAATTAGAATAGAAGGAACAGACCAAGGGGAAAAGAGAACACAGATAAGCAGACATAAGGTCCAAAATGGTTGTTATAATTGAGACATAGATTTGTGTTTAATATCCCAAAATGTCAAAGCAAAAAGAGCAGTGTTGTTAGCTACATAGTTTTCATTATCTATGAGAAGGAAAAAAAATCCAGATCTTTGGGAAAAGCAAACCTATTCCTAGATTAAATTTTAAAACATATTTCTTAGGTAGATAAGCAACATGTATTTTTTTGAGTTGCAACTTAAATCTTTAACTGGAAGTAAAAGTCATTTGTCCCACATGCAGTTACTTTCAGCACTATTCCACCTATAGTAACATGGGAGGCATATTACCTCCCAGAGTCACTGATTTGTGTTTTCATTTATCCTTGGCAGACTGCTATCTTGGAGCTCATAGTCTAGTCAGGCAAAAGGAATCGAGGAAGCTTGAGGTTTAAATGGAACTGGAAGAACAGGAAAGATGTTCCTGGCAAGATCGGATTTGAACTGAATCTGGAAAAAATCTGTATAAATCTTCAAGGTTAAATAAAAAGGAAAGGTCAGTATCAGCTCCTAAGATTATAAAATGAAGGCAATTTCACCGTACATTAAAAGCATACAAATTCGGGACACCTGGGTGGCTCAGTGGTTAAGTGTCTGCTTTTGGCTCAGGGTGTGATCCTGGAGTTCCAGGATGGAGTCCCAGCATCGGGCTCCCCGGAGGGAGCCTGCTTCTCCCTCTGCCTATGTCTCTGCCTCTCTCTCTCTCATGAATAAGTAAATAAAATCTTTAAAAAATGAAAATAAATAAAAATAAAATAAAAGCATACAAATTTAAATAGCTTTATTTTTTTTCTTGTTTTAGATTTTATTTATTCATGCAGGACACAGGACTCCATCTCAGGACCAGGGATCACGACCTGAGCCAAAGGCAGAAGCTCAACCACTGAGCCACCTAGATATCCCTAACTTTATATTTTGATCCAATAGATAGAATTAATTTTTCCCATAAGATTCCTAACTCTGGGAAATGAACTAGGGGTGGTGGAAGGGGAGGAGGGCAGAGGGTGGGGGTGACCGGGTGGCGGGCACTGAAGGGGGCACTTGACGGGATGAGCACTGGGTGTTATTCTGTATGTTGGCAAATTGAACACCAATAAAAAATAAATTTATAATAAATAAATAAATAAATAAATAAATAAATAAATAAATAGATAGATAGATAGATAGATAGATTTTTTTATATTTAATAGACCTACAATATTTCCTAAAGTGAATCTTGGATAAATTGAATTAATAACTTTAAATATAAAATTGAATTGTATAAAAGTATCTTCATCTTTGTTGATCTTTCCCATGAAGATATTCAGTTACTGATATTCTACTGATGTTGAAAAACTGGCTCCACACACAGAAAACCTCTATGGAAACTCTCCATTCATTCTCTGTCACATCACCTATTTCATTTTCTTCATTACAGTTCTGACTCTTTAAAATTATCCCTATTAGTTGTTGATTGTCTCCTACATAATGCACATTTCGCAAAGGTAGAAATTTACAATGTGCTCAATAAATATATGTTGACTAAATAGATGGATTCAGAGGTTCATGATATAAATTTAAGTAGACAATTGTAAGAAAAGAGAAGAGGCAAAATCAGCCCTCAAAGTAGGAAAAAAAGATACCATGTCCCCTGGCAAATACTTATCACTAAAATGTTATTTTGATGGCTGCTTTCCATAGCTGCAATATCATAGATTTTAAAGATGTCCATTTCTTTACCTATTTTGATTCCCTAATATTGCTCAGGACTTAATTTTTGAAGGTCGCAGAACTGAATTATATTTCCATACTGGAGGAAGGTATCAAACTTGGAAAAGTCTTTTCTCTAACCACCAACATTTGTAAGAATTAACACTAAGAAAGTGAAAGTGTGTCTTAGTTGTTGAGAACAAACTTGTAGAAAAGGTAGCATAGTTATCTCATGTTTGCCAGTAGGGCAAAAACAAAAAGAAAAACAAAAAATGAGCTTTAAAATTAAAGGTAAGTTGAAAGTTGTAGGGTTGGTCACAAACTAAGGGGAAAATCATTCTTGACCATGAAAATTGTTTAGCAATATAAGGAAGTCTTCTATGAGGTCATGATTTGTAAGTATTCAAGCAGAGATCAGATGTCTGGTATGTAAACAAGAACTTTTATATAGTCTGAGAGGCTGGGCTACACCTAAGGGAGGTATAGTGTGTTCACTAGTAGGAGATGTGTGACAAAAAACAGATTAGCCTATTAATTGATTTGCAAATTAATTGTGGGTAGGGCCAATGGAGCCTGGTTAATACATCACAGCTCAGAGCCTACATTAATTTGATTAAAAAACATATGTTGTTTTTTGCAAATTAATTTTGTCCATGTGTTGCTTTCTGGTATGTCAAGACATACCAGCATCATGATTAAAAACTCCCGAGTTTAGTGCATGCTCATATCTTTGATGTTAAAAACAAACAAACAAACAAGGTTCTTACGGCTATTTGTAGTTGTACTTTCAGTACCTAATATCCCAGGAATCATTCTATGTAGCGGAATAGTTCCACGTTGGTGTACTGGTAACTTTCACAAGTCCACATAGATTATGTAGGCAAGGATTGACTAAAGTCTACTCCCAAGTCTGTGAAATGACCTGTGATTTTTCTGGAATAGGGAAAGAAAAGGTGTTTGGTGAGGAGATGCCATGAGGCCATTTCTTATTTACCTCCCTATCGTGAGGGAACTGCCACAAGTTGTTTCTATTCCATCTCCGTAGTTTCAGTTGAACACAGACAGGAATTTCTACCTTATCTTCCTCTACAGCATAACTACAGATTTTTAAAACCTCTTGGCTTAGTGTTTAGAGTTGACTCTTCAATGTCAGAGCAAACTACCACCCATGCTGCCTTCTTCCGTGTTAGTATCTTCCTGTGGGTCTTGGGATGCAGAAGCTGGCAACACATGGACTGTGCTGTTGCTTTTTGAAAGTAATAAATTGTCTGAAATCATTTGGGACATTGTTTCCTTACTAGTCAGATTCATTGAAGTGTGGCAAGGCAAGCTAACAGCTCCAATAGTAGGTAGTGGCCCTGGTAGTTGCCAAATAGCTGTCTAGTGACTGTCTCATTGCTTAATATTTTATACTCAGTGAGAGTTATCTTGTTTCTTCTGCCTGCCTGAAGAACTATATAGTTCTTCATAACCAGGCTATATAGACTTTTGGAATGTCATGGAACTTTAACTGGAGATTCCAACAATATCCGCTTCTGATGTACCCTCTTCCCACTTGTGCATTATAACATGGTCAATTGATCTTGAACTACATCTTGGAAGACAGGTAGGACAAGGTTTTGTGGAATTATACTCTTCCTCTGACATCTGTGTTACTGCCTGAGATACTCATGCATACATGCATGGAGATGAGTTATCTCAATTTTCCAATGTGAGCTCCACTTCGAATTAAACAAACTTTGCTTTTGGGTTTTGTGTAAATATAATCCACTGATTCCCTAGTCTTTCTTATTTTAGTATTATAATGAAATGTAATATACATTTCAAAAATCTGCCTCTTCTAACAGCATAGTGATTCTTCTATGTCTTTACAATTTTTGCAGCATGAGAAATTTACAAATAGATCACAGTTTGATTTTCTAAAAGTATATCGTATATGCAAATATTAGAGCTATCAGATCCAAATTTTGATAAGGTTCAAAGACTAATCTTCCTAATGATTCATTATTTCAAAATCCACTGAGTAGGAAAAAAGTATTAAAGATGACCATTTTGCTGCAATCATTACTTTTGTTGTTCATAGCAAAAGAAGAGAAAGTGCAGCATATCATGCCAGACAGGCTGTCCTGGCAGCATCTTAACAGGTGTGAAGAAGAAATATAACAAGAATCTAAAACTCTGTTTAAAACTGACACAAAGATCACCATGGCAACTTTTCTCCAAGAATCCTGTAATGCCTTTTAAGAAATATTTATATCTCTTTCTGATTAAAATAGCTTTACACATATATGCATATTTATTGTATATACATAAATACACAGATCATATTTAATCACCATATTACTAAGTATATAAAAACAGTTAACTAAATTAAGTGACAGATGTTTAGTTATTCCACAATGTGCATATAAAATATATAATTATATAGAAAAATGCTTATCTTATAAATTATAAAGCAAAATGCAGTATAATCCAAATATGTATTTCACCTATAAAGATACACAAATATAGAGTAAAGGCTTTTTAATATTTATCTAGCTGTTACTAGCTATTCATGCTATCTTGAGCAGGCAGTACTAAGAAGTAAGTGGTTTTTAAATATTTTTTCAAAATTTTTAATATTAGATGCATTATGCATTAATGCATAACAGATACATTAACATTTATGCATTAACATGTATATTATGCATGTTAGTGACAATGCTTTTTAAAATATACACACAGTAAACTCATTCTTCTCCTCCCCCTGTCCCTCCTCCACCTTCTCCTCTCCTTCTTCCTTTCTGTCCTCCTTTTACTTCTTGTGATATATGGTTCTATGAGTTTTAACACATCCATGGATTTTGGTAACTACCATCACCAAAAGAACAGAACAATTCCAACACCCCCAAAGAATTCCCTCTTCCTACTCTTCTGTGCTCAGACTCTCTTTCTACCCCTCATCCTTGGCAGCCATTAATCTGTTCTTTAAGCCTATAGCTTTGTCTTTTCCAGAATATCAAGTAAATGCGTAACACAATTTTTATTTCCATCTTAAATGTTTTCATATTGTTTCAAATTAAGAGACAAAGTTTTTACAGAATTATTTATCTACAAAATGATTATTTTCTAAGAAATGATTTCTGAACTCAGAATTGCCTATTCAATGGGCATACATTTTAATTGTTTCATATATATTTCAAACTGCTTTCCAGGAGTTCAGCATCAATCTTTGCCTCTACCATTAGTGTACAAGGCTGCTCATCTAAGAAAATGCTTTGCTATCATATAAGATTGAAAATATGATAGGTAAAAATTACATCTTATTCACCTGATTTTGGGGGCTTTTTTACTACCAATTTGTTGGATTTTTTTTTCTAAGCACATTATTAGTGATATATATTCTCTTCCATGATTCATTGGTTCATGTCTTTTGCTTACATTTTCTAGGTTATTAGTGATATTTTTAATTATTAACTTGTAGAGAGGCACCTAGGTGGCTCAATTGGTTAAGATCCTGCTTTTGCCTCAGGTCATGATCCCAGGGTCCTGGGATCAGCCCCAGGTCATGTCAGGCTCCCCGCATAGCGGGGAATCTGCTTTTCCATCTCCCTCTGCCCCTCCCTTCTGCTTGTGCTTGCTCTCTCTCTCTCTCTCTCTCTCTCTCTCTCATTCTGTCTCAAATAAAGTCTTTAAAAAAATTATTAACTTATAGAAATTCTTTTATAATAGGCATATTAACCTTTTCCCTGTTTTATTTGTTGAGAATGTTTCCCAGTTTATCTTTCTATTTTCATTATTGTTTTGCTTTGTTTTATTTTGTTTTATTTTTTTATTGGAGTTCAATTTGCCAACATATAGCATATCACCCAGCGCTCATCCTGTCAAGTGCCCCCCTCAGTGCCCGTCACCCAGTCACCCCCACCCCCCGCCTACCTCCCTTTCGACTATCCCCTGTTCGCTTCCCAGTTAGGTGTCTCTCATGTTCTGACACCCTCTCTGATATTTCCCACTCATTTTCTCTCCTTTCCCCTTTAATCCCTTTCACTATTTTTTATATTCCCCAAATGAATGAGACCATATAATGTTTGTCCTTTTGATTGACTTATTTCACTCAGGATAATATCCTCCAGGTCCATCCACGTCGAAGCAAAAGGTGGGTATTTGTCATTTCTAATAGCTGAGTAATATTCCTTTGTATACATAGACCACATCTTCTTTATCCATTCATCTTATGATGGACCCCAAGGCTCCTTCCACAGTTTGGCTATTGTGGACATTGCTGCTGTAGACATTGGAGTGCAGGTGTTTTTTAATCTATTAAAGTTTCATATGCTTTTTGTTAAACCTATTGCTCTGGGACCTCGTAACTTTTTCTATTGATTTAATTTGGAGGAAAATATTACCTTCTTCAACATCAGTTAAATATTTATTTATATTTTTATTTTGAAAAAAAAAAACAAAATGAAACAAAACACATAATTCTGTATTTTCTTTCATAGACCAAAATGTAGGTTATTGGATTTCTTTATTTTTATTTTAAGTATAGTCCACTTGGCTGTATGTTGATCTGTATTTGGATAGCAGATTAAAATATCTGATTCCCAGTCCTCTGCAAATCACCCTCTATACTATTTCAATTCTTAGAACTGGTGAGGAATACATTTCAGCAGCTTATATCAGCTACATTTAATTGCTTTCCCTTTCTCTTTTTTTTCTTGTAAAAATAAAGAATCTGCTTTTTTTTTTCTCTGACAGGCAATGTGCTCAGGCCTAAATGATAAATTATAATTGGTTAAAGATAGTCATGATTGTATTCTTTGATTTCCCAACTTCCCTTGTAGTAGGGTAGGTGTGTAATGCAGTTAGGACTGCCAGATGGACTGCAGGATATCCAGTTAAATATTACTCTCAGATGAACAATGATTAATTTTTATGTCCCAAATACTGCACTGGACATACTTAGAGTAAAAATTAGTCATAGTTTACCTGAAATTCAAATGTAACTCTATGCCTTATATTTATTATCTATAAAATCTGATGCTCACCTATACCCAGTTCTGGCCAATGAAATTTTTTTTTAAGATTTTATTTATTTATTTATTTATTTATTTATGAGAGACACACAGAGAGATAATGGCAGAGACATAGGCAGAGGGAGAAGCAGACTCCCTGCAAGGAGCCGGATGCAGGACTCGATCCCAGATCCAGGGATCAAGACCCGATCGGAAGGCAGACGCTCAACCCTTGAGCCATCCAGGCATCCCTGGCCAATGAAATTTAATGGCAAGTCTGTTGCAAGGATTTCTGGGAAAGTTTCTGTCTCCCAAATAAAAGGGTCACATGGGACTAATCCCGTCTTTTGTCCATTCTTGAATGAAGATGCAATGTATGGAGGTCTAATAGCCATGTCAGGATGAGTGTTACCCCAAAGCATTAGAAATGAAAGTCACAAACTGAGATGGCAGATTGAAAAGCTACTGGAAGCCTGGTCTCTGGCATAAGGGGTACTGGAAAATGACTCCTGAATTTTTTCCTTTATAAGAAAACTCCTATTTAACAAAACCACTATAAGTTAGATTTTCTTATATTTTAAGCTGAATGAAATTCTAATGGTTACATACTGCTTGGGGGATATTTCTTCCTATTTTTACACTAAGAGTGCTTCACTTATAATGATAATAAATACAATCATTCATTTATTTGGCACTTACCTTTTGAGCACTGACTTTATGTTTGGGAAGCACTGATTTACTATACCACTCTCCTAACTGTCTGCCAATTATTTTCTGGAGTAGAAATTAGTGGTGCAAAAGTATAGAAAGTTGTTGGAGTGACTAACATACTTCAAGTTCTCAAAAAAATGTTATCTGCATGCCAGATACAATATTTAGGTCAGAATCAGAGAAAAGAAATTTATAGTGTATCCTCATACTTTTTTTTATTGGAGTTTGATTTGCCAACATATAGCATAACACCCAGTGCTCATCCTGTCAAGTCCCCCCTCAATTCCTGTCATCCAGTCACCTCAACCCCCTGCCCACCTCCCCTTCCACCACCCCTTGTTCATTTCCCAGAGTTAGGAGTCTCTCATGTCCTGTCACCCTCTCTGATATTTCCCACTCATTTTCTCTCCTTTCCCCTTCATTCCCTTTCACTATTTTTTTTATATTTCCCAACTGAAGGAGAACATATATGTTTGTCCTTCAATTAACTTTCTTCACTCAGCATAATACCCTCCAGTTCTATCCATGTCGAAGCAAATGGTGGGTATTTGTCGTTTCTAATGGCTGAGTAATATTCCATTGTATACATAGACCACATCTTCTTTATCCATTGGTCTTTTGATGGACACCGAGGCTCCTTCCACAGTTTGGCTATTGTGGACATTGCAGCTAGAAACATCGGGGTGCAGGTGTCCTGCCGTTTCACAGCATCTGTATCTTTGGGGTAAATCCCCAGCAGTGCAATTGCTGGGTCATAGGGCAGATCTATTTTTAACTCTTTGAGGAATTTCCATACAGTTTTCCAGAGTGGCTGCCCCAGTTCACATTCCCACCAACAGTGCAAGAAGGTTCCCCTTTCTCCACATCCTCTCCAACATTTGTGGTTTCCTGCCTTGTTAATTTTCCCCATTCTCACTGGTGTGAGGTGGGATCTCATTGTGGTTTTGATTTGTATTTCCCTGATGGCAAGTGATGCAGAGCATTTTCTCATGTGCATGTTGGCCATGTCTTTGTCTTCCTCTGTGAAATTTCTCTTCATGTCTTTTGCCCATTTCATGATTGGATTGTTTGTTTCTTTGGTGTTGAGTTTAATAAGCTCTTTATAGATCTTGGATACTAGCCCTTTATCTGATATGTCATTTGCAAATATCTTCTCCCATTCTATAGGTGGTCTTTTAGTTTTCTTGACTGTTTCTTTTGATGTGCAGAAGCTTTTTATCTTGATTAGGTCCCAATAATTCACTTTTGCTCTTATTTCCCTTGTCTTCATAGATGTATCTTGCAAGAAGTTGCTGTGGCCAAGTTCAAAAAGGGTGTTGTCTGTGTTCTCCTCTAGGATTTTGATGGATTCTTGCCTCACATTTAGATCTTTCATCCATTTTGAGTTTATCTTTGTGTCTGGTATAAGAGAATGGTCTAGTTTCATTCTTCTGCATGTGGATGTCCAATTTTCCCAGCACCATTTATTGAAGAGACTGTCCTTTTTCCAGTGGATAGTCTTTCCTCCTTTGTCGAATATTAGTTGACCATAGAGTTAAGGACCCATTTCTGGATTCTCTATTCTGTTCCATTGATCTATGTGTCTGTTTTTGTGCCAGTACCACACTGTCTTGATGATCACAGCTTTGTAGTACAACTTGAAATCTGGCATTGTGATGCTCCCCCCCCCACCCCCACTCTAGTTTTCTTTTCCAATATTCCCCTGGCTATTTAGGGTCTTTTCTGAATACACACAAATCTTAAGATGATTTGTTCCAATTCTGTGAAGAAAGTCCATGGTATTTTGATAGGGATTGCATTGAACATGTAAATTGCCCTGGGTAGCATTGACATTTTCACAGTATTAATTCCTCCAATCCATGAGCATGGAATATTTTTCCATCTCTTTGTGTCATCCTCAATTTCTTTCAGAAGTGTCCTGTAGTTTTTAGGGTATAGATCCTTTACCTCTTTGGTTAGGTTTATTCCTAGGTATCTTATGATTTTGGGTATAATTATAAATGGGATTGACTCCTTAATTTCTCTTTCTTCAGTCTCATTGTTAGTGTATAGAAATGCCACTGATTTCTGGGCATTAATTTTGTATCCTGCCACATTGCTGAATTGCTGTATGAGTTCTAGCAATCTTGGGGTGGAGGCTTTTGGGTTTTCTATGTAGAGTATCATGTCATCTGCAAAGAGGGAGAGTTTGACGTCTTCTTTGCCAATTTGAATGCCTTTTATTTCTTTTTGTTGCCTGATTGCTGAGGCTAGGACTTCTAGTACTATGTTGAATAGCAGTGGTGAGAGTGGACATCCCTGTCCTGTTCCTGATCTTAGGGGAAAGGCTCCCAGTGTTTCCCCACTGAGATTGATATTCTCTGTGGGCTTTTCATAAATGGCTTAAGATATTGATGAATGTTCCCTCTATCCCTACACTTTGAAAAGTTTTAATCAGGAATGGATGCTGTATTTTGTGAAATGCTTTCTCTGCATCTATTGAGAGGATAATATAGTTCTTGTTTTCTCTCTTGTTGACGTGATCTATCACATTGATTGCTATTGTGGTCTGAAAATATGCAGGGGACAATCCCAATCTTTTGGTATCAGTTGAGGCCTGATTCGTGACCCAGTATGTGGTGTATTCTGGAGAAAGTTCCATGTGCACTTGAGAAGAATGTGTATTCATTTGCGTTTGGATGTAAAATTCTGTAAATATCTGTGAAATCCATCTGGTCCAGTGTATCATTTAAAGCTCTTGTTTCTTTGGAGATGTTATGCTTAGAATATCTATCATTTTCAGAAAGCGCCATGTTGAGGTCTCCCAGTATTAGTGTATTATTATCTAAGTATGTTTTTACTTTGGTTATTAATTGATTGATATACTTGGCAGCTCCCACATTAAGGGCGTAAATATTCACGATTGTTAAGTCCTCTTGTTGGATAGATTTTAAGTATGACATAGTGTCCCTCTTCATCTCTTACTACAGTCTTTGGGATAAACTTTAATTTATCTGATATGAGGATTGCTATTCCTGCTTTCTTTTGAGGACCATTTGAATGGTAAATGGTTCTCAAGCTTTCATTTTCAGACCTGTAGGTGTCCTTAGGTCTCAAATGAGTCTCTTGTAGACAGCAAGTAGTTGGGCCTTGCTTTTTATCCAGTTGAAACCCTGAGTCTTTTGATGGGATCATTAAACCCATTCACATTCAGAGTTACTATTGAAAGATATGAATTTAGTGTCATCATAATACCTACTCGGTCCCTGTTTTTGTGGATTATTTCTTTGGGTGTCCTCTTTCTTTTACAGAGTCCTCCTTAATATTTCTTGCAGAGCTGGTTTGGTGGTCACCTATTCTTTCAGTTTCTGTGTATCTTGGAAACTCTTATTTTTTTCTCATTAAACTTCTGTTTTAATGGGTCTCAAAATTCTGTGACAGATTTTTGGTCAAGTTTCCATTAAAAAGTACTGATTTTAAAAACTAATAACTTAAAACTGCCACACATGCACACACACACAAAAAAAAGGACCACAAAACATTCTTTTCCTTCTGAAGTTTTGTCTTTTATTATTAAATTTAAATGGCCAATTGACACACACAGTTCTGGGACCATTCTTCCACCACTGACTAAGACTAGGGTGGCAGGTATCGGGGATAATACTCATTTAGCCTTCTGAGCTTTCTAGGCAGACTTGAGACTTTGCCAGCTCCAACTGCCTTCTTGTCCACTGCTTTGATGACGCCCACAGCAACCTTCTGTCTCATGCCACGAACAGCAAAACAGCCCAGAGGAGGATAGTCAGAGAAGCTCTCAACACACATAGGTTTACCAGGAACCATATCAACTATGGTAACATCCCCAGATTTTAAGAACTTGGGACCATCTTCCAGCTTTTTTCCAGAATGACGATCTATCTTCTCCTTCAGCTCAGTAAACTTGCAAGCAAAGTGAGCTGTGTGACAATCCAGCACAGGGTCATATCCAGCACTGATTTGGCCTTGATGGTTCAGGATAATCACCTGAGCCGTGAAGCCAGCTGCTTCCATTGGTGGGTCGTTTTGCTGTCACCAGTCACATTGCTATGACCAACATCTTTGACAGAAACGTTCTTGACATTGAAGCCCACATTGTCCCCAGGAAGAGCCTCACTCAAAGCTTCATGGTGCATTTCAACAGACTTTACTTCAGTTGTAACATTGACCAGAGCAAAGGTGACCCCCATACCAGGCTTAAGAACACCAGTCTCCCCTCGGCCCACGGGGCCAGTACCAATACCACCAATTTTGTAGACGTCTTGGAGAGGCAGACACAAGGGCTTATCAGTTGGACGAGTTGGTGGCAGAATGCAATCCAGGGCTTCAAGCAGTGTGTTTCCACTGGTATCCCCATCTTTACAGGTGACTTTCCATCCCTTGAACCAAGGCATGTTAGCACTTGCCTCCAGCATGTTGTCACCATTCCAACCAGAAATCGGCACAAATGCTACTGTGTTGGGGTCATAGCCAATTTTCTTAATTAGGCGCTGACTTCCTTAACGATTTCCTCGTATCTCTTCTGGCTGTAGGGTGGTTCAGTGGAATCCATTTTGTTAACACCAACAATTAGTTGTTTTACACCCAGTGTGTAAGCCAGAAGGGCATGCTCACGGGTCTGCCCATTCTTGGAGACCCTGCTTCAGATTCACCAACACCAGCAGCAACACTCAGGACAGCACAGTCAGCCTGAGATGTGCCTGTAATCATGTTTTTGATAAAGTCTCTGTGTCCTGGGGCATCAGTGATGGTCACATAATACGTGCTGGTCTCGAATTTCCACAGGGAGATCAGTGGTGATACCACGTTCACATTCAGCTTTCAGTTTATTCAAGACCCAAGCATACTTGAAGGAGCCTTTTTCCATCTCAGCAGCCTCCTTCTCAAATTTTTCGATAGTTCTTTTGTCGATCCCACCACAATTGTAGGTCAGATGGCCAGTAGTGGTAGACTTGCCCGAATCTACGTGTCCAATGATGACGATGTTGATGTGGGTCTTTTCCTTTCCCATTTTGGTTTAGGTTTAGCGGTGGTTTTCACGACACCTGTGTTCTGGCGGCAAACTCATTGTGAAAAAGCTCTCCTATTCTGAATGAGAGCCTTGCTGGATAAAGTATTCTTGGCTGCATGTTCTTCTCATATAGGAGCCTGAATATATCCTGCCAGCCCAGAAAGGGCTGGCAGGTCTCTGTGGAGAGGTCTGCTGCTAATCTAATATTTCTCCCCATATAAGTTAGGGATCTCTTGTATTTTGCTGCTTTAAGGATTTTCTCTTTATCTTTGGAATTTGCAAGTTTCACTATTAAATGTGGAGGTGTTGAACAGTTTTTATTGATTTGGGGGGGGGGGACTTCTCTATCTCCTGGATATGAATGCATGTTTCCCTCCCCAAATTAGGGAAGTTCCCAGCTATGATTTGTTCAAATATGCTTTCTGGTCCTCTGTCCCTCTCGGCACCCTCTGGAACCCCAATTAAACATAGATGTTTCCTTCTGAGGCTGTCATTTATTTCCCTTAACCTTCCTCATGGTCTTTTAATTGTTTTTTCTTTTTTTTCCTCAGCTTCTTTCCTTGCTATCAACTTGTCTTCTATGTCACTCACTCTTTTTTTTTTTAAAGGTTTTATTTATTTAATCAAGAGAGAGAGAGACAGAGACAGGCAGAGACACAGGCAGAGGGAGAAGCAGGCTCCATGCAGGGAGCCTGACGTGGGACTCCATCCCAGGTCTCCAGAATCAGGCCCTGGGCTGTAGGCAGTGCTAAACCGCTGAGCCACCGGGGCTGCCCTGTCACTTACTCTTTCTTCTAACTCATTAACCCTCATCGTTAGGACCCCCAGTTTGGATTGCATCTCATTTAATTGATTTTTAATTCCGGCCTGATTAGATCTAAATTCTGCAGTCATGAAGTCTCTTGAATCCTTTATGCTTTTTTCCAGAGCCACCAGTAGCTTTATCATTGTGCTTCTTAATTGGCTTTCTGACATTGAATTGTAATCCAAATTCTGTAACTCTGTGGCAGAGAGTACTGTTTCGATTTTTTCTTTTGTGGTGAGTTCTTCTTTCTAGTCATTTTCTCAGAGCAGAGTGGCTAAAAACGAGTTGTACTGGAAAAAGGAGGAAAAAAAAGAAAAAAAAAAGGAAGGGTATCCTCTGGTTCTATACACTGTAAATCCCTTGACTTCCCCTGGGGCTTTCCAGCGCTGCTCGGTCCAGAACTTGCTCTTCCCCTGTCCTTCCAGCTGGTCTTCTGGGGGAGCTGCCCTGCCAGGTGCACGGCTCAGTGGGAGCTGTTTACCCCTTGAGGTCTCTTCCCCTGGCTCCCCGCCTCTCCCAGGCACAGGGTAACACCAGGAGGAACAACCCCATGGCAGCGGCCAGCCCTCCAGCCCTGGAGTCAGCTCCCGCAGTAACCGCCGCAGCTCCCAGTCCGCAGGGGCCTGGATGCTCTGGGGCGGGGGGCGCTGACCTGCACAGCTCCGGGGCTCCCGGGGGCAGGAGCCTCCCCGCCATCCTGGGCCCTCCCCACCTCCGCCTGTCCCGGGGGGAGCCCACGATCTCCGCTGTGTCCCCAGCGCCCTGGGTCCGAGGCCTGCCCCGCTGGCATCGCTCCCGGGGCCGCGCGGCTCCCAAAGGCAGCAGGGCGCAGCCCCCTCCGCCCGGAGCCCCCCCCCCCCGGCTTCTCCCCGAGGCCCCTGTGGGCGCTCCAGCCCTGTACCGCGCTCGGCCACGGGGTGTGGGGCGCTGTCCCCGGGCCACCTCCTCTGTTAGTGACCCCGGGAGGCTGGGGGCCCCACCGCCCTGCGGTCCTGCCCGGGTTCCCCGCTGAGCACCTTTCCCTCCGGGAAGAGTCCGGTGCAGATTGTTAAAGTTCCCCCTTCCCTGGGCGGCTTTCCTGCCCCGGGGCCCCTCCCCCACTGGATTCTTTTTTATTTTATTTTTCCTCCTTCCTATCTTGTTAGAGCACAAACTCTTCTCTCTGTAGCATTCCGGCTGTTCTCTCTTTATTTTTTTTTTTAAGATTTTATTTATTTATTCATGAAAGACACAGAGATAGAGAGAGGCAGAGACATAGGAGGAGGGAGAAGCAGGCTTCATGCAGGGAGCCCGACGTGGGACTCGATCCCGGGACTCCAGGATCACGCCCTGGGCTGAAGGGGGCGCTGAACCGCTGAGCCACCAGGGCAGCCCCCTGCTCTCTCTTGAAATCTCAGGTCGAATCCATAGGTTTTCAGGATGATTTGAAAGTTATCCAGATAAGTTGGTGGGGTCAGGTAACTTGGGGACCCAACTCCCCCGCCATCTTGCCCTGCCCCCATCCTCATACTTTTGTTCAGAAAACTAGCATAGCTTTTTGACATGAAGTAAAAATATATGGTCACTTTTCTCAATTTAGTATTTTTGGTTTTATAAGCTGTGAAAATTAGTCCTAAATTCTGGGGATAGGTCATCAGGCATGGGTTTGGTAGTGTGGCTTTTTGTCACGTGCTCTTTTGAGCATCATTTCATAATTGGGTTGCCTCAGGAGATACTAGAAAATGCTTTTACAATCTGACATTCCTATTCTTGAAAAACTTGGCATAGTTGTAGTGTAGTTATGACTTAGATGCTGATAAATTTTACATCCATGTTGCAGCAAATGGTAATTCCTTCTAGGAAATGGCATATTTTTCCAACGTTACAGGTTTTGCATCCTATTGTATAATGATGGAAGAAGTGAAGGAAATCATGAATTAAGCACAGCCAATCAACTTCAATCCCAAACAGGTAATTTTCCAAAAATAAATCTAAGTTCTAGTTTGCCTAATATTTTAAGTACCATATTTAAAATAAATTTTATATTAAAAGAATATTGCAATGCCAACTACTCTATAATACAGTCAATAAACTCTTTACTAATTGAGAAACATTAATGGCAAATTAATATGTTGATTTACATCATGTTTATATTTGAACAATTGGTTTCTGAGGAACTCTAATTATCATATGTCATATATTTGGTGATTGTAAAGCTGTATTAAGCTTTTCAGTGCCTTCTAATTAAAAAAATACATCTTTTTCAAGTAAGGTTACTCAAACTTTACTCAGTCAATAGTAGTGTACATGGCCTAAAAGCATAAACTTTGTATGGTAGGCTGAATAATGGCTTCCCAAAATGTCCATATCCTAATTACTAGAACCTGTGAATGCTACCTTATATGGCAAAGGAACTTGTCAAGTATGGTTAAGATAAAGATCTTGAGTGGGTAGGTTATTCTGGATTATCCATGTAGAACTGATGTAATCACAAGGATTATTTAGGAGGGGCAAGGGATCTGAGAGATAGAAGGTGATGTAAAGACAGCAGAGATTTGAAATGCTGTATTTCTGGCTTTGAAGGTGAAGGAAGGGGCCATGAGCCAAACAATGCAAGGAATGCATCTCTGAAACCTAGAAAAGGCAATGAAGATGGCAACATGTGTCATTCCTGAATTGCTACCCTTAATAAGGAAAACTAACCATTATACAATAATAGGACACCACTGAGAGGTCCTAGAGTCCTAGAACACAGGGATGAGGCTAAACCACCACCCTATAATACAGATAACAAGACAGACTGCATTAGGAAGGTGAGAGAAGGGGCTACCTGTTGACCATATTGTTCCTCCCCAGGCCAGCACAGCACCACAAGGAGTGGTCTTCCCTAAGCATTTGGCTTCTTCAGTGGGGAAATAAAACCCACATGGGACAATTAATGTCATCCAGCACTTCTGGTCTCTGTGGGAGTCACCAGTCTGATCTCATTCCACTGGGACTGTAGAGCAATCTGTGGAACCCCACCACTGGGAATATGACTATAATGGAGAAGGAAGGAGGGGCTTACAACAACCAGCACTCATATTTTAGCAGTCTGAGTTCATGCCTGCAGTGCCCAAATGGTAATCCCAACCAGAGCTTTGCTCATCTGTAGGCCCAAGCCAGTGGTACCTTCTGACCAGGGAACTCAGCAGGGTGAAGATCTGCTGGATATGGATCTTCAAATGATGAGTTTTGTCAGCCCCAGAACCTGCTTTGCACACACCCGAGCATGGAGCTGAGTCACAGTCCTATCAGTTGCAGAGTGTCTCACAGCCACATCTGACAGAGGGGAGGGTAGAACACCTGGAGGCTATATATCTCAGCATCACTCAAACTCAAAGAAGGGCTAGCAGAGCTGATAATTTGCAGAGCAAAGCCAATGGGCCTGTTCAACCAAGGAACCTGAGGTGCAGGTTGGTTTGAGTTAAGACAACAAAGAGCTCTACTAGCCTTAGAACTGCTTCTCCCACTACACTGGGGCAGAGAAACTAAATTTATAACCCTTCCTGAATACAGCCTCCAGAGCACACAGGTAAACTGATTAGATGGCTTTTGCCATCTGAGGTAAAATCAGTGGCTTCACCTGACCAGGGAATTCACTGCAATCTTCTTGGTTGATTTAGGCCCCCAAACAATGAGCCGTACAGGCCCTGGGTCCCATCCTGCTACCCTGCCAGGACACGGAAGCTAATTCATAGTCCCATTAATAACTGAATATAGTACCTTTTCTTCTTCCTTTGGTGACTGATGCTTACACTTTATCCTCAGGGGAAGGTATCTGAACCAAGGACAAAATTCTTGCCTAAGCAGAGGACCTTTTGTTGACTCTGAGGCCAGCTTCATTCTTGACCTTCTTGTGTTTTAAGTCCAAGAGACAATACATTCTCCTTTAAGAGTAACCTATTCTAAATTGAATTTCTGTCATTGGCATCTAAAATGCCTGACATATAAATCCGCCTACACATATATCTTGTTATCCACCCATTTTTCCATTGTGTTTAAGCCTACTTAGATCACTTCATATTTTCAATATTTTGTGAGACTTAAAGCATTTCATTCCCTCGGCCTGAAATTCACTTCCTTTAAATATGTCTTAAAACATCTAAACATCTTAAGATACAACTTAATATCAAAATACTATGTCTTAGATGAAGCTTTTCTTTATTCCCGTAGTTGCAAACTAACTTCTCCATGTTCTTATAGCTGGTGATTTCCTTCAAATTTGAACGTGCAGACTATACATCAGTCTGCACCTTAAACCTCCTGTTCCCCAGGATATATCCTTTTATTCAATTCCTTCTCAAAACACTTCTCAACATTTTTATTAATACTAAGGTGAGGGATCCCTGGGTGGCTCAGCAGTTAAGCGTCTGCCTTCAGCCCAGGGCCTGATCCTGGAGACCAGGGATCGAGTCCCACATCGGGCTCCCTGCATGGAGCCTGCTTCTCCCTCTGCTTGTGTCTCTGCCTCTCTCTCTCTCTCTGTCTCTCATGAATAAATAAATAAAATATATTTAAAAAACTACTAAGGTGAGATTAAATGACTGTTGGTTACAGTATTATTAGTAGCTAATATTTTTAGATTAAAAATGACCCAAATAAAATATCAGAAAGGGAGACAGAACATAAAGACTCCTAACTCTGGGAAACGAACTAGGGGTGGTGGAAGGGGAGAAGGGCGGGAGGTGGGGGTGAATGGGGGACAGGCACTGAGGGGACACTTGACGGGATGAGCACTGGGTGTTATTCTGTATGTTGGTAAATTGAACACCAATAAAAATTAATTTATTAAAAAAAAAAAAGAAAGAAACCCATGCCCTCGGGCAGCCCGGGTGGCTCAGTGGTTTAGCTGCGCCTTCAGCCCAAGGCATGATCCCAGGGTCCTGGAATCGAGTCCCATGTCAAGCTTCCTGCATGGAGCCACTTCTCCCTCTGACTGTGTCTCTGCCTCTTTCTTTCTCTGTCTTGCATGAATAAATAAATTAAATCTTTAAAAAAAATGACCCAAATAATAAGCATAAGTTGTTAATTTCTAAAGGTAGAAGTTCAGATATTAACAAAAAATAAAAGTGATTCCATGAGTTTTTAGGCTATCACATTACTCTTGGATTTCTTGGGTCAATTATTGTGTGAAATACACAATTTAATTAGTATCATTAGGTGTCTTATAACAGAAGGGTCTTTGGATAAACCCAGATATCTGAAGAAACTGTAGATGTTTAAAAAAAATCAGAACTGAATCAATCTGTGTGACAATGATTTTATGTTCTTGTGGTTATCTTTTTAAAATGCAATCATATGTATAACAACCCTCAACCTTAAATCTTTAAATGGACTGTTGGCTTTAAGACAGAATAAAGATACCACCTCTTTTCCTGTCTGACTCTACTAGATAACAAGAGGAATGAGGAAGAAAAATGGAAATCTGCCTTGATGATAAGAAAAAAAAAGAGATATAGAAAAAATACATATGCATATATACACATGCTTGTAGAAAAAATAACCCAGGAATGAGGATGAATACGTAAAATATGCCTGCTGGTACAGGTTTCATGCAAAGGTGTTGGGATACTGGCTTTTCAAGGGTAGAGGGCTACTGGATGTGGCAAGGTCAGTGATCCCTCTCTTGGAAAAAGCAGATTTGTTTCAAGGATGAGAACTCCTGCAGAAACTTCCCTCACATTTAGTTCATAGTAGGATCTTGCAAGGAAAAGTGAGAAAATCTACCATCTTTGCAACTGCATGGCTGAGTGAAAGAAAATCTGTGGGTGGGAAGCAGTTTTCAGCTAAAGAGAACCATGTGCCAGGGAAAAGATGTATTATGTAAAGCATAATATATATAAAGTAAGCAATATAAGTGTGTTTAAATATATGAAGGTAACCTCTAGAAAAGCCAGGAATTATACAAGCTACAGAATAGTGTGGGACAATGGAGATTACAGAGGTGGAAGAAAATAGATATATAGGATTTTGAATATCACTTGCAGTAGAAAACCAATAGGCACTGGGAAAGAAATAGATTAATTCCACTAAATAAATCACAATTATAAAGGACCACAATAACTTTAAGAGAGCATAAACTTTTAAAATTATCAAAGGTAAATATACACAGTGAAAGAAACACAGACCTTATTAAGAAAGAAAATAGATAAAATATATATTCTAGGGAAAAAACACAAATTTTAACTAAATAACTTTATTGCTTACATTGATCTAATTGACTTAACTGAGCAAAGAAGATGGCAAAACTAAACCAAGAATTAATTTCATCTCCATATATATAAATGAGGTTTGCTTATCTATTAAAATAAAAAAATATGCTCTCTTTGGATAATCAAGCAAAACCCAACTACATATTATATATAGGAGATATAAAATAAAATAACTTGGAAAGGCTTGAAAACAAAAGAGCAGAAAAACATAGCAGGAAACTGAAGATTTAAAAATATCAGCACATTATTAGATAATACATAATTCTAGTAAGAAAAGACTATAAAATAAACACTGATTCACAGTGAAAATTTTATGATATCTATATACAAAATAATTGCATCAAAAATCAAGAAGAAAAATTCATTAGTATGAGCCACTCTCAAACTATAATAGATTGAATTAGAAAAAAAGATCTAAATAACTTTATTGCTTATATTGATCTAATTGATATAACTCAACTGAGCAAAGAAAGAAGTTAAGTTTTCCATATAACCATAAAAAGTAACAGTATTCGACAAAAAATGCTTAATAAGTCAAACAGTAAAAATACTAGAAACACTACACTTTCTCTATAATGTGACAAAACAACAAAGTAGTCAGAAAATAGGTAAGACAAGCAAAAATGAATAATTTATATACTAATATTACTTCTCAATTACTCTCTACCTTTACTTCAAAGCATGTTTTAAGATTTAATATTTTTCAAAATTAACTGTTACATGAAACAGCAAGGTATAGTATAGTGTTTCATTTTGCATGTTTATGCTATCGTGTTTTAAAATTATGTTTATATATTTAAATCATAACATATACATATTCTTGTATATGCAGAGCCATTTATGAAATTATGTATCAGAATCTGTAATTTTTAGGTAGTGAACTTGAAGAAATCAGAAAATAGTAGGATGAGACTTACCTTTCTCTTGAATTTTTTATCATTTGCCTATAAAACCCATTACATATTTAACAAGTACTCAAAGGGTTTGCAAAACCATTTTATATAGATACTCTAAGTGCAAACATACATAGAAAGCATACAGAAAAGTGTTAACTATTGTTACCTCTACCTAGTGGGATTTTAGATAACATCTATTTCTTGTTTATATTTCACCATATCTTATGTTCTTCCCTAAAGTATGTCACCCTTACAATTGGAAAAAGCAACTATAAGCCTTTTTCCACTTCGGAAAACAACAGCAAGTCTACACTGAGATGGTCTCCCATGCTTCTGAGAAAAATTGTTAACTCCTTTAGTGTAGCATTCAAGGCTCTTCATAACACTATCCCATTTTGTATTCCCAGCATTCGTTCCTGCCTTATCTGCCTCACACACCTGTACTGGGCAAAGAATGGACTCCAAATTTTCATAGTTCATTGATAACTCCATGCAATTGTTTATGCTGCTCCTTCTACATAGGATAAATGTCCTTTCCATTACTATCAAACCCTTTATTTTATTTTATTTTTTTAGATTCATTTATTTACTTTGAGGGGGGCAGATGGAGAGAGAGAGAATCTTAAGTGGACTTCACACTGAAGCCCAATGTCAGGCTGGATCTTGGGACCTGAGCCAAAATCAAGAGTCGAACACTTAACCAGTTGAGCCACCCAGGTGCCCCTCAACCTCTTCATTTTAAAACGTTCATTTAAATGTTACTTTAGTGATATTGACAGGTAAGATTAATCACTACCTCATCTGATTTCTTTTTTTATAGTAGAATTAAATACATATATCTTATATGATGTGCTATGTGTGTGGATGCATGAGCATGTATGTATACACACTTTGGGAAAATACTGATGGTATGGAGAAAAAAGGAAGGTGTGGGGGAGGGATCAAGCATCCAGGGTGATGGAAGAGTACTAAAGGAAGAGAGGGAGAGAAGGGTGTGGAGGGAAGAGAGAGAAAAATAAATGAAAGAGAAAAAGAAAATAAAATTGGTTAATTATCATTCCATTGAGCCCTCATCTCCAATATAACAAGAGATTTGAGTTGCTGCTGGAGACACTCAATTTAAACTTTTCCAACTATGAACAATTTTGTTTGCTCAAATAGAAAAGATAGGTGATGACCTGATCTTCTGACAGCATGTCATCGAGTTTGTGACTGTGGTGATGACTATAATGAAAATTTTCCTGTGCTAAGCAGGTGTGGAAATCTGGAGATTGTTGTTAACCAGATCCCATATTTACTGATAAAGCGGGGAATCGGTCCAAATTTCAACAGAACTTTTTCAAGTAATTCACAATTAATTCTGAGAACTTTGATAAGAACTAACCTAAGAACTATTTGGTAATGAGTCATTTCATTTATTTGTCCATTTTGACACAAATATTATAAGCATCAAAAAAGATGACTTAAACTGTGAGCTGCTTTGGACTGAATTTAGAAGAATAAAAACTTTATCCTGAATTAAGAATAACATTTTTGATCATTGATTTTGATGCCAAAGGATATTTCATATGGCTTCCACAGTGTTCTAATTAAAAACAAACAAACAAAAGCCCAGCTGTAGGACTTCTTTATTTATTGTTTATTCAGAACAACTTTTTATTGGAATTTCTAAAGGATTTCAGTTTTGAGATATAGTTACATTAAAATGAACAAAGCTGTATTTCTAAAAACTATTTTTTTAAATATAAATTTTAGCATATTTAGGTTATTCTGGAATTCTGAATTATTTTTTTGGTTGAATCTAGCAACCTTCTGACCCTGTACAACATATCCAATTCCTGAGCTTCAATTACTCAATTAATAGTACTCCCCTCATATGATTCTTGTTAATAATTTCAAAGTAGGTAGTACAATAATGATTCCTATGTTAAGTTTCTATTATACTTTACTACTTTTTTGGGGTAAAAGAATTTAAAGACTATTTACATTTTAAATATTTTGAGATAAAATCTTTTGCATAATATTTACAGAATAAGTATTCAGTGCCTCAAATGGCAATGCAATGTACAACTGAAAATAAATGTGATTAATTAATAACAAAGCATTTCTACTTTTGATAACACTGCAGTAGTTTGTAAGAGTCTCATCCTCTTATATATGGCTATTAAAAATTGTGTGAAAAAGTTGAAAAAATAATTATTTATGATACTGGAAAACAACCTAAGTCAGGCAGAACTGGAGGGTAGATGATCTCAGTAATGGAAATTTTCACTGGGTGATATTTGAATTTAGATGCTTTTCTCTCCACACTATTTTAGGTAGTTTGAATATAAGTGCAAAGTCAAGAGTCTAATTAGTTTGAAAAGGTGAGACCAGAGTTCAGGAATACCAGAGGAATTAAAATGTCAGGGGAATATTGGCAAAAGGAATATCCATAGAGAAGACAGACCAAAACATGTCTATAAACTTTCCCAATATCCTTGATTCTTCCATAAATTATGTACATGAAGGTGCCCTGAAGATGGCAATAGATGAAGGTTAAAGCACTAAGTAGACCTAAAGCAATCTATACATTCAATGCAATCCCTAGCAAAATACCATCAACTTATTTCACCAAGTTGCAACAAGTAATCCTAAAATTTGTACAGAACCAGAATAGACCCCAAATAGCCAAAGGATTGTTGAAAAAGAAAACCAAACCAGTGGCATCACAGTTCCAGATGTCAAGCTCTATTACCAATCTGTAATCATCAAGACAGTATGGTACTGGCACAAAAACAGACATATAGATCAATAGAACAGAATAGAGAACCCAGAAATGGACCCTCAACCCTATGGTCAACAAATCTTTCAACAAAGCAGGAAAAAATATCCAGTGGAGAAAAGACAATCTCTTCAACAAATGGTGTTGGGAAAACTAGACAACCACATGCAGAAGAATGAAACGACCATTTCTTCACACCTTATACAAAAATAGACTACAAATGCATGAAAGACCTAAATATGTGACAGTAGTCCATCAAAATCTTAGAGAACACAGGCAGCAACTTCTTTGGCCTCAGCTTCAGTAATTTCTTTCTAGACATGTCTCCAAGGGCAAGGAAAACAGAGACAAAAACGAACTACTGGGATTTCATCAAGATAAAAAGGTTTTGCACAGCAAAGAAAACAGTCGACAAAACCAAAAGGCAACCTACAGAATGGGAGAAGATATTTGCAAATGATGCACCAGATAAAGGCTAGTATGCAAGATCTATAAAGAACTTACCAAACTCAAAACTCAAAGAAAAAATAATCCAATCAAGAAATGGGCAGAAGACATGAACAGACGTTTCTCCAAAGACATACATGAAACAAAGAAGACACATGAAACAAATGTTCAACATCACTCATCATCAGGGAAATACAAATCAAAACCACAATGAGATACCACCTCACACCAGTCAGAATAGCTAAAATTAACAAGTCAGGAAATGACAGATGTTGGAGAGGATGGAAAGGAAAGGGGAACCCTCTTACACTGCTGGTGGAAATGCAAGCTGGTGCAGCCACTCTGGAAAACACTATGGAGGTTCCTCAAAAAGTTGAAAATAGAGCTACTCCATGACCCAGTAATTGCACTACTGGGTATTTACCCCAAAGATAAAAATGTAGTGATCCAAAGGGGTCCCTGCACCCCAATGTTTACAGCAGCAAGGTCCACAATAGCCAAACTATGAAAAGAGTCCATATGTCCATCGAAAGATGATAAAGAAGACATGGTATATATACACAATGGAATACTAATTAGCCATCAAAAATGATATCCCGCTATTTGCAATGATGTGGATGGAACTAGAGGGTATTAGGTTAAGTGAAATAAGTCGATCAGAGAAAGATAATTATCATATAATCTCACTCATATTGTGGAATTTAAGAAAAAAAAACAAGATCATAAGGGAAGAGAGGAAAAAATAAAACAAGATGAAATCAGAGAGAGAGACAAACCATAAGAGAGTCTCAATCATAGGAAACAAACTGAGGGTTGCTGGAAGGGAGGGAGGTGAGGGGACAGGGTAACTGAGTGATGAACATTAAGGAGGGACATGATGTAATCAGCACTGGGTATAATATAAAACTGATGAATCATGGACCTCTACCTCTGAAACCAATGATACGTTATATGTTAATTAATTGAATTTAAATAAATTTTTTTTAATTTTAAAAATAAAGCACAGAGCAGGGATTTTAACTGCACACTTAAAAAAGATAAGACAGAGATGATAATTTAAGTCTAACCAAATTCACTACCTGAAAGAATAAAACTCGACATTCTTCAGAGAAAGCTAACTGAATTCAATGTCTAAAATATAATATTCACAATGCCCTAAATACCAAAATAAAACAAAATACTAACTGCAAATTAGAAGGAATATATATAGGACCATTAGATAAGAGAAAAAGTGATCAGTAGTAACCAAATCTGAAGTTACTTAAATATTGAAATTGAAAGTAGAAAACCAGACCTTTAAAGCAGGTATTATAAAAATGTTTGGAATTAAAGGGAAATATTGGCATAAAAAATAAACAGATGGAGAATCTTGGTGGAGAAATATAAACCATTAAAAAAATTAATAGATATTCTAATATTAAAAAGTAAAGCATATGAAATGAAATCAGGTATCCCTCAATGGCCTCAACAAGCTTAGGGAAGATGCCAACAAGCATGGTAAGCTTGGAGACAGAGCAATTGAAATTATCCTACCTGAAGAACAAAAAAGAAAACAAAATATTTTTAAATAGTGAATAGAGTCCACCCATCAGGCAACATCAAGCAGTCAAACATATATGCTATTATAATCCTCAAAGCTGAGAAACACAGATTAAAAGGAGGGAGGGGAGGAGAGAATATCAAATAAGACAAAATACAAACAACTGGTCACTGAGTATAGGTTATCTAAATTTTTTTATTCTGTTTTTATAATTGTTTGGTAAGATTGAAAATATATAAAAAGGAAAAGGAAGTAAAAGAAGAACTATGCTGCTTCTCATAAAGTGCAGTTTAAACATTTGATTCACCTCTATAATAAGTCAACACCTCTAGGCTATTAAATAAGACACTTTAGAACAAATTAAATTAGAGTATTTACAGTAATGGTTAAAAATTCAATTAAGGAAAAGTCCAACATGTATATAATGCATGATAGCAGAGCTAATTATTCACATTCATAATAATCTTAGAGAGAGACTAATCTTTCCATAACTTTATTTTCAAAGACAGAGTAATATTGAAAACAAAGATGAAGACTTAATTAAGTCTTAAAAATAGATTCTGAAAAATTAACTGCATTTGCTAATTAATTTGTAATGCAGAAAGCTGTTCTATTGAGTAATATTAAATAAATACAATTTCAGTGTGTCAGTGGCCTGAAACACTTATTTTTCAAGATTTAGACCAACCTGCTTCTGAGAGTTTGGCTAATTTTAAAAAGAATTGGGAGTCTGAATTTGGGTCAGATTACTTAAGGATATTGTAAAGCAGAGCCTCTGCTTATCTTAAGTTTTATACTTTATGCACAGAGTCATACCTTCTTATACATACGTACATACATACATACATACACATACACAACTACAGACAATTAAACAGAAAGGTTAATTGTTCTAACACAGAAAAATTATTTTCTTAAAGTTTACAGATTCGTTTTCTCTGAGAACACATTAAGGAAAATGAAGATCCTTAAAGTGTCAAAAATAATACTTTCCTCTAATTTAGTCAGCTATATTTTCAACAGAATATTTTCTTATCACTCTATAAAGTATGTTTAAAGTCACAAGTAATTTGCAAATTTAAGATTGTGGTATGAAAACTATGGTAGTAGTGTTCTATAGCATTAATGTTAATAGGTTCATTAACTTGGATTTATTTGTATGTATGGTTATATACAAGTCAAAGCAACAGTCTAAATAAGAGTAAATGTGAACAATGCAGAAAATAACATAATTTAATATAGTGAGGATTATCTAGTTTTTCCACTTTTTAATGTGTTTTGAATTATACAAATTATAGCTACATATATACTTGTTAAAAATGTCAAATTTACCAAAAACATAGAACAGTCTACGTTCACTGTGGCCTTGCATCTACTTTATTTCTTTCTCCAGATATAAATATGTTGACGTTTGTTTTTGTTTTTCCGGAACTTTAAATTATTATAAACTTTTATTTATGAATGTATGTATATATATTTGTTTCATGTATTTTCCCCTAATGAAAACTACTAAATATTATTGTGAAGTGTCTTTTTTACCTAATAATATAAACATGCCATACATACCCTAATATCTATTAAATAATTTCATATCTATATGCCTTCCCTTAAAATTATTGCTCAGTATTCCATTGTACAGATATAGCAGATGTTATCATTTTCCATTGAAAGAAATTCAAGTTATATGCAATTTTTACTATACAAACTTAAATACAGTATTCTGCTTCTTCATACACCTTTGAGTACAGGTGAATTGCAATGTCAAAGGCTTTGATAGATATTGAAAATCCGACTTCAAAAAGATCATTGATTTACAATTTCATCATTAGCTTCAAAGGTACTGTCTGCTATTCTCTTTGCAGCACTAAATATTATAGAACTGTTTAGTATCCTAAGGTCAAGACCTGTATTTATTTGCATTTTCCTGTGATTAAGTATTTTTATTAGACATCTTTTCTTTCCTAATTTTTTTTTAATTTTTAGAACATTTTTTCTACAATTTGTTAACTTTGTTCTTACTTAGTTTTTAAGAATTGTCTTTAGTTTTAGTTTAGTCTTTGGTTAGAATTCATTTTCCTGAACTGTTGGTGAAGCTCATTACTAAAAAATAAAAGCTTAATACTTATTTATTGTAAGACATTAATAATAATAATGAACTCTGGAAAATTTAGTCCAAACATTTATTTTTATATCCCTGAATCTAGAAACTTCGTTAGGAATATGATAGGGAAAAAAAAAGGAATATGATAGGTATCCTTGAGGGCAAAGGGATGCTCTCTAGCAGGTCAATAAATCCTCTCAATATGTATGGAAGTATTTGTGTTTGTTCATGTGCTTGCTTTTTTTTTTTCCTGGGGAAAGCATAGGTCTTTCTTTTCTTTTGTTTCTCTTTCTTTCTTCTTTCTTTCTTTCTTCTTTCTTTCTTTCTTTCTTTCTTTCTTTCTTTCTTTTTACTTTCTTTCTTCTTTCTTTTTTTCTTTTCTTTCTTCTCTTCCTTCCTCCTCCCCTGCCCTCCCCAGCTCTCCCTTCCCTTTCTTTCTTTTCATAAGATTGCCAATTTACTATAAAAGGATACAACCCAGGAACAGCCAGATGGAAGAGATGCCTAGGGCAAAGTATGTGGAAAGGCACATGGAGCTTCCATCACTTCTTCCAGTACTTTCTTTTTAAAAAATATGTTATTTATTTATTTATTTATTTATTTGAGAGAAAGAGAGAGAGCACACATGGATGAAAGGCAGAGGGAGAGGGAAACAGTTTTAAGCAGACTTTGCACTGAGCTGGGAGTCAACAGGCTCAACACAGGGCTGTATCCCACAATCTTGAAACCACCACCTGAGCCAGAACCAAGAACCAGATGCTCAAATGACAGCACCGCCTAGATGTCCCACTCTCTCAGTACTTTAATGTGTTTACCAAAGAGGAATCATCAGATTCTCAAAGGAGTTCCAAACCACAGGAGCTTATCACTATTTAGGACCAAACATGGAAATATTCTCAAAATTTATTGCATATGAGTCATCCAACCTTGATTCCAAACCATATAGACAGATACAGAAAAAATATGTCTAATGAACATAAATGCAGAAGTATTAAAGTATTCATGTATAAAACCTTCCCATGTCTAAGAGAGATCGTATACCATCATAAAGTTCAATTAACACAGAAACTCAGTAGTATGGTGGTAGCAAATTAGGAAATGTCACTCCCACAATAAATATGTCCTTCCCATTCTAATAGGCAAATATGATGACTTGAATATGCTAAGGCCTTTGGAAATATTATCAATAAAATAGCAAAAGCTTACTATCTTCTCTTTTATTCAACCTGGGAAGTCTTAGTGCGATAAAACAAGGAGATAAACAAGGATTAAAACCCAAGACTATCATTATTTGCATATGTTTTGGTTGTTTACACATAAAATACAAACAAACCTATAAATAAGTTATTGAAATTAATAACTGAGCAATTAACAGTTGAATAAGTTTACTGGAGAAAAAGTATACAAAACTAGTTGTGTTTTTATTTACCAGAATTAAACTGAAAATAACAATAGTAATAGGATGCTATTGATAATAGGGTAGATTCTACATAATATATGGATTCCACATAAGCATAATTACATTCTTGTAACATTCTGGGAATGTGAAAAGAGACTATTTAAAAGATATCATCAAAGTACATATGTTATGATACCACTGATATCAATTATTTAAATGCATATGATTATTGCATAAATATCTGCGTAAGATTGTGGTGATTCAATAAGTTAATGGCAGTTATCTCTGGCTACTAAGATCTCAGGCAAATTTTACTTTCTCTTAATACCATGTATTCAATTTTGTCCGAAATTAGCTTTTGCTATATACCTAATTAAAAACTAGAAAATAGGTATAATATCACCATTGCAAAGCAAAACTCAAAAACCTGCAAGGTACTGTGAAAATTTATTTATCATCATGTCAAAGTGTTTTTTTTAAAAACTAAAACAATTTATGTGGTTAAATGGTTGCTGATAACAAGCACTGCAATTTATATCATTCTGAAAATAAATTTGTTCCCAAGAACATAAGCTAATGTTACTCATCCTACTTTGATCTGTTTCAGAAATCACACTAGAGAGTGACATACATAAGAATATAGCAAAGTCCTTTGCAAGCTGAAAAAAATGAATTCCTTAATGAGGGGAGAGTAAACACCAGAGAAACCATCCCACCAGAAGTGTCATTTAAGCTGGGACACTGATAAAATTTGGAGAGTCATCTGTGAGAAGAGATATCTGATCCTGCCAAAAGAGAATACAGAAAGAAGACAGCCAAGGATAGAAACCTAGCTAATATCAACATTGAGAACCCCGAACAGAGTCATATATATAAAATCAGTAAGATACTCTTTTGTGGAAAGAAAACATGCCATTGAACAAGGAGTGTAACTAAGTCCATGCTTTCATGGACACACAGCAAGCTAATAATTATGAAGCAAGATGCTGGTGTAAGGAAATCAACTTTATTTGGAAAACCAGGAATCTGATGGTGGAATATTGTCCTAAAGAACCGTCTTCCCTTGGCCTGAAATTCCAGCTTATTTTATGTTAGCCAAAGAAGGAGCTGGGAAGGGGTTGGGATCACAAGACAACTGAAATCTCTAGACATCTGAGGAAGGTCATATTACTTCTTTGGCCTTGGTCAGTAGATGTTAGGAGTCTGGTCATGTTGTGTCTGTAGATCTTAAACAGCATAGTTATATCTGTACATACTTCCTTTTCTCCTTAGGTGAGATAGATTTTGGGTAAAAAAAAGTTTTTGTAAATCTTAGCTGTAACATGCCTTTGTGCAGGGCTAAGCAGAAGTTTCAAAGTAACAAGTCACAGTAGCAAGGGAAATAG
Source organism: Nyctereutes procyonoides (assembly GCF_905146905.1). Lineage (NCBI taxonomy): Eukaryota > Metazoa > Chordata > Mammalia > Carnivora > Canidae > Nyctereutes > Nyctereutes procyonoides. The sequence goes on along the minus strand of NW_026575051.1, from coordinate 26,298,947 downwards.
AAGCAGTATGGAGTCAGATGTGCTAAATTTCTCTCTGACAAGGGGATGTTGTCACTGATCTGACTACTTCCTGCTGAAACACGGTCAACAGGGGCAACATTGTGGAATGGAATCATTTGACTTGACTTCTGAAATATTCTTTAGTGCCTCTTTTTGGCATTGGGGTCTTAGAAATAACCATAAGCATTTCTATGGAAATAAAAGACAAATGCAGATTAACAGTTGAAACAAATTATAAACCCACTGCTCTAGTCCTGAGTGTTGCCAGTGAGAAGATTTTTAGATGTTGGGCTCAAAGCATTCTCAGGTGAGAGCACGCAGTAGCATTCTGATAGATTTTTTTCTGGTTTGTATTTCAAATGTCTCCGGTGATCCTTTTGAATGGCCCACACAACAGGCACGAAGATTGTCTATACATGAGCTACTGTGGCAATTTTTCTGAAGTTTACCTCAAATTATCTAGCTTCAGTTTGCAAGACTTTAGGAAAAAGGGTAGTTTTTAGTTCTCAGTGATTTCAAGTGAAGAGAATGGGAGAAAACTTTAATTTGGAGAGTTATAATCAAATATTTGAGGAAACCAGAAAAATTCAGGATTCAGGTTAGTTTTGTAAGCAAACACACTCAAAGACAATTAATGAGAATATAGTATCCACAAAGGTGTGTTTCTGAAACACAATTTTTCACTCTAAAATCATCTTCATTTTGATCAAAGACTGCCAAATTAAGAATAATTTGTTTGCAAAATAAGTCCATTTTTAACAGACTTGACCTACTTATTTATATAAATGCAGCAAGAATAGTGATTGACCATATAGGTTCTTTTATTTTATTTATTTATTTATTTTTATATAGGTTCTTTTAAATCTGCCTCATTGGAACTTTTTAGGAATTTCAGTTCAGACTTCTAACAGCCTTTTAAAGACAAGAGCCAAGCCAGATATCTGCCATAAGATTCGCCTGCAATACCTGTGTTGGTGATTTGAGTGAATCACTCTCTTCTCAAGGTCCCCAAAATATCTTGAGGTTCCTGCACCTGCCAGGAAGTGACATTCTCTACTCACCTGGTAGGGCTACTGGGAACTCTATAGCAAAATATCACACCGATTTTTTTTCCACCAGGCCTTAATTGGTTGCATAAAGGCAAACTTAGCTCCTTAAAGATGTCTGATCATCTCCAAGTCTGTATGTGTCCCACAAATATGGCATTCCAGTCAAAACCTTGGTAATAAAGCAGTTTTCAATGGTGTCCTGTTACAAGGAGAATAGTTTCTTATTGAATTATGCAAATGATTATAATTGCCATGAAAGAAAGAATACTCACTGAGAGTTTCTCAATTCTGGAGAGTTCAGGTAGGGAGAAAAGATAAATGTTTTAATATGTGCACCAAGGAATATTCTATCAAATTTCTGTAAGTCATAGATAGCTTAAGAGAAGGTTTCCTTAAATCTGAAAGAAAAAAAATTTAAAAATCAGCAATGTTTCAAATGAAAGTCGTAAAAACTATCATTTTTCTCAATTTATTTAGTCCCATGTAGCTAACTAATTCTTGTTCTGCTTGAATGCAGGTTTTCCATTAGTTCCTGAAATCCCTAGTTCAGTTTAATGATCTTAAAGATAGCAGAAACCTGTATGTATCAAAAAGTCCTTTTCATGAATCTCCTTGAAGCTAAACACATTTGTAAAAGTATCAGGGAAACACTAACTGTAAATGACAAAAGTCTCAAAAATGCCATGGGTAAAAATCTGAGGAAAGTTCATTATAATACTGTTGACAAGGAAATCTGGTTATTTTTGTGACACACAACATTTCACTAATTAGAATTACATATGATGACATTATACCAGGACATATTAAAACTTTAGGAATTTTGTATAATCTCTGCAACAGTTATCACATTCACCCACGCAATATAAGGTTTATCATCGTTTTACAACGCTTCCCATGTCACTCAACATACAGAATAAACAAGCCTAATTAGTCAAAAAGACTTCATTTAGAATTTGAATTTTGGGGAATTCTGTTAAAAAATCTCAGAAGGTTCTAAAGTACATGCCTAAAGAGGATTACAGATTATTATAAAACTTAGTATTTAATTTTCCATCTAAATTAGATGGCAAAGGAGAGTCCACCGAAGGTTAACAAAACTCAGCTCTTTTAATATTGAGAAGTTTTAACTTTCTTTTTTTTTAAGATTTATTTATTTACTTTAGAAAAAATATTCAAGAGAGGGGAGAAGAGGTAGAGTGAGAGAATGCTCGAGCTGACTCCCTGCTGAGTGCCGAGACCAAGGCAGGGCTTGATCCCAGGACCCTGAGATCATGGCCTGAGCTGAAATCAAGACTTGGACACTTAACTGACTGAGCCGCCCAAGCCCTCAGAGAAGGTTTAACTTTCTTAAGTGTTCAAAGACCCAATAAAGACAAAGCAGAGAAACTCTGGTTTCTCTGGTCCAATACAGAAAAAAAAAAAAAAACCTTATGGGCAATTTCTTATCAAGAGCAGACCAATAATCCAAGAAAACTGTCTTTTTAACAGAAAAACCAAATTCCAATCTTATACCACTGTATTTTTAAAACACATTCATTCCTATCTTAGTCCTGACCATGCATAAAATTCTTTCCAAAGATTCTCCTTCATAAATCTTCCACAACTTTCTTTCTCATTCAGATTTTGTCCTAAGTTTTCACTCTCTACACTACCAGTCTCATTTCAGAATGATGCTTCCCCCCCTCAGCAAAAATTTATTCTTATTACTCATACCTTTCTTACCAAAACCACATCTCGTTTTCCTTATCATTTCTAACAGTTTTAGTTATGTTTTCAGACTTTTAACTTTTAAGAAGCCTTAGTTTCCAGTAAAAGCTATGTAGTAACAAAAGGTGAACTATTATACCAGAATTCTTTAGATTGGTAAATTTGTACATATATTTCATAATTTTTAGAAACATGCGTTTTTCATAGTACAACTTCCAATAGAGCATAATACACGTATACCGATAACAGACCCAAGTATTTTTGGTTTCTCTGTAATAAAACAAAGGCATACAAACCTACGTTAAGTAATTATGTTTCAGTATTTTATCTTTTTTGGAAAAGACTTAAGATATTCAATGAATGCAACACAACTTATCATTTAACCGAGCAAAACTTCAGAGTTTTAGGTTCCCAAAGATAGTGTTCATGCTATTTAAAAGTTTACCTAATGGAGTGTCTGAGTGGCTTAGTCAGTTAAGCATCTTCCTTATGCTGAGGTCATAATCTCATAGTCCTCAGATAGAGCCCCATGTCAGGCTCCTTGCTCAACAGGGAGCCTGCTTCTCCCTCTTCCTGCTATTCCCCTTGCTTGTGCTCTCTGTCTCTGTCAAAAAAATAAATAAAAATTTTAAATAAATAAAAGTTTACCTATAAATCTTTTTTTTTTAAATTTATTCATGAGAGACACACAGAGAGACACAGAGACACAGGAAGAGGGAGGAGAAGCAGGATCCATGCAGAGGACCCGATGCAGGACTCGATCCTGGGATGCTGGGATCACACTCTGAGCCCAAGGTAGACACTTAACCACTGAGCCACCCAGGCATCTCTACCTATAAACCTTTTTAGTTATTTAACCCACTGCTCTTAACAATTACCTCTGAAAACTTTATGAGACAAAATTAACCATCATTTTAACTCATTTTCACTGACAAAGTGCAGTAGAGGTAATATGAGCTTATTTGATATTTAGTAAACCTCGGTAGAATAAGCTTTATATTCAATGCTGTTTATTCTAAAGGCATGTCTATATCAATTAAACCAACAACCTTGAATGAGCTTTAATATCAAAATATTGCCCCTGTGGCCACTAAAAAATCAATTTGTTCCCCTTTGTCCGTTTTACCTGGGTTTCTTTTTTTTATATAAAGATTTTATTTATTCATGAGAGACACAGAGAGAGAGGCAGAGACACAGGCAGAGGGAGAAGCAGGCTCCATGCAGGGAGCCTGATGTGGGACTCGATCCCAGGTCTCCAGGATCAAGCCCTGAGCTGAAGGCAGGAGCTAAACTGCTGAGCCACCCAGGGATCCCCTTACCTGAGTTTCTGTGGGGACATCTTAAGTAGACAGTTTAAGTCCCTGGATACCTTCATGTGGATTTGGGAAGTGCTTCAGTTTGAACCTCAGAAGGTAGGTGGCTCAACAGCCTGGGGTGCTCTTTGCTCCTCCAGACTGAGGGTAAGAGGAGCAGGAGCCCATGAGGGGCGGGGATTAGCTGCCAGAGCTGGTGCAGAAACCAGCGGCTCAGCAGCACAGCAATAGCGGTGAGAGTGCAGAACAGGAGGAGGGGGAGGAGGAGGCAAAGCTGGCAGGGGTTCAAAGTTGGGACTAGCCTTCCTCCATCTCCATCTCCATCTCCTATCTCTCTCTCCTGCAAAACAGTCTTTTTCTCTGGTTGCTTTTCAGCTCTCTGCACCATTCATTCAAAATAGTTCCCAATGGACTTCCTTTGGGAAGAGAAGAAATATTCTGTATCTTCCTAGGCCAAAGTTTAGAAAGAACACAGAGGAGACACCACTATCACTAAATGAAGCCCAGAGTACCTCTGTGGGCCTTGTCCCTCCCCCAAAAGTTGGGAGTTTCACTGAACCAAAAGGGCTTCCTAGACAAGCTAAGAGAGCCAAGCCCAAACCCCCTGTTTTAGGCAACAGGGGAAGAACAAAACCAAGAGTCACTAAATATTAAAGTCCCAGTTTCGGGATCCCTGGGTGGCGCAGCGGTTTGGCGCCTGCCTTTTGGCCCAGGACGTGATCCTGGAGACCCGGGATCGAATCCCACGTCGGGCTCCCGGTGCATGGAGCCTGCTTCTCCCTCTGCCTATGTCTCTTCCTCTCTCTCTCTCTGTGACTATCATAAATAAATAAATTAAAAAACAAAAAAAAAAATAAAAAAAAATAAAGTCCCAGTTTCCAAATATCTCCCTTTTAGAAAAAAACAAAAAAACACCTAACAGCCACTTTTATCCAAAGATACCAAAAGCTGCAACAACAAACCAACCAAAGGCAAACGAACTGGTTCGCAGACAGATTTTGTAAAAGTCCAGCAAATATTTTTCCCTCTCCGACAGGGTACCTGAGACAAATGCAAGCAAAGTGGCTTCTCCCCAAGGAAAAGCCCAGATGGGTTTTGAGAGAGGGTTCCCGGTCGCACAGGCCGCAGCGACTAACCCTATTTTCAACAGCCCAGCCCATGGCCCAGGAAGTGAGAGGAAGCCCGAGGAACACATGCTGTGGTTCCTCGCCCCAGTCCGGATTTACTGGAAGAATGGGGGGGGGGGGGCGGCACTGGCTACCTGCAGCTGCTCCTGGCTGGCTCGCAAAATTATAAGGGGGTGCAAATGCAAACTCATTCTGCTCACCACAGGACAAGCCAGTAAGTCGAGAAGCAAGATGTTGGGGTAAAGACAGCCAGCAATCCACGGAGATGGTGGGCTATGGTCCTAAAGAACCATCTCTCCTTGGCCTGAAATCCCAGCTTCTTTTGTTAAGTGGGAGGAGGTTGGAATCAAAAGATGACTGACATCTCTACACGTCTGAGCAAGGTCATGTAGCTTCTTTGTCCCTTGGTCAGTTGATCTTTGTGCAAATACGGTCAGGTTGTTCCTGTGAATGTTGAGAATAGCATAGTTATTCCTGTATGTACTGCCTTTTCTCCTCGGATGAGGTAGGTTTGCAGTTTCTGCAGATCTTAGCTGTAACCTGCCTATGTGCTGGGCCCAGCAGAAATGTCTAAGCTGTAGGTCCCAACAGCAAGGAAAATAGAGGCAATATGGAGTCAGATGTGCTAAGTTTCTCCCAGTTACAGGAGTAGTGTGGGTTGCAGATGTAAAAACTATATGGGGCCCTGCTCACATCTTCCACCTCTCTCTCTACTCACTTCAGTGACTGCTGGAGGATTTCCTTTTTTTTTTTAATAAATTAATTTTTTATTGGTGTTCAATGCTGGAGGATTTCCAATGCCATCTCCTCTCACCTAAGCCACTCTAAATGTGTTCATGATAGGCTGAGGTATTCCAGAATCAACACCTCTCCTGATTCCCGGATTTGTCCTCAATCAATACCTGTTTGCAGATTGGTGTATAAATATGCCAGTTCTCTCACCTCTTGGGTAAATAATTCCAAGGCATGGGTTCTAAACCACTTCCCAGAGCTCCCCATGTTTTTGAGTTGTTGCTGCAGTGTTAGCTGAGTTAGTAATGTACCCATTATTCCTTCTCTTCTCTTTCTATCTCATCTTCCCATTCTTCTGCTACTATTACCTTCACTTCCCACATAAATCACTTGCACTAGAATCCTTTTCTCAAGACCTACCTCCAGAGGAATCCAGACCAAAACAGCAGAAAGTTTTCAAATAAACAGTAAGGACTAGTTAGGAAAGGCACAGAAGTTGAGAATTTTCAGGTCATTATTGGCCAGAAGAGAGCTTTTTCAGATGTCAAATTTTAAGTCTAATGCTAAACTATAAAGTAGTCAAATGAACAAATGTAGGGGAAGCAGTGGAAACACGATAGGGATTTTTTTTGTAAATTTCCATGACCGAAAAGGGGAAAAATATCCTTACTTGCCATTCAAGATTCTCTGTTGAATGTCAGAGACCTTGCTGACCTCTGTAGATCAGATCACCTCTCCTTCCTTTGTACTGTATGTAAATAAGAAAATTTGTCCAGCTTCCAGCTGAATTTATAGTTGGCAACTGAAGCAGCCCCATACTGTGATACTGAAACTGCAAGCCAATGAAATGAGGTAGGTGGGGACAGACTGTAGGCAGAAAGTGCTGGAAGAATAAGTATAATTATTCTCAAAGGCTCAAATTAGAGTGTTGTCATTATAAACAACAGGTTAATTTCAAAGTGTGATGTTAACAGAGATTTTTGTAAGAAATTTTCTAAGTCAGAGATGATGCAGTGAAGTCACACTAGAATCTGGTTGAAAGTAGCTATGGAAAATTTGAAGAGAAGGGGCTCATCTTTTTGACATAAACCAGTATTCTAGTGGCCCTGTGGTAGGAAGAGTTTAGTACCCAAAATTAAAAGAGCTTTTTAAAAAAGACAAATGCATGTATTAGATTCTTAAATTAGCAAAAAGAAAATACATAGGAATATCTCATTGTGTTGGTAAATGAATGACATAACAGGATTCTGACAGATGGCTTACCTTCTTTATTTTATTATTTTAGAAAATCCCTACCTGCTTTTAGAAAAATAAACAATGCTGTCTTATATATAAGCAAAATATTTTAAAAGCAGTGTAATAATTAACATTTTTAAGTCTTTCTTAGTATATGGGAAAAAACAAACAAACAAACGATTGCTCCTATACAGAAACTTCTGGTTTGGAGAACAATATGCAGATGTTGGTTCCAAAAAAGAATGTGTATTTACAGTTTAAAGCTGTTGCTGAATTTTGAGACTAGTACTCAGAGGCACTTTTACTAAATAATGGGCAGTGCTTCTTTCTTAGTTCAATGACTTAAAGATGTTGAGATATAATATTTTCACTAAATTCTTAAGAGATAGAGTTGGATTATTTATATGTCATTATGATGAAGTATGAGGCATGTTTTATGATAAAACAAAAATGTCTTAGTGTATTTTAATTTAATAATTGGGAATGAAATATTGCAACTGGCTTTGGAGTAGCTGATAAATGACAGTTTTTACTATGAGTGGATTTAGATCATAATACCTTCAACTACCTATTATCAAAGCAGAAGCAAATCTTCACTTCCAGCAAGTTCACCATCCTAATGGACCTCTTGGTTCATATTCTCTCTATTCCTTGTCAATTTTGTGATACCTCTTAGAAAGTTTCCAACAGTCTGCCCTACCTCAGTAAGATGGAGAAGAGCAATATTAATTAGGAAAGAACCAGATGAAATGGTAATCTGAGCCACTAAAAAATCCCTTTTTGGGAAGTAAGAGTAATATGCTATTGAACAACTCAAATGGGTATTGAAGAGTAGAAAAGGTCTCTCTGTCTTATGGCTTCAAATGTGCTTGTTGAAAAGAAATTACCTGGAATAGCATAATCCACAATCCGCATAACACAATACACTGAAATCATGGCTCATTGCTAATTCCTCTTCTATATCACTTCTAGAATTGTGGTTCTGGTGACCCTATTACCTTTTTGATGACTACTATTTATCCTTGGCAGTCCACTGCTATGAAATCTGGTTGGCTTAACCTTATTCCATCAGCAGTAAATTGTACTGAATGTGTGGGAAATGAGGCCACACTTATGGGGGCCTCGGAGATAAGGAGTCTGCTTTAAAGTATGGTGAAAATAATGTGAGATGAAATAAGCCTTCTCAAGATACAGTTTTTCAAACTCCATCCTTTGAAATCTCCAGAAGGAACTTACACTCCTGAAAATTGCCTGTCTGGAACAGAGCAATGTAGACTCTTAACACTCTTTGAGATAGATAGTTGCTGATTATTGCTCCTATATAATCATCAGAATTCTCTAGAAGAAAATGAGCATTCTATAATCATGCAGCAGGATTGAATGAGGCAGGATTTTTTTTACCTTTGTGAAATGAATTTCTTCAGGTAAGTTTTCTATAAGTCCTTGAAATTGCCAAAGTGAAGAGCAAAATACTATATTCAGTAGCTTCAAACTCTCCATGTGTAGGATAACATTACATCAGAGATGACTGAGCGAGACTTACTAAGAACTTTCAAGCAGCATGGCTAAAAAACAAATTTAAGGACACATTTAAAACTGTTTTCAGTCCTGGCTCCTTGTTGCTTTTTGTTGGGGTTGAGTTGAAAATGCTTTATTTTTTTAAAATTTTTATTTATTTATGATAGGCACACAGTGAGAGAGAGAGAGAGAGAGAGAGAGAGAGAGAGAGGCAGAGACACAGGCAGAGGGAGAAGCAGGCTCCATGCACCGGGAGCCTGATGTGGGATTCGATCCTGGGACTCCAGGATCGCGCCCTGGGCCAAAGGCAGGCACCAAACCACTGCGCCACCCAGGGATCCCTGAAAATGCTTTAAAGGACATTCTGGTGTGTGCCTTAAGGGGACAGCAAGGATGAAAATGAAAACAGCTAGAGAAAATGAACAGATTCCAAAGAAAATGAAATACTCTTGTCACTCTTAAATGTCACTTGATTTCAGAGATCCTATTTACCATCATTTAACAACTTAGAAGAGAGTATGCCTTATTAAAATATTACCCATTTAAGCAGAAATCTTCAAAATCGACAAGGGATCATACTTAAATGCATAGCCTAGAGTGCAGTGCATTTTACATACTAGTTGATGCCCTCTCTTGGCAATAACAGTCAATGCTAGATTGCTTTAGGAAGAACTATAAAAATGTAAATTACTAAGACCTGATTTGGTCTTATTGCCTTAGCTAAATTCTAACACTTAAACTTAAAATATATGGCTGCTGGAGCTAATTAATACTGGTTAATTTGCATATTCAAGAGTCTTCCCATAGTACTCCTTCTCTCTCTTAATATGAGATGACTCTTTCAAAGCTCATGAGGCCGTTTAAATAGTGAACTGGATTGAAATTTGTGCCTTCATTTAAAAATGTTTCAAATTTTTCTCGAGCACCATATCCCAGTTTGAATTCTATCTTATATTCCTTACTAGTTCTCCTCTCTAATAAACAGAAGACAAGGACTATTTGGTATCAAATTACACAATTTAAATAGACAGCAATGTCTTAAATTAGCATAATAAAAAGTTTTGGAAGTGATTGTATACTCATAAAATAATTCAATCATGCATTTAAATACGGCAGAAAGCAAGCCTAGAATATATATTTGCAAATGGGTCATAAGAAAATATCTACCACGGTAGATTCATAACACAGCAGAAATGGGAATAAAATAGTTATGTACTTGGAATAAAAGAAAAGTGTTATTTACTTGATATCATTATTAATTTTCTAAGTTCAACAGTTTCTGATTTTGAGGTTACTTGGTTTTTCAAATAAACGAGAATTAAGAATAGCTAATACTGAAAGATGAATAATTTATCACAACTTACCGAATGAAATTAGCTGGAGATACAGTTACATATTACTCACAAAATTCAAAGTATATATGCCATCTATGCAGAAAAAGAAAGAGAAACATGAGAGTAACTAATGTCACATGCAACATCTGATAATGCAAATCTAATCCTTTATAATATTTTTAACTTTTCTTCATAAAATCCATCAATATTAACATTCTTATTTTTTTTGAAAAATTGAGAAATTACCTCCAAATTTGTTATTTTATGAAGTTATCATTAGCATTTACCACAGGACATTATGCCTCTCTTACTACATCACCAAAGTGTATGAGGGAAATTTAAGGACATTTTCATTACCAAAGCAAGTGTATGGTCACACCCGGTTGACTACTTTGCAAGGAAGAATACAATATCCATAAGAGCGTAAAGCCATGCATGATCTATAGATGGCTACATCAGAGATATGTAGCTGAATTTACCTTGATACACAGATAACATGTCAAACTTCATTTTAGTGTTCCAAATTTTTAGTACCTAAACCATCTGAGCATACCTTAAACAAATTCTAGAGCTAGAAGAAAAGGGGAAAAAAATGAGACCATTGATCCTTCATTACAAGGCTTTAAATACAGTTGCAAGCTTCAGTTTTAAAATATGTTATCTAATGCACTTGGATCTCCAAATTGTAATTAATTTTTATGGCGACCTTCCTCTTAAAGGACAAAATGGCCTTTGGACATTTTATCCTTTAGCAAGTTATTTTCCTCATCCTTTACTGTACTAGACTATTTCTTTCAACACCATTTCAATGTCTAAAATGAAACACCTGGAATTTTCATGAGGCTAGGATCTCTCAAGTACTATTTTTAATTGAATATATTAACATGTTTTGTATCTATTGTAGAAAGGGTATATAGTTTCCATAGAAATAATTTCATAATGCTATGTTATCCATGATAACAGAAGGCAAATTATCACTTGATGTTCTTCTGCCAGAATTGCATATTCCTTTTTTTTTTTAAGATTCTATTTATTTATTCATGAGAGACAGAGAGAGAGAGAGAGAGAGAGAGAGAGAGAGAGGCAGAGACACAGGCAGAGGGAGAAGCAAGCTCCATGGAGGAAGCCCGATGCAGGACCGATCCTAGGACTCCAGGATCACGCCCTGGGCCGAAGGCAGGAGCTAAACCACTGAGCCACCCAGGGATCCCCCAGAATTGCATATTCCTAATTCAAAAGCATGAATGGGAAATTCAGTTAATTAGAAACTGTGGTGTGTTTTCAAAGTAAAAACCTAGTATACATATTAGAATGCATGAACCCATCACTTTTTAGCTTTCATTGCCTTCAGCGAGCACTTCCACTCTCAGCTATGGGAAATTTGTTCCTAGATGCAACAAGACCACCTATATCTTCTCTCTTTCTTCTACTCAACCCTGAATAGTACATGTAAGATTGTAGAAATAACAACAACTGATGACAGAACCCAGCAATCTTGAGAATTCAACTTTCACTGCACTTTCAGAAAACTGGGGGAAAAAAGTTGAAGATGAGTACTTGATTGCACGTCTACAACTTCCACACTCAGTATCTGGCATCAGTAGTGGTTAGACATAAGAATGGTGTGTCTTTCGAAAGCCGGTATCATGCTTAGGTATTGCTTAATGTAAGCACATAAAATATTCTATTTGCATAAACAAATTTATGATGAAAGCTATTGATTAAACACTGACTGTTCATATATTCATTTATAATTTTCAAAACAAATTATTTGTAGCTTATTTGAACTTTACAGTATGTCAAAAAGTTACTTATGAGCAAACTGAAGCCCCGTAAAAGTAGGCAATATGTTTGATTCACACATCTAGAAAGTACTAGAGCCAGGGGCATTCCCAGGGCTCAGCAGAGTTGGCAAGGGGGCCTTGCCAGCTTCAGCCACAGAATGGCTTCAGACTTGGACAGTAGGTTCCAGCTACCTCACCTCTATGGGGCTGCCAGGGAGGATGAAGTGGGGGTGGGGGAGCTTGCGGGAGCATGGTTCAGGAAAAAAATTACCAGGACTGATATAAGGGTCTATCACATCCTAGTTTTTCTTTAGATGTGTGATACTTCTAGGGATGGAGATTTCCTTCCTTCAAAAGGTGAATAATACCATTGTTGTTAGGAAGTCTAATTATTAAAAAACTCTTCCTTTTATTGAGCAGATGTGTAAATGAACAAGCCTTTTATTGACTATTATTAAAGGATATAGAACATAACGTTAAATCTGAATTCAATAATGAATTTCTTCACTATTTGGAGACACAATGTTTTTGGTACTTCACTTTATGATGTTTCAACTAAAAGCAGGGATTCAATTCAATGAAATAAATACAAACCAGGCCTATGTAAAAAGTCCTGTGAGATATGAGCTAAGATTGAATGGTAAGAACATGCTCAATCAGTGTTTCCTCTCAATTATTGTCTAACTTAAACCTTGAAGAGATTTCGAATGACCTTAAAAATGTGACGACAGTCTTACATATACCCATATATACTGTTGGTTAATTTTAGATATCCAACATAAAGATGTGAAAGTAGTCACATCCTTGTCAAAGAATAAGAGTGTCACTATCCACTCCCAAACAGAAAGCCAATATACTTCAGCCAGGTGTCATTTGGAAGAATATCATGTAGACTACAAACCATGAGATGGCTGTGCTCTAGGCTAAAGCATATCTTTCATCTTCTATTTTTTTAGACACCCTATCCTATTGATTATCTCTTCAGTCATCTGAATCTACAAACTGTATTTATTCCTTCCTGACTGTCAAAGTAAAAATTGCACCCTCAAAGTTAACAAGCCACCGACTAAACCCCTGGTTTTGAATATTTTTCAATAATTACCTGAATATTTTCATTTACAATCCAAAGTTACATTCCTTATATTATTGAATAGATTACTAGGAGCTAACTTCTCTATCAACTGCATAATTATCTGTTTTGTATTTGAACTTCTCTGTCAACTGCATATTTATGTTTCATATTTGAGCAGAACACCAAAACATGGAATAAGTTAGGACCCTCCTCATCCCCACTACTAAGTAGGTCTGAGATATGCCAAACTTCATATTTCAAGTATCTGACAGTCCACACCTTAGTAAATTAAAGCAACAACCATTTTATTTTTTTTAAAGATTTTATTTATTTATTTATTTGACAGAGAGAGGAGAGCACAAGCAGGGGGAGCAAGCAGCAGCAGAGGGAGAGGGCAAAGTAGGCTCCCCACTGAGCAGGGACTCCGATGTGGGGCTTGATCCCAGGACCATGGGATCATGACCTGAGCCGAAGGCAGATGCTCAACTGACTGAGACATCCAGGCACCCCAACAACCATTTTATTATGTGTCATGATTCTGTGAATTGACTGGGCTTGATTGGGAAGTTCTGCTCCACAAGCTGTCAGCTGGGGCTGCAGACATCTGGAAGCTCTACTGGGCCCAGATGTCTAACGGGGTAGCTCACTCACATAGCTGACATTTGATGTTTGCTATTAGCTGGGACTGCCTGGTTCTATTCCTACCTCATATCATGACAGTGGGTTCCAAGAGCATAAAAGCAGAGGCTTCGAGGGCTTTTAAGCTTTAGATTCAGAATTGGCTGAGCATTATTTAGTCCCAAATTGTATTGATTGAAGGAGCTCAAATGGTTAGCCCTGATTTAAGAGAAAGGAACTTCTATGTGAAGTTTTAAATGATTTTTTTTAAGATTTTATTTATTTATTCATGGGAGACACACACACACACAGACAGTGAGAGAGAGAGAGAGAGAGAGAGAGAGAGACAGGCAGAGGGAGAAGCAGGCTCCATTCAGGGAGCCAGACATGGGACTCGATCCTCGGTCTACCAGGATCAGGCCCTGGGCTGAAGGCGGCGCTAAACCGCTGAGTCACCCGGGCTGCCCCTAAGTGATTTTGATTATTGTGAATTATGCCACTATAAATATTAATGTACATATCTTTGTATGAACATATGCTTGTATTTCTCTTAGATCAATACCTACGAGTGGAGTTACTTGGTCATATGATAAAGTTATGTACCAAAATTTGAGGAAATGCCAATCTTTTTTTTTCAAAGTGGCTGTACCTTTTTACATTCCCATGAGCAATGAATGAAGATTCTAGTTTCTCCAGATTCTCACCAAAATATGTTACTGTCTGTCTTTCTTATTGCCATCTAAATGGATATAGAGCTGCATTTCTCTGTATTTTGATTTTCATTTCCCTGATGCCTAATGATGTTCAGCATATTTTGATGTGCTTATTCCATTTATATACATTTGTATATAGTTTTTGGAGTAATGTCTATTCAAATCCTTTTTCCATATTTAATTGGATGATTTGTATTTTTATTACTGAGATGTAAGAATTTTTTATATGTTCTGGATACAGTCTGTTATCAATATTTGAATTGCAAATATTTTCTCCCACTGCATGGGTTTTCTTTTTATTAGTCCTAACCACTTGTTTATTTTTAGTTTTATTGAGGTATGCTTAATATAAAAAATGCACACATTTAATGTATTCCTTTTATGAGTTTGGACATATGCATATGTCTGTGATACTATTTCCATAACCAAGGTACTAAATCTATCCTACCTCTAGCAATTTTGTTGTGTTCTTTTGTAATGTTCTTTCTAACTTTGGTAAAGAATACATGAGATCTACCCTGTCAACATATTTTAAAGTGCAAAATATGCTATTATTAATCATAGGTACTATGTTGTATAGCAGATCTCTAGAACCTGTGCATCTTGCATAACAGAAAACTTTTGCCCCTTGAAACTAATTTCCTATTTCTCCTTCCCTTCAGCCACTGGCAACTGCCATTTAGTTTTCTGCTCCTATGAGTTTGACTATTTTATTTTTTTTTAATTTTTTTAATTTTTTATTTATTTATGATAGTCACAGAGGGAGAGAGAGAGAGGCAGAGACACAGGCAGAGGGAGAAGCAGGCTCCATGCACCGGGAGCCCGACGTGGGATTCGATCCCGGGTCTCCAGGATCGCGCCCTGGGCCAAAGGCAGGCGCCAAACCGCTGCGCCACCCAGGGATCCCGAGTTTGACTATTTTAGATTTAGAGTGAAATCATGCAGTATTTGCTCTCCTGTGATTGGTTTATTTCACTTAATGTCCTCTAGGTTTATTTGTATTGTCAAAAATGGCAGGATTTCCCTTTTTTTAAAGCTGAAAATTTCATTGCAGGGGTATTCCACATTTTCTTTGCCCATTTATCTACTAGCAGACATTTAGGTCGTTTCCATACCTTGGCTATTGTGAAAAATGCTGCAATTAACATGAGGGCACAAATAGATACCTCAAGATCCCAATTTTAGTTATTTTGGATATATATTGTCACATATGCTTTTCATGTCATATCTAAGAAAGCATTGTCTACCAATGGTCATGAAGATTTGTCCTAGGTTTTTTTTCTAAGAGGGTTAACCTACTTTCTCTTGTATTTAGGTCAGTGACTAATTTTATGTATATATGCGTACATGATGTGGAGTAGGGGTTCAACTAATTTTTGCATGTGGATATGTAGTTTCTCAGTACTATTTGTTGAAAGGGCTGTACCTTTCTTCATTGTATTAACTTGACACCTTTTCAAAAACCAAACCATAAACATCTGAGCTTATTTCTGTGTTCTCAATTCAATTCCATTGATCTATAGATTTATCCTTATGCCAGTAGAACACTGTAATGATTATAGCAGCTTTGTAATAAATTTTGAAATTGGAAAGTGTAGGAATTCTAATTTTGTTTTTCTTTATTAAAGTTGTCTGTTCTGAATCCCTGGAATTTCAAGAAAATTTTAGAAACAGCTGGTCAATTTCTGGGAAAAACTATAACAGAAATTTTGATAGGGCCCATGTTGAATTTGTAGAACAGTTTGGAGAATATTACTATTTTCACTATTTTGTGATTCATGAGCTTGTAGTAATATTTAGATCTTTTAAAATCTCTTTCAAATTTTAATTGTACAAATTTTGTACTTCTTTTGTTAGATTTATGTACATTTTATTCTTTTTTGGTATTATTAATGGATTTTTAAAATTTTTATAGTTGTAATGTTCATTTCTAGTGCATATAAATGCACTTGATTTTTGCATATTGATCCTTTATTCTGCTAACTTTCTGGACTCATGTATTAGGGCTAATAATTTTTTTAGGAGATACTTGAGGATATTCTGTATATAAGATTCTGTCACCTGTATATAGAGATATATGGTTTTATTTCTTCCCTTAATGTTCTAAATTTCATTTTTTTCAATTTCCAGAGATTTCAAATGGTTTTATTAGTGTTTTATAATTTTATCTTGTTAAATATTTTTGTTAGGAAACAAGACCGCTGCCCCTTCACTCGACTCCAGAAATCAGTCTCTGTTCAATCACCCTTGGGTACATTTGGGCTCTTCAAACCAGGCAGATTGCCAAATTTCAGTCAGAGTTCTGGCAGGAAATAGATGGCACATTCTAGGGTATTAACCAGGGTATTCGCTGAGGAGAGTTTAATGAATGTGTTGAGAGTTTTGAGGAACAACCAATTTTAGTGAAGGACTCTGAGTTGAGATTAGGAAGCCATTTTACTATATAAGACAAGAAGGCAAGAGAAGAAATTATTTAATGAAGGCTGTAGGGAGCTAAAAGCCTTGGAAATGGGGCCATCCAATGGGCTGCATCTGTAGATCCTACTTTTATAATTTCCTCTCTCTCCTAGTTCTTAATCACTGAAACTCTATTGGTCCTTTCCCACCAACCAACACAATTCAGATGCAGGGAGAAAGTGAAAGAAACTCCAAATTATCTCTACTTCCACATTTCTATCTTCTGTTGTGCTTTCTATTGGGCTATTGTCATGAGAAGATAGAGAGGAAGGGAGCCTGATGATACAACTTGTAGAAGTCATTTCCTGTGTATAGCAATACAAGGAGAGGGAGAGAATGGATTTGGGGGGCAAGTAAAGACCAACAATCCAAATCAAAAACCCAATTACTTTAAAACCCATTTGATAAGGAAGGTTACCACAGTCTGATACTCTGTGTCCACTACTACATCAGACTCCTTTAAGTATTTTTGCTACTGTGCATGCAGATTGAGATTGTAATTTAGCTTTATATACTATTAGTTAAGCTTTTTTATTTATTTATTTTTTCCCATTTGCACTTGGTAAGATTTATTGCCCTAGTTTTAATTTCTGGTCCTCATCATCCCTACCAGCCTGCTGAAGAGGGCCTAGGCATTCCTTTCTCTACAATAGTACGACTTGTCCCTTGCAAAGTATAGATTATATATCTAAGGATAGCCTAGCTACAAAGTGTGCTCCTATACAGAAGATGAATTTAAGTGTGTCTTGAGGTTATTTGTATACATATTTTAAAAAGCCTTGCCATCAACAAGGTGATAATTTAATTTTGTAAAGTTAATGAAGATGTTCTTTTTCAAATACAGTAATCCAATAGAACCAAATGTCTTAAACTGTTTTTCATTTGAAATAATAAAATTATATATATGACATGGAGAAAAACAAATTGTTTTTTTTGCTTGCTATAGAAAGGAAATTCATCTAATTCATTGAGTACTGATAAAAATGAATGTAATTGTAAGGAGTATGTCTTAAGGTACTATTAGATACATTACAATTTTTAGATGATTGTCTGATGTGAAATTACTCTCACTATTTTACCAATACTAATGTGCTCAGTACTCTGAAGCTTAAGACATTGTCGGGGTAGAAAACTTTTCTAACCTTCTAGGTTCTTTGGCTGGTCTAATAATTAAATTAATATAAGACAGAATAACAGAAGGAAAATGAATTTTTGAATGTATGTACAGATCCTCATAAAAAATATGAGACAATGAAGTGAACAAAGCAGGTGGCTTTTATACCTGTTAGACAGAGAAACAATAAATTTCTGAAGAATTATAAGATAAAGAAGTTTAGGTTTGGCACAGTAACTTAGAGAGGAAGAAAAAAATTTTGTGTATCCATCTTTCTCAGTCCTAAATTTCATATCTCTGATGATAAGGATGCCTTCTACTCCCCTGGTATGGGAGGGACACTTTTCACAAGGGAGATACATTTTCTGCTTTCAAGGGGACAGAGGAATGTCAGAATGTCCTTGTTGTACTGACTATTTCTTAAGTAACCTTAAATCAAAATAATCAATATGCCATTTTGGTTTGGCATATTCTACTTCTTTTCAATATGTATTAAGAATATATAGTTTGGTCCATAGATGCTTTTTCTCAATTAAATAAAAGATTAGTATATATTGCCTTTAGTTTTTCTCATTTTCCCATGATAAGCAAATACAAAAAACATTTTTTAAAGTTTGTTTATACTTCATGCAAAATATTAGTTTGAAAACTCAGTTCTATTGACATTAATTTTTTTAAATTGGTATTATTTTGTTTGTCCTTCTCCGATTGGGGAATATAAATAATAGTGAAAGGGAATATAAGGGAAGGGAGAAATGTGTGGGAAATATCAGAAAGGGAGACAGACCATAAAGACTCCTAACTCTGGGAAATGAACTAGGGGTGGTGGAAGGGGAGGAGAGCGGGGGGTGGGGGTGAATGGGTGATGGGCACTGAGGGGGGCACTTGACGGGATGAGCACTGGGTGTTATTCTGTATGTTGGTAAATTGAACACCAATAAAAAATAAATTTATTAAATAAATAAATAGGTATTATTTTGAAAAAATATTCCATTTGATATCCTATAGTATAACTGATTAATAAATTTCCTTTTCTAAATGTCTAAATTTTTATTATCTATGTCTTTTACAAAAGAAAGATATCTTATTTGTTTTCAGTTATGTAATAGTGGAAGAGAAATAGAGTGTGAAATGCTTGAAGTTGGAGTTGATCTTCAGAACACCTTCTGAATCATACACAAAAGTAATTTGATGACAATTCTAGATGTTTACCCAATATTACCAATAATGAGTTGTAAAGCTGAGAGTAACTTTCTAAACTATCAATAATAAATTTTGATAAATTATGCTAGAGAAAAAATAATTTTTTATTCTTTCAGCTAGTTACCTTACAAACAAGCTATCAGAGTTTGCAGCCAGCAAAATGTAGAAAAATTAGGTATTATTAATAGGATGGGCTAGGCAATTTAAAAAATAAAAATGAACTGTTTTCCTAGATTTTGTAATGATTTTGATGCTTGTCAGCTTTAAAATTGTTATTCTTATGAATTCTTTTTCATTTTAAATATTCAGTTGTGTGCCTGATACTGTGTTCTGTTGCTAAAATACAGTATGACAAATTTTATGATTTTCATGCTCCACAAAACCTCGATCTGCTGCTTACTGACCATCTATCATGACCTCTTTCTAACACTTCTCTGAACAGCTTCCCGCATCCTGCCACCAGCAAACACTCCCAAAAAGAGGTTTAGGATTGAATGAGGATAGTCTCAACCTCCCTCAAATCTGGGTAGAACCCTGTAGAAATCCCTAAAGTAGAATGCTCAGATTATGAAGTGTTTTTTCTCTGGGACCAGAGATTGATGGGCAAGATAATCAGGTAGGATGTACATTTGGGGTCACCCCAGATGTTCACTACTAAATCCCACTCATCCAAATACTAGTATTTCCATTATAAATGCCTGGAGTTAATCTGAAATTATTCCAATGGGTTAGACTTTTTTTTATTAACCTCTTCCCCCTTTATCCTCATTTTCAAGCTAATTTAGAAATCACTGACAGCAGATTGTCAATGTTCTCCTTCTTTAGCAAAGGGAATTTAAATGTATATACTTGCATTTACCTAATATTAAATTTTCCTCAATTAGGCAAAATGAAAGACATATTTTCTAATTCTTCTTGGGAAAACTCACCTTTCCCCTTTTTATATGGTGCACTTTGTTTAGAAAAAAGTAGTAGAGTCAGTGCTTTTGGAAATTACTTATATACTTCTCATATTATACCTGGATTTCTGTCTTGCATTTGCAAATCAAATTGACTAAATTATCCAATTGGTATGTAAACTAATTGAGGACAGAGAGAATATCTAAATTCTTCACAAAAACTAGGAGAAAAATATTTATTAAGATACAGTATAATTTGATCTTCCCAATATTTGTGTCAGATTCAGAATAACATGACAGTTATTAGTCTTTGGTTACTTGGTATTGATGATATAATTACATTTGATATGAGAAAATCTTGGCTTCTTTGTTTTTTTTTGAATTATTCCTCTTTTACCCTGTGAATATTTATTCTAGTTTTTTTTTATTATTATTCATGAGAGACACAGAGAGAGGGAGGCAGGTTCCCCATGGAGCTGGGAGCTCAACCTGGGATCATGACCTAAGCCAAAGGCAGATGCTCAACTGACTGAGCCACTCAGGTACCCCTTTATTCTAGTTTTGAATCTGTGTTTTATTTTCAAGATTTGGTATCTTTATTTTTTAGTTTTAATTGAATTAAACCAATTAATTTAATGTTAGATGCTGCATTTAACATTATCAACTATATGGGATTTTTTTTATTGTTAAGACAGAGGACAAAATAATAAATATTATCCAATATTTTTCTACTACAGTGTTTATCAAAAGAAATGAAATCTTTACAATATTTAACTTCACTAGATATCACTACAAAATGAATCAAAATATTACTTTATAAACAAATTTTAATTAGATGCAATCTTGATAAAATATTACAAAATAACAGTATAACCTATATAAGAACAAAATTTAAAAAATAATGACTAACAAAGTTATATTAGATACTATCAGATAACATGAAATTCCTGTAGAATATTACCACTTTAGTTGCACATTTTGCCAGAGAATTAAATAGACGAGATTGATAATTCTTAGGAAAATTTCCCAATTGAAATGTCATAATGAACATAAGTTTGTACTCAATTTACTACCAAGCAGTTAGCCCTTAGGCCATATTGATGCTGAGTCTATCATAAATAGCACACAGTAATCCAACTGACAGTGGAGTTAGTTCCTTAGAAACTCAGGAAAATCTTATGTTTGAATTGATAATTCTGTTGTATATTTTTAGAAATGAGTTTGTTAAAGGGCAGATAAAAATATTTAAACAGCTTTTGTTACATATTTTATTAACCATTCTAAACTATTTTAACTTAACAGCACTGTCTTAGAAGACCACATTCTTTGTCTTGGCAATCAAATTCTTGAATCCTGCCTTTAACAATGCTTCTTGCTTCATTTTCTTCCATTTGTCTTTCAAGAATTTCTTTGTTTTAACAAAAACCTCTAGTCTTGCAAATGTGCTGTCACCACTCTTTCTGGCAATTCTGTGGAGAAAGGGGAAGGGGAGATATTCTCTCAGTTTGTTCTGCCCATGTTAATTTTAAGTCTTTCCTTCCAGCTCAGGTTTCTCTTTCTCCACAAAGATTTCCAAGATTTTTTCAACCCATATGAATCTCTCTTCCCCTTTTGAACACTTATTTAACCACTCATTTATAAATTAATAGTGCACTGATTGTTTAATATTCCATATGGCTTCATACTTCTTCATGTCTGAAAGAGTAGACACAAATATTTTGCACTCTAATCACTGTTTACTGTATTTGACCTATCTACACCATCACTACCTATCTCTGATCTTTGACATCATCTAGACTTCTGAATATATTTATTTTTCCCTAGTTTATCCACCTTGCTTTCCTCTCTTCCTGCCTTCATTGCCTGGATCACTTTCACATCTCTTGTTCATGCCTCAAACTCTCCTACCTCATACAGTTACCTTGCTGTACTCACTAGAAAAATCTGCCTAGATTAATATTATAGTCTACCTTCAACATGTACAATACAGTAGTCCCCTCTTATTCATGATTTCACTTCCCATGTTTTCAGTTACCCACAGTCTCAATTATCTGTGGTCATCTACAGTCCAGAAGCAGATTATCCTCCTTCTGATATATCATCAGAAGGTCTGTAGAAGCCTCATGCTGTCATCACATAGACATTTATCATCTCACATTAACACAAGAAGGGTGAATACAGTACAAGAAGATATTTTGAGAGAGAGGCCCTATTCACATAACTTTAATTGTAGTTCATTGTTATGATTGGTCAATTTTATCCTTAGTTATTACTGTTAATCTCTTACTGTCCCTCATGTATAAATTAACTTTATCATAGGTATATGTGTATGGGAAAACACATAGTATGCATGGGGTTTAGCAAAATGCCTGGTTTCAGAAATCCACCCAGGATCTTGGAATGTATTCTTCCCTGGATATGAGTGGAAGACAACTGTACCTAAAGGATTGAGTAACTGTGTTGGAATTGCATAACCATGTAGATCAATGCCATTGCACATCAGGACTTCAACCTCGGCTGCATCCCCAGTGATCTGTGAAAATCCTTCTGTGCCTTACCTGGCTTGTATAGAATTCTTCAATCATTTCCTCAAGCTCTGCCCTTTTCTCAAGTATCTTTCAAAGCACTCACCGTGATTATTTTCGGTAGACTTTTTGGCTTTTTCTCTGACTCTAAAGGAATGGGTTAAGTAGATTAGCCGTGAACTCCTTCAAGTTCAAAGTAGTAATAACAAATTTGTTACAATATTCCTTTATTTTGTCTAGTCTCTGAGAAAAAGATACTCCTTCTCATCTTCAATTTGACAAATTCATCTCCAGATAATAGCTTTTTAATATCACTCTAATTCCTCTTACTAGTTTCATCTTTTCTTTTACTATACTAGCTCATCATTTTTTAGCTTTCTAGGGTGCTTTTCCTTGTACCTAGTGTTTTACTCCTTCTACCAACTAAATTCATTTTCTATATCACTGCCAGACTGATACTTCTAAAATATAGAGCTAATATCTCATTCTTTGCTCAAAATTCTCAAATGTCTCTTTAATTTTGTTTGCAATCCAGATGTCTTAGCTTCAGTACTCAGGCTCATGGTGAGTCTGGCTCATCACTCAACTTCCCATCAGGCACACTGAACTCCTTATAATCCTCATATATCTTACATTCTCTTGTATTTGTTTTTGTGTTTTGCTTTATTTCATTTCATTTTTGCCTCTATACATCTGGCATCCTCTGCCTGGAATGCTTTCTCCCTGGAAAAAATTTTGTACGTAATTCATTTTTGCCTGATTTATAACATTTTCCTGGACAACCTCTCTTCCAATCCTCTTGTTGACTCTCTTGGGTCTCATACCCTTCTTTGTGTTCTGTGGTATTGTGCTTACATTCTGCCTGTGTAGTGGGGGTAATATGTTCATTTACCTGAGATCACATTAAAGTTAAATACTAATTTCTCCAAAATTAGTTTATTGATAACCGTAAAATGAGCCTTTTGTTTTGTCTTGTCTTAAACATCTCTTATAAAATAATGCTAAAGTTATCTTACCTAGACTTTAATATATCAGGCACAATGAACATACAACATACTATAATGTCACATTTACATTTCATGATTGGCATATTTTATTAAAAAGTAGGCATTATTGAACAAAATACCTAGAATTAGCAATCCAATCCTAGGGATAAGGGACTAGGTGGAAGTGTCCACAATTTGTTGGCATGTGTTTAGTAGTGAAAGCCTGTCCAAAGGATGGTTTTAAAAGTATGTTTAGACATTTTGTTATGGGCACAGAAAAATCCCCATCATTTGTCTTATTGTTATTCATTCATTCATTTATTCGTTCCTTCAGTATATGTTTTTTGAAAGTCTGATAGGTGCTAGGCACTGTATTACTTGATGGTTATATTCTGGTTGCAGAAAATATTTACGGTTCTGACTCCATGATACTTAGAGTTGTTTTTTTTTTTAAGATTTTATTTATTTATTCACGAAAGACAGAGACACAGGCAGAGGGAGAAGCAGGCTCCATGCAGGGACCCTGACGCGGGACTCGATCCCGGGGCTCCAGGATCACGCCCTAGGCCAAACGCAGACGCCAAACCGCTGAGCCACCCGGGGATTCCCCAATACTTAGAGTTTTTAATCTTGCCATTCCAGTTATAAGTACAATATGTACTAGATAAGGATAAAGCAAAAACTCCTGATCTAATATAGCCATTTATAGGTGTATGACAAAAACATGCTAATGTGCCAACAGGTGATTAGAGCTAGAAGTAAAATTTCCATTAGATTTTACATAAGCTTCCATTTATTCTCTAAATGAATGGCTAGCCACTAAATGTCTTTATTAGAAAACATGTATGAACCCAGCCAAAGGAAACTTTTTAGTTACTAGTAGAGATACTAGGTCAGAAAAAAAAAAAAAAGTAGCCATCTCTTATTCAGAAATAATTGAGGAAAATAACCCTTTCCAAATACTGCCATGAGTCAGTGTGCTAGCCATTCCCGTATGATATCTCATTTCATATAGTAGACATGCTATTTATATTCTCACACTCATTTACAGAAAAGGGCTCAAATATTCAGAAAAGAAATATTTTTTCCAAAGGGCACACATCCAATAAATATCAGTTCAGAATTTTAATTCAGGACAGTGCTTTTTTTTTTTATTACATAGGTGCTATATGATTAACAACACTAAAGTTGAATAGGTTTTCATCTGACCAAGGACACAGTGCAGTCCAACAATTCCTTGCTGAAGATGTGTCTATAGAAGTAGTAAACCAGTGCATCAAGGCATTATGGCAAGAAAGTTTATTTGCTTTCAAGAAAACCATATCCTATAGCTAACAAAGTATAAATGTGAGCAAGAGTCAGTATAAATATCTCAGCCCTTAGTAGATAGGACAACTGAGATGGAATTACACTTTTGAACACAATGAATAATATCACTTAATGGAGATGTCAATGGGAAAGATTTAATAGATGAGGATATATGTCTATCTGATAGATTCTCATGACAAGTTTCCAGAGAAGATTACTTCAGGAAAATAATACTGTACTGGATGAATTAGTGTCAAGATCTAATCCTCATACTTTTTAGAATTATTTTGTAAGAATTAAAGCCCTCAAACCCAACCACGGAATTTCCTTTTTCTGCTTTAGAGCATGGATAAACAAGCACAATATCAAATCATATCATTTTCTATGTTTTTAAAATATTTTGTGAGAGTCCTAAATTGAATTTAATCCAAAAGTGATAGAGATATTTTCTTCTTGAAACTCTTTGTCTTTCTTGGATCCCGTATATATAAAAAACCCCTCTTTAAATAATTCTCCACCTTGCTTGTAGTTCTCTCTCTTTAATATTTTATTTATTTATTCACGAGAGACACACAGAGAGAGGCAGAGACACAGGCAGAGGGAGAAGCAGGCTCCATGCAGGGAGCCCGACGTGGGACTCGATCCCGGGTCTCCGGGATCACGCTCTGGGCTAAAGGCGGCGCTTAACTGCTGAGCCACCCGGGCTGCCGGCCTGTAGTTCTCATATGGGAAAGAGATTAGAAAGGTCTACGTCATTAGAATCCTGTCCTTTCGTGGTTTATTAGTCAGAAGTTTTGGAGTATCTATTTTGTATCAGGCTCTGCCATATGTTAGGAATACAGAAATGCACAACAGATACGGCTCCTGCCTTCTTGGAGTAGCAATCTAAGGGAAAAAAAACCACTTCACAATTAATTTTAAAAACAACAAAACAAAAACAAAAGCAAGAAGGGTTCCTGAATGGCCCAGTTGGTTGAGCATCCAGCTGTTGATTCCGGCTCAGGGCTGTGGGATCAGTCCAACATTGGGGAGCTGGGGGTCCCCACTCAACGGGGAGTCTGCTTCTCTTCCTCTCCTTCTGCCCCTCCCCTTACTCGCTCTCTCCCTCTCTCTCTCAAATAAATAAATAAATCTTTAAAAAAATTTAAATGAAAAAATTTACAGATATGTTATTTCTTGATATATATTTTGAGATAATTCTTCTAAGATATATGCTAGCAATAAATCTTAAAAAGATTACTTAATTTGCTATTGGTTATTCTAAGGAGAGACTGAAGTTAAAAGGAATTTAGTAACCCTTTTGCAGATCTTCTGGAGTTTCTATTAAAAGAAACTGTCAGAGTATGGACCATCTGTTTATTCTCTATACTGAAAACCTTTTTGTTTTGCTTTCATTATATTCATCTTTACCATGGTCTGGTAATATCACCTAAATTTTCCACGAGGAGTTTCTACTCTTCCATGCTACACACTTCAGTGGCTGTCAATCAAGGTGCAGTGTGACCATTTCGTTAAGAAATAGACAAAGGACGCAGACCAGAACAATTTGAGTTTCCTTTCTGAGCATTTAACATGAAAACAACTATTAGTTAAAACTTATTTGTCCACTGCAACAAGACCCGAAAAAAAAACAAACATCCCATTCATTTAGCCACTGGTATTTTCCTGTTGCAGCTCTGTTTCCAGTCAAGCCCTACCCTAGGTGCTGGGGATAAAATGATGAAGAAAACAGATGTGGTTTTTGTTCTCATCATACTCAAAGTACAGGATGGAGGCAGATGTTTGTCACATAATCACACAAATTAGTTAATTGCAAACCAACATAAATAAGACTAAGACCTAGCAGTTAGGTGCTTATTAGTTAGCACTATGGAGAGCCCCACCCTGCCACCTTTCCCATCTTTCTTGCTAGGTGATATTTTTGGGATTTTATTGAGCATTATAGTTTAATTTCATTTGCATAGGTGGATAGCCATGAACTCACAATGAAAGCCCCAAGAAAGCAGAGGGAGCTAACAGACTGCGTCAGCAGTTTTCATTCTTCCTGGAGAATATGTTATAAACAAAAGAAGTTTTTTATTCGGTAGAATGCTGACATCATCAAAACTAAAATGGTATGAATCAAAAAAGGTGAAGCAATTATGGCACTATTAAACTTATATGAAATGAATAAAAGGCACTCGACACTTCGACATTACATACTTAGAGCATAGGTATAGCTAAGAGATAATTGAAGATTATACGATGATAAAACATCTGTCTTTATGACTGTAGTAGATATTGCTTCACATTTGTAGCTTTTCTATTTAAGTGTTGTTTCCATTGAAACAAAGGCATGTTAGTATTTCTCTATAGAAATCATTTTTCATGGCTTAAAAAAAACAAAAGTAAAACAAACTGGAAAGTCATTACTAGAAAAAATATTGCTACAAGACTAAAAATACAAATTTAAGTGGAGAAAGGTGAAATTCGAGGTTAAATATTTATTCATTTAGGTTAATCCTTTTCCCTAATATAATATCCATATAACAGCAAATAGCAACTGTTAGAGCTAATGTATGTTTTTTCTTAAACTCCTTATTTGGTTAAAAATATTTATTGGTAAGGTAATTACCTAACTGATGAATTTATGATATTCCTTACTGATCATTAAAATAGAATTCTGGTATAAATTTGTAAATATTAATAATATTTACAATATATATTAATAATAATTACAATATTAATAATAATTACAATATATATTAATAATAATATTAGGTATTCATCAACAGTAGTTATCTCCAGTCTAAGGGAAAAATTCAAATATTGATTTGCAATAAGAAAATATATGCAATAAGATGCATATATTCATCAATATGCATCTTATTGATATGCATCAATAAGCAAATATATTCTGACTTTTCTGTATATACTTGCGCCTATGTTTTTCACCATTTTCTTTTTAACTCCTCTGCGGAACACTTAATGTATTTACAGTCTTCAAGAAAATGATATTTAACAATTGTAAACTTATCCCTGGTTTATCTATGAAAATATAGTTATGGATCTGTATAAGGCTTGTCAGTTACTTGTCAGTGATATAATTTCAGTGTACTCTTTTGTAATCTGCCTTTGTCATTAGACACATATTATGAATATATTTACATTTTATTAAATATTTTGATAAAGCTATTTAATCAGTATTATATAGTGAAATATTTCATTGTTTTTCTTTTTTCATTATGATAAAATTGCAATAAATATTTTTGCAAACATACTTTTTTATGTGAATTAGAATTAAAATCTTTTTCAACTTGGGCTTGTATAATTTGGTTTTTATATTTTATTTTATTTGAAATTCCCATATTGTTAAAATACAGTATTATAGCAGTTTCAGGTGTACAACATAGTGATTCAACAATTCCATACATCACCCAATGCTTATCATGACAAGTACACTGCTTAATTCCCATTGCCTATTTTACCCATCCTAATATGGTATTCTAGAACTGATTTGTTTCCCTTTCTTTCTTTTGTTGTATATTCCTTACTTTGAAATGATTAATTTCATCCAATGTGTAACCATATTTCCAACAATTATTTAGATGATTACATTCCCCATCCTTTTAGACCACAAATTTACATTCTTGAAATTTCTTTTTTACTCACTTTTCAATTGAATGGACTAAATGGATACTACACAGTCTAAACCCTTGCATATGAAGAGTGTCTCTTGGCATTATGAGGTGGCTTGGAGGGTTCCCCACTAATCTCTCCATTATATTCTATTACTTAATAAGCAGAAAGTGAAACTGAAATCAGGTAACATTTTCCGTTAGTGAAAAATTCTGTCTATATGCTTATATATGCATATGTGCTTTATTTTACCTTATAATTAAATAATTTCAGCAGGATTTACTTAGGAATTTATGTTCTTTTTAGAATTTGGTGGTATTTGAAGGATTTCTTCCTATGTATAGAATTAAGTCTTTAGCACAGAAAATTTATTTTTCTAGTCATCCATGCTTTTTTATTTCTATCCCATTTGTTCTTTCCCAAAAATACCTATTAACACATTTCTCTTTTTCATACTATCACTTTGAACTGTTTTCATCTATTTGTCATTTTCTTTCAATCATTTGCTCACTTTTACTCCCATATAAATTATTTCATCTTTTTCGATGTCAGTTCTTTATTAGTACAAAAAGAGATTTTGTAATTTACCATTACAATTTTTGGTTACAATTTTTCTTATTTCATTCAGCTTTCTTTTTAAATGACATTTTATTAGGTAAAAGATTTTGTCTTCCTGTCTTTCATTGCATTCTTCATACAATCCATGTTTTCTTGAATTTGGCAGCTATCACAAAGCACATAATTCTTGAAATGGATTTCTTATTTTATTAAGACTCATTGATAGTGTGCTTGTCTTCTATTTCAAATTTTATTTTTATTGCTATTTCCCCCCTAATAACCTCTTTTCTGTTGTCCATGCCTTGAATGGTAAAATGTTTACTGGCATTTTTTAACATATGTCACGACTACTATTCCATTTATCTGATCATATACAGACAAGCCTTATATAAATGTCAAAAATAAAATATTCAAATAAGTTTGAATATAGTCACATTTATTTTGACATTTTACTCTCTCTTTTTTAAGATTTTATTTATTTATTCATGAGAGGCACACAAGACAGAGGCAGAGACACAGGCAGAGGAAGAAGCAGGCTCCATGCAGGGAGCCCGACACAGGACGGGATCCCGGTCTCCAAGATCAGGCCCTGGGCTGAAGGTGGCGCTAAACCGTTGAGCCACCTGGGCTGTCCTGACATTCTACTCTCTTAATCATTTATTTGTATGTTGGCAACTATATAGGAAGATTTTAATATTATATATTTTTCTCTTATTTTATAAAAAGACATCTCAGAAACTGTTTAGATTTGGGATCATTTCAGTATTATCTCATCTGAACTGTGTTTGCAAATGTCTGATGAAGACATTTGATTCAATTTTGTTAAATAGCATTAGAGCTATTGTTCTAATATTTGACTTGTGCTTGTATATATGTATAGATCCTTATAAAGGGAATTCTTAAAGTTAAAATAATCTTTTTAAACTTCATTTTTAAACATTTGAATCAATGGACTAAAAACAAAGCTATTTAAAATAAAATGCTACCTTATTTTTTTCTGACATCTATGAAGCTCTTTTTCAGCTTGAACTTTTAAAAGATATGTATATCATTTAAGAAGTAAAAACAACTTTATGCATATATTTCTGCTGAAGAATAGATAAGCTCATCTAAACATTATTTCACTTACCCAACTGTCAGCTTACAGTTCATTACCAAATTTTTATCAAATGGCAAGAGTGCCATTTTAATGCTCAAATGATAAATTATTTAAAGCATAGTTTTTCTAGAATTATTATCTTTCAGAAATTTTAAAGTCAGTCATTGATAAAAGGAAAGAAAATAATTACAAGTTGACCAAAATCATCCTTTTGATAGATAAATACATGATTTCATAGATTTATGTTGATTTATTTTGTAGTTAGACTTATATTCAGATCTGTCTGAATTTGTTCTATTTAATTCATTATCATGCCCAATATGTCTTCTCTAATCAATTCCTTGCACAATTTATACTACTCCCCCAAACTTCTACTAGATCTTCCCCATTCTTGTGATAACCATACAACTTGCTCAATAAAAACTTTGGTAAGCAGTTTGAAGTGTTCCATAAGTGGTCCTTCCTCCAATTCACTTTTTTTCTTATATAAGTTTGAGGACTCTACCTCAGCTAAGCAAAATTATTTCTTACAGACATAAAATTGATTTATACTCTAAGAGTGTGAAGTTATTGATTTATCTTCATTTTTCAACTCTAATTAATATTATTCTCAACAAAATCTTTCCAGGCCAATTCTACTATATGGTCTTTGACCTGAATGAGCTCCTGAGCCTTTATATTTCCTCACCTCCTTAGTCATTTTGTGCTTCCATAACCCTCAAGCGTTAGCCCCCAAAATGAGCAGCATTGAGAAAAGAGGAAAATTAACAGGATAAATTTGCTAATTTAAATTTAATTATGTACAATGAAAGAATAACAGATTTAATATCAATGCTGGTTTATGAGTATAGATCGTCTTTCAAGAACATCTGTGTCATCCCCTGTGATTTATTTTGCTACAAAGTGTCTTTGCACTTATAAAGAATGGCCACTAGAGTGCTGCAAGTATCCATTCAAGTTTGAGTCCTTGTTCTGTGTGGCTATTCCAGTAGTCATTAAAACAAGAAGGTTGATCTGTCTTCGGAACATATGGGCCTCTATCAGTAAAGAAATGCCAAAAATCATTTATACTGTGCATAGTTTTATTTGCTAATACATTTATGCTTTTCACTCCTTCTCCATTCATGCATTAGACTCAGAAGGTCTAGGAAATATTGAAATAAGATGTTTTAGTTAATAAACATTAGTTTCCATTTTACTATCTTATCATCAGCACTTTTACAATGTAGCTACTTTCTTTAACATTGTGGCTTGGGTATTTATATATATTCTTTACATAGAATTTCTTAATTTCTGTTCACTAAGAATATAGGCCATGCTGAGGATGAGCTTTGATTAATTTTCTCTTTTAAGTTATGCTTTTGAGTTTATATATCAATTCAAAATATCAATGATAAATTTGGGGGGTAAATCCTTTTTTTTTTTTTTTTTTTTTGCATGTGTAGGCTGCAAGGTCAGGTTGCCCCAAGTTGGGCCATTTTGGCATGAAGATAACTTTTTTGAATTAAGGCAATCAAACCTCGGCAGATTCAGGAAAGGCTCTTTACCTTCCCCTCTACTAAAAAGAATTTAGACGGGGATATGATCCAAAAAAGAGAGTTATTATGGTAGATAACAACTTTATAACATGAACTAGGTATGGTATATATGGTATCAACCTTATGATATGAACTTGGAACCTAGCAAAGTCTGTTTGATCAAAGTCTTCTATGTTCTATTGTTTCCGAGTACCAGCAAACATTTGTTTACCAAACATCTTTTTCATCTTCCTGTGAATTGAATTCTTTCCCTTTGAAGTCCCAGATTCCTACCCACTTCTTAGTTCCTATATACCTCATTTTGACGGACCATCTTTGAAATTTCTGGGTGGATTCCCTGTGTATATAAAACTAAATTTCAGTTTCTCCTGTTTATCTGTCTCATGTCAATTTGATTCTTAGTCCATCTAGAAGGACCTTGAAGGACAGGGGAAATTCTTTCTCTCTGACATGTTTTACTAGATATATTTAAATATTAAAGTACAGCCTATTGTCTAAATGCATTTTTGTACTTAGAAGTGAGTTCATTGAAAACCGGGTACTATTTTATTCATCTTCATAGTTACAATGTCTATGTTCATATCTTTAAAAACAAATGTGCATATTGATCATTTAAAAACAGGAGAATAAAATTAAAAAATAAAACAGTAAGCAAAA
This sequence comes from Nyctereutes procyonoides, assembly GCF_905146905.1. Classification (NCBI taxonomy): domain Eukaryota; kingdom Metazoa; phylum Chordata; class Mammalia; order Carnivora; family Canidae; genus Nyctereutes; species Nyctereutes procyonoides. The sequence goes on along the minus strand of NW_026575051.1, from coordinate 26,266,782 downwards.
CACCTGACCTGGCATTTATGTATTTTATTGTCTGTATTGTTTACTGATTTTTACACTTGAAAAAGTATTATTACTTTATATGAGATACCTTGGGATATTGTGATTAATTAGAAATATGTATTTGTTCTTCATCCCCATTTCTGGCACAGAGCTCCTAAAACTCTTAGAATTTCTCAAGTGATGATAGTGATAAAGGTGTCTTTTGTGATGTTAATGAGAGTTTTGGAGAGCTTCTAGGTCATTTAAGGATGGGGGCTGGTTTTCCGAGGAACAAACCATGTGATTAAAGGGTTGGGACTTTCAGTCCCTTGTCCCTGACCTCCAAGAAGGGGAGAGGGCTTGAAAATGGAATAAATCACCAATGGCCAATCAATCTGAACTATGTAATGAAGCCTGCATAAATTATCAAAAAGATTGGATTTAGAGAGCTTTTGGATAAGTAAATACATGAAGATGCTGGGAGAGGGCTACACCTGGAGAAGGCACAGAAGCATAGAGCCTTTTCCTCTTGCCTTGCCCTGTACATTGCTTCTCTCTGGCTATTCTGGAGTAACACTGTTTCGAAATAAACCAGTAATCTAGTGAGTAAGCAGGTCTCTGGAGTTCATGACCTGCACTAGCAAATTAAGTGAACCCAAAGAGAGGATCATGGGAACTTCTGATTTATAACTAGTCAGTTATAAAGTATAGGTAATGACCTCAAATTGCAATTGGCATCCAAAGCCAGGTAGTGAAGGCACTCTTGCAGCACAGAACCCTTAACCTGTAGAATCTGATGTTCTCTCCTAGTAGATTGTGTTGGAATGAAGTTGAAATCTTGAACTCCTACTGGTGTCTGACAATTGCTTGGTGTTGTGGGGCAGGGTGGGGAAAATCCCTCGTGGTGAAGTTAATCCAAAACACCAAAAAGATGTTATTCCTTTTGTAGGATTAGAAGTATAGGGTAGTAATATTTTCGTTGTAAATAAAAAATGAAATCAAGGCACAGAATTTACTTCATATATTCAATTGATAATAGATATTATACTGAAATTCATATTTCCTGACTGAGAAAAAAATATTTCTATCATATTCCTTGTGATAAAGTCTTGAACTTGCCCAAATCTCTATCTTCAATTAGTTTTTATCTCAACAGTATGTAAATTACAAGTATATCACTACATACCAACTAAATAGAATCCGTTAGCTTCAAATTAATTAAACATATTTCAGGTACGACCAGGAACTAATATTTTCACTAAAGTCAAATGAATAAACAAGAAATCAGTCATTAAGATCCTATTTCTGGGGCAGCCCCGGTGGCGCAGCGGTTTAGCGCCGCCTGCAGCCCAGGGCGTGATCCTGGAGACCCTGGATCGAGTCCCACGTCAGGCTCTCTGCATGGAGCCTGCTTCTCCCTCTGCCTGTGTCTCTGCCTCTCTCTCTCTCTCCCTCCCTCTCCGTCTCTATGAATAAATAAATAAAAATCTTTAAAGAAAAAAAGATCCTATTTCTGTTCATTTGTGTCTGAGAATTACAGGTTGCCCGTTGTTCCCAGATGGAACCAGCTGATGACACGGGCATTCATCTGAGTAAAACTCCTTGGCTTGCCACTGCTTGCAGGTCTCCAATCAGTTTTCCATGAAACTTGTATTTGCAGGCTCATTTTCAATAAGAATCCTTCATAACAGGTACCCCCAGAATTTGTTTCTGACTGCATCTGTATTTATCATGCCCTTTTATTCTGAAATACCTTTTATTTTGAAATATCTTTTCCAAGATAGTTCAAGTTTTGGCTCATTTGTTATGCCTTCCATAAATTCTAAATTGGATCTAATTGCTTCTCTATTTGGATTCCCATAGAGTTTTGTTTACAGATCAACTTATAATATCATGGTATGTGTATTTCTCTTTGTTTTACTAATTGAGCCTTATTTTCCCTGATGTATTTCTCTCAGATAATTGAGTTATCAATTCATTCATTGCACAAGTATTTGATGAATACCTACTATGAGCTCAGAATTGCTATAGATCCTGAAAATAAAATAGTGAACAAGACAAAATCCCTGCCTTTGTGGAGTTGACTAGAATGTAGTTTAGGCAGATAGTAATAAATAAATGAAAGTATATAAATATGTATAGAATGCAGGACATTTATCATATGGAAAATATAAAGCAGTTGAAAAGAATAATGACAATGTAGCTGGCCTCTGTGAGCAGAGCTGTGAGTGCCCAAAGGAAAGGAGCAAGACATGCCACTCTCTGAGGGAGCGATCTGAAGAGAGGAAACAGCAACTGCAAAGCCCAGGGGCAGAAGTAAATTTGGCAACGTGAAGAACAATTAGAGTTTAGCAATGGGGCTCTAAAGGAGAAGTTTAGGGCCCCTGGGTGGCTCAGTTGGTTAAACATCTGACTTTTGATTTTGACTCAGGTCATGATTCCAGGGTCAGGAGATCAAGTTCCACATGGGCTCTTGTGCTGAGCTTGGAGTCTGCTTAAGATCCTCTCATTCCCTCTCCATCTGTCCCTCCCCCCTAAAAAAAAGGTGACACATTTAGAGAACAAAAAATAATCTGATCACCATGCCCTATCTTCCCTTGTTTTTTTGTATCTCATATTGCATTTTGTATACAGGGTTTTCCATGGAGTAATACTCAATGGTAATGCAGTATAGTGATTTTGAAGTAAGAAAAACTTGGGTTTGAATTAAATTTCATCTCCTTATTAGTTTAATGTAATGACCTTGAGCAGATTGCATAACCTAAGACTTTATGTCTTTGTTTGATCAATGCTTTCACTTTCCAGTTGAAAACCTCATATTAAGATCATCTATTAAGAGAGAAAAAGATAAGTTAAAAAGATAAATTCTCATAGGAAAAAAATGTATATTTAGGATAATTAATCGAATAGAACTTCTTTTCCAAAATAAACACTGAAGCACATTAACACTCAAAAATTGGACAAAGTTGTTGGATTATTTTAACTAGTAAAACTCCTTAGAGAAGCTAGCATCTTTCTTCACTGAAGATCAGCTCCAACAGAGACTTTCTTTGCTCTGAAGAACAAAGCTCTTTAAAAGGAATGGGCTCATTCATCTGGACTCCTTTTTTTTTTTTTTTTGCATTAAACTTGATCTGCATTAAATTCTGAATTTCACTCTATTTTCATTCTTAAGACAACTGAAAAAGATTAAATCAAAAGATGTGAACTGCCAGTAGACAAACATCATATTTTCCTATTTATATCTATGATGAAAAATATTTTGAGATAAAAAAGACAAATATTGCATTTTTCTATTTATATCTATGATTAAAAATATTTTGAGATTAAAAAACAGGCATAGTCATTCTCTTCCATTTTCAATGGGCAGTAAAATTCAGGATCCTTCATTAGGGAAAATGGTTTTCCTCAAAACTGGAAAGCAATAAAATTGGTATCAATCTAGCCAGAATTGGTTTATTGTCCTCTTAGAGGTAAAAGAATCTTCTGATACTATCTTATGTCCTGTACTTACTTGAGCACCCAACTATCTTCTTATATATGTGAATAGAAAATATTGATCATTTTAAATGTGAACTGAAGCAGTATGTTCATTTACTTTTATGATACAATCTCCAGAGCTAGCTGCACACTTAATATGTTTCAGAAGCCTGGGATAGCTTTACCGGAAAATAATAAAATGAACAAAATAATTTTGTCTTTGAATACACTTACTTTCAGCATATACCCTGAAAAATTAATATTGCCTAATTAATTATAAGTTTGGTGATGAATTTCTAATTTCATTTCCTGCTAACATACTCTTTGCTTCCCTTCTTTTGTCCCTGGAAAACATAACTTGTTTCTTTATATCTCTGTAAGTTTGCATTTGTCCTTTGGTACCCTATTGTCCCTTTATCCTTTCTCTTTGAAAATTCCTATTGTTACTAATTTAAAAAAAAAACAAAAAACAAAAAACATTTACTACTATTTATATCTGTCTTATTGATTAGCTATGCATTTGTAGTGACTTTACTCCAAAACTGTAAGAGAAAAAGAAATTAGTATTAATAAGCAAGGTTAGGCAAAATATTCCCTGGGAGCCAAATCCAGCCTGCCACCTGTTTTTGCGTTGCCCATAAGCCTAGAATGGGTTTTCACATTTTTAAAAGATTACAAAGTAATCAAAAGAAAAATATTTTATGGCATGTAAAAATTGTATGAAATTAAAAATTCAATGTCCATTAGTAAAGTTTTACTGGATAATAGCCACACCCATTTGTTTCGATATTGTCTACTATGGCAGCTTTCATGCTACCATAACAAAGTTGAATAGTTGTAACATGTGTGGCCCTTAAAGCCAAAAATATTTACTATCTGGCCCTTTATAGAAAAAGATTGGTGGCTCTCTTCATAAAAAACAAAACAAAACAAACACTGATAAAGCAAGATTGGATATCATAATGTTTGTAATCTTTTTTCAATAGCGGGATACTCTAGTCATTTCTCTACTCTTTCAATAGTGCAATCACACATTGTACAGAATTAGAGCTTTTAAGTTCCATGTATAGCAGTGATGTGTAGATTTCACCTGCAAGGGATTCAAATATCCACATATATTAAAACACATTCTAACATACATATATACAAAATCAATACACTGTAAAAAGAATTGGGAGAATCGTGGAGCAATTTTATGCTGGGAACTACCGGGTTGGAATGGTATATTAACCTAGCACAGATTTAATAATTTTGAACATCTGACACAGGTTAAGAGTAATATTTAAAATACTGAATGCTACTGATTTTAACTTTTAAAAATTTTAAAAATAAAAAATATACTAAGTGCTAATGTGTTCATGTTCCTCCCAAATATTACACAAGCATATGATGAATTTTGGGTGAAATCATTTCTAAAGTTACATTTGATCATTTTAATTAAAGAAAGTACAAAGATTTTGTTGCGCTTCCTTAAATTCAAAATAGTCCATTTGTCTAGAATGCCTACTTTTGATTTTTTGTTCATTTCTCTGAGGACAGAGTCAGATGATGAAATTTTGATTGATATTTAACAGGAATCTTACAATAGAATAAATTGAATTTCTCTTTTTAAAAACAACATGAGGTTAAATAAATGCACTCATTTTAGCTACTTCTTTTCTCTTCCACCACATACCTATCTCCCAATAATTTCTTCCCTCAGGAGTCGAGCAGACTCTAAGCAGCTAAATTTATAAAACGAAAGAAAACAGTTAAGCCACAGAGTTGAGTGGGTAATCTTCCTCTCTTAGCAACTGCATTTCTAATTGAGTCTTGACTTCAGTGATGAACTGTGTAACTTTTGCCAATTTAGCAATTGTATATGTCCAGATTTGCACAGATAATATGGCATTGGGGGTCTACCACCATTTCTATTTCATTTTGTGTGTGTATTAATGAAGAAGTTTACCTTCATATTTACCTTAACTGATATTTTCTGTTGCATTACAATAGGCATCAATTAATGGTAATTATTCCAAAGCTAGTTCACATGATTGTCAACCATACCACTATATGCTGGTTAACTTTAAGACACAGAGCATAATTTTAAAGCAGGCGAAGTGTTTATGACACACTGTCAGCTCCTTTTGTGAACTTATATATACTTTGTACATTCTCACAGTGCCTCTGTTATACCTGATGCAAACTTCTAGCTTTCAAAGATCTCTTTGGTGTTCCATCCTAGCCTGTCCTGTGACAAATCCCCCAACTAACATTATTTTCCCTTTTATTATGTGATCACATATGCACCCATTTATTAAAATCTCCATGCCATCATGTAACTTTTGGGAGGAATTAGGTTAAAATACACATACATATTAAAATAGAACATGAGTAATCAGAATAAATCTGTAATATTTGATTGGGTAATGATGACATATTAAGAAGAAGAATTCCCTGATATTTCTGAAAATACCAAGGCGTTACCATTAGAATTATCTCCACATGAGAGGCCATACTATGTGAAAGTAGTGGCCTCATAATTTATAAAGCTACTTAATTTTTGAGGTATTGTATAGAATAAAGAGAAATGGTATCCAAGTATCAATCTTATTTCCATACTCCCTTACCATTGTCTGACTCTCTCATCTATTTAATTCAATATTTAAAGTCCTATTGTGTTCTTACTAAATAGTCTCAACATTTGCAAGGATATAGGACACCTGGGTGGCTCAGCGGTTGACTGTCTGCCTTTGGCTCAGGGGATGATCCATGTCCGGGTATCAAGTCCCGCATCAGGCTCCCTGCAAGGAGTTTGCTTCTCCCTCTGTCTGTGTCTCTGTGTCTCTCATGAATAAATAAAATATTCAAAAAAGAAATTTGCAATGATAGAATGTCATATATTTGAATATTTAAAAAATAACTAAAGTCCAATATCAGAAGCTAAATGTCTTCTTAAAACAATTTTTATCCCATGTTGCTGGAATATTACAGAAACTGGTTCAAATTTTACTTTCTAAAACTCATCTTAAGTATAATACACTAAACAAGCATATTCTTTTTCCAAATAAATGAATGAATGAATGAGTGAATGAATGAATGAAAACCAGAATTAACCACACAAAACCATCAAAACAAAAAGTCTCTATTAGGAAGAAAATTGAAGTGGAAGAAGGAAGAGGAGGATATATTAATGATGGCCTGACAGACTGGTAGACATTTCTCCTCAGATTCTCTCAAAAACATCTTTAGACTGTGAATATAACAGAATGCCACTTGAGACATAAGTATAAATGACCCCAGCTGAAATCAGCAGAAGAATTGTCCAGGTGAGCCCATTTCAAATTGCCAACCCACAGAATCATAAGCCAAATAAATGGTTGTTGTTTTAAGCAACTAAGTTTGTAGATTGGTTTGTAAAATAACAAAGGCATAACCATGACACACACAGATGATTCTCATTCTATCTATCTTCAGTCCCAAGCAGAGCAAGAGAGGAAATATGGACATATGAATACTTAGCTTATTTACATTGACTCCACTAAATCACAGAGCAATGATATAGGTCTGCCTTAACCAATGAGTCCTAAAGTTTTTATGCTCATTGCAGATTTTTGTTTAGGTTTCAACTGCATTTCACCATCACCTAATTTATAGTTAGTCCCCCAAGCAACCAAAACTCCACCCCAATTCTGCCTTCACCTCATTTCTTCTTCTGAGTGATTCTCAACTCATTGTTTTCCTCATATTATTAATCTCATGAGAACCAGACCCTAATCGCTGGACATTCTTAAGGGATATGTGTATAGTTTCATGTTAACTTGAATATCATGTCAGACTTTTTTATTTTAACCTGCCTCACATCTTTCTTTTATGCTTTAAAAAAATTAAAGCATTTTTTAGTGCCAGTTCTTTATGTTGTTAGATTCCTTCCCCCCCCAAAAAAAAGATTTTCCCCCCCAAATTCCCTGAATTTATTAAAATATTGATGTGTACAAGATATCACTAATAGCAATCAATATGAAGGTTATTAAACATACACAACCTGAGAACACCTGGGAGGCTCAGTTAAGCATCCGCCTTCAGCTCAGATCATGATCTCAGGGTCCTAGGATTGAGCCCTGCATTGGCCTCCCTGCTCAGTAGGGAGTCTACCTTCACCTCTCCCTTTGATTCCCTCCTCTGCCTCACCCCTGCCTGCTCAAGCACTCTCCCTTTCTCTCAAATAAATAAATAATATCTTTAAAATAAAATAAATAATTATATACAACCCAGTAATTATACTCTTTTCAAAAAATCTAACCAGTTGTTTCAACATCTATTTCTTTTGACAACTGATAAAATGCTTAGCTTACCATATGATAAATTCCAGAATTGATTTAAATTTGTTTTGCACTTTCTCATTCAGTTCTATCGAGTTATCTAGAACTACTAGTAAGAAATATCTTGAATTATTATTTTTAAACACATTTCAACATCTTCTAGAGCTTAATTGGCCCACTTGATTATTACTCTTTTCCAGTATCTAAAAGGCCCTTTTCATAAGTTAATTTTTTTAGATAAATTTCTATTATTTGTCAAGTTTCACAATAATATTCTTGGTGCTTTAATTGGTATTGTTTTGAATTTTATAGAACAATTTAGGAGGACTAAATCATGTGATTATCTTTATAAATAATAGAAAAGGCATTTGACAAAATTTAACATCAATTCTGTTAAATCATGTATATAGGAATTTATAGATACCCCCTTAACATAAGAAAATATGCATAAGTCAGAGCAGTTGCTAGCATGTTACTTACTGGCAAATAAGAGAGACTTTCTTGTTAACTCAAGAAAAAGATAAAGATCAATTCTCTGTTCTACTATTTAACATTCAGTTGAAGATCTTAGCCAATGCAATTAAACAAGAAAGCAACTAGAGATTATAGATTTTATAACTATAGATAAAGTTATAGATTAAAGAAGAAGAAGTATATTAACTTATATCAACAATCACATTTCAGAATCCTGAAATCCTTTGTGGATACTTGCTTGATGAAATAACCAATTATGCGATGAGTGGAGAAATGTGAACACAGGTAATATATAAATAGTTTTACTATTTTAGGAGTGATAATAGTATTGCAAATCTATTTAGAGATGATTCTGGCATATTTTCAGATAAAATGATGTAATATCTCAAATTTCCTGCAAAGTATTCTGGGGAAAAGAGAGGAAGTGTAGATAAAACAAAATTGGCCTGCATTAATTGTCAGAGTGGGGAATGGTACATTGAAGTTCACTATACTCTTCTCTCTAATTTTCCGTATGTTTGAAATCCATCATAAAAATGTATGCACATGTACTCGTTTTTCACTCAGCCTTTCTTTGCTTATAAAGATGTTACTCCCCTCAGAAAATAGTGTACAGTCAGCACCTTATGCCAGTCTTACTCACCCTCAGTGTTTTCTTGGGAGTTTTTTTTTTCTTGAAGTTTTTGTATTGATTGGTTATATAAAGATGGCAGGAAAGGAGGCAGGTTAGAAGAGCATATACTAATAGAACCTGACAAGTTCAGAGATCAGGGGGGCTGGAAGAGAGTAACAAATAAACATCTACACTAATTTTTTATTGGAATGGATCCCATGACTCAAGATTTCAAAAGCTAATGGGTCCTTTTACCTTTTTCACATTTGGACTCTCTCTATAGATAGATAGATAGATAGATAGATAGATATAGATAAATATAGATATTTTATAAATGTATCTATATATATGTAAAGGAAATAAAGTCCAGGCAAGTCAGTAAAAATAAAATCCCTTGGAAGAATAGTAGCATGAAATTTATAAACACACATATATATGTGTTTATAAATTATAAATATATATATATATCATTTGCAATACGTAGTTTTCAACCAAAAATCAGCAAATATGGGACGCCTGGGTGGTTCAGCAGTTGGGCGCCTGCCTTCGGGCCAGGGTGTGATCCTGGAGACCCAGGATAGAGTCGCGCATCCAACTGCTTGCATGGAGCCTACTTCTCCCTCTGCCTATGTCTCTGCCTCTCTCTGTGTCTCTCATGAATAAATAAATAAAACCCTTTTTAAAAAATCAGCAAATATACAAAGAAATAAGAAAGTGTAGTCAAAATTCAGGAAATAAAAAAGCATTCAATGTAAGCTGACTCTGTTTGGGCTCCAAAGTTGATTTTAGCTCAGAAAAGCATCAAAGTAACTATTATAAATGTGTTCAAAAAATTACAGATTATGCTAATAAGATATAAATAAGAAATACCCATAAAGAAATGGAACTATAATAAGAACAAACTGTAAATTATAGAGCTGAAAGTACAATAATTTAAATGAAAAATTTATCAGCTGGGAGTTCTATAAAACAAGCAGTTGCGCACATGGCCCAAAGTCAGTGAGACACGGATAAATGGATGGATGGTTGGATGGATGGATGGATGCATGGACGGATGCATGGATTGATGGAAGAAATATAAGGTTTTTTTCTTCCTAACAAGTGAATTTACCATTTCTCTGCTTGAGGCTACATTCTCCATGGGAAAACCTTTGTATAATTCCTTATGCTGACCTTTGTAATCACCTGTAATACATTACATCTCTGTGCCCATTTCCTATCTCTTCAAAAAATTAAGCAATAATAGCATTAAACTATCTTGTAATTTATTTGGTAAGAATAATGAATTGATCTACATAAAGCACTTCGTTAGCATAATGGAGCATATTAATGTTAAGTACTGTGATTAATACTTCTGATTGTGATGAGAGGGTATATGAAAGAGCTAGTAGAAATTTACAGCTTTCTAGAAATATCCTATAAACAAAATTCCCTAATGGCTCCTCTTAGTTCAACAGAGAAAAAAAGATTGCCACTTACAAGCATTATCTAGCAGTACCTTTACTATAAAAAAATTCAAGTGCTAAAATATTTTAATTTTTCACTTCCTTTTTTAAAGATTTTATTTATTTGTTCATGAGAGAGAGAGACAGAGAGAGAGAGAGAGAGAGAGAGGCAGAGACATAGGCAGAGGGAAAAGCAGGCTCCTTGAGGGGACCCTAGGATCATGACCTGAGCCAAAGGCAGACTCAACCACTGAGCCACCCAAGTGCCTTTCCACTTCCTTTCTTCCGGAATTCTAAATTGAGTGTAAATAGGATAATTTTTAGAGATGGGATAATTTCAACAATACCATATCATTTGGACAAAATCCCCTTCTTAAATTTCCTAGCTCCCCAACTCTTCCTATTTATATACACCAAGGCACATATACAAAGGTAAATAAATATAATGTTCCATTTTACTGTAATGAACTTATGAAAGCATCACTATTTAATACAATGATTTTAGTCCTATTATTTCTATATTAGTACTACATTAATTGAATAATACAGAGTAAATATTTTTCTCATAATGAATTTTATGAAAGAATTACAGATTCTTTTTTTTTTAATTTTTTAAATTATTATTTATTTATGATAGTCACAGAGAGAGAGAGAGAGAGGCAGAGACACAGGCAGAGGGAGAAGCAGGCTCCATGCACCGGGAGGCCGATGTGGGATTCGATCCCGGGTCTCCAGGATCACGCCCTGGGCCAAAGGCAGGCGCCAAACCGCTGCGCCACCCAGAGATCCCAGAATTACAGATTCTGTTAAAAATGATAGTTACTAATTCAGGCTTAAACATTGGGAACATATGTTTCTTTCTTCTCCATAATGAGAATTCAATATAATGACAGAAAAGTATAATTGTAAAAGGTATAAACAAAAAGAAAGTATAAACTGATAAAAAAAAGTGAATGACATAGATATTATTGGATGAGATTTCTATCAAATTTCTGGAAAAAGAAAATCTGATGGAAAAAGTTTGGTGAAACAGAAGCAAAAAAATCTTATGTAGAATGACATGCAAAAGGTGATACATCTAAAGAAGGGACAATTTGTGGCAAAAGCTGCTAATTTTCCTCAACATCTATACTGCCTTTCTTCCTTTTTGGTACTTAAAGCACGCTGACATCCAGCCTCCCATTCTTGACAAGAAGTATGACTCAGCTAGAAATTTTATATCCTAGTTTTCCTTATTTTTTTTTCCCTAGTTTTCCTTATAACTAAATACAACCATGTGGCTAAATGCAGACCAATAAGATGTGAGCAGAATTTGATGTGTAAACTTCTGAGTCAAAATCTTAAAAAGAAAGATGATTGTGGTGTTTTTTTGTTTGTTTTTGTTTTTGTTTTTCCTCTCTCCCTTTTAGATTGGCAGGAAAATGGCCACAACAAGTCTACTAGCTGGGAGTCTGTGGATAGTGTCATGGAGTGGAGTCACTATCTGCCATGAATTACCCACAAACTTCTGGTCCTTTATGTTAGAAAGAAATTAACTTCTGTTTATGTAAAGAATTCTATTTTAGAGTATATTTGTTATAACAGCTTAGCTTTAACCTAACCAATACTATTTTACCTGAAAAAATCCCACACAGGCTACAGACCATGAGAAAATAAAATAATAATGAGAAATTAAGCTAAAAAAGTATTATTTTGAAAATTTTATTTTTTTAAAGATTTTATTTATTTATTTATTTGTGAGAGACACAGAGAGAGGCAGAGACATAGAGGAGAAGCAGGCTCCTTAAAGGGAGCCTGATGTGGGACCCAATCCCAGGACCCCAGCCAGGATCATGCCCTGAGTTGAAGGCAGACACTCAACCGCTGAGCCACCCAGGTGTCCCTATTTTGAAAAATTTAAATAGAAAATTTGTTCCCCTTCACCCCACCTCTACAACATACTCTTTTGCAACACCCTCATCTGCAGTCTGTTAACCTACAAGGAGAAATGAAGTGTTGTTCTCTTTGGAAATTAAACCAACTCTTAGCGAAGTAAAGGACAGTTACATTTAGATTTATGCAAAGCAGGAATCACAGGAAGTTGAGTGACAGTGAATGTGATCAGGGAGGCAACTTGAAGTTTGGATCCTATTCTATTTAAAATATTGACATTTTTCCATCATTGATTTTTTTGCATTAATTTTGATTTTAAAAATACTGTATTAAACTTATCTTGATTCCTAAGTTTTTTGTCACCACCCCAAATTCAGTGCCAGAGACAAGTGCCTCACTCATTCCTTCTAGTTCCAGCCAAGGTTTTATCAACTGTCTGCCCTACAGATCATTTCGATCTGCCAAAGTTTTATTATTGTTTTCATTTTTTGGAAAAAGAGAGAAGGGGGTTGTGGCAGAAGGAGAGGGAGAGAAAGAATCACAACTCTGAGATCATGACCTGAGTGGACTTCAAGAATCACATGCTTAATGACTGAGCCACCCAGGTGCCCCAAGATCTCTGCCAATGTTAAAAATGACTCACTGACAGCTCACCTTTAAACAAATTCTGATAATTGACAAGCTCAATACAAATGCACAAAGGTACTAGTTTTCTCACTCTTTGGTTTTTAATTATTTTTCATATTTATCAGAATTGCCCAAATATTTTCAAAACCAAACTAACAAGTTTGTGTCCAAATGATTTGGATACCAAATATTTCTTATTTTTCAATTTTAGTTAAAATCTATTGATTTACTTATTCAATAATTATAGAAATTTAGCTACTCTATGCAATTTCCCAATATTCCCAATATAGTTACATATTTGTTTAACAATCATATTTATTTTATTTTTACTATGTGAACATCTTTCATTTTAAAGTGAATAGTCTAAAAAATTGTTTCCTTCTTACTATTTTTTTAGTTCTCCTTTGTTTACCATTTACATAGTTTTCTCTTCTTAAAAATGATCGATGGAAGTAATACTTTGGAGTCCTTAAATCTTAAGAAACGTATCTTAATTCTACAGGCATATTTGAATGATGCTCTGACAGATTATACGTTTTTAGACCAAAAATTATTTTCTTCCATAAATTTAAAGGCATTATCTCCCAATTTTTCACCTGGAGATTTTGTTGACAACGTAGATGCCATTTTTATTTCCTTTTCTTTTCATATGACCCAGACTTTTTTTCCTTTTGGAATTTTTTAGGTTTTCCTTTATTGCTGCTTGTGTAAGATTTCATGATAATGTAACTTTGATGCAGATATCTTTTTATTATTTGTACATTTCATGGACAGTTTCAGTTCTGAAAAAGTGTTCTTGCATAACTTCTTAAATTTTGATATTTTCGTCCTCACCATTTTTATGTCTTTTCTGTAACACCTATTTTGTTATTGAACTTCTTTTTATGGATCCCTAATTTTGTTTCTTTTAATGTTATACTCAATATTTTTCTTTTGAGGTTACTTTTGGGGAGACTTCTTCGAATTCATACTCTTCTATTAAATATTTATATTTTGGGGTGGCTCACCCACCCTGAGCCTTAGTGGCTCAACAGTTGAGCATCTGCCTTCAACTCAGAGCGTGATCCCGGGTGCAGGGATCAAGTTCTTCATTGGGCTCCTTAAGAGGAGCATGCTTTTCCCTCTGTCTATTTCTGCCTCTCTCTCTCTGTCTCTCATGAATAAATAAATACAATCTTTTAAAAATTGATTTTTTTATACCTTAAGAATAATTTTCACAATTACATGCTTTCCCTCTTATTGTTTTTATGTTTTATGGAAGTAATATTCCTCTGAAGCTATTCATAATAATACCTTTGAAATTTTCTTAGTTCTCTGCATTAGTTCTCTAGGATTGTGGTTTTTTTGTGGTTTGTTTTGATTTCCTCTGTGTTGAAGGTTTTTCCAAAATCCTATAGTGATCCTTGACTCTCTGCTTTTATTTCAGAGAGAGACATTAAAAATTTGAGTTGTATTTCTATGTATAAATAAAAGAGTGCTTCTTGACTGATAAATAGCTATTACTATACCTTGGTTACATAGTAATTAGGGGGAAAGATAGAGGAGAAGCAGGCTCCTTAAAGGGAGCCTGACGTGGGACCCAATCCCAGGACCCCGGGATCACACCCTGAGTGGAAGGCAGATGCCCAACTGTTTTTTATGAAAATCATCTGTTCATAAGACAACTCTCTTAAATATTAAGCCAAAATTTAAATTTTTATTCATAGGACTTCTATCCATTTTTTAAAAAAGATATGCTGTTTCTAAAATGCTTTTTTGCTCTTTGCACTGAAATTTCAACAACTTATGTTTGATGTGGTTTATTTTACTCTTAGCTATTGTTCTCTTAGGTAATCACTAATTTTAGGGTCTAAGCTTTCAGAAAATTCTTACCTTCATCCTTTTCAGACCGTCAAATAAAAATCTATTCTAGATTATCAGATATAGTTTATCTAAGTTGGCTTTTATCTTAGAAATGTGTCCATAATATTAAATTGTCTTGGACATATATGGTTATGAATCAATAATATGGCTACACTTCCCATTTCTCTTATTCCTCTCCCTTTACTACTTAAGGAGACAAAAATTCACACAAACTACTTATCCCTTGACACTTTGTTAGTTTCAGCATTATGAAAATACCAGTATTCTCAGATGTGAAATCTTACTACACATTCTCTTAATTTCACAAATATTTGGTTCTTATAGTCTTCGAAGTTTTATGCACTTCCTCTGTTCATTATTGGAGATTTTCTTCAAAAAATGTAAAGTTTCCAGTTTTAAAGAGAGTAACACAAAGAGTACCATTTTAAAATTTGAGGCTGATAACCATGGTTGCCACATTTTGAAAAGATTCTCAATGAACTAGTCTAAACAATTAAAATCATGTAAAGTACTACATAATTGGTATTTTGAATAAGGTATAGACAGATGTCTACTAAAAAAAGACTGCCTAGCTTTTCAGAAAGGAGCTATAAGTAGTTTCACAGAACAGGAGTTAGGATTTAGTTTTTAAAAATGGCAGGCATTTTTCAGTGTAGAGAAAGGGAAGATTATTAAAAAGCAAAAGGGAACAGTACATGTAAAAGAAAGCAAATATAAAGTGTGTGATGCATTTATCAAATACTGAAATTTTTAGGTTAGAGTATTATGTGCCCAATTAATATATCTAAAAAGTTGAGCCATTTAATGTTTATTGACTAAGTGAATTAAAGGAAAGAAGGGAAGGAGGTAGGAAGGAAGGAAGGAAGAAGGCAGGCAAGCAGACTGAGCCATACAAGGTAAGAAGATATCTCTTCATCTTAAAGAGAGAAAAAGAGGTACTTACAGATAGCAAGTAGGTAAGTCTATAACTGATAGGATTAGAGGGACAAAAGGCATTTTTCCTATGATAAATCTGATGGTTAAGAATAAATTTATAGGAAGTTTATTTCAAAGTTACAGTAAGGGTGTCTATAAAAACTGATAAGTTTGAAGGCTTAGAAAGTAGCCTTAAGGGCCTTATTGACTCAAATCAGAAAACTCTCATCTCAAAATACTAGATTCATCAAGTAATTGGTTGGCAAAAGTGGAATTTAGGGTCTGGTTTCAATTTAATCTATTAAATTGATGGAAAGATGGACTAAGATTATAAGCTTTGATTCCTTCAGCTTTCTCAGAGTAATTCCATCTATCCTTTGGAGTTCCTGACTTTTCCTGTAAAGCTAAAGATATCAGTTATTCCAGTCACTTTCTAAGCTGGGCCTGCCATGATATAATGAAAATAAAGCTGAACAAAGAGTGTCACTTAATACATACATTTGATAAAACTTCAGAGCAAAATGTCTTCAACCTTTTTATTCTTCACTGAGGACTAGCAATTATAACCAACTTGTAAATTCACATAAGTAATTAGTAGCAGAATCTAGACCACAATCTAGGATCTCAACACCCACTCCATCTATCATAACTATGAAAGGGGTACAATTTGCTTCTAGCAGTAAGATGACATTTAATAGGATGTTGTTTGAGAAGGTGGGAGAGACTCTTTTAGCCAGAAAGGTGCCATAAACTATATGAAGAAGAAAACCCTATATAATTATGTGTGTGTTGGGGCGAGGGGAGGTGTCATTGTGTAGAGATAAATTGCACAAGAAAGTTGAGTTATTGAGACAGGACACCAGGTTGTCAAAAAATACATATCCAATGTATTGGAAAAGATGTCTTTCGGACTTTGGTTCCTAGATATGAGCATAAACACTTAGAAAAAAGAAATTTAATGAAACTTGTTGCAACTTCTGTAATGTAAGAGATGGCAGACTGCTAAGGAAGTTACCTCAAGTGAGATAGAATCAAAACACATAAAGCTTAAATTTGAGACAGTAGTTTGTCATAAGCATGGAAGAATAAAACTCCCTGCAACCCTAATAATGAACTTGGATTTGGCCACTAGGAAATAGCTAGAAGTTCTGAAAGTGCCAGGCCTCCAACTATACACATTAGAAGCAGGTATCAGTAACAGAAAAAGAGAAACATAAAAGAGTAGGGTAGAGGTACACTGAGGGCAGGAGGAATAATGATATTGTAAATCACTGGCATGAACTGGGAAAGAGGCAGAGAAGGGTAGATATCCTGTCTGTGACCTAAGTCACTGATTAGAGGCAGGTGAAATTGGGCTCCAAGTGGAAATACCACATCCGTGATCTTTAAATTAGTGGGCTCCTGTTGTTTTATTTAGAGATTAGGGAATATACAAATGAAGAATAAGAATATCAAATTTATTGTAACCAGTCTTCAAGTTGTGTTTCAGTTTAATTATACACACAATGAAATTTTAAAAGATAAGTCAATATCTCAAATGTGAAGAGACTTTCAACCTTTTTCTTTTGTGGTTTTACTAATAACAGGCCATTAAAATGAATTAATAATTCATTTGACAATAAATTAATATTTTCAAAAACCATATTTTGAGGATGTATATAAAGAGAAACAACAAACCACCCCAAAATATGGGATAAGGAATATCTTAAGCTAATTATTTTTAAGAAAGAGATGACAAAGAAGCTCTGAAAACAGTAAGTTACCCTTTTGTAAGAGACATTTACATTTAGAAGGAAAATCTCCATTTGTAAGGATATCTCCTTCTAGGTACCAGGAAGAGGATGACTAAATGTCTCTAGAAACTCTTATGAATGGAGAAGGCAAGACAAATTTATATTAAAAGTTTACCCTTATTTACCATGCTTTCCCATCTAACTCTACATACATACATATATGCACAAATTTTGTTGTTAATCATGTCAGTAAGTACTTAGAGTTCCTTTTTATTAATTTCATTTATTAATTTAGTTTGAATATTAGCTTAGTTGTAAACATTTTTACCAGTCATAAAAACATGTAAATAATTGCAAACTTTATGTTCAGACAGGGAAAATAAGCTCAATTCTCTCCGTATCACTATATCCACAACTGTTTCTTTAATGAGAAAATAAAAACAATGTGCATAAATTACTGCAATTTTATTTCTCCTTCCAGTATCATATTTTTACTACCATAAAGAATGAATATTCAGTAAATAGAATAGCTTTGGGGAAAATACACATAATTGTCCTAATCCTACTTCCAGGGGATTGGTTTCAAACCTCCTAAAATATATATTTCTCATAATCATCTTGTGTTTGCTTCATATAAAATTTTTGAAATAGAACTTTTTAAATTTGAAAATATTTTCATAACATATTTTATAAATTGTTTAGCATGATGTTAAAAAACAAATTCAACTGAGTGAATTTTAGAGATCTTATTGGTTTTATTCAATGCTTCATGAATTGAGCAACATCCAATTTAGCATATAAGAAAGAGTTCTGAGGAGCTGTACAAAATGAAAAACTTTTATAGGCAGAAGGGAGCAGAAACAAAGAAGTTATACTGACAAAAAAGCAGATTGGTTATGGCATGGTCATTTTCTTTTTGGGGATAAAATGGGTCTACCAGGCAGATTACCTAAATAGTGCTAATCAGAGAATTCCTGATTGAGTGGTTTAAGGTGTTGAGAGAGCCAAACTGTAATTAAGTCCAAGTTAGGTCACATGGGGCTTACCATAACTGACTCCATTTTGGACTTGTTGTCTTATTTTTTAATAAAGATAAAAAATAAATGAACACTTTTATTTACGTCATTTATTTTTTTCATCCTTTTTGGCAGGAGTCTAAGTTTTTTCAACAAATATTTTCTGTATTAAGTAATTCCTTATTCCAAATGCCTTTTAACCTACTCATGTAAGATATAATTATATATTGTAGCAAATCAAAATTACAGATTCTGACATGTTCTAAGTGGGATCTGAATATTTTATAATGAGAAAGAACTAAGCAGAACTTTGATTTACTAAAAATCCTTATTGAAGCAGTTACATTGTGGTTCTCTTCAAAGTAATCACCTTACCTTTTCTAAAATACCTAATTCTCCATGTAAATAAAGAGAAGAAAATGGACATGTGCTCCAACTGGCAAGGCTCTTCTAACTAGCAGTTACTTAAAGTGGTATTATTTCTGATAACAAAGCAGAACTTCTACTCTGCACCTTCACAATGGTCCAACCATTATTTCTTTGAATTTTCCTAGAACATATATTTGAGATCCTTTAATTCACATGAAACAAACAATAAATGATTCACCATATATTTTATGTGAATAAGATATATAAGTATTTATGTATATGTGAAAATAAATATTCCTTCTCAAAATGAATAATATTTCGTTATATTTTTACTTTGGAATGATCCCAAATAACAATGCTTGAGATTTATTTTCTTCTAAAGGGTTATGGGGTTGTAAACCCTTTTTGTATATAGATTATTTAATATCTCATTTTAATCAAGCTTGTAGTTATCAGAGACATGCAGATTCTAAATAAGTAGTTTACTTGAACAGAAATTATATTTATTAGAAGCTTTATTGGAAATGAATTAATCTGATCTTAAAATTTTACTATTCTTTTGTATTTTAAGTTGACGTTGGCTCATGGTGATATTATCTAAAATTCTCTTGACATGGAAAGAAAGATACATGATTAAACAGGTAATTTTTGCCATCATCCACTTCCAGGAGTTGTTGAATTAGGAAATGTAGAATATTAAATGACACATTTTTTCTTCATTAGTTTCCTTTATATGATCTTGTTATGCACCCAGCTGCATGACTGAAACGTGTGTGTGTGTGTGTGTGTGTGTGTGTGTGTGTGTGTGTGTGTGATAAGAAAAAGAAGAACTAAGGACACCAGACTGGCTCAGTCAGGGAAGCATGTGACTCTTGATCTCAGAGTCATCAGTTTGAGCCCCACGTTGGGTTAATCCCCAACGTGTAGAGATTACTTAAATAAATAAAACTTTAAGAAAGAAGAAGAAAATAAGACAAAGGAAGAGGAGAAGAAGAAAAATAGGAGAAGGAGAAGAAGGAGGAAGAAGATAAAGAAAAAAGTGTGGGGAGGAGAAGAAGAAGAGTAACAGAAGGGAAAGAGGGAGAGAGGGAAGGAAGGAAGGAAGAAAGGAAGAAAAAGATACATGAAAAGATATGGGTGCAATGAATTAGAGAAACAAAAAACAGTGAGAAACAGAGACAGGAACAAGAAAAAGAAGGTTTTACTAATCTTTTATTAATCTTTCTCAAAATGTCTATCTGTGCAGAGTTTTTCACTTCTTTTGCTGGGCATAGGGTCTTAGAAACTGGCAGCTGAAAAAGAAGTTCCTATTGCATAGTAGTTCAGAACATGGGTTCTGGAGTTAGACTATCAGACTGTAATTTAATTTCCACCATGTATTAACCATGTGACCTTCGAGCTACTTAGCCACTCCAAACCTCAGTTTCATCGTATGTAATACAGAAATAGCAGTACCCACTTTTTTTGTAATAATAAATGGATGGCTTGTACAATGCTTAGGAGAGCACCTGATACAAGTTAAATGCTCAAAGACATTATTATTATTATTATTGTAGCACATAGAAGGGATAAATATGAATCAAATGATAAATATTTTATATTTAAAAAGTATTTTTTAACCAAAATAAATAGGAAACAGCTTTACTTCTACTTTACCCCATGGAAAAGTGATCAGTAAATATTTTACCTGAAATTATTTTAACCTTACAAATTTTCCAAGAAGATATTACCAGCCTCCATTATATGGTATCATTAGCCATTGTAGCCACCAAAAAGCTCCAAACTTGTTTTCTAGATTTATTTTATTTTCTTTTAGAACTCTGGGAACCTACCACAATGAGTAGTTGTGATGAACTTCAAATAAGGAAAGTGGAATTTTTATATGTAGTTGTTGGCTATAATGATCTGTTTAGTTTTAAAGGTTATTTAATAAAAATACACTCTTTTGGGAATATTTGACATAAAATATTTTGCATAAAAATAGTTAGATACCCAAAAGAAAATTGAGGCTGCTTTTGGTTTGTCATATTAAGATTCTTCTTAGAACTTACAAAACTGAATTCAAATAATTGGGCATAATTTCAAAAGAAGAAAGAACATCAAATTATCTATCTCTCACCCTTGCTGCCCTGCATGCACATTGCTGTTTAAATGTAGTTTGCATAAGATCATTCAGACTGAGTCCATATTAATTTCTACATCTTGACCCACAACCATACTTGTCCATATCCTAAGCTTGAAAGGGGCCAATCATCTACCCATACTCTTTGTCCCTCTTCAAATAATGTAAAAGACTGAGGCAGAGATTAAGAAAGGAATAAACATGTTTAATATCTACCTGTTCTTCATGCATAATATTGGATTGGAAAGCCTGGACTCGTAATCTATGAATGCATAAAATAAAGGTGACTAACTAAGCAGAACTCCAAAATTACACAATGAAAACATTCAATGGGTCTTTAAAATGTAATTGCCTATATATTGAGTCTATCAGTTGAGATCATATTTTAGAATTAGTTTGAAGAAGAGGTTGCGAGAATCAGAATTAATAGTTAAAAGAGATATTAGGGACAAATTGTTTTATTTGCTTTGATTTGAACTTTTAAATGAATAAATGAGAAAATATTACTGGATGTAATTCAATGAAAGAAGAATTTAAGAATCATGAATTTTAAATATTTATATCTCTGGACAGAGTAGTTGAGAACTCACATGCAAACTATAGCTTTGCTTGTTTCACTCATGACCTACATTTTAGCCTACTTTGTCTCCACCCCACCCCCCCACCCCCGTCCATGATATGTGTTAAAACCTAGGGTGGAATTTCTAACAGCCATATGTATCTTTTTCTTTTCCCTCACCTTTATATCCTCCCATATTTGGGCTGTATACACCAATATTCTCTGCCATGGTAGATATTTGGGAAAATAGTTTTTAATAAGAATGTAAGGTAATTTCTTAGTTTATGGATGTCCTTGTGGAAATGTTTTCTAATGTACTTTCTTTTCACCAATACACAGTCCGAGAAGAATTATCCTCTTCTATTCTCATTATGTATTTCTCTGCTTTTAGCACTTTCTACATTTTGTTACAATAATTGATTTTCTCATCTATTTTTCTCCACTAGTTTATAAGTTCGTTGAAAGGAGCTATTGTTACTCATTCATCTTGGAATAGTCAGCACATAGCATTTTGTGTGGTATTGTATTAAGAATTCGGGGATCCCTGGGTGGCGCAGTGGTTTAGTGCCTGCCTTTGGCCCAGGGCGCGATCCTGGAGACCCGGGATCGAGTCCCGCGTCGGGCTCCCGGTGCATGGAGCCTGCTTCTCCCTCTGCCTGTGTCTCTGCCTCTCTCTCTCTCTCTCTCTCATGTGACTATCATAAAATAAATAAAAATTAAAAAAAAAAAAGAATTCAATCCATATTTGAAATAATGAATAAATGAGTAAATAAGTAAATGACATGAGTATAAAGGGAAAAAATAATGGAAAGACACATTTCTCACAGGAAATATTTAGGAAGAGAATTTTTAAGCACCTCATATGTCTCTAAGTTTTGCAGAAACAAAAATAGACTAAGTTGTAGTTCATTCTTACCTTTTAAGATTTTTCTTGTCTTCACAAAATCTCTTGGAACATGCCATATAATATGGCTTTGTCTAAAGGAAGAGTTCGAGTAATTGGATTGGTTAGAAAAATGGTGAATAATTTGATTCCCCTACCAATAGTTCTTGTTAAGATAAATGCATTGCTATGTTTTTTTTGTTGTTTTGGTCTTTTCAGGTTTCTTTCTCATCATTATAATATAGGACCTATTTAATCAATGACATGTTTTTAAGGTTCAAGTCAATGGAGAAGCATAAGAGAATCAATTTGCAAATTTATAATTCATAACTCAGGCTAGAACACTGTTCTTGTTTACAGCTATTTCTTTATGTTGTTAACTAATTGTTACTATCACAGAGCTTGTAATAATTATTTTTGGTTTCTGTCTGTTGATTTCAATAAAATAGAGGTTGAGCACAGTGAATTTCAGTGTTTAGTTGTCAAAACACAGCATAATGTTATTAAGTAAACTAAGTCTAATTATGCATTATTTTAAATCAAACACAGAAGCTAGAGTTTAGCTCACAAACATAGGCATGAATATCCTTTGACATTCAAACACTAAATCCTCAGGTAAATTTCTAAAACTACATTTGTGTGGGTACTTTTAGGCAAGTACAAAAAATTAAGAACACTTGTGAGGTGTTTAAAATACAGGCAGGTTCTGAACTTATCTCTTGTTGAAATTTTCTTGTTTATTTGTGTATTAAGAATTCATAGTAGAAAACCATGAATCAATGTTGAAATTAGCCTTATTGATAGTTGATTTAAATCTTTGAAGGAATAACCAACTCTAGTTTATACTTTTCACATTTGCTGTAATAAATGATTACACTTTGCAGAAGGATACATTTAATTTAGCATTTTTATATATCTTCAATAATTTTTTTATAAGCTAAAGCCAATGATCATATATTTTCTTAGCTCATGATCAGTAGTTGAAAGGATTTCTGAAGGTAGAATTTCCAGATGAAATACAAGAAACTAGTTTAAATTTTACTTTCAGGTGAATAATGAGTAAACTTTTAGGATAAGTATGTATGTAACATTTGGGACCTAATTATAAAAAGTTATTGGTCATTTATCTAGCATTCAAATTTAAATGGAAATCTCGTATTTTTAATTGCCAAACAGTCAACATTGGCTATTAGAGTTCTTTTAGAGTGGATTATAATCAATAGATATGTACTAGATATTCTACTTCCTTTAGAGTGCCTTGCCCACTTAACAGTGTGAGCATCAGACACCATAATACTCTTATTGATGCCTAAGTTTCAGAATATGAGAAGCTGTCCCATGGCCTTCAGAATATTTGGAAATTGTTGAGTCTTATTATTGATTAGGAGAAGGGAAAGAAGTGAATTGATGGTTAGGACTAGGGTTATGCAGATATAGTTTGCTTTTCTTTATGGCAGGAGTTTAATGGAATATGATGGAAAACTACTAAAATGCTAAAGCTAGGACATCCTTTGTTTAGTAAAGAGTTTAACCTTGCCCAAAAAGAGGTCTGTCTTTTTTCTTGGCTTCTGGGAGATAATCCCTAAGCCTTGGGAATGTTAGGCCTGGTGAGAGTTTGGCAAACAAGGCCTTTGTTTGCCTGGGGGCATTGGGCCAGCCAGATAGTGACAGTGTGAATTAGGGGCACTTCAAAAAGGTAATGTAGGGTGATGGCTTTGGGCTCTTCATGGGGTGTTGGCTCAATCTTTTAAAGGGCTGGAGACTGAAGTAAGCCCCTTGGACAATAAACGAGGCTTATGTGATAAAACCCAATAAAGACTCCAGGTATAGACTGGATAGTCCCAATAAAGACTTTGGTGAGCTTCCATAGTTAGAAGTACTCCATGTGTGTTGTCACACATAGTTCCCAAGAGGCATTACAACTGTCTATGTTTCCACAGATAAAGGACATTTGGAAACTGCATGCTTGGATCCCTGGACTATGCCTTATGCCTTTCTTCCTTTGGGTGATTTTAACTTGTATCCTTTTTTTTTTTTTGAACTTGTATCCTTTACCCTGTATTGCACTTTGATCATAAAGATACATCTTTCAGTGAGTTCTGTGAGTTCTTCTGAAAACTATCAAAATTGAGTGTGATTTTGAGAACCCTCTCAAACCTGCAATTGAAGATGGTCTTATATGGTCTGTATCCTCCAACTTCATAGTTGGCTAACTCTCTACCCCTCAACTCTGTTTTATCTATAAAGTAATATCAATTTGATTGGTAAAAAATCTTTTCAAAAACAAAACAAATACCAAAAGGAGTAATTTAATTTTATAGTGATTATCTATTGCTGTCTAATAAACCAGATGAAAATTTTGTGACTTAAAACATCTTCCTGTCAGTTTTGTAGTTGGATTGAGCTCAGCCTGGAATCTCTCTCCTCTGAAACTAGTTTAGGTGTGTCTGCAGCATGGTGGGCTCAAGGTAGTCAGGCTTCTTACAGTGGTCAGACATCCTCTGAGCAAAGAGCAAATATTCTAAGACCATAGGAAAGCTGCAAAAGCTCCTTCTTTTGTTGTAACCTTTAGAGTCACACAGCATCAATTCTTCTTCATTTTTTGAGTAAAAATTTAGTCATGTTGCTAATCCTGGTTTAAGTGGGGAGAGTCATCTACATGAGAATTACAAATGATACAAGGCATCATCCAGTGGGTGACCATTTTTGAGACCATAAGAACATATTCAATATGATGTTAGGAAAAGAGCTGTCCACTTGTAATAAACAAAACACCAAAATTATTTTTTAAATGGGGTTAAAATAAAGATACTTTCACAAAAACAAAAACAGAGAGTATGTAACAGATTCTCAGTAAAAGAAATTTTAAATGAGTACTTTGGTTAGAAAGAAAATAATAATTCCAGATGGAAGTACTATGATATAAGAAGGATGTGAAAAGATTGATAAGTTTGTTGGCAAATCAAATAAGAATTAACTGGGTAATACAATAACAATAATATGCTTTCTTGATAAGTGACAGATTAAGTGGACAAAATTTAGTAAGGATTTTAAAAATGATACAACACAAGACAAACTTGATAGACATATATAAAATTCCACTGAAGAAGTTGACAACATAAAATGTTCTCAAGAACATACAAAACATTAAGAAAAATAATTTTACAGGCACCTGAGTGACTCAGTGGTTGAGCGTCTGCCTTTGGCTCAGGTAGTAATCCTGGAGTCTTGTAATCGAGTCCCACATCAGGCTCCCTGCAAGGATCCTGCTTCTCCCTCTGCCTATGTCTCTGCCTCTCTCTCTGTGTGTCTCTCATGAATAGATAAAAACTTAAAGAAAAGTAATATTAAGTGTAACTATGAAATATGATTATTTGAAATAAGTTTAAAAAGCAGTATTTAACCAGAATTGAAATGTATAAATATATAACTGTAAGAATGTATAGAAGTATAATCCCTTTTTTATGACATTAAAAAATTAGTACCTCTTTTTGATTGTCTCCATGTCAAGAGTGGAAAAATATGACTAAACTATATTCTGAGAATGTAAAGCTTATTAAGAATAAACTAGGGGATGCCTGAGTGGCTCAGCAGTTGAGCATCTGCCTTGGGCTCAGGGCACAGTCCCAGACTCCCGGGATGGGTCCCGCATCAGGCTTCCTACATGGAGCAAGCTTCTCCCTCTGCCTATGTCTCTGCCTCTCTCTCTTTGTGTCTCTCATGAGTAAATAAATAAAATCTTTAAAAAAAAGAATAAACTAGGAATATATAAGTCTGGATAAATCAACGCCATAGAAGACATTGAAAACGTTATTAAGGAATCACCTCCTAAAATGGCTCTGGGACAAACATTTTTAAACTTGAATTATTTTAAACTTTTTAGAAATAGGAAACTTACATGTTATGATACCTGTGGTAAAACATAAAAAGAGGGACTGTTATGCAACTTAGTGCTAAAACTGACAATGAGAACATAAAAAATGAAAAGCATAGATTAATGACAGTAGTTTCAGGTCTCATTCCAACTCTGACTCATTAGTAGTAGCTGCTGACAAGTATTATGTAAATAATGAATCATTAGCCTCATTTGCTTTCACCAATTATGATATCTGCCATGAACACATGTGGTTCTACAGATGACAAGCGTTTCCTATTCTTGCTATAAAAACTATTTTGAAATAACATAGATAGAAATCTCCATGTAACATCATCAGAATCAATTTCAACATTAGAGTAGGGAGTAATAAGCCTGTAGCCCAGGTGGCTCAGCGGTTTAGCGCCGCCTTCAGCCCAGGGCGTGATCTTGGAGGCCCTGGGATTGAGTCCCACATAGGGCTCCCTGCATGGAGCCTGCTTCTCCCTCTGCCTGGGTCTCTGCTCTCTCTCTCTCTCTCTCTCTCTCTCTCTCTGTGTGTCTCTCATAAATAAATAAAATCTTAAAAAAAAAAAGGAAGTAATCAGCTACTACCATTAAGATGTGTTCATCCCAGGAACCAAAGAATAATGTTATTTTTAGTAATCGATTAATATAATTTATCACATCAATAGATCCAAAAAGAAAAACATGTAAGTCTCTCAAATGATGGAATAAATCTAACAAATATTCTTGGTAAAGAATTCAAAATTAGCAATGCCAAGATCTTTCCTTAAAGTGATGAAAGTTTTCTGACATAAACTAATAGCTAACCTTGTATTTCATGGTGAAATTCTATTGGTATTACCACTACCTACACAGTATTTCACTTGTAAGTGTTTTGTTTTGTTCCATTTAGGAAGTTCTACCTAATATAATAGACATAAAATTGAATTAAGTGGTTTAACTTTTAGAGTTAAAGATTGTACAAAATTATCATTCAATTAGACGTTATAATGAAAATGATTATTTTAGTAAGAGGTATTATAACATGAAATAGCTAACAATAGCCCTAACTACAAATGCTTACACTTCTTTCAAATAGGATGTAGCAGAATGTGAAAGACATAAGAATGTGAAAGACATTTGTTTCATGATAACAATAAAAATATAAGCAAACAGTGACTATAGTATTTTTTTAAAGATTTTATTTATTTATTCATGAGAGACACAGAGAGAGAGAGAGGCAGAGACATAGGCAGAGGGAGAAGCAGGCTCCATGCAGGGAGCCCGATGCGGGACCACATGCGGGACTGACCCCGGGACTCCAGGATCATACCCTGAGCCAAAGGTAGGTGCTCAGCCGCTGAGCCACCCAGACGTTCCATGCCTATTTTATTTTATGTGGCTAACAAAGAGCAGTAGATACAAGAAAACCTTAAAGAACTAAATTCCAGAGAAAAACAAGGCTTTCTTGTACAAATAACAGAGGCTACTTCCATACCTGGAGCAGGCATTTGGGCTCGGACAGGTCATTTGAGGAGTAGTCCTAAGATAGAGAATATTTGCCGGGAAAAAGAGAAATCAGCTGAGCCTTAGCTGAGTGAAGGGTAGATAGAATGGAATAAAATCAGGAAGACCCCAAATGCAGAAGCAAATCAAATGACCAATTTTCCCCTCTGACACACACTCAGGTTTAACCAAGAAAGTGCCATAGAGAAGGGGATAGATAACAGAGGGTAATTGCATAGTTCCACATATTCTTATGGTACTGAATTCCAGGGCTCTGACAGAATGGAAATGCAAGGTCAACAAAAAATATCTCAAACTGCTACCCCAACACAATCCAACTGTGCTACTAGTAAGATCAATACCATATCCTGAAAAGATGATAGAAGTTTGGGCTTGAACACAGGTAAACCCACTCCAACCTCAACTCAATTTGAATTGAGGAAAACCAGTTGTTACTGTAACTACTTGACAGAGGAAAAAGGGCTTGTATACGTTGGAAAATAAATGAACAAAATATTATTACAAAATATTGCTCTATTGCAAATTGCCCCTAAACTTTAGGGCTCAAAATACCAATTTTACTATATCTCACAATGTATTAATATGAAGTTTTACATAAACTGGGCTTTCTGAAAATGTCTGGTGAACAAACAAATGTTAAAAAGAAATTGGCAAAAAAGTTTTTTCTAGGTTTATGCACAAAGACACAATAATTATTTTGCTCTTGTAAAATCTTTGAAAATTCCAAATGGAAATATTAAAAATCTATGACTACTTTAAATTAGGAATCTTGTCTCAATGAAAAGAATTATGTTTTGTTTTTCCGTGAACTGCTCCTGCTGAGCTCTCTGTAACTACCCCTTTTTTGTGTTTGGCATGTCCCTTAATGATATCTTAGTCTGAATCCATAAAATTCTAGTTATTTCAGTTATTGAGAGTCTCATTTCAGTAATTAAAACTTGATCTTGTTCATTTAAATGCTTCAGTTTTCACATTTGATTCAAAGCCCAGCAGAAATAAGTACAAGTTAAAGCATGGTGAGTATGAGAGCATCTGTTTGGTTTACAATGTGGGGGGGACAGAACAGCTTGGCATGAAGGGACCACGGCAGGCTCTGAAGGGAATGTATGTGGCCAAACAGGAGGGATTGGAGTCCAGAAGAGCCTCTCACAAATGACTGGAATGTAACTATTGAGATCCAAAAACCAAGGTATCCTACAAAATAACAAGTAAACACAGAAATTTGAGGCAAATACTATAATATTTAGGAAGTGCCCAGCATATATAGAGGAAACAAATCATGGAGTTCTACCACCAAAGAAGAGCTAAATATCTTGCATTGTCATAATGAGTTAAAATATGTGATCTCTCTCTTGATTTGAAGTAATAAAGCTATTATACCAACAAATTAGTTAGAAAATGCTACATTGTAAAGCCTTTGGAATTATGAGTTCTAAAACAGTAAATAAATTGAATTACATTAAAAACATTTAAAAAGGAGTCAAAATATTCCTTGTCCCCATTTCTGACAATGTTAGGCTAAGAGTTTCACTGTGGAGGTTAGAGAGAAAAGTGATCTGCCCTTTCATACCATGGACTTCCCAGTACTCTTCCTCTCATCTTGGGACAAGGAGGGAAGTGGGTATAGGCATTTCTTTGGGTGCTCGTCCTTATTGGACAGGATAATATGAGTAATCCTATGCATCAAGGATGGTGACAGTGTGGTGGTGGTGCTAGTCATTGTTGTTTCTCTGCCTAATACCCACTGGCTGTGTGTTCTTTCTGTATTTTGTGTGTTTTAAGGTCATCTTCTAGTGATGCATTTACTGGTTCATTAAGGACTAGATCTTAACCACACATGATCTCCTAGCATGAGAGAGCCACTCGAAGTACAACTTTCTCCTTTTCTCCCTCATTCCAAGCCATGCCACCACGGCTGTCTACCTCATGGCCTTGTGCAGTCACAGTCCTTTCCCAGAAGGTGGCCTTCTTGGAAGTATTGGCAAGAATACTTAAAATGCTGTAACCATCCAAAGTATCTAATGGACTCATGGGAAGGCTGTTACTATTGCTATGTTAAGTGAAGGAAGTCTCGGCTCTAATTTCATCTCTGCCTCCTCTCTTCTGCCCCTTCTGTGCCCTAATAGTAGAAGACACTGAGCTGTCTCAGTGACTCAGCAATTTTCTGATAAGAGGACATCATTTGTTAGAGCTGAGGAAAACATGTTTCAGGCACTTTCTCGTGAATAAGTTGGAAAGAAAAGAGCGGGACTGGTTGTTGCTTCAGAACTTCATTCTTTCTCACTATTGAGCTACTTATTGTATCTTTAGATTAGTTCACTAAGAGAGTCTGACCTTCCTTTAATACCAGGGAACATAAGAATTTTATAGGAAGATCCAGGTATTCTTCTGACTGGAGTATTTAGCAACTTTTCTGTAACTGCACTTCAATGAAAGCATTATTTGCATTAGTCACCCTCCTGTACCCACCAAAATATAGATCTTAATCAATACCTCACAACCACTTATATAAGTATACTTCTATGATGGAGATTTATGAAAGTAGGGTAAGTTATCTATGGGTTTTTTTGATCCTCTGCAATCATCTATAAGCAAAAATGTACGTAAACCTGTATCTTAGAGCATTTTATGTTGTTAGGGATGATATGGGTACATTCTACCCAAAAAGATGGATAGCTAATATTCCTTTTAGGCCATTTTCAGTTGCATAGTTGACATTTCAGCATAAATAAAATATTCAAAGTAGCATGAAAGGTGCAAATTAGGATTGGTAATAGCTCTGGTATCAGATATATTAATATCATTTTCTGAAGTTATTATCTCATACAAAATTCTCTTGAGAAAGACAAAGAATGAGCTATATAATTACACAAAATATAGGCATCTTACAATTGCTTCCTGTGATGGCTCTTAAAATGATTGCTCTCCATGTGAATATTTTAGTAGTTGTAACTATCTCTAATTAGAAATACTTAGGTATAGTAAATTAAAAAGTTTATTTCATCTACTCTAACTCTTGAATAAATCATAGCAGCAGTTAAGAGAAAGAATTCAGAAGTTTAAATCAAACTGAAGGAAAACATACCATTTTTTATTTTATAGTACTTTCTGAACTTCTTAGATTGACAGATTGTCATCACCACACCTATTCCTCTAAGGAACATGGCTGGTTTTCTCATTGTCACAGAGCAGAAAAGTGGTTTTCTGGTAGCAACACTAGCATTTCTGCCATCTCTTAACACCAAATTTGACACAAATGGAACACAACATCCTATAATTTTCCAAAAAGTGGCACCAGAGATGTGACACCATCTTAAATTACTGTCAGCTCTACTCCCTGAACTGATGGCTTACTGCTGAGAAAGGCAAAGCTGGAGATGAAATTCTCTCATGATGACTGCATGGGATCTTTGTCAACACTTGGAATTCTGGGAATTTTCAATACTCTGATTATCACTATGTATGAAAAAAGACAAATTTGAGCATTAAAGAAGCATTATGTTTGATTTGAGCATTAAAGAAGATTTATGTTTGTTAGAAGGAAAATTTATAATCATAATATATGCTATATTATTACAAGTCACATTCATACAGTTACAAAGAATAGGTAGCTAAAACTCCATTGCAATGAGAGTATTTTATTTATTTATAAGTTGAATTCTATGATAGAGGATTCATCTTTGTCTGATATATAACTAATTACAATGCACATTGTCTCAGAGCATTACAACTCCCAAATAACCTTGTGAGGTGAATGGTTTCCCCTTTTTGTAAAGAAGAGACTGAGACAGATAAATGCTATTCACCTTATTTCAGATCATATAGCTAGTAACTTTCTGGCATGGAACTTGAAATGAAGTCCACTTCAAGATCAATACCTTTTCTTATACACCATAGTTGTCTTTATAGCATGAAAGGGACAGGGGTGAACTGATAAGAAGACATACCTCTCAAAGTTTCAGCCAAATACAGGTATAGGACTCGGATTTGAAAAACATATAATATATTGGCTTTTGAACAATGTTTTCAAAAATTTTTTTAAATCACATGTTGATTTCATTATGGAGGCACTGATATGAACTATTTATCTTGAAAACAAAGGCAGAAAGGTGGATGTTAGATACACTCATTATTCACTGCATAGAGCAGGAACTAAAACTAAAGCACAATCTAAAGGCAGGTTTCATGTACATGAATAGGTTGTCTCTTTTAGGACAACTCTATTTCTGTTTTGTCATTGTGACTTATGGCCTGTCCTTCTGCTTATAATGCCTCCAAAAAAATCAAGAGAAAATATATTCTGCTTGCAGAGACTTAAGAATTCTTTTCTCTTTGATTTAATAAGGAATTCAAGTTATATATAGAACCCCACACCCTAGTCTCTTGGAAGTAACAGTGTAAGCTGGCAAATCAGAAATGGACTTATCATTTGATTTACTAATTCATTGGTACTTGCAGCACTGTACTGATTAGTGAGAAGGCATAAATAGGAATCAAGAAATTCAAGACAGAGGAATATAATTCTAGTTTAGGCTGCTGCTACCAAATACTATAAACTACAAGTGAGTGGCTTTGAGGCTTGAATGAGCACTGGCTGTCTGCTGTCAGCTGTCTGACCAAGGGGAAGGAATACCAACTTTGTGATCTCAAGAGTCACAACCACCCCTTGATTTCCCCTCTCTCTTATTATATTGCATGATCAGAAGAGAAAACAGATTTTTAAGTCAATAAAATGTAAGAAACATTGTCAGAAAATTGGCAACTATCCAGCAATATTTTCCCAGCTCTGCAATTTTTTTTAAGGGTACCTTCCAATTATAGTATAAAACCCTACTTTGACAATAAAGCCACACGGTCCTTCTGAAAATAATTCACTAGTGACTCCATGCACTATAATCAGCACCAAATGCTAGGGAAATCCTGAAATAATGATGTCCTGGGAGGTAGTCAATGTTCTGACACTAAACAAATGTTCACATCCACTTGGCTTTGCCTTCCTTAAGCCAATCACAAGCCTGGCAGGCAGAGACAAGAGCAAATGGCAAAAGAAAGTACATTTTGAGCAAATGATAACGAGAAAATAGCAACAGTGGGTGCCAGGACTAGTGGGCATAGCAACTGGAGATGAAAAAGCTCAATTTGATCTAAATTATCTGACCATCCTTGAGGCATATTATGAGTCAACCTTTGAAGTTCAAACTATGTTAGTTATTTCCATCGTTAGGCAGCATCTCTGTGAAGAGGTATACCACTGAGTAGACAGGGAAGAGTGTAAGGCTTGTAAAATACTTTGTGATAGTGACTCTTGTTGGATTATTAAATCTGTGTCCCATGTGATAAGCAGCAATTTGGATGTGATCCTGCACCTTCAAAATTACAAATGGACTCCTATTACCATATTTGAACTTAAGTTCATTTTTAAGGGTTAGGGCTTCATGTGAACATTGAATCAAAGGGAATAAGCAATAACAACCTGTCTTAATGGATAGTCAGGCCCAAGCCACTTTATCTACTGTTATAGTATACGTGGAATCAATTTTTGTGAACTTTTGCCTGACCTGTGTGATAGCCATGTTTTATTTTATAATGGCTCCTATTTTATTGATGCTATGTTTATTTAATGTGCATAATTATGTATTTCATTTTTCTCATTATAATTTGTATGAAAATAGTCTTATAAAAATATTCCAGGCATGCTGGTAACATGTTTTATGCAGACAAAGACAGTAACAATCAAATAACTATTTTTAGTTAACCTAGTAACAGGAAGGGCCCAATGTCTGGAAGTGTTCTGAAAAGAGTCAATAGGTTTGACCAAAAGAATTCTTGTCAATTGATGTGAAAAGGGAAATGATATTTTTTAATTGAAGACATTTACTTAAGAATAACATTTCCATTTTTATTTAGGGTGTGGAAGTTTCCATGAAGAAGTGTTGGGAACTTCACTGTCACCTTTATAACATGGAAAAAAGTGGATACATTCTCTTCCATTTAGAGTTACAAGATGACACATATGATGCTGTGGATTACAGTAAGATATTATTGCACTTATTTTACTTTTAGCATTCCTAACTCATTTTGTAGCCAACTTTTTCAACAAATGCAAACTTGCAGTCAGGCCCAGGTATAAAATGGGCATAATAATAATAATACACACTTCCCAATATAGTAACGATTAAATGAAATAATACACGTTAAAATATTTTAAAATTGTAAGTATTACTTATAGAAGTAAAACCTCTCATTGAACTTAAAATTTCTAAGTTAATGAATTTAACTTCAGTTTCCTCTTTATCTGGTTACAACTGAAATTTATTGAAGTATAATTTAGATAAACAGATTTTAAATGTACAGTACCATGAGTTTTTAAAATGTATACCACTTAACCATCATCAAAATCAATATAAAGGAAATTATCTCAGAATAAAGTTTCCTTGTGCCAATTTTTGGACAATCTCCACCCACCTCCCTCTTTTAGAAGTTAGTAACATTCTTATTTGTATCACCAGAGCTTAGTTTCCTTATTCTAGAACTTCATATAAATGCAGTTATACAGTATACACTCATTTGTGCCTGGCTTTTCTTTTTTTCTCAGCATAATTTCTCATTATCCTCAGCACAACATGGGAGGAAAACTGACATATTCACTTCTTGAAATTCTATTGGGTTACAAACAATCCAAGTGATGTCCTGGATTATGGTAGAATATTGTTGAATTTTTTGTTTCATTTTTGTAGCATTTCTGACTAATGGCATAGCCAACTATCTACAGCAAATTGATCTTGAGGCCAAGAGAACTGTTTTTTGTCATTTACTAGTTAAATGATATTGGGCAATGATTTAAATTCTCTACAATTCAGTTTCCTTTACATACAAAATAGAGATGATAATAATACACAAGATTCAATGCTTTAATAAAAATTTAATAACAAATAATGTATATCAAAATACAAAACTTCTGGTTTCTGCTTAGCATATAGAAAACAGATAATCTACAGAAAGTACAACTTTTCAAACCATCAGAGATCAGGTTATAGAGAAACTAACCAGTCTATAATCCAAGGACAGGCAGTGCTTTCAAGTAGAAGTGGGGTGTGAATGCTGACTTATGTAGGGAAAACCACAGGAGAAAAATGAAGTTTCTACACAAGTGGGAAAAATAACTCAGCTAAAACTTTTAATGAATGCTAAAGGTTCTCTGTAGGCTAATGTGAGAGTTTAGAAGCCTTAAGAACTGCAGATACAAAGGATTTTTGCATTCATTCATTGGCACTTCTACAAAGAACTTCACTGACTACTCATGGACAAAGTGAGAGTAGGGTTGTTGACCTAAGAAACCACCTCAGTTTTGCAGGTTCGAGAAGGAGTGTTCCCCACCTCTGGAAAATTAGGAAACCTCACTTGGCTCCTTATTTTCTACAGAACAACAGCCTTCATTTTTTGGGGGAAGGGAAGCAAACTCTATACTACCTCTAAAACATGTGAAGACCCACTGTGCCTGAAGGAGGGAAATATGAAAAATCTCTCTATCCTTGAGAAAGGGACAGGAAATAGTACTGAGCCTAGGGCACTCAAAATTTTCTTCACCTGGAGGATGGACAATATTATTTCAGTGTTCCACGATGTGGGGCACCTGGGGGGCTCAGTCAGTTAAACGTCCACTCTTGATTTTGACTCAGGTTGTGATCTCAGGGTTGTGAGATCAAGCCCCACATCAGATGCCATGCTCAGCCTGGAGTCTGCTTGAGATTCTCTCTCTCTCCCTCTGCTCCTACTTCTATTCATGCACTCTAAGTAAACAAATAAACAAACAAATAATCTTAAAACAAAAACAAAGTCCCACCATGAAGACATATGGACACAGCATCTGCTTCAGACTGAGACTGGATCAGAGCACTTGCCCTGCTTTGTACCACCAGGCTGGCAAGTCCTAAAAAACTAGCATCAGCTGTCCTGTACTGGAGAGGAAGAAATTTTAAGAGAAATTGTTGATCTGCTAAATGAGGTTCTAGAAACCTGGAAGTCTCATGGAAACATAAACTTAGGTAGGACAATTATTTTGGTAGCTCCATTTTACAGATTGGAAAAGTTCCTAATTTTTATAAACTTTAATTTTTCTAAGGTTGCACAGCAGGTAGAGCAGAAGCAATTACTCAAGAATTTAGAGGTGACTAGGAATAATTACATGGAACTAATTGAAGATGTGAGAGAATATTTTTTATAATTTTTGTAGAGTTATGATTTTCTATTACAGAGCACATTTTGTGATATTTTATGGTATATATATATAATGATGATTTAAGATACAGTCTTGTGGGATGTTGGCAACCTAAGCTCTAGAACCGGATAGTCTAATTTTGCTTTCTAGCTCTGCCCATACTAGCCATGCCCATACTTGGGCAGATTACTTAACCCCTATGTCTTTCATGTTAAAGCATCTAACTGATAGGGATGTTGTGAGGATTTACCAAGAAAATGCATATTGGCTACTTAGGGCAGCAACTGGCACATAATGTCCAATAACAGCTAATATCATCACCATCATCACCACCATCAACACCATCATTAAGAGTAGATTTTGTCAACAACAGATCAAATAAAGTTTCAAAAATTAAAGTTCTATTAAAGTGTATTATAGATATGATAGGGAAAAGAAAGGCATAAATTATATTTTTTTATTTTGGAGTGGAATCATCAACTTAAAATTTACTGTTTTATTTTAGTTACTTATGTATATGTATATGATGGTATTTACTATTAGATTTTATGTTCTTTGATTATTGTAAAGTTTTTTTAACTTCCAAGTTTTGAATAGTTCTATGCATGTAGTGGTTATTCAATATTTATTGGCTTACCACAAACGAATGAATAAAGTAATTGTCACCATTTATAGCACAGAAAATGGGAAATGAAGCATCATTCATGTTTAACAGAAAGTTAATTGAAATAAGTAGCTGTTTTTGATTAAGCACCTTTCTCAGTTATTTAAATCCTTTGGAAGCACTGAACTTGGCTGTAATATAACGGGATTACTTCTTTTGGGGACATGAATTAAGATACATTTGTTTGTGTTTAATTAGATGAAGACCTTTACCAATAGTAATTTCACTGAATTCAAATTACAACCTTATTAAAAAAGTGAATATTGAGTTCCCTTCTTGCAAAGCCATTAAACAATGGTCATCTCATTGCATCTTTAAGTTGAAAGGTATTTTCTTGTCAGTACAGTTTCTAATTTTGCTACTAATTTGATAAAACAAATAGAGTAAGTTCAATAAATTTCCAGAAAGAGCTTTACAACATTTTGTTAAAATTTTCCCTAAATGATAAGAAAGATGCATTATCTTTTTTTTCTAGTGAAATAAAATAGATGTCTTTCTACCCTTCATTTTGGTAATTTATGCTCAAAGTTCATGGAAGAGTTATTTCCATAAAATATTCTGCATTATAGAAGATAGCAACTAGTTGATTCATATACTAATTCCAAGAAGGCTACTCCTCATATGAAATTAATCTTCCATAGTAAAGATTCATCCTGGAATTGTTACCCACATGGGAGCATAATGTGCTTTTTCTCTATATTCCTGCTTAGAGTATATTCATATCGATTTGCAACAGTCAATACCATGGTAACATATGAGTGTTCACTCTTTCGTATAAAACAATTACACTTTGAAATAATCTTTTGAGAAAACTAGAAGGCACTGAGGTGAATGTATCTTTGAGTGTAATGTTCTGTGCTAATGAAAGAAGTGACCTATGCTTGTAGTCTCAAAAATATTTTGTGTAGTAAAATTAGAGATATCTTAACTATTCTGATATTTGCTTACCTACAGAAAAAAATAGTAGCATATATTTCTTAAGTAGATACAGACTGTATTGAAATGGCTGCTGTAAAGATAAAAAAGAAGTAGGTTGCGACAGAGAGGAACTCTTTATTTGAAAGTACAAAACCAATGTGTGTGTATGAAAGAGAAACCTGAGAGAGGTGTCTTTGAAAATTTAAAACTATAAAAATGAAGTCATCAATACATGTGAACAGGATGAGCAGAAAATTGACAAGCTAATATAAAAATAAGTGTTAGAACCTATTAGTCATGGGCATTGAAATACTTTGTATTTTTTTTATTTTATAAGAGGACATGAAAAATATTTCATTAAGATGTTTTTAATAGGAAAATGATATCTGTAAATCACTCCCATATTTTATTAATTAGGATAAAGGATTGAAGAAGCAATCATTAGTGAAATTGCTAGTGGAATAATAAGCTAAAAATCTGTCTTATTAATTTTTTTCCAAACTTTTAGCTTCCTGCTAATTTAGGGTGATAAATATCCTCATGTAATACTACATTTTGTATATATACATATATATCAAGCATATGTATATATATAAGTATATATTCATATGCATGTGTCTGTGTGTGTATATATACATTATATTGAGAAGAGTGAGGTTCTGTAAGCTATAAAGCATAATTTTATGTTATTATTACATTAATTCTGAAATGTTCACTCTACTTGGATATCATCAGGTCTAGCTATTCCTGTGCCTATGGACGTTAGAATTGTTCTGCTTTTAATATCTCCATTTCTACAATTCTTCTCTAAAAACAATCTTCATAGCTCCACTTCTTAACTACTTCCCTATTTGTTTTTTTTTAATTTTTATTTATTTATGATAGTCACAGAGAGAGAGAGAGAGAGAGAGAGGCAGAGACACAGGCAGAGGGAGAAGCAGGCTCCATGCACCGGGAGCCCGATGTGGAATTCGATCCCATACCCCCAGGATCGCGCCCTGGGCCAAAGGCAGGCGCCAAACCACTGCGCCACCCAGGGATCCCCCCTATTTGTTTTTTGACCAACTATAAGCAGCCTTTACCTATCCCTATGGTTCTGAAATCTGAGCCTCTTGGGGAACCTTTCTGATTTCTTTTGTCCCTAAACCTGGTTTTCTCCCACTGTTACCTCTTTTTTCCTTTGATCTTGAGCTCCCAAGCCCTCTTGAGATCACTGTGAAATAATCTTGCCCGACTTAAACAGAAGAACCTGTTATTTTCTTGACAATCTTTAAATTGTTCTCTACTTGAATTTTTATTACATTATTCACAAGGTCTTTACAATCTTCTAAATAATAAAAATAATGAAAATGGTTCCATAGTGTCCACAATGTGCCAGACATAGTCCTAAGGACTTTATATGTATTGACTCGTTTAATCCTTACAGAAACATAAAGGTATTTAGGTGGGAAGATTTTCAGGAAAAAGGATCAGCCATTACAAATGCAGGAAAAGGAAGTAATTATGGATTTTAATGTGATTTTCTGACCCACATTTTCAATGAAATTCTTCTGTAAAGTCAATTCTCTTCTCTCATTAACCTAATTCAACAGCAGTTTTTAAGCATAATCATCCTTGAGTACCCTGTAAAATGTAGTATTTGGTCAGACTTCCTACTGACATTTTTACTTTTCTTTGCTTCTCTGATATTGCTTTGATTTAGTTCTTTTCTTATCTTCAGACTATTTAAGCTTTCCTGTTTTCTTGTACTTTCTTTCTCTTGTACCTGAAAAAGGGCATTCCAAAGTTTATGCTTTGACCCATAGGATTGAAGCAGATGTCTCTCATAAAAGCATCCAGTGCCCTCAGCTCAACTCTGATTCAAATATGCATTCTGATAGACAGTTCAGAGCAACCTCAGTCTCATTTTGGCTATCAGTGTTCCACTTCAAGGGGATAATGTCTTTCAGCAGTCTGCCCCAGGGCATTCTCTGAACTGGCTGTTTAACTCAGGGAGCAGCCCAGAAATTCAGCAAGAATTAACCTCTCTGGGGGCAGTCATCAACCAATGGGTTATGGGAACTAGTGACTAAATACCCTGGCCTCTCGTTTTTATGTGGATAATTCTAGGAGATAATTTTATGCTTTTTGCAAGTTCTGGTGGGACCAAGCCCAATTATTTACAGCAGTGGCCTTGATAATGCATCTTTATATTCAGGCTTTTCTTCCCTCTCTGTCCAACTTTTCCTCTCCCTAGCTCCTGCTTCCTGGGTCCTCCTCCAAATAAATGACCTGCC
Organism: Nyctereutes procyonoides; assembly: GCF_905146905.1. NCBI lineage: Eukaryota > Metazoa > Chordata > Mammalia > Carnivora > Canidae > Nyctereutes > Nyctereutes procyonoides. The sequence continues at coordinate 26,227,069 of NW_026575051.1, read as the reverse complement.
TTAGTCTTCCACTCAGATTCTGCTTTCAAGAGAATGCAAACTAAGTAAGTAGATAAATATTTTATGAGTCCTGGCACTTAATAGAGTTGAGTAGGGGCTCTCTTTTTAAACAAAAGAATAAAAATTGTTAGTTTTACAAATTTTACAAAACCATGTGACTACATGAGCTATTCCTAGGGACCCTCCCATGGCCTTGGAAGGAACACATGCAAGTGATGGGCCCATTATCACTGTAAGTATCATTGTCAGCACAAGAAGACTTGTGTCTTGGCTCTTGGCACCAATGCAATAAACAATTAGAGATCAGTGCCCAAAGTGAAAGCAGGTCACAGTTTTAAAGAACAGTACACTCTCAGGTGAGAGACCATGAAGGTCCAGAGGTGGCAATTGCCCTGAGGCTAAGGGGGAGGAAGGCTCCCTTCCTTTTATGTGATGGGGGTCTAGTGGCATGGGTAAGGTGGTTTCTAATGGAGGCTGCTTCCAATCATTTGGGGGACTTCTCCCACAGGTTGGGAAGGAGAGTTTTTGGCCCTCCAAGATTTATACAGAAACTGTTTTGGCAGCCTTCCTCCATGGGGGTGGTGGTGGCATTACAATGCAAATGAATTATAATGAGTGGAAAGGTAATCCTGGGGCAGAAGTGAGAGAGGAAAGTTTAGCAGGCTCTTAGTTTGTTAGCCTGAGGGCCTTGGGAGAAGTGCTCTTCTTAATCAACATACCAGTTGCCTATAAGCAACTGATTCTCAATTTAATATATTTAACCTGGATATTAAAAAAGACTCATTTATTCAACTGTCTAACCAATATATACAAGACATTCACATTTTGTGAAGATAAATTTCTCTGCTAATCTGGACAAAAGTCTTTCTTTCTTTCTTCTTTCTTTCTTTCTTCTTTCTTTCTTTCTTTCCTTTCTTTTTTCTTTCTTTCTTTCTTTCTTTCTTTCTTTCTTTCTTTCTTTCTTTCTTTCTTTCTTTCTTTCTTTCTTTCTCTTTCTTTTTTTTTATGATAAGACCAAATTTTGTCATGTGTTCACCTCTGGACTAATACCATTAATCAGGAAAATGTCAAGCACTGATATGCTTAATATTGGAATCCTGTACCAGGCAAGGAGGAATGTATTAAAATGATTGATTATAACTAGTATCAGAAAATGGAGCCAGCTTCTTGGTGGTTAGATGGACTAGTTGGGGAAGAGATAAATATATAACTCAAAGTAGCATATTAATACTGTGGTAAAACAGAAGCTATGAACTATCAACAGGTTTCACCTTACTCATTTCCCCTATGGTTTGGATTCTTTAAAATTCTGTCCATCTCTTCTCCAATATCTGTCATTACTCTAAATACTTCTCACTCTATCCATCATTAGTGTATGAATCTAAGTCACCATCAACTCTTGCCTTTTCTGAACTACAGTTCCTTGTCTTTTATCTCAAGCAGCTTTTCTCAATTTTGTTGTAGTTGTAATTGTTAAATTTATTTGTTGTTATTTTTGTTGCAGTTGTAGGATTCATCCTCTATGGAAAACATGTTGTATGTTGTTACATAAAAATTAATGAGAATATTATCTAAATTCCTCTTTCTTTTCAGGCTGACTATATTCTTCACCTTAATTATATTGCTTTCCCCTTCCCCATCCCTTGATTTTTGGTCACATCCCTCCCTACATACCATGATGGTTCCTTCCTTATTATTACCCATCTGTGACTTAAGCCAGCCATTTGCTGAATAATAGTGGTGGGATGGTGTGGAGAAAAGGCACTGGGGACAGCCACAGATTTAACTCAGGATTGTTGTCTGGAGCATGAAGTCTCTTATGTCCATTATCTTTCAAGACATGGCTTTACTAGGTTATTTACATTCAGCTGATTGATATAACACATAATAAAGCCCATTAATTCATGGTGTCTGTGTTATGATAACTTCTTCCTCTCTCCTTTGCTGTAATTAATTTTGACAATCTCCTGCGATAAAAACCTGTTTTAAATTGAAAAAAAAAAACCCTTATAGTTAATATAGTCTCTCAGTTCTAATTTCCCCTGCACTTATAATGTGATGAACTGAGGCAACACCATATTTCTTTCTATGACCACATGTCTATATTTTAGAGAATCACTGGACATGTTTTTTAGGTAAGTGATTCATACGTTTAGGGATACCTTAACCCTCCCTTGCCTCCTTGTATCTATGGAGGTACATATAAGCTCTTCATGTACTTCTATATTTTGGATTAAATTTCAGAGTACCTTATTAAGGTTTTAATATTTATTTATTTTAGAGAGAGAGCACCAACAGGAGAGGTAGAGGAAGAGAAAGTCTCAAGCAGATTCCATGCTGAGTGCAGATCCTGTGGGGGGCTGTTCTCACAACCCCAAGGTCATAACCTGAGCCAAAACCAAGAGTCAGACACAACCAACTGCACCATCCAGGTGCCCCAACAGATTTTTTATATAATTTATACATTCAGGTTCTGATCTCTTTTCTGCTTCATTAATGAAATGTTTATTTGCCTATATTTGTTCACTTTATTTTATTCGATAGGAATCAGTGAAAGTAAAGAAATACCTTTATTAAGTTATTAAGAATAATTTTTATAGCATAGATTTTTCTGAAACTAATGTGATTAAAACCATATACACAATATTAGGCTTTAACAAAATTTCTCTTATCCTACTGGAAATAGCTGGACTCAACTACTTTCAATCTCAATTCCTAAAAATGCTCATCTTCATGTGATTTTCTATCATACTGATAGCACAGCAAAGTGTCTCAAATAAAATACTACCTAGGGAGTTGGACTTAAAATTTGGCTTCAAAAACCCATTTTTTTCTTCTTTAAAGGTCTTTCCTTGAAGATGTATTTACTTGGCTAAAATATGACTTGAGATTTACAGCTAATTCATGCAAGAAAATGTGTAGTCCAGCTTTATAAATATTCAAGACAGTAATAATAGGAAGAAATATAGGGATTGACTTATATCTTATTAGTGGTCAGTAGTTCTTTTTACATTATTCTATAGATTAAATACCTTGTAGTAGACACAGAAAAAAAGAAAGTATTTTTCTTTGCAGAGATATAAAATGAATCCTAGTGCTTCTATTTCCATAGATTTATATGTTCTTTGTGTTCTCAGGATTTATATCAGGAAAATGATATGTTCATTTTTGACACACAGGACTATTTAAATTTTTTTTAAAATTTTTTATTTATGATAGTCACAGAGAGAGAGGCAGAGACACAGGCAGAGGGAGAAGCAGGCTCCATGCACCGGAAGCCCGACGTGGGATTCGATCCCGGGTCTCCAGGATCGCGCCCTGGGCCAAGGGCAGGCGCCAAACTGCTGCGCCACCCAGGGATCCCAAAATATTTTGAATCTCTATGTTCCATCTGAAAACGCTATCACTTGTAGCATTTTTTATATAACCTCAATTTCTAAATGTAGAATACAAAATAAAATTCTTTGTCACTAAATTTAGATGGTAAATATTAGGGCCTTGGTCTAGTATGCTTGAATATTACTTGGATTTAAATATATTTTTCTCAAATGACATCCAAGAGACATAAATTGTCAGATCACCAAAATTATCTCATTATTCCTGATACATGAATTCTAAAGGTATAGGATACTCCATGATGATTCTTGTTTAATGGCAGTACTATTGTTGCTGACATCTATTAGAATATTCTAACTAATAAGGCTGCATTCTGTAAGAGAGAAAGTATGCTTGCTTTATGTTTACAAGCTTGATCCTGCTTACAGCTTAGCTTTCTCCCTTTGCAAGAACCATCCCATCTCATATTACTAACATGCCAGCTTGGTCTGACTGTTGCTATGGTTTCCCAGCAGTCATTGGCTATGCCCTGTTGCTTGAAATTATGCTTAGGCATGTCCTCATAGAATTTCATCTTTCTACTGTGATTTTGGTTGTTCTCGGTTTTGCATAGAGCAGTAATCCATTTTTTGTAATCCATTTTTGCACTGAGTTTATTTGACTGCAGCGGAATTGAATGTCTCAAAGATTTGGTTGGCTCAGGATTTATGAGGGCTTGTCTTGTTAATGGCAGACCCAAGACTTGTAATATCCATACTGCTCATGCAGTTGAACAAATGACATGGTCCCTGTATGTGCCTTAATACCCTCATGAATCTGACATGCTATTTACCTAAGATGAGTTTCAATGGTGACACAGATGTTGGTTTCATCAAAGGGCTTACCCTTTTGTTCATTGTGACATGGTGAAAGTATTGACATTTAACAGCATCTGTGAAAATCTAGGCTTCATAGTCAAATTACAAATTGCATACTACTACTATTCTATGGGTTATTAGCTTGGCTAGGAGCATTTTGCTCCATTGGTATCATATTTTGTTAGCTAGGCTTTCTGGGAACATGCTGGCTTTCTTTATTTTGTTCTCTATTTCCTGAATATCATGCTGTTTAATATTTTGTCAAAATGGTAAAATTCAATAATCAACTTTTTTTCCATCTCCAATAAAAATTTTATGCTCTTATGCTATGATGTGGTTCCCACTTAGATGGACTTCAGACTCATTATAGTTATTAGCATTATTGAATAACAATTATTAAACCCTCGTTAAAGTCATATCCTTTTGGGGATCCCTGGGTGGCACAGCGGTTTAGCGCCTGCCTTTGGCCCAGGGCGCGATCCTGGAGACCCGGGATCGAATCCCACGTCGGGCTTCCGGTGCATGGAGCCTGCTACTCCCTCTGCCTGTGTCTCTGCCTCTCTCTCTCTCTCTGTGTGTGTGTGACTATCATAAATAAATAAAAATTAAAAAAAGTCATATCCTTTTAAAAAGAAGTACAGAATCAAAAGGAAAGGGGAGAAATTTATTTTGAATTTTTTAATCATTTAATTTTTTGATAATATTTTTCTATTCAAAGTTAATTTTTACATGATACTCTTAGAGAATTGGTAGGGAACAGAAAACAGGGAGGACACAGAGGAAATCAATTTAGGCTAAACAATGGTACAACTGGTTTGGATAGAATAATTAAAAATTATATGAAGTTATATACTCACATACTTTGCACATTTACATTCATTTTAAAGCTTTAAAAATGATTCTGATAAGACATATATCTGTTTTCAAATACGTCTATCTCCAATTCATGCTCAGTCACTCTGGAATATCCTAGATTTAAATTTCAAGGTCAATTTTAGGTGTGGAGAGACAAAATTACAATATGTGTTCTTTAATTTAGCCATGACTGGGTAGTATAACTTCATTATTGGTCAATAAAAACCCTGAAAAGATAGACTTTTCATATAGGTAATTTGAGAGGACAACCCATAAGCTAGACAATTTATTCTCTCGAGGAACCGGTAAGAAAGAAGTTAGCAAATATTTATATATTACCTTAAAATTAAAGTTAAATTTAAAGGTATTTTGTATCTTAGCATCATAAATTTGAGTTTTCATCTAAGCTCATTTGTTAATTAGGACAAAGAGTTTTCCTGGAATTTTGGGGAAAAAATGGTATGTATATTGTTAAGGATTATTGATTAATTTGAACTCTAGAAGTTATCAAAAGAAACATTTATTAGGATCTTTGTAATGTAAACTCATATTCACTCATTTAAAGTTTTATTTATTTATTTTTAATTTATTTACTTATGATAGTCACACAGAGAGAGAGAGAGGCAGAGACTTAGGCAGAGGGAGAAGCAGGCTCCATGCACCGGGAGCCTGATATGGGATTCGATCCCGGGTCTCCAGGATCGCGCCCTGAGCCAAAGGCAGGCGCCAAACCGCTGCGCCACCCAGGGATCCGTCATTTAAAGTTTTAAACCATGTTTCTATATAACCTGCATCTTCACCATGACCTTGGTGATAAATTAGCTCAATTTAGCTGTAACAAACCAATCTGTATAAAAAGACAGTTACAGAATTTCTTCCAGGTAGGAACATGGTAAAGTTCTATTTCTTCTCCTAGATAATAATTACAAGCAAAATAAAAAGTTAAGTAAAATAAAGATGGTCTTGAAAATAATACAAATTCTGAGTTGATGATCACATAGGATTTTGAGAATATTCAACTAGACAAGAGCACTATCTCCTAGACTCAAAATCTCAGTATTAATGCTGTTACTATTGATGAATTCCTGTCAATAATGCTGTTTTTATAATCTAAAGCATTTTGTATTATTTTATATGTGCTTCTCTGCCTCTGCTATATTGAGCCTACTGGATTGTGGTCTATTTTACCACTTGCTTTCTCTGTGGCCTTAAATATATCACTGCAATTTTCTGATTCTGTTATCTATAAAATGAAGAGGCATTTTGTGAGAATCAAATGGGAGAAAAATACATTTTTTATTTTAATCACCTGGTACCCTTCCTTAATTCCCATAATGTATTTCACCCCCCACCACCCCATCTTGGGTAACCTTCAGTGTGTTCTCTATAGTTAAGAGTCTGTTCTTGGTTTGTCTCCGTCTCTTTTTTTTCAGATAGGAGAAAATTTTGATAAATATTTTAAACTGTAAGGGCACCTGGGTGGCTCAGTGATTGATCATCTGCTTTTGTCTCAGGTCGTGCATCAGGCTCCCTGAGGGGGGCCTGCTTCTCCCTCTGCTTATGTCTCTGCCTCTCTCTGTGTCTCTCATGAATAAGTAAATAAAACCTTTAAAAAAATTTAAACTGTAAAATAACACAAGTGTTAGTTGTTCATTAGCAGTTGTAGAGGCCTATTTCATGGATTTCTGAAAATGTCATGTATTCTAAAGTTGAAACTGTTTTCTGCAAGTACATAAAACTGTATTTGTTTTATTTTAGATGCAAAAAATATTCTAATCACTAAAGGAAATGTATGAAATTGAGGTGAATGAATATAAACATTTAATGAGAAAAATAGTTCTTTCCTCAAAAATTTTCCTTTGTTATAAGCAAGCCATTTTCTGCTTTTTACTTCTAGCCTCTCGGCAAAACTCAGTACATTCAGAATTTTTATTGTTTTAGTTTAAACACATTTCTCATCATAGTAATTCATAAATATTATAATGGGCATAAAATACCAAAAAATGTAAGTAAGCTGATAAAAATAGCCTGCTATCCCGAGAAGAGTAGGGACTGGAGGCTTCAAAAAATTTTGGCTCAAATTCCAAAAATTCTGCTTTAATATGAGCTTTGATAAAAATTATTTAATTATTTTTGCCTTAATTTGCTAATTTTACAAGGACAATTAATCCATTTTTCTAAGATATTCTGTGTGAGTGATCTAAGATGATACACGTAAACTACTTTCTATAGGCTAGGGCATGGTATCTAAGTGCTTAAAAATGACGACTTTTATCATTACAAGACTCCCATTCCCTCTGGAACTATTATTTATATTATTTCTTTGCTTAATTAACATTTAAAAAGACTTTTAGCTGTAATAAAATCAGAAAAATTAACTATTGAAATAAACCACAAATATTATAAATCCTCCCATCTTTCTTTTTATATTACATGCCTGCTTATTCTGTAGTTTATAGTTTTATGTAATTTTTGCTTAAATAACTATTTTCAAGCATTTTTATTGTCTAGGTAAGTTTTTGTTTCTTAATTTCATATTCAAAATGTGGGTCCGAGAATTAGATATACTATACATTAAGTGGTTGGACTGGTGAATATTAGAATGGAACTAATCCCTCTCTCTGTCTGGATAACATGTTTCTATTAATAGAACTTTTTAACCAACTTCCACTTTCATCCTTGAACCACACAAGGGGGTGGGGCACCTGGGTGGCTCAGTCAATTAAGTGTGTAATTCTTGGTTTCAGCTCACATCATGACCTCATGGGTGGTGGGATTGAGCCCCACCTCAGACGCCAAGCTCAATAAGGAGTCTGCTTGAAGATTTCTCTTTCTGCCCCTCCCCTTCTAAAATAAATAAATAATTTTTTAAAAAAAAACCCACTCACATAAGAGGGTGACTTCTGGTGAAGCTCAAATTCCACTGAAGGGTCCTACCTGCCACCCCTCAAAGAACTTTTGTCTAATATCTATATTTTTAAATTGCAAATATAAATACAAAATTTTATATTTATTCTTTATAAACCTTATTTGCCTTGTTTTAGCTCAATATTCTAGCCTAATTTCATATACTTTTATTCTGATCCTTCCTGCTTTGTAAAATTGAATGCTTTATATATCTTTAGAAATAACTTGCCTTTTACAAAAGTTAAATAGAATAAAGCTAATATGTAATCCTACTGCATACTCACAGAGCAGTTTTCCAAGTTGGAAACATTTAATAACTATTCACTTTTTGAGAATATTGCTCAAATAACCATTAGTTACATGTTTATAACATAATCTGGTGTCTATTTTTCACTTCAACTGTAATATTATGAAAATTTTCCTGAATATAAACCAAAATAAAAACATACTATTTATGGAGGAGTCAACTTCATCTATTAAAGACCCTTTCAGGATATAGTAAGACCATTTCATTTTTGCATGATGCTTTTTAGCAGGAATGGTAGTTATCAGTATTTTGTATTTCTTAACAAATCATTCATTTAATAATCTATGCATTTTTTTGATATCAAACATATTGGTTTGATATGACATATTACAGATTCCATTATTTTTTCTATTAAATAATCCATTTTCCATTTATTTTTATTGTCCCAATTATCGTATTATTGTTTTTATTTTATAGAATAAGAAATATACAGGGAACACTTACCATATGCTAAGGCCAATGATGATGCAATGTTGAACTAGATAGATCCTTTCCCTCATGAAATTTGTATTATAGGAAGATAGACAATAAGTGCATCACCTAATACATAAAGAAATCTAGAAGGAAGTAGAATTAGAAAGGAAAAGAATAGATTGCTATGAGAGAGAATAATAAGACAGTTTTTCATAGATACAAGGTTAGGCTATGACTGTATAAGGGAGTCATATTTTAAATTAAAAGGGGGCAGCTGAGTGAAGAACCAGAAAAAAGAAAATTTCTAGCTTCAGAATAATACAAAGACCCTAAAGGATAAGCATTCTCCTTTTCTTGAGTCTAAATAGAGCTCCAGGTGGCTGAAGTCTGGTAAACAGGACAAGAATAGTCTGAGAAGTTGGAGACCTAGTCAGGAGTCTTATCACTCCGGGGATTGTAAGGCTTCTGACAGGGGGATTTGATTTTACTGTGTAAATTGGGACTCTCTTAATAGACTCTAAATGGGCAGTGATATGATCATCATAGCATTCCAGGGTGACTATTCCAGCTGCTGTGAATGGAGAAGATTGGTAGAATGCACAACAAAAAGAGGAAGACTAGTTAGAAAGATTTTTAGATTCCAGTGAATATATAATGAATGAATTGTTTTAGTTCAATTTGTCCAAGAAAAAACATGCATCAATTGCAAAATACTGAATCTCTACAAATAATTCATAAATATGCTGAATGATCAATATGCTGAGTGGTAAATTTGCCAAATTTACCAATTTACTGGAAGATGTTATTTATTCATAAAGTTTAGAGATATTTTGATTGAAATGAATGGTTTTAATAAACTTTGAAAATTTCTGAAATGTTTTAGTCAACAAATTTAAGTTTTAATTCAGTTTATTTTTTTTATTTTACGATAGTCATACAGCGAGAGAGCGAGGCAGAGACACAGGCAGAGGGAGAAGCAGGCTCCATGCACCAGGAGCCCGACGTGGGATTCGATCCCGGGTCTCCAGGACCGCGCCCTGGGCCAAAGGCAGGCGCCAAACCGCTGCGCCACCCAGGGATCCCTAATTCAGTTTATTTTAAATTTATTGTAATTTCACTCTGGCAAGCCAAAATCTAGTGTATTCTTGATTGTTTTACTATTTCCTGGTTGGAAATGAGATTGTCTTATGCATTTTCAATGACTAGTCTTGAGCATATATTCAATATTGGTACTTTAAAATGAATGAGTTTCTATCCTCCAATAAATTAGAGTCATGAATTCATCAATAAGCTCAAACATGTTAGCACTTGAGAATTTCTTAAAGACCAAAATGTGAATCACTCTTAAAATAGACATTTAAATAAATTTCACCAAAAAAATTCACTGCAAAACAACTATAGTAAGTGATATTTGCCAGTATTAAGACTATTTTGAATAAACTCATCTTAAAGATTATTTTAAAATCCTGAAAAATCGGGCAGCCCGGGTGACTCAGCGGTTTGGCGCCACCTTCAGCCCAGGGCGTGATCCTGGACACTTAGGATCGAGTTCCACCTCAGGCTCCCTGCATGGAGCCTGCTTCTCCGTCTGTGTCTCTGCCTCTCTCTCTCTCTCTCTCATAAATAAATAAATAAATAAATAAATAAATAAATAAATAAATAAACCTTTAAAAAATAAAATAAAATCCTGAAAATCTCTTAAAATCATCCATGCCCCACAATATGCTAAAAGGTATATATTTAACATAGATGTATTTGAGGGAACTTGCATTTTTATGAACTGGTTTTTAGACAATTGATTTTACACTAATTTGTTTATTAAAAACAAACAAGGTTTTGGTGAATTGATCATTTAGCTGGAACCCTGATAGTGGCAAGAGCAATTGAGGGGAGTGGGTATGATATTCTGGTTGAAAACTACCCTGTTTGATTCTAGGCTGGACTTGAAGGATGGTGGAAATGAGAGATCAATGATTACTCCTACAGTTTGGAGTTTGAAGACATGCTGAGTGCTAGCACTGTTCTCTGAGAATAGGGAAATTTGGCCATAACCATATTTGCTACAAGGGGAAGGAATTTTTCCAAATTGGTATTTTTAGCATAGTTGGGATTCTAATATAACCATCATGTGAAGCTGTTAAGTAGACAATAGAATATATCAACCTGGATCTAACGGGAGAAGACTAGCATGGAGACAAAACTTTAGGAGTCATCAGAATATAGATGTCAATTAAGACCAAGGATGGGAGAAGAAAGACACTAGGAACTAGAACTTCACTCCTGAAGTTCTCCAACATTTAGATTGTGTATAGAAGTAATATAGATTGGAAAGGAGTCTGAAAAGAGTAGCCACTGAGATGTGCTGCTGCTTAAAATAAGAGAATTTTCAAGAAGGATAGAATATTGCATCCTATAAAATAGCAAAATTTTATTCATGTCATAACATTTGACTCCCCACTTTCCTTTTTTAAGGGTTACAATTCATTTTATTATCATACTTGCAGTGCTTTGTTTTATAAATACATATATACAGTCATACGTGCATGCATACATCCATCCATACATGCATACAACATAATTTATTTGTGTGATTATGTCTATCATCCACTTCACTCTTAACCATGAACTTTTTAAAGGCAGGCACTCTGCCAATCATCTTTATATGCTTAGCACAATATCTGGAGAATGCTAAGTTCTCAGAAATATTTGTTGAATTGCATTATATTATTTCTAATAAGAACTTCATCTCAGTCACCATCAATACACAAATATAAATATTGATAAAACATGTAAGTGCCTCATGAGTTTTCAAGTTAAAACCTCAAGTATATTTCAGTCCTGACTGGACATTTTAATCTTCACACCTGAAAACCAAGTTAACTTTTTTGATTGAATACAAACTATTTCTTTTCTGTTTATCTCTAAGGTTCTTTCTTTGACTTTTTACGAACATCTCTTGAAACTACACAGTTAAATAGCTAATGCTAAGCGTGGAGCAGAAAATTTGCAAAAAGCCACGTCTGCTTGCTCCACCAGCTACTGATCTGAAACTGCAAACCACACCTGTAGTGCTAAAATTGATTTTACTCATCTTTGCATATGTCATCAAGATCAGCATGCATTTTGAACCATTACTTAAGATTTGTTATGAAATGTTGGAAGTTGCTGTCTGTGAGAATGATTGGTTTTCTAAAAAGCTTCTCTGCTCATTTGCACATAGACAAAGGGCATGTGTAAGCTCCTCAACAAAGCTACAAACCTGGCATTATGCCATTATATGAGCAAAAAATCCTAGAGATTTGTTTATTCCTGAGACTGAAATATTCACTGAAACAACATAAATGGGAATGAGTTCCATTCTGTGAGCTCACATAATAAAATAATAGAGAATGTAGCCTAGTATGTGTGAGAGAAATTTAAAAGAAGAAAACGGAATGGGAATGAATCTTCAGAATCAGTAAGCATAACCCAGAGGATACGTGTTTAAACTGGCCTTAAAAAAAATCTACATGCAATAGATTTTCTCACATTTCAAACTCATTTTTCAGGGTTCTATCATTATAAAACTACAGAATATCAGCAATAAGATGAATCTTAAGAAGTCTTACCTGACTCAAAGGAGGAAGGCCATAGGATATCAGGCAATACTGGGGGGCAAGGGTGAGAACAGTTGCATTCATGTCCACTCATCTTGTTTTTCTACCAAATCACGTTTCTCAAAGAAGAGATAAAAGCTCTTATTCCAACCTAGTTTAGTATGTTGAATGTTTCCAATAAATATGATTGCAAAAATATGATTGCTTGATGATAATCTGCTTTTAATTATACTCAAAATTAAAGTAACAACAAAAACGCTCCTTTTTATATGGCTTTGTCATATATTTATGACTAGTAATAGCAGCATATCATCCAGCAGTCTTCATTGCGTAACTACACAATGGGATAAATGAAAAAGGCGTGCCAGGGGCATATTGTTGAGAATTCAAAAACTAGTGTTTGAAATTTATCAATCATAAAAAGTATCATTTCACATCAAAGTTTTTTTTAAAATATTTGGATTGTTGATTATTCCTCATCTTCTCCTATACTTTTGCAAAACAAAAGGAGAGGTTCATTCAAAGTGGACAAAATGAAACCAACTTTTTGTTTATCTTTAAAGTATGAATCACCTATAATAACTCCATTAGCAGTAATGGAAATTTGCATGTAATAAATCCTTTTGCTGCCTAGAGAATATACCACAGCTCGTTTAAACTGTCTGGTGCTTTTACCCTTGGGTCTCTCAGAAGTGATGAGCCATCAGATATAGTGTTCCTGGAAAGGAATAGGAAGATAATTAGAGTATTTCCAATTTTCTGTCTTTGCATATAACGGTTCTTTTTTATCCCTAGAAGTGCATGCATACATATCTTAATACTCCCACACAACTATAGAAGAGCTCAGGGAAAAAATACTGAATCACATGAAGAAGACCATGGTTATTACTTATGAGAATCTTATAAGAATTTTGTATATTTTTATAATTACAGTTATAAAAGGGAATGCGAGTGTTATGTATACCTTTAAGGACCTGTTATCTGCTTAACTTTAAAATGACCAGTTGCTTCATTAACTTAAAAATGAGGAAAAAAGTCTAAAACACGCTTCGAGTGTTTGCTATTGTGTATAAATGTGCCTCTCATCTTGGCAGTTAGGGTTTCTACATATGAATTTTGAAGAATACAATTCAGTCCCTAACAAATGTGATCCAAAATTCATGTTTAGTCAAAACATACAAAACTATTGTATCAGAATGGATACAAATGGTAAATTGATAATAGCAATAATAGATTATATACATTTAAATAGTAATTATGTGGTAAGTAGGGATAGTGGTAATTAACTTTCAAGTATTTATTATTGAGTCTCTAAACAGATAAGAAAAGTCTGTATGGAGCTATACTTCCCAAATATGACTAATGCATTCCCCCCTACTAAGGATTAGTAATTGCCATATCCCTTTAAAAAGTATTTTGCAGGGATAACTAGATGGCTCAGAGGTTTAATGTCTGCCTTCGGCCCAGGGCTTGGTCCTGGAGTCCCAGGATTGAGTCCACATCAGGCTCCCCGCATGGAGCCTGCTTCTCTCTCTCTCTCTCTCTCTCTCCCTGTGTTTCTGCCTCTCTCTCCTTGTGTCTTTCATGAATAAATAAATAAAATCTTTAAAAACAAAAGTATTGTGCAGTGGAAGGTTCTTCTATATTAATGTGTCAATTCAAATTCATCTGTAATTTTTAATAGATATTTTAACATTTGCTTTTTAATAAAGCTACTTCTTCCCTAATAAACCAGATAATTAAGGGGCTTAAAAATAAACAAGCCAGAAAATATTTTAATGGGCATTTCATTTGTACATGAATTTCTTTTAAACATGTTTAATAACAATAAAATTATACTTAAATGTACTGGTAAAGCTTGCCAACAAATCTTTTTGTAGAAAAGTCAGTATTCAAAGTGAATATTCTACAGAGTATAAGGTTTGTAATTCCAGTGGCCATGGTAGTTTTCTAGTAGCAAAAATTATTTTTAAAATAATACTTAACACTATAAACATATATACAAACAAAAATATAAAGGAAAACAACAGAATTATTCATAAGCCCATTACTCAGGCAATCCATATTGATTTGTTAAAATGAAAGTAAAAAAATCCATAAGATTAGAAAATTTAACAAATAACAAGTAAAACCGCATCCCAAAACTGCACATATTTTCTCTTCCAACTGTAGCCATTTTAAGAATTTCTTATATTATCTTACATTTTATTACACATAGCAGTGTATTAATTTGAGCTATAGAAAACTGATAATTGTTGACCAGCAATTTTATGACTTAAACTAATACATGTGATTCTATATCTTGCTTTTTATTTATTTTTAAATATTTTATTTAAATTTAACTTAACTACATATTATATTTTGTTTCTTAAATCTAAAAGTACATTTGAGTACTTTTTATATTATAAAATATATTTTACTTAGATTAAGAATTATCTTACATATATAATAGATTTAATTTGATTGATACCCTTGATGAAAATTTATGGATCTTTTTGCTATTGCAACCTTTACAGATGTATCTTTATATATGTATGCATACATTTTTATAGTTAAACACCTAATAGTGCACTACTGTATCAAAATGATGCACATTTAAAATTTTTGTGGGTACCCTTAAATTACTCCTCAAAATTGCTCCCCCCCATAGCACACACACAATTTTGTCACAACCAGGTATTACTTATTATTGATAATAATTAGTATCTCATTTTATTTAGTTACAAGTGAGTTGAACACTTTTTCATATGTATTCATTTATCATTTATGTTTCTATTTCTTTTTCAGTATATACTCTTTCAGCAACCAATACAGATGCTTGGTTCCTTTTTATTTTCTTACTGATTTAATTTTCATATCTCCTTGTGCACTCCTTATAAGACAACTGGTGCTTTATTTATGATATATCTTATAATTTTTATGAGTTTTTTTACTAAAATAAAAATAAATTTATCCAGCTTTTGCTATTAGAAATCTTGAGTTCATTTTTTTTTTGAGTTCATTTTTAAATTTGAATCTTTGATATATCTGGAATTTATTTTGATATAGAAGTGAAGATGACATTTAGCTTTTTTTTTTTTTTGACATTTAGCTTTAAATTTTTTTTCCAAAAAGTATGTTGTCACTATTGTGAATGATCTGTCATTCTTGTTAGCACACATCTCACCAAATTTTCTCATTGTTTTACATTGAATTTTTAACTTAACAATCTTGGATTTCCCAAGTAAACAAATATATCACAAATAATGATAATTTTGGCAGATGAAACACCGACAACATTGAGAAAGAAATTTGAGAATTAAAAAATATATTAATTCCATAATGATTGAATTATCTAGAACAGAATATTTAAAAAGGATAAGTTTAAAGATTAACCTTTGTAGAATATCAAATATCAGCTTACATTTAATATTAGAGAAGGCAAGAAAAACAAAGGGATTGGAAGAGAACTATGGCAGCATATTGTTGCATAAGTCAGAGGACTTAGAAAAATAAAAATTGAGACAAAAACTCTAAATGTGGTGAGAAAAGCAATTTGAGCTCAGTTACATGCACAAAATTAACACTGGAGATCAAAGAGGGAATAGTAAGAGTAAAGGATGTTTGAGTTTGTAGAATATTTTTTCTAGTAGTTGGAGAGGCCAAGAAAAGAGAGAAACACAGCAGAAACCATCTTCAAATCAAACAAAATGTTTCTAATCTGAATTGAGATTTGTGCAATTTTAAAAGCAAAGCGAAACCATAAGAGACAGTAGGTGAATGAGAAAGTTTGAGAGCTAGAACATCTCTCAGAAGTCAGGAAGGTTTAAAAACTGCGGGGTGACTCTCAAAATGGAGTCATTATATTCATCTATGGAGAATTGAAAGCAACGGCAATTTTAACTCAGGACATAGCTTAATGTTATGGCAAGTATTGCCAAATGCAAGGGATAATGCTACCAAGTTCCTCATTGTTTTGTTTTCTTCCTTATTTAATTAAATGACAGATACTGGGAAACTAATTCTTAAAATACAGTGGCCCTTTGTCTTGCTACATTTCCCTTTTGGATTTAATTAAGAGACCACTTGGTCTGATTATAGGTTATGAATCTCTTGAAAGAAACCATGCTGGGCAGCCCGGGTGGTTTGGCGGTTTAGCGCCACCTTCAGCCCAGGGCGTGATCCTGGGGACCCGGGATCGAGTCCCACGTCGGGCTCCCGGTGCATGGAGCCTGCTTCTCCCTCTGCCTGTGTCTCTGCCTCTCTCTCTCTCTGTGTCTGTCTCTCATGAATAAATGAATAAAATGTTTAAAAAAAAAACACCATAAGAAAACATAGTTAATTTTGACATACCCCGTATGCGAACTCTTTATCCTTTTATAATTTTACATTTGTTTTTGTTTTTAATTTTTATTTATTTATGATAGTCACACACAGAGAGAGAGAGGCAGAGACACAGGCAGAGGGAGAAGCAGGCTCCATGCACCGGGAGCCCGACGTGGGATTCGATCCTGGGTCTCCAGGATCGCGCCCTGGGCCAAAGGCAGGCGCCAAACCGCTGCTCCACCCAGGGATCCCAATAATTTTACATTTGAAAATAAAATATGCTACATGTATTCTAGAATGTGTCTTTATATCAACTTCTTAAATGTAAAATAACTACTTTTAGTCCTTTATTATATTCATGATTTGGGGGTTTTTAAATGTTGTAGAATATCTACCCCTCTCTCTGTGGCTGTAGCTTTCTTTAGGACAGACATACTAGAGTCAGCCTTAACTTCTAGAGTTCTCAAGGACCTTTCATTTAAGAAACTGTATTTCTCAAAAAAAAAAAAATGCAGCATGTTTCATCTTTTATTCCAAATAAACCTAGATATTAATGGTGGCTTTCAGATAATGTGACAAAGCAATTGAGCCTAGTATTTTTTAGAAGAATACTTCAACTTAAGAGCTCTGTTTATTTTTTAAGAAATGATGAAAACACATTGCTTTGATTAATAATCTACATGAGCCTCCTAGGAACTTAGTATGCAAGTTCAAGTTTTTACTGACAAGGGATTTCCCACTTTTCATTTTAAATATAATTAATTATTTCCATGTATATGATGTTAATATTATAACACATTGTGTTTCTTACTGAAGAGACTGTTCAATGTTAGGCTTTTTCATATTTGCCTTTGATCTTTATCTTAAAGAGCTCCTTGTAGCAGAAGCTTAATAATTTAGAGCCACAACCTTGACAAAAATCAGGAAGAAAAATGAAATTAGAAGAGATAATAGAAGGACAGAAATAAATAAAAAGAGTTACATACTTTTCTTAAATAATAAGCTCCCGGGAGTTCATGGTTGAAGAGATGATGCTGGGAGTAGTAGAAGAATTGGAGATATATCCTTACAATTTATACACTTCAGAGGAAACAGAGACAACCTGCTTCAGAACTGGGCCCCAACTGCCAATGTGTGGATTTGGGAAGTACAGATAATGAGGACTAGGAAGAGGGAGGAAATACTACATTTCAGGAGTGCTGAACTGTTCAAATTCTTTATGACAGCTCCTTTTCACCAATATCCAAACTAAAATCCCACTTGCTCTTATCTACAATGGACAAATGGGAGATATTGGCAGAAAGGAGGCAGTAAAAGGAAATCATCCAAACCCTGAGGTCCAAGGTAGTTTTTGGAATTCCAGAGAATAATCTTTCAACTCAAACATTTAACAGTAATTTAACTCAGCCATGAGAATGGAGCTCAAAATAAATAAGCAGATTCTCTGGACTGCAAAGTTTGTTTGTTTAATAATGTATGGAATAGGGAAAAAATAGATAAAATGAAAATAGAAAAGGAAATAGGATTATATGATATACTCAGAAAAAATTTCTTACAATGAATTATTCAGTAATGTGGTTCCTGTATATCTTATATTTAGCAAGAAATGCAGCCAATAATCTTCATTTATTGAAATATTTTCTATTATTGATATTAATCCCTTGATAATTTGTCTTTTTTTAAAAAATCAAGCAACTAGAGTAAATTAGTTCTCTATGATACTTTTAGCTTTTTATTTTAAGATTTTATTTATTTATTTATTCATGAGAGAGAGAGAGAGAGAGAGGCAGAGACACAGGCAAAGGGAGAAGCAGGCTCCATGCAGGGAGCCCAACATGAGACTCGATCCGGGGTCTCCGCCCTGGGCTGAAGGTGGCGCTAAACCGCTGAACCACCCATGCTGCCCTACTTTTAGCTTTTGAGTTAATTTAAATTTTGTATTCAAATTCATATTAGCAAACTGATTGTTTCAATGTATACCAGTTAATATATTCATATTTTCCAAGAATCAATCCTTATTCTTGAAAACATGAAAAGATTAAAAGTTAATTCAGAACATGAGTTCTATCATCCCCTAGAAAAAAAGAGGAAGGGATCGGAAAGAGTTCCTTGAAATTATTTTCTTCCTATCAACAAATAATCATTAAGCACTGATTTTATGCAAGGCAGTTTGTTAGGTTCTGGAAAAATCAACAACAACAACAACAACAAAAAAAAAAAACAGCTCCTATTCTTAAAGAATATTGTCTCTGACCTAGTTCTGATTGCCATCTATTCTTACCTTTATTGTTAAAATAATTGTGTAATTGTGCCTTCTTTATCCAGTTCTTTCTCCTTTAAATCTGCCTGAATTCTCATCTCATACCCTTCTCAAATTTTTCCTATTTCTCCCTTAACCCTAGCTGCTTAGCCTATAGTCCAAGATTTTCCAAATGTGATTCTAGTCATTCTCTCTAGCTTTACCTTTACTAACATGTCTCCCATGTATACTATCTACCCACATCACCAAAGTATTCATTCTACAACAATTTTGTTTTTTTGTAGCTTTTCCCTTGACCTGATATGCCTTTATTCATTTGTATTCATATCTTGTCCATCAAATTCAAGTTAAAATCCCACCTATTCCAAGAAATCATCCTTTATCTTTGCCTACCTTGAAGGAAATATTTCCTGTTCTGTGTTCCAACACCACCTAGTATATTATGGTATTATTTCATTTTCCTTTTGCATCATATTTCATTGTTTTTTGGCTCTTATTCACTTTAAACTATTATGATTCTAATTTATTTTTTCTTTATAGATGTTGTTCATTGAGGATCACTTCAAATCTTTTTTTTTAATTTAAATTCCAGATAGTTAACAATGTAATATTATTTTCAGTTGTACAATATAGTGATTCAACACTTCCATACAACACCTGTTGTTCTTCACAAGCGCTCTCCTTAATTCTCTCTTACCTATTTAACCTATTTCCTTACCCACCTCTCCTCTGATAACCCTCAGCTTGTTCTCTGTAGTGAAGTGTGTTTCTTGGTTTGCCTCTTTTATCCCCCCATGCTCATTTATTTTGTCTCTTAAATTCCACAACTGAATAAAAATCATATGGTATTTGTCTTTCTCTGTCTGACTTAATTCATTAGCATGATACTCTCTACCCTCCATCCATGCCATTGCAAATGGCTAGATTTCACTCTTTTTTATGGCTGAGTAATATTCCATGATATATATGTATCTCATTTATTCTGCATCCATTCATCAGGTAGATGGACACAGGTTATTTCCATAATTTGGCTATTATAGATACTGCTGCCATAAACCTTGGGGTGCATGTATTCCTTTGAATTAGTATTTTTTGTATTCTTTAGGTAAATAGCTAGTAGTGCAATTGCTGGATTGTAGAATATTTCTATTTTTAACTTTCTGAGGGAACTTCATACCGTTTTCCCGAATGACTGACCAGCTGCATTCCCACCAACAGTGTAAGAGGATTCCCTTTTCTTCATATCCTGCTGTTTCCTGTGTTGTTGATTTTAGCTATTCTGACAGGTGTGAGGTGATACCTCATTGTACTTTTGATTCATATTTCCCTAATGATCAGTGTTGTTGAGTATCTTTTCAATGTTTGTTGGCCATTGTATGTCTTCTTTGGAAAAATGTCTATGTGTGTCTTCTGCTCATTTCTTGACTGGATTGATTATTTATTTTTGGGGTGTTTAATTTGATAAGTTCATTATAGATTTTGAATACTAGCCCTTTATCAGACATGCTATTTGCAAATATATTCTCCAGTTCTAGGGCTGCCTGTTAGTCTTGTTGATTGTTTTATTCATTCTGCAGAAGCTTTTCATTTTGATGAAATTCCAGTAGTTTTTGTTTTTATTACCTTTGCTTCTGGAGACATATCTAGAAAGAAGTTGATACAGCAGATGTCAAAGAGGTTACTGCTTGTGTTCTCCTATAGGATATTTAATAGCTTCAGTTCTCATATTTAGGTCTCAAATCTATTTTGAATTTATTTTTGTGTTTGGTATAAGAAGAAAGAAGTTTCTTTCTTCTTCATGTGGCTGTCCAGTTTTTCCAACTCTATCTGTTGAAGAGACCATCTTTTTCCTGTCCCGGATATTCTTTCTTGTTTTTTCAAAGACTAATTGACCATATAGTTGTGGGTTCATTTCTCGGTTTTGTATTTTGTTCTATTGATCTATGCGTCTATTTTTGTGCCAGCACCATACTGTTTTGTTATTGTTTTTGTTTTTGTTTTACCATACTGTTTTGATCACTAGAGCTTTGTATTATATTTGAAGTCTGGAATTGTGATGCCTCCAGCTTAGCTTTTCTTTTTCAAGATTGCTCTGGCTATTCAGGATCTTTTACGGTTCCAAACAAATTATAGGATTATTTGTTCCAGCTCTGTGAAAAATGCTGGTGGTATTCTGATAGAGATTGCATTCAACGTGTAGATTGCTTTGGGTAGGATAAATATTTTGACGATATCTGTTCTTCCAATCCATGAGCATGGAATGTCTTTCCATTTTTGTGTGTGTCATCTTCAATTTCTTTCATCAGTGTTTTATAGCTTTCAGAGTACAAGCCTTTCACTCCTTTGGTTAGGTTTTTTCTAAGATATCTTATTGTTTTTAGTGCAATTGTAAATGAGATTGATTCCTTAAGTTCTCCCCTTTAGCTTTATTATTGGTGTATAGAAATGCAATAGATTTCTGTATGTTGATTTTTTTCCTGTGATTTTACTGAATTCCTTTATTAGTTTTAACAGTCTTTTAGTAGAGTCTTTTAGGTTTTCCATACAGAGTATCATGTCATCTGTAAATAATGAAAATTTTACTTCTTCCTTGCCAATTTGAATGCCTTTTTTTCCCTTTTTGTTATCTGATTGCTAGGCTAGGACTTCTAGTACTATGTTAAAAAAAAAAATTGTGAGGGACGCCTGGTTGGCTCAGTGGTTGAGCGTCTACCTTCGGCTCAGGGCATGATCCTGGAGTTTTGGGATGGAGTCCCACATCGGACTCTCTGCATGGAGCCTGTTTCTCCCTCTGCCTATGTCTCTGCCTTCTCTCTGTGTCACTCATGAATAAATAAATAAAATCTTTAAAACAAACAAACAAAAAAACAATGGTGAGAGTGGACATCCCTGTCTTGTTCTCTACTGTAGAGGAAAACTCAGCTTTTCCCCATTGAGGATGATACTTGCTATGGGTTTTTCATATATGGCCTTTCTTATATTGAGGTATGTTCCCTTCAAATCCACTTTATTGAGGTGTTTTATTTTTCTTTGACGGTTTTTTATCATGAATGGATGTTGTACTTCAAATCCTTTTTTTAGGGGCACATGGGTGGCTCAGTTGGTTGGGCAGCTGACTCTTGATTTTGACTCAGGTCATGATCTCAGCATCCTAGGATCAAGCCCCATGTCAGGCTTCATGCTCAGCGGGGAGTCTGCTTGAGGATTCTGTCTCTCCTTCCCTCTCTGCCCCTCCCTCTGCTCATGCACTCTCTCCTAAAATAAATAACTAAATCTTTTTAAAACTCCTTTTTTTGGAGGTAAAAAGATTATGTCCATAAATAAATGTCTTTTTCTCTAGGTTGGACGCTAGATAAAGGCAGTACCACATCATGGTTGCTTTTGCTTTAATCATTAAATATATGCTAATTGGATTGAAGGTAATAGAAATTGAAATTTTTTAACAGCAATTAAATGGAAGATGCTTCAGAAAGAATTTTTATAAATAAGGGAGAGAGCTGAGGTTTGCTATGCAAATTCATACTAAATGTAAAAATACTTTGAGTCATAAGTCACTTTGTAAGTTCCATTTTTTGTCAGACACAATTTATATTTCAAACTATGGAGAATTTGAAAGTTGTAAGAGTAAGAATAATTTCTGGTATGATAAATTATTATCAAAGCAAATGTTTATTTTATAAATAATCAGTGAAGTTATTTAATCCTAGGTACTTTTGTTTGAACATTATTGGTTCTGGTTAATGAATGAAAAACTAATAGAAAATAAAGGAGCACAAGTGTACACCAGACTTAAGAAATACCAGAATGAGAAACACCCATGGTTTATCTAATTAAACCATGTGTGTTGGTTCCAGACACACCTTGTGGCAGGAACATTTGCCTGGAGGGCAATATTCTTAATGAAAATATTTTAATGCATCTATGTTACTTTATTCATTTTTATAAGCCACTATGTCATTCGTCTATGTATTTTTCAAATATTTCTTGAATTTATTAACATTTTCAACTTGTATCACAGCTTTAACACATTCTGCATACTGACTCAAGCCAATCGAATACAAATAATATTTGCCAAGAGCCTATGATAAAGCAGCCTGTATTCTGAGCAATGTTATTCAAAGTCATAACAGCAGACTTTGTTTTAAGAAGACTGGCTAACATAAACACTGCTACAAAAAAGCATGATGAAACCAGCAGTAATTCTACACAAATATTAGAGGAGCCCCGAAGAAAAGCTCCTAGTCAGTACTAGTAGGCATAAAGTTGGCTTTCAGGAAAAATTGAAGACTATAAGAAAACTTGAGGTAAAGTGACACAGTTAGAAGATAGGGAAGTTGGGAGAAGAAATGGAAATTCCAAGCAGAAGAGAAATTGTAAAACCAGAGAGAACCATGAATCAGTAGAACTGGAAACTGCTGACAGTTCAGGGTTGCTAAAAGATAAACCATTCTGAAACTGGCATGAAAGGAATGACCAGTATTTCTAATGTCCTAGAATTTGGTCAATAAAACTATGGTTACTTTCTTTTTACTATTACACATCTTTAAAAGAAAATCTGACCTTTTAAGACAACAGTCATAATAGATATGATAATAATGACATGTATCATATATGATTAGATATTATAAATATTTATTATACATAATAATATAATATAGAATGTATTTTGTGTAATATATAGTATCCACATAATAACATGTATATATTATATAGTTACAACACATAATTATATATAATATATATATATATAAAATTTCTTAAAGGCTATGTGCCAGACATTGTGCCAAGTCCTTTGCATCACTCATCTAACTTTATTCTCACAAAATCATTTGAAGTGCATAGTATTATCTCCATTTTACAGAATGAAGAAATGAACTTAGTTGTCCATGTTCTTATTGTTACCAATATTGGAGTCCAGATAATCTTAGATGTCTTCATTTAACACTTGAAGTTTCGCTGTATCATTTTGAGGTAGCAACTATATTTTTGTTAATTGCATTTTAAACAAGGAACTTTTTAAATGGCAAGTTTTCTATTTTAAGGTGTGGCTCATCATTTTCTGTTTTCCAGAATGCTGTGGAATTTCCTATGGAAAAACTCGGAACCCCATTTATCACTGATTTTCTTTGAGTAATAATTATTTTGGTTCCTCAAAGGTCTTTACCTCTCTACTCCACCTTTTTGGCACTTTCTAAATTATAATTATCCATTCAGTCATTCAGGTTTAGATCACAGTTATTATATTTTTTAATTTGTTCTCTCTCCTGTCTTTGAACTGGCAAGTTTCTTAAAAACAATGGATACACTTTTTCTACTTTTTGAAGGAGATGATGTACCTAACACTAAGACAACATCTATACTGTGACTCCTTAACCTTGTTTAAATTAACTTTCTATTCTCAATCTACTCCATATCATATTTTCCCCTTGAACTCAGACGAAGTTAGTATGAATTTGTATTGTTCTTGGTTTTCTACCTTCAGAAACTTTGAATTATAGTTCTGACACTTAAAGAGAAAACTATATCAACAAGTTAAGCAGCTTTCTTTGGTTGTGATTAAATCTCAGCTAGTCCCAGTCAAAATTCTTCCCTTTTCTGAATCTTTTTCAATTAAATAAAAAAATAGTTATGTGTGAGACTTTTATCTTGCAATGTAGGTCTTTATTTCCTAAGGTATTTTGGTTTTAAAACTTGAAAGAAATTTATTTCTATTATTATAAACTAATTTATTATTTTCCTTAAATATCTCAAGAAATCATGGCATCATGCTGTAAAAAGAAAATTCTAGTGGAGATTAAAAACTTCAACTCTCCATTTATTCCTAACTCAAAGCCTTAATTTACTATGTAAGTAACCTGCATTATCTCTTTTTGGGGGCTCTCAAATATTAGTGTGAAAAATAATCACTTGAAGAATTTGTTAACATGATAATTATCTGGTTCCTACCTAGGATGCCAGGGTTGGGATACAAGAACATTTGTGGCAAGTTTCATTATATAATACCGATGTAGAGTCCTCAGGACACACTTAAGAATCACTGCATGGCACTGCTACAAAACACTTTCTCAGGGCTATACTTTTGCTAGGGAAGTTCCTTGACACACCTCCTCTGAAGCTCACCTAACTCATTTATTTTGAACAGTTTTAATGAGGTGAACATTTATATGCAGTAAAATGTATTTGTTATAAGAATACAATTCAAGAATTTTTAGTAAACTTATTGAATCCTGTAATCATTACCACAGTCAACTTCAGGATATATCCATTAGCCCAAAAAGTTTCCTTATGCCCTTTTTCAGTTTGCTGTTCACTTTCTGTCTCTACATATTTACTTTTCTGGACATTTCAATCATTGACTATGTGGTCTTTTTTGTCTGGCCTATTTCATTAAGCATAATGTTTTGAGATCTACATGTTATAGTATGTATGTATCAATTGTTTGTTCTTTTTCATTGATGAATAGTGTTCCATTGAGTAGACTTACCACATTTTAAAAACATCTGTGCTTCAGTACATAGACATTTGAATTGTTTCAAGTTTTTGGATTTTATGAATAATGCTGTGCTAATTTATGTATGAGTCTATGTGGACATTTTTAACATTTTTATTTTACTTCATCTAATTGGTTTTTTAAACCAGATGTCCCAGTTCAAATATTTTATTTCCATGATCAAAATGATATTAAAAATTGTTTATTCCTTAGGGAGAAATACATATGTAAAGTTATTTACATTGCTTATGTTACATTAAATATACAGTTTATGGATCATGTGCCAGAAATTAGTAGTTGTCTAATTCAAATTTTATGTTTCCTTCCTGCTTAAGTAACAGAATTTTTATTTTTTTGTTCGTTTTTACTGAGTACCTTGTCACTGAATCAAAAGACTTCCCAATTTCCATTGCAGTTAAATGAAGCCATGTAATTAAGCCCCAACAAAAGAGCTGTAACTAGATATGCTGTTTGGAATTTTGGGGAAGACTGCATAGAACAAGTTTACTTATTAAGTTTGGAGGGACAGTTACTTAATTATGCATTTTATGCTTCTTATTGTGTTCATTGTTGATATAATATCTGGTATTCCAACAGCCATTATGGGTCTTAAATTAACCTAAAAGATATAAGCCATATCCTTTGGTAAAACAAAAAATAGATGCTGGGTCCCTACCAAGTTAGATGGAACAGTCCACAAGAACACGCTCACTTTTGATACCAATTGCAAATTTAAGAGTCTCCAAGGTGACCCTTGGGTAAAATAGCTTGCTAGCTTTCACAGACTTCACTGAAAGCTCATAGTTGTGGTATATTACAATTAAAGGATATAGATTAAAATTAGCTAGGGGAAGAGGTGCATAGGACAGAGCCTGAGAAACAGAACCCAAACACAAAACATCTAGTTTGCAGCATCCAGTTTTTTATCCTTTCCAGATGGAGTAGTAGACAGCATTAATTCCTTAGCAATTATGTGTGACAATATGCACTGAGTATTGCCAACCAGGATGCTTACCAGAGCCTTGCTGTCCAGAGTCTTGATAGAGACTCAATAACGTAAACCTTGTTGGACACCCATAAGGTTGACTTCGGTCTCCATTTCCTTTGGAAATCCACTGATACCATGTGACCCAAAGCTCCTTTTCTAAATCACTTTGTTACTACCTGACCTGTCCCAAGTTCCCCAGCCTAGATCACATTATTGTTGTAGCACAAAGTTCTTACCCCAAATCACATTGTTACATTGTTACATATGACTGACCTAAGGCCCTGAGGTAAACAAAATTATTTCTAACAAACAGGATACTCTAAGGGCTTAGAAATTACTTCCTAGGAGCCAAAGAAAAAGGCCAGATTCCCCTTGAATAAGGTTAATTTTTTTACTCTAGGGAGGGTCTACTAAGAGACACTCTTTATTTTTTTTAATATTTTTAAATTTTTATTTATTTATGATAGTCACACAGTGAGAGAGAGAGAGAGGCAGAGACATAGGCAGAGGGAGAAGCAGGTTCCATGTACCGGGAGCCCGATGTGGGATTCGATCCCAGGTCTCCAGGATCGCGCCCTGCGCCAAAGGCAAGCACCAAACCGCTGCGCCTCCCAGGGATCCCAAAAGACACTCTTTAATACACTCTCTAATAACAACATGAAGCCACAATAACATATTTGAACTGCCTATCTCTAGGCTTTCTTAATGTGAGAGATTTTCATCTTATGTATGCCACTTCTGTAGAATAGATTTTTTTTTGCTCTATTTAGCCAAACATCATCCTAAACAACCAACATGGCAATTAGATAACACAAAGAATAGAATATACTCTATAACTTTTTTCTAATAACATATAAAATACTTAAGAAGAAGGAATGATTGATATTTTTCAAAAACTATGTTTTATCAAAAGATAAGCAATTGTTGTGATTGCATGAAATCATATAATTATAGGATAGCTATCCGTATGTGAGAATGTCATGTAAAGAAACAACAAAATAAAGAATGGGTAACAACAATATCATAGAGGGGAGAATAAAATGCAGCCATCTAAAAAAATGCAGTCATCTACACCAATAAATAAACACAGTTAACATGTAGATGATAATTTTGAAAAATTTCTCCATGAGAAATCAAATCATCTTTTAACTGAGAAAGCATTGAAATAGTGCTTGTGAATTGTGCATGTGTTGGAGGAAGACTGTCTTATAATTCTTAAATTATCAACCACAATAAAAGATGTTATGAAACTTTTCTCCACCTTTTGGATGATCAAGACATTCGATATCCAAATGGACTATAATCTTAAGCTAAGAATGAGCATACAGATTTATAATAAATTTCTAACACAGAACACAGTATAGAAGATGATGGAATTTGCACACAGCAGAAATTTATTAATACCATTTTGACAAAATAGTAGTTTATCAGTTAAAAGACATCTGAGAGTAAACTGTCCAGAGCTGATGAAATTGCTTACGTAAATAAATAAGGATTGTGATTTATTCAAGCTTCTTGTTCTGCTTTCCTATGCACATTGTCCCATTGGTTTCCAGATGACTGATCTACCTCCAGGACTTGGTTCTATGTCCCAGACAGGATAAAAAGGGAAAAGTACAATGAGTAAAAGTTACCTGCTAGCTAAGACTTTCCTCCTTATTAAAGAAACTGTGCATTCTTAGAAGCCCCCTCTCAGTGGACATCTGTTTAGATCTTGTTGCACATAGTGAATTCTTAAATCCATTCCTAACTGAAAGGAAAAAGAGGGATATAAGCATTTTCACTGGGCATAGCGCCCTAAAAAACCCCAGCAAACTAAAGATATTAATTAAAAAACTAGATTAAGATCTGTCAAAAAGGAACCTGGCAGGGGTGGGGGTGTAGAATCTGGTCTCAGTGAATTTAAGAAGATAATAAATAGAAATGATTTTTCTTGATGCGATTTATTTTTATACTATTTTTATACATTTTAAGCAATACTATCAATGAAATGTGAAATAAACTGAGCTATTATTTAACCGAAAACTTTTTTTTCTTACTGTTTAATAAAGATATAAAAGAAAAAGGAAAATTTTTCAAAAACAATTTTAGTTCTCTTGTGCAACATAATGTTTTGCCAGGGGCAGCCTGGGTGGCTCAGCGGTTTAGCGCCACCTTCAGCCCAGGGCGTGACCCTGGAGACAAGGGATCCAGTACCACATTGGGCTTCCTGCAAGGAGCCTGCTTCTCCCTCTGCCTGTGTCTCTGCCTCTCTCTCTGTGTCTCTCATGAATAAATAAGTAAAATCTTAAAAAAAAAAAAAAGGAGGGCACTTGATGGGATGAGCGCTGGGTGCTATATGTTGGAAAATTGAACTCCAACAACAAAAAATAATGCTTTGCCAAAGTATGATGAAATATCAATGATGTAAACATGGATACTATTTTATTAAATTTTAGTTTTTCTTACTTTAAAGTAACCTGCTTTTGATATCAAATATTTATTTCTGATATTTTTGTAAACAAAATTTAGCATAGATGTAAAAAAATCAGGTTTGTTAATAGATCATCTTTGAAATATTATGAGTATTATAACAATTTACATGATGATCATCCAAAAAATTTCAATTTAGAACTTATTCTCCAGAGTGAACTGAGATGAAATGAGAGGTAAAAAGTCATGATATATGTTATACGATATTCTTCTTTCTGATTCTAATGTCTTTAGAATTTTTCTCTGAAAATTGAGGAATATCAACTCAATTACTGTAAAATTTTGTTTTTATGTAAAGGTTTGTCCCTCATATGCATATTGTAACTTTCATGATCATTAGATCACTACTGTTTTTCTTATTAAATAAAATATTTTAACTATTGAAATACTTAAAAATTATGTCAGAAATGCTTCTTATCATATGCTGTCATGACTAAGTTAATAGTGAATATAAGTAAATATTTTCTCTTTTTAAAGCAGATTTTTAATTTTCAGAGAATTTTAGATTTACAGAAATTTGCAAAGATAATAAAAATTGTTCTCATATACCTCACCTCCAGTATCCTTCATTTTAACATGTTACTTTACTGTGGTACATTTGTCAGAACTAAGAAAGAAATGTGGTATATTATTACTATTAAATAAACTCCAGAATCTATTTGGAGTTCATCAGTTTTTCCATTAATGTCCCTTCTCTTTTCCAAGATTCAATTCAAGGCACCCCAGTGCATTTAACTGTTAGGTCTCCTACTCTTCTCTGGTCTATGACGTTTTCTCAGTCTTACCTTATTTTTCAAGGCTTTGCAGTTTCGAGGAGTCTCGTCCATGGGTCCTGGGGAATTTCCCCAATCTGGATTTGTCATGTTTTTCTTATGTTTAAGAATGTAAGGTTACAGGCTCTGAGGGAAGAATAACAGAGAGTGAAGTGTTTTTCTTGTCACATTACATTAAGAGTACATGCTGTCCACATGATACCACTGACAATGCTAAGCATCGTCAAGGTAGTATTTGCTGGGTTTCTCCACTGTAAACATACTGTTTTTCCCTGTCTGTACTCAACTCTTTGAAAGGAAGTCATTAAGTCCGGCCTACCTCCCTGAAAGGAGTATATTTATGTGCATGATTTCGAACTCCTTTGTAAGGAGGGTTTGTATTTTCTTCCTCATTTATTTATCCAATGTAAATATTTTCTTTATGGCAATTTTTTTCTTTAGGTAATGTATTCTACAATATATTGACTTTAGAATATTGGATGATGTGTCAGTCAGGGTTCTCCAGGGAAACAGACCGGTAGATTATAGATATATATATTTACATATACACATACCCATACACGTACATGTACATATACACAGTGAGAGAGTGTGTTAATTCAAAGAATTGCCTCATGTGACAATAGGGGCTGGCAAATCTGAAATAAGGCAGGCCAGTATGCTGGAAGTTCTTGGGTAGAAGTTGATGCTATAAACCTGAGGCAGAATTTTGTCTTTGGAAAACTTTAGTTGTTGCTTTTAAAGCCCTTCTACTGGATGAGGTCCACCCACATTATCAAGGTCAATCTCCTTGACTTGAGATCAGCTGACTGTAGATATTAACCACACTTACAAAATACTTTCACAGTGATAACTATAGTAGTGCCCAATTGTATAACTTGATATAATAACAAGATGACTTATAAAGCTAACATATAAAAAATAAAGCTAACATATGAACTATGGGTTAAATTTGTGTCCACACAAAAGAAGACACTGGTGCAAATTTTGAGGTCTTTTTCCTCCTAAAGTATGTTTAAATTAACTTTATTTCCCATTATTTGCCTTTTTAAAGAAGCAAACAAACAAACCAATCAAATAAAATATGCGGAGCTGTACAATCACCTCAGTAAAGGAACTGTGGTCATCTTCCAAGAAAGAAGGAATTACAAAGAAAAACTAGTGCATCAAAGGCAAAAACAAGTACTCTCTCTTAGCCTAGGTTCTCCCAGAGCAAAGCCTGAGACAGTTAACGGAAGAATGTAATTTTAGGATGCAAGAGTGAGGGACAGGTGAATAAACAGAGAAGAAGTTAAAATATAAGCCTGTGTCTTTCGAGATCTACCCTATGAGTGATGGGTACTCAATCCCACAAGAACTTCTGAAGAATCTCCTAAGATGTGTTCAGAATTGACTTAAATTGACCATTTTTGTAAGGTAGGCACCCTGTGAGTGCCACATGGGTTTCTAACAGACTGATGCATAAAGTGAGAGGCCCCACACAGGCTCAGGTGAGGTGCCGCTGTTATTGGCTTGTAAGAAGCTGGCAAAGCCCACGAGAGCTGGCAGCTAGTGCAATGGCTGGAGCGAGAGGTAGGTGGGCAAGTTATGAAGAGGTGCATAAAAGACACAGAGATGTACAGACATGCTCCAAGCTTTTGTGATCATCCTCTCTGTGAAAGTCATCCTCATTCAGTAAAGTCATCCTCACTCTCTACTTCACTGTCAGTAGGAAAACCTGTGTCCTTAACACAAGCAAACACAACCATTTCCTTACTAACTTTGGTAGAGACACTTAATGGCTGGAGAGATATATTTTTCAAGTATTAAAAAAAATGAGGCCATTTTAACCTAAACACTTGAGGATTCGTTATTTTAGCCTAGAGCATGGTTTCCCTACTGAGATTCCCGACTGCAGGGTGTCTCTCATCTGATACCTATGGCATTCTCCTGTCAGAAACATCTGTTTATTCCATTCTTTTTGAGAAAATTGATGCATCTTACTGCAGCCTTAGCTAATTTTGAAACTTAGCACACTGCTTTCAGCATTTGAATAATTCCCAGAACTATCTGTCAACTTGTAATGTTTCTCTCTCTGAGAAGTAAACTATTAATTTTATTTTCCTGATATCATTATTGGTATTCCCATGGTCTATTGAACCACAGTACTCAATATGATAAAATTTCAAAACCATCTGTTTTAAAAATAACACCTCTTTCTTGGCTTGACATTTTGTCCATGAGCTATCGGTCCTGAATATATCCTGCCTACATTTTTTTTTTAATTGAAGAGATTTAGAATTTCACCAAACATTTTCTCTGAATTTCACAAACATTTCTCTGACAAGTAATTCTATAAGTGAAAGTGTTTTATGCATATAATTACCAGAAAATGGAAATCAGAAAGAAGAGCCTTGAGTCAATTTTAAACATTATTGCAAAAGTTTAAACAGAAATGTGTATTTTTCTGATTTGTTCATCTCTTGTAAAGTGTGAAATTTTTTCCTCAATAATTACATTTAATTACATTTTAAATTACATTTAAGCTTAATTTCATTTAACCTTACATTTTTATCACATTTGCTAGATTCCTATGGATCTCATCAAAATAACTGCAAATTTTTCACTCATTAGCATTTCAAATTATTGATTAATAATGACAGAGAAATCTATTGTGTACCTACCATGTGCTTAATATTGTGCAATGTACTTCATCTATATTTTTTCATTCAGTCCTCACAGAGATCCAACCAACAGATGAGGATACTGAGTCTCACATAGCGGCCTGTTTGTCTAAGACCACAGAGTCAAAAATAAGAGTGAAATACAGGTTTGTCTATCTCTATAATCAATGTGACAAACCTAATTTCGGAAACCTTTCAAGAAGCCGGAATCACTTTGACAATATTTTTCATTTATGCCTCACACACATTATCTTCTCGATTTTAATTCTTTGTGCATTTCTTACACCGGGCTTCTAAGCTTTTCAATTTTGACAAGAGTTTCTGCAACTTTCTCACAATCTCAATGTCTCTCTTAATTTAAATATACAGAGTCTCCTTTTTTTTTACTCCAGTGGAAAAATGCATCTTACCTCTCTACTACTGTTAAATACTACCACCACTACCACCCCAACATTTCTTTATGGCTTCTGTCTCCTTTAATACACTTTGTTTTAAATCCTTCTCTTTCTTGTTTGTAACCTTAATTACTTTCTATCTACTTTCTTCCTACTTTCTTCTCATCCACATAAAGAAATGCTTAAATGTCTCCTATTCTCTTTTTTATGCTATTTTGAAACTCATGATATTCCTTTAAAAACGTTTTGACTCTTTGTAGGATTGGTTTGGTGATGAAAAGGAGACTGCATCTTTTTTATTGAATTATAATTGACATATAATATTATATAAGTTTTAGGTGTGCAACATAGTAAGTCAATATTTTTATACATTAAAAAATGATCACCACTATAGGTCTAGTTACCATCTGTCACCATACAAAGTTATTAAAATGCTATTGACTGTATTTTCCATGCTGTACTTTATATTCCCATTACTTACTTATTTTATAACTAGAAGTTTGTTCCTCTTAATTTTCTTCATTCATTAACTACCCCCTTCCTCTCTGGCAAATACCAGTACATTCTCTGTATCTATGAATCTGTCCTAATGTTCTGTTTTGTTTGTTCATTTGTTTTTTTTTTTAGATTCCACATATAAGTAAATCATATGGTATTTGTCCCCCTCTGTCTGACTTTTATTTCACTTAGCAAGGTATCTTGTAGTTCCATCCATGTCGTGGCAATTGGCAAATATTTTTTTCATGGCTGAATAATATTATATATATGTTATATATATATATGCATATACATACATATATGTGTGTGTGTGTGTGTGTGTATCCCATATCTCTTCCATTCACCTAATGATGAAACTTAGGTTGCTTCCGTATCTTGGCTATTGTAAATAATGCTGCAATGAACATGGGGGTACATACGTCTTTTTGAATTAGTATTTTTGTTTTTTCCAATAAATACACAGAGATGGAATTGTTGGACCTTATTTTACTTTTAATTTTTGAGGAAACTTTCTTTTTTTTTTTAAGATTTTATTTATTAATGAGAGACAGAGACAGAGAGAGGCAGAGACACAGGCAGGGGGAGAAGCAGGCTCCATGCAGGGAGCCCGACATGGGACTCGATCCCAGGTCTCCAGGATCACGCCCTGGGCTGAAGGTGGCACTAAACTACTGAGCCACCCGGGCTGCCCTGAGGAAACTTTCAATTAAGATATCTGTGGTCTCATCTGTGTGGAACTGATAAGTGCTGAGACTAGAGAAGGCCTGAAATGATAAAGGCCATAAAAACAAAGTGGAGGTGAGATTAATAGAGGAAAGGAAGGGGCCATTTTATTTTTAAGTAAGTCTTTTGCCCAATGTGGAGTTTGAACTCACAACCCCAAGACCAAGAATTTTGTGCTGTACAGACTAAACTATCCAGTCACCCCAGGAGAGGGCAATTTTAGATTGAGGAGATAGAGTGGTTAGAGGAGTACTGGTGCTGGCAGGTCCAACAAATAGTAAAGTCATTAACCTTCATTAGCAGAGAGACAGAAGTTGGTCTTAGTTCATGAGAGAGCTTCAAATTCTATCCAAGGGGCTAGAATAAAATTCAAACACCTGGAAGAGATATGCTGGATCCTTGGTGAGGGGATAAAGAAATGAAATGGTGTTTCTGAAAGATGCTTCAGGTTATAGTGAAGAGAGAACCATAGTGAAGACAATCTAGAGGCAGAAATATTGGCTGAAATTTATAGCAATTCAACTGATATTGTAGCTTAGGCTGGTAATTGCTGAAGTAAAGTTAAAAATGATTCTGAAAATATTGTTGTGGAAACATCAGGAAAATCTAATACCTAAATTGATACTGGGTGGAAGGATGTACCGGCAGGATGCAATAAAATATAATAAAAAATAATTGCAAAAGTTTGAGGATGATGGACCTGGAGATTGACAGTCTTTATGGAATGGTACGCTTTGTGGGAGAAGATAAAAAAAAAAAAAGTAGTACTTACAGTCACAGTCTTGAATGCTAGAAAATTTCTCAAGTTCTCAGAAAAAAAAATGATATTCAAAAATCAATTTCATAGTAGTTTATTTTTTAAATTAAAATTCTAGGGACATACACATTAAAATGTGGAAATTATTTCAGGTTGTGATGCATTTAAATCCACTTAATTTGTGTAAATCACTTGTGTATTCAAATAGCTGACCTTTTGTGACTAGATCAATAGTCTCAAGGTGATCTTTAAATATCAGCCACACTTTCTGAATATCAACTTTTAGCTTTCCAATCAACTTAATTTTTTTAACTATTAGAAAATTAATCGAAGAAAATAAAAACATGTTGTATCTTGCTTTCTGGTATTTACATATTTTTTCCCTGATCTTGGGTTTTGATTCTGAAACCAATGTCTTACCTTGACTTATGAATACAGGTAGAATCCAACTTTTACATATCTGATTAATAGATGAATACATCAACATGGAATCACCTACTCATTTTAGGCTTAGTAGACTCAGTAGACAGTAGACTTAGTAGATTTTTCTGCTGTTTCTGATCTGCAATCCTGCAGGAATTTTCTTTTTTATCACTTACCATTCACTAGTGTATTATTCATTGAGCACCTAAAAAGTGCTAGCACTATTAACCCAGCAGTAACACAACACTTTGGGAAATTATATTCTAGTGGGTAGAAACTGACAATAAGTAAGTAAATGAGTGTAAGTAAATGAATGAATGAATAAATGAATGAATGGTGTAATTTCTGATTATGGAAGTTGTTATGCAGAAAATAATTATGGTATTGTGATAGAGAAATATGTGGAGAGGAAAGTCAACATTAGATAAAGTGATCAGCAAAGACCTTTCTGAAGACATGACTTTTGAGACAAGATCTAAAGAATAAAAGATCTAACCACATTATGAGGCAAGTAAGAGTGTCCCAGGCAGGAGAAATGAGAATTAAAAGCTAAAACTATAAAAGTCTTAGAAAAAAGCATAGGCATAAATCTGCATGAGCTTGGATTTGGGAAAGGATTCCTAAACACAACATCTCAAGTACATGCAATAAATGAAAAGAAATGGATAAATTGGACATCATCAAAATTGAAGTTCTTTGCTACAAACAGCACCAGGAAGACTGTCAAAATACAATATACAGAATTGGAGAAACTATTTGCAAATCATATATCTAATAAAGGACTTGCATATGGGATATGTAAAGAACTCTAACAGCTTAGTAATTAAGAGACAAACAAAATACTTAAAAATGGATAAAAGTTCTTAAACATTTGCTCAAAGACAACATACAACAGGTAAATAAGCACATGATAAGATGCTTCACATCATTGGTCATTAAGAGAATGCAAATCAAAGCCATAATGAGATGCCGCATCTTATCCAGTAGGATGACTATAATAATAATAATTTTTTAAAAAGTCAGATAATAACATTTGTTGGCAAGGATACGGAGCGACTAGAATAGGAATGCAAAATGGTGGCCACTCTGGAAAACAGACTGACAATTTGTCAAACAATTAAATGTATAGTTACCATATGATCCAGCAATTCTGTTCCTAGATATACATGGGAAATGGAAACATGTCTTCACAAAAACTTGCACACAAATGTTCATAGCAGCATTATTCATAATAGCCAAAAGTAGAGACAACCTAAATACCCATTAATTGACAAAATACATAAACAAAATGTGGCATATCTATAAAATAGAATATCATTTGGCTATAGAAGGGGATGAATAATTAATACATGCTAAAACATAGGTGAAATTTGAAAACGTCGTGGTGAAAGAAGCCAATCACAAGAGACAACATGTAATTCCATTCATATGGGAACCCAGAATAAGAAAATAAAGAGAGAAAAATTGGATTAGTGGTTGCTGAGGGCAAGAGATGAGAGACAAGAGGACAGTGGAATGACAGCTAAAGGGTTCAGGAGTTTCTGTGAGGTAATAAAAATATCTAAAATTGACTGTGAAATACATCTGTGAAAATATTAAAAACCATGGAATTGTGTTCTTTAGAGGGGTAAATTAAGTGGTATGTGAATTATATCTCAACCAAGCTATATATATATATATATATATATATATATATATATATATATATATATTAAAGAGATTTAAGTCTTCGGGAATGAACAAAAGGAAAGCTGCATGGCTGAATAAGAGTGACATAAATTGCAGATGGAGAGGGAGGCAAGGCCAGATCTCAGAAGGTCCAGCAGGCCCTCTGGAAGTTAACTTGTGGGATTCCCCTCCCTTCTCACCCACACGGATCTCAGCAGCTGCTGGCCTGAAAACTGGGAATTACCAGCAGATCCTGAATAGCCGTTGGAATTTATCTTCATGGCCTTCTCCATGATATGCAACTTTTATCTATTGGCAACACCAAACCTCAGCTTCCCTAGAAAAGTGAGTAGTAAAGATGAACCCCATACCTCGGGCTGAATGTGTCTGTTCTTTTTTACTTAGGTTCTTCACATGCACATCTTGGGAAATGCTTCTCATCATCCCTGCTTACTTTTTAATCCCTCTTTTCTGCTTTTACTTCTGCTTCTCATGGGAAAACAGTTTATTCTGCAGGATTCAGAAAAAAAGGGCATAGCTTCCCCTGTGGGTCTGTACTTCTAGTAGTTAATTAATGTAAAAGGGCTCTCTTTACTTGGATATTTAGCAGTCTCATTATAGCCTAACACAAACATTGCACCTATGTGGCCTGAAACCCACTCATCATCCTTGTTTCCATTTTGTCTATTGTGACATGGAATAATAATGAATGAGAAGTGTAAATTATATAATCACAATTTTATTGGAAATAGTGAATACCTTGTTTGTAAGTAAGGGGAAGTGAGGAAAAGGACCGTTTATGGAGAACCTGTGATATATAAGACCTAATACTTAAAGCACACGATATAACTTAAGCCTCTGAACAATCTTATCCTTTAAGTATAGGTCCAAATTTATCCTGGAGAAACTGAAACTCAAATGCATTGTTACACATCTAAGTGGCTACACACATGTATGTGGGGCCTTTCACATTTGGGACAGACCTGGGAAGTGGCAAGATCATGGACTATGATACAGTGCAGAGGGGGGTGATGCTCCTCACACTTCCACAGTGAATTCTGAAATGCCCAAGAATTTTATATTTGAACGTCGACTTCCAGGTTGCTATGAAACTAGGATCAGACACATTTATTTAATACTGTGAGTTTAATTTATAAGTACATATTTAGGCACACAGTACATGTCCTTCTTTGTCCTCTTATTTCAGATCTTCAATGTTGGGGACAGGCATATGTCTATGATGGATGTGAGTGTGCAGGGGTTGCAGTGGAAGCATAGAGGATGGTGGGTGGTAGGTTACTGAACTGAAATCATATTTGTAAAAGGCAGTGCATGAAGATGAGAGGTTAACATATTGTTCATAGAGTCTGGAAGAAATTATTCTGCTGTATAGAGAATGCTTCTCTAATAAGTTCATCTCCAGAGAGGAAGAAAGAATTGACTTGCTCCCAAGTCCAAAGATCAGAGCCCTTATGAAGCTATATCTAGCTGGGAGTCAGGGTAACAGTCAGGAGGGTATTTGCTGCTGACCAAAATGAGGGCCTCAATAGTGACCTCTGGTCCTTGCCTTCTGAAACAGTTCTCAACAAAGCAAGGCTGCGGCTAACTTCCTTTGTGTTTCTATAAGAGGTATGGATTTCTATGGGAATAAGAAAATCAACCCAACCCCCCACCCAGACTGAGACCGGGTAGAGAAATGTCTCTGGTTGAGAATATAACAGAACACATGTAAGTGTTCATTTCCACTTTGAGGGTGTCAGAGTGAACCCAGTGAAGCAGGAACTTGTGTACTATTTCTATAGTTCTGCAGGGGCCGATTGAAAGGAGTATAGGGGGAGGTGAAAGAAGAGAAAGAACACTGCTACTCATTGCAGTGGTACGTGCAAATCCACTGCAAATAGGTAGCCTGATTTCTTATATGTTAGTTAGGAATTTATTTATTTTAAAGATTTTGTTTATTTATTTGTGAGAGACAAAAAGGGAGAGGCAGAGACATAGGCAGAGGGAGAAGCAGGCTCCTGTGGGGAACCTGATGCAGGACTCAATCACAGGACCCTGGGATCAAGACTCAAGCCAAAGGCAGACGCTCAACCACTGAGCCACACAGGTATCCCCAAATATGATACATTTAGATGAGCATACGTTCTCCAATTCTCTATGTCCAAAATTTTATGTTATCTCTTGTATTCTATAATTACATCACCTAGCTGGCCCTGGCAGCATTTGAATTTGTAGCCTCTGGCTTAAACTGTGTTATCTATGGAAGTTAATATTTGTTCTTGGGAGATGTGGGTTTGTGTGTAACTGTGTGTATATTTAAGAGAGAGACATAGAGAAAGAGAGAGAGGTAAGTGGAGAGAGAGATAATTTGAGAAAGACAAAGGATAGGCAGACATAGAGAGACGGAGATACAAAGTGACAAAGACGATAAGACAATGTCAGAAGGCAGAGACTGAGCAGAAAAATCCAGAGAAATCTGTGCACTCATTACTGTAGCATTCACTGATACAGAAACCTCATAATGGTCATAATGGTCCAGATACAGTACCTACTCTCCCTAGAATTTCTAGAAGACTGAGGCTTATATTAAAATGGAGTAAGACATGTAAAGGTGAAACATACTATGGATTGAACTGTGTCTCCCCAAGTTTATGTTGAAGCTCTCACCCTAATGTGACTATATCTGGAAATAAGGCTTTTAAAAGTTAACTATAGTCAAATGAGGTCTTAAAGATATTGTTGTAATCTGATGGGATCTGTGGCCTTTTAAGAAGATGGAGAGAGAAATCTCTCTTCAAGTGCATACACTGAGAGAAGGTCATATGAGGACCTACTGAGAGGGCAGCCATCCATAAACCAGGCAGAGAGCTCTCACGAAAGCCCAACTATCCTTGCACCTGCACCTTGATCTCTTTCTTATTCCAGTTTCCAGAACTGTGAGAAAATAAATTTCTGTTGTTTAAGTCACCCAGTCTATGATATTTTGTGATGGCAATCCAAGCTAATACATGTACTGAAAAGAAAGGACAATGGATTTCACGGTAAGCTCACCCCAATGATAACAGATGAAGTTTCCTCCCAAAGGGATCAGAAAAAGAAAGTGCTAAACAGTTGCATTTTGAGAATCGGGTAGGAAAAATGAGAAATGGGATATCTATATAAAGTTCAACTTTGAAATGCTTTTCTCTTGTACTTTGGGGAAGAGTGGTGTTTAGACAAGTGTGATATTTTTCCATCCCCTTTTACTATGAAATTATCTGCAGCAACCTCATCACTTAGGTAAAATTTGATAGATTCCTTTGATGTTGCTTGCTATTATGGAGAATAAAGGTATGAAGGTATCCCATAATTTTTTGTTCCTTGGGAGAAATGGACTAAAGAAGAAAAAAAGGGGAAAGCGAGCGAGCCAGGTGATGAGCACTGACTCTCTGGCTCAACTTGGGAAGAACCAGAGAGCATAATTATTGAGGAGTAACTGCCTAGTGGATGACAGGAGAAGCAATATGAGATATCCCTTCTTTTTCCCAAGTTAAGAAAGAAAAAGTTAAAAAGTTAGATCTCAACAGGATCTAAAGGGTTTAGAAAGACTGACATTAGAGTAATTTAAGTAATATTATGTGAGCTACCTAGACTAACAAGACAAAATTATCTTGTAAGAGAAAGATGATACAAAGGCACACCTGGAGTGAATTTGCTTTTACCATATATATGTGTACTGTTAATTGACTATACCAAGAGAATAGAAGAGACGAAAGGCAAATCATCACAGTCATTTCCACAGTGTCTGGCCCTGGGGAGGGGGTGCAGTGATAGAAATGGGGGTAGGGCTTTTTAAAGGTATATTTCTTACTTCCCTATGTCAGTCCTAGAAATTCTGGCATCCATCTTAGATGTAAAGGGTGGCTCAGCATATTGACAGATGTTGCTGCATTGCCAGACTCCTATTATCAATGTATATGATGCCTAGTATTAGGAGTGGAAATAAATGCAATATAAACTATTGTTAGTAACAGACCTGCATTAATTTTTATGGAGCATGAAACTATGGTTGATGTAATATTAAATCAACATTAGCTACAAAGCAAAGATAAGGTTTCCATGAGAAAATAAATAATAGTGCCTTGTATCTGTATTACCTTTGATATATTGCCACATGCAATCACATAACTGAACTCATTTAATCTTCACAACAGCCTGTAATCTAAGAAAAATAGCTATTACACTATTTTAACATTTTTGCAGGTCAGGATAATACATGTGTCAAAGTTTACTAAGTAAATAAGCAAGAATGTATTGAGAACACATCTAGTGCTTTGTCCATCAAACCACAGCTCTTTCCTGTAGCAGATAGTCCAGGAATGGAGAGAGATGTGTGCTGTATCCATTAGCAGGCTAGCAAGAGCCCCATACCCTCACTACAACTGGCATTTTCTGTTTTCATATCTCAGCATTCTATTAAGGCAATAACCTAAGGTAGAGTGCCCTAGGGCAACTCTCACAGGTGCAAAATAAATAACCAGAATCTTACCAAGGTAATGGAATTCTCTAATGCCTTGTTTAATTTTTTAAAGTCCACAGAGTTATCTTTAAACTGCTAGAACAGAGTTCTAATGCCCAAATCTACCATTGATATTAGGCTTTCTGTAATTTAAAGAGACTTTATTGGGGGGATCCCTGGATGGCTCAGCGGTTTGGCGCCTGCCTTTGGCCCAGGGCGCGATCCTGGAGTCCCGGGATTGAGTCCCACGTCGAGTCCCACGTCGGGCTCCTGGCATTGGAGCCTGCTTCTCC
This sequence comes from Nyctereutes procyonoides, assembly GCF_905146905.1. Taxonomy (NCBI): domain Eukaryota; kingdom Metazoa; phylum Chordata; class Mammalia; order Carnivora; family Canidae; genus Nyctereutes; species Nyctereutes procyonoides. Next base: position 26,185,591 of record NW_026575051.1, on the reverse strand, counting down.
CTCTGCCTGTCTCTCTCTCTCTCTCTCTCTCTCTCTATATATATATATATATATATATATATATATATATATATATATATATAAAATGAATAAATAAAAAATCTTTTAAAAAAAGAAAAAAAAAGAAGTCGGGTGCTATTTTTTTTTAAAGAGAGACTTTATTGAGATTACAGAACTGTTAATGATATATTGAAGTTTAGAAAGTGCTTCATAAGGTACTCTTCAGGTAATTAGTTAAATACTGTGTCTTTTTTTAACCTTTGTTGCTCTTTCACAGTTGAATATAAATAAATAAAAATTTCAGCATTCAACTTTAAGTTTCATTAATAATTAGCCTATAATCAATAAGCAGATGACAATCTATATGGGCTATAGTAATTTCCAAGTCTGTTATTGAAAGAAGCAAACTAAATTAATTAAATTTCTATAATATACCACTATAGGTCTTTTTTTCTTTGTCTGCAAATCTAATGCTGACAAACAATATGAATTTACTATTTTCACTGGGATATTAGATGTTATAAGTTAAAATTTTATTTTAACATCATATTTTAGGAATAGCTAAATATTTATTACTGGAAACAAGAACATTTAGAACTAAGAGACATTTAGAAGGCCACATGCATGTTAGATTAATTCCTTAAAAGGGGAATATTTGTCTTTGATAAATTTGTAGTCTCAGCACTGAAAACGTGACTCACACATAGGAATAAAATGTTTAGTAAGTCAAATTCAAAAGACTTGAGGTATAATTTTAAATTATAAACATTACAGTATTCCAACTAAAAATAAATCCAGAAATAAAATCAGAGAATAACTGATCATTAATGGTTATTAGCAATATATAGCGCTATATTGGTGCAAATTTTTTCCTTTCCTTTAAAGTCATAATTTGAAAATCACCTTGTAAATGTAAAATCCTACCGAATAGGTAGGTTTCATTTAACTTTTATTAAGTATTGTTTCCCCCAGTGGGCAGTGTGTTTCTTAATACCGGGAACTGTGATTGATCTGTGAGTACAGATAGGCTTCTCTGGGCTACTCTCCTATAGCAAAATTTACTTCACAGATCACTGTATAGAATGAATGCACATGTGAATTGCATATTAGACTACAAAATTCCAAGAAGTCAGGGACTGATATTTGCTTTGTTGTTACTGTATTCTCAAGGTCTATACATTTGTCATATAATAGGCACTCAATAAACTTGTGGAATATCAAAATTATAAAAATATTAGTACAGATAATTTTGCAGTTTATATCATCTGCACAATAGCATGTATCAAATATAAATCAGTATGTGATAACATTTATTGGGCCATTGTTCTGTGTAGAAAATTGAATTATACACTTGGAGACAAAACAAAAATATTTTACAATGAAGTTAAAATAAAGCACATGGATCACTTAAAAGTTTTATTTGACCAGGTGTTTTGTCATTTGCTAAACATAATGTAAATAGATCATTTTTCTATTACTCACTTTCAATAGAAGTGGCTAGGAAGAAATTTTAAAAGACCTAAATTAACTGTTTTTGGATTCTTAGACTGTATTTGTAATTATACACAGTGGCATGCTGTGCTTGACTCTGTTATTCTTGGGGCATTCTTTAGAATCTGGAATCAGATCAGAATCTGGAAATAATTCTCCCTTGTTCTTTTTTTTTTCCGCCCTTCCCTCAAATTTTAAGACAAGCAATCAGTATACACAAGGAAAAGTTGATATCAGGACACAGAGTTTCAATTTTTCAAGTGAACTAAGCAAAATACTGACAATGGTTAGTCATGTCTCTCCTTTTGTGTCTTTATTCTGTGGTTGAAGCTGGACTGGAGCTTCGGGCTCTTCGTAAATCTATAAGGGATCATTATGTTGGTGATGACCCTCACCTCAGGCATATCAACAGTATCCAATGCAAGAGGTGACCCCATGCTACCCTTTGATTAGATACCTCACTTTAGGGCAGGAAAAAAAATGAATCAAATTGCTATTTAGGAAGAAAAAAAGAAAGTTATGATTGTCGGTACACCAACATCTCCATATCACACAAATGCTCGCTGAAATTGTACAGAACAAAAGTAACAAATTTATTAAATATAAGGAAAATTTGTCACCATGACTGTTTAATATCTCAAGCAGATACCAATGAGACATATGCAATGTCTGTTTTTGGTAAATTTGATTTAAAAATAGCTTCTAAGTTTCTTAGAAATGCAAGATCTCAAAATAGTCTTAATTTTCTTGTGTGAAAAAAAATTTTTCTTGTGTGGGTTTCTGTTTTCTTTTTTGTTGTTGTTATGATGTTTTCAGCCTCCTTGTGCTTTTTTTGCTTCTCACCCAAGTTAATAAGATCATTCACAACAGGTCTTCATGTTGGCATTCTTTAATTATAAAATGTCCCAAATATAACTTGTAGAGTAGTCTTCTTCAACATTCAATCTAAGAAATGCCTTTTTTTTTTTTTTTCCAGAGCAGGCTTCCTGGGTAGTAGACTAGATAGGTAGAGGGGACAAGACACTGCCAGATACCTTGAAGTCCTGAGGAAACAGCTTTGGGAAGAGAAAAGGAACAATCCTTAGACTTGGACAGATAAAAATGTAGAAATAATCCTTTTTCAGAGAATGCAGAAATGATCTGAGAGCTCATTCTTAGAAAGAATAAGGAATGGGAAACAGAAAAGAAACTAGGAAAAGTCCACTGGGCCCAGTGGGTCTATTTGAATTGACAAATGAAAAATTATAGTACAGACTACAGAATCCTCTGGGAAAATGTTTATTGTAAAATGGGCAGCCCCGGTGGCTCAGCAGTTTAGCGCTGCCTTCAACCCAGGGCCTGAACCTGAAGTCCCGGGATCGAGTCCCACGTTAGCTCCCTGCATGGAACCTGCTTCTCCTTCTGCCTGTGTCTCCATCTCTCTCTGTCTCTCTGTGTCTCTCATGAATAAATAAATAAAATCTTAAAAAAGAAAATATTTATTGTAAGAAAAAAGGTTCTGTGGGCACCTAGGGTGGCTCAGTCAGTTAAGTGTCTGCCTTCAGCTCAGGTCATGATCCCAGGATCTTGGGACCAAGCTCTGTGTTGCGCTTCCTGCTGGGCAGGGGAGTCTGCTTCTCCTTCTCCCTCTGCCACTGCTCCTGTGTTCACTTTGCTCTCTCACTTCACTCTTAAATAAGTATAAATAAATAAATAAATAAATAAATAAATAAATAAATAAATAATATCTTTTTAAAAAAGAAACAAAAGAGATTCTGAATATGGCAGAGTGTCTGTTCTGTGAATTATTATCCAGTCTAACTCCTTAGGATTTGGTCTGAGCATCAGGGTAAAAGAAAGCAAATCCCCAGAGTTAGTTCATTGAGATAGCATCAGTCACAAAGAGGAAAGCTGTCTTCAGTTCGTTCACTTGCATTGTGCAAACAGTCACATAGATGATGCAGATGGCTGTGTATTTTGGCATTAAGAGAAAGATGACTTATAAGTGAACAAACTAAAGCAGATGTGACAGACAATTGTGGTACCACTACAGGGAAACCAAGAGGATTTGTTCATGAAACCTATGTGAGAAGCACTTTTGGGAAGGAAGCCTCAGGGAATGGTTGAGTTGTGGTGATACTTTCATTCCTGAAACTATCATTTATCCTGTTAGGGATTTTCTTCCTTTTCAAGATTTCAGGCCTGTCTGTGCAATTCCAGGATTTATATTTCTAGCCCTGATTTGTAAAATGCATGTTCAACTGCATAATAAGTGCTCTACCTGTATGACCTACTTGTACCTTGAAATCAGCATGAGCAAACCCAAATTTATTACTTGGGCTCCAAAAGCAGCAACTCCTGGTGACCTGCATGTTTTGATTAATGGCACATGCAGTCTCCAACTTACCCAGAATGAAACCTCAGAGACATCTCTGACTCTTTCCTGCATCTACTTGATAAGTTGAAAAATCCTGAGTTGCCTCCAAAACACCTTTTACTCCGTGTTCTGCTTTTTATTTTCACTTCTACTACCACCTTTTAGTTAATACCATTGATGATGACAATAGCTGTGATTATTTGGTAACTGCTTACTTATTAGGTAGGTGTCACCAGTGCACCAAGACCTTTCACAATTTACTGTATGCAATCCTTAAACAATCTAAAAAGGAAGCATTGTTATATAGTTGCTGTTTTCTGGATGGGGATAATGAGCCCCAAAGAGATTTAATTATTTGCCTCAAGTCACCGAACCAATAAACAGTGGAGTTAGGAGTTGAGCAACAGCCCAGTTCCACAGCCCAAAATGTTACATGTGTGCTCATCTGCCTTCCACGGAGATGTATTACTTTCTGAAGTACAATTTAAATAGAATCCTGCCTGAACCCTGTCCTCCAACAAATACACTTGTTCTCAACATTAATTTATCCTAAACATTAGCATCAGAAAAATTTTTGTGATAATTTGAAACTCCATTTATGTCAGCCTCACATAAAATCTTCAACAGCTGTCCATTACCTACACAAACTGGTAAAACATTCCTCCCTGCAATTTATGTTTTGGCCATAATCTATAGTTGTCTCCTTTTTACTTTCATTTTTCCTGCATAACAATTCCTATGCAATTTCTGTAATTTGTCTGATATTATAGATCAGTGCCTAAAGTTCCTTCTACATTAGTTGCCATCTTACTGATTTCCTACTCAGTCTTCAGAGAGATTTTGAAATAAGTCTTCATGCGTAATATGTTTTTGAGATAACCTTATAGGGGGCCTTATGTCTGCTGGGCCTCTATTGTAGTTGGTCTTGACATCACTAAAAACCCTTAACTTACTTTCATGGTAAGAACTTGTGTGGGTACTCTTCAATTTATTTGAGACTATTCTCCTGGCATTGGAACTTGGCCTCACTAGTCATTTCCATTTTTATTTTACACATCGATTTATTAATTATCTAACTAATTGTACACTGAACTTCACTGAGCTGACAGAAGGGTAGAGGAAAGGTGTTTGATGTGGGAAATAACTGAGCAGAGGTGAAAAACATCAGGGCCAAGGGAAATGGGAACATGTGAAGGAAGATGAGTTCGTAAGTCACACATGAACTCCAAAGCAGAAGGAGATAGATCAAGAATGTGGCCCTGCCGTGTAGTTTGGGGCAATGTCAGTTGTAGACTGGAGTAAAGGTTGAATTAATGGGTGAAGCTACCAGGATGTTTTGTCACAGTATAAAGAGCATAGGACCAAGATATTTTTGGGGAAAAAAGCAATACATGAGATTTACACTGGACAGCTCAATTTTATAAATAAATTGCCAACAAAGCCATCATCTTCTGGGCCTAAAGAAGAAAGAGCAAACTGATGACTTAAAGAGAAAGGAATGAGTTTACCGTATCATATCCAATGGGGAAGGAGATAAGAACCCAACAAGAATGGACAAAAATATTCATCTGCATCATTAAGAACTAAAGGAAAATACAGTAAACCCTAGTAAACTAGCAAACCCAGTGAGCATGATTTTACTTTTATCCATAATGTTTAGATATTGTAATAATTAAGAAATATCAAGTTATATAACTATAAAAATCATATAGAGACACTTAATATGGAATATAAATTTTAAGCGAGTACTGCATTTTGTGTGTATGTGTGTTACACAGAGTCAATAGTGGTACTATGTATATGTTAGTTCTATGAAATATATTTTATAGAAGTCAGATATATAAATTTACAGGTATATTAATTAAAATATATATCTTATATATCATAATTATATATAATTATATTAAATATTTTAATTGATTATATTTAACATAATTATATAATATATTAATATACTTAATATATAGTTACAATATGACATATAAATTATATATTAATTAAACATAACATATGCATATGCATATGCATATCAAATGCCAAATTACAGATGGGAGGATAAAGTAATAAAATGACACTTTTTCTAAAAACATTATGTGAATATTCAAATGCAGCTACTTATAATGAAAATAAGTATATATGACTAGGAAGGTAATTCAGATAGTTCAAAATATAATTTTTCTAGAATAAAAAGCTATCTTCTTATTTAATGATGACAATTATATGAATTAATATGAATTAATATGAATTAATATTATATAATTAATATGAATCTTTGTTCATTTTCTATCTTCTAAAGTTTTTCTCTCTTTTAACATCTAATATTTATATATTAAATATTTTTAAATATTTCATAAATATATATATTTTAAATATTTTATTTATTTATTCATGATAGAAAGAAAGAGAGAGAGAGGCAGAGACACAGGCAGAGGGAGAAGCAGGCTCCATGCTGGGAGCCTGACGCGGGACTTGATCCCGGGCCTCCAGGATCACGCCTTGGGCCAAAGGCAGGCACTGAACCGCTGAGCCACCCAGGGATCCCCAAATATTTCATAATTATTTTATACAACTATTTTTCTATGTTATTTGGTTACATAATTTTCCTAAATAACATCCACCTGTGCATAAAACGAGCACTGACGAGAAGGTACCATTGAGCACTTCTCTGCACCATCAAATAAATAAGATCCGGGACACCTGGGTGGCTCAGGCAGTTGGGCATCTGCCTTCCACTCAGGGCGTGATCCCGGGGTCCAGGGATCTAGTCTCACATTGGGCTCCCTGCATGGAGCCTGCTTCTCCCTCTGCCAGTGTCTCTTCCTTTCCCTCTGTGTCTCTCATGAATAAATAAATAACTTTTAAAAATAATATTTTATACTGTATCATTTATAAATGGTCATTTATATTTGAAATGAGCTTCCAGGCTCTCAACCCTTGCCGTCTTCCTTATCATGGCTCTAATCAGGTTTAGCACTGCTTTATTCCATTCTATTTTTAAGTATACAGATTAAGAAGTGCTCAGTAAATAAATCTTAAATCAACCATATATTAATCCTATTCTGACTTTGGGCCTAAGCTCTATTATCTAAAAATCTGTTTTATTGCTTGTGACTAATTCTTTGACTTTTATTGATTTTTCAATCCTTCAGTCATATCTCTTGGTATTTGTCATGTGATAGCCACTGATGTAAGCCCTCATGAGACAAAGATATATGGGATCCCCTTCCTTGAGGATCAAACAGGAGAAACTATCTCCCAGTTTTTACAGGGCTCGATACCTGACTTTATGTTATAAACTTGCTTGCCTTGTTTCCTTCTCAACCCAGGTCCTAGAATTTTGACAGTTCTTACGCTTATAACTGAGTTTCCACAATCCATTCATCACATGACGCCTCCACTGGTTGGCCTCAATGCATTTGCACAGGGTACTTTGACAGTCTTCCTTAGAACTCTCATTCTAGGAGACCCTGGGGTGGCTCAGTCAGTTAAGCAGTTAAGTGTCTGACTTCTGCTCAGGTCATGATCTCAGGATCCTGGGATAGAGCCCCTTGTCTGGCTCCCTGCTCAGCGGGGATTCTGCTTGTCCCTCTGCCCCTCCCCCTACTCATTCTCTCTCTCAAAATTAATAAAATCTTTTAAAAAAAGGAACCCTCATTCTAGATGTGTACCTTGACCACCTGACATCATTGTCTTGCTCTCTCTTTATCTACATGGGGTCAGATCCCCAGCACTTTTCCAAAATTCCTCCAAATATATTTAATAATCCTAGCAGTTTTTAAAACCCATCTCTCCAAGTCTGATTTGCTGGCATATTTCTTCCACTCTTTTGCTTTTAAACTATTGCTTTGAACATGAAGCATATTATTTGTAGAAAGCACACAGTTGTCTTCTTCAAGTCTTCTTGTTTTACTTTGTATCCAGTCTGATAATCTGATATTCTCCGCCTTTGATCAGAATGCTTAATCTACTAATTTTTAATGTCATTATAGATATGTTTGGATTTATAGCTGCCATTTTGTGTTATGTTTACTATGTGTCTCATGACTTTTGTTCCTCTGATCCTCCTGTTTTGTCTTCTTTTATTTTTAAGTGGGTATTTTTTAGTGGACTATTTTAATTCCTTTTGTGACTTTTTTGTTATATTTTTGAGCTCTTTTTCTTAGTGGTTGCTCCAGCGCTCACAGTGTACATCTTAATTTATAAGATGATCTCCAGATTTATACTTAGTTGTAGTAAGATACAGAAACTTTGCTTCTATAACTCTACTTCTTCTCTATCATTTTACGTTATTCCTTTTATACATATGCTTACATATTTGCAAAATCCAACTACACATAATTTCAATGATTACCTTATATAATCTTACTGTGTTTTAAAGATACTGAAAAAAGTAAAAGTAAGAGTATATTTACAAAGGTACTATATTTTGCTATTTCCTTCAAATATGGAAAATTGATTTTCAAATATTTTATTGTTAATAGAAAACACATTCAGAAACCTAATAGAAAGTGGAAATAAACAGGGGATCCCTGGTGGCTCAGCGGTTTAGCGCCTGCCTTTGGCCCAGGGCGCGTTCCTGGAGTCCCGGGATCCAGTCCCGTGTCAGGCTCCTGGCATGGAACCTGCTTCTCTCTCTGCCTCTCTCTCTCTCTCTGTCTATCATGAATGAATGAATGAATGAATAAATAAATGTTCAAAAAAAGGTGGAAATAAACAAAGTGTGTGTGCTTGTATTATCATTGGATCACACTAATTTGGTCAAGGATTGCTCTCAAGTTTTATTAGAGAGGGACAGATCTGGTTTGCACATTATCCCAGAGCACAATCCCTACTCTTCTGTTATAGTCCTTATTTGTATGATATAGCCTTTCTTCAGTTTCAACTGAAAGCCTAGAGAGTTTATAAGGTCTCTCTGTTCTAGAAGGGCCTAAAATCCAATCTGTATCTCTTCACTATTGTGCAAACTCAGAATTTCTTCTTTGCTCTCTAGTCCTTGGTAGCTGTTCTCTCCTAGTTTTCCCAGAGATCCACCCATGTACTCCCAGATTAGTTGCCATCTAAAAGCAAAAGCCTGAAGGAAATTTTACAGAGATTTGTAGGGTTAGCATTCTGAGGCCTCTGATTCCTTCCTCCAACTTGCTTGGCATCCCTGAACCACAATCTCTGTCTTCTCTCTCCAGAGAACCCTGCTGTTTTCTTGGGTTCTTAGCTGCAGTGTGCAAAAAATCCTTACAAAGAAATCTGTTAAACTTGTGTTTTTCTTTGTTTTTAGGATTAGGACCTTTCCTCGGTTACTGGATAACTCTTTTAAACAATTGTTATACATTTGTAAAATATGTAGGTTGAATATTAGTTACACATATGGGAGGATTTCAGTGCCATCTAACCTGCCATACTATATAACTGGAAATGGTACCCCATTTTTTTCTGAGTTCTCTTGCTCATTTACTCCATTCCCTACAAGGATTTTGCCCCTATACCCCATACTAGGTATGGAGGCAGGCTCTTCCTAATACCAACTCTCTGCCTATTGCCAGACTCAATGATGCTCTATCTTATCTACATTTGTTTACAGTAAATGCACAAATCTTGTCTTGATCTCCACTTTTTCCACCTTTCTGTTCTTCTCACATTATCATTACTCATCCTACTTATAGTGGCTGTCTAAGCATTAGATCCTTTTTGTTCTGAATCTCTGAAATCCATTAATTAAGCACTTTGATGAGTCTGCCTTACAGTGAAACTTTCTGAATTTTAAAACTTAACTTCCTAGAAAGGATAAACTTGCCTTACCTGAACTTGAAGTTGATAGCAAAATGTATAACCAATGTTTTCAGGGCATAAGTTAAATGCAATCATATATACATATATGCAACTATACACACACACATATTTTAAAGTAATCTCTACGTACCAGTGCGGGGCTTGAACTCACCACTACCCCAAGATCAAGAGTCATATGCTCTACTGACTGAGCCAGCCATGTGCCCCTGATGCAATATATATTTTAACTTAATTGATAAGAACCACTTAAGCGAAACAGAGAAGTAGACATCAGCTTGCTGAGGAATGAGAAGTGAGTGGGAAATGAATATAGATGTAGATGTTTGTAGGTGTTGGTCTGTGAAGCATAGGCAGGAGATAGGTCAATAGCTAAAGCGTTCAGGCCCTTAAATGATTAATTTATAATTTTTCCATTCCTTAATACAATTAATATTTATTGAGTACCTACTACATATCAGACACTGAGATACTGTGATAAAAAAGAAAATGAACACAAGAACTTATCCTCTTGGGACACGTTTGAGTGGCATGTTCACAGCCAAACAAATATTTGAAAATATCTAAATACTGATAAGAAAGAGCAAGTAACAAGGGAGAAATGGAAGATGCAGGAGAAATAAGATAATTGAGAGAGTGAAGTCTTTGTTGAGATGTACATTAATGGGGAGCAATAGTGCAAATCAGGTTAACTGATTTGGCCTTTCTAAGCATTTATATCTGACTTCATAATAAATAACATTTGTAGATTGCTTCCTATATTACAAACACTGTTCTAAGCTTTTTAATGTATTAATTCAGTTTTTCCTCACAAAATTGCCCTAAAGTAGAAGTTTTTATTTCACAGATGAGGAAACAGATCCCAAGAGAAGTATGTCCAAGGTCACAAGCTAATAAGTGGTAGAATCAGATGAAGATCCAGACATTTTGGAAATGATTAAAATTTTGAAGGAATGTAATATAAAGATAAGAATAATTTTATAAGGGATTAAGTTTTAGTGAAGATGGAACTGCAATGAGAATCTGGGCCTTGTAAGTGCACGTAAAATTTTATCATTATTGTTTACCAAGTTATATGTTCCCTTCTAAACACAGCAAACAACTTCTTTCATTATAGGCTGATTTAGATAAAGTGTTATTTGAACAATATTTCTGTGTATTTATTTGAGATAAAAAATGGCTCAAATATATTCTCTACAACCAAGATTTTAAAATGTTAAGATACTATATAAAATGTTTCATTGAGCACATAAATTAAAAATTGGATGAGAAACTGAATTAATTGATAGTTCACTAAGCAATAAAGTGAATTAAATATTGATTCTGAATACTTTAAGAATGAGAAACTAATTCACATCTGAAGTTGATACAAGGTATGCCTTACATAAAAATCAGTCTTTTATTAAGAGAAATAATATAAAGATTAATAGAAGTAATTCTTAGTTTAATGAGTGCTAAAGAGACATCAATTGGTTGAGATAGGAAGCTAGATCAGCACTGTGGAAAAAAGGTAACTTAGTGACAACCATAATGAGAGATTGATGACATTGGAAGGATTAGGAAAATAGGAGTTGTCAAGAAAAATTTATGAAAAACAACCAATTTTCCATTTTGTATCTAACAATGACTTCCTCTTGTTTCAGATGGCAACAATGGTAAAAGCCAGGAAATGGATCATCTTGAAATCCCCACTGAAATGTTTGAACAGCTGAAAAATATAAAGATTTGAAATGATGTGATCAGATCTAACTTAGAAAGAGAGAAAAAAACAACCCCGTTATTTGTAAAGAATGGATGTTCTAAAGAGAAGGTACTAAAACTGAGAGGCCAGGAAAGTATTTGAGAGGTTGTTGTAAACTGCATGGAAATGCAATGAAAACATAAAACACTGGCAGTAGTAAGTTGGAGAGGAAGCAAGAAATATGTAACACATTGAAAAGTAGAATCTACAGAAGCGGTGACCAGTTGGAAAGGGGTGGTGGGGGCGACAAGAGATTACCAGGGTTTACACAGCTGCATGGATAGAGGAGTGCCAAAGAGCATCTTGTGCTGGATATCTTCCATTTCCTTTGCAAATACACCTTGCTCTATGCTCTTAGAAGCTGACCCATGTAAACTATTCTATGTTCTTTCCTGCCTTTGGTTTCTAATTTAGAGTAAGTCTATTCGCAAAAAAAGGGGGGGGGGATAGAAGAGAGTGAGGACAATATATTTCTCTGGTACCTCCCTTCACTTTTACCTCAGGTCACACATTTTTTTCAAGGAAGGCTTCTTAACTTTATCCTCTCCTTTTGAGTTCTAATAAAAAGCTTATGTCCTAGGCCCAAAGGGACCAAGGCTAGTAACAGCTCTGCTGTTATTGGCCTGGGATGGTACGTTTATTGTGGCCTATGTATAAGCAAATCTCCATAAATAGCCCCTCTGAATATAAACATTCTTTAAATTTTTCTAATTTGCTTACCATCCATTTCTATTTGGGATCCAGACTGAAATAGGTATGCTCTGTTTTTTCTTTTAAAATTTTAATTCTAGAATTTTGCTTTGCACTGAGAGAAACAGGGACTAGATTTTTCCTCCTCCAGAAAAAATAAAAATAGTAGACATTGGGTAATAATGGACTATGATCCATTAGAAATAGAAAACAAAAAAGGTGAGCTCTATGCTTACTCCATCACTTTGACTGCTGAGAAGAAGCTTCCAAGCCAAGGTACAGGGAGAGCACCCAGCTGGAGATGTAGGTGACAGTGCAGAGAGATCAAAGCAACTTGAGTTTAGAGGACAGAGTACCAAAGAGGAGAGAGTTGCACACAGAAAGAACTCCAGAGTGTTCCCTTCAAAGGGTCTCCCTCAAGTGTTGAACAAAAAAAAATTATTAACTCATGGGTATGAGGAAACTGCTCAGGGCTGGGAGAAAGAACTATCTGGAAGTATTAAAGGGAACTGTGTCCAGCATTGAGGAGGGCAAATGTAATACTGCAATGAACATGGGAGTTCAGATATCTCTTCAAGAGCAATATTTTATTGCCTTTGGATATATACCCAGAAATAGGATTGCTAGAACATATTGTAGAAAAGAAAAAGGCCCCTACTAGATGGCCCTTTCAGCATCTCCAGAACATATTAAAGCTCTACTTTTAATTCGTGGTGGGGGGACCTTTATATTGTTTTCCATTATAGCAGTACAAATTTACATTCTTACCACCACTGCATGAGCGTTCTTTTTTCTCCACATCCTCTCCCATGCTTGTTATTTCTTGTTTTTGTGAAAATAACTATTCTAATAAGTGTGAAGTGATATCTCATTGTGGTTTTCATTTGCATCGTTCTGATGATTAGTGATGTTGAGCATCTTTTCATGTATCTACTGGCTGTATGTATGTCTTCTTTGGAAAAGTGTTTGGATCCTCTGCCTATTTTTTAATTGGATAGTTTGTTTTACTATTGAGTTGTATGAGTTCCTTATTTATTTTGATTCCTGGGTATGTGTCTTACACACATGTCCCTCTGCCAGGGATGAGAGGGGCTAGAGCAAGCCCCAGGACTGTTTCAGTTTCCACAACCAAGACTAAATTCTGTAGACCTGGCTCTGGAGGCATGGAGGCATATGTCTACTCTGAGGTCTCTGGGTAGGCTGGAGCTGAGTGTAGGGCTTTTTGAAAATCTCCCAGGGCACAGATGTGAGCATCTTCTGCCAGATACCATGCCCACAGGACTGCTGCTGGACTTTGGCTGTGAGGGAGCAGGTTGCTGAGTATATGGCCCTTTTGGAATCTATGCGGTACAGTCAGGAGTATCTCCTGCCTGGTCTCTGGGTAAGCAGAACCACTGACCTCTAGGACTACAACTGTGAAGGAACTGGAGTCTAGTATAGGTCCCTTCAAGGTCCCCAGGGAGTGCAACTAGAAGTGCCTCCTATTGGGGCCATGTACCCGCAGGATATCCTTGGTTTATCTTTGCAGTTCCTAGGGGCTGGGGCTTACTAGAGTGCCCTTTCAGCATCTCCAGGGGTGAAAATGGGAGTATCTTCAAATGATACTCTGGATCCTCAAGATTACAGGCCGACTGTGGTTAGGAGGGGCCTTGAACTGAATATATGAGGATCCACAGGGTTGCAAAAGAAAGTGTTTCCCACTGGGTCTCTGGACCTGCAGGACTGATAGCAGACTGCAGCTATGAGGGGCTGGAGTCAAGCAGAGGACCATTTCAGAATCTTCAGACTGGAGTGTCCCCTTTCTGGGCAACTTTTAAGACATGTGTACAAAGGTTCACCAGAAGACTACTTTTAACAGGCCCAAGTAGAACTCTTCAAATGTCCATCAAGAACAAAACGGATAAATAGACATGGTATAATTTAAATCATGCACAATATTTTATAATAATAATACTAATTGATCAATTGCTACACAAAATAGCATGGAGGAAATTTAAAAACATAATATTATAAACAATATTGCAAATATATCAGAGATAAAATAACAAAAGTTACGTATCATTTGATTTAAATTCCATAATTTTTTTAGACTTATTTATTTATTTATGAGAGAGAGAGAGAGAGAGAGAGAGAGAGAGAGAGAGGCAGAAACACAGGAGGAGGGAGAAGCAGGCTCCATGCCAGGAGCCCGGCGCAGGACTCGATCCCGGAACTCCAGGATCGCGCCCTGGGCCAAAGGCAGGCGCTAAACTGCTGAGCCACCCAGGGATCCCCTAAATTCCATATATTTTAAAAACTTACATACTATTTTATAATATTGGAAAACAGAATAATGATTATCTTTGGAAACTGAGTAGAGACAGGAAGGTAAATAAAAAAGGATTCTCTTGAGATTCTTCTACAGTTCTATTTCTTGACCTATATAATGGTTTTACATGTATGGTCAGTTGTGAAGAGTTATTTACCTGCACACTACGATTTATAAACTTTTTTCTATAAATTGAAGACCAATAAAAAGTTAAAACAGAAAGCAACCATTAGCAACTGGAAAAGTATTTGCATTTCCTTTTATAGTGGGCATTGTCCTTAATACACAAAGCATACCTATGAATATGTAAAAAAAAAAACCCCACCATCAGCATCTTTTTATCATCACCAATGACATGAGCACAGTTCATAAAGAAGGAAATAAAAATATCTCACAAATATTGAGGATGCTCAATCTCTTTCATAATAAAATAAATGCAAATTTAAATAACACTGCTAATATGTTTCATCTATAATCAAATTAACAAAAATCCAAAAGTCCAACAGCCTCCTATTTTATGAAAGTATGAAGAAACAGGGACTTGATAACATTACTGAGGGAAGCATAAGTCAGTAAAAAAGGAAAGGAAGACACCAGAACAAAATCAGGACACAAATCTAGAACACTGACAATATAAATGCTGGCAAGAAGATGGAATAACGGGAATTCTTACTCATTGCTGGTAGGAATGCAAAATGGGACAGCCACCTTAAAAGACAGTTTAGTGGTTTCTTAGAAAATAAAACACTCTTAGCATATGATCCAGCAATAACGTTTCTTGGTATTCACTCACAGGGTTGAAAACATGTCCATACAAAACCCTGCACACAGATGTTTTTAAAAGCTTTGTTCATAATTGCCCAAACTTAAGGAGCAACCAAGAAGTATTTCAGTAGGTGAATGGATAAGTAAACTGTGGTACATCCACATGATGAAATATTATTCATCACTAAAAAGAAATGAGCTATCAAGCTATGAAAAGACATGAAGGAAACTTAGATGCATATTATTAAGTGAAAGAAGCCAATCTGAAAAGGCTTCATAGTGTATTATTCCAACTATATGGCATTCTGGAAAAGGCAAAACTGTGGAGACAGTAAAAAGATCACTGGTTGCTAGGAGGTGGCTGGGGGTGATGAATAAGCAGAGCAT
The DNA here is from genome assembly GCF_905146905.1 of Nyctereutes procyonoides. Lineage (NCBI taxonomy): Eukaryota > Metazoa > Chordata > Mammalia > Carnivora > Canidae > Nyctereutes > Nyctereutes procyonoides. The sequence goes on along the minus strand of NW_026575051.1, from coordinate 26,170,072 downwards.
AGAGGAATTGGGGGGCAGTGAAAACACTGTATGATAGCATAATGATGGATACATGTCATTATACGTTTGTCCAAACCCAAGGAATATGCAACACAAGAGTGAGCCCATAATGAAACTATATACTTTGAATGATAATGACGTGTCAATGTATGTTTATCCATTGTAATTAATGTACCACTCTGGAGGGATGATGATAAAGGGACAAGCTATGCATTTGTGGGACCAGGGGTATATGGGAAATCTTTCTACTGTCCTCTTAATTTTGCTCAAAACCTAGAAATTCTCTTAAAAATATCTTTATTTAGAAAAAAAAAGGAGTGGAAGCTAATTTGGAAGTGTCTTTCAATATTTTAAATATCTATGCTCTGCTTATAAAACATTTTCTTAGAGATGTGTTCATATACAAGAAAAATGACATAACTTACCCTGTTTTCATCCCAACATGTGCATTAGTAGGTGTGTGGCAGACACTCATACGTTCTTGCCAATAATGTATTATTTTTCTCTTTGTCACACGGCATTTATCTTTCTGCCTATTATTAGGTGGGAACAGGTGGCTGAGTTCTGTGGGTCAAAGGAATGTGGGTAAAAGCGATGTGCCTGATTTCTAAATTCTCCCTCAAAATCCTCCTTTATTCTATCTATACATAGGTATTTAAATGGTAGTGCCCTATGAGCAGAGAAACTAGATGAATGAAGATATTGGAATAAATGAGAATGACTATAATATTGTCCAATAATATTATATAAATCATTAGTTTAAGCTCTCTCAACTGATGTTAATTAATCATTTTCCTATTGTTTTTTAAGTTTTCAGTAATAGGTGCTGAATTTATGGAATGTCTTTTCAACTTATCTTTAGGTTTATTAGAAAATGATGTATTGAATTATTAATCCTTTTTCTAATAAATGTATTAACTTAATTACTACTACTAGCTAACAATTATTGAACTCTTGCAACTTTCCAGATGCTATTTTAAGTGTTTTACAGCATTAATCAACCTAAATCTTCACAACACTTGTTTGAGATTTATAACATTAGCCCTATATTATGCATAAGGAAAGGGAAGCATGACAAGTTTCACTAACATGACAGAGTAAATGTCCAGTAAGCAGCTGAGTCAGTCTTCAAACTCTTCCTGAAACATAGATTTATATTCTTTTATTAAATTACCTTTACTTTCCTGAGACTAATCTCACTTGATGACCAGAAACTATTTTAATATACTGATGAGCATATTTGCTTATATTTAACTTATGATTTTTACATTTTTATCTATAATTGGAATTGCAATGTTAAAAAGTAAAGTTTCAGTTCACTTATATTAACTTCTTAAAATGATGGCAATGCTTAATTTCTTGCTCTGAAACATACAGTATAGAATATGAATAAGTCTGTACTGATAAATTTGAATTGAATTTAACTGTACAATACTCAGATTGGAGATTTCAGGAGTTAATTCTGTCTATAATTTTCATTGTCTTACCTGATCATAATGTATTCAGATTGTAAAATTTTCTTATGCCACATTTGGTAAAATATATTTTCCCATGGAATTATTCTGAACCTATATTCTTGTAACTAGAAAAGAAGATTTGCCAATATTATGGAAACTTTTCCTTTGAAAAAAATGATAATTTTTATCTGATCTGTAATTTGACATTTTCTTATTTGAATGGATATCCAGTGTGAGACAAGTATGTTCTGCTTTAAGAAAACTTTTATCCACCTTCATGGAGTAAAAACAATTAGTTAATACACAGAAGCCTTCTAGAATATCAACTCTTTGTGTTCTATATTAACACATAAGGAAATATTACTATGAGTCCACTGTATTAAAATTTTAGCTTTAAAACTATGTAATATGTGAAACAAGTTTATTTTTTTAAATTATTTTTTAATTAATTAATTTATTTACTTGACAGAGAGAGAGCAAAAGCAGGGGGAGAAATAGGGGCAGAGGGAGAAGCAGGCTCTCCACTGAACAAGGAACCGGCTGTAGGGCTTGATCCCAGGACCCTGAGATCATGACCCAAGCTGAAGACAGATACTTGTCCAACTGAGCCATCCAGATGCCCCGAAACAAGTTTAACTTTTTTTTTTAAGATTTTATTTATTCATTCATGAGATACACAGAGAGAGGGAGAGAGAGGCAGAGACACAGGCAGAGGGAGAAGCAGGCTCCATGCAGGGAGCCCAATGTGGGACTCGACCTGGGGTCTCCAGGATCACGCCCTGGGCCAAAGGCAGGCGCCAAACCGCTGAGCCACCCAGGGATCCCAAACAAGTTTAATTTTAAATTAAAAATAAAAACTAAATAAAACTGAAGTTTTTATTTTAAATAATTTTTAAAGATTTATTTATTTATGATAGAGAGAGAGAGAGAGAGAGAGAGAGAGAGAGAGGCAGAGACACAGGCAGAGGGAGAAGCAGGCTCCATGCCGGGAGCCCGATGCGGAACTCTATCCCAGGACTCCAGGATCGTGCCCCGGGACAAAGGCAGGCGCCAAACCGCTGAGCCACCCAGGGATTCCCTAAAGTTTTTATTTTAAATAAAGCCTTTTTATTTTGAAATGAGTTTTTTGAATTGTTATTTCCATATTTCTAATTAGACATTTTTTGGCACTAAAAGGAAAATACATCCAAATGTTAGACAATTACAAAAAATTTGAAAACATCTATTTACTTTAAACTGCGAGCATATAAAAAATAAAAAATATAAATTGCCAGCTTATTTAAGAGGAATGTTCATGTACAGTAATTTCACTTTTACAGAAGTCTTTTAATGTTTGTTTCTTTCCCAATGCATTAAAATACACTATAAATTCCAGTGAGCCCTAATTGTTTACTTGAACAAGTATTGTAATTTCTGTTTTGATCAAAATAATAAGGTCCTGTAAGATATACTTATTTTTAGAAAAAAGTACCTCACCAGATATCATATCTTTTGGCACCTTCATCTTAGACTTCCACCCTACAGAACTGAGAAATAAATGCTTATTGTTGAAAAAACAAATATTAATAAGATAAATTAATAGGAAAAGTGAAAATTTGGAGAGAAGTCTATACTAAGTAAAAGGTTATGAGGATTATATTTTTGAATGTTATCATCAAACAGTAATGTAACTTGAAATATACCAAAAAAGGTCTATCTGGACATTTTAAGGCAAGATTGGACAAACCAGCGGTTAAATTTGGGAGAGGGCTGGGGATGCTAACTTCTCTTCAAGCAAGAAATAGAGTAACCCCTAGGGGGAAGCCATTGTCCTGCCTTAAGTGTTCTAACACAAGAGGGAGCCAAGACAGGAACTTGCCTAAGCGATTAGGACACAGCAAAGAAGACTGCAAATGAAAAGTGTTTCTGTCACTGGAAGTGTATAGTTTCCTGGATAGACTAGGAGGAGGGTGGCCTGATGGAAGCTCAAAATAAGCTAGGAAACAACTGAGAAGGTAAAGTACAGAATGAAGAGAGGGAGTCAAGTGTTGCTCTAATTGTTCAGTAGTCGGTTGGAAAGTCTTCATTTAAAGTTAAAAATGAGGGGCAGCCTGGGTGGTTCAGTGCTTTAGCGCCTGCCTTTGGCCCAGGGCGTGATCCTGGAGACCCGAGATTGAGTCCTGCGACGGGCTCCTTGCATGGAGCCTGCTTCTCCCTCTGCCTGTGTCTCTGTCTCTCTCTCTCTCTGTGTCTCTCATGAATAAATAAATAAAATCTTTAAAAAAAAATAAAGTTAAAAATGATTAGGTAGTCAATATACAATGTTCAAATATGCCAAGTGAGTGCAAACTGAAGCCCAGTTATAAAGATATATAATTTATTTGTATATTAAATTATTATTTATTCCTCTTACAAACCATTAGCAGTGAATTATATACCAAGTAAGTTCATGAGCAGTGAAGCTTGTCTTACTGACTTTGAAATATAACATACACATAATGAGAACCTTTACTTAAATACAGTTATGCACACATACATATGCACATATGCATATACACACATGAATATGTATATTTCTTTCACTGGATAGTGAAGTCCTTGAGGTTAGAAACCATTAATTTCTCTTTTGAATCTAGTTATCACTTAGTGCAAATCCTTTCAGATAATGAGTTCTGTAAGCACGATATAGCTTGTGTTTTTATGTAACATCTTTAAATTTTATTCTAATACATAGGGCAAGCAATTTGCATGATAGCTTACACTATGTAGATAGTGAGATAACTGAAATCCAGGACACTGAATAATTGTTACACTAAAGAAAAGCAGGGTATTTTAAAAAGAAGGCATCTAGGGGAAAGAACATCCATATTGCTAAATTATTATTTTCTTCTACAAAAATATATTCCAACCTTTTCCCCAGTGGATGCATTGTAATTTCTCCTGGTTGGAATTGGCAGTGCCCTTTTATTTACTCCTTTTACTTCTCATTTAAATATCACACACTAGACTATTATTCCTGATTTTACTACTTTTTACTGCCTATGGGCTTTTCTTTCAACTCATTTAAAAGGCATTATGCTTTGATAATGGACTGTCTGAAGATGGAACTAAATTATAATTTTTTTAACTTCAATTTAATCAATACCAGAGGCGACCAAGGATACAGGGTTTCTCATGAAAAGTTCTACTCTGGTTGAACTCTTTATATATTTTTCTTTATTGGAAAAATTTCAGAGTGTATATACATAAATATGTGTGGGCAAATATTTGCAAAAATATATTTGCAAAAGTAATTTTCATCATTATAATTAGCTAGCATTCAGACAGTATCTTGGAATTTGGCTTTGTTTATAGGATGAACATACAAGAAAGAAGCAATTTTTGGTCATAAGAACACAGACCTTGGGATATGACAGATTAACTTTGAATTCTTGTTCTGCTTTATTCTAGCTTTGTAGCCTTATGACATTTCTTAACTTCTTTAAGTTGCCCATCTGGAAAATGATGATGACAAGCCCTTATGACTAAAATTTGAATTAGATAACATTGTAAATCACTAGCCTTCAAAAACATTAGTATTCCCCTTACAGACAAATGAGAGAAGCTTAAATATAGGTCCTGTTTGGGTGGTTTTTTTTTTTTCCTCTAGAATATATAACAACCAAAAGAAAAGAAAATGGCATGTTTGCACAACAACTTAATCTACTTATGAGTGACATAAAGGGGGGAAAAAGGAATAACTAAGGTTTAGTGAGAATTCCTAAACCCACTAGCTATAGATCTTCTGGTGAAATTATAATTAACTATGGATTTTATAATAAATTTAGCATATACATTCATTTCTGAAGGCATATATCCATTGCTTGACAGATGTAGCACGGATTTAAAACAAATATGAGTGAGGGTCTTGGCATTTCTGAGATACATCCAAAGGAAGTCTTAATTTTCCTCAGATCTTGCCTCTTCAGTTTGTCCTCATTCAGTAATGATGACACCATCTACCAAATGGTTGTTCAAGCCACTTATCTTGGATTAATTTTTGACACTTCTGTTTCCCTCACCCTGCCATATCCTATCTATTGTTAAGTCCTCTGTTCTCTTCCTCTAAAATAGAGCTCGAATGTGTCCCTTTCTTTCTTTCTTTCTTTTTTTTTTTTTTTTGGTCCCTTTCTTTTCACATCCACTGTCATTGTAGTACAAACCATTGCTATCTCTCATTTGATATATTACATAGGTGCCCTGTATTAGGTATTGCCAGCAAAAAATGGAGTCCCCCAAAGTAACCATTGCTTTAAGAAGTTTGTTATTTCCTTCCTAAAATAAAAGAAATGTAGAGTTAAGTAATCCAGAGTTGGTATGATAGTTCTATGAAGCTGTTAGAGAACCAAAGTCCTCCCTGCTCACCATTTGGTGTGATTCTCAAGCTCATGGTCCGTGATGACTGGAAGAGCTCCGGCCATCACAAGCAGCAGTATGGAGGAGAGAGGGCAGAAGGATGTGTTTCCTCTCTTTAACGGAAAGAGAGAAAAAAATGCACATGAGACATCAGTTTACATAGCTTTGGCCAGAAATGAATCCCCTGGCCCACTAGTTATAAAGGGTCCTGTAAAATATCTTTAAGTCAATTTGGATTTGTGTCTTTATCTGCTTCGGTATGTAACATTTCAGTGTACTCCTTGTGTGTCTTTAGTTACCTAAGTATGTACTAAACTTCCACCACTGCATGGTCTTAGCACACACTATGTTCTCTGGGAGGGTTTGAACTCCATTCCTCCCCTGGATCACTCATTATCTTTCAGGTTTTACTTTAATATCACTTCCTCAGATACATTTTCCCTGATAATCCAATCAATATTGCCTCCTTCCATCAACACCTTCTTCTCTCTCAGAGGACTCCATTTTTTCTTTCATAACACTAATTACAATGACATTTATCTTTTTTTTTCTTGTTTGATTTCTACCTACTTACATTATCCACTAGTCTAAAAGACCTATAAAGGTGAAGAATGTATTTTTTTCTCAGTGTGCAATACCTGGACACAATAGATGCTCAATAAGCCCAAGAAAGAAAGAAAAGAAGAAGAGGAAGGAAAGAAGGTAAGGATTAAGGAAAGAGAAAATAGAAATTCTTTTGAAAACCTAAGGATGCTATTATCTTTATGAAATTTTTGGTTGTTTGGCTTTCAACCTCCTATTAGTCATTTTTCTATTTCTCTTGTCTCAATTACAGTTCCAAAAAAACACATTCAACAAATATCCATTGAGTTCAATTTTATCTTGAATATGAAAATAATCAGAATTGTTCTTAAAACATTCTGCTTTGAAATAATGTTTTGGAATCTCTATTCATCGGATTCAACTCTCCAGGTGAAAATAACATGTCGAATCCAAAAATTTGAATTCATGTTTAGACATTGACTTCCAAAAAAATAATATGAATAGCTTTGGGAATCACATTTATGGATAAAGACTTTCAGACCTCTCCACAAGTCCAGGCACAAAAATATAGGGATTAAACTCTTGAATGCCTTATAAAGTGCCCCATCTGCTGCTGTAATTGTTTGTAAGGAAGTAAAAATACATTTAAAGGCCTTTTGCCTGTACAATAATGTGAAAGAAAGTATTGTACTGAATATAAAATCACATATCTTCCCTAGAAATCAATCCAGTTGGATTAAGTGTCTCTGAATACCTTATGAAAGTTTGTTAATCCTAAACATTCCTCTTAAACTTGCTTTGTCAATAGTAGTATCTTGTTTTGCTTTTTCCTGAATGACACTTTTACCTTCAGCAATTAATATAGAAAACTAATTGAAATCAATATTTATCTTGAATAACATTAGATTATTTTCAGTGCTCTTAGCTATTCTAGGCTTTGATTAGTTTTATTTAAAGATTTTTCTGTCATATGATGTTGGTATACCATTTGGATTTTCTCTATTTTTTTTTATCATTGATCTAGTTTTACTTGTTCTTTTGGTTTGCCTTGTAAGAAATTAAAATTTCCTCTCATTTTACTTTCTACCAGTCATCTTTGAGACTTTAGTACATTTTTTTAACTTATGCCAAAGAATACTTCATAAACATTGGTGAAACAGTGCACTGCCAATACTTTTAGCTGAGCTGTATTTTATTTTTAATGAAAGGATGTATTAGTATTCATGGGAGAATATTATATATTTTGAGCTCAGTCACATTTCCATTTGGCTGCTTTATAGAAATAATTTTTCTGATTATGGGGGATTTATCAGAGAATTTTAAGAAAGGAAAAAGCTTTTGAAAACCATTACCCTACCACCAGCAAGTCAATACATTTTTGATGTAATGGACATCATCATATATGAAAATTATTTTCATTTAAATAGGAGATAATTCTTCATTGACTAATACATTTACAAAAATGCATATTAAGTAATTTATGTGCTTGAAAATATAGGTGGTGTAGTAGGCAGGATAATGGCCCCCAGAAATGTCTACATCCTAATTGCACAATCCTGTGAATATGTTAGGATTGCATTGTATTACTTTCTCATGGCTGTTGTAACAAAATACCACAAACTCAGTAGCTCAAAACAATAGAATTTTATTATGTTTTCCGTTTGGAGGTCAGAGGTGTAAAATGAGTCAACAGGGCTGTATTCCTTCTGACGGCTCTAGGGCACACTGTTTCCTTGTCTTTTTTAACTTCTAGAGGCTACACTCATTCCTTGGTTGGGTTCCTTCCTCCATCTACAGGATAACAGCTACAAATTTCTTTCTCACTCTCTCTCTCTGTTCTTTTTTCCCCTTCCTTTATCTCCTTCTCTGTTAATTTTTTCCCTCTCCTCCCCCTCTTTCTAGAGAAAGAGATGTAGATATAGACATTTGTCTCTCTGTCTCTCCCTTTTTCTTTTTCCTCAGACCCTCATGCCTCCATTTTATAAGGACCCCTGTAATGATACTGGGTCCCCACCTGGGTTGTTCAGAATAATTCCCTTTTGAGGTCCTTCACTTAATTAGACCTGCAAAATTTCCTTTGCCATGTAAGGTAACATATTCATAAATTCTGGGAAAGAGGATGTGGATATTTTGGGGGAGAGCATTGTTCAGCCTACCACAACTACAGATGAAAATAAGATTGCTTATCAGTGACCTTAAAATAGGGAGATGGTTCTGGATTATACAAGTAGGTTCAATTAAATTATAAGGATTCTTGAAAATAGAGAGGGAAGCAGAAGAGTAGGTCAGGGTGATGAGATGGGAGGACATAGTCTGCTGTTGCTGCCTTTGAAGATGAAGAAAGGGGCTTGGGTCCATGAGCTAAGGAAGCAAGGAGCCTTAAGAAACTGGAAAAAACATTCCTCCCATAAAGCAGTACAAAGACAGCCCTTATGGCACACCTAGATTTTAACCCATTGAGATGCATGTGAAACTTCTGACCTATAAAACTGTAAGATAACAACTTTTTGTTGTATTAAGCTACTAAATCTGTGGTGTCTGAGACCTTTGGCCAACAGCAATGTTGGATGACCTATATCTTACCCAAGGCTTCAGATGACTACAGCGTTAGGCAAAATTTTTTACTGCAATTTCGTGAACGATCTTAAGCCAAAACCACCTAGCTAAATTAACCCCAGATTCCTGAACCTCAGAGACTGTGTAATATAATCAATGTTTATTCTTATAAGCTGCTAAATTCTTAATTTTTTGCACAGTATATACTTAATATAAAAATTGATATAAGTCTGACATATACTAAGAATTATATATAAATGACTGGCATTGACATTCTTCTCTTGAGGGCAAATGAATATATATGTGTCTTATTTCATTTTCCCATCCCTAAGGGAATTCCAAAAATCAGGAGAGATGAATAGTTAAATCTAGTTACTCTAAACTGGTGAACCTTCCTGCTCACCCAGGCTCATTGGTATCTCTGATATTTCCTTGGGGGCTCTGCTCATGCCTGCTTCTTCCAGTCCCTGAACTCTGCCTGAAGAGTTAGGTTACGATCATTTAGGTTTAGCTTGTCAGAAAGTGGACAATGAAGCCACTCCAGCAGAAAGCTGCACAGAGAAACTCACAATTAACAAGTGAGAATTGTAAAGCATATGTGTGTGTGTGTGTGTGTGTGTGTGTGTATGTGTGTACAGTGAGTGAATGTATTAAGGATTCAACATTTTGTGATGAATTGGATTACTTAATTGGTACTCAGGGCAAACAAATTTGAGAATCTGTTAATTAAATAGGAGAGCAAGTTTAGGTCTAAACAAGAATTATAGAATGTCTAATTGTTATGAAATCTATTTCAAAAATTCTTGGTGTTGATTTGCTGAGTAAGTAACTTTTGATGAGCTCAGTTTCTAAGGAACTAATATTTAATAAATATCATGAGCCTAAATTATTTGTCTACTCTCCATATAGAGTGAATTAGGATTAAATTTGAAAGTACTGACAGCCTTTATTTTATTTATTTTTTCATTTACATAACGCTGGTCTTAAAAGTCTCAAGCTAGTTAGTGCCCAATGAATACAAAATTGATTTCATTCCTTTAGAATTACAACTCCCTGGTCAGTTTGACCAGGTTATGCTGCCATCCTATCTGCTTTTCTATTATATATTTTAAGAAATACCTGAAAATTTCCAAGGACTCTCATGCAATTAGCAAGCATAGTTTGATATCATGAGTGGGTGAAGTTAAGTCCTTTATTCCCAGTGTGAGTGTGTGCGTGTGCATGTGTGTGACATGCACACACATACACACACAAGCATAAATCCCTTTCAACTAAGCAAAACTCAAATTCTGCTGTATCATTATGTAGTGACTTTGAGAAAAGAATTGAATCTGGCTTAACCAGATAAAAAATGAATAATGTGAGACACTTGTTAACCCTGGAATCTCCTTTAGTAGGTGAAATAAAGAAACATTCTACGTATTTCCAAGCTTGAGGTTATATAGCACCATTTTCTGCCTCTAAACTTGCTTTTAAAAATTCATTCCAGGTGACCTAGGTGGCTCAGTCAGTTAAGCATCCGACTCTTGGTTTCAGCTCAGGTCATGATCTCATGATCTCATTTCCCTCTGCCTCTCCCATGCCCTCCCTGCCTTGAGTGCATGCTCTCTCTCTCAAATAAATACATAAATTTTAAAAATAAAAATTCATTCCATATTTTGATTTTATTTTGGTTGAAATTCACTTAATTTAAAATTAGACATTTTAAAGTGAAAAATTCAGTGACATTTAGTAGATTCCCAATGTTGTGTAGCCACCACTTCCATCCAGTTGCAAAACATTTTTCTCATCCTAAAAGAAAACCCATTCCCATTAAGAAGTCACTCCCTATTTCCACCTCCCCTCAAATCCTGGCATCTCTCTCAGTCTGCATTCTGTCCCTATAGATTTATTTGTTCTGGCTATTTCAAGTAAATAGATTCAGACAATATATGAATCTTTGCATCTATCTTTACTTAGCATGGTGGCTTCAGTTTGTCTGCATTGTAACACACATCAATACCTTATTCCTTTTGTGGTTGAATAATATTCCATTGTATGACTGTATCACATATTGTTTATCTACCCAATGAATAATGGAATTTGGGTTGTTTCCATCTTTTGACTATTGTAAATAGTGCTGCAGTAAATACATGAGCATATGTATTTGTTGGAATACCAGTTTTCTGATCTTTTTGCATATATACTCAGGTCATATGGTAATTTTATGCTTACTTTTTGAGAAACTTTCAAACTGCTACACCATTTTACGCCTCCATCAGCAATGTAGAATTCCAGTTTCTCCACATTATTGCCCAAACTTGTTTTTTCCTTTTTTTAATAGCCATTACAGAGGGTATGAAGTTGTACCTCATTGTCATTTTAATTCTCATTTTTCTGATGATTAATTTAGTTGAGCATCTTTTCATATGCTCGTTGGCCATTTGTATACCCATTTTTGAGAAATGTTTATTCAAGTTCTTTGCCAATATTCTAAATTGGGTTGTCTTTTTGTTGTTGAATGGTGAAAGTTCTTTATATATTCTGGATGCAAGGCCTTTATTAGATATTTAATTTGTAAATATGTTCCCATTCTATAAATTATCTTTTCATTGTTTGATAGCCAAAATATACTTTGATGCACAAAAGCTTTTAATTTGGATAAAGTCCAACTTCTTGGACTTTGTTATTGTTGTTGCATGAGCTTTCAGTGTCGTATCTAAGAATCCATTGCTGATCCAAGGTTATAAAGATTTACCCCTAAAATTTCTTCTAAGACTTTTATAGCTTTAGATCTTATACTTAGGCTGTTGATCCATTTTGGGGTAATTTTTGTATATAGTGTGAGATGGGGTCCAACTTCATTCTTTTGCATTTAGATATCCAGTTGCCCCAGTACCATCTGTTGAAGAGACTATTCTTTCCTCTTTGAATGGGTCTTGGGCATCTTCTTAGAAAATCAATTTGCCTTAGATATATAGCTTTCCTTTAGACTCTCGATTTTATCTATCTATCTATCTATCTATCTATCTATCTATCTATCCATCATCTATCTATCCTTATCCAAGTACACACTTTTTTTTAAAAATTACTGTAGCTTTGTAGTAAGTTTTGAAATCAAGCAATGTGAGTCCTCCTACTCTATTCTTCTTTTCAGTATTGGTTTGAATATTTGGGGTCCTTTGCAGTTCCTGGCCCTCCCTCCTTATATTTGTGAGGATTCAGAATAGCAGTATTCCAAACACAAGAGTAGGCTCTCTACATAAATTACTTCTTTTCTCTGTTTCTCTTTTGCTCTCCTTTAATTATACATTTATGTCAGCTTAAATCCAATATGCTAATTTGAAAGCTTCCCAATCAGAAAACACTCCCACCCCCCCATCCCCATATATAGATAGGCCAGCTTTGAGTGCTCAATTTTCATTTTGTGCTGTGGCATATTAGCATATAGTATGCATTCTGACTCTGAAACCATTACATATGAAAGATTTCACACTGCTCATGCCACTGCTGCCATTGATTGTTGCACAGACAAGTCCCCATACCCTTCTTTCTTTCATGAAACCCTAAAATATATCATGGAAGTGAAAAAGAAACCTGGAACTGATTTCAATTGTCTAATTAGTGAAATGAAAATAGATAGAAATATTAAACCGTCACCTTTTATGTAATGGGCTCTTCCAGAGTCTTCACTGAATGAAAATGTTAGTCTGTATTTTGAACCTTTACTATACTCTGTCCTAGGCACCAAGGCATTAGAAACCTTAGTGAATATTAATACTTTAAGTCTCTATTATTATTATGTAAATGATTGGGTTGCTATAATTTTACTAATCTATGATTCTTATTGTGAATGGCTTCTACTAAATCTTTGGAGTAAGTAGTTAGGCTAGTGAAGTATTTCTAAAGTTGATGAGAACTCTGAAATAGAAGCCATGTGTTTTATTTTTTTATTTTATTTTATTTTATTTTATTTTATTTTATTTTATTTATTTATGATAGTCACAGAGAGAGAGAGAGAGGCAGAGACATAGGCAGAGGGAGAAGCAGGCTCCATGCACCGGGAGCCCGATGTGGGATTCGATCCCGGGTCTCCAGGATCGCGCCCTGGGCCAAAGGCAGGCGCCAAACCGCTGTGCCACCCAGGGTTCCCAAGCCATGTGTTTTATTTAATAATATTGGTTGAGTACTTTTATTAGCCTGCAAAAATAAGCCTGATTAAATGCCCTTTAGGTTGGCCTTTCTTATAAGGGTTTTCGAAAGTATCGAATACACAGTTTGTGTATTAACTGCAGAACATATTCTACAGCACATACCTTATTCATCCTTCAAAACCAAATTTAGTTGGTGTAAAATTTTCCATAATATGCCTATGTTGAAATAATTGTGCAGTAAATAAATACCATTAAAAAAAACTTTTCAGGACTAAAACTCATATTTAAAATGAGATAAATCTTTAAGATATACAAATCAATTCAGTGGTAATTTTGGCTATTTACACTATTAGACAAAGAGGTGGACTTACCAGTAGTTGTATTTTGTTCATGTACAGGCACATAATACTCCATTCAACAATCATCTATAGAAGACTAAACATCTATGTTTATTAAGTGTTTGTATTAATAAGATTATCCACTAAATAACCTTGGTATCTATAAAATATTTGTATGTGAAATAAATGGAGAACACAGTGATATAGAGTCATCTATTTAAAACACAGATCTGATGCTAGCTAAGTGCATACATAGGATACTTGGAGAAGTTGTCTTTATTCGGCCATATTCTATTTGGAAACAGGCAATATTTTGCAAGTCAGTTCTGAAGCATACTGGTTTTTGAGAGTCAATGTGGCATGTATGTCTTTATTGTATAATGTCCATCATGTGCTAACATATTTGTGTAATGATCCTAAAGCTTAGGTTAGCATTAGTTAAAATAAATTTTAAAGCTACATTAATACATTTTATTTCTGTTAGAATGCATTTTAGACATTTGCTGAGAGTATACCAGGGAAAATAAAATTATAAATCTTTTTTGATAATAAGTAGGAAAAGTAAAAGCTAGCTAGCTCACCACATTTATAATGACCTGGATATCCAGAGACATGGTATAATAAAATCAGCCCTTGGACAGTTCTCCATGGTATCTTCTTAGTGCACCTTTAATCATGGAAAAAACTGAATGGATAGTGTAATTGCGGTTGCTGAACATAACAAGAGTTACTGCATCTTTCTGATTCATGAAACTGGGTCTGTTCATGTACCCATCAACGCCATATGCTTTTAATCTCTTGGCATGCTACAAAGCAAAATGCAATTGTAATTATTGCACAATAATTTTTCTAATTTATATTCATTCCAAAACGTTTATAATTTATCAGCTGTGGTTGGCATCCTATCTACCCTCCATTGCTATAGCAGCTCCTGGCCACTTCTCTGAAGATTGGTAACATGTTTTCCCTTCACATTTCTGTAGCAGACCAGGTGCAGAATGTACAACCCTTCAACTGCTAAACATCCTACTCACATTCAACTAAAATGGCAAGTACTCTCTACACATATTCTTAATTTTACACCATACCTTCTTTGAAAATAAGAGCCAAAAGAGACCATTTGAGAAACAACATGCAAACAGAGTGATGACAATCCTTTATGGCCCTCCTAACAATTATAATGAAATCTGAATTATTTGCCAATCACCAAATCATAGGTAGTTTGCCTCTTTCCACTCCTCACCTTTAACATTTGTCCTTTCTCTCTCACAGCATTGAAGTTACATTGACTCCAGTCAGTTCTGGGAATAGGCAAGCTCTTTCCAGTCACATGGCTTCTGCATGGGCAAATTCACCTGCCTTGAATGCTTTTCTCTTCATCTTAAACAGATTCTTCTTTTCCTTTAGGTCTTTTCTTTAAATGTCAACTCCTTAGCAAGACTATAAGTCTACCTTGGGAAAAAATAAAAAAAGGTCTTTCCTTGCATTACTTTTCTTAACTCCTTGCTTGGTTCCCTCTTGGGCTTTCTTGCAGCCAGCAAGCAGTTCTCCTGTTTAGTTTTATTTGTCTTTCTCCATTAGAAAACAATCTTTATGATGACAGGCTAGGCTCTTTTCGGTATTCAATAAACATGTATTGAAAGCATACGTACATAAATCAAGTATTTAATGTACAAAAAGTAAGGCTAAAGCAGTACAATCTGTAGCTAAATGGTGCTAATTAGATTTGAATTTTAATCTCAACTTTAGCATTAATTAGCTATAAAAGTTTTTTTCTTGCAATGAGAATTTTTAAGATCTATCCCTTAGCAACTTTTTTTTATAAGATTTTATTTATTTATTCATTCAGAGAGAGAGAGAGAGAGAGAGAGAGAGGCAGAGACACAGGCAGAGGGAGAAGCAGGCTCCCTGCCGGGAGCCCAATGGGGAACTCCATCCCGGGACTCCAGGATCACACCCTGGGCCAAAGGAAGGCGTTAAACCTCTGAGCCACCCAGGGATCCCCGGGCTTATTTATTATAATTGGAGGTTTGTACCTTTTGACCACCTCCATGTATTTGCCCATCCCTCTATCACAAGACGCTTTTATAGGCCTACAGAAACAACATTATTGGGAGCACGAATTATTTTAAGGTGTTAGGTTTTTACATAGGAGAGCTCTTGATTAAAAAAAAATCAAAGAAATGTGACGTTTTCTTTCCTACTGTAGAAAAACAAAATTATCATAGTCATCGTTCTCACAGCTTGCTTCGTGAACTTTTAACAGTCCTATCACGTTTGTTAGCCGCATACTCCGTCACCATTGGCCCCTTTGTAACAGGTTCAGCTTCTGGGTGGGATGAACATAGCTGGTACCAAAGGGCATCGTTTTTGTTACTTCTGGATCACTGAACTTCTTGGACTTTGCCTTCATTTCCATACCTATAAAACGGAAAAAGCAACACCCATGCCATGTTTTTCAGAGCCCTTCTTCTTCTTCTTCTTCTTCTTCTTCTTCTTCTTCTTCTTCTTCTTCTTCTTCTTCTTTCTTCTTCTTCTTCTTCTTTCTTCTTCTTTCTTCTTCTTTCTTCTTCTTCTTCTTCTTCTTCTTCTTCTTCTTCTTCTTCTTCTTCTTCTTCTTCTTCTCTTCTTCTTTCTTCCTCTTTTAATTGGAGTTCATTTTGCCAACATATAGGATAACACCCAGTGCTCAGAGCGCTTCTATGAGGACAAATTGAGATAACGGATGTGAAGACACGTTGACATTTTAAAAATTATATAAGTAAAATATACTCTTCCAACCTTATCTTGAAAAATTATAAGGAAAAGGTTTGAATACTGGAAGAGAACTTGGAAAAGTTTTAGCGCGCTTTATTTGTAGGAAAATTAGTCCCCAATCTTCTACTCTGAAAACGGTGGCGAGGCAAACTGGAAAATGATCGTTTATGAAAAGAGACGTTAGAAAGATCGTTTTATAACATTTAGAGCATGCAAGCTGCATTTTCAGGCCCCATTATTAAGAGAAGGATGGGCAATGCTTCCAGTGTTGGTGTGATACCAAAGGAGGGTTTAACTCTCCTTTAAATAGAGGTGGGATAGATACAAAGTAGCTCGGTAAAAGCACCTGGTGAAACGCACTGTCACATCTAAAATAAAGAGAAAGGGAGAAATTAGAGCAACCTTGGTCACCTATTCGCTGGTCTCTTCCTTCTTCCACCTGTCTTCCCAATTCTTTCACAAACTGTGGCTAAACTAATTATATTGGCTTTTTAGTTTTAAAATTCAGCCCCCTCTCTCAGAACCTCTCCTATCGATAGGGATTGCGGGAGGAGGGGTGGAATGGGCAGGAAACCAGAACTAAGTCAATACCCTAATGATTGTACCCTGGAAGCATGTTGCTCTACAATATCGCCCCTGAGCCTCTTTGTTTATCAATGAACATCCTACTGCGTCCTCGAGATGTAGGTCAGGCTCGTTGGAAATATCAGCCGCGGATCCCATGCAGTCTTCACGGTATTTCCAGCCCGGGTGCGCCGCTGATTCCTGCACACTGGAGTGCGTCTGAGCTGCGAGGTGGAGAGGGGACACCTGTACCTTAGGGACGCAGGTGAAGTCCCGTCTACCTTCCTGGTACTTTCCCCGGTGCTTCCCCCTTCCCTCGGCCGCTCACTCTTCCCCTCCATCTCCCCTGCTGTTTTGGCCGCAAGCTTCTCCGCTAAACCGGGGCTTTTCCCGCTCTCTCGTTTCTCCGCACCTCAGCCGAAGACGGAGTGCTCCACACAACTGGGCATGCCTAATAGCCAGGAAAGCTCGGGCTGCAAGAAGAAAGCGTTTGCACCTTCGGCGCTCCCCTCCCCTCCCCTCTGCAGCTGCCTCCTGCCAGTCAGGCGATCCGACGTGGGCGCGGCCCAATGAGGGCCCGCAGCCTGCGCGGGGGCCCGGCCTCTCGTCGCGCCGCCACCAATCAACGGCGGGCGGAGGTGGGACGCGCCCTGTTCCCGCCTCTCCAGTTAAGGCCGCGGGTGTGAGCCGGGGCTCGGCGCGAGCCGGGGACGACGGCGGGGACCGGCAGCTGCGGGCGCGGGGCCGCTCGGCCCGACGGCGGGAGGCGAAGGCGCTCGGTGCATGGGCCGGTGAGGACGCGCCGAGCTCCCCCGGCCGCGGCGGAGGCGGAGGCGGAGCAGCGCGGGAGCGAGGCGCTGCCCGGCGACCCTGCGTCCGAGCGAGCGGAACCCTGCGCTTCGCTCGGGGACGGTCCGAAGTCCGCGCTATGGAAGAGGAGAAATATTTGCCTGAGCTGATGGCAGAGAAGGATAGCCTGGATCCATCTTTTGTGCATGCGTCGCGCCTCTTGGCGGAAGGTAGGACTTGCCCCCACAGAGGGGCACAGACCCCTGGCCGCGCAGCTCGCCGCCCAGCCCACCGCGGCTTGGTCAGGGGAGTGAAGTTGGGGAGGGACGCCTGCCTCCTTCGCAGAAACTGTCCTCCCCCCCGAACCCCCCCCCCCCCCCGAAGATGCTCGCCTCCGAGCTCGGGCGGACGGAGCCCGCTCTTGGGGCGGGCAGCGGGGCTCCTCCTCGACGTCTTGATTTGGGGGAAGACCGGAGCTGCGAGATGTAATGGCAGTGCTGATGTGACCTGTTAGGATCACCGATGGAGAAACCGTAAAGTGTAGCGCGGTCAACAGGGATATTTTCACTTTGCAGAGGAAAAGGGAATCAGTTTGGAAGTAAATGGTGATCAACGGAGTGTGTTCTAAGAGCTTCTTAGCTACAAATCAGCATTTTTCTTTTTTTCTTTTTTTTTTTTTGCTGCATTTTGGGAAGTGATTTTGGTGACCTTTATCCAATTGCAGCCTTTCCTATGGGAAGTCTTAGAATTAACCTAGATTAAACTATGTGTGTTCATCAGTATTTGTGAATGTGGCAAAGGCTAAAGTGCTCATCAATTTATTTGAAGTGTGATGATTGGGTACTCTGCGAGATGCTGGCCCCTGGGAACACTCTCCAGTTGATCAACTGTTTTACCAAGTGTGCATTTTCTTTTGTGTACCTGTAATGTTAAAGGAGATTTCATTCCCAGAGGAGGAGTGTATGTATATATCTTGTGTTTTGGGTTGCTTTGAAAGATCGTTTAAACACACACACACACACACACACACACACACACAAACTTCTGTATGACAGAAATTTTAGCCCAATTACTCCATTCATCTTGAAATAATGCCATCTATCTGCTAAAGATACAATATCTGTAGTAATCTACACATGCCTTTTTAAAAACAACTCCAATTTCTTGTTTGAGGAGTCCTTCATTAATAATAAATTGCTTCATCATCAAATTTTGTAGCTTAGGTTGTTATGGACTTACCTATAGCAAAACTAAAAGTGACAACTTCCTCTGCGTTGGCCCTTGTGTGTTAAAAGAAATGTTTTCTTTTTTGAGACCTAGTTGTACATGGAAGGAAAAATTGTAAACCTCCATGTATGATTCAAATAGACATTTGGTTTGATTAAATATTTTATTTATACGGCATTTATGACAGCAGTGAAGTGCAAGGTATTTTTTCTTTTTGCATGCTAAACAATTAAGAAAAGATTTATAATCAAAATCTTGAAAGTAGTGTGAAACCGCTAAACTGCTTTTCAAGGAACAAGTTGGTTTTCTAGAGGAATTGGAAAGGTAAAAAGCAATTATACTTACTGCTTTCTTGGTTACCGAATGAAAATAATACAAATTAAGTTGAAAAGTCAATTTAAAAATTAAACTCTGCCTCTGCTTTATTAAAAATAAAGATAATTGCATATAAATAATAGGAATATTGGAAATTAATGAGTTAATGAACGCCTAAGATTGTTCTAAATGATTAAAAATGCAATTAAGCCTTCTCCAATCATTTATTTCAATATATCTTCCAGAAGTGTCTTTATTACGCTGATAACGTCTTTAAAATGAAAAAAAAAAAAGTTAGGAATTGATCATTTTCTCTGACCTGCTAATTGGAGTTCTCTTTGGGACAGCAGGCTCAATGATTAATTCATTAGTCATTGATGAGAAGCTAGTGGAGTTAGTGTACGTTTCAAAACCTCCACACTGAAGAAATGCATATAAGAAACTATTAGTAGAGTGCATAAGTATTTCTGCAGCTGGTGAAACAGTCAGACAAGGCTGTGCCCTTGATTCCTTAACGTTCTATCTTTCCCAGGAACTTGATTTCTTGATACTTAGGAACATGTTTGAATGTACCTTGTAATTTAATTTTTTCCCAGTAGGGGGAAGCATGCCCTGCTTTTGTAAGGAATTAGGAGGAAAAAGCTCCTAAATAGAAAACCATCTAAGTAAGAAACAAAGAGGTGTTCAAATTTCAGAGAAATCATAATGAGGAAAAGAGAATGGAGGAGGTGATGATTATAACCTTGGAATATAGAGAAATATATGTAATAAAGATACATAAAGTTTACATTAATTCTTTATTTGTACCTGAAGTTCTTTATGTGTACCTACTAAAGAGTATAAGGTGAGTGTCCTTTGGAATCTCTAATAAATCTTAATGTACATTTTACTTTATAGATCTTTCCATTTTTTTTTCAAAAGCCATCTGCCAAGATTTCCAGATTTCGTTTCAGATCTCTATAGGAGAGTATGTTGAAATGATTTTATTTCTCTTACCTGGAAATGCACTGATTGAAGGCAGTGGCTATAAATAAACCTGACATAGATATTCATTTGGAGAGAAGGTGCACACTGAAGTACATTTCAGTCAGTACTGTGCAGACAGTCTCAAGACTGAGTGAGCAATAAAAATGATCCAGATGATTCACTTCTTCAGAATGATTTTCTGGAAGCTAACGTATATACGGTCAGTGATGTAAACCAATGAGGTTTCATAGTGATTTATTTTGCATTTTTGATTGGCAATAAATGCAAATCGGTGCTCAATTGCAACTACCTAGTAAGGCCACAGGGCTAAAAGTAGCAGTGTGTTGATTATTTTGTTATTTTCAATGTTATTTGTTGTATTTCACTTGTTTCTGCTAGGTGTTTTCAGTTGGTATGATTCTGTGAAAGCTAATGGAAAAGCCCATACATTTTATGTATTTGATTCTTACTTAGAAGAGATCTTGAATAATATGGTTTGAAGAGTGCTTATATTTGATTAATTAAAATAATTTTCCTCCTGTGATTATAATATTGTTTAATTATCCATTTGTTATGGAAGGTGCTTTTGAATATGATAAAACAGCAAACTCAGCATGATCCTTAAAGTTCCTCTCAGCCTCTGAATTTGCTTGCCAGATGAAATTAGATGAGGTTATTTATATCTATGCTACTTCTGGGAAGTGCACTAAACTGTGAATCTAGATACCTGGATTTTAATTCCACTTTTGCCTAAACAGAATGTTGATAAACTTCCCTTCCCCCAGACCCCATTTCCTTGTCTCTGAAATTAAGAAATTGGACTAGATGATGTATGGGTTTCTTTGTAGTCCCAGACTTAATTAGAATTACAGAGTTCTCTAGTTTGCAAGATTTTCTAACTGGAATTCTTCACAAATATTGGTAGATTCAGCACTGTTTTGGTTGACTAATCAAATGAGGGAGTCAAATATTGCCAAATATCCCAAGAGTTCAAATGTCTTTTTAAAGATGTATTTTAAAATTGGGGTGGAAAGCATCGCCTTCCATCTAGGATTGGTCTTCATGTTTGCTGATACAAATGATCTTTTAAGACCATGAAAGAAACAGGCAATAATACATGTTTATCACAAATGCTGACTTGCAGCAACCTAACTACATGTAGATTGTCAGTAAGGATTATTATTTAATTAGGTTGTATTCCTCAAAATATTTTCCACAAAGTATAGAGAGTTCTTATATTAAGGAAAGGTATTGGTATAATGTCTAAAACTAGCTTCTCGTGAAAATATAGTGTTTGTGTGACTTTCCTTTTGATTAATGTAACCCCTTTTTTCTCCTAGTACATCTGAGATAATCTGGTTTGTTCCTTAAATAAAAGATAAAAATTGTAAAACAAAGAATTCCAAGATATTTTTGATTTTGAATTAAGACACATTTATGATACAGTGGAAAAACTCTGCCATAGCAAACAAAACACTTAGGACAGAATGTTAACACTTCTGTCTGCTGCGAAATATGGGATATGTCATTTATCTTCTCTCTGGGTCTCAGTTTCTTCATCTGTAAAAGAGGAAAAAAGATATATATATATATATATATATATATATATATATATATATATATATATATATCATCCGTGGTTCTTTTAAGCTTAAAATAAATCTGTGATAATATAAACAGTGTTTTATGCAAATAGATTTTTAAGCAAATATAAACAGAAATCACACAAATATAAGATGGTGCTTTTAATATTTTCCTTAACATTTTAATGGCATTGTGGACTTGACCTCAACTTGAAGCATGTCTTTGTAAGAAAATAAACACTGCCTTCATTCTTTGAATCTTTGTTGAGTGAAATTTGAATTTATAGACCAAATTATGAAATAAATGATCTTATGAAAAATTGTTCCAGTTTTTAGAAATATCATGTTCCCTTAGACAATGGTCACTTTCAGTGTTTTACTTGGGCTTAATTAACTCTTGTCTCGTGTCTTTCCAGGGTAATTTCAGACCTCCTCAGACTTCCTTATAAACCCACAGCCTTTTACTCTTGGAAGCTGATTTCATCCTCTGCTTTAGTAGGAAATGGATATATCTCTTCTGATGTTTTTCAACCTCTCATCACCTAAAAACCTCTATAATCCTCCTTACTGTCCTTCATTCCCAGAAGGTGAAATGCTTCTTTTTTTGTTCTAGGCTGATTTGAATACCAGTACCCTTAATCCTCATGCTCATCATGTCCTCTGTAGTTCTGTCCTTTCATCAGCATCTCCATTCTTCCTCCCTATCTGCTCTTTTGTTGTAGCCACCTGTAATTGATCCAGTCTGAATAACATAAAAAAATAAAGTATTTTTTTCACTCACCAAAAGTAACCAAAATAATCTCTCTGGATACTCCTTTGTTTCCTTCAAGTTTCCGATTATCGTGGTCTTTACTAGCTGCCTCACTTTCTCAGTTTACCTCTTCAAAACTCTTCATTCTGGCTTCTGTCCTCATCATTGTCCTAAAACCAGTGACCTGGAGACAGAATCATCTCCTAATTGCCAAATCAAATAAAATTTTTCTGACCTGTCATCAGGTCTCTTGGCTGCAATTTCCACTGTTAGTCTTTTTCTAGTTTCTTGGCTTTTCCTTTGGCTTCCAGGCACTACCATACCATTTTCTTGGTTTTACTCTTCTTTGTTTCTTACCCTAACTGTACTTTATCCATCTTCTCCCCTCCCCAAATATGCTGCCAGAGTGATTCACTCAAAATCAAAGTTTGACCCTGTCACACTTTTTAGTGATATTCTCTTTTGGCAGGTCTCCTCTAACAGCATGCCAGCAGATGGAAAGGTGCCACTACCTTGATACCTGCAGGTAGAGGTGAAAGTCCACGTTCTCCACTTGGTATCCATTGATATCGTTTTGGCCAGGAGAGGAAAGATGACTTGTTACTGCTTCCTAAGCAGTCACTGGAGCCCAGTGACACTAGTAGGGGTGGGGAGGTTTCGTTCCTGCTGAGCATGATGAAAATTCCGGCAGAATGAGACCTCTGACACCACCTTCGCTTGGAAGGAGAAGGATGTCTTGGTGCTGTTCATAAGGTGGAAGTCCAGGATCTCCCCGTGGCCTCCTGTGCCACTGCAGGACGCTTCCTTACTGTGGGTGGAAATGAAGTCCCTGTTCCTCATCTAGTCTTTTCTGATTCTAGCCGGAGGGGGAAAACATATCTCTTAACAGCTGGGTGAGGTTGGAAGTCTAGGCTCCCTATTTAACTGTTCTTGACAGAGGTGAGCTTGAGACACTGCTTTTTTTTTTTTTTTTTTTTTCTCTTTCTGTATTATTTGGCTGGAGAGAAGGATGTTTGTCTTAAAGTTTTCTGTCTTGCTAGGTTGCTCTTTCTTGTCCTTTGGCTAGCAGGCTTTTCTTGAGGACTATTTTTTTCTTTTTTTCTTTTTCTTTTTGTCTGCTTCTGTTGACTTTTCTGGTTGGCCAGCTTTTCTAGTACCCACTTCGGTATAGCTGAGGCACAAAAATAACTACAGAAACTACTCCTCTCTTATTCCTGAGTCTGTGGTACCTAGCCTGCCACCTTTATTTCTTCCTTTGTTATGAACCTGGAAGTCAGATTGGTATGTCTGATGCACAGTTAAGCCAATCTCTAAGTCACCGGGTTTAAAGCAAAGAAAGTTTATTCTCAGAGGAGCAGCCCAGCAAGAAGGCAGGGGATCAGTCCCACATCTGCCTTGTCTTTTTTGAGCCTAGGGACTATGGGGCTGGAGAGGTACTAGAGCCCTGAAACCTCTTCACAAGGGAAGGCTCAAAATTTTTGAGACTGTGTGCTCTTTTGGCCATCTGTGCTTGATTCCAGGGTCCTGGTGTATTACACTTGTGTCCACAAGACAGGCATTATCAAGTAGCCTCTTTCCCTGGTTCCCATAGGTAGTATTGGAAAAAAATAACAAAAACAAGGATGATTCTTGCAGGGCTGTGGAGGAATGTGCCTATATGCAGTGTGTGAGGCTATAATGGAGGAAGAGCCTAGAGAAGGTGTACATGAATAAAGAAGCATATGCCTGGGCTCACTTTCACGGTCTTCTATGTTTATTTTATATATAATATTCAGCCCGTACTTATCTGTGTATTTTAATTTTTTTTTCATAGAATTTTCTTGTGAGGGACACCTAGTTGGGACAGTCAGTTAAATGTGTTCGACTCTTGGTCTCGGCTCAGGTTGTGATCTCAGGGTCATGAGATCAAGCCTGCATTGGGTTCTAAGCTCAGTGCAGAGTCTCCTTTCCTCTGCCCCTTCCTCTCCTCCCCACACTCTCTCTCTAAAATGAATAAATAAATCCTAAAAAATAAAATAAAATTTTCTTGTGAATGCCTGTTAGGCATTGTACATTCCTATCTCATTAACTGGATGTATACAAATGAGCATGATCTGGATAAACCCATCTGGATTATGGGCACAATATTTTTCTTTATCTTATTTCAAAGACACTTTGTGACAGGGTAAATGAAAGGGATGAAGTGAGGTCTGACTGGTCTTAGTATGCAATCTAGATCGAATGCCTTTGTTCCCTTAGCAGCTGTAGAAGGGAAAGAAGTTTTAGAGGTTTTTAGAAGCCCTTGTAAATAACTGTATAGTCCTTTCCACTTTTCTTGTGCTCTTATTTGTATGAACACCTGTTTTGATCTCCTTTTTTTATCTGAATATATATAAGAAATGTGTTTTAATTGGAATTATATAATAATACTGGTTTGTTTCTTAAAGCTATAAGCAGTAAAAGATTTAATATATTAAGAGATTGAAATATGATCATTTTCCTCACAAAAATGGTTGATTTCAATAAAATAAGAATGACATGGAAATAGATTTATTAAAAATAATAGAGTACTGGTTGATAACTGATCTCCCAAATTGTTAGCAAATAACTGTGCTATGTGACTTCATCATTTTCTCAATATTGTGTGGTTTGTTAATAAACATGATTGCGTGTTTTATTTGTTAAAAATTTGAGAAATCATAGCCAAGCATCCTGTTGCTCTGTGATTATTAAGTATTTTGGGAAAAAGTCTTTTGTAGCGTATCTTCCATTGCTTACCTTTGATTTTTGAACTTTACTTCCAAAAAGATTTTTCAGTAGAGAGATATAATAAACACTTGAGAACACCAGAATGACCAATTTTTAGGCCATTTACTATAGATACCCTTGTAGTTTAGCTATAGTTGACGGGATGATTGGCTATATAATCACACATGCCATCCAATATGTGTTGTACCATTTGCTTGCCTTATATGCTATTGGTATTTGAAGAGGTATTAGATGTTTAATATATTGGTTTTTAAATAATCTGTGGGAGATTCAACATATGCATAAGATATAAATAACAGTGCATGGGAAGATCTGTTAGATTTTACAGACCAGTGATATGGGGATTCCTGACTCTTGTTGGTTATCATATATTCTTCATCATCATCGTCATTACTGTCAACATTTATTGGGAGATTACTCCTTTGTCAGACCCTATACTAGATGTTTTGCATGCGTTACCACGATTAATCCATCCACCATTCCTATGTGATAGTTATTACCATCATCCTTGTCTTACAAATGAGAAAAATTAAGAATTAGAGAAGCCAATTTATCTCAAGTCACACAGCAAATAAATTGTGAATCTGAACCCCAGGCTGTCTTGCCCAGAGATCACATGCAATCATTGCACATACTGCCTCTTGTGAAAGAGATACAACTTTAGCCAGGCTTTGAAGAAAGGGCAGATGTTAATATGCAAAGTATGCCTAGGAGATCAGCATCGTTGTTGCCATTAATTCTGCAATAGGTTCCTGAATGCAAGTATTGGCTGCACTATTTCACAATATTGTTAAATAAATATAGTATATAAAAGGTTAGTAAATTTAATAAATGGGGAAATTTTCCTAAGTACAGAATTGGGTCAAAGATTGTTGAGGTAGCCTAAATTTTCCAAAAGTGTTATACTGACTCTGGTTTCTGAGGGAGTTTGGTGATGAGGTGGCAAGAACAGGAGAACATTTTCCCCTCTTTTTTCCTTTTCTTTTTGAATCCAAAAAGTGATTGGAGAACTTCATGTGATTTGCTGAGACATTTTTCTTTCTGTGTTTTTTAGAGAACTGCTTACATTTGCCAAATTCTTTTAGGGAGGAAGAACAACTATAGGTCCTCTCTTGGTGTCTTTAGGCAGTGTTGGTTTTGTTTAAAATTTGGAAGTGAGCACATTTCACATGTGGTCAGAAACAGATAACTCAGCAACATTGTTTGATTAAAATGTTATCTATAGGTTCTGAGGTTTTAGGATTTAATAACCTGGAAACAGATTGGTTGGTATTATTACAACTGTTATCAGAAATGGCACAATTGATACCTATTTCCTTTAAAATATTAAAGATTAGATTTTACTCTTTTAGCAGAGAAGCAGAATGAATGTGTTTTCTCTAGAGTTTTAGATAGTTTTAACAGGTTTATAGAATTGCATGTCAGAAATTTATGGGCCCTAGCTACAACTCAGAAGAAGGAGTCTGTAACAGAAACTGAATAAAGAGGCTGAAGGAAAAGAAATTTGTTAATTTGAGAAGAGAGAGATGACTAAAGAATAGCAACTTTTATTGAACTTACACCCTGGCACAGGTCCTTGATTATAATCCAAAGGCAGGTAATACTGCACTTATGTTATAGGGAAAGATAAAGAGGCTGATTAGAGGGTGGCATACTCAATTTGTTTTTTTTAAGCAGTAAGTCAGAGGTTATATAAATGTTCAATTATAATATAAAAGTGTGAAAAAACAACCATCAAACATTAAAGCATTAAACAATATTGAAGAATATTACTTGTTCAAGGGAATACCAAAAACATGGTTTGAATAACTTTTAGAGGAGTTAAATACCTGTTACTATAGAATTTATTATTTCCCTCAAGATAATTTTCTCTAGGAAATTTAAGGAATTTGATTGATTAGAAATTTTATTTACATGCAGCAATACACTCATTGTATAGAAGAAGACTATAAAATGCAAACAGTAGATGAATGAATACATAATAGAATACATTTTTGGGTACCTGCGTGGCTCAGTGGTTGAGCATTTGCTTTTGGCTCAAGTCATGATCCCCAGGTCCTGGGATTGAGTCCTGCTTTGGACACTCCTCAGGGAGCCTTGCTTTCCCCTCTGCCTATGTCTCTGCTTCTCTCTCTATGTTTCTCATGAATAAATAAATAAAAACTTGAAAAAAATGATAGAATACATTTCTTATGTGTTTTTAGGCTTGTAAATATTACTTACGTGGAAAATTTAAACAAATGTTGAATTAAGTACCGTCCATGTCTCCAGATAGTCTAATTTTTTCTTTTTTGAAGGAAAAAACTAGAAGGTGCCTTTTTATCCATTCAAGGTCTGGTGGATGTGGGGGGCCTTTAAGGAATTCTGTGAAGATGAAAGAACATTTGTTGTGCTGAGACAGATGGCATTTTATTATATGATATTGTTTTGGAATGGACTTTAGAATGATAGATGGCTGTGCATTAAGCTAGTATTCTGAAATTAGGGAAAGATTGGAAATTGCATAATATCCACATAAGGAAAATGTAGTAGAATTAAGCATTATGATAATTAAAAGCCACTTAATGGAATTAGATGGAAGTGGCAAATGTTTGGAATAAGTTGCAATAAGCCAAATGGTTTCTCTTTGGGTAAAATGAATATGTATGTGTAATAAGCATGTACTAGACATAGGTAATCAATGAAAAACAGTACAGATTTGCTTCAGTTGTCTTTTTATTATCTGTGCTCTATATTACCAACTGAGACATCTAGGTTGAGGCAGGAATAAGAATTATAGGCAATTGAATAAATAATTTCCATAAGATCTGCAAAATGCAGCGATAAAGTAAATAGTGCTTTAGGAGTGCTGGGTAGGGCACCTAAAAGAGTCTATAAAAGTCATGTAAGTCTTCAGTAGGAAAGGGGCATATTAGTTGAGGTGTAACAAATAAATGGCATATGGCCAAGATTCAGTGAAGAAAGATCTAGAAGTATGCATGGATACAGCAAACATTTCCAAAGCCTGAAAAGAAAGAGAACATGTATTTGAATAGGTATAAGATAAGGGTGATACCGTGATTTATAATAAGAAATATGTATTTGGTCTTCTTTTTTCTGGTAAAAGCTCCTAAAACTTTTGGAATTTCATGAGTACAGCCATAATGATGCCTTTTGTTGTGTTAATGAAGTGACTTTTCAAACCCACCTAAGGATGGGGGCTGATTATCAGGAGAACCAACCCTGTGATTAGAGGATTATAACTTTCAGTTCCACCCCCCACTCACCTTCTAGAAAGAAAAAAGAGGGAAAGTGCAATCAATTGCCAGTGGCTAATGATTTAAGCATATAATGAAGCCTCTATAAAAACCCTAAGGGACTGGGTCAGAGATCTTCCTGGCTGGTGAATTCATGGAAACTTGGAAAACACAGAAGCTCCGTGCCCTTTTCCCATACCTTGCCCTATGCATCTCTTCCATTTGGCTGTTCCTTTGTAATGAACTGGTAATCTAATAACTATGTTTTTGTGAGTTCTGTGAATTGCGTGAATTGCTCTAGCGAATTGATCGGACTTGAGGAGGCTATGAGAACTTCTGGTTACAGCTGGTTGGTTAGAAGTGCAGATAACAACCTAGATTTGTGACTGACATCTGAAGTACAAGGAAGGGATGATTGGAATCCCCAATCTATAACTGGTCAGTCAGAAGTACAGGTAACAACCTGAGCTTACAATGGATGTCTGAAGTGGGAAGGGGACAGTCTTGTAGGATTGAACCCCTAACCTGTGGAATCTGATATTACCTCTGGTTATAGTGTCAGAATTGCTTATGTTACATGAGAAGGAATTCCCCCAACCCCCCAACTTTGGAATTGGGTCCAGAGATCCAAAAGATTAACTGTGTTTGGAAAATATAGTAGAAGATAAAGCATTAAGAAAAAATGGGTCTAAAGAGAATGGTAAGAGGCTTAGTGCACATATCTTGTAAACTACTATACTAAGTTTGAATTTATGCCAAAAGCAATAATAAATTGTT
The DNA here is from genome assembly GCF_905146905.1 of Nyctereutes procyonoides. Taxonomy (NCBI): domain Eukaryota; kingdom Metazoa; phylum Chordata; class Mammalia; order Carnivora; family Canidae; genus Nyctereutes; species Nyctereutes procyonoides. The sequence goes on along the minus strand of NW_026575051.1, from coordinate 26,140,958 downwards.
TAAAAGTTTTGAAAAGGCCAGGTGTGATATCAGAGTTTTATTTAAAGCCTAATGTGCCTGCAGTATTGGAATGGAATCAATAGATATAGGATGTGGACAGGCCATCAGATAGCCAGAGCAGCAATCCAGGAGAGCATGTATGGTGAACTGAATTCAGATTCTCAGATGTGAAGAAGTGGACAGAACTAATAGAAATTTAGCAAGTAAAATATAAAGGGTTGGATAAAGGGTATGGAAAATAAAGAGTGTCAAGGCTGTTGTCTAGGTTGTTCCTTGGTAATGGTAATGGTTTAAAAGTGGTATCAGTTACTAAGATAGGAATTAAAAGGAAGTTAATGCTGAGTTCAGTTGGATATACATACATATACATGAAAACACACTTGAAGAGTTGGGTTTGGAGAAAGATCTTTGCTATCTGTCATAGTTTCAGTAGCATATGGGTGATAATTGACCTTGAGAGTAAAAGATCTCTTCTAGGGGGAGAGCATATGGAGTACAACAGGAAGGAGATTTAAGATAAAACCCTGAGGAATGTTAGCATTTAAGGAGAGACAGAAGAAAAGTAGTCTGCAAAGTTGACTAAAAGGAGTTTCCTAGAATGAAGATAGGAAAGATCAAGTAAGTTTAGTGTCAGGTAAATAGTGATGAAAGATTTGGTTAATGTTTTCAAGTGCTGCAGATAGGCCAATTAAAACAAAAAGTAAACACTTCTTCTTCTTTTTTTTGTTTTTTGTTTTAGATATTGGTGTATTTATGAGAGACACAGAGAGAGAGAGAGGCCAGAAACACAGGCCGAGGGAGAAGCAGGCTCCCCCCAGGGTAGATCCCAGAACTCTGGGATCATGCCCTGAGCCTAAGGCGAGACGCCCAAACCCTGAGCCACCCAGTTGTCCCAAACATTTCTTCTTTTTAATTTAAATTCAAGTTAGTTAACATATAATGTATTGTTAGTTTCAGGGGTAGAATTTAGTGATTCATCAAGTTCATATAATACCCAGTGCTTGGGGATTCCCTGGGTGGCTCAGAGGTTTAGCACCTGCCTTTGGCCCAGGGCATGATCCTGGAGTCCAGGGCGTGATCCTGGAGTCCCGGGATCGAGTCCCACGTCAGGCTCCCTGCATGGAACTTGCTTCTCCCTCTACCTGTGTCTCTGCCTCTTTCTCTCTCTCTCTCTCTCTCTCTCTCTCTCTGTGTCTCATGAATAAATAAATAAAATATTAAAAAAAATACCCAGTGCTCTTTACATCAAGTGCCCTCCTTAATGTCGATCACCCAGTTACCCCTCCCCGCTACCCAATTTCCCTCCAGCAACCCTCAGCGTCTCTTATGGTCTGCCTCCCTCTGTTTTTATCTTATTTTTTGTTTTTCTTCCCTTCCCCTATGTTCCTCTGTTTTATTTCTTAAATTTCACATATGAGTGTAGTAATATGGTATTTGTCTTCCTCTGACTGACTTATTTCGCTTAGCATTAATACCCTCTAGTTCCATCCATGTCATTGTAAATGGAAAGATATCATTCTTTTTGATGGCTGAGTAAAATTCCATATATATGTATTATATATACACACACATTCCACATCTTTTTTATCGATGGACATCTAGGCTTTTTCCATGTTTTTGCTATTGTGGACATTGCTGCTATATACATTTCCAGTGTATTTGGCAAAAAACAAATTGAGAGAGTTATTGGAGAAAATCTCTAATTTCTTCAGGTTGAAGAGTGAATAGTAAGACCATTAGAGAATGATATTGGAAAACTCTTTGAAGAACTTCGACTTCATACAGGAGGAGAGCTAGGAGTAATTTGTTGAATTATATGGAATAAAAAGGATTTAATCATTTTAACCTAAAAACTGCAGTTTTGTATCATTCAACATATATGGAGGATAGAGGCATTTTAAGTATAGTGTTTAACAGCATAGATGCTGGAACTAGACTCCCTTGGTTCCAATTTTATTCTTATAATTAAGTATCTGTATTATTTGGGGTGAGCTACTTTCACCTCTATATGCCTCTTTTCCTCACGTGTAAAATAAAGACACTATTAGTTCTAAACTAACAAGATAATGACAGGCAAGCATTGTTGTTTCTTTTGCTCACTTTAGATTACAGACTGCTGTATCATTCTCTGTTTTATATTCTCTCTGCTTCTACCTTGATCCCTTTCTTAGCATTACATGGAACTTTCTTATACAAAACTACATATCCTGGGGATTCCTGGGTGGCTCAGTGGTTCAGCACCTGCCTTTGGCCCAGGGCGTGATCCTGGAGTCCTGGGATCGAGTCTCACTTTGGCCTCCCGGCATGGAGCCTGCTTCTTCTCTCTCTGCCTGTGTCTCTGCCTCTCTCTCTCTCTCTCTCTCTCTCTCTCTCTCTGTCTATCATGAATAAATAAATAAAGTCTTAAAAAAAAACTACATCTCCTATCATAAAATTGACAAATGAATCCTTACTCCTTTCTAAGAGTGTCTTTGAACTGGAGTCTTTCCTTATCCCAAATCGTTGCATACACTTACTTTTTTTCTTTGACAGTTCTTATTGACTTGTTAGCATATACAACTTTGTTGATCATTGCCACTTTCTTGATATACTTTCCCCTTGAATTTGTGAATTTACCATCAATACAGGAATTTACCACTTTTGTTCTGATCGGTGAAGCTATGATGCATGGTGAACGTGAGATGGGTGCCAAATCTACTGTACTCTTAGGTTCTTAAAGCTTTTACTGTGAGATTTCTCCATACTGAGTGACATTATAATGTGAAAAAATACATGGGTTTGTCAGGACCGGAGGAAATATTGAATATGTTGGACCTAAAAGAAAGCATGTACTTATGCACAATTTTAATTATATATTAAAAGATTAAACATTCCTTTTGAAACATTTATTGTGTGTGTGTTTATATGGTATTTCTTACCCTGGAATGTGGTAAAACATATTTGAGCGCCACTATTATAGTAAAAAGAACACATCAGATGAAGGAAAAATACTAGTGTTTGAGTTCTCAGATCTGCTACTTGGTTGGTTTGTGACTGTGGGCAAATTTTTAAATCACTTTGAACCTGTATTTCCTCATCTGTCAAATAGGCACGCTTTTGTCGACTATATCATAGATCAGCCAGTCATCTCATGAATCCTATGCAGGAATATGTGCAGTATTTATCCAATGGCAGAAATCAATAAAGATTCTTTTCTTTACTCCACTTTGCCTGGTTTGCTTAGTTTAAAAAAAAATGGAGGCAAATTTTATGAACAGTGAAATGCAGTTTTTAGGTACATAATTTGATGACTTATGATAATTGTATAATCTTGGTTAAGCAGTACTTGGCATAATGGAGAACATTTCCATCAGCCCATAGACTTCCCTTACCTCCCCTTCCCAGTAATCTTCATTTCCTTTGTCAATCACTATCCTGTTTTATAGTTTTATAGATTATTTTGACTGTTCTTCAACTTTATATAAATGGAATAATAGACTACATACACTTTCTTCTTAAGTTCAGTATATTTTTGAAGTCATCCATGTTGTTGCACTTATCAATAATTAACTTTTTTTTTCTTGTTGAGTAGTGTTCCATTATATAAAAATGTCACAATTTGTTTATCCAGTCTCTTGTGGATGGACATTTGGGTTGTTTTCAGTGTTACTATATTATGAATAAGCTGCTATGGATGTTTCTGTGCAGTATGTATATGTTCTCTTTATTTGGAGTAGAATTGCAGGGTCTTAGAATATATATATATATATATATATATATATATATATATATATATATAGGCTTCTATTATGTGGCATTGCCAAATAGTGTTCTAAAGTAATCATACGATTTCACCTTCCACCAATGATGTATGGAAACTAGTTGTTTCACTTCCTTGCCAACATTTAAAATTTTGTCTTTTTAACAATTATTTGAGTGGTTTCAAGTGCTAACTTACTGTGGCTTTCATTTGCATTTCCATGATGATTAATGATATTGAGCATGCTTTCATGTACTTTTTGGCCATTTGTATATCTCTTATTTGAAATGATTGGCTCGAATGTTGACAGATTTTACTTGGATTATTTATCTTTTTATTATAGTGGGAGTTATCTTGCATGTTATTGATTTGCATCCTTTGTCAAATGTATGTACTGCAAATATTTTCTCCCAATATGTGGCTTAGCTTTTTAATTTTCATAAGTGTCTTCTGAAAGGCAAAAGTTACTAATTTTTCCTGAAGTCTGATTTATTATTTATCATTTTTTCTTTATACTTAGTGTTGTTTGTGTTTCCTCAAAGAAATCTTAGCCTACCTCAAGGTCCCAAAGATCTTCTCAATATTTTCTTCTATAGGCTTTATGGTTTTAAAATTTAAGTATAAGTAATTTTTGTATATCGTGTCAAGATACAAAGTGCTTCCTTTTTTTTTTTTTTTAAAGTTTGGATATCCAGATGCTTTAGCATCATTTGCTGAAAAGATTTTCCTTTGCTCATTGTCATGTTTAAATGTTTGAAGATAAGTGTAAACAGGATGAATGTATAGTGCTTAAATGCATGACATACAGAAAAGTAAAGATCATAGAGTTTTAAGTTATGTGAACTGCCTTACAATATTGACTCTCCATGTGTCTACTCCAATACAAAAAGAAATAATGACTGCCTTAGAATTATTAAGCATACAATGTATTTATAATGTGCTTTAAAGTTATATGTAACTATATGAAATTTTTGCTTGTTCCCCAGAATTTAGAATATAATCCTTGAAGAAAATATGAATACACTTTTCTTATTATAACTGGGGGGAAGACAAGCCAGTCATCTTAGAGGCCTTGGTGTTTACTTAATCTGACAAGTATAGTATTCTACTAATAAAGATGGGAGGTGTTTGCTGCTCATGAACAGTAGTGATAGCTATTAACACCCAAGCAATTGCACTGTCCTGAGTTGCAAAGTAGTTTCTGGTTTCACAAGATAGTAGAGAATAGTGTACACATTAAGCATTTCATTAAAAAAGTCCATATAGTTTTAGATAATAGGTTATATGCTTTTTTTTTTTTAAGAAAAAGCATATTATACTGAAACCATATATTGTACAGAATCGACAGCCTTACTCTGGGTAAAAAAGATATACAGATATATAGATAAACAATGGAAACCAATATCTACATCCACAGGGATAGCCCATTTATTATCTCTTGATCTTCAATGGCATATTAACTGCCAGGATTGATATCACTCTGAAATGTGACATAAAGTTTTTGAAATTGCCCAAGGGCATAAGTAACTGGTGACTTTACATTAATCCCTAAAGCATAGGTACCAAACCACTATCATTTAGTAAACATGAGGTACTCATCATGTCAACACTAATAACCAAAAAGAAGATTTAAGAATGATTCAGATTGACAGAGTATATCAGTGCTGGCATCTGACAAGGTAATTCTTGGGGGAGTGTGTTTATACAGGCAGGAAGGCAACTCCCTGAAGGAAAATGATCATGTCTGGGGGTTTAGGTATGCAGTGGACAATTTCTATTTGCATTTGGACAGGAATAAAAATGGATTTTGATGCCATCAAGAGATATAGCACTGTGAAGTACTGAAATGTGTTCCCATGGGGTTATTTAGAACCTCCTATAGAAAGTTATGAGAAAAAGAAAATAAAAACTAGTTTGTTTTCCTCAAAGTATATATATTGATATTCCTTGGAAATGGAGCTTTTGATTAGATGACTTATGAATATTCATTTTATCTTGTATTTTAAACATTTCATAGTGTTGGACAGTAATTCCTCTGTTACCATAAAGGAAAATGGCTTTTGAAATTATCTGAACAATATGTTAGAATGTATTTTTTTTAGAATGTATTTATATTAGAGAGTAGTCCATAGAGATATTTAAATCTATGAAATAAACTTTTTATATATGTGGCAAATGTTTACAACATTAGTTTAAAATTCACATTGGGTGAACAGGGGAGAATAAAGTCTCTGGTGCATCTAATGTTTAGCATTAGTAGCTCATTTGATCATTCCCAGTTAGAAATGAAAAAATAAGTACAACTTTCTTAGGTCAGTTTGCTTTCAGTTTGATATTGTATGGATGTTTTGGAAGCTTCTCTAAGTTTGTTTTGATCCCTGTTCTCTTAAAAGCCCAATCCCCTTCTCAGAGCTCTGTTTTACAGTTCTTGTTCACCTGTCTGCAACCAGATGGATAGGAGAGGCTACCTAACTCTTTCTGGTGAGAAATTGGCATTAAAATTGGGAAGAAGCCAACAGGTTTGGACTGGTTCCTAGTACAGAGGAAATGTGAACTCTGGAGTTGTAGGTCTAAACTTGAGACAGAACAAAACAGTTACATCGAGTGAGGCCTATATGAGAGATAAGTTCCTGAATTTCCTTTCTGAGAAAGTCAGGGGGTCCAGCTGACATTGGTTCCTTGAGAAACCCCAGAATTTTCCCAAGATACTCACTTTTCTGTTAATTATTTAGGATAGCTCCTATTGCAACTAAAATAACTTTGACTAAGAGAAAACAGAACTGGACCACCCAGGATAATAGCTCTTTTGTGATGTTTTAGTTTGGGTGCCCATAAAAGCAGACCCTGAGATAAGGATTTGAATGTAGGAACTTATTTTTACTAGATCATTGCCAGCACTGAAAAGGACTAAAATGCTGAAACAACTTTGTCTTTAAAGAGTTAGCATTTAAAAAAAAAATAAAGAGTTAGCATTTTTCTTTGTTTGTTTGGATGCTGGTGAGTCTACTTATAATTGTATGTAAGTCAAAAATGCTTATATAATATACACTATTATTTAAAATGTTTCTTTTTTAAACCCTATTAATCCTAAGAAATGGAAATAAAAAGCCAAAGAATACAGTTATTAGTTTCTCTTATTCTCTCTTGACATCATCATTGTTGATGGTATGCTAGGTAAGTTTTTATTTGAGGTTTGCTCTATATTCTTTTTCTGGGTGAAGTTAAGTCCAAAATTACCTACCAATAGTTGTGTGCATAATGTCTTATAATTTTCTTCAGAAATAGACCTTGAAATAAATATTGGAGTTCAGGAAATTTATCTTGGAGAGGATCTCAAGAAATGGGGAAGTTAGACATGAAGGAAAGGTAGCCAAAAAAAATTTTTTTTTTAAAAGCAGATTACTGCTTGAGGTAACTGATGTTTAATCAGACCAGGAAATTTTGGGAGCCAGTGTAAAACATATCTGCACTGAGGGATGAGGGATCTAGAGTATTTACACCAAATCCTATTAGCTATTGGTTGAAAGCAGCTCTTAGGGAGCATTACTTTCTTGACATGTCATGCTTGTCACTTGGGGTCAAAAAGTAGGCTCTGACAGCCAGTGACAGCCCTTAGGCGGGAAGTGTATAGGCCCTGGCTTTTGGAAGTTCAGCAGGTGTGCCTTGAAGTTGAAAGAATGTGGGGAAACTGGGCAAGCACAGACACTGTCATGCATTGGATACTATAATGCAATGGATTGTTATTTAATCCATTTTTTATCTGTATAAGACAGACAAAACATGGATGAATCCATTGTGAGTTAGAAGAGTCCACTAAATAAGGAGGAAGATGGTTTGTCTACCCAACCTCCTCCTGCCCCTGAAAACAACAAATTGATAAACGTGAACGAATTTTGGAGAGTACCTCCTCTGAAATGTTTCTATATGAATGAACTTTAGAATAATGCTACTCTTTATTGAACTGAGGCAAAATATTGTAGCTGCCTGATAACAGCCTGCCACATTACAAATCACCACTTGCAAGGTTACACAAGGTGCCTTTAGAAAAAGCTAAATAAATTACTTCAAATAGTATGTTTGAATTCAAAAGGGAAAGAGCTGGTAGTTTGGGAGTGACAGTCCTTTCTTTTGGTTTCAAAAGGCCCATTCCCTTGCTTTGCCTTTCCATTTGCTGCTGGGAGTCGAAAGCCTGCAGTGAACATGTGAATAGAAGATACTCCTAATTGAGAAAGAAAATAAGAAAATAATTTTTGTGAAACAGTCAGAAGGTCTCTTATTTGATTATTGTAATATTTATAGACTTTCAGGTTGGTTAAACTCAATGTAATTGAAAATATAACATTTAGCTAATTCATTTTCTCAATCTCTCCTCAATTAACTTTCTATTAGAAAAAAAATCACGTACTTTTGGATCCTTTTTTATGCATTAAATCTAGAGGAGTCTATTTAATTTAAGTACTAATGATATGTCTCAAAAATTGCACACACACACAAAAATGCATACATATAAACTGTATGTGGACATACAGATGGCATTGGGGGAGGTATACATATACACACATGTGCACCACATAGGCACACACACGTTATAGTAGTCCTCCCCATCAAGGTGGAAGCTTCAAATGGCCTCTAACTAGGAGACAGCTGCTTGTTCAGCTAGGGTGGCATTCAGGGGACAGCTTTTTCAGTGGTTTGTTTTATCCTTACCTCACATCGTTTAATGGCTTATTGTATGGGCAAGATCAATTAAGTTCATTTTCTGTCTAAAAAATGTTTTAGTATATATTGTACCACCGACACTTTCAGGGATGTGTGTTGCCTCTCTTAGTTTACTTAACACTGTTTCAGGTAAAACTTTTGGCTTACTCGTTCTCTGGTTGTTTGTGAACCCCAGCTCATAGAAAACAAAATCCCTCTGTTTACCAAGATTAGCAAAAGTCCACATTTCCTGTTATTATTCCACTGGATCTGTTGTGTTTAGAGTTTATTTTCATTTTAGGTAGTTGAAATTGTTGGTCTGATTAATGGGTAGGAGTGGTCATGAGAAATTATGTTTGTGGGATTTCTGGAAAGACAGTACAACCTTGGATGCCACTTAACCTTTGAGCACCTTTTCAACTTAGATATTCAATTATTCTAAAAAGGAATAGGAAAAAGATAGGCTTAGTAAATTGGATGATAAAGGAAATAATGAACGAAGAATGTAGATTTAAAAAGGGGGGGGGGGAAGATGACCAATCAGTGAAGTTGGAATTATGTGGTTATAACTTCTACTATAATTATCTCAGTAATTGCAAAGCCAATCCACTATCATATTTCACAATGAGAATCAGACAGCCTGAAACTGTGAACAGTTCTGTGTGGGTTCTTGCAAAAAAGTCTGTAGGATATGTAAGGATGAAGACTATAGTAAAGGAAAAGAGAACAGCCAACCTGTGATCTCTTGTAGTGTCAGCACCTTAAGAGTAGCTTCAAAAAGCCAAAAGTTAAATTTGAGAATCACTATGTGAACAAAAAAACTGTCTTTTTCTGAAATGAATAAAACAACTATATTATAGTTCATAGAGTCAAAGAAATACTGATCTATTTCTTTGGATCTTAGAGTATCTGATGGTAGAAAGAGTAATGAGCATTTTGGTATGACTGTCCCTTCCAAGAGAGCAGGTCCCCAAAACTTTCTTTCTTTCTTTCTTTCTTTCTTTCTTTCTTTCTTTCTTTCTTTCTTTCTTTCTTTCATTTATTCAGAGAGAGAGAGAGAGAGAGAGAGAGAGAGAGAGAGAGAGGCAGGCAGTGACACAGGCAGAGAGAGAGAAGCAGGCTCCATGCAGGGAGCCCGATGTGGGCCCGGGTCTCCAGGATCACACCCCGGGCTGCAGGCGGTGCTAAACCGCTGCGCCACCGGGGCTGCCCTGTTAATTCTTATTTTAAAAACTGGCATTAAAATATGGGACATAAGGGAAACGTAGTAAAGTTTCCAGCTAATATTTTTTCAAAAAGTGATCTAACTCCATCACTTCTCATATACACAGAATTTTTTACTACCTGATTTTAGGCGATTATAGAGTATATATTGTTAATATCTTTTCATTTCTTTTGCTGGATACCCAAATAAGTTGTCATATTAAGTCAGATTTACTTTTCTTTCAAAAAGACTATTTTAGGGAGAGAGTGAAAGAGGGAGAGAGTGTGTGAGCTGGGAGAAGGACAGAAGGAGAGCTCTCTCTCCAGAAGGAGACTCTCCACTGACTGCAGAGCATAAAGCGGGGCTCAATCCTTGAACCTTGAGATCATGACCTGAGCTGAAATCAAGAGTTGGTTGCTTAACTTATTGAGCCACCCATGTGCCCCTCACCCCTCAGATTTCCTTTAAATGAGAAAGAATACATTGTTGATTTTTTTTATTGCATTATGTATGTAATTGTGTTTTTAACTGTACTTTTTGAGAAAAAAAGCTTCCCTTGGTCCTTTTATTTGGTAATAGGACAATGACGTGCAATGGTTTTCATCTTGAGTGCTCAGATTTTCTCTCTGAAATTAAAGCAATTTCTTAAATTTTTTATTTTTTTTAATTTTTATTTTATTTATGATAGTCACACACAGAGAGAGAGGGGCAGAGACACAGGCAGAGGGAGAAGCAGGCTCCATGCACCGGGAGCCCGACGTGGGATTCGATCCTGGGTCTCCAGGATCCCGCCCTGGGCCAAAGGCAGGCGCCAAACCGCTGCACCACCCAGGGATCCCCATGAAATTAAAGCAATTTCTGACTTGCATAATTGTGAACAACTATTCTTAGTGCATAAATTAATAGTAAATATTATTCTGTAGGCACAGATACAAAAACCAATGAATAGAGAGGTCATTTTGCCTAAGGATTTGTGCACATTTTTGTAAATTATTGAATATGAAACAGTAATTAAGAGAACCTAGTAGGTAGATGTTATTATTTAAAGATGTCATATTTTATAAGTAAAAGAAATGTTAATGTAGGATTCCTGTGTGGATCTTCAAAATACCTAAAAAAGAAGCTAGGTCTTTAAGTATGTAAAACATTCCATATCTTATGCTGAATTATACATTTATAAAAATAATTTATGAAATTACTCTAGAAAGTAAATGTGACAGTTTTAGTATGGAAATTTTGTACCATTGAATGTGCTTTTAAAAATTAGATTGAACAAAATATACTCACTACAATTGATGTAGAAAATGCAGATATAAAATTCTAAGTCACTAATGAGCTCTTTCTTTGAATTTTCTTGGCAAATAAAGAGAATGACTATCAAGTTTGTTTCATGTAATTTTTTATATTTATACTCACAGCCAAGCTTTGATCTTTTGCTTTTTGTTTGCTTGCCTGCAAGTTTTAAAAGTCAGCATGATGGAATGTTCACGTGACACAGGTAAAGCTGACTACGGCACCAGTTTTATGTATATTTGATTTTAGAGAACATTTTCTCTCTAGAGTAAAGTCTTAATATATTTTCTATATATTTGTGGGATATTTTTCTGCTAAGTTTCATTCATTTTAACATATACTTACAGGTACTTTTGTATATTAAACATATTCTAATAGTATAGCAGATATTTATGGAGTATAACTATGATGCAAGCACTTTGCTAGATTTTTATTCACAAAAGTGATAAAACAATCCTAGCTAAAAATACACTCAGGCCCCATGAGATTAGAATTTCAGAATTTCAAGTAATATTTTAGGTTAGATTCCAACAGAAGTTTCATGAATTTCAGTAAATTTTGTTAAAAACTGTGTTTCAGGAAGTTAGTTTTTAACTTTATTTCTATGTTTATTATTTAAGTATGTAAATTAAAATGCTGGGTTTTGCTGATAGTGATAGATTAATACAGATGTGTTTTAATGTAATTTCACTGGAAGTTAATTTACCTGGTTATAGCAAAACTGGAATTATTTTTAAGATGTAATTAATGTAAGTGCTATAATTGATGCACAGTGGACTCCTGAGTCTTCACTTCTGATGTCTTGTACTAAAAGATTGTATTTCAAGTGCTATTCAGATATTTGTATCTAAATACTGAGTATGCCTCCTGCCGCTTCCTGATAAGCAAAATAAATGTAGAGAAGTTTAATTTTGTTTAATACAGCACAACTTCAAATGAAAAACACTAGTATGTGCCCATGCCTTTCAACAGCTATTTATGGGGATAGATAAGAATTTTATTGCTACATAAGTATTTTCAGAATATCATCCAATTCTTGGGTTCTTTAGTGCCCCCAAATATAAGGTAGTGGTCATGAACTCAGAATTAATGTTTATTGGATTAAAATGAACAAATTCCAAAAATTAATATATTTTAGTCTATTACTTATGGTCCGGATGGATAATATATGATTTTTAAAGATTTTATTTATTTGTTTATTTGAGAGAGAGAGAGCATGTGTACAAGTGGGGGAAAGGGGGCACACAGAGAGAATCTCAAGCAGACTCTGAACTGAACCTGGGCTCTCTCTCAGACCCTGAGATCATGACCTGAGCCAAAACCGAGAGTTGGTTGCTTAACCAACTGAGCCACACAGGCACCCCCAATAATATATGATTTTAGAAGTTATTACTTTTTAGTTTGATTTACTTTGAATGTAACAAAAGACATTACTTCCTTTCTGTTTTAAGAACACTTGCTGGCTAACTCTGCCACTAATGGAAAATGGTTCATTTGTCTCCTGTTCAGAGGTCTCCTTATTTTTATTCTGTATTAGTATGATTGTGAATAACATACATAGAATTCTTTAGTTTTAAGTCATTGCCTATAGTGATTTTGGGTATAATTTTAGCAAGTAATAATACATTTCTTATAAAATGGGAGTTATCTAATTAGTTGCAACTCACTGAGATTTGTAGACTTCTGTCAGTATGAAAACCACTTCTGCTGCTGCTGCTGCTGCTAATTCTGATCTTCTAGCTCAGAACTGCTAAGTAGTTCCATGAGCTAAAGCACGTGGGCACAAGTGACACAGTTGAGACTAGAAAAATTTACAAGGACAAAGTCATGAAGACAGTTAAGCCCTAATAAATTTAATCCTTTTGGTAAAAAGGAGAAATTACAGATTTTAAATAAAGAGTAAAATTATATTTATTTAAATCTACTTAAGCACTACTACTTAAATAAACAATTTAAGGACATTTATTTAGAATCTCTTCTATTTTTCACAGCACTATCATTATGGATTAATAAAAGCAAGTAAATCTGTTTGGTAGCCTAGAATTAGATGTATTGCTTGCTGGTGACTACATTTCAGGAGGATAAAATTCTGTTAATTTACCTGGTTATAACAAAACTGGATTTGTTTTTAAGATGTAATTAATGTAAATGCTGAAAATGCACAGTGGACAAAAGAAAATAAATTCCTTGAAATAGGACAGTGGAAAACAAAGGCTACACTATCTTTTATGAATTGTTACCACTTTTTAAAGTAAATATTTTGGGGGGGCGGTTTGGATGGCTCAGTCATTTAAGCATCTGATTTCCGCTCAGGTCATGACCTGAGAGTCCTGGGATCCAGCCCTGTGTTGGGTTCCCCACTGGGCAAGGAGTCCCTTTGTTGTTTGTCATCTCCCTCTCCCTCTGCCCTCCCCCTGCTTATTCTCTGTCTCTCTCTGAAATAAGTAAATCTTTAAAAAAAATTAACTTTGGTTCTTAAACATTTATTTAAGTATTATGTTTACTCATTATAATTAGAATAAAGGTGATAAAGCAATAGAAATGGAAATGGTTAGTTAGAACTAACACTTGTGGAAAACTCTTTCAGTAAACCCACCACAAAGTGATTGAAACTGTTCTTAAAGTGATTTTCACATAAAATACAGCTTCAAAATAAAATAAAATAAAATACAGCTTCAAAGGTTGATACGTTTATCCACAAGTATCAGTCTTAAAAGAAGTGTGTGGGCATTTCAGGTAAAAAGGTCAGATGGCTTTTCTTTGGACAGGAGAAGAGAAGCAGAGATCAAGGACTTTGTAGATAACTGCTTGAGAATAGTGTTGAATTGTTTTTTTCTTTGAAGCACTGAGGGCGACACACATGTAGTATGGTTTAGGAGGAGTCAGAGATGGCTGCCACCATGTTCTAGTCAATTCAACACAGAGTTTAATTCCGACTTCTCTGATACCAGATTTTGCTAATGGGGCCAGGAATTGTATTTGATAAGAAGGTAATTCTTTACTTTTATCTAGAAGCAAAATGTACATTAAATCTGAATTTTTATAATTAAGATTCAGGTTACTTCATTTGAGCCTCAAACAGAGATTTATAGGATACATGGTATTTGCATCTTACTGATAACAGAGCCAAGGTCCATACAGCTAGGGAGTAGCAACGCTGGGCTTGGGCTCCAACCTTACTGACAGTGAAGCCAGGTTCTATGCATAGCACTGTGAGGACTTTCAGACAACAGCGAAGTAGCCTAATCATGTGCCCACATGGACAAATAACAAATTATACTCTGTATATTGACCACTTAGAGCTCCCTTGAAAATTGGACTTCGTATGCAATACAATCCTGACATAAATATCAGAATATGTTCTCTCTGAATTCCGGAATTATCTATGCTTATTTTCATTATGTTTTTAGTAATTCTCAGATTTTCTCCAATGACATTTATTTCTTTTAGAATCAGAAAAATATTACTCTTTTTTAAATGATTTTATTTATTTATTCATGAGAGACACACAGAGAGAGGCAGATACACGGGCAGAGGGAGAAGCAGGCTCCATGCAGGGAGCCTGATATGGGACTTGATCTTGGGACTCCAGGATTACGCCCTGGGCCAAAGGCAGGCACTAAACCACTGAGCCACCCAGGCGTCCTAGAATCAGAAAAAATATTCTTAAAAGAAAATTCTATCATGCTTTGGGTTGATGCTTTTAATAGGCATTCTTTGTCTATTGAAATGCATCCATATTCCCTTCTTCATCTGTTAGAATACAAGATTGGTTTCTCTCCTGGGCTGTGCTTCAGTAACTGGGACCTTGAGAAGGAATCCATTTCCTTATCTCTTATTCCTCATTCCTCATTTTCTCTTCTGTGAAATGAAGGCACTGCACCTAACACCAGAGATTAATTTCTACACCAACACTGGGCACTCTTCAGAATGCTGTCTTATCTGAGAGGTCAACCTGATGGGAACATGGGTAAAACAAGGGACTCCAGTAGGAACACTACTCATTTCCATGAATTGTTAACTAGTTAAAGCTGTTTCAGGCTTGAGGTTATGCCAAGGTCATCCCAGGGACTGCAGGGCAAAAATGTTTCTTGTAATTAGGTGAAGAATGGGAGATGGATGTGAATTTATGCTTTTGGGAAAAAAGCAAGGTGCTTGCTCTGCGGTTTTTATTTTTCAAAACAAAAAAGCAAAAAGCACAAACTTGTTAGAGATCAGGTCAGTGAGAGGTTTATAAACTCGAAGTAGGTCAGGAAAAGAGGGAAATAAGCAATAAATGGCTGAAGTTACCTGTTCAACTAATAAGCAAGCAAAATGTGGACCTGCTCTTAGTGGAGGAAATAAGCCAAGGATAGAGGAAGATACACTGCCTGAAGGTGTTGTGACACTAACTTAATAACTATGAGTTATTAAAGACAAATAAGAATTAGTAATAAATGAGTCAAACATTTATTGTAGGATGGCTAATTGCCTCACAATACTGAAAAATTAATTCACTTTCATAGTTATTTCATATATTCTTATCTTTGATAGTTTTAATAAATCCAAACAGATAATACACTTTATAGAATAGAGAAGGCAATTAGCATTGGTTATGAAGCATTGGTTACATGCTAGTCAATGGTTTGGTGATTTATGTCTGTTTCCTTAGATCCATCTAACAACTTGATAATAGAGTTGATAATTGAGATGGCAATAGTAATCATAGCTGGCGTTTTATTGGTACTGTACGTCCAGGAGAATGGTAAACTTTGTGATTAAGATTGGGGCTGAGAATCTAGACTCCCAGTGACAGCACTTGCACTTTGTGTTGCCTTGGGAAAAATTCTTATCATTCTGCACACCTCTTTTTCTCCTCTCTAAAATGGATATGATATTTGACCTAACAGTAGTTTTGAGGGTAGATTCATGACTCACTGATAAAGTTCATGACATACAAGAAACGCTTAGTGAAATCGCTGCTGCTTCTTATCCCCCACTACTGTTTTTTTTTTATCCCCCACTACCTTATTAGTATTCATCTGTACAACAACATTATGAGGTAGATCCTTTTCCAGCCCCATTTGGAGAAACTGAGGATTAAAAAACATAGATAACTAGCCCAAATCACACAATTTATATAAATCCAAGATCTTCTGTTTCTGTATTCCATATTGCTTTCTCTTTTGCATCTTGAATGCATAGAAATGACTACGTTTGATTCCTTGACCCTGACTACTAGATTATCATTGCTGCTCCTCTGGCACTGTTTGAGAAAAAAAAATCTTAAATACTTCGAAAGTAGATGCAAGTGTGAAACTGGGTCAAATAGTAACAGGGGACAAGTTTCCCTAGGATTACCCAGCCTGGAGTCAGATATCTGGACAGAGGTGTGGGGAGATGGGCTAAACGGGTGATGGGTATTAAGGAGTGCACTTGTGAGCATTGGGTGTCTAAACTGCCTGAATTTCACTTCCTGCTCTGTGAACTACTGACAGCATGAACTAGTTGTTAAGCTGAGGATCCCAGTGTTTCATCTGTGAGATGGAGACACCAATAGTATCTACTTCATGATGTTGCAATGGGCTTAGAAATATGTTGGTACTCATTTAGCATCCAGTCAATGGTAGCAGTTGTTTATTTCCTTTTTTTTTTTTAAAGATTTTACTTATTCATGAGGGACACACAGAGAGAGGCAGACATAGGCAGAGGGAGAAACAGGCTCCCTGCAGGAAGCCCAATGCAGGACTGGATACCAGGGCCCTGGGATCAGGACCTGAGCCCAAGGCAGATGCTCAACCACTGAGCCACCCAGGTGCCCCTATTTCCCTCTTTTATACTGGACCTCTAGATTTCAAACCCAAACTGTAGAATTAGTAATATTAACACAGTATAGGTTGCATAGAACTCTCTAGGCTACTCTGGGAAAATTACTGACATTCATTTTTTTCTGAGAAACATGTACTCCAGATTTCCAATTATGGAGGTATGAGAGAACTTTTGAGAGATCTATTTTTAAACTGGAAACTGCCTGCTTATTTTCCTCATTTTATAAAGTATCACCATATGCAGTGATTACATTTTCATGACCTTGAGTGGAGTTCACCTTCCCTTGAGTCTCAAGATTAGGTTATGGCTCACTATCCAGGTTTTAGGATCTGTGGGGGGGAAAAAACAGTAAATTTTTATCACTAATACTTATTTAGGACTTATGCCATGTATTTTATTAACACTTTATATGCACTATCAATTTAAAAATAACTTTTTAGAAAATAACTTTATTATAGTAGTAGTATTATACTTTTATTATTTTTTCATATATTTGTTCCAGTATCTTTTTGTTTTGTTTTCCAAGTTTTTATTTAAATTCCGGTTAGCTAATAGATAGTGTAATATTAGTTTCAGGAGTAGAACTGAGTAATTCATCGCTCAAATACAACACCCAATGCTCACAAGTGCACTCCTTAATACCCATCACCCGTTTAGCCCATCTCCCCACACCTCCCCTGGAGCAACTCTCCTTGTTCTCTGTAATTAAGAGTCTCTTATGCTTTGCCTCCCTCTTCTTTCTTTTCCTTCCCCTATACTTATCTGTTTTGTTTCTTAAATTCCACATGTGAATGAAATCATATAGTATTTGTCTTTCTGACTGATCCCACTTAGCATGATACACTCTAGCTCCATCCATCTTATTGAAAATGGCAAGATTTCATTCTTTTTGTTAGCTGAGTGATACCATTGTGTGTGAATGTGTGTGTATGTGTGTGTGTGTATATGTGTGTATTGCACCTTTGGCTACTCATCAGTCGATGGATATTTGGGCTCTTTCCATAATTTGGCTATTGTTGATAAAGTTGCTATAAACTATTATCCTTTTATAAGCCCTCCATAATCTATTCCTCCAACTGCTTTCAGACGTTTTAAAGCCTATTGTCAAACTTCTCCAAATCCTCATTGCCCTCTGCAGTTAAAACAAATTTCAGTGTCTAAATCATGGCCTACTCAGCTCCCTTATCTGGTCTTGTCTACCTTTCTCATCCAATTGCATACCACTTACATTCCACCACTCACTTTGTTGCAGCAACCCTGGTATCCTCTCTCTTTCGTGACCATTGGTCGCTTCCTGTTTTAGGCCCTTTGTATTGTTTATTTTTCTGGAAAAACATCACCCCCAGAGCTTTGCATGGCTGATTCCATTTCATCATTTTTGCCTCATCTCAGAGTGACCTTCCATGGCCAGTTTAAAACAAGTGGTCTCCTTCCTCACCGTCCTTGGTCCCATCATCATCTTTTCTTTTATTGAAAACATTTGTCATTAACTTAAATTTATTAACTTACATGTATCCTTATCTACTGTCTCCCTTACACATTGTAAATTCCATGACTGCAGAATCTTTTGTTTCTCTGATTCTCTATACCTAGAAAAGTACTTGGCATATATTTAGCATTCAAATATTTGTTGAATAAATGGGTGCAGTTAAGAAAGGTTACAAAATGTGTCTATCATCTTGGAGCTAGTGAAGTGATAGAATTCAGTTTATATGAGTATAAGCCTATTGCTCTCTGAGGTGGTAGGACATATAAAATTCATGAGCAGCAATGAAACAAAACCATAAAAGTGGTGATTAATAGTTTTTTGACATTTGTTTTATTTTGTCAACCTTTTTGCAAGGAAGAAATGTCATGTTTTATTTCCTGTTGCACTTTTAGTTCCCATGTGTATGAATTTCTGTCAAAGGTGATGTTCTGGGTCAGTCATTTCAGTCCTGTTAAAAGTTAGAATTCTTTCCTGTGCTATTCTGCATGGCTGCTGACTAATGGGAGAATTCCTGAATAAGAGAAGAACTCTGGCATATGGTCCCCAGAGCAATGTGTGTGGAGGAGAAAAAAAATCCCCTCACACACTAGAAATAGAAAAGTTTTGTTATTTCAGAAAAATAATGCTAATTGCAATAGTTTGTAAGTCCAAAATTCGAGTCATTTCAGATCTCATACGGAAGAGTAGGAGGCATTTGTGTGTCAGGATCAGGTGAAAATATGGACTCTAGCTACCTATTGTAATAATTACTACAGTAGTTACCAATTATTACAAAATATTTTTATTTATAATAATCAAATGTATTACAGTGATAATAGGATTATTTTTCTCTTCCTCTTCATCCTCTTTCTTGTCTTTCTGTGTGTCAAATTTATTCATTCATATTATAGATTTTTAAAATTTTTCTCTATTTATTCTTTTATAGATAATTTTTTTAGAGAAATGGAACCTGAATGTCAAACAGCTTCCAAGGTATACACCTTGCAGTTTTATTAGAGAAAAGGAGGAACACCTGAGTGGTTCAGTTTGTTAAGCATCTACCTTTGGCTCACGTCATGATCCCAGGGTCATAAAATGGAGCCCTTTGCTGGGCTGCCTGCTTAGTAAGGAGGTCTCCTTCTCCCTCTGCCCCCACTCGTGTTTTCTCTCACGCCCATACTCTCTCTTTTCAAAATAAGAAATTCTTAAAAAAAGAAAAAGAAAGAAATGGCAAGAGAGAGAGGAAGTGAGAGAGGGAGGGGGACAAAGAGAAAGAGAGATCACCTTAATGACTTTTCTGGTCCTCAGAACTAAAAAATCCCAGAGAAGGGTCTCATAGACTGAACTCTGGTTAAGATAACTCTTTTCCAGGGGAGGGTCAAGAGGAGAACAGGGTAAGTAGCCAATGGGTGTCCATAATTTTGTGTGAATGTGCATTAATTATGTATAATTCATATGTCAATATACATAAAGCAAATAAACGTCTTCTGATTGAAATGTGAAGACAATCTTGATACGAAAGCAATAGTGTGAGTCAAACACCACGCAAGAAATGGCATCAAGGAAATAAAAGCAGAAAATATTGGTCTCAAAATTCTCATAATGAAATTTGAGATACATAAAACAAACAATAATTTTAAAGGCAGAATGATGTTTTACATATCCTTTATGGAATGTATATGCATTTCTGGGTGAGGAGGAGGAAGCCATGGAAGAATTTGAACAAAAGAAACACCACCAAGTGTTCTACTCTGAGGCTTTTTATTGATAATAGTTTATATATGCCATTCTAGTTGTTTTATATTATAATTTGTTCTTCCAAAGTCATGATCATATTTTATATGCGCTTTTGGGGTTATTATTACTTAACATTTTGAGTACAGAATTGTAATTCAGATTCAAACTATGAAGAGATTAACCAGGAGAAGACAAGGGACAATTTGAAAATTTTATGAAGCCTTCCTTTGAACTGAATTTTTAAGAAATTGAATATTTTAACTAGAGAGAAGAGCACTTACACTCTTTGTTTTCTCTTAAGTAATCACAAGTATTGTCAAACAAGATTTAAAGACACTTTAACCCTTTTAAACTTTGGGAAAATTTAAAAATAAAATCCATAAGTAAATACTGAATTGATTCATCCAGAGGCTATTAAGCACTGTGATTAATATAAAGATCTCTTCCGTAGTCCCTGCTCTCAAGAGGATTATAAACAATTTGGTTGGAAATGATAGTACTGGTAAACAAAACAAAACAAAAATCCAGGTTCTACAATAAGATTTCAATAAGTGTTCAAAGTCATGAGAAGGCATACATACCTGAAGGTGGTATTTGTGGCTAAATGAATGAAAACATTTGAGTCTGAAATAGTCAAGGAGAGTTTTAGACAAAGAGGTGAGGTAAAATTGTTTTTTAAGGGATGAATCGAGAAGAGCAGTCATGTTAATTCTGCTGGCATGATGGTGGAATGAAAGCATAGAGACCCTACAAGTACAAAGCATTGCTGCAAGCCCGTTGACCATGAAATGTTCTCCTAGAGTAAATCTAGCACTCATAATACTGAGTGGTATCATCAAGCAATGAATGTTATCTTTATAGTTTGTCAAAGCCTATTAAAAATAAAAAAAATATAAAAACCTGAGGGAAAGAACACATTTCTAAGAAATTTTTTAAATTTTTATTTATTTATGATAGTCACACAAAGAGAGAGAGAGAGAGAGAGAGAGGCAGAGACATAGGCAGAGGGAGAAGCAGGCTCCATGCACCGGGAGCCCGACGTGGGATTCGATCCCAGGTCTCCGGGATCACGCCCTGCGCCAAAGGCAGGCGCCAAACCGCTGTGCCACCCAGGGATCCCCATTTCTAAGAAATTTATTATAACTCTTCTCTTATAAATTCAGTCAATAAATATTATTATGTGCAGTGTTATACCAAGAATGCCCTCCTCCTTGGTAATAGGTAAGCCACTCATTCATGTTCACAAATATTAAGATATTATAAATGGTAATGGAATTGGATTTTAAATTACTTTGAGCATTTAGTCTTTTATACCATTCTTACTATTCTTAAAACTTTAAATATTATTTATTATCTTTAGAACTACATTTACCTCTTTCTTTCTTAATAATTGTAAGTTTGAAGTAGAAAGATGATGCCATGCATGGATGCAAGAAACAAAATCTATTTTTTTGTTGTTTTTGAAAATTATTTCTACAGTGTGTGATTACATGAAAAGTAAAGTGTTAAGTATATATGTAGAGTTAATGAAACTTTGAAAATTTGTCATAAGATTAGGCACTTTGGACTCAGACTCCAGGTTGAATCTTGGCTCTGTCAATTATAAAATATGTGATTTGGGGCCAATTGTAAACCTCTTTGCCTTAGCTTCCTTGTTTGTAAAATAGAGGATTCATATCTCAAAGGTGCTTCTTAAGAATTAAATGAATTGTTACATAGTTATTCATACAAGCACATGCTAAGTGCTTTGAGTGTTTATTAAAAAAAAACCACAAAGATACTAAAAGTGCCAATCCACCTGCCACTTAAATTATTAAATTATTTCAAACTTACAGGAAAATTGTAAAGATGGAAATACTACAAAGAATACCGGTATACTCTTTATCCAACTTCACACAGTTTTAACATACATCATGTCTCTTTACCCCTAAGTAGTTTAGTGGAGGTATTATGTAAGATTAGGGATTCTCTATTCCATAATTACAGCTCAGTTGTCAACCTCAGTGATTTAACTTTGATGCAATGCTTTAATGTAATCTACCATTCTTAATACACGTGTATCAGCTGACACAATAATGTCCTAAAGCATTTGCATTTCCTTCTCCAGCCTTCTACAGTGCAGGATCCAGCTTAGGATCAAATATTCTGTTGAAGAGTTATGTCTCTTTAGCCTCTTTTATCTAGAACATTTTGATAGCCTGTCTTTATCTTTAATGACTGACATTTTTGATACAGGCAGTACCACAATCTCCCCCCCACCTTTTAAAATGCAACCTCTCTTATTTATTGCATGATTTTTTTTTCTCCCTTGCAACCAGTAAGCAATCTGTGGTGAGACAATTCAAGATCTCTCTAGTTTAAGCATCCATTGATAATTCATGCCTGATACTATCTTTACTATTACAATTAAAAAATGATTATTTTCCAACTCTGGCACTCCCTCTACATTTACCAGCCAGCTTTCAACATCTACTGAAAGCTAGAGCCCTCTTTTTTTCTTCCTTGCTTCCCTCTTTCCTCTCTTCCTCCATTCTTTTCTTCCTTCATTTCTATATGAGCTCTATTTTTCCATGTTTGAACTGAAAATCTGTGTATATTTCCTAAATTAGATTATAGATTTCTCATTAGAAGTTATCTATTTAAATACAGTTACAAGACACTTGTTTAATTACCCTTACATAAATCAAAGCTGGTTATATTCTGAAGTTTGTATCTTATGGTATTATTTACAGGGAATATCATCAAGAAAGAATATTACAAACAAGTTGAAATATGCTTTATAATTATAGTGTTCTATCAACAATGACTGATCTAGAGGGTATGCTTTGTTCTCTTCCATTAACCAAACCTTTATTCATCTGACAGGAGAGTCAATGAGCATTCTGTATTCCCTATGGTTGACTTTTGAAGGTTTTCTGGAATCAGACTATTGCCCCTGAAACTATTTCCATTTATCGTTTTCAGTGATATCAAAAGTATTATCTTCTAATTTAAATCTAGTCCTGAGTGCAAGAACAGAGCACTACAGTTAATAAAAAGATAATTAAGAGACAACATATGGGTAAAATTGGTGCCTCAGTGGGACTTCTAAACGTACGAGGAAGTTGCCTCTTTAAATGTGAACTTCAATTAAATAAATTTATCATATCAGTTATCTGAGGCAAGGCTTTTTTATGGAACTGTGCAGCATGGGCTTAGTCATAGTAGAGTGGAAGATCATGTTCTTTTTTCATAAACATGGAAACCACTTTTCTAAATTATTCCACAAGGAAAATAAGCCCTTTGTAGAGAAATTGGACATATGTAATGAATTGGATTACACATGGGTAGCAAGATTTCAGCTTTCAGTTTGGGTTACATGGAAGCTTATATTTCACAAACTATAGGGGTGATGAAATGAAAATTAAACATTTATTTGGTTTTATTTTAGTATATATTTCCTGTATTAGTAGTTGTCATATACTCTTTATTCTATAAAATATTTATAAGTTGAGGGAAGAGAAAACTAAACAAATTAATGTTTTTCCAATATTGCATGGCTTTGTTTGAAAAATTAGAGTAGCCATTAACTATATAATTATCTAAAATGAGATTTTTGTACACTAATGTGTGTGATTCATAACAAATATGTTGTAATGTTTAATACATTAACTTAGGCATTAATGTTTAAATATAACTTTCAGGTTAGGGTAGGCTCTCAGTACTTTGCAAAATGTACTTTACGGTATACAGAATCTACTGAAGAAGACATACAGGTTGAGATTTTCCTTAAGGACATATGAGTTTTCTGTATTTTTGATCGTTGGCACTATAAATAAATGTGTGATGTCACATATATAAATAATCATGGCAGTTAAGCAATAGTGGAATACTTGCCCTGAGAAATTTTACACATTTAGCCTATCAATTACTTTAGAAAATTTTTATAGAAATGGCTGAATGAACATATTTAAAGCATCTTTTAAAACAGATTTTTTTCAGCACTGAGTTAAAAAGATTGATGAGACTCTTCTTTCTGCAGACATGTTTGATAAATGTACAAGGTCAAAATGTAAAGGATTATTTATCCAAAAATATTACATTTATAAAGAATGATATCATTTAAGTTAGATTTGTCTTCTCTCTCTATTCCAAGTCCTTAGATGTCCTCAATCTCTTTTGAACATAGCCTTTATGCATCTCTTTTAGTAGACTTCAGTTCCCCCATGATGTTTTCCCGTTTGTAGTTGTATTGGCACAACACGCTTATTTTATTTATTTTCTAATATGTCTTTAGCATTTTGGGATTTTCCTCTAAAATCAAGCAATTCAACTGAGCTCTTTACCAGTCTTTTGCAGTTGAACATATAATGCCATCAATAAAATGAGACTGGATCAAACATCTTTCTGTGTCCACGTTAAAAAAAGAAGCCCTTCTTTGTATTAGTAAACTTATGTAATTCTATTAATTACTCGTGCTCTTATTCAAGTACCTCTTTTGTGTGTGTGTGTTTTTGAATCCTAGAAATAATGGAAGCTAGCATGGGCATAACCATGATTTATGGTAATTTTATTAAATTCATCATGTGACTGAGATTCACCCTGGTGTATTTGTTTCAGAGTAGTAGTTCATTAAAGAAAACGTAAAGGAAGACCATTTTCTAACACTGTAGGAAAACTCTTATTCATCCACACTGAAACTGTATTAGACTTGAAAAATGGAGCTATTTTCCATAGAGACCTTCACACAAGAAATTAATACTTCTAGACGACCTCCTTATTGACAAGGGAAATGATGATATTCTAATTGACTACAATTATTTAGTAGTAGTAGCTGAAATTTTAAAAGTACTTTTTGTACCTGTTACTATGCAAAGTACTTAAACGTTTTGCCTCTTTTCATAGTGGGGATTGCTCTGTGAAGTGGGAATTGTCCTCTCCTTTCTCTTACCAATGAAAGAGTTGAGGCTTAGAGAACCTAAGGTAAGGAGTTAGTGAGCAGAACAGCAAGGTCTAGAATCCAGCTTTGCAAGACCCCAAAAGTCTTTGTTATGCATGATAATGTTTGTAAAATAGTGCACCTGATTTCTCAAATTACAATAGTCCATATTTTTTTAGTATAGTTCTACAAAATCTCTTTTTATTTTAAATAAAGCTAGAAATTCCAATTAGTGTTAAATGACTTGGTGTAACCTGTGCTATAGTATCCATAGAAATAAAACCTAAACTTTGTAGTGAAGTTGTGGCCATAGTGGGTAGATTTAAAAATGCGCCAGAAATGTTAACCACAATAGTACTGTTTACCAGAGGAGTCAGGACAGAGAAAGTTGCTGTTTCCTTAAGCTTTTAGAAGAAGTTTCTTTCCCTTCTGTCTCAGGAGACAGTTTGTGTGTATGAATGTGTTTAAGATTTATCAGACAGCCTTCATCTTTATAAGGGATTGTTGATAAAATTATTTCAGCCAAATCTTTTGTAGATCAGTGATCTACAAATTTCCTCAGAAAAACCTAAAAAAATTCACTGTCAGGTAATTATTCAGTGTTGCCACTGTTCATATATTGACTGATAAATTCAGTTTCCTTTATTTTTTTTTAAAGCTTTCTATTTGATTCATATATTTGTTTGAAATTGAACTCAATTGAGAGGGGCATGGCAGTATAATATTTTGCTTTACCAAATTAGGGAAAATATTTTAAAAATCAGAAATCACTAAGATATGTATGGATATATTTCCCTGAATGCTTCATTAAAGATACATGAGGGTTCATTTTTCTTTTCCTACTTCGTCAGCATTTGAAAATGGCTCTATATCTTTCTTCTGAAAGCTGACTTTGATTAAATGCCCTATATATTATGCACCAAAAGTTTCTTACGTCTTTTATTTTGTAAAGCAGGATACTTAAAATTGTATGCTGTAGATTGCAAAGAACAGGAAAAGAATTCCTATTATATATCCTTCCAGCCCAGCTGATAAGAAAATCTGGGAAACTTCACTTGAAAAATGAACTGTTAGCAGTAGACAAGAGAGGGGAGTAGAGGTTTTTCTTATAAAGGTATCTCAGGTTTATCTTAGTTGAGAAAATGTCTTTTTTAAGGTGCAAAATCATGTAACTCCAGCTAGCTAGTACAACTTGCTGAATAATCAAAAAAGATCTTGTTCATTTCATGGAACTCCTCAGCCTGGCTATGATTCTTTATCCTGGTTCTCTGGCTGTTAATCTTCCCTTATATTCTTTGGAGACAGGTCACTATAACAAAACCCCCTTATTTTAATACACCTTCCTCCACTCTGATGAAATTTTTCCATACATTGAACAAGGTAATATTAGCTTATGGAGGTAATTTTAACAGTGATTTTTTTATATACCAAATTTTTACATTAAGATTGGTAAAGTCTCCATTTAGAACACATTATTTGGCATGCGTCCTCGTGTGTGTGTGCGCGCGCAAATGTCATGGCTGTCAAATTTTAGAAATTCTCAACAGACAGGTATTAGTACATCATTTCTATTTTTTATTTAAAATATAGGTAGATTCTTTTAGAGATGTAAACAGACATATGTTTGAGCTGAATCTTTGCTAATAGTTATTTCAATAATCACATACATTTAGGCCAGAGCTTTCCTTTCCTTTTTTTTTTTTTTTTTAAAGATTTTATTCACTTATTCATGAGAGACATAGAGAGAGAGGCAGAGGCATAGGCAGAGGGAGCAGTGAGTTTCCTTTGGGGAGCCTGATGTGGGACTCGATCCCTGGACCCTGGATCATGCCCTGAGCCAAAGGCTCAACCACTGACCCACCCAGGCGTCCTTAGAGCTTTGCTTTCAACTGGAAGTGCTTACAGTAGTAACAGAAATAAAATTGAATGTAATTATTTGATGTTGAATTTTCAAAACATTTTAGTAACACTTTTGAATTTAGAGGAACTACGATTAATACAATATTCAACAAAATCTTGTTTAGAGTAGTGAACATAGGACATTCCTTGTATAATCTTCACAGAGTTGAAACATTCAATTAGAATTTCTTTTTTATCATAGCTGGGCTACAGAGATGATATTAATGAGAATAAAATGCTAGAAAAGCAACCAAAAATATGTGTGTGAAAATAACAATAACAAAAACAAAGAGACTGCAGCATTCGTTCCTATACATTAACAAGATGAAGAACATTCCTGAATTGCACTTTCCGTCTTGTGTTCAGTTATTTAGTATCAGTCTTAAAAAGCCCTTTCAGCTGGGTGAATATGTTGGCTATATTTTTAGTGTTCTGTCATATAAGGATCTTGGGAATAAGCCGTAGAACTCATAAAAGGCCATAATTCCCACTTCTCCTGGGCAGAAAGTGACCTTTTTTGGTGTGAGCAAGGGTTGAACTTGCTGCTATGTTGCTCAGATGACCACAGTCCTGAGGTCCTAGGGTACAGATATTTATCTGGCTGGCTTTGCCCAATATTCCACTTAATAATCACTGGCTGCTCCAGATGCAAGTGCTGAAATGTGGTGAGGCAAACGCAAACTGCTGTGTTCAGTAGAGATTACATTCTAAAGATGTGAGATTTAGATGCAAATAGGCTTAGTTCAGAGATCTGTAATGGAGATCTTTAGAAACAGATGTATTATTTAATCTGTTTCTGGTTATCAGTTTACAGTGGAACACTGGATTGATGCCATGGTGACTCAGTTCATTTACCTACATAGATAAGAATGTTGGATATCAGAAAAAAAAAACACAACAAAACTATTTCTTCTTTATACCTGAGTTTTATGCTTCCCCTGAGGTCCAGCCCATTGCCTTTAATTTATTCTCAAAATAATCTTTTAATTGGCACTTGACAATGCCTACATGCCTCCTTTATTACCTCATAATGTTTACACTTGTCACACCTCTCTTTCTCTACCTTTGTTTTTTATGGTAGATTGAGATCATATGAGACATTATAGGCAGATGGATTTTGACTTCCTTTAAATTCTTCTTTAAGGGGTGCCTGGGTGGCTCACCTGGCTAAGCATCTGACTCTTGGTGTGGGCTCAGTTTATGATCTTAGAGTCATGAGATCAAGCCATGTGTGGGGCTCAGCACTCAGTGTGGAGTCTGCTTGAGATTCTATCTCTCCCTCTCCCTATGCTCTTTCCTCCACTCTCTCTCAAATAGATAAGTAAGTAAGTAAGTAAGTAAATAAATAAATAAATAAATAAAATCTTTAAAAATAAATTCTTTTTTTTTTAAATACAGTTGCCTAACAATGGAAGGGGCTATTTAAAAATAGGCAAATCCTATCCAGCTTTCTTGACCTTAAGCTCTTTGTGATATTATATAAAGACTTCCCCAACATAGAGAAATATGTGAATATTTCAACTTGTTTTTTTTGATAGCCAGCAAAACCCAACACAAGAAACTGATAAAAGAGACAAAGCAAAAAGAGAATAATTATGTACATACATTTAGATGGAAAAACCCTAAATACAATGTTAGCAAACTGAGCAATCTTTTTAAAAGTAGTAGATGATAGGAACAAGTTATGTTTTGGTTTGTTCCAGAAACAACAGCATGATTCAATAATTGGAAATGTGATTCATATAATTTATCCCATTACCTGATAAAAAGGAAGACATAAGATGCTCTTGCAAACTCTGAAAAAAAAATTCAGAAAACTCTAGTAGATTCTTCATTCACTGTCTGCAGAACACATCCTTTGTCTGTTAAAGATTCACATATATCATTTTTGTGAACATCTGTTTTGTAAACATCTGTTGTGTCAAGCTCTTGGCTTGGCATTTTACATACCTCCTAACCCATCCTTTTGGAAGTTAGGAAAGGTCAGCAATGATATTTTTTATGTACGTATGTATGTATGTATGTATGTTTTTATTTATTTGAGAGAGAGAGAGAGAGAGAGAGCGAGAGAGAGCATGCACATGTGATCCAGAGGGGCAGAGAGAGAGAATCTCAAGCAGACGCCACTGCTCAGTGCTGAGCCCCACCCGGAGCTTGATCTCACAACTCTGAGATCCTGGCCTGAGCTGAAACCGAGAGTTGTGTTCCTAACCAACTGAGCCACCCAGGTGCCCAGCATTGATATCTTTATATACAAAGACCCAAAGGATAATGAGATGTAGGGTTTGAACCCACAGAGTCTAATTCCAATGTCCATACTTTTCCATTAGCACCTTGTACAGCACTTTTGTTTCCTTGTAGATTTTTTCTAACCCATTAGAATGAGAGTTTTTTTTTTCTTTTATTTTTCAAATAGTTACTATGTGTTTGTTTAAGTAAACTCCAAGCCCAATGTGGGGTTGAACTCACCACTCCAAGGTCAAAAGTCGCATGCTCTACCATCTGAGCTAGTCAGGCACCCCTTATATCTTATTTTCAAGTCTTCTGAACACTTTGTTTTTTCTTTACACTTCAAAGTAAAAGTAAAATGTAAGAAAACCACACTGGGGGGTACTCATCTCAATATAATCTCTTTACATGTCTTCAGTTGCTTTACACACCTGACTAGCAGTGTGATTGTTTTCATTTTAAGTTTTTATGTTGAGGCCACTGAATCTACTGTATGTAATAAATTGGAGTACTATTTACATTGTAAACTTGAAATTGGCCCACAAGAACATGTAACTCCATCATGTTGATATTTAACAGGTTCTGTGACCATTGTAGGAGCACACAGAAACTGAATGTTTCTGGGGTGCCTGGGTTGTGCAGTCTGTTGAGTGATTGACTGTTGGTTTTTAGCTCAAGTCCTGATCTCAAGGTGGTGAGATCAAGTCCCGGGTGGGGCTTAAGTTTCTTTCTCCCTCTCTCTTTGTCATTCCTGCTATGTGCTCTCTCTCTCTCTCTCTCTTTCTAAAATAGATAAATAAATCTTTTAAAAAAACTGAATGTTTCCTGCCTTAGGCAGCACTAACATTTTCACAACAAATTATATTAAGGTGTATACATTTGTAATACTGAAGTAACTTATGTCATGCCCAAACAAAATTGCATCTTATATTTAGGACACTATGTCACTTCCCTTTAATTGCAGACTCAGAGGCTAAACTGATACAAAGCTCACAGGATGGGGAGGTGTTTCTGAAAAACTGATCTGAGTGAATAAACTGTTTCTCCCATATTTTTTGTCATTCTCTGAGGGTTATGACTGTGGCACCTGACGAAGTGTATAAAAACCAAGAGGCTTGTCCTGCAGGTGTAACATGCAGGCCAGTTTTGGATTGGATTTTAAATTGTGTCAGTGCCATAAGGGCAGATGTCTTTAAAGAAACAAGAAAAGCATTGGTTCAGAGAGTACATTGTTCAGTTCTCTACTTGTGAGGATGTAATTTATAAAAGAGATGAGTATTTTTCTGTTTTTCTTCAGTGCTATTGAGTTTGACTCTAGGAATAAAATTTTAGTCTGTTAACTCCTAGGGAAAAAAAAAAGCTTTTTAAAACTAAGCCTTTACTTTGCTCTACTATAAAAAGTTCTCCTATTTTCATTTAGTAAATACCCTTCCCCTAACGTTTTGGTTCTCAACCAGGACAATAGTCTCCCTATAGGAGACTATAGTCTCCCAATAGGACGCATTGGCAATGTTTTGGAGACTTTTTGCTTGTCATGACTGTGCGGGATGCTACAGGCAATTGGTGGGTTAGAGGCCAGAGATGCTGCTAAATATTCTCAATACACAGGACAGCCCCACCAACAAAGAATTACCTGTTCTACAACTTCAGTGGTTGAGAAACCCTGCTCAAAAAATGCTTTCTTATTTTTATTTTTAGTAAGTGTAAGAAGGCATCATCAAGTAAAATGGGTAACATAACTTTAATATTTTGATAGGACTGTTTTGCGCAGATAGGGAAAACATTCAGAAAGTTAAATCTCCTGCAACTAGAGGAGAATGGTGAATATGTTCAAACTGGATTCAGTCAATTGAAATTGTCACTCATTCTCTCTGTCCCTGATGGTTTTTCTCTTAGATCCCCTGTTTCTGCTTAAATGTTAGTAATGGGATGTTAAATATTTGTTTTTGTTGTTTGAAGTAAAAATGAAGCATGTATATTCATTTACAAAGTAGAAGTTTAAAATTGTCTTGTCAAAATCTGAAAGTCAGAATAATCTGAACTCCCTAATGTTGAAACTACAAACTGACATTTGGGAGATCCTTTCT
Organism: Nyctereutes procyonoides; assembly: GCF_905146905.1. Lineage (NCBI taxonomy): Eukaryota > Metazoa > Chordata > Mammalia > Carnivora > Canidae > Nyctereutes > Nyctereutes procyonoides. Next base: position 26,109,878 of record NW_026575051.1, on the reverse strand, counting down.
GAAACTCCCAACAAAATAACTCCTCTCAGGCACCCGGGTGGCTCAGCGGTTGAGCATCTGCCTTTGGCTCAGGTCGTGATCCCAGGGTCCTGGGATCCAGTCCCGCATCGGGCTCCCCACAGGGAGCCTGCTTCTCCCTCTGCCTATGTCTCTGCTTCTCTTTCTATGTCTATCATGAACAAATACATAAAATCTTAAAAAAAAAAAACACAACTCCTCTATTAGAGAATAGAAGACCAATATAGCAAAGCAGTATTTTCAGTTTATTTATATAAACATCCATTTGTTCTTTTACTATAGTTGGCTGATGATCTTTGATTCTGCATAGTCATGATAACAATTGCTAACCTTTTTTGAGCAGTAATGATGTATCAAGCACTATCATATTTTATCATTCCCATTTGCAAATAAAAGTTAGGCATACAGTAGTTCAGTAATTTATCCAAAGTGACGTTCACTCTTAATGGAACTGAGGTTCAAACCATGTGGTTCCGAACCACAGTGGCATGCTGCCTCTCTGGTTCATTGCCAATATCTGCCTTCAGCACTCTTATTTAGGATAACTGAACACTGTTGGAAAAACAGTCACACAGAGCTACGTGGCCTAGTACAGGTGTACATATATTTTCCAACCTCAGCTGACTTACTTAGTAATTAATTTATTGTTTCTTTGTATTTTCAAATGAACTATTCAGTGCTATCAACTCTTTCCTAAGGTTTATCCAGAGCTGCTTACTTCAATTATATGACTTTATATCTTTTGTCATAAAAAAAAAGGAGAAAAAAAAAAGATAGTTTGGAGATTCCTGTTAATGCTTGATGAACACCTTCCTCTGCCTCCTTATATGATGTCTAGTCTCATAATCTTTACTTTTTCCTCATAAAGTTACCATGAAGATACCAAAAAGGTAATCAAGCTTGAGCTTCAGGGTCTCTCTTTTATATGTTCTCTTCAAAGGCAGTGGAAAGGCTGTTTTTTTTTTTTATGTTATGAATTTGCCCAAATAGGATGATTTTACCTTATTTTTTCAACAATTTTTTTTCATTTTATGCTACTTTAAACCTGTAGAAAGGACATACAAGACAAACACTCATGGAGGAGAAAAAAAGGTGTTGATCTAAGTAACCTTGGGAATGAGTGCAGTGTATATGATCAAAGGCAAACGGAGCTGCACATAAGCACTGTATTCTACCCATAAAGTTGTGTCTTTAGGAGATGAGTTAGTAGTTCTGAAACTACTCTATTTGTGTATACTAGAGTTGAACAATGAGGTAAATTTGTGGTGGATGGAAAGTGCCAAAAGCATGCACTTGCTGGAATGAGTGGCTGCATACAAACAAGGGGAGAAAACTAGAATGATCCTTGTAGTAATGGATTCATATTAAAGACATCAGTATGAACTCATGTTTATCATAACATGTATTATATATAGGTGATAGACATTGCATATTATATATTCAGGATTAATCACATATATTTCCTTGCTCTGTCTGCTGAGACAGCCTAGAGGTAATGATATCCACAAGCAATAGGCATACCCGACAACCAGATCTTGCTTTTCAATAAACTTCTACTTATTATAGAAGAAATCAGGGTCTTTGGAGAAATCATTGATTGTAGGATGGGAGCAGGATATCTATAAGATGAGCCTAAGTGTCTTGTGGTTCTAGAAAGTAAGGGGAAATCCTTTAAAAAAGGAAAAGCTCACAACTATGGAAATATGTCAAAAGGATACAAGAGCCCACTGGGAGAACTTCCAATGGCAAAGCTGGAACAATTTGAGTAAAAAAATAAATAAACCAGTATTGTATTTTTTGTTAAGATTTTATTTATTTATTCATGAGAGACACACACACAGAGAGAGAGACTAGAGACACAGGCAAAGGGAGAAGCAGGCTCCATGCAGGGAGCACGATCCAGGGTCTCCGGGATCAGGTCCTGGGCTGAAGGTGGTGCTAAACCGCTGAGCCACCTGGGCTGCCCCCAGTATTGTATTTTAACCAGAAATATAAAATAAATATCCATGAGTCCACACTGATGTAGATAAATAATTTATAAATGAATCAGGGGAGAACACACAAATGTCCTGTGCAGGAGAATTCCAAATAATTTATAGAGATACTTTGCCCTCAAACAGGAAGAAGGTGACACATAACTTTCTTTTCTGAAGTGAGGGCTGTGCATAGTAACTTTCTTTCAAAGAATGTAGTATGGAAAGAGGAAAGTAACTTTACAGTGAAGCTGCCCAACAGAGGCTACCTTACTTGGGCAATCCAGGTAAACACCACTTGTGATGTCATATTAATATGTATTCTTGTTCCGATGTAGCTAGAATGTCATTTTAACTCTGCAGTATTTGTCCCCAAAACATATTACCCGAATCTAATCGTGAGAAAGACATGAGGCAAATGTCCATTGAGGGATATTCCGCAAAGTACCTGATCAGTACTCCTTGAAACTGTCAAGGTCATTAAAACAAAGGAATCTGAGAAAAGATCATAGCCAAGACAAGCCTAAGGAGATTGACAACTAAATGGGATTTTATTATCCTGGATGGGATCATGAAACAAAGGACACTAGATCAAGACTATTGTATGTGTGTGTATATGCATGCATGCACATAATTATGTATGCTTGCATGCGCGTGTATCTGTGTATATTTAAATAATCTGGAAGTCATTTTCATACTTGTAATTCAAATCCAACAATTTGGAGTTCTTCTCAATCTTCTCCCATTTCATATCTGTATCTGGCTTTTCCCATAGTGAAAAGTCCGGTTCCCCTAACATCGGTGTATTATTTTGCTCTATACTTAGGTATATGCGAACTAGTTGCAGAATTTTCACATTGATGTCACTATCTACTAATTTAAAAACCTCTACTAATTAAAGATAAGATTTCTTGGGAGTCCTTTTTATTCCTCCAGAATATCTAATAAAGTTGTATGATTAGAGTACTATATTTAAAGTAGCTTGAATTATTGCATATGGTTATGTCTGTTATTAATTTGGTACATAGTGAGACATTTGTTTCCCTTTGTGTATGATTTTAGAATTTTTATTTTTTAATTTATTTTGAACATGTCAAAACACATTCCTACTGTAATTTTCCAGAATGTTATCTAAATTGAGTCATATAACAGTAGCTTTTGGATTCTGGATTCTTTCACTTAGAAAAGTGTGTTTAAGTTCCATCCATGTTTTGCATGAATTGATAGTTTGTTCCTTTTTATTGTTTATTCCCTGATAGAGTAATACCACAGCTTGTTTATTCATTCATCTAGGTTGTTTTGATTTTTTAGCAATTATAAATAAATCACTCCAGGTATTTTCTTAAAGATGTTTGTGTCATTTCACTTGGGTAAGTTCCATGGAGTGCGATGATGGCTGTGTTGTATAGTAACTTTATTTTTAACTTTAGAAGAAACTAACAGACTCTCTCCTGAAAAGTTTTTTGTGTGTAATTTCATCACCTTATTCATTTTGTTTCTTTCTTAGATGATGACCTAAAAATGTTATGTTTAATAAAATGCCATCTCTTTTATAAAATGAAACTATATTTTCTGAGCAAATATTAAGAACTAAAATTAAGACAGAATAAATGACTCACATTTTTTTTTGGAGTAAGTTGAAAATAATTATACTGACATATTCATTTGGAACTTATAACCAAAAAGTCTTTGTTCTCTTTTTTTCTAAAGGCAAACCTATAATTTTAAAATTTATTTTTATTTAATTTTTTAAAAAGAATTTATTTATTTATTTATTTATTTATTTATTTATTTATTTATTTATTTATTTTTATTTATTTGAGAGTGAGAGAGAGAGGAGAGAAAAAGTGAGCTTGGGGAGAAGCAGACAGAGATGGACAAGTAGACTCCACAATGAGGGCAGAGCCTAATGCTGGGCTTTATTTTATGAACCTGGGATTGTGACCTGAGCTGAAATCAGGAGTTAGACTTTATTTAACTGACTGAGGCACCCAAGTGCCCCAAAGCTAACACTTTTTTAAAAGGGAGAAATACCTACAAAAAGATAAAATAAAATGAGAGATAGAGATAGCATTCTGACAATCGACAATTTTAGCATTTTTACATGAAATTATTGCTTTAGATGCCACGTTAGATTGAAGAAAGAGGTAAGTTGCATAGGAACAGTCATATTTGATTTAAATGTGTCCCTTCGTGGGGAATATTAATGCTTGTTTTGGTTATACTTTTTTACCTTTATTAATAACCTCATACACAGGGGATCACTGGGTGGTGCAGCAGTTTGGCGCCTGCCTTTGGCCCAGGGCACGATCTTGGAGACCCAGGATCGAATCCCACGTCGGGCTCCTGGTGCATGGAGCCTGCTTCTCCCTCTGCCTGTGTCTCTGCCTCTCTCTCTCTCTGTGTGACTATCATAAATAAATAAAAATTAAAAAATTTTTTAAAAATAAAAAAAATAACCTCATACACAAACAATTTCAGCCTGAAGATACTTTAATTTGCTGTACTTCATCTTTTTGTTTTTCTCTTACTTCTAAGGACAGATTTACTTTTGGGATTATTGCATAAAAGAACAATGGTAATTCATCACAAGTGCAAATTTAAATGTCCCCAGAGTGGGTGGGATAGGGGACAACAATTAGCCAAACTAACACTAATTTAAATGGTGTGATGAGCATTAATCCAGTTTAAGCTAATATATGAGTTGTTAATGGGGTCTGTATGTGCACATAAGACCTCTTATAGAATGAGCACCTAGATCTTAATGCATAAAGAGGCATATTTTTCATTTATGGGTATTGCTGAACTTGGATGCAACATGATGTATACCAGAATTACTGGTATACAAATTACTATATGCAAATTACTGTATAGAACTCACATTTAAGAAATATAGTTTTTAGTGATATTTTCGTCTTACATACTGGCTTTTTGTCTAACTCATTGTATCTTGAATCTGTTATTTTCTCAAATTTAAAGTATATGAAGTGTATAATTACTAGTGCTTTTACTAATTTATGCTTGGTATACAATATTTTCTAAGTTTTGAGAGTAAATGTAATACTTTGGATTTTTTTCTCTACTAAAAAAAATTATCACTTCCTTGCAGAATTCAACCTCTGATACATCTTGAAACCAGGGTGCAACAATAAGTATGTTAGGTAATGAATACTTTAAAGTAGTGTTAAGTTCTGTTTAATACATGCCAGGGTTGACTGCACAAATAAGTTAATAGAATGATCTAGTTGAAAAACTTAGCTGTTAACAAAGGAAAACTTTTTCTCTAATGTAGTAGGACTCACTACTTAGATTATATACTATTTCAGAACGTAAGCACAAACACGCACACACACACATATATAACTTTATAGACTTTTTATGTATTTATATGTATTTATATATCCCTGGGAAATGCAATAAGGTATTTATTTATTTATTTATTTATTTATTTATTTATTTATGGTCTATATTTATATATATTGTAAAAATTCCAAGCATTTTGAAACTACATAAATATTTGTCAGTAGTGACAAGTGACTTTTTTAGTATATGACAAATCCAAAATCAAATACATTGGTTATTTGTTCATATATATTTTGTAAGTCAGCTTTGATTGAACTGAAGATATGATTTGCAACTCTCTTTTGTGTCTCTCCCTTCTGAAAAGTATGTCATTTTCTTACAAAAGACTATTTTATGGAAATGCATAATTTTAAAATTCTTTTTACTTATTTTTTGACAGGAACATTAGATCTTTTAATCATACTCTTAAATTTTAATCATGTGAAACTGAGGTTCAGACAGTTTTAATGATTTGTTTAAGGCCATGCAGTTGGGTATTGTTAGGACAGAGATAGAACTTACTTGACACCCATGACTACTCCATTACATTAGAGTAGGCTGTGACTTAGTTCTCTGTGATATTTTAAAGATATGGGGTCTCATAAAGGTGAGCATAAAGATATATTCATACATAAACATATGTTCATTGGCCTAAAGTCTCAGGGGTGTGATAGTGGAAAGTATCAACTATATTTTCTATCTACCTATCACTCGATTGATCAGTCAGTTGATTTTTCTCAAGTACCATAAGCAACACCTGTTTGCTTCTGGGGCAGAAACAAGAGTGCTAAGAAAAATTAGTAGATTGGTATTATCAAATTTAAGCCAAAACCTTATATATATCCTTTGCTCTTGTTTCTAATTATTTTCCAATTTCAGATAATATTTAAGTTTCTCAATAGTTAACATTTAAATATTTTTCTTCAGATTCTACTTCCACTGCTTTCTTATAGATTTTTATGAATAACATATTCATAGACCAAGTCCTTAGAAACCTTCAAGTTTTCATTTTTTTAGTATCATTCCTATTTACTTTTTAAAAAAAATTTTGTGATGGTCTCATTTAGATCTTACCAAGGTACCATACTAACACTTTCCTTATTAGATGGAGCAGTGATGGAATGTTTCCCACTAGTGGCAACAATTGGTATATTTTCTTATTTTTTTTGCTCCCTTTCATCACCTTGTGCTTATTATGAGGGAAATATTTTTATGATCTTCCCCTTTATTGTGAGGTATAGAGAGTACTTACACATTAAGTAATTTGTAAAGAACTCATATATATATGTATGTATAATTTTTAATATATGTATTACATATGTAATGGGGTATTTGTTATGGTATGTCAAAAAATAATTAGTAATAAAGAATTCTTTTGAAAGTGAGTTAGTTACCTATGCCAAGACAATGAACAATTTTGATGATTGTTTCCATTAAGTCAATTCTATAAATAAAAAGAAATTATAGTAAGACCTTCAAAATGACCTAATTAATACTCTTCATCTGAAATAAAAAAAAAATACTAGTCTGGATAGATAATGTGACTTAGTTGAGATTCTAATGTTAGTTTAAAAAATCCTCGGAAGATCACAGTGTTTGATCTGTCATTTTTGTAGGTTCACAAATTAGTTTCAAAGTAATTAACAGGTTTTCACATTTTCTAAATCTCTGAGGTACCCCATGGAAGAGCTGTGGTATGTTGTTTGTTTTGGGAAAGTAGATGGTAGTGAGGGAGGGAAATATTTCACTGATCTTGCCATTTTTTTGGTTAAGTTTTAAATGGGCTGAGAATGTTTTTCTATTTTAATATTTTAAATGAATGTCCCTGAAAATGTTGTATTATTGCATTAAGTTCTCAGGGGAAATTTTGTATTTCCAGTGCCTTCATGGGAAAGTCATTGGGACTATTCAGTGAGAAAACACAAGAAAAGCACACATAATATCTGATCCCAGAGGAAATAAATGCAGTTCTGGGGCCAGAAGATAAAGTTTAAAAGTAAACAAAATACTCTGTGATAATTATCTTCAGAAAGATATGAGAAGGTAATGTGACTGCTAGTTTCAAGATTGGTAAAATAGAGGCAGAATGTAGGCTGATAAATAGATGAGTTAGGGGCAAGTGGCAGGGTGTGGTACCAGTTGACTGAAAATTATGATCCAAACTGTATAAGAATATCAGAAAGCAAAGGAGGAGAAACATAAAACAGAGATAAAAGGAAAGTGTGAATTGGAAAGGAGAAAAAGAGCAGCATGGGCAGCATGTCTTTAACAATTTACCACCAGAATATTAAGTATTTGGTCATCTTTAGATTGAGAGCTTAAAATAGCAACAGATCATGTGAGCATTAGTCCAATATTTTTGTTGTTTTAAGCTGGTTCAAAAAAAAAACATTAAACTAAGTGGAAACATCCTCAGTTTGCTACACAATAAGCATTCTCTAATTTGTGTTAAATCTTTTATTTAGATGTTCATCATTACCAACCAAACCACTTATAGATGAAGTATTCTCACATTTTAAATAATCATTTTAGAGATGCCTGAGTGGCTGAGTGGTTGGGCATTTGCCTTTAGCTCAGCTCGTGATCCTGGAGACCCAGGATCGAGTACCATATCAGGCTCCCTGCATGGAGCTTGCTTCTCCCTCTGCCTATATCTCTGTCTCTGTCTCTGTCTCTCTCTCTCTCTTCTCTGTCTCTGTGTCCCTCATGAATAAATAAATAAAATCTTTAAAAAAACTAAAAATAATCATTTTATATTGAAATTTTTATTTTAGTTGGATTTTGGTTCAGAAGGAGAAATTGTACGTCCTGACCCAGATGCTCAACTTTAATCTTTGTCAAATCTATTTTAGCCATTAGAGATGGTAGTAGATGATTTTGTGGTGGTACTAGAAGCTCTGCTGGAGGATTTATTTTCAAGCAGTGCTGTGAACTGGTCACCATTCCTTGTCCAAGTCAGAGAATGAGGTGGTCAGCACCAAAGGAACATTAAGAATTTTGATGACATTAATGACTATTCTTTCTAACAAACTTGTTCTTACTAGTTTGTGGTTATTGAGTAAAAATTTCCAAACTAGCACTTTTACTTTAACACAATATTTTTAAAACTGTATTTTATTTTTTCAAGATTTTATTTATTTATTTATTTATTTATTTATTTATTTATTTATTTATTTATGAGAGAGAGAGAGAGAACGTGCGAGTTGGGGGAGAAGCAGAGAGAGAGAGAGAGAGAGAGAGAATCTGAAGCAGGCTCAATGACCCTGATATCATGCCTGAGCCAAAAACCAAGAGTCAGGCACTGACCACTTAACTGACTGAGCCACCCAGGTGCCCCAATAGTATTTTATTTTTTAAGTTTCAGATTGAGATATGAGAGGGCTGTAGGATATAATGTAAGGAAGCTTGTCTTTTGCATTGTATCCTGAGTACCTAGGATATAAAAAGTACTCAGTAAATATTCTTTAACTGAATTAATAAAGTATTTGACTAAATTGCATTGACCCTTACATATGCAGCTTACTCAATCTTTTTTTTTTAATATTTTACTTATTTATTCCTGAAAGAGAGAGAGAGAGAGAGAGAGAGAGAGAGAGAGAGAGAGAGGCAGAGACACAGGCAGAGGGAGAAGCAGGTTCCATGCAGGGAGCCCAAGGTGGGACTCCACCCTGGGTCTCCAGAATCAGGCCCTGGGCTGAAGGCGGCGCTAAACCACTGAGCCACCAGGGCTGCCCCAGCTTACTCAATCTTCACAGGAAAAGTGTGTTGAAGTTAGTAATAAAACACCATTTCACAGAACGAGAGAAAGAGAGGGCTTGTGGAAGCTTATATGATTTACCGAAGGTTACCCATTGATAGTAGCAAACTGAGACTCAAATTCAGTCTGTGTCTGGATTTGAAAGTCTACTCTTTTTCTGCAAACTGTAAGTGCTAGTTTAGGAAATTGGTGGTCTGGGGCTTTAGTGTTAATGTTGCTTATTATTTTCAGCCATGCATTTAACTGCATTTTGTGCATTATTTCATATTCATAAAGTCAGAAATTTAGAATACATGCATAGTTTCTAAAAAAAAATCTGCCTCCAAAATTATATATGTAATTCTATAACACAAAACCCATATACAAGTATTCTACAGTGCTTACATGTATATGGTATGAGTTATGATAAAATCTTCCATTTAGTTAGTTTCTTATATATGATGCTAATTCCAACTTAACTTTTTATCCTGATGATATGATTTTTGCATAACAATATGTACTGACAATAGAGAATAATTTTCCCCCACTCCTGTAGTTTGCTTCCTGTCATGACAGTCTGTTGCTATAACCCTGGACCTCTTGTGGACTCTTGACTCTGGAAATGGACTGACATAATTGATTAATAAATTTGTGAATGCTCACTTCAGCCCCACCTGCTTAATTCTGCGAGATGATTGCATTAGGAAAGAGCACACAGCCAGATCTATTTCCCCAAAGGGCAGATTTTTGTGAGGCTTCCTATGGATTCATGAACACATTTAGCTTATAACTTAAACTGCATTCTCCAGTCTGGCCCCTATCAGCAATAATGGCAATGTGTTGACCTTCATTTACAGTCTTTATTTTAGTTCTCATCTCAATCTTAACTGAGCATGGGAGAAAAGTGCTATTTTTTGAGGATCCAATAGAGATCCCAGGACTTGATTTCATGATTACTGTAGGCAGTTATCAACCTGGAGTCTAGTTTTCTGATCATCTCTCATTTTTATTGATTAAATCTTTGAAAACTATGCTATACTAATATACCACATATTAAAATTTATTTTAAATGTTGGAAGGCTCCTGGGTGGTTGGTTAAGTGTCCACGTCTACAATTTCAGCTCAGAATTATGAGTTTGAGGCCCACTTTTAAAAAAAAATCCTTTTAAATGTTAAAAACTCAATAATTAACTCTATTGGTAGGATATGAAAAATTGAATATTCAGTGTTGTGATATTGATAGCTTTTGGAAAAAACTGTTGAATTTCCATTTCATACTTTTAAGAGGCTAGAAACACTGAGACAATAATGGAGTAAAGGGACTGAGAAGGAGACTGTTGGATGTGTATAATGCCCGCCTACCCACTATTCCTTCTTCCTTTCCAGTAGAAGCCAGATTTTGCTCTGGTGTCAGAGCCTGCTTCACCCAGCTCTGTGCCGAGGAAGCTACCCTTTTCACTCGTGTCAAGAGTGGGTCCTAGTTAGTCTAGATCAATCACCATATGACATTTTCTTAGCATTTGTGAGCAACCTAATAATAGTCCGGTAAAACTGAAAGGAAGGACTATGGTCATAATTCCAAGAGGAGTTTCTTTTTCTTCATGTAAGATGTGTTAAGGAACTATGACTCTTAAGTGCTTCTCTTTGGTGGGGAGGCAGAACAGGAAAAATCAAGTTCTCTGTGACCTAGTTTCACTTTGTTGGTGGACTCGTTCTCTTGTTGGTTTGCTTAAATTCTAGTCTGTTTTATATATTGAGTAATCAATTTTCTTGTTAAAACCTATTTGAGTTTACTTTTCTTAATTTCATAATTGGTCAGTAGCTTAATCAAAAGAACATAATTTCATTCTACACTCATTGGGATTTCATAGGATGAAAATCATTCTCACTTGCAGAAAAGACAACTGGACTTATTTGTTTCTTCAACAGGTACTTATTAAGTGGCAACATTTACCAGGTACTATTCTTTCTGAGCACTGAAAGTAGAGGTCTTAAGCAAGACAGTTTTTTTCTTCATGGATTTATAGTCAAAATATGCACAAATTCTCTGATATTACTGTTATAGTATCTGTACTGTTCATGTCAATTTGAAATTTGTGTAAATATCAAAATGTTCTCTCCCTTTTAAGAAAAATTATTTGTCCTGGTAGCTTCTTTTTTTGTAACTAAAAATGATAGTGTAACCTAGATTCAGTAGTGTAATTGCCCTCATGGAATATAGAAAATGAACACATTAGAAAGGCAAATTATGTAAAAACATAGTAATCTAGGAAACCCTGTATCAATTCATTACTATAAAATATGATAGATTAATATTTATAAGAAATGTTTTAATAGTGCTTCATAGGAATTCATCAGGAGGCAATCAAGACAGATTGGTTTCTTGAGTGGTCCATCATAACTAGGTAGACCTTTATCTCAAACACTGTCGGTAAATACCTCCAGAGGAAGCAAATTCATCAGAAAGTAAAAACAAAGGAAAAATGAAAGGTATTAAAGATAGTCTTTGGAAATTAAGATATACTACAAACAGTATTTTATAATTTTTGTTAGTTTTCAGCTGCACCTAGATATGCATAATTTATTAGGCTCGATGCAAAGTACTGTTGGTGATTTTATTTTCTATACTGTTGAATATTCTTGGCATGTTTGGTATTGCTGGGGAAATTTTACATTTGTATGTACATTTGGATCTCTCAAACAGTGATTGGATTATGAGGCATGACCATATGAGTCATGGACTATTCTATGACCTAAAATAGCATTTTGCATTTCCTTTGACACAACTCCCAGTCAGTTACAGTCATCACACATTTATATGAGCTGCTGATCATATGGTGATTGATTTGGGTCCTAGGCTATTTAGGAAGAGCAAAATAATCAAATCAATCAGTTTCTTAACACGTGTAAGTTGTTAAATTCCTGGTAGTAGCAGTATCATCTGATTTAATCAAGCTGAAACATTATAGTTTGGGTTTTTCATTGACCTCTGCATTCTGAATTGATTTTTCTTTTTCCTTACTTTCAAAAAGGCTTTGGAAGTTAGTGAATTGGGCAAATATATAATAATACTTAAACAATTAAAATATAATGTTTAGGAATTTTTTCTAAGCTAGGAACTATTTTTTTAAAGATTTTATTTATTTATTCATGAGAGACACAGAAAGAAAGAGTCAGAGATATAGGCAGAGGGAGAAGCAGGCTCCACGCAGAGAGCTTGATGTGGGACTTGATCCTGGTACTCCAGGATCACGCCCTGAGCCGAAGGCAGACCTGCTTAACTGCTGAGCCACCTCCCGGTGTCCCACTAGGGACTATTCTAATTACTTTCCACATATGAAATCCTTTTAACTTGCTATAAAGTAACAGAGCTAGGATTTGATCACTAGTAGTCTAGCTCTAAATTCATTGAGAGCCACCACTGTGTTATATTTCTATAGTCTTTACAGAACAGTCTTTCATAAGGGAAAAGATCATTGTCCTATTACAAACTGGAAATTCCAGCTGAATCTTGGAGTTTTATTAATAGTTTATTAGATTTTAATTCTATCATATTTTTATCAATTTTGAGTCTGTGAGTCACTTAATGATGACAGAGTACTGTAGAGATTTCATTTTGGGGCTTCTTCTGTCTGTCATTGTGTTTGTCATTTAATTTCCTGCTAAATTTGCTCCCAAACTAAGCAAAGACTGTTTTGTGCCATTTTATGAAACATTTTTTGCTTTAATGATTTATAGACTTGCAAAAAATAAAGGGGTGTTGAAATAAATGTAAAATATGCACAAACAGCAAACTAGCCGCTTTCAGGTCTGCACATTGCATATCGAAGGATGTAATGTCTTAGGATTTTCAGCAAAGAATGAGTTTGTCCTTTACCAACATGCCAATTTCAGAATCATGGTCTCTAGGTATACATAAAGGTGATCTTCAGGTCTCATAACGATCATTATGTTTCTCATGCCAGTGTGTAATAGGAAATAATTTAAATATTTAAATTTTTATTGAAATGGACACACCCCAAGTTGATAGAATAATCCTATTTCTTTTACTTGTCAAATATATGATTAAAAGGTTCTTTCACGGAAATGTGAATAGTTCACTAAAATTGTATTGAGTTTACAGATGATGAGAGTAACTATATCCTAATCTTCCCACCTTAGAGAGATTTCCTAATTTAAATTTTTAATTCCTTATTCTAAGGGTGCTTTCTGTCCAATCTAGAAAACATGAACGAAAACAACACAAGATTACTATTACACAAAGATCAGAGGGGTAAGAAAACCCTCCTGGATTGGTCAACTTAGATGAGAGTTTCACAGCATGGCCCTAGTGCAATTTGTCTTAGGTAATTCATCCTTGTGAGGGACTGTTTTGTATATTGCAGACTGTTTAACAGCTGCATAGGCTTCTACCTCCAGATTCTGGAAGCATCTCCTTCAGTTATGAAGGGAAAAAAATATCTCCACATCATGTCAGATGTCCCTTTGGGGTAAAAATCACACTCAATTGAGAATTAGTGGATTAGAGGGAATATTGAAACCAAGAATAGCCCAATTTGAGGAAGTAGACAAACCACCAGCAAAAGTGTTTTTTTTTTTAATTGACATATCAGATATGGATATCTTTGAGCATGCAACTTTTCTATTGATATTTGGACAGTGAGTCATTTAATCTTTTTATTTGATTGCACTGTAACTCATAAAGTCACAAAGTGCCATATAAAAGATTTATGCTTAGCTAATTTTTAGACAGTAATGGTGGAAACTTAAATAATGCTTCCCTTCCTGAACACTGCACTCTTAAACACTTCATATAAAATTTTGAAAATGGATTGGACTGACACCTGTTTAAATATTACATATGCATAAATTCTAAAGTCAGCACATAATGAGAAAATTGTATATGTCAAAGTAATTATTAAAATCTATACGATGGTGCCAGGTTGAAAAATGATATTTAATCTCTCAGTAAATTCTACATAACTAGTGTTTCTAAAAATGTTAGGAAAGTTTAGCCATTTCTTCATCTGAATACCACATGAAGGAGTTATGTTTCGGAATGCCTGGGTGGCTCAATGGTTGAGCATCTGCCTTTGGCTCAGGGCGTGATCCCAGGGTCCTGGGATCTAGTCCTGCCATCAGGCTCCCTGCAGAGAACCTGCTTCTCCCTCTGCCTATGTCTCTGCCCCTCTCTCTGTGTCTCTCATGAATAAATAAATAAAATCTTAAAAAAATAAATATTTCTCTCTAATAACACAATCTTTTTCTTTAAATTGGAGGTTTAATTCCATTTCCATTCAAAATAATCACCAATATATTTGCTTTTAAATCTCATAGTCTAAGTGCTTTCTGTATGTCTTGTGTGGTGTCACTATCATTTTTCTTGCATTTTTTATGGTTTTACTATTCCATTTTTACTGTATTGTGAAGTTCTGTATTATTATGCAATTTTTTCATCTATCGCCCTAGAAATGATAATATCTAATATCTAATGTTGGATGATAATAGTCTAATGTTAATTGCTAATTCCACTCTTCTCCTTAGAACACTATTTCACTTACTTTTGATATATTTTTTTAAGATTTTATTTATTTATTCATGAGAGACAGAGAGAGAGAGAGAGGGAGAGAGAGAGGCAGAGACACAAGCAGAGGGAGAAGCAGGCTCCATGCAGGGAGCCGGATATGGGACTCGAACCGGGGTCTCCAGGATCACGCTCTGGGCTGAAGGTGGCGCTAAACCGCTAGGCCACCGGGGCTGCCCTTGATATTCTTAATATATGATTTATTCATGTATTTGTGTGCACATGTGTATATATATATAATCATATACAAATATGAGTACCTATATGTGTACTTGTGCATTTGTATAAGTATGTATATATATTATGTGTATATATATGTGTTACATATCTATGTGTTTATATATATGTATATATAAAGTGCCCAATAAAATCCTGTTATTAAAATTTATAAAGGTGATAGGTCTTTAGATTTCCCCATGTAGATACTATTTTTATTGTTTTGCTTTGTCTTTGCATGTTTGTGCTTTCATCTGAGAGCATTTTTCTTCTGCTGAGGAACACTCTTTTTAGTATTTCAGTTGCTTGAGTTTGTTGATAGCAAGCAGAATTTCAGCTTGGTTTTGACTGCCATTTATTTTTCTTTCTCTTTTTTAAAATATCTTTATTTAGTAAAGAATTCTAGGTGGCTGATGATTTTCCCCTACTTTCTTCTAACTAGTTATAATATAGTCTCTTTAGCTTTAGTTTTTGCTATTTTATGTTGATGTAATCAGGTGAATTTGTGTACAATGCCCAACAGTAATTAATTTTAACACTTCATTTATTTGAAGTTTCAGGATTCTACATTTTGATGCTTTATGGTTTTAAGCAAATATAGTCTAGATGTCTTTTTACTTATCTACAGTATTCTAGCTAATTTTTCATTCTCCACTCCCTTGGTACTTTGCTAATTTTTCTTTTCACATTTACCACATTGTATTACCAATTATACACTTGGAAACAGCTCTTCAATAATAAAGATTGAATATCATTAATGTTTGTATCCACAGCACCTACCACAGCATACGGAATTTAGTCAAGTCCATGATAAATGTTTACATGGATTAAAAATATAACTTCTACTGCTCAGAAATGTTAATTGAGAATAATCAGTGAAATAGCATTGAATATGTAACCCTTGAATACAAAACCACAAACCAGTTGTTAAAGGCTGTATTTGCTTTTTCAGCTTTATTTATTTATTTTTTTAATCATGTTGATTCATCAGAAAGAAACTCATTCTGGTTTTAGTGTGTGATTTTAGGTTTGTGAGAGACTCAATTCCTTTTGAAAAAAGCATGGAGACATTTCTTCTGCATTATTTAAGAACATGTATTCTCTTTGAATTGATTCAATGTTCAGAATAAAAATGTAGCGGAGATGTTGATAATACAAGAACATAGTCTCAAATTTTGTTCTTTGACACATTATTTTTTTAATCAGATCATCTCTTTTTGAGAAGATATGAAGACCTTTTGGCCACACAATTTAATAGACTGTTAGTCCATCTGCTTTTGATACCAACCCCTATAACCACTGTTAATGGGTCTTGTGTGCATTTTATTAATAGTCCTTGGTCATCCAGAGAGTAAAAATTGAACATGTCTGGGAAAATTTGTCTATGTGCAAACTTCAGGCTTTTAATATCCAGTCAAGGTGTTAGGGATCCAGGCTTTTTCCCTACTTAGTCTATCCTGTTCTGTTTGAAACTTGCTCTTCTTCCATTGGGAGAAAAACTCAAAGCACTAAGAAAACAGAAGAACAAAGAAGAGATATGTTCAAATTATTTTAAGAAAGTGGAGCAAACCTTAGTTATATGACTTTTTGCTTTCCTTCCTAAGCCTACCACCATTGCCATGCATCATTAAAATGAATCCTGTAGAACTTCAGTCTCTCAGAGACCTTTAGAATAAATATATTTTAAATGGTGAGGGTGTCTGATTCAGCCCATTTAGACCACTAACCTTTAGATAGTTTATTGCTTCTATGGCATATAAACAACTCTGTGTATTTCATAAGAACTTTTAGATTCCATGTGTAAAACAAACAGAATAGATCTGTTCTGCTGAGAGATTTTAAACATCCACAGAATAAATCATTATGTCACTAGTTTTATTTAGAAGTATCACTCAACCTTATTCTTAATAATATTAGTCAACCTTTTGTCGAATGATCCCAAGTTGTCATTGAACATTTTTGTAGCAGAGTAAAAGTGTTTATGTATGGTGGGTGATTCTAGTATTTGGAAGTCAGTTCTATTGAGTGTTTGGAGATTTAGATGTAAAATCCAAACAGAGTCTTAAATAAAAATTTCTATAACTGGTGTACACCTCCTGTAACTTATGACTAAACAAAGATTAAAATGTTGAGTCAGGTCAACATATGATCAACTCAACATGGACAAAATTAATATGTACAAAATGTTTAAAAATTAAAAAAATTATGAAATGTAAAATTTTTGAGTGTTATTTCTAAACGAGATAAAAACCTTGTGGCGTTATATATAGTTCATGGCTTATAAACAACCATAAAATTGAAAATTTGTCTTCCAATGTCTTGTATTAATTTATAGGGTGAAAAGCCTGAGTGATTACATTATTTAGACATTATTTGTTGTTTGAAGAAGATCCCAATTTAGGGAAGATGAATCAAAAACTGAGAACATCAGCTGTTTATTCCGATGTGTTGGGAAGATTATGCTGAAATTTGTGAACTCAGAATGGCTTAAATTACTAAGAAGACTTTATTTTTTAAATGTAAATATTATACGCAATATTTTTTAAAGGATATTTTCTTTTTACTGTGATTGGGGATGGCTTCTTCCTTATTCCTAGTATTTCTTTTCATGTGTAAGAATCTTCTGTGACTTAACACAGCAGACTTCTATTTCCTCAGCCACTTCTGTCTAGGAGGAGGAAGAGTGGCTTCCATGTTGAGAAAGGCACTGAGTGATCTTAACCCAGCTTCCCTCTCCTTCCTTCTACAGAGTTTATTTCCTGTTGGAAATGTTTTTCTCTGTTCCTCCATGCCCTAGAAATTAATGGGCAATGTCCCGTGTCCATCCATCCTCCCACCATGAGATGACAGTAGCCCTGCATGTGACTAGGTGAGGAGATAAGCTATACTGATTCTAGGATTCAGAATTGTAAAATTCACTTCTTTCTGTAACTAAGTTGTATTTTTGAATTTCTGCTTTATCGGTAATAACATAGTATTTTTGTCTTTGTAGTGCCTCACTTTTATTTCTTAATTGGTTCTGAATTTCCCCAGGGAAAATGATGCTGTCTATTGGAATCCTCTTTGCTTTTCAGGAGAACAAAGACAAGTTCAAGAACCTGTTCACATTTTTATATATTTTAGGTTTATTTTCTTTCACTTATGTCCTGGGGTGTGTGTGTGTTTGTGTGTGTGTGTGTGTGTGTGTGTGTATCTCTTTCCTTGAATTAACTGAATGAATAAACATCGTCAGTAACAGATGAAGAAAAAAATATTTTGGGAGCCATTGATGAAAGTGATGAAGGCTTTCAACCAAGCTTGGGATAAGTGGAACTGAGTGGAAATAAAAGTAAATTTATTATTGTGATCTGTTAGGGAGAGGGAGAAAATACATGTGAGAAGTTCCTCTTGTCCAGTTAAATTCTTCTACTGTGGGTAGAATTTTATGTGGCAGAGACTTGCCAGATGATGCTGAGCCAATTTCTTCTTTCTGGGTTCTCAGAATAAATAAGAGGAAGAAAAACTACCTTTCAGATAAGCTGCAGTTGTTCTGATCAAAGAGATGAGTGAAAAGGATGTCAACCATTTCCAAGAATGCTTCTGTTCCTTTTTCAATGACTTCAATTAGCTGCTTTTCTTTATTATGTTTAGGATTTACTTTTTGATATCTGAGGGAGAATTGGTCTGGTAAGATCTTACTCAGCCATTACCATCAGTTAACTTTTAAATGGATTTATAGTTCATGTGAGCTATTATTTCTAGGAAGTTTTATTTTCTAAGATTTCATACTATTACAGCTTTCTAGGGTTACAGTTCTGTTTAGCACTAAAGGAAGTTCATAATATATTAAAATTTCATATCTGCATTTATATAATCATGAATGGTGGTTCTAATATGATACATAGTCCTTTCCTGAATATGGTGGAATGGTATAAAGTATGTATAGTGGAGTTCAAAAAATAAAAGATATCGGCAGTGACAACAGTAATTTATTTTGCACAAGGAAATTTTGCCATGGATGCATTTTCTGCAGTATAAACCAAGTCTCAAAAGTAAACAAGTGAAGCATCAAAAGGCATAAAACAGGATTTGAGCATACAGAAAGAAAGATCTGCAAGGGATAGAAGACAAGGCTGTCCAATTTGCCATAGACAAAATCTTGGAGTTTGATAGTTATTTTCTAAATGCATTTTATACTTAAATTAAATGCCAAAGTGTATTATTATCATGTATGTCTGTTGGCATAAAACCTATTTGAGAAAACAAACACATATATATTAGAATTAGAAGTTTATGTTATTCTATTTCCATTATAAAAAAAGGAAATTATTTCCTAGACTTGTTTTATCTCAGAAATCTTCTGACTATAATCTGACTCCTTTATTTCCACTGAGTCTACAAAATCTGTTCTATGAAGGGCCAATTCTCTTGATGATTTTATTTATATAGTATTTTCTTTTAAACAAATTTAATGTCCCAGGATGATATTACTTGATAAGGAGTACACATTATCTCTTTCGGTAAAGACTAGCTGATGTTTACAAGAATTCAGATTCCTGTAAATAGATTAAGCATAAGTCTTAATCTATGACATGTTTGTTTTTCAGAGATATCCTGATAGATAAAAGAGGGAATCTTTCAGAACTGTGTGTGTTTGTACATATATGTATACAGAGAAAGAAAAAGAGAAATAATTGGGTGAGGTGTGCGTAGCTTTATTTATTTGCTTATTCTGAGTATTCACTAAAGATGAAACTTTGTATTACTTTAGAGTGTTATTAAGAAAAGCTCATTGGATTGGTGATCTATACCTAGGGCTTTCTCTTCTATCTTTATTTTAGAGAATAACTCAGAGTTTCTTAACTTTATCTTTAAAATTATTGAAATAAAATCAATGATTTTTTTGTATATTTTTTATTGGAGTTCGATTTGCCAGCATATAGTGTAACACCCAGTGCTCATCCCATCAAGTGCCCCCCTCAGTGCCCGTCACCCAGTCACCCCATCTCCCCACCCAACCCTCCTTCTACTACCCCCTGTTCATTTCCCAGAGGTAGGAGTCCCTCATGCTTTGTCTCAGATGAGGAATATAAAAAATAGTGAAAGAGATTATAGGGGAAAGGAGAGAAAATGAGTGGGAAAAATCAGAGAGGGTGACAAAATCAGTGATTTTTTTTTATTGTTAATTGAATTGGTGTTAACTGAACCATTCATGTTTAGGTTTCTCTGATAAAGTAATTTGTCAATAACTTTTAATTGGAAACATGAAGAAATATAACTTCTTTAGAAAAGAGGTAATCTATTTGCTGATGACTTTAAGAATACTAAAATAATTGCTTTTTGTTTTTCCATGGTGACTAGCATGTACAAAATGTTTATCGGACAATTTTTAAGAACACCATCTCTACTTCCTACCTTTCTATCCAGTAATAGTAGATGGTCTGGGATTTTTTGATAATTTTTCTCAACAGGTAAATATAAACCAAACTATTTGCAAAATTTCTTGCTTATGTGACATTAATTCTACATGGCACTTTATGTAGTCTTCTCAATATCTAATGGTAGTATGATAGCTAGTTTGTGCAAATGTGAGTGAATGGGCATGCACTTTGCATGGGCACACATCTATGTGCACATGGAGTATGTAAGACTTTATACAATACGTACTTTGGGTTATGGTCTGTAAAGCACCAAGAATGAAGCTCATCCATTCTCACAAAATAATATCATCTGCCTCTATCTTACTTTGTGATTCCTCCCTTCATATCTCCTTCCCTTTTGACTTACATTTCTTACATACCAGAAAAGAGAATGATAGGAGTGTTGAAAACTACTTTTTGCTCTTTGTATCATCCTTTTCTAAGGAATCATCTACTATTTTCTTCTTTCAGAAATCCAGTACTTTTTAAAATAGTCTTTGCATGAATGCTCCCGGAAATGTAGAGATGGCATTATGGTTAGCCATATGACAATCAGTGGGGGCGACAATGTGAAAAACAGCTTACTTTCATGTAATAATGTTTAGGTAACAATAAAGAGTTTTGTGGATTCTTTTAAAAATTCTTTAGGTTTTTATGGACATCTTTTTTGTTATTTTTGCAGAGCTTTGTTCAAATTTAAAATCCACTTCCCATGGATTTTCTTATTTATATTTACTTATTTATTATTTTCTTTCCCATGGATTTTCATTTTGGCTTTGGGCAGCTTGGGAGATAAATTGGTAGAATTGTTATCCACTCACCTTCCTGGTTAAATAGGTATCAGGTATTGTAATGTAGGGATATTGGCTCCTGTTTTAGCATCCAAGGTTAAGCTGGTAGCTAGAGCCCGCAGTCTTACTAATCATACAAACCAAATTGGCCCTTGAGTTTGTGGATAAAATAGACATTTACAACAGACATTGGAGTACATCTCTGAATAGCAAATTATCCTATTTAAAATGATTAAATTTGATGTTATTAATGTGTTTATTTATTTGTGTACATATGTGATACTTTAATTTTTATATTCTTGCTTTCAGAGATAATTTTTTTTGCTGTTTACTGACATGTCCTAATCACCTTGAACAATGCTTGTAACATAATAGACTATGTTTGTTGAATATACACATAATTTCTGAAATGTGGCTATATAGGTCCAAGTTTAACAATAGCAACTGTGGGATTATTTAAACTTTTTCTGTTCTACTCTTTGCCTACTAGTAAGTTATTCTTTCTTCTGCCAATGACATTTTTATTGCATCTGTAATATAAATATTCTATGTATGTGTGAGTGGGTAGGTAGGTAGAAAGATAAATATTGTTAGGTGGAAGTTTCAGACTTCATTTGTTAAATGATCCATACTGCCTCAGCATTGCCTTGGTGACTGAACATGGGAGGAGACAGATCAACAGCAATGTGTCTGCATATGAAATAAGAACACTCAGAAAGTCAGTGTGGGGAAGAATCCCATTCAGCCATTCACCTATTCATCCATCTCTGTGTATCTGGTTGTGCATGTATCAACTATCTGCCCATTTTTGCACCTCTGTGTGTTTTATATAGCATAACATTATTTCATACTTGAATATGGATATATCATATAAGTGTGCATGTATATATGTATTTGTATCCTGAAAGCATTTTAACAGAACTCTGGAAAGATTTGAGTTAATGTTTTCAATATGTTAGGATACAGAGATAGAAGAGGTCAGGGGAATTGGCAGGCTTTTATGTTTTTGAGGTACTGACAGATCATGAAGTTGAGTTGGGAGATCAATTATTAGTCAGAGTTGATATGAGACTCTGAAGAACACAGTTTCTGAACATTTAATAGCAAAATTCCTATTCACTGGTTATAAAACTTGGGAAATGGTATAATTTTATTATAAAATACTATTTCTAACTAAAATAGAAAGTGTATGCTAGTTAAAATATATAATCAGAAAAATATAAGCTTTATACTTAGTGGTTTCTTTTCAAGTAATTTTCACATATTGCTTGGAAACTACATCTTAGAGAAACAAATATTTATTGCATGTGCATATAAGTAACCATAGAGAATTTTTTACTGTAAGGTTTATTTAAAGATGACTTTTTAGATATCCACAAGAAAAATATTTCTGAAATCAAGGAAACCAATTACACATTCTCAATATATTTATGTTTTTAATTTTTGAAGTGCATAACTTTGAAATGTAAAAACATTGATATTAGTGAACATAAGGTATCTTTTACAGAGTCTCCTCCCTGCTAGCTTAAGTCATTATGCACAAATAACTTCATAATAGTGACTAGTGTTTTAAGGTCATGGGGCTGAATATTTTATTCTTCTCATCCATTTGTCCAAAGCATAAGTGAAAGTTTGATTCACAAATTAGTTTAGTTCTGTTAGCAACATGTATTTCCCTATATGTAGCTCATTATTTTCTATTATTTATCCTAGATAGATGTCATTTATGTGATGTCTTAAAGAATCTTGGACATTTTAAGATGAACTGCACACAATTGTTCTAAGCATCTTTAAAAATCCACAGCCCTTTCTTATAACTTTCAAAATGTCTTTCAAATGTCCACATTTTAATTATACCTTTTCTGTTCTATTTTTATATAGGCTTCTTTCATCTGTTTATTTAAGCATTAAAATTCTTATCCCTACTTTAAAATCTGTATTTATAAATTCATGGACTATGTCTCTACTAGACATACTAGAGGCTTTTGTGTTTATTAATCTGAAAGACTGGGCTCAAGAAAGCTCATTTTTAATGCTTAGTGTGATAAATTTTTGAATTGGCAAGCATGTGTCTTACTAGAAGAGTAAACTCCTTCAGGACCCATTATTCTTAGAAGCAGTGTTCTTAGAATAATCTTAAGGAACAGTTTCTGTAAATGATTGGTGATGTATTGCATATGATGCCAGTTAGAATTCATGCTGATTTGATTGTACCGCAGCTTTCTCTCAGTAAAATACGGGTTTTCAGAAATACTGTTTGATCTATGTTTACAATTGATGTTATGGTACTTCATGTTATGGTACATATCTTTATCACATTTTTCTCAGGTTGTGATGTAATTTTAGGGAAAACATAAGACTGCTAAATCTGCTTACATATCCAAGGGGCTTTGAAATTACCTATACATACCAGATTTATTGATTATAATCTAATATTCCATCTTTTGAGGGAAAATTTCATGTTCTGAATCCTTGTTTTGAATTTTTTCCACAAGATTGAAAACTTACATAGTTGTTTTAATTATTGTACATATTATTTTGTCCTTGGAATTTTTTTATCTTGTTTGGTAAAATGCAAGAGGACAAAGTAGATCATAGAATGAACAGCATGGTACCATCCTCACTAGACCTGGGCCAGAGGGGCCCGTGCTCTGAGCTCTTTGCATTATGGAAACCCCCTCTTGTTCTCCTTTGGCTGTGCCTTCCCTATGGGGCAAGGAGTCTCACAGGCCCAAATAAAATTTCTTTGCTAGAAAATTAGACTCCATTCATTTTTACATTCATTCAATGAACATTTATTGAGTCCAATAACCAATGACAGAGAGCTGTCATTATTTTGTAGTATTAATTTAAGTGTACTAAAATAAAAAATAAGCTATATTTTATAACAAATGTGTTTATTTTTCTAGGAGAAAATTTTTTGTGCCCATGTAGAGTCACAGCCGCTGTCCCCATTCTCTAGAACATAGCCTGAAATGCTCAAATTCCTGCCCATTTTGACCCAAACCCTCTTCTAAGGCCTATTCAAGTCTATTGCTAGGCTCCATCTTTCTGAGGGCAGACCTCAGTGCTAGTGTATAAACATTTAGCCTGAAGGTTTCCAAAGAGTTAGCTATGTGCAAGGGCGGTATGACTGAAGCTTGCAGGTATAGGCTGGTGTCCCATCTAACAGGAACAGATCATAAAAAAGATATGCATACCCTGAGCTGCTTCCAAAAAATGTATGTAGGTGATGTATGGCTGAAACATAGTGGTGTGGGCTGGTCTATTTCAAGGATAGACCACACTGCAGATGTGGCCACCCCAGGCCTAAGAATTCCAAGACATGGTTCTTTGCAAAGATGGAGTTTTGTGGTGTGAAATGGGTGTCCACACAAATGTGGGCATGGCCTTTTTCAGTACGAGATAGAGCTGAGAGTGAATCTGGCTTTTCCTATACCATTCTGTTCTGGCAGAGAACTTGGTTCTAGACATCAAATTCTATCAGGCAATTAGCCTAACTGGAAGCATACTGATTAGAGAGTATTGCATATCAATACCAGCATCAAGTAGGAAGGTCTATTTGTCATGGTAAAATAATAGAACTTATTTTATTAAAAGTTTATTAACTTGATTTATAACTTTTAAATATTTAGATTTATGATATAGAACTTTCTATTTGTACTGCTACTCTAGGCCCCACAAATGGTAAGAATTGGTCTAGACAGTGGTTCCAAATTCTGTTTTCTAAATGCAATATTCACTTTATTAATAAGATTTTATTTATTTATTTATTTATTTATTCACAAGAGACACACAGAGAGAGGCAGAGCCATACACAGAGAGACAAGGAGACTCCCTTCAGGGAGTGTGCTGCGGCACTCGATCCAGGACCCTGGGATCACGACCTGAGCCAAAGGTAGACACTTAACCACTGAGCCACCCAGGTGCTCCCAATATTCACTTTTTAATTAAAGACTTGAGTTCTTTTTATTTATTGAAATATAGATCCTACAATGATGTCATTTGGTCCACTCCTTCCCCTAGAATAGAAAATCATTTTTTAGAACAATGTTTCAATATGCCTCTGTTTTAATATGTTAGACATAGTCATCTTAACAACTTACAAAGCAGTGCACTTTATTTCTTTAATTTAAATTTAAAAATTAATTTCTAAGGTTTAGTCATGTTCTTTTTCCCTCCATTTGTTCAATGAAATAGGGCTCAATGTTCCTACTGTCCAGCCAAGAGTCATCAGTGCTGGAGCCATCTTGTCTACACTGAGAGTTTCCTCTGAGATTGAGAATTCACTGACTATTCTTAGATAGACTGTGCATACTTTATGTATTTTTATACACACCATTCATTTTTACATTCATTCTATGAATATTTATTGTCTAATATTCAAGGACTTTTTTTTCATTTCTCAGCTCAGAAAAGATTCTCAGAATGCTGCTGTTATTTCACAGCATCAACTTCAGCTTTAATAGAATAAAAAAAATTAAGCTGTACTTTATAACAAATGTTATTTATATTTCTAGGGGAGAAAATTTGATGGCTAAGAAAATTCTCATTCAGGCATTGTGTCTTCCTTAAATTTATTTTATTAAAAACTTTGTTGATTTTTTAAAAGATTTTATTTATTTATTCATGAGAGACACACATTGAGAGAGACAGAGAGAGAGAGAGGCAGAGATACAGGCAGAGGGACGAGAAGCAGGCTCCATGCAGGGAGCCTGACGTGGGACTCGATCCCGGATCTCCAGGATCAGGCCCTGGGCTGAAGGCGTTGTAAACCACTGAGCCGCCCAGGCTGCCCAACTTTGCTGATTTGGAAGAATAATGTAGGGATACACTCTCATTTTATGATGGAAAACAAGGTAGATAGTTAAATTGAAACCCTGAGGAATCTACACAAAAATATTAGAGTTGATAAATAAATATAAAAAGGTTGCAAGATACAAAATTATTCAATAAGAGGATCTAAAAATGAGTTAAGAGAATAACTCCATTTACTATATCATAAAAGGTAGTAGAATACTTAAGAATGAATTTAACAAGATAAATGTGAGGATTGCATGCTGAAAATTACAAAATATTTTGAAAGACATTAAAGACCTAAATAAATGGAAATGCATTCCATGTTCATGATTTAAAGAGTAAATAGTAAGATGAAAAGTTCCCTTACTGACCTACAAATTCAGTGCAACTCCTATCAATATTCTAGCTGCTTTCATGCTTGTATAAACTGGTAAGCTAATCCAAAAATTCATCTGAAAACCCAAAAGACCTAAACAGTCAAATCAGTCTATTCAATGGAATAGATTTGAAAGCACAGAAATATATCTTCACCTATAGTCAATAGATTTTTGGCAGGTATGCCAAGAACATTCAATTTGGGACAAATAGTCTTTAAAAAAATGATGTTGGGATGTCTGGATATTCACTTACAACAGAATGAAGTAGGACCCCTACCTCACACTATACAGAAAAAAGAATTCAACATGGAACAAAGATCTCAATGTAAGAGCTAAAATTATAAAATTCTTATGCAAGTAAATTTTTGTGACCATGGGTTAGGCACTGGAGTCTTACTTATGACACAAAACTTAGATGACACACCCAGAAAAAGAGGGTATATTGAACCACATTGAAATTAAAACTTTTGGGTGCAAATGAAAAGTAAAGAGAAAAACATAAAGCTTCAGAGAAAATTACTTGTCTGATAAGGAACCTATATCCGAGAATGTAAAAAATATTTATAACTCAGTAATAAAAAGACAATCTAATTAAAGATATGCAAGAGATTTCAGACATCCCTTCATAGAATATATGCAAATAACAAGTGATCACATAAAAAGATGCTCAACATGATTAGTTATTAAAAATGCAAATGAAATTCATAATGGGATACAACTTCATACACACTAGGATGGCTAAAATAAAGATAGATAATAACAAGTGTTGATGAAGATGTGGAGAATTGAAACCCAGGCATTGCTGGTGAGATTTTAGTTTAGTTTAGTTTTTTTTTCTGGTGGGATTTCAAAATGATACAGTAACTTTGGGAAACCATTCATTGGTTCCTCAAATGTTAAGCATATAGCTACTGTATGACTGAATAATTCTAGGAATCTATGTAAGAGAACTGAGAACATATATCTACACAAAAATTTGGACACAGATGCTCAAAACAACATTATTCATTTTATCGAAACAGTAGAAACAACCCAGATGCCCTTCACCTGATGAATGGGTAAACAAAATAAGGCCTATCCATACAATTTAATATTATTTGGACTGGTACATACCATAAAATGAATAATCTTGAAAACATGGTAAGTGAAAGAATTCAAGCACAGCAGAGTACATATTACATGAGTCCATTTTTATGAAAAGTTTAGAATAGGCAAATCCATAGAAATAGAAAGTAGATTAGTGGTTGCCAGAAGCTGCAGTCAGGGGAGTGTAAGTAGTGACTACTAATGGTAATGGAGTTTATTTTCTTTGGTGAATGAAATGTTTTAAAATTTGATAGTGGTGATGGTGACAGCTCCGTCAATATATTTTAAAAACCTCACCGAATTGTAACTTTAAAGGGGTCAATTTTATGACATGTGAATTACATCTCAAGCTGTTAAATAGATACAGATAAAGATTTATATAGATTTATAAATATATAGATATACAGATTCCTGGCTGAAGATACCAAGTTTCAGCTAACTGAACAGTCGGATTAAATCTGTGAATAACTCACATAAATACATGCTATGTAGGAGAGCGTGCCTTAGGTTCTCCCTTATCCTGTTGACTCTTCCTTTAGCTATGGTTTTGATGAGTCTCCAGTTTAAGACCTCATAATGTTAAGCATGGGGTTTTCTCCTACAGGTAGATTCATGGACATCAAGAATTATAATAACAGCAATAAAAGTATGTTCAGGTAATATTCTAAGCAATTTAGCTGTGATCACCATTAACACCAAAACAATAGTGTGAAGTAATAATATTGTTATCTCCATTTGATAGATGAGGAAAATAGGGCCCTATTTCTTAGGGCACTCTTAACCATTACCATATAGAATGTGAGCAATAGCAAAATTGAAAAGTAAAAATGAAAAAGATATGAAGTTACTAAAAGTGAAAATATTTCAAATGAAATTAACCTCAAGCTTTTTAAATAAGGTACCAAATAATTATATTGAACCTGTCTACCCTGTAGACATCACATTCTATTTTTGCATTATAAAGTTAGATTCAACATGAATCAGAATTGGAAGAGCCTTTCAGATTCGTTAAGGGAAAAAAAAATTATCATTTGCATAAAACGAAACTTCGAACTAAAAGTATAAATGGACTTATACAAGATTAAGAAATGAAGCAGTGGCACGTTAGTAATAATTGTAGTGGTGATTCCTAGTTTATAATCACACAGGTTTGATAAAATGGGTATATTTTAACTACCTATGTTTGGCATGGGAATACTAGCGAAAGGTAGACTTCATGTTCTAGTCAATTGTAAAAATGATAACAAATGACAAAGAGAAATTAGAAGCTTTTCAACTCAGGGCACCTGAGTGACTCAGTAGTTAAGTGACTGCCTTTGGCTCAGGACGTGATCCTGGGGTCCTGGGATTGAGTCCCACATCAGGCTTTTTGCAGGAAGTCTGCTTCTTCCTCTACCTATGTGTCTACCTTTCTTTGCATCTCTCATGAATAAATAAGATTTTTTTAAAGAAGATTTTGAACTCTTGTTTATGCTTTCATATATTTGAAAAAAGAAAATGCGTAACAAACTGTGTGACAAGGGGAGTGCAAAACAAGTGACGAGGTAGAAAGAAAACAGCAAACAGCTACACCCTGGGTTCCTCCTGAGAAGCTGGTACAGTTGTTTCTATTAAGGAGAGAAATGTCAAGATCCAGATTTCCAAGTCTACAGTCAGCCACCTGTTCCCCCTGCATGTTCTTGAATGAGCAACGAAGAGAGATTGTTTCCTGGGACTGCCACAGAACGCATCCTGCTTTATCATATACTTGTGCCATTTGTGAGGCCTATGGAATCTATTGAGATTAAATTCACACTGAGTGCCTATCAGACCCTGGTACCTTTACCTTAGGGACAGGGCTTGACTTCATTTTTCAAGGATGTACTGCTTCCTTGGTGAGGAGAGGCAGAGGAATGCAGACTCAAAGATAAAGCATTTATTACTACATCTAAAGAAGAACAACTCTTAGTGTGAATTCATTCAGGACCACACCCTCGTGGTAAGAGGCCTGTTCATAAGATGAGACCAGTCTATTTTATCATATCATTTGCCTAGGAAAAAACTATAAAGAGGAATAGGAAGAACAAATGGAAAGTAGATCATTGTTTGATTGACTTTGATTTAGCAGAGGCGTTTCTCTCTTTAGAATTGGTTTAAGATGATTGGAGTAAGGGGAAAAGGTTGGTAAATTTTTCCAGAGGATAGAAATTACCACAAACACCAAGTCCATAAATTATATCCTGTCCAATTTTTAAAACAACCCAACAAAGTAGGAACTTAATATGTATATATACTTATATACTTATATACATATACATATACTTACATACATATATACATATGTGTATATATAAATATATATACACACAAACATATATATGGAATCGTTTAATTTCCTCTATATACTAATGTCATAATTAGATGTTATTTGCATATATTCTATTCAGCAATAATGTTGATGCTAAGGAAGAGGGCTTCCAATTTATACTTATGCCACTTGTAAGTACTACATATATATTTAATAAACTCAATTTGCCTTTGATAATTTGACTTATTGAAATAAGAAATTCGTCATGATATGAACAAGAATAAAATAAATATTGTTTCACTGTGATACTTGCAATTATTGGTCACTAGATAATTAGCAATTGAAGATAAAATGTTACTTCTTTTTCTCTTTCCCAATAACTTATACACAATAAGACACTCTCCATAACATTTGCTGAGTGGAGAAATGTATTGGACCTAGAAATTGAGCCCTGGAATATGATGAATGTGAAGCAGGTCATATTCAGTTCTATTTAAACACCTTCTGCTATTGGCATATTAGGAATTTTTAACTCCAGTGAATAATAGCTCACCTTTATTCAAGTCAGGAAAATTGATTTTCAAACACAAAGAATAACTAATGTAATTAGACTTTCAAACATCTTGAAAATAAATTAATACAAACTCAAGCATATCTGGGTGTAGTATTTCTGTAAAATTAGTTTAAATGGTGAATGAATGCTGGTTCAGATAATTATCACCTAAAAGTCAACTCAAGAAAAGGCCTTTTAGTTTGAACTGAACCAATTCAATTTCAGCTGCTGATTTTAAATGTTTTTTTTTTCTTTTTATTAAGATAGTGTATCTCCAGATATCTTTGGCAAAAGTAAAGTTACATTTTTTTCACAAACATAGGATATATGTTCTACTCATGCTCTAGAATTAAATATAGAATATGAATATGAGAAATATGAAAATATGAATATGAATATGAGAAAATCAGAAATAATAGTAATGACTACAGGCTGTCCCCAGTTAACATTAGTAAGACATTTTTAAAATATAAAATATATTGAATAAGAGTGCTGAGACCTTATTTTCCAGTATTTTACATAACATGATAATGCATAACATATCATCTAAAAGCTTCAACTAATTTTCTAAAATATAACCCAAATTATAGCTAAGTAGCGATAGATAAGTAACAATAAGTCATATTTTGTTGTAACATGCTTAAAATATCACTTGATTACTAAACAGTAAGGCTGTAAAAAAAAAAAGTTGCTATGAATGCTTTATCCACCCTTTTAGATGTCACTCCCTCTTTCTTTAGGCTTTTCAAA
Organism: Nyctereutes procyonoides; assembly: GCF_905146905.1. Taxonomy (NCBI): domain Eukaryota; kingdom Metazoa; phylum Chordata; class Mammalia; order Carnivora; family Canidae; genus Nyctereutes; species Nyctereutes procyonoides. Next base: position 26,078,966 of record NW_026575051.1, on the reverse strand, counting down.
ATATACAAATGAGATTAAAGCCATTCCAGAATATAAAAATGTTGTATAACATTTTGTGGAAATAAATATGAGTTTTATAAGTATATATTGTGCTTTGTGAAAATAAATGTTTTCCCATGTAAACAATAGTCACTGTATTTGAAAGTCACATATATTCTATGAAGTTTTTGTATTAAAACCAAGAGATATTGTTCTAGAAAAATTTATTCATACAGTCTGATGAGTAGGTCTGATTCTGAGTTAATACTTGGTTATCTGTTGTCCATTGTAATGAGTTCTGGGAGTGAAGAAAAAAACGTGGTGTGGTCTTGGTCTCCAAGAAGTCACAGTTTAATAGGGAAAGCACTTATAAGTAGCACATTACAAAGTGATAAATGCACTATATTTAAAAATGCAGTGCATTAAGGAAAACTCGGCATTGGGAAAATCCTGCAAAATGGATGTTCAAGCCGGGCCTTCATTAAAGAGCAATCTTTCACTGGTCAGAGGAAGGAGGAAAGATCATGAACAAAAGCCCAAGGACTTTGAAAGCACATGTTTTGCTTAGGATGTAGGTGAGGGTAGAATGCAGTGTTTGCTTTAGGATGGCAAGAGATAAGACTAGAATGTGGCATGAGACAAAAAGGAATGCTTGATCAATTTGTAGTGATGGAAAAAATTAAGTATGTAACCTTAATTACAGGCAGTGAGATGCAGGTACTTGTCAGAGTAGTGACATTCATTTAACAAAGAGAATTTGAAGGCTCAGTATAGCTAGGGAAGAAACAATACAAATACTACATTCCAAGAGAAAAGGGAAATGTGTAATGACTGGGAAGATTATAGTGGAAGAGACTATGGAGAGAAAATAGGCTTTAGAGCTAGGATGAATCCAGTTTGTTCTTTCTGTCCCTTCTTCTATTCACTGGGCTCAGTCTTTGGTAATCTTTTTCCTTTATTATTATTTAATGTTCCCTTCTTATTATTTAAGGTCTGTTTATACTGAGTTTTACATGTCTTGGAAATTTTAGAGTGGAAATGTAGAGTAAGACGTAAAGGAAGAGATTTAAAACTCAGGAAGGTAGTTTGGGCTTGATGTCTGAAAAGATGAAAAATGGTAGATGGAGATCATGGCCATGGATAAGGTTGTCTGGAAATGTACTTGTCTCAGGTCATCTCAAAGAAAGTGATTTAATTCTAAGGATAGAAAGAAAGGAGGAAAATCAGCTCGACGGAGCTGCATTACCGATACGTTTCCAAAAAATTTAGAACAGGGTTCAGGAAGGCAATGAACCAGAGTAGCTGTCAGGGTAAGCTTCATACTCACTGTATCCATACCCTCTCCATCTGTCTACTCCAGTGAGTGATTTTCATCATTCTTAGATTGCCTGCATCCTTCACCTTGCCAAGTCCAATGATCAAAACTCAGTTTTTGGTAACTAACCTCAGTGGGGTCAACTGATTTCTTTCCCATTCTTAAGGTACTTTTTGCACTTGAATTTTGTGATCTACATTCTCTTGGCTTTGCAACTGTTAAAAAACAAAACATACAGACTCCAAAAGGTGTTACTTGGACCGAGTTCCGAAACTGGTGCTTCCTACATAATCTAATTGCAGTTTCATCCTCCCCCATAGATATAGTCTTAACTGGTCAGTCAGGCATCTTTCAGTCTGCATCAAGGAGTCTACCTTGGAGATCTCCACTTGCCAAAGATAAGGTAATCTACAGAATAAAACATCCTGTTTTTCCCCATAGAAAGGCCTACCTGGAACAGTTGTATTTTTTTGCTAATGATTTTCTTGCCTCTCCCCTCCTTAAAAAACCTTCCATTTTATACGACTCCTTGGAGTGTGCAGTAGCAACAACAACGCTCTACTTAATAAAGGGGTGCTGCCTGATTTATGAATCATTTAATAAAGCAAATTAGATCTTCATATGTACTTGATTGAATTTGTTATTTAACACAACCCTTGCAACCTGTTGCTAGTTGCTCCTTCTTTCTTCATCTGTAGAATGTTCCTTCTGTCTCTTCTATTCACTGGGCTCAGTCTTTGGTAATCTTTTCCCTATCCCAAACCACAGCTATGATTCCCTATCCCAAACTACAGCTATGAATTTAAGCATCAACCATATGCTGATGATGCAGAAATTTGTATGTGAATCCCCAACCTTTTCCCTGGGCTCCAGAATAATATATTTAATGTCCCATCATACATACCTACTTAGACGTTAAATATAACACAAGACAACTCATAATTTTACCTGCCAAGGCTGCTCTCTGCCAGTCATTTTCCATGATTTACCTACTTGCTCAAGATAAAAACCTGAGATTCAGTTTTGATTCTTCCCTTTTTTCTGAAATTTGTATTCCAAAGTACAGCAAACTTCTACCTTCAAAATAATCCAATGAGTTTTTAGACCTCCACCTTCTAATACTTTAGCCTTCATCATATGCCACCTAATCTATGTCTCACAGCTGTTCTCCCTCCCTGGCTGTTCTACTAGGACTGCAGAATTGTCTCTTAAGAACACAAATCAGGGATCCCTGGGTGGCTCAGCGGTTTGGCGCCTCCCTTTGGTCCAGGGCGCGATCCTGGATCCCGGGATCGAGTCCCACGTCAGGCTCCCGGCATGGAGCCTGCTTCTCCCTCCTCCTGTGTCTCTGCCTCTCTCTATGTCTATCATGAATAAATAAATAAATAAATGTTTAAAAAAAAAAGAACACAAATCACATCAAAACTGTGGTACAAATCTTTAAACTCTTGCATCACACTTAAAAGAAAGTTTAAAAACTCTGTATCAAAATGTATCATCTATTGTTTCATAATAAATTACCTCAAAACGTAAAAGCTTAAAATGACAAACATTTATTATCTCATGGTTTCTGTAGGTAAGGAATTATGAGAAACTTAGATGAATGGTTCTGGCTCGGGGTCTCAGAAGAAACTGTAGTCGTCTGAGAGTTTTACTAGGGACAAGTGTCTGCCTCCAAGGTGGCTCCTGTGTATTACTATTAGCTGTAGGCATCCAGAACATGGAACTCTACATAGGTCTAGTTGAATATCCCTATGAAAGGGCAGCTACTTCCTTTAGACACATCTAACAACACAAGGAAGAAACCACAAAGTTGGGATCCCTGAGTGGCACAGTGGTTTGGCGCCTGCCTTTGGCCCAGGGTGCGATCCTGGAGACCCGGGATCGAATCCCATATCGGACTCCTGGTGCATGGAGCCTGCTTCTCCCTCTGCCTGTGTCTCTGCCTCTCTCTCTCTCTCTTTGTGACTATCATAAATAAATAAATTGAAAAAAAATTAAAAAAAAAGAAACCACAAAGTTTTATATGAAATAGTCTCAGAAATCATACACTATCACTTTTGCCATATTTTATTCATTAAAATTGTGTTATTCTATCCACCACAGACTACCAGGCCTTTGTGATATTATTCCTTCTACCTCTCTCACCTTATCTTCTACCATTTTCTCCCATATCACACCACTCTAACTACAGTGTCCTTGTGACAGTTTGTTAAGCGTGCCAAATTCTTTGCAATCTTAGATGCTTTGCACTTGCTCTTCCCTCTGCCTAGAAAACTCTATTTCTAGATGTTCATAATTTACCCCCTTATTTAATTCAGATCTCTGATCAAGTATTACTTCTTAAAGAGACTTTTCTTAATCACCCCTATCTAAATATCATACCTTTCTCACCATTTTCTGTATTGTTATGTGTCTTTGAAATATTTATGCCCACCCAGGTTATATCATAATTTACTTATTTATTCACTTACTTCCTGCTTCTTTGTCTGTAAGATTCAAGAGGGCAGGAATTCTGTTTGTTTCCTTTACCCGTGTGTCTAGTTCCTGGAATGGGGCCTGCCACACAATAGGCTCTCGGTAAATATTGAATGAAGGAATGAGTGGGTGAGAAGATGAATGATTGATTTCATCGTTAAGAGCCAGCAAGCAGAAATATGTATCCTGCATTTGTTTTGTTGTGTGCAACTTTGTGTTTGTGTAATATAGCAAGAACCAAAATCAAAATATTAAATGCATTCAGAGAGGAGCAAATCCAATATTGTACATGGATATATTTGGAATGAATAGCAATAAAATATTCTGTCCTTTTAAGTGGCATTAGGTTTAAACCTTAAGACTTTGTGTCTGGCACTTAACAAATTTGAAAAAATAAACTTGACGTCTTGCCTTTTTTGAAGTACAGTCACTTAGTGTTAGGTGACAGTACCATCCAGGAGTTTCAACATAATTTTGATGAGATTTCAACAAATTCTTTCTGCACTCTATTCTTATTATAGCTATGGGATTTTTTTTTCTTGTTCCTTTTCATTTTGTCCTATTTAAATCAATACGTATGACATTTTAAACATGTACATAGTATTAGTCTGGTAAAGGAAACACAGACATGTAAGTCATGGTTGTGCCCTCAATAGTTCACAATCTACCTGAAAACTAGGTGTAACCATGTGAAATGGGATAGTATTATCTGTCATGATCTTTTTAAATAAAGATTAAAAAAAAGTTTTATATATAGAGAGAATGTGTGCATACTCACACAGGTGGAGGTGGGGCAGAGAGGGTGAGAGAGGAACAAGCAGACTCTGTGCTGAGCCCAATGTGGGGCTCAATCTCATGACTTTGAGATCATGACCTGAGCCAAAGCCAAGAGTCAGATGCTTGCCTGACTGAGCCATCTAGGCACCCCTAACATGATCTGTTAATGGTAGAAAAGAGTTCAGTGAAACCTTATGCCCAGCCATCAAACACTAGTAATAAGATGATAGTAGCTAATACTTATCATGCTCTTATTATGTACCAGGTACTTTACTAAGTTATTTTGGGTAACTTACTTGACTCATTTTATCCTCACAACAGTTTTATGAGGATATTATACCATTTTACAAGTGAACATTATAGCACAAAATTTTTAAGTAAATGAAGTGAATTCAACTAGTATATGTACAGGATCACTGCCTAGCACATAGAAAATTTTTATAAAGCAATAGGTATCAACATTCTTGATGCAAAGTGTTGTATAACTAATAAGTAACAGCTATGATACTATATTATGAAATCTATGATCTTGAGAATATATTTGGATGCCCTTCCTAAGATTTTCTCATTTTAGGGTTGGATGGTTGGAGGGTGGGTAGAGGGGAACAGATGAAGCCCAGAATGCTTACATGACTTGTCCAGTGCCATAGAGTTAGTGTGGCCTTGTGTTAGGGCTGAAAGGTAGTACTGGTTGAACATGTGATGCATGAATTGAATGGTTGGAGTTCACAAAGAGAAAAATCCCTGTAAGTTACTCTGCACTCCATGGGGGAGAGGAACTGTGAGCTGAGACAGGGGTTGGAATTTAGATAAACAGCCAGAAAAGGGAGGCAGGTGGCTATCAGTAGTTTTACAGTTTTAGTGAATTAGTGGTAGTTAAAATAATTTATCTTATGGTTAATCTTGTTGAAAACAAGTAGTTGGGTTTCTTTCTTTATTTATTTACATTTAAGTAGGATACACACTGCATGTGGAACCCAATGTGGGACTTGAAGTCATGACCCTGAGACCAAAACCTGGGTTGAGATGAAGAATTGGACACTTAACTGACTGAGCCACCCAGGGACCCCTGAATTACTTTAAAATCAAGTTTATTAGTTTCTATTTCTGTTTCAGTTATCAAAATAATTACTTTTGTAGGTGATTAATATTATTTGACAAATTTTTCTACTAACTTACTATTACTGGATCTGAGATAGTTATTAATGCCTTCAATAAAAAGGAAAATATTATTCCATGTTAGGAACATCCTCCCATTCCTAAGGGCCTTTTTGAATTAGTTCACTGCCCACTAGTCCTGCCCACGTTGATTCTGAGAGATCCACTATTTGCAGCATCTCTTTTGCTAGCATCACTGTTCACACATAATGTTCCCTTCTTATTAGTTAAGGTCTGTTTTATAAGAAATTACCCATTTCCTTTTTCTTTAGTGGGAAATACAGACTTAGGACGAAATTTCTTCTTCCACCTTGTTAGTCATTGGGTTAAGTTCAGGGGCTGTGAAAAGGAGTAAAATAAATCTACTCAGACATTAAAATATAGAAGGAGAACAATATGAAACATTATAATTTCAAAACAAGATCATAATTATTGCCAGTGAAGTGTACACAAAATGCTAATTCTCATAATGTCATCATTTGATAGATTTACCTTCCTTAAAAAAAATGAACTGAGGATAATTTGCTTAAGATTATGTGGCTAGCAAGTGACAGACCTGCTTTTAACACTCAGAGTTAACTCCAAAGACCACAAACAGAACTTAGAGAAATTTTGCATTGGTAGAGATTGTTGGCTTACTAATTAATTATTAATGCAGAATATTAAATAATTTTAAAGTAAAATAGTATTTATTACATTTCTGAGATGGATGTGAGGCAGTTTATAATAAAGCATGTACAAAATAAGGATAAAAATGCTATCACAGATTAAACAAACAAAAAGCTATAAAGAAGGTGAAAAGGAAAAAGAATTACACAAGAAATCCTTATCCTAGGCAAGTTAGAACAAGGCAAGTTTGTCTTAAAGACACTCAGCTCTGAGCTTCCTGGAAGCCGGTAAGGCAAGACATAAATTTTAGTTACCACCTCCCCAGAAGATACCTTATATAAGGACAAATTGTTAAATGTATTTTTTAAAAAGATTTATTTATTTATTTTGGAGAGAGGGGAAGAGGGAGAAAGAATCCCAAGCTCAGTGTGGGGCTCAGTCTCAAGACCCTGAGATCGTGACCTAAGCCAAAGCCAAGAGTCAGATGCTTAATTGACTGAGCCACCCAGGCACCCATGATAAATGGTATTTTTAAGCAATGTCTGGTTCCTTTTATTTTTATACATATTTGTCTACATTATTAAATGTAAGGCTACACTGAGAACTGCTCTTCTAGAATTTTTAAACCCCCTTTTTTCCTATTTTCCTTCTTGTATATATAACACATTACAATAGCTCTTTGAACTCCTGTTCATTTATTTGGAGATAATCGTTACTCTCATGGAGTTATGCTGCTAAAAAATTACTTATGTCAAAGTAACATTGATATTTCTTCACCCTATGCTTGAGACTGAAATTTGAAAGTGTATATCTTTCTATTCAATATCAATGAAGCAAAATTTGTGCTAAATCATTTCCTCAGGTTCTTTTATTATTAATGTTAAGTTTATGTTTCACAACAAACAGTTGTTATTTATGGTATATTTAGCCATTCATTCTAGACTTTGAATTTTAGAATTTGAAATGCTGGAATCCTGATGCATTATAGAATACTGATATCTGATATTTTACATGGGAGATCCTAAAAGGAAGATGAAAATTATATTGCTCTCTTTCATTTTAACATTAATTGATAGAATCTTGGTTATGTATTCAAATACAAACAGCAGAAAACATTTTACTTGGAAACTTAAAAGGGTATAATTTGAAGGTAGGACAAGTAGGATAACCTTTGCTCAGCTATATTATGTAAATCTAAGTTGTTCATGCTCTGTTCATGGTCTGTAAGGACTTCTAATCAGTAGGCATTTGAACATTATTTGTATTGTAAAGTCTTTTCAGAAAATGCCCATAAATAAAAGAAGTTTTAACAACCTCTTATTGACTTTTGGTTTTAGACAAAGCATAAATTTCAAAATAACTCAATACTAGCATCATTCCCTGTTGTTATATTTAAAGGTCATTTACATTTTATTGACTATAACTTGTTTTCTTCCCAGACTAATTCCATGTTCTCTGCTTCAATATATTATACAATTATACCTTGCATATAAAGGTTCTTTCCTCTTATATTGCATTAAAAATTATTTTCAAAGTCTATCTGGAAATTAAGTGTATCTTGATTCTTTAAAATGTCCTCAGAACTAGAGGTTATTTGAATTTTAGAGTTATATGTACTTGGAAGAGCATGTATTTCACTCCATGAAAAAATTTAGGCACACAAAAAAATTAAGCATAACTAGCTCTATGTAATTTGACTAAGAACATATTTATTATTATACAGTTCTAACAAGATTGGTTATTTCTTGGTGAAATAAATCACACGCATACACACATGATCGATGTTATTGCTAGGACACCTTACCTAGAGATTGTCCTTTATCTCTCTCTCCCTTTACCTCCTGTCTATATTACAAGAGGATGTCTTACCTTCAGGATTTATCCAAGTCTGGCCACTACCACTAGTGACTCTTCAATCTCGATGATGTATGCTAAGTCTCCCACATTATTTCCTGGCTTTTACTATTTTCCTTCTATATTTAATCATCCATACATGAGGTAGACCTTAATTCAGTAGTATTTATTGAATTAATGAAAGTATAAAGTCATCACTCACATTGATTAGCTTTGCTAGAATAGCTAATATTCATTATAAAGCCCCTGGATCATGCAAACCATGTTCTCTTTGAAATGACTGGGAAATAAGGAATTTATTTTAGAAAGATTACTTAAAATATGCAAATGCCCGTTTTTAAATTTGGTTTTAAGAGAAAAGTTCATTTATGTTAAATAACTGATTTTCCATGAAACAAGATGATTGTGATTTCTGTTATTGTATAATTATGTCATTTATATTATAATGTGCTTGTTATAAAAATAAATTTAATCACAATAAAGTAACTTGTGTAAAGCATTGATATACACATTAGCCTAACACATCAATTTTATGGCTACTGATGTTTCTATCTGTGTTTTGGAGTTTGAAAAATGCTAGGTAGAAGTGTATGGAAGATCACTGTTAAATAGTTAACACATCCCATTTCGAAAATATGAATTATGGGGTTACCTGGATGGTGCAGTCGGTTGAGCAACTGACTCTTGGTTTTGGCTTAGGGAATGATCTCATGGGTGGTGAAATGGAGCCCAGCCTCCAGCTCCATGCTCAGCAGGGAGTCTGCTGCAGAAGGGGAAGTGTCTCCCTCTGCCCCTCCCCTACTGGTTTGCGTGCATATGTGTGCATGCAGGAGTGTGTGCTCTCTCTCAAAGTGGATAAATAAATCATTTTTAAGAAGTGTGAATTATGATTTCAGAGAAAATCACATGTCTTAAGAAAGTGACTGGAATATGGAGATATAAATTCAGATATTCAAATAGAATCCCCTTCACTGAAATTTTATTCATATTTTCAGAATGACTTTAATCTAAACTTTAAACTATTTGATACTGTTTATGCTTGGGTCTATGGAATATGTTAAACTACAAACATAGGGCAGATATTAAAAATATTTTCAAAAATTATTAGCAAACAAAAAGCCATTCTTGACATATAAAAATTATATATTATGATTCTTCAGTCCAGTGAGTTGCATTCCATATTTTTCTATAATGCTTTTTTAACCTAGAGATCAGTTTCTGGCTCCTTCTTCAGTAAAATTTTGGCTTAAGGCTCTAGTGCAGCCTGGCTTTGGTCCTTTTAAATTTAATGTATAATAATGAGAATAATAGTAAAAACAATAATGCTTTTGCCAGACACTTTTCTAAGCACCTTGCTTGTATTAACTTAGTTAATCCTCACAAACACAAAGAGTTCTTTTCTAATTTCCAGGTGTGAAACTGAGGCAGACATTTGCAGCTCATATTCTAAAGCAAGAGATTTTGGTCTTGTGACTGTTTTTTTGTTTTGTTTTGTTATTTTTAAGCCAGAGTTTTAACCACTGTTTGGAACTAATTTTGTAGCAATTACTTCTAGTCCATTAAATCTTGCATTATTGTTTGCAACTGTCAGTCTCAAAATCAATCTCTCTTTCAGTCACTTTTCCATCATTTTCCCCTCTACCTCTCCTCCTCCTTTTGCCTACCCCTCTCCCTAAGATTGAAACACTGAGCTAGTCACAATCCTTGGTTCATTCAACATCATACAGTTATTTTATGAAACAGTTTCTTGAATTGTAGTATTTAGTATTTCTTCAGTTTTATTGCTTAGTTTTCAATCTCTTGGAATTCCAGGTAGATATACCTTGGCCATCATTACCTATTACCTGTCTTTTACATCTTTCGCTGGATAGATAGATGGATGGATAGATAGATAGATAGATAGATGATAGAGATAATCTTTCTGATTTTATAGTAATGCTTAATTCTTTTCTCTGATTCTATTTCCCTTATTTTGTCTATTTAGTCTTGTTTTTTTTCTAGTTTATTTTTCGCTTATGAACTAAACACTTTCTAGTTCATTCCTGAGCTCTGATAGCTCTTTTTACATTCTCCTATAATTTATTGGTTCTTATATAACCTATTTCTATTTCTGCTATATATCCCTTTTTATTACTTTTGTAATTCTCATACTTTCTTCCCCTCATTTTAATATTATACGTTTCTGCTTTGTTATATGTTTCCCTCCTGCTTTTACTTTCTGTCAATATATTAGTTCACTTTTCTTTTTTGTTTTCTTATATACTTGTATGAGGTTCAACACAATCTGTTTCTTTTTTTATGTCTAAATGAGAAAGTTTTGTCTGTGCTTTTAGGAGGTTTCTTTTGGAATAGACTATTCAGCTAGGGTATTGTCCTTGCTCTATGCTCCCTTAGGACTTTGCTTGAGGCAGTTTTTCCCTCTCAAGAAGGGACTTATTCTTAAAGAAGGACATTTTTTTTTTTTTCTGAGATCCTGGAGTGCTTGTGCTACCATAGTACTATCAGCTTTTTCCTCACGCATCTTATTTGTCTCTATTGTTTAGCTTTTTCCTCATGCATTGGATGATCTCTGTTGTTTACCTCACAATCACTCAGCATTTGGAGCTTGTGTAGGCTTGTCCCAGTTTTATGTTTTTCTTTCTTACTTCTTTTCGTATCATTGAGAATTCTACATTAGGGGTCATCTCTTCTTTTTTTGAGGATAAGTATTTGCTTGAAATTTCTGTGTTTTATTGCTCTTGGAGTCATCTAAATTTTCCTTTTTCATTTTTCCACAATCTACCTCACACAGGACCCAATAGAGTTCCAGCTATTTTCAGAATTTTCAGAAACCCACTTTTTAAATAGGGTTCTTGTAGTTTGCCTGTATTATGGGGATATTTTCAGAGTTTAGTTTTTGTTTCTTTAATTATCTTAGGCATTCATCTTGTCTCTATAAGAGAATTAGGTGAGGTTAAAAATCTAAGCCATGGGTTGGGGTGCCTTGGTTGTGGGTCCAACTCTTGATTTCTGCTCAGTTCAGGATCTCCCGTTCATGAGATAGAATGAATCATCATGGGACCCCTTGCTCAACAGGGAGTTTGCTTGAAAATCTCTCTCTCTGCCTCTCCCTCTGCCCTTCCTCCCCACTCTTTCTCTCTCTCTAAAAAAAATAATAATAAATAAATCTTAAAAAAAACCTAAGCCATTGGAGGAAAATAGAAGTCATAGAAATAATCTACTTTATTTGTGGGAGTGTGCCTACCATATTCATAGAACAAAATAGTAGAGTTTAGTCAAATTAAGTATGTGCATAATTTATGAATCAAAATTCCACTTATGTACATATTACAAAGAAATTCTTATACACCTCTTTCATTCCAAGTTGGATCCAGCATAAGAAAAAAAGATTAGATTGATTTGTAGCTAACTTTTAACCCACAGCAGAGAACATATACCCTTTCCATGTAGGATTTATAAGTCCTGATAAAAAATTTACCTGCTAAGAATTCCTTCATTGAATTCTAAAATACAGATATAATACAAACAATGCAATTTAAAAAAGAAATTAATATCAGAGTAAAAGATTGGCTCTGCCATCTGGACATTTTTAAAAGGTGGTGTTAAATACTAAACATTTTGAGAAAAACAAAATGAAGTTGCAGAAATTCTTCAAAGAAATTATAATTGAAGCATAACTGGGGGTACCTGGGTGGCTCAGTGGTTGAGGGTCTACCTTTAATTCAAGTCATAATCCCAGGGTCCTGGGATTGAGTCCTACATCAGGTCTCTGCAGGGAACCTGCATCTCCTTCTGCTTATGCCTCTTCTCTCTGTGTGTCTCTCATGATTAAATAAATAAAATCTTTTAAAAAATGTTGTATTCCCAAAGAAAATGAGAGAAGTGAGGCAAAAGCAGAACTAAAAATCCCCTTCAAAATGTCTCCTTACCTTAAATTTACAAAAATCACTAACTAATATGAAGGAAGATACAAATAAGAGAAGGAATCTTATGTTTGTCAATTATAAGACTTAATACCCTAACCAATCTACAGATTCAGTGCAATCCCTATGTATCCCAATGACATTTTTTTTTCAGAAATAGAAAAAAATTTCTAAAATATATATGGAATCTCAAGAGACTCCAAATGACCAAAATAATTTTGAGAGGAACAAAGCTGGAAGTTTCACGCATCTTATTTCAATATATAAGACTTTGTAAAAATTGTGTGTGTGTGTGTGTGTGTGTGTGTGTGTATACACACACACACACACACCATCTTTATCCATTTCCCAGTTGATGGACTTTTGGGCTGTTTTATAATTTGGCTCTTATAGATGATATGTTATAAACAGGGTGCATGTATCCCTTTGAATTATAATTTTTGTACTCTTTGGATAAATGCATAGTAGTGCAGTTGCTGAATTGTAAGCAAGTTCTATTTTAACTTTTTTGAGGAATCTCCATACTGTTTTCCAGAGTAGTTGCACCAGTTTGCATACCCACTAACAGCATAAGGAAAAAAAAAATGAGAGAGGGAGAGAGAGAGAGAGAGACAGAGGCCAACCAAGAAACAGACTCTTAACTATAGAGAATAAACTGATGATTACCAGAGGGAATGTGGGTGGGGGCATGGGTTAAATAGGGAATGGAGATTAAGGAGTGTGCTTGTGAGGAGCACTGGGTATTATATGGAAGTATTGAATCACTATATTGACACTTGAAACTACTATTACACTGTATGTTAACTAACTGGAATTTAAATAAAAACGTTTTAAAAATCCAAACAAACAAAAACAAAATGTATAATACAATGCATCAGTAACCAAGATCGTGTCATACTGGCATAAAGACAGAAATATAGACTGCTGGAACAAAATAGAAGACCCAGAAATAAACCCTTGTGTATGTGGTCAAATGTTCTTCAACAAGGTACAAGAGCATACAATGGAGAAATAAATAAAGGAGTATTTATTTTCAACAAATAGTGCTGGGAGAACTGGAATCCACATATGCAAAAGAATAAAGTTGGAGTCTTGTCGTCTACCATACATAAAACCTAACTCAAAATGAATTAAAGACCTAAAAGTAAGACCTAAAACTATAATACTTCTAGAAGAAAAGATAGCAGAAAAGCTTTAGGACATTTGATTTGTCAATGATTTCTTGGATATGGCACCAAGAGCACAGTCAACAAAAGGAAAATAAATGAAACTACATCAAGCTGAAAAAAAATCTCTGTGCAATAGAAGGAACAATCAACAGAGTGAAAAGGCAACCTATGGAATGGGAAAAATATTCACAAATCATATATCTGATCAGGGTTTAATGTGCAGAGTGTATAATGAAATTATACAACTAAACAACAATAAAACATAACCCAATTAAAATGGGCAAAGGACTTAAATAGATAATATTACAAAAAAGAAATATAGTCAACATGCATATGAAATGATGCTCAAGATCACTAATCATAAGAGAAATTAAAAACTACAATGAAATATCACCTCACACCCATTAGGATGGCCACTGTCAAAAGAATAAAAAATATTAAGTGTTGGCAAGGATGCAGAGAAATTGGAACTGTTGTGCACTCTTGTTGGGAATATAAAATGGTGCAGACATTACAGAAAATAGTATGGAGATTTCTCAAAAAATTAAAATGGAATTGCTGTTTGATCCAACAATCCCAATTCTGGGTATATATACAAAATATTTCAAAGCAAGATCTCAAAGAGATATTTCCACACCCATGTTCATCAAAGCATTATTCGCAATGACTAAGAGGTGGAAGCAACTCAGATGTCCATTGATGGATAAATGGATTAAGAAAATGTGGTATATATCTACAATGGAATGTTATACGAACTTCCAAAATGAGAAAATCCTGATACATGTTACAACATGGATAAACCTTGAGGACATTATGCTAAGTGAAATAAACCAGTCATAAAAGAGCAAATACTGTGCTATTCTACTCATGACATATCTAAAGTGGTCAAGCATAAAAACAGATAGGGAAAAGGTGGTTGCCAAGGCCTGTGGGAAGGGGATGGAAAATGAGTAGTGAGTCTTGAATTTCAGTTTTGGAAGGTGGAAAAATTCTAGAGATCTGTTGCATGATAGGCTTATACTACTGAATTGTACACTAAAAATGATTAAAATGAGGACATCTGGGTGGCTTAGTCAGTTAAATGTCTGCCTTCGGCTCAGGTCATGATTCCAAGGCCCTCAGATGGACTCCCATGTTGGGCTCCCTGCTCAGTAGGGAGCCTGCTTTTCATTTTTCCTGCCCCCACTTGTGCTCTCTCTTGCTATCTTTTTTTTCTCTCTCAAATAAATAAATAAATAAATAAATAAATAAATAAATAAATAAATAAATTCTTTGAAAATGATTAAAATGGTATGTACTGTTATGTGTTTTTTTATTAAAATAAATATTCTTTTTCTCTTCTTTCTTTCTCTTCTTTCTTTCTTTCTTTCTTTCTTTCTTTCTTTCTTTCTTTCTTTCTTTCTTTCTTTCTTCTTTCTTCTTCTTTCTTTCTTCTTCTTTCTTCTTTCTTTCGTTTTATATTCTTTTATTGGAGTTTGATTTCCCAACATATAGTATAATACCTAGTACTCATCCCATCAAGTGCCCCCCTCAGTGCCCCCATCGTCCCGCCCACCTCCCCTTCCATTAACCCTTGTTCACTTCCCAGAGTTAGGATTCTCTCTGTTTTGTCACCCTCTCTGATATTTTCTTTTTTTTTCTTTTTTTTTTCCTCTCTGATATTTTCTCAATGGAGCTTCCATTTTGACTAAAATCCCAGTGGGTGGAAGTGAATATACCCTTGACCAAAAATTAACTCTATTATCATCTTCTCATAATTTTGGGAGAGAGCCTCTAAAAATAAGACCATGAGTGCTTAAAAAAATTCTTGAACAAATACGGGCATTAAAAGAAAAAAGACGAGAGAACAGAAAATTCTAAAATCTATGTAGTTTAACATTTAACATAAGCCTGCCCTACTATATTGAGTATGTTTTCTCAATAATATGGAAGCCAAAATTAAAGAGAAACCATTTAAGCAAGTATAAAACATTACTCAGCTCTCTATGCAACAAAACTGTTATTGTTTGATGACAGTGTGTGCCTTTAAGTTTTTATGGATACCTGTATTGTATAGTGTCCCACAAGGAATGTGCCTTAGTTATGAAATAAAGAATTATTTTAAACTAAAATTTAAAAAGGGAAGGTATTATATACATTGTTTTCTCTGGGTTGAAAATCAGGCAAATCTGGCTTATACGATTCTGTGACTATGCAGTTGACAAATGCAATTACTGAGCTATTGGTCATGTAGATATGTCAGGAAAGACTAGATAACTCCCTGAAAGTATCAAAAGGGCAAAAGATATATCAACATTTTTAAAAGGAAAGTGTAGGAACAAGCAGAAAAAGCAGCAGTGGAAATGATATTTTATTCAGTTCCATTTCTTGATGGAAAATTTATTGGAATTAATCATTGATTGATCAAATTACAAATGTCTAAAAATGCCAAAGGTAGTAGTAGTCTTGTAGAGAATAAATAATGTCAGACAAATTCAATTTATTTTATGACAGAGTTACAAGAGAGAAACCGTACATTTAATAGACTGGGGATTGAGTCGGTTCCTTCAGTGTGTCCCACATTACAATTGCCTCAGCAAACTAGGAAGTATGGTATTAGATAGGTGCATGTACCCAAAGGGTAGCGATCAAAAGTTCACTGTCAGTATCAGAAGATATAATGAATATCCTTTCTTGGCAGTTGTCAGAGTTCTGTATGTAATAATTACGTAAGGGGTTGAAAAGCCTGAATAGAGAGTGCTTCTTGGTTGAAAAAGAGTCAGTTGAAGTGGCTTGTTAATCTAGAGTGGAAAAGTAAGAATCTGATGCCATCGTTCTGAGTAGCAATTATAGACTTATTATATATAACTTCTCTTCAAGCAGCATAGTTTATTTTAAGATAATTGTCATTAGGGAAATTACAGCATATACTGGGAAAAAGTGATTGTAAGTGACTTCGTGCAAACTATGCATTATAGCATTCATTCCACCATTATTTATGTAAGCAATGTGATCTCACTTCAAAAAGATTTTTTAATAATTCCACATGAGCCAAATTAACAGTATGCTAAAAGATTACCATCCAGAATGTTACAGGAATTTTATGTAAGGCCTGTGAAATCATTTCGGAAAAGATGCTAATTACAAATAAAATAACAAAGAGCAAAGCTGTTAGATGTAATACAGTATTCCTTTCACCTCCAGAGGTAGTCGGATCTTTAAAAAAATAATTGTTTCAAAGTGCAATGTAAATTAATATGAATTGGGAATTTACATGCTTAATGGGTATCATCACCTTTCCTTTTACTCCAAAATTACAGAAATAAATGTTTTTGTTCTAATTCTAACAAAACTAAAAAAAAAAGCCCACCCTGTCTTAATAGCTTTATTATTCTTTACCCCCACACATAAGTATGCATGTACATATATATTCATTTTCTAATTGCTCATTTTCCCCATCAGAATATAGATTCCATAAAAGCAGAGACATTTTCTTGTTTTCTGTTTTATCTGTGGTACCCATAGTAGAGGTTTAAGAATTTTGTGGAATAAACTAATTTTAAATAGAAAGAATAGGTAGTGTACATTTGCTCAAAAATACCCATTTTGGGGATAGTCTCATAAGACAAAATTAGTGATTCTTTTTAAACATATGGACAGACAATTTCATAATGATGAATATGAATGACAGCATTCACAGATTTAATCCTTTAAAAGACATCGCTGTGACTCTCTTTTTAATTCCCTTTAAGTTTGTTGGAATGTAAAATAACATGCTGTTTATCTTTACTATCCTATTTGATAACAGATGATTACTATTTTCAATTATTTTTTGTAGGAATAATTCTCAGTAACTATAAAACATATAACCTTACAACTTAGTTTGTTCTATTTATTGTGCCTAGGAAAGTTAGTTTCGCTTAGATATTTTAAATCTTTAAAGGGCATATTCTTCCTGTGTTTTATTTGAAGTTGCTAAAAATTAAATCCATCATTTGTCTCACGGAAGACAGTCACATCTTCAATGGTAGCTTTTAGTTTTAGCTGACAGTTCATCTTAACATATGGTAGCAGCATGCATGTAACTGTTAACAGGTGTTGCTTCAGTTCTATTAAGGTTCCTCAAAATCTTTTTTAAGAAGGAGAGTAATAAGAACAATCATATTTATGATGACTTTTCATTTTGCTTACTGTTTTTTTCCTTGTGATTTTTTTTCAGAAATTGAAAAATTTCAAGGTTCTGATGGAAAAAAGGAAGATGAAGAAAAGAAATATCTTGATGTCATCAGCAACAAAAACATAAAGCTCTCAGAAAGAGTATTGATTCCTGTCAAGCAATATCCAAAGGTATTGCAATATATGCTCTGTTTTCATAGAATTAAGAAAAAAATAAAACTTGATGTTTTATTCATTGTCTTTCATGAAATGAATATTTATAACTTCATTGTATTAGTATACACAAATATATGATATTGATGGAGGAAAGAGAAGTCTTTGAAAGTACAACCATAAGAAAAATTTTCAACTAAAGACCATAGCACTTTTATTCTGTGAATATGGAAGCATAATTAGATATTTTAATTATTTATTTAATATGTAAATAGTTCAACAATTTGTCCAAATATACATAGTCACTTGATCTTGTTTTGGTTCATGTTACTATATTTTCCAATTATAAAAAAGAGTGGATTAATGGTGCTAAATATATAGCATTATCTAGTCCACAGGAAATTATTATATCCAGGAAAGTAATCTAGTCTTTATTAGACCCTTAGATTAGAACCTCTAGTCTTCTGTAGTCAGGGTTAATTTATTAAGATAATTACAATACTGTTCTCTTGAGAGTACTTTCTCACTAGACATTTTCTTATCATACAAGATTTGTATTACCAGAATCATGATTATAAGATAAGGCATTCCACATCATGGTTTCATCACTTATATTTATAAATTCTGATGGGTAAAAGGAGTTTCTTTCTTTTTTTTTTAGTAAATTAAGTATGCTTACAATGGAAACTCAGTTTCAATCTGGTAATTTACTTTCTGAAGAGTGAATCTGAAACAAGGACCATGCAATTATCCTAATAATAAAGACTACAGAAATAAATGCTGTAGTCTACCAATTGTCTTCTAATATGATAAATTTTAGTAAATATAATTAAGTGGGATGTTGTGTTTATAATTATTTCAAATAGGAATAAATTGTTGCAGCCCACCAAACAATAAAATTTAACTTTCAGATGAGGTTTTTGGGCATGCAGGTTTTTTGGGTTTTGTGGGATTTTTTTTTTTTTTTTTAGCTAGATTGCCTCTATTACAAGAAAAGTCCATTCAATAGATGTATATTTTACAATTAATTTTTTTAAGATTTATTTCATAATCATGTTTTTATGAATATTAAATTAGGCAGAGAAAATGTACATGAAAATGTTTACTTGGTAATGAAATGTCTTAGAAATGTGGATATTAAGAAAAACGTCTTTTTTAAAAGATTTGGTTAATCCACAATGAAGTACAAGATTCTCTCTCTAAATAATGTATTTAAATATTACATAACTAGATACCATTTCTCAGAATAACACTTGTCTATTATCTGGATATGGAAAGCCAGTGACAGACTCAGTATCTCCTTCTTAATAAAGTACAGACCTGTATCTCTGACCAAATCAGATTGGTAAGGTGTGAAAGGCATTTCAGGTCATGGTGGCTCTTGAAGTGACAGCATGAGTGTTTTTATACTGAATATTGCAGTAGTCTGTATTTGGTGCATAATGATGAATATCGAAACAATAATACTGTATAGTGTCTCATATTTGTGTGAGATTTAATTTTATAATTTATGGGAAGATGATCAAATAACAAAACTGCCTATTTGTATTGAAACAGACCATATCTTACTAGCAATTATTGTACCTCCCAGAATTTTTTGAATTGCAGAATGTTTATGCTGAGACTAATTATCTAAATCACAGAATATATAAAGCTTTTATTTACCAAATGAGGTAACTGGGAAATTATGAATTACTCAAAGTCATATCTTTGTTGCAGATAGAAATATTTAGAGAAGTTGCTGTTATTTTAGATTCTTCACTTTTTGGGAGCCATTACATTTATAACTTGACTGATAATGTTCACATTTTTTATTACTTATTTATGTAAAATATGGAAGAATGTGAGGAATGAGAACTCCTAATGATTAGTACTTTTATGGAATATTATCAAATAACAATTTATGCCTTAGAAAATTTGCCATTCTTAATTGACGAGTAGAATGCTAGATCACTTTCAATCATTTTTAAAAGGATGTGCATTTCATACATTACAATAAAAGAAGTCTTAGAGCCCTTTTACAGAAAAAGGTACTGAGAACAAAACAGAACAAATTCATCTATCAAGTTGACCTACATTTGTTTTTGTTTGCTTTTATAGTATAACAAATTAAAACCGACTTTCTGAAAACCGTATTTTATTTCAAAAGTGGTGATTCTCTCCTACTAAGTGATTATTGCCTACCTCTCACAAAAAGTGGGTTAAGATTACAGTCACTACACTTGAGCCATATTGGATGTACATTTGGGAGCTGTAAAATATGTGGTGTGGTGTGATACTATGTTGAGCAGAGAATAACAGTATTTATGGACTTAAAGTTTAATCTTTTATAATAAAAAGTGGTTTATCCCTCAGGGGGTACATTGGAGAAAGACCTACTTTTCACAACTTCTCTCAGAGCTGCCTCTCCCCCTCAATGCCTGCTGTCTGTTTGATCTGGTAATTAGTGAGGCAATGACACAGTCCTTTCCAACAAAAGGCAGTAAATAACTATGGGACTTCTTGAGGAAATGACCTTATCTTGACTTTACTACATGACCTTTTTAGATAGATTTGATTTCAATTAGTCTCCAATATCAAGTTAATTTGCTGACTTAATTGAATAATACAAGGAATTGAAATAAGTTTAAGATTTTGAATTATACAAAATGTAAAAATGCTGTTCAAACACATTAAGAATGATTTATCTAACTCTAGTGCTTTATGTTTAATCACTAGATTTGGGGGAATTTGTCATCAAATTATAATGAACAGCTTTTCTTATTTGTTTTTAATATTTTTGTTTGCAACAAAATTAGTCAAGAAATAGACTCTGCACGTCTATTGTTTGCATTTACAGATGTTTCAGAATCAGTGCAATTATTTCTTGATAGTCAAGTCTCCAAGGAGGCAACATGTGGCAGTATGTTTTTCTATAATCCTAAGAGGTTCATGTAGAAGATCCTAGAGAGATTCATGCAGAAAACTCACTGTCCTTAACGTGAACTCTTTCTCCCTAAATCCATACAAAATATATTTCATAGTCTAATATACATTTACTTTTTTTTTAAATCTTAACATCTCCAACTGGTATGCATGTTATAATCAGAATTATTTTACAGTCTCCATCGGACAAGTGATGGTCATAACTTGTTACTGTTGTCTGTAAACTTGGCCATGCCTTTGTATCCAGTTGTTAATTGTGTTGGAAAAATGCGAATTGAGGTTCTTTGCTGTTTAAAATGTCTTCAAAGATTACATTATGATTTAGTGTTGGCATGCAAAACTATCGCATATCCAACAAAAGAACAGAACCATAGCTTAGGGCATAAAGTTGGTATTAATAATATTAACAATATTCATCCTTGGAAGAAAGAACAATGCCATAATTTCTTGGTCCTCAACAAACAAGTGTCTCATAGGGACCTAAGAAACAAAGGTACATTTAAATGGCTAAAGTTTTATTCTGTTTTTAGACATGCAAAAGGACAGTCTAACACAAGCCTGGGCAAATTGAGAGGGCCATGAGGTGCCACTTCCACCCACTTGAAGGAGATCTGCTCCTTGCTTGCATCTATACCTATTTGGTCACCTGGGCAATCCAACCTCTCAATGCCTTTTAAAAGTGTCTTTTGATGTTGGCTTCAGAATCCTCTGAAGTGCATCAGGCCTTTCCTTCAATTAATTTTGCCTGGAGGCCCACTTTTTATTTCTGAATTTGAGTTACTGCCAACTTTTTAAAGCAGTAGATCGCCAGGAGTGTATATCGGCCCCAAATTTGGCCCCTTTTAAGATCAAACACAGCTACGTTCCCCAGTGCTGCTTTTCAAATCAATTCCTTATGTAGATTAATGCAGAAAATTAAAGTTCGAAAATATGTTCAAAAGCACCACACTTGCCCTATATTTCAGTTACTCTGCTCAGTCCCAGAGAGAGGAACTGCCTTTGTGCCTGACTGGAACCAGTCTCTGAAACCTGTCATGTCTTCTCATAGAGCTGGTTTCTTTCTCTATACTCCAAAAGATGAAAACCCAAATCAAAATTCTTGATGAGTGTTATTTTTTTCTAACTTCATAAGTATTTATCAGACCACTTAAGAATAGTTCTTAGAGACCCAGGATTTCTAACTGTGGAAACTTTGTATTTCAAAGCTAATATCATCACCTATAATCTTGGAAACACCTCTCTATTTTTCTAAGCAATGTGGTTTTCCAAAAACCACTCAGTAGCTTACATCTTAAACCTGTTTTATCTTTACCAGACAGAGGTTATTGCATAGCGTTGCTTTTTACTTTTCTAAAGGAAATGGAAGAGAGGATTTGATCGGGCTTTGTGATTTCAATTTCATTCATATCAGTTTCCTAGTCTCTCACCTGTGAATGTAAATCTCAATTGGAAAATAACATGACACTCAGATTCACATTTCCTGTGAGAAAGAAAAACATTCCAAAATGCTCTGGACTGCATTCTCTCCAGTAGAATGGCACTTGAAATAACTATGTTTTCTAGAAATTTGTGGTGATATGTCTAGTCCTTGTCTTTTCCAATAACCCTTTCTTTTAACTAATTCTCATCCTATGTACTTCAATATTATTTTCCATTTGGTGCTTAAAATTCTTTTGTCTCTGTGTTAGAAATTTGCAGTGATATGTCTAGTCCTTGTCTTTTCCATAACCCTTTCTTTTAACTAATTCTTTTAACTAATTCTTATTCCATATTTAAATCTTTTTTGTCTTTATGTTTTATTGACCTATGTGTTCCTAATCCTGAATTATGTTCTTTTCTCCACATCCTTTTCTATGGGCTCAGCACAACCTCACAAAATACGTCCTCATACTTTTTGAAATAATCTCTCCTTTCTAAGTATAGATCTCCTAGAGAATCTTCAGTCTGTTTTAATCAGTTGTTTCCTTTCTGCCAGATTATTTCACATTTGCCCTCAACCGGAAAACTGAAAACTACTTCAAAAGGATCATTAAAATAAAAGTGCCTTTTGAAATGTGTCCAAACCTATATCCTTACTCAAGGATTCCTTGAGAGTAAAAAGAGCTTCCACCTCACATCCCTTTCTATAATCTTACCATTCTTCATTCACTTGTTTGTTAATTTATTTATTTAATTCAGTGAGCCTTTAGTGAGTTTGTCTGTACCCATGGAACACAGATGACTCTTCTGTTATTTGTCATTGCAGTAGAATTGGTTTCTTATATAGTAGATCTTTAAAAGACTAGAGAAGAAAGATCATTAAAACAATCAAGAGGAACTACGTTAGCTGTCTAATGGATTCCGGTATTATTATGGACCTTGAAGGACTTTTTCACATATGGAAGCAAGTGAATTTGATTTAAATTTAAATACTGTATATATTGATATTAGCAGAAAACAAACTTTCTCTGGAAAGGATACAGGAAGTAAAAATTAATGCATGCCCCTCCACCAAACAGTCCAGATAAAGGATTACAGTTACTTATAGTACTAAGTTAGAACCTGACTATAGCAACTTTTTGAAAGAGATTTGGATCCACGTAGAAAAATTGTGATTTTTGTTTGCCTTCTCAAATTTAAATGATTGTTAAATTTATGTAACACATTTAGATTTCTACCATTTTATAATTAATTTCCTTAAAAATATATGGATTTCACAAGGATATGACAAAAAATAAAACATTATAAGAATTCTGTTAGGAATGTCAATGCAAGAGCTTTAAAATAGTATCAAGTATTTATGTGCCAGTGTTCATAGCATCATTGTTCATGAAAGCCAAGGAGCAGAATCAATGCAAATATCCTCAACAGATAAATGAGTAAGCAAAATGTGGTTTGTGTCTGTGTGTATGCACACACGTATGTGTGTGTGTACAACAGAATATTATTAAACTTTAAAGAACAATATTTAGATACCTGTTATAACATGGATAAACATTGAAAATGTGCGAAGTGAAATAAACCCGATACAAAAGGGCAAACACTGTATGACTCCACTTATTTGAGGTACTTAGAACTACCAAATTCTTAGACCTGGAAAATGGAATAGGGGTTACCAGAGGGAAAGGAAAGGGAAAAATGAGGAGTTACTGTTTAATGGATACAAAATTTGTCTTTGGGATGATGAAAAAGTTCTGGAAGTAGATGTGATAGTTGCACAACATTGTGAATGTAATTAATGCCCCTGAATTGCACATTTAAAAGTAGTTAGAATAGCAAATTTTATGTTTTATATATTTATTGCAATAAAAGGTAATGTTAAAAACTACGAGCAAATGTATTAATGGCACATTACAAGCAGAATAAATTACACCCAAATGTCTTTTAATTTCAGGGATGTAAGACTGGTTGAGTCTACATACTTTTAAAATTTACTGAATTTTAGAACAGGGTCAAACAGTCATTTGATAAAATAGATTTCTCATTCCTCATGAAAAAACATGAACATATATTCTATAATAAGTATATATTTATAATCGGAATGAAGAGATCCTTTATTCAATAGATATTGGAAAAATAACTATTGAAGTCTTTAGGGGCAAAAGAAAAGAAAGATTAAATCCCTAACTCATCTTTTACACCAACATACATCTTAACTGCTCTAAGATTAAATGCAAAAACAAAACAAAACAAAACAAAACCAGTAGAAAATATTATGGGAAATTTAATGGATGGAAAGCATTCCTTTTTTTTTTTTTTTAAGATTTTATTTATTTATTCATGAGACACACAGAGAAAGAAAGGCAGAGACATAGAAGGAGAAGCAGGCTCCACAGGGAGCCCAATAAGGAACTCGATCCCGGGACTCCAGGATCACACCCTGAGTTGAAGGCAGATGTGCTCAACCGCTGAGCCACCCAGGCATCCTGAGGGAAAGCATTCCTAAGAAAGATGGAAAAATACTAAAGCTGTAGGTAAACAATTAAAATATTTCATGACCTAAAACTTCTGTACAAGCAAAAATGGTAATGATGATTACCAAAATTAAAAGTCACAATTAAAATACCAAACTGGTATGACTATTTGAGAAATATTGAAACACGTGACAGAATATTTATTTTCTTCATATGTAGGGACTCAATTCTTCTAATTGTACAAGAAGTTGATGATGCCAATAAATATCACACATGTACTGTTTAAAGCAAATAGAAAAATATCTTGAACATTACTTATTGGAAAAGTCAAGTCAAGATGACTTTGAAATGCTTCTATTTTCTATCAGACTGACAAGAAAGTTTGATTATAACCGAAAATGATGTTAGGGTACAGGAAAACAAAAAACAAAAAATAAAAAACAAAAACACTCCATAACCTGTTGCCTAGACCATTGAGATTCAGCCATTTGGGGAAACAATTTTGTAAAATCAATGAAAATCACAAAGGCAGACTTTCAGAAGCAGTTGGAGATCTAGCAATTTATTTAAGAATTATATATTTGCAAATATAATTACTATTAAGTCAAAGTATAAAAGATGATTGTTTCTCTTGAGTATAAAAGGAATATATCTACATTTTTATATATGATGATAGATTGTAAGTAAAGGAAGGAGGCCCTTTTTTATTGCAGGCTCTTTGTGCTGTTTGAATTAGTAATTATTAATATGTTATTAATATGTTATTTTCTGAATAGAGATATTTTAAAAATAGTTTGGGCTAATGAAAACATTAAAATAGAAACAGTTCTGTTTAGATTTTTTTCCTAGAGCAGAGGACCAAATATTAAAAACTAAGGATTATTGAAATTTTTTGTAAATCAGACACTTTAGTTTTTACATATATTAACTTGTTTCATTGTCGTAAAAATTCCAATAATTCATTCTCTCCCATCTTATAGACAAAGACACGGAGTCTCAGAGGAATTCATTTGCCAAAACCTCATTACTAGAAAATGACCAATCAGGATTCATATTCTATTCATTCTAGCTGCTCTAATTTCACAGCTTCTTGTCTATACTTCATTAGACTATGTTTCAACTAATTATAATGTAAGCAAATGATGTCTTAAAACATACAGTAGAAAATTTGACTCCAAACATGGCTCCGCAAAATTTATATATTATGATCTTCAAAACCAAATAAAAATTTTGTCCTAATGAAAAACTCATACTAGAAGAACTTCTTTTTCTAGTTTATCAGTAAGTATGCTGCTTAAATGAGGAATATATTCTAGAACTCAAGTTTAGAAATAGCTAACTTTATAACATGAAAATAGTCCTTAAATCTGGGACCTCCCACTTACAGAATTAAGGTTTTTTTTGAGAACCTAGTGCATATCAAACACTAAGCAAAGTACAGTGAACTATTTTATTCCTTCAGGAATGCTGTAAGAGTTCTGAAGGAGAGACTAAGGTTTAAAAATATTTAAGAAGCTCTCCTAAAGCCACACAATGTATTAGTGATAGTGTTAACATTGAAATTCAGGTGTGTTGGTACCGAATCCTCTCTTCTTTGCATTAAACCATTATTACGATTCACTTTCTTTTATATGAAGAGGCGTTGGGATAACTCTGGACACAGACTGCTTAGTTTGCAAAGGCCCACAGATGGAAAAACAGATGTATTTCTCCTCTGGTGTGAAGTGAGGCAGAAATAATAGACTCATTAGTTGGAGTGTATCTCATAGGTCATATGGTCTAATCTTCTACCCAATTAGGAATCATTTCTAGAATATCTGTGATACTCATCAGGCTGTCTGTGAATACCTCTAGAGATTAAAAAGAAAGTTCAGATTATTATAAAACAGCTGGATCTGATAATGAATAGATGTTGCTATTCAATTTTTTTTTCTTCATTGAAATACAATTTTTATCCTTGTAAGTTGCCATTTGTCCTGGTTCTGGCTTCTGCATCACAAAAAAACTCATTTAAACCACTTGAATCATGCCCTTAATTGAAGTATCTTGATAAGTTGTCTTCGTTTGGCTTCTGAACATCAGATTTATTTTTATGTCTTGAGACAAAACTAGTTCCATTTCTCAGCCCCCTCTGCTGGTTTCTCCTCTGCCACAACTTAATGTTGGAGTTCCCCAGGGATTAGCCATGATGTTCTTATTTGTGTACATTCACACCCCCTTGGTCATCTCACCTGTGGCATGGCTTTACCTATCTATAAATTCATGATCTATTCAAGACCTCTTTCCAAGACTTAGAGATGGAGCCACCTTCTTGACAGTATGTGGATGTCTGGACATCTCATATTCAACCAACAGTCTTCTCACCCCACGTGTCTGTCTCACTGGTTGGCAGTACTATCCTTTTATTTGGTCAGGTCAGAAACTGGGGACTCCTCCTTGACTCCTTTCTCTGACACATCCTATCCAATCTGCCGGGCAAATCGAGTAGTCTTATCTTTCAAATACATCAAGAATCAGATAGCTATCACCACCTCCACTGTTACGACCCTGGCCTAAGTCATCATCTTCTCTTACCTGGATTACTCTCATGACCTCAACCTCTCTGCTTCTACGAGAACCTTCATCTATCCCTATGTAAGTACTCACAATTCCTTTAACCTTCTTTCATTTTTCTTTTTTCCATAGCGGGTATCACCTTCTAATGGACTTCTTACTTATTTGTTATTTTTATGATTTCTCCACATTAGTATGTAAACTGAAAAATGCCAAGTCTCCTTGTCTTTTCTCCATCAATCACACATCCCTATCACGTACAACAGTGCCTAGCACAAAATTAGGTGGTCTATAAATAATTGCTGAATGAATATAGAATAACTGCATAGCCTCTTTTCTGAGACATTCTCTGGAGGAACTATAACAGACCCAGAACAAAGATCTCCCTATTCTCACCTCTTGCCTATTCTTACAAAATTTCCAGGGAACTTGTCGTACTTATAGGAATAAAATCATAGTTTCTCTCAAAGAGACTCCAGTATCTCTGTCTTCACTGAAGGAAGCCCCAGTGCTGCTCTAATCTTGTCAGAGAGAACCCAAGTACAAGAAGAAAGCAATAGCAGTGAAAATTTTACTCAATACTAATGCCTTGATAATCGGTTACTTTACTTAACCAAATTTTCTAATTAAAATGAAGTTAAAGGTTAACTCAGAAATTACTTTCAAGTCATTTCTGAATATCATGTTTCAGTTTTATTATTTAATTATCCATTTTTATTAAGTACAGTATATTGAACATCATTTGACCTTTTACAAAAGAGCCTATGAAGCTTCCACATCATAATTCTGAATATTAATTCCACTTCATTTGTTCATTCAGGAGATATTTATTGGATCTATATGGCAGTCACTGTGAAAATATAAAAGATGTTTTCGTGGGTCTCAGGATATCCTGTAGTAGATTTATTTTTTTTTTATTTTTTAAGATTTTATTTATTTATTCATGAGAGACACACAGAGAGAGAACCAGGCTCCTTGAGGTAGCCTAATGTGGGACTTGATCCCCGGACCCTGGGATCACACCCTGGACAGAAGGCAGACACTCAACCGCTGAGCCACCCAGGTGTCCCCCTGTAGTAGATTTAAACAATTGTCCCAATATGGCTTTGTACTGGGATGGATCCTGAAGCTTTGGGATTGTATTAAATTAAATAAAAACTTAAAGTCAGATTGTCTTTAACAGTTCCCTTTAAATATAAGAGACTAAGGCATGAAAAGGAGGCAAAGATACAGGAAAAAATAGGCATTATTTGAAAAAACATAGATAAGAGAAGGAGAGGAGAGGGTATTATTTGGGATGTAGGGTTGAGAGGAGCAGAGAGGTAAGATCAGGGGAATGTTTATTTTACTGTCAAGTCCTCTTAATAGAGAAACTTTACTTTATATGGAGATTTTTGCAACCTGGTAATTTTTAGGTCTGGCCTCTTTGTTTCTGGAAAGAAATCTGTAAGAATATATTAAGATGTAGAGTTTTTGAGAGGCTAAAGAGAGCTGTGAAGAGACAGTACTGGGAAAATAATAGAATTTTGGACCAGATAGACCTAAGTTGTGAGTCACAGCTCCACCTTCATTCAACTATGACAGTGGAAATTTCCATAAACACCTTCACCCTCACTGTTTTTCAGCTACAATATGAGTATAATGATATGCCATGAAGTTTCATCCAGGATGCAGGGGAGTATATCTATATACTTGGCTTGTATCAGTGCATGGTGTAAGCTTGTACAAGTATCATCACTAAGTAAATTTAATTTTTTTCTCTTTTTTCCCCACTTAATAACAGTCTTTGGTGGGGAACCACCTACTCTGTGACAGTCTCTGTGTACGTTTGATAAAACTGATACTTAGAATTATTTCCCTAAGAATCCTGTAATACCATTCCTGAAACAGAGACATTAAGACATTAATAAAAATAGGAATAAAGTGAATGAAAGGGATAACGATTAAATTGGGAGTAATAAAATTTGTATTTGTTGACTACTATATACCAAGCAATTTTATCTATTACCTGATTTAATCCACTGAATATCTCCGTGGAGTATGTACTATATATAGAGAGAAATTAAGGCACAGATAATTAAACTGTTTAAAGTCACATAAACATTTAATAATTAAGATTGAAGAAAAGAAGAAAAATTATACATAAATGTTATCTTGAATGTTTTTTACAAACTAAATTTAATTCTATTTATTTAAACAGAACTCTAAAGTGTTGCTCACGTATGGTCTCCATCTTCTTGTTCAAATGTTTGGAATTTGAGATTTAAATTTGTGAACTGTCATAAATTAACATTCATCCATTAAAAATGAATGTTCAGCATATAATATTAAATTATGAAATGAAGTTTATATAAACCATGTTACAATACTGAATTTTTGCAGGTTAAATCTATGACTTATCATTGTATACCAGTTTGTGTTAAAACATAAGTACATACTCTGAGAGCATATATTTTGTTTACTTCCTACGTTCCCATCTGAAGGCACATCTCTTAAAGGTAGAAATTGATTCTGCTACTAGTTTATTTTTAATGATGTGTACTAACTAAGTGAGAGTGAAATGTTCTGTGTTTCATTTAGTAGGATATTTGTTAGGTAGTTCTGGAACTACCTAACACATATCGAAGTTTCACAGAATTCTTCATTATCACTTGTGCCAATAGTAATTTTGCTTCATTTATATGATAGCCCGTGTAATTTAAAATTAGAAATCATAACTCATGGACTTAGTTTACATCATTTTTATTTTCTTCTTTTAGAGTAAGGCATTGTATTTAACCTAATGGAAAAATTATTAATTTTATGGTGTCATAAAAAGCTACAAAATTAACTTTTTAAAGGAGTAACTCTCATTGCCAGAAAAATCTAATGACGCACATTTTTTGTTTTATGATTTCAGTGATAGAATCTAACAAAATGCTGAGGAGAGTATTTCCCTCTCAGCACTCTTATTTATTACAATTCAAATAGAATACTAATGTTAGATTCAAAGTAGAATTTATATTTTAAGGCAAACTTGTAACGAGGAAAATTTAATTTCTGAAGTGGTCAATGCCCATCTGAATTTTTATTAAATTAAGGGAAAACTCAAGTTTATGAACACATTTTATAGTTTCGGTTATCTGCTGGGATCTAATTTCAAGGTCTTCAAATAATTTTTGATTATATAGTTTTATTCTAACCCTGCAATTGACTTTATTATCTACATTTGATCATGTATCCACTATTCCATCTTGCTTTAATTCAATCTAAATCTACGGAATCTAAATGTTTTATTGTAAGACTTAATATAGTCTTCAAAAATTCTCTATGAAATTGACTATTAAAATGTAACTTCTTGGTTGATAAAAATATATGGTACAAGACACGCAAAAAACACATAACTTAGTGGAATTTGGGAAACATTTTTCACATGTTTATCGTTTTTAGGTTTGCATCACAGATGGTTTGAAATTATTAACAGCTTCTTTACACAATAATTCTGTACCTAAGCTATCAGATATAATTGGATTGATGGCATTCCTAAGAACCTTTTATTTTTCTGGTATGGATAGAATTGTTTCTGACTACACCCTGGGAAATGTATGGGGAAATGCATTAAATTAACATACACAATTCTGCTGCCAGACAATATGTTGTCTAACTAGACAGAGAAATTGCTGCAACAGTGTTTCACACGTGTGAGAAAAGGAGTGAGGCCATTATGTACTCTGAAATTATGATGGGATTTTTCCCCCAAGACACACCAGTGGGATAGAACACTTCAATTTTCACAAAAATGGAAAGATTATGCAGAAACTATCACTTTCCCCCATTTCTATTCTTCTTGCAAATGACTTATGTGAACTCTTGTATTTTTGTAAACTGTGGAAGACAGATCTGGGAATAGCTTTTTCTGTGCACTCTAAAAACAACCATATGAGAGGAAAATCGTTTTAGATTATATGAATAGTATTTTTACATTAAAGAAAAAAATAATAGCTTAGCAATAAAGTTGAATAAAATAAATGCATGTGCATTTTGCTACTCTGGGCATTGTTGAGAGGAGAGCCAAACCAGGAGGCCTTAAAGTCTGCATAGGAGGCAGAAGATAACGTACTGTGGTCTCCACCCAGGTCCCTGAAGTTTGCTCTATACTAATCCCTGGCAATTTGATCTCCTGCCATGATCTTCAGAGCAATGTATTTGCTAATGACTTTAAAATCCAGATCTTCAGCTGATATATTTTCTTGATTTCCAGGTTTATTCAGTAACTGAGTTGACATCCTCACCTGAAGTCCCCACGGCCACTTAGACTCAGAAAGATCGAAACTAGATTACTTCTCTTTTCAATAGAATCTGGTCTTACTCTTTTGCTCCTATTTTAGTGAATGGGACATCATCCTCTTTGTTGCAAAGAGAGAAATTTGGGTATGATATTTGACTCTTAATTTGACTTTATAATCACCAAAGCCTGTACATTCTTACCTTCTAAGCACAGTTCAAATCCATTCATATTTCTCTACCCTCATTGCCACCCCTCATCTTCTAGGCTACCATCATTCTTTATATGCATTTTTGCAGTAGCCTTCTGAAACATTTTGCAGAATTCAGTCTTCCTCTTTCTGGTGTATTCTTCATAAAAGATGTTGAGTAAGTATTTTTACATGAGTCCCTTCAGTGTTTTTCCATTGTCTAATTCCAATCTTCATGATACTTCTTACATGATTTGAATGGTTTCACTCTCCCTTGAATCCCACCATCAATTGCTTTTATCTTTTGACATAATTGTGGTATGACTGCTCCTCAAAATTCAAAGCTTTGTGTGATTGTGTAACCAAAATATAAATAAAATAAAGGCATGTGGTTTGTATTTTTAAAACAGTGACCCTTCAGTTGACATTCTTCTCCTCAGCATCATTTGTGATTCTCTTACTATTCTTTTTTTTTTTACACACTCTTTTTTTTTTTTACTACTTTATTTATGAACCCTTAATTTTTTTCCTCCACTTTTTTTTAAGAGATGGAGAGGAGACAAAGGAGAGGGAGAGAGAGAATCTTAAGCAAGTTCCATGCCCAGTGCGGAGTTTGACATGGGGCTTGATCTCACAACCATGAAATCATGACCTGAGCCAAAATTAAGAGTCAGGCACTTAACCAACTGAGCCACTTGGGAAGACCTTATCTCCACTTCTTAAGATGGATAGAAAAAAACTGAGAGAATGCTAAGAAATGAATCCTTCTACAAAGAGATATTAGCAGATATTGAGAGAGCATATAAGTTGGAAACCTGCTTCTTTCTTACATATATAGCTTAAAAACAGTTTATATTGTTTGCTATTTCTTTATTAAAATTTCATATATTCTTGAAGCATCTGGCTAGAAGTCCTATAAAGTCACTAAACAGTGCAGTAATTTCAGGGCTTTTCATTCTCTTTTTCTTCTATTCAAATCTTGGTTATAAAGTCATGCAACAGATGAAATAAGGCAGAAGAAACTAGAAATGGAAGAGGGAGATATCAAGAGAGAACACAGAAACCCAGTGACACCTGAGTGGTGTGTCCCAGGAGCCCACACATTACTTGCTCTATCTTTAGGCCTACCTTTTCTGAACTAGTACTTGATCATGCCAGAGCCTTCTCTAATGCATCCTCTCATTATACTCCATCAGTACTCCGGTTGACTTCCCCCATTTTATCTTGTCTGGGAAGTATTGTGGTCATTTTAGTACAAAGATGATTTATCCAGTGATAAAAGAGCTTCTGCTAGTGAAAAAATAAAGCAAATACCCAGCATTTATTTTAGCACCCCAAACTCCTTATAAAAGATCTGTTTTGTGACTTCAGGGTAGGCGGACGTGGAATGAATAAGTAGGATGTCTACGGAAAATGTTTGACAGTGTTACCTTTAAAGTCATATTATCAACGCTTTAGTCATAGTCTGTGAAGAAGACTTCTGGTGGTTGCAAAAGAATCTCCCTTAAGTTATATTCATGGCTCAAGAGAACAGAGTATAAGTATGCCAGAGATTTTTTTTAAAGCAAAAGAATGTTCTTCATTAGGTTTAGTGAACAAGAAAAATTTGGCACTGAGGAGGGTTGAGTGAGTCTGACAATAGCTGTTTTTAAATCTCTGTCCTTTTGCCCATACATCAAGATGTAACCATGGCCTTGGGAAGTGCTGATCATATTTTATTATTTTCTTCACCATGTTTTACAAAAAAAATATTAGAATAGATAGTTATATCATTTATTTTTAAATGCACTCTCTTTAAAAGGGAAACCATTGGTCTTAGCTATTATTTTGTGCTTTTTTAAAAAAAAAAAACAATATAAAGGCTGAAACCTCTTATCTTTTTTCTTCTTTTCTTTCCTTTCTTTTCTTTTTTCCTCTTATCTTTTCAAGGGCCATGCATTATCCTTTTTATCCTAACACCAATCATAGCACACTGCAAAGAGAAAGTGCTCCTTTGCTGTTTGAGATGAAATATGAATGTATTCCAAAAACTTGACTCAGTACTCATATTTGTTTTTCTTTATTAGTAACCAGATTTTACTTTACAATAAACAATCATTAAGGACCTTCATCATTTGTTCAGCATTAGAATTGTACAAGCAAATTTGGATTTGGAATTTGACTATGTAGCATGTCCTGTTTAAAACACTAAGCATGTTATTCCCTCATGCTCAATTCATTCATAATTTATGGTAATGAATTTTAGTGGAAGAGAGTGAAACTAATCCTTGAGATATGACCTTAAAATGTGAAGTATAATGTTTATCCCATTGAGCAAGCTATAAACTGTGAAATAATGTTTCACAATCCAGGATTTCCCCTCCAAGCCCTTCATTCACATACATAATCATCAGTGAGCCTCATGCGAGCCCAGGTGCTGATGCTATCAGGTGGATCCAAGGCTCCATATCCTTACCCTGTTGTGTTCATGGAATCTAAATATGCAATTTAAAGAGCTTGTAACAGGCTGAAGATATTAGTTTGTTTATTTCAGATCTGCACTATGTTCCCCTAAGGCTGCTTGTCATGCACAAGTTACTTCTTAGTCATTCCTAAGGAGTAATGTGTGTATATGAATGACAGCCACAGAGCAGCCTGTGCTAATTTATGCCAATAATCTCCATGGAGCAAGCAGGTGGCAAAGGGATAAATGAACTGCAAAGAGGAATTTAGTCAGGTCAAGATTTGAATATAGATTTTCCATCCTCATCTTTAATGAAATTTTGGACAGTCTCCTACAAAAAATTCTACATCTTCAGGTTTTTTTTTAAATAACTCGATTGAGTGAGTGTTGGTATACCACAACAAGAGTCTTTTGTGTCAATTATATATTTTCTCAAGAGTCAGTGGATTATTAAATAAAGTAATGCCTTTTCTAAAGCAAGTTACTCAACCCCATTTGTCTTAATTTGCATGAGAATGAACATTTAATGAATTCTTATTGAGTGTCAGGCACTGTGTTTTTACTTGTATTATCTCAGGTAAGCTGCACATAAGCCCCGTGTGATATGTATTATTATTATTCCCTTTTCACAGATGAAGACACTAACTCATAGGAGAAGAAAAGTGTATTGCCTACTTACATACCTATCAACATATGTGTATATAAGACTCAATCCAGGCAATTGTCTCCACACCACATACTTAATATTCCCTGCACTATTCTGTTGTATCTATTTTTCCCTTCTTTTTTAAAAATTTTGCCCATATGATTAATATTTGCCTAAAATCTATCTTTCTGCAGATACAGCCCTTTTGCTCTATGTGTTGCATGCCATCTCTATTTGAGATTGACACCAGTGCTGAATCTTTGTTAGGATAGCCTGCTGACATTTTATATTTATGCTGCAATATTGGAAAGTGTGTGTATGTCTCTGTGTATGTGTGCATGTGCGCATACATGCATGAATAACCTTACTTTTTCTTGTACTAATAGTGAATTTAGTACACCACCCAACAGCTTAAATATCTTGCTGCTACTTCTTCAGTATTTGTCTAGTTAATTTGCATCTCCAAGATGTGTGTCATTGCTCATCTTAGATTATACAAGCCTGGAGAAGACTAAAGAGCATTTTTTTTCTGTACTTTCTGAAATCTTTTTCTTGCTTAAGATTAAAGAAAGCTCTGTTCATAACTGAAGGGGAAAATCTTAAATCTAAAATCAAACCTGTTGTTTAATTTTCAAGAAAGCAGCATTTCAGGAACATTCCTAAAGAGAAAAGTATTAATTCTTGGACTGTGATTGTGAAGCATAGAAAAAGATGGGTTTTATGTGACAGTATGTGAACCCAATTTGTTTTCTGAGCTAGAAGGGAGAGTAATACCTCTTGTCTGTACAATAAGGGGAAAGTCCCATTCAGTAAGTTCTTACATACAACATAGAGATAAGGAAACCAAGGCTAACAGAAATTAATTAAATACTCAGGATTATGTCAATAGTATGTGACTAAGTCAGAACTTGATGGTATGAGTCCAGAGTCCATGTATGCTCCCTCTCTCAACCTTGCTGCCCTGTAACAAAAGATGCAGGTAAAATCTCTTGGGAGGGTGGGGAATGAAAGTTACAAAGTGAAGCTGAAAGGAAGACTGTCCAGGGAGAATTGAGATTAAATTAAGATCAAGCTTGAAGTATAAAGAAGGATTATCTTTGGCTTTTGAACTGATGTAAGAACAAGATAAGATCTGTCAGTTGCTTACAGAACTATAAATTAAAATCATTAACACATTGATTTGATGTCTTCCTTATAAATATTCACTGGGTTCTGGGACTGTAAAGATGTCTGTGGCACAGCCCTAGACCCTAAAGGACCAACAAAGTCCTTATGGGAAAATGGCTTCTACATTGAAGTAAAGTATCCAAATAAGTGAGAGGAAACAGCATTTCTTATTTGGATATTTTGAAAAATATTTATTTGGATCATTTTTTTTAATAACTCATCTTTTAATCTTGTTGAACACCATTTAGAAAAAAAGGGCAACATTATGGTTTGGTGTTCAGACACTGAAATGAGATTGCTTTCATCTGAAATATTGCTGTACTACTTACTACTAACAATGGGTGGGTGCAAGGGACTGTCTTTTCCATGTAAGTGATCTACGGCCATCTCTAGCACAAGGACACAAATTGTACCAACCTCATAATTTTCTTTTCTTTTTTAAAAATTAAATGAGATAATGAATATCAGCACATCTTCTATACTATGGTAAGCAAGCTCCCAATATGCTATAGTTTAAAAAGATTATTTTTATTTATTTTTTTTAAATTTTTAGTAAATTCTTAAGAATGCTCCCTGTATCTGCTTCCACCAACCACATGGTGGCAGCAAAAATATAATCAGGGCCATTACTGAAGAGACAGACATTTATTCCCCCAAATAATGGGACTGGAATATGGCAATAAACAAACTAGCCCAATATAGCTGGGTTGAATGTAGTATTTCCTTTTGGCTGTGTGACTTTCTGAGACAATCCCCCATGCTGATCTGGTTTGCATGGATTTAAAGTGAGGAAAGGAAGATTATTATGAATTCAAGAATTACTACATACCAACCACAGAGCTAAATGCTTCACATTTGTTATCTCATTTAATACTTTTTAACAATTTATGATGTAGACGCTATAACTTCTCTTCACATGTGAAAAAGAAAAATTGAGTTCATTTGGGTTAGATAGATCACTTAGCATCCAGTGCTAGTACATGTTAGTTATAAAAGTTTAGAACACAGCTTTGTCTAACCACAAAGGCTTATATGGACCAAAAGGTTTTTGATAGTGGGGTTATTTTCTTAATTTTTTTTCTATGACTAATTCAGCAAATTCTTGCATGATGAACCATATCCTTCTTGGCTTTGAAAGAGTTAATGTTGTTGAATTCTTAGGAAGTGCTTTATTTGTATTATATTAGCTAATCATCATCTATACTCTCTGTAAGTTAATGCATTTAATAAATATTTGTTGAGTAAATTACTCTTGTCATGCGCTATGCTAAGCAGTAGAACTACAAACACCTGTAGTAAGATTTGTGTTTTAAATGCTCACTTTTCCTTAAAAGACCCTGTAGCTTGGGAATAGATGAGGAAGCAGACCACTACAATGCAGTGTGGGTATACCATTGTGTGGACTGTGAGGTACACTGCTCAGTGTTTGGAAGCATGCAAGATAGCCACTATCCCAAGCTCTAGATTAAGGAAAGGCTTCTCAGAGGATCTGAAAGTGATTTAAGACGTTTACGAATTACATATATAAAAGGGGAAGGAAAAGGGCAGCGATGATGGGTTAAGATTCTTCTAGGTGTTAACAGTGAATACCCCAAACCCTTTTTGTTTTTGTTGTATTGTTTTAAATAACTTAGAGTGCAAATGAGAGAATTCTGGTTGTTGCTTCTTTTTTCTCAATTGTTTTAGTTCATATGATGGACTTTGTGCTAATTTACATCATCATGCTTACTTAACACATTGCATTCTAAATTTCTGTTAATGTACAGTATCTTGTCTCCAAGATGCATGGTTGCTTTTTATCTCCTTGTTCTTAGTGCCAAGCTGAGTGCCATGCTATAAGGGCAGTCAATAAATGCCTTGGTAGATTAACTAATTTATGTCCATAATATATGGACCTTGTTCTTTATAATCATAAACAGTACTAGAGGTTTAGTCTATCGTAAGAAAATGGACTTTTTAAAAAAAGGATACTAGAATTTTGCTTTTATTTGTATATTGGCTATCATCAATTTAAAAATAATCTAGTTACAGATAACTTTTTATTAATTTCCAAAGTCAACTCTTGAAGTCAGTCGGTTCACTAAGTGTTAAGATAAAAATGTATGCTAACCCATTTGCCGTGAATAGTACCTATAAATCCAGTTTGCTTGTTTCAGAGCTTTTAACATTTTTAGTATATCCTGTGGAGCATGTGTGTCCTTGTTTATTTGCTCCTAGCTCCAAAGTGGATAACATTTGTGAGAGCTTTGTGCTATCCTTTCATATGCAGACTTTTGGGGCTGAAATGAATTATTTAGTCACTGGCTATTTGGCTTCCTCAGGCAGCAGGTACAGGGAAAAGCAAAGAACCCTTGGTGTAAAGAAAAAGATGTTATCAGCATTATCACACACATACACATCCTTTTTTAGCAAGACACTGTAAGCCCTTTAATAATTACATTTATCATCCCCTCCAGCCACTGTACTTTCCATTTTACCCCATGGAAACTTCTCAGAAAAGTTGGCAATTCCTAGGGTTTAATTTGAGTTCTTTGTTATTACACATCCTTTTTCTCACATATTACTTCTGTAAAAGTTCTTTTAATTGCAGGGTGGTTGTTTGTTTGTTTGTTTGTTTTTTTTTTTTGTGTGTGTGTGTGTGTGTGTGTTTGTTTCGGTGTGTCCTAGAAGAGTCACAGGTGCAGCCTAACTTGATTTTGGAAAAAAAGAAGAGAAGAAAACCATGATGGAACCAAACAAAGTGAAATTAAGCACTGTCCAATGACCAGTGACTTACAGGAAATAAGATATTTTCTCTTTCTCTCTATGAAAGTCATATTGATAATGTAATTCGTAAAATCAGAGAATACTAGTTTTACCAAACATATTGCTGTTATTTGGCAGATTTAAGGAAGATCTTCTGCTTAGTGTAGCATTTCTGGGAAGAGGTAGAAAAGAAAAACTTGCTTACTTTCAGTTTGGGCCATCTCCAAAGTCTCTGAATCCCTAAGATTGATTGTCTTAGGGAAAATGAGGCAACATAATATGAACTTCTAACCTCATGAGATTAGGCAACTCCATAAGCAAGAAAAACTGAAACGCCCAAAATTTAATTTCTGAAGAGGAACCAGTCTGAGGGTTAATAGTAAGTGGATATGTGGTCATGTGAATGTCCTTTTATAGATCTTATTTTGTGAGCATTTTTAATGGTAAGAGATCTAAACTGAGCATAAATAGTGCTGGGGGTGTGGGCTTGAGCATAAAAATGCATTCTTTTACAGCAGGTAGCTGCTCTTCCTCACATTCACTAGGTCAAAAGGTTAGAGCTCTTTTACCAATGGAGGAGCCTATGCAGATATTTTTGTACCTGCAAATTAATGTTTCTGCTGATGTTTCAAAAAAAGTTAGCAGTGTCATTGATTTGTACATTTGTCATTTTTTTCTTAACCTTTGAGTTGAGTTTGGTGCAGAGGATATAAATCTTACTTCTTTGCTTTTGGGATACAGTGCTACGATTAGTCCTGTACTTAATTGTTATCAATTTGGAATTACTTACAAAAAGTATAATTATGGTTTATGAGACAACTTTCATTTGGTCACTTCATACATGTTGGCACATAAGTAGAATTTTTGTGCATGTGTTCCCTTTATTTTTCTTCTAAGGAAAATAATTTATTACTCTGTGGCTAAGAAACCTTGGCAGTAAAATGAAAGCATTGCAGTAGAGAATGTATTTTATAGGAATGGGAATCAAACCTGTAGAAACTCATATAAAAACCATACTTCCAAGGTGAAATGTATGTAAAATTTTTAAACTTTTTAATTTTCTTCTTTTAAAATCATCTATAAAGTAGTTACTTCAAAGCAGGACAATGAGGTCAGGGATAGCTGAGAAAAGAGGCAGCAGCATGTGATTTCCTAAAATATTTTCTTTTGTTTAGGTGATTTGGAACACTGGTCATCCAACCTACAGTCCATTTGGGGAGAGATTATGGTGACAGGGAGATAGTGAGGAAAGTTTAAAAACTTGGAAGGACTTTTTACTGTTTCTGAGTTATTAACTCATAATAATTAATTTATTGATAATTAATTCATAATAACCAATGATATTCTGAGTGTACTAGTACCAAACAATTTTGCCTTGCAAGTAGAATAAATAAGGAGAAATTATATGATATTTGTAGGGAATCTGAGAACAGAATGTGGCAGAAACAAAACAGGCAGCAGATTTGTTATTTCATCAACATGATTACCAAACCCTATTTGAGGACCCTTGCTGTTTTCCAAATATGGAAGCTGAAGGGAAGATGAATTTCCAAGTAGAATGAAAGAAATAATGCAAAACAGACTCCAAGAATTAAAAGCAGGACAGTGGGAGGAAGTTTCCATGATGTGAGAGGCCATAGAGGAACAGGGTAAGTTAGGGAGGGAAAAAGAGATAAACAGTACACCACAGAGGTTGTATGGTAAATAGGATATTCTTCACTGAAAGGAAATAATACCCGTTTTTATGGCCTGAATTGTGCCCTCCCCCAAACTTATATTTTGAAGCCCTAAACCTCATTACCTCAGATTTGACCATAACTGGGGACAGGGCTCTTAAAGAAGAAATTAAGTTAAAATAAGGCCATTAGGATGGGCCCTAATCCAATATGGTGTTTTTATAAGAGGAAATTTGTATTCAGCAAGACAGTAGCCATTTGCAAGCCAAGGTTGGGGGTATCAGAAGAAACCAATTCTGGCTAACACCTTAATCTTGAACTTCCAGCCTCCAGAACTGTGAGAAAAATTTCTGTTGTTTAAGCCACTCAGTCTGTGGTATTTTGTTATGGAAGCCCTAACAAATGAATACATCTGTCTCTCACAAAGTAACTGCATTTGAGAATGTAGAGTGGAGTGCTAGGATAAAAAAAGGGAAGGAGAGGGGATCCCTGGGTGGCGCAGTGGTTTGGCGCCTGCCTTTGGCCCAGGGTGCGATCCTGGAGACCTGGGATCGAGTCCCACGTCGGGCTCCAGGTGCATGGAGCCTGCTTCTCCCTCTGCCTGTGCCTCTGCCTCTCTCTCTCTCTCTCTCTCTCTCTCTCTCTCTCTCTCTGTGACTATCATAAATAAATAAAAAATTTTAAAAAAATATTAAAAAAGGGAAGGAGAATTATAATGGTTGTACAAGTCTTTCAATGTGCTAGAAATGACTGAATTATACATATAAAATGGATGGTGTGTAAATATCTCTCAATCCTAGTTGAAAAAATTATAGGAAATATAACCAAGACTACAATTTCTTCCAGAAGATGGAAGAAAGAATACTTCCTAACTCATTCTGTGAGGCCGGCATGACCTCAGTTCCAAAACCAGACAAAGACACTATAAGAAAAGAAAGCTGAGGGGCACCTGAGTGGCTCAGTGGTTGAGCATCTGCCTTTGGCTCAAGTCGTGATCCCGGGTCCTGGGATCAAGTCCCACATCAGGCTCACTGTAGGGAGCCTGCTTCTCAGTATGCCTGTGTCTGTGCCTCTCTGTGTCTTTCATGAATAAATAAATACAATCTTTTAAAAAAAGAAAAAAGAAAAGAAAAGAAAGCTGCATACCTGTTACCTCTCTTGAGCAAAGATGCAAAATCCTCAACAAATTATTAGCCACAGCAAATCCAAAATAGCATAAAAAGAATTACATACCACCACCAAGTGGGATTTATCTGAGGCATGCAAAGTTGGGTCAGCATTTGGAAATCAGT
This sequence comes from Nyctereutes procyonoides, assembly GCF_905146905.1. Lineage (NCBI taxonomy): Eukaryota > Metazoa > Chordata > Mammalia > Carnivora > Canidae > Nyctereutes > Nyctereutes procyonoides. The sequence continues at coordinate 26,037,602 of NW_026575051.1, read as the reverse complement.
TAGTGCAATACATTACGTCAATAGACTTAAAACCACAAACAAAACAAAAATCTGATGATCATATCAATAGGTGTAGAGAAAGCATTTGACTTTCAGTAACCATTCATTTGAAAACTCTCAGTAAACCAGATAGAAAGGGAAACTGATAAAATTTGATAAAAACTATCTACAATAAGTCTATAGCTAATATTATACTTAATGGTGGGAAATTCAAAGCTTTTCCACGAAGATCCGGTACAAGGCAAGAATGACTCTTCTTACCACTTCTTTTTTAACACTGTACTGCAAGTCCTTGTTAATGCAATAAGGCAAGAAAGGGAATGGAAGGTATTCAGGTTGGGAAGGAAGACATAAAACTGTCCTTATTCAAGAGAACAAAATTGTTTCTATAGAAAATCTAAAAGAATTGACCAAAAAACAACAAAAAAACCAAAACTTTTCTGGAACTAATAAGCAATTATAAGTTTGCAGGATTCAAGGCTAATATACAAAAGATAACTGTTTTCCTGTCTACCAATAATGAGCAAGTGAAATTTGAAATTAAAAGTGCAATGTTATGGGCAGCCTGGGTGGCTCAGCAGTTTAGCGCTGCCTTCAGCCCAGGGTGTGATCCTGGAGTCCCGGATGGAGTCCCAAGTTGGGCTCCCTGCATGGAACCTGCTTCTCCCTCTGCCTGTGTCTCTGCCTCTCTCTCTTTGTGTCTCACATGAATAAATAAAAAAAATATTTTTAAAAAATGTAATGTTATTTAGATTACAATTCTAAAATGAAATACTTAGGTATAAATTAACAAAACATAGAAGATCTCTGTGAGGAAAACTACAAAACTCTTATGAATGAAATCAAAGATTAAGTATTGAGAGAGATTTTACATTCATGGATAGGAAGACTCAAATTGTCAAGATGTCAATTCTTCCCAACTTGATCTGTAGGTTCGTTGCAGGGGGTATATGGGAAATCTCTATATCGTCTCAGTTTTATTGTAAACCTAATGCTGCTCTAAAAATAGTTTAAAGGCCTCCAAGTTGTATGATATTTATTTCATGTATTGATGGATCAGTCTAGAAAGAGGGGAAATAGGTCCAAGTATATGTGAGAATTTATGATGTGAAAATTTGACATGTCAAATCATTTGTAAGAGATATTTTACTCAATAAATGATACAGCTGCAGTAAAATTAGTTACTTTGCCCCATAGTTTATCCCGATATAACTTGGTGTATTGAAAATTTAAATACATTATATATTCTAGATTGAAAATTCTGGTAAAGTGAAGGCCTTTCAAAGAATCTTCTCAAGGTCAGCTCTCATAATGAAAAACAGTGACTTGAGAATTTCTGCATTGAAACAATAATGATAATCAACAAAGTGGAAATAAAAATATTTTCAATATATGTTGGGAACTCTTACAAATTAAATAATAAAAAATAAAATCCATAGTTGAAAAAGAGAAATATAAATTAATGTAAACTAGATTATGCTGCAAGAATACACAGCTCCCTAATCTCACTCTAGTAACACAGTAAAAGCTAATTTTTATTCCTATTACATATCTAATATTGGTAGACCGGGTTTGCTTGTTATGGTCATTTAAGAACTCACACTGACGGAGGTTCCATGTGACCTGCAATCTCTGATCATCAGGACAGCAGAAAGGCTTTGTGGTGCATGACACATTGGCTCTAAAAGCTTCTGCCTGGAGGCATCTGGGTGGTTCAGTCCTTAAGCATCCTACTTTGGTTCAGGTCATAATCTCAGGCTCCTGGGACTGAGCCCCATGTTGGGAATCCTGCTCAGTGTAACCTGCTTCTCCCTACTTCCTGTTCATGCTCTCTCTCGCTGTTTTGTCTCTTTCTCTCTTAAATAGATAAAATTGAAAAAATAATAAACAAACAAACAAACAACTGCCTGGTAGTGATATTTCTTCTGTTTGTAGTTCATTAACCAAAGTGCCACACAAGGCCAAGCCTAATAACTTCAAGGAGTGTGTGAGTAGTCTTATTACCATGTATCTAAACAGCTCTTACAATCCCTACAAGAGCAATACAGGCAACAAAAAGGCATACAAATACCTGTAAGTAGATCAAACAAGTGTGTTTAGCCTTATTAAGATTAAAAGTAATGCAAATTAAACAGGACTCAATTGTTAAAGTTGGCTGTAGTAAAAAGAAAGTTAAAATCTAGGTTTGGTAAAATATGTACAAATACTATGTTTATGTGTAGTTAGTTGGTAGAAATGTTAATTTGAATAATTTAGTTAAAAGCCTTGTGATGAAAAAAAATAGATAAGGACAAGCAAGAACGTGGATGTACAACACAAAGGTGTTCATCACAATCTTTTAGAAAATGAGGAAAATTATGTATAACCAAGATGTTCAGGAAATTTTATAAATTATGACAGCCATCAAAGGACAAACTATGAACCTCTTAAAATAAAATTGTAGGGGGTGCCTGGGTGGCCCAGTCAGTTAAGCGTTTGACCCTTGATTTTGGCTCAGGTGATGACCTGGGATCCTGGGATCAAGCCCAACCTCTGTGCTCAGTGCTCAGAGTCTGTTTGTTCCTCTCCCTGCCCCTGTCTTTTTTTTTTTTTTTACTCTCAAATAAATAAAGAAATAAAATGTAAAAAAATAAAATAAAACTGTAGGTCTGTATTTATTGAAGGAGAAAGATGTATTTTTAACTATAAAAGTTATATGTAATATGTAATATGTAAAGTAATATGTAAGTTGTATGATGGTTCACATGGAATTTTGTAAGCATTCAGCCCATCATGTTATCATATTTAGGGTATAACAGTAGACACCAATGAGATACTGATTTTTATTTTGTTATTTTATAATGTATATATTTTAATATTTAGTATTAATATATCATTAAAATATAATTAATGATGTAATTAATATACATTTCATAATAATAATTCAGAGTACTCGAACACCCCTAAACTCCTTGTGTACATCTTTTCTCTATGTAGGCTTTCTCCAATGTGTCATATTATGTTTATTATGATGGCCAAAATACCACTTATAGTAGACTATGGACAAAAGAGAAATTGATTCCATCGTTTGCTTCTCATCTTTTTTGGTATTTTTCTTAATCATCTCAGACATAATGTACACAACATTGGACTATCCGAATATTCTTTGTCTAGATTTAATCTTATTTCTAATTATAGCACTTCTGTCATCCCAGTTGCTTGCTCCAGTATTTGGATTTTATTTTCGACACCCTCTTCTTTCTTGATCCTCACAGTGATTATAATCCCTCAATAGAGTTGAATTTGTCCATTTCTCTCCACCTATTTCAAGATGCAGCAGCTGGGTTCTCTGTTTCCAGTTTTGTCCTTCATTCTCATCCAGTTTTTAAAAAGCAGGTGATCTTTTAAGAAATGTGAATCCAATCATGAGTACTGCTCGAAACAATTTGATAGCTTCTCAATGCACTAAAAAAATATCCTTAATGTTTGAAATGGTCTATTAAATGGTTTACCTTCCTGATTTTATGATCATGCTACTGTTTTCCATAAAGATTATTATTCTTTATAAATTGAACATTCTCTCACATGCAGTCTTATCTCAGAGACTTTACATACCTTGCATCTTCTTTCTGGGATATTCTTTTCACCTTACTTATCTACCTGAAAAGTGCTTATCCTTGAGATATTAGATTAATGTTATTTTTACAAAGGAGCCTTTCTTCAATCTTTCAAACTATATTAGGTATTGCCTGCTATCAGAAAATGACAATAAATATTGATTGGTAAGATGAAAGAGTTCCAAATAACTGAGTAAAATGTGAAGAGCATGTAGCTATTTTACATGAATTTGGGTCCCCCAAAACATAGAAATTACATATCCAGGTATTAAGGGAGCTTGCAGATAAGATTATTGAGCCACTGTCACTGTTTGCTGAAGAAAAAAAAGAAATGTATTAGGAGAAACTCTGAGGGACCCATTATGAATAAAAGCCTACTAATTTTTATAAAGCGTTAGAGGATAGAGTTTATGAATCACTAACTTGTTGACTTGCCATCAACCCTGAATGCCATCTTAAAAGACTTTATTTTAAAAATATATACATATGTATATATGTGTTTATATATACATATATACATACACACATATACATACATATATACATATATAGTATATACATACATATGTGTATATATGTATAGTCAACATCTAAAGCAAGAAAAATATCTGATTAGAAATAACTAGCATGGGTCTCTAAATGTGGATTATGCCATGCTAGCTTTTTCGGCAATACAATAAGGTAGACTTAACCTTCTTGTCTTTATTAAGGAATTTTATTAATTCCTTCATGATATAATAGAGAAATATGGGGCACAGGTAAAAGTAATTAAGAGGACTGATGCCTGGTTGAAATAATGTGCCTGGTTTTGTCAATTTTGAAAGACATATTTATTTGTGTGCTTCAAGATGCCTTCACTACTTTTATCACTGATTTAAATGAGGTGCTAAGAGTAGACTTACCACACTTTGCTGTTGTTTCAAATGGCAAAGGATAACTGTTATATTGAATAACTGCATTAAGATATGTTTTATATCTTTTTTTGATATGTTTTATATCTTAAAAAGAGATAGATTTCAAAAGAGATAAATATAAGAACGTGTATTTTGTTCCTAATACATGTCATAAGTCTTGTCTATATAAATTCATACTGTAGGACAGCTTTAAAAGCAGCATACTATTCAGAATAAGTGATTCAGTAATCCTATTCTGTATTACTCAGACTCTTAGTATATTACATTCTGTTCTAAACCTGACATTCTAAAATACAGGGGAAAAAAGTATCCTGAGACTTACCAAAAGGGAAATATTATTATACGATCCAGAGTTGCTCAAAATCACCTCTTATGCAGAAGAGTGCATGGAACTGGAAATTTACATTGGAAAAGAAAAAGGAGAAAAAAAGTAGCAATCTTTAAACATTTGAGGTTGATACCTGAACATGGAACAAATGGGTTTTAATTACAAAGAGGCATTTTGGCCCAATACAAATAATGTGAGTGATACTGACTGTTGTCTTTAAACTTTTTAATATATGCATTAAAATAATTTTATCAATGTTAAAATAGCTTATGTCATAATATAAAAACAGCAGGCTATATGTAAATGAGTTTAGCATAATAAAAAAGTAAGTAGTTTTTCACTAAAAGAAAGATTTTTGGGGAAGGATGTCCAGGACTTAGCAATTACACCCATTAACTTAATCACAATAAATTTGTATTACAGTGGTATCACATAAATTTTGTTATTGGGATGAAACCTCAAGTGTGTGGAGAAACTTTGCTAAAGATTTGGATGTATTTTTTTGTAGTTTTCAAGCCAGAATAAGTCAACTATGTGGCAGGTAGCTTTAAGGTAAACCTCTTCTTGAGCTTAAGGTTTTGTAGCTCAAGGGATTTTAAAACTCAATAATTAATACAAACTTAATACCTATGTTTTCCAAAAAACCTAAAACCCTATTAATTTAGATATTAATGAAGTAAAATCAGCGATATCTCACTGATTTATATTTATATATATGTTTATATATATATATAAATTGATGTATATCTATAATATATAATGTATAAATGTTTTCCTGGATACATATCACCACCTGCTTGTTTTTCTAATATGTAGATATTTAATCACAGGACTTCAGAATACAGTTCTTTAAAAAGCCTAAGTGTAGGGGTGCCTGGGTGGCTCAGTCAGTTAACTGTTCTACCTTAGGCTCAGGTCAGGATCCTGGAGTCCTGGGATCAAGCCTTGCATTGGGCGCTCTGCTCATTGGGGAATCTTCTCCCTCTCGCTCTGCCCTATCCCCAGCTCATGCTCACTCTTTCTTGTTCCCTATCTCAAGTAAATAAATAAAATATTTTTTAAAAAAGCATAAGTGTATACCTGATAGAAGCTTTAACATTTGTCTATTCCTTCTTAAATTTATGGACATAATAGATCTGTAGACTAGTCTTATTTCCTCATTGATATGAAATTTCTTCGAATATTCATGTTGCTTATTCCATCGTGGTATTTCTAGATGCTTACTTAAGTTTACAGTGCTACTGATGTTTTTTTTAAGAATAATTACATTGATTACATTTTTAAATGGAAAATAAATCCATATTTACATATAAAACAAAGATGGTGCTTAGGTACTTAGAGGAGGTACTTGTGTTATGAACACCAGTCTTAAAGAGTCCACTTTACCAAATACTTCTTTGGAATGAGGCTACATCCTGAGGCTTGTGTTCTTTAAAATAATTTGTGTCCTTATAGTGCATAGGTAGTCTCTGAGTATAGGTTTAGTTTATAAGAACCTAAATCAAATCATAATTTTAGGTCAATAGGAACAGATACATTCAAAGACATACATTTTTTGGATGCTTTAAAATACAAATGGAATTGTCTTTGCAGTTTGGGGCTAAATGCTGAGGTCTATAATTTGAAATTTATAGTTCAAGCAAAACTTAGCTTACTTCATACAATAGTAATAATGGTGATAAAAAAAGGATCACTACCTACTCTGAAAAGGTGTGAATTTTCACTGTTTTTGTTCCCAGGTGGAATATATTTTCATGTTTTGGAAACTGAACGTGCATAATTTTTACAGTTTTAAAAAAAAGCTTCTCTGTAGGGAAAGCTACACCAATTAAACAATAGCTTCAACTTTTGACTATGTAAAGTGAACATGAGTATAAATAGAATGGCAAAGAGTAAGAATCAGATCATCATACCTAACATATACCACCAAATCTTTTGGATATATGACCACCCAAGTGTCTATTAGTAAAATAGCAGTCATCAAAACCAGCAATAGCAGACACTAATTGTACTCCATCCGGTATGTGCCAATGGTGTCCTACCTGAAGTCCTTTCAAATGCCTATTTGAAGGCTTTTTCTCAGTCTGAAGACAGTTCATGCCATTGTACCAATGAATTAGTGACTTTGAGAGTAATCCTTGGCCAATGACAGATGGCAGTTGGGTATTATTACCTAGTTTCTTCACTTCTTGGGTGGATAATCTGAGGAATGTTCTATACTATTTCATAGATGTCTGCAGTGAGCTTGAATTACTGTTGCTTATAGCAAGAACCTGAATATTAGTAGCCTTTTCTTGGCTTTCTTCCTTTCCTTTTTTCACTCACTTCCCCAGTGCTCCCTAGAATCACCTCCCAAATAAACTAGTCACACTAAAGCCTTTGTCTCAGAGTCTGCATGTAGAGCAATCCAAGACAACTGCTTATTGACCTTCCAATTATTTTCATTGATATCCATGTAAACATACCCAAAGAGAAAAAAGGTTGGAAAATTGTACACTCAGAGGATGCCTGAGTGGCTCAGTGTTTGGACGTCTGCCTTTGGCTCAGGACGTGATCCTGGGTCTAGGGATTGAGTCCCAAATAGGGCTCTCTAAGAGGAGCCTACTTCTCCCTCTGTCTGTGTCTCTGCCGCAGTCTCTCTGGGTCTCTCATGAATAAATAAATACAATCTTTAAGAAAATTGTACACCCAGAAAATATTAGACAGCAATCATTCAGGCTACAAGACACATTTGTATCCATCAAAATAGAAATAGAAAACTAAAGCAAAATGACAGACAGGAAGAAGGCAGCAGTTTTTCATTTTCTTCCTATTTTGTATCCATATGTGAACCTTGGCCTTTGATCTCCAGAAAACTGGCTAGAGTTGACCTACTGTTATTTTACAATATCTTGACAGACTGATCTCACTTGCCTGCCCTCATGAGTATCTTCTTCCTATAATCCCCACAGATTGCGTATAATTAGTAGAAAAGTGTAGAAATTCTGCAGAAGGGGAAATAGTAAAGATACAAAGAGTCTTAGGACTGTTGGTTGTCATTTTTCTTTCTCTATTTTTTATTTTTAAAATTTATTTTTAATATATTTTTTAATGTTTCAAGTTTTTCTTTACATTTTAGTTTTGGGAGTAGAATTTAGTGATTCATTCCTTACATATAACACCCAGTGCTCATCACAAGTGCCCTCCTTAATGCCCATTACCCATCTAGCATCCCTCACCCCCTTCCCTTCATTAGCCCTCAGTTTGTCCTTCATAATAAGAATCTCTTATTGTTTTCCTCTCTCTCTTTTCCCCCCCTTCTCATATGTTCATCTGTTTTGTTTCTTAAATTACACATGAGTGAAATCATACAGTATTTATCCTTTCTTTGACTTATTTTGCTTAACGTAATACACTCTAGTCTTTCTCTACTTTTGGTTAGTTAAAATGTATGAACTATTTAAAACCACTCAGGGATATTTCCCACTCCCTATATTGTTTGATAAAGCATTAGGAAAGGCAAAATTTTTAGCCCAGGGAAATCACACTAGGAAACATGCTTTATATACAATAAGTTTAATTAAAAGCTCTACAGATCAACTTTCTTTCTAACTTAAGATCTAAGGGTTTCAATTATTTTAGCACTCATAAATGAAAGTCACATGAGAAAGTATGCCTACTCTCTATGTTAGTATGTGCGTGCCAGAGTAACATGTGGGGATAGAGTAAGTGCTCAGAAAAACAAACAAATAAGTAAATAAAAATTTATATATTGCATACATATATTAAGACTGGCTACATAAAAATATGATTATCATGAAGCCTATGATGTAATCCATTAAAAACCAAGAATTTTTCATCTCATTTAAAAACTAAGCACATTCATTATGCACAGGAAAGGTGTATTTTGGGAAAAAAAGTTGCTACTGTAAACAGAAGAAAAATGAGAAAAGCATCTAACTAAACTGAATTTCAACTCTATTTCATTAAGAAAATTGAGGCCAATAGGCAGTATCTCTTTCATCTTCCCCGTCTCTAAAACCTAAGGACTGCCTCTTCATCTGTCACATAGGATGAAGTTTCCTCTGTATTGCTTAATTTCAGGTCATTTTTTTTTTTTTTAGCAACTTTCACACCATCTACCAATCTTTTCTAGAGCCTTGTTTTATTAATATTGTTTGTCAATATCACCTTTCTTTTTTTAAATATCACCTTTTTACAAGCTTTTTCTTAGTCAAAATAAATATCTAAACCTTTTCCTTTTGGAAAAGTAAATCTATATATATATATATATATATATATATATATCTGCTGTCTAATATCTTTTCCCTTTTTAAAATTTTAGCTTTAAGAAATCTGTTCTCACCATGTACACTTCCACACTGTAACTTTCAAGTTCACTCTGTTCTGGCTTTCTTGCTCATTTCTTCATCATTCAAAACTGTTCTACATTTTTTGAAAATGTTTAGCATCCCCTGATCCTGTGAATTAAATTTCGGTAGTTCTGACAATCAGAAAATACTTCATAAATTTTTGAATGGCCCCGGTGTAATGGTATCTTCACTGATTGTAAATCACTGTTCTTTCAAGACTGTTCTCTTTAAGGGCTTTATGGCATTCTAATTGTAATCACCAATAGAATTTCTTTCTATGCAGACTTCCATACTAAATTGTGCACAATTAATCTCATTCTCCTTGTTAAAGCTTTATATTTCCTTTGATTGTAAAGCAGTGCATTTACCACTTTCTCCTTACACTGCTCTATTTTTCTTTGCCTTCCCCCCCCCCCATTGGCCCCTTAAATGTCACTGTTTTCCAGAATTTCATTGTATGTAACACTCTACACTTGTGATCCTTAGTGTTTTTGGTTTTAATTTGTACGTCTCACTGATAATCTATTGACAGCCATGATTTTTTTTTTTTGGTTCCAAGAGGAAATAAGTGGTGGTAACATGCATATCACACAATCACAAGGTATTATATGTGTATTTCAGAGAGCTTATGAATTCTTTGAAACCCATTTGCGGACTTTTGATTTAAACTTTTGATCATCTACTCTCTTTAACTGTCCATTGATAATCCCCAAATTTATATTATTTATCTCTGTGTTTATTACGGAAGTCTCCCAATTTTTCAGTTTCTAGTCTTGCCCCAACAAATGCATTCTCCATTCAGCTGCCAGAATTATCCAAAATGGAAATCTGTTTGTCTGTTTAAATATCATGTAGAATACTTCCCATATTTGTACACTGCTTATCTCTCCTCCCATATCTCTTGTCATCTCCTGCGCATAAATTTTTCCATGGTGTGCATAGCTATGGGACAGAAACTGTACCAATTATTACACCTTGTTTATCTCAAGAATTTGGTCTTGCTCGGATATTTGGAACTCTTCATTGGCAGCTACAAAAAGCTAGGAGTTTAAGAGAGAAATATGGAAGAAGACTGATTATAAAGGAAAATATTTCCTGGAAAGTTTGTATCTTTGAAATTATAGAATGAGCTTAATAGACCGTAGGCTTCATTTTTTTATTCATATCCAAACATTTTAAATATTCTAAATGAATATTTGAAATTAAATAAGATGGGCATAGGGTAAAAGAATCACAGCTGCAAATATGAAATCTCACATGGCAAGGTTGAGAAGTGGAACCAGCATTAGGGGGCAGTAGTGGAGCATAAACCCTCTGCCGAGAAGCCGGTTAGTTACTGCTAAAGCAGCCCTTATGGTTGATTTTCATTTAGTGAATGATTTGACTTATGTCATGTTACTCTAATGGTTTAAAAGTCAATGGCCTTCTCATTGTTCTCATCAGTATCAAGTAGCTCTGATTAAGTGTATGTTGTATTGATAAAGGGGCTATATAATGAGAATTATGTGGATTGAATCAATATTTAGGAGATGGGGTAATAAATGTCAGTCTCAGAATATATTTATATTTCTTCCAGATTTGTTATTATATATAAATGATAAAAAACCTTTTAAACTCAAACTAACAAAGTCATTTTAATAAAATAATATGTATTCCCTCTTTTTCCATTGTTATCTAATGAAATTTTTTTCAGAAAATTTTTGCTCTTGGAAAAGTAATAAAATCTTAAAGTTTTCAAAATACCATGTTTTCAGATTATTTTTTCATCTTAAAAATAGTTGTTTTCAGCACTGCCCATTTTAGGATAAAAAGGGAAGCATTGTATTTGCTAAGAGAAAAGTGCATAGGAAAAAATTACTTATAACTTGCCAGTGGCCATTTTATTATACATTGCCTTGGAATAATTTAAAATATACAACTTTATACCCTTCCTGTAAGAACATGCTGGCAGTATGATAAGATAAAACATTAAAGATGCAGGTTTCCTTATATTTAACTTTACACTTAGTTGTAATGGCAACACATGTAGTTTTTGGTGACATTTCTCTATTTTCCTTATATTTTTCTTGAGGGAGTAATCTGTGTAAGTCATATTTTCAAAATATAATGGGTCTCTAAATTCTAGTTCACAGTCAGTTTCACACAGAACCATTTCTAGGTTTAATCAACCTCCTCGATGGACTTGACAAGCTTCAGTTATTTGTTATTCCTTTTGTTTGGCAACAGACTACTATCTTAGGATTAAGTGAAATGCTATATGAGCAATTCACTGTAGAAATGCTTTTTTTTAAATTAGGCTCTGAATTGATCACAGTAATAAGAGATATCGTTTTTGGTTAAGTTTTGCATAAGTAGAAATTTAGAGGCCTACTTGCTTTACAAATAACAAGAATTTCCCGTAAATTATAATTGATAGTATAATAGTATCCTGAAATATGGATCTTTTAAAATACCAAACGACTTATCAATATTGGTTTTATTGCAGGAGTGCACTGCATCTTCAAGTTATCTGATTAGTCAAAAGAGCAAATGCATTCCAAGGGTACAACTGTTGAAAAACAGATGCAATTACAGAATAATTTAAGTTTGTCAAGATCACCTAGATGCCTGAGGAGGAGCATATGATAATCTTTATGCATACAATATTTGGAATCAGGAGGACAGAAGATTATTGAGTGCCTTTGCATGCTATTGTGTTGACTCTAATTCTTATTCAAGATATAGTGATCAATCATAGTTGTGCTCCTAGACCATAGAAGACTTAGCCCACAAGTTCAACATCTGTCAATGGTGGGTCCAGGCAATGAGGGAATAGGAAATGTGCAAGTGAACACAGTAGGAAAATAAACATACAGAGCAGCAAACATTAAAAGGCTACACATTGTGAACTTTTCATGTGATTTGAAGATTCTAGCTAAATAAATCTCACTGAACAATAATTAAACTACTAGGAGCAAATTTTGTTCATTTAACTTTGGGAACATTGGGATATGAACTCAGAGATTTTAAATAATTTATTAAACTTGAAGTTAGAGTTTCTAAAGCAGTAGCCCATGAAGTGTGTTCAATCTTCACAGTATTTAAGAAACAGGAATTAGTGGACAGCATTTAAAACCTGAGTATTTCACCTAGAGAATCAGAAAATATTATTTAAAGAGAAAATTAGAAAAGAGGGTAATACTGGGTTTTAGAGTCTAAGGTCATTAATCAGTTGATGAGAAGTAGTGAGTCTTACTTCAAGTAGGATATGCCCCCACTAGTTTGCACAAGTCTCTACATTCCCTATTGTTCACTGACACTGAAGACAAATATCAGTTGTCACTTAATATAAATCTTGCAGTGCTTTTTAATTTATATCTGCAACTTATTTTCACTATTTTTACCTGAATTGCCTCTGAGGACTTTGAGTTTGTAATTCTGCTCTAATTAAACTGATTTTGAAATTATATACCTAATATGGGTTATTCCCAGAAGACTCTACTTTAGCCTAGAGAAATCTAGAAGAGGAAACAAACAGCCTCAAAATTGGAGAATTATGCAGATTTAAGAAAGAGCTGAAAGTCAACCAAATGAGGTTGGGCATCCAGGGGCTCAGACGGAAGAGTAGGGGATGGGGAGGAGACCAGGTCCACTCTGTAGGTACAGTTAGCAAATTCTTATATATGTCACCAAAGAACTATGTGCTTTGCCTCAGAGAACGGAAGAAAACACTGTCTAAATTGCTGGCTTTTAGGAGTGCCTCGGTGGCTCAGTTTGTTAAGTATTTTCCTTCTGCTCAGGTCATGATCTCAGAGTCCTGGGATCGAGCACTGCCCACACTGGGCTCCCTGCTTAGCGGGGAGCCTGCTTCTTCCTTTCCCTCTGCTGTTTCCCCTGCTTGTGCTCTCTCTCTCTCTCTCTTTCTCAAATAAATAAGTAAAATCTTTATAAATAAATAAATAAATAAATTGTGCTTTTAAAGAGCTTGGCAAATATTTGCCAGGCAGAAGCCAAAAACCTCATGATTGTGACTATTCATTGTGGTAGAGGGGCCAAGCTAACTCACACTGACAGTTTAATATTAGTGACAGCCTTACATTGTAATTGGTTTTCCAATTTTTTTTCATAAGGGAGAAAAAAGTGAAAGCCTTAACATCAGTAAACATAGATTCAAGAAACCAAATCTATCATGTAAGTAAAAACAAACACCATTCCCTTTGCAATAGTCATACAGAAGTAAGATAATCTTGAATAAACTATAATGGATAAAAACATTTATATAGTAATGGAATGCTAATGAATCTTTCGTTGTAATGAGTTCCTCATACTTAAAGGCATATGTCTTCTGATGGGAAATCCTTTACTGAAGCTGCTTCTCCTGAGCTATGTATGATTTGAAAAAAAATCCATTTCCCTTAGTTCCATTTTTCATGTGTAACATCTTGTCATTAGATTCCTTTGTTCACAAGAGTTGACAAACTATGATCTTTGGACCAAATCCTTGACACTATTTGGTAACGTTTTTTTAGATTATAACCACACCCATTTGATATGCATTATCTACAGCGAATTGTGTTATGGCATAGCTGAGTAGTTCCAAGAGACCATATGATCTGAAAAGTTCCAAATATTTACTATCTAATCCTGTGCAGGAAAAAAAAAATGTTGACCCATGCCTTAGATACTCAACTAATTTTCGTAAACAAATCAGACCAAAGTAAGCCCTGTTAATCTAGTTCAAAACTATTTGCATCTCGTGTTAAGATGCATGATTTCTGGTCGTGATGTTGGAATTCATGGAGGTTTTCTAAAATCCATGAGAAGGAAAGAAAATAAGAGACCTGATACTTTTTAAACACATTGTAATTGGTGTCATAATGAACATAATATTAGCATGTTATATGTTTCTACTAGGGATCTTTCTGGAATGGTCATAATGATCAAAAGGTTAAAATGGTGACAAATTCATCATTTTAAATCAGGCTAAAACTGTAGAAAAGCCTCCATCAGTACATTTTGGTTCTTTCTAGATACTCAGGTTTCAACTATATTGGCTGCCAGCAGAGGGTTACAGATAATTCATTAAAAGAAAGGTTTTCAAACTGTAGTTGCATCAAGATCACAGGGAGGGCTTTTATAGGACACAGATTCCTGGTCTCCACTCTCAGAATTTGTGATTCAGTGGGGCTAGTAGAGGGGCAATAATTAGCATTTCTAACAAGTTCCCAAGATACTGATTCAGCAGCTTGGTCAAGCAACCCCACTTTGAAAATCACAGCATTGAGGTGTTCATTCAGTGATAAGAAAATAAGGGATATCCTATTTGACATATTCACTTGTACATTTTGTTTAAGAATGATTTTATTAATTTTTTTATTTATGATAGTCACACACACAGAGAGAGAGAGAGGCAGAGACATAGGCAGAGGGAGAAGCAGGCTCCATGCACTGGGAGCCCAACGTGGGATTCGATCCCGGGTCTCCAGGATTGCGCCCTGGGCCAAAGGCAGGCGCCAAACCGCTGCACCACCCAGGGATCCCTAAGAATGATTTTAGATGACAAGTATCCCTTTATTTGTAGGGAATACATTTTAAGACCCCCAGTGGATGCCTGAAACCCCAGATGGTACTGAATCATAGGCATATTATGTTTTTTCCTATACATACCTATGATAAAATTAAATTTATAAATTAGGCACAGTAAGAGATTAACAACAATAATAAAATAGACCAATTATAATAATATATAGTAATAAAAGGTACATGAATATGGTCTCTCTCTCAAAATATCTCATGTACTGTACTCATTTTTCTTCTTGTGATTATGTGAGATAATAAAATGCTTATGTGATGAAATGAGGGGAGGGGAATGCCTTAGACCTTGTGACATAGTGTAGGCCACTCCTGACCTTCTGATGGTAAGTCAAAAGGAGGATCATCTGTTTCCAGACTATGGTTGACTATAGGTAACTGAAACCATGGAAAGCAAAACCACAGATGAGACTATTATAGATTAATAATTTAAGCAAAGAACAGAAACCTTAAAACAACAGTAAGGACTTGAATCAGAGGCTGGCTCTTTCTCCTATTCATCAGCCAATTAAAATTTCAGTGGTTTCATAATTAAATACTGGAGATGAATTTCTACCTATCTTATAGGCTTTTTAAAAAAGTATTATTGATGGCTTAATAGTGTGAAAATTACTGTTACAATGTAAGACATTCACAAACATTTCAAGAATATTAAGTAATTTTTAGCGATGTCATTCATCAAAATAAATGGGATAACTTCACTGATTTCTGTCTGTAACTATTTACTTCACCTTGTTCTCAGTATCTTGTTAATGAATTGTTGTGATTTAAATCATTAGAAACTTTTTTTGTACTCATTCAGAACACAATCCACCATAAAGATAACAAACCATTGAAAATGAAACACATATTAGACAGACACCTTATATATATGACATGCCTCCCATTTGCTTCTCCATTTCAGCCCCCTGATATTTCTCAGGAGGGTATGTTTCATCCATGCCATTGTTCCTCTCATGGAATCCTGCTCTACAGCACTTCCTCTCCTGCTAACCTTTGCGCCTTCCTCTCTTTAGAACTGATGAAGGCACAGCCTGACGTTATAAGCTCCACATGGAGACTCACTTGTGCGACCCTTACATACTACTTAAACATATCTATTTAAATGTACCTCTTGTAGGTAAGCTCTCTGAATTCCTGCAGTTTTAGTGGATCTTGTTGGGATCCTAAGGAATAATAGCACCCTTACAATGAACTTATGAAATAAATGTTATTCTACCATTTTACCGATGAGGAAGCTAAGGCTCCAAGAAGTAGCTCAATTCAAACTCAATCTTAAGGGTCAAGTATGCAGTCTTTCTATTATCAAAGTTTTTTAAATGTTGGTACAGATAAGGATTACTTGGAGAGTTTGTGAAACATATTTATTAGTAAGTTCCATCAACAAAAATTCTGATTCTAGTATATGCTATAGATTTTAGAATCTGCATTTTAAAAATAAGCAAAGGTTTCCCTAGACGTAATAATGTTAATAGTAATCTCATTACCTTTACAAATACCATAATTAATTAACATTTGTTATGTTCTCTAATAGTATCCTTATAAAAATAGAGTGAAAAATATGCCATCTTATCTTTTTATAGATGAAGACATTGATGAATACAGAATTTAGAAATTTGACTAAGATTATATACCTCTGATCGAGTATCTGATTACGAGCCCATACTCTTGCATACCCCACTATACATTGTACTTTAGGGTCATTCTTAATGAACTGCAGCAAACTACCAGTAGGTCCCCAACTTCATTGCCTCTCAATTTTCTCACTTTATCACATGGCTCTAGTTGTTTTTCTAAGGGGATGATTGTATCATGGTTATAAGCCTCGTATTTCTAATTCACCTCCTCATGCCAAGGGCTGTGAAAAGAAAAGTACTATCTGTTTTTTTCTGTTAATTTTATTAGACAGAATTATATCTCTTGGAATTAAAAAATGACCATAAGCAATGAAGCTACTTTTTTTTTATATCTGGGTTTAGTAGTTACATACAGATAACATGTCCAGTCTTAAAATGCATGGGTGTCTTTTCAGCTACTCATCTACAAAGAATCCTGGCTCATTTTTCTGTTTTGAAATATTGTA
This sequence comes from Nyctereutes procyonoides, assembly GCF_905146905.1. Classification (NCBI taxonomy): domain Eukaryota; kingdom Metazoa; phylum Chordata; class Mammalia; order Carnivora; family Canidae; genus Nyctereutes; species Nyctereutes procyonoides. Next base: position 26,020,758 of record NW_026575051.1, on the reverse strand, counting down.
TTAACATCTAGAATGTTGGCTTCAGGTGATAGTAAAAACTTCATTCTATATCTCTGATTCTGCAAAGTAGTGTTTTCTTAAAACTCTAGAATACTGTTCTTTAACAAAACTTTCTATGATGATAGAAATGTTCTCTCTTCACCGTCTAATGTATTGGTCACTAGCCACATGTGGCTTTTGAGCACATGAAATATGGCCAGTATGACTGAGAAACTGAATTTTTAATGCTACCTAATTTCAATGAATTTAAATTTAAATAGTCATATGTGACTAGTGGCCATCATATTAGATAACACAATTCTAGGAAGCACATTAAACAGCGTTTTTTAGTCCCTGATTCTTTAGTTGACATGTTTAAAGCATATTTTAAATCTCGTTTTTTTTAAAACTTGGCAGAGGTTAAGATATTTAAATCATTAAAAAGATTTAGGTCTTCTTTATCATGGCTCTATTTCTATCGCTATTTAAATTTAACCCTGTGTATCAAAAATATATAGTTGGTTTGTGTATTCTGTGTCTAATGACTTATTCTTCTTTGTCCCTGTGTTATATTTTTTATGAATGCATTTTTTTTCACTTTGGAACTTTATTTTCTGCAGCTGTGATGGATGTTGTCGGAGTACTCCAATATTTGAACAGTGCCCTATGAAATCATGACAGTTACCTATAAGAATGCAATTCAGTGTGTCTTCCACAAATCTTTAATCAAGTATACAACTTGTTGTGGGGTTTTAATAAAGTTGTAAACATAGAAAACTTAAAGCCATCATTTCACACTGTTTTAATCCATAAAACATAGAAAAGTAGTTGTTCTTTTATCCATCTGCAGCAAAATAGAGTAATTTTAACAAGCCTTGGAATAAATACATTGAATATGATACACATTTTTCAGTTGAGTTGGACATCCAACCTCATGAATAAAAAAGGTCCTGTTTATCATGCAGTGATAGTCCTACACATCATATTTATCATGTCTATAAGGGAATAAGTTATTTCCTGAAACTCTTTTCTGTTACGACATAGCAATTATGTAATATAATTATAATCATGTTAGGTGTATAAGCAGAATATAACAACTTTGAATTTGTTTTTAATTTTGTATTAATCTGTATATTGGCTGGGATGTGGTTTTATTTTTTTTTTACTTTTTTTAAAATTTTTATTTATTTATGATAGTCATACAGAGAGAGAGAGAGAGAGGCAGAGACATAGGCAGAGGGCGAAGCAGGCTCCATGCACTGGGAGCCCGACGTGGGATTTGATCCCGGGTCTCCAGGATCGCGCCCTGGGCCAAAGGCAGGCGCTAAACCGCTGAGCCACCCAGGGATATGGTTTTAAAATGTCGATGTTCTTAATGTGTTCTTATAATAATTTTGATTTGGAGGAAGTTTTTAATTCTGTCATGCTTGTGAATCTCTACATTAAAGATATATTTAGAAAGGTATAAATCTTAAATTTATCAAGCTGAATAAAATAGTTAATGAGTTCATTCATCGAACAGATTTGAAAGGCAGTTATTATTTTAAGACTGATACTTTCACTTTCTTTAGAAAAGATAATATTTAAGAGAAATTTGGAGTCTTTGGTTTAAATAGTGTCTATCTCCTAAAAATCATCTCTCACATTTCCACAAAAATACTTACTAAAATATATCCATGAAGAGAAAATCTTACACAATGAATATTTGAACGCATAATCCATCTATATCCAGAATCACAGAGATTTGTTCATCAAATATAAAACCAAACGAAGTAGACTGAAAAATTCAATAATGAGTCCTCTCAACCCTATGAAGTAGCTACTAATAATATATCCCCATTTGCCAGCTGGAGAAACAGAAGCATGGAGTAATTTGCTCAAGGTCCTTCAGGGAGTAAGGGGCAGAGCCTCCACTGGCTCATGAGTCCATGCTCTTAATCACAACTCTATGTAAATACTTAACTGAACCTGCTCTGGGAGAAACTGTAGACTAATAGGAGAGCATAGATTTTTAAGCATTTAAATGCAGGAAAGTTACTGGTTGTAGGTAGACTCATGTAAGCTGATATGATAGAATAGAAGGAAAAATTGTTATTTCTATAAAGGTGGGAAAGATATAAGACAGAAACTTTCTTTTAATGTCTGTTTTCAGTGGTTTCTCAGCACAGACTATGGTGCCTGGCACACTCTATGCATGTAATAATTGCATAGTTGAGTACGTGAATAATCAATCAGTGAGTGGATCATTAAGTGAATGAGAAACGTTACAGAAAATCATAACCAGACTGTTCAAGGGATCTTGAAATATTTTAAAGAAACTAGATATCTTAGGTTTCACCGGTAAATATATCCTCTCTATTAGTAAAAAAATTTAGGCAATTGCAGACCAGGTAGCTTTGTCCTATTTGGCTTCAGAGGGCAAAAGTAGGAAAAATTAGTAGAAGTTACAACACAGTAAATTTTGACACAAATAAGAAAGAATTATCTAAAAGTTGTTCCCATCTGTATCTTAATTTATGAAATGTATGAAATTTATTTCACATAAATGAAATACCTGATTATAATAAAAACTTCAGTTCTTTTCAAGTTGCATATATTTACACTATTAGATTATAACCTGTTAATATATTACTAATACAGTAAGAAATTTTTAAATTTTTGATCTATTTTTAATTATTGAAGTAAAATTCACATACAATATTATATTAGTTTAAGGTATACAACTTATTGATTTGACAGTTCTAAACTTTCCTTAATGCTCACCACAATAAATGTAGTCATCATTTGTCACCATACAACATTATTACAATATTATTGACTATATTCCCTATACAGTACTTTTCATCTCTGCGAGTTATTTATTTTGTAACTGAAAGTTGGTACCTCTTAATCTCCTTTGTTTCACTTATCCTCCCACTCACATCCCTCTGGCAACCACCAGTTTATTCACTATATTTAAGAGTCTGTTTATTTGTTCATTTGTTTTGTATTTTAGATTCCACATATAAGTGAAATCATGTGGTATTTGTCTGGAGTAAGAACTTTTTATTTGACCAAATCAGTGATAAAATTGGCCAGTTTAAGTGCTGCATTTGTCTCTCAAAAGCTTAATTGTTTTTATATATAAGAGGGAGTTTAATAATATTAAAGAATTCAGTCACTTTGGAAGACAGTTTGGCAATTTCTTAGAAAACTAAAGAAAACTCTTACCATATAATCCAGCAATCATACTTTTTTATATTTACCTAGAGGGGTTGAAAATTTATATCCAGACAAAAGCTTACACACAGATGTTTATAGCAGCTTAATTCATAATTACCAAAACTTGGAAGCAACCAAGATGTCCTTCAGTAGGTGAATGGATAAATAAACTGTGGTACATCTAGACAGTATTTCTCAGCATTAAAAGAAATGGGCTAGCAAGCCATAAAAAAAAATGGAGGAAGCTTAATTACATATCACTAATGAAGGAAGCCAATCCAAAATCTGTATAATTCCAATTATATAACATTCCAGAAAATACAAAACTATGGAGACAAAAAGAAAATATTAGTGGTTTCCAAGGGCTGTGGAAGAGAGAGATGGATGAATACATGGTGGAGCACAGAAAATTTTTAGGATAGTGAAAATACTCTGTATGATATTATAAAAATGCATACATTTCATTACATATTTGTCTAAACCCATAGGAGTTTAACCAAAGCAATCTTGAGAAAGAATAACATAGCTAGACACATCATACTTCCTGATTTCAAACTATATTATAAAGCTATAACAGTCAAAATAATATAGTATTAACATAAAAAGAAACATACAATTCAGTGGAACACAAGAAAGATCCCAGATATAAACCCATAAATATATGACCAACTAATTTATGACAAAGCCAAGAACTTATAATGGGGAAAGGATAATCCCTTGAATAAATGATCTTGGGAAAACTAGATAATCACATGCAAAAGACTGAAATGTGACCCCAAATGAGACCCCATTCACACCATACACAAAATCAACTCAAATAGGATTAAAGATGTGAATATAAGATCTGAAACTGTAAAACTCCTAGAGGAAAACTAAATTGTAAACAACATGACATCTGTCTTGGCACTGACTTTTTGGGATTTGACACCCAAAGGATAGACAACAAAGACAGAAATAAACAAGTGGGACTACATTAAACTAAAAAACTTCTGCATAGAAAGATACAATTAGAAAAATGAAAAAAAAAAAAAGCTGGGCAGATGATCTAAGTAAACACTTTTCCTTTATTTAATTTTAATTTTTTTAATTTATTTATGATAGTCACACACACCCAGAGAGAGAGAGAGAGAGAGAGAGAGAGAGAGAGAGAGAGAGGCAGAGACACAGGCAGAGGGAGAAGCAGGCTCCATGCACCGGGAGCCCGATGTGGGATTCGATCCCGGGTCTCCAGGATCGTGCCCTGGGCCAAAGGCAGGCGCTAAACCAGTGCCGCCACCCAGGGATCCCATAAACACTTTTCCAAAGGAGATATACAAATGGCCAAGAAGTACATGAAAAGATGTTCAATGTCATTAATCATCAGAGAAACAAATCAAAACCACAGTAAGATACAATCTCACACCCATTAGAGTGGCTATAATAAAAAAGAAAAAGGATAACAAATGTTGGGGAGGCTACAGAGAAAAGAGAACCCTTGTGCACTGTTGGTGGGAATGTAAATTGGGTTGCCCACTATGAAAAACAGTATGGAGATTCCTCAAACATTAAAAATAAAACTACCATATGGTTCAGCAATTCCATCCTGGGTATATACCCGAAGGAAATGAAATTAGGATATTGAAGAGGTATCTGCACTCTCATGTTCACTGGCAACATGATTCAGAATAGCTAAGATAAAGAAAAGAACCTAAGTGTCTGCATAAGGATGAATGGATAAAGAAAATGTGGTATATATACAATGAAATACTATTTAACTGTGAGATAGAAGGAGATCCTGCTCTTTGTGACAGCATGGAGGGAGCTTAAGAGCATTATGCTAAGTTAAATTAGCCAGAGAGAGAAAGAAAAATACTGCATGGTATCACTTGTAGGTGGAATCTTAAAAAAAAAAAAAAGTCAAACTCACTGAAACAAAAGTTTTTGCCAAGGGCTGGTGGTGGGTGAGAAAAATAAGGAGAGCTTGATAAAAGGGCATAAACTATCAGCTATAAGATGAATAAGTTCTGAGGAGCTAAGATAAAACATGGTGACCATGGTCAATGATACTATTATGCAATTGCAGTTTGCTGAAAGAGTAGAACTGAAATGTTCTCAAACTCAAAAAAGATTAAAGAAAGTAAAACTGAAAACAAATGCTATTTGGGGCACCTATGCGACTCAGTCAGTTAAGCGTTCAACTCTTGATTTCAGCTCAGCTTGTGATCTCAGGGTAGTGCGATTGAGCCCTGCCTGAGGCTCCTCACTCAGCAGGGAGTCTGCTTGAGATTCTCCCCCACTCCCTCTGCCCCTCCCCCTACTCTCTCTCTAATAAACACTAAAATCTTTTTTTTTTTTTTTAAGAAAAATGACATTGAAGGTTTTTTTCTTTCTTTTGAAAGTCCATGCTTCTGAGAGAGGTTCAATATAGGTAAGTCAAGGAACATTGATAGCACATAGTATTATGAATATTTCTATTTTAACAACAGTTCCAGTTAACACATACTCATTATGCATATCTTTTGATTCCATTTCAGTATCTTAGGTCTTGAATCTTAAATTGTATCAAGATAAAGAAGTACCTGCTCCTTCCTTACCATGCCCCCACTCGAGACTATACCAAATAAAATACCTCTGTTTAAACAGTCACTAATTGCCATATATCTCCTCACCATATTGTACAAAATGTTGTAGTCCTATTTCATGATTCACTCATTCAGCCATATGGAAGAAGGCTTAAATTGACAAAGGAAGGGATAGGAACAGGAGGACTCAAGTTAATAAAGGGTGTGCATATTCTCTAGCTGTTCAGTCAGCAAAACTCATAAATAAAGTTCAAGAAATAATGATTCTAAAGCTAAGGTGAGGTTTATCAGGTTCTGTCTCTGAACAGGAACCATCAAAATAGCAGCCTTGGGTCTTAGGGACTCCAAAAAGGATCATAGAAGGTGAGACAGTCTGCTTAGCTTCATGAAGAATGGAGAACTTTGAGATATAGGGGAAGTGAAATCTTCAATAGAAGATGTATTCTTCTTAGGAAGGAGGGAGAATATGCCAGAGGTCTACAAGTAAAGGTTGGTTCCTTAAGGTACCTTGCATGATTGTTGTTAAAATTAGGGTAATAACGAGTACTCTTAACCTATGAATAGAAAGTTTGTGAATCAGAGAAGAGGAGGGAATGCAGAAGAAACCATAAAGACAGATGGCATTTATAGGTAACAGACAACACTTACACAAAGCCATTTCTAACCAAACCACATTTTTTAAGGATATTATAACTTGTGTGGATATTGCTGTTTTTAAGACTCAAGTATCAGTGCTAAAATTAACCACAGTGAAAATTACTTTTTGTAATTACTAAATATCTGTATATAATACTGAACTACATGATCTGATGAAAAAAGTGTCCAGTTCCTGAACTGAAAGAGTTGCTAGTTTTAAAACAAGGGGGACACAGGCAAACTTGAACGTGCACTCCAGGATGGTGGCTTGCAGGGGCACACGAGAGAGTGTGGTGAGGAGGAAAGTTCAGGAAAGATGGCCCAATAGAACCGATTCTTAAATTCGGTAAGTTTCCACTGAATTAAGGAGGATATTTCAGGAAACAGGAAATAGATACAGGCATGAAACAGGTTTGGATAGTAAGAAGCTCTTAAGTGTTTTGTGGCCCACAGCACAGAATTCATTGTGTAAGTTGAAGGGAGTACTTCAGATTGTGGTGGATGACTTTCAAGTCACACAAGAGCCATGTATCCAATTCTAAAAGCTTGGACTTAAAAAAACAAAACAAAACAAAAAAAACTTGGACTTTATTTTACAGGTGATGTGGTATCAGGGACAACTTCCAAACTGCAGGAAGTTGGAAGTTGCAAATTTTTTGAGATTGGTGCTGAGGATTGAGTTTCCAAGTAAATATTTACTATATGACTTGAAGCTAAAGAGGTGAACAAGGTCACTCAGGCAGGAGTAGAAGGCTATACTCAGGTCCCTTGGGATGCCAGTGTTTAGAATCTTCAACTCTGAACAAGCAGTCAACTAAGGTAAGAACAGGAAAGTGTCCATCAAATGTAGCAATTTGGAAATACTCATAACCTTGCCAAAGCAGTTGAAACACACACTGAGAAGGACACATAAAAGGGGAAAAGACAATGAATCAGTGCGATATCGTTTTTTCTACCCACATCTTATCAAGGTTCAAAAGACAGTTGTTTTACAAAGAACATACGTCATTTATTTGTATTTTCCTTGATAATTGATAATCTGCCAAAAACACAGCAACAGTAACAGAAGAACCAATGTCCGTACTTGTCCACGGGATTGAGACTACCACTACCTCATGTCAAATATCATAGGATTTGCACGCCTGAACACAAGCATTTAAAATGCATCATATTGCAAGGTGTTATGAGTGATGAGGTTTAAATTAATTCTCTTTTGTGGACTAATGCTTCTTAAAGAATTAAATACAACTTTGAGCAAATGTAATTTATTGGTTAGTAATATAAAAATTAAGACATCAATACTTGTAAGGCATTAGAGCTTTGGCTATGTTGTTTTGAAAACCAGGCAGAATTTAAGCGTTTCAGGACAAATTTGTAAAACGTTTTAGAAAACTTTAAAAAATATGATTGGAGTTTATTCTCAAGTAATTTAAACAAGCTGACCTTGTTTAAATGGTCTTGGCATTCACTGGTAGTGGACACTGGTGTTTTAAGAGAATACAGAGAGGACATATTGATTATGTATCATTAGAGCATGGAAATAGCCTCACAAAATAAGAAATTTGCTCATTAGAAAAACAACTTTTCTGGAGTTTTGCAAGTTGGTATACCTTTACCAGCTGCTTGCATAAAGCAAGCTAAAATTCATCCAGGTGCTTAAGACATTGGAGTTTGGCTTTCATCTTGCCTTTGCCATTAGACTGTCTGCCCTTGGAAAAGTTACTTACCCTCTCTAAGCATTGTTGAATCTTAGTCTGCAAAATAACAAATAATGAGATAATGGCAGCACCTCCACCCAGCAACACATTCTAATTCTGACTTCAGGAGCAGTAATCCTGGACCATTAGTGTGTAAGGTGTTCTGCAGACTGTAAACATGGCACTCTAAGACTGTCTTCCCCAAGACCTCATGTTGTGGATACCCTCAATATAAAAATTAATTGTGATTTATATTCAAACTCATTCTTTCTTGGGGTAAAGAGACTTGAAATAAGCGGCAATAAGAACAGTAATTTTAAAATGGAGAATTCACATCTATTTGTGAATTTTTTTTAAGATTTTATTTATTTATTCATGAGAGACACACAGAAAGAGAGAGAGAGGCAGAGGGAGAAGCAGTGTCCATGCAGGGAGCCCAATGTGAGACTCGATTCCAGGACTGCGGGATCACACCCTGAGCCAAAGGCAGACACTCGACCGTTGAGCCACCCAGGCGTCCTCTATTTGTCACTATTTTTAAAAGAAGAGAGGAACTAGTAATTCAGAATGATTTTATCATACAGAATCAGAACCATCTGAACTGCTCCTAAATTAAATGATAGCGAATAAACGGGCAAATGAGAAATAATTTCAAAGGGCAGATAAGAATTTCTTCTGTTAAATATTTATGCCATAAAAGGATTCATAGATCCAGAAATTATTAAATATTGAATGTGATATTTCTTCAGTATTGACTCTTCAAATTTTAACATGAACTTAAAAAAAATAACATAATTATATATTGCTACCAACATGCATTTACGATGGGATTAGGATTAATGAGATTGAAGTTGAGAAGTGAGACCCTGGAACCAATGTGTGCTACATTCCCCTTCAAGTCACCTGATTCTTTGTAAAATGAACATAATAAGATGGCTATTGAGTTAGTGTAGATAAAATGCTTATAAAAATATCTAGTATATGATAATGCATATTAAATGTAAGCTGTCATTGGTGATAATACAACTTCTGTCACTTAGACCATAATATAATTAGGTGATCAATAATACTTATACAAAGATGTAGGCTTTTGAAATCTTTTACATAAAATTTCATTTAGTACTTTTTATAACCGATATTACTACCATCCTATTTCTCAAATAAGGAAAAGATAGACTCAGGAAGGACTCATCACTTGTTCAACACCTGAGAACTATTCTATTGTAGAAGTCACTAAAACATGCTGTTTTTTCCCTTTTGTCAACTCACAATTGAAGAGAAGAGACCCACTAACTATTATTATTTATTTAAATTTATGGAAAGTAAATGTTTCTTGCAAGTGACGTTTGATTGGGTCACTGAAGCATTTTATGGGCTCTCAATTTCACAGAGTGAGAATCATTAATTTTTATTTTTTGTTGCATTTGGTTTTTCTAGCTTTATTGACAAATAATTGACATGTCATTGTATAAGTTTAAGGTGTACGATGTTTTAATTTGAAACACTTATATTTTGTGAAATGATTACTATAATAATGCTAGTTAACACTTCCATCACCTCACGTAATTAACATTTTATTTTGTGGTGAGAACATTTAAGATCTACACTCTTAGCAACTTTTTTTTTTTTTTTTCTTAGCAACTTTCTAGTATATAATGCAGTATTGTTAACTATAATCACTGTGAGGTATATTACATCCCTGGGACTCATTATTCTTATAACTGAAAGTTTGTGTCTTTTGACCAGCATCTCCTCATTTCTGCACTCCCCAGTCCCTGGCAACCACCATTCTGTTCTGGTTTTTTTTTTTTTTAATATGTTCAACTTTTTTAGATTCCACACATAAGTGATATATAATAATTGTCTTTCTCTGTCTCACTTATTTCTCTTAGCATAATGCCATCAAGTTCTGTTCACATTGTCACATAATGGTAGGATTTTCCGCTTTCCCTTGGCTGAATAATATTTGATCATATGTATGACATATGTATGTATGTATATCTATATACCTACATATGGGTATATATCTATCTCTGATACCTTCTATATCCAACACAAGTTGTTTCCACATCTTTGCTATTGTGAAAAATGCTTTAATGAATCTGTGATGCAGAAGTCACTTCAATATCCTGGTTTCATTTCTTTTGGATATATACCCAGAGTGAGATTTCTGAATTATATGGTAGTCCTATTTTTAATTTTTTGAGGAGCATTTATACTGTTTTCCTGAGAGGCTGAAACAAGTGTTGCCTTTTCTCCATATGCTCACCAACATTTATTATCTCTTGTCTTTTTTTAATGGTCGCCATTCTAACCGGCATGAGATGATACTTCACTGTGGTTTTAATTTCATTTCTGTGATGATTAGTGATGTTGAGTATCTTGTCATGTGCCTATTAGACATTTGTATGTCTTCTTTGGAAAAGAATTTCTATTTAGATCCTCTGCTGATTTTATTAATTGGGTTGCTTGTTCTATTATCTATTAAGTTATATGAGTTCTTTATATATTTTAGATATTAACCTCTTATCAGGTATGTTATTTGCAAATATTTTTTCCCATTCTATAGGTTTCCTTTTAATTTTTTTCATTATTTCTTTGGCAGTACAGAGCTTTTTAGTTTGATGTAGCTCAACTTGTTAATTTTTGCTTTTGTTTCCTTTGCTTCTGGTGTCAAATCCAAAATCTCATTGCCAAGACCAAAATCAAAACTGCTTACTCTGTATGTTTTCCTCTGGTTTTATGGTTTTAAATCTTATGTAAGCCTTTAATTAACTTTGAGTTAATCTTTTGAGTAGTTTAAGATGGAGGTCCAATTTTAGTCTTCTTCCTATGATTATCCAGTTTTCCCAGCACCTTTTATTGAAGAGACTATCGTTGCCCAATTGGGTATTTTTGGCTTCCTTGTCAAATACTAGTTGATATTATATGCAAGGATTTATTTCTGGGCTTTTGATTCTGTTCCATTGGTCTATGTGTATACATTTATGCCAGTACCATGTTCTTTTCATCACTATAGCATTGAAGTATTGCTTAAAATCAGAAGATTGTGGTGCCTCCAACTTTGTTTTTCTTTATTGAGATTGTCTTGATATTTTAGGTTCCGTTGTGGTTCTGTATAAATTTTAGGATTGTTTTTTTATTTATGTGAAAAATGTCATGGAGTTTTGATTAAGATTACATTGTTTACATTGATTACTCAGTGTGTAATATGGACATTTTAACAATATTAATTCTTCTGATCCATTTCCACTGATTTGCATTTTCATCAGTTTCTTTTATTAAAGTCTTACAGATTTTGGAATAAAAATCTTTTACCTTCTTGGCTAAATTTATTCTTCCGCATTTTATTGTTTTTGAGCTATTATAAATGAATTATTTTCTTTATTTTTCTTTCAGATATTTTATTTTTAGTACATAAAAACTCAGCTAATCTGTATGTTAATATTGTCCTTTGCAACTTTACTGAATTTGTTGGTTACCTCTAACTGTTTTTTGGTGTAGTCTTTAGGATTTCTGAAATATTTGATTGTATTAGCTGCAAATTAAGACAGTTTTTTTTAAAGATTTTTAATTTATTCACTTGAGAGAGCAAGAGTGAGTGAGAGCATGAACGGAGAGAAGGGTCAGAAGAAGGAGAAGCAGACTTCCCACTGAGCAAGGAGCCCAACTTGAGGCTTGATACCAGAACCTAGGGATCATGCATGACCCAAGCTGAAGGCAGACGCTTGACTGATTGATTCATCCAGGCACCCCATGAATACAGTTTTAATTCTTCCTTTCCAACTTAGTTGCATTTCATTTCATTTTCTTGACTAATTGCTCTGCCTAGAAGTCCAGTTGAATATTAATAGTGAAAGTAGGAAACCTTGTCTTGATCCTGATTTTAGAGGAAAAGCTTTCAACTTCTCATTGTTAAATATGATGTTTGCTGTGTGCTTGTCATAAGTGGCCTTTATTATGCTGAAATATGTTCCTCTTTACCAATTTTGTTGAATTTTTATCATAAATGGACAATGGATGTTTTTTCAAATGATTTTTCTTCTATTGAGATGATTATATGATTTTTATCCTTTATTCTGCTGATACAGTGTATAGCACTGATTGATCTGTGTATGATGAACCACCTTTGCCAACCAGGAATAAATCCTGTTTGATCATGGTGTAATATCTTTTTAATGTAGAGGTGAACTGAGTTTGCTAATATTTTTCAGAATCTTTGAATTTATATTCAGTGGTATTGGGCTGTAATTTTCTTTTCCTCTAATGTCTTTATCTGTCTTTGGTATCAGGGTAATGCTGGCTTCATGAAATGAGTTTGAAAGTGTACCTTCCTCTTCAAATTTTTCAGTGTTGAAGAAAGATTGGTATTAATTCTTTTTAAAATACATGGTAAAATTCCCAAAATAAACCATCCATTAGGAGGTTATTTATTACTGATTCAATCTCCATACTAGTTATTGGTCTGTTCAGATTTTCTATGTTTTCATGGTTCAATTTTGATAACTTGTTTCTAAAAATGTATCTGTTTCTTCTAGGTTACCCGTTTTCTTGGTGTATCATTGTTGATAGTAGCCTCTTATGATCCTCTGTGTTTATGTGGTATCAGTTGTAATGTCTCTTCTTTCATATAGGTTATTTCAGTCTTCTCTCTTTTTCTTAGACTAGCTGAAAGTTTGTCAATTCTGTTTATCATTTCAAAAAACCAGCTCTTAGTTTCATTGCTCTTTTCTATTATTTTTGCCTCTTTTAAATTTCTGCTCTAATCTTTGCTATTTTCTTTCTTTTGCTAAATTTGGGCACCTTTTTTGTTCTTTTTCTATTTCTTGAGGTATAAAGTTAGAATTTTTTTAAATTTTTTTAATGTAGGTGTTTGTTTCTATAAACTTCCCTCTTTGAGCTGCTTTTACTATATCCTATAGGTTTGATATGTTGTGTTTTTCATTGTCATTTGTTTCAAAGTATTTTTTATTTTCCCTTTTATTTTTTCTTTTACTCATTGGTTTTTCAGGAATGTGTTACTTTTTTTTTTAAGTAGATTGCAGGCCCATGATGGACCCCAATGGGGCTTGAACTTATGACCCTGAGATCAAGAACTGAGCTGAAATAGTTAGACACTTAATTGACTGAGCTACTCAGACTTCCTGTGTGTTGTTACTTTTCATGTTTGTGAATTTGCTAGTTCTACTTCTGTTATTGATTTCTAGTTTATACTATTGTGGTCAGAAAAGATACTTGGTATGATTTCAGTCTTCTTAAATTTGCTAAGATTTGTTTTGTGATCTATCACATGATTTAACCTAGAGGATGTTCCATGTGGATTTGATAAAAATGTGTATTTTGCTTCTGTTGAATGGAATGTTCTGTATATGTCTCTTAGGTCCATTTGGTAAAATATGGTTCAAGTCCACTGTTTCTTTATGGTTTTTCTGTCTAGATAATCTGTCTATTTTTCAAAGTAGGATTTTTGAAGTCCTCTACTATTATTGTATTATCTCTTTTTCTCTTCAGATCTGTTTTTTTTTGTTGTTGTTATTAATATTTTTAAGTATGTACATGTTGGATGCATTATATTCATGGTTGTCATAGTTTCTTGATGATTGACCCCATTTTCACTGTTTTGTTACTGTTTTTGGCTTAAAGTCTATTTTGTATGATGTAAAAGTAGTCTACTCTCACTCTCTTTTTGTTTCCATTTGCATAGAATATCTTTTTCCATCCTTTCACTTTGACCTTCTCTCTACCTTAAAATTGAAGTGAGTCTCAGAATGGAAAATCTTTAGGTCTGCTGGGAAGATAGAAGACCCTAAGCTTGCCTTACCCCCAGGGATACAACTAGGTAACACCCAAATCACCATAAATAACCCAGGAAATGACTGGAAGACTGGGAGAAAAAACTCCCAACTAAAGGCAGATAAGGGACCACATAAAAGAAGGTAGGAAAGGTGAAGATGTGGCCTAGGAACAAAACAGACTGTAGCTGTCCACTGTGGGGAGAGAGCCTGTGATGCGAAGGGTGGAAAACAGACTTTCACACTGGGGAACCCATAAACAGAAAGGACGAATCTCTGTAATATTTACATTTGAAATTGAGAGGAGCTGAATTTCATGAGTTCTTAAGACCAGTGGGACTTAAAGCCTAAAATTTTAAAAACCATGGGCTTGCCTTTGGGAGAGGATGGAAGACATTAAGAAGCATTCTTGTGCTATCCCTACCCTTAATGGGATAGCACAAAAAACAGTCTATGCAGATATAGCTTAGAACAAGCAGTTTGGAAGCTACCAGTGGGAGATGAGAAGGAGACTTATTTGCTTATCTCAGAGTCAGCCTGTAGAGATAGACTCAGAGGGAGACTCCACCAGGGACAGAGGAGCTGAGCTGGCAGGTACCATTTTTGTCCCCTGCTCCCAGCATAAACAACAGCTACCTGCTAGAACCAGCACAGCACCCACCAAAACTCCTTACCTAACTTGCTTGCATCAAGCCCTGACCCGTATGCTTTGGTGGATCCACCCTTCCCAGTCAGACTGACCTCACAGAAAGGATCAGACTCAAGGGCAGAGAGTCCAGGCATGTCTTCACCAGAAGACCAGTCCAAACCCTGCCAACAACACATCACCTGAGCCTGGTGTTTTGTGGCACTTTGGTTCTAACAATGGTGGGGGCAGGTCTCATTTCTCAAGCAGACTCCTGCACACCTTGCTGCCCACAATAGGCAGAGAGAATCTTTGCAGACAACTGGACTGAAGGAAAAAGACGCCAAGGCTCAACAGCAAAGTACATGCAACACACATAGGTGACTCTCCTTGAAGTGCCGGATCTGGGGAACAGGAAACATGGCACCGCAAGGCACTACAGGGCACCAAAGAAAGAAAATAATGCAAATGGAGCATAGTCTTAGGGAACTCAGTGATTCCATCAAGCATAATAATATTCACATTATAGGACTCTCAGAAGAAGAGAGATAAAAGGGCACAGAAAATTTATTTGAAGAAATAATAGTTGAAAACTTCTGTAATCTAGGGAAAGAAATAGATATCCTGAGGCAGAGAGATCCCCCCCACCCCCCAGAATTTCAACCCAGGAAGTCCATATCAAGACACATGGTAATTAAAATGCAAAAAGTAATGATAAAAAAATTTTAAGCAGCAAGAGAAAAGACAGTTACCTACAAGGGATACCCCATAAGGCTATCAGATTGTAAAGCAAAACTTTGCAGCCAGGAAGACAGTGGCATGATATAGTCAAAGTGCTGAAAGGGAAAAATCTGCAGCTAAGAATACTCTACCCAGCAAGTCTATTGTACAGAATAGGAGAGATAGTTTCCCAGACAAACAAAAACTGAAGGAGTTGGTGACTGCTAAACCAGCCTTGCAAGAAATATTAAAGGGACACTTTGAGTGGAAAGGAAGATGAAAATTTAAAAAAAGGTGTAAAAATAAATATTTCGGTAAAAATCAGTCAAGGGATTGATAAAATAGAAGTCTGTAAAATATGACACCATATACCTAAAATATGGGAGGGAGAGAAGAAAAGAATGGGCAACCATCAACTTAATATAGACTTCTATATGCAGAAGATGTTATATACAAACCACATGATAACAGTAATAGATATGCAAAGAATACGGAGAAAAGAATCCAAGTATATTACTAAAGAAAGCCAATAAGCAATGAATGGGAACAAGAGGGGAAAAAAATCAGAGAAAATCTATAGAAACTACCAGAAAATAAGTAACAAAAAGACAATGGATACATATTTATTAATGATTACTTTGAATGTAAATGGGCTAAACACTCCAATCAAAAGACATAGGCTGATAGAGTGGATAAAAAACAAAAGCCATCTACATGCCTCCTAGACTCGTTTTAGATTGAAGGACACCTGCAGACTGAAAGTGAGGGAATGGAGATATATTTTTCATGTAAATGAATGCCAATAGAAAGCTGAGGTAGCAATACTTCTATTGGATAAAATAGACTTTAAAACAAAGACTGTAACAGGTGACAAAGAAACCAGTATATAATTATTAAAGGGGGTAATCTAACAGGAAGATATAACAATTTTAAGTATTTTTGCGCCCAACATGAGAAGACCCAAATACATCATACAATTAATAAGGAACATAGAATAATTATTAATACTACAATAACAGTAGGGGACTTTAACACCACACTTACATGGATGGACAGATCATCCAAACAAAAAATTAACAAGAAAGCAGTGGCTTTGAATGACACACTGGACCAGGTGAATTTAACAGACATATTCAGAACATGCTGTCCTAAAACAGCAGAATACACATTCTTTTCAGATGCACACAGAACATGTTCCAAGACAGATCACATATTAGGCCACAAAAACAAGTCTCAACAAATTCAAAAAGATCAAAATCATACCATGCATCTTTTCTGACCACAATGCTATGACACTAGAAATCAACTACAAGAAAAAAATCTGGAAAGAGCACAAATACATAGAGGTTAAATAACACACTATTAAACAATGAATGGATCAGTGAAGAAATCAAAGAACAAATCAAAAATTACATTAAAACAAAAGAAAATGGAAACACAACTGCCCAAAATCTTTGGGATGCAGCAAAGTGATTCAAAGAGGGAAGTTTCTAGCAATTCGGGCCTACCTCAAGAAGCAAGAAAAATCGCAGGTAAACAACCTAACCTTACACCTAAATGAGCTAGAAAAAGAGCAACAAGTGAAACCTAAAGCCAGCAGAAGGAAGGAAATAATAAAAATTAGAGCAGAAATTAATGATATAGAAACTAAAAATACAGCACAACAGATTATGCATACAATGGAATATTACTCAGCCATTAGAAATGACAAATACCCATCATTTGCTTCAACCTGGATGGAACTAGAGGGTATTATGCTGAGTGAAATGAGTCAGTCGGAGAAGGACAAACATTATATGTTCTCATTCATTTGGGGAATATAAATAATAGTGAAAGGGAATAGAAGGGAAGGGAGAGGAAATGGGTGGGAAATGTCAGAAAGGGAGACAGAACATAAAGACTCCTAACTCTGGGAAACGAACTAGGGGTGGTGGAAGGGGAGGAGGGCAGGGGGTGGGGGTGAATGGGTGACGGGCACTGAGGGGGGCACTTAATGGGATGAGCACGGTGTTATTCTGTATGTTCGCAAATTGAACACCAATAAAAAATAAACTTATTATTAAAAAAAAGAAACAAGAGGTAGTTTTTAAAATAGATTAAAAAATTGATAAATAAGACTCATTTAAAAAAAGGAGAAGACCCAAATAAATAAAATTACCAATGAGAGAGAAAAAATAACAACGAATACCACAAAAATACAAATACTTATAACATATATGGTTTTCATAATATATGAAAACCTATATGCCAACAAATTCGACAACTTAGAAGAAATGGATAAATTGCTAAAAACATAACCTGTCAAAACTAAAGCAGGAAGATGTAGAGAAGTTGAACAGACCAATCACCAGCAATAAAATTAAATCCATAATCAAAAAATTCCCCCAAAACAAAAAGTTCAGGACCATATGGCTTCACAGGCAGAGTCTAACAAACATTTAAAGAAGAGTTACTACTCATTCTTCTCAAACTATTCTAAAAGATACAAAGGAAGGAAAACTTTCAAATTCATTCTATAAGGCCAGAATCACCCTCATATCAAAATCAGATAATGACACCACAAAAAAGAGAGCCACAGACAAATATCTCTCTTGAAAATAGATGCAAAAATCCTCAACAAAATATTAGCAAACTGAACCAATATATTTTTAAAAAAATCATACGCTGTGATCAAGTGGGATTTATTTCTGGGATGCAAGGGGGATTCAATATTTGCAAAACAATGTGATATGTCACATCAATGAGATGAAGGGCAAAAACCATTTGGTCATTTTAATAGATGGAGAAAAATATTTGATAGAGTACAACATCCATGGATTATAAAAACCCACTGCAAAGTAGGCCTAGGGGAAACATATCTCAACATAATGAAGTCCTTACGTGAAAAACCTACAGCCAACATCATACTCAATGGTAAAAAACTGAGAATTTTCCTCCTAAAGTCAAGAACAAGACAAGAATATCCACTCTCATCGCTTTTTATTCAGCATAATACTGGAAGCCCTAGCCACAGCAATTAGATAACCTATAAAATAAAAGGCATCCAAATCAGTAAATAAGAAGTGCAAGTTTCACTATATGCAGATGACATGATACTAAAGTCACAGGATACAAAATCAAGGTACAGTAATAATGAAACAGCAGAAAGTGAAGTTAATAAAACAGTCCCATTTACAACTGCATTAAGAGCAATAAAATATCTAGAAATAAACAAAGTGGGGTTAAAGAGTACAGTACTCTGAAAAGAATGTAACACTGATGAAATAAATTCAACACAACACAAAGAAATGGAAAGACATTCCAGGCTCATGAATCAGAAGAACAAATATTGTTGAGATGTCTATACTACCCAAGGCAATATACAGATTTAATGCAATCCTTATCAAAATACCAACAGCATTTTTCACAAGCTAGAAGAAACAATCCTAAAATTTGTATGGAACCACAGAAAACCTTGAATAGCCAAAGCAATCTTTTTTTTTTTTAATTTTTATTTATGATAGTCACAGAGAGAGAGAGAGAGAGGCAGAGGCATGAGCAGGCTCCATGCACCGGGAGCCTGATGCGGGATTCGATCCTGGATCTCCAGCGCCAAACCGCTGCGCCACCCAGGGATCCCTAGCCAAAGCAATCTTGAAGAAGAAAAACAAAACTGGTGGAATAATAATTCCAGGTTTCTAGTTATATTACAAAATGATAGTAATTAAAATAGTATGATACTGATATAAAAATAGAACACATAAATCCATGAGCTAGAACAGAAGATCCAGAAATAAACCCACAATTCTGTGGTCAATTAATCTTTGACAAAGGAGTAATGAATATACAATGGGAAAAACAGTGTCTTCAAGAAATGGTCTTGGGAAAACTGGATAGCCATATGTGAAAGAATGGAATTGGACTTCTTTTCGCCATATACAAAAATAAATTCAAAATGGATTAAAGATTAAATGTGCGACCTGAAACCATAAAAATCTCTGAAGAGAGCACAGGCAGTAATCTCTGATACTGGCTTTAGCAATGTGCTTCTATATATGTATCTTCAGGCAAGGAAAATAAAAGCAAAAATAACCTGTTAGAACTACATCAAAATAAAATAATTCTGCACAACGAAGGAAACAATCAACAAAACTAAAAGGCAAGCTGCTGAATGAGAGAAGATATTTGCAAATGGCATATCTGATAAGCAGTTAGTATCAAAAAATATAAGGAAGTTATAAAAACAATACCTCCCAAACCCAAATAATCCAGCTGGAAATGGGCAGAAGATATGAACAAACATTTCTCCAAAGAAGACATACAGATGGCCAACAGGCAAGAAAAGATGCTTAACATCACTCATCATCAGGGAAATGAAAATCAAAATCACAATGAGATACCACCTTACCTATGAGAATGACTAAAATCAAAAACACAAGAAACAAGTATGGGTGAAGATGTGGAGAAAGGGGAACCCTCTTGCACTGTTGGTAGAAAGGTGAATTGGTGCAGCCATTGTGGAAAACAGTATGGAGGTTCCTCAAAACATTAAAAAATAGGACTACTCTACAATCCAGGAATTACACTACTTGATATTTACCTAAAAATACAAAAACATCAATTCAAAGGGATATATACACTCCTATGTCTATTTCAGCATTATTTACAATAGCCAAACCATGGAAGCAGCCAAAGTGTCTATCGACAGATAAATGGATAAAGAAGTGGTAATATAAATATAAATATATATAAATATATATGTATGTATATAATATATATTATACACACACACAATGGAATGTTATTCCACCATTAAAAAGAATGAAATATTTCCATTTGGAACAACATGAATGGAGCTAGAGAGTATAAAAGTGAAATAAGTCAGAGAAAGCCAAATATATGATCTCACTCATATGTGGAATTTAAGAAATGAAACAGATGAGCAAAGGAAAAAAAAAGGTAAACAAGAAACAGACTCTTAACTATAGAGAATAAACTGATGGTTACCAGATGGATGGGGGATGGGTGAAATAGATGATGTGGATAAAGGGTGCACTTATGATGAAAAAAATTAAATTTAAGAAAGTATAAAAAATATTTTCTTTAAGAAATGAGTCTTGTATAAGGAACACAGTTGTGTCTTGGTTTTTTTGTGTGTTTTGTTTGTTTTTTAAATCCATCCAGCCACTCTGTGTCCTTTGATTAGAGAATTCAATCATTGACTTAAGAATGTCATCTTTTTAAATTTAATTTTATTTATTTATTAATGAGAGACACAGAGAGAGAGGCAGAGACATAGGCAGAGGGAGAAAACAGGCTCCATGCAGGGAGCCCGATGTGGGACTTGATCCCGGGACTCCAGGATCACTCCCTGAGCCAAAGGCAGACCCTCACCGTTGAGCCACTCAGGCATCCCAGCTTTTTTCTGATTATTTTGTAGCTCTGTTGTTCCTTCTTCTCTTGCTGCCTTTCTGTGTAAAGTAAATACTGTAGATTTTTGCTTTGTGGTTACCTGAGGCTTATATAAAATGTCTTATAGATATGACAGTCTATTTTAATGCTGGCAACAAGTTAAATTAGAAGGTATACAAAAACTCTATTCTTTTATTCTTTCCTTTTATGGTTTTAATGTGATAATTTATCTTTTTTTTAAATTGTGTATTCAGTAGCAAATTTTTATGACTATATTTTTAATACTTTTTTTTTACTGTAACCTCTTTACGAAATTTCAGTGGTTAATACCACTATATTATGATATAGAGTATTCTGAATTTAACAACTTACTTACCCTTATTAGTACATTGTGTATTTTCCTATGTTTTCTTGTTTCCTATGTTTTCCTTATCAATTAGCATCATTTTGTTTCATCTTAAAAGACCTATTTCAACACTTTTTGTACTGAACATCTTAGTGGTAATGAATTTTCTCAGATTCTCTTTTTTTAGGAGTGTATTTCTCTCCTTTATTTCTGAAGGACAACTTTGCTGAAGTATTTTTATCAGTTTTTTTTCTTTCAGCACTTTAAATATATTATCCCACATTCTCCCTGTTTGTAAGGTTTCTGCTGAAAAATCCACTAATAGCTTTATGTGGGTTTCTTTGTATGTTACAAGTTTCTTTTCTCTTGTTACTTTTGAGAATCTCTGTCTCTGATTTATGATAGTTTTATTTTAATGTTTCTTAGAGAGGATCCCTTTAAGTTGAATTTATTTCTTGACATATAAACTTCATGAACTTAGATATCTAAATCTCCTCAAATTTGGGAAATTCTCAGTCATTATTTCTTTAAATATTCATTCTGCCTCCCTCTCCCTCTCTCCTCCTTTTGAAGTCTGTAATTCACCTTGGCTTTGTTCATTGTTCTTCATTCTTACTTCTTTATTCTTCTCTGACTGGATAATTTCAAAGTGCCTACATTCTAAGTCACAGATTCTTTCTTCTGTTTGATCCATTCTGATGTTGGTGCTTTTCATTGCATTTTTAAAATTTCATTCATTGTATTCTTCAGTTCCAGAATTTTTTTCTTTTATGATTTCTGTTAAACTTTTCACTTTGTTTGTCTATTGTTTTCTTGACATCATTGAATATCTTTCTGTGCTTTGTGGTAGCTCCTTGAGTTTCTATGAATAGCTATTTTGATTTTTTTATCAGGTAAGTTGCAGATCTTTTTATCTTTCAGATCAGTTATTGGAAAGCTGTTTTGATTTTTTGGTGGTGCCATGTTTCCTTAGTTTTTCATGTTCTTTCAAGTTTGGTATTGCTGGCTTTGTATTTGAAGTAGCAGCCACCTCCTCTAATCCTTAACTTCCTTTGGGAGAGAAATATCATCCATCAGTCCAGCTAATGCTTCTATTAGGTATATTTGTTCTGTTCTTTCTCCCTCTAGTGGCAGAATTCTTACTTGTTTGCCTTCTCTATATCTTGCAATATGCCAGACCGGATGCTGACAGCCTCCCTTTTGTTTTCCCACAAGTGGGACTAATGCTCAAGTTCGTGGTCTCTTCCTGGCCTGCATATCCAGCTTGCTGTACATGTTTACTAGCAGTCTGCCAAAGCTCTCTCACCACCACCACCACAGGGAATGAGTACAGAGAGCTAGCCATGGGATAGGGGTGTGTATAGGTAAGGCTTGTGGGCCGAAGGGGGGTATGCAAGCAAGGCATCCCCAGCAGTTTGTGGGCTGGCTCTTGATGGAGTCCATGACACATTTAGTAGTATTCATGTCCATTTAATGCCCTCCTAGAGTCCTATCTGCTGTTTGTTCTTGCCCCAAATTATGCAGTGCCCTGGATGTGGCAAGGGAAAAATGGACTTCTTTGACAGCATCCTGCACAGCTGGAATAGTGGATGCTTATTCACATGCTGTCATTTTTCCCCCATGGGAGAAATCATGGGGTAAGAAGTTCTCTCTTGGGCCTGAGCTGCGCTGTCTTGGAGGAGTAATGCAAGAAGTCAGACTGTTTCTTCTACCCTCTCCAGTAGAAGAGGAAAATTGTATTTTCTTTTTCTTTAATGATATATTGGAACTTCTTTACTGAAAGGCCTCGACTTTCACAAAGGCTCATTCATCTGTGGGTGATTGTCTAAGACATTATTTTCCAGAGGATCCTGGACCATGGCTCAAATGAGTAGGAGTCAGTTCACAGGCTACTTCAGAATTCACAGCTGGAACCGAGATTTGTGCTCATACATGGGTGGACAAGACACCTGGGTCGCTTGGCATATGCTGCTGGATCACATAACTCCCGCAAAGGCACCTTTGTCCATGGATGAATAAAAAACTGTTGTTGTTAAGGGGGAAATATGATGACAGACATCTTATTCAACCATGAGGATCCACAGAGTTGGAATATTGCCA
This sequence comes from Nyctereutes procyonoides, assembly GCF_905146905.1. Classification (NCBI taxonomy): domain Eukaryota; kingdom Metazoa; phylum Chordata; class Mammalia; order Carnivora; family Canidae; genus Nyctereutes; species Nyctereutes procyonoides. The sequence continues at coordinate 25,997,710 of NW_026575051.1, read as the reverse complement.
TCTTGCCAGCTCCTGAGAATCATTGTGATTGTGTTAAAGTTTGGGATTTGCAAATTCTCTGTTAGCGAATAGATTTTGTCAAATCTCTGATTCTTCCTGCTAGTTTGTCAGATAGCTTTTCTCAACTGATAAATACCAAGTATCTAAGGTATTTCACATATTTTAAAAATCTCTAGGGAGAATCGTGTGTCCATAATATTATTCAGTTATAAGCATAAAAAGTGTAATTTTTAAAAAATAGCATTTGGAGAAACATGAAAAGATGATAAAGTTTGTTATCTCTACATCAAAATGAATTGCCATGATTCTCTGAAAGAAGTTAGAGCAAAATTAAGCAATATTTTTATTATATATTTCTATATTTAATATTAAACCTAAAGGTAGGTTTCTAAAACCATTTTTCCAAATTAACATCTTGTAATTCATATTGTCTCAGTGAAAATAATTATTTCAATCACATGAAAAATTATATTCTCATCTGTCATGGGCAGTTCAAGCCTAGACTATAACACTATTTGCTTTTTTTTTTTTCTTAATTTTAGATCTTGCTTACCAGGAACTTATATAGCAGTCAGTATATTCCACAAAGCTTTTGTTCAGACAGAGCCTGAATACTGTGACATAATGTGCATAAAGAATTAACTCTTGGGGCATCTGGGTAACTCAGGCTCTGCCTTCAGCTCAGGTCATGATCCCAGAGTCCTGGAATCAAGTCCCACATCGATTCCTCGCTCATCAGAAAAACTGCTTCTCCCTCTCCTTCTGCCTGCTGCTCCCCTTGTTTGTGCTCTCTCTGTCAAATAAATAATAAAATCTTTAAAAGAGAATATTAACTCTTAATTAAGTTGATTTTTCTAGGTTTTAGTATGAAATATTAATACTAATATTTGTATGTAATGTTACCATTCCCTTAGACTAAACCCCATTAAATGAGACCTTTCAGGCAATCCGCCCCCTGGGCAGCTTCATTGACTTTAACCAAATAACCTCAACACATTTTGGATGCCATCTATTAGAAATAAATGATACTTAAAAAGAAATAATATCTAACTACCTAGGTAAGTGGGTGGGTAGGTGAGTAGATGAATGGATAGGTATAGAGATAGCCATCACAAATTTGGCTCCTGTTTTAGTTTTTCTGTGAAATACTTCCACTTCTGTGAAAATTCCAGGGAGATCTCTGGCTAGATGATTTTGATGTACTGGCTGCCCTGTTACTCTAAAACTTTGTATCGTACCACTTTGCAGAAGGCGTGGTTTCTGTTGAACTTTTTGGTGGATAGTCATTCTTGTTTGTCACCACACAGTAGTTTATATAAGAGTGATAAAAATACACAGGAAGCTTACAGAGTCATTTAGCATCTATTAGGTTTTGCTACCGCCCTTCATTACATAACACTTTTCATTTTTGGAAAGGATTATTGTATAAGATATGCAGTTGATTTTATTACCCTTTTCTATCTAAGTTCTACTCTTCTGTTTCACTCTCCTCCTGAGAACTCAGTGAACAGATTTGCTGGTGAATAAATCCCAGTGGAGATGCCCTATTTATTCAGTGTTGCTTGAATCTTATGTGCCCAAAAGGGTTTTTTTGGTTCTGTTGTTCCACTGTGATATTTTAATATTCTCAGGGTAGAGATGACGACTTGAGCCATAGGAATGCTCAAACCTACAGCAATCAGTTGCCCTATCAAAGTTACTATAATATGTCTCTCCCATTAACTGGAGAAGGCAGTCAGATTTGGGTTACATGGAATTTTTTTCCCAATTTTGTAGAGAAATATTATAAGTGTAAATGCTACATGTAGGAGTGCTGGTTCAGTTTAACTATAGACTTTCACATTTGTAATCATGATACAATATATGAAATGAGATTTAAAGTGAATAATAGGTGTTTCCCTGTTTGATTTTTTTTTTTTTTTGTTTTTCTGCCTTTGTTACTCCCCAGGATTAAAGCATATTCTTAATTATTCACAATAATGCGATTATTTCTAGTAAGTCAGTGCTTCACAAAGAATGACTCCTGGGCCAGTAATATCAGCTTCACCTGGAAACTTACTAGAACTGCAAATACCCAGCTCAGAACTCTTGAGTCCGAAACTCTGTAATTGGTGTTCAGCAGTCTAGTTTTTAACACTATCTCCAGTTGAATCAGAGGTAGCTACAGTTTTAGTTGAATCAGAGGTAGCTACAGTTTGAGGACTGGTGTAATAAATCATCTAACTTACCAAAGGAAAAGTATGATATCTGAAGTGTATACATTTCTTTTTTAAAAAAGATTTTATTTATTTATTCATGAAAGACACAGAGAGAGAGAAGCAGAGACACAGGCAGAGGGAGAAGCAGGAACCCAATGTGGGACTCGATTCTGGATCCAGAGATCACGCCCTGAGCCAAAGGCAGACACTCAACCACTGAGCCACCCAGGTGTTCCTGAAGTGTATACATTTTTTAAACATACTGTCCAGTTTCAGTTTTGCAAAATACTCATTGGATCTCACCATCAGATGATTTTATATAAGGTATGCTATGACAGGAGCAATACAGAGAATAGGCATTCAGAAATATTTGTTGAATGAATAAGTGAATTCTGTGTAGGGGCACCTGGTGGCTCAGTGATAGAGCACCTGTCTTCGACTCAGGTCATGATCCCAGGGTCCTGGGATCAAATCCTACATCAGGCTCTCCACAGGGAGTCTGCCTCTCCCTCTACCTATGTCTCTGCCTCTCTCTCTCTCTGTGTCTCTCATGAATTAATAAATAAAATCTTTAAAAAAACAAAAGAACTCTGTGCAGACCTAGTTCTTTAGGATCTATAATAGTATTCCAATTTCAGAATTTGAAAAAAATGATCCAATATGCAGCATTTTTGAATGCCATTATTTGTATTTCAGGGAAGTCTTTTTTTTTTTAATTTCAGGGAAGTCATAATATATTGCACATTTTTTCCTGAAATGGTAATAAACATAGACCTAGCTGTGAATTATGGGCATGTGTGTGGATACTTAACTTTCAAAAGAATCATTAAATATTTGTAAAGTATATTTTATGAAAATACAATAGAATTAAAATTGTAACAACTGATATGGTATTGAACTTTGTTGTCACAAGTGGTAAGCATTTGCTGTAGTTTTTTAGCTATCACTGAAGAATAAAACAGTTACTTCATATATTTAATGTAGTTATTACAGAGATCCAGTATATTTAGAAGCAAGTTCTAAATTTTAACACATAAACATATTAGCTGAGTAGGCTGTCAAAATGCAGTTTACATTTTTGGTTATTTTTTAACAGTTTTATTTAGTTAAAATTGACATAGTATGCACTAAACTGTACATATGTGACATATACAAGTTTTCACATATATGCACACCGATAAAACCATCATTAAAATCACGGTAATGACCATTATGACCCCATTTTTCCTGTCCAAAAGACTCCCATTGTAGTCTCTAACTCTTATCCTCACTACTTCACTTCATCCCTAGTCAACTAATGTTCTGCTTTTATTTACTATAGATAAGTTTGCATATCCTTGAAATTTATATAAATGGAATCTTACAGTATGTGGGGTTTCTTTTTGAGGGGAAGCTCTTCTTTTTGGCTTCTTTCATACTGAATAATTATAAGATTTGAATGGCAGGATTATACATTAAGTGTGCATTTGGCATATTAAGAACCTGTCAAATTGTTTTTCAAAGTGGTTGTATCATTTTATGTTTTCATCAACAGTGTATATTCTTCCACAAATCACCAACACTTGGTGCGGTCAATCTTTTTAAGTTTAGCCATTCTACTCAGTAGGTAATAGAGTCACACTGTAGTTTTAATTTGAAATTCCCTAATGCCTAGTGACATAGGACATCTTTTCATATGCTTATTTGCCATCTGTACATCTTTTTGATGACTGTTCAGATTTTTTTTGTCTGGTTTTTAAATTAAGTTGCTTTTTTATTAAATTGAATTTTGAATTTTCTTTATGTATACTGGATACAAGGCCTTCATTACATGTATGTTTTGAATATATTTTCTCCCAGTCTGGCACCTTTCTTTTTATTCTCTTACACTAGTGCCTTCTGAAGAACAGAATTTTAATTTTGATAATGTCCGGTTTATCTGAATATATCAGTGTTTCATTTTATTAAACTTATTTTTGGTTTCATATCTAAGAAATCTTTTCTTAACCCAAGGTCACAAAGTTTTCTCATATGTTTTCTTTTATAGGTTTTAAAGTTTTAGGTTTTACATTAAAGTATATGATCCCTCTTTAGTTAATTTCCATATGCCATGTAAAGTTTCGATAGAAATTATTTTCTTTCTCCCCCCCTTTCTTTTCTTTCTTTTTCTCCTTCCTTTACCTCCTCCTCTACTTGCCCTCCATCTCCATTTTAAATGTTTTTTTTGCATATAGATAGCAGATGTTTCCAGTACCATTTTTCAAAAAGACTATCCTTGCTCCACTAAATTGACTTTAAACCTTTGTTGTAAAATCAATTGTCCATAATGTGTAGATTTATTTCTGGACTTTTTTTTGTTCTACCAACTTGCCTATCTTTGTAATAAGTCTCAAAAAAGTAATCTTACTCCTTCAACTTTGTTCTTCTTTTTCAAAGTTGTTTTGGATATTCTAGTTCCTTTTAATTTCTATATGAATTTTAGAATCCAGTTGTTAGTTTCTATTAAAAATAAACAAAAACAAAACAAGAACAAACAAAACCCTGCTGGCATTTTGACTGGGATTGCATTGAACTGGTAAATGAATACAGATGACGTAGATTTGTTAAGATGTCAATATTGAGCTTTCTGACTCTTGAACACAGTATATCTTTTCATTTACTTAAACTCTCTTTAATCTCCTGCAATATTTTGTAGTTCTCTACATATTTTGTTAAATTTACATCTAAGTACTTCATATTTTTGGATATTTATATGGTATTTTAAATGTTAATTGTATATTATTCACTGACACTATACAATTTCTTTTGTATATTGATCTTAATATCCTATAACTTTGTTGATCTCATCTATTAGTAGCTACTAATAGATTTTGTAGACTGCATTGGATTTTCTACATAATTGGTCACATCGTCTGTGAATAGAATTTTACTTCTGTTTTCATATATGGATGCCTATTTTTTCTTTCTTTCCTGATCTCATTGACTAAACCTCTAGTGCAAGACTGAGTAGAAGTGATGAAACTAAACATCCTTGTTCAACATCTTTGTTGCGTATATTAGCTGTAGGATTTTGGAAGATGCCCTTTACACAACTGAGGAATTCTCCTCCTCTTCCAAATTTGGTGATCATTTTTTAATAAGAATGGATTTTGGATTTTCTCAAATATTTTTCATTATTTTGAGATGATTGGAATGATTACATTTCTCTTTTTTAGATTAATAATGTGATGAATATACTGATTAACTTTCAAATGTTTAGGATGAACTTGCATTTTTGGATAAACAGCCCTTGGTAATCCTGTTTATTTACTGTTCATTTCTATTAACTAAAATATTGTTTAACGTTGTTGAATTTAGGTTCATGAGGGATATTGATCTGTAGTGTTCTTATATATTTTTTGTTTATGGTGTTAAGGTAATGCTGGCCTAATTGGATAGGTTTGGAATTATTTGGTCCTCAACAATTTTTTTGCAAGAGTTTGTATATAACTAGTATTATGTCGCCCATAAACGTTTGATAGAATTCATCTGTGAAGTCATCTTGACCTGGGTTTTATTTGTAGAAAAATTTTAATTAAAAATAAATTTAAAAAATTGATATAGGACTATACAAATGATCACTTTCTTTGTGATGAGATGCACAGTGTGTTTTCAATGAATTTGTACATTTTTTCTATGTTGTCAAATGAAGAGGCACAGCATTATTTATATTTCTTTATTTTTCTTTAAATATCTTTAAATTCTGTGATGTTGTCACTTCTTTTACTCCTGTCATTGATATTTTGTATCTTTTCTCTTTTTTCATGATCAGTCTGTCTGCATATTATCACTTTTATTCATCTTCAGCAAGGACCACCTGTTTGCTTCATTGATTTTTCTTTATTATTATGATTTTTTGTTTTCTATTTCATTTATTTCCACTTGAGTTTTCTTTTTTTCTTCTGTTTACTTTGTATTTAATTTGTTATTCTTTTTTCCAATTATTTATGTTTGAACCTGGAGTTATATATTTGACTTTATTGTCTTAATATAGAAACATAATTGACATCAATTTCCCTTAAGGAGTATTTTGCTGAGACTGTGCAGATATTGCTTTGTTGAGTTTTGATTTTCATCCAGTTTGGAGTAATTTCTTATTTCTCTTTGGGTTATATTTTGACCCCTATGCCATAAACAAGTGAGTTATTTACTATCTGAATATTTGGAGATAAAGTGTCTTTCTATTCTATTACTAACATAAAGTTTAATTCCATTGTGGTTATTACAGAACATACTTTGAATGACTTGAATAATTTTAAATCAAATCAAATTTGAAAGAATGATTAGACTCTGCTCTATTTTGGTAAATATTTTGTGTACACTTCGAAAGAATGTGTATGGGCTGTTGTTGAACAAAGTGTTCTGAAAACTTCAGTTACCTCAAAGTGGTTGATAGTCTTGTTGAAGCCTTCTATTACCTCACTGTCTGCCTTGTTAGTATTTTTGTTTAGGCAATAAATCTGTCTTTCAAAGTGATTTTAAAAATGAATATCATATATTATCCTATATGCTTGTTATAGGTGTTCTTCACTCTTTATGTAGGTTCATATTTTCCTGCAGTATCATTTTTCTTTTGCCTGAAGAGTATTTATACATTTCTGATAATATAGATCTACTGTTGAATATTTTTATTATGTCTGAAATTACTTTATTCCACCTATATTTTTAAAAGATATATTATCTTGTATAGGATTCTAGATTGATATTTTGTTTCTTTCAATACTTTGAAAGTCTTGCTTCACTTTCTTCTCACTTGAATTATTTCTAATGAGAAATGTGCTGTATCCCTATTCTTTGTTCCAACATGTCTTTATTCTTTGGCTACTTTTCAAATTTTCTCTTCATCACTGGTTTTAGCAATTCAATTATGTTGTGCCTTGGTGTAGTTTTGCTCATGTTTCTGGTGTTTGGTAAGTGACTTTCTTGTTTACAGTTTACAGAATTGGAAAAAAAAATCAAAATTTTTTTCTTCACAGTGGGTACTTTAATTACACTGATATTTGGGCTCTTGAATGTCCCATGGTTCACTGATACTCTTTTAATTTATTTAAAAATTTTTTCTTGTGTTTCATTTTACATAGTTTATATTTCTATCTGTATATCCTAGCTATATCTTCAAGTTCACTAATTTCTTGCTTGGCAGTGTTTATCCCATCCAGTCAGTGTTTTATCCCAGGTATTTTAGCTTTCATCTCTTCAAGTTCTCTGGGTCTTCTAAGATATGGAATACAGTATAATAACTGTTTTCATGTCCTTGTCTGTTGACTCTATCATCTGTATTAGTTTTGGGCCCATTTCTTTTGATTGATCATTCTCCAAATAACATATCACAGTTAATTGCTTCTTTGAATGTTTGGCACTTTTTGGTTGGATGCCAAATTATAAATTTAATGTTGTTGGGTGTTAGATACTTATGCATCATTATGAATATTGCTATGATTGTGAGCTTTTTTTTCTGAAGTGTAATTGAGTTATTTGGAGACAGTTTGATCCTTTCAAGTCTTGCTTTAATGGGATACTAGGCAATCTTGGAGCATTATTCAGTCTAGGGCTAATTATTCACTACTAAGACACGATCTTCCATATAGTGTTGGTACTATACCCAGTACATGTGAATTTTTAGTTTTTCCAACTGGCTTACAGGAAATGTTTCCAAATGTTTCCAGCCTTGTGTGGGTGCTAGAAACTATTCCCTTTAATCCTTTTTGGTGGCTGTTTTCTTAGTCTTAGATATTTTCCTCACATTCATCTGCTAATCAGTATTATACTAAATACTTGAGGGGAACCCTGGGTTCCTCCAAATGATCTCCAACTGCCTTGATCTCTCTGGAGCTTAGCCTCGCCTCTTAAATTCAGGGGATGCAATGTGGAATTCATTATCTGCAATCCTAAACAGATAGTTTAGGATTACCCACCGTGTAGCATTCTGGAAATGGTCATACAGTAAACGGGGGTAAACTTAGGCTTCAATTCATTTATTTTCTAATTCACAGGAAGCTTTCCTTCATTACCTGATAAGCACTATCTTGAAAAATGTTTTCCTTACTCCATTCATATATTTTTTTTCTGATTTATTTTTGGTTGTTTCAGTCTGAAGGGTAAATCGAATCCTAGTTTCTCTATTTTGCCTTGAACTTGAAAAGCTACCTATCTTTAGCTCTGATTTTTCACTGGTCTTTCCTATATTAAATGATTTTTTTCAATATATAAGAAAATCTGTATTTGAGGCATCAAAATCTATATTAAATTTCTGTTTTATTTGCATAACTATTTTTTGTATACCTTATACCACAGCTGCAATGGCATATCTAAACATTCGCTTAATGGCATATCTCAAAATTACATTTCTTTTAACTATAGGCAGGGAGGAGTTTCATTTCAACTTGTAGAAAAGTAGAAAATATTATTGTCAGTATATCTCTGTGCACAACTTAATTAAATTATACTGTAAAAGATTTTGAGGTGCGTAGGTGACTCAGTTAAGTGTCTGACTCTTGATTTGGTTTTGGCTTGGGTTGTGATCTCAGGGTTTTGAGAACAAGCCCCGGGTAGGGCTCAGGACTGAGCAGCAGAATCTGCTTGAGATTCTCTCCCTCTGTCCCTCCTCACCTCTTGCCACACTCTCTCTCTTAAATAAATAAATAAATAAATAAATAAATATATATTTATATATATATAAGGTTAAAAAGTATTGACTGGTTAATTTTTGTGTAAATAGGCAAGTATTTTTTTTGCACTTGTGTTATCCCTGCTTTTGTGTTTGGTTGTTATTCTGTTAACTAACATTCTTAGATTTTTATTTGTTTCAATTATTATTCTAGTGGTTCCTGATTATTTTGGGAAAAAAGTTTGAATCAAAACAATTTACTTTTAAACAATTTATTTTTTAATTATCTATTTTTAATTATATAATTTCTAAAAATAAAAATTAAATAGGAACATATATATTAGCTCTGTTATAAATATTTAAATATTGCAGTGGATTTTTGAGAATCTCTCTAATTATGTTCAAAGTTTGTGGATTTCTTAATTGATAAGGTTAAAGGATCTTGCATTCTTAGGACCTATTAAATAATTACTGTAGAATATAGTGGTAAACTATTAGCTTATAACTGTAAAAATAAGCATAGGCAAAAAATTTGATTTAGTTATTCTAATTAAAGAATGTTGCTGAGTACCTGAAACAATGATATAACTAGTACATTTGCTTACATTTCGAGTATTACAGACTCAGGGAAAAAGTTCTAGTAATATGAGAAAACTTCATATTAGAGTTGTAATGATGGTGTGGATCTCTTGAAGAATGTAACATCATGTTATGTTAATGTGATTGTTTCTTTGAGTTTCTGAAGACGTGTGTAAGAAAAAAATGCAGAAAAGAGAAAAAAGAAGAAAAGTCATGTGGTGCTTGCATTGAATTTCGAGTCCTTAATGATGAACTTTCATATATGAAAGTGAACATCCCTGCAATGTGATGTTCCTAGTCCTCTACCTACCCCACAAATTTCTTTTACTTTTAATTCTTCCATTTGCTCAAACTAAAACAACTTTGATTACTCTTTCTCTCAGATCCCATATTCATCAGTTGAGAAGTCTGCAAACTCCACCTTTGTATGTATCAACAATCTAACCATTTCACCATGGCTGCCTTGTTTGAGTGTCTGTCATCTCTTGCCGGGATCTTTGCAATGGCTTCCTAACTCGTTCCTTGCTTCTTGCTTTGTATGTCTACATCTAAACATCTATTCACAACAAAGCAGTCCAAATGATCTTTTAAAAGTTGACTATTACTTTTCTCTGCTCAAACCCTGTGGAGGTCTATTTTACTCCATAAAAGTCCAACCTTGCAGTTACCTGGAAAGACCTACGTAGTCTGTTTCAACATCAGTCCCCTCCTTTGAATCCATTGCATCAAAAAATGTACTTATTGACATTTTTTCGTATAATCTGAGATTGGCTATTACATCTAGGTAGAATATCTTCTAGAACAGGGTATCTTAGGTAAAATTTGAATTTTTTGGTTGTTGAAGCCTACATTTTCATATCTTGCATGTTTTATTCCCTTACATTATAAATCAAAAAATGAACTACTTGATCAGCTACCTGAAGCTTTTAACTCAAGGCCACATTATGAATGAGCTTTATTTTTCTTCTTCCTATAAAAATGATTTTAAAATCCATGCTCTTTCAGGCACTAGAGATAGATTTTCTGACTGTGCACCTATTAGAGGATTGTTTAGATTGGTAATTTTGCATCCTCATCAATTTGTTAGTCTTTGTAAAAATCTACAACTGTGACACAATAGCCTTCATCGGTTTCTTTGGTCTAAAGATATTTATTTTTCAATTATTACACAACAGGCAAAGACCTTCAGGCTGGCTGAGCAAAATGAACAAAAATCCTGCCCCCAGATATTTTACATTCCTGTGGGTGATAATGACAGTGGTTAAATTGTTAGGGAACTATTTAATTATAGGAGTCTTGATGTCTTTTATCACAGTGGAAACCTAGTCTTATCTAGAAAGTCAGATATAACTTCCCTGAGGAAGTATGATTTGAACTGAGATCTGAAATGCACAGAAGATATAAATTTGCAAAGCCTAAGAAGATCGAGGTAGAATGATAGATTTGCCAGGGGAGGGAAGATGGATAGGAACTAGATAAATGCTGGTGTGTGTGGAGAGCAGAGTAATGAAGGGTGTGGTACAGAAAGAGATTAGAATAGAAGATGGAGATTGTATACCTAAGAGATGTATCAAGGATTGACATCATTCTAATCACGGAATGAAAATTTTTAGTATGAGAGTAATATTTATCATTTAAAAAGTGGTCACACTGAAAGTCATGTGTAATGCAGATTTAGAAAGGTAAAGAATGAATCTGACAGAACTCATTACGAGTCCTATCCAGTGTGCCAGGCAAGAGATGATGGTTCTTGGGTTAGGGTGATGACAGTGGAGATGGATAAAAGTGAAAGGAGGCTAGAATATACTCAAGAGATAAAAGCAGCAGGATTGAATAATGCTGCAAAACAGAGCACTGCATCAATGAAGACTTCTAAGTTTGGACTTTCACAACTGCATGGAGTATGTAGTGTAAGACCCTTTACTACATTAGAGAATGTTGAGAAAGAATCATGTTCACCTGATTCTGACCTAAGGATATTGATTTTGAGTACTTGAAGATGAAACTTGGAGATGGCCATTGACAAATGGAAATTCATATGTGGAGCTCAGGATAGATGCCTCTACTAAAGATGTGAATGTGAATTCGACAGCACATAGACAGTTATTACAGTCATAGGCATAGATGAAATAACATACTATTGAGTGAAAAAAGAGAGTGTCCATACTGTAATGTATTCTGTTTCAAGTATAAAGACATTCCAAACTACCCCTCTTTCAATTTAGGGACTTATTGTAATAATTTATATTCCCTTTTAAGAGTGTGAACTTTTTCTCTCAGTTGTTTGTAAATCTGGCCTTTCAAGATAATATCCTTTGTGAGGAACAGGCAGGCACTGGGCATGTTTGTTCTCTTATTGATCAGTGTCATACTCATGATAACCCTAAGGAGAAAATCTTTTAAGAAAAGTTACACTTGTTTGTGATAGTCACTGGTTTTTAAGATATGAACAGGAATTAGTATTGGACTAAGATGTGTAAACTTGATATAAATACCTGCTTTTTTTAGAATCTTAAATAATTTTCATCAAGTGTCATGGTCTGTATGAACAATTTGATTTTGTTTTGTTTTGGTGCGGGGAGGAAGTGGTACACATAAAATTATAATTTTCAGAGCTTTACGGCCTAGAATTTAAGACTGTCAGTCACTCTGTGTTGAAATGGATTTAGAATCTTTGTAAAATGCTTGAATAATTCCTTTTTCTGTTTCTGTACAGAAGTATTTGGTCATCTCTGCAGACTTGGGCCCTTATTAGGGTATTTGCTTTCTTTAATAGGAGAATGTCAGTCATTTTTTTTTTAAGATTTATTTATTCATTCATTCATGAGAGACATACAGAGAGGCAGAAGGAGAAGCAGGCTTCATACAGGGAGCCCAATGTGGGACTCAATCCCGGATCTCCAGGATCTCGCCCTGGGCCAAAAGTGGCGCTAAATCACTGAGCCACCCAGACTGCCAGAGAATGTCAGTCTTATCCTCAGCCATTAACTCTCTTTTAAAAATGTTGATCCTACCTTGGTCAGCAACCTAGACTATCTGAATTCTAGGCATTTGTCAGATCTAACCTCAAACTTACTGATAATTAATACCTATCAAAAGCTTGGTTGGGGAAAATGGCATCTACAGAGAATTTCCTAAAGCTTATCCATTCATGCAGAAACTCTGAATTTTACCCTTGGATTTAGTGCAGCCACCTGAGACTTGTGTTTTGCATGTTATTCTTTCTCTTGACTTTCTCGTACTTTACCTAAGGTCAGAGCAGTTTCTCCATTTCCTTATTTTTATTCTATTTTATAATGTATATTGTTGAATGTTGCTTTATGGTTCTTTGAATAGTTTGTGCCTAATTAACTGAATGAAAGATGGAGGACTTTAATTTGTCAGTTGATAGCAGAATGTGAAATACAAATATTTAGACATCTCCTTATGCAAAGATAAATACTGTAAAAGGGCTTACTGTTCCATTGATTTCTCAATATTAAATAAACCAATAGTATAAAACTCTCCAAATCTTGCCATTAGCCCTTTCAAAATTAACCTGTCTAGTAATCCATAGTGGTTTTATCTAAATTAACACCTGAATGAAAGCCAGAGGCTAAACAGTAGATATTCCTTATTATATACTTATCTAACATCATATGCCTTACAAATTAACTGCTAATTGATCCTAAAAGTATGATTCCTCTTTTTGCAATGGAAACTAAATCATTACCTTGCCCTTTCATTGTTCAATGCATTTTTCACTTTAACCTGTAAATTAGAATCAGAAAAGAGTGATTAAAATAAAGATCATTTATAAATTCATCTCTATTCCAAAGAAAGGTTTTAGGAAAACAGGTAACAGGAGAGGCAGAAATGCAATGAAATATTATGTTCTCTTGGATCAAGTACGTAATTTTTTTAATTAATAAATTTATTTTTTAGAGTAGTTTTAGGTTCACAGCAAAACTAAGTAGCAAGTGGAGAGTTCCTGTATACCTCCATTAGGAAAGTGATTTTGTTTAGTATGAAATGTCTGTTTTTCCCATGGGCAGAGGTTAGAGGGGAAATAAAATAACATATATTAGTTCATAAGCATTCCAGCTTTAGAGGAAACTTTTTAAGAATCTAGTAAAGTTGCTCCGTGTAATGTTTAACTCCATGGTGCCAATGGGAGCTGAGAGAAAACAGTTGAAGCTGATCATCTATTTGGGGACATTTATTTCCGTAAAGTTATTACCTATTCCCAGTTTGGTTTTATCAAATAATTCTCAAGAATGTGATTTTATTCGCCTCTTTGTGATTATAATAGCACAGTAGATTCCATATGGATGAGTTATGCAGTGAGGTATCAGGGGTCAGACTCCAAGTCCATGGAGTCTGACTATGGGGAATGAATCAACCCAGGAAGTCTTGAGTTGCTGGAGGCTGTAAAGGACTATTGGAAAACAGAATGGCAGAGTGGGAAAAATCCTGGAGAACACATGAAGCAGGACTTTAGGAGATGTGTCATTGATTGTGACTAGGCCTAGCTGTCAAGTAGGGTAATTTTATACTGTCTTTACAGTTTGTTCCCTATAAAAGCTCTATTCTGTGCATCCAGTAGGAGGCTCCTTGATCTATGGAACTTTCAATTAATCTAGAGCCCGGTTAATAATTATAATTGATAATTAACATAAAGTGAACTTTTGGTAAGCACTATTCTTGATGTTTTATATGTAATCCTTAGAACAAACCATGATATTATTATCAACCTTGCTTTATAGGTAAAGAAATGGCTGTATAGGATTGTTCAGTAATTTTTTCAAGGACTCAAGAAGCAGAACAAGGATGGGGCTCAGGTCATCTGGCTCCAGCATCTGTGATTTTTACCTCTGTGCTCTACTTTCTGTTGATTGTGAGATGATGTGGAAATCTTGGTACTTTTTCTGGTGAAAAATTAGTATCTCTTATTGTTACTATTAATTGGGAATTTTGACAGCTCACTGGCAACCATGAATTGCAAGCATGTGGGCTATCAAGTAATTGTAGAAAACCACAGTTTAGTGAAAAGAAAATGTAAAATGTCAACAACTTTCATTACAGTGGAATGAGTAACTGAAGTAGATAAATTTCATAACTTTCTATTAAATACCAATGGAATTATAGTTTCAAATTACTATTACTTTTATTTTCCTCCTGAGTAGCACCAAGATAATTAAATAAATATTGATATTTCATGCTAAAATCATTAGAAAGTTATACTTTACGTATGTCATACAACTTAACTAAAAAAAAAATGTAGAGTGATGCACTACCATGATTAAGAGCTACGTGTATGTCAGTGACCTTTAAGACCAATTCTAGCTCTAAGGTTCTATGAATATACTCATGAGGTCCCCCACCCTGAAAGTATAACTTAACTGTTTAGGAGATCGGAGTATGGTAGTGCTGTCCTTTTAGAAGAGTGCTGTGCTCTTAGGCATCCAGACAGGCACCCAGATGGTAGTGCAGCTATCTTGCCATGGCAGAGCAACATGTGGGTTGATGTGACACATGCTGCCGTTCTCAATTACTGTGTTACCCATAGGTTGTGGGAATAGTATTATGCCTGTGGTGACCTTTTTTCTCATAGGAGCACCTGCTGTTCTAACCCTACTGGGTGGTATTTAAAGTACTTCTTGGTCAGTATTCTTTGTGACACTTGCTAAAATCATGTACCTAAATATACTTCTATCAGTGATGTTTCCACCTTCATTTACGTGAGTTTGAAATAAAATTAACATCAGAAACATAGAACTTTGAATTCCTTAGAGAAATCTTCCATTTAAATGCAGGCTAGCATTTGTAGTGTGTGTTTTCATTTTAGTGACTTCCATTTCTTTTAAAATCATACTGTTGGATAATATAAATGATACCTCTGTTCTCCCTGGCACACAAACATATTCAAGTCTCTTTGGATCACCATGCATGACTGGTGCTCAGTAAATGTTAAACAGAAACTTTTCTATAGCCACTGGGGGTTACTGGCAGATGCAGCATTGCATTATCACTAGGAGGTACAGCACCGCCCCATTACACAATTTATGCACCAGAAGGGGATTGGCTTTGCCATGTTATTATCTGCCAATATACTGTACTTAACAGTGCCAAACACAGAAACGTTGATTACTACATATCATTGATAATAATTGCTAATTTCTTTTGCTTTCTTGAGTAAATGAACAATACCTGTCCTTGGAGCCAGCCATCTCCTGGAGACTTAAAACTGTGAGAAGATCCTATTAAAAATTTCAAACTCTTTCAAGAGTTAATGTCTTGGGTACAGTTAAGGAGCTATTCCTTTAAACAGTTTTTGTTGATCTCCACTCATACTCAAGTTCCAAATTATTTTAAAAATAAATTTTCTTATTATATTTTTTATTCTTGTTTTTGTCTTTGCTCTACTGTCATTTCTTCATCTTTCATACCATCATCTACCATACAATGGTATCCCAATCATCAATCCCAATCATCTGCCACACATTTTCTGAGGTATTTTCTGCCCAGAGAAGTTTCATTCTGCTCTCCAAAGCCCATCATCATTCTAGCAGACATTTTCATCTGCGTGGATGCTCCAGTCAGCATGAGGACTTCCCACTTTCTTGACTATTACTATTGAACACTCAATCTCAGTACTCCTGTCTCTGGCTTTGGTGTGAGTTTTGCCTAAACCTAGAACTTCTCTGGCCCTTTTTTTATTTTTAAGTTTTATATACACACTACACAAGCATAATCACTGCAAAGAGTGCAGTAAAACATGGATCCAGGAAAGTATACAAAACAAACATGTACCTTAAAGAGGTATTGTAAAACCTAAACCATATACTACCAATAAGCTTAAGGAATAGAATTTTGCTAGGCTCTCTCCATGTACTCCATTCCAGTCAATACTACTTGCCTCTTATGGGGCAGGGTGTCTGTGTGGCTCAGGTGGTTAAATGTCTGCCTTCAGCTCAGTTCATGACCCTGGGATCCTGGGATCTAGCCCCACATAGGCTCCTTGCTCAGTGGGGATCCTGCTTCTCCTTCTGCCCCTCCCTGTAGCTCATGCTCTCTCTCTTTCAAACAAATAAATAAAATTAAAAACAATTTTTAAAAAAGCTACCTACCTCTCACCAAAATTAATCAGTATCCCGAATTTCATAATTTTTATTTATTTTACACTTGAGTTTCCTGCAATTCTTTATAGATTTATCACTCAAAAAATAATTCTTCAACCCTAAAACTGTACCTATTTTTTAAATTTCTTTTCTATCCTTGACTTTTTCTTACTATTTAACTGTTTATAAGGACTATTTGATGTGTAGAGTTTCTCACAGCCTAATTTTGTTCCTTGAATGCTTCTGGTATAATCTAACATGTTCCTTGGACCTCTTTATTCTTACACATTGGAAGTTAGAAACTTCATCAGACTTAGGTTTAAGCCTTTTGGTAGGACAAGTAGTGTGGCTCCCTGTTTTTATGATGTCAGTAGTTGTTGATACTCAGTGCCTGAATCCATTAATTCATTGGGAGATGCAAATTGGTAATTTGTGAAATCTTTCATTGCTTTTTATTTATTAGCTGGAATAAAACTATAAACAAATGCTTTTACTTATGTACTATTTGGCAGAATAAATACTTAATTCTTTTACTTTACATACCAGTTTTCAAGATAATTGACTCCCTATCATTTATCAAAGTCGGTGAATCCATTTTCTTTAAAGTATCTTTATGAACTAGGATCAAAATATATTTTGGGGGTTTCAGTGCATTATAGTTTCCACCCTTTTTAGAGCTCAAGTTATTCTATTTTAGGCCAGTGGGAGTTTTGTTCAGTTTTACGTTGATTTCTGAGTTCTTTTGACATTACATTAGTAAATAGTCTTTGATAACTTTTCCATTATCTGCTGTGGCCACAATTCCAGTCATCTTGTTGATTTTTCTACCTCCAACATACCTTTTGTCCAATAAACACTGATTTACTTTAGGGGAAGGTGGTATATAAGACCAGTCTTTGTGCTGGGAATACTTGTATGCTGGTCATTGTTTCTGGGACTTTTCGGTAGACAAGCCCTGGACATAAGAAAGGGCACAGAATATTGAGGTGTATCTCATGAGTTCTCACTGATACTCTGAGTTACGTACTATGGAGTTTTTCCTCAACTTTTTAATATTATAACTATATAACATCCATACTACAAGCCGTGGTTCTCCAGGGTTATCCCTTATGTAGAAAGACTTTAACATGACTCCTAGTGACCCCACCTTCTGTTATTCATCCTGTTATAATCCCTATTTCTTGACCACAAGACCTGGTTCTAATCAACAGAATATGGTAAAGGTCATGAGATGTCACTTCTGTGATTATATTATGTAACATAAAATGCCATCTTCTGAGAAGACTTACTGTAGAGATTCTTATTGGTTCGATTAAATAAGTGACCACATTGATGAAGCCACATGGCAAGGAACTTCTGATGGCTTCTAGGAACTGCTGGCGGTCTCTAGATGCTGAGGGTGCCCTCTCAGGCAAAAAAATCCTGAAGCCACCAGTTTCATATAGCTGCAAAAACTGAATGCTACTGACAACCATGTGACTGTGTAAGAGGATCTGTCCCTAGTCAAGCCTTCAAAATCAGAACCCAGCTATGGCCAACCTCTTAATTGCAACCCTAAACTCATGCCTGGGCTTCTGATTTGTAGAAACTGAGATAAGTGTGTACTTTTAAGCCACTGTACTTTTGCAGTAATTTGTTATGAAGCAATAGAAAGTAAATACATCCCCAGACTTACTTACTTACTTACATAAGCAGTAGTCTTAGAATATCAATTCTAATGCTACTCACCAGAATGATTATTGCAAACAGCAGATGATAGATAGATAGATAGATAGATAGATAGATAGATAGATGATAGATAGATAAATATCACATGCTCTTCCCTGATCCCCACATTATCTTTAATAGTTATACTGTACCTCCTTCATCAGAGCACACACCCATTCCAAGGTATACTTTTTTCCTTTGATTCTTATGAGCCCAAGGTCTGCAAGTAACTATCTTTTTAATACTCACTATCAATTCTTATTTCAAGGACTCATTAGTTATTTTGGTTATTCAAAACTGCTTCTCCCTGGGAGTCTTCAGGAAATGCTTACGTGTTGGCCTTTTTATGCTTGAAAAAACTGGTGCATATGAAATCTTTGGCTCAGGCCTTCTTTTCTTGAGTATCTTCAGCATTCACTGCATTTTTTTTCCTGGTATAAAGTGTTGCTGTTGAAAAGCCTGGTGATAGTCTTATATTTTTCCCTTATCAATCACTCTTGAATAAACGTCCAAAGGACTTTCTTCTTTTAATTTGAAGTCCTGTAATTTTATTAGACATATTTTAAATGTCAATTGTCTGGTGTCAATATGTTCCTGTACGTGCTATATACTTTCAACATGTAGTAGCTTCTTTTTAATTTCAGAACATTTTTCTAGAATTATAATTTTTAATATTTATTCTGTTACATTGCTTTTGCTTTTTCTTCAGGGAACTCTGTTATTCCATTTGGAGTTTCTTTACCTATCTTCAGTACTTCTCACTCTCCATTAAACTTCTCACTCTCCATTAAACTTTATTTCATCTCATTTTTTAATTTATTTCTGACCACTCTAAACATTTCATTTTTTTTAGGCATTATCTATTGAACTAATATGGTCTCTTTTTCTTTCTAAATTAGTCTAAATTTATGAAATGATTTTTCTTTTATTTCTAAATTTTTCTTCAATTTAAAAAAATTTAGTTTTGAATTTTCTGATTCTGATTATCTTTAATCCTAATATAATTTTATTAATGTCTTTTAGGTTATTTGAAATAGTAAAATACAATTGTGATATGTTTTGTAGCCATATAGGTCTGACATGCTTTTATTATTTGTGGGAACCTTATATGGCCTGTATTCTTTTCTTGAGTTATAATAACTGATAAAATTTGACTTTGATCCTTTTCTGGTGCTCATTCATACATAAATTCATGTTTTCCTGAACTTTTAGGAGACTTGGTTCGTGTGGGGTTTCTAAATTCACATAGTTCTCTATTTTTTTTTTTTTCAAGTAAAATTATTTGGCAAATTGCTTTTCTGATTTCTTGGCTTTCAAATTTTCTCTCATTCTTATTTCTACTTTTCTTTCTTTGTTTTTATTGTCACTTTTCTGTCCTAGTTTTGATTCAATTCTTAGCAATTTTTCCTTGGTGTGATAGGTTACCCTGAAAGGAATCTTCAGTCAATTTTGAGAGGGCACTGCTTCAGAACTTAGAGTGAATACTCTGTACCCACCTGCTACTCAGTTAGAGAAAAAGTTGTCATTTTCAACTGTTAATCTCAAATTGGCCTGCCATGTTTTCCAGTGAATACTATTTGACTATTTTGGGGTTTTTCTATTTTCAAGTTTGTCATACACCTCATTATACTTCTCTCTTCCTGTGAACAATGTGCTGACGCAGATGTGGGTCACCACATTTATGTTTTGTGGTTCTTGGAGAACCCTTTCCCCTTACTTTTGTTAAAAGTGTTTCCTAGTAGTCTTGGATTTGCTACTTGGTTGCCCAATTTATATTTGTCAGAACATTCAAGATCTTAAAGCTACCGCCACTGGATCTATCTTCCAAAACTTGTTTTATTTTTATTTTATTTTTATTTTTTTATTTATTTACTTATGATAGAGAGAGAGAGAGAGAGAGAGAGAGAGAGAGAGAGAGAGAGAGAGGCAGAGACACAGGCAGAGGGAGAAGCAGGCTCCATACACCGGGAGCCCGATGTGGGATTCGATCCCGGGTCTCCAGGATCGCGCCCTGGGTCAAAGGCAGGCGCTAAACCGCTGCGCCACCCAGGGATCCCAATTGTTTTATATCTTACATTCAAAACCCAAATTTCTCAATTTTCTCTTACACATTCTCTGTAACTTTAGATCTCCTACTGTTTGATAGGACATTTTTTTTCAGCTATACCAAATCTTCAAGGCTCTCTACTCTTTTTTTTTTTTTAATTTTTTTTTTAATTTATTTATTTATGATAGTCACAGAGAGGAGAGAGAGAGAGAGGGGCAGAGACACAGGCAGAGGGAGAAGCAGGCTCCATGCACCGGGAGCCTGATATGGGATTCGATCCCGGGTCTCCAGGATCGCGCCCTGGGCCAAAGGCAGGCGCCAAACCGCTGCGCCACCCAGGGATCCCAAGGCTCTCTACTCTTTTCTGTTGCTCATGTTTCTAAATCCTTTACTATGCAGTCAGAATCCTAGGATTAATCACTTTGAAATAATCAATAGTGCTCTCATTTCCATGGTCTCTTGTTTTTTGTTTATTTTTCTGAAAAATTCCTGTCAACGTTCCTTTTATATTTTAAGCTAACTTTTATGCTTTTTGTTTTTATATTTATACATTTATATATATATATATATATATTTATAAGCATCACTGAAAATTGACCAATAGAGGTGACAGACACAGATACATAATTTCCAATCTCTTTCAAATGTTAAGGATTGAGTTTTTATTGATTGATTGATTTTTAAGATTTTATTTATTTATTAATGAGAGACAGAAAGAAAGAGAGAGAGAAAGAGGCAGAGACACAAGCAGAGGGAGAAGCAGGATCCATGCAAGGAGCCCAATATGGGACTCGATCCTGGGACTCCAGGACCACGCCTGGGCCAAAGGCAGGTGCTAAACCGCTGAGCCACCCAGGGATCCCCTAGGATTGAGTTTTTAATGTGCATTTTCAGTTCTTTTATTTATCTTTACTTAGCACTTATTCAGGTTTTCCATAGCAAATTCTGAATCACCACCAGTCTTCTAGACTCTAGCCACTCTTCTCAACTGTTAGCAGATCATGTTGTTCACAAATTCCCAAGGAAAATGAACTCTTTTCCTTATTCCTAACACTAACTTTTTTCAAGCTAATTATTTTAAAAAATTCCTTACCATCCCTCCTTTTCCATACCTCCCTTGCATGAATTTTCAATGTATAATAACATTCAGTGACCATGCAACCCACAATTAAACTCTAACTGTGGTTCTAACCCTACCCTTCATTTTCTGTTTGCTTCTCAACACATTGTCATAAGACCTTTACCTCTCATAATTCTGCTGAAAATACATTTGCCAGTATCTCCGCTAGTTTCTTGGGAACTAAGTTCCATGGACTTGCTTCCTTCACAGTTTATTTGTATTTGTTTTTTAAAGATTTTATTTATTTATTTGACAGAGAGAAAGAGAGAGTTCATGAACAAGCACTAGCAGGGAGAGCAGCAGGCAAAAGGAGAGGGAGAAGGAGGCTCCTTAGCTGAGCAGAAAGCATGATGTGGGGCTTGATCCCAGGGTTCTGGGATCATGACCTGATCCATAGGCAGTTACTTGACCGACTGAGCCACCCAGGTGCCCCTTTGTTTGTGTTTAATACAAGGGTTTATTTCATTTATTATATTAAAATCTTTACTTCTGTATATTCAGTACTTTTGTGTATTAAATAAAAAGGAGCTAAGATTTTCTGTAGCATGCTTTTCCATTATTTTTTTTTATTTTTTTGAAACTTTCTTTGCTTCCTTAACAGTAATCTTCTCCATTCTTTTTTTTTTTTCCTCAGGTTTTATTTATTTATGTGAGAGAGTATCTGGGAGAGTGAGAGAGTAGGAGCAGGGGTGGAAGAGAGAGGAAGAAGCAGACTTCTTGCTGAACAGGGAGCCCAACATAGGGCTGGATCCCAGGACCCTGGGATCATGATCTGAGCCAAAGACAGATACCTAACCAACTGAGCCACCTAGGTACCCTTTCCCCCTTTTTATTAAATTCACTTTGAAGCTATCTCTCTTCCAATTTTATCCTTGACTCCCATACTTTGCTGATCCTCAATCATCTTTCCTATGATTTTTATATTATTTTTCAGAGTCTTCCTGGTTCATGCATTGAATTTTGTTTTTTTCCCCACCTACATTCTTCATTAACTTAATTCAGAACTTCATCTTATCTGGTTAACAGTTTTACCTAGCAAGCTTCATGACCTTTTGTATCTCAAATAAATAATATGATTACTTCTTAAGCACCTTAATATTTTAATATATCAAACATAATAGGTCCTTAATATCAGAATGATTAGGCACTGAAGGGTGCTTCTTTAGAATTTTAAAGTATAGAAAAGCAACTAGATTTAATTTCTAGAAACTTAATAATATGCAGATAATTTTATGCTACCATTTAATTGTTAGATGTTTGAGCTTCCGTTGTATGTACTTAAATGATTTGTTGTAATAATTTTTATATGCACTAGTGTTAATTTACATGTGATGTAAGAATTCAGAATTCACTAAATCATGTATCCTTGAAGGAAAAGGAAAATACTTGTAATTTAATTTGTCATGAAAATCACATTTCTGTAATGGGTGAAATAAGTTTAATGAACTATTTAATGGGAGAGCTTTTCTCAGCTAAAGCGTATTTTGAGAAATGTGAGAAACCATTATTATAAATCTACACAATACTTCATTAAGACTATTTACAGAAAACACATTTTTCATCTTTAATGATGCAACATGAATAATTTCATATATTTTTTCTTTAATCTTTGTTATTAGTTCAGAATAATTGTGTTGATTCCAAAGAAACCTTTAAGCGAATATTATTACTTCTACTTCTTGTCATTTTAATCATGCCTTGGAAATATCAACATAAACATCTTTCATATTTTCAGAAGTGGATTCTGAGTTTTTAATCTCTGTAGTCTCCTGGCTATCTATTGTTCCTCTGGGAAACTGCTAATCTCCTCAAAGTTCTCACTCCTGAATACACATAGCAAAGTATCATGACCTTTTCTCTTTACTAACCCTTGCTTGAGAGCTCTTTTTTATTCCACCTAGAAATGGGGAAAATGTCTGCATCCACTAGACCTTTATCATCAGAGCTCTCCAGCATCATTGGATGATGTTGAATCTACAAATACCTCTTTGGCCTTTGTAGTGGTCTCTTATTCTTCAGAAGGTAAAAGCCAATCCATGAAGGTGAGCAGGGGCAGACATTAAATCATGTCCTTCAGCCAGACATTAAGCAGATAGATACCAAAGGTAGATAAGAAGCCTTTGCAATTCCCATTTTCTTATATCTCTTCAGATTTGCACCTGATAGTATTATAGGGCCACATAGAAATCTATACTAATTAAAGGAGTACAAAAAAGGAATAACAAAATATTTGGCTTATAACTTTTTCCAATGTGAAAATTAGGAATGTGTTCTATTTACCATGGAATTTGGTCAATGGTTAAATTTAGTATTTCCACATCTTTCTTGATTACATCCATTTTTAAATGGATTACATCCATTTTAATATTTTGATAAGATAGTATTAAATTTGGCAAGCAACTGATGTGATTAGGTACTTTTTGTGTAGCCTATCACAAGCCTGTAAAATACAAGCCTCTGTATAATAAATAGTTTACCACTAAATCTACATTTTTCAGGATTCTTTTGATTACAAGTGTCAGAAATTCAACTTGTGCTAGCTCAGTCATAGGGGGATTTAAAAGGATTTGATGAGTATCTCATGTGCTTGAGGAAAGGGTTGAACATTCACTTTTGGGACATGAAGGGAGCAAGCTGAGCCTCAGGACAGACTCAAATGGCTTGAGTAGACAGGGCTAAACAGCATAAGAGCTTTGATCCCCTCTCTGTTTTTCTCTGCGTTTTAGTTCTATTCTCTCCCATATACTTCTACTTTGTGCACATGGCTGAAATAATGGCTACTCTTAGCTCTAAATTTCCTATTAGAATTCATTCCAGAGGATATACTCTCCTGTCCAGTTTTTTAAAAATTGCAAGGAAGGTTAAAGACTTACACGGATTTGGTCATGTGTCTATTCCTGCGTAAGTTAAATGTGCGAAGGTAGATGTGGTAATGAAAGAATATGAAATAGTTTCCCCAAAGGGAGAGGTCCAATGTAGAATAAATTCACTAGACATTCTTAATGTTTATCCTTTAAATTCCCTTTTTCTTAACCCAAACCAGGACAAAACATACTTTATATTAATAAGTACGCAAAATCTCCCTAGCAATGTTTCTATAATATGCAGTAGTATTGTGTCTTAGCTTTTTCAATAAACTAAGGGCTGTTTTGGGCCTTTTCATAGTCAGAAGACTACTTTTAATAATTCTTAATGATTTGTTTAGTAATTTTTCTTAAAGAAAAAGTCAGATTGGGCAATAATCTAGTTCCAGTTCTGGAATTTTATTAGCTCCCTCCTATGGGATGAGTCCAAGTTTGACTCAGTTGCCTCCTAGAAGTAGCCATTTGAATGGTAAATTTTCAATTCCCACTGGCTATAAAACTATTTTTTTCATTCTAAATTATCAGATGAATATCCTCTGGTGTTCATGATTTACTGCAGTTTTGAAGTTTAATTTCTTGAATTATTTCCAACAAAAGCAATAGTATTTCTATTTATCCTTAATATTTTGCTTTTTTAGATACTTACATCTGATTCTACATAGGTAAAAGGGGGGAGTAACTTTAAATGTATATAATTTCTAAATTTTTCCCTAAAAAGTGTCTAAAAATATATAAATACCTAAATTTTAGCAATAAAAAATCCTGATAGTACCTACAAATAGGAAGAAGTAAATGAAGAAACAGGAATAATTTAATTATATAGTTTTACACTGTTAGTAATGAAGATATTTATATAAAAATAATTTAGAATTGAATAACTTGTTGAAAAGCTTTAGCATTAGAAACATTTAACTGATTTTGGAAGGTCCCTCCCTTCCTTGATCTGCTTTGACAGAACACTTTATTTCATTCTTTTCTGTTATTCAGTTCTAGTTTTACACAGTTCCATTTAAGACACTTCAGTAAATTATTGTTCCCCCCAATTTCTCTTTTTTTACAGCAAATTTTTCAACATTTTCAAGTTTACTATTTAGATACAACTTCAATACACAAGAAAAATCTTCTTGCCTATTTTATGTTAAGAAAACATTTTAATCCTCTTTATTATTCAAAGATGAAGCCTTACTTTTCTCCAGAAGCTCTTCCAAACCTCTCCAAGTAGATATGTTTATTTAAGTTCTTCTGCAGCACCAGGGTCTCTATTTTTACATTCCCTTTTCATAACTATACATTCCTCTGTACACCTCTGGGCAAATGTGACCTGGCTAGCTATTAGGTAAAAGCCTAGTTTGGCATAAGTTTAAAAAATGCATCCGTTTTACATTTGGTCTTCATTACTGTATTGATCCTCAAAAGGAAACAGAGCACACTCAAAGGTAGTGATTGACGTTTATTGAAGAGGATATTTACAAAGTATGGTCAGTGTTAAGGGAAGCTAACAAGGAACAATGAGATGTCCAGGGATAGTGATAGTGAGGACCCTTAACTACTCCTAAGCCTAAACTACCAAGGGAAGGGAGAGAGACTTTCAGTTGTAGAAGAGGGTTGCCAGACAAGAGCTGTGTCCTGTAATAGAGGAACGTAGCACCAAATTAATGTGCAGCAAGGAAGAAGCCAGGAAAATAAACACTCTGGTATCTCTGTCTTGTTCTCTAGTTATTTCAGTTGTCTTTCATTGGCCAAATCCAGCCAGAAGCCAAGGGGAATGAACATGGAAGGATCAAGTTCCACAGGCTTACGCGGCGGGGCACAAACCAGGTTGGAGAAAAATAGGGGATCTGAATGGACAAATAGAGACTATCTAGAACAATAGTTAGTATACAACATTTCAGTCCAGTTTGTTGTCATAAAATACAACCACAAACAGGAACTCACTGCTCAAGTTTTATCACATACTTGATTAAGGAAAACAGTAAATTTGATTGCTACATTTTGGCTCATTTAAATATCTGAAAAAAATCTGTAGGTTATCTCTGAGTGAATTTCCATAGTTAGACTATTTTCTTTTCCTTTTTTTTTTTTTAAGATTTTATTTATTTATACATGAGAGACCCAGAGAGAGAGGCAGAGACACAGACAGAGAGAAAAGCAGGCTCCATGCAAGGGAGTCCAACATGGGAATCGATCCGGGGTCTCCAGAATCATGCCCTGGGCCAAAGGCAGCGCTAAACCGCTGAGACTCCTGGGTTGCCTGAGAGACTATTTTCTTAAATCTTTGTGCCTACTGAAATAACTGCCCTTGAAATGTTCTTTGATGTTATTCTATCAACTTTTGGGTATGCTACTTAACAACCCCCTGCCAGCACTTAATAATAGGTTTGGTTTAAGAATAAAATAAGTTAATGAATATAAGACATTTAGCATGGTTATTAGCACATCACAAGCATTCAATAAGTATTGATTAACGTGTTTTTGGCTTTTCTTCAAGACTGCTACAATCAACTACATTATAAAACATGTCTCTGAATGTATTACTGCATGGAGTTGAGAATTTTTCTCTATGTGTACTGCCATAAAATGTTAATTTCACTTGTTTTACTATATTTTATAAGTACATGTAAGTCTGTATTTATTTATAAATATGTAATCTTTCACATTAGGAATGTTACAAATTTTATAACTCATCATCTTTCAATTAGTTTTAGCCACAGGAAAGTTCATAGTCAAATGTGCTGTCTCAGAAACCTTTTGGTATCTCTGTGCTTGTACATCTGTAAGCACTATATTTAAGCTATTTTATAGTGTTTGATAGCATTTTATTGTATGATTTTACTTATAAAATTTCGTTTGTAAAATTAAAGGATAAGTGAATACATCTTCCTCAGACTCGGGTTTTAGTTATGTGCAGACTTGGAAAGATGTCTGGTTTACTTCCATCCATCTTAGTATAAGCAATAAGAGTACAATAATACTGGTAAAATTGAAAAGATCCTCAAATATAGTAGCTATTTTTCTAGATTTATGCTATAACATTAGATTTTTCTTTGCATTATCTGCAATGACAAACATAAAAGACAATTTAAAAATTTTAAATTCTTGATAAATACTGATACATAAGTCTAGGTTGTACAATAAGATTGAATATATAGTAACTGCCAACAGGATTTCTTTTTTTTTAATCTTTTTTTTATTTTTTTAATTTTTATTTTATTATTTATGATAGTCAGAGAGAGAGAGAGAGAGAGAGAGGCAGAGACACAGGCAGAGGGAGAAGCAGGCTCCATGCACCGGGAGCCCGACGTGGGATTCGATCCCGGGTCTTCAGGATTGCGCCCTGGGCCAAAGGCAGGCGCCAAACCGCTGCGCCACCCAGGGATCCCGCCAACAGGATTTCTAACTTGTATTCTGGTGATTGTTAATTTAATTAAAATAATCCTTTTTTAGTAGTCATATTTTACAAGAATGGTTAATGTGTTAATCTGTAAAAAATAGTATGTTGAATTCATAGAAAAAAAATCACTTTTTATTTAAAGTGTGAGATTAAAAAAACATAACATACTAAAAAGCATGGTGAAATGTACATCCTTATACAAAGAAATTCAAGATTACTTTATTCATAGTAGGAAGACAGTTATGGATCATGGTGAATTATTGTTTGTGCTTAGTTCATGATTTAAAGCAATTATTTTTTTTTGTTTTTTAAATTTTATGTATTTATTCATGAGAGACACTCAGAGAAAGAGAGAGAGGCAGAGACATAGGCAGAGAGAGAAGCAGGCTCCATGCAGGGAGCCCAATGTGGGACTCGATCCCAGAACTCCGGGATCACTCCCTGAGCTGAAGGCAGATGCTCAACCACTGAGCCACCCAGGCTTCCCTGAAGCAATTATTTTTAAATATGCTGCACAGAATTTAATGGCAGACCTTGCCACATTGATTATCATCCTTTTGCAGGTCAGTTGGGAATGAAGTTTGCTTATGGAGAAGTATGATATTAATGATAAAGATTTTGAGAAGAATTCAGTTAAAAATATAGCTGACTTCTCTCTAAGCAAGTCTCCCAACAATGACATACAAAAATGTTCCCTTTTTAGTAGCAAATGCAAAAAATATTGATTTTTTATAAAGTATGCTATTTGTCATTTTGCATCAAAGCACTTTAAAGCCTTTTAACACCACGGAAGTAGAAACTAAAGTACATTAAGTGTACTTTCTCTGGTATAATTTTCTTCAGAATATTAGATCTTAGATATGGAATAATTATTACATTTCATGCACACTTTCATGAATTTTGTAAATTTGTCTTTCAATTCCTGTCATGACTTCTATGGTATAAATAATCACAAAGAAATTGTCTTATTTCCCTTCTTCTGATAAAGACTAAATTGTAAAATTAAGATGCTTTGTTTTAAAAGTCAAATCATCAGCAGTTTCATCTATACTTTGTGGAAAATTGTTAAAATTTCTGCAGATACTTTGAGATGTTGTCATATTTGAAGATTTTAAAACTTGATTAAATAATCAAAACTACTTTACATGAATAATAACAAGTATTTTTTAAATCTCTGATAAATCTGTACACCTCTGATAAATATGTTAGGAACCTCAATAAAAGTACGTATGGTCCCCAAATAAGATTATATTAAATTATTGTTCATTTTTTGTATATTATTTTATGATACTAGTCATAGGATTCTAAGTCTCTCTATCATTTGGAATTCACATATAGGCTGTATTATGTTCATAAAATATGTCAAAGCATTATGTGGTCATAGTGAATTACAAAACTGCTGAAGACTACTTTAGGTAATTTTGCAAAAAAAGTGTCATGCAAATATTCTTAGCAGCATTTGTGAAGTCACTTTGCTGAAGACAACCAAAACTGCCATTGTAATTATGTTATACAGGCATTTTCAAATGTGTTGTAAGATGCATTTTTTCCTTATGTTGCAGACATTTAAAAAGATAAATGTTGGGCAGCCCGGGTGGCTCAGTGGTTTAGCGCCGCCTTCAGCCCAGGGCCTGGTCCTGGGGACCCAGAATTGAGTCCTGCATCAGGCTCCCTGCATGGAGCCTGCTTCTCCCTCTGCCTATGTCTCTGCCTCTCTCTCTGTGTGTGTCTCTCATGAATAAATAAATAAAATCTTAAAAAAAAAGATAAACGTTGTATTTAATTTTTTTAATCAAGGAGACACTTGATATTGTACATGACCTTATGCCTTATGACCTTTCTCTGATTAGATCATTACTTATTCATTCATCAATACATCCCTTCCATCAATTAATTGAGTACCACTATGTGTTGAGCTGCCATGTGTCAAGGTGGTTAATTAGGACAGTGTGTCAGACTGAAGTTAACATTTATATTTTTATTCATTTACTATGACAATGCAATCAAAGGGCCGAAAAATGGTGCCAGCCATTTTTCTCCACAGAATGACATGGGGTGAAGGTTAAATGGATGCAACACAGATTGGGGAAGTTGTGTCCATGTCAAGGAGCTCCATTGAAAGACTCCTGACTTTTTGTGGACATGGAGGCCTGGGTGGGGAAGAGGAAGATGGAGAAAGTCTAGGAGTGGAAATTACTAAATCAGAAATGGAAAAATGACCTTATTCAAGACCCCAGATAAGTAGTTCTTTGTAGAAGTACCTGGGACAGAAATGGGAGAGTGCATAGTAGCACGACTGGCCTGGTGGGCCTGAGTCCTTGACTGCAACTCCTTCCAATAAACTGCACTTCATTTGCTATGCACCAGCTCTGGTGTGGGAATGGCAGCTTCTCTACATGAAGCCTGCCAGGCTAAGCCTTGTACTTGCCCATGATCAGGCCTCAAAGATCATACATTAAGATTTTGACCTAGACCTGGACTACTTGCTATGTGATGTGCAATAAGAAGGATTAAATGACATATTTGCCCTTTAGGAAATTAAATTTTGTCAAATATAACACTTCTTTTTTTTTAAACCAAAAATACATTCTGTAGTAATAAATTCTGTAACTGATACTAAATGTTCTGCAACACCTTGACATGAGTCTTCATTTGCTTATTTATTCATTTTTCACTCAACAAGTACTATTGAATACCTGCTCTATTTTAGTCACCTTGTCAGGTCCTAGAGATGCGATGGTGAATATAATAGACTTGGTACCTAGGCTTACACCCTTAAGTTCCTGTTATTTACAGAATGACATCAAGATTCTTCAACCTAAAGCATTTGAATCTCTTAACTGTATGACCCCAAACTAATTCTCTACCAAAAGGACTTCTAAGTGAACACCTGGAATAAAACCCTTTCCTCACACTTAACCACAACTGTCACAATCTATTTACCTTTTAATACAAATTAGTGATTCGTTTCATGTACCTTGACTTTCTAGAACCTTTCATGAACATTTACTTAACTCCCAACCTCACCATCTGGTAACATTTCTTCATCTTCACACAGCCCTTTTATTACTTAACATAATGTGTGTTGTATTCATTATACTTTAATATTATTACAGTATAGAATCATAGATCTGTTGAGATTAGATTAGTTTTGCCTTTTGGAATCTTGAATACTAAGTTTGTCAGTGCTATGTGTATAAAACATGATATATATCTATGTAATTTAACTCAATATAGTTTCTTAGCAGATAAAATTCATTTAACCAGAAATTTAGTTTGTAATATATGAGGTCTAACAAATATATGAGAAGTTTTTATAAACATAGATATTGTAGATTAATTTCATTAATGAAACATATTGAGATGTGTGGATAAGAACCATGCATATATGGACTGTATACACATAAAATGAGATTGAAAGTATAGCAATAACAACAAAAATACATGTATAAAGTTGACCAAAAATAAGGAAAAACATTCTTATTGCTCTGAAAAGAGAGATTAATTTTTTACAGGCCACTGGCATGGTGTTGTGTTGCGTGGGAATCAGAGCATGTAGATAGTCTTTTGGGTCTGGAAACTGAAAGCAGGGGCTCTCTTATGTATAAAAGGGTAATAGGTTACATTAATCAAGTCTATCTTAATATGCCCATAGTGCTGATCGGAATTGTGTACACTGCATAAAGCCTAGGATAAGAAGAGTTACCCACTAGGAAAATCAACCAGAAAAATCATACCAATGGGGCAAGAAAGGTATTAATCCTTACAGTAGTTATGGTGGAGAAAAACCACCTATATGGAATTGAAACCTCTATCCTGTTCCAAAGAAGATCTAGATATATATTCCCACATGGTATATTAACCTTAAATGATTAACATCATCATAAAATGTAAATATTTATAAATATATATAATAGTATAGAAATGTTCATATTTATAAAATCGAAGTCTGACTCTCACTTTTTTTCAATATCTCTCTTCCTGCCATTTTCTCTCTCAACGCACACACACAAACTCATTTTAAATAATTAAAGGAAAAAAATATGTAATCAAAATAATAATTTGAAATAAGTATGGAAGAGTGATTCTAAAAATTAACTTCAAAAACTAGCAGGGATGTTAAACAACAAAATTGACATAGCTGAACATCAATAATTAACTGGCTTATCTTAGAAAATCTTCTAGAGTATAACAAGAAATGTTGAAATTATGGCAAAGTGTTTAAAGTCCTGGAGGATATAATGAAAACAGATTATTTTTTTAGATTATTTCTAATAGCTATAAAAGATTGAAAAAGGCACACATATGTATATATAGGTATACTGTGTATGTGTGTTTGTATATATAGGTATATATTTATAATACATATTTTGGTCAAAGGATCCCCCATCTGGTCAAGAACTGATCCATCCCTCACATATTAATTTGTGTGTGTGTGTGTGTGTGTGTGTGTGTGAACATGTAAGTTCTATTTTCTTAGCAAATTTCAATTATACAATACATTGCTGTCAACTACAGTCATCATATTTTACATCAGATGTCAGACTTAGTCATTTTATAGCTGGAAATTGTACACGTTTACCAACCTCAAAAGAGCATATTTGACCACAAAATGACTACAAATATGTGATACAGCTCTAGCCATACATACTTAGCCATGAATACATATATTGAAAATCAAAACACTGTATATTATTTAGCAAGATATTCATCTCAAGAAGATAGAAGAATAAAGTCAGTATAAATAAATGATACAAATAATTATGACCAGAAAGGAACATAAGGAAATGAAAGAATAAAGAGTATCAATAATACTAAAAGGCAAATTTACTGAGAAAAATTGCCCAAAAAAACCCTTCAGGTGATACAGATCAATAAATATTAGGCATCAGTAATTGATACTAGGAATAGAAATGATATATAAGCATAGATAGAGTAGTGTCAAGAACCGTGAAGGGTCCGTGTTTTGCCGTATTTCCAAGTTAACATGTTAGCCTGCCATAATTTCTAGGCTGGCAGAAAATATATGACTCTTGAGTCACAGACACACCTAAGCAGTTTAAACATTGGCCCATTTTTATTAGTTTCCCTGTCCCCAAGTCTTCATAGTTGACACAAATGAGAATTTATTAGATGCTTGCATAGGCAATAGGTTACAGTACAAGAGGGTAACTGAACTGAAGCATCCCAAATGAGTATGAAGAGTAGAGAGTATGATATTTTAAAATTGTTTTCAGTAATTGTATGGGGAAGGGTACTATTAGAATTGCTACCCTAAGATTATTGAATGTGTAATTTGGGATAAAGCATGAGTATATATGAGATGGATTAGTTTTCTATTGTTGTGTAACAAACTGCTACAAACATAGTAGCTTAAAATAACACACATTTATTATCTCACAGTTTCTATGAATCAGAAGTCCAAGCATTGCATAATGAAAACTAGTTTTCTATTCAATTAGCTTTTGGCCAGAGTTTGTGTTTAAACCCCTTGTGATAGTGAGGATTCACCCTTGGGCTGGTGGGGTCTGTGCGTGGTTTGGGTAATGCTTTCAGGTCTTCCCTATTTCTTCTCTGATTTGCTCTTGGAAGGGTGCAGCCTTGCCATGTTCATAGCATTTTTAGCCAACAAAGTTGATTCTAATCCACAATCATAGAGTGGAAGTAACTACAGGATTAGTTAGTCCTAAACGTAGTTTGGGACAGTAGTGCTCAGAAAGAAAGCAGGGCTTAAGTACAAAATGATCTGCACTTCTCCCTGCAAGGACAGATGTTATTTGGGACAGAGAGTGAATAAGTAACATGACTAAGAGTGTTGATGCACAGTGGAGACCTTGGTGGAAAGCAATTTAGAGGAGGCTGAGAGCTGTATGATATTAACAAAAAGGGACAGCAGCCAGAAGTTTGAGAGAAACGGGGAAAGATATAGCCAAGAAGAACCCTTTTGCTATCACAATAAATGCCAATATGAAAAGGGAAGGAAGATGCAAATCAATAAAATAAACTTCCAAACTAGAAAAAAAAAACACTAAAACATGAAAAAGGCAAGAAATCATAAAGATTAGAACAGAACTAAGTGAAAAACAATAGAGCTTAAACAATAGAGGAATAAAGGAAAAAACAATAGAGAAAATCACCGAAATAAAAAATTAATTTTTATAAAGGTTGGCAAAATTGGCAATTAGCTAAACTGACAAAAAAAAAAAAAAAGGAGAGAGAGAGAGAGTTGAAGCTATTAAAATCAGGAGAGAGGGACACCTGGGTGGCTCAGCGGTTGAGCATCTGCCTTCAGCCCAGGGCGTGATCCTGGAGACCCGGAATCGAGTCCCACGTCAGGCTTCCTGCATGCAGCCTGCTTCTCTCTGTGCCTGTGTCTCTGCCTCTCTCTCTCTCTCTCTCTCTCTCTCTCTCTCTGTCTCTCATGAATAAATAAGTAAAATATTTAAAAAAAATAAAAATAAAATAAAATCAGGAGAGAAAATGAGAACATCACTATGGACCTTAAGTAGTAAAAAAGATCATGAAGGAATATGTAACAACTGTATGCTAATAAATTAAGTAGCTTCGATGAAATGGACAAATTATTAGAAAGATACAAGTCATCAAGAAGGACTCAGTAAAATCTGAGTTAAAACTATGGCAAGTACAGATTAAAGTTAGTAATTAAAAATTTATCACAGAGAGTATCCCAGGTTCAGATTTTTCACTGGTGAATGCTACTAAGCTTTCAAAAAATTGATTTCAACTTTCATAAGCTTTTTCAAAGATTAAAAAGTAGGGAACACTTCCCAGTCATTTTATAAAGCCATCATTCTGTCTATTCTAGACACAGGCAGCAAAAGAAAAATATATGGAATTTTCTAGATGCAGAGAATCTTCAGTGAAATGCTACAAACCAAATCCAGCAATATATGGAAAGGATTGTACACTCTGAAAAAGTGGAACTAGGGATCCCTGGGTGGTGCAACGGTTTAGTGCCTGCCTTTGGCCCAGGGCACAATCCTGGAGACTCAGGATCGAATCCCACGTCGGGCTCCCTGCATGGAGCCTGCTTTTCCCTCTGCCTGTGTCTCTGCCTCTCTCTCTCTCTCTGTGACTATCATGAATAAATAAATAAAATCTTTTAAAAAAAAAAGTGGAACTAATCCTAAGAATCCAAATTGGTGTAACATCTTTAACAAGATCTATTAAGGGATGCCTGGGTGGCTCAGTGGTTGAGCATCTGCTTTTGGCTCAGGGCGTTATCCCGGGGTCCCGGGATCAAGTCCCACATGGGGCTACCTGCATGGAGCCTGCTTCTCCCTCTGCCTGTGTCTCTGCCTCTCTCTCTCTCTGTGTCTCTCATGGATAAATAAATAAAATCTTTAAAACAAACAGACAAGATCTATTAATGTGATAATATATTCTTGTAATTAGTGAAGGACAAAAACATATGATTATCTACACAGATGCAGAAAAAGTATTTGACAGAATCCAGCACTCTTTCATGATTTAAACAACAACAACAACAACAACAACAAACCCAGCCATCCACCAAACTAGGATTATAAAGGAATGTTCTCAATGTGAAAGAGGGCAACTGTGGAAAAAGCATAGTAAACGTGATATTCAGTACAACGGGAACTTATTCAACAATAAAAGAAAGAACCAAAACATTAATGAACCTTAAATATAATATGCTAAGTGAAAAAATTCAGTCACTAAAGACCATATATTGTATGACCCCATTTATATGAAATCTGCAAATCTGTAGAGACAGAAGGTAGATTTGTGGTTGTCTAGGTTTAGGGATGTAATAAGGAGTAACTCTAATGGATGTGAGGTTTCTTCTAATGAGGAATCCTACATTCTAAGATTCAGTTTTGATATGGTTGTACACCCCTGTCAATATACTGTGAATATACTAAATATGAATATACTAAAAAATATAATGTGAATATACAAAAAATGAATTGTACATTTTAATGGATGAATTTTATGGTATGTGAATTATATCTTAATAAATATATTCAAAATATTCAAATCAATAGCTGACATATTCTGAAGGAGACATGTCATATAATGAGGGCTGGGCAACCATGGCAATTTTAAATTTATCAGCAAGACTCTTAAGATAGGCTTTCGTTTGGATGGAATCCATTGGCTTAAAAGAATCAAGTCCAAGCAGAGGAATCATTGAGTTTGAAATACTGTGTTTCTGTTTCTGCTATAACAAGTTTCCTTTCATTATGTAGTACCTTTATATTTCTAATACCACTAAATAAGTATGAAGAAGGACCTGAGATTTGAATTTCCTGTTTTCTTTTCTAACAGATGCATATCAGTTTCACAGTTGAGGATTTCAGCAAGTAGGAGTACTACCTATCATCGGGTGAAAAGCCACCTGAGTAGTCTGCTCACAGTACCCAATCTTTTAACTAACACTGATTAAATTGATGCGATTTAATGAGCTAATCAAATTAACTCTCTTGTACTCTACTACTAAATTTATATTTATCCTTAGGGAATTAGGACATATCCTTTTAAAATGTTTAGGACTATCCATATTATATTCAAGAAAATACTTAACAATGTAATAGTTGATTTTTTTTAATGTTTTTTAATTTTTATTTATTTTATGATAGTCACAGAGAGAGAGAGAGAGAGAGAAGCAGAGACATAGGCAGAGGGAGAAGCAGGCTCCATGCACCAGGAGCCCGACGTGGGATTTGATCCGGGGTCTCCAGAATCACGCTGTTGGCCAAAGGCAGGCGCCAAACCGCTGCACCACCCAGGGATCCCTGTAATAGTTGATTTTTAAGCAGCCTAAACCTTCAAGAAACTAGATAACATCTAGGAAACAGAAAAGCAATTAGCTATTTTAAGTTGGAAGTAAATATTTGTTTCTTTTAAATATTTTATTTTATTTTTTTAAAGATTTTATTTATTCAGAGAGAGAGAGAGAGAGAGAGAGAGAGAGAGAGAAAGGCAGAGACACAGGCAGAGGGAGAAACAGGCTCTACACAGGGAGCCCAACGTGGGATTCGATTCGGGCTCTCCAGGATCACACCCTGGGCTGCAGGTGGCCTAAACCGCTGCGCCACCGGGGCTGCCCTAAATATTTTATTTTTAAGTAATCTGTATACTCAACATGGTGCTTGAACTTACAACTCCGAGATCAAGATGTGCACACAAAACAAACTGAGCCAGCCAACCAGATGCCCCTAAGTGTATATTTATAATGCAAGCTCGCTATGCTCAAAGAACTTAGTGTCATATGCTCCAATTCCCTATAGAATAGTGCCTGGCACATACCAAATACTCCATAAGCACTTCTTAAATGATTATGTCCATATTAAGCATAAACTGTTATATTGATTTCATGACATGGCGTAGAGAGGAACAAGTCCTGTTAAGAACAAACATCTGTAATTTAGACCTGTAAACAGCTTACAAGAGATACTTTAGAAATTCAAGATTCTATATGATAGCACTGTTATGGTTTATTTAAAGATTTTTAAAATTCTAAAGTAATATAGCCAACTTAAGGTGTTATTTTAGTGATTATTTGAAAAGCCAAAGAAATATCTTTTAAGTACTAAAAGTGCCAAGATACACATAAAAAAGAGTTATGTTCCTACATGTCATTGTACTGAGTAAACAATCATCTACTTTTACAAATGACTGTATGACAACCCCACTGTATACTACTGTAGAAACTTTTATTCAGACAGTTGTACATACTGCACCAGTTAGTGTTTGGGTTTGAAATGTGGTTATAATTAAGATTAGAGCTGTTTATTAATGATTCTTTGCACTTACTGATAGTAATTTAAATGTATTTTTCCAAATAAAAATAACTTGAGCTTGGAAAAGTAGAGTCATCTAAATATGGCAAAGACGTGGTTCGGAAGACATTTAAGGATGTTCCACACAGAATGAAAAGTGTTTCAAACATGACTAAAGGCTCCTTAGTTGTCTGTGAAAGGAGAATGTGATTTACACTTTTAAGTGCTGAAACATAGTAAAGAATTATTTATAGCAGAACAAATGGGACGTGAATTGTATATGTGTTTAAAATTCTTAAATTATTTACATTATTAAAATCATTAAAATTTAAAATTGTTAAATTATTTATGTTACTAAAATTCACGTTCAGTCATTTTTGTCAGTATATTCTCAAGTTTCTTTGCTGTTTCCGTAAAACACAGACTATCCTGTAAAATTACAAAATGTCGGGTGATTTTTTTAACCTAGACCATGTTATTTGGAAATTTCCAGAGACAAATGCTGATTAAGCACAAAGTATACCAAATGACCATATTATAAAGGACTTGTATTTTTATACTTGGTGTGAATGGATTCTTCTTCTCCAACTATGTATGCTTCCTTCACATTCAAATACTTCCTTCTGAAAAGAGCAATCCCCAGTGGGATTTTGGGATCTCATGGCAAGCAAGACCAATTGCTACTTATGTTTTTTTATTTTTACTTAAACTCTAAGTTCATATATATATTGACATTTGCTGTTGTATTTTGAAATGTGTAAATTCTGAGATGACATCTATTGTACTGATTGGTATTTTAGCACAGGGTCAAAATTCTTCCCAATTCTTCCCAATTGACAAATCCAATGATTGTTTTTCTCAATCTCTAGGCTACCTCCATCTCTGGCCTCTGTGAAAATTATTGCTTCCTGATTTCTCCACCTCTTGACTTAACTCCTTCCATTCCTCACACCACAGTCAGCAAGATGCCTTTAGAGTAAAAGTCATCCCACAATTCGTTTCCCCCATCTTCCACCCGTTGCCAGCTCAGATGCTTCAAATACTTTACACTGCTTTTAACCTAAGAGCAAAATTCTCAATAGGGTCATAAGTACCTGAATATTTTTTCTATGTCTGTCTCCCTTCCAGCCACATTTCTTAGGGAAGAAATGGGAATTTCTTTCAGTTTATCAAACATACCATGCTCCTGGGGTTTTCTCACATGTTATTCCTTCTGCCTGGAAAGTCTCCATCAGAATTCTCATCTTCTACCTCTGTTCCAGCTACCCATATATCCCATCTCTGCTTTGGTGCAGTGTCCCAGGAAAAGTTTTGGTGATTAAGTGATTTATTTTTAAAAATCTAGCTTTCTTTTGTTTTCCTCATCTTCTTGTATTCTTCCAGAAACTAGTCCTTGGCCTCTCCTCCTTATTTTCTTTTCTTAAAAAAAAAAAAAAAAAAAAAAAATGCTCCTCAGACTTCTTTCCCGGGCTGCTGCTGCTTTTTTTTCCCCCATTATCCTTCTCCCTTAGAAATTTCTTGACTTTAAGTCACACATCTATGTAGAAAATAGCTAGAATTATATTTTCATACTTCTCTCTCAGTATCTATCCATATATAGCTACTAGATTTCTCCATTTGGAGGGCATCTGAAGTAGAATATACCACAAATTTCCCTCTAAAACTTTTGCTCCCATCTTCCACAGGTTTATTCATGATGCAGTATATTTTCAATCCTCTGAATGTAGACTATATTTTGATTACTAGTTCACTCTCCTTTCTTCATATTCCCCCAAATTAATTTCGGTGACCATTTTACTTTATGCTCCATTATCATTTATCAAGGTTACACCAACATCCAGTGGGCTCCTCCATCTTTAGTTTCTTTCCACTCCACTACATCTTTCCCAGTCTCTCTTTTTGAGCTTTTTAATGTCCCCCTTTTTGCCCAGCTTCTGCCTCCCTGTTCAAGACTCTGCAAAATCCTCAAACTTCCTAACTTTCCCAGTATGGGAGCAATTTCTTCTTCCTTTGAATTCTTGTAGCACTTAATGTACTTCTGTTATGGCATTTACCAGGTTCTTTTAATATTTTTAACAGTTTATGTGCATTCCCTTTTCCCCCCACAAGAGTGTAAGTTTCCTGAAGGAAGTATTTATATCTGGTTCCCTTTGTATCCTCCATACATTTCACAAGTTCTAAATGCTAAACCATTGTGTTTAGTAGGCAACTGAATTGATTCTACCCTTGATTTTATATAAATATGTTTTTGAATAACATTTAGTTGTTGACAATTATTGTTATTATAGTTAATTGTTAATTCTAAAGTACTCTCTCTCC
The DNA here is from genome assembly GCF_905146905.1 of Nyctereutes procyonoides. Taxonomy (NCBI): domain Eukaryota; kingdom Metazoa; phylum Chordata; class Mammalia; order Carnivora; family Canidae; genus Nyctereutes; species Nyctereutes procyonoides. The sequence goes on along the minus strand of NW_026575051.1, from coordinate 25,957,993 downwards.
ATCACCATTTTCTTGAATACTCATCATTGTATATTATCTTAAATTGAAAGTAGCCTTCTTTAATAGAGTTCTCTGTAAATTCCAAGTGACACTATTTAATTTTACAGACATAGCTTGATATTTTTATGGTTGAATAAAGCTCTATATCCTTGCTCACCAATGTCCTTTGATCTTTGCTGAGATGAGTACCTGAAGTGTTGTCATTTCCTGCCTATTTACAAAGGAAGAATATTTTTTTTTGATCTGTAACCATGGTCTCTCTTTGTGAAATCTGCAAAAGTTGTTTAACTTTGTTTTAATAGTGACAAACACAAGAGTAGAATACTAAAGGATGATTTAATATTGAATTCCTAAATACAGAACAGCAACTCTATGATTTCCTACTGATTAAGAGAGGATTCATACTCAAGTCAGAACTAGGATGGAGATGAAAATGGTGTTCAAATATAGAGATGTGAAGACAAGCAGAATTTGAGGATCAGGAAATGAGGGAGTTTAGATCCAGTTGTGGCATATGAAAGAATGGATGAGGCCAGCAGCAGGGACTAGTAGTTCAGACATTCTCCACAAGTGGCCCTTAGTGATGGACTCTGCCCTTTCATCACAAAGCAGATGTAATCTTAGTGCCCACAAAAAGAGAACTAAGGCCAGGTGAATTTCCTCTTCTGTGTAAGAAACAGAGCTGCTGGAATTAGTTTACAAACATTTCATTAGAAAAATGCTACATGTTAAAAAAAAAAGGTTTATTTCATACAAATATTGATGAAATATTACTAATCATGAAGAAACACATTAATCAAGAAGAAAGGGTATAAAGGAAGACTATAGATTCTGGGGTATCTGATACTTAGAGGATGAATTGGTAAACTTTGAAATACATATGTTCAATATTATTGAAGTTTATTTTCACCTAATTTTAAACTCTTCTTAGGTTTACTATGTTAAAAATGTCCCTAAAATATTTTCTTAAAATGTCCCCAGCTTTATGAAAAGCACTTGCTTTGGCACAAATTATTATTTTGTAGCTTTACAAATCCATTGAAATGTGTTCTTTTGGTTAATATTACTTGCCATGAGTATTTCCTTTTAGAAAAAAATAAAAATCTGATTAAAATTGCTAAAAAGGCTTTTTGAATATAAAAGTTATTGCAAAACAATTGTTCAGTGACTTAAGCATAAATGAATTTGACATACATAAATTTAATTTTCTTAGAACACATGTGGATAAAATACCTTCAAATTATTTGAAGATATTTAACATACTGAAAACACAGCTGTGTTCACTCTATTAAGCCTCAAGAATCTTAGAGGTTCCCAAGTTACTAAATTATAGCTAAATATTGAAGACACTGCTGTGTAGTGTTTCAGTTATTTTCTGTTTAAAAAAGACTTTCTTTAAAGAAAAGGTTAGAACCAACGGTTTTAAGTGAACTGATAATACACCTGTCATGCTTATGTCATTTGACTTTGTTTGAAGGAGGACTGGATATAGGATGAAAGTATAGGGGGAAAAATGTCTTATTGGAACAACTTTTGTATTGGCTATTTTCAGAATTTATTTTAATGTAAATTTCCAAAAACTAAGCACAACGTAAAAAATAGTTACTAGCTTCAAGATTACATCTTATGTTTTAAAGTCTCGAACAGAAATGCTGTCCAGTCTTTGGATGGAGGCACCTGCCTTTACAGAAGAGACAGCCATGTGAGGAGATGTTTGTAAACATTTCTCTTGCCACCACACTTGCTGTGAGATCATCCTTGTAGAGAACTTAGTGTCCAGCACACGGTGAGCCTTCAAAAATGCTAATTGTAGCAAGCAATAGTAGCCAATAATCATAAAATCATAATAAATATAAATATTAATATAAAAATAAAAGAATAAGGGTTACCAAAGTCAAACTTCACTATGAGTGTCAGACACTATTACAATCTCCTGAAAAAATAATAATCATGTAATAATAACAACATGCTTAATAGGATATAATTAACATACAGTGTTATATTAGTTTCAGTTTTACAACACATTGATTCAACAATTCCATACATTACTCAGTGTTCATCACGAGAAAGGTAGTCACCATCTGTCACTAGAGAAGGTTATTACAATATTATTGACTACATTCCCTAAGCTGTACTTTTACATCTTTATGATTTACTTGTTTTATAACTGGGAATTTGTACCTCTTAATCCCATTTATTTCACTTGTCCTTCCCCACATCCCCTCTGGCAACCACCAGAGTGCTCTTTGTATTTAAAAGTCTGTTACATTGTTTGCAATGCAACAGACTTTTTTTTAGATTATTAGATTTTTAGATTTTTTAGATTATTTTTTTAGATTACACATATACATGAAATCATGCAGGATTTGTCTTTGTCTGAGTTATTACACTTAGCATAATATCCTCTAGATCCATCCATGTTGTTGCAAATGGCAATATCCATTCTTTTTTTTAGGCTGTGTAATATGCCCCCCCCACACACACATCTTCTTTATCCATTCTTCTATCATTGGACATTTGGGTTGTTTTCATATCTTGGCTGTTGTAAATAATAATGCAGTAAAAATAATATCTTTTCAAATTAGTGTTTTTGCTTTCTTTGAACAACCCACATCTATTGAGCACTTAGTGTACATGTATTATTATCTTTATTCTCCCCATTTACAGATAAGAAAAATGAAGCTAATTGGCAATTAATTAATTTAGCCAAATTCCCATAGCTAGTGAATTTACAAACCCATATCTGGCTTCAGAACCATGCTTTTAAGCATTATGCTCTACATGTTCACTGATGTTGGGGCATTTTACTTATCCAAGCAATAATTAGGGGGAAAAAAGTTTTCTGAGCCATCCCTCATTGTTGGCTCCAAAAACTGCAGATATTAGGGAAGTGATAAAATCACGTAAGCAAACTTAAGGTATGATAAATAAATACTTGTTGCAAAAGCAAATGGTGGATTGTATATTTACAAGTTTTAAATACACATTAAAAGGACTGCATGTTTAAAATAATGTTACATAATTAATGTTACTCAGAAAAGTTTCTTTCCATCAGTTTAAGTTAAATCTCTGATTATATAACACCTTTATTCTGTTGGATATATCTGTTCTATTTCAAAAGATAGAGTTTATGAAAGAATTAAAAGGGATATCTCCCTTACAGTTTCAGACAATTGGTTTCAATTGGTCATTAGTTAGAAATGAAGCTACCGTATTGTAGAAACAGAAGTGTTGCGAAATGGGTCACAATAATCAAGGCATAGAACAGAAACTTCTCAAGAGTATGGCCCATATATATATATATTTTGTCAATAACCTGTTCTCAACCAGGAATGCGTGAAGTGCTGTCTCTTCCTTTCAGCAATAAGCATTCCCAATGGAGACATCACTTTGAGTGCTTTGATATTTTTCTATTTGATGTTTTACTACTACCAGTAAAGGGGCAAGAAGGTTCTATAACAGAATATTAAAGAGAAGTTCAGTCAAAATTTACTCAACTGGAATTGATCTGTTTGATTTTTTTAAGTTATATATAATATTTAACACATTCAAAGAATATGTGTAATCCATGCAGAATAAAAAACAAAATAAAATGGATACTCATAAACCTCTAAGTTAAAGTCTAAAATATTACCTATTACTTTGACACCACCTGAATGCTTCCTTTGATCACATTCTCTAATATCCATTCCCAGACATAACAAGACCTTGAATTTTCTGTTTATTATTATACCTGTTTTTTTGAGGATTAGATTAACCACTTAAGCATTTATTCATAAATAAAATTTTATTAATTTTGCTCATTGGGTTTTATGAAAACAGTGCCATATGTCTAGAGCTTGAATTTTCCACTCAAATTTTTTTTTCTGGGATTTAATAATGAAATTTTGTGTAGTTACAGGTAATTTGTGTTCACTGCTGTAAATATTTTACTACTGATACGTAACAGTTTACTTAATCATTTGTACCACTCATGATTCTGGAAGGAAAATAGGATCTACTCTGGACATAATATTATAATCTATAAGAACTAGCATGATGTTGGAAGAAATGAGGGTCAGGACCTTATGAAAGTCGCCACCCATGGACAGTGAATACTTGAGCCTGAAGCTTGCCAGAACCTAGAACTGGAAGCTTTGGAACAGTCTGTGGGGCTCCTGTATCCACAGAATGGGAGCACATTGTAGAAGTCCGTAAAACAGCCACGCTGGGCACCATGATTTGCCAAGAATAATGGACTCCAAATCATGTTCACTTTCTGGATCTCATGTGACTTCCTATTATTGACAAAATCCACAAAAGGTAGCATATGTGGAGGGGGATCTGGGAAACACAGACATAGACAAGTGTGTTGGTATAGGGTTAACCTGACAGCATATCATTCTTGAATTGATGGCTTTTCCCCAATTATTTTTGCTCTTACAAGCTTTGAGACTTTTAATATTCTTGTAGATGTGCTAAGACTTCTCTACAGAATATGCCCAGTAATGGAATAGCTGAGACATAGGTTAAATTTGTTTACGGATCTACAAGACAATGCCGAAATGGTTGTATCTATTTACATTCCTTTAGGCAGGGTGTATGAGTCTTTATGGTTTCATATGCTGACCAATATTTGGTTTCTGACTTCTTCATTTCTACCAACACAGTGTGTACCATCATCTTAATTTGATTTTTGTTTAAATTCTAATGAGGTTGAAATTTTCATGCATTTTCTTTTGCTATTCTTTCTTCAGTAACATTCATGATTTTATCTTTTATCTAATAAACTGTCTTTTCCTTACATTTTTATATTTGTTTTTGTAACCTAATGCTTTATTGGTAACATGTATTCTAAATATTTTCAAATTTGTGACTTATGTGTTCCTCTTAAAATATTCTTAATTTTAATCAAACATTTATTTTACAATTAGCACATTTTTATGTCTTGTTTTAGAACACTTAGACATTATTTCCCTATATTTTTCTGTCAGAAATTTAAAAATTTAGCATTTCACTCCTAAATCTATAATCCATCAATATTTATTTATTTTTGTTATAATGTAAGAAGCAGTTTCATTATTCTTACTATGGATAGCCAATTATGCTCTGTATTAGACAGTCCCTTCTTTACTTAGGATATTAGATTCCTATTATTTCTGTAATAGTTAACACAAACTTATGACTTAAAGCAAAACAGATTTGTTATTTTACAGTTATGAAGGTTAGAAGTCTAAAATGGTTCTCATGGGCTAAAATTAAGGTGTCAGTAAGGCTGCATTCCTTCTGGAGGGTTTAAGGGAGAATCTGTTCCTTGACTCCTACAGCTTGTAGAAGCTACTCTTATTCTTTGGTTCATGGCTGCCTTCCATCTTCAAAACCAGCAACTGCATTACTCCAAACTTGAACTCTGTTGCCTTTTTTTTTAATTTACAAGGACATTGGGCACACCTGGATAACCCAGGATAATCTCTTCATCTCAAGATTCCTAATTTAGTTAGAGTTGCAAATTCCCTTTTGTAGGATAATGGATTTACAGATTCTGGGTATTAGTGCATTGACATCTTTAGGGGCCATTATTTTGCCTTTGTGCTTTGTACTGCTCCCTGTATCATATATTTTAACATGAGCAAGAGTCTGTTTCTGGATTCCATTGCTCTATTTCTTATGTGTTCCAGGACTATACATAATCACAGTATCATAATTAATATAGCTTTATAATGAGTCTTTGTATGTGATAAGCATAATCCTTAACTTGTTCTGCTTCTGAATGTTTTGGCTATTCTTGGGCTTTGACTTTTTCATGCAAATTGTACAATCAATTGGTGACTTGATCCAAATCCTGTTTGATTTTAATTAGAACTGTACAGAATCTATAGATATAATTGAAAATAATAGATTGAGACTTTCTATCCATGAACATAATCTATCTCTCAATCTATTTATATCCATTTGAAAGCTTTATTAATGTATTTTATATATTCTCTGTAAAAGTTTTGATGTTAAACAATTAAAATTATTCTTAGAAAATGTAATTTATTTTTTACTGGTGCCATAAATGGTATCTCTCTCTCTTTGTAAAATTACTAATTATATGTTGCTGATGTACGAAAATACAATTGATTTTTTTATATTGATTTTGTATGAAACACCTTGCTAAGCTCTTTTACTGAATCTAATGATTTTTCTGAAATTACTTTGAGGTTTTTATGTATTTAAATTATATAAGCCTTGAGTAGTACTTTGTTTCTTACTTTCTGACATTTATAACATTTATCTTATTCAATGGCTTAAATTTTCAGTGTTGACTAAAATAAGAATGTACATCTTTACCTTGTTTTTGATATTATTTCATTATTAAATATACAATTCTCACTGGGTTTTAGTAAGCTTCCATTGGGTTAAGGAAATTTCCTTCATTTTTCAGATGATGTGAGTTTTGTAATTATTGAAATTGAATTTTATAAAATTATTTTTCTTTTTTAAATAAAATCTTAGCCTTTTTTACTGTTCAAACAAAATGTTAACCTCCTTTTCTCCATTGCTAGTAAGACTTACAGTTAGAGATTATAAATCTTAAACTACCTGTGTATCTGTGATAAACACAACTTACTCATTATGTGTGTCTTGTATATGCAACAGGCCCTGGTTATGATACTGCTTTGTTAGGTGGGTTTTGTTTCATGAGTGAATTTGCTTTATAAATTGCCTTTTCTGCTTGACCTTTACTATCAAGGTTATATTAGCCTCTAACTGAGTAGAGGGATATTTCTCCATTTCTTTCTCTGGATAGTCTGCTATTAGCACACAATCTCCAGAATTTCCTGGGTGAATTTCAAAACTGGCTCCCATACACAGAGAGCAAGGACAGACTGAGGAAAGAAGTAGGCTACTCCATATTGGTAGATGAAAAGTTTAATGAGCAATGGAACTTATATATGAGGCTTGTCTTGGGTGGCTACAAAATGAATAGATCTCAGCATAGAGACCTTAATAGGGTTCAGTCATGTATACAGCCCAGATGATCTCAATAACACATCATTCTTTCTCAAAGCTGTGTCCTTGAAGTGGCTCCTATTGTGGGATCAGTGGGCAGAACATAAATTCCAAGGACGAGGGTGGGGGTTAAGAGCCTCTGGTTGCCAAAGACCAGGTCTTGGGGTCAATAGGCAGTCACATCTTTCTCAGTGACTCCTCCAACATCTGCCTAGATTGGAACGATGTATTTCTTAAAAGTCTAGTGAGATTCCTTTGTCAACTGCCTGGGATTAGTATTTCTTTGCAGGACATTTAATTATGATATTATTTTAAAAATATTTATATGTTTTCAACTTTCTAATTTTTCCTCCGTTTCTAATTTGAAGTACTGTTTACATATTGTGAAATGCTGAGGCTGTAGCGTATGACTTGAGGAGTTTTGACAAAAATGTACCTATACATTTAGCAAAATATAGAATAATTCCATCACCCCAGATGTTTCCTTTTTGTCACTTTCCAGTCAGTCCAATCCTGGCCTATTTTCCATAGGCAACTACTCTTGGGAATTATAACACCATACATGACTTTGGCCTCTAGAGTTTTGTATCATTGGAATCTAACACACACTTTTTTGTATCTAGCGTCTTTCACTCAACATAATTGAGAGGTACATCCATGCTGCTGTGTTAATCACTGACGATTAGCTTTCTATTTTTGTATAAACTTATTGATTCTCTTTGGATGGGCACTGGTTTATTTCTAGTTTAATGGTGATTATGAGTAAGATATCGTGGACATTCTTTTTTTTTTTTCGTGGACATTCTTATACAAGTTATTTTGTATTTTGATCCAGGATCCCTGGATCGAGTCCCACATAGGCTCTCCTTGAGGAGCCTGCTTCTCCCTCTACCTATGTCTCTGCCTCTGTCATGTGTCTCTCATGAATAAATAAAAAATAAATAAAACTTTATAAATAACTGTCAATCCTTCCATTTCAATTATATCATTTTAAACTCCTAGCAGTGGTTGCTCTAGTAGTTCCACATCCTTGTCAACATTTGGTCTTTTTTTGTTTAGTAATTCTGATATGTGTGTGTTTAATTATTGACTTGATGGAGTTTTTTATAGATCTACATATTAATCATTTTTTAAGTTTTTGTTTTAATTCCAGTTAGTAAACATTTAGTGTTATATTTGGATACTAATAATTTTTCAGATGTATGCATAGGGAGTATATTTTCCCAGACTGTGTTGAATTTATCTAATTCCTTAATGGCTTTTGGGTGAGCAAAAGTTTTAGTGAGTGCTGTTTGTTTATTATTAAGTAACCTTTCCCTGTTTAAATTTGCAAAGACATTCTTATATGCCTTCTAACTAACATTCTTATAATTTTAGTTTCTATGTTCACATCTATGATTGATCTCAAAGTTTGCCTAAATGTGAGGTAGGACAGAAAAAAGTTTTTTTGTTTGTTTTGTTTTGCTTTATTGTTTGTTGCATATGAATATCTAATTGTTCTAGCTTTATTTGCTAAAAATTGCTTTTCAAATTTTATTGCTTATATACTTTTGTTGAAAATCAATTTACCTTCTATAATTTTTATGAAGTTTATGCTGCTCCATTTACAATAATCCACACTTCAGGGCAATATTAAATAAATGTGGTGAGAACAGACTTTTTTTAATTTATCCTAGATTTAGGGGAAAAGCATTTAGTTTATCACCATTCAGTAAGGTGTATTTCTTATTATAGGACTATAGACTTAAAAATATATATAAAAAGTCTCTGATTTAGAAGGCAGTAACTTAATTTTATTTATCTTTGTTTTTCACTACCCAACACAGTTTTTGGTGCATTCTAGCCCTTTGTATTTTTTAAATTAATCAGCAAATTATTATCCAAGTCATTTGCTGTGCTAATGTTCTTTTAGTAGCTGACAACATACTCTGATAACTGCTACTATTTCACCTGTTTTTAACCATGTTTCAGGATGAATAAACAAATTATTTATCCTGAATAAACAAATTATTCATCCTGAATATTCATTATTCATTTCAAATTGAAAAACCTCCAAGAATTTCCTATTTAGAGAAAATGTTTTGTAAATATGTGCTATCAGTGGTGTTTTAAAACTTTTCTGTATATGTGATCACATCCTTTATTTACTGATCCTTAGAACAACTCCTTAACATAGAGAATGTATGTGATTTGATGAGTACTGGATGTTGAACTCGACTGATGAGTTATTAAACTTTACATCTGAAACTAATGATGTACTATATGTTGGCTAATTGAATTTAAATTAAAAAAGAGAGAGAATGTATAACTGAAGAATAATGGAATTGCTTTTTTTCTGAAACATGAAATTTGGAATAGAATATTATGGGCACAGATAATGCTTAACAAAAATGAATATTAAATTTTACTCTAAAAATCTTTTTAAGGGGTGCCCATGTGGCTCAGGCAGTTAGGCATCTCCCTTTGGCTCAAGTCATGATCCTGGGGTGCTGGGATCAAGCCTTCCATCAAGCTCTCTGCTCAGCAGGAGAGTCTGCTTTTCCCTTTTCCTGTCTCTGGTCTTGTTTTTCTCTCTCTCTCTTTCAAAAATAAATAAATAAAAATCTTAAATATCTATTTAAAATGTTAACTTTTGTAATTTTGAAAGTGCAGAGTCTTTTTTTTTAATTTCAATAATCTGGAAAAAGAAAAACCATAGTTCTTTCTCCCTAATTTCTTTCTTTTTCTTTTTAAGATTTTATTTATTTATTCATGAGAGACACAGAGAGAGAGGCAGAGACATAGGTAGAGGGAGAAGCAGGCTCCAGGCAGGGAGCCTGATGTGGGACTAGATACTGGGACTCCAGGAACACCCCTGGGCTAAAGGCAGGCGCTAAACCTCTGAGCCACCCAGGCGTCCCTAATTTCTTTCTTTTAGGTGATTTATTTATTTGATTATGTAACTACTATAAGTGATATGTTCAATATATTATTGATTTTGACAATCCTTTAGTAAGAGGCATCCATTTTAAAATGGGTCCTAGACCAGAGGTCTGAAATAGTTTCATGTGTGTGTCTATGTGCGTGAATGGCATAACTCTCTTTTGCATGGTAAAGTTTGAGAGCCCATAAACCATCATTTATTTTTAGTGAAAATTATTACTTTATTTCTACTTTAAAACAGAATTCTATTGATTTTGTTTCCTAGTTCAATTTTGTGGGGAAATTGCTTGGACCAAGAGGAAACTCCTTGAAGAGACTACAGGAAGAAACAGGTGCTAAAATGTCTATCCTGGGCAAAGGATCAATGAGAGATAAAGCAAAGGTACTGAACTTTGAATTTGATATTTAACACAGACAGGAGGTTACCTGTAACACTCATGCCCAAAATTACAAGCACATCTACACAGTTCTCTTGTTATTTCCTATGATTTTCACCTTCTGGGACCACATTGTTGCACTCTCAGTCGATTCCTCTATTTTCATAAAAATCAATTACCCATCTTTTTCTTTTTTTTCCCTAGAACATGTAATTCTGTGTCTTTATTTTCTTTAGTCCTTTGTGTGGGTTGTTGTCAAATCTTCTCACTTTTTCTGTGTCCCTGTAGGATGTTTCTATATGTCTATGCTCATTTTCTTTAATTCCTTGTCTGAATCCCTTTTCTCTCTTCAACTGTGTCACCTAATCACATCCATTGTATCATTCTCTCTTTTTATCTCTATGCTTCATTTCACTTTGAGCCTCTTACAGAAGCAATTTCAAATACTTATTTGCAAATCCAAGAGAATTCCGCTTATTTTTGAAAATTTTCGGTGATATTAAACAACTCACCTGACCCCAAAAGAACAAATAAACTAAGAAATATATGAAATTTGATGTTCAAAATGATTTATTTCACATCTGAACTACATCATTTTCCCATTTTATAAAGTGATAGCAATTTTCTCTGTGTTAGAATTCATTGTTTTGGAAAAATAACCACCGTTTATTGAGATTTATTCATAAAGGATCTTTTAGAATTCATTGAGAAAGGGTGGATATATTAAGGTAATATTGTTTGACCAGGCCATGCTTTTCTGATTCGATATGTTACCATGGAAAATATTCAAAATATTCAAACATTTACTTCTGACTATAGAAATTACTTAGAAAATTGTTTAGGAGTTCTCTCTTTTAAGTATTAATGTGAAATCTTGACGAAAATTACAGTGGGAAATGTCACCGAACAGATATCTCCTAGTCTTATACTATGTACTTCATATTTGTGTGTTTTTATATTCTTCGCAATTTTGTAAGATTTAGATCAGTCATCATCTCCCTAATGGGGCTTTTCTGAAACTCCTGTGATAGGTTAAATCTTCTTATCACTTAACATATTTTTGAGATTTTCTGTTTCTCTCATTAAACTATATACTCCTACCAACCAGGGAAATATCCCAGTCAGCTTTGCGTAACCAGAGCATCTGAATAGGCGCTACATATCTTTCAAAGCAAATGGGTGTTTATTGTTTTTTCCCATATATTTGGATTTTTTTTTCCTGTTCACAGAGTTTTACATTGGATTCCTTTTTCCCTGTGAGTATGTTAGGAACCAGCATAACTATTTGAAAATCTAGTTGGAAACAAATTTAGTTCTATTAAGTTTCCATTAGGTTTAATTTACTGATATTAGCTGTTACTTAAAATCCAGCTTCTCATTGATTACCTTTTAGGTGATCTATCATGCTTGTCTATGCTTCAAGTATTTTCATTGTTCCTTTACAAAATGAAGGAAAATGAGAACATTTAATAATAATAATAATAATGTACTGCACTATAAACTACATTTTATAGAATCTAGATAAGACCTTAACTGCCAAGGATGGTGGGGGCACAGTTAAAACAAAACCACAGATATGGATATGCAAAAATTTACCTCAGTGAATATTTGATTAAAATAAAAATAAATCCTTGGTAAAATATTAATCACTATGCCGCCATTTTACCTCTCTGCAACATGACCTGATCAGGAAGGAAAATTTCATATGTGATTTTGTTCTTCTAACAAATAAATAAAACTTATCTGATTCTTCAGGGGAAGTATATACATGTGTACGTATATATATGACCACACAGGAATATATTCATGCATTAATTGTAGAATTATTTATTTCTGGGTCACACTGTGTGTCATCTATAGTTCTAGTTCATAGTAATGAGTATGACCAAAATTTTTCTCCTTCTAGAGATCACATTCCAATGGGAAGGCCAGACAATAAATAAGTGAATAAACATTTTAATAACTGTTATGTATTAAAATAATACAGATTATTTTTCTGTGTTGACTCTGCTATTAAGATGCTACACAGTACATATATATATATATATATATTTTGTTTTACACAGTATATATCTTAAATTTGATCTGTGTTTCATGATAAAAAGGAGGTTATTTGGATTGTTATCTAAGTCAGGACAAAATTACTATGCAAAAGCATTTCTTACACCTCCGCTGTGTGCTCAACTATAGATTAAATATTAGGTTCAGTAGAAAAGTATTAGGGATGCCTGGGTGGCTCAGTGGTTGAGCCTCTGCTTTTGGCTCAGGGCAGATCCCAGAGTCACGGGATCAAGTCCCACATGGGGCTTCCTGCATGGAGCCTGCTTCTCCCTCTGCCTGTGTCTCTGCCTCTCTTCTGTGTCTCTTATGAATACATAAGTAATATCTTTTAAAAAAAAAGAAAAGAAGCATTAGACATGAGTCAAGCCCTCACCCAGCTTTACAGCTTTTAATTTAATTAAACATCCTAATCTGTTTAACTTTCTTTAAAAAAAAAAAAGAAAGAGTTAAAATATCAGCCATTGAATTAGAGGGTGGAGAGAGTGACATTCTCATGACATTCTCTCTTTAACTATATTTTTACAAATCTAATAAGATTTTTTCATCATTAGAAAAATATGAAGTTTAAGATTTGTTATAAGATCATTATAGAATTGTGTGATATAGAATTCTAGTGGTTTAGTGTAGTAAGATTCTAACAAGTTTCAGTGTTTTTATTTGTCTTATTTTGGTTTTGGTGGGCTTGGAGGAAATATTCCTTTTAGTTTAGTTATACCTAGCAAATAACTCTGTGAACAGAGAGAAAACAAAAACCAAAACAAAATGAAATGTGGTAATATCTGAGGTAATACCAGTAATCAAATCCTATCTTATATTCAATATTTTATTCCCATACTGGTGAGATCACTGTATATGCAAACTCACATTGTACTTAAAACTCTCCAGGAATGTTCGAACAGAAGCTAACTTTTAGCGGTGATGATAAAGATATTCTTGGAGAAAATTAGAAAGTAATATATACAGTATGTTTGCAATATTTCAAAATATCTCAGGAAATTAACTGGCAGTTCAGAAATTTCTTTAAAGTTTGAGTCCCTCATATACCATATGGCCAGGCAGTTCTAAATAACCACGCAGCTGCAGCTTCTCTAGCAGTTGCTTCTGAGCAGTCTTCAGGGGTAACTTACTGTAGCTTTGGATAGAGTGTTGCTATTTTTAGTGATGTGATGGCAGAGATTGGCGAGAGAGAACAGAGAAGTGGTGGTCTACAGGCTTATCTTTGAAAGAGTGAGGAACAAACATATTATCTTCAAGAAACAAGATTTGAGAGGTTAGAGGAGAGCAGAACCAGATAAGAGTGAGGAAACAGCAGGAAAGCATCAAAGCTAATTTATCACATACGTTCATTGTCTTTAAATGGAAATCACAGAAAGATATGTTGCAAATAAATTATATTGTAATGAAAGGTATTTGGGCATTTATATTAGTAAGCATGGTTGAAATTATGGAATGCAGTCTTAAAACATCGTGATGATTATATGTTAAAAGTAAAGTGCTGTTTGGTGGAGTTTTATTTGAAAGTGTGTGATCATTCTCTAGGCAAGCCTTTCTCTTTGATGTGCTAATATCATGTGCAGTTTCTATTTTATAATATATCTTCTGTATTTGGTGATGGCTACTTTAGTAAATCCTTTCTGATTTCATGGCAATTTGATTTTCATCAACAATAAAATCAACCGAAAACCTTCAAAGTGATGCTGCTGCCTGGTGGGTGTGAAGCCCGTACCAATCATCTTTCTCTCATTTGGCTTCTGGGCTATGCCTTACATCAAACAGCACAGTTAGTCTCTCAAATCCTGAAGGGGGGAGGCCATGCTCACTGCTTGTCAGTCAGGCTGGGATCGGTTATGTAGACTCCTGTTTCAACTTTTTAATATCCTTAACAACAAAGCGATTTGTAATCCCACAAAAATCAAGAGCCCAGACAGTGATTTTAATTTGAGCTGGGCCCCTAATAAACTGCACCGTAGATCAACAATGTTTTTTTCTCCACTTTGCTCTGCAGGAAAGAATGCCTAGCCTATCATGACTGCCAAACAGAGATAGAAGAATAAGCCTTATTCTTTGCTTAAGTATCACTTGAGTTTGTAAAGGACAAAGAGTATATGAGGAATTACAGATAGGCGAGAATTTATTTTTGATTTATGCACTGCATTCTTCTGTTTCTTGGATCTGAATTTTGAGAAATGAGAGTAACTGAGTAAAAGGTCCCACCTGAAGGATCGTGTAGTAGCACATGTGATATGGAACAGTGCATTGTAAATATATATTTTGTGAGAACTCAAGGAAACTTGTTTCAATGGTGAACCAACACAAGGTTATTTCAACATATGATATATTCGGACTCCAAGTGACCAAACAAATAAAATAGTCAGGTTTGAATTGAAGAGTGAAATATATCATGATACTAGTGTGAAATAATTTTCAACATTAACATGTTAAACCCTTTTATGTATAGTTTGTCATTCACTGTAGGGGGCTTTGACTTAAGAATGAAAAAAAAAAAAAAAAACAACCCATAAACCTATCCAGGCTCAGTTCTTCATAAACTTCAATGACAAAGCATGAGGTGGCAGTATTTTTTATATGTTGTGAATCAAAGTTCTATATTACCTTAAATCTTAACATTCCTCTAGTCTGATTTTATTGACAATTAGACAAATTTATTTTAGTTTTTGTGGTTAAAGCCTGCTGTTTGAAAAACTGCCAAGGACCTAATGTCTCGACTGTAAACTAGGGATGGTATACAAAAATATATATATTTTAAAGTTACTAGTATAATTGGTTTTCCTTCGTTGCCACTTGTCACTCATGATTTGGACTGCACCCTTGTTTCCCATAAGAAGTGAAATGAGGGAATCACAGAGTCAAGATTTCTCACACCACATTGCAGGAAATTTTTATTTGTTAAGCTATTAAAAATAGAATATATGAAGACAGAGACATTTCTAGACATTTTATATATTATAAACCAGAATTGTAATAGTGTATTTATTTTCTACCATGGAGAAAGCCTATCCCTTTTTGTTCTGAGATGTATTGTCCACCTCAAAATATTGAACTGAAAATTCAAATGGGATATCTCCAATACAGAAAGGGACTGATGATATCTTAGAAATATTTTAAATTACACACTCTGTGGTAGTTTTCAAGATGGCTGCAAAAATTCTTTGACATTTCTCTTAGAGAAAGATGAGTAGGGTCTAATTCTCTTCCTCTCGAATTTGGATAGTTTTAGTGACTCGCTAGTAACAGAAAGACTGCAGAGGAGGTGTCACTTCTTCAGGATTTCTAAGGATCAGTGGGAAGACACAGTGCACTTTCTGTCTCATTTACAAGAACACTGCCTTTAGGAGCTCTAAGCTGCTTTGCAAAGATTCTGAGAATCTCTAGGGCTGCCCCCCCCCCCCCCATTGTGAGGAAGTCAGTTATATGGATAGGCCTTGGATAGGTAGCAGTGGGAAATCCCACTGGAGCCGAGCCTTTGAATAATCCTAAGGCAAGGCATCACACCTGCAAGTAAAGAATTCTCCAGATGATATCAGCCTCTAGCCATTTGAGTGATCACAGGCTGTTTTGAGTCCTTCTATGTGCAGCCCCAGACTCCAAGAGCAAAACAAATTATCCCCATGTACTCGGTCTAAGTCCTTCACCCACAGAATCCCTGCACATAGTGATAATGGTATGGTTATTATTTTAGGCAACTGAGTTTGTCATGGTTAGTTATATAATGCTAGATGACAGGAACACATTCCTACAATTTTATTTATAAAATTAAAAGATTATCAACATTGACAGCCATTTTCCAAATACTGGATTTGTTCTCTTTTTGTGTTTCTACTGCCCTTTCATGGTAACTACTAAAGACTTTGAAAATTTCTGGGGTTTTGTATGGGTTTGTGTATTTGGCATGTTGATGTTTTTGTGATTTATTTGCGCCTTATTTTGAAGCATATGACAAAGTTCCATATCAGAGTTGCCAATAAGGGAAAATGCTTCCAAGAAAGGTAATTCAAAGATTTCCAGAATGTTTGACTTAAAAAGTATTAGGCTAGTCAAAAGGCTGGTCTAAGGCTTTTGTACCTTTTCATGTCTGCTTTAATAACAGGAGTCTCAAGGTTAATTGGGTAGGTAATTCTAATTTCTCTGTAAGGCTTCTCAATTTTATTACAATCTAACAAAGTGAGTGCTCCAGCATTTTATCGGGGGTGTTAGGTAGATCCCAGAAGAGGAAAGCATGGCACCATACAGCAAGTATTGCCCCAGATCAAGATTGGGACAGTTTTCTTTCTTACTCCTTCTTTTTGACCAAGTCAAATGGTTGAAGGTTTGTCTTAGCCAAGAAAAGGACATACGGCATTTTGGTTCTGAGAACTTTAACTGAGCTCTTTGCTTCATCAGTTTTTTATTACATTTCTTTTAGATGGTAGATTTTAGATAAGGGATCAAGTTATAAAATACACCACCATGAAATTACCTGCAACCTTTGCATGGACCCATTGACAGTCTAGCAGTTTCCTATGTTAGGGAAGAATTTCTAAGCAGAATCCTAAGGTGATTCAATTTACTGATACACATTTTTATACTATGAGTGTATTTTGTATTATTTAGTGCTACATATATGCTTAGTTGGCCTATCCTTCTCAATATATATATTTTAAGTATTAATATTTGCTTTGCTTTTTAAAATTAGACCTGATCTTTGCTTTGCTCACACATTGCAAATTTCAGTACACACATGAATAACCAAAGCAAAGCAATAGACCCATATGAATAGACAACGAGTATATTGGATCTATATAATAGGTCAAATGAATATATCATTGCTCTAAGACAAGAATTGGATATTAGAAAGAAAAATTGCTATATAACTGTATTTTGTTCATTGTAAGAAATAATACATTTTTAGTTTATGGATAATTTTAATGTCAAACCAAGTAAGAATGGTTATCTAAAAAATTAAGAAAAAGGATAAACTCTTAGAGAAGCCTTTGATGAAAGGTTGTTATCTGTACATTTTGAGAAAGAGGATGTTAAATATTTGTTTTATTTTATTTATTTTTTAAAAATATTTGTTTTAAATTGTTAGAACTTGACCCCAATATAAGCATGTTTTTTGTGAAGAGAAAATTGTTGGACTACTTGTTCTAGCACAGCTTGGGGAATTCAGAGATACAGTTAAGAGGATAATGGGCCCAGAGCAGGAATATTGAAGATAAAAATCCTGCACTTAACTCAAGTGCACTCTCAGCACTAATTCAGATTCTGCATTTCATTAGTTGCAGTGATGTTTTTGACTTAGTACTCTGTTTTCTCTTTATTGTTTTTTTTATTTCATAATTCATTTGAAAGTTTTATAGTAGTCTAGTTTTATCAGTCATAAATATCTGAATCATTCTTAGTTGAATAGTTTTGTCATGAATACTTGAAAATTTGTGTGAGTCTTGACAACCCTTGATAAAAAGTAGAGAGCTCTGTTTTCTGGTTCATGATGCTAACTAAGCAGAACCCAAAGAAAGACAAAGTAGTCAAACTCCTTTGTCCAATGGATACTGCTACTGAGTTCACTTTTGCTTTCTGTATTTTGGTTCACCAAAAGTAAATCAAAAGACCAAGAAAAATGAAAACTCCAGGATACAAATGAATTTTATAGATTTTGCCATCAACACAATCAGTTGCACCATTTGACTTTTAGCAGCTGGGACAACGTTTTGTATACTTTCAGGGTTGCCATTCATAAGGCATCTCTATGAACTGTGCCCCTAACTGTCTGATACTGTTTGTCACCAGCACTGAACCTAGTTGAGTAATTAAGCATACCAAATATCAATACAGGAAACACTTCATTGTATTTTTTTCTTACTATCTAAATACCAGAAATCACCTAGACTTCTTATAGATATATTTATTTTTAAAATGTTATCTGCAGAGATGTTTATTGTTTTGTACATTTTTTGTGCAAATGACATTTGTTTTAATTTTGATAATATTAACATTTAGAATTTTTTGCTTTTTGAGGTTCACTCAGGGTTTTGAGATAAACTGTGAACATATGGCAGTATTCTTGCATGTGGTTTGCTCCAGATAAAGCACACCTAACCTATAGATATGTAATTGCTAACATCTACAATTCTAGCATCACTCTGAAGTTTAAAAAAACAAAAAAAAAAAAAAACAAAACAAACAAACAAAAAAAAACAGGGATGCCTGGGTGGCTCAGGGGTTAAGCAGCTTCCTTCTGCTGGGGCATGGTCCCAGGGTCTTAGGATCGAATCCTACATCAGGCTCCCTGCTTCTCCCTCTGCATGTGTCTCTGCCTCTCTCTCTCTCTGTTTCTCATGAATAAATAAATAAAATCTTTTAAAAAAAGCAAACAGATTGATTTAGAGATTTTAGAATGTCTCCACAAGCTTTCATGTTCACATTTCGATGCTTATTCTGCCCTTTATTTGCTGCTTCCTCTTTCTAAATAGTACACTTACTGTTTTGTCTTCCTTTTGTATACTTTGCATGTTTCTAAAGATTTATTTTTTTTTAAATTTATTTATTTATGATAGTCACAGAGAGAGAGAGAGAGAGAGAGAGGCAGAGACATAGGCAGAGGGAGAAGCAGGCTCCATGCACCGGGAGCCCGATATGGGATTCGATCCCGGGTCTCCAGGATCGCGCCCTGAGCCAAAGGCAGGCGCCAAACCGCTGCGCCACCCAGGGATCCCCCACTTTGCATGTTTCGACAAAATGTTGATTTCAATTATTTGGAACTTTTAGGAAATTTTTTCCCAGTCTTTCATAATTTTCTTCCTTCACCTGTCTACCTTAAAAAAAATTTAAAGCTACACCAATTTAAAATCAGAAATTTTTTTCCAGTATTTGAATACTGAGTGGCTCTTATTTCTATTTCCCTGAACATTACTAAAAGGTGTTTCCTCAGCAGCAGCTCCAATATCTTATTTACTTAAACCAAATCAATAGTCACCCCTACCAAACCAGGAGCATAAACAATGAAGAATAAGATAGTAAGACCATCCACTGAATAGACAGTCTACCTTGTGCTGAGTTAATATTTTCAAGATCTCAATTCTATACATTTTAGATTAAAAGTGATATTCACATTTAAATAATAATAATAATAATAACAATAACAATAACAATCTTAAAGCATGTAGAAGCTTATTTTGATTATCAAATGATAATCTTAAGGAAAATTTCATAATACACATAAGAAAAAACTATGTTTTGTTGGCAAGACTATATCTTTAGCATAATAGCTGCTTGAACATAATAATTAAACTAGAATAATTGTTAATATTATGAAGGTGACTGTGGGGTTGTCTTAATTTTCATTGAACTGATTGGAGTTGTAGCATATGTGCTTCCATATCATACCCGTACACATGCACGTATACATTGGTTTATACAATCTTAGAGTTGGCGAGAAGGCAAAGATGCTGGTTTATTAATCTTTATAATCAAAACATATGTTTGCCCAAGAGTCAGTAATTTGAGATTCCTGGGAAATTACTAGGAAATATTGAAATATTAGAGGTAAAAAAAATAACATAGAGATGCGGATCAGTTTCATGAAAATATCTTGCTTAAACTAGCAGATTAATTCCAAGGATCCATAACATTGGAAGAAATAGACTCTATTAAGTTTTCTCTGATGGTCCTTAAATTATTACACCCAAGGTAAGAAGAAAACAGATCCAGATTATTTTACGTAACATAAAATTACCTACAGGATATAAAAGATTGAGTTGACCATGATTCTTCAATCATGATCTAGCCTCTATAAAACTGACTAGTTTAGGTATAATTGATTTGTGAAACTGTTTTCATCTATCCTCTGTACTGTTTATGTACATCCAGTGTGTACTCTGGTGGATGAAAAGGGGAAAAGGAGTACCCTGTACATGGAGCCCCTGAGTTAGCCGCCTTTACGTTGGGGTGTAACCATTGTCTGCTTTTGGTGATAACTCTTGCAGGGAAGAGAGGTAACCACTTTGCAAGTCTAGTCCCTTCCTCAGGGCAAGAGTCCCTTCACAGGCTCCTTTGTGAAATCTTCCTGTCTCAAGAGCCCAGAATTTCCTTTTTAGGAGGAAAGAATTTTTCTCACTTCTTCATCCCTGTATAGTTTTATAGGTCAAAAAATTGATCACAGTATACTTAGCTGCATATGTAATATCTTCTTCTACATAGCTATGAATTCTTGTTAAGATTATAAGCCAAAAATGTTGTTTTAGTGCACATACTTTCCCTCTAACCATTGCTTTGTTTTGTTTTTAAATCACCAGGCCTGGATCATATTTTTTTGCCTTACTTTTATTAGAGTATAATTTACATATGTGAAAATCTACCACCTTTAAGTGTACAAATATATATAGCCATGTTTCTATATTCACAATCAAGATAAAGAATATGTCTGTTACACCAAAAATTTCCTTTGGGCCTTGTCTCACACCCTGGTCCCTGAAAACCACTGTTCTGCTCTGTTACCATCTTTTATTTTTTCCTAGAATTTCATAAATTGCTTTATATAGCATAAAGTCTTGCTCTCTTGAGTTGTTTCACTTAACATAATGCTTTTGAAGATCATCCATGTTGTTGCATGTATCAGTAGTTTGTTCTTTTACATCACTGAGAAATTTTCCATTGTGTGGCTACACCAAAACTTGTTTATCCATTTATTTTATGGTAATTTAGGAGGGTATTCTGAATAAGGCTACTCTGAAGATTCATAAGTGTCTTTATGTAGAGATATGATTTCACAGTAGATAATTTGGGATTTCTTATTAAAAGTTAAAGCAGTAGGATATTTATATAATCTTTTTCATTAATATAGTTATCATAAGCCTATATTTTTTTTTAGAAAGTCAGAAATAAGTACTCCTAAAGTATTGGTTGTATATTTTACTTTCTGATTTTTGGTATGGTTTACTTGGCATTCATAACATCTATTAGTTCTATGAAAGACTGTTTTATTAGTTGTTCATTTTTCATTCTGCAAATAATCATTTCTAAATTAAGGTTTGGGGGATTTTTTTTTCAGTAGTGCCCTAAATTAGGATACCAGAGTTCAGACACAAACTGGAGGTTCTGATTCCCTAGTCAGAGAGATGCGATTTGTTAGATAAATGAAGCCATCTGCATCAATTTAAATAGTTCTAGCAATTGATTCATGAAGTGTCTAATATTTCCATGAAATTAGCAGTGGCATTTTCAAATCTCTATAACTGAGAGGAAAATTTAACCTTCTCTGAAGAATTGCACACTCTAGGGTTGATACTTTAGAAAATTATATTGTTCTAAGGGAATACTCACCAAAGAATTACATCAGACTTTGAACAGATGCTGCAAGATTCCTGTTTTATTGCTGGTGCACTGGAGTGGTGATATTAAAAGTCTTCATCTCCTCCCTCGCATCTGATGTTAAAACAGATTTCCCATTTCTCAACTCTGACAGTTTAGTGGTGACTCTCTTGTGGCTGTTCCAAAAAAATTCTGCTTTCTCTTCTTTTCTCCTCTACTGTAAAATTAAACTCTAGTCATTAAGTTCAATGTACATCTTTTTGTTAGGACTCTAAGGAGTCTTTTCCACTAAGGGAAGTTGGAGGATTTATTTCAAAAAATAGTATCTGTTTTTCTCTCACTCATAGAATTTAATTTCTTAGTATAGAATTTTATATTGTATATGCATTTTTGATTAAAAATAAAGTACAAAATCAATGTATAATATTAATAGAATTTTATCTATATTGTTATAATCCATGAGTTTCACATCATATCTCACATAATTGCTTTACTAGTGGAAATCTTAGAGCTTGATTTATTATGAAAATCCACAAGTCTGTTAATATGCTATACTGCTATTTTATCTTTGCTGCTTAGATTTCTGATCTTTTTCTCCTTTGTGCTGCATTAATGGTACTGAATGCAGATGAACCACTCAGCTATTTTATGTTATAGAGGATAGACATACTTAGATAATTAATCTGGAGAATGTTTGTCTTTCATGGCCTATTGCATAGGAGTTACAAATTAATTTCTAAGCCTAGTTATGAAGTTCCTCATAATGTTAGATATTCATAAATTTTTTAGACATTATAATGGATGATAAGTGTGGTTTACTCAGAAAATGTTGATACATTTTGTGAAACATTTCCATAAGAAGGATGTTAGATAAATCAGGCATGTTTTATAAATTATTTGAAGGTTTTTTTTTTCAGTGCTATACATCATCCATATTAAAAAAACAAACCAACAAAAAATACAACAAAAAATCTTCTCCCCTAAATGTGAAGTAATAAATGCCAATTGGTCATATTAATGTTAACAAAAAGTATTACAGCTATTCCAAACATTTTATTGTATCTGTTAACTAAAACTTAGTTATGAACTTTTTAACATTTTTCACATTATTAAAGTATGTGCTATCAAAAATAAGATTTGGATATTTATTATATAAAATCCCTAAAATATAGGACATTACTACCCATATTTAGTGGACTTATACTGTAATTCTTTTTTAAAAAAAGATTTTAATTATTCATGAGAGACACACAGAGAGAGGCAGAGACACAGGCAGAGGGAGAAGCAGGCTCCCTGCTAGGAGCCTGATGTGGGACTTGATCCCTGCACCTGGGATCATGCCCTGAGCTGAAGGCAGACGCTCAACCTCTGAGGTACCCAGGTGTCCCTAATCTTTTCTTCTTTCTTTTTCTTTTCTTTTCTTTTCTTTTCTTTTCTTTTCTTTTCTTTTCTTTTCTTTTCTCTTTTCTTTTCTTTTCTTTTCTTCTTTTCTTTTCTTTTCTTTCTTTTCTTTTCTTTTTTTTCTTTCTTTTCTTTTCTTTCTTTTTTTCTTTTCTTTTTTCTTTTCTTTTTTCTTTCTTTCTTTTCTTTTCTTTCTTTCTTCTCTTTCTTTTTCTTTCTTTCTTCTTTCTCTCTTTCTTCTTTCTTTCTTTCTTTCTTTCTTTCTTTCACTTTTCTTTCTTCTTTCTCTTTTTAAGAGGAATTTTACTATAATTCTTGACTATGTTTGACTTTTTGGAGGATTGTTAACTCTTTAGTTTTAGGATATACTTTGCCAGATCCACCTGCATAAAAAATGTTACAATTTTTATTGTTTGTCCAAATAATTTAACAGAATTCTAGTTGTAGATTGGAGCAAGTAACTTCAATACACGAGAAAAAAAATTATAATTTCTAAATCTTGGTTATTTTGAAGACATGTGTTATTTATCCTAAAGCAGAGGGTCTTGTGAATTATCTCATGTGTTGAGAAGCAAACTTTCACCTCTGCCAAAATGATTAGTTAAGAGTTGAACATTAACTTATTGTTTTATTTTTATTGTTTTGACTTTTTTAATTCTAGTTAACATATAGTGTAATATTAGTTTCAGAACTAGATTTTGGGGTTCATCACTTACATAAAACACCCAGAGCTCATCACAAGTGCCCTCTCTGCAAGTAATATATGTAGAGAGAAAATAAATAAAAACAATACAAATAAGATAGAAAAACTAAATATTCAAAAATAAATTAGCATCTCTACTAAAACTAAGTAACAGTTATCCTTCACAAACCCCAAAATGCAAGTGAGTAAAGATAAAGCAAAGAAAGCTACAAGATCCTGGTTATATTAGCTTTTGTGAGGGAAAAGCAATGAAAAAGCAATGTGGTATCTGATGGCACAAGAATAGGAATGTCCCCAAGTAACAACATTTTTTGAGGTAACTATAAGAATAAGGGCCGAACCTTGAGAGGTGTTTTTATACCTGAATTCATGGTGAAGTCATTTAGTCCACTTCAAGATCTGAAGATACTGGAAAAGTGTAGGTTCTTCGAACTCTTGAAATTCTAAGACAGAACCACACAATGAGAAGCTCCTGGAATAGCCCTGGATTGAACAAGGAAGAAAAATGGGCAAAGTAAATGGAATATTTATATTAAATAGATTGTTGAACAGAGAAGGTAGATTTCAGAAAGCAAGAGGCTATATTTTTTATCCTTTTGGAAAAGTAACAAAAGAGGAGGAGGTAGTGTTTACATACTAAAAAGTAAAGAAAATCTCTCTTCACTTAAAAATGAGCAACAGAAAAGGATTTTGGCTAAATTATATAGGGAGCTATTTTAGGAAATAGATGATGAAGCCTCAAAATGAAAACGAAAACAAACATGCACACAAAATAAGTAAAACACACAATTGCATATATAATAGCAAACTAAAAAAAGGAAGCATTGAAATAAAATTGCAAATATTTAATTGTGGAGAATAGAGTATCATAAAGAGAGATGACAGGGCTGATGAAAGGATTATTAATAAAAGTAAAATGAATTTCAGAAATGAGTAAATTAAGAGAAATGAAAGAGTAGAATCATCAATAAGATTGTCAAATCACTGTGTTGTACTCCTTAAATTAATATAACATTTTATGACAACTATACTTTAAAACATTTTAAAAAGAGTAACAAAAGAGCAACTAAAAACAACTAATAATATCTTAAATTCAAGTGTAAATGGAGAAGGAGCTAATTAGAATTTGAGGGGATGATGTATATAGAATAGAGGTGAAGAAATCTGCTATGTATGCAATGGGAGTTCTCAAAAAAGAAAACTTAAGCAAAAGAACAGAATAAAAAGTCATAATAGAATAAAATTTTCCTGGAACTAAAAAAAGACTACATACAGAAAGTGTTCACCATATACTCTGGAAAACTGACTGTAAGGTGTTAGACGTACCCTAATAAAAACAATTAGACTTAACAAAAGCCTTTTTCCATGAAGGCAAAGATACTAAATCACTTAAAAGAGGGAAAAAAAGAATCAGACTTCTTAGCAATGGTTTTTGCCAGAGATAATCAAGTAACTTACATACTTAAGGAAAGATAATATGAACCAGGAAATTTTATTCAGATACTAACCTTTTATATATAAAGACCTTAAATTTTTAGTAACACACAAGAACTAATGAAATATTGTTTCCATAAGTCCTTTCTGACTAATTCACTACAGAGAAAAAACGTAATGTGTTTACTGAGTTATCTTTATGATATATTGCTAAGTGACCAAAGCACAGCCAAGAAAATTATGTATACAATTCTATCACTTATATAAGAAATGAGAAATATAAATATAAGTAAGTAAATGTAAACCTTGAGTTTGAAACATCTTGTTATAATAGAAATTAGGAAATCTGTTTATTTTAGGATTAGGTACAGAGGTCTTAGGAGCCAAATGGAAATGGTTTCCTCTGTTCAAAGAGAGGACAATTTGAACATAAATTAGAACAATAAGTCCTGTGAATGGAATACAACAAATATCTTTCTTTTGGTGATGGAAGCATAGAATACCACCTATGAAAAATACTTGCTAGAAATTTGTATCTGACTTTTATCAAACCTTTAAATATAGTTAAAAAATTACATAAAGCACAGGAGAGGGAGGAACATGTTAAGTAACACAACATTGATATACTAAGCAAAAGCTGAACTGTCATAACACTACAAGGGGAAAGGATCTTGGTAACTTCTGCAAGAGAAAGTTTGAGAGACGACCTAGAAATTAACAAACAAACAAACAAACAAAACTTAAGAAACATTATGTCTGATCACAATTTGTGCACCTAATTTCAATTCTCAAAATAAGGAACAAAATAAAAAGAATTGTAATTGGATGAGTGAACACTAAATTGATAACTATTGTAATTCAAGTTTTATTGCTGATTTTTATAGGTGATGATGGTAATTTAGTTATTTTTTTAAAAAGTCTCTTCCTTTAGAAATGCGTACTGAGATAGAGATAACACTTTTTGGGAAAAAAAAATTCTAGATATGTGGAAGAACAGGCTTTTTATTCCAAACATAAGATTATAAAATAAATTTTCTGAAGTAAAAAGTAGTGATGATAAAATACTCCTCTCATAGATGGAAAGACACCAATATCTTTAAAGGTCCTTTCATGGAATATAAAGTTAGGAAGAGGAAATTTGTGAGCAATTGATAATAGTAAGGTTGAGATAAATGATTGAGAGGAACATTTCAATTTAAAAGTGATGTCTGAAAAAATAAAATTTAAGTCATCATTAGCATAGTATTTTAGAAGAATTGTATCCTATTGCCAGACCATTACTTGAGTGTGAAACTGGGACAAGGACCCATCAAAATTAGTTTTATTTAGTACATGAATTTGACAATATTGGCAAATTTAAGAAATTTGCTCATCATTTTATTTTGATTTTTAGATATGAAAATGGTGAATTTTTAATACTTCATTGGTTTTTATAAAATAAATTTTCATACTGCTATTGTTCTGGCTTTTTTACATGTAGACAAATAGAGATTTTTCAGAATTGTTTGTACAGATCATGTATCCCAGGTTGTTTCTATTTGTGTGTTATTGGTTCTTGTAAGGATCATAATAAATACTTTTAATACACTTTAATGGGTTACTGTTACAAGAAATTTTGCATTGCCTCAATAGAGTATTTACATTAAATTACATTAAAGGACTACGATTAAATAGAACGATGAAAAAAAAACTCAAAACAGCAATTTTTTAAAGCCTAGAGAAATTATACTCCTTGACAAACATTCAAAAATATGACAATTTAAATAACTAAAAAATGATTATGTTTGTAATGAAACTATTAAAGATTAATGATCTCTCATGTAGAAAGATTGAGGTCTATGAATTATTTTGTCTTGATAAATTGCTACAATAATATATTTTGCCTTCAAAATGTATCTATGGTAAGTCATTTTAATTTTAAAATTATGACTAAATAGGTTTAGATATGACAAAACTGCAGTAATTTATAGTTTCTTTAAAAAATTATTTAGAGGAATTTTTACAGTCTGTGCTTCAGCTTCCTTGCACATGGGTATACAGACTTTAAGAGTTACGCAAGATTGAGGTGCCTGGGTGGCTCCATTGGTGAAGTGTCTGACTCTTGATCTCAGCTCAGGTCTTGATCTCTGGGTTGTGAGTTCAAGTGCCACATTGGGCTCCATGCTGACTGTGAAGCCTACTTAAGAAAAAAAATAAAAGTTATAAGATGATCAATGGGTAGAGTGGAAAGTAAATATTATAAAGGGTTTTTTTTTTTACTTTTTAAAATGATATTAATTTTATTATAGGATTTACATGTTCAACAAATTACTTTGGTAGATGATCAATAAATTCTAGTAAATAATCATCTAGTGCCTTGAAGATGCAAATAGCTACATAGATGCTTAAAAAGTAATGTTTTAGTTTTAAAGAACAATGGAATATAAGGTTAAGAGATAACTAGTCTTTGGGTTTTTTTTTACATTTTATACCATCATAAGTAATTTTAAGAATTACTTAAATATACAAAGAATATGATAATACCAAATATTCTCAAATGTATTATATTTATAGTGTTACTGCAATTTCATTCACATTGTAAATAAATTACTAACTGAAAATTTACTTCACAAAATGGTGAAAAATGTGAAAACCATAAATTTATGGTGACTATTATTTTGAAATGTTTAAATAAGTAAAGATCTGATAATTTTAGAGATTAAAGAAAAATTATGTTTATTATAATATACTTACCAATATAGTAAGGTAACAACAAAAACCATTAATTAAATTAATTTCAAGATTATATCTTGAAGTAGATAGAAGTTGCTTGGTAAATTAATATTGTTTGACAATGTGACACACATTTCAATATACTCCATTTCTATGAATCTATCTTACACATACACACACACACACACACACACACACTAGTAAATGATTATTTATTTATTTATTCATTTATTTATAGATTTTTAAAAATTTTTTATTCATGAGACACACACAGAGAGAAAGAGAGAGAGAGAGAGAGAGAGAGAGAGAGAGAGAGGCAGAGACACAGGCAGAGGGAGAAGCAGGCTCCATGCAGGGAGCCTGATGTGGGACTTGATCCTGTGACTCCAGGATCATGCCCTGGGCCAAAGGCAGGCACTAAACTACTGAGCTACCCAGGGATCCCTAGTAAATAATTTTTAAATTTAAGTTCTCCTAATCTTCTTTAGATCTTTAGCTTAAGATGACATGCAAAACATTGTACTGCATATTTATTCTTTCCCATATTCTAAGTAGAGCATTCTCCAATACTTCAAAGCCTGTAGAAACCTACCCATTTGAATCCAGGCTTCTAAGTGTCTTTCTTGGAAATTAATCATAATTATGGCTTTATGCTACTTCATTACAAAAGCTGCTACCAACTCTCTGAGAGCTATCACCATAATTTTTTTTTGCTACACTATAAAAACCAAAGAACTTGGATTCTGCAATAAAGCAGGTATTATCTTATAGAAAAAAATTGTACACCATGCATACACTATAGAAAGATTACATTGGTGGGATGAAAATCCAGAAACTTAAGTGCACTTTCTATCAAACTTTGTTGCCTATGGTGAATTAGAAAGTAGAAGCTGAGGTAATAATCCAAAGAAGACAATAAATTTAGTCAAAATGAAATGGGAAATGGGAAAAAAATCTAATGAAAAATTACAATTGAAAATAAAGACAACATATAAATTATAATTGTTCTTATACTCTTAATTGATATATACATATCACATAAATAATTTGCCCAGAATTTCTTTATCTAGTAAGATGACCAATATGATATGTTAACTTGTGGTTACCTAGAAATTGAAATACAGGATGGTATACACATTCTCTAGATTTACTGTTTTGATACAGATTAGATTAGTTCACTCAAACAGGCCTATAGCCTTTTCAAACATGAAGATGTTTTAGAATATGATAAATTCCTATTGCACTTGGCTAATTAAACATTTTCACTTTATGAAAAGAAATTTGTTTTCCGACCTTATGGGCAATCTCTTTCCAAGGTGAAATCCTAACAACTGCTTGACTTTTTCTAATATTTAATCTAGAACATGAATAAATTTTGTTTCCCTTCATAGAGTACATACTAACTCTTTTCCCAAGTATCATTTAGCTGTTTCCTTCAAGGGCCCACTCCTTCAGATTTTGTTGTTATTTCCATTTTATTCATTAGAAAATATTTTCCTTTCCACAAACTCTAATTTTGTTTCTATACTATTAATAGTACTAAAATGACTTGAAGGCTTTATATGATATAGTATGTTAATCCATTTTAGAATTTCACTTCTTACACCTACATTTTAACCTTCAAAATGAAAGTGTGGTATATTAATACATTTAGGTTGACATCATTTTGGTGACATTGAGAAGTATAAATGTGCTGTTGTTTGGCAAGTAGATGACTGCTATTGGTCATGACTCATTATCTTGTCACAGACATGCTATTTCAATAGATTGGAAACTTCACTCCTTCTATATATTCAGTACAAATCATAAATTCTTCAGTGCTCCTTTTTTTTTCTTGTAAGGTGCAGGATGTTATTATTCACAGCTAAATTATGAGTTATACAAAGTACACTTCATAGTTCTTCCTATTCAGTTGTTGGCAAGGTGCATTATTATTACTACTTTCCAAATTAGACTATTTTAATGAATTTGGTAATATTGAAGTGAATTATATATTTTTCTAGTATTCTTGTTCTCAATGTTTACATTCTTTTTCAATTTTGAAAAATAAACACATGAATTTTTTTTACAAATTAGTCTCAGAAATCCGTGGAAAATGTATGATGTAAAGTTTTTTTTCTTTCAAAGAGGGAGTTTGCAAAAATGAAAGATTATCCTTTAATATTCATGTGACTTTAAATCATAAATCTAAATTTGGCTCTGCTATCAACATATCTTTGTATTTCCTGGGCAAATTGGAAGGGACAAATTTCATCTTAAGAATGTGATTAAGAATGGCCAGAAGACAACATAAGCAAATGGTATCTTGAGACTATAAATAGTATTCTAAATTAAACATTAAAAAAGCTTTGGCCCAAGGGCTTCATTACCTTCCAGGAAAGAGTTAAAGTAAATTCTATCAAGTCACCTGGACATAGCCTCTGGAAACTTTGCTGAAATAACTTGGAAATGTAAAAAGAGGATTTATGAAAGGGCAAAGATATATGTGACTTAGGCTTATGCAGTGAATAGTCATGAAACTGATTTAAGCCAAAATGAATTTTGCTTCATACTTAAATTATCCAGATCTTTAGATTATGTCTTGCACTTTCAGTCAGCTCCTAAGTAAATGATCAGTTCTATATTATTTGAAGTTACAGTACACTCATATACTCATATATTTATATATACTAGGTGAGACCATAATGAAAGAGAGAGAGAGAGAGAGAGAGAGAGAGAGAGAGAAAATCCTTCAGTAAAGTTTTTAGTTCAGAGATTGGAAGTAATGAAAAAATATTTGCAAGGCAAAATATAATCCTATGATCCTATGATCATTAATATACCATTACATCAATTTTATATTGGTATTTTGTCTTTTAGGAATTTACTTTCAAATTGTATACACTTTCAACTTCAATCTACTTCAATCTGTAAAACAACATCCAAGGATTGGTGAAAATTTTAGAGAGTTTTCAAATTGTTTCACTGAAACCATATATGAAATTATTTAACAAACAACATTCTAGATAGTGGGATCTATTTATGTGAAATGCTGAGCAGGTCATAAAGTAATATAATATTACATTGAGAGTAGGCTTTAATAATATATATATTTATTTAATTTAGTATATATATATTTAAAGATGAATACCATATACCCTTGAGCAATAACAAAAAATAACAAAATACAATAGGGCTGATAATATAAGATAGCATCAAAACAAATATTCAGTTAATTCAAATGTAGGAAATAAAAAGAGATAAAAGAGGAAAAATACCATATATGACAAAAAGAAAACAATATGTTAAAAGAAACAGTTATTAGGATAAGATTTAAACCTAACCGTATGAATATTCACACTAAATGTAAATGGTCTAAACACCCCAGTTATAAAGCAAAGATTGTCAAATTGGATAAAACACAAATCTCAACTCTACAATGCTTACAAGAAGCACGTTTTATTTTTTTTTTCAAGATTTTATTTATTTATTCATGAGAGACACAAAGATAGGCAGAGACATAGACAGAGGGAGAAGCAGGGTCCTCCCAGGGAACCCAGTGTGGGACCTGATCCCAGGACCCCAGATGCAAGCAGGACCCCAGATCCCAGGACCCCAGATGCAAGCAGATGCTCAACTGCTGAGCCACCCAGGCATCCCAAGAAGCACAGTTTATTTATTTTTTTATTTTTTTAAATTTTTATTTATTTATGATAGTCACAGAGAGAGAAAGAGAGAGAGAGGCAGAGACACAGGCAGAGGGAGAAGCAGGCTCCAAGCACCGGGAGCCCGACGTGGGATTCGATCCCGGATCTCCAGGATCGCGCCCCGGGCCAAAGGCAGGCGCCAAATCACTGCGCCACCCAGGGATCCCAGAAGCACAGTTTAAATATAAGACACAAATAGTTAAATTTAAAAGAATAGGGACATATATGCTAAAATTAAAAATAAGTTGGAGGCACTATATAAATATCAGATAATTTAGATATCAAATAAAAGAATATTATCAAGGATAAAGGTGGTCAAGTTTTTGTGGTAGGGAATTAATTATGAAAGAGGTCAATTCATCAAGAGGACTTAACAGCTCTAAAGTTTATTCACATAATAACACAGCTTTGAAATACATAAAGCAAAAGCTTTTAGAAGTGCAATGAGAAACAGACAAATCCATAGTTGAGAAATACCCTTTCTCAATAATTTATAGAATGTGAAGATAATTAGTAAGGATATAGAAGAGTTGAATAACATTATTTATCTAAGTGACTTAATAAAAACATTTTCCCCTCACAAATAGCAGATTATACATTTTTCTCTTAAGTGCACACGGCATATCACAATGCAAAGAATGCCAGTAAATCAATAGCTAGGTAGAAATTTATAACATTAAACACATATTAGAAAAGAAGAAATGTCAAATTAATAACCTTTGCTTCCACCTCAAAAACTAGAAAAATAAAAGCAAATTAAACTAAAACAAAACAAAAAAAAAGAGACATAAGTCAACTAAGAATTGACTTTGTACTTAAAAGCCTTTCCTAAGGGATCCCTGGGTGGCGCAGTGGTTTGGCGCCTGCCTTTGGCCCAGGGTGCGATCCTGGAGACCCGGGATCGAATCCCACGTCGGGCTCCCGGTGCATGGAGCCTGCTTCTCCCTCTGCCTGTGTCTCTGCCTCTCTCTCTCTCTCTCTCTCTCTGTGACTATCATAAATAAATAAAAAAGAAAGAAAAAAAAAGCCTTTCCTAAAGGGATGCCTGGGTATTTCAGTGGTTGAGTGTCTGCCTCTGGTTCAGGTCATGATCCCGGGATCCTAGGATTGAGTCCCATATCAGGCTCCCTACAGGGAGCCTACTTCCCCCTCTACCTATGTCTCTGCCTTTCTGTGTGTCTCTCATGAATAAATTAAATAAAATCTTTTTTTTTTTAAGTATTCCCTAAAAACTGCCCAAATTGCTTCACAGGTGAATTCTACCAATCAAATAAAGTATAATAACAATTATACATTAAAATCTGCCAAAATATTGAAAAGGAGGAACTATTTTTCAAGTCATTTTATAAGGCCAGCATTACCCTAATATCCCAAAATAAGAAAAAGGTATTATGAAGACACAGAAAGAGAATGAAAAACCGTTTGATAATCTCAATAGATACATTTAAAGGATTTGCCAAAATCGTACTATTTCTAATAAAAATATTTTGAACTTAGAATGAATAGAAATAGACTTTTTCCATCTTATAGCAAGCATCAGTAAGAAACCTGGAGGTAATATTATAATTAATCCTGAAAGACTGTATACTTTCTCCCAAGTTTAGGAAAAATATAGCATTCCTGTTTCCACCATTTCCATTCAACATTTTATAGAAAGTTCTCAGTGCAATAGTGCAAGACGGTTGATTTAAAATAAAAGCCTCTAGGTGGGAAAGGAGTAAAACTGCCCTTCATCACAGATAACATGATTGGCTCTTGGGAAAATCTATTGGAATGTTAAGAGAAGAAGAAGGAGAAGGAGAAGAAAGAAGAAGAAAGGAAGAAAGAAGAAGAAGAAGAAGAAGAAGAAGAAGAAGAAGAAGAAGAAGAAGAAGAAGAAGGAAGAAGAAGAAGAAGAAGAAGAAGAAGAAGAAGAAGAAGAAGAAGAAGAAGAAGAAGAAGAAGAAGAAAGAAGGGAAAAGAAAAACAAAAAACTAAACCTAATAAATGAGATAGTAAGACTGTAAGATCACAATCAACATACAAAAGTCATTTTCTAAATTCTTTTTTTTTAAGATTTTATTTATTTATTCATGAGACACACACACACACAGAGAGAGAGAGAGAGAGAGAGAGAGAGAGAGAGAGGCAGAGATACAGGCAGAGGGAGAAGCAGGCTCCATGCAGGGAGCCTGATGTGAGACTCGATCCCAGGACTCCAGGATCACACCCTGGGACGAAGGCAGGTGCTAAACCACTGAGCCACTCAGGGTTCCCCTATTTTCTAAATTCTTGCAGAAAACAATTCAGATATTTAAATTAGGAGACAATACTGTTTACACTAGCATAACAAATAAGAAATACTTAGGATTAAGTCGAATTAAAAAGTTGAAAGAACTGTGTATTAAAAATTAAATTGATAAGAGAAATTAAGGAAAACATAAATATATCAAGAAATGTTCCAGGGCTGTGGATAGATTCTTTAAGCTGTCATGTCCCCAAGTTAGTCCATACATTCAACAAAATCCCAAAGTTCCATAATTGTTTCATTGAGGAAAAAATGGTAAGCTGATTCTGAAATTCATATGGAGATGTCAAGGACCTAAAATAGGCAAAACATATTTAGAAAAGAATAAAATGTGTGTGTGTGTGTGGGGGGGGTAATAGTATATGATTTCAGGACATATAATACAGTAATAAAGATGCATGGTTTGGGTTTCAAAATTTGACAAATAGGTCATATTTACTATGCAATGCCAAGAAGGCCCAACCCTGAATTTTAGACTTATCTTCGAAGACACAACAAATCCTAAACTGTATCACTATAGCACTGTGTTAGTACACACTATAGAACTAAGCTATTTGACCTGTTTTTCCGGATCATTCATTGACTGGTTTTGTCAGCTAGGGCAGGTCACCAAAGCTTTCAGTGCACCAGTTTCTCTGTTTGTAAAATGAATTTAAAAATAGCACTAACCTGGGGCACCTTGGTAGCTCAGTCAGTTGAGCCTTTGAGTCAGTTTCAGCTCCTGTCATGATCTCACAGTTGTGAGATTGAGCCTTGTGTCTGGCTCCATGCTCAGCGTGGAGTCTGCTTGAGATTCTTACCCCTCCCTCCCCCTCTATCCTCCCCTACTCATACTCTATAACAAATAAATGGATAAATAAAAACATAAATAAATAAAATCTTAAAAAAGTAATAAATAATAGACCTAACTTGAGGCAGTTGGGTGGCTCAGTTGGTTAAGCATCTGACTCTTGATCTTAGCTTAGATTTTGATCTCAGGGTGGTATTCAAGCCCCTGATTGGGCTCCATGTTGGGTGTGGAGTCTACTTAAAAATTATTAATAATAATAATAATAATAATGGTAGTAATAAGAGAATTAGCCTCATAGAGTTAATGAACATATAAAATGACTTAATGTGTGTATTTAGAAAAGTACTTCGCATATGGTAATCTTTATATCAGTATTAGCTATTATTTTTTATTACTATTTCTATTATAATTACTGTTACTTTTATATTCAGGAAAAAAGAAGCCATATTCTCCCAGGATACCAAAAGACTTAATGGACACAAGCAGACAGGAGAAAATCCGTTATTAACTTGAGATTACATAAAGTCTTTCCCATTAAAAAATATATTTTCCCATTATTCACCAATTTACTTATTCAGTAGTACAGGTTAAAATGTATATGTTAATATTACCTTAAATTGTTATGCTCTAACGATTTTGTTAGACCACTGAGTTATAATTTTTTACTCACGTGTATATTATTTTTCTAATGTCAGTTCTATATGTTTTTCTTAAAATTAAAAAGAATTTTATCTCTGACACTACTGAATTTTAAATCCGAATACACAGTAAGCTAATTTATGTTAAACAGGCAGTAACAAATAACTCATTTTAATATAAATCACATTTTGGTCATGGAAGATGCTGATCCATAATGACATTAATTTTCAGTTGTTATAATGGTGATGTTTCTAGTGGAACTAAGCACTAGAATTTTAGATAGATTTATTTTTAGAATTAATAAGTACTGGAATAAAATCACACCTTTTCATAATATGCAGTGGGGAGTGAACTTTTTATATCACATTTATAAGAACAAATTGATGTATTAAAAAATAGCTATGACTTTGCCCTCTATTATTATGTAGCTCAAATCACATTAATGTTCTGAACATGCTTAAACTTGGGAAGTGTTGGCTATTGTGACAGTTATTTATATTGTAGAAGGAAGAGGGCCATAATCTGAGTTGTTATTCACAATTACTCTTCCAAATCAAGTTTATATAAAAATATATAATATATTTTATATGATAAATACATTTATTTATGTTTGTATATTATTTTATAATATTTTATATGGCATTTCTTTAATAAGATGAGTTTCTATTTCAGAGTTTTGAAGAGGTAGTCCAGAGACAATAAGTGGGATTTTCCCCCTCACATAGCAGTCTTATTTGTTTGAACTCCGAGCATTAATGAAAAAGATTAAAATTTTTTCATTACAGATTTACATTTCAATTATGAAATTGTGTTCTTATTTAAAATTTTATGACACATGTTCTTTTTGCTATTCTTTTTATAGAATTGTATTATGTTTTGGTGGTAAGTGTGATTATTCTACTTTGTCATATCATCAATTCTTGTCTAAAAGTTTCTTACCTTTCTTTAAGAATTCCAAGATTTTAACTGAAAATCACCTTGTCATGTTACTTTTGGCATGACCTCTTGTAGGTTAGAGAATGGAAATTGAAGAAAAAAAGCCATAAATTGGTTCCATCAACCTATAGTGTCTTTCACTTAATTGTTTTGTTATAATTTGTTGAATATGTCTTATTAGGACTCAATTCTTTCAAGTAGTAAAATTTGCATATGACTGCTCAGGGTTGAAGAATGTTTAGTCAATATTTATCATTGATTGATCATTACCCATGGTCTGTTGGCTCTACTCAATCTTGATCTTATGTCATATTAAATATAATATATGAATTATAGTATATACGTACTACAATTATATATCTATATGTATTCCCTTCTTACCTGAGTATTTGTTAGACTTTTGCCAAAGCTATCAGTTATCAAGTATTTTCCTTTTTTTTTTTAAATTGAAGTATAATTGGCATATGTTATATTAGTTTCAGGTGTATAACGTAATGATTTGACAATTCTATACATTAAACTATGGTCACTACAATAAACGTAATTACAATTTGCTATCATATTTTATTGTCTATGTTCCCCATGCTATAGTTTTATCCCATGACTTTTTTATTTTGTAACTGGAAGTTTGTGCCTCTTCAGCCTCTTAATTCCCTTCATTCATTTTGCACAGTCCCCCAAACAGCCACCCCTAGAATTTTAGATAGATTTATTTTTATGTTTGTTTCTTTTTTTTTTTTTTATGTTTCATATATAAGTGAAATCTTATGGCATTCGTCTTTCTCTGTCTAATTTATTTTATTTAGCATACCTTCTAGGCCCATCTATGTCACAAACAGTAATATCTTTTTTTTTATAGCTGAGTCATATTCCGTTATATATAC
Source organism: Nyctereutes procyonoides (assembly GCF_905146905.1). Classification (NCBI taxonomy): domain Eukaryota; kingdom Metazoa; phylum Chordata; class Mammalia; order Carnivora; family Canidae; genus Nyctereutes; species Nyctereutes procyonoides. The sequence goes on along the minus strand of NW_026575051.1, from coordinate 25,920,877 downwards.
ACAACATCGTTTTTATCCATCTATCAGTGGACATTTACGTTGCTTCCATATATTGTCTATTATAAATAATGCTGCAGTAGTAAACATAAGGGCGCATATATGTTTTTATTTTATTTGAGTAAATATCCAGTAGTGGAATTACTGGATTATATAATATGGTGTGGTTTTTTTTTTAAGATTTATTTATTTATTTATTTATTTATTTATTTATTTATTTATTTATTTATGAGAGACAGAAAATGAGAGAGAGAGAGAGAGAGAGAGAGAGAGAGAGAGAGAGAGAGAGAGAGGCAGAGGGAGAAGCAGGCTCCATGCAGGGAGCGCGATGTGGGACTCGATCCCGGGTCTCCAGGATCAGCCCTGGGCTGAAGGCGGTGCTAAACCGCTGAGCCACCGGGCTGCCCAGTGGTTTTATTTTTAAATTTTTAAGGAATCTCCATACTATTTTCCAAAGTTGGCTGCATAAGGGTTACCTTTTTTTCCATATCTTCACTAGCACTTGTTATTTCTTGTCTTGTTTTATAATAGCCATTCAGACAAGTATAAGGGAATATCTCATTTTGGTTTTGATGTACATTTCCCTAATGATTAATGATGTCAAGGTTCTTTTCATGTTTCTGTTGGCCATCTGCATGTCTTCTATTGAATAATATCTGTTCAGGACTTCTGCCCATTTTAAATCAGATTATTTGTATTTTTTGTTTTGTATTGTTTGGTGTTGAATTGCATAAATTCTTTATATATTACTTATCAAGAGTTTTCTGAACACATCTTAGAGGCAGCAATATGTTCAATGCTTTTGTATTTCTCCCTATATGACCAGAACTCGATTTTCTACACTTATACACGGATGCAAATAACAGAGTCTTTCAAGTTACTTACAGACATTATTGATGTGATGAAGCTTTTTAGAATGGTTGAATTTGATCATCCTGCCTCATTCTACCATTAAATATATCCTTGGGTTGAAAGTGGAAATTCCCAGGAATAAGCTAATAGGATCACTAGAAACTAAAATATCTATGGTGGGGACAGTGAAAGAAAAAGAAAAGATCCGGGATCCCTGGGTGGCGCAGCGGTTTGGCGCCTGCCTTTGGCCCAGGGCGCGATCCTGGAGACCCGGGCTCGAATCCCACGTCGGGCTCCCGGTGCATGGAGCCTGCTTCTCCATCTCCCTCTGCCTATGTCTGTCTGTCTCTCTCTCTCTCTCTCTCTCTGTGTGTGTGTGTGTGTGTGTGTGACTATCATAAATAAATAAAAATTAAAAAAAAAAAAGAAAAGATCCTTTTTGAGAAGAGCTCCTTAATTGTCACTATTCATGATTTTTTTTTTCTCTTGGGGTCTGGCTATTTTGATTAATGATTGATTTAAAAACATATTTGAAAGTCTAAATCCTGGTGAGGGTATTTCAGAAGGAAGGCTAATGACTCAGCATAAATGGCCCCATCTATCTTTGCTGACACTGGAGTGAAATTGCTGAAATCATCAGAGCAAGCTGGAAAATCATCAAACAATTTAGCCTTTGTGATTCAAGAGGGGATGCTAATTGTATCTACCTTATGAGAACTTAGAAAAGCATTAAAATTATCTGATTTTCTGATCTCCAGATAACAATTCCATCTGTCATTAGTAGGACTGAAAAATATAAGGCTTTTTCTGTGTTTTCAAACATTTTAAACCTAGATGGAACTGCTATTTTTGCCATTTGTGTGGGTTCCTCTATCTGTGTCTCATACTTGACCATGAAACTGGAGGTGGAGTAGGTGAGTAGGGACGCAAAGCACTTCAGAGTTTTGTCTGGAGCTCTGGAAATTGTCACTGCACTGGAGGATCAGGACTTTTAGATGAAAGGCTGATCATGACAGAGTGACTCTGACAAGATGTTTTTATTAGAATAAGGTAGACTGTAGTACTGACGAAGGTGAATAGTGACAGAGTACTCCAGTAGACATAGTTCATGCACCAATGTCTCCCCCACTTTTCCCTACATCCTGCAAAGCTGAGTGGGCCAGGACATGGGATCTCATCTGGGCTCTTGATATTTCAAACTATGTGACCTTTCACAAAAGGTTTTTACACCACTAAGCCTCAGTGTCTTTATCTGTAAAAGTCAAATTGCCTAGATTCTTATAACTCTAAAATGTTGTCATATGCATTCTATTTATGTATTAATCTATAATTTTAGCAGCTTTAAGTATCATTGCACTAACAGTATAACTATTATCTAATTATGTAAGTTTGAGAGATGCAAAAAGCAGGAAAGAATCACTTTTAAAAGTGCCCCTCATTGTACTAGTGTCAAACATGTCCAACCCTGAACATACTTCATTGATTATGATTTGTCATCATAAACGTATCTAGTCTCCCTTGAATACATGCAAGGCATATTTTGCCAAAACAAAAAAACTCACATTAAGGAAACCAAGGCTAGGAAACTAAAGGAGATTAAGTTTATCTTTGTGAATTAAGAAGCTTCCTAAATGAAATTAGATTCTTACTATTTTCTTATACAATGTGATTTATTCAATTCATTAAATATATGACAGTTTTATGACCAGCTATCAAAAATAATTGCATTCAAATAAAAATATTTTATGTGTTCTATGACTAGACAGAAGTAAAATCTAAGATTTCTCAGTTCAGGAAAGAAGTAATTTTAGAATTCAGATTATGAATATTAGTTAAGAATGAGAAATTATTCAGTTAATCTTTGTTACGCTAGTAAAAGCAGTTACATTTCATATTGCTTAAAATTACAATTTTAGGTCTTGCATTGCAATATGAATGAAAATATCTTCTGTCACTCATACCCTGTCTAGCCAATAATATTATAAAATGTTCAAAAGGAATCGGGTACAATTTGTTATGTCTAGACTGCCAGGTAACTTAACTCTCATTTAGTTATTAACCGAACAATTTGGAGCTTGTATTTTGACAAGTTGTTGGATTTCCTTGATCAAACTACAAGTTCAGTTAAGAGCCTAAATTTAAAAAAAAGTCAATCTAGGAAAAAAAAACAAACAAAAGCAAACAGATAAAAAAACACTACAAACCTTTCTATAACTAGGAAGATGGGAAGCAAGATCTCTTAGTACATTTATACTTTATTTATGAGAAACTATAATAAAAGTAAGTACAATTAGTTCTTACCAAACATATTTGAAACTAATATTTCAAAGACTGAAATAAAAATGTACAAAACTCATTAAAAGTGATGATAAAACCTTAGATTTATATGGGGAAATAAGTAATATGCATTTTATTTAAATGTTTGCAATTAGTACACACACCACACATTTAATACTATCCTTTAATATTTTCTTAGAAATTTTAGTCATTAGTGTCATTCATAACTCATTGCAACAATCCACTGTTTTTCAGATTTTTCAGTTAAAACTCTGGAGTAAGACTGGGCACATACACAGCTTTGAGACCTAGCAAAAAAAAAAAAAAACATCCTACAGAATTAGGAGTGGGGAATACTTTCTCTTTCTCACTGTTGCTGGCACTAGTACCTCTCTGCTCTGCTCCTGGGTTTGAAAACTTGCTCTGCCACTTGTGGTGTTGGTGAACTCTGGAGAAGTCTTTGGTATTTTTTTTCAATATTTTATTTGTTTATTCATGAGAGACACAGAGAGAGAAGCAGAGACACAGGCAGAGAGAGAAGCAGGCTCCATGCAGGGGCCCGATGCGGCACTTGATCCCAGGACTCCAGGATCACACCCAGAGCCGAAAGCAGATGCTCAACTCCTGAGCCGCCCAGGTGTCCTGTCTTTGGTATTTTGTGCTCATTTTGTGCTCATGGAAGTGTTACTATAGCCTAGTGATACTTTGTGAGTGGTGCCCCAGTGTTGGGCTGGGCACTCCAGCAGATACCACCAGCTTCACTGAATCATTTTAAGGCATTGACAAGATAAAATTTGTAAAAAAGTACGTGGAATAGTGTTTGAGGGTCAGTTCATGTTAAAGTTGTGTCATTACTCTTGGTGTATTATAATCCTGAGAGGCTTGGACACAGGAAATAGCATGTGGAGCCATCAGGGATAGGGTAAAAATGACTTCAAGCAGCAGCTTGATTGGCAACTTTGAACAGAGAGAAAGGACTTGTTAGAAATATGATGTGTCTCTTGCATTTCTCAGAAATATTTTCGTGAGGAAGGAAAAAGATTTTACTTGAGGAGACGAAGGTATCTTGTAGGCGTTAAGTGTAGGCAAACCAAAGATTTTGGCATCTTGTAGTAAATATTAAGATTTTTCAAAAACACAGATTGGGTAAATATGGCAGAGAGCATGTATTGTCTCACCCATTTCACCCTCCCATCTGTCTGGAGGCCGAAGAGCTAAACTGTCTTTTACAGGCTTCCTTGCAGCATGTGAACCTGATTCTTCCAGTCAGACACCTCAGGAGCTCTGAGTGCAAGTGGCTGTAGGCATGGAGACTGTATGTTCGGGCAAAAGTGGTGATGATTTGGTCAGATTTGGAGGACTAGCTATGGAAGAGCTTTTGGCAACCCTTTGTGGGGGTGGTCAGTGCTCACAGTGGACTGCAATGACAGCTTCACCAAAATAGTCCCACAGTGGGGCTGGGCATTTTCAGGCTCCTCACTGGGTCTCTGGACCTATTAGAGAATTGTAGCTACACCTAAGAACTGCTCATGAATCTCTGTCACTATGCCACCTGGAGCTCTGATAATGAAATCTGGTGAAATTTGTTCTCTCTCTCTCTCTTTTCTGTATAGATATAGATACGGCTGTGTTGGTAATTTAAAATTAAGATACTTGTGTGATAAAAGTAATTTTCAACCAAAATTAATACCTAATTCTATTAGGGTTTCAACTAATTAAATTTTGTATTAATATTTATTGTATGTGGCTATAGGTTTTTAATTAAATTTAAAACCAAAGTCCTGCCCCCAAACAAGCAATGCAATGAGAAAAATAATTTTAATTCTTGAATGTTTGGAACATGTTTTTGTTTCTGCTTTAAATAGTTATATTATGAAATGAATATTTTTCATCCAAATTATCCAGATTATTTAAATGATTATTTTGATTTGTTAACTAATGTATCTTCACATAAAATAATTCTTTTTTATGGTATAGTTTTCTTTGGCCTCCTATTTTGCTTTCTCTCATTGCTTCTCCAATATGTTCCCAAACTGTCCCCTCATCCTAAACCTCATTCCTATTACATTCTGCTTTGGTTATCTCTACATCTATGCAAATCTTATTTTCTATTTTAGTCCATTAATATTCATTTTATGTTCATTTGTGCCTTTATATCATTTCCTTCTAAAATTATATTAATGTTATATTTTTTGAGCAACAGGTGTTGTGTGGAAGTGTTGAATCACTATATTGTATATATGAAACTAATATAACACTGTATGTTAACTAGCTAGAATTAAAATTTTTTAAAAGCCAAAAAAGTGTTCTATTTTATAAAAGCTTTTTTTTTCATTAATTTAAAAAGCTATTCATCAAGTAATGCAATAATGCTAGTAACTAACACTTATTACACAGTTACTTGCCAGGTATTATGCTAATTTCTTTCTTTTTTCCTTTCTTTTTCTTTCTTTCTTTTTCTTTCTTTCTTTCTTTCTTTCTTTCTTTCTTTCTTTCTTTCTTTCTTTCTTCTTTCTTTCTTTCTTCTTTCTTTTTTGCTAATAAATTTCTGTGTGTATTTAGCTCTCACAACCTTATAAGAAAAGTCTGTATTCTACACATGAGAAAACTTGAACCTTAGAAAATTTAAGAAAGTTAACCATGGCCACCATCTAGTAAATTGTGGAATAGGTATGTGAACCTGGGCAATATGCTTTGGAAATTTTATCCTACACTGTGTCATTTTTATAATAATAACATAGATAAATAAACTTTGTTAGAGTTTTAAATTATACTAAGTCTATCATTTTGGAATAATAAGAAAATGACTACAATCTTGATAAAATTTTACTCTTCTGATTTTTAAATTGTTATTTAATGAAGAAGGCAAAGTAAGGAGAGTATAAAATAAAATTTTATTGGGGCCCCTGGATGGCGTAGTTGACTAAGCGGCCAACTCTTGGTTTCAGCTCAGGTCATGATCTCAGGGTGGTGGGATAAGTGTGGAGTTGGGCTCTGGAATCAGCTTGGAGTCTGCTTCATTTCTCTCTCTCCCTATCCCTCTCCCTCCAGCTCATGCTCTCTCTTTCTTTGTCTCAAATAGATAAGTAAAATCTCATTTTTTTTTGCTTCCACTGCAGTTTGGTCAAATTGTTTCAATACATTTTGAGTAATGCATTTAGGGTTTAATATATTTGAAATAATTTAACCAGTTTATATTATAATTTTTAAGTAGGCTCATTCATTCTTACTAGTAGGTAGAGATCATATTTCCTAAGTTTGTGTCTCATAGCTTTTCCTATTGGCTATCTAGTGGTCTGAATAAAGTACTTATAACCTCCCGCCCAATCAAAGGGCCTTAGAAACTTTATCAACTAGATTTGTTCTTTAGGCTCTTCTTTGAATTCTAAAGAATTTGATTCTACAACTAGACTTTTCTAGAATGAAGAAGCTATTAAACTGCTAGGAGCACAATCATGATGTGATCCTCCCTCCTATTATCCTTGAAGCTCCCAGTCCTCCTTCCACAATACCCTCTGTTCATATTTTCAGCCAGTATTTACTGATGAATTACTATATTCCACTAATATTCTAGAATCTAGACACTGGAGCTATCACCTAAACAAGGTAAACATTTTCCCTACTCTCATTTAACATAAATTCCTTTTAGGGATGTAGTGGAAATGAAAGAAAACAGACAAGCAAGCAAATAGATGAGAAAACTTGTCAGGTTGTGGTAAATGCTGTGTAGGCAGCTGAAATAGAGTGATGTGATGAGAATGCTTGGTTGGCTGCTCTCGTTAGAACAGTCAAGAAAGATCTGTCTGAGAGAGTGACATTGAAGTTGAGATAATAAGCTATCAAGAAGGGGCCGGGATGCCTGGATGGCCCAGCGGTTTAGCGCCTGCCTTCGGCCCAGGGTGTGATCCCGGAATCCCGGGATGGGGTCCCACATTGGGCTCCCTACATGGAGCCTGCTTCTCCCTTGCCTCTGTCTCTGCCTCTCTCTGTCTCTGTGTCTCTCATGAATCAATAAATAATATCTTAAAAAAAAATAAAGAAGAGCCCAGCCAAGGTCAAAAGAAAAACTTTACGGGTAGAGGGAAGATTATACACAAAGACCAAGAGGAAGGTATTGAGTTGGTGTGTTGGAGACACTTAAAGAAATTTTCCTTGAATGTACTGGGTAAGGGGGAAGTATCACAGGGTCAAGGACATTAACGAGGATTGAGATCAAGTAGGATGTTTAAGCCAGAAAGAACAGTTTGGGTTTTATTCTAAGTGAAATGGGAAGAAGTTGAAATGAATCTGATTTGTATAGAATAACTAGTTAGAAAAGCACTGCAGTGGTCAAGCAATATATATGGTGGTGAGATGGAATAGATACCAGGAGACAGGAAAGTTCATGGCTTTTGAGTATGCTTTGAGAGCAGAATCCGCAGAGCTAATTATTACACATGATGTAGATAGTGAGGAAGATTGAATAACAAAAATAATTAATGGACTCTTAGGTTAATATAAGTAATTGCTGACTGGTAGGGCTGTACTCATAAAGTTTAGTTGTAGGTAATTTACAGATATTTACATGGATATGTCAAAAAGGGAGTTGTTATATGAGTTTAAAGATCTGAGAGAAGACAATTCCTTGAGTTCAGGTCATGAAACATTTATTAGATGACATTTTCTTATTGCTTATTTTATATGAACATCTCCTACCACTTCTTCCTTTTTGTTTATGTAAATATTGCCCTAAATCTGTTTCTAGGTCATTAAAAATCTGTACTGTTCTTAGAAACAGTTGTAGAAACTTTGTATTTGCTGAACTAATTTTTTTTCGTGGTACATTTGAGAAAGTTTATAATAAAGGGAATGCAAGTAATAAACTAAAACAAAAGTAATAATGGTGTAAAGCTGAGTTTATTGAGCGCTGAGTATATGTTAGGCATTGCTACATGTGCTTTGAGAGGTCTTTATCAAAAATAATAATCACAACAGCCCTAAAAAGTAATTTCTTTTTTATTTTATTTATTTATTCATGACAGACACAGAGAGAGAGAGAGAGGCAGAGACACAGGCAGAGAGAAGCAGGCTCCATGCAGGGAGCCTGACGTAGGACTCGATCCTGGGTCTTCAGGATCACACCCCAGGCTGAAGGTGGCGCTAAACCGCTGGGCCACTGGGGCAGCCCTAAAAAGTAATTTCTAATAAAAATAGAAGATCAAGACCATGAAGGAAAGAACAAATGTTCAAGCCAAGAGTATTAATAGTATCACTATTTTGAAGCCCAGGAGCAATCACAAATGTATCACAACTGCTGCTTGGTTTTTCATAGTTGTAATAGTCACCCCAATTTCAGAGATGTGGAAATGTTAAAAATACACATGCTAAAATCAATGAAATATGGCAACACAGTATTCCCTAAGTAATACTCCATGCAGGAAAACCCTTTCATTATATAATACAAGGAAAATGCTTGCTTCCCTTGAAGAACTAGTATGTTTTCCTCTTTGCAACCACAAGAATTATGCTAAATGTATTACAGGACACTTAGACATGGGCTGCATGTTTGGAAGAAAGTCTTGGGGACAGTGGTGAAGCATTCTGTTAAGTAATTCTTGATGGCGCAAAGATCATATTGTGTGGTGCAATAAACTGCATTGATGATCCTAGTTCTTCATCCTTCTCTATATCATTTCTTTACAATGTAACTTTGCAATGCCACCCATGATGGAGCTGTATTCACCTGCTTCATTCTTTGGCACTGGACCTTTGTTTTGTCCAATGGAGAATTAGTTTACATGATGTAAACAGAGGTTCGAAAAGGAGCTTTGCTCTCTTTTATATATGTCATCATCATGAGGACTTTCCTAGGGTAGCCTGCTGGAAGATGTGACTAAAGCCAATCTCCACCAGCCAATAGCCAGCTAACCCCCAGACATCTAAGTAAATTTAAGAAGTATCAGCAAACCCAACACCCAGCTAACTTCAGATATGTGAGCTAAATAAATGTTTATTGCTTTATACCATTAAGTTTTGGGCAGTTTGTTACTCAACAAAAACTAACTGATACTTACAGAAGAAAACAGACATCAATGATTTTGAGTTGAAAAGTGATTCAGAGGGATGCCTGGGTGGCTCACCATCTGCCTTTGGCTCAGGGTGTGATCCCAGAGTCCCGGGATCAAGTCCCACGTTGGGCTCCCTGCACAGAGCCTGCTTCTCCCTCTTCTGTGTCTCTGCCTCCCTCTCTCTCAGGGTCTCTCATGAATAAGTACATAAATAAATCTAAAGAAAAAAAGAGAAAGAAAGAAATAAGGAAAGAAAGAAAGAAAAAGAAAGAAAGAAAGAAAGGAAGGAAGGAAGGAAGGAAGGAAGGAAGAAGAAGAAGAAGAAGAAGAAGAAGAAGAAGAAGAAGAAGAAAGAAAGAAAGAAAGAAAGAAAGAAAGAAAGAAGAAAGAAATGAAAGAAAGAAAAGTGATTCAGAGAATTCATGCTCTGAGTGTGAAAAAGTTTTAGGAATACCTGAACCAGTTTATTTTGCTAATATTTTATTTTTTTGCATTTTCACTATATATATATATATATATATATATATATGATTTTTAAAAATCTGGAAATAAGTCTTAAAGAGTTCTGTCAATAATATAAATAAAAAATTTGAGGAAGAAAGCAATTATTTTAAAGCTAAATTGAGCATTTTTTTTCTTTTTTCTGTGATGCAATGTAAGTGGGTCTTCCAATTGATAGTACTCTTATATTGCATGTCAGTACATGATTGTATCATTTCCTTTCTTATTTCTCACACCAAAAAAGCAAGCACTACCTCATATATGTATCATTGGATTAATCAGACTTAGCCTCATGATTTGCCCATTTGCACATAATTAAGTCAATAAATATTGTCTATCTGTTTCTATACAGCAAAGTTATTAATTATTAATTAGCATGTTTTCCTCACTGTCTCTTTTCACATGATTGAATACACATCATTGTTAAAGTAAAAAAGCTATTCATTATTTTATTGGCTTTTAATATAGCAGGATATGTGAGGAACAGCATGAATTTTGGAGGTTGGCTGAGAAATTCATTTTAATTTTTTAAGATATTGTTTATTAGATACCCAGTTTTAAAATGAATAGAAATAAATTTATTTTGCATCTCAAAAATCATTAGTTAAAATGCATTCTCTCTACCACGAAATGTTTGTTATTGATTGAATATCACTAAGCTGCACAATTGTTTACTTTGTGTTTTTACTTTCATAGGCATTGCCATTGCTTTGTAATGTTGATTCTAATATAGTGTTCATGTTTGTAAATAGTCTCATCTGATTTCTCATGACAGTCAGTAGTAAAAGAAGAGTCATGAAATCCATCTCTACCTGATTCATTCTACATTCTAGGTGCTCCTTGGGCTCAGCATTTGTGATTCTAAACAAATGGCAGAATGCTGTTCAGTTCACTTTTAATTATTTCCTTCACTAGCCTGGTTGTACATTTTTAGGGGGAAGCATAAGTTATCGAAATGTTATTGCCCTTCTCTGCTTGCTCATTACTTCCCGATGAGCCCTTCATTAGAAACCACAAAGGGAAGACCTGTGTGGGTAAAGAAAAAAACAAAACAAAGCACAGCATTTTTAAGTGATACTCTGCACTAAGAGAGGCAGATGGGTTTGTTTTGGGAAAACTGGAGATGGGGTATATAGGCCCTAGTTTTCTTTGCTGAGAGAATTTTATTCCTGATTTTTTAAGTGAATTTTTTTAAAAGCAGACATATTGGACATGCACTATGCCATTAACAGTCTAATGAAGATTAATTTACTAATACATCAGTGAGAACTAGTAAAGAAAATATTGGTCATCTTTGTCCTGTGTCACATTTTCCTGTGTTTTGTTGCTCTACAACTAGAAATCAAACTTTAAGTATGCATTTTTGTTGTGACTTTTTTCATAAAATAATTCAAATCAGCTACATTAGGAATTTTATTTTAGGAGCTCCTGGGTGGCTCAATAGGTTAAGCATCTGCCTTTTGCTCAGGTTATGATCTCAGGGTCCTGGAATCAAGCCCTACATCGGGCTCCCTGATCAGGGAGGAGTTTGCTTCATCCTCTGCACTTCACCCTGGGCTTGTTTCTCTCTCTCTCTCTCTCTTTCTCTTTTTCTTGCAAAAATAAATACAGTTTTTTTTTTTTGAGAAATGTTGGTTTAACTTTAAAGAAAGATTTTGAGTACTTTATAAGTAGGTCTCTTATAAGAGGTCCAGGAATTGCTAAATTTTATATAAAGTTTACTACATATGATTAAAAACTTCTACTTTCTTATTATATGAGGTCATACCTTTTATTTTCATGCACAATGATTGATACAATTCATCTAAATTGCTTTTGAGATGGGCAGCCCCGGTGGTGCAGCGGTTTAGCGCCGCCTGCAGCCTAGGGCGTGATCCTGCAGATCCTGGAGTCCCACGTTGGGCTCCCAGTATGGAGCCTGCTTCTCCCTCTGCCTGTGTCTCTGCCTCTCTTTCTGTCTCTATAAATAAATAAAAAAAATTTAAAATAAATAAATTGCTTTTGAGAAAAAAAAAATATAAAAAGTGTCCAAAATGACAGGTTTGCAGGTGATAGTTACGAACTGATGCCTCTTGCTCTCCATGCCCTCCTGCTATGTACCATTGCATATTTTAATACTCTCAAACCACTTCTTATGTCTCCATTAACCTTATCCAACAGTGTACCTATACTGATTTTTACCTTCCATAGTTTTTATTCACCTATAGACATTGTCACATAGTTTCCATTGTACAGTGTTATCTTGTCACTCAATTTTTTTGTGATTCTTAAAATAAAGCTATAAGCTTCTAGATGACAGTAGTTATACTTTAAATGTGTGTGATCTAAGCAATTCACCCAAAACAAAAAGCTGTATTTAATCTGTGTGAGAAGAGATAGCCCTCTGTATAGGCACAGTGGCATTGGGAAGGTGGCTGTTAGAGAATGTTAACTTTGCAATTTTATTCAGAGGTCTACCATCTTGATCTTTTTTCCCAGGTTGAGAATAATTATGATGACAACAGCAGTGATTGTACTTAGGTAATTGTGTAGGCCACATCCTTTACACTGTACAAGAAAGCTCTGAAGTAGGAATCCTCACCCTGTAGTACAGAGGAAGAATTTGAGGATGGTGAAACATTAAACAACTTGTCAAGTGTCAAGTCATAACTACCCATGGCAGATCTGGGACTTAAAATCAGATCTGTTTAACTATTCAGAGCTTGTTCTTAATCTGCTATCATGCCATCCGAAGAGCCCTCTATACAAAAATGACTGTTTATTACTTTAGCCTAGGACATTTACATTTTCAAGTGAAGTATCTCTGATGCACTATTATCTTGTAGAAAACTTAATGCTTTTGTTTGTGTTACTCAATGTGATTTTTGATATTGCTTTTCATGTAGTCTGAAACTGAATTTGAGGGAAAATGAAAGGTTTAAGCAAAACACTCCCTCAAACGTAGGCTTATTTTGAGTAGTTTCAGCTCTAGAAGGTTAACATTTGATGTTAATCATCCCCTAGATCAGATACTGTACACTACCTAGATATGGAATTCCTCTCTATATTGATTATAGTTAAAATTTATAGACTTGTAATAAAGATAATGGTAACCATAATAGTTAACTGTTGAACACTGTGGTCAATTCTATACATATTTCTTTAATTCCTCGTGATAATTCCAGTGAAGTAGTTACTATTACCATCTTCATTTCCAACAATGAAATTAGCCTGATACACGTAAGTTAAGTTACCCACAGTCACATCACTAGGAAAAGTCTAAGTTTTTTGTTTGCTTGTTTTAGGCTTAAAAAAAATTCCTTTTAGCTGGAAAAATCCCGAAGCATATGACACTTTTTTACTATGCCTTGCTGAGGCAGGTTATACCCAGATAAAAATCCTTATTTATTTGCTGGTGACCCTGAAAGTGATATTTCATCCTAAATGGGAATTTTTATGATGTAACAAATAGTCAAGTTGTGTGATATTTCAATCAAAATGTGTTATACTCAATTTTTTTTACTTGAGTATTTCCGAATCTATGTACTATCAGTGCTTGTCATTTTTTTAACATAGAAAATCAGGAATTTATTTTTGCCTGGTATTTACTTCTGCTGATTTCTTCTGGATTTTTGTCATTAAAGAGTGGAGCTAGCACAACATGAATATTCTAATTTTATTGCTTCCCTAATGTCAAAAATGCCTTTAAAACTGTGACAAATACATGAAGACATAAAATGGCAGTTTTCTGTTTCTTTGTTTTTTAAACATATGATTGAAGGTTTGACTTAAAAGCTTTGCCACCAACAGTGCATCCACTTTTCAGTTACTAAACTTACTTTCAGTGATTTTTAGTTGCTATACTTTAAAGAGTGAAAGATGTGCTGTGAGTTTGTTCCTTGTTACCATAGCTATATGTTTTAATGGTTTTATTCAGAATGTTAATTACACTTTAAGTTTTACTTTCTATTTTTGATAGGTAATAATTAATTCAACAAATTAAAATTACATGAGAATATAAGCATAAATAAAATGTGGTCTGTGGCATCAATTATAGTACATCTAATGGGTTAAGCAGAGAAGTAATTCATGCACAAATTAAAAAAAATACGGGTAAAGCATGCACATGACAAAAAAAATTAACAAAAAGCCCCACAAAAATTTATGAGAGTTTTAAAAAATCAAACGATTTTTCTCACGCATGTTGAATAATGATGGCAGATTAGAGTGGTCATGAGGACTGTCCCACAGATATAATTATAAGATCTTGACAAAATCATAAAAAAGAAAAGGCACTGGTACATTGGTAAAAATAAGAAGCTGGAAGATAATCAATTCTCAAAATTTGCGACTATAAGGGAAAAGAACTGTGTTTTTAGCTTTCTTATTGAGAAGGCTTCCCAGCTCCTGTGCTATAGGAAACAGCAGCAGAAAACTGGCCTGTCATATCAAGAAAGCAGCCTTTATTTTGTCTTATGTTTATATAAGCTTTATTTGGTTAATATTGCCTGTCATAACTTTTTTCATTTCTTTTTCTTTCTGGATTATCATATCCTTATGTTTCAGCTGGGTTTCTTTCTTTCTTTCTTTCTTTCTTTCTTTCTTTCTTTCTTTCTTCTTTCTCTCTTCTTTCTTTCTTTCTTTCTTTCTTTTTCTTTTCTTTCTTTCTTTCTTTTTCTTTTTTTTTCTTTCTTTTTCTTTATTAAGATTTTTTTCATTTATTCATGAGAGACCCAGAGAGAGAGAGAGGCGGGGATATAGGCAGTGGGAGAAGCAGGCTCCCTGAGGGGAGCCCGATGCGAGACTCAATCCTAGGGCCCCAGGATCACAACCTGAGACAAAGGCAGACACTCTTGGTTGGGTTTCTAGTAAGGTTCTGTTAGGGTATGCAGCAAAGTGGTGGCAAAGAATTACACAGTGAGTAGAACAAGCAGGACAGAATGTATTCACTCTCCAAGTCAGGGGAGGGGCCAGGGATCAAGAGAAACGTATGTAAAGCTGGGCTTTTTAAGGGGTTTTGAAGGATGTGAGAGGGTTGCACCTGCATGCATGGGAAGGAGTGTGGGGAGAGGGTTTACTCTGACCATGTAGAGCAGGAGGTGGCAGGTTTTTTTGAGGGACTCTGTCAGGTACTTGTCTGGGACGTGGGTTGTGGCCAGGCTGACGAAGAATATGTTTCGAAGTTAGGGTCTACTTTTTGAGAGTAGGGCATCATGACCTAGAAAAACAGTTAGGGCCAAGCACAGACCCCTGTGAGTTTTATCTGTGAGCCTGGCAGGGGAGAGGGCTTTGAATAGATTCCTTTCATAACACAAAGCTAGATTTTTTTGACTTAATTTGACAAATGCTGCCTTATAATTTAGGATTTTATATTATTATATTTCTTGAAATATTTAGACCTTTCTACCATCATTCTTAGTTATCTTGATTTGTTTCACTTTATTCCATTTCTTTTTGTTTTGTTTTTCTTTCAAATTTCAATTAGAATTCTTTATTCAGTTTTTCCAAAATGTGTTTGAAAATTAATATACTCTATATCAAATTTTGCTCCTTTTGAAATATTTACTATACCCATTTACAGGATAAAGTTAATATTTTAACTCCACCCATGAGCCGAAGGAATTAGGAACGCTTCAGTATTACCTCCTGAATCTATATTTTATGGGTTCCAGTATTTTAGTTCTCTGTCTCTGTCACTGTCTCTGTGTGTGGGTGCTATATTATAAGCCATCTTTTAGACATTATTACTGTTGCTGTTGTTATTTTTATATAGTCTGTGTCTGTGTAGATTTGCTACTATGCTTACTTATTTCACTGCTCATTTCTCTTTGGTTTCTGGCCTTAATTTTGAGATTGTTTCTTCTTTGAAGTATATTTTTAGTAATTTCTTTGGAAAAAATATTGAACACTTAGTTTTCAGTAACCTGAAAAAGTTTATCTTGTGTTTCTTCATGAAAGATATTTTTTTGCAGATATAATTTTAGAATGAGATTTTTCCACTCAGAATCTCAAAGTTTTTCTGCTTCTCATGTTACCTTGAAGAACTCTGTGTCAGTCTCACTGTCATTTATATATAAGTAGTAATCTTTCATTCCACTCTGGCTGCTTTGTCAGATTTTTTTTCTTTTTATCTCTCTCTCTCTCTCTCTCTCCTTTTTTCCCTTTTTTTGCTTTTTTACAATTTCACTACTGTATATCCAGGATGAGCTTCTTTTATTTATCCCATATATGGTTCATTTTTGATACCTGAATCCTTTCCTGGAAATTCGCAACTTTTAGAATATTTCTTCTTTCTCACTCTGCTTTTTCGTTTGGACACTCAGTTGAACATAAGCTAGGCTGCCTCGTTCTATATTTATCTTAAGCTTGTTTTCAGGGTTTTCATATCCTTGTATCTATGGGTTGCATTTGGTGTAATGTCTTAAGTGTCTCTATCTCTTAAGCTGTGTTTCATTTTTTTTTGAATTGAAATATTGAACAAACAATATTATATTAGTTTCAGGGGTTCAACATAATGATTCAATATTTGTATATATTGCAAAAACGATCACCACAATGAATCTAGTTAACATTGTCACCATATATGGTTATAGAATTGTTTTTTCCTGTGATAAAAACTAAGATCTACTTTCTTGCCTACTTTCAAATATGAAATACAGTATTTTTTTTAAGATTTTATTTCTTTGAGAGAAAGAATAGAGAGAGAAGTCGACTGCCCGCTGAGGAGAGAGCTAGACACAGAGCTCAATCCCAGTACCCTGAGATCACGACCTGAGCCAAAGGCAGATGCCTAACCCACTGAGCTGCCCAGGCACCCCTGAAATACAGTATTGTTAACTGGTGACTAGAGTCACCATGCTGTACATTACATCCCAATGACTCACTTATTTTGTAACTGGAAGTTTGTAGCTTTGACTCCCTTCACCCATTTGGCTCAACTACTCCCCCCACTTTTGGCAACCATCAATCTTTTCTGTTTCTATGAGCTTGTTATTGTTGTTTCCATTGCTTTAGATTTCACATGTATGTAAATGAGATCATATAGTATTTGTCTTTCTCTGATTTATTCCATTTACCATAATGTCCTCAAGGTCCTTCTATGTTGTCACAAATGACAGGATTTTTTTATATATATAAAATTGTTATGGCTCTAGAATGTAAGGATTTTTTTTTCTTTAAGATTTTATTTATTTATTCATCAGAGACACAAAGAGAGGCAGAGACATAGGCAGAGGGATAAGCAAGTTCCCCACGGGGAACCCAATGTGGAACAGATCCCAGGACCCCGGGCTCACAACCTGAGCCAAAGGCAGAGGCTTAACCGCTGAACCACCCAGGTGCCCCACAAATGACGAGATTTCATTTTTTTTTTTGTGCTTGGATAGTATTCCATTGTATACATGTACCACATCTTAATATATATATATATATATATATATATATATATATATAATTTATTTATTTGAGAGAGAGTGAGAGAGATCACAGAGAGAGAGGGAGTAGACTTCCTGCTAAACAGGGAGCCTGATGCAGGGCTCTATCCCAGGACCTCAAGATTATGACCTGAGCCAAAGGCAGATGTTTAACCCACTGAGCCACCCAGGCACTCCTGGGTGCCTTTCTTTATTGATTCATAGATTGATGGACACATAGGTTGTTTCCTTATTTTGGCTATTGTAAATAATGCTGCAGTGAACATGGGGTGCATATATCTTTTCAAGTTAGTGTCTTCACTTTCTTCAAATAAAAATTCAGAAGTAGAATTGCTGAATCATATGGTATGTCTACTTTTAATTTTTTTAAGGAGGCTTTATGCTGTTTTCCATAGAGTCTACACCAATTCTATTATCACCAACAGAGCAAAAGGTTCTTTTTTATCCACATCCTCACCAACACTTGTTATTTCTTGTCTTTTTTGTTAATAGCCTTTCTAAAGTTGGGAGGTGATCCCTCATTTGCTTAATGATTAGTGATGTTGAGCATCTTTTCATGTACTTTTGATTAGCTGTATGTCTTCTCTGGCGTCTATTCCAATCCTCAGCCCTCTTTGCAATTTTATCGTTTGGTTTTTTTACTGAGTTGTATGAATACTTTATGTTTCTGGATATTAATCCCTTATTTTATACATGTCTTACCAATATTTTCCCTGATATAGTATGTTGCCTTTTATTTTGTTGATGGTTTGCTGTGCAGAAGCCTCTGAGTATTATGCAGTCCAACTTGTTTATTATTGCATTTGTTGCCTTTGCTTTTGGAGTTGTTCCAGAATATCATCATCAAAATCGATATTAAGGAGCTTCCTACTTGTTTCCTAGGAATTTTATGGTTTCGGATCTTATGTTCAAGTCCTTAATGCATTCTGAGTTAGTTTTTGTGTATGGTGTAAAATAGTGTTCTAGTTTCTTTCTTTTGCATGTGGCTATCAAGTTTTCCTAATATTATTTCTTGAAAAACATTCCTTCCACATTGCATATATAGGCATAACTCAGAGATATTGTCAGTTCAGTTCTAGACCACTGCAGTAAGGCAAATATCACAATAAAGTGACAAATGAATGTTTCAGTTCCCCAATGTATATAGAAGTTATGTTTGCACTATAGTGTAGTCTATGGCGTACAATAGCATTACATCTTAAAAATAATGTGCTTATATTATTTAAAAATGCTTTATTGATAAAAAGTGCTAACCATCATCTGAACTTTCAGAGAGTCATAATGTTTTTGCTGTTAGACATCTTGCCTTAATGTTCATGGCTACTGACCATTCAGCTTGGTATTTGCTGAAGGTTGGAGTGGCAGTGGTAATTTCCTAAAATAAGACAATAGTGAAGTTTGCTGCACTGATTGACTCATCCTTTCTTGAACAATTTCTCTGTAGCATGTGTCTCTGTTTGGCAGCATTTTGCCCACAGTAGAGCTTCTTTCAAAATTGGGGCCAATTCTCTCAAACTCTGCTGGTGCTTTACCAAGTTGATGTGATTGTCTGAATACTTTGTTTTAACACTTTTCACAGCATCTTCACCAAAAGTAGATTCCATTTCAAGAAATCACTTTCTCTGCTCATCCGTAAGAAGCAACTCCTCATTCATTCAAGTTTGATCATGAGATTGCAGTAATTCAGTCACATCTTCAGGCTCTGCTTCTAATTCTAGTTCGCTTACTATTTTCACCACATCTGCAGTTACTTCCTTTCTCTTGAATACTTAGAGGCCATTTTATTTCACCTAACTTCAACATTGCTGTGCTTCAGAGAATAGGGAGGACTAAGAAGAGGTAGACAGCCGGGAGAATGGCTGGTCAGTGAATCAGTTAGAACACATACAATGTTTATTGATCAAGTTTGCCATCTTGATATGGACATAACTCATGGTGTCCCAAAACAATTATAGTAGTAGTGCCAAGGATCACTGATCACACATCACCATAACAAATATAATCAGAATATAATGCAGAAACACAGAGTGAGCTAATCATGTTGGAAAAATGGCACTGATAGACTTTCTGAATGCAGGATTACCACAAACCTTCAATTTGTAAAAGACAGAGTGTCTGTGATGTATAATAAAATGAGGTTTTAAGTCAATGTTCTCCATTATACCTATTGCCATAGTTACATGAAAAACTTAAATTTACATACAGTTTTTTTTATGTATGAGAGGAGAATAGGGCTAGGCCCATGAATATTGTATTATATAATCAATACTATTAAACATAAATGGCATCTTAGTGAAACTTCCAAAATGCTTATTATTTTATTCCCTGACAACATCTGGAAAAAATTATTCTCTCCAGGGTGGAATTTTAGGTTAAGTTAGTATGTTATTTTTCATATCATCCAAGTTAGTAGAGTTCTATCATCCAAGTATTATTTAAAAAGATAATATGATGGATAAGGTTAGTCACCTAGTAAAACCACTGGGTAATTTCTGGGGCACCTGGGTGGCTCAGTAGGTTAAGCAGCTAACTCTTGATTTTAACTCAGGTCGTGATCTCAGCGTCATGAAATCCAGCCCCGTGTTGGGCTCTACACTGGTGTGGAGCCTGCTTAAAATTCTCTCTCCCTCTCCCTCTGCCTCTCTCTCCTAAAACGACAACAACAACAATTAGGTAATTTCTTTTTAAATGTAATTTTGTTGTTGTTGTTGTCTTTATGTTTTAATATATTTGATAAATTAAAAAGAATTATTTCACAAATATTTGGAGGAAGCCACCCACTTGACATAAAATTATTAAGATAGACAAGGGCTCTTATTATAATTTGAATTATGACTACATGCAAAAAAAAGAAGTTGGAAAATCAGTTGAAAAATATGTGTAACTTAGTCAAAAAGAAAAAGGTAATATTTTATGTATATTATGTTTATCTATGAAAATTTCTGAATGTAAGCAGATGATTGAAAGTACTAAACATAAATTCTCAAAATGGTGCAGGAACTATGAAATATTAATTGTCTCAGTTTTCCAACTTGTGTAAGAGTTATTATCTTAAAATTAATTATATTATCTCATGTTTCAATTTAGCATATAGCATATAAAATTAATAGAAAATTAAATTGTAAGAAATTTTACCTATATTGTATTTTCTTTGTGTTATGACATTTGTGACTAAAGTATTATAGAAAAAGAACATAAAATAAATGTTTTTTATGATAGTCATTTATATTACATCCTTTGTAATTTTATTTGAGTCAATGGAATTTTAGAATAATTTTAATGATTTTTGTATTGATGAATTATACATTATAATTTAAATTTTCAGATAAATAATTTATTTTTAAACAAAATAAGAAATGTAGTATATAATAGGTTAAAACAGAAAGATGCTTATATAAAAGAGGATATTATGATTTTATAAGTATTAATATAGTAATTATTATACATAGAAATGGTGAAAAAGATTAGTAGATTTGAAGAGGCAACAGAGAGGTCCCCAATACCAGGTGAATAACAGATATATTTTTTAAAAAAAGCTTAGCTCTTACTTCATTCATATTTTTTAGCAATAGCAATATGCCAAGAAAAGCACTCACATCCAATGTAATCCTATCGCCTTTCACACATGATCCATCTTTAATAATAGAAAATTTTGGAGACTCATGAGGAAAAAATATCAAACACTTTTATTTGAATTAATAGAAAAACCACCTTTATGCCCATAAAGGAAACTTAATAGCAAAATTGAATGGTTTCAATAGTCTTCACTGCCTGCTTACTCAAGGAAAACGCTCTAAGTATTCGGTAAACGCCTTACAGAAATCAGGGAGCGTAGCATCTCCTGTGTGTCACCTAAAGGGAGTACAGCGCCATAACGTTCTCAAATTTAATTTTCTCTTTGATCTACTTTGCAAGTTCACTAGCTTCTTTCAAATAATTTCTCAAATAACCTTCTTTCAGTAAAAGCTGTGCCAGGTAATCCACCTCTCTTCAAAACTCCTTATAAAATAGATGTGTCAGTAGTAAGCACAAAGAAATTTGAAACAAAATCCAATAACTTTTCACCCCTGAGGTTTGTTCACCCTGGTGTCATTTTAGTTCATCTTCTGTATATATCATTAATGTTTGCACAGATCCTGTTGGTCGTATCTTGTCCAAAGGCCAAATTATTCCCCCAGCATTCAACACATTTAAAAAATACTGCAAGCAGAATCTATGAATGACTTGCATTAACATTCAGAAGCCAGGGTATTTACCGACTGTCAAAAATTTAATCTTATTAAGACTATGATCCATTCTACTATCACTGAAACCTGCTTTGTTGCTATTGTAAATCTTGGCTTTCTGTAATTTTTTTCCAACCTCAGGAATTTCACATTTGCATTTTTATACTACTCTCTCAAAACTAATGCTATTTTGAAAAATATTTTATTTTTTCTAATATAGACAGTGTTTCTAACCATATTGTTACAGTAAGTGGAGCACCGATGTGAAAAAAAAAACACAATAAATGATTGTAAGGCTTTCAATTTTATATCATCAGTTAAGAAATAGATTTCCTAAGTGATCCTCCATTCATGGAAAATAGTGTTACCTACTTGATGAAACTCGAGGTATATTTGATGGTTTTTAAACTTTAAACCAGAAATTACTGACCCATTAACTCCACTAATTAGGCTGAAACCTAATTTGCATGTTCTTTAAGGACTTTGCCCTTGAGTTGCTCATCTGCTTTTACATTTCACTAATCACATAAATTGTCCTTCTCAAGTAAGGTGACCAAAACACAATAAGTTACTCCAGTAATATTGTAACTGATGCAAAAAAGAAAGCCTGCTTCTCAAACACATACATCATTCTTTATACATAAATGTTGTTACTTTTCCAATCAATATTCCTATTGACAATTTGTTCTAAATTTATTTCTTTTATGTCAGTTGAACATGCTTCCACAGAACTTCAGACAAGTTAAAGTAATCATAATAGCCAAATTCATTTTTATTTTTGCTACTGAAAGGTCATGCTTTCCCAATTTTGAATCAGTTGAAAATTGTTAAATCTGTAATTGATTATTTACTAGGACACTGATTAAATCTCACAGATCTGTATGATGCTTGATTTGATATTTTTACCTCTTTCCTGTCCTTCTTTTGTTCCAGACCACGTTTGTATTAAATAGTCTTCCAGTTTAATTCTAAACCTGTTTTTGCTCATTCTTTTAACACTGTGATTATGAGGGATGGTTAAAAGGTTTGCACTTATATTCCAAATCTAATCAACTGATATTTTGTTAGAATCCACGTTGAGAAGGATTCTGAGGTTGCATTTGAGCTTAGCAGAAAAAAAATTGAGATCAATTAGTGATGTTTACTGTGCTCAATAACTGGGAAGATGGTAATATTTTTGCTGCTTGTGTGTTGTCATTGGATTTAAATGAGTTTTTTTGATGTTTTGTGGCCAGAACTCATAGTAAGAAGGGTATTTTATGTCATAACTCAGCCCACACATACTCATACAAGCACATACACACACACACACAAACACACAATTGTGACAGGCTGAATATTGCCTCCTAAAGATGTCTATATCTTAATCTTGGAACTTGTAAGGATGTTACCTTACTTACACAGTAAAAGAGACTTTGCAGATGTAATTAAGTTAAGGATCTTAAGATGGAGAGAATATGCTGCATAGCCATGTGGGCCAATTTATTCACAAGCGTCTTTCTAAGAGGAAAGTAGGGGATTCAGAATTAGAAAAAGTAAAGGTAAAGATGGAATGAAGAGATGTGAAGATAGAATCAGAGGTTGGGGATTAGCTTTAAAGATGGAAGGAGGAGCCATAAGCCAAGGAATGCAAGCATCCTCCAGAAACTGGAAAACCAAACATTTCTCCCCTGAAGTGTCCAGAGAAATATAGCTCTGCTGACACATTGATTAGACTTCTGAGCTCAAGAACTTTAAGAGAATAAATTTGTATTGTAGTAAGCCAGTAAATTTGTGGTAATATGTCAGAGCAGCAATAGGAAACTAGTACAATACAGTGTCATTGAAACAAAAGTTTTATCAGATAATACTTACCAGATGTGTGTGTACTTCCTTATTAAGCCTAAATAATAAGATACACTCTTTGATATTATCATTCTATTGTATTTATTCTACTTCACTTTTTAAGTGTCAGTTGAAACCCAATAAAATAATGTCACTTACCTGTAGTGGGTCTTGACCTACAGTCTGACAAACCAGTGACAAAAGACCTGCACTTTAAAAAACATTGGTCCAAATTTATTTTCTTATTTTCATTCTTTTTTTGTAAATACTACTGAATCTTAAGATGTATTATAACTATTAAGTTTTTTTTATTATAAATCCATAAGTTCTACCACTTTTAAAAAATGGCACTATGTTTTTTCAATTTTTAATTCTTAGCATTCAATATTTCTGCCTATAAGATAGTGGACTTTCAGAGTTGCATATCTCATTTAGCAAGCATACCTGCTATAAATGTGAATTATTATGAATCAAATCATTAGGTTCAAATGAAGCATTTACTTATTAAAAGATAAAGTATTAGTTTACATAGAGCCATGCTACATAATGACTAGATAGTATTGAACAAAATTATTATAAACCTTATAATCATAGAACATATATTTTAGTGAAAATTAAAAACTGATTCCTTTCTAGATACTTTCATTCTTTTTAGATTTTATTTGCATTTTACCTCTACTACAACTTATATCAGATATCCATTTGGGCTCACTGTAGTTTTATCAATGTTTATGTTGTGTTTGTTATTAATGAGAAAATAAATGATTTAATGGTCTCTGATTTCCACTGTAATATAAAAAGCATTTTGGTTGTTTTTAATAATGATGATATAATGTTTTTTTATTTTTTTAATATAAAGCTTTGTCAAGTAGACACCATAGCAAATTTGATGGGCAGAAAAAAACTCAAAAAAGAAAATACAAGTTTACATGATTTAATAGGTATATTGTCTTAACTGGCTTTAAAATTCAGTTTGTTTTAGTAATCCCAAACCTTCTTGAGCTAATTATTTACCTTCTTATTTGAGCTGATTGACTGAAATCAATGCAATATGTGGAATAATTTTAATAAATTATAATTTTAAGCACTTAGAAACTAATTGTGCGTTTTAAGAGGGGTCATTCTTTTGGGTCCATAAGTGCAACTTATGCCTATAGAACAGGAAAGAGTATAGGGAAACATCTTTAGGTTATGTCAATGCTATTGCTCAAAATAATAATGCTTGACCACATTTTAATTTACAGAAGAGGTTGTACACAAAAGTATTAATATAACAAATGTCAATTTCAGTAACTATGCCAATTTGATTGGAATCTTTTTTGAAATTGCTTGTTTGCTAATACACAAAGGAAATACTGCATTTCTAGAGGCTCTTAAAAAAAGTCATTTAAGAATACATTTATTTGGCTAGAAGATGATTGATCCTGATGTAATGGAAAAAACTAACTTTTGGAAATTGGTGGCCAGTCATTTATCCTAATGTGAATGAGTCCAGTCACATTCTAGGTGTATTTATAAATTGTTTCGTTTTTTTTAAAATTAATGAATACTTTCAAATTGATCAGTAATTTGCCTTAGTACATGGAAGAATTTTTGTCAGGACAGACCCATAAATGTAAGAAGTTCAGAAAGAAAATAAATGAGAAGATGTAGTCAAAGAAACATAGGTTTGGGAAATATGACTAAGTGTAAAAGGTGGTTAGATATAGTCAAAAAATAAATATGTACATATGTTTATATCTAAAGATAGGATATAATTATACTTACATGAATATATAGCAACTGGTATGATTTTGAGGTGAGTTTTGGGTAGGAGATGTCAACAGGAAGAAAACAATGGCAATTTTATTGTAAAGTCTGCAGATTTACTTCAAAAAGCACATACATTTTTATTTCCTTTAGAAACAAGGTGGCCTTTTTAATTCTTGGCATGAATTTGGAAAGTATGCGATAAAAGATAAGACACACCAATCACATATATTTAAAAATATGCCAGTAAAGATGCCTAAAACAATGTTTTCTGTAACTGCTATAAATGTAATTTGGTTTAGTACCATGACCTCAGAAAATAAAAGTCATCAAAGAAATTAATTTTCCATTCTGGAAAACCCTCATCAAATTTGGTATGTTTGGTCCATTTGGTTTTGTTCATAAAATAGAAAGAAAATTAAGTATTATTCTTAAAAATACATATTTTTTTGCTAGAGGGAATTGGGAGCCTTCCAGAAACTTTTGGTTAAACTCTTTCAGGAGCATACAGAATAGCAACAAATATATTATGGGAAAAATTTTGTCAATGAAGTATGATTGCAAAGTAGTTGTTTGAAATACTTATTCACTGAATTAATCCAATTGCTTTCACTCATTAAAATTTCCTCAATTAAAAAATAAATAAATAAATAAATAAATAAATAAATAAATAAAATTTCCTCAATTAAACTGCTTTAATGAATTTTTATTTCAATAATGGTCTTTCAGAATGCTTTAAAGTTTTCAATGAGTCTTCTTCATTCTGGTTTTGAATTTAATATATTGAAGAGAAAATATACATCATTTCTAGTGCCCCTGTATACACAGTAATTAAACTGAAGTTAATTTACACCTATATTTCCATTTTAAAATTAATTATGATTACTATATCTTCAAACCTTTTGAGTTACTTTGTCAAACATTAGTAAATCATACATATTGATTCTAGTTGATTTTAGGCTCCAACTTCTGTATCCAAAGCATTTTTCATAGACATTTTTTGGAACACCATCCTGAAAACAGTATAGTCATTTGTCTCCTCTCTAATACTATGCATGTCTTGTGGAAGAGTACTCTTCATCTTTGGAGCACAGCAGCTGAATGTCATTGGAACTTAGGAAAAGAACATATAACCTGTGTTGGGTGTTATGTTAGTTGGAAGAAGGCCTTGAGAGAACATCCTCCAGAGTCAGTGATATATGTTGTCTCTAATTATACCCTAAAAGGCTTTATTAATTATTAGGAGGATTCATAGCAAGTTGAAAGCTCAAAGTGCTAATTTAAAGGATTGGTGTTAAGTTGGAGGAAGGTCTTAAACTGAGGCAAGATAACTTTATCACTGGACTTAGATGAGAATGTTAATATCACGCTTTTGGAATTTGCAAGAAATGTTTGGGACAAACAGGTACAGATAAACTTGAATGATGTACTTCATTTGGCTGATTCTTTCAATAAAATTTTTTAACAGCTATTTCAAAATGTCAATGATTTTACTTTTGAACTTTCAATAATGCATGTGCAATAGCTCTAGAGATGTCTGTTGACTACAAGTTCAAGAGAAGTCAATGGTGGCACAGCCTATCTTAGCTGATATTTACATACCTTTTCACCCAGGACCAATAGGATGATAATTATTTTCTCTCTATTGTGATAAGTTAATACAAAAAAAATGTAGAGAGTTTTAAAAGCTACATTTTAAGAGGAATATTAGCAAACTAGAATTCATCAGAATGAATCCTTGATAGAGACAGGCACAAAATCATAGTTCAACTTAGAAAACAAATGAAAATATTTTAGCTTAAAAATATGTGTGTGCAGGGGTGCCTGGGTGGCTGAGTCAGTTAAGTGTCTCAACTCGTGATTTCAGCTCAGGTCATGATCTCAGGATCATGAGATTGAGCCCCGCATTCAGCTCTGTGCTGAGTCTGAAGCCTACTTAAGATTCTCTCTCTCCCTCTGCACTCCTCTTCACCCACCCCCACTTGCACTGTCTTTCTCTCAAAAAAAAAAAAATTGTGCACACGTTTATTTTAAAATTAAAAGACTATCACAATGAAGAGATATTAAAGTTCTTTTTTTTTTTTTTTTTTTTTTTTTTTTTTTTTTTTTTTTTTTTTTTTTTTTTTTTAGAGAGAGAGAGTGCATGAGGGGCTGTGAGTAGGGGTGGGGCAGACAGAGAGGAAGAAAAAGAATATTAAGTAGGCGTTACACCCAGCTTAAGTCTAATGAGGGGCATGATCTCAAAACCCTGAGATCAAGACCTGGGCTGAAATTAAGAGTCAATTACTTAGCCTACTCAGGAGCCCTGAAGAGATAGTAAGATTCTTTGTGACTCAAGAGCAAAAGTAGCAGTGGATAGAAGTTTAATTTCTAGATTTCAACTCAACTTAGAGAATTTGATAAGAAATAAGTATCCCTTGAATTGGAAAAAGTTACTTTTTCAAAGAGAAAACATTTCCATTTCATGGTCTACCAATCATCCTTTGATTTAATACAATTCAAAATATAAAGAGATTAATTTTCTACTAAGAACCCCGGGGTTAGGGGGTGGGGAGTGTGTGTGTGTGTGTGTGTGTGTGGAGATTTTTAGCAAACTTGATTATAAAGACATTTAGGAAGGTAGATATAATACCCAAATATCCACTTCTAACATAAAACTAAATTGGATACAGAGATATATTTAAATAGTGTTTTTTCCTAGTTATTTCATATATATAGTGTCTTTATCAGAGTCTTGACATCAATATCTTCATTAGCCAGTTTTAAGGTCATCTAAAAGCTTTCCTTAGCACATCATTTTCATTCTCATGTCAATTATTTGTGACACAGCACTTTCTGAATCTCTAATTGAAAATTTCATCCCAAATCACAGATACCATTTTATGAGGCATTAAAACATTTTTAACATCTGTCCTGTAAGCAGATTAAACATGGTAGTATTGCTTTTAAAAGTGATCTTTAAAAAACTGTTTATGTAGCCAATGGAAGTGTCATATGCCCAGAAATAATTATACTTGAGCTCAATTCCTTTACCTCCTTTATTTCAACCAATATTACTAGGTAACCTACAAGTATCTTAAGCTAGTATGCATTGATGGAAGTCTTTATAAACTAATGTACCTTTCACAAACCGCAGCTTTTTCATTTAAAATGAAGCAATTGCTAAAGCTGCATGTAATATGAGAGTTTGAAAGACATGGATTTAGGCATCTCTCTATTAATGGATAGATAATTGGTGGGGAAAGTGGTGGTGAGTCAACTAAAAACGAGACAGATACAGAATTTACAAAATTACCTGCTGATTTCTTCCTCTGTAACATGGTACTAATTAGCATTACCCTCCTCACATATCCCCAGGTATTCCTCCCTAGGCAAGAGAATTAAATTCCAATTCCCTACTGACTACTACAGGACTTCTGCCCTCAGATTTAGCCTGACTCTTCCACGTTAGGCCATATTGCACTCCTTACACACCTGCCTGGCAAGCTTTGGCAGGACTTCTTGCCGTTCCTGACACAAATGCATGGTTTCATGCCTCCATGCCCCTGCTGGTGATTAAGACTGGCCACCTAGTTTATTGTTCAAACCTGAACACTTTTGAGATAAAAGGACTTACAGGTAACTATTGGGCAAAGACAGTGGTGCAAACCTGGACTCTCCCAGGGCAAACAGGGAAATGAGATTACAGCCATGATATTCCTTCTCAACTTATTCCCTTGCCATTTGTAAATTCCAGCCATCCTTAAAGCTAAACTGAACCAATGCCTCTTCTATGATACTTTGTAGATTATGAAAGTAGCCATTAAATGGGTTGACAGAGTAAAAATAGTCACTCTGGTTTGAATTACTCTTTTTCTAATATTTAAAAATATTAACCATTTTATCATTTGAAAACTGAACAATTACTATCATTCTAATCTTCTTTCACAGTTAATTTACCTTTTGCATTATATCTGACTACTTTTACAAAATCCAAGGCCAAAGCCTCCCTTCCCCCAAGGGACAACATGTACATATGCACTTCAAAAATACCTCTCCAGTTTTTTGTCTTCACCATGCTTTACAAAGCCCTATATTAGTTGTCTACGTCTTCCACTTCACATCTCATTTAACTCCACTTTACACTTTATTCTCTATGTTTAAGCAACACTGGTTTTCTTTCTGCTCCTCGCACATGCCAAAATTTTCCTGCCTGAAGGCATTTTCTCTTATTCTTTACTTTGCCCGTAATACCACCTACCAAGTCTCCCTTCAGTTCTCTGCAGGCAAGCACCTTCTCATTGCTCAGCATTAAGCTCAGAGAAGCTCCTTGACCACCCCTTCCAAATAATACTCTGTCCCTGCTGGGTCTCCCACCTTTGTCTTTTGTTTTCCTTTATTGCACTTACAGTGTAATATATATGTGTGTAGTGTGTGTGTATTATAAACATATCACATATATATTATGTATGCATATTATAAACATACATGTATATATAATTTTTACATACTTTTATAATTGACTTTTTCCACTAAAATGTAAGCTCAGTGAGGAGACAGGCTTGGTTCCTGCTGTGCTCCCACAGTCAACGGGTTCAGTAAATATTGCTGAATGAATACATATGACCAGGAGTAAACTCGCATAACTTTTCTTTTTATTTCTATCACTTATCAGAATTTATTTTACATAGGTGCTTTATCTCTCCAGGTATACAATGAGCTCTCTAAGGTCAGAGTCTACCCAGAAAACTATAGTACAGTGTCTTCTCATGAAGATGTATTTTATTTTTTTTAATTTTTAAAAAGATTTTATTTATTTATTCATGAAAGACACATATAGAGAGAGGCAGAGACACAGACAGAGGAGAAGCAGGCTCCATGCAGGGAGCCCGATGTGGGACTCGATCCTGGGACTCCAGGATCACACCCTGGGCTGAAGACAGGCGCCAAACCGCTGAGCCACCCAGGGATCTCCTGAAGATGCATTTTAAATGTTGATCAGGTACATTACCGTAAATGTTAGTAATTATTTAGAGAACAACCATCAATAGAGTGTTCAAGATGCTTATTTTTCAGAAGAATTCAGTTTATTTCAAAAGAGAATGGTTAGATTTCCTTTTACCAGAGGCAGCATATTCTGGAGGAAAAGCATATTCGCTGTCAGTGCCTTGTCCTAAAATCCTAAACAGGATCTTTAAGACGGAGGTGGCTATACCCTTGGAAAACACCTCTTTGCAGAATGAAGAATTCTTGGAAATAAAGGCCTTGCTTGAATTTTTCATTAGATAATTTTATTAATATTCCTATGACCACTCACATTGGGAACTTGTAACTTTCCTGGTAACATCCTGTCAGCATGCTAAGAATTTCTTGTTCACTGAAAGCCATTGCCTTCCTGCTTATCCCTCCAGGAGCGGACTATGGGGTAAACAGCAAAGCACCCTGCAGATCAGAATCCAGCCTCAGACTTGACTTACTTGTCCTTATTATATGGGATAAGATATGATTATCAATATAGGCTTAACAGTTATCATTGAGTCAAGTGTTTGAGTCAGTTTCATTTCTAAAATTTTGTCTGGCTTATTCAAAGAATCCTTGGTTTCCTTGAAAATCGAAATGCACGGGCAGCCCTGGTGGCTCAGCGGTTTAGCACCGCCTTTAGCCCAGGGCCGGATCCTGGAGACCCGGGGTCAAGTCCCACCTCAGGCTCCCTGCATCGAGCCTGCTTCTCCCTCCGCCTGTGTCTCTGCCTCTCTCTCTCACTCTTTGTCTCTCTCATGAATAAATAAATAAAATCTTTAAAAAAAATCAAAATGCAAATAGTATTAACCTATTATGAGGTTTATATAGGTCATAAGTGAATAAATCCCTAGTATAGTTCCAGCACATTGTGGGTAGTCAATATAGGTTTGTGTTTTGTTTTGATTTTGTTTTTTTCTTTCCCAGAGTCAAGTAGCAATATTAGCACCAGGGCAGCAAGACCGTTGAATATATACTCTCATTTCAGAAAACTATGTATATGTTTGTTTTTTTTTTTTTTTTTTTTTTTTTTTTTTTTTTTAGTTGGAAGAGTGGAGGGCCCTCCTGCCCTTGACCTGTGTTCTCTAGACATACCTATTATTGCTAAATGCCACCATCATTTGCTGTTGGAGTAACAATGGCAGGAGGGGGGGCTATGCTAAGAAGAGACTAGATTAAAACTTTGCAAACTGTATAATATTTTTATATACATTGTCTTATCTGTTCTATAGGACAAAACCTTGTTCTTTAAACTACTATGATTCCACTTTCCCCTTCTGTTTATGCAACATCCAATGATGTTTGTTGCCCTGGGGTGAAAAAAGAGTGAGTCTAACTAAATCTCACTTAAATATAGGTAGGTAGTGGTGAAAGATTTTCAGATAATAGCATGAAAAATAACACTTGTCAGTGTTAGTAAGGGAGGAGTTCCTCTCCTGGAAAAGTTCCTTTCTGGGTGAAATGAGGCAAGATATGTGACAGCAAATATAAAGTGTTATGAGGAGCCCAAGTCTGATCCATAGCTCTTCCTTCCATACATTTTCTCCAAAACAGTGATTTCACAGATTTTAAGAGAAAAAGAATTTACAGTAGGGCTTTCCACACATGAGAGAAATTTCGTAGTGACTCTGGCATCACACGTCCAAGTTCAGATTCCTGGTAAATAATCATGCTTGAAAGTTAGTTACAGAAGAGTGAGAGTACACCCTTCCTCCCATGTGCTCTAACCCTTACATGTTTTGGGTGTCTTTGGTACTGGATTTTTTTTTATTTTCTGGCACCGATAGAACATTCTATTAATCTGTAAAAATGAAGCAGAGATAAACTCTTCAGAAAAAAAATATTTTTAAAATTAGCATTCACACACTAGCACTTTCCTCTGAGACGTTATCAGATATATTTTCGCTAAGATAGACTGAAGGACAGAAAGGGGAAATGATCATGTGATAAGATATTACAATATCAGAAGATGAAATTCCTGTCTTCCATTACCCCTGGGAAGTATTTATTATTTGTGTAACAGAAAGCTTAAGTGTTCATTTGATTAAAACAATTAATACAAAAGTATATAGAGATTATACATCTTGTTAACATTTATAGGATCCAAGAAGCATCATCACTTAAGTATATGTTGCCCTTATCTATCTGCACCCCTCCCATCTCTCTCTCTCTCTCTCTCTCTTTCTCTCCCTCTCTCTCTCTCACACACACACAAAGATACCTACAGAAACATACTCTATTTTTAAAGGATCCATGGAACCAAATATCTAATGAAGGATTCAATCAACACCAGTGCTATAGTACCAAATATGTATGATATGATATTATTGAGATGTTACCGTTGAGATTCTATGGAGCAATCGTTTTTGCATTGCTGACTGTGTGGAGTCTAGATAAATATATTTGATCCAAACCTTATAAGAAAAACAAAGGTCCACAAGGCTTTGAAAGAGGATGATAATTTCAGAGAAAGGTGAGGGTTTTTTTAGTGATTGAAGAGTAGCGTCTGTGAAGGGGATGCCAGAAGGTGTAAATGATGAGCTAAGCCGGTGTCAGATTAGAAACGTTTGTAATGCCATGTTGCAATTGTTGAATTTTAGTTAAATAGGGTATCAGCAGAAAACTGTAAGCAGGAACTAATATGATCCGGAAACCCTTTCTTCAGAAAGCTAAAAGTGGCAACCATAAATATTTTTCTGTTATGGCATTTATTGACCTTGATTCTGTGCTGTACATTGGATGCCCTTTCACACTGATACCAGGTATATTCTAGTCAGTGGTTAGCCACTTTATGGGTCCTAATGGTGTTTGCTTCTCAGTCTGGTTGCTTGATGAACAGCATAATGCATTTGTTCAAAGTAAAGCCTTCCATATCATGTCTTCAAAGGCCAAATTGATCTGTCTGCTGCCATTGCATTTCCAGTGGGCAGCGTCTCTACAACTCCACGGGAACTTCTTCAGCAACTTTGGTGGCCTTTTTGATGTTGTTGTTGTATTCTCTTTTCTGTCTGTAGTCACTCCAGCACCCTAGGTCAGAACTGTTTTAGTATCTCTTTGTCATATCCTCTACAGATATGTCTGGTTGCACAAGATGTCCTCCCCAAAATTGATCTTCACCTCTAAATTTTCTTTCAGAGCCAGACATTTGGCCTATTGCTCCTTGCCAACTAGGATTCACTAGTATTTGCTTTTCCATTATTGATTGGCAGTGACAACTTGTCCTTTCAATGTCATGAGGCTCAGAAGCAATTATGGCAATATTTATCAGGGTAAAGATGGCTTTGCTGAGATCTTCTTGCCTAGCTCACCAATTGTTTTCACTTCTTCATTAGCTCATAGGCTTCTTTTGAACACCTCTTTCTTTCTGGCCTATTCCAAATTCTAAAGATGCCAGTCTTGAGCTTCAGTAAGCCTTTTCATCTTTAAGTATGCCTCTTCAAATGGAAAACAGGATATAGGTCCCCTGAGAATCAGCATGCTAAATAAAGTGATTTATGAAATACTCTTCATCTTTACCCATATTCTTGCCAAACAGCTTTTGTTTTGCTTATTGCTTTTTAAAAAATATTTTATTTATTTATTTATTTATTTATTTATTTATTTATTTATTTATTTATTATTGTTTAATTATGAGAGAGAAGTGGAAGGGCAGAGGCAGAGGGAGAGAGAATCTCAAGCAGACTACCCACTAAGCCCAATGTGGGGCTTTATCTCAGGACTCTGATTATGACCTTAGGCAAAAACAAGAGTCAGACACTTAATTGACTGAGCCACTCAGGCATCCTTTGTTTATTGCTTTAATTGGCATATATGCGGAGCTTTTTAAATCCACATTAATTCTAGACTACTGAGCCCTCTTGAAAAGAGACCTTGTCTTTTAGCATTAGTGAAAAAAAAAGGTGTTTTTTTTTTTTACATATTTTTATTTATTTATTCATGAGAGACACAGAAAGGCAGAGACACAGGCAGAGGGAGAAGCAGGCTCCTTGCAGGGAGCCTGATACGGGACTCGATCCCAGGACCGGGATCATGCCCTGAGCCAAAGGCAGGTGTTCAACCACTGAGCCACTCAGGCATTCCACATTAGTGAAAATTTTTCGATGGACTTAATTCCAGGTATTCTAAGCTTTGTATTTCTTGAAAAAGCATAAAAAGTGCCATAATTTATACTGGAATAGTTAATAATTATCACCTTTTATATTATGAGCATTTATGTCCCTGGGAACTCTGCAGTCAGATCTTCTCCCCATGCTGTTCCCCTTGAATCTAGTATTGGATACTAGATATTATTTTTGGAGTGGTAAATAAAATTATATATATATTATATATATATAATATATATAATATATATATATATATAAACACTTGGCACAGGGCATGGTAAGCATATTTTACCACATAACCATAGACTACTGGTAAACATATTCTTATTTCTAAAATCAAAATTTTGTAAATGAGAAGTCCACTGCCAATCATATTTTTTCCCTTTGCAAACCTAGGTCTAGAGGCTTGTAAGAGTTTTGTTGTTTGTTTGCTTCTTTTTGTTCTAATTAAAGTTCAGAGATTTTACTTAGATTAAAAAAGAGCTCCAGTGTAGATCTTTTTCTTTTCAGTTCAGGATGCAATTATGTGACCCTTTATAATCTGCAGACTATTAAAATTTACTTCTATCATTTATTTGTTTTTGTCCTTCCTTATATTCTGTTATCTCCTTGTGGAATTCTTGTTATTAACTTATGAGCTTTCCTGGATCTATCCAACAATTCCTTGTTTTCATTCATGATCTTTATCTGTTCATGAACTTTTCTTTGCATTTTATCTTTCTGGACCAAAATCCTGATTTTGATCATCCTTTCCATAATGTAATATACTGAATTGTTATTTTGGTTTGAGTTCCCCTAGAAGAAGACAGTGTGGCAAAATTTAGTTAAGCAATGTTTATTTGGAAAAGAGATGTCTGGAAACTGTCTTTGAAGAGTGAGGAAGTAAAATAAGGAAATGAAAGAAACCTGTATAATGTGCATTCTCAAATGGGTTCAGCTGGTGAGCTTATCCCACTGAAGTACTCTGAAAAAGGAGAACATGCAAATTACTTTATCTAAGGACTAAGCAAGCTGAAGTATTTAGAGGCCAACTCTCCCAGTCACTAGTAGAGAGTTGCTCCTAGAGGGGGTTATTCCCTGCCATTTACTCCCTGCTAAATACATAAGTGGGGCTCTCCCTCCTGTCCATTAAAAGCCCTCTGGCAAAAAGATAAATAAATGCCGGCTGCAGGAAGACAGCAGGAGGATACGAGCAGAGTATCAACAGCATCTGTTAATTATTTGTTTCAATGGGTGTTGGGGAAATATAATTAAAACAAAATCTTTACCCAGCCCAGAAATCCTTTGCACAAAAGTAGTAAAGAAAGTACTTTTATTTTGAATAACTATTAAACCACAATGTGAGGGACATCATAGGTAATCCACAGAGAGATTGAAAGATAGAGAGAAACCTCACTCTTTTATAGACCCAAATAGATACAACCCATTACCTGCTTATTCTCAACATAAAGTAAGAAGTAAGTAAGAAGTCTTAACAGTACCATTTATCATAGGGTCCATCCTAACTTTACTTAGTTATTGAGGTGATTAGTGTTAGTCAGTTGGCTTCATCTCAGGGAAAAACATACTTATTACATCTTTATGATGGGAGGTAGTTTTGCACCTTGGAGCAAGGCACCAATCAATATTAGGCTTCTAAGTCCCATGGAAACTGGGAGACAACTGTGTCTTCTATCATCATGCTTACATTGCAAAGAAATGGCCTCCAAGTCCTTGAGAAATAAATTTCCAGATAATAAAGTTAACAACAGGCCTATCTAGATCTAGTCTTCAAAAGGATTTGTGTACATTTCAAAGAGAGGGGGACTTACTTACAATCACAAGTTTTCTAAAGTAAGTGCTGTGAGAAACAAGAGGGAAGGAAATCTCTTATTTTCAACAAGGAGATGTAAACCTCTCAAAAACCTTTTTTTTTTTTTAATATATTTATTTATTCATGAGTGACACAGACTGAGAGTGGCAGAGACATAGGCAGAGGGAGAAGCAGGCTCCGTGCAGGGAGCCTGATTCGGGACTTGATCCCGAATACCGGGATCACGACCTGAGCCGAAGGCAGATGATCAACCACTGAGTCATCCAAGCATCCCAAGGCTTTTCATTTTTAATTTGTATTTGTTCTTACCTTAGAAGTCACATTTTTTTTTAAAACCATCGAATTTTTGTGTTTGCATTTTATCTCCTTCACTGCATCGTAAAATGTGTTTATTCAAGTGTTCATCTTTCTCTTCCTGCAAGTCAATTGGCATATGTTCAAATGACATATTTTGGG
This sequence comes from Nyctereutes procyonoides, assembly GCF_905146905.1. Classification (NCBI taxonomy): domain Eukaryota; kingdom Metazoa; phylum Chordata; class Mammalia; order Carnivora; family Canidae; genus Nyctereutes; species Nyctereutes procyonoides. The sequence continues at coordinate 25,884,622 of NW_026575051.1, read as the reverse complement.
ATGGTCTGCCTGGTTTTCTTGTCTATGGCTGCTAGGATTGTATGCTATTTTTACTTGTCAGCTTAGAAATGGTTGTTGAAATCAATTAGTGCTGATGTTCATTAAATAGTAGAAGGCCAAGGGATTCCCACACCTCAGTGGGTCTCCGATCCCTGGTTTTCCTGATTCCTCCCAGCCTCAAAGGTAAGGCAGGCCCAACCTACTTTTTGGTATCTTCTCAGCTCTGAGGCTGGAAGAACCATGACACTCCCATATCCTTCCCCCAACACAGTGCCCAGAAATCTGAGAACAGACTTCCCAGATCCAATTCCTCTTTCTGTATCTCCCCACCAGGCTCCAACACTATTCCACCAAATGCTTTCATATCCCCTTCACAATTCTTTCTACTGCACCTGAACTGAGCTCATTTATATCCAGTTGGGTTTGGAAAAGAGGCTAGAGAAACATACTTAGATAATTTTGTTTCCAAATTGTTCTATTCCCACAAAACAAATGTTTGTGAGTATCTTAATTACTAAGGAAATTAAATGTGGGAATACAAGTCTTTCATACGTTAATTCCGAAGGAAGACCTATGTAAGTAATAGGTTCCCTTTGGTCAAAATTGATGGCTTGCTTTTCCTTGAATAATGAAAGAGCTGTTTTATCGTATCCAGACACTCCCTTTACTGTTTAAAATGACATGCCTTTATAGTTTTGGAAGTTAGAACATTCTTGATGTAACATAAAATACATAATTTGATTGTCCTGAATTGAGTTTCATACCCTGTAGAAAACCCTCAACTACCAAACTCTAGCATAAGGAATAGTCAGGCACTATCCACTTCTATGCTTTTAAAATCTTGACCTACTTAGAAAATATCATCCTTGGTGCCACTATTTCTGGTACTTCACTCTTATTGAAACTCAGTAGTATTAGAATGGGTATACAGAGAAAAGAGTCTCTTCCCATAGCTGATCATTTGGACCTTGGAGAACTATGACCTGGAAGTGTTCATGCCACTTTCAATTCAAGAGGGCAGGAATTTGCAAGTGAAGGCAACCAAAACCTGAGTTGCTCTTCAGGATCAAGCCATTGCTTCTCTACCATGTATTTATGTGCATCCATTTGTATAAAAACACTTTGTGTGGATAAATTTTGGACAACTAATTTGTACTGGCATAAAAGAATTTCCACATATGTGTATTTAAAAATGCTTTCAAACTGACAATTCAGACAAATCCCATTCAGGCCAAGGTATAAATAATAAATGTGTGTTTATTTGAACTTCTTGATGGAGAAAGCTGTGCAGACAATAGACTTATTTATTTCTAAAGAAGATTTATGTTAAAAGAAAGTTCCCTGGAGCATTAAGAAGAAAAAGCCTGCAAAAAGCACTCTAGTAAATTATAACTCTGAGGATAAAATATGACAAAAATAATTGCTAAAGTAAAAACCACAGTATAAAACTTGCATGTACTCTATATCATATGTTTTCATTTTTTAAATTCCTGTCACTGAAAGAACAATGAAAGAATAATGGAGATTTTTGAATACTTAACTCTTTCAATTTACATAGAATTTTGAATATTTTTTGAATCCTGGATATTTAGCATAATGATATTTAGTGATAGTCATATTTGATTAGTGTTTACTATTATTACTATCATCATTTTACAAGGAGGGAATTCAGAGGCTGAGATTGTAAGGTCACCTGTCCAGGTTTTACATATTAATTGAAAGAGCTGGGATTTTAACCCTGGCCATCATGAGCAGAACCTGATCTGTTACCTATCATGATATGCGGTTTTTCAATGGTATATAGTCCATGTGACATACTCTAGACAATAAATGTGATTCATTTGAAAGTTAAAATTCAAGGAAGTGAACATGTGTTAATGTTAATTTTTCCTTATCTTTCTAAAACATGTGAGTTCTTTGGCCTAGAGTAATTTTCAAATATACATTCTCTTAAAGTTACACATTTAAATTAACTTAATAAGTAAACCAGCATTCAACTGATACACTCTTGTTTACATCGAAGCAACAGTTAATTTGAAACTTTTATAATTATATTCTTTCAAGTGAATTTAATGTTCATTAAAAAAAATCCATTAACATGAGAGTGTGCTTTAGAATCAGGCAGACTAAATTCAAATCTCTTACACATGAAACAATTGCAACCAAGTCACTTAGCTTCTCTGGGAAAAAAACTTTTGACTTTTTATGAGTGTTTATAGTGCCAGACACTGTACTTGAGATTTATATCCATTACCTCATCTCATCTTTACATGAGAGAGCTAGAGTTTCCTTATTTTGTACATGAAGAAACTAAATCTCAAAAAAATTTAGTACCTTTCTTCTACACTATAGATGTAAATATCAGAGCTGTTAATTCCAATCTAAGTCTTTCTGACTCCAAAATCTTTTTTTTACTTTTCATTACACTCAGATGCTTCCAATACGCACTTAAGGGTTTAATGAGATTAAATGACATAATGTGCATAGAATACACAGTAGCAGCCTCATGGTAGGTGCTCAAAGAGTAACATTAATAGTTTCCATTTTTAATTTTTTATTTTCCTAGTAAATATCTTAGAAGATACTCTACTTGGAAAGTAGCATTTTCTACTACTAAAGTCCTTAATAACAGGATAAAGATGGCTGTGGAGGAAAGTCACGTGGTGACTCATGAAATTTTAAAGCTATGAGAAAGCTTAGATATCATCATATCTAATGTCCATTGTTTTTCATTTAGTGAGTTTGTGGAACAATATCATCTTACTAGAATTTCTATACATAAATTGGTCCAAATTGAGCTGATATGGTTAAATGGGGTGGAGAAGAACCCTCATTTTGCATCAAGGGGGGGTCCATAAATCACACATCTTTCTGGAACCCTCAGGGCTCCCTAAAGCACCATTTGAAAATTACCTCTCTAGTAACTTTCTCTCTCTCTCTCTCTCTCTGTCTCACATCCTTTTTTTTTTTTTTTTTTTTTTTTTTTTTTTTTTGCATATGAGGACCACAAAAGTAAAATATCAGCTAAAATTTGCAGTTAGTGGAAGAGCCATGGCTAGAATAAACATTATGCTTGGCACCTTCTATGCCCTGTTCCAAAGCACTTTCCTAAACTTAAGGCTACATAAAAGGGTTTACAGATAACCAGTGGTATGAAGTCATCTGAGTAGCTGTGTCAGTTAAGTGTTCAACTCTTGAGTTCATCTCAAGTTATGATCTTGGGGTCGTGAGATCAAGCCCCAACTCAGGCTCTTGTGCTGGGCACAGAGCCTGTTTAAGATTCTCTCTCTCCCTCTACCTCTCTCTATCTCTTTCCCTCTCTAAAAAAATAATAAAACAAAAGAGAGAAAGAAGAAGAAAGAAAGAAAGAAAGAAAGAAAGAAAGAAAGAAAGAAAGAAAGAAGAAAGAAAGAAAGAAAAGGAAAAAGAAAAGAAAAGAAAAGAAGAAAAGAAAAGAAAAAAGAAAGGAAAGAAAAGAGAAACGAAAAGCAGTGGTTGGTATTTGTTCCTAGGAGTTTTGAAATATTTGTTGTTATACATAGAAAATAATACAAAAATTATTTCAGTCTCTAAGATAGTAGTAGTTGTTAATAAAATATTACTGTAAAGTTTTGTATCATTGAGATCCCCTTTCTGGACTCTAAAGGTTGCTAAGTTTGATTCCTGGGAGCAAAGAGTAAGCACTGTACTTATACAACTATTGATTCTCCTGAAATTGGAATAGTCTAGTAAGAACTAATCTATCTACCAATCCCTGGGGATATCTGACTCTGTCGGAAGAACATGTGACTCTTGATCTCAAGGTTGTGGGTTCAAGCCCCATGTTGGGTGTAGAGATTACCCACTGCCAATCCCATTATATAAAGGTAACAAGCCATAGGGAGGGACTAGATAGGAGGAGCTATTGTAAAAAATTTGCTTGTTCTAATTTGTTTATGATAAACACCATAATACTCTCTTGAGTTATAAGCTTCTGTTTTACTTACTTACACAGACTGTGTGCTTGTAATAACAGAACAAATGCTTGATGTGGTATAAACTGCAATTGCATAATTATTTGCTTAGAAAATAAAATACCATAGAATATACATATATATGATTTATAAATTGTTCTTCATTTATTAGGAGACATGCTAAATGTAATTATAAATTGGAAATATTTTTCCTATGCTAAAAGTAAAGTCATATTAGTAAATATAGATCACTCCATTCCAAGGTTTCAGGACAATAAGTGTTTGAGCCTATGAAGAAAACCTTAGCATGAGCTCTAAAGACGTGGTTTGATGATAGAAGAAAACACAGTATGATTTTTCCCCTTAGGTAATTAATTCCACAAGAATTTATTGAATATCTTCCTCATGTTCTACAAATACACTTGTATATGAAGAATAATTTGAGAGATGAGAAGATGATGAAACATGTGTATAAAGATAAATTATAAAATAGAACGATGATGCTATAATTTACTTAGGAACAAAATAATGTGCAAAAATCATAATTAAGTTATTGTAACTACAGAATGAATTTATGAAAGTAAAATCTCTCTTAACCTACATATTTTTGGTCTGACACTTATTTGATAATTTTTTTAAAAATCGAAGGGAGAATTATAAAAACATAATACAATACAATAACAAATACAATAGGTATAAACAAGTTTGGGAACAAGTACCACTGACTCATAATTTATAAAGATTAGACAGTAGGAGCTTAAACAGTCAATTATAGTGGACATTAGAGAATTGTTTTATGGGGAAATAAATATTTGGCAAATCTGGTGAGTCAGTTAAGTGGTTAAGAATAAAGACTACTTCTGTAATTAAATATTTAAGAAAAGACAATATAACATATATATGATATCTCATATATACATCCAGATGAATACATAGGTGTTTAGAAAATGATGAATAGGACATCAACTCAGTTATTCAGGTGTTCTCTGCTGGTGCTGTTGATAATGGGATGCTTCAGGAGATGCTGGAGGGAAAAAAATAATCCAAAATTCGAAATGGCACAAAAGAGGTATACATGGTTTATATCATATTGTGAACAATTTATAACATATTTTTTAAAAATTTGCCCAAAGCAGGTGAACACTCTTCTCCCTTTTTTTTAAAGATTTTATTTATTTATTCATGAGACACACATACACACAGAGGCAGAGACATAGGCAGAGGGAGAAGCAGGCTCCATGCAGGAAGCCCGATGTGGGACTCGATTCCAGGACTCCGGGATCATGCCCTGAGCCAAAGGTAGACGCTCAACCACTGAGCCACCCAGACATCCCAACACTCTTCTTAGTTTAACTAAATGAAAACATTTCTTTCACTAGAATCCCATTTTAAAGAGCGCTGTATTTGAATATGTGTATGAGAGAGACAGAGACAGAGACAGAGCGAGAGATTGCAAAGCTTCATTCCAAGTAGCAAATGATGATCACCCTTGTGACTTCTAAGGATAGTAGGGTCAATTAGCTGGTATGCCCTTTAAATCATTGAGCTCCCTAATAAACTGGACATGTACGCTTGGGAATTAGCATTCAATAACTAAATTACTCTGTTTCATAGAGGTGAAAATAATTTAAAATTTCCTCAGAAATTCCATGTGGGAGGAAAGAATAATACAAACATTAGAGACAGAAGAGAAAAAAACTAAAATTGTGAAATGAAGCAGGAAAGGTCTTGCGACAAGAGGATGAGAATTTTGTGAATTGTCTATGATGAAATTATCAATGTGACCTCTTGGCTTTGTGCCCCTCTGATATTTTAAATGAAGTCTATGTCACCCATAAATGATTTTAAGAGTGGATAGTTTAAGGTATTTTAAGAAATTTTTGAGTTTTACATTACAACTGACAATTGAAAAATCCAGGGAGCAAAGGCTGACCTCAGGACCACAATACAAGGGGACATCTAATCCCGTGTCCTGTTTTGGAGAATTTGTCTTGAGTCATCTATGCTAAGATGAAATACTCAATTGTAAGCTGACTTAAGTCCTTACTCCAAGAATAGAATGAGAGTCCAGAGGGCTCTAACCACTCTGCCCCTGCTGTCGGACAAAACTATGCAGGTAAATAGAGAATGAGCCTTCATGAGCTACATTTGCTTTAAGACCATAGCATGAGCATCCATGAGAAATTGTGCAAACCAATCTGAGCTCAATCTTAAAAACTTTGGATGATGCGTTGTTTGAAATGGGTTGCAAACAGAGGGTTAGGCATAAACAATGTCGTGTGAGATCACTAGCATTTTTAGGTAAGTCTTTCATAAAGTAGGAGATGAGTAGTGAGAATCTTAAAAATGATAGTTTTACCAAAGCACTAATGAGCATATATCTACCAAGGAATCAGAACCTTTGGGAGAGGGGATAAGAAATTCATAGCAGATGTGCTTAGTGCATAGAGACCTGTGATCTGTTGTAGAATCCCCTGGATAGCACAGTGCTCCATAGGACTGAATACCAGGAACTTGGTGGGAGATTAACTGGCCATGATATTCCAGAAACTAGACAGACCGTCTGTAGGGAAATCCAGAAGTATAAAATGTTTACTTATGTTTAGCATACCTCTACCAGTACCCTTGGTGACTAAGAATTTGACCTTTGATAAGAGATTACCTGGCTTCTAACTCAACTCCATGATTTATAGTCTGTGTAATTCTGGACAAGTTTCTCTCTATAGCAGTCCCTTCATCAGTAAAATGAAGGAAATTAACATCATATAGCATAAAGTATAGTTGTGTATACAAAATTAGATGATCTATTGAAAGTATTTGGCATACCCATGATCTAAGAAGTAATATTAAAACTATGATTTCAGGGCAGCCAGGGTAGTTCAGCGGTTTAGCGCCACCTTCAGCCAGGGCTTGATCCTGGAGACCCGGGATCGAGTCCCCACGTCAGGCTCCCTGCATGGAGCCTGCTTCTCCCTCTGCCTGTGTCTCTGCCTCTCTCTCTCTCTCTCTGTCTCTCTCTCTGTCTCTCTCATGAATAAATAAATAAAATCTTAAAAAAAAATCTTATAAAAAAACCCTATGATTTCAGAAACACCTGGGTGGCTCAGTGGTTGAGTGTCTGCCTTCAGCTCAGGGTGTGATCCTGGGGTCCTGGGATCAAGTTCCGCATCAGGCTTCCCAAAGGGAGCCTGCTTCTCCCTCTGCCTATGTCTCCGCTTCTCTCTCTGTGTCTCTTATGAATAAATAAATAAAACCTTTAAAAATAAATAAATAAAATTATTATTTTAATTCCATTACTATAATTGTAAAAAGATAATTAAAGAAAATATACTGAAAATCCTAATAGTGTATCTTGAATTGTGTGGTTGTTGGCATTTTTTTTTAATATTTATACTTTTGGGGATTTTTTTTCAAGTTTTCTTCAATGGACATGCTATTTTGAATTAAGAGGAAACTTTTCTAATTGTCAAATTATTTCCGAGTCAGAAGTATTCTTTTGTGGAAGATTAAAATACGAATGATAATTCCTAAGAGAAAGTTTTCTTAAAAATCCTTTTAACAATTAAACACATGAATGCAATTCAAATTAGACTCTATTTCCTCCCATGCTATAGTCTATAAAATAACCAATAAAAAATGATATGTTTTATTTATATTTTACCTTAGGGTATAACAAGGGAATAGAATGTTTAGGGAGATGTGAAACTAGATTTGATATTTGTAATGACTTTGTTTTGAATTTCTCATGTTTAGCAACTAATAATTGCAATTTAAATAATTAGCTCATGATTCCTTTGTAATAGCTGAACACCACAAATTGTGTTCTGAAGGTCAGTGGTTAAAGTAAATATCCTCAATGGAATAAATGTGCCTATTCCATGGAAGATTAAATAATATAAACTGAGTGTGCAGTCTTTTAAGCAGAATTATGAATCACGTCAAGCCGATTCACCTTCTAGTGTGGGCATCTTACACTCTTTTGATTTATTCCCTGTGCCCTTTTCTGTGCTTGTATGGAGATGGAGATCCAATCTTCTGTACTGGTAACTTTGGAACAGTTCATGCAAATTTACACCCAAGATTTTTTTCTAGCATCTCTAATTTCTTAATCTTGTTCTTTACTCTTCTTGCTATTATGTCTTCTGTTCTTTTTTTTAAAGATTTATTTATTTATTTATTTATTTATTTATTTATTTATTTATTTATGAGAGAGAGAGAGAGAGAAGCAGACTTCTCACTGAGCGGGAAGCCTAATGTGGAGCTCGATCCCAGGACCCTGGGATCATGACCTGAGTGGAAGGCAGACACAACCCACTGAGCCACCCAGTACCCCATTGTGTTTCCTGTTCTATCTAGTGAAACCTGCTATGGTGCTATAATCTTTATTATAAAACACACAAAAGATGATTTGGCAGAAGCACAAAAACACTACTTACTGCTCCATTCATAATCAACTTATCAAATAATGAATTTGTGGCAAAAATACATTTTTTTTCCAAAATATACTTTGGAAATCTTGTTTAAGAAATACCTCAGGAGATTGTATTAAATTGCTATAAGTGTACTTGCTGGTTTCTGGACACTTGCACAAATTAGCATGGCTATGATGTCTGCCCATATTCAAATGAATCTTGGAGCTTTATGTTATAAATCCAACTGGAGGTGTAGTGTTGTTTTTTAAAATAAAATTTCGGGATCACTGGGTGGCACAGCGGTTTGGCGACTGCCTTTGGCCCAGGGCGCGATCCTGGAGACCCGGGATTGAGTCCCACATCGGGCTCCCGGTGCATGGAGCCTGCTTCTCCCTCTGCCTGTGTCTCTGCCTCTCTCTCTCTCTGTGACTATCATAAATAAATAAAAATTAAAAAAAAATTTAAATAAAATTTGGATGTCCAGGCAGATACTGGTTGGCTATTCACCAAAATTAGATTTAATCAATAGGTATTATTTTAACTAGTCCTGAATGAGGTCTGAATGCAAAGACAATTTCTTATCATCCAGTAGCCATTCTCACTTTTTTCTGTCATAAATGAAACCCTCCATTTAGTCTCTTGGCTGCTCAGACTGAAATCACATTTATAGCTTCCCTTCCATCCAGGGCCACCATGTGACTACACTTTTGCCAAAGATATATGACCAGAGATGATGTATGAAACTTCTGGTATATGTCCTTGAAATAAACCTTTTGCTATCTACATTTTCTTTCTCTTGCCCCTGGAGTGGAATTTAGAGGTGATGATAGACAGCCTCCTTCATCAACACCCATGAGAACACCATCCCCAGGGATGCTGGAATTAAAAGAGGAGGAACCAGGATCCTTGGATAAACCACCTGCTCCTCTAGCTGCTACTTACAGCTTAGACTTTTACTTCAGACAAAAAGAACTTTTCTTCATGCTTGAGTCACATCTATTTTGGTCTCTGTTGAAACAGCCAGGCATTATTTTAAAATACTACTTTAGAACATAAGAAATAATATATTTATTATAATAAATTCGTGTAGCATTTTAGTATACAAAATGTTCTTCACTTTTCTCAAAATTCACAAAATCCTGTGACCTCACTATTATCTAAGTTTCACAGTAGGAAATGAAGGCCAGGGAAATTTGCTTTGTCAAAAGTTACCCCAATGTGTGAATTCAAATATAACACACCTTTGAAGATATGAAGTTTGGTTTTGAGAATAACCAGTAGTAGCTCATGATAGGTTCTGCTGTGTTCACTCTTCTCCGTTAAAATCTTTATCACTGCTAACACTTGACCTCCAGGAAGTTGCTTAGTATCTAAAGGCCTCAGTGTCCTCATCTGCTTATAGAAAGGATGATGGGGGAGGGAAGAGGCAAATGTGTTTTTCAAAAGCAAGCTGCATTTGATTCATGGACATAAGCCTAGTGGCCCAGCTGCAGAGGTATCTCGTCAGGCTTATTTTATTTGAAAAACTTGAACGTGTTTGAATGCCATACCTCATAGCATCCAGACGTTATAAAATTTGGCTAGCAAGTAGCCCTTAATAACCAGTGGGAAATCAGCTTGGGGAATATGGAGAAAGAGGCAACATGAAGAATCCTCTGATTTAACCACCCAAACACTTAGGCACAAAAGAAGCTGACCCCAGAGATGAGGAGCGGAACCCAGAGGAAAGAAGTGTTTACTACACCCAGTGAATGCATAATTGTTGAGGCAAGTGCTGCTTCTCCATAAACTGAGAAATGGGCACTGAAAAAACTGTTTTAAGTAAAAATTCCTAGAGATGGAAAGTATGATTAGGGACGTAGAGAGTGGATTACCAGGCTGAAAGGTGTTGCTATTAAGAGAGATTGGAGTAGGTGGGGGATGGACAGAAAAGCAAGGACACCTTCTCATCTCTTTCATGAATCTTCCATGTACTGGAATGATGGACATTTCTATCGGATAAGCACCTTAGCATGGGCCATACAGTTAACTTATAGGAAATCAATAGAAAATTTGCTTTTATTTTCCAGTTTAGGTCTATTCTTATTAGTTTTCTAACCAATCCCTAAGTAAAACTAAAAATAACTTGTCATTTCATTTTTATCCTTTGAAATTTTGTGAAAAACTACTAGTTGATTGGGGAGGGGAGTTAGGAAAAGTAAACATAATTAATATTATATATGTTAATATTTTAATTGAATTTTGCTTTCATGAAAACCTTAGAAAAATGTAAATCTGGTTGCAAAATGAACTAGTTTTGAATCCCAACTTTGCTAAAGTTACTTAAGGTCTTTTAAACTCAGTTTCCTAATCTGATTTGTGAATACTATGCAAGGTTATGGTGTGATTAGAGATGTATGCACCAAATACCTGGCACATGTTAACAAAGTAGATAGATCATGTACTGACTTGCTTTGCACCTGTGCTGAATTAATCAGACCACAATAATCATTTGGATACAGTACTATGAAAAATCTGATCTAATAGTAATGTGTTGTTTGTTAAGCTGAGGATATATAGGTTACGCAGAATCTATGCCGACATAATGCTCAACCATCATCCCTTTAATATATTCCTGTTGACCAAAATGAGGCAGCAAATAACAGAGCTGTGGGCATAAATCTAGCTAACAAAATGGGCCAGTGAGCACGTAGGCTGTAAGATAAGCCTTGGTTTTGTGTACCTTAATGGCGAACACATGACCTTTTCACTGCTTCTCAAAAAGTAGCTAGAAAGTTTTGGCTTGCTTAAAGAACAGTGATAATCTTTAATTTATTATCTACAAAATATTACTCATCAGACACAAAAACAATCCTTTTCTTCCTTAATATAGTAACGTACACTGAAAAGTTAGTGGCATTTCTGTAACTTCTTTTCAGGGATTCAGCATTTTCATTTAGCTGATTAAAATCCATTGTAGATGATAATTATGCCAGCTTAAAAAATCATTCAAACACTGAAAGATGATTTTAAAATCTTTAAATGGCTTGTACCATATTTTTATTTCTCAAAGGGTTTCTACTTATGGATAATTTGCTTAGATTATGCCCTTTTGTCAGATTCTCAGTAGATGTTAAATCGATGCAAAATGGGTGGATTTGTATTTCTAAAAATAACCTCTTTCACAGGAAGAAGAATTAAGGAAGAGTGGGGAAGCCAAATATGCCCACTTGAGTGATGAACTTCATGTATTAATTGAAGTGTTTGCTCCACCTGGGGAAGCTTATTCACGAATGAGTCATGCATTGGAAGAAATTAAAAAATTCCTGGTTCCCGTAAGTGTCCTTCATTTTTCACAAAGATGTTTCTCGTAACCTTTCTTTTTTAAAGGATGCCTCTGATCTTCCCTGACTTTTTAGATGGAAAGTCATATTGAAAATTAATTATTTGTAGGGTTGATAAGAAGGTAAAATAAAATCGAATACAACCAACACTTAGTATGGGAACTGGCACATTGCCACATGACAAAGATTTGACCCTGTTCCTCAGTATATCACATGACATGCACCAGCTCACAGTCATGAAGAATAAAACAACACATAAACACAGATATATCATTGAAGTTGCATACTTTTCTCTTGTGCCTTAATTATTTGGTGGTTGACATGTATTCTTGGCAGTTTTAATTAATAGAAAAAGCATTCACAGCTATAATGGGAGGGAAAAGAAATTAGGTATGTAATATTTGTAACAAGACAATGATGTTACTTGAAAATATCAAATGTACTGTTATGTGACTCTATGCCAGGTGCTGGCTCATTATGAAACATAATGTAAAATAATCAATATTAATAGAGCCAGACATTTGTTGACGTCAGACAAAAATTGGAAAAAGAAACTCATTGCACTCTGAGGGCAACAGAGTGTTCATTTAGTAAGGCAGCAAATTCAGGGTTACATATTAGATAGAATTCTCTACTGAATTTCTAAGAAATAGAGGATGGTTAAGTGAATGAAGCTTTAATAAAGGCTGACAATTTAGCATTTTAGGAAGAAGTCATTCAAATAGAAATCTTGGCATTGGATTTAGAGCTGGGAATAAGATAATTGTGAGAGAATGCTGAGTAAAGCTTTTAGGAGTGCCTGGGCAGAAGTCTTTGGCAGAGGAGAAAGAGAGTAGCTAAGATTAATCTGTTCAATGAAGAAACACTGTAGATTTCTAAAGTAAGCAATGAACTCAGAGGAAATGGTGGGTAAGATTCATTGATTGGCAGTGATTCTGAGAATGGGAAAAGGGAGTAAAAAGCAGAATTTCAGTATATAAAAGCATCAAAGTCTAACCACATATTTATATGCCTAGTTAAAAAGTTTCAGTCAAGACAAGGTTATAGAATAATCCCATACCACTCTGTTTATCCCCTAACTTTATATGCACACAGATTTTTTTTTTTTTTGCACACAGATTTTTTGCACATTTTATCTGGTGCTTATCAGAACACCTTCTTAAATAGATATAATATTTCATAAACATGAGAATGCTATGTTTTCTCTTCCTTTTGCCTCCAAATTAAATGCCTAGTGCTGTTGGGTAAGTGGTTTTACTATATTTAGCTCAGATCAGACATCCAGTGATATAGGGGTGTAGAAAAAGCCTATGACTACCTACATTACTAACTCATTTCAAATAATTTAAATTCTCTGAGCTTCAGTTTATTCATCTTTAAAAAAAGATGATTATAACTGGCTGACCTCTATCACAGCTATTGTGAATATTAAATAGGATAATGTATATGAAAGGACATAGAAAATTATCAAGCACTATTTAATCTATTTTATTGTTATAGTAGATAGAATCTTGGAATGACTTTTTGAGGTAAAATATGTAAGATGAAATACTATTTCATTGCTACATATATATTGGATCTAATTTATGGACTTGGTTAGCCCTATTTTACTGTAAATGCCAGTAATACATCTCACCTACTTCTAGACCTTGTGATACTTGTAATCATTTCAGCCATAACTTCTCCACTGAAATATATACTCCATGAGGGCAGGGCTGGCCAGTGTCTCTCTTGTATTCCCATCATTTAGCATGCTGCATGACACAATAATTATTGTTTGAGAGTCTGACTGGTAAAATAGGCATCGGGAGTGATGCAGAGATACAAAACAGCTATTTGGGTTGGGGAGGGGGGAGAGTACCCCATGATTAAGATGCTCTCTATATACACATCCAGGTGAGGACCGAAAATCTCATATTGGCTAGTGTGACCTATTCCAGCCGATCTCTGTGATTTTATCTCTGCCTGCCCAACTGCTCACTTTCTGTGCTCCAGACATGCTGGCTTTTGTTCATCCTGCATGCTGGGCTCTCCAGGCTCTCCAAGCTCACTCCTCACACAGGCCTTTGAAGATTCTTCTCCAAAATATTGACACAGATGTTATTCAGGTCTCAGCTCACATTAGCAATGCAGGAAATTCTTCCCTGACTACAGGGTCTAAAGTAACCTCCTTACATTTGTGTAATCCTATTATATTTTGGCCACAATATCACTGGCCACCTAATTAACACTGCAATTTATTGTCTTATCATCTTTTAGCCCTCTTCACTTATTTTTCTCATAGCTCTTATAACCTATTATATATACATATATATATATATATATATTCCTTATTTGTTTATTGTTGGTTTTCCTGATAAAATATAAATGTCATAAAAGCAGGGATTATCATCTAGTTTCACTACTTTATGTCCCTATTTTGAACTATGTCAGACACATGGGAACACTTAATATTACTTTTTGTATGGGTGAATATATGATTCAGTGAAAAAGCTTTAATTTTTTAAGTTTTTTTTTTTTTTTTAGATTTATTTATTTACTTTGGAGAGAGAGTCAGTGGGGAGAGGAGCAGAGAGAGAAGGGAGGGAGAGAAGCAAACCACCCCCCACCCTCCAAGCATGGAGCCCAAGGTGGGGCTCAATCCTGAGATCACGACCTGAGCCAGAATCAGGATTTGGACACTTAACTGACTAAATCATCCAGGAATCCTGAATAAGCTTTTTAAAAAATAAATAGGGAGTGTGCTTAAGATTCTTTCTGCCTCACCCTCTGCCCCTCCTCAAGTTGTGCTCACACTCTCTCAATAAATAGATGATAGATACATAGATAGATAGATGATAGATAGATAGATAGATAGATAGATAGATAGATAGATAGATAGATGATAGATAGATGATAGATAGATAACTATTCTGATATCTCTCACTGTTGAATTAGTCAATTTTATAATCAGTGAAAGTCGTACTTGATAATTTTTTCCCATTTGCCTTGTTTGCCACAGCTCCAAGCAAAGGATGGTAACTGTCTACTTCATCTTTCACTCAAACCACAGGGGGCAAACATTAACTACCAGTTCTCTTTTTATTATAAAAAAATTACTTGGTGATCCAACTTTCTTTTTGATGTTCAATATTAAAGTCTACAGAAATGCTAACATACCAGGACATTAAAATTTACAAATACAATAGCTGAAGAGTGATAGCCAGGAAGAGGCCTCCTAGAACTATCAGGACATTAAAATTTACAAATACAGTAGCTGAAGAGTGATAGCCAGGAAGAGGCCTCCTAGAACTACAGAGACAGCTAATATAGAATAGGATTACCATCTAATTCCTCTACAAAATGGAGTATCTTCCCAAGGTCAGAGTTTTTATCTTCCTTCTCCTTCTTTTACGTTAGCCAACATTTATCCACCATGCCCTATGTTCAGAGGTTGTAATTGTTCAAAATGGCTGACTTCAGAACATAAAACTTGTCATGAAATGTCTGAATGCTCTAAGATGTTGGAAAGCAACACAGTTTTAGTATGTTAAATGAATTTAAAAGCAAAAGAATTATTATTACCTTGGGAGAAAATTTCTAACTTGCTGGTCTCCATCTAGTTTCTATAGTCTTATCAAAACAAGGAGAGTGGCAGGTCAATAAAACATCAATAAATTGAATTTTCCTAATTTTAAATCTCAAATACTTTGAGCAGATACCCTATTACAATTTTAATTTACTGCTAATTTGTCTCACAAATACAGATTAGGGCGTATTAAAATATTTGACAAATAGTGACAAAAGGGTGTAAAATCCTAAACTAATATATGTTTCAATAATGCTAATGCCTTTCTCTTCCCATTATAGTATGTAAAGGGTTAAACAAATATTGTCATTATTATCATTGGATAATACTGGATAATAAAAATATCAAAGGATATTTTGATAATCCTTCCTTTTCTAGTTTAGGCATTAGGAAAGCCAGATATGGTTGTGCAGGTTGCCCCTTACACAATGCTAAGGGACAACATTTAAATTGTAGTTTGTAAATGAGACCCCCTGGTATCCCTGAGTACAGCTTCCCTTTTTCCAGCCATAGTCAGCAAATTACCTTAAAATAATGACACTGTATTTCATTTTCTTAAATTGGTTAACTATCACCTTCAATTAAGTTGATTACTAAGTTTCACTAATGCTTAATAATTAACTCATGATTGAAGCATGATACATTGTCTCAGAATTTATGAAAGTTTAGCAAAATTCCATTCATTGAATGTGAGTTTATTCATTTTTTTCATAGAAAAGATGAAATATGGGTTTCCATATAACCAGGAAATTAGGTTTAGGTCACAGATAAACAAATAGATTACTCTGTTACCCACTTAAGAGCGGGCTGTTAACAGAATTAAGAGAACACAATACTCATTTCTACCAAGTCCAGGCATTACCCCAGAATCTCTCTCAGCACAGTATGCTGCACAGCACTATAACAACAGTATCAGAGTTAACAGAATTTGTAAAGTACATGTCATACCTTGAGTAAGTCTCTAATGATCATTGCTACGGGTTTTATCACTTAAAGAAAAGGCATTATATTGTGTGTGTGTGTATAATATTCAATATAGAATACAGTATATTGTACATTAGTAAGAAAATATAATATATTAACACAATTCAACACAGAAAAATATGCATTGTTCCAGGATATTTCTTTCCTACATCAGATTGGCTATATGTGTTCGTGACAGTGGTGATTCTTGAAATGGGGCAATTAGGGCATATTATATTATTTCAGGTTTGAGATTAGAAACCTGTGTAGGAAACCTCTCAAGAGGGTGACTGTGGAAGAAAAGTAAACTTTTTTTCTCTTTAAAGTAAAAGCAAAGAGAGGACATTCTTGCTTTTTCTTCCTCAAAGACTGTAACCCTAGCTCTGAAATGGGAAAATGGCACTGATCGTTATTAGCAATCATACAAGAAAGTAGATACAAGGAAAATAGGAAAGAAAAGCAGGGTATTTTCAGTCTAGGTACATTCACTCTATCAGAGATCTAGACTTTCATGCACTGAAAAAAATTTTTATAAACTTTTGAAAGATTACAAATAAAAGAATGTATCCCTTAAATTCATGTTATAATTTGATAAAAAGTAAAAATTTGGTAAGTCTTTTATGCAAGTTAATATGTAGGGAAAACAATGTATTTTTTTAAAGATTTTATTTATTTATTCCTGAGAGACACAGAGAGAGAGAGAGGCAGAGACACAACAGAGAGAGAAGCAGGCTCCCTGCAGGGAGCCTGACGAGGGACTCCATCCCTGGTCTCCAGGACCACGCCCTGGGCTGAAGGCAGATGCTTAACCGCTGAGCCATCCAGGGGTCCCAGGAAAACAATGTATTACATAAAAACCCACCAGCCAGCAAAAGAAACAATAATAGGCAAGAACTGTAGACAAGGTGGAGAATAGTAGATACATTTTGACTGGCTGATGGCAAGAGTTCAGCATGTATAGCAACAACACCCTACAGGCAAGATAATGATCAGCAACAGGATAAAAAAATAAAGGGAAACAATCCATAACTTGGATATCATTCCTACATTGTTGTGATTGTTGTTAAAATGTTGTCGAGTTTCCTCAGATTGCTCTCTTCAAAACCAATTGATTCTCTTTTCTTTCTCATAATTAACCATATTCTAATAGTGTGGTAACAGCACCAGACTACAAAGCCACACATATTTAAGTAATTATTACTTGTTTAGCAATGTTTCCTGTATTGCTATAATACTAGGATCATATTCTGATTATATTTGGAGAAATTTATAATCAACAAACAGTATTTCTTCTTATCTGGTAAGCTATAATAGATGATAGAAACTTATGATTTAGAAAATAATTAACATTATTACTTATCTTTAGAACAGAGCTAATAATAATGATTATTATATAATTAATTAGAATAACATTAATTATAACATTAGATAATTAGAATAGCACTGTAATATAATTTATTATTATTATTATTGAGATGCAAGGCCACTTTAGTATTGCCGATTGATTGGCATAAGCTATAAAGCAGATAAAAAGAAGAATGGATAACTATTTGAGTTTGATTTTCTATAAACCCTAATATAAGTATCTTCTTACTCCTCACAGTACATATAATCAAATATTCATTTTATGAATCTAGGGTCAGGATGTGATCATCTCCTTTCTATTTTAGGAAACAATTTGTCACTAATTATTTCTGGTCTCATTTGATGCCAGGGATCTGAATTCTCTAAGGCCATTCTTTTTAGGTAATTTTATTGCTCTTTAGTTGCCATAGTTCTCCTATGTCTTTCACCATATCCATTGCCCCTTAATGATTTACTTCTTCCCCATTAACTGGCATTAAATCCTAAGAACTGCTTTTGCAATTCTAAATGTAGTCATTACCAGGAAGGTTTAGTAACATTCCTAAGATTATCTGTATTATTAAAGATCTGTGGTTCCTATGGATACAGGTTTGATCTTTAAGGAAAAAATCTTCACCTCTTGGAGTACCTGGCTGGCTCAGTCAGTGAAGCATGTGGTTCTTGATCTCAAGGTTGTAATTTTGAGCTCCATGTTGTGGGGTGTAAAGATGACTTTAAAAATAAAAATAAAAAAACTAAAAAAAAAAAAAAAAACCTTCACCTCTTAACTTCTTCTGATTCTAGTATAAGGGAATTTGTAGAGGATCAAATATAAATTTTATATTGTATTCAGAACATTTACTGAATGCTAATCCTGCACCTGTACACAGGTACATAACAAACATATGCCAACATTGACCTGTAAATACTTTTATAGATGGAAGCAACTTAAAAGACTCATGATTATTGAAGAATTTGGTACAAAAAAGGAATCAAAACAAAAAAAGAGCTCAATAATCAGAATCCGTTAAATAAATGTATATTTTTTTACTGAGTAAATATTTTAAGTAAGTAGTACCAGTGGTCTAAATAATGCAAGGCAAAATGTTTGTTTAAATTCAATTAAATAAATATTTCTGAACATCAAATATATGCTAGGCATGATTTTAGGAATTTGTGTTACATCAGTCACTGTCCTTGTTGAATTCAATAACCAGAAAACTATTTTCAAGATTTAAAAGATAAATGTTATGGAGACATATTTAAGAGAGAATGGGAAATGAGAGACCAGATTGAATAATAAGGACAATATGTACAATAGTAATGATAGACCAGACAATGTTGATCAAACAGTATTAATTCTAGAATCAAGAAAAATCATAATTTTTCCCCCATTGTGGGGTTCACGATGGCAGTATAGGAAGATCCTAGCTCACATTCTCCCATGGACACAACAAATGTACCACCTCTTATCGAGTTATTACCTCAGAAAAAGATCTGAAACCTGGATAACTGAAGCCCCCGCAGCAAAGAATAAAATGGCAGTGTTAAAATGGATAGAGGCAAAGCCATGGTCTTGCCAGGAAAAACCCCACACTAGGCACAGCAATCCACAATTAGAAGACATCTCAAAAATATAGATATTTTCCTTGAGAAATAAAGGGTCTATGCTTCACATCAGGCATCCCAACCCATAGATTTTGTTCAGGACAGATGAGCCCCCAAGATGCCTAGGTTTGAAAACCAACAGGTATTATGTCCAAGAAAATCACAGAACTGTAGGGAATAGTGAACCCACTCTTAAAGGTCTCACAAATAGACTAACTCATCCCAGGATTTAGAATAAAAACACCAGTTGGATAAGCACTTGGGTCATGTGTGAAGAACACCACTTACTAGTTGGGGCATCTGCTGAGGAAACAGGAACTTGTTGGGATTCTCTCTGGGACACTAACGTATGCTATTTTTGTGATCTCATTCTGCCTTGCTAATAATGGCACTGGCAGGCACCATTCTGGAACTTTCCTTTAGCCTGTTAGTGCTAGGAAACATGGTTCTTTGAAAAGATAAACAAAATTGACAAACTTTTACTTAGACTCTCTAAGTCACTAAGAAAAATAGAACTCAAAGTTACAACTCATAATACAGAAATACAAAGGGTTATAAGAAACTACTGTAATTATGTGCCAACAAATTAGATAAAGAAATGGATAATGTTTTCCTAGAAACATGCAATCTTCCAAGACTGAATAATGAAGAAATTAAAAAAAAATTGGGTAGGCCAATTTCTAATAAGGAGACTGAATCAGTAATCAAAAACTCCTTAACAAGAAAAAATTCAAGATCAGATAGTTGCCCTGGTGAATTCTATCCAACAGTCAAAGATGAAAACTTATCCTTCTCAAAATCTTCCAAAATTTCAAGAGTAAAGAATGCCTCAAAACCCATTTTATGAGGCCAGCATTACTCTGATGCAAAAACTAGACAAGAGCACAGCAAAAAAAAAAAAATAATAATAATAAATAAAATAAAATAAATAAAAAATAAAGGCCAATATCCATGAGGAACATAGTTATGAAAATCGTAAACAAAATATTAGCATACCAAGTTCAGCAATACATTAAAAGGAACATACATTAAATGATCAAATGGGATTTATTCTAGGGATGCATAGATAGTTTGACATCTGTAAATCAATCAGCATAATACACCACATTAGCAAAAAAAAAAATAGGATAAAAATCATATGACAATCTCAATAGATTCAGAAAGAGCATTTGACAAAATCCAACATCGATTTAGATAAACAACAACAAATTCTTAACAATGTATATAGGTTGATTAAGCCTCTACCTTCAGCTCAGGTCATGATCCTGGAGTCCCAGGATCCAGCCCCAAATCAAGCTCCCCATCAGCACTCTCTTGCTCTCACTCTCTCTTTCTCTCAACTAAATAAATAGATAATCTTTAAAAAGAATAACATCAAACAACAACAACAACAAAGTGGGTATACAGGCAAAGTACTTAACCATAGTATAGTCCATATATGACAAACCCACAGCTAACATCATATTCAGTGGTAAAAAACTGAAAGTTTTTCCTCTAAGATCAGGAACAAGACAAGGATATCCACTCTTGCCACTTTTATTCAACACAGTATTGGAAGCCATAGCCATAGAAATAAAACAAGAAAGTGAAATAAAAGTCATCCAAACAGAAAGAAAAGGTAAAACTGTCACTATTTGCAAATGACATGGTACTTATATAGAATGCCATAAAGTCTTCACCAAAAAAGATGTTAGAACTAATAAACAAATTCAATAAAGTTGTAGGATACAAAATCAACATACAGAAATCTACAGCAGTTCTATACACTAATTAACAAACTCAGAAAGAGATATTAAGAAATCAATCCCATTGACAGTTGCATTATAAAGAATAAATACCTAGGAATAAATTTAACCAAAGAAGTGAAAGACCTATACTGAAAACTATAAGACACAGATGAAATAAATTGAAAACACAATAAATAGAAAGATTTTCTGTGCCACAGATTTATTGTTAAAATGTCCATACTACTCTAAAGCAATCAACTAATTCAATGCAATCCCTGTCAAAATTCCAATTGCAATTTTCAGAGAAGAACAAAGAATTCTAAAATTTGTATGGAACCACAGAAGATCCTGATACCCAAAGCAATCTTGAGAAAGAAGAACAAAGCTAGAGGTATCACACACTCTCTGATACTACAAAAGGTATCATACTCCCTATACTATAAAGCTATAGTAATCAAAACAGTATGGTATTGGCATAAAAACATATAGATCAGTGCAATAAAATTGAGAGCCCTGAAGAAAACCCACAAATATATGGAAAATTAAATTTCAAAAAAGGAGTCAAGAACATCCAATGGTGATAGGACCATCTCTTCAACAAATGGTGCTGGGAAAACTGGACAGTCACATGCAAAAGAATGAGACTAGGCCACTGTCTTATACTATATGCAAAAATGAACTCAAAACAGATTAAAGACTTGCATGTAAGACCTGCATACCTAAAATTCCTAGAAGAAAAGATAGGTGATAAGGTTTTTTACATCAGTCTAAGCAATGTTTGCAGATCTGACTCTAAAGGCAAGGCAAACAGATGCAAAAGTAAATGAATGGCACTACTTCAAACTAAAAACTTATGGACAGAAAAGGAAGCCATCATCAAAAAAAAAAAAAAAAAGAAAAGAAAAAAAAAAAAAAAGGTAACCGGGATGCCTGGAAGGCTCAATGGTTAGGCATCTGCCTTTGACTCAAGGCATGATCCCAGAGTGCCAGGATCGAGTCCCACATAGGCTCTCTTTGAGGAGCCTGCTTCTCCCTCTGCCTATGTCTCTGCCTCTCTCTCTCTGTGTGTCTCTCATGAATAAATAAAATCTTTTTAAAAAATAAAGGCAACCTACTACATATTTGCAAATCATACATCTGATAAGGAACTAATCTCCAAAGTATAAAAGGAACACAAGGAACACATATATCTAACAACAACAACAACCTCAAAAACCCAAACAACCTTGTTTAAAAGTGGACAGAAGATCTGAATAGACATTTTTTTCCAAAGAAGACATTCTGATGGCCTGCAAGTACATTAAAAGATGTCCAACAACACTAATTCCTAGGAAAATTGAAATCAAAACCATAATGAGGTATAACTTCACACCTGTAAAAATGACTATTTTCAAACAGACAAGAAATAACAAGTGTTGGAGAGAATGTGGAGAACAAGGAACTCTTATACACTGTTAGTGGGAATGTAAATTGGTGTAGCCCTATGGAAAACAGTATAGAGGTTTCTCAAAATACTAAAAATAGACCTACTATGTGATCCAGTTATTCCACTTCTGAATGTTTATCTAAAGAATATGAAAATACTAATTTGAAAAGATATATGAATCCCTATGTCTATTTCAGCATTATTTACAATAGCCAAGGTATGGAAACAATCTAAGTATTCACCTGTAGATGAGTAGATAAAGAGAATGTATTATAATACTACTCAGCCATAACAAAGAATAAAATCTTGCCTATTGCAACAATGTGGATGGACCTATAGGGTGTTATTTTAAGTGAAATTAGGTCAGAAGAAGAAAGACAAATGCCATTTTTTTTTTTTATGATTTCACTCATGTGAAATCTAGAAAACCAAACAGGATTACTGAGATCTTCCACAATCAGTTTAATGAGTTTTCTTTATATTCAGCATATGGAAGAAAACATCTAAAGTAACTTTATAGGTGCCAGAGATTGTAAGTTTGAACTCTATATATCATGTAACACTTTGAAGATGAGTATTTTGTTTTGTAAGAAATCATAAATTGTGTATTTAAAATACAATAAAATAAAAAATAAAATATTCCACAAAAGAAAAAACATAGTGTTCCATGAACATGTACACCTCTAAAGACTAGATATACAGTTGTTTCTGTATGTTTTATACAGATGTCGTCAAGGTAATAATGCACAAGTACTAGTGAAGGCAGTACATTCTGCTTAATGGCAGAAATATTAAGATAAACCTATTTGGGAATTCAGAGCATTCACATAAGTGATAAATGTGTCAGTAACGATTCTTATGTGCCATTAATAGCCAATTATGAGTGTAATATTCATTTTACTATGTTTTTCAATAGAAAAATTAAAATGCTAATAACTTATTTCTATTTTCTTTGTATACCTTTTACCCAAGATTTTTCTGTAGAGAAGAGACATGCCATTTGTTTAGAATCTATAACCTGCGAAGCATTCTGGTGGGTAGCTTATTGACATTACCTTTTGTTATCCTCACAAAAAGCCTAAGGACGTAGAATGCTTATTATATAGATGAGGAGGTTGAGGCTGAGCAAGATTGTGTAGCTACATAAATAGCATGAGTAGCCTGACATAGTGAAGTCTATGTGACTTTGAACCTCTGGTTTTCTCACAGCAGTGCATCGTTTTCCACATTAGACAATAAAAGAATGGAATATCTAAGATTGGATCCAGTTAGACATCTCTATTTAATTATAAAGCTGTTGATAAGTAACAAACTATATTTGAATAAAACAGAAAATATCACCTTTGCATAGCTCCATTTGGTTTTTACCATCGGATGTTTTGGCTTCCTAATTCTGTATGTGTGTATGTATATAAGTGTATAAAATAATCACTTATGGTATTTCTATTTATAGAACCAGTTATTGTCAATATGAAATAATTCTGAAAACTCATTCCTTTTCAGGGCAAACTTCTTTTGAGATCCTTGAAAACCTGTTTACTCTGAGATTGATGCCACTTTGCAGATACCTTTTGTTTCTTCACTTTCTTCTGAAGTTTACAGTTTTAGAGTTTGCCTGCTATAATATGGAACTTTTAGTTACCCTATATTACAAGAATAATAGAATCTTAGAATTTTAGGAAATTTTGTGTTGCTTCAACCCCATGTTTGATTCAGGAGTCCACATTCTCCAACCAATATTTATCTTTGTTAAGGTCAAATAAATTTTGAGCATACAGTTCTTTATAATAATTTTACCCAATCTTATTGGTCCTGTTACCCCAGGCAGATTGAAGGAGATAGCAAACACCACCTGGTATTAGCACTCTTTTAAAAGTGAAAGAGGGGCTCCTACAAATAGAATGTGGATAACTACATTACTTAAGCCCATAAGTAGACCAGCGACAGGTAGGATGAGGTTTCAGCTAGAATTAGTCCTCATGCAAGGTACAGACATTATCTTATCTCAAACACATTTTTTAAAATTTATTTTTATTTAATTTCCAATTAGTTAATATACAGTATAATGTTACTTTCAGGTGCATAGTTTCTTGATTCAACACTAACATACAACACCTGGTTCTCATCACAAGTGCCCTCCTTAATCCCCATCACCAAACCATCCCCCCCATTCACCTTCCTCTGACACCCATCAGTTTGTTTTCTATAGTTAAGAGTCTGTTTCTTGGTTTTCTTCTCTCTTTTTTACACCGTGATCATTTTTTTTAATTTCACATATGAATGAAATTATATGGTATTTGTCTTTGATGGACTTATTTCTTCTTTCATTAACTGATCTCATTTTACTTTGAGCAAGCTGCAGTGGGAAATATATTGATTCCTACTGACGGTATTCAAACTAGATATCCAGGGAACTTGGAAGAATCCCTACTCTTCTAAGAAATATATCTTCTATCTCATCTCTAGTCTTTGTTTTTGTCCCTTTCTCTGTTGCACCCAGTCTCTCCACATACTGTATGTCAGGATGCATATACAGGTGACCCTTGTATAACGTGGCAGTAGGGGCGTCAGCCCCACCCCATGTAGTTGAAATTTTGTGTATACCTTTTTAACTCCCCAAAAACTTAATTACGTATTAGCACTCTTCTCCAAGATGAGTTACATTTTATCTTTTCTTCTCTTCCCTTCTTAGTATTAATTTATTTTTTATTCGAGAAGGTTGAGAAGCTTTAGAAAGACATGTTATGAGCAAGAATAGATAGCAGAATCAGAGTGAGATTCTTATTTCCCTTAGCATAATGCTCACTATATCCCATCCATGTCATTACAAATGGTAAGATTTCATTCCTTTCTGAGTAATATTTTATTATATATATATATATAATATAGCTACATATCTATACCATTTCTTCTGCATCCATTCATCAGTCGGTAGACACTTCCATAGTTTGACTGTTTTTAATGTTGCTGTAAACATTGGGGTGCATGTATCCCTTCAAATTAGTATTTTTTTATTCTTTGGGTAAATACCTGGTAGTGCAGTTGTTGGATGATAGGATTGTTCTATTTTTAACTTTTTGAGGAAACTCCATACTGCCAAACACATTTTTAAACATGAAACATACCTACTGTGTAACAAATAAAGACCATGTGTAAGAAGTATTCTTTACTTGAAGAAGTATATTGAATTATTAGAATTAACAATAAGCTAGTAATTGCACAAGTTTCTGATACAAAGAGAGTAACCCTTTGGAACTTAGATGCCCTGAACAAAATATGGCAACACACAGGTCATACGGATAAGAATGATAACATCAACATTAGGTCCTATGAGCAAAGAATCAACTTTAAATTCTATGAGCAAAGGCAGTCTTTTTTCCAAAAAATTTTCATGTAGATACCCTGCTGCCCTGGAATTAAGTCCAGCCCACTTTGTCACAGAAAACTTTTTCTGTGTTAAAGCTTTTATTTTTTTTTTTTTAATTTTTTTTAAATTTTTTTTTTTATTTATTTATGATAGTCACAGAGAGAGAGAGAGAGAGAGGCAGAGACACAGGCAGAGGGAGAAACAGGCTCCATGCAGGGAGCCCGATGTGGGATTCGATCCCGGGTCTCCAGGATCGCGCCCTGGGCCAAAGGCAGGCGCCAAACCGCTGCGCCACCCAGGGATCCCCTAAAGCTTTTATCTCCATGCCTGTATAGACACATTCATTTAATTGTAGATCTGGAAAGAATTTTTAGGCTCAGGGCAATTAATAAGTATCCAAGGCAATTTAAATTTTGGTGGTTAGAAGAGAATAACTTAAAATACTTCATATTTTGTCAGGCCCTAAAGAATTTTCAGAGCCACAGAGCCCGAAGGAGGGTAGTTTGAAAATTCCTGGTGCAATCCAATTCTCATTTTACTAATGAGGATACTAAAAGTTAGCATGTCACATAGACATATGCTATATGCTTGTCACATAGACAACTCAGGCTTACTATCTCTCAGTAAGCATTTGCCAATATTATTTTTAGTGGCAACGAAGGCACAGTTTTCCCTTCTCATTCTTAGATACTCATTAATTCAATAATATCTTCATAAGTCTGTTCTACCTGGAGACCTCTTACTTTCACGTTCTTATTTTTATGGCATGGTTACGTGAGCTGCCTAAGGTCAGGCAGCAAAAGATGAATGGGTTGGATGCCTCCTCATCAGGAAAAGTATCAAAATTTGAAGCCCCAACTGCTAAAGATCTCTCATGTTGTATTGGAGAGAATGAAATAAGTCCCTTGCAGATGGTGATGGTTGAGTAGTTAGCATTTGGCTTCTTCATATTTGGAGTATCCTATATGCTTGTCACATAGACAACTCAGGGCTTACTATCTTTCAGTAAGCATTTGCCAATTTTTTTTTTAGTGGCAAAGAAAGCACAGTTTTCCCTTCTCATTCTTAGATACTCATTAATTCAATAGTATCTTCATAAATCTGTTCTACTTGGAGACCTCTTTCTTGCTTTCACTTTCCTATTTTTATGGCACAAATGCATTGTACCCTTAGGGAAAGTGCTTTGCTCTTATTTTAAACATAGGTAAAAAATGTTTGACAGAGCTTTTATGGTAGGACTAGAAACATTAAAATAACATATTTTGAAATTATATGTTGCCAGACACTTGAAGGCATATTCTTTCATCTAACAGCAAGTTGATGCCTCCTTACATTATTATAATGTGGTCATTCTCACAGTTAGTAATAATGGTTAATAATGCAACATATTAAGGTATATTTAGAAAGTAGACTGAAAAAGAAAAAAAAGGACTGTCACAGTAATGGATATATGATATTGGTTATTCTCAGGAATTAAAGCAAAATACTATTTGAAATGGCCACTTTAGAGCTTCAGGGTCCTCTTGCCTGGGTAATGAGGTTATAAGGTTTAGCCAATATTCCATACACTGTGGAAAGAGTGGTTTTATTTTTAGTTAGACCCTTATGGTTAAAGTGAAAAGTGATTCATTCAGATGAGATCCTATATATAAGCATGAGTGGAGGGTAGGAGTGTAATAATAAAATATTGTATATTTTTAAATATTTATATTACATAATTATAATAACAATGATCATATAGTTATACATACTTACAGAAACACACATATATATAGAGAGAGGGTCCGACAGACAGACTAGGATCAGATTCTCATGGAAATCTTAAGAGAAGGTAAAAATAGTAATACAACGCCTCAGAAAGAACTTCATCCTGGGTGCCCCAGACACAGTGGGGTCTCTGAGAAGTATCTTCAATATTAAAATGATCCATCTCTCTGTGTGTCTGTTCACTTCTCAACTTCTTCCCAACTGCTTTCTTTACCTGCCACTCTTCTCGTCTTCCTGTATGTACATCACCATTTCTACTCAGTCTCACCTTGTGAGTCCTTTGAACTTTGTTTTGCCATCAAAGCTTCACTCTAACTAACTACTGGCCCTATAGATCTCTCCTTTGGACCATACCTCCCACTGCAGCCCTTTATTCTCCTTGTATAGATCTGTGATTACAGATTCAAGGCAAGCAGCTTGGAAAATTGGCTTAAATATCAGAACACTCAAATAAATGTAATTCTCTCCCTCAAATTTCATTGATATAGTGCTATCATAAGGTATTCATTTCTTCTCTTTCTTTCCTTCCTTCTTTACTTTCTTCCTTTGTTTTCTTTTGCTGTCTTTTCTTATCTTTCTTAAATTTCGATGGAGGCATTTATCTATTTATTTCTTGCAAACATAAGGAAAGAAATCCTACCCTAGTAATTCAAACATAGCACAATATTATAATAGTAACTTAATGCATATTGCTGCATTCGTATGATTTAGGTGAACTGACTAAAAATTTTTAAATTTTAAAAGAAAATAGCACAAATCTTATTTTCCTTTAAAAATGTATTCCAATTAGAAATACATCATTTTTATAGATTTTAGTTCGTAACATTATCCATCCATTTAAAAAATATGTATTGGGATTTTTTTTTAAGATTTTGATTATTTATTTGAGAGAGAACACAAGCAGGGGGAGCAGCAGAAGGAGCTGCAGAGGGAGAGGAAGAAGCTGGCTTCCCGCTGAGCAGGAAGCCAGATGCAGGGCTCTATCATCCCAGGATCCTAGGTTTATGACCTGAACTGAAGGCAGGCACTTAACCTTCTGAGCCACCCAGGTGCCCCAGGAATTGTTTGATAAATTGCTAACAGAAATTCTTAATATTGCTAAAGTTAGCTTGGTATTTAGAAATTAGAAATATATTGATGAATAATAAATGTCTGATGATGCTATTATTTGGGGAGATGTTTTTTTTAAATACAAGATGGGGAGAGGCAAGAAAAAAAATGAAATGTCAGAACCAATGTCTTGAACCAAGAACGCTAACCTTAATCCAGTGGTTTCATAAACTCTTAGGTCTCTCAAAATTCACCTTCCGGTGTGCCTGGGTGGCTCAGTGGTTGGGCATTTGCTTTCGGCTCAGGGCGTGATCCTGGGGTTCCAGGATCAAGTCCCACAGCAGGCTCCCTGCAGGGAGCTTGAGCTTGTCCCTCTGCCTCTCTCTATGTGTGTCTCTCATGAATAAATAAATAAGAAAATTTAATTTAAGAAAAAATTCACCTTCCAAACACACCTTCTATGTGTGTCTCTCATGAATAAATAAATAAGAAAATTTAATTTAAGAAAAAATTCACCTTCCAACAGATGATGTC
This sequence comes from Nyctereutes procyonoides, assembly GCF_905146905.1. NCBI lineage: Eukaryota > Metazoa > Chordata > Mammalia > Carnivora > Canidae > Nyctereutes > Nyctereutes procyonoides. The sequence continues at coordinate 25,855,580 of NW_026575051.1, read as the reverse complement.
AAGGTTAGAATGGTTATGGAGTATTCATGAAGCTAGGGACAATATTAAGAATTTAGAGGGGAAAAAGATAAATATGTGAGGTGATGGATATATTAATTAACTTGTTAGGGGATCCTTTCACAATGTATACGTATCACAAAATAGACTAAATATCTTACAATTTTGTCAAGTATGCCTCAATAAAGCTGAAAAAAAAAAGGTAAACTTTATGTTATTTATAAAACAATAAAAGGGGTGCCTAGGTGGCTCAGTTGGTTAGGCATCTGCCTTTGGCTCAGGTCATGATCCCAAGGTTCTGAGATGGAATCCCACATCGGGCTTCCTGCTGAGAGGGGGTCTGCTTCTCCCCCTCCCCCTGTGTTCTTAACCTCTCTCTCTCTCTCCCAAATAACTAAAATATTTTAAAAAGAATAAGACAAAAAGAGAGAATAAATATGAAGTTTTACTGTTTATTGCCAACTGACCCTAAACTTCTTATTTAAATAATGAAATCAGGAAACGTAGCTCATTATAAAAAATAGACCAAAGGGTGAAGAAACTGGACTATGGGTTATTTGTTACAGTTTAGATTAGTTTATTGTCATCACTCAAACTTCCACTTCTGATTGAAGTGAGTCTCTAAACATTATCCATCAAAATATCAGTAGTCCCATGGCTCTCTACTCAGCCCTACAGGAAAATGCCTTAATATTCTGTAATCTAGAAAAGCTTTGCCACAGTCCAGAATTTCCATATCTGTAAATTATACCTATTATTCATTTCTGATTTTGAAGGGAATAAAATGTATAATATCGTAATGGAAGAAATGCTTCTTTATATCAGTGACCCAGGTGATTTTTTTTATTTTTATTTTTTTAGGATATCAGATTTTCCACTACCTTGCAGCAATCCTTTCTCACGTTGCGCTCTCCATTTGCACACATTGGACTCTGGGTTATAGGGGAAAAAATAACTGCAGGAAATAATGTTAACCTGAAAACCAAACATCTCCCCAAATCCCACTGACTTTTATTATCTGAATTTTTAAATAATCAGAGATCAAGAAGGAGCCAGAAGCCTAATGTCTTTCTCTCCTCCTCTCAGGCCTAGTTCTGGGCAATGCCTATAACAGCTCGAATCTGAGCTCTTTTGCCTCTCTCTAAGACCTTTAAGCTTTCACACCCACAAGGGCTATGATTGATTTGGGGGGCAGATGTTTCAAGGCCCTGAATTGGCCACTGACACATGGCAGACCGTAAGTCCCCAAAGAGGTGTATGGAAAAACCCTGTGAGCCCTTGTCATTCTATTTCAGCATTTCTCCTTTATGTTTTCTATGTCAGTTCTAGGAAGTCAACATCAGACCCTTTTCCAAACACCAACAAAATTTAACTAACCTTTCTCTTCATCCATGTGCTTAAGATTCACAAATTCTCCATAATATACATTGATATTCATGACTCACCCATATAATTCAACATACAGTGAAGCATTAAAATATCTAAATATTTCTAGGTATCCAGATGTTTATCCATGTGCAGAACAAAATGTACACCTATTTGACGAAAGATTTTTTTATCCTGTTGACAGATTCTATTTTTGCCTAAACACCTGTGTGGAAATCTGCTTAAGTGGTTTTCTTTTGAAGCACATTTCTGCCACCGCTGTTTGGCTCATTCGTCTGTTATTTATGTTACGACTCAAATGTCAAAATCACTTGAAAGCTAGACTAAGACAATGATTATTTTTTTTATATAATTCAAAGTCTTAAAATCACATTGGCTAATTAAATTCCTCAGAAGGTATTTTTTTTTTAAAATTCAAAAACCCAATCACAACAAGTAATAATACCCTGTTAATTTCAGGGAGGAAAAATAGTTTCTTTCAGAAATAGTCCATATATTTTCAGAAATTGTAATTTGATTGATCAACTTGCTAGTGCAGTGCTAATATGCTAGACAGTGGAGGTGCTGCTTGCACACGTATCTCTCCACTTTTCTTCTCAAAACCCAACTCTCTGAAGTCAGAAATTAGAGCTGGATTATACTTTACAAGCCCATGCTGCCTGACATTACCACATACTCTGTCAACCTCAATAAATATTGATTGATGGAAGTAGCCTCTCACAGTGTGACACGGTTAAGAATGTTTAACTGAATTTTTACATTTGCCAGAAATTCTTCTACAAAATGTATGTGATATGTGTGGGTTTCTATAGAGCAACGTTATCCCTCCATAGCACCAGTTTTTTGTTTTTTGTTTTTTTTTCATAGCACCAGTTTTGATACAATGTACCTAGCATAAAATGACGGACCTCTTAGACTCATTCTTGATTTTTTTCTGTAAGCGAATCTGCGTATGGTAATAGGCTGCAGTGTAAGCAGGTCCAATTCTTCGTGTTGCAGTATATTCAGAGGGAAGGAGTGCATTTGTGTGTCTATAGTCTGTCTTTAGATAGCATTACATTTCATAAAGTCACCTCGAAAACAGAATTAAAACTGGCCATCCACAGGGCACAATATGAGATTCTTAAAAAGTGTATTAATTTGTGGAAAAGCTTATATAATTAGGTATAAAGGAAGAGACAAAATTTCCTCAGGCTTACTTAATTTGGGATATTGCTAAGATTATCATTCCAATATAAATCTTGGGTGTGGTTATCAGGAAGAGACCTTTTACTTGGCCCATACACAGGCTTGTGCATCAAGGTGTGGAGGTGGAAGGAAGGGAGGACTTGTGAGATTCCGCAGGCTGTGTATCTCAGGCAGCTGAATTAGAGAACTTCTTAATTTAGACCAAGTTAGAACATCATTTCCCAAAATATTCTTTGGAATATTCATTCTACACAGTGGTCTGTGGGATAAGAAAAAGTTAGAGGGTCCCTGTACTCAAGTAAATTTAGAAAATACTGTCAGTTTTTCCTGTTTAGAGATTCATAGCCCAAAATCCCATTTTAAAGGCTTCTGAGTACTCCTGAAGTAAAGCAGTTGAACTTAAAACCATGTCTTTGAGGAGGTGCCTGGGTGGCTCAGTCAGTTAAGAATCTGACTCTTGGGCTCAGGTCATGATTTCAGGGTCGTGAGATGGCCCACATTAGGCTTTG